>NC_135305.1:195826098-198816098 GCF_048772815.1 Callospermophilus lateralis | reverse complement strand
TGGCCTTTCTGTCTGAGACAGTTTCTGAGAAGCCAGAAAATGCTCAGCTGGACACAGTCATTTGTTTTCTATAGTGAACTTCCTGATTGAAGCAGGGTGTTATGGTTTGCATGAGAAGTGTCCCCCAAAACTGCACGTGTGAGACAAAGCCAGACAGTTTAGAGGACAAATGATTGTGTTATAAGAGTCTTAAATTAATCAGTGGATTAATCCCCTGACAGGGATTAACTGAGTAGCAATTGAAGAGGTGGGGTGTGGCTAGAGAAAGTGATTAATTGGGGGCCTGACTTTGGGGTATATATTTGTATTTGGCTGGTGTAATCTCTCTCTCCTTCCTGATCACCATGTGAGCCACTTCCCTCTGCCACACTCTTCCGCCATGATGTTCTACCTCACCTTGAGCCCCGAGGAATGGAGCCGGCCATCTATGGACTAAGACCTCTGAAACCGTGAGCCCTCAAATAAACTTTTTCTCTCCTAAACTTGTTTCTGGTGAATCCTTTTATTCCCAGCAGAAAAAAAAGATGACTAAAACACAGGGGGTTTCTATGTATCATGGCCCATGGGACATCAGTGCTCACCTGTGTGGGTGAGGGCTCTAGAGACCCATCTTCTCTTCCTCAACCTCAGAAGATGGGTCTCCAGAGCTCTCACCCCATATTCAACCAGAGTAATTCTTTTTTTTTGATAATTTACATATTGTGGGTTTCTGGCTTAGACTTTAATTTTAAAATGCATTTTATTATTTAGTTTGAAAACCACTGATTTTGATTGAATTAGACTTGGAGCAAATTTACTGAAGTGCATGATCATGTTTGGGTAAGGAAAGAAAAAGAAAAAATACTGGGGGCCACATATATCTTAGCTAATGGGAGAAAATAGCAGAAGATGGGATACACATTGTATGCATGATAAAATATGAAAACAACAGAAGCTACTAAATTAAATGATTCACTATGACATCTTTTTTAGGAGTGACATTTTTTTCGATGCCTACACTTGTGGAAAAAAAGATGGGAAAAAAGAAAACAAACAAAACTATTGATAGGAAAAATGGCATGAAAAGAAGGTAATGAAGCTTGATTCAGTCTTCTAAATTATCCCTGGAGCCACGGGAACCTCAGAGAGAAACTCTGTGGAATGCAGACAGTGATGGCCTGAAAAGCCTCTGAAGAAGACAAAGACTCATGAAATGATGGGGACCAATAAAGCAGGTGTGTTCATCTTCTGCCTGAGTGGCAGAAGGTGATGAAGAGCTAATAGCAATGATACTTCAGAGCCCCTACCAGACACCAGCCTATCAGAGGGTCTATACCTAATTTTGTATCTTTTTCATAAAGATAATCTCTCATATTTTATAAACCTAAGAGAGAAGCCCAAAGTGGCCCAGCTCTACTCTCCACTGCAGACCCTGCCTTTTCTTTCTCCATCCTCCTCTTTCTTCTCTCTTTCTCATACTGCTTATGTCAAAAGTAAATATAGCCAGGTATGATGGTGCATGCCTGTAATGCCAGCTGCTCTGGAGGCTGAGGCATGAGGATACAGTTCAAAGCCAGCCTCAGCAAAAAGCGAGGCACTGAGCAACTCAGTGAGACTCTGTTTTTAAATAAAATACAAAAAAAAATAATAATAATAGGGCTGGAGAAGTGGCTTACTGGTCAAGTGCCCCTGAATTTAATCACCAGTACCAAAAAAAAAAAATAGTAAATACACTACCAGTGCTCTCATCTAGTTGGGTCACCCCCAGAACATTACTTGGAGAGATCACAAAATATCTGTAAGTCCCAGGATCAGCAAAGAGGCCTGTAGTTTAGTTTTTATGCTCCTTATCATTATAAAATAAACGCTGCCTAATTTTTCACAGATGCAATGGGAATGGAGGAGAAGTGTCTTAAGTGTCTGTAAGACAATATTGTCCATACATTGATAGTTTTTGAAATCAGGCTATTGATACTTGAGGTTTTGTTTTTTCTAGCCGCTGTTATACACATTTGAAGTTTTCCATGATAAAATGTCTTTAAGAAGAATAAATAAATAAATGCATTAGGGAATATGAGAATGAATTCCCAGGAGCAGCTGCCAAGAAGGAGAGGGCATTGATCCCACAGAGGGTGGAGGGGGTTCATCAGGGTGCTACAGCCTCTCCAACTTGGGTGTCCTATTGAATTAATTACCAGTTCTGTTTTGTCCTGTGTGCCCAGAAAGAAAAATAGGAAAGAGCTACAAAGCCTTTGTCAAGAACATCAACGGGTCATCAGCCAGACCCACATTTAATATCATGAAGATTGATCACTGTCCTACCTGGGGTTACACAAGGTGCTTCTGAAATCTGCATCATTGCCAGGTTGGTGCAGCTTTTCAGCATTCTAGAGACCAGGAAACCCCAATTGGCCCCCTGTGGAGTCTTATTATTACAGTCAGTTATCTAAATAAACGTGTAATGTATAACCTCCAGCCTGAATTACCTATTTTACAGCCTGCTCCAGAGGAAGAGATTCTGTTTTGTAATTCCATCAGCTGTGGGTAAATTGATGAAACAGCTTATGTAGCTCAGTAATTAAGTGAGCTGACCTCGGAGGGCAATGTACAGCATCTGGAAGCATCCAGCTGATTGAGGAATGTAGGTGTAGATGTGATCTGCTGGAATGCAGCTGAAATTCACAGATTTTACTGATGGTGTCAAGGGTTGCTACTTTCTCAAGACTTAGGTCTGTGTCAGCAAGAGCAGCAACACTGGGGAGCCTGTTAGACGAAGATCCTTGGCCCTCATCCCAGATCCATGGAACAGAATCTGCATTGAAAGATCCTAAACGAGTTACATACATAATAAAGTTTGAGAAACTGGTTTGAGATGATCCAACCCCCGCACCCTATACTACCTGAATTCTGAGCTTACCACTGAGATCGGAGGAAGAAGGACAATATGTTAGTATGCTTGGGCTCTGAAATCAGACCAGAAAAATACAGATACTCGGTGAACCTTTAGCAGTCGTGTGCCATTGGGTACATTGTCAACATCTGTAGCTTCATGTTCCTGAACTAAGAACTGGCATGGTAATATTACTTTCTTCAGGGGATTGTGATGTGTGTGCCAAGCTCAGGATATATTGCCTACAATCAGCCACTGATACAAGTTCACTGTCACTCTCACTGTGATTTGAGGATTTATAAATTGAAGGCACGATTTGGGAAAGCAGACAATGCCCTCTGCTGCAGACCTGAATTATTCTCTGATATAATGACCAGGTCTTTTGCCTGCTTTCTTCTGGCTCAGCTTTCCACAGGAACACATGGACTCTGTCCACTCAAATCCTCAACACTCTTTTTTTCCCTCTTAATGAGACTGTGGGATTAGTTCATTTTTCTATCAAGACTTTATTTATTTATTTGTTGAGGTTTGCTGTTTTTAAAAGTAGGCCAAAGTGAAAAATGCTCTGTTCCTTGCACATTTCATCTGCAATTCAGCAACACAAAGGCGCTCACCTGGACCATCTCCACAGTTAGGTATCTCAAAGGAGCAGACACAGAAAAGGAAACCCCAAAAATGCATTTCTTAAACGAATTATTCTAGTCCAAATGAGGCTAATTTGAAAACCTAAATTTCTAAAGCTCATAAAAATAATTACTTTGGGAGCCAGAAAGGATGTGGGGAAGTTCCCCTGCAGGTCTTGGGGCATGAAGAACCATGATGTTCCACATGAAAAGAATACATACAGAACCATTTTCCTTCCAGTTCTAAATATATATATATATATTTCTAAATATATATAGATATATATTTTTTCTCTAAATATATATATATATATATATATATATATATATATATATATATATATCTTTAATACCCTGATGCTCCCTCACCTTTTCAGAAAATAACCAAACAATTAAAAGAACTTTTGACAATGAGAGGAAATTGGGCATGAGAAGGTGAATACCAACTGGGTACAGATGAAAGAATTCTAGCTAATGATAAATGAGAAATTTTAAATAATAAACCTTTCCATGTGTTCCTTTATTCTCTTGCAAAAAAAAGGGGGGGGGATCATGTCTACTTCCTAAGTTAGAAATAAGATTTCTATAATAAACATGGGAATAATTGCAAACGTTAAAGCAGTTTTTTGATATTACAGTATATCAGTATGAGACTCTCCCAGACAGTTTGTGACACACCTCTACCTGAAACTCACTCCCACAGATTTCCTATTCAGCAGATCTGGGGCCAGGGGCAGGATGGGGAGCATCTAAGAATTTGCATTCCTAACAAGGTCTCAGGTAAGGATGATGCTGATACTGCAGGTCCATACATGATCTCATCATATTAGCAGTGATCAAGGGCATATTTCACATGTTTGTTCCATTTCCTTTCTTCCTTTTACTGTGGAAAATGAAACTAAACATAAAGGATCCCAGTGTAGTGGCTCAGGCCTTTGTCTAGCAACTCAGGAGGCTGAGACAGGAGGATCAAGGGTAGCCTCATCAACTTAGTAAGGCCCTAAGCAACTTAGTTGAGCCCCTGCCTCAAAATAAAATTAACTGAAGGTGTGGCTTAGTAAACATCTATGGCTTCAATCCCCAGAATTAAAAACAAAACAAAAAACTAAAATGGGAGTCCATGATGTCCCAGTTAAGGCCTTTGTTAATTGCTGCAAATGAATATCTTAGCTTTCATTAATTCTTACAAGTATTAGTTGATTTTAAACACATGTTCCTATTGCCAAGCCCACCCCTTCCCAGTAAAGTGGGTTTAGAGGCCATGTGGTACAAATGTAGAGAGTAGCTGCCGGGGGCCAGGCTCTGGGAATTGCTGCTTTTTCATTCATTCTGCTAAAAGTCTTTTTGGCAAGTGAATTAATCTTTCTATCTTTCTGTACTTCTGTGCTTTTTTTTTTCAAGCTGGAGATCAAATTATTATATCCCTTTTAGGATTTTTATGGGGATTAAATAAATAAACATGGAGAAAACATTTACAATAAGGCCTGGTACTAAGAGTGTCTTAATCCAAGACAGGCATGTTTATTGCTATGAGGAAAATCTCAACTGTCGCGTGCCTCTGTTTGAATGTTAGCAGCATTTTATGCTCGTGATTTCTTTATGAGTTATACTTGGTTTGGACAGGTGGGGTGTCCTCCCTTTATTCACAGAAATGGGGAAGCAGACGTTATTTTGCCCAGACAAATGACACTGTCAAGATTTGTTCTCCAGGTTTAACTCACTCAAAGTCCAGAGATCTTTTTTTGTCAATTAACTGACAGGAGCATGCATAGCTCTGGATCCGGGTGCTTGATGACCTCTTCAAGGCCCCTCTTCCCCACTTCCTAGACATGCTTCTGAAGGCACTGACTGCCCCTGGAGCTCTCTGAAGGATTTATCTGACAGCATAGCAAAACAGTTATTAGGAGGCTCAACCATGCTCATTTTGGTGGAAACAGAATCTGATGTGCTAGTTTCTATTAAGAACTACTATTCTCATTGTGAAATGTCAAGGTGGGAAAGAAGGTCCTAAATGAGAAAGGTGGGTACATATCCAGGCTGAGGATATTAAAATAAGAATTGGGCATAGGAACAAAGAATTTCATCATGCACAATAGTATTAGGGATTCAACTTGCAATGCTATTAGTAGAAATATTTCTAAGCTGGCTCCACATTCAAGAAGGAGCCTGAACATACACATTTCCCTCTTTTCTCCTAAGGACCCATTGAAATAAAGTAAAGGAATCAATTAAAGAATAGACTCATGCTAGCTCAGAAAATGGGGAATGCTTGAGAAGATACTGGCATGCAAACAATTCCATTGTTGAAATAAAATTTTTAAAGATTTAAAATGGATGGACAGGATGCCATGTGCCACACAGCTAGGCAAAGGAACCACATTCTGCAAAGTGCTGGGAGGAGCCAGGAGAAGGGACCAGAAGAGAACTCCTAGAGGAGTATGGACTTATTGTTGGGAGGAGCAATAGGGCTGTAGCAACAGTCATGGTTGCAGAGATATCATGAAGTACAGTGAATTAATCAATAATCTCATCATCCCCTACCACCACCTCTCACAGAGGTGTTGAGATCCATCACTGGACTGTGTGTGGACTCTGTTGAACATCAAAGCCTGATGAATAGGATAATCTGGTGTCTGGAAACTTCCAAAGAACACTTCCTCTGGTTGACTGCCCAGAAACATTGTGAATTTCTATTCTGCTCTGCCATGTCCCACACAGCACCAGAGATAGGGTGACCTGATGTAGCTGCACAGCCCCTCTGAGTTGGGTGTGACCTGCCAAGATGCCAATCAACCAACTGACTGCAAGACCACACCCAGCAAGACTTCACCCTGAAACCTTATCCCCACCTTTGATGTACCCCCTTAAACCATGGGCGCCATTTTCTAATTATCTAGCTCCAGCTCCTGTGTGGACTAGACCTATCAGGGTTCTGTCTTTAAAATTATCCTTTCTGACTCATTGTCTTTTGTTCTTCACCAATTATTCTAGACTTTAATTTCTCCCTCTGATCTGGCAATACTTCCTTGGCGAGGTGCTGGACACTGTGCAATACCTAGGCATTTTGTGAAAAGAAGAAAAAAATAAACAGTTTCAGAAAGAAATTGAATAAAGTGACTCTAAAAATCTAGGGATATCAATGCCTCAGGGGAAAAGATGCTCCTCATTTCGATATTTGAGTTATTTGCATCATGACTCCAGCAGAATCTTAATGGATACTTGGGATCTCCTGGTATATCAAGAGAAAGGATGACAGAGGTAAGAGAGGAAGAGCACAAGACACACATCTTTTAAAGAAGAGAGAGAAGAGGGAGAAACACCAAAGGAACCAACAGAATTAAACAAGTTACCCAAATAGGAAATTTTATTCTGGGACTCCAAAGGGCCACAAGGTTGTAGATGGCATAGGTAGACCCAGTGGGAAACCTAGAATTGGTAGTACATGTGGCTCTCTGCCTTGTTAGAGCTCCAACAGCATGCTTCATAAAAAGAAATCTCAATTCACTGGGAAGATAATGGAGATACAGGAAATTCAAATTTGTAAATTCTTAAATTATATAAAGAAAAACATGTGTAACATTCAATGAGAAATTGACATATGCACAGTCAGAGTGGCTGATTTTAATACATATCTCAGTTCAGCTGAGATTGTGAAAGAATCACTTTTTAAATCATGAGGTCTTATTTGCTCAATAAAGCAAAATAATGAAAATTTGTAGGATCAGAAGGAAATAAATAAATGATCCTCATTCACCTGTTATGAATACTAGCTGTACTAGAAACTCCGGTAACTTATTGTAATATTTAATAGGTTAAAACACAAAACAATTGTTTTTCTATAAGCCAGCAGTAAATAATTAGAAAATAACATTTCTAAAGGCTATTTAAAAGCATACAGCTAACAAAAATATTTACAAAAAAAACCTGCACAGAAATACATACAACTATTGAGAGAAACTGAAGAACACAAAAATAATTAGAGATATATAGCACACATATTATTTAGGTAACTCACTACTGAAAAGCTGTGAATTCAATGTACATTTTCAATGAAATCCCAAGTCATGATCTCAGGCAGAATTTTGACAAAGTGATCCCAAATTCTGAGTGGAATTGCAAAAGATCAAGAAACCCAAGGTGCCCTCAAAGATAAAGAACTGAGTGAAAAGATTTCTGCTCTACTAGGTATTGTAAGTGCAAGCACAAATTAAACATAAGAGGCTTAATTCTCTTTGTTGAAAATAAGGGAAGAGAGTTCTCCTCCCTCCCATTTCTTACAGTGTTTTCTTTTGTAAACTTGTAATTATAAATGTGAGTAAATCATTTTTCAAAAGCCTCTTGCCAATTTTATAACCCACAGTATCTTTCACAAGGACCTGAGAACCATCCCTTTGAAATGCAAACATCAAAGGATATAGCATCCCTGACTTCTTGGCTTCCTGGCTCCAAGCTGCAAAACCACCTTCTGTTTAAAGATGTGAGAAGGCTATTTTTCCTTTGTACAGAGCCAATTAACTTACACAGATGGTCATTGGATGACTGGGTAAATTTTGAACTATGTGCAGACAATTATTTTTATTTGAGAACTAGTTATTGTTTATCTTGAAAACACACATATAATGGGTTGTATCTGCTTGACTGTATCAAAGGTTGAGATTTCTTTCTGTTTTCTTCTCTTAGCAGATTGCCCCTCTGATGTGTATCACATTCTGGTCAAATGCATACTCAATAATAAAATTGACTTCTTTCTCTATTACCATTATGGAAAGGCTTTTCTGGTCTGGGACATTTCTGTTTTTCACTAGATTTCTCCAACATCACCAATTATTGTAAAGCTTTGTCAATTAAGGAAGTGTAATATTAGTTTAAAGACAGATAAATAGACACTTAGTTCTCCAGGGTATATCATGCAAAAACAGACACAGACATAAGGACCTTTAATTTATGACAAAGTCTATCCTATAGAAAAATGTGGAAATGAACACAGTCTTTAATATATATGTTGTTCAGAGTAAAATATATATAAATTCTTCACTCCATCATTCCATTACAAAAATCACTTCTGATGAATTGTTGGTTAAATGAAAAAGGTGAAATAATTAATCTTCTAGAAGATAAAACATGAAAACATATGATAATATATTGATATTTTGCCATGACAAAAAAAGCAATTACAATGAAAAAAACGGATAAACTGGATTACACATAAAGGACTCGTTTTCACCAAAGATTAAAGCATTAAAACATGGGAGAAGATATTTCTAAGATATATATAACTAATAAATGGCTTTGAATATATAAATAAATCATTTAAACCAATAATAATAAGTCAGACAACCCAATATTTTTTGAAATGGTAAGAAACTTAAATATTTTTTATCATTTTATTTTAGCTGTAATTGGACACAATACCTTTATTTTATTTATTTATTTTTATGTGGTGCAGAGGATCAACCCCAGCACCTTGCACGTGCTAGGCGAGTGCTCTACCACTGAGCCTCAACCCCAGCTCCAAGAAACTTCTTAATTTCATAAAAGAAGATATTTGAGATACAAATAAATATATCAAAAGACCTCGGTGGAAATGCAAATTAAAATGACAATGAGATACCATTATACAGTCACTAGAATGATCAAAATTTCAAAGACTAAGTACTTCAAATTTTGACAAAGTTGTAGTTCCTTTTGAACACCATTCACTGCTATTAGAATTACAAAGTAGAATAACCTCCTCAGATAATTATTTAATGTTATTTACTGAAATTTAATGTACATATACATTAAAATTCTATGCCTGGTTAAATAAATACATATGAAAATGTATGTACTAAATTTTACACCAAAATGCATGCATAAGAATATCCATAGCGGTGTTCTTCATAATACTCAAACGTTTGAAGTTGAAAGATGTCTCAAAGTCTATCAACTTTAAAATGAACCAGTAAACCATGATACATATTCATACAATAGAGTACTTTTCAGACAACAGTGAAAATGAATATCTCACAGTTACACACAAAATATGGATGAAACAAATATGATGTTGAGCAAAAGAAGCCAGAAACAATAGAAATATGTGTGTTTAATATGTATATATAATTTAGCACATGTTTTAACATATGTGTAAGCATAAATATATATTATATCATATGTTATAGTAATTACAGAATATATAATTATATATATCATATATACTTGTAAGATGGTGGGGTTATTTGTATAATAGAGATTATCTTTATTAAAAAAGGGAGAGGTGATGATGAGGGAAGCCAGAATGAGGAGTTTAGGATCCTGATATTCTTCTTCTTTACTTGGTAGTATTTGCATGGCATATTCAATTTCAGATAGGAAATTTGTAAGAATTTCTACATGTATTATACTACAATAAACACCTAAAATAAGGACACTTATTGTTTAGTGGCTGCAGAATCTGAGTTTGGAAAAATGAAAAAGTTGTTGAGATGGTTGCACAACAATGTAAGTTTACTTAATATCACTGAGCTGTACACTAAAATGTGGCTGAAGTGGAGAATTTTATATATTCTGAACATTCGATCATGATATAAAAAACCTCAAGATAAAATAAATAGAAAGCATGAAGAAAAGATAAAAAATGGCTGATAGAGCAGTGATTAATGTGCCATGGGAAGAATTCTTCTGGAGAGATTGAGTGATCCCTTCGTGGTCCACAGACGCAGGTACCACAGCAAATGTTTGGTCATGTGGAGCTGAGCAGGGGTGTGCTATAAGTTAAACAGGTAGTGATATATATAAATTATTATAAAATACAAAAAATTAATCAAAGCAATAATCAAAATGTTCTCAAGTCCAAAAGCCGTAGTGGAAACCAAAGCAAGTAGACAGAAACATGAGAATAAAGGATTTTCAGTTGATTGGGCATGGGTGGTAAGAAGAGGTCAGAGGCAGAGGGCTCTGAGAAACACAGGGAGGCGGGTATGTTTGCATATCTCTACATCTGAGACCCTGGATCGAATTTCATAAAACAAATGGAAGAAGATAATTAATTGCTCATTAATTTTTTGTTATTCTCTACTAGAGTGACAATAAGAACCTAGTCACAATAATTTCTGAGGATAAAAAAGTCACCATCACTCCAAACTTACAATAGATAATAACACAACATAGCCAACTTGATAAGAGTCCATTTTTATGGCTATATGAAGGGATAGCTATAAGAATGATTTTTAGGAATGGTCTTGGTGAGCTAGCCTAACTGAGCACAACTATTCTGAGTCAAATGCACTGTCTTTGGATTTCTTGCAGATTTAAACCAGTTTTCACATATTTTAAATTTCAAGACAAGTGTCTTGGAGAACTTGTAGTCCATGTCTGTTTCATTTATTTTGCTTGTAAATCTTATTTCTAAATTCATTTACTTTTCATTTGTTCAGACTCACTGAATTGTGAATGCTAAATTTAAAGACAAAACAGATCTGGACCTTTCCCACCCCAAATTGACATTCTAGTAAATGACATCTGAATAAATCATTACCATAGCCATGTAAGACAATAAAATAAGCCTTTCCTCATCACTCTTTGTTTCCACTAGCTTCTCCCTGCTGTTCCTAAAGGACATTGCTTGCATTTATTTCTTCTCCAGTCTTTACTCTCCATCCTGTATTTCTCTGCTCACTAGCACTGCCACTGATTTTGAATGTAACTTTGGAACTGGCTTCATGAATTGATATCAAGAACATGTTTCCTCTTCTGTTTTAAATAACATTTTTTTGGCTCTTGTTTTTTATTAGCTTCAATTTCCTTGAATTGTTTTTTTTCACTTTATATGAAGCTCTTGAGAGACAATTGCCTAATTTTAGTTAAAGAAAACTCCAAATACAATAGATTCTCATGATACTTATATAGTAGCAGCTTTTTCAGAGAATGTGGAAACTTGGTAGTTTTCATCTTAAAGAAAGTAAAAACTAGGCAAGTATACATAGTACATTAGATAATGAAAAATATTGAGGATATTTGGCAGCACAAAAAGACGTTGTTAACTCAGACAACTCTTCCCTAAATCAATAATCACTGTCAGAAAATAGCAGATTAGAATTCGATGACAGGGCTGGTTGTGGGCCTCATTGCTGGTCAGAGAGGAATGCATAGTGTCTGTTTACTTTCTCTGATCAAAAGCTCCCAGCTACCAATGTTGTTCCTGTTGACCTTGATCCATTTTCCAATTCCCATGCTCGCTTGTGCATGATAGAAGCCAAGTCACTTATCTGCAGTCAGCAATTTGTCTTTACCAGTTTCAGGATGCTTCTTCAATATTCTGATCCTTAGAGTGTGAAAAACAAGAGCTGATATGTGTGGTAGCCAATAGGAACCAATTGGACCTCACTTCTGAACTTGACTCTTTACGGGAATAGAGAGGCTAGCTTATACACACACACACACACACAACACATTTTTGCAGTGTCACAATCTCTCAGGACCCAAAACGCTAAAACATTGTCACCTTTCCTTCAATGCAAGTTGTCACAGTTTTCACAACAGTAGCCATTTGTATTACAACTAAAATAGATGGATAATGGAAGACATTAGTGTTTCAAAATAGTTTGCAGCAATAAAAAGTAGAATATTCTTGTTACCCTCTCATGATAAAAAGGAGAAAGGAGTACAGACTCCAACCAGTGGAGAAGGATAATACAGTCCCTATTTGTTCCTAAGAGGGGAGGAAAAAAATCTCAAAAAAAGAATATCTCTATGGACTTTTTCAGGAAAGTACAGAAAAAAATACTCATGCACAAACACAAGCTTTGACTGATCCTATTTTACACCTACTAGTATTGCTGTTCCTTTGCATGAAATGGTCTTCTCCTGCACAAATATAATTGCTTTATTTTAATTATGTCACTTTTCTTTCTTTTCTTTCGAGGGTCTCTGATTGACAGTTTGATGGCTTTTTTTTTTTTTTTTTTAGAATTAGGTTCAAGTGAGTCTAGTAAGTTAATTGAAAGGGCTGTGCATTTTAGACCACCTGTATCTCAGCTGTCTTAGAGGTATAAGCATGTCAATAGTCAACTGGGTTAATTTGTCTTATTTCTTGAAACAAAGCAATCAATCAAATTTGTAGACTATAAAAGGAAAATACAACATTTAATTGGAAACTGAGTGAAGACGAAAACTTTAAATTACAGTGTGACTTTTACTTGAATGCTTACAATAAGCCATCAACTGATGAGAAGCAGAATTTCCAAAGTATACTATCTACAGCCTAAAATTATGGGAATAACCTCTGGCTAAGAATGGAGAAGTACCTTCCTCTATATCTAATAACCAGTGCTTGAAGAATGAATGAGAAACTCCCACATACACACATTTGGAAGGCCTTTGGGGAACAAATCTGGACTGTACTAAAAGAGACAGGGGACACTGCAGTTGCTAGAGGTAACAACTATTTCTATTAATGAGGTCTATGTAGGTCCTTGGGCTGGGCTCCCTTCGTACAAGAAACATTCAGAGTTAGGTACACTTACTCTCAAAAGTGCCAGGGATACTGGGCTCCAAGTAGTGAAGGGAACTGAGACAAATTGATACACTCTTGATAAAGAATAGAATTTCAAGGAAGGGTTGGTATCTGAGGTTGCTAATGCTTCCTGACATTGCCAAAAGACAGCAATATCCCACATGATGTGCTTCAAGAAATCAAAGTACTGGTGAGTTTCTCCCCTTTTAATTTACCTTCATTCCACAGAAGTCAAAATAACCTTTTACAGGGAATAGTAAATAGAAAATTGCTTGTGAAAACATGTGTTTTTTAAATTAAAAAACCCCCAAATTTTTAATATAAAATTAAATATACATATCATAGATTCAGAGTTCTCTTTACTAATAGCATGTTGATAAAGCTCTATCTAGAAGGTTTTTTCTATTCACCGTTTCTTTGCATCAATACCACTTATATTTGGTACGATTTTTAACAAGCCATAGTACTGAGCTTTGAAAACACATAATTGCATATAATAGGCCAAGAATTATTTTATTTTCTCCATTTGAAAATGTGGTGACAGGAGTAGTGATAATCTTTGCATTGTGACCTTTGGCTTCTTCAAATGGAAAACTCCTGAACTAATTGTGTAGAATGAGTGTAATATCCACAACCCTCAAGGACATACTTCAGTGAGCAAACCCTGGCATCATCTACTGAAGGCAATTTCATATCTGATTCAAAGTGGAAATTCCCAGGAATTGGGAGCTACTCTGGCTAGGAATGATCCAAATAAGAAAATAAAAAGGATCTTAATTTCTTTTTGAAAATGTTCTTTCAGTACTAAAATGTAACCAAAAATTTTTCTTTGAATCATTTCCAAGTATGACTCAGTTACACATGTTATATCCACAATTTTGTGCAAACATCACAACTATTTCCAAACTTTTCCAACACTTCAAACAGAAATTCTATCTATTAAGCACTACTAATTTGTTTTCTGTTGATGTGAATTTTTTTATTCTATATATTTTATGTAAGTGGAATCATACAATATTTGTCCTTTTGTATTTAGTAAAAAAAAAGGAATCTGGAAGGTGATGTGGAAAGATGGTAAAGATAGACTGAGATACCTTTGGAGAATATTAACTTCTGTAATTTTCTGCTTATCAGAAGAGAAAAAAAAAGCATCCTCCTGATCAGTAGTTACATGTCTGGTACCAGAGCCATGTTGATTTGCTTAAGAAAAGATAAAACTTTCTATAGAGCAATACTCATTGCAATCAACTCATGATGAAGCTTTCACTCAACTGTGATTTTTCAAGATCCTATTACCACAACAATACTGCCTTCAATAAGCTCTTGGAAGGTGCCAGTCTTGTCTGCAGCTAATTCTGGTGCCAAATACCCTATCACTCAGAGCTCGGTTGTAGATAACAAAAACACCCTTGATAGTTTAAGCCGATACACAATGTAATACACAGAATTAAAAGCTTACAAAATTATTGGAAGAGTGCAGAGAACCAACTCTTGGCCAAGCTTCTAGGTTTGACTCAGAAAAACCCAGCAATCAGCTCCTAATGGAACTTCTTCCAGGAATCTGGGAATCAAAAACAAAACAAGCAAACAAACAAAAGACCTTTCCAATTTGTAGGAACAAATCAGCTCAGCTAAGATCTGGGTGAAAGAAATCTATCACCAGAACTATTGCTTTTAGAAAAATATCACCATATTTGTGATCTGGGTTACCAGAAATAGCAACGATATTTGTTATCCCCAGGACAAGGATGCCTCCCTTCACCAGGAAATAGACACCTCACATACTGCCTTCTAGTCAGAGAAAGTATGTCTTTCTGATGGAAATCACATAGTATCCAGACTCTTAACTACAAGGACAAGTGTAACTTTTATTTTTATTTTTTCATTCTCTGTAGTAGAGAATAATATTCTAGAAAGCTTGGAACATGATGGATGAATAAATCTGCCATGACCCCCTGAGATGCTTACTCTAGCCATATACAATGTTAAGAAGAATCCGGGGTGCTTTATATAAAAGGCATAATTTTTTAGTATTTGCACACATACACAAAAATAATAAAATATTAACTGGAATTTGATCATCATAATAAGATATTATATGGCTACTAAATTCCAGTAAAGGAATCATCAGAAGCGAGGTCAGTGATGTTTCTTTAAAGATTGTTTTAAAAGTGGTTGCTAATACCTAAAGACCTTAAGCTACCACGTGACATAAATTATTTAAGACAACAAATGGCTTACTGTCTTAAATGTGTGTGTAACTTAAAGGTAACTCAGTGAGTGAAAAATTAATGTGCTTTGTTTTCCATAAGTTATTTGAAAATCTGTTTGCGGAGGAACTTCATAACTTTTATATCAGTCAGGTACTCTCTTTTTTCTAGTAATTTCCTTTCTTTCATGTAATCTTTTTCTCCCTGGATTCCACATATGAGAGAAAACATACAATCCATGTCTTTCTGAATCTGCTTTATTTTGCTTCCCACAATTATCTCCAGTTTCATCCATTTTCCTGCAAATGACAGAATTTGGTTCTTCTTTACGGCTGAATAATACTTCATTGCACGGATGTGCTTGCACACGTGCACACACACACACACACACACATACACACACACACACACATATGCCCCACATTTTATTTATCCATTAATCAATTGATGGGCACCTAGGCTGACTCTATAACTTGACTATTATGAATAGTGCCAGTATAAGCAGGGGTATGCAGGAGTCTGTTTTGTATGCAATGCCACATTTGACAAGCATTATGTTCCTTAACTGCCAACAGTCTGTGCTTAAATCTTTATTCACCTGTCACCACAACAAAATCATAGTGTTAATCAGCAGCCTTTAAAAATAGTCTATTTTGTTCATAAATATTTACATTTTCCCCATCTCATAGTTTCCCTTCAATATATTTTTAAATTTATTTATTTGTTTGTTCTAATTTGTTATACATGACAGCAGAATGCATTTCAGTTCATAGTACACAAATGGAGTACAATTTTTCATGTCTCTGGTTGTACACAGAGTCACACCATTCATGTCTTCATACATGTACCCAGGGTAATGATGTTCATCTTATTCCACCATCTTTCCTAACCCCATGCCCCCTCCCTTCCCCTCCCTTCCCTTTGCCCTATCCAAAGTTCCTCCATTCCTCCATGGTCCCCACCACCACATCCCCATTATGGATCTGCTTTCTTATCAGAGAAAACATTTGGCCTTCGTTTTTTTGGGATTGGCTTACTTCACTTAGCATGATATTCCCCAACTCCATCCATGAAAATGCCATGATTTTATTCTCTTAATGCTGAGTAATATTCCATTGTATATATATATACCACAGTTTCTTTATCCACTTAACTATTGAAGGACATCTAAGTTAGTTCCACAATTTAGCTATTGTGAATTGTGATTCTATAAACATTGATGTGACTGCATCACTGTAGTATGCTGTTTTTAAGTCCTTTACATATAAACCAAGGAGAGGGATAGCTGGATCAAATGGTGGTTCCATTCCAAGTTTTCTAAGGAATCCCCATACTGCTTTCCAGATTGATTGTACCCAATTTGCAATCCCATTAGCAATAGAAGAGTGTGTCTTTCCCCCCCACATCCTCACCAACAATTATTGTTGCTTGTATTCTTAATAACTGCCATTCTGATTGGAGTGAGATGAAATCTTAGAGTAATTTTGATTTGCATTTCTCTAATTGCTAGAAATGTTGAGCATTTCTTCATATATTTGTTGATTGATCTATGTCTTCTTCTAAGAAGTGTCTGTTGAGTTCCTTAGCCCATTTATTGATTGGGCTTTTTTTGTTTGTTTGTTTTGGTTTGGTTTTTTAGAACTAAGTTATTTGAGTTCTTTATATATTCTGGAGATTAGTGCTCTATCTGATGTGCATATGGTAAAAATTTGCTCCCGTTCTATAGGTTCTTTCTTCACCTCACTGGTTGTTTCTTTTGCCAAGAAGAAGATTTTCAATTCGAAACCATCCCATTTATTGATTCTTGATTTTATTTCTTGTGCTTTAGGAGTCTAGTTAAGTCTAGTTAATCTGACATGATGAATATTTGGATCTACTTTTTCTTCTGTTAGACACAAGGTCTCTGATCTAATTCCTAGGTCCTTGATCCACTTTGAGTTGAGTTTTGTGCATGGTGAGAGATAGGGGCTTAATTTCATTTGCAACATATGGATTTCCAGTTTTCCCAGCACCATTTGTTGAAGAGGCTATCTTTTCTCTGATATATGTTTTTGGCACCCTTGTCTAGTAGGAGATAACTGTATTTATGTGGGTTTCTCTCTGTGTCGTCTATTCTGTACCATTGGTCTACAAGTCTATTTTGGTGCCAATACCATGATGTTTTTGTTACTATTGCTCTGTAGTATAGTTTAAGATCTGGTATAGTGATGCCACCTGCTTCACTCTTCTGACTAAGGATTGCTTTGGCTATTCTGGGTCTCTGATTTTTCCACATGAGTTTCATGATTGCTTCTTCTATTTCTGTGAGGAATGTAATTGGGATTGGGATTGGAATTGCATTAAATCTGTATAGTTCTTTTGGTAGTGTGGTCATTTTGACAATATTAATTCTGCCTATCCAAGAATATGGGAGATATTTCCATTATCTAAGGTTCTCTTTCATTTCTTTCTTTAGTGTTCTATAGTTTTAATTTTAGAGGTCTGTCATTTATCTCTTCTATTAAGTTGATTCCCAAATATTTTCTTTTTCTTCTTTTTTTTTAAGGCTTATTGTAAATGGGGTAGTTTTCCTAGTTTCTCTTTCAGAGGATTCCGAATCCTTAACGATGTACAGAAATGCTTTTGATTTATCAGTATTGATTTTATATCCTGCCACTTTCCTGAATTCATTTATTAGTTCTTGAAGTTTTCTGGTAGAATTTTTTGGATCTTCTAGATATAGAATCATGTTTTCAGAAAATAGTGATAGTGTGAGTTCTTCTTTTTATATCCTATTGGTATCCCTTTAATTTCTTTCTTCTAATTGCTATGACTAGAGTTTCAAGAACTATATAAAATAGAAGTGGTAAATGAGGGCATCCCTATCTTATTCCTGTTTTTAGAAGGAATGCTTTCAATTTTTCTCCATTTAGAATGATGTTTGCCTTGGGCTTAATGTACATAGCTTTTTCAATGTTGAGATATATTCCTGTTATCCCTAATTTTTCTAGTGTTTTGAACATGAAAGGGTGCTATATTTTGTCAAATGCTTTCTCTGCATCTTTTGAGATGATCATATGATTCTTATCTTTAAGTATATTGACGTGATGAATTACATTTATTTTTTTCCATATGTTGAACCATTCTTGTATCTCTGGGATGAAACCCACTTGATCATGGTGCACTATCTTTTTAATATGTTTTTGTATTCTATTTGCCAGAATTTTATCAAAAATTTTTGCACCTATGTTCATTAGAGATATTGGTCTGAAGTTTTCTTTCTTTGATGTGTCTTTGTCTGGTTTTGGAATCAGGGTGATATTGGCTTCATAGAATGAGCTTGGATGTGTTCCCTCTTTTTCTATTTCATGAAATAGTTTGAGGAGTATTGGTATTAGTTCTTCTTTGAAGGTCTTGTAGAACTCAGCTGTGAATCCATCTAGTCCTGGGCTTTTCTTGGTTGGTAAGCTTTTGATGGCATTTTCTATTTCATTGCTTGAAATTGATCTGTTTAAATTATGTATATCATCCTGATTCAGTTTGGGTAAATCATATGACTTTAGAAACTTGTTGATGTCTTCAATATTTTCTATTTTATTGGAGTGCAAATTTTCAAAATAATTTCTAATTATCTTCTGTATTTCTGTAGTATCCATCCTGATGTTTTCTTTTTCATCATGGATTTTGGTAATTTGAATTTTCTCTCTCCTTCTCTCCTTTAACATGCTAAGGTTTATTAATTTTATTTATTTATTCAAAGAACCAACTTTTTCAATTTTTCTAATTGTTTCTTTTGTTTCAATTTTATTGATTTCAGCTCTGATTTTAATTATTTCCTGTCTTTTACTACTTTTGGTTGTTGACTTGTTCTTCTTTTTCTAGGGCTTTGAGATGTAATGTTAGGTCATTTATTTATTCACTTTTTTTGTTCATTAAAGAATGAATTCCAAGCAATTAACTTTCCTCTTAGTACTGCCTTCATATTGTCCCAGAGTTTTTGATATGTCTTAAAATTGTTCTCATTTACTGCTAAGAATTATTTAATCTCCTCTTTGATGTCTTCTACAATCCATTTGTTCATTCAATGGCATATTATTTATTCTACAGGTATTGTAGTAGCTTCTATCTTTTATTTTATCATTGATTTCTAATTTCATTCCATTATGATCTCATAGAATGCAGGGTAGTATCTCTACTATTTTTTATTTATTTTTTGCTTTGTGGCATAACATATGATCTATTTTAGAGAAGGATCCATGTGCTGCTGAGAAGAAAGTGTATTTACACATTGATGAATGAAATATTCTATATATGTCTGTTAAGTCTAAGTTATTGATTGCATTATTGAGTTCTATAGTTTCTTTGTTTAACTTTTGTTTGGAAGATCAATCCAGTGATGAAAGAGGTGTGTTAAAGTCACCCAGTATTATTGTGTTGTGTTTTATTTAACTGTTGAAATTGAGAAGAGTTTGTTTGATAAATGTAGTTGCTCCATTGTTTGGGGCATGTATTTTTATAATTGTTATGTCTTGTTGATATATTGTTTGCTTAGTTCCCTTAAGCAGTATGAAATATCCTTCTTTATCCTTTTTGATTAACTTTGGCTTGAAGTCTCCTTTACTTGATATGAGGATGGAAACCCTTGCTTGCTTATGTAGTCCATGTAAGTTGTATGTTTTTTCTCAACTTTTCACCTTTAGTCTGTGGATGCCTTTTCCTATGAGTCTCTCTTTTTTCCCAACTCTCTCTCTTTTTTTAAATTTGTTTTAATTAGTTACACATGCAGTACAATAACCTTGACATATCATATATTTGAATCAGATGGGATATAATATCTCATTTTTCTGAGTATACAGGTTGCAGAATCACATTGGTCATGCAGTCACATATATACGCACAGTAATAATAATGTCTGTTTCATTCTGCTGTCCTTCCTATCTCCCCCACCCCTCCACTCCCTTCCCATCACTTCTTTCTACCTAATCTAGGGTAAGGCTATTCTTTTTTTTTCTCACATCTTCATACATGTATTTTGTATAACAATGAGGGTCTCCTTCCACCATCCTGCAATTCCCTTTCTCCCTCCCTTTCCCTCCCACCCCTCTTCCCTATGTAGAGGTAATCTTCTTCCCATGCTCTTCCTCTCTTCCCCATTTTGAGTCACCCCCCTTATATCAGAGAAGACATTCAGCATTTGTTTTTTGGGATTGGATAACTTCATTTAGCATAATCTGCTCTAATGCCATCCATTTCCCTGCAAATGCCATGATCTATTTTTTACAGTGCTGAGTAATATTCCATTGTGTATATATGCCACATTTTTTTAAATTCATTCATCCATTGAAGGGCATCTAGGTTGGCTCCACAGTCTAGCTATTGTGAATTGTGCTGTTATAAACATTGATGTGGCTGTGACCCTGTAGTATGATGTTTTTAGGTCTTTGGGGTATAGTACGAGAAGAGGAATAGCTGGGTCAAATAGTTGTTCCATTCCCAGCTTTCCAAGGAATCTCCACACTGCTTTCCAAATTGGCTGCACCAATTTGCAGTCCCACCAGCAATGTATGAGTGTGCCTTTTTCCCCACATCCTCGCCAGCACTTGTTGTTGTTTGACTTCATAATGGCTGCAATATACTACTCAGGCATCCAAGTCCTCAGTAGCCTGATCCATGAAAAGTACTTGGTTTCACAAATGTTGGGGAATGTGAAGGTGGGAGAAGGGATAGAGAAAAAAGAAAAAAAAATCTCAAAGAAAAATTAAAGGATTGTTTCTGTTGGAGTTCAGTATCTTTCCTGATTCCTTTCTCATCCAATAGGTGGGGTTGTCTGTTGTTTACTGGTATCTCCACCCTCATGATGGTGAAGGTTATTAAAGTGGGAGGGTTGGTTTTGGGGGCAGAACTCCTGAATGTGGGGTATAGCATTTGGGGATCCCTGTTGGGAGATTGCATCCCAAGGATCTCCTTTAGGCCCACTTGTGTGATGTGGGTGCCTCATCTTATCTTCTTATATCACCTGTAGACCTCACAATTCCTGGTCTCTATTTTAGCCTCTAAACTGTATCTCACTCACCCTCTCCCTTTCTACTTCCTAATCAGGGATCTTTCTCTCTGGTGGTCTTATGGGCTGCACTCTGGGGCCTGCAAGCACCTGTCACTGAGAACTGTTTTGTGTCAGGCAGTTCAGGACCAGGCTTTGTGAGCTGCAAACCGGCCACATAGATGCAAGCACTGTGCCTGGTTAGTGGCTACAGGGGAGAGTGGGAGATGGAGACTATAGATACCTTGATATTGCTTCTAGGCCCCAGCCAGTGTCCCAAGCTAGGAGTTGCCCTAACTAAAGATGGCAATGGTGGTGGCAAGGATAAACCAATTTGAGAATAAAGGTGTCCCAAGATGGAGGTGGCTGCTTTCAGAGATTGGGTGTCGGTCAGACCGTGTGGAGGCGTTGGGAAGCGTGTTTGGAGATGCAGCTCTGAGGCATGCAGTGTTGTTGCTGCCAGCTGTCTCCAGATCCTGTCCACTGTCCCCAGGTACAGGCTATTCTGGCAGCAGTTGCAGTGTCCCCAAGATGGAGGTGACCAGGGGAGCCCACGCTGGTAGATGAGGGTCCACACAGGAGCATCAGCCAGAGTTCCTGCACGAGAACTGATGCTGAGGGTCCTGTTCAGCAAGGTGGCTGGGGGGTCCTGCACAGATGTTGACGCCTACTTGTGTGGACAGAGTGGCCAGGATTCCTGCACAGGAGAAGCTGTTGGGGGTCCTCTAAGGAGTATTTCCACTACTTGAATCACAGGTTATGATGCGGCCTCCCTCTAGCCTGCCATCTTGGATCCCTTTCCCTTCACTATTTTGCTTTATTTTGGGGGGCTCTTGCTTTCTCATATACAGTATAAACTTGAGTTGTCAATATTAATTAGTTATCTATTCACGTTTCTATTGGAACTAGGTTGACTCTTGGGTTAGTTGAGCCTTCTTGCCCATGAGCCTACTATGTTTCTTCTTTTATTTAGTTTTATATTTAAAAAAAACACATGATTTTATCCACAGAGTACTCTACATCTTGTGTTTTATTCATATATATCTTATATGTAGCCTAAGATTCTTGAAACACTATTTCTGATAATTAAATCATAACCTTATTCCTTAGCTTCTCACTCATCAAGTTGTTGGTTGCTTTGATTTCATTCTAGCTGATTGATAATTGATGGAATTTTAATTTTTAGTGGTTTTATGCATTCTGTTTTCCCAAGGAATCAGACTTTTTTTAAAAAAAATATTTTAGCAATCAGGCATAATACTGTAATAACAGTGATAATCATGAAATAAAAGGGTGGTTCTTTGAATAACAGAATAGCTGTCCTATAATACAAATAATCTGTCCTATAAAATAAAACCCCCTCCTTTGGTGATGCTTAAAATGTCAGTCATTTTATGACAAATTTGTATGAAAAAAAAAAATGAGAACACAGGATGTGAGGTTTGTAATCCATAATGAAGACGATACTCAGAAGCCCACAATCTTCCACCTTAGTGTGTTGATGAAGCTCTGTGCCAGCTTCCACAGGCTCTGCCTGTTTTATAATCAGTGTTTTAGTTGAATGCCTTTAGAACCCAGAATATAGTGCTAGAGTGACATTTTGGCCTTTCCTCTAATCGTTTCCAAATTTCTACATTGAGAAAACTGAAGGAGGGAATATAAACTATCATTGTTTTGGTGCTTATTTCTTCATTCTCATTTTAAAATACAAAATAAAATTAAACCATGTACCAGGTACTCCATGTGCCTTTGGCTATTTCCCCCACTTATTTCCCCTTCCTATCTCTTTTTCATTGATTCTTCCATGTACGGAAGCATTCACAAGTACAGTTCTTCTGATTTAGAAAGTTCATGTTCTCAGGAAATTCTGTCTTCTCCTCCTTCTTGAAATAGCTAATTTGGTCATAAATTATTGAAGTTTGTGGTTAATTTGTCTAAGTTCATTTGATTTTGTGGGCCCTTTTCAGCAAGGGTTTAAAAATAAAAGTTAGATGAGGAATAAAAATAGGATTATGTACAATCTGCTTAAATTAAAGGAATTTCCTCTAACAATCTTAGGGAAACTACCACTTCTTTGAGACTGAATCTTGCTTAAAAATAAACTTTAACTTACTGCCTCCAATGCTGGTTTCCCCAATGTTAAGGTGGTTCTGGAGAGTTAAGAACTGTAAAACATCAAAAAACTAAAACCTAATCTACCATTTTCTGTTATATAAATTTAAGATAGAAGGAAAATAGAACAAGGATATTCAGCAAATATGCAGTGTCCTAGGGAATTAAAGGAAACTTTATTCCCTAGAACAGTTTAACTCTAGTTGAAAATTTTAAACTTATTCCAGTAGATTCAGTTCATCTTAGAATATAGATTTCCCCTTCTATTTGCGGTATCAATACAACTCAGCAATTTTTGTTTGTTTGTTTGTTTGGGGCAAATCTAAACTAGAACAATTCTTTTTCATTTTCTGCTTTTATAAGTACAATGAAAACTCAGAAAGTGGCGTTTTGAAGTCAAATTTACCAACTTCATTTTTTGTAAAGTTCCACCTTTTAATGTTGTATTTCTATCCTTATGTTTGCCCAATATTTACTGAGTGCCTCTTCTGAATTAGGTACTTCTCTGGGTACTAGTGAAGTGGCACCCCCTTTCTCCACAGAAAAGCCTGATTCACCATGGCTGATTTTAGGACTGTCAGCAAAAGAGTCCGTTATAGATAAACTTCCTATTTTCATGTCGCCCTGCTTACTTGGCCACTGGCCGAGAAGATACCAGCACTCCAGTTGCTGGACACCCCCTTACTAGCTTTTCACAAACGTATCCAGTATAATACTTTGTTGAAATGTGCAAACAAGGCCTCTGGCCTTGAGCTGGGCTTCACAGAGATGTCTACATTTTTAAGATAAGTTACAAATGGGTCCATGGTAACAGCTGGCAGGGGGAGGAAAGTAAGGGGAGATGAAGGTCTCCCCTTCTCAGGTGTTGTCCTTGAAGAGTTAACTTGCCCAGAACAGTGAAAGAAAAAGCTGCTTTTATGTGAACTTCTGCAGACTGTGAACTTCTGAGCCCCTCCCCTTACACGCTGGGTATAAAACTCTGAAACTCCCTGACCTCGGGGTTCAGGGGATTGATTGATTACAGCAAAGGCTGTACCTTCTGAACCTGGCTGCAGCTAAATAAAACTGTTTTCTGCTGTCTTCAGTGCCTTGCCTCGTTTGTCCCTACAACACTAGCATTAGAAAGAACACTGAGACATAATTTCCTATTCTTGAGAGGATGAAGTTCAATAGGTGAAGAAACATTCAACTTCTGCTCCTGGTTTGTGACACTTTGGAGGTAATCATCTCATGGTATTATAAAATAAGAGCAACTTGGGAGATGCTGAACTCAATATGCTTAGTATTATTTTTTAACATTTTGCAGCATGTAGCTAACCATCACTCCAAATTCTGCAGATATGATAGTCAACCATAGACCCAGAGTCTACTGGGCAAGAGGGCTATCTAAGCATATTATTGCAATATCACATGACCCAAGGAAGCCATTTATAGCTCAGAATGACCCAGGTAAAATTTTATAGAGCAGGTAGGATTTGAATTGGTAGAATGAAAATATACAGTGATGTCAGTAAAGGCAAGATTTTACATGAGAACATTTTATAGAAAAGGGTGGGAGGTAGGCTGCAAAGGTCACAAAGACCAGACCCACGTACTTTATGTATTATTCTGAGGAATTACACTATATTCTACAGAATGATAAAAAGTAAATGTCTAGTATGGATGAATTGACAAGACCAAATAGAATCAATTCATATAAAGCCTTTTATAGCCTCTTTTAGGTTCATTCTTATTTTTTTTTCCACCACTCTAATTATTGGCATGGTCTTGCACAGTAGTCAAGAATGACAAATATCAAAATATCGATCAGGCAAAAACTATTAACACTTCAAAATGATTAATTCATTAAATAGGGAGACAATGTGGTTTAAAAAAAGCAAGCCCCGTATTTAAGCATGCTCACCACTGGATAAAAAGAAAGAAAGACATTTACTCATTTAACAAGCATTTGTTATACCTAACAAGTATGAGGTGATGTTTTTAAGTAATGATAATATGGCAGAGAAAAAAAAACAGTATTTTTTCTGCCTATAAGTGCTTGTAAGAGCTTATATACTGAGTCAAAATAAAGAAACAATAAATATATAACAAAGTAAATAAATACATACGTAAAATAATTGCTGATAGGGGCAAATGCTAATGAGGATGCACGCACGCGCGCGCGCACACACACACACACACAAAGAAAAAAAAAACAACCCACAAAGTAAAAAAAAAATGGTTGGATAGATGTAAGAGAGGCTACTTGAGTCTGGGTAGTCAGGAAAGTACCATTAAGCAGATACTTGAAATTTGACTTGAAGAATTGAAAATAGTCACTCCTACAAAGTTCTAGAGAAAGAGTATTTCAGGCAATCAGAAAATGTATTATCCTAATGGTGAACTAGCTTAGTAAGTTTTCAGAACAGAGAGGAGATACAGAAGCTGGAATTTAGCAAATAAAGCGGAGAGTTTTATGAGAAGTTCAGAAAAGTAGCCAGGGATCTGTTCATACTGAGTTTGAAAATGCATAGTCAAGAAATGAAATGTTATTCTAATTTCAGAAAGCAGGCAGCTGATGATTTTTAAAGTGTACATTGTCAACTAACAAATAAAATATGACTTTCACTAAAAGATCTAGAAGGGACTGCTAGAATAATACCAGATCAGTAAGGAAGTTGTTTTAAGTAACTCATGCAAAATAGACAGCAGTAGAAATAGTAGCATTATAATAGGTCTGAAATGTAACTTCCTTTGAATTGCAGCCCACATAAGCAAGCCAGAACCTACATGCTAAACCCAAACAGAAAAATGTCTGCTAAAATAGAATATGTAATTAGAATCAATAGTAGCTTAATATAATAAATAAACTACCTGTGATACACTTGACATAGTAAAAAAACAAGAGCCAAGAATCACAAATCAAATGGGAAAAGACAAGCAACTGTTGTAATAGTAACATAAAATTATTGTGGAATTATCTGACAAGGATATTAAATCAGCCATCATAATCATAAAAGTGCTTCAGGAAGCAATTACAAATTAACTTGAGAGCAATTAATAAATCACACAAAAGAAATGAATATAAAATGGTAAAATGGAAATAGTAGAACTAAAAATTATAACAGCCAAAATTTATAAACAAAGAAAAAAAGACCTACAAATTCCTCTAATTATGAATCCACATGTGCAGGTACAAGTACAGAAAAGACATACATAGAATAGGCTTGAGAGGTTCCCAGAATTTCTAGCCAGAATGACAGACATCTTTCCCTGCCAGTCCTTAAAGACTGGAAGAGATGACTATTTTTTCAAATGTACAGATACTAATACAAAGCTACAAGAAACACAAAGAATCAGGGAAATATAATCTATTAAATCAAGCAAAAGAAATCTCTAGTAATGGACTCTAAAGAAATGCAGATGACACAACAAAGATCAGAAAAAAAGTAAAGAAAATGAGAATATCACAAATATATTGAAATTATTTGAAAAATTAAGAACACAATGGAGAAAGAATGATCTCATCAACAAATTGTGTTGGTAAAATTGAATTTCTCCAAACAAATGGATAAAATGGATTAAAGTATTACATGTAATTAGATCTGATTCTGTAAAACCACTTGAATTAAATATAGGGAAAATTTTCTTTCCATTGTTTTGGGAAATCTTTTTATTTATTTTTTTTTATGTGACACCAAAAGCATGAGTAACAAAAGTAAAAATAGACAAATGGGGTGACATCAAACTTATAAGCTTCTGCAGAGTCAAGGAAAAAATCAAGAGGAAAAAAAACCCCACAGAATGTGAGAAAATATTTGAAAACCTGAGAAGGTGTTAATATCCAAAACAAATAAGGAACATTAACAATAACAACAAAACAAGTAACATTTTAAAATGTTGTTATTGAAGAGATGTTTGTCAAAAGAAGACAGAAATATTTAACAGGCACATTTAAAAAAAAAATCTTAATGTTACTAATCATCAGAGAAATGCAAATTTAAACCACAAAAAGATATGGCCTGTCAGAATTACCAAAAACAAACAACCCAGCCATACCACTTCTTGGCAATTACCCTGAAGAAGTGAAGGCATCTTACTACACTGATATATGAATGCCTGTGTTTATAGCAGCACAATTCACAATAGCCAAAGTATGGAACCAGTCTAGGTGTTCATCAATCAATGAATGGATAAATAAAATAAAACGTGGCATATATACACAGTGGAGTTTTATTCAACCATAAAGAAAAATGAAATTATGGCATATTTTTTGTCAGCAACTAAAAGATCTGACCAGAACAATGGTAGAAGAGAAAAAGTTGGAGGGATCACAGTTTCAGAGATCTTATTCCATAGAAGGCCAGCTCAGTTCCTTGGGGCTGGAGGTGAGGCAGAACATGATGGTGTAAGAGTGTGGCAGAGGGAAGCAGCTAACATGTTGATAAGGAAGTAGAGAGAGTCACCACTCTCCAGTGACCCCAGTGAACCACTTCCTCCAGCCACATCCACCTGCCTCCAGTTACCACTCAGTTAATCCCATCAGGGTTTAATTCACTGGTTAGGTTAAGGTTATAACTCAATCATTTCTCCTCCAAACCTTCTTGCATTGTCTCAGATGTGAGCTTTTGAGGGAAACCTCACATCCAAACCATAACATGGGATTTGCAGAAATATGGATGGAGCTGGAGACAATCATGTTAGTGAAATAAGCCAAACTCAGAACGTCAAGGGTTGTATGTTTTCTCTCATATGTCGAAGCTAGAGAGGAAAACAGAAAAAAAAAGTTTGGGGTAGATCTCCTAAACTCAAAGGGAGATCAGTAGAAGAAAGGGACCAAGAGGTGAGTGAATAGGAGGAGCCGGGGGGAGAATGCTAGGGAGCCATATTGGCCAAATTGTATTGTTATATTCTGTACATGTACAAATATGTAACAACAAATCTCATCACTATGTACAAGTATAATGTACCAATAAAAATGAGGAAATTTTAAAAAAATTGTTATTTAAGCATTGTTGTATCAAAAAGAAAAAAAGACAACAAGTATTGGCAAAGATGTGGAGGAAAAGGAAATTTTTACTCTGTTGATGGGAATGTAAAATGGTACAGCCTCTTTGAAAAACAGTATGTAGGTTCCTCAAACTTTAAAAATACAATTGTATGATCTAGCAATCCCATTTCTGGGTATTTATCTAAATATTTATTCCAAAGAATTAAAGTGTAGAACATAAAGCAATATATGCACTTCTATGTTCATTGCAGCATTATTAACAATAGCAGAACTATGGAAACATCCTAAATGTCCATAGACAGAGGCACAGGTAGAGGATGTGGTATGTAGCTACTAGGGAAGATTACCCAGCCTTTAAAAAGAAGCAAATCCTGTCATCACGACACCATGGATGAACCTAGAGGATATTTGTTAAGTGGAATGAACCAATCACAGAAAGAAGATTGCTACATTGTTCTATTCTTGTGAGTTACCTGAAGTAGCCAAATTCAGGTATAGAGAGTACGATATTGGATTATCAGGGACTTGTAATGAGGGAAATGGGGAATCGTTTTTTCAATGAGCATGAGCATTTCACTAATGCAAGGACACTAAGTTCTAAAAATCTGCTACTGTATAATATTGTGCCTATTTTTAACAATATATTGTTAAAGGAGTTAACTATAAAAATTATCAGCTAGAAAACATAAAATTACACATTTCCTTTTGCAAACAAACATTTCATAACATATTTTAAGAAGTAAGTGACAAAATTAAATCCTGCTTAAGAAAAAACCTACTATGACTATGACAAGTAATATTTGAAAAAAAAATTACTTCCAGGAACAACAACAACAGAAACATATACATGTACTGAAGTGTATCAAAGGTGACATTAAGTGATAGATTGAACAAAGGATAGACAGGAAGAAGTGTCCAAGGAAATGATACAAAGTGCAACGGTTAGAAACCGTAAACATAAAAGGAATTAAGATACAGTGGAGGTAGGATAGAAGACCTACAATACATCTAATCAGGAAATTAGGGCCAAAAATTGGGCAACGGTATATATACAGAGTAAAGAAAAAAAATTTTGTTCATGAATTTAAATCACAAAACTTTATACTAAGGAAGCACAAAAAAAAAAACTCAGTCATAAAAAAAGCAATAAAGAAATCCACATCCAGACACATAACAGTGAATGTGTGTGAAACTCAATAAAAAGAGAAAATCTCAGCAGCAAGCAATAAAAGTGATTGTCTAAAAGTAGAAATAAGACAGCTAATTTTTTCAGCAACAAAAATAGAACTCAAAAACTGTCAGTGATGCCGTGAAAGTACTGAAAGAAATCGCAAGTTGTTTAAAGAAGATAAAATAAAGATGTGTCAGAAAAACAAAAATAAGTTTTCGACCCAGACAACTTCATTAAAGGGGCTTCAGCATAAAGGAAAATAATCCCAGAGCTGCTCTACAATGCAAAAGGAATTGTGAGCAAAGAAAATCATGGGTAAGTGTTAACAAGCCCTGACAGTATAGAAGAATATTTTTAATGTCTAATTACAGGGTTACATAAATACAGAAAACATGTATTTTTAATGTCTAATTCATATAGAACTAAAAACAATACAAGTTAAAAATGGATGGTAGTGTATGGAGTTAACAATAGTCTAATAACGCATTTATTTTCTGAGAGGAATATAAGGATATTGATTTAATGTTTTTAAGTCATACACATTAGAAGTTCAAAGCCACTGCTAAAGAAATGTGCAGTGGATTTAAAATATTTACACCAGTGAAGAAAGAAACCCTCAAAAAAATTAAAAGAAAAAATATGAGAAATTGAAGAAAAATACAAAAATGAAAATATTGCAGTAATCAAAATAATAAAAATTTATTAAAATATTCCACCAAAATATTAAGGTTGACAGATTAAATAACCAAGAGCATTGTTATATTCAGTGAAGAGAGACATATAAAAAACATCAAAACAAAAATACCATAGTAACATAAAGGGAAAAGGTATATAGGGATGTTAATGCCTAATTAATTTGGACACACCATCACATAAAGCTGTGGTATGCTTCTGATTTCTGGCATAACAAAATAAAAATGTCTAAGTTGTTTCCTCTAAATGCAATAATAAAAGTGGATAAACTGGTGAAAAACAACCATTTTAAAAGGATTCAGAAAAAGGCTTATAACAAATTAGTCTTTACTTTTAAAAAATACTGAACTGGGGTATGGGTATGAAAACATGACTATCTGCATGGGACTGCTTCCATCCCCCACCCAAGTTTAGTTAGTTACTATGGGTTCTTAACTAGGGGAATAGTGGACTATAAGATGATTCATTGTCATTGCCACATAGGGGTACATTTGAATTGCAGCATTGTCAATTAAAGTGACAATTTTAGTGGCAAGTGGACAGGATGGTCAGTCATTGTTTTGAGGGGAAAAAGCAGACTATTAGACTAATCAGGGATTTGACATTTCCCTGAGAATGAGACAGCTCTAGTAGACTAGAGAAAGTTGTCACATTTCCTAGGAGGACAAGAGGCTCTATAAGAACCTGCCACTCATACTTCCCTGACCAACAGAGCCTACTCTTGTGCAGGATAGACAAGAACTTCAGAAAACGATAAAAATCAGAGAAAGTTTGAAATTATCTGAAATTTTAATGTAATCTCCACCTTACAAACAAATCAATTAACAGACAACAGAAACATTAGTGACTTGAGATATGTGACCAAGACTTGGCTGAAAAATAAGCTATAATCATGGGAATAATCACTAAGACATCATGTTTAAACATAAGAACATTTTCAAAAACAAAGTACCAAAGAGGTTATTAGCAGGCATACATCCTGGAGAATAGAGAGATCATAAATTTTGTTCAAGCAAGTTATTAAACAAACAACAACGATACTCATGGAAGTCTAGTTACAATATGTTATCTAAGGTATCTATTATTTAAGAATATATTACAAGATGTTCAAGAAATTGGAAGTGTGACCTATAGTCATTATAAAAAGGGTAAATAGAAGCTATTTCTGAGTGTTCGCAGATATTGGGTTTTTCATACAAATAATTCACAGCATTTATTATAAATAAATAAATAAAATCACGTCTAAAATAAAATACAATGACAATTGACAAATAAAAATCTCAGAGATAAAATGTATAAGACTGAGATTAGAAGACTGAAATTACAAGTGAGAGAACAAATTTGCTACAGGGCTTCAGCAACAATTTTGAATGACAGGGAATTAATAAAATTTAAGATTGATTGACAGAAATGATCTAATCTAAAGAATATATAGGAAATAGATAAAATAAGAGTAGTAGTTTAAAGACCAAAACAAAATCAAACATATCAATGGACATAACAATAGTTGCCTCAGAAATAAAGGACAGAGTTAATGTTTTAAAAATACAAACATCCACTGAAAACTTTCAAACTTAGGAAAAATATTATCCATAGTACAGTCAGCTCTTGTAGTCACATTTTCTACATTCATGGGCTCAATTAATTGCACATTGAAAATACTTTTAAAAAGCCTCTATACTGAAAATGTACACTTCTGTCACTATTTTCAAACCATGGAGCATAGCAAACATTTACACAGAATTTACATTATGTTATGTGTTATAATTAATAAGGATGATTTATAAAATATATAAGAGAATGTGTATAATTGATAGGCAAATACTATGTCATTTTATGTAAGGACTTGAACATCTACAGATTCGGATGTGGAGCAATGACTATACTAAGAAGCTAAGAACTAACCTAACATTTATATCCAGACAGATCACAGCTGAACCGTTGAAAGTCAAAGATGAGATCATCATTGTGAGAATGGCAAGAAAGAAATGACTCATAGCCAGAAAAACAGATGACTAGTCGCTGACTTTTCGTCAGAAACAATGGAGATCATAAGACACTGGAATGATGCAGAGTTTTGAAAGAAAAAGGAAAATGTGCCAATCAAGAATTCTATAACCAGCAAAACTGTACTTCAGTAATGAAGACAAAATAGATTTTCCCAGGTCAGCAGAGATGAAAATAATTGTTAACAGCATATCAACCCTAAAAATAATAGCAGGAAAACTTATTTAGTTGAAGGGAAATGTCACCAGATGACAACTTGTATCCTCAAGAAGTAATGAAGAGAAATAAAGACTAAAATAATTTTGTGAATGATTATAAAAATATTTATAAATATATTATTTGACACTTCTTCTATCTTCTTTAAAAGCCAGGTTATGTAAAGCAATGATTGTAGCACTGCATTGTGGTGTGCACATATATAGATTTAACCTCTATGACAGTGAAAGCAGAAAGTATGGAAAAGGAAAAGAGATGCAGTCCTGCCTCACTGTACAGCAAGGGTACTTTCTGATAATTGCAGCATTAGGCAAGTGTTGAATTTTGATAATGTTACTCTTTGGGTATGAGTGAAGGAAAAAGATGAGCGTATGAAAGTCAAGAAATACTCTATTTGTTGATCTTAGTTGTGCTTGGTGTGTGTGTGTGTGTGTGTGTGTGTGTGTGTGTATGTGTGTGTGCATAAGGGTATTTTATGTTTATCCGTTAAGTACTATGATGTGTTTTGTATTATTTTGGGATATATATTACTAGATGATTGATAGATACATAGATATAAGGATATTATAACTATGCTACTCCACAGCAGTTTGTTTTTAAATCTACAACACTCTTGATAATAAGAGAGAAAACTGATAAGTAGAAAGGAACAGAAAATGTTTTTTTATCACTCTGTCTATTACTACTGTGAAACTTCTCAATCTTTCCATCAATGTGCTGATTGCTTTATCTGAAAGATGATACATTTAAGAATACTATGAATCATATATACACAAACATAATATACATATTTATTCATTATTTTATTTTTTTTAGAGAGGTCTTGCTATGTGCCCAGACTGGCCTCAAATTCAAAATCTTCCTGTCTTAACCTCCTAAGTAGCTGGGCTTACAGGCACATGACACAACACCTAGTTTAGAATACTGTGTATGTTATATTTGAGGACATACAATAGATAACACATTGAAATATATTTTATGTGTGTATTTTGAGATGGAGTCTTACTATTTTATCTGAAGATGCAAAATTCCTTTGTTTTTTGCTCACATTTTAATTTTTGTTGTTGTTTACTTTAAGTGTGTAGAGTTGAGTTAGATATATTTATTTCAGAAATCACTATAATTCATGGTGCTGACAGAGTCTTCTCCTTGTTCATTTAAAATTTTCCTTCAATCACTATGAAAATCAGTATGGAGTCCTTAAAAGACTAGGAATGGAAATACCATATGACCCAGCTATGCCACTCTTTGGGTTTTATCCAAGGAAACTAAAATCAGCATACTATGGTGATGTGTGCATACCCACATTTATAGCAGCACAATTAACAAAAGCCAAACTATGGAACCAGTGTAGATGAATAGATGAAGGAAATGTAGTACATATACACAATGGAGTTTTATTAAGTTCATAAAGAAAGAAGAGCAAAATTACGTTATTGCAGGAAAATTGATAGTATTTGAGGGTATCATGTTAAATGAAATATGCCAAATCCACGAAGTCAAGAGCCATATGTGGAAGTGAGAGAGACAGAGTTAAAAAAAATTGAGGGAGAGGGAATCTCATGAAAATAGAAGGGAGACCAGTAAATCACAGGAAGAAAACCAGGGGTAGGGAATAAGGAAGGGAAAGATGAGGTACTGAAGAATGAAACTGATCAAATTATGTTATATGCATATATAAATATGTAACAGTGCACCAATTCAAAAAACTTCTTGTGTTTTAATTTTTGCTCCCAGTATCCTTCCTGTTTTTATTTTTTATCCTCCTTATTTCAAATTTATCTTTATATAAACATGCATCTTTTTCTAATGCATTGTATTTTATTGTAAGTTTTTATGAATTTTATTCTGTTTTCCACTCAATAGTGAGCATTTAAGCTCTGCACAAATATAGTATACAAATTTATCTGTCACAATTTAATCTATTTTTAATGATGGATTCCTAATAATCCTCCATCTCCCTATAACCGGAAATAACAGTGGGAAGAACAAAGTCTTCTTCAAAAAGATCTGTTTTGATTTCTATAACATATATTCGTGTCATAGAAACAAACAGAAATGTTTGACTGATTTTTTTTATAGAGGTGCAAAAACAATTCAATGGAGGGATGATTCTTTTTTCAATAAATGGTGCTACAGCATTTGGACTTCCATAGGTTAAAAAAAAAATGAGTCTTAATTTAAACCTCAAACCATGGATGACAATTTACTCAAAATAGATGACAGATTGAATTTAAAATTAATTTGAAATGTAACTTTGCATTAACTTTACATCTTTTGGAAAAAATATCACAGGAGAAAATTTTCAGGGTCCAGGAAAGAGTTCTCAGATTTGATATGAAAAACAAATCCCATAAAAGGAAAAACTGATAAATTGTACCACATCAAAATTTAAAACTTTTGTTCTGTGAAAGATCTTGTGAAGAGCTTACAGACACATTCTCCAGACTGGAGAATACTACTTGCAAACCGCATAACCAACAAAGAACCAGTGTCTAGAATATATAAATGATTCTTTCTACTAACATTGTAAAAAAAATAAACCAAGCAACCCAGTTAGTTAGTAATGGAGAAAATACATGAATATGCATTTCACATATCCAGATATAAAAATCATGTGAAAAATTATTCAATATCATTAGTGATTAAGGAAGTGAAAGTTAAAAACCACAATGAGGTCTTACTACATACCTATCACTATAACAAATTTAGCAGTGATAACATGGCATTTTGATGGGTTTGTGGAGAAACCAGATCACTCGAACATTGCTTTTGGAAATATAAAATGACAGTTATTCTGAAAAAGAATACACTAATTGAACAGATTTCTTAAAATTAAACATATTGCTCATAAACTCAGCAACTGTATGGTTAGACCAGAAGAGCAAAACCCATGCTTACAATAAAACATGCTTTGAGTCTTTATAACAGCTTTATTTGCAGTAGTTCAACACTGTAAATAACCCAGCAGCAAGGAGTTAAAAATACTATGGTACATACATTTCTTGGAATATTAATAACAATAAAAAGAAACAGATTATTTTTGCACATGACTTGTATGGATCAACTGTTCTGGGCTGAACTGTGTATTCCCCAAATTTATATGTTAAAGTCCCACCTCCAGTATCTAAGAATGTATTTGGAAATAAGGTCTTTAATGAGGTGATGAAAAAGATTAGTGTGGGACTTTTATCCCATATAACTAGTGTCCTCCCAAGAAGAGGAAGAGACACCATGGATGGGTTTGTACAGAGGGATGGCCAGCTGAGGACAGAGCTGGAAACTCGCAATATACAAGTTAAGGGAAAGGCCTCAGCAGCAACCAAACCTCCTGACAAAATTATAGAGATGGAGAACATATTAGTGATTGCCAGGAATTAAAGAGGAGTGAAGAGGTCACATCCTATGGAAGAGTTGCATGGCAGATACTTGTGATGAAACTTTTCTGTATCTTGACTGTGGTGGTCACAGGTACTACGCATGCAATAAAATTGCAGTGAACACCATTCATAAGTAAATAGGCTCACAATGAGTGCATGTGAGACTGATAAAATCTAACTAAATTGGGTGGATTGTATCAATATCCATGTCCTCACTGTGGTATTATACTACAGTTAACAAAGATGTCACTGTCTCTGTATTACTTCCTGCATGACACATGAATATACAAATATCTCAAAATAAAAGCTAGAAAATCATAGAAATATATTGAGGCCTTGCATGGTATCTTCTTCTAGAGAGGATTTGAATTTATTTCTTTCAAGTGCCTAGGATTACTACAATCCACGATCACATTAGTCCAATTTCAAGGACTAATACGAATTAAAGCTGAGATGTCCTTGAAAATCCTCTTCAATTTTTTAAAATTTATCCTTCCTATGATGGAGCCCTTTGTGATTATCATCAAGGGATTAGCAAACAACCCTACTCTTCTTCTTCTTCTTCTTTTTTTTAGTTGTTAATGGACCTTTATTTATATGTGCTGCTGAGAATCTAACCCAGTGCCTCACACATACAAGCAAGTGCTCTACCACTGAGCCACAATCCCAGCTCACTGCTTGGTTTTATAATAAAGTTTTATTGGAACATAGACACTCCCACTTATGAATTACCCACAGCTAATTTCTTACTATAGGGACCGACTTGAGTAGCTGCTTCAGAGTGGTATAGCCTGCAAAGACAAATATATTTGCCCTCTGGTCCTCTACTGAAAAAGTTTTCCTACTCCTAATCCTAATCCTAAACCTGAATGGCAGGCTTGCAATCCAAGTTTTATTCTGACTAAACCCAGGATGCTATTGTACTGTTTAGCTTCTCTCTCTCAGCCCCCTTAACCCCCCATTTTCTCTCTCCTGAATTCTGCATAGGACTTTAGGGGAAAAGTAGTCTAATTAATAATAATACTAAATCCCTAGATTTTCATCTTATTGTAGATTTTCTTTTCTGGCAATTCTTCACAGCCCTGTAATTAATTCAATGTCTACATGCAGGCTTTATTTCCAGTGATCCTAATTGTTCCCAGAAAGAGGATTGGTCTAATTTGCCATGTCTGCCATTACCAGAAGCAAAAATCAATAATCCTCTACTTACAGTTTTCACAGAACCTAATAAAAGTGAACAATCTCCATTAACCATATAGCACAGCTTTCCATATAAGCATTTAGGTCATATCTATCGGAAAGAAACAAATCGTGTGTTTTACCATTTATTTGGGCTTTTATTCATCCATTATTTTTATAGGTGAGTTCCTATAGACATCATGAGACTGAATGACCATTTGTAAAATCTGAGAATCATTAAGTGAAGAAATAGTAATTGGATATCTGTTATCTATAGGCACCACTGTAGAGTAATCAGAAAGAGTAAGATCAGGAACCTCCAGGTTTGGAGGCTATTTAAACAGGTAACTAAAAAGACAGAAAGAGAACTAGCTTTAATAGGCTTCAAAGAGATACTTGAAAGAAGCAGGAAACATGCAGAATGGTTGGGTGAGCCGAGGTTTCATGGTTACAAAGGGCAACAGCAAGAAAATCAGGAATATGGAGCTCCAGCAGAGAGACATGAGTACAGGAACAAAGGTATCCAATTGGATGCTTAGAATATGATATATATATATATATATATATATATTCTTTTCATTGGCTGGTGGTCAACACTGACCTCTTAATAATGTCACCTCTAGATGTTTTGCACTATTTTGGTGCAGCCTTTCGTCTCAGAAAGTGTTTCCATGAGAACCTAAATTCAGTCTGACCTTTTTTTTTTTTTTTTTTTTAACACAATTGGATGAAAGTATTCCATTCAGGGTATGTGATAAAGCCCTCAAAAATTCTACCGCTGTGAATTCCCAAGCCACGATTCATTTATAGCCTGGAAATAGTAGCAAAGATAGTACAAACATTCAGAGAGCAGACATAACAGTGTGACCCTGTCATTATTACTAATAATTAGAAGAAATGTGATTGTCTGTAGGTGCTTCTGTCCCTTGCTAGTATCTGTTCAGTCTTAGCCAGTTGGTTACACCTTGACAACCTTATAAAAAATCCAGAGGCAAATTGTTTAAAAAAGATTTAGAGAATTTCCATCACGTTCTGAAATTCTTAACAGCCTGAAATGTATTTTATTAATATTTAGGGTGTTACCTTCAAAAAGCAAATATCAGGTAGATTTTATGGATTACCTTCAGTCATGGGGATCCAAATCAGGTATGGGCACTTCTAGTCCACAAGGCAATTTGATGAGCATCTGGAATACACCCTCCCTTTGATAGGACATGGCTGCACTGATGTGTGGTTTGGGGAGTGGTCAGTGAAAACAGTCTGATAAAACTGTGGGAAAGTTCCATGGGCTGATGCTTGGCAGGGGGAAATTGGACGAGATTTCAGCAGCTCCCTACTCTCTTGGTCAGATGTCCTTGTGAAGTGCATAAGTGAGTGATAGCTCTGAAAGCACTCTCAGATAAATTTTAGAAGTTGTGAATGTCACTTGTCTGGGACACGGCTCTGGAAAAGTCACCAGCTTTTGCTGTTTCCAAGCCTCACCCTGATGTTCAAGAAGATCACATTTCTGAAGAATTCATAATTTCCCTCTAATGTGGAATTGTAAGCAAGCAATAAAGCACTAAGGTTTGGAGGTTTATTACTAATAGTATAATAACTACTCCTATTATTATGGGCCAGGTATACCTTATATGAAATACTTGGAATAAAAGCTGGTTCAGATTTCACAGTGTTTTGGATTTCAGGATATTTGCATAGAATTTCCCAGTTGAGCATCACCAATGCAAAAAAATCCCAAATCCTGAATGCTCTGAAATCTGAAACTTTTTGAGTGCTGACACTGATTTCAGATTTTGGGATTTGGGATGCACAACCTGTACTACTATTCATATTAGCTGACATGTGTTTATAACAGTCCCCCAGGCCAGAGTGGAAAGCACATTAATGAATGTATACTCCAGGCAAAATATGACAACTTGATAGAAATCTGTTTTCCCTCGTTGAGACAGCCTGAACAAAAGACCTGGCTCATATGTAGAATGTTTCCAGTAATTGTGGCTGAGTGAATGAATGAATAAGTGAATGGGTAACAGTTAGAACATGTCAAGTAAGTACCTCTGTCAGATATCCATCAAAATAATTCATTGTTTGGTGGAATTTGCATAAGTTAGAATTGCTCTGAAACTAGAGAAATATGTATTGGGATCCTCTGTCCACAATTTATTAACTAGATGACCTCAAGAAAGTTAGTCATTCTTGCTAAGCTTTAGTTTCTTCACCTGTAAGATAGAAAACTTATCCATCACCCATAGGGATGTTATGGGGATTAAATTAAGGTAAACGAATAAAGAACTGTATCCATTGTCTGGCAATCAAAAATCCCTAATATACGGTAGTTATTGCTTTTAGCTTTTTTTTTTTTTTAAATAAATCAAGTCCTCCCTTTCTCTATTGGTGGTGCAATTGTATGCCCAGTGATGCAGGCCAGAAATCCAAGGTTCATTCTCATTCTTTCCTCTTTGTCAATCTGCAACTAAAACCCAAATCAACCCTGCAAATTCACTTCTTCCTTTTCCATCTTCAATACTACTGCTATGGCCTCTGTCACTGCCATAGGTCAGATCTCCATAATGTCTTGGATTATCATCAGACACATTAACCTGATCTTCTGTCTATTATTTCCCACTCTCAAACTCTCCAAACAAATTCTTTAAAAGGTGCAAATATAATCATTTAGAAGTGTACCTCTTTACCCACCCGCTCTCCCCTTCTCTCTCTCTTTCATTGTCTGTCTTAAGAAGATTATTGTTGTTAGGGATTGCTCTTGATAATATCTTGTTGAGTTAATGCCAAGATCATCATTGTGCTTTGAATGCAAAGGAAGAAAAAATAGACACATTATTCTTTGCTCGCCCATCATAGAACCAGGCAGGATCCATCAGAAAAGGCCAACATGGCTGGGGATGTAGTTCAATGATAGAGTGGTTGCTTGGTATGCATGAAGACCTGGGTTTGAGTCCCAGTATAATAATAATAATAATAATAATAATAATAATAATAATAATGCAAAAAGACCAACATGACCTGAAAGAGTTATAAACAATATTTCTTTATTCTCTCAGGCTTGCAAATGCTACCTAGAGCAAAGGATTTGTCTCAGTGTAGCTAATTCTAGAAAGCAGATACTTAGATCAGCATAAGGCCTATTCATTAATATTGTAGGATGTTACTTAATCTGGGGAACCTGAATAGAATCTTTGTGTTAAGAGATGTGTTGATCCAGATTGGCTACCTGTGATTAGTTTCAACACACTGCTTGTGAGAGCAAGGTAATTATCCCTTTCATGTGGGTCAAATGTGAGCATTGCTAAGTGGTGTGTCTGGCACAACTTAGACTGAGCGGGATACCTGACCAAGTCTATATTTGGCTCTTCAGCTGTTTCTCAGCTATATTTATATTATTTCATGCCTAGAAAAGACCTTTTAGAAAGAATGACTGGTTATAATTTCCATATGATGTCTGGACCCACAAGTCTATCTGTCATTCTGGCTTCTCAACAACACTGTCAGTATTAAGAAATATATTTGGATTCAGAGTTCCTTTATTCCAAACCAAGACATGCACATTTTCTTTTTCTTTTTTGGAGAGGGTGGGGTGTACCAGGGATTGAACATAGGGGCACTCTACCACTGAGCCACATCCCCAGCCCTATTTTGTATTTTATTTAGAGACAGAGTGTCATTGAGTTGCTCAGTGCCTCATTTTTTCTGAGGCTGGCTTTGAACAAGCTATCCTCCTGCCTCAGCCTCCTGAGTTGCTGGCATTACAGGCGTGCACCACCATGCCTGGCTACACATTTTCTTAAACATGTTACCATTGTGTATTTCTTTGCTTCCTGGGCATGCTGGATTCTATTGAGAATCCAAAGTGGGGATAGAAGATGGGTATTTTTTAACTTCTAGACTGTAAAGAAAAACACATTTCTAGGCAAAACCGATTGGTCTGTGTCTCCTTAAATGAGAAATCACTGGAAGAATGACAGTTGCACACACCACTAACGACCTTCCAGATCTGTGAATATGTTAACTTTCTCACATTCTCATTTGAACTCTCACTCCATCTATACCGTCCATACTTTGAGAAAAATTTCTTTCCCACTGATCAAAATACAATACAAAAGCCTGTATTTATACCAACTCTCATTCCCTGGAGAATTGTATCAGGTGGGATTATGATTTGGATCTGAGATGTTCCCCCAAATCTCCTTTATCATTGCAGGAATATTTAGATGGGGAATGCTTGGATTGTGAGAGCTGTAACCTAATCAGTCGATCCTAGTTTGAGATTGGTAACTGTAGGCAGGTGGAGCATCACTGCAGGAGGTGGGTCCCTGGGGTTCTGCCCTGGAAGGTGCATCATGCCTTCGGCCTGCTTCTCCTCCTATCTCTCTGCTTCCTGGCAGCCTTGAATGAACAATGCTCCTCTGTACTCTTCTGCTGTGATATACTGCCTCATTTTTGGCCCAGGCAATGGAGCTTCTATCTATGGACTGAGGTCCCTGAAATCAAATTATTTTCCTCCTCTTGATTTGGTCACAGTGTTGCAAAATCGCCTAACACAGGTGGTAAGCAAGTATGAATGTGTCATTTTTTTTGTCCAATCACAACCCAGCGACCCAGAATCAGTGGCATCCAGAAGGCTACTATTACAAGTGGTGCTCTGAGAATTTGTATTCCATTTGTATTCAATAAATTTGTATTTATTTCCAACTTTTAACTAAAATGTGAGTGAAGTGTTTTGTTCATCCTTCACAGACAAGATGGACACCGTCTGACAACTGGGTCGCGATGCTGACACTGCCCACACCATAGGCACACCAGGAAGGCGTGAAAAGGCTTTTCACTCTCATAATGTGACTCTCTGGGGGAGCCCAAGGTGGCTCATGGCTTGTCTGAAAATGGCTTGAGAGATCAGGAAAAGGAGACTTTCCTAGGGATTTTATTGTGGTTTAAGGGCAGAGTCAATCCTATATATGGAAGAGAAGGGAACACTTGGAAATTTTTAAATTATATTCCCTAGAGCTGGGTCAGGAAGTCAAGAGCAAAAGGCTTAAAAACTGCCATTCAACATTAGAAAAGGGGAAATCAGACTCTTTATTACATAAAGGAGTTCAAAAGGCATAAACTATAGGTCTAAAAGAATCTGAATTAGAATATCAGTGAATGAGAAATTCCAACAAAATGGTAGAAAATAAAAGCAAGGTTGGCATAGATTTGGCAAGGAGAATAAAGACAGAAAGTTAAGTGTGTGCAGAAGTGGACAAGGATGTGGAAAGGTTCACTTCTTTCTCCAAACTTCCAAACAGTGGAGAATTGAAGGCACCTCTATCAAGCAGTTGGAAATGAGGTTCAAGGATGGAAATGGATGTTGGTTGAAATCCTTAAATGTAGACATTCACAGGGAACTTTCTTCTCAGTGGATCCCTTTTCCCTGGACCACCTCAAGCGTTCTCAGGACTTTCAGTATTTCCTACATGTTGATAACTCACAGACCCATAGCGCTCCAGTTCCCATCTCTCCTCTGACCTAGAGATCTAGACAGCTGCTTGCTAAAGAGGTTTACTTGTATGACCCAGAGGCAACTTCAACTTCAACTTCACCGCCCCAATCAGAATTCACCTTTCCTTTGGCTTGCTTTAGATTTATATTTCTTGTCCTCAAGCATGACTTTACCATAAATAGCCTTCCTTTGAGAACCATCGAATGCTGCTTTTCTTCCTCACGTATCTCTAGTTTACTTCACAGTTCTTTGGATTGACCTCTATTTTATGCATGCCCTGATATTCCAATATTGCCCTTGATGATTCATGTTCCTCAACACTGTCAGCTCCTTCAGTGAAAAATAACATCTAATTTAGAGTATCCATCTCATGGATTTGGCTGAATGCAAAATAAACACCCTAATAAATATAAAATTTATTCCACAATCTCAGTTGTGAAAAATGGCACATTCCTTCATTTGGTTAAATCATGTGAAGTAGGTCTGAGTTCAGCTGGTAGATATATTCAATCTCACTCATGAGCTGTAGGAGTCCTTCCCCTCTTCAAGGATATTCAGACTTTATGGACCCCTTTAAGAATGCATAAGGAAGGGCTTTCTATCTCTATTAAATGCTTGATAACACTAATAGGTGCAACAGTCCTAGTATTTATACTTTTATGTAGGAGAAATATTTAACTACTTCTGGGCCAAATTTGATCATGGGGAATTTTAACACTCAAAAGGCCACAACCATGGTTTTTTATTCCACTTTCTCTCTCTACACTTTACGTTCTTTTGTCACCCTATAAATGGCCCTGTCCCTTGAAGGAGCTCTGCAGTAGGAGTAGTTGGGTGTCTCCCATCCATAAAAAAACAAACAAACAAACAAAAACTATTGACCTTGTTTCTTCCCCAATCTTAGGGAACCCCCAAAACATGATCCCCTGCCATTTTTGGCCCACCTTTGTGTTCTGCATGTAAGAAACTTTTTCTTCCTCCCACCCTAAACCAAAAGACACCATGCACTGCTATCTGGGGAATGTCTGGCAATGACTCCTTTGAGTGCTGCATATGTCATGAGCTGCTCCCAGGAGGAGGACTTAGGGAGGGATGATTCCTCTTATCATTATAATAACTTAAACACAACAAAAATGATACCTCAATCAAGCAGCATTCTACTTATAAATTGTGAAGTCTGTTTATGAGCCACAAAGAGCAATTCCATTAAAATTAATAAAATAGTTTCTAATGTTATATTTGCATTGTTCACATAGTTATGTTTTCAGAGATATAACAAATGCCTTTCAAATATCTTGATCAGGTGCCTCGAGGCTGACCCATCCAGCTCAATGAGCATTGAAGGGCAGACAATAACCAAATCCTTTTGTTGAGATCATAGGACCCTTTCAAATAGATCTCTTTCTCATCCCTTAGTTATTCCTTCAAAACAATATTTTCATGATGTGAAATACTCTTCAATATAATAATTAATCTTATACCTTATGCCCTCTGCACATAACCCTCACTCACATACTCACACACAACACTCACACACACACACACACACACACACACATACGCACATACGCACACACACACACACACACACACCACAGCTACCATTAAGGGCTGTTTTTATTCCCAAAATTACACCTTTTACCACAGTGTTTCCATCCCCCCCCCATTCAAATAATAGAGTACAAAAAGAATGTCAGGAATTTGACAGCAACTGAAAAGAACAAGAAGTGACATGAATTCATGAAACACATTTGTACTGCACAAAGATCAAACTGGCAAATGTTCATGTAATATATTCAGATGAGCCTAATTCTACCTTCTATAACAGTGCTCACATTTAAACAACAACAAAATGGCAATGCGATTGAATTGAATTTGCTCTTTCACTTTGTGCCTTTGTAAAGGTAAAGGGAAATATTTCTTTTAAGAATATGTTCCTGTTAGGTTGATGTAATCATAGTTAGCTTTGGTTTTATGCCACAGTTAAATTATATTTATGCTGTATATGTGCATAAACACATATTCATCTCAATTTTGTATATTATTACTTTTGCTCTTCTATCTCTGCTTTATCTTCCTTTCTTTCCATGTACAAAAAATGTATTTTATATAACATAAAATAAAATATGTATTTTATATAACACCTAAATGTCTTATACACACAGTGATTAGAGTGAAGTCGACATTGTATTTTCCACTTCTTAAGTGCAACTCAACTTATTTTCATGTAGACCATTGTTACTCCATTTTACAAAAGAGAACAAGAAGACTCAAAAAGAGTGCCTGTCATGACCTGGGTAGTATTGAAGTCATAGCAGTCACTAGATTCCTTGATGTGATATGGAGGAGAAAATTAGGAATAGTAAGAATTCTTCCCTTTCAAAATAAAGCCAAGACACACTATAGCTCTTAAATACTAGGGTAAAATGAAAATATTTTGTCTCTTTATTATATGGATGGTAAAACTCATTATCAGTTGGCCTTATAAAATCTAATCTGTCATTTATTTTCACCCTCAGAATAAGCCTGATGATAAAATTTCTTGATCTATCTTGATTAAAAAAAAAATCTGGATTTCTAAAACAGGATGAGAAAAAAGTCATGCCTAAAAGGTATGCTTGGTTTAAATCAGTCAGATGAAAACAGTTAAAACTATCCTGTTTATCTTTTTAAAGCTTTTAAATAGACTTAAATATATTTTTGATAAAGAAGAGAATTTTGAAAAGAAACCATTACCATCTCAAAGAACCTGCTTTTACAAAATGCCCAGGTTGACTATTCTGCTCAACTACACCATCTGGGAATTGTTTCCCTTTTAAGCAAAAGGGAATGTAGTGGAAATATAGAGTAGTACTACACAATTGCCAACAGAATAGAAATCCTGTTGCTTTTGTCTGTGAGATTTCACATAAAAAATTTGTGAGAAGTGGATGAAAAGCCCTCACTATTGGTAACTTAGGAAATGGATTCATTGTTGGTTCTCAAAACCCCCTTCTTCCAGATGGACACAAATGCACCATAGTTTAGGAGAAAGGAAAAGTGAAGAGGGGCTTATTGAATTCTCAGTGGTTAAGAACACGAACTTGGTCTGCTTGGGTTGCATCTGCATATTGAATGTTAGCTAAGTTATCGAATGAGAAAAAGGAAAATTTCATTTTAATTTTATCATGCAGTCAAATGAGAACAGTTAACAAAATAGAAAGAAAATAACTTCCAGACCACAAAGTTGAAAGACAATATTTATGGCAAGTACCGGAAAAGCCTGGGTATCAGGAAACTGCCAGAACGTGATCCTCGATGGCTTCTCAGAATGAAACATTTTGTGATGGGGCAAGATGGTCACTCAGCCACTGGAGGGGAATGTAAGAAGAAATTCTGAAGTGGCCCCTTGCTATATATAAAAGTAAATTTTAGAAAGTTGAAAAACAAAACCAAACAATATCAGGCATGTATCTTCTCAGCATGGAGAAAGCAATACAAATGTGGGGATTGGCCGGTGGCGGTGATGAGGAACTTCAGTGCACAATGAATCATCTGTTATCAGCTCTAAAAGAACCATGTGAGGGTTATGTTTGCATTTTGCCTTTACAAAAACCCCATCAGAGTTCTTAATCTTCCACTTGGAAGATGAAAATTTTAAAAACCCAAATATAGAGGCAAGGCTGAAAGATTTGAGCCCATCTGCAAATCCTGTAAGGCACAGTAATCTTTATTCCAACAGAAACTTTGCTCTCTCTTTTCTCTGGTCCAGTTTCATTCAGATGTGAAGTTTTATGAAAAGTTTGATCCTTAAGGAGGTGTCCTAGACATCTCTACCATAATTATGAGATCTACCCTAACCAATAAGCTTGAGATAATCAATAAGTCCTCTGAAGAGCTTGAAGTTAAAAATGACATTGAAGATGACCAAGTACACCTTAAGCACTGGCTCCTTTCTATAAGCTATGAACCTGCTCTGGCCTAGAAACAAGCAGATCTGCAAGTCCAGCATACCTCTTGTCTCTCAAATGGTCTAGTCCCAACCAAGGTAGATTGAGTAGAGAGAGCTCATCTCCCCAGACCCAAGCTTTTCTTTGATCCACTCTTGAATTCTTATTCTCATTCCAGAGAATGTTTGAGAATAAAGGCCCAAAGACATAAAACTATTTTCAGGTAAATATGCTAAAGCACCCAGGGTCACAGGAGGCTGAGTAGGATCCCAAGTTCAAAGCCATCCTCAGCAATTTAGTGAGGCCCTAAGCAACTTCACAAGACCCTGTCTCAAAAAGCGGAGAGGGAGACTGGGAATGTGGCTCAGTGCCCAGTGGTTAAGTACTCAGTGGTTAAGCACCCCTGGGTTTAATCCTGGTACCACCCCAAATAATACATTTACTCACATACTCCCTAAATTCCATTAAAATGGCAGTATAAGAATAAAGATGTGCACCATGTGATGGAATGAAAACTTGAAATTTGAGAATCAGAAGATAACCATCAATATAATATGTCAATTAATTTAATTTTGGAAGATGGAAATAATATGAACAAGTGTCATCCGAGCCAGTATATCTGATATCTGAAGGTATGCAATGGGAGAGCCATTGAAGAGTAAATTGATTCATGCCATAGATCCCTGGAAAGGCTCAGAAGTTGTCTACCACATTCCAGAGCTAATGTCAGCCTGTCCTAGAAGATGCCAGCCTTGAATTCCTGCAGGGTTAGAATTCACAACTGTGAAAGGTTTGCAACTGTTGTATGTAAATAAAGGACACATGTGAAATTGAGTATCAGAATTCAGTGTGGTGGTGTTACATGCTTGCCTTTCAGTGATACACCCAAACAGGTGCCAGCAGAGTTGAGCTTATGAACATCAATCAGCAGGACTCATAGCTGGGACCCCAAGATCCCTGACACCAGTGTGATATGCTGACAAGATTCTGCAGCTGTCAGAGTATCTGGAGCATCTGATGCTTGAAATTGCTATTCCATGAATTTTCACTGATTGACAGGTCTTTTTGGAATGCCTTGGGATTTTTTTTTTAACCACATAGTATTGTTCCATATTCCTTATCTTCTGCATTTTTTAATGATGATTTAACTAGCTCAACTTCAGAAAGGGAGCATAAAATACACTGGAGCAAGTAGCAGTGACTTCCTCTCAAGTAGAGACAGAGAAGCACTCAAGTATTGTAAATTAGATGACTCATAAAGGACCATGATGTCGCATTTTCCAAGAACAGATAATACGTTCATTTATTAGTTCACATTACTGAGTGAATTGATGTCTTGGGAACCAAGTTAAATACTGAACTTAGAGGAATAAATAAGACAGCCTGCCACATGAAGGAGTCACACCTATAGAGGAAAAACACTCAAAAAGTTGTGGAAGAAAAGCACGTCAAAAGGACAACTAAAGTGCATGGGAGCTTGCAAGACTTCAAGGGAGTGCATTTGTCTTCAATTTTTAAATAGGAGTGTGAAATTTATCTAATAGCAATTTTGTATCTATGTTTGTATGAGATAGGAAAAGAATACAGAGAAGGGAACTCTGCTATCAAGACTGCTTAGGAAGCACTGTGCAGAGGAGCACAGGGACATGAAATAAGCACTTTGTTCATTTCAGTGCATTCTTTTAGCCCAAATCAAGGTTATGCATCTAGGATAATATACCAATAATAATTTGAATTTTCTGAGCCAGAAAGGATGAAACAGAATCTTCTTAAAGAATGTTAGGAATGAGAGTCCTCAATAATTGAGAATTCATTTAAAATACTTATGCCCAATAGTTATGTCAATTCATTTAAAATAGTTCTGTCAAAAGACATAATAAAAATTAAGTTTTTTTTTTCTTTTTTGCTGACAAAGGTAGAAAGAGTTGAATGTTAAGAGGTAGAGAACCACAAAATCCAGGGGTGGGTGGTCTTAAGCTTCTGTTCTTTGGACAAAATTTGTGTAGGGGGGAAGTCCTCTGAAGAGGTTGAAGTTACAAATGACATTGAAGATGATCAAGTACACCTTAATCACTGGCTTCTTCCTATAAGCTATGAACCTGCTCTGGACTAGAAACATGCAGATCTACAAGTCCAACATACCCCTTGTCTTCAGTTGATTGACTTCTGTACTCTCGCTGCTCATTCTCCTATTTAATAGTCATCTTCTTCCTCCGTTCATTTTTGTCTTAAATCTTTGTAATTTACCCAACAGCCCCATCCCTACTTTTTCCTCCACTTCTTCTTCCTCCATGAGTTCCCAACACTCGTACATACTCATAACACCCATTACCATGTAATAAACAAGCTCAAACAAAAATAAAACAAAGAACAGCTTATTGGTTATCACAGTTCTTTGGATCAGGAAGTGGGGCATTGCTCATCTCAATCTTCTGCTTCCCGTGATGCTGATTGAGGTCACTCAAGTGCCTACAATTAGCTAAGAGCTCAGATGGGGCTGGGGTGTGTGAGATGGACTCGGGGTCTCTCTTCATGTGTTCTCATTCTGAGGGCAAGGCTCCAAAACAGAAGCAGAAAAACTCCTTGCAGTCATGGCCTGGGTTTGGAAGTTCCAGAATGTGACTTCTTTCTATTGATCAAAGAAAGATATAAAAGCTGTAGCTCCTCATATGAGCAGAGGTGCTTACTTGAAGGAATTGTCTCTGCCTATTTGGAGACTCTCTACTGAAAACATTATAAAACAAACAAACAAACAACAACAAAAAAAAAAAACCAAGCAAAAACCCTGCTCTCAGGAATCACAAATGGTATACTTACAAATTGTAAATCTGTTCTAAGATTGTGTCAGTTTCCTAGGGCCGCCATACCACAGTACCACAAAGTAGGTGGCTTGTAACAACATAAATTTATTCTCTCAAAAATCCAGAAACTAGAGGACCAAACTCAAGCTGTTGACAGGACATGTGTCATATCTCCTTCTTTGCTTCTGGTGGTTTCCAGAAATACTTGGAATTCATTAGCTTCTCTGTGTATGACTCTGACCTCTGCTTGTCTTCACATGACAATCTCTCAGCATTCAAAATTTCCTTATCTTTTAAGGTCATCAGTCATGTTGAATGAGAGTACACCCAATGACCTTATCATCATTTGGTTACATTTTCAAAGACAATATTTCCAAATAAGGTCACATTCTGGGGTACTGGGAATTAAAAACTCTGACATTTATTTTTTTTAGGGGGAGCATGACTCAACCCATTGCACATTTCACCAGGAGAAGCAACGTCAGGATATTAACATTATCGGTAACTGAAAATGTTTTAACACTTTCTTTTGTGCCCACATTTTGGTATTATTTTTTTTTCTTTTTTAAGTTACTCTTAAGAATTGAGATGGAGGTGTCTCATCTTATATTTCATAGCTCCTAGCTTGGTGATAAACAAATTACAAACACCCATTGAATGTAGTTTGTTCTGATTAAGTGGTTTGTGTGGTCATGTATAAAATGAAGAATGGGATCGTCCAAATCACAGCTGCATAAATACATAAATATACACATATAAAATCCTATGCAGTTGAAATTGTCCAAGAGAGAGCAGTCACGGAGCTTAAGCTCAAAAGTACACTATGAATTCTAAAATTACAACTATAGTCTAGATATATCTTGTCAATGTTTTGTGTTAGTGTTTGACCCAGCAGTATTAAGATATAATTGAAAAATAAATATTGTGTGTATGCAATGAAACATGTGATACATGCAGCATTGTGAAGTGATTAAATCAATCTAATTAACAAACTTATGTTTACCTTAATACTTTAATCTCAGGGTAGAGTGTCATCACTATTCCATGGTCTCAGATAAGGCATAAACAGTCTTAAGCATTCCTTCCATCCCCCTTTATTTTGGAAGTGTTGTATCCTTATTTGAGAAATTTTGTAGAATGCAAAAATGGTGCCAAAGAAAATCAATTGCACATGATTCAATTACCTAAATGCCACTTCTTTAAACATTTGGTAAATTTTCTTTCTAGTCTTTGGTTGCTGTGGTTTGAATGTCATCACCAATATCCACATTGAAATTCAATTTTCATCCTGATGTTATTAAAAGGTGGGACCTTAACCAGATGATTAGGTCATGAGACCTCTTCCTTTATAGGTTGATTGATGCTGTTTTCTTGAGAACAGACTCTTGATAAAGGGATAAATTAGGCCCCTATCTCTTTCTTTCTTCCTCTCTCTCTCCCCCACCTCATCTCTCTCTTTTCCCCACAACACACCCACTCTACTCTACTGCAGTTTTTCCGTATGATGTCTTCTGTTATGTTTTGATGCAGCAATAAGACCCTCATCAGTTACAGTCTCTTGATCTTAGGCTTTCCAGTGTCCAGAATGGTAAGCCAAAAAAACTTCAATTGTTTACTTTCCCCCAGTCTGTGGATTTTTGTTATAGCAGTACAAAATAGACTAAGAAATACAATGTTTTCACTTTTATTTTCTATATAGCTGTAATAAATTGGACCAGGGGCCAGCTAACTATGGCCTGCAGGCTAAATCTGGCCCACTGTCTGCTTTAGTAAATGAAATTCATTGGAACACAGCAACAGCAATTTTTATATTTTGCCTTTGGCTACTTTCTGTGAATCAGGTTCACAGGGTACCAGTTACTCTACCACTCACACAAGTCTTCTGAGACAGAAAACTTGCACAATTAAGTAGATCAACTTGATTTCTCACAGATAAGCAGCAAGTGTCAGTAGAAGCCTAGGATTCATGGTGAGCCTGTCCTCTAAGAATCATTAAGGCTGCCCGGGCAGGTGGAGTACCATCTGCTAGGCTTCACTTTGCATCAAAGCTAAGGGTCCATGAAAGCATTCCACTCTGTTTTTTCATGGCCCTGGGCGCTACTCTCTACTTGTGCTAATATGTTGCCGGACATTCTACTCTAGCAGGGCTAGGGACAGAGCCCAGGCTGTTCCATTTCATTCTTCTTTATCTTAGGATGCTGCAATTCCTGGCACATTCTAGTTATTCTGAGAACTACAATGAGGATTAGGGGAAGAGCTGAGTCACCAAAGCCATCTGAGGATCTGTCCTACACTTGCATTCTAAAATGGCAGAGTTGAGCACTAGAAGACTGTATATGTCCAAAGACTAAAATACTAACTATAGGGTCCTTTCATGAAAAGTGTGTCCACCCCTGAACTAAAATGCAAGATCCATCAGAAATGACTCGTAATCTTTTTCGTTAATCATTGTTTTCATGACTCTTTATGTAATGTTGGACACAGTGAGAGATAATATACATTTGTTAATTATTTGTATTATACTTTAATATACCAACCCCATCTTTTCACCTGACACATCACAAATACCTATGAAATTTACTTCATAGTTGGTATACTTCAGTTTATTGTCTGTGCAATATTTCAAGAGGGATGGAGAGAGAGGAAATGTGAACATTATAATAGAAGTGGTACAAAGTAAGCTTTTGCCAGACATTTATGTTAAAATCTTAACAACCATGCTAGGTAAGAATTATAGTTTTTATATTTGAGGAAAATAAGTTACATAGTTGTTAAATAATTTTCTTGAGTGTATTTTCCTTTATATTTAGACTTTTTTTTTATTAAACTATTTAAGTAAGATGACAGGGAACATTACCACACCACACGTATGGCCTTCTATCTATAAATTCATTTCCATATGACACATCACCAGAAGTGTAGTTATAACGTCAGTTTTCTTAATTCATACTGTCAAGTTCTGTTTCAAAGACACACATACATTCATTTATTATTGATCTGATATTGTTTTGAGAATCATCTTCATAAGAATCCACTTGTTGCTAAAGCACAGATATCCCCTCAAACAATCCCTGAATTATTAACCAGAATCTCATGAGAATCAATAGTGTAACACATTTTTAAACATATTTTCCAGTTTTTGGTGATGATCAATGGTCATTAGTGTTTCAGGAACCTGATTTTTGTCTGAGCAATTTTGACATCAGAATGGTCTGATCTTTAGAAATTCAAACTGTCAATCTGCCAAGAGGATAGATAAGAAAGAGCTTGTATTTCAAAATACATGCAGTTTAAAATAAGGTAACTGTTTCCCAGTGATCTTCATAACCCCATCTCCCTGTACTACAACTTATTGAAATCAGCCCAAAGACAGACTCCAACCTTGGAAAAAGAGCTTTATTCAGAGAAGACAGTCAGAGATCACCAAACCTCAGGAACAACAATAATCACACTGTTCAATCCTAATGCCTTCAGCAAACACTGTCTTATTTCTGTCTGAAAAAAATAAACCCTAATATCTAATATCTAATATAATGTCTAGTATCTCTTATCTGGTTTTTTGTGTGAAATTGGACATGCTCATCAAGAGTAGAAAGATAGAAGGGGTCAGGTTCCCAATCTCGGGGTTTTGTGTCTAGCCCTAACATGTGGGACAGGGCACAGAACACATGGGGGATGTCAGAGAGAATCAGAGACCAAATAAACAGAGTAGAATCAGGATAATGTCCTTAGTTCAATTTCACAGATGATTAATTGGGGTTCTTTGTGCCACATTTCCTAGAAAGTACATGGCAGAGTTTGTCCTCTCTCCACAGAAACAGGGAAAGAGCATGGGTTTAGGTCAGTCTGTCCTGACTAGTGGTGTGACCTGAGCACCTTACTTATCATCTATGGATGGAGAATATTTCGATCTGTTTTATGCAGAGGCTGTAGTGGGCAAGGCAAGTTACAGACCCTCCAAGGCAGCAAGGTGTCAAAGCATGGAATTTATTCTTTTGAGCAGGAGTGGTATATAAATGGAGAACCCAGGACTGCTCAGAGAAAGTTCCACTTACCTCCTGTGGTGGAGATGAGAGCTCTAACATCCCAGGCATCTTTCTACCCTGTTCTCAGGTATAGCTTTGTTGTTTCACCTGCGTCAACCTTACCTCCCACTCTCCATGTATGGGATACACTTCCTGGGATGGCTTTTCCAGACCATCTTACATAAAATCCTCCTGTTTCTTCCATCCTGGTTTTCCATCCTGATATCTTGCCCATATTTTTCTTCATCTCTCACCATCTTTTTCATCATCTCATATCCAGACAGTATGTCATTATTAGTGAATAGCACTGCAGTCAATCCCTGGAATCTCAAAAGTTCTCAACAAAGCCAGGCTTGGAACACTAGTATTTGAGGTGGCAAGTGTAAGTACTAGCTTTACTGAATCTCTTTCAGTCACTGTTATTGGCTCTCTCCCCATCTCTTCTATGTTTACTTCTTAGTGTCTTAAAGGTACACGTGGTTAACACCTGAGTTTTCTGTCTGCAGACTATTTCCTGGCAAGCAAAGCAGATGTAGCTTCTAGAGGGTTAATGATGGGCCCACTTAGCTCCTCCCTCACTGGTTGAAGGATAGGTGGGAAAATCACCTACATTCTGGTACACTGTACACTTTCTCTCAGAGTCCCCACAGGACTGAGATCAGTTTTCCGCAGATAGATTGCCCACTTGGTAGCATATAGAATATCCACCTTTTATTTCCTTCTCATCTGACTCACTCTCCCATTCTCTTCCTGGGGTCACATCCAATATTAAATATTTGCTTTTGAATCCATGTCTTAGGGTCTTACATTGAAAGGGAACCCAATTAAGACAGAAACTATCAGCAAAGTAGGACAAGAGACCCACAAGAGAACAAGAGGTCTGCTCTCAGAAGGCCCAGTTTTCTCTATCCCAGTTAGTCTTTGCTCTAGTGTTTTTGAGGCCATGATTCTTTCCTGCTTTGTGAACACAGCATTCATCACAGAGGCAGGCGTTGGGCTGGCATGTAATTGATACTTACTGAAATAATGCTAATATCACCCACAGAAATAATTATAAGAGGAGCTTCGATTTATTAAGCAGTTTTACCATGCCAGATAATCTGCCTAGGACTCTATTCATATTAATTCACTTAATCATCTCATAAGTCCTGCATAAGTACCTATTATTATTGTTCCTGTTTTGGAGAATGAGAAAACTGTGGTTTAGTTGTTAAGTGGTAGAATGATGTGGGGCTGGCTTGAGCTGCACCCGTGACCACTGCATTCCAAATGCCTAACACAAACTTGTAATCATCGATGGAGAAGAAGAGATAGTAAGAACAAGTGTCAGAGCTGCCTCCTTCTTTCCTATCAATCAAAGGGTACGTAGCTAATAGACTTTAGCAATTAAGAAGCACTGCCTCATTTACTGGCATCTAATTACTGGTCCTCTGAGAATCACCCCAAGAGCTAATGAAAAAGGTTCATCTCCCCACCCTGGGAAGGACATCATGCCCTCAGGTAACTGCCTGGTAGGTAGAAACTCAAGGAAGCCAATCCCACAGGAATCCAGGAATAGTAGCCTAGGTACCTGGGGTTTGATTGGGGTTTTGTAGCTCTGCAGATTAAGGAGGTTGAAGAACTGGCCCTGCACAACTATTTATGGATCTCTGGATCCATAAACTTCCTCACCACAAACCATGAGGAGAACCACTTCTTTCAAGCCTGTGTCTCAGGCCATGGAGACACACGTGTGATTTTTTTTTCTCCTCTCCTGATATTGCTGCCCCTTGATGGGACTTCCTGTAATTATCAATCTATACCTTTCTAGAACTTTTCTGTTGAAAACCGAGTGCTGTGTTATAAATGCCCTAAGTTTCTCTGCTAACACATGCATGTTCATATAGCTTATTTTTGTAATGATCTGGTCTTAATTGTTATTTATACAAACCTCTTTTCCTAGCAGTGCTTGCAGTCAAAATTGGTCCAAAGGATCACGCTTTGATTTGTGTCCATTGATATCTTGGATTCCGTAGAAATCCATAGAAATTCACAGAATTTCTTTCGGCATTTTCAGTGTACCTTTTCTTGTCCCATCACAAGTATCCAGGTTCTGTTACCGAGTGCAGAACATAATATTTGGTCAACTTCCAAGGTGACCCTATTCTCCCTGTCATACCACCTTCAAAAAATAGTAAGTGAATTTTAGTCTTCATGATAAGAGCTATTCTTTCTAATGGTTCTGAGTGGTGACTCAGCAAGGAGTTAAGAGGATCATTTTTCTTTCTTTTTTTTCAATTTAGTTTTTTTCCTTTATTTTTAAAATTTTTAAAATTTTTATTCTAATTTGTTATACATGACAAGATGATACTTTTGTTAGACCTGGAATCAAATCTAGGCTCTGACTCAAGCTGTATGCCCTATATTCTTCCTGAAACTGAAGTCTCTTTATTGCAAAATGGGGATAATCTCTGCTTTTGCAGAGGTTGGCTTGGAAAGATTAGATACTACATACTAAGTACTTAGCATGATGTCTGGTACGTAACTGTCCAATAAATGACATACGGCATTATTATTACTACAACTGCTATGAACTCTTGAATACCGTTCTAAAGGTGGACTCTCAACCTGCAATTGCTGCCTCAGTAACTAGAAGTATGTTAGAGCATAATTTTGTTCAGAAAAAAAGGACCATATGGCTTTAGAAATAATGACAGTGCACAGTTCAGATTAGCTCTGATTGAGGGACAAGGAGAAGGAGAAATCACATTTTTACAAATATAAGGACATAAAGTTAGTTAGCTTGTGTTTCCAAAGGGCCCTAATGTTATCTTGTTTGGTTCAGGAGATGCAATTACCTTTCCAATGAAGGTTTCATTATCATTGTTCACTTTGATGGGGGAAGAGAGGGGAAGGAGATGGGGTGGGTAGGAGAAGGCAAGTGAGCTGCTCAGGCTGCAGATGTCAGGACAGAGCAACAGCTACCCTGCTGTCCATCTTGCTCTGCACCAAATACTGCAAGGTCCTTGTAGATATTTGGTAAACCCACACACATTATAGAGGATATTTTATTTGACACAGAAGGAAAAAGAAGCAAAGAACTCTCCAGAGTGTCAGATACATGGACGGCTTCATCTCAGAACTCGGGAATAAAATGACAATTGCAATTTTTGGTGAGTGACTTGTTTGTTCAGCTTCACAAAGTCCATTTTTCCCCCTGACTGATCCTATTTTCAGATAGAATCATCACATGTCTAACTGCAATTGCCTAAATTGAATATGTGTGACTCACAGATGTGTTTACATAGCATTCTTTCAACTCCAGAGACCAAGCTACTGATTTTATCATCATCTCAGGGACTCAGCCACCTCCATCAAACATCCAGAACTCATTTTTTCTCATTAAGAAGTAAAATCACAGGCCACCTGTGCCACTGATACCTTTTACTAGGGAAGAGGTGTACAAACTGCAGAGTTGGGCAAAGTGGCTCCCAGGCATTCAAAAATAATGGTTTCTGAGTCTCACCAACCTGAACTACTACCTTTTGTTCCTGTATCTTGTACGTATCCTGCATTCTTATGTCACAGGAATTTTCCCAAAGCACAGTTCAGATCCAACACTACACAGCTGAAAAACCATCTCTAGCATTTAGTCTCTCAAGAAGTGACTTGCAAAGATAGCACTTGAACTGACTTCTATAGGGTCAGCTGGGTTTCTGTATGTTGGGGCCAGGTGGAGATAATTCAAGCAAAGGAAAACAGCACAAACACAGAAGGCAGAATGGGTTTGGGGAATAGTAAGTAATTCTACATTGTCGAAAACAGCATCTTTTTGGTCAAGCTAATATTGCAAAGCTAACAGATTTACTTTTGGAGGTTCTATAATTAGATCAGGCTAGATATAGATAGATAGATTTTAAAAGAAAGGGGGACAATAGAAGGAGGACAAAATGAGGAAGAATGAGACACACACACACACACACACACACAGAAAGAAAGAGAGAGGTGAGGTGGGCAGAGAGATATAAAGAAAGAATAGTAAGATAAAAGAGGACTTAGCCAAAGGAGTCCAAGATCATGAAGAAAGTCTCGGAGCACAGGGATGTCCATTTTACACTATCCTCTACGGGTAAAGTGGGTATTATTCATTGTTGTTAGAAATTGGTTCCTGTTTGAAAGCAAGACATTCTCTGAATTATTTATTTCAACGTTTTCCCGTCTACCGTATAACGACTACAAAGAAAAGAGTAGGAAAATATTTGAACATCAAGTAAGAAATCATCTCATATGTGAATTTCAACCAAGAGTGAAGGTTCTTGCAGAGGTTCTCTCAGTTGTTGGGGATCATTCTGACCGCACCTTCACTAAAGCTCTGCCTAGAGGATTCCTGCACATCAGCCCCTGCGAGTTCTCACCCTTGCCTAGTTCTCCAGCCTCTTCATGGCCTGCAGCTGTGGCCCTGGGTCGCTTGGCAACAACTACCCTAGTCTTCTGGAGGCTGCTAAAACAAGGCAAGCTCAACCCCACTTAGAACTCTTTCCTCCTTCGAATCTTCATTGGAAATCCGTTTTCTCCATTTTGACAAGACTACCCTTTTCTCTGAGTTGAGTTTTCATCTGGAATGAATCTCCTAAGGAAGTTTTCCCAAAGGCACAAAAAACTGCACAAACTGGGCAAAGTGGCTCCCAGGCATTTAAAAATAATGGCTTCTGAGTTTCACCAACCCTGAACTACTTACTACCTTTTGTTCCTTTATCTGGTATGTATCCTGCAATCCTGGGTCACAGTGATGTTCCCACAGCCCAGTTCAGATCCACTACTACACAGGCCCCAAAGCAATTATCCCTAAAGACTATGGAAGTGGAGGTAAAATGACAATGTATTGGAGAAATCTGATGGACACTACTCCCACTCCTTCAGCCAAGTGATCCAGGTTCACACCGAAGGCAACAGTCATGCTAACAAAAGTATTCTTGATAGGAGGCAATGAAAATGGCACTTTTCCTTGTGATGGCCTCCCAGGTCCATAGTCCCAGACGAACCAGAACAAAAACACTACGTAAATTTCCATGAAGGAACAAGCTACAAAATATCTGAGCATCAACACTCAAAGCTGGTAAAGTCATTAAAAAAAAAAAAAAAAAAAAAAAAAAAAAAAACAGGGAAAATTGGAGAGACTGTTCCAACAACAACAGAACAAAAAAGGAACCTGGGGAGCTGAGATTACTAAATTTGACATGTTCCTGATGCAATCCTAGAACAACAACAAACAAAAACCACCAGGCAGGTAAAAACGAAGGAAATCTGAATAAAGGATGGGCTTTCCTTAGTAAGAATGTACCAATTCTGCCCCTCATTGTGGTGAATATATACCAGTGTCAGATATTAACAGTGAGAGAAATGGAGTTTTCTGCATTATCTTTGCAGCAATTTCTCTCATTCTAAAACTCTTTTAAAACAAACTTGTATTTCAGAAAATAGCAAGCTCTGTGGTAGCTTCTTTTGGGGAATCAATATGAAGCCAAGAATATTAAAATCGGTAAAAGCCCTCCAAGCATAAGTAAACGAAGCAACAAATAAATAATTGAAAGCATTAACACTAACCAAGGGATTCACACCTTTGTACTTCTATATTTCTACCCTCTGTGGCATCTTTTGCCGGGTGCTATTTTTCCCTAAAAGTTTTCATACGTGTTCACTCTTCCCTGCCTCCATGCTTTTTATGTATGTTGCTTTTTGAACTTAGAATTGTGATAGTAGGAGCAAATGTGACTCCATTTTGTTTTATGACTTCATCCTGTAAAACAACCATGCCAAGTAGAAGAGTCATGACTGGAGCAAGATGTTCTTTTCCTTTTACTATAGAAACCTCTAAGAACACGGAACTACCTAATGGGGTATTGTTTCTGTAACTAGGGTAATGGGGCTCTGTTTCTGTAACTGGGGTGACTGGGCTAACTGTGATTGGTTAGGCTTCCCTCCGCTTGACTGCACTGTCCCGCTTCTGTAACCTGGCTTGCTTGCATTGGCTAGACCCCCTGAACATCCCTTTTGTGGTTTTCAGGCTTATAAGGAGTGCCCTTGCAATTGTTCGGGACTGATCAGGGGAATAGCTTTATGTTCTGATCAGCAGCCACCGGTGTGCTTCAATAAAGGCTTGATTCGATTGTACGTGAGTGGTCTGGAAGTCAGTTTATGAAACCCTGGGACGAAGCTTTAACTATAACAGAATAACGTTCCCCATGAACAATGGAAAAATCAAGCTCTACCAATCTCTTAATGCCAAACAAGAAGGCTTCATTGTGTTCTATTAACTTGTTCATTATCTTCCATCTAAATCTTCCCAGGAAGCAGTAAAGCTCCTGATTCACCACAACCGCTAGTGTTTCTCATGGTATCTTACATGACATGATACTTTACCCCACTTCTGTCTGTGTCTTGTTTTTCTAGAAAAGAATCACTTCTTTCTGACTTTTTTTTTTTAACCAAACCTAGGGCCTCATACATGCTAGGCAAATAAGCGCTGTACCACTAAGCCATATCCCCAGCCGAAAAGAATTTCTATTGCCACACCACCCAGGACTGACTCATCTTTATATTTTTTTACAGTTCCTAGCACAAAACAGAGGGTTTCTCACACGGTATTATCTGATAAAGTACCTGCCGAATTCATAAAGGAAGAAAACCATTGTTCGATTCTATTAGATTATACAGATAGTCTCCATTGTGTCTTAATTTCTAACCATGTATGATAGATAGACCCTGTGAGATTAATTTTACATGAACAAGGCAATTGATGTCAAAGGAGAAAAATAAAAAAGCAACATGGATTTCACTTCTGATTTTGACACATGTATTTTCTTGGGCCTCTGGGCATCAAAGCCTCCCCTGAAAGCTTTGATGCTTCACTTCATCACTAATGAAGATCTTCTTCAAACCCTTCTTGTTCACACATCCAACTTCCCTTGAAAGAACGGAACAAATGTCAATTGCTTTCTGTTCCAGTTCATCACTCAAGATGCCTGACAGCATCCAGTTTTAATGAATGCCACCAGAGCGCCTGGTCCCTGTAAGGCAACCCTCTTCCCTCCTTGGCTCATGGCCCACACTAACACTGCTTTGATGATGTGGATACAACAGAGTCTGTCGAACAGATGTAATCACAAGCTACCCTCCATTTAGCAGTCAATCAATTTAGCTGACATCATGTCCTTTTGGCTAGCTGTTTATATACTTTTAACTGTTCTTGACTGCCTGTAAAATTCTTAACCAGATTGATCTGTTTTTCCAGACACGTATAGTGGTTATGTTCCTCATTCCACAATTCGAAGTTTTTGAAAAAGCCACATTATTTACCTAAATGAAAGTAAATTTCATTCTTAGCCTGCATTCATATGGTGACATGAAATCCAAGCTTAATCATATCTAAGGACTTCCCTTTCTGTGGGCTGCAGAAAATCATTGAGACTTATAGGTTGGGGATATGGAGAGACAGGATTGGGGGAGGACTTATAGAGATAAGTCTATCATGATCTGAGGAATGAGGCTGATAAATTATGTGATGCACATGTTTGAATATGACATGATGAATCTCACTATTATGTATAATTATAATGTACCAATACAAATAAATTTTAAAAAATAACAAAACTGAGTTTATTTTCTAAGAACCTAAAAAAAATAAAACAAGTAAATAAAACTTTTAAAAGATGATCTATTAAAAATTCACCTCTCAAATATGGATGGCTTTCCCCTGCTTCTCATCAAATGGACATCTTAAGAGGTCACTCTCACAGTTTCTCAGGAATAGCTACATACTTTTTAGAGTTTAGAGCAAAATAAAAATGCATGGACCCCTTTTCAACTTTATTAAGAATTTTAAGATGGAGATGGTACAATTTCAACCATGTCAAGGAGTTTCTAAACATGGGCCCATATGTGGGGTGCATATTCATGAAGTCTGTTCTGCTACTACCATTCTTCATGGTAAGAACCTGGGGTCATTGCTAGCCAGCATTTCTGTGTTCCTGTCACCTCCTCTGAGATTAGCTTTCAGTGGAAAGAGGTCACTGATAATTACAGGACAAACAAAACCCAATATCTTCCCTCCACATTGGGTAATTTTTTCCATTCTCTCTCTCTCCAAACAGAAATCTGCCTTCCTCCTGGACAATATAATTCTTTATATCGTTGAAATTTAGGTTGTGAATAAAAAAGCCTCCTAAATCGTGTCTTGGACCTTGGGAAGGTGGTAGTCTTCTAGAATTTTGCAGCCCAAAATCTGGGAGCATGTTAGAAATATAGAATCTCAAATGGTCCCAAATGAGTCAGAATCAGCATTGTTATGAGATCCTCAGTTCCAGGATCCAGTGCATGTCTAATTCTTCTTGAAACAGAGAGCAGAGAAGGGGAAAAGATGGCTAATTGTCATTGTATTTCATTATTTTACAGTAAGAAAAATACATAAATTAATTTGGCAGCGAATATTGGTCACTAATTAACAACAGGATTGAGCCCCGCGCCTAGAGCTCAACTGCTTTTGAAGTCCAGGAAGGTAATCTAAATGAGGGAAGCTGTTGCTGAGCCAGCAGGGACTTCTGGTGCTATGCAAAGGAGTGAAAACCTTCTCTGTACAACTACTACAACAAAGTATCATGGTTCTAGCTATCTGGATGCTTTTCAACAGAACATTGGTTTTGAATTTTGCTTGAAATCTGTAGTGTAAAACTTCAAAAACACTTCAATACCTAAATAAGGCATATTTTAAAACGTTTAGCTAAAGTGTGATCCCTCATGTATAGTCTTGTAGATGTGTGGGATAAGCATTTGGAAGGGAGTATATAATAAAAGATTGAAGTCTTTTCCACTTATAACTTTAAATAGAGTATGTGGCATCCTTTCTCTTTGATTCTCTTGTTCACAAAATCAAACTGTTGCCTTGAATTAGGCATGTGCTCTACTACTGAGCTACATCTCCAGTCTATACGAATTAGGAGAAAGGGTATATATGCCAAGAGCTGTGAATTTCTTGGATAAACATTAGGAAATTGTTCACAAAATTCTCTGATTAATTTCCTTCCCATGTCCACCCTCCCCAAAATGTAACGTGGTAGCACAACCCTTCAAGTGAAGACTATTCTACTTCTTGAGTGTAGTCTGGCCCTGTGTTTCTGCCGTGGCTAGCAGAGTGTGATGCAGATAGTACTATGTCAGTCCTGAGCCTTAATTCTTTCTTTTTTGCTGCCACAATAGCCACTTGAGGATAAGAGAACTCTTGGGGCAGACACAATCGATCCTAGCTAAGACTATGTGGGCCATGGGACCCAGATGACTCAGAAGATGATCATGCAGATCCATAAGTGAGCCCAGCTGTTACCGAACACAAACCTCCCAGACGAGTTTCAACCAAATGTCCCAAAGAATTGCATAATTTTCTTGTATTTACCTTGTTTTTTTCTGTCTTGGAGTTCAGTAATTCTGTCTTCTGCTAAATGTCTCTTTCTTCCCATTTAATAGTCATATTTCTTTTTCAGTTTCAAAACGTCCACTTCTTTTTTTTCTTTTTTTAGTAGATTCCAGATTTCAGTTGAAGTGCTTGATTATTTCAACCATTTAAAAATTGTACTTTTGGGCTGGAGGTATTCAGTGGGAGAGCACTTGCCTAGCAATCAATCCCCCCCCCCACACACACACACGCACACACACGCGCACACACACACACACACACACACAGAAGAATCAAAAACAATAGAAAACCTACTTTGTCTAACTTGCTTATTATGGTGGTTATACGTTTTTCTACTAACTCTTATATATTAATTCAGGTTAACTTTTGTTATCTGATTATTCTTTTTCTTCCTTGCCTATCTTGTGTATTAAAAATGTAGACTGATAATAATTTTACTTTTTCTCTCTGACAGAATAATTGTGTAATAAATCAACATTAGAATGAATAAATATTAAGACAGGATGCAACACATAGGAATGGTAGTCCTGTTCTCACCATGAATGTTCAAAGTTTACCCTAAATGGTCTCAGCTAATATTAAATGCTCTCTACAGTCTGAATAGCTACAAGATTCATAATTTAATGCTTTCTTAATGGTTGTACAAAATCTTGTGGAAAAGAGAGCAATAAAACATGTTTAAACTTAAAAGTCTCTGAGAAGAGAAACTCAAGTCCAAAAGTTTTAACTCGTTTGGAGTTGCAGAAATTACTCAGCAATGTCAAATTAGTTTTACTAGTGAACATTGGTAGCTATCATGAATAGTAATCAAGACCTTGAAAAAGTATATTCAGTTTTGAAAACCCTAAATATGATTAATTCATTTGACTTGATTTTGTAGCATCTCCTATGATCTGTTTTATTTAGTTTGTTCTATTACTATTTAATGAGTGTCTAGTAAATACTATTTACAGCAACAATAAAAATAAAGTTGAATGTTAATTGGATTCAACTGAATACAAAATACCAGCAATACTTAATGCTCAAAAAGTTCTGAGAAATCCAATATTCCTTATCTGAAAAAATAAACCAGAACCTGAAGTGAAACACACACACACACACACACACACACACACACACACACGTATTCTTTTTTTTTTTCTAAATACAGTTTGGCTGGGTTTATACTACTAAAAAACTTATAGATTTAAATAGATGGCCCAGTATCCAGATGATTATGGGGAGCAACACTTCTCCTAAGACAGGAAAAATATTAATAACAATAATAATAACAATCCTGGAAATGCTTATAAATATTCAACTTATGTCAAAGCCTGAAAAAGTATTCAAAGCTCCAAACATTTATGTTTTTAATAAACTATGTGGACAAGAATAGTAAGATGTTTCTCACAAAGTTCCACAAAATTCAGAAATTACATAATAAGAGTAAAACAAACAACAAAACACCTTTTGCTATGCATATCTTAAAATAATGTTTAATTATTTGAAAGATCATGGCTTCAGGAAGCCATGGACGAATTTTGCAATCAGGTATTCAATCATCTATTTTCTGTGAAATTATTGCTTTCGCATTTTTTCTTTATTTCCAGATCTATTTCAAGATTCATATGTTAATATATTTTCTGTTCTTCATTCTCTTCTCCCCAGAATTAATCACTGACCTGAATTTAATATTTATCATTCACATGCATATTTATTATGTTTTAATTATATTTTATCCATATTCATATACTACACACAGTATTATTTTGAATGTTTTCAGATTTAAGTATGATATCTAATATTTATCTTCTATTTGTGGATTTCATCACAATTTTTCTTTTTGAGATTTTTGTATTGAATATGCGACTTTAGCTCATTTGTTATTAGTGCAGTGCTCTTTTATTGTGTGAATGCATTAATTTATATATTCTCCTACTTATAGGCATTTGGGTCAATTCAAATTTTTCCTTTTAAAAAACACTACTCCTTAAACATTCTGATAACCAGTCTTAATCCCCTGCAGAAGGAGTAATCCAGGGTGTTTTCTTTCCAGTGGACATATGTGGTACAGCGGGTGCTTACCATAGACAATTGTACCAACCTACAGTACCTCTGGCTGTGAACAAGACTTTCCATTGCTCAACATCCTCACCCTACACATTTGTGACAGCATTGTTAATTTTTCCTCATGTAAAAAGTATTCTATTATCTGGAATTTTAAATCTTTCATTTCCCTGATTATTAGTGATTGATTATTTCGATGGTTGGAATGTCTGTTCTAAGATTCATGTTGAAATTAAATAGCCATTGTGACACTGCTAAAAAGTGGCATATTTATTTATGTATTCATTTGTTTGTTCATTCATTTGTGTACTGGGTATTGAACCCAGGGGTGCTTTACCATTGAGCTACATTTCCAGCGTCTTTTATTTTTAAACTTGAGACAAGGTCTTGCTAAATTGCCTACTCTGGCCTCAAACTTGAGTTCCTCCTGCCTTGGCTTTCCACGTTGCTGGGATTACAGTTGTGTGCCACCATGCCAGGTGAGGTGAGAATTTAAGAGGCTATTTGATTAGCTCATGAGGGTGGAGCTCATGTGGATTAATGCTGTTAAAGTGTTGGTTGCTTATTCAGAGTGGACTTTTGATAAAATAATTAATTCAGCCCCCTTTCTTTGTCTAGTGCTCTCTCTTTCTGATCCCCTTCCTTCTTTTCTCTCTCTCCCAGTGGTAGGACATAACAAGAAGGCCCTCACTAGATGTACCTCTTGCTCTAGTACTTTCTAACTTCCAGAGCAGTGAACTGTATTAACTTCTATTCTTTATGAATTTCCCAGTCTATGGCATTCTGTGATAGCAGCAGAAAGAAGTCGAAAACAAGAACACACATTTGTTTATATGTTTGCCGATCCTTAAATTTACTCTTCTGTGAACTGATTCTATTCCATTCTGTTTTCTATTTTTCTATTGATTATGTGTCATTTTGTTGATTTGCAAGTGTTCTTTACATACTTTGAATATGTGCATTTATCTATGCACATGTATCCCCATCATGTTTTCTAGTCAGTAGTTTTTCTTTTTGCATTGTCATAGAGACATTTTGTAGAGGATTTTTTTTATGGCAATCAAAATTTATTAATAGTTCTGTTCTTTTTGTTTTTTTTCTATAAAAAAATCAATTCATCCCAGGAGGACATGAAAACATTCTTCTATAGTTTCTCTTAATACTCTATGGATTTATTTTTCATATTTAGGATTTTAATATAGCTTACACTTATTCTTGTGTACCTAGTGAGGTAAAAATCTAATTTTATTTTTCATAGAGATCAAACGTTGTTTCATTGCTGTTACTGGGTTAAGTATTTTTTTTAGTTTGCAATGCATTCTTTTCATATTTTGTGTCTGTTTTTAGGCCCCTTATTTCATTGCTATAAATATATTAATTTATGAGTGTGTTAGCACTATGAAACCTTAATTGTACAACTATATGAAATACGTTGATGTTTAATAGGCCAATGTCCTTATCTTGTTTGTCATTTGATTTTCTTTACTGCTCATTTTTCCACATGAAATTTAGGAAGCAATTTTGAAGTGTCTTTAAGATACATTTTTATTCTTATTTTCATATATAGATAACTGATATATATTCAACTGTATGGTTACCTGGGCTACCATAAGAAAGGGCCAAAGACTGAGTGACTTAAGCAACAAACATACATTTGATCATCGTTCTTGAGTTGCACCTGGCCACCTTCTTCCAGTGTCCTTACATGGGCATTCCTCTATGCCCATTTCCTCATTTTCTCTTCAATGACAGCAGTCGTTGAACTTGAGCTATCCAAATGAACTCATTTCACTTTATTTCTTTAAGATCCCTATCCTCAAATATAGTCACATTCTCAAGTGCTGGCAATTAGGAATGCAGTATGTAAATTTGTGGGTGTACATGATCGGTAGCATGTAGCATCTCTGAAACTGAGTTCTCCCTGAAATGTTCACCTTGAACAAGATGCCTGCTCCATCTATTAGATCTTCTACACATGCTTCAAACTTTTACTATTTTTCTTTGAAAATTTTTTTCCAAATCATTTGGATAGATACATATTCTGGTTTTGTTGTTATACATTACACATACTTGATCATTTTTACATCTCATTTTTTTGTGTGTCTGCTGCGTGGTCATATAATTGACTTTGATAGATTGCATATTTGGGGTTAGATATTATATTTGGGTTGTTTATTTATGAGATTTTTATTGTATAAATATTCTATTATGTGGGAATGACAGGTTTGTTTATTCATTCCAAAACTTTATATCCTGTATGCTTTCTTTAAATGTATTAGTTTACATCCTAAGGACAATATTGAATAAACATGATATTGTCAAGCATCCTTATCAAATCTTTAATTTTAAAAGAGCACATCCAATATCACTTATAATACAATGCCTGTTATAAATTTGAATGAGGTACATTTTTTTCCCAATTAAAACTTTCCTTTTTTAACTTAGTAAGCTGGATAGAAGGTCTTGGTAACTCTAATAAATGACACATTTAAATATATCAAATAGTTATTTTTCTGCATCTATTAAAAATGGTTTTATATTTAACTCAATTATGGTAGTGAAGTATAAGAATGGATTTCATCAACTATAAATCTCCCTGCATTCCTGGATAAAACTAACTTGGTTATGATATATACATACCTACATGTTATTTATCAATATAAACAGATACTGTTGAGTTCCATCTGTTAATATTTTATTCTGAATTTTTGCATTTATTTTTATGAATGAGTTTAGTCTATAATTTGACAGTCTTATTCTTTCCTTTTTTTTTATTTGTATTTCATGATTTTATCAGGCTTAGACACTCTTTGGGGAGTGGCCTTTAAGAAGAACTCATTGCATTTATTCATTTCAAATTTATTGGCATATGGTTGTTCAGAATATTGACTTATTTTTAGCTTATCCATATTTGTATTTATGAACCCCCCCAATTTTTTGTTGGCTGTTTTCATCATCATTGCAATAAGAATTATGACATTTTTCTCACACTTTTCATTTTGCCTTTGTTTATTCTAAGTGTCAGGGGAGACCCAACCTCTGCCAAATATTTGTATTTCTGTTCCCATATTGTACAGTTTTTGCTTCAAAGTACCTCTTAAACCAGGAATGTTTATTAGACTCTTCTTCAGTGAACTGCATCCCTATAACTGATCCTCACCAGAGTGATCAGAGGGACCCAGATCACTTTCTGATGGACAGCATGGAGGAAGTAGAAAAGCTAGTGCTTTCCTGCAAGATGGTAGAGGGAGCAATGTGGGCCAGGGCATGGGTTTGCTGGAAAGGATATATTATGAAAGATCAGAAGACCCATCAGAGTTGAGAGGGCCCAAAGGACATCATGACATCATGACTCATCATCAGGATTGTGCTGGTGAGAAGGACATCAGTGTCAGTAAGATCAGTGATGATTTTCTCAGGCCTTCCTCACAGGAGACTCAATAGCCATGTGTTAGTGAGGATCTACCTAACACACATACAGACACAGACAGACACACACACACACACACACACACACACACACACACACTACATATATACTGCAATTAGGTCGTGCAATTATGGAGGCTGAAAATTCCCACCATCTGCAAGCTGGAGACCCAGGAAAGCCAGTAGTAGAAGACTGAAGGTGGTTACTCCGTTAAAAACTACAGCAGTTCAAAGTCCTGGGCTCCAGAGCACCAATGGTGTAGATTGCAGTCTGAGTCTGAAGGCCTGAGAACGAGGGATGCTGCTCTCAAGATACGAACTCTGATATTAATAACCCCTGGGCAGAATTAACTCACCTTATAAGACCCCTGCAACACCACTGAGGGGGAAAAAACATGCTTTTTGTTGTTCTCTGAGTACTTAAACTTTTTGTTGCTTGTAAGATCAACCAGTATACAGCTGGTTAACACAGAAATGGAAACCTGTTTCTAAATGATGAAAGATCTTCCCAAACCCTTCCTTCTACACGGGTCTCCACTGCTTTTAAAATATAAAAGCCAAAAATGTCATGCCTGGCCCTGATGTAAGAGAAGGCAGTAGGTTTCTCCACTTTTTCATGCAGAGCGCACAGGTTAAAGGGAGACATCTCCACTTCTCAAGTGAGAGAATCCTCTTAGGGGAGGAAAGGGCCTCAAGGGTGTCTCATATATCCTGAATGGAATTCATTTCCCATCACACCAGAACATGCCTCACAACCTCAGCCCTACGGAGCTGAAACTCCAGGTGGTTCCAAGGAATTCTAAAAAGGTTTTGTAAGTGGCACCTATCAGCTGTGTTCACTACTTTAAAGACACAACATGGTCCCCAATAGTTAAGATTCTGGCACTGGAGAATACACAAAATAATGATAAATTGTTGATTTCTTACATTTTCCTTCCAGGCTTGGGGAAAAAGCAATATAAAGAAAAATATGAATAGGAATAAAATAGAAAGTACTTTAAATCAGCCCCTTTCTCATAAAAAAAAAAAACATTTTACTAGATCAAAATCTCATATTTTTTTTGCTATCTCCTATCCAGTGCATTTTTTATAATTTTGTCAAGATGATGAAAGAATAAAAACATTTCATAATCGAAACTGGTTGATAAGAACTATTTACTAGAGAGTAACTGATTTATCAATTTTTTAAGTATAACAGTCCTACAGAAAAGTGGGAAAATCCTTAGTGGAGAGCTTGATGATTTTCAATAAGCTGAGCAAATCTGGGTAGCCAATACTTAGGTAAACATATTATATTATTAGAAAACTCAGTGTTGTATTTACCACCCTCTAAATGTAAAAGCTATCTTGATTCTATAAACATAGATTACCTGAACTTTATTGGAATAAAATCACACAGCAAATGCTCTGTTGTACTGTCTTCTACAATGTAACAATATATTCGCAAAGTTTATTCATGCTTTTGCATGTAGAAATAATTCATTTGTTCTCACTGATACATAATTTTCCACTGTTAGGATATGGTCTAAGAATGTGTCCATTGTCCTGTTAAAGTTCATTTGAGTCATTTTCTATTTTTTTTTTTTTTTTGGCTATTACACATGGTGCTGCTGTGAACATTTCTGAGTACTTAGTTTGTTGAAGGTATGCATTATTTTCATTGGATATACAAATATGGGATTATATTGACTGAAGTTTTTGTAGATATCACCACTTTGTTTCCCAAAGTAATCACTTTATACTCCCATCAACAATGCACAAGGGTTCCTATTTTTTTTTTTTTTTTGGTCACTTTAGTTATTCTGGTTGGTGACTCAGGAGTGATATTTCATATAGTGTTAATTTGTATTACCATAATAAGTAATGAATATCTTTGCCCATACCTTATCAATCATTTGGATATTTTTTTATCTTTTTTGAAGTATATGTTCAAATTCTTTGTCCATTTTTACTATTGTATTTACTGCTACATTCTTATTGACTATAGAATTCTTTGTGATTTATATGTGGTTATACTAGTGCTTTGCCAATTGTATGCATTATAAGTAGGTTCTCTTAATCTATGCTTCCTTTTTCAGGATTTTAATGGTGGCTTTTGATGAATATATTTTCTTAATTTCCGAGAAGTTTAATTTAACTCTTTTCTCTACGTCATTAGCCTTTCTGTTTAAGAAATACCTAATTACTCCAAGGTCCCAAAAATATGCCTTCATATTTTCTTCTAAAAACTTTCTTATTTTAGTTTTTACATGGAAACTGGCAAAATATTTATAATTGATTTCTTCATGTTTTAAAAGATAGGAATTGATTGATTTAATAATAATCCCACTTACATTTGAAAGTTTTAAAATAATGTTTTAATAACTGAACAGTCTGACTAGTAATAACAAAAAAAACCTACACTGTAAAGAAAGGGTATGCTAAAAAACAAAGTGGAATGAAGCCTAAATTATGTTCAATTTTAAATTTCTTGTTGAGAAAGCTACAGTAGTTTTTAAGAGTTCAAACTTATTCTAAGCCTCCTAGTACTCAAGGTAAAATGAGAAAAATAAGGAGTGGCATAAACTTTATTGTATATTATGACTGGTATCCTTATAAAAGTGAAAGGGGAAAAAAAAAAAAAACAGATAAGGCACATATACTAAAGGGCCATCTGAAGACAGGGACAGCAATTGTAACTGTGCTGCCACGTGTCAAAAGATGCCTGAGGACATTAGAAGCTGAATGACCTAAGAAGGATCCTCCCCTGGAGTCTTAGAGGAAATGTACCCTTGACAACATCCGGATATTTAACTTCAAATGTCCTAAGACTACGAGAGAGAATATGTTTTGGTTGATTTAAGTCATCCAGTTTGTGGCATTTCATTATTCCATCCAGAGGAAACTGAGACAGAGTTTGAGGACAAGATTCAACAAAATAAGAATTAAAAAAAAAAAATTAAAGAACTATGACCTACGTTCACCTGCCTTCCCAGAGACATTGCTTGGCCTCTGCCTTTATGACTTGGTCGCTCTATATGAAGTGGAGCCCACACCAGCTTGTGTCCGTCCCCCCTGGTAATGTGGGATTTGCATTCATGTGTGAATAAGGCTGGATTAAAAAAGTGCATATTCCAATCATCCTGCAGTGGACACACCCAAGACAGACAAGGACTGAGCATGAGGAAGACACCGTGCAGCTGAGGGAGGTTGAGTAGGGTGTGAACTGATGCTTTTCCCAAGAGAGTTAGGGGCAACAAGGGCAGAAAAGAAGTCTTGAATGATGGATTCAAGGCACTTGGCATAAAAGAAAATTTAAAATAGTCCCTAAAAAGCCATATGTTCCAGAAAGGACTTTAATAGTGAGAGTTTCAGGGAATCTTCCAAGGCAATATGTTAGCCTCTTGGTCCATCTAGAATAATAGTACCAGTACATGACAAATTGACTTAAGCTCTGTACATGAACACTGCCTGGGTAATATGGCCTTTCCATCTCCATTTACAAATGTAGAATTTGAAACTGCGGATGTTAAAGGACTTGCACAAATCCTACAGCACAAATCCCACAGTGTGTTTATAAGTATATGTATGTGATAGGTGGGTGGTATTCAAACTCCTGATTTCCAATATCAGGAAGCAATGTTTTCAATATCCCACCCAAATGCAATATGGTGGTCCTATGAAGCAATGACCCTATCATGCATCCCCTTGCTGAGTAACACAGACTGACTAGCAGCCACTAATTTGGGGGGAAAAACAATTCTACCCATTAGTCTACAAAAAAGTTTAAATTAGATTAAATGTAGATAAAATATTTTAATAAGATTCAACATTAGATATAAAAACATGTGCTTGTGTGTGTGTATGCACATCAGCATCTGTATATCAAAAAAGGTCCTGAGACACTGTCTGACTCAGAGTGGATAGTCTACAATTGTAGTACCCTACATTCTTCTTGCTTTTTATATTAGGAGTCACTTAAAGTTTTGCATTTTGTTTTATGACACACACACACACACACACACACACACACACACGGGGAAGGAGGCAGAATACAGACATCTTAGTCCTCTGGTACAGAGCAGCTCATTCCCTGAGGTAAACAGACTCACTGAGTCAGGTGAATCTATGGTGTGAATGACACACATGCAAGGTACAGCAATAAATCATAAAATGATCCTTCAGCAGATTCATCTGCAAGTGTTTTTATCTACTCTATTTTAAACAACTCTCTTAATGGCATCTCACTGTTTCTCCCTTAGGAAATTATTTCATTGTATAATTGCCCTTGCTTCAAGTGAAATTTTCTTAATGTCCAATTTAAATTGCTTCTTTTTTCAGTCTCAGGCCATTGCTCTCTATTACATTACTATTAAGTACCTTAAGTAATTCCTTTCTCTTTCAAAAGGATGAAATTGGCTTGTACGTTTCATTTGGAAAGGTGGCCCCATTCTTCTAGAACAAAAATTTTAAACACTTGACAATGACGGATGATCATCCTCTTTCTGGGGGAAAAGCAGGTAATTTTCCTGCTTCTAAGTTTTCAGCAGGTTGGAAACAATCACAAGATGGATACTAGTGACTGAGAATACACCATGTACGTAGTGTTTCTGCCGACCGCCCTGTGATGGAAAGGTAAAGCTCACTCCCTCACATTTCTTTAAAGAAATGTAACCTGTACTATCTGAGGTTCACTGCTCTTTTACACAAAGGGAAGAAATGTTTGCAGAGACAGAGGTGCCCACTGATTTACTTTCTCAAGAAGAACAGTTGCAAATTCCTTATGAAGAAAAAATAAAAATAGAACTACAAGAAGAAGAGGAGAGAGGACCTTATGGTAGCATTATGACAGTACAAACAATGATGTTTTCAAAGCTATGAACACAGTAAAACTTTTAGGGTACAGGGTGAGCAATGTAACACTAGGTTTATCCTACATTTCAGTATCAGATCTATTTCTTTGGGCCATTTATGTGAGAACTCTGGATCCTGGAGCTGGGAGCAAGATTGAGAACTTAACCAAAAATTGCCCTGTTTGAATGCCAGGATTTTTGTACATCTATGTCGTACCTTCTCCCACCCCCGTGGTTCTCCCCACTCTCAACTTCAAGTTGAAAGTGACTCTTGAATAGGGTGCTCTCCAGACAAATTGGGCTGGGTCTGGGTATCATCCGCACAGCACCATCAGGAACTTTCATTAGACCTCCATCCTTGGCATTCCAACGGATTCTGATGGGCACTCAACCTTATTCAGATTTAAATCTTCCTCAGTTTGTTTAGTGTGTGACCTCTTCTCTCTTCCATTCCAAATAGACCAACACAGTAAAATGAACCAAATGACAAATACAAATATCAAAGCATTCCGGGGGTTTCTGCTCACAGGGAGATGGCTAATCTTTAGCAGAAGCCTCATTATGCCCAGTAGAAGAATCAGTTCCCAGTTAGGATACTGATCAAGAGGTGATTTTCCTCTGCAGAAGAAGAGTTTCAGATGCCTCTCACCCCTACTGTGAACGCAGCACTGAGAGCAGCAAAGTACCCAACTCCAAGATTAAGAATCTCTTGCCCCTGATGACATTTAATAGCGGCAAATCTTTTTAGAAGGAAGATTGGAGGCTGCAAAAATAAAATTTTTTGAACTTGGAATAAACACTGAAGTGAGAACTATTGGTAAATAATGGGAAACATCTAGAGAAAACAACCTTTCTACGTAAAGAGGAGTTTAGACCCAATAGCCTGGGAAGAAGCAAATAGTTCTCAAATTGCATGGAAGCAGTGGCATCCATAAGAATCCAGGAAAAAAAAAAAATTAAGTGGTAACACAGAAGTGTTCTCACATTTTTTTTAACAAGGGGGAATGGGGAGTTGATATCAGTTTTCATTGCATGTTGTATATCGATACTAAATACATTGTGATGGAGCCTTGGCATCCTCCCCTGCTGTCTCTAAATTCAGCTGTCTTATTTTACCCTGAGAGATTTTACTTATTGTGCTTTGTGATGCAGCTTAAGATAGGGCTTTTGCTCTGATGCAAAAGGTTATGTCCAAGAGAGAAAAATAAGATAAACATCTCTAAAGCTTTTCTATGTGCAAAGTCTAGAGCTAGAACTCATTTCTAATTTATCCCAATAATGTTAATTATAGCTATAGCTCAGTGGAAAATCTTAATTATTACTGTGTTCATCTCTAGTTTCTTAATAAAGAGCCTTTTCAAGTCTAATCCATCCTACTTTTTAAAGCATTCACTTCTTTATGAGCCATAGCTGTGATCACATTACCCTGTGTTCAAAAGTTTTCATAAGCCACTCCTTGTTTGTTAGCTCCGCCAGGCATTCAAATCCATGCCAACCAGGGCTACTGTGAGGTTTTTAGGACTCTTTGCTTTATTCTAGCTAGTCACCTCCTATCCAACTCTCTTGGATTATATTTTGATTTTTTTCTGCATTTATTTCTTTTTATTTTAGGCATTTTTTTCTAGTCAGGGTTATGACCCACTCATGACTACCCATCTCTGCATGCCCCAATTCCATCTTTCCACATGGTGCAGAACAAAAGCTTCATAAAACTGTATCCAGAAAACATCTTTTCCTTCTCTCAAATCCTACTTTTGTGCTATTTTTCAGATGAGACCTATGACTAACTTTTAAATTATTTTTTATATACTGACATAATTTATCCTGAAAATTTCTGAGCTTCTTAAAAGTAAAGACTCCACAGACTATGATTCAAAGTCTTGAAATTAGTTAAGTATGCAATAAAAGCATACTAAACAAATTAATGAATAAATCACTCTTGTTCCCTTTAACATTCACATGGAGTGTTAGAGTCATTAGAGACAACTATGTCCATATACTTTATACCTGTATGACTATATAATAGGAGCCATCAAGTTCTTCAATACTAAAAATTTAAAAATAAAGATACAGAAAGCCTAGAACTATGACAATTCCCTTCAGCGTCATATATCCATTGGAAGAAATACTGAGAGAGTGCAGAATAGAACAGTTGCCAAAAAGTGATCTAGCCAGAAGTGGTGTTGTGGCATTGCATTCTGATGTAGGACACCGTTACTGTTGAAATTAAAATAAAAACTAAATCTGTACTACTAGTTTAGGATTTTCTGCTATAATTTTAAAGAAATGTTCCTTACAATATTAGTCTTCAGATTTATTCTGTGAACAAAGGATATTTTATTCTAATAACTTTGAGAAACTATGTCAATTATGTCTCCTTTTTGGAAATTCATGCTATTAAGTGGTATATTAAAGGTTTCCAGAAACCAGATAGCTTTTAAAAAGATCATTTAACCTTGATTAACCTTGTCTCTCAATTATAATTGCTCTTTGAATCGTCTGCTTCATATTACAATGATAAATATCCCAATAAAAGAATCTTCCATGAAAAATATTTTAGAGAATAGACATTCTATATTTGTATAAAATATTTGTAAATAAAGTGATCCTTGGGCTACCAACCCCAAAAGATCCACTTTAATTACAGCTTTTAGGTTGAGGTATTTACAATGTTTTGTTTTTGGTTCATGACTGATCTAGGTGCCTGAGATCTAAGTGCTGGGGCACAGGTGAAGGCAGACCTGCAACTTTGTTCATTTGACTCTTCCAACTATGTTTATAATTAATGACATCGACTTATTATTTCTATACAGCTGGGTAACATTCTGTCTTGGCCACCCCACACCCTATGGGAATATTTTAAAATAATAACATGATCATAGCTTAAATTCATTGGCATCCTAGTTAGAATATTTAGTTCCAACTATTAATGAGTATCCAAGAGAAAGTTTACAAGAATAAATCTAAGTGTTTTAAATGTAGTTGTAACCTTGTTTTGAATGGTGCCACATAATCAGGATATACTCTACTATATAATGACATTTTGCTGAATAAGTGAATGCATAAATCATTCTTTTATATTCCTGTAGAGGTATAGATCATTAGAGATAAGTGGAACTATTTATGTATTCCTATATCTAAGTACCCATATACCTATTAGATTATAAACTGAATAATCTGTAATTCAAAATATGATATGATAAAATTATTAGCCAACAAGAAAATAATTGAATGCTTTCTAAAGAATAAAGTTTGAAAATTCTTTACAAATACACTTATGTTTCTACAGTCACCTCAAATATTCTAATGGAAAATAACTGGGGGAATAATGGAGTATTTGGAATATCATAATATTAGAAGTAAATATTTATTGAAAATAGGGAAGAAAGACTGTTCAAAAATAGTATCAAAATGGACTTATTACAATATTAAATGTCTAAATATAAAAGACTACCACACATGGGATAGAGTGGTCAAAAAATAAATAAATAAATAAGCCCTGACTTTTTTGTTTTTTTCCATCAAAAACAAAGCTCAATAATTCTAAGGATTATTAAAGAAAATGACAAAAATTTCCCAGAATTTCATTGAGAAAAGATAAATAATCAAAAAAGAGATATTCAATCTCATATTTGGATCATTGAGTTTGAGATCAGAGCCAAGATCAGAAAGCCAAAAAGAGAATATATTATCCATGTTAGCCAAACCCCTCTTTCCATTAGGGGAAGATTATATTTGTGCAAGCATACTGTCCTTCCTCAGGTCAACTCTTGGTTTAATGATTCAATTTAAAAAAATAGAACATCCTTTTTTATAACACTTTTTATGATCAGATTTATGATGAATAAATAAATAGACTGAGATTTTGAAAAATGGGACAAATTTTATAAGGAATGAAGGTAATTAGATTATTTGTAAAAGTTCCTTTTTAAAGGAAAAAAAGAAAATGATAGTATGAAATTAAGGGATGGGAATCTGTTAAGTAGAGTTTTAAACTGCTTGCCTCCCCCACAACTAAACAACATGAAAATGGCAAATCTAACATAGAGAGTGTGATAATTCACAAAACAATGTGAATTTTCCAGATGTACTTTCCAGATGTGCACAGCTATTGGTCACAGTGGTCTCTGGGCAGGGAGTATAAAACACAAAGCTGTCAATCATTGTGCTATGAGAGTAAAGTGAGAGCTGTGAGGTTTTATTTCCCAATTAAGTATCTTTCAGAAGGTTCAGAGTTCTGTTACAATTTTTCAGAGGTCATCATAACTCAGTTTTACCTGAATAATCTATAAGGAATTAAACACATTGGGATCAGATAGCCACAGGCTTCTTCTAAATGTCTTCACTAGTGTTCTAGATCTTTATGACTAAATCATTGCTGTATTGATCTTGGTACTGGGGCAAACATGAGCATCTTTGAGTTACTGGCTCACTGTCAAAACCAGAGGTACTTTCCATTGTATGGTCCAATGTAACTGATGGAAATAGACTGCGTGTCTTCTCATTTTCACCGAAGCAAAGGTATCTTATTTTCCAGGTACATAGTAGAACTCTAGTGAAGGGAGAAAGGGCTTGTTACAGGGCTGCTGTTACCAATGACACTGAGTTTCTTAGTTGGTGAAGTATGGCTACATGCATTCAATAGCGCTATAATACCATTTGAAAGTTACATGCTTCAAAATGTGACCGTGAAGAATGAATCTTATCTTTAGGATCCCTATAGTATTATGACAAGAAACTGCTGTTGGTTGAGTGTTTTCCTATAACACCTCCTAATGTGATGCTAGTTCGGCTGCAAATGCCTAGAACATGTTTTTGTTCATGTACTTTTCATAAAATTGTCTTTGAAGAGGATAACAGCAACACATCAAAAACACATACTGAAAGAGAGAGTGGAACAAACTGGTGGTAAAAACATGACCTTCCTCCATAAGGTCAAATAGTTTTATTTTGATTAAACACTACAATACAGTATATATGCATTAAAAAAAGAAAACTCTATAATGTATATAAATTATTCCTTCCATTCATCAATTCTTCTTTTCTTTTCCATTACAGCTTTGGTACAATGTGATTCAGTATATAATTTTTAAATACTTTTAGCATCACAAACTCAACACAAAGTACAAAACTAATCCAAATGAGGGATATTATAATCTACACAGTGGTGTTCAGTGGTAGGAGAAAATCTTACCTCGATGAATTCATGTCACTAGCTAAGCTATAAAGGCATACCTAGCAGACATGACAGAAATATGCACCATTAACCAGCTAACGTGTGTATTAGTCTTTGTTTATTTTTTACAGAATACCAGCAGCAATCTTTTGAGTGTTGAGTGAATACTTAAGTCCTCAGCCAGTCTTCCCAACTTGCTCCTCTTCCCTTAAAGGCCATGAGTAATAGCTGATGAAATAAACCACAGCCAGACCTCTCAAAATTTGACCTGCCAACCGGCATTGCTCATGCTTGCACAATTTGTCCTGCAGCTGGCCGACATCACAGGGACAGTGCTGGAGGGGCAGTGTGGACCAATCAGCCTAAGGTTGTTCTGAGGGTTTGGCGGTGTAACGTTACAGTAAACAGGCATTCCAGTGGCCGGGAGTGACCCTTGAGCTGCCTGGTTAGGTAGCATGATTGGCTGTTGGTAGGACTGCTGGGGCAGTCCTTGAGAACCTTGCGTCATTGGCACCTGGAGAAAGACACAAGTAAGAAACATATGTGAAGAGGCTATTCTGATGTGTCAATGAGTAAGACGGTGTCATGAAACTTACTCATGCTTTTGAGTTAGACCTTACAAGTCACTGATTCAACTTCTGCCATTTACCAGCTATTTCACTTGGGAAAATTAATTTATTTTCTCTGATTCCCTAATCCAACTGGATAAGGATACCTATTTTAAAGAGCCACTGAAGGACTGCAGGAATGGTACAGAATGTCTGGCATGCAGTAGATGCTCATAGGGTGTTAGCTCTGAGCTTCCTTCCCTCCTTTGTTGATGTTCTCCAGGTACTACAGTCTGAATATCTCATGCTGGACTTCTCTCAGCTTGGAAAGCCATGCATATCTTTAGTTTTAGGCAAATGAAGTGGCTTGGAGTCTCCCATAATAAGTGGGGCTTTGTACCTGATAGGCTAAGGTAGGTTCCATGGAACCAGAAGAAACTGGTACAGCTAAATTTAATGATTCAAGCATTGCACTAACTTCTTTCTGTGTTTTTCAGGATACGAATTTCTATTTCCAGTGTATTTCAAGATATAAATCACAACAGGGTGATAACACATTTGGAATACACATTTGAAATACACAGTTGGGTTTTGTCTGTATAATGCAGTTGTAAAACCCATAAGTGCCCTTTAAGTAAATCTGAGATATCATTTAAAAATATCTCATAGCTTAAAATTATTGTAAAATAAAATTTCTTAAAATAAATCCATCCTGAGGACTTTCTGCCAATAAGTAAAATTTCAATAAAATGCCCCAATAGAACTTCAATAAATTTTTTTCCATGAATAGGAAATTAATATGGAAACAAATTTAGCAGGGCATTCAAAATTCCTGCCATTACAGAAATAGGTTTCCTATTTTCAACTTGCCTTTTATAATCTTGATTCAAAGTCAACTAACAAGAGTAGTAGGCCAAGCACCTACCACCCAGCTAATTACCCAAAACAGGAAAGTACACACAGCTTCTACTTTGGCCCAGTACTACTTTGTAATCCACAGTTTTCCAAACAGCTGGTGTGCACCTGATAAGAAGACATGGTTGGGTAGGAGACCATTACGCTTTGCACCGGAGTTCCTTGCTGGCTGCTCATCACACTCTGACTCTGTGGTGGCTGCTGCACTCCCATAAGGCCTTGGAATCCCTGTTGACCAGACAAGACTGGCTGATAACCTGTGAGGAAAAGAAAAGTGAGCTTTTGAACTGGTGGTGCCAGGAAGAACACCTCGGGGTTCCAAGGAATAAGAACACTTATTCACAAGGCCATCTTCAGCATCTCAATCTCTGTTATCATGAATGTGTTATCCAGATGTTAATTTCCTTAATTTATTTTTTTTTTACATTGAAGAGTAGACAAGATTACACATCCAAAAAGTTCACTGACATTTTGATAGTTATACAGAATGAGCCCATGAGTACATGCGATGAAGGTAAATTCCTCACGACAAAAGGACCGAGGTCTCTTGACATAAGTTGGCTGCTATAAATTACACTTCTCATATTTGGCTTTTTTTGTTTGTTTTCAATGACATTTGGAAAATTCACAGTTTATCAAGTTTTTTTTTTTTTAATTAAATTTACTCATTCCCCTACTATCCCCCTTTCCTGTAATTATCTCATTTCACACAAAGACTGTCAAATAGCCTATTAACTCTGGATCACTTGTGTTTTTCCATGTCTTAGTGAATGGAATGACCTTGCCATCCTGAGTAAATAAATATCCACTGCCTTAGACAAAAGGGCAACAGAAGGTGAAAGGTGTGCCATGCTTTCATTTTGCTTCACCACCAGCTCCTCGAAGAAAATTCTGGTCAAACATACTTAATAAGTGACCATGTAGTAATTACATTAATAATGTAGAATAAAATACTTTAGAATTTCTGTTTGTATCTTTCTGGGTGGGTCAGTGGTTAATTTTCTTTTCTTTCTTTTCAAAGTGGACTGGAATTGATTTGTTTCAGTTATTTTAATTGTCACAGAGTGGTTTTAAATGCATTTTTCTTTTTTGGTTGTGCTGCAGATTGAACTCAGTGTCTTGTGTGCACGAGGCAAGTTCTTTTCTTCTCAGCTACACCCCCAACCCTAAGAAACTGTGAAATATGTTTATAGATATTGGGAAGATAGTTATGATTTAGGTGAAAATGACATGGTGATAGAGATATTAGAATAGGGTCCCTTCGTCTTGCTTCCAGAGCTTATGATATTCACCATACTGCATAATTGAGAATAAGTACAGCTGATGTCTTAACAGTCCTCTGAGAGAGGAGAATCTTTACAATCCTAGATTTTTGTTTTTTTAACACAAACATTGGGCTAAGTTTTACAACCAGATTCTAAAAATGAAACACAAGGTTAAAAAACACCTAAGCAATACACAACATTAATAAATAACATGTTGAATTCATGTGAGGGCCTTAACTTAATATTAAAACAGGATAAAATTATAGTCTTTATAGAAAAAAAAAATACTTTGTTCTTCTTTGTTATATAAAATATATATTTTTATTCCTTCCAGAAATATTGTGGAAACATGGCTTGCAAATAGTTAGTGAATTAGGAGACTGGTTCAATCCACCAAATGAGCTTGAAACACAGTATCCTAAGTATGGAATACCTGAAAGGGAAAACTTGGGGACTGGCTGTTTGTATTGGAAGACCTGTATGGAAGTATGAAAGACATGAAAGGGAACACTTGGGGACATCTTGTCTGTATTTACAATGGGGAGGTAGAACCAGTGGTCACTTTAATTTACCCTTTGTCCTTCATTATGTATCCCCTTATCTCACATTACCATTAATTACCCAAACTCATTCTCACAAAGGTTTTGACTTACTGAGTTATTTTAAACCCTTGTACTATCGTATGGTTAAGGATAATGGCCAGCTTCCCTCCAGCTCCATTCTGACCATAGTACACAGTCAAAGCTTAGCACCCTATTTAAGTATAATTGTACTAACCCAATGTGCTATATAACTAAAATGTTTACAGTTTATACAGTAAAGAAAAATCAGTAGACTCTGGGGAAAAAAAATGCAACTAAGGCCATATCCCTGCTAAAACTACCTCTTAGAAGCCCTCATATGCAGAGGTACTTGAGAAAAAACTCTTTTAACATGGATTGCAAAATTAATGTTAATTGGTTAATTCATTGGTTCTTATTCTAAATCTTCCTTTCTATTTCAAATAGCCAATTGCCCTGAAAAAATATGAGGCTATTTTGCCATTTCATTATGACATTGTTACAAACCGCATCAAGTGCTTTGTAGCATGAGGGATTATATATATACACAGCTTGGTATGGTTAAAACTTATGACCAACAATCTACCTTTCCACTTTACCCTATAGCAAACAGCAAGCAACGTGAACTCACTGTCAAGTGCACGACATTGTGACTATCGTAGAGTCTCATATCTGGCAAAAGAGTCAAAGTACAGGTTGAAAAATGAAAGAAACATCTCACTATTTTTGGCTTGCTTGTGAGAATATAGTGAAGCCCAGTGGACCTCAATGGATCTTTTGCAAAATACACACAACCACTCAGCACACGAAGAGATAAAAGCAAAGAAGAGAACAGAGGACAGGAGAGGAAACAGAAACTGGGGTGCCCCAATGTCTCAAAATTATTTATGTATTTGCTTAATGAACCCTGACATCCTTTCTCAGAGTCCTTTCAATCAAAAGTAAACTGAGGTGAAAAATAAGAGATTGATTTATTACACAGCCTCTATACCAGAATGGCAGTGAGGAGAAAATAATAGAGATGTTAAGACAATCATACAATCAGAGCCTCTTGGGAAGAAGAGGAAGCAAACATCCAATAACATTCAAGGAGACAAAAAGCCAGGAGGTTGGGTGGCCCCCTCCCAATAAAGACAGAGAGCCCAGGAGATCAGGATCCCTCTCTGTGAACACAGACTCAACTGCACTGCAGTGTCTCCCTCCGCAGCCTCTTCTGCCTGATGATTTGTGAGCTTTAATATTCAGTTATGCATAGCAATGGACTACCAGCTCCACACTGGGGTCCCTCAGTAAACACACTTAAGGCAAATAAGGATTTATGTGGGGAGCAAATACTCTCCAATTTCAAGATGAAAACCTAAGTGTAAGGAAAGTTCAATTTATATTCATGAATCCCATTCATTTCTCAATTCGCTCTCCAGGCAAGAAATTTACATCTGGTATGGTTTAATTGGGGGGGGGGGTGCGGTATGCTCGTTTTTTTAAATTATGTCAGGGAAGGTAGGTTGCAGAATGGTCCCTAAGACGGGAGGCAGTCCGGAATGTGAATCTGAGCCCTGTTCCAGAAATAAATAGAAATGAGATAGCTGTGACCTAAGAATGAACCAACAGTGTCTGCCTGGGACACTGCACACCCCAAGGCAGAGATGGCAGTGCTGGTGGCAACCTGCTTATCTTGTCTATTCAAATGAGAAATGTGTTCTGGTTTGTCAATTCTTAGCTGTGAAATGACAACTTTTTCATATTTATTGAGGATTAGCAAGATATAATGCATCTTACAAAATAGAAACAGCAATAGTCTTGTGCCTTGTAGGCTTGCTAAGGAGATGATAAAGACATTAGCTATTTTTATTATTTCATTCTCAGTCAAGATGGATTCAATTTTCAAGTCACATGTGTCATTTATTTTCTGAAAGTAAGAAGGTTAGGAATGGACAAATGCCTACTAGCAAATAAAGAATGTACTCTGCTGGAATGGAGAAGCTATAAAATTTAAAATGTCTGCATTGTATAAATCTGGAAACTGAACAGGGTTTCTGCCAAAGTACAACAGTTGTTGAATGCTTTTTTTGTAGTTTGAGGATAATTTGTTAATATTCACACAAGGAAATATTTCTCTTGATGTAGCCTAATTATGAAGATATTGATTGGGCAACATAAATTGGTAAAATCTTTTTTTTTATTAATTTTATTGTTGGTTGTTCAAAACATTACATAGTTCTTGATATATCATATTTCACACTTTGATTCAAGTGCGTGACTGACATTATTTTAACTCTTATTGAAGTACTTTGGTACAGATACAACATTTTGAGAAAAAGTGAAATGACAAAGTGGTAACCTGCATTTGGGAGTTTCTGTTACCCCTGCTCTTGTTGGTTATAGAGGCTGAAGATCAGGAAAAGAAGAAATAAGAGAGTAAATTTCTTAAGAAGTTAGCTAGTTCTTGCTCCCCCAATTCACTCAAGCAGTATAATTTACATGTATGCTTATAAGTGAAGAATTCTTAATATGGTAGAATATCTTTTCAAATGATTAGATTTAATAATCTTCAATACAACACTTGCTCGGCTTGGATGAACCAAGGTACAGATATTTCTCCTAGTTTCTAAGGAATCATCACACCGCTTGCTTCTGGATTCAAACCATACTTTGTTCAAGGTTTGAGGTAAAATTACAATAGCTCAGCAAATTCTTGAGTGTGGCATAGCTGGTAAAGAATATGAAAAAGAAAGTGTTTATCCAGGACTGTTTATTTTCCTTTTGCTACAGTTTTATAGTTTGTGCATTTTTCTACTTTCCAATATCCACCTAGTTCTGTTTCTTGGCTTCCTATCAGTCTCTGTACACTTTCATCAGCCTTGAAGATTTACTATTATAAATCAGCCATATGTGTCGATCACTGACTCTAAGCCAAACAGTGAATTAAGTGCTTTTACCAATGACAATCTCGAGAAGCAGTCGCTATTGCTAAACTCCTTTTATGGAACAGAAAATTGTAACTTAGAAAGATGTAGTAACTCATCAAGGTCACACAGCTACTGTACAGGAAAACTAGAATTTACAGTGTGGTTTTCTGACTTCTGTGTCCTTGCTCTTACTTACTGAATGAATGTACTAGTCCTTATTCATTCTTCCAACTCTCACACCCCTAACATAATCTCTTTCATGGGGCAAGTATTCAATGACCATTTATTGCATTAATTGTTTTCTCAATAGGTAACAACAATTAAGAGGAAAAGAATTACGCTTCACAGTTAGTTGAACAGGATTCTGTTAGTATCAAAGAAAGAATGGAAATCAAAGGTAGAGAACAAGTGCCCTGTGGAAACCAACTCATACCACTCAATAACTGTTTTAAAAACTAGTTACTCAGGTAGTGGGACACCAGGCAAAGAGGGTGAAGAGTTGGGGGGGTGCTTCCAAACTGATTCCAGTTCTTTGGTTTACTTTATTAGCATCATATTATCTGATATTACAGCTTTCAATTACTAAGACCATTTCAAATAATGGCCCTTCTCACAACTTTCAAAGAGAATGCATATTTACTCCATTTTCTCCCTCAAAATCATCTTAAAAATTGTGAAATAGAAGGTGAACATAGTTCAGTTCTATATGAACCAATTCAGCCATGTGACTCTGCCAAGACAACTGGCTATTCCTAGGAAATTCACTTGGCCTTCAGAAACAAAGACTGTTGATTGTATTTGGAGGATAGTAATAGGCCAGGGAAAGAAGATTAAACAGGGATTCTGCAAAACAACTTAGGGTATCAGATGAGGGCCTGGAACAAGATCCCCCAGGACACCTGACTGCATTTCAGAATACAGATTGCTACCTATAAACTGCTGATTCTGCTAACACTTGAGGTTTGTTCCCAAACCCCAAGTTTTATTTCACTACTAGAGCACTGGCTGTAGGGTGGGAAGTCCTTCTGTTTCATCTGCTTAAATAGCGGTGGTGTAACCAAGTAACTTCAGACAGGGTGAGCAGACATGCAGCTTGATATCCTAGTCTCTCTATGGTTCTTGAAAGAAATCACTGCCTTATGCCTCAGCAAGGAGGATTTGGGGAAGCAGCTGTTCCTTGACTGCAGCTCATTCCTCGTGTAGAGGACAACCTCAGCAATTGCACTTACCTGGAGACCATGGGCCCTCAGACACCAAAGAAGCTGCCTCATTTCATTAGCAAGCCCTAATCTCATACATACCCCAGGTTACAATTCCTAGGAATGATAGGTCAAGTGGGGACAATTTTGAAAAGATTGGTGTGACTCTTTTGATGCCCTATGACTCTAGGCCAATATCCCAATTTATAAGACCCCAAAACTCTAAGTAGGACATTTGAAACAAGAAAGCATCATAGACAAGGTTGGAAGACATTTTATTTTTAAACGTGCTAAAGATACAAGATCTTACACATGTTAAGATATAGGTTAAACATACCTAGTTGGGAAGTCATAAATAGGTACTCTTCTGTTTTTATATGTGAGGTGAAATTGTAAATAATGGTTCTATCAAAAGAGGGAGTGCAAGAAATTGCTTCTATTTTTTTTTTCTCCTGTTGAAGCCTAATACAAGTTCTTTCATCTTTGATGCAAATGCCCTCATTCACCTTCTGTATTGGCAGTCTCTGAATCCATCCTCTTTCTTTTCATCAGCATTTATTATTTAGCGGTTTTAATTCCTTAGGAACATGCAGCAGAATGGCCTGCAGGGAGCCTGCCTGGGAATGGAGGTAATGCAGTCCACGTCCCAGTGAAGACCAGTCCATCCTAATGAATTTGAGGGAAGCTGTGACAGGCCCTAAGTGGAACCAGCCTTCCTGAAGCAGTAGTTTTTCTTCGTACTTGCTCTTTTGCTCATTAGCTTTCACACTGCACAGAGTGTAATTCTTAAAAGCCTCTTTACTGTCCCCTGAGAACATCCATGCATGGGTCATTTTCTAATGGCAGTACACATCAGACGAACCATCCTATTACTGCAAGCTCGGGGGCCTCTTCATTGCAATTATACCATCCTGATCCATGTTATCACAAATACAAAGCTGGTTTTCTTTCTCTCTTTCTATTTTTTTTTTTTTTTTAAATCAGGGCAAACATGAGAGACACTGTTAAATGACTAGAGGAACAGATCATGCACAGAATTTCAATGAGTGCCTCTCAGGGAAGCAACATTGAATTCCATTTTAAATGGAAGAGGCCGTCATATTATTGAAGCAATGCTCTGAACTTTCCTGGCCCAGAGTGCTGTGCTGAAAGCCAGAGAGCTTCAACAACCCAGAGGGAGAAAGGCTGCCTGAAAGACTCACAGACATTTTACTTTCTTAATTAGGTTGAACAGCTTAGAAGAAAATGTGGCATTCCTGCACCTCGACCAGCAGTGTTAATTATGGACATACTTAAAACCCACCTGGGTGGCAGGAAACCGCTGCTGAGGTGACACAAGAAACTTTTCCCCAGATCATGCTTGGGGCAAAGTCAAGATGGAGATGGCTATAATAACTGGCTCCAGGATAATAACCCCCCTGGTGGTTATTTCCATTGATGAATTGCTATTGACCAGCTGACTGGAGCAGGATAATCTTGAGGTCAAAAGTCACGGGGTCAACATCATTGTGATCAAATTACTGTCACTGTTGCTTGGCTACAGGGTATAACCCAGTCCTGGCCAACTATCTCAAAATAAGTGCTAGGGTCAGACTCAATGTATGGAAATTTACCCATCACTACAAGAGGAAAACTATTTCATAGGCAACAGATAATGAGTCAAAAAGACCCTTTTTTACGTAAGAAAGCCCCTTGCATCTTTATGCCCACATAATTATCTCCTTAAATTCTAGACTGACAGGATTCTTACCCAAATGTTATTCTAGTGGTAGATGCAGTAGTAATATTGTTCTAGTGTTAGAGTCTACCAGGAGGCAACATTAATGAGCTAGGGCAGAGACAATGCGATTATGAACTAAGGCAGAGGTGGTAGGAATGAGAGAAAGGACACAGAGAGATGCTCAGGATATGACCTGTCAGAAACAGGATCTATGAGGTCTATCACACATTTGTATTACACATTTGCTGGACATGAAAAGAACTAATTGTACTGTAATCATAATTATTAGTGCTTTGCAGGAAAACTGGCTATTTGAAGAGAAAGAGGTGGGTGGGGAAGGAAGGAAGGAAGAAAGGAAGGAAGGAAGGAAGGAAGGAAGGAAGGAAGGAAGGAAGGAAGGAAGGAAGGAGAAAATAAGCTCTGAAATGTAATGCTTGCTGATTTCCCTGGTGTAAATTTTCTCACTACAGCTGATTTCAAACAACAAAGAGCTTAACAACCAAGTTGGCACAGTACTTGATTTTTTAGGAGCTGGGTCTTTGAACTAGCATGAGCTACCTCTGGTACACCTCTGCTCTAATATTTGATGTCAATCAAATTTGCAATTCATTTAAAGTTTTGTTCTATTGGTTTTTCCTTCTACAAACTTTATTGGCAGTTCTTTGTCATTTGGTACAAGAATAACTCCTAACAATCAAGCACAGTGTTTACACCAGTGGTGGCAATATGGCCTAAAGAGAAACTGGTGGTTCGTACCACCAGTCTTAGATTCTCAAAACCATTCAGTAAGGAGCTTCTACTTCAGGTGCTTTACTTCAAGTGTGCGTGAGTAATTTAGGAAATATGTCATTGAAACCTTCCAGGAGGTCATTTCAAACAGCTTATTAGAATATGAGTTGATATTTGCTAATGGGGTGGGGTCAGGTGGGAAGAATCAGGACAAAAAAGAGTATAAACATAAGGGTAATAAGGGTCAGCATGTGCCAAGCTCAAGAATGTCAAAAACATGTCAAAAGATGATGAATATGAAGAGATGGCAGCAGATTAGCAATAGGCAGAGGTAGTAGAAGAGGATAGAAATGGAGCTAGACTCAAGTCCTAGGGCCTTGAAAATTATGCTATTAAATTGGAACTTATTGTTGAAAGATTTGGGTACCATGCAAGGTTTGTAAGCATAGCAGTGAAATGATAAGACAGCAACTTCAAAAGGATTCTCCAGAAGACACTTGTGAATATGCATAATTGGAGACTGGTGGTCTAATAGGCAATAGCAATAACCTAAGACAGAGACAATGAAGACATGAACTAAGGTAGAGGGAACAGGGATGGGAAAATGGAACGCATCACAGGTATTTAGGATGTTAGAAATGTTAGAAATTGGCATCAGTGAGCTGCAGGGAAGAGACAACAGGAAATCTCCAGGCTCTGATTTGGAGAAGCAGGTAATTATAATTCCTTAGCTGTAAATGCAGGAGAAACAAGTACATGGAGATGATCAGCAAACACATGGGCAAAAGGGTCTGAGCGCAGGCAAACCTACTGGCCCTAGATTATGTTTTACATAGCTCATTAAAACCTACAGCAATAATACACCTGAGCTTGATATGAATTTATGTGTTCTACCAATAACCAATATTTTCCAGTGAGGATTCTAGGCTAACAATTTTTAAAGTTGTGATTATAATTAGAATTGGACTAATGTGACTTCTGATTCCCTGTTATTCTGTATTTTCATTGGTATTGCAATAGATGACCCTCCAGCAAAGCCTCTGGGCCCCAGATGATGTCACAGACCCATGCAAGAGTAAAGAGATACTTTCTGTCTCCTTACATAAGCAACTAACTGAGGATCAGTCTTGGTAACAGCAATAAGGAAGATGTTTAATCTCACTGTGTAGAGAATTGTTATTTAAAGTGTTTTTTATCTGAATTAGGCAACACTCAGAAGTCTACAGGTTTGCCCACACAAATCTAATGTGCATATCTTTTCAGCTGGCTGGAATTGGAAGTATGGTCAACACTTAAATCAGATTTCATATTAATTAAAGTGGAAGTACAACAGAAGGACAAACGGTCTGTCCTGAAGATTCTTCCAATCAGCCCTCAAGGGCAGACTGTCTCTACCAAGACAGTGTAGTTCTTTTTTTTTTTTTTTTTTTTTTTTTTTAATGGCTTGCTCCAGGGTAGCGAGAGAAAGAAATGATTCAGATCCTTCACTTGTTAATTTTACCCTTCACCCCAAGGCCTTCAAGGGTAGTACCTGCTTTCCATCATGGTTAAAAGTGCTTTATGTGCACTCAAATGGAGCAAGAGCTCTTTAAGATGTCAGGAGCTCATTGCCTGAATTTCCTCATAAGGCTGCAGGGGAGCTCCTCCACAAGGCCCACACAGCTCCCTAGACCCTCAGGAGGAGGAAGCCCTCTGGGCTGGGACCCCAGCAAGGTGAGACTGTGCAAACACTGAGTCTGCGGGAGCCTAGCCTGGGCCTCACATTTTAGCCTTAATGGGACACCAGTTAGACTTTGAAGCAAGCAACAGAGTGCTTATTCAAGGCTGATCTGTGCCCAGGGAGGTATGCACGCTGCCGTCTCAGAGCTCTGAAGCCTCATCACATTGCCTCTCTGCCTCTGAATGCCCACTTCCTATCCCACCTGGAACACTCTGTCCTCCTGGGTCAATGGTTCTGAAAGGCAAGGGCCCACTGAATGCCAAATCTCCACACCAAGAGATTCTGATTCAGTAGGTTTGGATTAGGGTCTGAAGTTTTGCATTTTCGACAAGTTCCCAGATGATGCTGAAGCTGCTGGTCTGGGGACCACATTTTGGGAACAACTGCTGAGCCTTTATGAAGCGGGTTCACTTATCTGAATTGAGATAACAGTGAGAAGTCTCAATAAACATGTCTTCCCTGAAAAGCTATTTTTCAATCCACTTATTACCTTTCCCCTCACAGAAGAAGCAACAGGGTCTAGCAAATCAGATTCTATGGAGCCCATCTTTTCTCTCTGACTCCATTTTACTCGTCTGTAAAAGGGGCTCAGTTCTCTGCCAAGGGGTATCAGGACGGGCTAATGTCCCTCTTGTAAAACACATATCACTTGGTTGGCAACGGGCGATATATGGAATTAACCTTCCTTTGTTCACTGCATGCTCTGCTTGCCTACTATGTCTTCAGATCTTGTTTTTTCACCTTTTTAAGGTCCTATTGCCAACATAGCCCTCTAGGAGAGGAAGCCTATTTGACACATCTCTTCCTGTCCTTGTATTCTACATTTGGTGCCTCATAACAGTCAGTGATTATGTTGATAAAGAAACCTCCTTATCTCCCTCACCCTACAAGCATCCTGCGAAGGGACATAATGGAAAATAAGCAAACGAACACAATCTTGAAGGAAAATAATGAAGAAGCAATGCACAGTGAACAGAGCCTGAAGCCCAAAGCATGAGAAGCAGCAGAAGGAAAATGATTTATCATCATCACAACAGAAAAAAGAAAGATCTGGACCAGGCAACAGCTGTTTTCTCTTGTCCCCCTTGACTCTGGGAAAAACTCCTTCTAACAGCAAATCAAGAGGACACAGCATAGATATCTAATTCCATGTCTCCTTGCTGGGATGAGAGTGATGATATAGCACCAAAGTTGGGAAGGGAAGGGAAAATGCATCTCAACAGGATTCTGGCTGGTATTCTCACACCAGTGAGAGACCAAACCAGGTCTTTGCAGCTTTGTACTGTTTAGGACATAACTGAATTTGCTGACCAATGGTTGTGTCCATTGGACTGCTTTCACCTTCATTTGACCTAAAAGCTAACAGCCACTCCTGGACTCTCTATGTTCCTTCATATGCAGCTTTTCTGCATTATTCATTGCTTTTCTGACCTTCTCCTTGGGGGTCTCACTAAGCCTGTGTCATTTGACCCCAAAATTAGTAATGGATCTGGAAATATCCTGGTACAAAAAGCTCTGAGTGATGAAGCTACAGGTCAGAGGACCAAGAAAGCTACCTGCACAGTATCACATTCAGAATATCTCATAAATCAAGGACTAACTCCCTATTCCTACTAATTATTTCCCCAATGTACAAATCATAAGGCTTCCTGCAGACTACACTGTTGCAATGTTTTTGTTTCCTAAATAATCCCTCCAGGAATTGTGTTCCATTATTTTGTTAACAATGCACGAGAGCTTCAGAATCGAACAAAACTGCCATTTCCTTTTTACACATACACCAGTTATGCTGTGGTTATCTTATTGTTACTGGATCCTGGAGAGGACATCTATACTCGTGAATTGGAGATCACCTATTCTGCTTCCAGTAGTTACTAATAAACTCTTCTACAATAACACAGAGTAGGGCATCATCGGGGAAGAAGAAATCATTCTGAGGCTACCACGTCATGGATTAATACAGACCACACTTGTACCAACTCAAACAGGACAAACAAGCTTTCTCCTCTCTTTAACCAAGCAATACAGTGATGTTCCTTAATGTACTTTATTGTACTCGCTAGGTACCACTATTATTCTCATTTTACAGAAAACAAAAAAAAATGAAGCACAAAAAAACAGGGCAGATCATTTAAGACTCTGCAGTCTAGAAGTGCCAGAATTAAAGGCACAGGTGTTCAAGTGATTTCGTTCCCATGTCCTCAGGCTCCACACCATAGAATACAACTTGATGATCCAACTAGAGATATTAATAAAGGGAGCGTTGTCAAATAAGTATGCAAAAAAAAAAAAAGACTCCAATAAGCAAGGGAGACATCCAGAGCCTAGCAATTGTGAACCATTTTCTCCCTTAGGCCTGCTAGTCTCAGGAGAGAAGCCAGTGGTGCCAGAGGGCATTGAGACCTGATAGGAGCGGCCTCTTGCCAGAACCACCACATTTCAAGGCAGGAAGCGAACAGGTAAGAGACTCAGCTTGCTCTTTCTCCCTCTGAACTTTGATCTCTTGCTGTAGAAGCCTTCCATTAGCAAAATTGACCTAGAAGCCACAGAGCCATGTCACCTGAGAGATCCAGTTCATGGGGTCAGAAGAGAAGGCTAGAGAATGCCTAAGTGACTTGAGGACAGTAAATAGAATAACCAGCAAGCCCCTTCCTGTTACAGATTACAGAAATGCATTCCTACCTCATGGAGCATTTCCAAGCTACTGGGTCAATCTGCTCAAGGGAAGATGCTTTAAAAAGAGTTGGATAATGCTTCATTCTTGATGACCGTCTCTTGCTTTTATAGAACTTTGTTCCCTTCAGAAATGATCCTTTGTAACACCTGATAATATGTCAGAGTATGCACTCAGCATGACTGCTTCGGCAATTAAGTAAATGTTAACTCTCAAATTTATATGTCATAAGGTATTAGGGTGGAATATTTTGACTCACTGCCCTAATGCTCGTCTTTCCATTTGGAGGAAATGGCAACGTTTGTAGGGAATTGGTAATAACTTAGAAAGTACTATTAAATAATGTCACTGTTTAAATATCCTGTAGGGCAAGGGGGGAAAAAAGTTAAATTATGATTCAACTCAAGCAGTACTACTCATTTTGTTGAATTTGACATTTTCCTTCGCTGGCTGTGGAACCAGATGGCTAAGATCGAATGGATAACAATGAGTGAAGCCTATTTCAGGGAAAATATATTAACAAAAAAAGGAAGACCTAGTTTAATTCCGCAATGTCCCTAACTGGTTCTTGCATTCCGGAAGCATATTTGCTTTAGAAAACGCTATGCTGTAATCAGTCTCATGTTTATTTAGACATCACTTATTCAGATATTCAAAGCAACCATCAGTAAGATAAAATAGAATGAAGGAACACCTAAATGAGACTTAAAACAAGTTTCTGGTGCTACATTTAAGAAGTCTGTTTCCAAGTGGAGAAATCACAGGCTTCTTAATCAGACAAAGAAGGAGCTCTTCTACCCACTGGCTGTGTGACTGGAAAAAAGCCTAATTTTTTTCAAGCATTGCTTTTCTTGCCTACAAACTGGGAACAAATCATTTCCAACTTTCGTGGGCTTTTTGTGAAGGTTAGGTAGATATTGGGTAATGTGACTTGCTCAATACCTGGCATTTACTACTCCATGGCATTTGTGACCACCAAAGGGTGCTCAGTAAATGAGAGAATTTTTCCCTCTCCAGAATTATACCTTACATAAAGAAAAAAAAAAAAAAAAAGGAGTTGCTAGTACCAGGATGGACAAACCACACCTGCTACAAACAAACAAATGAAGAAGAATTTTGAAACTGCCTCTTCTAGCTAACAACATCCTGGCTTCCATACACAAAATTTCCATAAGAGCCAAGGCCTAGTCATTAAGTGTAAGAGCCATGCAATCAATGTGCTTTCCTGCCCTTGAGTTACATAGAAACTGCAATCTCTAGTAGCAAATACAGCAGAAGCAGCTCTGAATGTGAAGGCAGACAAAATGCTTGGTACAGCAGGGAGTGGAAAAGGCAAGCTGGTTGTAGCTAAGGAGCAGATGTCCGGGCAGGAATCATTTGGACAGGCACTTGGACCCACACGCCAAGCTATGGAAGAACACTGATTTCTAGGTTATAACTTCAGGGCAGCCAGGCTGCTGAATTCCTTAGAGGCTGCAGCCATGAGTATCATTGAGAACTCAGAAATTTGAGACTTGTTCCTGCTCCCCTATGAGAAACAAACCCAGTTCTCCTCTTTTTTTGGTCTCCTAATCAAAGCTATGTTTACCCCATCCATGTCCTTAGGAAAAGGAGAACTCTCCTTGTCTAAAACCATCTCAGAGTCAAAGGTAGGAGTATACTCTGAATTCAAGCAGGTGCCTTTCAGTCTTTTAAACTGAATCCCTGTTATCACATCAAAGACAGGATACAAAGCAATGATGCCTGTCCTCTGCTTCCCCCCAGCAGCTGCTCTTGCTAAGGCCCATCTCCTAACTTGTTAGACTACTACAATGCTTCTTAGCACCTAGCAGACCTGGGTCTCTTGCAGAGAGTATAGAAAAACCTTCCACTTCACAAATATTTTTACTTAACCAACCATTCTTTTCTAGTGCTAGATGATTGAGCAAGTGATTTTTAAGGAAAAAAAAGCATAATATTTTCTATTAATATATTATGGATTGTATTTTAATATATATTTTTAGAATATATATTTATTTAATATATATTTTTAGAATACAGTGTTTCATAATATATATATATATGGGCCAATTTTACTTCTTCCCTTTTCATAAGAGACACATGATGTTTAATTTACCTTCTATTTATGTTAATAAAATTGTGATTTGTGAACAGATATCTTTTGGAACGTTGGCCTTAGAATTCAATGAATAACAAAATGGACATTAAATTAAAGATATATTTAAATGCCAAGATAGACCAAGCATGCTTTTTTTCATTTGATGTTTGGAATGTTATGCTTTATGCATTTAAAATGCCAACAGGCTAGTTTTGATGATTTTTGTCTTTTGTTTCTAATTTATGAGATAAGACAAAAGGATTCATGCTGCTCTCTGTAAGTAGCTATACACACACACACACACACACACACACACAAACACACAACACACACACCCCACATTATGGATTATAGATAACCTTTATTCTTTCTAATCAAAAAGCCAAGTTGAAATAAATGTCACTATTTTCCTTTTTTAATCTTTTGAATTCTTGCTACATAGACAAATGCAGGCATTCACTCAGGCTATTTATTACTTTTAATTGATAGCTCTTATTTAATACACAAGATAAAATACATTGCATAAAATGGAGAATAAAATATATCTCTCTCACTTCTAACTTTTTTTTTTAAGTAACAGGAAAATTTTTACATAGGGTGACTAAATGTGCTAGTTAATGCTGGTGCTCTAGTGTCATTATTAGTGGCTTCTTTTCACTCTCAAATAGGTATGGATTCAGATAATAAATTCTATGATTACTCTACATAAATATGCACACATAACATTTATGTACATAAGTGTATGCATATGTGTATAATGCATGCACACATACATATACATTTTATGAATATAGTAAAGATTTTATTGAAATTAATTTAGAAATGTTATTCATTTTGTGTTCCTCATAAATTGCATTGGTCATTGTTTTCTCTTTCTTTTCTTTAACCATGTAAGTTGAAGAATATTTGGCTAAGAATTAAAACTATTTCAAACAGTTTGGCAGCTAACTAAGTTGCAAAGAGTGCCAAAATGAATAATTGACTGAGTCATGGAATACATGCACATCTAATTTGTATTTTGCTAGTTATTCACTCAGAGTGTACCTTCAAAAACAGATTTTGGGGAGTGAGGTAGAATGGAATTTTGATATACAAATCTTTAAATTGAACAGAAATTATCAGAATCAGAATAAGTCAGAAAGTGCTACTTAATAGCCAGGCATGTGGCACACGCCTGTAATCCCAGCAGTTCAATAGGCTGAGGCAGGAGGATCATGAGTTCAAAGCCAGCCTCAGCAAAAGCAAGGTGAGCTAAGCAACTTGGTGAGACCCTGTCTCTAAATAAAATACAAAATAGGGCTGGGGATGTGACTCAGTGGTCGAGTGCCCCTGAGTTCAATCTTACTACCAAAAAATAAAATAAAATAAAGAAGAAAGAAAGTGCTACTTAATTTCCTCACTAATTTTTGAAAGGGGGTGAAATAGACAATAAAATAAAGGGCACTACTGAAAAAGATTACTGATATGGGCCACAGATGTTTAATATTTACAGAGGAAGATGAATCACATTGAAAATTTGATAGTGTTGAACGCTTTTCAAGTCTATTATATTCAGGTACATAACAAAGCTTTTTGCACAAAATTTTTCAGATTTTAAGAACCCCAGAAATCCAGTCATGAAATTCAAAATTCAAAACCCCTGGACAGGAGAGATGAGCAATTCTCATTCTTTATCATTTAAATATAACATAATTCAAATGGAGTCTACTTCTCAATACACTGCTCTAGCAAGATTCTAAGTAGTTAAAAAGGGTGTGAGAGAGGCAGGGAGGAATAGAGGAATTCACAAGGAATACATTTACATTGATAAAGAGCAATTCCTGCTATATAGACAAATGCAGGCATTCACTCAGAAAAGACAACAAATACCTCTCCAAGATATTTCTTGGATATTTGTGAATGGAATATACAAAGGAAGTTACTCTGATAAGATCATACCAAAATATAAAGCATAACATTTAACTTTTTTTTTCATTTAGTAATATTTCCAGCCATATTTTTAAAGACTTTCTCACATGGAATCATTCTGAACCTGTTATTAAATCTGTAAGCACATTTTGGGGGGTGTTCTCCATCTTACCATAGGAATACTCATGAGGAATATTTAAAGTAGCAGTTAAATTTTTATACCTCACTATTAACATGACTTACAGCAGAAGCAGAAGCAGAATGCAGACACTGCCTTATGAAAGTGTTTGATGAAAATGGAGATGTCATAATGTCCTTACAGAAACATCAGCTTTGTTGACACTGTCTTGGTAGTGATGTCAGAGACTGGTAGTGATGTCAGACAACACAAAGTGACCAGTGCTTGTATTTAAAGAGATGTAGCCAAAGATGCAGCATAATAATGAGTTTTATTATTAAATTAAAAAAAACATATAAAGTTGTTTCTTTTGAGAATAAAATTTTAATTAAGAAAAGTTGGTATTTCAGCAGGCAGGGGCCCTTGGAAAGCTCACATGATGAAATTGCATGAGCAATAACTCCTAAGTGGTCTGACATTATTAAGGAAATCATGATGAAGGACATAGTACAGCAGCTTGAAAATAAATGGTTACAACTGCATTTACCTCGGTACGAGGGAACTGCTATTAGATACCTAACGCTCATCACAGCACACCTAATGATGTCTCAGCGGATGCTCACACTGCATCCTAAGACTGCTCAAAACATTTTGGGGGGAAGAAACATGTTTAATATCCACCCCCCCACACACACCTAGCTTCTCTTTCTCTGTCTCTCAGCACCAATTGCTGAATCATGAGAGACAATGTATAATAAAATAAGGACCCAGCATTTGAAACAGATTCCTTGTATACTGTGGAATAATTACTGTCCCTTGCCAAATCTCTATTTCCACTGTCTGTAAAATGGAGAAGATGATTCAATGATAGCCTCAGGCTCATGAGATTCGGGTGAGAATTAATTGATGGGATACCCTTTAGCACACTGGCATCTAGAAAACTCATGTTGCTTAGGATTATAATTTTTTAAGATGTGATTTGAAGTGAGAAACTTATTTGCTGCTAAGATGTAATAACCTTAGAGTTTGCCCAGAAGGCATCACACTCTGCATATATAAAAAATATACATAAATATATAATATTTATATATAGATATATGTAATATAAATATATATGTAACTTTTTGTACCAGGGATTGAAGCCAGGGGCACTTGACCATCAAGCCATATTCCAGCCCTTTTTTACATTTTATTTATAGACAGGGTCTCGATGAGTCGCTTAGGGCCTTGCTAAGTGGCTGAGGTGTCTTTGAACTTTCAATCCTTCTGCATCAGCCTTCCAAAGCTGCTGGGACTACCGGTGAGTCACCACACCTGGCTGGCAATATATTTTTTACTCAGTATCAAGACATCATTTTGAGTACCATGAATAAAAAAAAACTCAATGCTAATGGTGAAGATGAGGGTAAAGTAGCCACTTTCTAAAGCACAAAATCCTTTTTATCTCACGTGAATAAAAACTAAACTATCTACGAAGATCAGCCCTCTATAGGCAAAAATAATTGCAAACTAATGTCAAGTTTCTTTACAGGAGTGGGGGTGCTGCACGGGAAGTTGACCCAGGTGCTGGCAGGCTCCTGCAAACCAAGGCTGGCATCATTCCATCAACCCAGGCAAAGCCTGGGCAGCTGTTTTCAGGCATCCAAAGCTCTTTAATTTAGCTGTTCCTAAGACATCTGTGACCCACACTCACAGAAGATTGCCCAAACTAAAGTAAAATAAGGAGAGGAGGATTATATTTTGTAGAGTAAGTTGACTGGACCCAAAAGAAAAGAAAAAAAAAAATCATGATGGCTTAGAAAGAAGTAGAGTGGAAATGTGACAGAGAACCTGAGACTTTGGGGTCCACCCAGGAGGATGCTGGCTCAACTGTGAATGCAGAAAACATACCGGGCTGCAGAAATGAGGATTGCTGAGCTGATCTCAGACCAATTGTTTGGCAAACTGAAATTTTACTCAGTAGTATGGCTCTGAGCAAGTCACTTAGCTTCTTTTGGCAACAGTTTCCTCACGGTAGATATGACTCTAAAGTTAAAAGCAAAGTTCTGGGCTAAATTGAATTAGGTAAATAATAACACAAATTCATTAAGCTCTGGAAGATAGTCCTCCCCTTCTTTTTTTTTTTTTTTTGTGGTACTGTGGATTGAACCCAGGGGTGCTTAACCACTGAACCACATCCCCACCTGTTTTTATATTTTATTTAGAGACAGGGACTCACTGAGTTGCTTAGATCCTTGCTAAATTGCTGAGGCTGTCTTTGAACTCAAGATTCTCCTGCATCAGCCTCCCAAGCCACTGGGCTTACAGATATGAGCCATCGCACCCAGCAATATTTCCCACTTTAATATCATTTATTTTTATTTCACTTCTATAAATAAATAATGATGATATTGGAGACTTCAACAGATGCCCCCAAATGATTCAAATTCAATTTCTCAAATTCATCAAAGTTTACATTTCTGAACAGGTGCAATAATCAGTTGCAGCCAAAATTAGAACAGCTACATTTTGCTACTTCCAAAGATTAATATTGAGTCTGAACCAAATTTGATATTATATTGTTTAAAAAGAAAGAATCTTGCTTGATGTGATTGAATTTTCTCGGAAATCTGTTAAAAGTCAATCTATACTAGCATGACTGAAGAGGAAACCAAACCAACACCAAAAATAAACAAAACCTCTTGATCTAAACGTATTAAAGCCCAAAGGCCTTTAAATATATTTTGTTAGCATGCATGACTGTGCAATAATTTTAAAAGTCACTTTCCCTTTTTCTTAATGATAATTTTCTTAAGAGACTGCTTCTGTATTGTCTTTGTTCAGTCATGTCCGCTATGATTATCATACCCTCCCTATAACACAATGCCTGCACACAGAAGATGCCAATAAATGTACTGTGTGAGGGTTGAATGAATGTTGACAGATAAAATTGAATTACCTCTTGGTGTTATACAACATCATTTCTGTTTTTTCTTCTCTCTCTCTCTCTCTTTTTTTTTTTTTTTTTGGTACCAGGGATTGAACCCAGGGGAACTTTACCACTGAGCCACATCTCTAGCCCTTTGTATTTTGAGACTGGGTCTCCCTAAGTTGCTCAGGGTCTTGCTGTTGCTGGGGCTGTCCTCAAACTTACAATCTTTCTGTCTCAGCCTCTGGAGCCATTGGGATTACAGGCATGTGCTACCACATCTGGTTTATAAATCTCTTTTTCTAACAAGCAGAACCTGGAGGCTGCAAGATAAAGCCAGCAATGCACACCAGTGTGCATCTGGGCCAGGGAAACAGACCTCTTGGCCAGGCTGAAAAGAAGCACAGTCCTCCAGTCTTCTGAGTTCCCATCCTGGTTAAAAATGACTCCTGGTCCTTGGGTAGATGTAGTTCCCAATAAAAGTAAGAAAAAGGATATTCTTTCCTAGGAAGCTTCAGGTCACATAGAGATGAGCTCTGTGGCTTCACGCAAGGTATATAACCTATTGCACTGCAGTTTCTCCAGGTTAAAAACGAGAGTACTGAATGACTCCTCCCGCTCCATCAATTCATTACCTTAATATTCTGCCAATATTTATGGGCATTCTCCTGCTTTCCTTTGAAAATTTCAAGTCCTCTCTATCGACTACTAATTCATTCTATTTATCAGGCCAATCAGCAATCCACTGATCAGTATGATATATTACAACAACAATCCCCAACACCTCCTCCCATTGTAGCATACATTATCTAAATGAAACAAATGTCTATTAGGTGATAAAGAATCATGATGTAGGCATACAGTCAGCAGGCTTCTATCTAAAATGTTAACATTTTATATTTCATTCTTCTGGCAGGCTAGCTACCATACGCAGAACATGATCAGCAAGATGGTATCAACAAAGGTTGGCAAAGTCTTTGCCCACCAGAGAAAATTCATAACCAAGTACATTCACACGTCAAAAGCCTGGGCGTAAGACACTGATGCTTCAAGTCTTCTAAAAATGTGGCAGCAACTGTTTGGCTACGGTTAATGCTGTTTGTGGTAAAAAGAACTACACGCTATTTCAGAATGATCCATCCCCAGATCCTTGAGATAAGAGGCCACATTTCCAAGAGCGAAGGCAGCCTGCACTCTAAAAGCATCAAGTGCTTCCCAAGTCTAAGAATACTGAGCCATTTCACCAATCTTACTGAATATGCTCTTAAAGAAGTACCACAGGTAAAACCAAGTACTCTTGCTTTAGTGAAAAGACAAGAAATGAAAAAAAAGGAGTAATTTTAGACATCTGAAGGATTAAAGATGTTTCTTTTATATGAGAACTTAGAAGCCTGGTTTGAGGCTATGATGAGAACCACAGCATCATACAAAATAGGTTCTTTTAATCCCAGAGAAAATTTAAAAAAACACACAATATTTTTTTCCCCAATGAGTATGTTGTAATGAACAAATGTGGAGAGGCACTTTCTAGCCACCTTTGATTCACCCTGAGGCCATGGGTCTATTAACTGCTACAACATGGCAACTCTAGGTAATGAGTCACCTGCATTGTGAAGACTACTTCTTTGTGAGCTCACATGTCCCCGACACCCCCACAAGAGTTGTATACTTTTTATTATTATACTTAGGGGTAAATTTTTGTATGTTTCCATGCCAAAATATCATATGCCTTTCTAAACAATTTCTCTACACTACCTTTCCATATCAAATTGCATTTTCTGTTTCTTAACAAGATGGTATGGCTTCAGCTGGGAATGTGCTCTTTACTGTGCAGGTAACAGTGGGGGTGAAAGAGATATTTCCTCAAGTATCATTGGATAATCACTTACTCATACCCACCACCTATTTCCATACCTTCCACCCAGAGGAAAAATGCCTTTATTCTAGCCCTCTTAATATTTGTAACAGAAAGCATTTTTTTTTTTTTTACTAAAGATAAATTTAGCTTTAAAAATAAATTTGGCACTAAAAAGTGGCATGCCAGTATTTGAAGAACATACTTTTTGGTAACAAATAGCAAGCATTTTATGATAAAATGATTATAATAACAATACTGTAACATGGTAATAATTTAGAAGAGGATGCAGGTGGCTTTCGGTGAAAAGACAAATTAGAGGGAGTTGCACCCAATTAAGCACTTAAAAATGTAAAACTCAACATGTTAAAATGGCATTTTTAGCACAAAGCAAATTTGTGAATGAGAGTCTTTATATAAACGAATTTCCTCTATGAAGTCACGCTTTTTTTTTTAATTGCACCGAAGTTATCCTTTATCCACCTTTATCCATGGTTTCACTTTCCACAGTTTTTTTTTTTTTTTTTGGGGGTGGGGGGGTGGGATCCATAGTATACTATGGTCTAAAAATATTAAGTGGAAAGCCTCCAAACTAAACAATTCACAAGTTTTAAATTGCTGTGCTGCTCTGCTTGATAAAATCTCATACCAACCCACACTGGCCTTTCATCCTGCATATCTGTGCTGTGTAAGCTACTAGCTCTTTAATTGCTTGGCAACTGTCCCAGGTATCAGATGGACTGTGGCCGTACTGCAGTGCTTTTGCTGAAGTAACCCCTATTTTACCTAGCAATGGCCCCAAAATGCAAGATGAGTGATGCTGGCCATTTGGATATGCCACAGAGAAAACACAATATTTTTTCTTAAAGTGAAAAAGTGAAGTATCCCAACTCAGTAAGGAAAGAAAAAAAAAATCATGCTTAGGTTGTTAAGATCGACAGTAGGAACAATTTTCTAGCCATGAAATTGTGAAGAAGGAAAAAGAAATCTGTGCTAGTTTTGCTGTCACACCTCAAACTGCAAAAGTTATGGCCATGGTACGTGATAAGTGCTTAGTGGAGATGGAAAAGACATTTCATTTCTGGGTTGGAGAGATGAACAGAAAATGTATTCCCATTGACGGCAACATGTTGTGCCAGAAAGCTCTGAGCCTCTATGAAGACTTCGGCAAGACACCCTCTGCGATGAGTGACACCATGCCATTTACTGCACTAGGGCATGGTTGCCCGTGTTCAGGAATAGGTCTGGGAATAGAAAGTGTAAAAATGACTGGAGATGTTGTGTCTGCTGAGGGAGAAGCCACAGCCACATTTCCAGCAGAGTTGAATTATTGTGCCTGATTTATAAATTAAGCTTTCTCATAGGTGCATATGTACAGGGAAGAAATATAATATAGAGGAGGTTCAGTGACATCTGTGGTTTTAAGCATCCCATCCATTGGGGGTCTTGAAACACATTCTCCACAGACATGGCTATAGGGTCATTTTAATAAGGGGAGGGACTACTGTATATCTCTTCCCAGCAAAGCTCTATTGTTATCAAAGTTTATGACATTAGCAAAAAAAAAAAAAAAGCAAATGTTGGTTGTTATTCTTTCCTTTCTAATGAGTATTTATAAAATAGAGGTATTGGTTTTCTAGAAAAGGATACAGATTCCATAGATCTTGCTGTTCTGCTATGTCATACAAGGCCAAGGTCACATATTTTGTGACAATAAGTAAATCTACCAAAATGAGAGTACTCCTTCTGCCTACTGTTTGGAGCAGAATTTGAAGACTAAATAAGTTCTAGAAAGCAAAACGTCAGTTCCTTTCCATGGACTCAAAGAGAGAAAGAAAGGAGTTGAGGATTGGGGAAAGGGAGGAAATAGGAAGGAGTATGTCCAATGCTATATGCAAAACAGTCAGCAAGCTGAGCTCATGTCTCCAATTCCAGTTTTGTTATCTTTTCTTTTACCCCCCACACTCGTATGTACACACTTATAAACATAAACACTCATATACATACACACTCACACACATACACACATACCTATAAACACACTCAATACACACACACACAACACACACACACAGGGATCCATGGGACATCAGGCAAGGTATGAATTTAGTTGGGGTTGTCTTTGCTTGGGTTCAGCCTCAGGAGGACAAGGAGGCAGAAACCCTACAAATGTGGAGGAAACTAAAAGATGAAAGTCATGAGATGGTTCTGATTGAACTGGGGATGGAGAGAGCTAAGATGCTCAAAGGACAGTGATGCCTTAGGGCCTGACGTTTGAGGGTTAGTATGGGATGAACACCCAGAGGGTGGGACACTGGTGCAGAGACCCTGAAGCCAGGTATGCGAGGGGGAGGGTACAGATTTCTTAATCATGGCTATAGGGTCATTTTAATAAAAATGAACAGCCATAGAAAACAGGGGCATGGAAAAGCCTAGGATTCCACAAAGGACACACAAGCTCTCTTTGGATAATAACTGTAGAAAGAATTAAATCTAATTCAAATATCACAATATGCCTGGGTGTAAAGCTTGGTTTTTAAAACAAATAAATTAGTTTCTAGTTATAAAACCCTGGCTTCTTTATAGACATTATTTTCTCTGCTTAAAATAAACTATCAGGCAATTACAAAAAAAAAAAAAAGTAGAAAGTGATGGCAAATTTGTTTATAAACATCGAGAAGCTTTGAGTAAAGCCAATTTAAAAAAAAAAAAAAAAAGCACACTTTCTTGCCCATCATGTTGAACGGAGTCCAGAAACAAAATTAAAAGTAGATTATATTTTCACTAATGAGAACTTCATGTATGGTGTTGCTATATAGCATATTTTCCATTTCAGGAGTCTAAAGGATTCAAATCAGGTACATTCTGAATCTAGGTTTGGATATTGTAAAATAAAAGAAAATTTGAAAGTTCATCCCAGAAATCACTTCAGGCAAATACTGGATTCTGCAGGTCCATGTATTGGAAGGCTGTCTACAGAGTTGACACTAGAGGAGGACGGTATGTCAAACATCAGGTTTCTCCAACTCCCGCGTGGCAGAACTAATGGAAGCAATTTGTATGTAGTCCTATTTCTTTGCAGACTGTTTTCACTGGAATTCTACAGCAGTAAAGAGCTAAATGAAATTTAACCCCCATTGTAAGCATTTAATGCTCATATCATCACAGTAATAATAAAGAAATAAATTGCTGCTATAAAATAAGCAGGATTAAAAAGGGCCCCATTTCTTGATGAGTTTACATGATTACCTTGGAATATTTCCTTGCATCTAAGTGCGTGTGTGTATGTGTGTGTGTGTATATGTGTGTGTGTATGTGTGTATAATATATACACATAGAGAGAGATATATAATAAGCTTCTTAATTTTATTTTGGGAAATGGGTTATGATGCATTACAATTTACACAAATAAAAGTCTTGAGAGCATTTCTTCTATAAAGCACGAAGATAACTTATTGTTCTGGCAAATGATAAAACTGCTTACAGTGGCAGCTGTGATTTATTGAAGCAATTCAAATACACTTGGAAAGTATATTAGCTTTGCCTCTGCCCACAAAAGGCGCATTCGAGCAGGGTAGGACACTCCAATGATAAATTACAGACTAGAACCCAGTGAAGGCAATTGGCACATCAAATGCCTAAAGGCTCCAAATCCCAATGAGAATGTATATTCCATTCTAATCTCTCACATGCAGTTCTATCCAGGGCATGCAAAGGAACTAATTAGCACCTGTTGGTTTATTCTGTGACAGTGGTTCTTTTTTCTTTTTTTTTTTTTTTAATAACAAAGATTCCCTTGCTAACATCAATAAAGGGACAGGCCCTTGCAAAATGCATTCAACATCATGTTAAGCACGTGCGCCATTACAACCCTAACCAGTGGAGATTTACAATGTATTTCCAGAATGCAACTTGGCAGAGCCGTGACCCTGTATTTTACCAAATGAATAGAATCCAAAATGCTCTGTTTCCTCCTCAAAGTATCAAAATGTGACTCTAACTCTGTGACCAAGCATTTAAAACTCAGAAAGTTAAATTTCTAATGGAAGACTACTAAATGGAACTTTCTACTGCATTTGCTTCTGGATATCCCCCAAGTAGTAGAGGAAATTTGGAAAAGGCAGTCTTCAGAATAACTACTCTTCTCTGTACAAACTCTGTTTGGTACCCACAGCTGTATTATTCGTCAGGCATTACTTCCTATGTGTCCAGCACTGAGTACCAACAATTTAACTAAGCAATTTACTTGCATACTGCATTTAAGCCTTGAGGAGTCAGTGCTAGGATTACCTTCATTTTACATTTGAGAATACTGAGACACAGGGTCATTAATTTATTTAAGGTCACACAGCAACCAATGACAGAGATCTGAACTCAGACAATCCACTTCTTGACTTCTCATGCTTAACTATTCCATCATACAGAATAAATTATTTATATGTGATAATTACTGAAGCCAACCTATTTTAAATGACTAACTTTTTGTTTTTTCTGCCTTTCTCATTTTTCATCTCAGTAGGAGGAAACTATGCTCTAGATTTAATTTAATAAGCATTGAAAGCACTCTGCTTTCATTTAATTTATGTGCCACTTTTTTATTTCTTGGAATGGCTGAGTTTTGTTCCTTGGCCAGAAAGCACGTGTAAATTTGTATCGGAGCTCTACCTAACGGACAAGGAGGCTCACTCACTGATTCCAGTACACTGATGCTGCACTTAGGCCACCAACGGAAAGACCAGGGCAAAAGACAGGATTCGGTTAACCACATATTACAGCATTTCTGCAGCAAACCCTTGCTTTTTGTTCTTAGCTAAGCTTCTTAGCTATCACTCAGAATCAATCTCAGACACATTTCTAACAAGCTTTGTTATCATTCTCTCAACCTGAATCACAGAGAAAGAAAAAAAAAAAAAACAGGAGGAAGGCAATCCTGCTTAGAATTTGACGTTTTGACAGATGAAAACTGGGGAAAAAGAATTGTGGTATCAAGAAAAACTAACACTTGACCTTTGAAAACAGAAAATTCTAAGTGTAGAAACCACGATACATGTATTCTGCATGAATACATTCGTGTGTCTGTCTAAATGCCTGTCTGTGCAATTTTGACAAAATTTTGGATCTTGGTATTAAAAGCTCTGTGTTTAAAAAAAAGCTTTGTGCTATTTGAAAACGATGTAGACCACAACAGATCTGAATGGATGGATGGGAGAAATGGCTTTAATGCAGAACGACCCCTGGTCTTGGCCTTTAGGCATCATCAGATTTTTGGCCTGGTGCTACCTGAGGCTCAATAAATCTTGCTAAAATGAGTAAACGAATGCCCACCTGCAAAATTGGTGTGCTGCTTTCCCTTGAAAACTAAGCCAGTTCAAACAGAACTCCTGGTACAAACTTCTTTGCTTACAGCATTAGATCAATGCTGGCTATAGGGCTAATCTTTAGACTCCACCTACTGGAAACACATTTTGGGGGGGTTTCCTTTCTCATCACTTGAGAATAAAAAATATATATACATTGGGTGTAGACAGATTATTTTTCCCGTGGAATATTTTAGCTCTGTAAAACTACATGAGAATAAAAAAAAAAAAAAGCAACAGAATAGAGAACAGACTTTTGCTGCCAGCCTGGATGGATCATGTCCAGGGTCACTAAAGCACAGAAGAGGTAGTGCAGGAGGGCTATTCTCAAAAAGAAAGTAATCTTTATGAGAGTGATTACCGTATAAAGAAGCAGCACTCCTGAAGGCACAGAGGTCTAAGGAGTAGTGTATAAGTAGCTTTGCCTTATAAATAGCCAAATACTGCTAGCCAGCTATCACTTTAGTTTTTATGTACTTTTTTCCTGCATCTAACTACCCACCTATCTTCGAGTGGTCATCATCTTTTAATGCATCCCTGAATGTAGAGAAAGCAAACATTGTTGTATCACATAGTATTTATGGCAACTGAGATGCCTTTGGAAATGTGAACGGAAATGTGTGCCTGATTGAAACCCAACAGTATTCCTGCCAACATGGGTTCCTTTGAACGTAAAGGATGAAATAAAAATCAGCAGACTTTTCAAAGCAGATTAGCTTTAAGCTAATGGTTTTTAAATATTAATGACATATTAATTGCTTGAGAATGCATTTTAGAAATGCTGATCTGTGTGTGCATTCGACGATCTGTTATATTTGGAGGCGGGGAGCTTATGAAAGAAACTGGAATAACACACCTTCCCCATAAATACTGAAACCTTGGGAGAGGAGCGGGCCAGCTCTCATAATTCAGGAATATCCAGTCAAGTGTATTTTTATAATCCCTCTCTATGTGTCCCTCAATCCTAATGCAGGTAGAATATCCTTTGAGAAACAAGGATTAAGGAATCATGAAAGTGCATTTTTCCCATGGCTAATTTACATCATATTATCACACTGCCTGAGGAAGACTCTAATATTCGGTGCTGTGATGGGCTATTTAATTTCAAAGGCTTTAAAGTTTCAATCTGCTTTCACGATGTCTCCAAGTCTTCCCATGTACATAATATAGTCCCAATCAATCAGTGAGGTTCAGCTCAAGTTCCTTTAAGACCAGCAGACATCAAACTCACTGCTGATTTATTTTTCGACTTCCTGCTTTACTTCCATGCCTGTGAGCTCCCCAAATAAAGCCATCTGTGGTGATTTCACAGAAGCTCTGCCTTCCCTAGAGCTCTCACAATCCCCACACCCAACTGGGGCTTCTGCTACAAATCTAAGCAGAAGCAGCCAGATGGCAGTTGTCATGGTACAAGTGCTGGCTGTCACCACCAGGCAAAAGGATAGCATTCGAGTAGCCAGGCTTCAAGACAGCTCCACAAACCCTAAGGGCCACCCGTGTGAGCTGAGACACGAGGACAGTACTGGGTGGTGCTGAGAGCTGGCATTACTGATCTCTATGATTTACAATCACTGTCCCCACAAACCAACAGCAACCACCATCAACAATGAAAGGGGACAAAGGTTGAAATGCAAGCTTTTCAGTGTCTTTTTTTAAGTTTGCTTTTCACAGCTTCTTGAATAAACCCTGGTATGCCATTTTTTAGGCTTCTAAAATGCATTAAATACACACAAACATACTACGTGATGTTTAATTTATGCCATCTGGTACCTAAAGGTATAACGTGGTCCTTATAACATAAGTGGGGTTCAAAATGGGAAGGAACACGGGATCACTGTTTCTACTCTGCTTCACTCAAGCTGGTGGTTAAAATAATCCAAAATGCAAATTCGCTGACAGTATGAGAACACCTGGCAAAGTACACTGGTTTCCTGTGCTGAGTGTCTTTCTTCCATTCTCCAGCTTATGAAGCATAGGGAGACAGCAGTGAGCTGAGGAGAGGAGTTAAGAAGAAACCAAATCTGCCAATGCCTTGACTGCAGACATTTAGCCTCCAGGATGGTGAGGAAAGACCTTCCAGTGGATTCACACACCAAGACACAAAAAAAGGAAATAAACAAACCCGAGAGAGAGAGAGAGAGAGAGAGAGAGAGAGAGAGAGAGAGAGAGAGAGAGAGAGAGAGAGAGAAGAAAGAAAAGGAAAGGCTGAAAGGCAGTCACTAATTCTCTTATCTTTCTTAGGACTGCTTTCTAAATAAGAGACACTAAATAAATCATCAAACTCAAAATTCCTAAAGTTCCAAGCTGAACTAGAAACTGAACTAAGGAGGAACAGCTTTTAGGAGGTTAAATTACCCAGAAAGAGAAGAGAATGTCTAAAGCACTTTAAACCCCTTTCACTGGCTGACAGGCTCAACAGCAGGAAAATTTAGAAACCAACAACTAGATGTGCATGTTCACCATCACAGTACTGAGAAAGGGAAATATACAGGTAAGAGGGACAGAATGATTAGAAGGAGATTGAGCTTTGAACTTCAGCTGATGTGGGTATATTGATTTGCTAGGACAGAGTGAGAACTCTGGGCTTAAAATCGCATCAGTTGATCTCCCTACTTACTGAATGATGTCCCTGGAATTGGACTTCAGCAGATTCACCTATTTATATATCCCCATGTCTATATTCATCTCAGCATTTTTCAAAGGGGAGAGAAGTATTTTGAAATCATGAGGGCTTATTTAGAGACCTACTTAGTAAGCGTGTCATAAGGACTGCCAAATTAATACGTTAATTTCCATAGAAGTCACCCAACATGCCATTGAAATCCTGCCAGAGTTTAAAAATATTTTATGCAAATTTCAGAGACTGGAAATAAATGTAAAAATAAATGCTACCACTCATTTAAAATCAGTTCATGTCAACAAACACATTCCTACCTGCATGCATGCATGCATACATACATATACACGTGAACACACTTCTTAAGTCCCAATTTTCCTTTCTCTACTTAAATATCTATGAAAGATCAGCTACAGACACTAAAGAGAAAATCCCCATTCCACAACCGAACAGCTTTCATTAGTAGAAAAACAGAGCAGGTGATTTGTAGTGGGTCTTACAGCCAATGGATAAACCAAGGAACACCTGCAACTCCTGGGTGCTTTGTGTGCCTGGTTCAAGGGTGCTTTCTGAGAAGAGCACTGGGGAAGAAGGTAGGGAGCAATTTTTTCCCAGGGTGGGCTTCTCTTCCCCACTACATTCTTGTTACCAAGGAAACCGTCTCCTATGTAGCATATTCATAGAGGAACTTGAGGTAGAATTCAACTCAAAGAGTGCGAGCAACTTAAACTGTGTCATTTTAACAATGAGAGGCGGAAAAAAAAATTGACAGAAGGTAGAAAAACGCTCTGAAATGTCCACAAAGTCTGTTTGGGGAGAGAAGGAGCAAAGCCATTAATGACAGTTTATTATGAAATATTTTTAATCTAGAAGTTGAAGATACACAAATGAGAGATTTTGCAAGCCTTAGTTCCTCTGCAATATATGCTTCTTTAGAGGAACCTGAGAAAGCAAAGTCTGAATAGAGAAAGAGGTTGTGATTGCTGACACTGTACAAGACACTGCTGGATGCATAGGGCTCACCTTGCGTGGTTGTTGGATGATTGGGTAATAACCTAGGCCTCCCAGGACCATAAGATCAAGAATGCTATTTATTCATTATAAGGCCAATTATTGCTATTAAATGTCTTTCAGTATTACAAATGGAATTTTAAAATTTTCCAGTTGCTTCTAGTGTTTTAAAAATGATTTCTACACATTGCCCTTGTATTCTGCAGCATTGTTAAGTTCACTTGTTAGTGCTAGATGCTTAATTATAGATTGTATAGAAAATTTTTATGTAAACAATCATGTCATTTTCAAATTCGGTGCTGCTTCTTTAAAAAAAGCATCACAGAAATGTTGGAAGAAGCAACACATATGCAAACATAAATTAAGTTTTGAATAAATAAGAATGGTGTATTAATAAGGAATTGGCATAATTTGCTCTTATTTTACCTGTTGGTACCTAGAACATGCATATGCAGGTTCAAAGCCAGAAAAATAAAAGAATAGACAAAATAAATAAAAATTCATTGTTGCATGAGAGTTAGATGTCTTTAATTTTCATAATTTATAAAATGTTCTGTTATAAAAAAATACAGAAACTACCATTTGGAATGTCTTTTCTATCTCCTTACTGCTACTCCATTATTAGCTAGGTGGGAGCTTTGTTTCTGGTTTATTTTTGGTCCTCGGATTGTTCTATTTGGCTCATCTCAATCCCAAAATCTCAGGTGAGCATAAATTGGGCCTTTCCTACCAGTCAGAACTACTAGGTTTCTGATAGGGGAAATCAGGTTTCCATCAAGATTCATTTAAGGTCACCTCAAACATTCTGACCTGTGTATCATAACAGCACACGCTGGCTCATACTGCTTACATATAGATGAGTAATTAGAGTGGAATCTGTTAATAAATTGTTTTCCTTAGGAAACAAAAATATATGCAAATCCACTTAGAACTGAGCTTGTCACACTGTATAGTCTTGTAATCCTTTGAAATGTGTGCTTCACTACAGTATCCTAGTTTCAGCAAGGTACGTTTTCAGCTCTATTCTGGCCTCTCTTTATGCATTTATATTTTATCCTCAAAACAGTCATGACCTACAATGGCTCATAAAAGGTGCAACAGTGCTGGACCTACTGCAAAAGAACCTTTAAAATAACAAAGCAATCAGAGCATCTGGGAGAAAGTTAAAAATGCAATTTTAACGAGTCTCTAGGTGCCTTTGAGGGAATGTAGAGGGAATCGGGGAAGATGTCATCAGGCAATTATGGATTGGCCGGGAGTCCTTGAAGGGCATCAAACTCATCTTTGCAGCCAGGCAGGATTGGCTGACAACTGTGAACAGTACCGGCATGAAATCACAGGGGAGGCTGTTTGTGGCTTCGGGGATTTGGACAGGAGCACAGGTGTGAAGCCCCTTGCACTGTGCTAACACTCTTCAGGTGAAGAGATGCACAAAATGTCTCTGCCAGGGAACAATTGCTCTGCCAACAGATTCAATTAGTGACCCCACTTGTATGTGACCCTCATAAGGCTCTGAAGAGGGTGTGTGAGTCACAGGGTTTCTTTTAGAATTATGTTAATTCAAGGAGGCACACAGACAGTGCTGTAACCTCCCTCCTTATAGGGATCCTCACCTGGCTCTCAAACTGTAACATTACTATGTCACTTATTTGGAAAGAAGGATCCATGCTACTTCAGACCTGGAAGGATTGATTAAAACCTTGATCCTTTGCTGATGGCCAGGAGAAAGGACACTTTAGGATGCAATGAATCCATTTAGCATGCAAGTGAGTCTGTGTTGATTGATTTTGCTGAATTTACATTTGTGTAGCAAGAAGCAGCAAGAAGCCATAACTGAGGACAGTGAAAAGAAGAAAGAATTTTAAGGTGAAAGATCTTTCAGTGCCATGTATTCTAAGGTAATGTCTTTTAAGTTTAGTGATTTGCATACTGCTTTTAACGCAAAACTGCAATGCCACCAAAAAGTTTAAGCAAAGTGAGCCCCTTGGAAGTGACAACTTAAAACACCATCCAAAAGTCTAACTACTTTTCTTGAATTCTACTGCATCTCTGAATTTGGGACCCAAGATAAAAACAATACTACACAAAATTTCCTCATTTTTTTTTTTTTTTAATCACTATTGCTCTAAGTCCACAAACCCAAGGACCAATCTCACACTGGTTTCAGGAATACCCAGGTGAACAGGAGGTACTGCAGTACTCTTTGTGCCCTATCTCCAGAAGGGAAGAATGTCCAACACATTCTTCTCTATCATTCAAATGTTAGATTGTGAATGCCTTCGGGAGAATGAAGTGCTCTGTCACATAACAAAGAAGACCATCTGGGATTTGGGAATTGGGAGGAGGCAGAAACCAGATACCATGAGGAATTTAAAATTATATATATTTAAGTTTGAAAATATATATTCCTAAAGACCTGAACTAATTTTCTTTTTCTTTTTCTTTTTTTTTTTTTTTTTTTTTGGTACTGGAGAGTGAATTCAGGGGTGCTTTACAAGTGAGCCACATCCCTAGTCCTTTTTATTTTTTTTAATTTTGAGATGGTCTCACTAAGTTGCTTAGAACCTTACCAACTTGATGAGGCTAGCCTCAAACTTGCCATTCTCTTGTCTCAGCCTCCTGAGTTGCTGGGATTATGGGCATGAGCCACCATGCCCGGCACAAAATGCATTTAAATATATATTTCTAAAGGCCTGAACTGAACAAAGATCTAGATAATACCTGAGAGCAAAAACTATTGGCAAGAAATTAAATTAAATTAAAATTAAAAACAAAACAAACAAATATCACTAAGGGAGGAAAAAAAAGAGAAAAGGAGGATTCAAAACTTCATCTGGCAAAAAATATCCTATCTTTGATGAAATTCTTTGATTAAAATCACCAGGCAAACCAATTCTTTGAATAAGCAGTTTGGAATCCTTAGGTTTTTCTGAAGCATTTATGATTCACTCTTATGAAAGGTACATCAAAAAATAGGATTTTCAAAAAATATATTTCTATTCTTGATACCTTTCTTTCCTTAACATCCCAAATCTAACTCTTTCCTTTTACTTTCTTTGTTATAAAAAGTTACTCTTTCCCATTTTCTGTTGTGTAGCCAGAAAACAGACACTGCTATGATTTGTCTTCCCATATTTATAGAAAAACAGAAATTGGAATCATACCAGTAGTATCTAATGGCATAACAAATGAAAATGTAAACACCAAAAGAGACATAAAATGTAATGTGCTAAAGCAACAATTTGCAAACATACTGAATAAATTCCTTTTATGATACCTCCTAAGGGACAGAGAGAACCTGGCCATGTACATGGTTTGGGGAACATGTAGGTTTGATTTAAGGAGAAAGAAAAAGAAAAATGTAGCATGAATCCTATTATTCCTCCTAATAATGTTAACCTTCCTCTTAATCCCAGTGTAATACTTCTTATTCTCATTTCTGTAAATGTAATAATTAGACCAATTAATGAAAGAAACACATGAATGTTTCCATAGAAACCCTTCCCAAACTAATATTTTCAGAACAGCTTGTTCCACAAGGATTTATCCATGTGATTCCCCCTGATGTTAACAGGAATCAGATAGACAATTAAATCTTCATGTAACTCTTTGATAACTTACCCTTCTGCTTCTGATGACATAACAATACAGATACCCAAAGTACAAATCACTTCCTGAGAGCTGTCAGGGGATAATAACTTTTGCATTGCTTCTCTGAGTGAGCATGAACACATTATTTTCTCAAATTAAAACATATATATATATATATATATATATATATATATATATATATATATATATGGATTAAGAGATTTTAAATGTTAAAATGTATGGAAATTATACGTATGCTGATTAAACCAATAAATTCTTTTTAGATCATCGAATCTTAGGGAAGGCAAATTAAGTTAGAATCCCACCACCTACAAACGAATGTAGCTTATTGGTCAGAACAAGAGCCTGCATTCTTTCTTCAGCTCTGATGCTCCCTCTCCCCATCTCCACCAACCTCAAGGGATAAAAACCACATCAATTAATATCATAAGCACGGTGCATGAGACAAGGGATTTCTGAAGATAGAATCTCTCTCGATCACATCGACACTGACTGCCTTAATAAGCCAGTGGGTGGCTGGAGGGGAACAGGAGCTACCTTACTCAACTGCTTTGGTTAAATAAATTTATATTCCATTAAGGTACATTTTACCCCATATCAAATGTGTTTCAGAACAACATTAAAAAGGCAATAATGTTCTTTCTTACTCTTCTTACTCGGAGCTGTTAATACCAACAACATGCTTGTACATAGAAATATCACTTCTACAAGAAGAAATAAAAAAAAGCTAAACACATTACTGATTGAACGCTGCATAGACCTATCAGGAAGGGATCTGTGCCTTTGGTATATTTCCAAGCATACATGCACCACTGATAAACATATGTTCCTGCCCAAAGTGCCATCAAGTTCATTCCATTGTTTCACATTCTAGAGAAAACTGGGAGTGGGGAGGCTAGGGTAGTTGCTCAGTGGTAAAGTACCTGCCAAACTCGTGAAAGACCCTGAGTTTGATCCCCAGTACTGCAAACAAATAAAAATAAACAGGAGTAAGTGAAAATGATTAAAGGCAGAATGATGAGAATTAGTTTTCAGGACCAGGTTATTCCTGCCATTCTAACACTTGAAATGAGTTTCTATGGGAGCATTAGTACTTTAAAATTGCAGAAATCCCCAAATCATCAACTATACCAAAATCCTAACACACTATACCCCTGAAAGTGGCTCGAGGGGTAGAGGACATATTCTTTGGATGTTTGAACTTTAAAAAATGTGCATATTCACTGTAGACATGAATTGACTTGTTAGGCTGTCACTCTATTTGATTACATAACACTTACCTGCAATTTGCTCTTATTTATATTTGAATTGTATGGCTGAGAGATTTTCTTTAATCCTTTTAAATATTCATACAATCACTTGAGCCGAGGCACTGTATTTTCCATGGGGGAAAGATAAACCACTGAGAGATATGGTGAAAAAAGAATGTACTTTTTCTCTCCCACCTCACTCTGACTCTCCACACTCTCCCTGCATATGCCCAAATGAAAATTATTCATTCTTTCAATAGAATCATGCTATATTTATCTTTTCTCTCAAAATTCAGATTCGCAAGCATTAATGTTATTCTCAATACTTACTATCTACACAGATATGCTGACTATGAAATATTATTAGAATTGTGTCTAAAATACAAATAAAATCAAATCAAGAATGAATCTGGGTATAACTCTCCCCTTTTCAACAGCTTAGAAAGGATATGTCTTTTGCAAAACATCAAGACTCTGGGCTACATGAGCATCCCTTGGGAGCTTGAAGGATATGTAGAATCTTAGGACCCATCCAGATCTATTGCATTCATATTCATTTTAACAATATGGATAGTTGATATGCATATTAAAGGTCAAGAAGCAATGGCTACAGAAAGGGGTGAGGGGTGAGGTGGGGCACTGACAAGCTCTTTTGAGGAATCTTCAGAGGCCTGTAGTTGATGTGCATATAAAAAGGGCTGGATGGAGCCCAACACTGTACCTACAGAAATGGAAGGTGCGTTTGTTCTATGGAATGAAAATCTAGTGGCCTTTTTTAAAGTTTGTATGTCTAATAGGCTGAGATCCTCCAGCTCGACAATCTTTAATGAAGAAGTCTCTACACACAAATGGTTTCTTCCAAAATGGAGGTCTGAACCAACAGAACCTTTACCCTAAAGGCCAGAGTGTCACCTGCAGATCCGTGGATTGCGTTATCCTATGACAGCATTACCATCTAACAAAATAAAACAAACAAATCTACATTCTCTGACCTGGCATCCTCTGCCCACATCATTCTTCAAGGAAAAAAAATATATATGTGTGTATAAACACACACACACACACACACACACACACACACACACACCTATGTGTATATGCATATGCATATATATGAGGGGGATCTTAATTCATGCAAACTTATTTATCTGAATCCATTTTCAGTCTGATTAACTGGACAAAGAGAAGGCCTATTGCAAAGCTTCTTCACATCAAGTTCTCTGTCAAAAGAACAACAGACCTAGAGTTGGGCAATCTCCAGCTCCTCTCTGATGAAGGAGGACAGGTGTTAACATATTTCCAAGTCATTGAGGTATTATTTCTACTCTTTCATCTGGTTTTCTTATAACTTGTATGTGTTAGATGGTTCTCAGCCTACATATTCAGAAGCAGATTGTCATAAATTAGACTTTTATAAACCATCTGAGTAAGCCTATTAGTCTCCAGAATAGTTATTTGGTAATAAATCTGTAAGCAATGAAATAGCCGAAGCCCCCTTTCTGGCTCTGACAAGAGAGACTCCATGTTGGGTAGGAGGCTGGCCTCTCAGCCTCAGTTTCCTCCTTTAGTAAAATTAAATATTCACACTCCAGTTTTTTTCTACTAGTGATGCCTCACAAAGGCCGCTGACTGTAAGAGAAGTCCACATGAGGTTAATCTTAAACGTAGGTGAAAAACATGAGAAAAGGAGACTTTCACCGCTATCATCTCCACCAACTCTTGTATTTTGCTGCAGGTAAGAACATCATTTACTCTGCATAGACTTGAGAGGAATAGGGAAGAAATACATTTAACAAGCTTATGGCAACCTTCCAAAAGTTGGTTGTTGTTTTGCAATATGAAGCATTTTTAAGATTCCTTTTCATGCTTAACTCTTGAGCTACAATTTGAAAAGTAAAAAGGGAAATGCTCTATGAACTGGGTTTTGCCCCCAAATGAATCATTCAGCAGATACTTGTGAGTGGGGGAGAGTGGGTTAGGAAAGGGATGTTCTAAAGCAGAGGTGAGAAACATCTCCATAGTCTTCAGAAGCCACACCAAATGGTTGGCTGCCATTGTACCCTAACCTAGTACCTTCCCCTCTTTTCTGCTCATCTCTTCATATAGATCCCCTTTCATGACATTCAAGAACATGCACACTCCTGGTCTGAAAGGAAGGCAGAACTGTGAAGCATCTGTTGTAAACCATCATCTTCATTATTCTTCTACCTAAACCTAGAGTAATACTGCTGACACCAAGCAGCAGTGCTGAGAGCCTGGCACTGAGAGCTGCAAGCAACAGCTTACAGGAACTGCTCACCTGCCCTTACTGCTCAGAGGGCCTCCATCTTTCAGAAGATCTTGGTGGATTTGTCTAACTTCTTTTAGGGCATATAACATTTCTTAGGCATGCCAGATGATAAAATGTTCCAAATCACCTTAAACTTTCTCCTCCATCCTCAGACTTCAGAGACACTGAGGGAAAACTTTTTCCGGAGATTTATTTTAGGGCTGTAGATTTTACATTTGGGGTTTTGGACATCCACCATTCAGTAATTGATAGAACTAATCAACAAAAATAGAGAGGACATGAATGACAAAATGAATTAACGGGATCTAACTGATCTGTAAAGACTTCTACCCAAAACAGCAGAGTATCTACTTTTTCATCAAGATAGAACATATTCTTGGCCATAAATCAAACTCAACAATTTTATAAGAATTGAAATCATACAGAATGTGTTATCTAACTATAATGGAATCAATCTACAATAAATAACAGAAAGACAACAGGAAAATCTCCAAAGACTTGGGCATTAAACAACACACTTCTAAATAATCTATGAGTCAAAGAAGAAGAATCAAAGAAAATTTAAATGTACATACAAATGCATGAAAATGAAAATATAACCTGTCAAAATATGTGGGATACAGCTAAAGCTGGACTGAAAGGGAAACTTGAAGCACTAAAAGTTTACATTAGAAAAGATAAAAGATCCAGAATCAATCATTTAGCTTCCTACCTGAAGAAAATATAAAAAGAATAGCCAAACAAAGCTAAAGTGAATAAAGTGAAATAAATAAATAAGGATAAGAGCCAAAGTCAGTGAAACTGAAACAATAAAATAGCAGTAAATCGATTAAAGGGCTGGTTCTTCAAAAAGATCAATAAGTGATGAATCCAGCAAGATCAACAATAAAAAAAGTTAAAAATCACCAATATCAGGAATGAAACAAGATATCACAACATATTCTGAAGCTACTAAAGAGATAATAAAAGAATACAACCATCAAATTTATGCACCTAACTCCCAGAACTAAGAAGAAATGGGCCAATTCCTTGATAATCGCAACCTAGTGAAACTCCAAAAAGATGAAATAATCTTAATAGTCCTATAACCAGAAAGGAATTGATTTATAATTTAAAAGCTCTAGAAATTACCATAAAATTTCAGTATTTGACCACTGACAGAATCTATTCTAAGACAAGACACTCTCCCTTCCAAGTGATTAAAATCCAGATTGATTTAAAACTATAGGCCTGTTAGTTCTATCCTGGCAACTGTATTTCTCTGTAGTCCTAAGTTATTAATAAGTGTCTAATAAAAAAATTTCTTGCCCTCTTGGGGTACCTAATATCATATTGGCAACAGACAATGTCTTCCATTAGAGATATTTCTATATTAAAGGTTTTTAAATATATTAAAGGTTTTTAAATAGCTGCAATTTCCATACATCACGGCAAATCTATCATTTGATTTCTCCATAGTTTCTTAACATCAGTGACATTTACTTATAATCATCACTAGCATCGGATCTTTCTTTCTCATGTGTAGGACTTTGACTAACTATTGATGAGGTCAAGAGAACAAAATCACCAAGAGGAAGAATTATGTCTGCCTGCTGGTCTTCAGTGTACCTTAAGTGTCCTCTTAAATCAATTGCAGGGTATCCAGTTTCCTTCATAAAATTTAGCTGTCTATAGTTTTAAGCCCTAGGAAAGAAATGGTAACTGACAGAGGTTTCAATTCTGTCAAGAATGTAGGAAAATGAAGAAATGCTTTTATAGCAATTAAATAAATATGGCAAAAACTGCCAGGAAGCCAACTGGGATTAAAATCTCATTTGATTTTTACTGGACATAATTTTGTCCCACTCACATGCTAAATCATATGATAGCTAAGGATGCTATGAAACCAGCTGGTGTCAGTACCAAAGTAGGATAAGAGAGGGTCAGATCCCAGGATGCAAGACTGCAGGAGACAGGAGAAGGAGCAAGCAGAGTATCTCTGTGAGACAGAAACACACTTACACTAGTCTAGAGTTTGACTGAGAGACAGAGGAGGCTTATCCACAAGATCCTCCAGAAAACATGACTTTTACCATGATCTGAAAAGGCTCTTTCCTCTATGAGATAGTCCATGTATTGAGTTACTCCCACAAATAACTCTGCCATACTCTGTTGGAAAGTCTCTGTTGCCTTCACTAAGCTGAGCAAAGGCCTTCCAAACCTGTAGGACCCAGAGCATCTAGGCATTATCACACTGCCATTGTGCAAGCTCTGTTGCTTGGATTTTATTAGCAGAGGTGATTCTTTGCAAGGCCAGATGTACCACCTGCCTTCCCCAAAAGTGGTCAATTCAGCCCGCAGTGGAAACTGTGTTGGGACGTTGGACCAGATAATAGGTGTCATGATCACAAAAGCCAAGAAATCAAAGGTCTAAGTCTGTCCATGTGTACTGAAATTGTCATTTCTGGAGAAGATACTGTTCAGAAATCATTTCCCTTTTCTCACCTCTCCACCTTCCATAGACCACATTAACTGTTTCTCATGTCCTTAACGCCTGAAGCATTGCCCTCACTTCTATTTGGAGCATGATATTGCTGTACAATGCATTCCTATTACACTGTCATGGTCATTCCTTGGGGGTGGCATTTTCATGGTGATGTGTGAGCACTGGGCAAGTCAAAGCCACTCAGGGGTCACAGAATAGAGTTGGGACCAGTTAAGTCTTTCTGAAACCCAAGGAGGCATTTCTGCAGCTCTAAATTCTCCCACATATTTTACAAAAGAGAAAATGTCATGCATATTTTCCCTACCATTGTTAGTCATCAGTGAAGTTAGTGGAGAGGAGAAACAGCAATATAGGATTCTGGGGGAAACTCTAGACTTGCTCTTACTCGAATTCTGTTGCATTCATGCATTTGACCTTCACATGCATTCGACCTTCATAGCCCCTCACCCAGATCCTGAGTTTATAGGCTTACTGGATTCCAGCAGGTTTTCAGCCTTTCTATGATGATGTTCCACAAGTCTGAAATACTTCTCTAGACAACTATCACACCATGACACTAAGCTAAATAAAAACTAGATCATTACAATGAGACTTCTATGTCTTTCCTCTCCTAAATGCATTGGTAACCAACAGGAAAATTCTCCATTGATTCTGAACCAAGGTCTAGGAGATTATAAATTAATTTTTTAAATAAACATCCTCAGAAAAAAAAAGACAGGCTCGAAATACAAGCAATATATCTCTATAGTCTACAGCCAAACTGAGAGCTCAGTTATCACCAAAATAGTAGAGAGAATAACATTTTCCAACAATCAGAAAACACTGCCAAGTGCTTTTCTTAAAATAACTAATAGTTTGAAACTATTTTTGGTCTTACGACAGTAGAAGTCCATTCTGAGGTCAAATATATTCTTCCCTGAACAAATATAGTGTTGAAACAAGACAAAATCTGGCTGGCTGCCATAGGTTTCTGTAATTCTCCCGCAGACTTTAAATAGGTCATAAGATGAATTAAAGAACATACAACCATCTACAGTATAGAGCGATTTAATTCTTTCTCCACTCTGACCAAATGCTAGCAATGTCAGCATTAGTATTCTTAGGGTGTCTGTGATTGGTACTGCTCCTTGGCAAAGATTGTGGGTTTCTTCCCATAGCTTGTACAAAAAAAATGGTACATATCACAGATATGTTACATACACATACCAGTACATATTACATGTGCATACACATATATTCGGTGTAGCAATGTGATCACAGAGCAAAGCATTCATGAGCAGCAGCAGGGAGCATGTGATCTTTAGGGTGACCTACTTACTGAAGGCAGCTTCTCCCAGTCAGGTGGTCTTCAGCATGACAATTAGCAGTTTTTCCCACAGTTTGGTCAGCAGGAAGGACACAGCGCTCTGCCTAGCTCAAGTCACTCAGCCCTGCTGGGTTTCTGCTGCTCTCTGGGGAACGGCATTCCGTTAGGAGTGTGACACAGTAGGGAAAGAGACCGGTTCACTGTGAGACCTGCTACTCACTCTCGTACAGTGTATCGGCCCCCCTTCCCACTGCACAGTGGCTGCCGGGCCCTGGGCAGGAGGCACACGTGGCCCTTGTGAAAGTGAACCACCACGGAGTCAGAGTTCCACCGAGACACACCACGCTGCTTTGTTGGTAGCTTTCTTCTAGAGACAGTGCTTTTTAGGACGGTATCAAAACAACCTAATTTGGTTTCCCTAGACTTAGGGACAGGGGAAGCACTCTCTTTAAGATAATGAGGGGAAAAAAAATATATGAACTAGGAAGATAGGGATGTGGTCAGCTCTCTGCTTTAAAATAAACTGAGAAGATCCGAAAATAATTTGTGGAGGCTGTGTTCAGCATGCATGCCTGGGAGGCTGGACGGAGGTGCGCCTCACCTCCTTCTTGTGCCTGCTTCTTTTGCACACAGAGTTGATCAAATGCTCTGGGGAGGGGAACATGCTGTCTGAAGTCACCACATTTGGGCACTCAACCAACCAGTACACCTATGGAATTCACCGTGAAGACGATTGGGCTGGAGCACAGAATGCAAAAGAGACTCCAAGTACCTGCTTGCTGTGCTGCCTGTGGCATCTGCTGACCCCTCTGAGCACTGTACTGAACCGAGGCCATGGGCCGGTACTGCTGCGTGGCTGAGGTAGGGTACTGACCAGACGGGTAATAATAGACAGGCATCTGGAAGACAGGTAGGCAAAAGCGGAGAACGAGGATCAAACATAAGCCTTTTCTCACATAAAACACCCTGCCATCTATGATGTCACGTGATCGAAGTAGATTGTAAAGAGGGGCCACCATAAACTTCTGCCTGGCCTGTGTGTGTATGGGGATGTGCCATGTATATGTTCTCCTGTGATGAGGTGGAACCCATTCTCCAAGCCCTTGAAACTGAGCTGGTTCTGAGACCCACTTTGACCAGTGCCATGAGACAAAAAGACTTGTAAGCCTGGACCTCAGAAAAAAATATGCACCTTTTACTCCTTCCAGAGAAGGACCCAGCCACTAAGCAAGGAAGTCCAGGCTTTCTGCTCTAGAAAGAGGCCATGTGGAGACCAGAGGCACCTGGACTGACAAGACACCCTCAATTGTGGGCATGTGTATGAGCCCTGGTCAAATCACCTTAGCCGGTACCATATGGAGCAGATAGGAGCCATCTGTGAATAGTCTGGCTCCATTGAGACTTAGTCATGAGCCATACAATGGTTTTTAAAAGTCTACCAAAGCACTTTGCAGAGTGGTTTGCACATAGCTAGAATCTGGAAAATTTATGTTCAATATAAAAGGGGAGATATCATATGTTAAAATATCATTTGTGTCACCCTCTGTAACTTCCTAATGACTGAGTATGAATGAAAAGCTTCTAATTACTTCCACTGAAATAAAGCATCCTCTGATCTGGACTTCTTTGCCTGCCTCGGGTCATTTATATTAAGGCTACTTTCCTACTGATCTTAGTTAATTATTTTCCCTCTTTCAGGCCTCAGACTTTTCTCCTATCATCTTCTCTAAAGTGAAAATGGAGCCAACCCCATAGACAGCTTATGAGTATTATATGCATAGAATAAAATTATGAACCAATTATTTGGGAACTGTGATTTTATGGCTATTTTATTTTCTGATTTGCTCATGTCAAATAGGAAATACTTTTCTATTTCAATCTTGCTATTGAAACATGTAACATATTTTCTTCCCTCAGGATAAAGTAGGAACAAAAGATAACAGAATTTTTGTGACTCTTGTTCTGCAATTCCATGAAATCATTACGAGTTATAATTCTGGCTACCTAATAATGTGGACATTCAAGGGTAATGGGCTGAATGAATCTAAAACAATCACAAGTCTGTGTCTGGCAACTGATTTATTCATTGCATACATTGCTAATAGTAACTTAATTCTTTTCTGGTGAGTTTACAACAATAAAAACTTAAATAATTCTGGTGAAGTCATAGGTTTTAGTTTTGCTTTGGTAATTTGTGGTGCAATGAAAGATTACTACAATTGTGCATCACATTCTCCCAATATTAAGAACAGCTAGTACATAATTCACTCATCAGCATTATATTTGCATGTTTTTTTAAAAAAAAGAATAGCATTTTATTTCTTAAGAAGAGACTGGGTGAAATATAAACTTCTGAATGTGATATCCATTCCTTGGCTTCCCCTATTATGCTCAATATGAAATGTAAAAAATACCTTCAAGGTTAAAGAATGGAACTCAAACACTTGAATAGTTCCTAATGAGCACCAATGATTTGGATAAATGTCAAATTTCATGTAAACCTTTTAAAAAGCTACTTTTTAACACGTTGCACTGAGAAGTTGGTCACCTCTGTCCAGTACCTCTCCACAGTACAGCAGAGCACCAGTTGGAGGAATAAGGACATGTGAAGGAAGGGACACTTGACCCGCCCTCCTTACCCCAGTGAGCTGGGGTAAGAGGAACCTTTTGAAGGATCAATATGAAAGGTTCCAAAGAAGAAAGGGGCAAGAGATATAAAGCTAGTCCAAAAGAAAGAAATGTTCATTTTCAACCAACCATATTAAAGTACAAAGAATCCAAAGATGGATGAGAATAGGAAAGACATAAATTAGAGAAAGAACTATAGAAGATAAGCACTCTCCCATTTCCCTTCTTCAAATTCCTCTTTTCCTTGTTCATGTGTTTCCTACTTACTCTTTCTAGTGGGCATTCAGAAAGCACACACAAGTCAGAGAAAATTGTCCTTCAAGGTTATTCTCTGCACAAATATATTTCCATAAACACCCATGGGCTGAGTCCCACCTGAGTTGATTTCCATTGTTCTATAGTTAGGTAACTAGAGTTTAAAATGTTCACTGCATTGTAAGATATTATATGTTATAACCTATACCAGTATCTGTGGTTCTTTAAGAAAGATGTTCATAAATGTCCAAACTGATCATGAACTGTCTCTGTTTTTCCTCCATTTTTTCCTGTTTTTTAAAATCTGCTGAATAGCAAGTGAAAGTATTTCTGTTGCAGACACACTAGAGGTTTTGAATTGTCTTTTCTTTTTCTGTTCACTAATTCTGAAATTCCTTCATTGGGAATGACTTTTTTTTTTAAGTGTTCAATTAAGCACTCTGCCAAATTCCTCTGACAACAGAAATGGGTAAGGACACTTAGATGTTATTTAGTCTACAAGAGCTAAGCAATTTCTCCAATAATTAAAGCTGAAGTATTTAATTTATTAGTAAAATAATTAATATATTAATGAAGTCCTTTCTCCTGTAACTTAAAGTTATTTTACACATCTCCTTAAATCCCACTAGGGAAGAAATATTATTGAGACAGAGACTGAGGATGAACTATTAATTAATCACTCAAAATAAAATGAACAACTGACTGAAAATCATTTCATGGTAGATGGTTTTGTGTGTCTGGAAGACAAAATAATTTATTCAAGATGTTAAGGCAGTGAAACAAGTGATACAAAGGTGACACTGCACTTTAAACAGCTCGTCCAATGCGATGCTTCATAATCAGGATGGAATTTGCTTGGGATATGTGTGCCTTGAAAATGGACCAGAAAATGCCTCTGTGCATTTTACATCTTGACAGTAATCACTTCCAATATTCTGCAAGGGATACCCAGGAGAGCACCGGAGATGTTTGGTGGTGAACAGTAACACATAATCAGTCTTTGGGAAGACAGTAGAAATCAGTGATCTGTGGTGTCTTACATGCTCAAGTCAATTAAATATGATTAATGGCTACCTGTGAGAGCAGGCGTGAGCTCTGCTTCCCCTCAGGGAGAAGAAAGGACAGTAGATATTTGGCTTAACTTCCTCCTTTATATTCATAGAGAAGCTACTGCCTGGAGCATCAGATTAGCTCCGGAAAAATGCTTGTGAATTGATAAGAGGGAGAAACCACATTTCCTGAGCAGCAGGAAGAGAGGGTTCAGGGTCCCCTGGGGACAGGCCTTCCCTTCCTGGGCAACCCCAGGAACAGGGCATCACATGGAAGCAGAGGCTATTCATGGCCTCTGTACCAGCAGCCTGAAAAAAATGGGACCTTCCCTTGTCATGCCATGGGTGGTTGGGTCAGTTTCCTTCAACTTCCTTTCTGAGCCCTATGACTGTGCACAACCAATCAACAGAAGGACAAAACAAGTCCTGGGGGTGGGGAAGACTGACAGGAACCAGAAAGGGAAAGGCAACTTGACCTCAGGTGACATTCTACATGGAAAGACGGGTCAAAGTGCACCCACCTGTGCAGCTGCAGGCTGTTGCACAAATCCCTGTGGGGAGGGAGGGGCCTGAAGAACTTGCTGCGAGATGGGAGGGCCAGAGCCGGAGAAACCCCCTGTAGAAAGCTGCTGGCCCGTAGAGGCGATGACATAGCTGGGCTGCTGGGTTGGCTGTGGCAGGAGGGAGGACGGGTAGACAGGACCGGATGGTGGCGGCTCGGGAGTCTCTCCTGAGGACTGACGGCTCAGGTTCATCTGGCTGAACTGTGTGGCCACATCATCTCTCTGCCAAAGACGGGGAAAGAAGAGGAAATTAGGATGATCAACTTGGTAACAAGAACGTTAACATTGAGGCACACACAGGACACACACTTATAATTGGGGGAAAAGGAGGAAGTATGAACTGAAAAAAATATATAAAGGAATAATTCAGTCAGAACATGAGAAAAGAGTATTGCATGAAAAATCAGGCTTTCTTCATCTTAAGAACTGGGGATGGTAAACAATTTGACCCAAATATCCCTCTTCAATGCAAGCAAAGTATTCTTTCTAGATTGAGGGTTCAGGATCCTTGGGATGGGTACTGCAGACAAGGTGATGATGCTTGTCGTGCCAGGTCCTCAAGGGTCAGCTGGTCTCCCCAGCAGCAGTCATGGATCTGCCTTCTGGAGAGAAGCAGACATGCCTACTCATTACCACCCACAGCTGCTGCAAAGGTGGAGTTAGGATGGGAGTTACCAACAGGCTGGGTGGGATTACATGCCTGATTCAGGGAGCATTCATTTACTGTCAGGGCCTGAAATTCAAGGATAATGCTCTAAGCTACTGCCCCAAAGGATCTACTACATTGAGAGTAAAATGAAAAGAAACTGGGGGACTGGCGTCCAAGGGGAACACCTGCATCAAGAGCATAGGGTGATAATGGCTATGCTACCATCTTGACTCTGACTTTGAGATATTCCCCAAAACTTCACACCAAGTTCCTGTTTCTCTCTCTTCCTGACTTGAGAGCCTTCAATTCCTTCTTAGCTAGAAAGGTTTTTTTTTTTTTTTTTTTTTAAAGGTACCAGATCATAGAAACAATTAACATTAGGCAGATAACAGAAAGGAAACAAGAGATGTCATACAGAGATGGGTTGCATTGTTCAGGTATGAGACATTCACACACAAACCCCCACCTCACCGTCAACCCAGGACACCCACCCAGGATCAGCCCAAGCTGCACAGGAAAACAGCAAACCAAGTGAATGAGCTCTCCCAGGGGAAAAGCCACATTACATATAATACAGTACCATGGGGAAGTGCTGCGTTGGAGACACAGGCAGGAGATGCTGGGGAGGAAAAGAGACTGCCGGATATTGCACTGACTGGGAGGGTGCCTGCAGCCCCTGGACAGACTAGGGGGAAGAAAAAGCTGATCAGGAAACAGCAAAGCACAGGTGTTGAGTCCCACAGGAAGTGACTGCTGTCCCTAACAGGTCCTCTAGGATCAGTGCCGCCCAGGGAGGAGAACCAGCCCCCAAGGAAAAGTCAAGGCCATGCAGACCAGACTGGGACAGCCTTGAGGTAGACTAGTTTGCACAGAGGGAACACTCCTTGGAGAAGTTAGTGATGTCCATTTGGTATTAGTGGTGGTTAGATTCTCTAAAAGTATTGCCCAAGGACTAAGAGATAAGAAAGAAAAAAAAAAAAAGTAAAAAGAGGCTCATTCTAGTTGCCTATCTAGAATGCTTCAGGTTCCTGTGGCTATGTCCACATGTCTCCCTAGGAAAGGAGGCAGTTCTGCATCTTTCTAAGAGGCATGAGGATGAACAGCAGTTTGCTTGGAATTGATTGATTTCCATTCCTCCCACTGATAACGAGTTCAATACTGACTCTTTGCAGACATGAGCATCGGATCTGTGATGGAAATGGATAAGCAAGATGAGACACAGCCTGGATGTCATTATGAGTTCAGTCTGTAAGACAGACACTCCTCGATACATAAAAACAGCATCTAGACTTAAGAAAAACGACATCTTCCTTTTCCCTATGACCTGCTCTCCCTCTGCAGGTACCTGCACTGGAGTGGATATTCATTTCTATCTAAACTTCAACATCAGATGAAATTCTGTCAACCCTGCAACAAAGAATGCTGGACTGACAGGTTTTACTTGTGAGTGGCATCCCTAGAAAATACACCTCCTCCCTGGTCACTGCTGCTCTGAAGGCGATGCAGCCTTCATCTGGGAATTCTCCCCCTCCAGGGCTTCCAGCCAGCCCCTCACCTGAGTGACCAGAGGGCCTGCCATCTGCGGCTGTGGTGGCTGCACCTGCTGCTGAGGCTGCGGAGAAGGCTGCTGCTGAGGCTGCTGCTGGGATTGTCCCACCATCGCGCTCCGCAGGGGCTGCTGGCTGGCGGGAGGGTTGTATATTGCAGGAGTCCCATCGGGATTCACAAAGGGCTGACCTGCAATGGGATCAGAGCTTGATCCAGGTGAACTTCTCCATCTTTCCCTAACTGAAAGGAGCACTCTGATAGATACTGCAAAATTAGCCTGAAGTGAAGGGGGAGGTGGTGGGAATCCAAACACCACAACCTTCACCAGCGTGAAGGTTTACTGTTTGTGATCCAAACTAGCTGAGGTTAGATGACAGTGTAAGCCCATAGCAATTTAAGAAGCAGAAAATAAATCCACCATCTTCAGGGAGCTTTGCCAGAGCTCAGTGTTCCTGTGGACAGTGGCATCCAGTGGAGAAACCTGCGGAGAAGCAATTTTCACAAAGCCGACGTGTTGTGCTGCCGGGTACCTCACAGCCATCAGTAAGATAACACACACTGAGGGGCATGGCTGCTTCCCATTTACACGACTTCAGCTACCCACAGTCACAAGTTATTTGACCATACATTTATTTTGTTTCCACTAAGCCTTGTTGCCAATTCAGACTCATCATCAGTTCCACAACTACCTAGCCAACAGAACATAATGCATCCATTTGCTCACTTCTCTAAGTGGACATAACCAGGGATTTATAGGTTTCCTATTTTAAAGATGATGCATGATAAACTCATCACAGAATCATCTTGCAATGGAGCTTATATATACATATATTATTTTGCCTTAGGAAATACTGCATGTTTCACTATAGCTACTGCTGCTACTAATAATATTGCTTTATATTTGAGGAGTAGTTTTTTTCATTTGCAAAATAGTATGATTTCAGCCTCATGATGATTCTGTGAGGAAGAAAGGTAACCTCTCTGATTTTCAGAAAAAGAAATGAAGGCTCACCAGAAAGAATCCAGGAATACGGAGATGAAAGGAGGAAAGAGAAGGACAGCAAATGGCAGAGAGGGAAAGAGGAGGTAAAGGAGAGAACAGCTGATTTCCAACGTGACAGGCACCTTACATGCACCATTTTAGCTCTTCCAACAACCCCATAAATATGCAATCTCATTTTCATTTTGTTCTACTTTTGTTTTCTGATAAAAACATCATCATTTCCATTTTAGAGATTTAAAAAAAAATCAGGGCTCAGAGGGAGCTGAGAACTTATTCTGCAATTAAAAAAAAACAAGTAAGAGAACCAGAAAATTATTTGATCAATAATAAGACTCCAAAGTCCATTCCCTTTTTCTGTTACACCAAAATAACTTAATTGAATTATCTAAGTATTCATAATGAGTTCATGGCACCAGAAGAAATCTTAGGGTAGGAGAAGAAATAATCAAAATTGGAAGTTATTAATGAATTCATGAGAAGTCAGAAGAGGTACAGGGTGTGCCTCAAAGGGGAATCTTACCCAGTATTGGCAGAAAAAGAATGAGAAGAAGTAGAACATGGGAAATGGACAGATAAATTGTAGTACTGCTTGTGAGCATTTTCTTCCTCTTTCCATAACCCCTGAAGCCCTTATTGGAAAGGAAGACAGGAGGTTTGTCTACCAAGTGGAACTCACAGAAATGTTCTCTAGAAAACTTAGCATAATACCTGGAAAGAATAGGTCTCCCAGACTAGGGCTGCTGTTTCCAAGAACAGCCTCCACATCTCGGCATTAGGCCGATGCTGCAGACAGATGTCAAGGGCTCCTCAGGCACATAAGCAAAGCCTTGCAGTCTATACACTGCTCTAAGGCACAGGGTTACATGAACATTCCTATCCAGGGCTAGCAGCATGTGATGGCAGAGACAATAGCCTTTTCTTTAACAATGAAGGTGAAGAACAACAATGAATCAATGGTTATACGAGAAGAATAGCAACAAAAAGGGATGAGGAGAGAGGGATACAATCTAAAAACTCATCAAGAAGAAACAGAATATTCTAGAAAAAGGAAGTACACATGGTACTCATACAACAAGAACAAATGCTATAAAATGGGAGCTATTTATTCAAATAGGCTACATGAAAGAAATCAGTTCTAAAAGTCATCTGTTATATAATTCCATTTATTACATATAAGATCAGACAGAACTAATTAATGGGCAATGGAAATCAGAACTGTGGTACTGCTGAGGGGGCATGAGGGAATCTACTGGAAGACTAGACATGCTATATGACTCATTCTGGGTAACATTTACACAGGTGTTCACATATGCAAAGATTTACCAAGGCCTTACACTTCCAGTTGGTGCAGGTCACACACTCTACCTATGCATTTTTATACCTCAGGAAATTAAATTTAAAAAGTAAAATGGAACAGGTTGGGAGGGCAAATACTGAGGCTGCAGTAACATCAAAGAAAATGCTCATGGGTAAAGAGCAACAGACTTGGTGATCAGACTGTAACAGGAGCCTAGTGTCCTCTATCACTACCAAAGAATTTGAGGGCTTGTATATTTGTGTGTATATAACAAGAAGTTTTAAATGCTGTGTTATTTGTGAACATGAGTGACAGGACTAAGGAAGTTCTGATAATAGTTTCATGACCACAGAAATGTTCTGTGATGAGAAAATAAGTGTACCAGAAATATATTCACAGAATGATGACTAAATCTAGAGTTATTTTTTTATGTTCTGAATATTCCAGGCATTTGTTTTCTCACCACTGACATTTAATTTTAGCTACCTTTTATTGTTTTACATCTATTTCCTTTCTTTAAAAAAATAAGTTTGTTCTAGATGCAAAACCTGCAATTCATTTCCTGACAAAGCCAGTAATTTGGGAAAAGATAAAATGTACTTCATTATTTTAAAAAATAATGCATCAGCCTATTTAGTGCTCTAGTCCTTGGTTTTCCCATTTTTGTTTGTTCTGTATTTAGAAAGACCAAAGAAAAAAAAATGTAGATACTTCACTTTTAAAAAAGTATCTCCATAGCAATAAGGCTACAATTTTGTTTGAACTTATTTCAAACTCAGTCTTGCTCTGTGCTTACACATATATGTACACACGTGTGTGCACACACACACACACAGACACACACACACACAAGACAGAAAGCATAAAGAAAGGATATTTACTCTATGGCTTTCAATTTTTAAGAAGTGTGAAAAATGACCTATAATTCGGGTTAAAAACATAACCCCAGCATATTTGGATGTTCTTTTTGATAAATTCTAGATATTCTGCTTGAAATATGATTAATATCCTGTGCAGCAGAAGAAAGAGAAGATCCCAAATAATGGCACACAAACAGTACTAAGGACTCTTGAGTAGACAGCCTGCAGATACTTCTGGAAAGGGGAAGAAGGTATACAAGATGGATTTTTTATGCTCACCAAAGAAAGGCAAAGAGAATGAAGGACCTGAGAGAAAGAAGATGGATGCCTGAGTAAAGAACAAAAGCCATTTCTTAGGAAACCTGGGACAGATAACTATTGGTTTTCAAGTCAGGCAATGACAGCCTTTCTATATTCTATGATTTTTTTTTTTACCAACCCAGATACAATTTACAACTGAATACAAGCAATTAGTTTGAATGGCAGTTGCTAAAGACTGCAGGAGAAAGAAAAGACTGGTGGGGCCTGGGCCAATTCAACCTAGAGGAGGTTTTCCTGCTGGAAGCAGCAGTAGCAAACCCAGGAGACCCTGGTAGGTGTGCTGGTACAGGTACGAGAATCCAGTGACAGAGGAGCCAGACACCTTGAGTTCAAAGCATAGTGAGAGAAAAGAACTAAGTGCAGAGTGCCCATTCCTGTCAAAAACATGACATTAGATGAAAAACTGCTCTACAATCCGTATCAGCATGTATAAGGTGTAGCCGGCTTTGTTATTTATTTCAGGGAATCAAACAATCAATCAATAATAAATGACTAAAGATGGGCTTTCCTTACAAGGAACTTATAAACACGCTGCTAACAAGGAAATGAACCTGAGGGCAATCCACATAAGAACAGCAGTCATATGTTCTTGGTTCCTTAACACCAAAGAATTTCTGCCACGTGCTTGGCAGAAACTTATGTAGGGAAGGGTGAGAGCTGTGGTTTCTGGGAGTTCACATCAATGACAGTGAAAAATGAGTCCAGGCCAGAGGAGGCCAACTGCCAGTTTCAACAGTAGAGATCAGATGAGAGATTAGGTAGATATACACATACTTACATGCACACCCCCCATATGACTGACATATGGATATAGATATAGCACATCCATATATATATATATATATATATATATATATATATATATATATACACACACACACACACATACATACACATGCACATACCTATTTTCAATTTATAAAAATAAATGCATTCTAGAAAGAAGAAACATCATAACTCACCTTGCATCTCACCACTCAACTACATTATAAAACACAGTAATACATTTTCCTTCTGGTCTAGGGATATTTAAATGTCTAGCATTTGTCAGATCAGACAAATGTGTGTGGAGAAACCGTTCAACAGTGTTATTATATCCTTTTCCTTAGTTGAGATCCTTTCAAAAGAGATATTTTGATAACAGCTCTAAGTGACTCCATCCAATGAATAAGAATTGGGACTTGGCACCAGCAGCACTCCTTTTTCTATAAACAAGATTATAGATGATAATATACACATACCCATGCACAACCATGCTATCATTACAAATAATATTCCTGCATTATACCCTAAAAATACTCTATTGAGGCTTTTTGAAACACTCTGTAATTTTCCTTAAAACAAACCACTCAAAACAAATGTTTAATATGTGTTTTTTTTTTCCCTGCAAGTCCTCTATCTCAATTAAAAGTGAAAGAATTTAAGCCAACAGAGTCAGATCAGACTTTGATCAGTGCCCAGAGTAATGAATACAATCCTGGTCTTCTTGTAATTTCCTTTATAGTGCTTACAATAACCCAAATAAAATAAAAGCAATCCAAAAATCCTCCTTAGAAGTATCTAATCTGGAGCTTTCAAATGGTTTTCAATAAAACGATTATTTCCTTCTTTTCCCTCAAGCTTATGGCATTTTCAAAATGTCTCAATCAAACACCATACTTTGAGAATGTGCCATATGTTTTATGAAAATTCAGCAATTATTCAAGTCACTACTTTACTATAGTTTTTGTGTTCTCTGAATTTCCCAATTACTAGTAGAACTATATATGCAAGAAGATGGAATCAGATCATTTTTATGAGATACTCATCCAATGTCGCATTTTCAAACTTAGATAATTGAAGAAACATTCTGGAATGATCTAAACTCAACCTTGAATCTATTTCAAGATGGTTCCATTCCACACACCCCGCCCCCACCCCAGTCACTAATAAAGTCCTCTCAGGAAGTGACTCATCACTGCCAAGCTCTGTAAGGCAAGGATTCTCTACCACAGCACTGCTGACATTTTCAACAAGATAACCCTCTGCTGGGAGGGACTGCCCTGTGCCTCTGAGGAATACAAGCAGCATTTGTGGCCTCTACCTACTGGCACCAGTAACATCCCCCTTCCTCCTTATGTCATGATAATCAAAATGTCTGGATGCTGCCAACTTTGCTTCCTCAGGGGCATGGACAAAATTGCCTTATTTAGAAGTTTCCTCTACAAAGCAAATGTTCCTCAGTTTTCCAAAAACAATTTTCCAAAACCAGTCTGGGTCTATTATCCCTAAAATATATAAAACTTTGCTCTGTTTTTACCTCCTTTTCATTATTGCTGGTTTTTTGTTTTGTTTTTTTTTTTAATTCCTTACAAGAGTTGGGAGAAGTTCTAAGGTGAGAGAGCTACTTCTATATAGAAGAATTCACTGTCTCTCACTGGATTCCTCAAATTCCTAGAATATCTTTGGATGCAAGAAACAAAAACAAACAAACAAACAAACAAAAAACTGTTTTGACATAATATAGGCTGACTAGGAATTGGGTCTGAGAAATACAGGGTTTTAATTAGTATACACCAGCTCATTGCACTATGGTCTCTGATATTTCTTCCCAGGAATACATGAGAGATACCATGGTCAGGGAAAAAGGGACAGAGAGAAAATTAGATCTTCTGCAAAGTTTCTGTATTGCTATAGATAGGGAAATACAAATGAACTGTAGGCCTATCCCTCCCAAACAAAGATGCTGCACTGCATTCATGCATTCATCTCTCCTACTCAGGTATTTTCAGAAAACTTACTAGCAAATTCATAAAATCAAACACAACAACAAATCACTGATAATCTTGCATCTCTGTTAAAATACGTCATCACTAACCTGTGTGTGGATTAAGGAGGATGCTTCCGGGTGGGATGCCTGTTGCAGCTTCAAGTGGAAGGAGGATGTAGCTGGTGCTGCTGGGAGGGACCTGGCCCCCCACTGCATTCTCTGGATAGGGCACACAGCCAGGAGATCCAGCTGCCATGCCTGAGACCAGGGGTGTGCTCTGGAGAGGTGGATGGGTACGGGACAGCGATCCTGAAGAGCCTGCGCTGCTGGAAGACTCAGAACCTGGCATAGCGATATGAATCAACAACTCATTTGGTACACAACACAGAGGAGAGGGAACGTGGATCTTTGTCTAAAGGCTTACTTTTCTATAACCCATCGTTAAAGTAACTGAGGTGCTTGCCACAGGACAAGATTAATAATGTTTAATTGGGCCCACATTTTGTTGAAATCATTGCTACATATTTTTCATGGGTCTATTTTCTGAGGAAAGAGGCCTTCAAATGAGCACTCTCAGCGCTCAGCTTTCCCACATACCCCTGGGGTAATAAATTGGGAAATGGTATCTTGAAGCTCTGAACTCAGTACTTGTGAATTCTCATATCCTTGAATAACTAATGCCATAGAGATGCCTCAATGAGTTGCAGTGGTAACATGAATAGGATAGGGGTTGAAGACAATGCAGCCTAAGAAGGAATCCTAGTACATCCTGAATATGTGCATGGTTCTAAAGTACTATTTCTCCAACACCCAGCTGAGTTTTAAAGAGGGGGGATCATGAGGAACAACCTTTTTCTCTCATACGTGAGTAGAAAAAACTAGATCATTCCTCTTGGGAGCATAGCACAAAAGAATGAACAAATCTAAAAAGCAAATAGCATCTTTTTTTTTCAAGGAATAGAATGGTTTAGGAGAATATGTACAGGACTGAAAGTGTCAGGGAGATATGGATAAATCATAATGCTGACTCTTTCTAACCAGCTGACCAGGGGAAACTTTTAAACTACTGAAAAATAATTTTCTTTTGTAGAATGATAGAACAACATAGAATTTAAAGGTTTAAGTTAAAAAAAGTGGGAGAAAGCAAATATCGGGCTTGGTATAAACAGATGATGGGTATTATTATTAGTGTTAACAAGACATATTTAAGTGCTTAAATTTTGTACTGTATTCCACATATTTGAAGAACTCTTATTAAAGTAGTCAATGGCTGGAATAAGGACAACTTGGCCTTCATAATGATCAAGCATCCTTCAGTTGGAATTGAGTATTCTCAATTCTCAAAAGAGTAAAAATATAGGGGATGTTTATGTGTTTCCAAAATATGAAGACAACTGGGACATGTAGAATCCACCAAGTAGAAATGATCCCTAATCATATAGTGTCTCCCTCCACTGTAAACAAAAAAAAAGAAAATATCTGTCATATCCCAGGTCTACTGGACACTCTCTGCCTTTCAATACAGCAAGAGCCAAACAGCTCCGGCAGCATCAAACATAGCTGTTCTGGGTACTAAGTATTAACCAGAGCATTAGAGAGAAGATACACCAAACCAAATTCCCATTATTATAAATTCAAGCTAATAGGTGATCTGGATGATAACATGGTTTGCAAAATGTAGTAAAAACATTTATTAAATCATCCCACAACTATTGATTTGTGTCATTCAAAATATATTCCTCTGTGTCATAAAAGATCAAAAAAATACAAGCAATAGTTATCATTCTTTTCAAGATTCTGAAAATACCCTCTTAGCTTAACTGGAGACTTTCTAAAATAAGTGAAAAGTGATAGGACTAGGACATGCAATTGCAGAGAAGAGGGGCAATTGGAAAGTCAGACAACTCTCAAGAAGGAAAACAGTAGTATTTATCAAGCACTTAGTATGTGTAAGCACCTGGATAAACATTGTAATAATAACTACTACTACTACTACCTGAATAGATAGGGAAAGTGAACACAGAGAAGTTGATAACCTAAGTCAGCTCATGGAGTTAGATAATGTCAGAGCTGGGATTTGATCTAGGAAGACAGCCTCACCTTTCATGATGTGACTCTTCACTGCCTCGCCAAAGTGTGCAAGGTGTATAACATGGGAAATCACAAGTGTCCTCAGCTGGGCATCTTCTCTGCTTTTCCCACGATTTGGTTATTAATAGTGATAAAGCTTTAGGTTAATTCAGGATGCTACCTCTGAGTGGTTTAGAATGCTCATGAGGTTCTGAATAATATACAGGGAGAAAAATAAAGGATATAAAATAATATGGAAAATGCTAAGCATAGTTTTGAGATCATAGCTCTGAAATTATGATTCGGGGGTCACAGTCTCAATGCAGATTGTCATGTTTGTTTATAGACGCGCTATGAATTAATGCAACAACACCCTGCACCCAGATCCTTAAAGTCATGTAACATTAATTTCACTTATCTCCAGGCTGAGGAGTTAGCGAGAGGAGGAGCTGGGGCCAAGGATGCACCTTCCAAATCTGAGTTGAGGTGTGGGCTAGGGCTGGCTTGGGTATGTGTTGGGGGAGGATGCATAGAGAAAATGAACAACCAAAGCCAAAGCCAAAGAGTGAGTTCATTTGGGCTTCAGAAAAATGACCATTAACCATTAATGACAATATTTTCCACTGTCACTTGGGGGAAAAGTAGCAGCGTCAATAGAAAAGAGCAGGAGACAATGCAAATGATTTAATGTTGTAGGTGGAAGGAAAGAAGAAGATTAAAGTTGAATTAAGTTCCCAACACTTGAAATCTAGAAATAAAAACCAAAGATCCTCAGAAGGAAGCTCAGCAATAAACATGAAGCTAAGGCTTTTTAACTGGCCTTTCAGTTTGGTGCATAACCATCCGTGCCTGCCTTGTAAGCATATTATCAGCTAGAATCTGTAGAGCTGTAGTCTACTCAAAGTCGGCCCAGCTTTAATGCTGGATGTATTCACAATAATAATAAAATGCAAAGATTAGATGTATTCAAATGGTAAAAAAACAATTGAAATTGATATTTTAAAATTTTAGTATTTTGGTTGTTGCAAGTTGAAAGTGTTCCAGTTTTCCCTTGTTCAGAGGCTTAATGATGGTCTTGGTCAGTATAAAAATGGTATGTATTTAAATGGTACATGCAACAAGCAGGGTGCTAATCACTCCTTATGACTGTCTAGTTTAATTTTGACAGCAACCTCATTTTGAAAATGAGAGCTGATCCCCAGGCAGGCTAACTGCATTTTCCAAGGCTCACATAGTGTCTGATGGAGTCTCAGTTCAAACCTCGGCAACTTGACTACATGGACCAAGTTCTAAGTCTCTAGGTTATTCGTTCACCATCATGTCACTTATGTGAGAGCCAGGGTCCTGACCAAGCTGGTGCCAAGTACTTCCAGACACAGAAATTTGATGTTAAGCATCAGATAGCACACCAATTTTCCAGGTTATATAAAGAACTCAAAAAACTTAACACCAAAAAAAACAAACAACCCAATCAATAAATGGGCTAAGGAGCTTGAACAGACACTTCTCAGAAGACAATATACAATCAATCAACAAATTTATGAAAAAACGTTCAATATCTCAAGTAATTAAAGAAATGCAAATCAAAACTACTCTTAAGATTTCATCTCACTCTAGTCAGAATGGCAGTTATCAATAATACAAACAACAATAAGTGTTGGCAAGGATGTGGGGGGAAAGGCATGCTCATACATTGCTGGTGGGACTGCAAATTGGTGCAGCCAATCTGGAAAGCAGCATGGAGATTCCTTAGAAAATCTGGAATGGAACCACCATTTGACCTAGCTATTCCAGGACTTACAAACAGCATACTGCAGTGATGCAGCCAAGTCAATGTTCATAGTAGCTCAATTCACAATACCAAACTGTGGAACCAACCTAGATGCCCTTCAATAGATGAATGGATAAAGAAACTGTGGTATATATACACTACTGTATATTACTCAGCAATGAAAGAGAATAAAATCATGGCATTTGCAGGTAAATGGATTGATTTAGAGAATATCATGCTAAGTGAAGTAAACTAATCCCCCCCCCAAAAAAAACAAAGGTAAATGTCTCTGATAAGTGGATGCTAATCTAGAATATGGAAGCAGGGGTGAGGAGAGTGAGTAGGGGGCACACACTCATACATTGCTGGTGAACTCACTCTTTGGATTTGAGCATGGGATGAGTGGAGGAACTTTGGTTGGGGCACAGGGGAGAAGGGGAGGGAGCATGGGGGTAAGAAAGATAGTAGAATGGGAGATGGACATCATTACCCTAGGTACATGTATAATTGCACGAATGGTGTGACCCTACTTTGGGTACAACCAAAGAAATAAAAAATTGTGCTCCATTTCTACAATGAATCAAGGCACACTTTGTTGTCATGTATAACTGATTGATTGAATGAATGAATGAATGAATGAATGAATTTGATGTTAGGGCAGTTTAGGATAGGGAAAGGGAGAATACATCAGAGTGGCTAGGTGACTCAGATGAACTCTCAAGAGAAACAGAAGAAAAAGGGGAAATGGAAACAGAGGAGAAAAGAGATCACAAGGCAAAGAAAAAATACAAACCAATAGGAGGACTGGGTTGGAAGCAGCAGCAGGAGCTGATTCCATGGGGCAGGTAGGGGGATTGGGAGATGAGGCAGGGAACAGTGTAGAGGGCCGGGTCCTGGGTTTTAGTTTCTTGTCTGCTTCTTTCTAACTTAGTCTTCTTCAGGAAATGATTCCTCCTTAGGCCTTAGAATACTTTTCCGTAAAATGCAAGCCCCACGCTAAATACAAGGGGAACAGTGAAAAAGAAGGTGGCTTGAAGTTTCCCTTACTTGACCCAAACCGAGGCAGGTTCCTTCCAACCAGAAGTCCCTCACCTCACCTTTGTTAAAGTATTTCTTGTGCCTTTAATACATAAATCTCTCCTCTGTAACTTCCCCATGCTCATCCCAATGCTTAAAATCTCTCCCACTTTGATTTCAGTGGAGCTATTTCGATCTCCCCTTTGCGGACTGCCTTAACCCTTATTGTAAGAACTATCAACAAAGTTTCCGTTGCTTATTTAACCCATGCAGAACTAATTTTCTTTAACAAAGATCCCAAACCACAAAGGTTCTTTTTTTTTTTTTCTGAATTAATAATTCAAGAAAATATTTCCAGATTAGGGCAGGGAGGGTGTGGTTTCCAAAATGACAGCAGAAAGAAAGTTTACCACCATAGTACATATTAGCATAATATTAGGATGCACTAGCAATAGCAAGAAAGATTAACAAGAAAATGAAGTAGGGAAAGGATTAGGCACCCATACTATATGCAAAAACAGGATGTAGACAAGGAATGTGACAACAGGGAGGACGCTCTGGCTTCTGGAAAACCGCTGGCCATGACACCAAAGATTATTAAAGCCAAAGGACATCTTGTATCTCTACAAAAGCTATTTGCAAAATGTGGTTGCTCAACAAAGGGCTCTGTCTATTATCTGGAAAGTTAGACATGCACATTTCTGGGCCCCACTTCTCAGCTGCTGCCTCAGAATCTCTGGGGCAGGACCTACAATCTGTGATTTAACAAGTCCTTCAGCTGATTCAGGTGCAGCTAAAGTGGAGAACCCCTGTTCCGGAGTGAAATGGTGGATGATAATAAAACAGTAGTGTTTGACCAATATAAGAAGAAATCAATTCAGTCCTATTTCTCAACTATATTGCCATTACCAAGGAAAACTGAGGTTGCAGTACAAACATCATTCAAGTGCTCTTCATAAGGACAATGTAATGGCAACATGACCTCCACAGATGCATGCCAGACATGTGGATGTGCTTGTACTTTCAGTCCTCAATAAGATGCTTTCAACTAAAATGTAGGAAAGCATGCTTCTGGCATGGAAAAAAAGTCTCATTATTACCTACTTAAAGCTGAAACCCATGTAATTAAAAGAGGGGAAGAGTAACTTAAATGTCATACTCTAGACTCAGTCTCTGAAAGTTTTTTAAAAAGTTTGCAATTCTACCTGAACAATGAAGTAAAAGAAAAAAAAAAAAAAGAAAGAAACTTGTGCTGATCTGAAGCTCCGTGACAGCAAAACTGACAGCTTTACTTCATAAAACCATCTTGGGAAATTGTAAGTTTGTTTTGACATCCTATCTTGAGCTTCTTTAAAAAAAATTTTTTCCCCCTTTCCATGTCTACACCTTGACAAGCTTTCAAATGGAGACACTTAAATTAAAAGGGGAAAAATATATAGATTGAGCACTTACAATCTCTGATCATTCTTCAAAGAACATGGCATTTTAGCATTCTTCAAGTGTATTAAATGTTTCCAAAGAGCTTTGCAAGGGACGTGATTGGGGGTTGGTACGTAGAAAATGATGATTAATTTTAAAATCTTAAGAGCTCTTTTGGTGAGCTGGAATTTTTAAGTGCACTATTTAAGATACTTGGTTTCTGCATTTTAAGGTTTAAAAGTATTTAACCTTTCTTAGTTTATGAGAGCTCAAGTGCACCACAGTGGATTTTCTTGACTTCTGCTGCTGCAGTAGTGGGATACGAGAGCAATTAATTAGAGTAGGAAATCAAGAACTCAACAACTGGTGAACAGAATTCACAGGAAGAGAGCGTGAGTCCCCTGGATCTAAGAGGCACCACATAAGTATATTGTAGTGACTGTTAATTGTATGAATGCTATTCATTTTCTTCTTATGTGGGAAAACATAGGATAATTTTGTGGGAGGAATATGTCAACAAGGTAATCATGTTAAACCATCAGTGTAATGAAGGGATTTTGCAGAATCCCTTCCTCATCTGCCCTAGCCCAAGTACAAAGTTTGGCGGGGAAAGGATTCCCAATGCAGGGCAGCCCATGTCTATACACTCCAACTGGGGTCTCCATTCATCATTACCATCCCTGCCCACGTTTCCACTCACCTGCAACCCGAAGCCCAGGAATGTTCCCCCAGCACATCCTAACACCTAGGGCAGATCACTGAATCACAGTTCTCAGCTCGTGCCCCTAGTAATAGTTGGGGAGTCTGCTTTTCCTCAGTTCTCAACTCCCACCCCTAGTAATAGTCAGGGAGTCTGCTTTTTGAAGGCAAAACCAAGTGTCATGCTTCCATCAATTTAAAACTGGGTTAAAAAGTTCTTGATCCTGGTTCTCCTGGATCTCCCATCATCACTCACCTCCTAAAGTCTGTCCATGCTAACTTGAATGATGTACCTAACTCAAAGTATCACTATTGCCCAGGGCGGTGGTGTATGCCTCTAAGTCCAACCACTCAGAAGATGGAGGCAGAAGGACCACAAGTGTGAGGCCAGCCTGGGCACCTTAGTGAGACCCTCCCCCCCCCCCAAAAAAAAAGAGAAAAGAAAAGAAAGAGCTGAGAATGTAGCTCAGTGTAGGGCACTGAGTTAGCATTTGTGAGGTCCCAGATTCAATCCCAAGTACCCCCTCACACACACACACACACACAAAATAAATAAATGAATAAAAACTAAAAAAACAATATATATATATATATATATATATATATATATATATATATATGATATAATACATATTTTTTGCATGTATATACATATATATCACTTTATCTATCTATATCACTATATCTACATGTATATATGTATATCCATCTATCTATATAAAATTATTTATTTGGGAAGAAAAAAAGTCACAGAAATGAAAAAAAGGCACATACTCAGAAAATCTAAACCTCTCTAAGACTCACTTAAATGTAAAAAGGGCATGAAAATATTAAATGGCAATAGTACAAACGAATGAGTGTTTCCTGGGTACTTAAAATGTTCCAGGTATTATTCAAGTGGCTTTGAAAATCTTCATGCTTTTAGTCTTAATAACCTTACAACATGGGTACTATTATTTCCATATCTCAAATGAGGAAACAGGCAGACATCTGCAAGTGACTTACTCAGTATCATACTGACACTATGTTAATGCAAGAACCAAATCTATAAATATTTTAATATGGGTAGCTGCAAGGAATAAGTCTTAGTATTCAATTGAAAAACAATAGCTAACTTTAGTTAAATAGTTGCTATGTGTAAGTGCCATGGTAATCATTTTTATGAAAGTGATCTAATTTCAACTTGAATTAAGTTTACGGGGAAAACTTAAGTAAGTAACTAAATATAAAGGAAGTAAATTTCAAGTCTACTGATGTGGGTTCAAGTAATATTCTATGATAACCTACATTTTATAGATAAGGAAACTGAAGATTAAAGAGTTCAAGAACTTGACTTAGGTTTACAGCAAGAGAGGGTAGTCTATCAAAACCGTACCTTCTAATTGCCTAGAATGTGATGTAATCAATGGCATTGTTATTAGTTAATTCAAAGAGAGAAAGGTGACAGGAAGGGTTAGGTAGAACCTCGAAACACCAGAGGACATAAACCCATTCAGTACTAACTACCTGTTTTGGACAGCTTCCCAGAACTTCTGGTACTGGACGTGCTGTCACCCCTGGTCAGCACCGTGATGCCCCCAAAACTCGCCGTCTTGGTCATAGTGGGCTTCAGATTGCGGTTGGAGCTGTCGGAGTCTGTGCTGCTCCAGGCCCTCTGGTGGTCCGACCACTTGAGTTCATTCTCCGAGCTGCTCTGCCGACTCCCAGATGTTCTCCCTGAGCTATCTCTGTTGCCCCTGGAGCATGACCACCAGAAAGACGCACAGGAACAGAGTTACGGTGCACGAATGGGGTGGGTGGGCATAGATGGGGCCTTTCTTGGAAGAGTCATCTATGCAAGACCCTTCTTGTTAAACCTTTAATTAAGCCACTGGCTCCCCCAAACACTGCTACAAGCACCTTGATGATGTATAGACAGATAACACATCACATATGACACACATGTCACAAACAGAAAAACCAAACCTAGGAATGTCACATGATCCTTCTGCCGGGGAAGAAGAAGTAACTAGAAAAACATGGCATAGAATATAATTGTTAGCTTCTCTTGCAGAAAGGATAGGGGGATAAGTTCTCATGAGCCAATCCAACAATGAATTCGTGTTCAGAGGTAACTATAATTTTAAATGATTCTAAAAGGAATTCCCACTAAAGAAGGGTATTCTTTTTTTTTTTTTCTGCTTCTTCAGCAGTGAATAATTGGCTTGGAAAATCCATACAGGTCCAGAAGAGCTACTTAACAGCCTGTTTTACAACTTTATGATACGTATCTGAACTCACAAAGGATATGACAGACAGCACAGAAGTCACAGAAATTGCTAACCCCTGGTAAGAATTACACCTGATGAGTTTAACCTTCATGGTAGAGGAAATAGCCTTTTAATCCTTTTCACACAGAAAAGCCTGTGAAAACAACAGTGTCAACACTATACGCCATACACTGACAAGAAGCTTTCCAGAGGGGTCAGTGGAAATACCAGAAATATCTTGAACTGAAAGATCATACTTGTTCAAAATTCAAATAGAGTGAATGCACTAGAGGTGATCCAACAGCCAGAAGTGAATTTTGAAGCCTCCAGAGTAATTTAAAGAGTATGCAAAGCTGCATATGTTCTATTAAGAAACTTGATAAAAAAAAATTGCATTTTCATTGGTTTCCAATGTGCTTGAAAAGTAACTTCGTTAATATTTCTGACACTTTTTCTGAAGATAGAAATAACCCATCGATAAAATATCCTAAGATTCTTGTAGATTATAAAGAAGTGAAAGGGGACATATATCATGGGCAATAAATATGGTCCTTAATTTTATATCAGTATAAAATGTGACATGTTCAAGTCCTGAATCCAGTCTCATAACTGTGACCCAGGAGCTTTGTTTAAAATATTCTTTTAAAGACAATAATTTTATTGCTATTGGGATATGCTAGAGGTATGCATAGCTCATTTAAACACTCACCAACTACACTCTGCAGAAGGTACACAGAAATTTAGATTTTGCTTCAAATGGATCCAAGAGATAATAAAAATGAAATAGCTAATCTGTGACAGGAACTTCATCAAGCAAGGGGAAAAAGTGAAACAGAAAACTCACAAAACAAAAAAACATTTTCAAAGAGAACACTGGAAGAAAACACTCCATGCCCTGCCACCTGCCCCTGCTCCCCATCAATGTTTCCTTACATTCTCTGTTCTCAGGACCTCAGGTCCTTGGTTTAGAAATAAGAACCATGTGAAAAAGACCAGGCTGCAGGAGGAAGTACCCTCAGCAATGGCCAGGTAATTTTAGTTCTTACATTCCTTCAAAATATAAGAAAGCCATGGGAGATAGGATATAGAAAAACTGCCCTTTCAAGAACTTGATGCTCCATTCCTGATAATTCGACTTCATTCTTCTCCTGTGTAATTCTGATTATGTTGCCCCTTCTTTGACAAGGTCTGGCTAAATCATTACGTAGCAATTATGAATTCACCAGGTATATGAGAAAAATCTCATTTGTAGTTAATTTGGAATATTTATTATAGAAAAACACTAGCTTGCACATGGGATGGTCCCTAACCTCAGTATGTAGGATACACAGTGAGTAGTGAACCCTTGTTCCCATCACTAGTTCTACTTCAGTATGCCTCTCCCCACGACCTGTACACATCCATGTGAGGAATCCAGACTTCTATATTCAGCATGGCTGAAATTTCTTTGCAAAGGAGATAAGCACCACTCTCCCTGGATGCAAATTAGTCCTGTATTGTACTCTACACCCTTTCACCTGGTAGAGTAATTTCTAGAAAGAAGAGAGGTCTTCTAGACTGGCCTCATCACTTGGTCAATAAGACAACCTTAGATTTTCTTAGCTCTATTACTTTGATTCTGACTCAACTCATCATCCCAAGCCAAGATCTGTGCATTTTAAAAATAAGTTGCTACTTCCGGGAGTTAGCATTAATGAGATTCAAAATAGCATGTGAATCTATTTTATGGTTGTAGGTATTCACACACTGAAACATATTTTGTACTACTCTATTTATTGATTATTTAGCCCAACAATGGCAGGGTGATGCCCAGAATTGAATTTCATATCTGTCAGAGTGTGAAATCATAGACTTTATATAAAAACATGTCTGACAGGTGTTTCACTTTCCCTCTTAAATTCAGTGCTGGATCTCTCTAACTAGAATCCAGGAACACAGTAGGAATAGAATATCCAGTCATTGGAGGTGGCCCTTTCATAGGCAACCAGAATTTAAACCGAGGAGAGACACAAAGCACATACTCTAAATTCAGTTTCTGTGCTGATTAACAACTGATGTGTCCATTTTCTTACATTTCTGAACATTGTAAATTTTTTTTGCCCAAGTTATGGATGATGTGCATTCTGGATTGCCTTCACAACTGTGTCGGTGGCTTTGTGTTAAGTTGTCTTTCTGAGTTTCTGTCCTTGGTCATTTTGGTAGGTGATGGAATCTATGTTTAGGATGGCTGACCTAAATATAGGGCAGCTCCTCAAAGGGGGCAGTTTGGAGCCTGTGTAAACCTAACATCCTCTTGGGGGTGAGATACATGTTTTTATCTATATTAGCCTATACAAATTAAATCATAGCATGATTGCAAGGGTAACAGTAAATTTTATTTTTTATCTGGGTTTTCAAGAAAGAGATGCAGGATTTTTTTTTTCTGCCCTAGTATAGAGGAACCAATCATTCTGACTTTACTAAATTCAGATTTAATGGCATAAAGATAAGTTCTGAACACCTGATTTATCCATATTTCTTAGTATTTTCTTTCTTCTTAATTGGAAAATTTTTATGTTTTTGCCTTTCCTGTAGCAGAGAGGTATCCTAATATTTACAAATATGTTAATATATTTGATAGGTTGGTTAAAAATAAAAATAGATGTGGTCCCTCTGCATTTATGGAGCTTTCATCTGAACACAGAACTTTAAAATAATTTTTTAAAATCTTTTCCCATTATCCTACACAGATCTCAATTTAAGTAGTTCACTATAATTGGAAGGAACATCATAGCCTCCTTTAGAAATAAAATTCGTGCTTAAAAATACATTTGAATATTATGAGGGAAAGTAGAGACCTAAAAATTAGTTAACCAAATAGTTATCATTGATGTATTTTCCAGCACTGGAAATATGTACTCAATTTCAAACTGTCAGAGAAATTTTAACTTGGTATAGTTTGCTGAAAGAGTCTGGGAATGCTAAATAAGTGTGTTGCCAAAGTGAGTCCCGAAACACACAAAATCAGCAGAAGAACCTTGGAGAACCACACAGGAAGAGGTAGCTTTCCAGTCCCACCTCTCACATGATCCATATGATACCACACTAGCTGGGTAACAAACTCTGCAGTGAGAGCACGGAACATGTTTTATTTCATGAACGGAAATATTTTACACTAATACACTTATATTTAACATCGATTCTGCCACATAATCTGAAAACACAGTTTAAAAAAGTAAACCATACCAACCGAAAGAGCTGTCTTTTCTTATAGGTCTCATTGCATATGTTACTGTCTTCCAAGAGCCTACTGGAAATGAAAAACATGGTTTTTATGATATAAAACCTAAGGATACTAAATGCCTTACGTTAAATGGATGTGTACTCTGCTATAGCACACATTTATTGTAAATTCCCACACACCATGTTTCATTTGTGCGACATTAAGTTTTGTCATAATAAATTAATGACAGTGTGACAGAATTAAGACCCCTACCCTAGGAAGAAGGCACAGATGCCAGAAAAGAAAGAAGGGAAAGAGAGAGGAAATACAGGAAACAGAAGGAGAGAGGATAATGAAAGAAATCACTATAAATATGATAAGAGATTTAACAAAACATATTAGTAGTGTTTTTTTCTTAAGTAATATTAAGTTATTTTTATTTGGGGAGCATGATGAAATATTGACATTCCAGAGGCAATAATTTTAGAAATAGATTTATTTTTATAGGAAAGCCACTCAATTCTAGAACCATCAATACTTCACATATGCAATGTGTATATGTGAGCTATTCTTGTAATGTTGAATAGAAGCCAATTGATGAATAGAATTAGCGTCTAAGGTAGGGGAAACTACTGGTTAGAAGACTAGGGAATAAGGTTTCCTACCCAAATAAATTGCAAATGCTTACTTAATACTTAATTTTTTTGTATGGATATAGAATTTGGAATGTTTCAGAATCATCACCAAAATGTTAATGCTCCTTTCAGTTTCCCTAAAAATAGGAAAATTTGCCAAATTCTGTATGAATCATAATTTTTTAAATATTTATTTATTTAGTTATTTAGTTTTTGGCAGACACAACATCTTTGTTTGTATGTGGTGCTGAGGATCGAACCCGGGCCGCACGCATGCCAGGCGAGCGCGCTACCGCTTGAGCCACATCCCCAGCCCAAATCATAATTTTTTTGAATACAGAGATCATATAGACTTATTTTATAATACTTTTTAAGATAAAAGAAAGTTATGTGAAGATTTCAGTTACGTGAAGATTTCCAAGTGCTAATATAGTGGGGCTTTTTTTCAATCAGTTATCTCTAATGCCGAGTTTTAATTTATCTTGGTACTGGCATTGAATTAGTCTCCATTTTAACCAATTTTAGTGGAACAGTCATTAAGCCAACACCTGAAATAAAATTCACCAACAACTTATTTATGAATACTATATTTCTAAATCAAGTTGTAGATTTTAATACATCTTAAATGTGATTAGTCCTGTTAATATGGATTCCTTAATTTCTCCTGAATATCTGCAATTAAATCAAGGGGACACTTTAATATCTATGTCGATTTAGGTCCGTTTTTAAAAGGTACTTTTAGAAAGATATATATTAAGTTTGAAAAATGTCTAGTCTTATTCTGAAGATATACTATAAATTTCGCAACTACCTCCCTCCACTAACTCCCAAGACAGGTGAACTGCTACATCTAGACAGGTCTGCTTGCTTGCTTGCTTGCTTGCTTCCTTTGTCTTTGTACCCGGGATTGAACCCATGGGTGCTTCACCAATGAGCCACATCCACAGGCCTTTTTATTTATTTATTTAATTTTTTAATATAGAGACCCAGTCTCACTGAGTTACTTAAGGCCATGCTAAATCACTGAGGCTGGCTTTGAACTTCAAATCCTCTTGCCTCAGCCTTCTGAGCTGCTGGAATTATAGGTATGCACCACCACACCCAGTTCTAGATGAAGATTTCATGTTAGCTCTTTAAGAAGATGAACTGATATTTAAGAATGAGAAACTTAAAGTAATATTATTCCAATTATTTTTTTGTATAGCTATAGAATTATAGGACAAAAGTGGCTAATAATAACAAATAAAGTCCTTTAAGCAGCCTGCTCAGTAAGCCAATGGAGTTGCAAATTCCTGTGTAGACTCAATATTTCCTCGTTTCGATGCCTGGGGAAGGTAACAGGAATTCTGGCTTGGGAAGGACACAGGATTGAGACTAAATAAGGAAACTGTTTAAGCCTCTGTTTGAAAGTAACTGAGAGAACTTCTTCCCCAAATTAAATACTCTTTAGACATGCTAAATAACATAAGTGAATATATATGTGTGTGTTTAGACATGTTAAGTAACATAAGTGTGAATATATATGCGTGCACACACAGATATATGTATTTATTTATACATATATTCAAGCACACTTATATATGGGATATATATGTATATGGGAATATACAGGACACACATGACAAACTATTCTTCTAACGACACAAAAAATAAAATTTCATTTTACCTGTTTTCCACATAAAGGCTTTCCTGGGAGCAAACTGACTGAAAAATAAAAGAAAAGCATTGTATCAGATGTTCTGGATATGCTGAGGGGGTCCCAAATCCTTTCTTGAGTTTAAAATTACCTTTCCCCTCCTAGGGGAAAAGGATTAAGAAAAATATGTACAAAAGAGGGAAATTAAAAAAAAGGGAAAAATATAGGTTAGTGTTAGAAGAGTCAATGATTCTCATGTAGCACAGGGGATATCTCCAGGTTTTCAACAGATTGAGACCCATTCAGCTTCACAGTCAGAAGAGAAATGTGAATGAAATTGCTGGAGAAACCCATGGCCACCTTCAGAGTCTGAGCAGCGAGTGGTTTCTTCTGGAGCTGTGGAGGTATAGTCACCAACAGAAGCCAGGGGAACAGGCTCAAATCAAGGCACAGCATGCAAGGTTGGATGAACCCACCTAAGAATGGGAGAAGTGTGAAACCACAATTCTGCAATAACATACCTGGCAACTCTAAACTCTCACAAAAGAAAGAGATTAACCACTAGTCTCTCAAAATTGAAGAAAATGCCATCTATCTGTGATCATAATAAGTAAGGAGGACAGAACACAAGTTTAATGAATCAAACCTAATTAGTAAAAAAAAAAAAAAAAACAACTATCAAACTCCATCTGATATTTCTTAGTTTTGCACATAGAAAACCAATGACTTTATTATTTTTTTTTTTGCATCTGTTTGCCTAGAATTCATTTCTCTCTTACCTTGTGGTTAATATACAAGGTGGGGAAGCTAGAATTCTGTCAGAATTACATGATGGGGAATGGTGAGTCAGATTAAACTTAAACAAGCAGAATAAGAGAAGTCCAGGCAAATTATGGTGCCGGGAGACAAGACCACTTTCAAAGTATTAAATTTCTAAATATAAGTATACAAGCACCATATTATATGTATATTTTCTAAATGATGAATAAGTGACCATTAAAGGTATAAATGGAGACATAGCTGGTCTATTTTAAGATAAAACAAAACTGAAGAAATACTAACGACTTTTCAATGAGCCTTGAACTAAAAGATGTTGCTAATGTAACCGCCGCTCAAAGAGGCAAGCAGGATATTGGTTTCTCTTTTCAATTTGCTGGAGAAATCATTTCCTTCCACTAAGCCAGAGGGGATGGAGTCAGACATGGTATTTTGCTCAGTGGTCTGAGCATTCAGTGAAGACATCTCTAGAATCATTTGTTTCAACCTTTCTGTATTGAAAAGGTATCCATAATCTCAGGTGTGCAAAAACCTTAATGTATCAAAAAGCAAAAAGAGCCAATTAAAATCTCTACTTTCAGAAAATAGCTTTTTTGAAATCTGACATTTATACGTAGAAAGTGAAACAAAAACAAATAATGTGCCATCAACATTATTCCTATAAAGATCTTTTCAGGGTAAATTAAACATCCTAGCCTCTTTATTTCTGTTAGTTTGGTTTTGCTACCTACCAACTTGAGTCAAGTCATGGTATATAAAAGAAAGTGAGGTTGTTTCAAGGTATTCATTATAAGGTGGATACTCTGCTACTTCTCAGCTCAACATCAGTTGGAAAGGGGTCAACTAAGTTTATACTATTTTGCATAAGACTGGACTTATCGGGAAATCCACTTCTTAGAAGAAGGCGTTTTTTCATAAACATTCCGACCTCTTCAGATTTGTGAATCTAATAGCATTTGGGAGGAAATGAAGCAACTCAAACTTTTTGAATAAAAAGTAAGATTTTTCAAACTCTTTGAATAAAAAGCAAGTCAAGGATACCTTTCCAAAAAACATAACTCAAAAGTATTTTTCTGACTTTGGTGGAAAGGTCCTTCATAAATCATCTCATCACCCCTTTACCACATTTTCATAAATAAGACACAGGCAGTTATTAGCTGTGATTCAATAGCTGATGAAAATAAAACTTTTTAAAAAAATTATATTAATAACTTGCACATTTAATAGCAGAGAAGGATAAAATTGTCACAGTAATTAAGTGCAACATTCAAAGCTGTCACTTATATGCATTCCCAGATATAAAAGGCTCCCTTTTCAAAAAAGGAGAAAAGTGATTTTTGCCTAATGGGTTACAGAGTTCTCTCCCACATGCCGCCCCCACCTCTGGTGGCATCACATATCCTTGAATCCTTCTCCCTGAAGAAGGATCTCAGTGTGTGCTGGGAAGACCCTGGACAAGCTCCTCCCTAATTTCCAATTTATACACAGATATCATTTTGCCAATTAACCATCCAGGCAAAACATAACTTTCCCAATTGTGTTGTTTTCTCAACCAAATTTCCCCCAATTTAGCAACATCATACAAAATTAACCATTAAAGAAGCTGAAATCCTTGCCAAAGTAAAAGAGTTGGATCCCAAATATTACTGACTATAAAAACATGATAATTTGTTATTTGAGAGCTAAATTCTTCTGCACTTCTGAACACCTATTTAGCTCTCAAATAATTAATAAATGTATCTGATTTCAAGATACTCAAATTAACAACCTGTATTTGAATTTTTTCTAGAAAAACCACCAAAGGAACTTGCATTTTTGATTATATGCCTGCATATAAAAGTGCATACACGCCCTTACACTCTTCACACACTCACACACACCTTAGACACCAAGATACATATGAGAAATACACAAAAACATCTCTAATTTTAAAATAAATTTGATTTTTCTTCAACTGTAAATACTAGAAAGTATTTCTCATCTCATTGTTGCTTCAAGTAGCAAAAAAAAAATTACGTATGCTTTTTCAATATTTGAACTGCTTGGACTAACTCTGCTACTTATAATTACTGAAGAAAGCTGATTTTGTTGGCTCAATTTTTAAATTATGAGAAAACTAAATTAAAGATGATCTAAGAAAAAGATTATACTTCTATAATATAATTTCCTTATGCTGGATCCTTTGCATTTGTTTTATAATTGACCTAACTTACTTTATTATCTTATGAAAGAACAATTCTGTGCCTCAACAGTTTGGGCAGTGATCAGTGATCACTTGGGAACCTAGAAATGTACAGATGAAAGCCCCCTAATATGTGCTGTCATTGATATAAGTGGTGAGGGAGATCTGTTATTACATGTGTTATTCAAGAAAGTTTATGTTGCTATGCTACGTCCTTGAGAATTTGTGTCATAGAGGATACAGTACTGTTCTGTTCATGTAGAGTCGCTCATGTACACTCCCTGCCTCTTAATATTCATGGCATTATGTGGGACCTCCAACACTGTTCTGAGGTTGGTATGTGTGTCCAATAGACTATGGCAGAAAGGAACATACATTATTGCCGAGACTAGGTTATATAAGACTGTGACTTTCATCTTTGGATGTCTCTGTTTCTCTCTTGAATCACTTTCTCCAGGGAAACCTAGTTATCATCCACAAAGACATTAGCAGATTGTGGAGGAGCCCACCTAGTAAAGAATTGAGACCTCCAGGCTATTGCCAAGGAAGAACGGAGGCCTGCCAATAACCACTTGAGTATGTGAGTATGGACACAGGCAGTTACTCAGTCAAGTCTTAAGATGATAGCAGCCCCAGCCTCCAGCTAGACATCTTGAGTTAGAAGTACCCAACTGAGTCACTCCCAGATTCCTGACCCACAGAAATGGAAATAAGCATTTCTGTTTGTTTGAAACTGCAAAATTTTCAGATAATTTGTCATACTGCAATAAATAACTAAGGACCTAGTGGTATACCTAAGATTCTCTAGCAAGTTATAGGGTCAGGTAGAAAGACAATGGACATATTGTCTTTAGGCTTTTAAGGCTTATAAAAACTGGTAAGAATCTAATAAATGATAGGGAATTTCTCCTTGGAAACACGCACCCATGTTCATGCATATAACATCTTCTAAGTGATATTGGAACTTCCATTTGATTCTGGAAACCCTTCTGTGAGTGTATTTTCTGTATAGGATACTAATTTTAAAGTCCTATCCTTTGATGGCAGGTTCAAAATAGTGCCAGATACAGGACGGTGCCCCATTTAAATTATTAAAGCAAGAAATGGTCACCAGAGAGCCTAGGAAAGCAGCTCACATCTCTGTGTCTGCAGAGGGAACAAGTCACATCATTTGAAAGAAGGCTGCCAAAGAATGTGGTGCAATGAAAAGGTTATGGCCCTGCCTTGGAATCTGAGCTTTTTCACAATTAAGTCTGCTTGTACTTTTCAAAAAAAATGTTAATAGGGCTGGGTGTGTAGCTCAGTGGTAGAGTGCTTGCCTGTCATGCGGAAGACAAGGGTTCAATCACCAGCATGTCAATATAAATAAATAAATAGAGCAAGTGGCCATGAAGTCTTTAAATGGCCTGCTATGGTTTAACCTTCAACATAGGTCCCTAGCAGCTAATTTCTTTAGCAGGGTGGTAAGGAAGTCCGCATAAAGGGGGTTGTGCAGACTCCTGCTCCCTGAGATGACCATGACTGCTCAGGGACCTGAGAATCACTAAATGAAGGCAGCACAGGCATCATCCTCAGCCTGACAACCATCTATCTGCAAGAGTGCTTTCATCACCTATCTCTGTGATGCAACTTTAAAAAAAAACATAATACTGCTATGCATTATGTCTGCAGTCGGTATTTGTTTCTCAATATAACAACTTGTTCACAAATCACCTAACTTGCCAGAACCAAAGCATGAGGAAAAAAAAGTGTGTATGTGTGTGCATGAGAGCAATAGTGCATGTAAGAACAGAAGAATAAAATATGAACTATCTGCCAAAAAAAATCTCTCTGTGAAGGCTTTAGGAACGAACATGCTGCCACCAGCCTACTGTAGGTATTCTTTCCCAATTATGACAAAATTAGATCCTCTCATATCCAGAGTATTTTCTGAGTCTTTAGAAAATATGCAATGAAAACCCCAATGTGCCAATCTGTGCTTTGTCCCACCAAAAATTATGTCTACAGCAAAAGCCTAAGTAGCCCCTATATCTGCAGAATCTTATAGAATTGCATCCGGACCTCCAGCCACGGAGAGTTCTATCTCACTCTCACACTCTCCCAATTTAAGAGTTCCAGGGCAGATTACCTGTTATCAAAATTCTATTTTAGTGTATTCTAGAAGATTGGGGTTGGTTCAAATGTGAAAGAAGTGTAGTTGGAAGAGGTTGAATCACTCCTGCAGCCTTAGATGAAGGAACCAGCACTTGCAGAAGGTCACAGACACTGGCTTGGCCTGAAGCCACCCAGGACAACAGCCCTCCTGCTTCTGTGCTGAGCATTGACGCCAAGCTCTCTAGGCTGGACTGTGTGGTCTCTAGGAGCAAACTGCAGCAGGAGTCAAACACTGCCCCTGCTGAAGCAAAGCTGAAAGCCTTGGCCATGGAGAGCACTACAAAGGAGCTCGTATCTTCCCTTCTGCAAAGGAAAGAACCCACAATGTTTGAGGAGGCCCCAAGTGATTTCCTGGAATGGAAAGCTACAATAACTAATTGCCCTTTTAAATTCCTTGCACTTAAACCAAACTTTTACTTGTTCACTTTTTATTTTTATTTCATTTAATTGCATTTTCTCTTGGCCATAGTGGGTGAAGGCTAAAAAATATTCCTGTCCCACTTTCTTTGTTAGGATTTGAACAACAGAAATTGTTTTATGATTACTTCCTTGACAGACTATTCTCTGACCTGAATGGATCTGAAATCAAGGAGAAAAGATGAATATGATTATCTAACTTCAGGAAAATGAAGTGTCCATATTTTCTAAGGACTCAGAAAATACTCTGGATATTTATATGGTTCTATGTGTGTATATGATCAATGGGCTGTTTTTTGTGATCCTTTCCTCTGCACAATGTTGGTGTACTAAAACATACACTAACAGGTGATCTGCTGCCTGATATGGATGTAAAGGTACTGCTGCAAGTCAGATATCCTTCCTTGGTACTGAAGGTCTGTTTTGTTGACTAATGTTAAACCTTTCTACCCCTATCAGTCATACCCTAGGAACACACCCAGACCCTTGGCTAGTTTTCCATCACTTCCCTGAACCAGGTCCTCTTCCAGAAACACCTCTGGTTTGCTGCAATTCGATTTGTTCCCTGGCTCCAGTCTCCTTACTTCCTGCCAGCTCACTGTCTGGGGAATGAGGCTGCCTTACTGCTGATGGAAGGACCACACTAAAGAGGCAATTAAAACAACTACTCACATCGTGTGCAAATATTCTCTCCCTCACTCTCTGATATTCCTCTTCTCTCTCTTCAATTGATTTACTTCGTCTGTCATCTCTAAATGGATGCATTCTGTTTTGCTGAACAGAAAAAAGAAATCAGGACAGTTATCCAAGTTGAGTTGTTAGAAATCTGCAGTTAAGCAACTGTCAGCTAAGAATAATAAATGTTCATTTAAACAAATGGAGCATGACAAGTCTCACTCCCTCTGGGCCCTAAGGAGGCTGTTTGGGGTACATGTATCATGTGTGTGCATGGCATGCAATGTCTACAAATGTTTGCTGCTCCTGGTTGCTGCCTTGCTGGATGCAAGTAGCACAGATGCATCTAAAATGTACACGCCTGAATGTATCTTGGGTGTTCAGCCACTGCAGGTATGTAGTGGCTCACCAGGGATGGATTCTGTCTCCCTTGCTATCCTGGATAATCTGACTCCTCAGAAGGAGTCCAAATGCTTATTTAAAATTAAAAAAAGAAGAAGAAGAAATGGCTAGTTCAAGGTGACTGAAGGAAGAAATGGCTTTGAAAAGTTCAGAACTGGACAAAGTAAGTGAACAAATAGAGTGGGGGACAGAAAGAAAGATATGGATACAATCTCTTAATTTGCATTTTTATTCACTCAGTGACTGATTCTGTGAATTGCACCTGATATAAGAAGAAGGACCTCAGGTTTATAAACTAAACCTAACAAAACCTGTTTGTTGATAAGGGTCAATAGAAGAAAACTAAAGAAAACAATTCAAAGAACCCAGCATGAGGAGTGTTCTTCATTCTCTCATCTGACCAGTTCCTGCATCTCAACTGCCTTCCTAATTTTCGCCATCCGTGACCAAATGCTCTGCACTGACCGCATTCACCCATCCACGCGACAGACACCCACTAAGTGCACCACGCAGGCACATGTCTCATGGGCAACATGAGCCACGGTGTAGCTCGGTGGTGGTGGTGGGAGTAAACGAGATACAAATGATGAACAGGTTTCAAAAAAGTGCTTCAGAAATGCACACACTGGCTTCCAGTGACTCACAGAGAGTAATTAAAATAACTTGAGTGAGATGCATATTGTCTTACCTTTAAAAATTCTAAAGCAAAGTCATTTCAAAAAAAAAAAATCTATTTTGATTGTCAGAGACACAAAGTATAATTGTAATGGCATTCAGCTGACTTTCTACTGTGCTTGTTATCATTTAAAAATTTGTTTTACTTAGTGTTCTTCCTAGGCACCCTGGACCCCACATCCTTCCCCCACTTAGAGAAAAGATTTCGTAAAGTCTCTTTACCCTTGTCGTAAGTACCATGATTATCACTACTCTAGAACAACACAATGTTTTGTCACAAACAATACACAAGGATAAAGTTCTGCTACACTTCATGCAAAACGAGCAGACAGTTTACATGGACCATAAAACATGGGCAGGAGAAGAGGGTGGGAGACTAGAACATGAACTCAAAGTCTTTTCTGTGAAGTCTTATTTTAGGATAGTTGCAAAATCCACCTGTCCTCACCATAACAAGGTTTGTTCTTTACAGCTACACCGGTTGATCATCGGTCCGTATTGAAAATCCAGCTCAATTTGTGCACAACTGAAGGACAAAGCTGTAGGGAGTGGAACGACTGCCAGAGTTACACAGACATCTGGAAATGCGACTGACAAAGCTTTTCCCCACAGCTCGGAGCCTGTGGCACCCCGACCCCCCCCCACAAGACATGCAGCAGGAACTGCGCCAAGCACCACCCATGCAGCCCAACACAGAGCCATTGCTAAAGCAACCAGACAGTTTTTGGCTACCCATTGAATGCCAAAGGGGGAGGCAAGGGGAAGCCAGGGGTTGGAGAGAGGGCAGTAGTATCAGAGGCAGGGGAGGGCTGGGAGGCGGGGAGGGGACAACAGAGGAACGACAAGAACATCAGTCAGCCCACCTTCAAAAACAACAAGTCAGCCACTCTCAAACTTGAGAACCAACCTGATTGTCTTCTTTATCAATACTAGAGTTATCTCGCTTCAAGATAAACCGCTTCTGGGATTCTTCACCTTTTTCATCTTTTAAATGTTCACAAAACCTTTGCTCTGGTCTGCCAGCAAAGTAAAACATATCAATAAAAAAAGTTTTTCCTCTGTTTAAAGTTATCTCTTAGTGTTATCCCCCACCGTGGCATTTAACTTTTGGAAAAAAAAAAAAAAGTTTAGAAGTTGTTCCGATATTAGAGTTGCTGGCAATATATAGGCAGGGATTCTTTACATGTTGCTAGAATAACCTTTTGTTGTTTTGAATTCGGACTCTTGGTTGCTGCATGCTGATCACCATAGCTGAAGTTAAAGAAAAAAATTTAAAGAACTGCACATTTAGACTGTATATAGATGTTCTCTTTAGTGATTTTTGACCTCCATCACTCCTGAATTCAAACAAATTCCCACTCTGATTCTCAAACAAATATACAGGGTTAGTACATTAATCCACCAATGTCTGGAAACTTGGAGAATACCTCTCATGATATCTTAAGAGTCTTCTGAGTCTGTACAGGAGCTGATCATTTAAAAATTGTTTGTGACAAAGGTCCTGGAATCTTGCTCCACTAGACTCTGACATTCTTGACCATGTTTGTAAATCAGCTCAGTAATTGGGGAAATGAGATATTTAGTTTAAACAACTCAATGACTGATTTGTATAGGGAAAAAATTGCTCCAAGCAGTTACACACTATTGATTAGTCAATTGATTTTTTTTTTTTTTAGGTTCTCTTAATCACTTGGTATTATTGAAGGGAAGGGTTCCACTTCTTTGTCAATTTCCCACCATGTCACTATATACCAGAGAACTCAATGAGTGACTTGGTCTTGGGTTCATCCACAGAGGAAGTGAAAAAATATTTGTCCCTAGTTTAGAAGCAGTTGTAATTTATGACTCTCGTTAAAGAATCTCTGTCATGTCTGATATAATGCTTCTAAAGTTTAGGGGGGTTCTATCCCTGCTGGGTTCATTATTCCTTTAGTCATTGGGACTCCACTGCAGTGCCTGTTGTTTGAGGTGGGTGACCAGTAATTAAGAAAATCTCATCATTTGATTATACTACAAAATAAGCAAGTAGCACTTTGAAAACAAAGAAGTAGCTTCAGTGTATAATTCAAACCTTGATGAGATGCTTTCTTTTCTTAAATACATGGATATAAATTATAATAACATTGATGAGCAGGTAATAGTAGAAAGCTGCAATAATATCAGTTACAGTTTCTAGAGCTGTTTATAATTGTTGCAAAGCAGTGCCACTACCTTGTTCAATCCTTACAGTAAAAGCTTGATGCAGTAAAAGCAGACATTTTTTTTGCCTATTTTAAAGAATAGGAAACCATCCCTTAGTGATTCTTTTTACTGTATAGATTGGCCTACTAAAGTCACAGGCGTCCAACAGCCTGGTCACATTCTCATAGACACTTGGTTCAGTCCCTTTCTAATTTCACCATGCACATTGAGCTGACAGAACACAAACCTCTATCACATCACTTTAGGGATCAACGTGAACATTTCCCACCCAACTTAAAATGTAATCAAATGCAATACACATTCTGGAATCAGAACTGTAACATTAAAAATTGCAACATAAGGGCTGGGGTTGTGGCTCAGTGGTAGAGCACTTGCCTTGCACATGTGAGGCACTGGGTCCGATCCTCAGCACCACATAAAAATAAATGAACAAAATAAAGATATTATGTCCATATAACTAAAAATAATATTTAAAAATTGCAACATATGGAATGAATAAAACTGCACTTTATAGTAAAGGAGCCATTTACAGTAGAGAAATAAAACATCATTTGGGGTAGAATAGTCCCAGGACACTTCATGTATATTGGCGAGTCTGCCAACAGCACTGTGTAATTGTGTATAGTTTTGGGTCACACTAAGTGATAAAAATTCTCCAGAAGTTTTTTTTTTTTTTTTTTTTTTTTTTTTTTTTTTTTTTTTAGCTGTCACTTTCAAAAATATTTATACATTGTTATATAGGTTTTTTTATAGCAAATGAAATTAGGATGTTGACTTAAATAAGAATGTTGGTTGTGTCAATCTTAATTAGGTTTCTTCTAATGTCCCTGGGCTCTGCAGGCTGATAAGCTCTAGTGAGTGAAATGATTCGTTTACATTTACAGATTCTTTTTGTCCTCTTTTTCTAACATTCTGTAATTGTTCACATAAAAATAAGGTGGTCTCAGAATGTGGACATTTTGATTTGTGACCATAAGGTGAATGAATATGTTCTAAACTAAGTCTGCTTCAAGATCAATGACATTAGTGTGTGAATTCAGAATGGCAACTAGAACTAGACTTTAAGTTTCATGTACGCCAGACTTTGTTTTTTCATTTTTGTGTTTTTGGTCCTGGGAACTGAACTACTACTGTACTACTGAGCTATATTCCCGTTCCTTCTTTTTTTATTTTTATTTTTTATTTTGAGATAGCTAAGTTTCCAAGGCTGACCTCCACTGTGATCCTCCCACATCAGTCTGCTCAGTCACTGGGATTACAGGTATGCCATCACACCCAGGTGGATCTTGTTTTTTAAAATATTTAACCCTTGGTGCCCACATTCATATGTGGCACCCGGGAAGGATTCAGTCAAATGAATAAATTAATATATGAGTGATTAAAAATTTAGTACAGCTATTCTTAAATCATCATAATTCAGGGAAAGATTAAAAGAGTAAAAGAATAAGATATGAGGACAAATTCTGTAATTATAAAACAGAACAAGAAAGAGTTTTTAGTAAAACATAAATTAAAATTTAGAGAATCAAGGGCTGGGCACTGTGGCACAAGCCTGTAATCCCAATGGCTCAGGAGACTGAGGCAGGAGGATGCAGAGTTCAAAGCCAGCCTCAGCAATGGTGAGAAGCTAAGCAATTCACTGAGACCCTATCTCTAAATAAAATTCAAAATAGGGCTGGGGATGTGGCTCAGTGGCCAAGTGGCCCTGAGTTCAGTACCCAGTACCCCAAAACAAAAAAATATTTAGAGAATCAAGAAGATCTTTAAAAATTGAATTTGTGGGTACTGGGAATATAGCTCAGTTGGTAAAGGGCTTAACTCACATGCACAAGGCCTTGGGTTCAATCTCTAGTACCACCAAAAAAAAAAAAAATTATATTTATGTTTTATGTTGATCAAAATTAATCATATCATAGAGATGTAAATATACCTAATATATATTCATGTATTTAAATATATTATATGTGTATAATATGTATTTTATAATTTATATGTTTATATGAATACATAGTACATATAAAACTTTATTAAATGTATATGTATTACTGTTTTCAATCTGAGAGGATCCTTGGAAGGAAGAAAGCTGGAAATGAGAATATTAACTCTCCTAGTTTTGAAACATCTCAGTTTAAAGTATGTCAGAAGTGAGCTATTTGAATATTATTTTTAAATTTCATTTCCATTTTTAATAGTTCTGTTTATTTGTTTTTCAAAGCAGGGTATATTTAGAAAAAGTACATCAATTACATAACCAAAATTAATCAGAAGTCTTGTTCCAATCAATAATTCAAATATTTAAAGCAAGAATATTACTTCTTCTGATGTAATTTATAAAATGTGCATTCTCAATAACTGCTTTGCAAATATCTTGTTTAAGATTTTTTTTTCAAAAATTAGAATGCAGTAATTTAAATTACAAATCCATCATGTTTTTTCTGAAAAATATTTTGAATGATTATAAAGTAGTCATTTAAAGTTTACTTTAAAAAGAATTAAACAAACTTAGTAATATTTTTCTAGGTTGGTTTTATAGAGAACTATTTATGACTCTAGAGCTAAAAAGCAATTTTGGTTTAAGTTCATACAGACTAAGGTATACAACTGAAATATTGCAGTGATTAAACTAAAAATTACTGATAATGCACCATTATATTACAGCTTTTAAAAATCCCTTTTACAACTAATTTAACACCATAGCAATATTATTTCTGAGACATAAAATGTACGAAACTAAAATAATATATTATAGGTCTTTATTTAAAAGGGTAATGAGTTACTTTTAATGTATTAATGTGGGAATGAAACTCTAAAATTCTCAAAGCTACAAAAGGTCATGGTATTTATTAAATTGATGATGATTGTACTCTACTATGTGTCTCATGGCCATGCATCATACACGCCTAATTTTTCTTTTCCTTGTGGATTTTAGCCTTTTGGGGTGTTCTTTCTAGCTCTAAAATGTACAGAAAATAAATTAAACGCTTATTTTATATGGAAAATAGTTTCCTCTTCTCAAGGTAAAAATGTATTTTCCCACAATTCATAGCACATATCTACTGTGAAACTCATTCCTCACATGAAGTGAATAGGACTTGCATTTCCAGTCAGTTTCTTGGCATTCCCAGTAAAAACCCTGGGAAGTCAGAACTAACTCCTCACTGTTCCTTAATTAGACATAGCTCATGAATTGAGAAGCAGGGTTGCTGGTGAAGATAATCAAACTCTGTCTTCCAATCAATCAAATTCCAATTTTAGTTAGATTTATTTCCCCTGGAAGCTTGAAATAGATGAATACTCATTATTATTTTATTTATTTTTTTTTTTGGTCATGAAGTATTTGAAATGGTTTACCCAATCTGATAGGTTCCTGAAAGCAAACTTATTACTTTTCTTCCAAATAGTGAAGTTTGATCCTTTCCTACATCCACACATAATGAAAGAATTTAATTCTAAATATGTTGGATTGCAAAGAGAAGTCTTTGAATTTCATTCCGAGTAACTGAAAGGTGATCATTAATATGCATAAGTATCTCAAGAAGGAAAGGGTTCTTGCACAGAACAGAAAAAAAAAAAAAAAACTTTTGATGGTAAGACATTTATCAAATACATTTTTGTTGCCAAAGTATTAGAGAAAACTATATGACATTATTATCTTAATACTTTGGAATTTACAATTAAACATGTCTAAAATTTTGGCATCATTTTTTGAAAATAAAAAGAAAATCCTATATTCTTCTTAAATAATTTAATCTCACCATTGCCCTTATCAGTTTGTCATTTTATACCACTTCATTCTCTTTTCAATATGACTAAACCTTACAAATCTAACATATAAAGTATTAATAGCCAGCTTCTTTAATTAGCATGTTTTAAACTCATCTTTCCAATTTTGCACACCTTTTCACATTTTATTGTTCTCTGTTTCTATAGTATACTGCAAAGATAAACAGAGACAAGTAGACTAACAAAAAGCACCTTGACTCTCCTTTACCCAAGACTACTCATGAAAGACATTTGCACAGGGCACTCAAAGACAAGAAAGGTCTGTAAGACACCTCTTAAAGGTGTTCTGGAGAACAATTTGATCTGTGGATTAAAGGGCCTTAAAATGTGAATCTGCCTTGACAAAGTGATTTTATTTCTAAGAATGAATGCAAAGAAAATAGTAATAAATGGTGAAGATATTGTTCCATTGCTCACAGCAGCAAAATACATAGTGGACTGGGTAAGAAACTGAATGTGCAATCTGCAGTATGCATTTATATCAAGTGATATCCAATAATATGGACTAGCACACTTCACAAAAACAGCTATACCTTGATCATATTTATGTTAAAACTATAACATATATTAATAATAAAATACTGCGAGCAGTACGTATGTCTAGTTGGTGAGATAACCAGGATAACAGGAAACTTTACTTCTCACCTTTTATATCCTTGTGCTTATTATAATAAACATGTATTTCATACCAACAAAATAACAAAAGTTATTAGCTCAGAAAGACAGGAAACCAATTTGACAACTTAATAGTGACTTATACCTAATCGCTGGATTAAGGACAATTAAGGTATTTTTCAACATGAATACTTAGAAAACATTCTTCCACAGTACGTCTTATTTTGTAATCAGATGAAATGAGCATTTAGATGTTTCTTTTGTCAAAGCAATTCTTAGTCTTTCTACTGTACTTTTTTTTTTTTAAGAAATGCCAGATTTAATTTTTCTCCCTGCTTCTTGGCTTATTCACGTCAAAGCCTTGTAGTGTATGTAAACTCCTCCCTTCCTGCAAAATCACTCTCTTCATTACTATGTCCTTCTTGATCTATATACATAGAAATGTGCATTTACTAATGGTAATATTATGAACATAACTAAATGATAGTGTACAACCTGAAGACTTTATTTTTCCTCTCTGAAGGAGAAGACCAAATAATCATGAAATAAAAAGAAATAAAAGGATAAGAAAAAAATGATGACTACAAAATTTGAAAAAGTGAAAGAAATCACATGAACTCAAGATCTGGAATATGCTATCCTAAGTTTGTGAGCTTGGTTATGCATGAACTATATTGATCCTGATATTGTAACACAACCAAACAGGCATACCTTTCAGACACATCTACTTAGCTTAACAGTCATGTTTCTCCAAGTTTGCCTAAAAGTTCAAAATTTCCATGAATGAAAAATAAAGTAGAAAAATTACATGAGAGAAAAGCAAACCTTTAAAGTGAGTTGTGTATTATTTTACATGAAAAAGCAATAAAATAGTATGCACAATCTAGTCTCAAGTGCAAAGATAACATCTGATATATGCCCAGGTTCTTGAAATTCTAAAAATATTTCAATTTTTATCCCAAAAGTGCCAAACGATCAGTTAAAATGCTTGCTATTTGAGTGAATCTTCAATTTTAGGATTAGTCTCTGAGTAAGATTTAGGATTAGCTTCTGACAACTTTAGGCTCCTTAGACTTTCAAAACCTCCCAAGTTAAAAAAAAATTAAAAAAAAAAAAAGAATTGTAATGCATTCTGCTATCATACAGGAAAAAAAACAAAAAACACCTCCCAAGTATTTTCTAAGTAAGCCTCTGAACAAATAATTGAGCCTTATCCCACACATGATTTGGGTCACTGCACATTTGTTCACTTCTCTCCTGGTGCTAACTGGCAGAAGGCACAGCACTGGATACACGCGTTCAACTTCTCACTTTCGGCACTAAATTGATGGTGAATGCTTTCTTTATCAGCACCAGTGTATTTTCTTGAAAGTTTTCTACTTCAGGCTTTTCCCCCCAGTGGTAATAAACTGGCTAAAAAGATGACTTAACTATCTGTACATTGCCTTTCTTTAAATTTTTCATACTTCTAAGTGCAAATTATGTGATACATTAAGAGATAGTAGCATCAATATATCCAATGCCTCAAAACTTGGCTCTGTGAAAAGTAAAACTGATGCAGCAAGTTCATGTGAAATGAACCTGAACTAGTATACTCTATTTAACTCAGCAATAGCTTTAATAATTAGCATGCTGTTAAAAATACAGACAGAGCCAGGTGCCGTGATGAACGCCTATAATCCCAGCAACTCTGTAGGCTGAAGAAGGTGGATCACAAATTCAAAGCCAGCATCAGCAATTTAGTAAGGCCCTAAGCAACTTAGTAAGATCCTGTCTCAAAATAAAAAATGAAAAGGACTGGTGATGTGGCTCAGTGGTTAAGCGCCCTTGGGTTCAATTCTTGGTAGGAAAAAAAAAAAAGGACACAACTTTGAGAAGCAAACCTAATAAAAGTTTTAACTTTTCAGTCATTGTAAGAGTTTTTGCAATTTATGTAACCTCCTCACGAAAGAGGTATTGTTTATTTGCTTTGTTATGTAAAATAGAAAGTCATGATACTTACCTTAAATTGTTTGGGAGGATTAAATAGATATAAGATAATGCAAGTAAACTATTCAGCCCAATGCAGATAAAGCATTTAATAAATGCTAGAACCTTATCTTATGCTGTTCAGGTTTTTCTGAGTAGGCAAAATCTAAAGGCATGCCAATAAATATTGAACCAACATTTTCATTACTGTTAATTTTAATCATGACAGATCCAATCTCTACTATAATATTCAAATAATGGTTTGATTCATGTATTTCCAAATGAGGCAAAATTTTATGAAAGTAATGTTGTCTTTGGAAACTACTAAGTATGATTATTGTTCCTTGGAATGAAAGGCTTTTTTTTTTAATTAACAATAATGTTGTACAAAAAATTTTCCATTGAAAGTTACATAGGAATATGGCATTTCAGTTTGCTGGGTAAGTCCAGGATTGATAGTCCTGTTCAGTTGATAGAAAATTACCCATGGCAAGGTGCCAAGCAACTCAGTGAGACCCTGTCTCTAAATAAAATACAAAGGGCTGGGGATGTGGCTGAGTGGTCGAGTGCCCCTGAGTTCAATCCTTGGTACCCCACCCCACAAAAAAAGAAAAATTGCCCATTTTTTTTGGATGCATCAAGAAATGCTAGTTTTTTTGTTTTACTGGTTTGAAGAACAGAAGGTAAGAAGTAAAGATGGGGAAATTCGGAGATGTGATCCTCTGTGGAATCAGGAAAGATTAAAGTGGGAAGGAAAAACTGGGATAAAAGTTAATGGGTAAATGTTTGCTTATCTTAGTAGACTCTAATTTATAGCTTGAAGATTCATTTCAAGCAACATGACATATTATTATGATATCCATAGGCACAACTAGTATTCCCTAAAATTTCCAAGGTACAATTGTTACACTGCTGTTAACTGTCAAGGCAGACAGCAGCAATGAGGGAAACTCAGGTTCTGAGCCTAATTCTTCTGTCCACAGCTTGAGAGAACTAGGTCATCATAATTTTGATCCCTCAAGAACTATTATATGTTTATGATAATATCATATGAATGGTGAACCTTTCTCTAACTGCACTAAATTGTGTAATGCATATTATCCATTTACACACTTGCACTCCCAGACTTGCAAACACCATCTACTTTTTACTCCCATACACACACATGATCTTAATGAAAATGATCTTGGCTTTGCAAGTTAACAGTGAACAGAACATGAGTATATTGTATAGTGATACTTCTCTTCAAAGCACAGTACTCACAGTACTGAACACCTGAGAAATACTTTTATGCCTGACATAGTTGAAGAACATAGAGTAGGGCTTCACCTCACTTATAAATATGCCAAGACAATTTTTAATCCAGAATTTTTTTTGATTATGGAAGTTTTCTTTTTCAGTATAATTGGGTTTACTACCCATATTAGTATTAACACTGTTTAATTTGGTTCTCTGCATAATTTTCAAAATCCATCAAATGCATATCAGTATTTTATAAGTACCAATGGGTAACAAAGGGTACTAGATTATTACTCGATTTTCTTCTTGTTTGTCCTCATTAATTGTGGACACAGATTATACTAACATTAGTTCTCCCTTCCCTGAAATAGAATAAGAAAAAGTCTTGGCTAAGATCTTGATCTACTGACTAGGTAAGATTAAGACTTGAATCTCAGTTTTCCCCCTTATAAAATAGTCTAGCTTTATCTACCAATAAAGTTGGGAGCAAAATAAATGAATAAATAAGCAAGTGAATAAATACAATGTTAAAGATAACATTACTCCATAAAAGGATTCTTAAAAATAAAATTAAGGATACTATGTTACATGTATGTTTCATTTCCAAAATTAAATAGTAAATTATTTACACCAAAGACCCATAAATAATTTCACGTGGAAAGGAATATAAGAAACTTAATTTTTCTTCTCATTGCATATTTCTGACATTAACTTCTCTTATCTATAGAATCTCATATTCTCTAAGGTATTATGAAATAATAATATGGAGAAAATATCATATCTGGACTGGGGATGTGGCTCAAGCGGTAGCGTGCTTGCCTGGCATGCGTGCGGCCTGGGTTCGATCCTCAGCACCACTTACAAACAAAGATGTTGTGTCCGCCGATAACTAAAAAATAAATATTGAAATTCTCTCTCTCTCTCTCTCCTCTCTCACTCTCTCTTTAAAAAAAAATATCATATCTGAGGAAAATTGTATGAAGTTTGCCTGACATTAATAGTAAGTCTCACTTTGAACCTGAATATAGATTAAAGAACTGTATCCTTACAAAAAAATGATAAATGTTGAATAGTTAATCACTCTCATTTGATCATTAAACAATATGTATTCCAACACCACCTAATATTGCACATATGTATATATGCAATATATTGCACATGTATTATGTGTTAATTAAAAAAAAGAACTAGGTGTTTGGCCAGTAAGTAAACTTCATGGTTTTCCTGAAAGCAATGTGATTCTCAGGTTTCTATCTCTGTCTTCTACTCAGATGATTTTCAATGCCGTTCCTTTAAAAAAAGTGCACAGTAAATTTACCATGTTTAGAAATGACAGGATGCCAGCCAACCACTCACAGATTTCTAAGAGGCACTTAAATAAATTGATGTTTGGTCTTCTTCAGAGGATTATTAAGTGAGCATCCATATCAGGATCTGCTCAGTTTGTTCACAGTGCTACTCACATACCTAGACAAAGGGAAAGAAATACAACAAACATGGGAGGGAAAAATGCATTTTTTGATTTTGTTTTGTAAATTTTTTTGCTTTATTTTGATATAAATAAAATCACCTGCAGGGAGTGAAATGCCTTAGGGTTAAAAAAAAAAAAATCCCATTTTAAGCCTTAGCCCCTTCAGGAAAATAAGCAGAGCAGGTGTTCTTTTGACCTTGGTGTGTTGCATTCTACTCCTATATTATGGGTCTGTCAACTGAGAGAGTGGAAGGTCCCATGAACCTTACTTGAGTGCAGTAATTATCCATCAGTTCAGGGACTCTTAACAAAATCAATTTATCTCATTTGCAAATATTTACTAAGTAGCTCAGTTAATTCTCTTTTCTGGAACAAACAAGCAGATTGGGCCAGTTACTAGGCAGCCCTCAGCACTCCAGGAAAACACTCAGGGAACATCCAGGCTCCCACTTTCCTGGAATCATAAGGTTGTGTCCTTAGACTTGCCCCTTAAAATGCAATCCCCAATCAATGCCTTTGGATCACCTTTTTTGCTTTACAGTTATAGTAATCTGTAACTAGTCTCCTCCAGTGGATTTGCTATTTCCATTCTTTGCTCTGCACTCTTAAAAGTAGGGGATTTAAGGCAATGAGAGTAGGTGGATGTAAAAGAGAAAAGAAAAAAAAATGTTCAAGAGATGACAACCTTTTAACATGAAAATTACCTGGGACAAGTTAAACAGTTGCTCTGACATATGCAAAGATGTTCGGATACACATGGGCTCTCATTGCCTGTGGCTAATCTTGGCCTTTTGGAAAACACTAATGCAAGTGGATGGTTTCTAGCCTCCAAATGGTACAATATAAGTGAGTATCCTACCTCTGGGATAAAGAAAAGGAGGAGAAGGTGAAAAAAACATCTAATAAAAGAACAATCAGCCTCTTTGTGCTAAACACAGAGGAAAGAAAGATAAGTAGAGAGAAAGTTGTGATGGGGGAATGGGGAAGAAAGGAAATACTGCAAATATAAAAAAGAAAGCATATCTGTGGCATAGAAAATATTTTAACAAAATCAATCTTTATATTTCTAGCCTCAATCCTAAATATAAAAAATGAAACCGTACAGAGAGTAAAGACATTATCAATATCACTTGTAGTATTAAATTGACATCGGCTCTAATACCTATAACCTAGGTTTTCAAGGGACTCATTGGATGTCACCAGCTAATCTGACAACAAATAAAGTATTCCAACAGTAAGAAATAAAAGATGCCAGAAAACAAAACATTTAATGCAATAATATGGGGCAAGGAGGGATAACTAAGCATGAACAAACACAGTGGAGTGGGCCTCACCTTAGGGGCTGCATTTGTTACTCCAACCAAATAGCAGCCAATTCTGATGAGCAGCTTTTTTGAGCCATTAAGACTCCATTTATGGACCAACAGTGTGCTTGGAGGTTACAGGTCCCATACACGCGGCTGTTCTTACTCTGGTTATCTCTGAGAACCAAGGAGGTTATAGTACTGCAAGGGCAAGTGTCTCAAAAGTGTTATCAGTTTGCTCAGATAGTAGCATCTTGAATAGTCTCTCACAAGGACACAAATATTATTTTCTGTTCCCCATGGATAGCCTTAGGCCTCACTAAAGGCAAAAGTCAACGTAGTCAACCTAGTCGCCTGCCTAGTCGTTCGTACCTAGTCGTTCGTGCTTGAATACATCCCACTTGTGAGTAGCAGATTAATCTTTTTTTTTTTTTTGGAGTTAATATTTTCTTCATGTTTATTGTTAGCATTTTAAACAAATTTTTCCATTTTCAGATAATTATAGGTTCACATGCTGTTGTAAAATAATTTTCTACAATATTATCTTACAGATTTATAGTACAGTGTCACAACAAGGATATTGACATTGATGTTGAGATAATCATGAAACAGAACATTTCTATTACTATAAGACTCTTTTGATCTTTTATAGTGATACCCACTTCTCTTGGTTTGGTTTTGTTTTGTTTTCCAATGCTAGGGATTGCCTTTTTAAAATCGTAAATCATTAAACTTACAATTTATTCTTCAGATTTTCAATTTTCTGGAACAGATGTGAGACTTGAAATTTGTATTGTCAGTGATAACTTTCACATTTGAAAATCTCACTCAGTTTTTATTTATTTATTTATTTTGGTTCTGCCATATTTATTTGTTTTTTTTATTTTTAAATATTTATTTATTTTTTGGTTGTAGTTGGACACAATAACTTTTTTTTTTTTTAATTTTTATTGTTGGTTGTTCAAAACACTACATAGTTCTTGATATATCATATTTCACACTTTGATTCAAGTGGGTTATGAACTCCCATTTTTACCCCGTATACAGATTGCAGAATCACATCGGTTACACATCCATTGATTTACATATTGCCATACTAGTGTCTGTTGTATTCTGCTGCCTTTCCTATCCTCTACTATCCCCCCTCCCCCCATCCCCTCCCCTCTTCTCTCTCTACCCACTCTACTGTAATTCATTTCTCCCCCTTGTATTTTTTTTCCCTTTCCCCTCACTTCCTCTTGTATGTAATTTTGTATACCCCTGAGGGTCTCCTTCCATTTCCATGCAATTTCCCTTCTCTCTCCCTTTCCCTCCCACCTCTCATCCCTGTTTAATGTTAATCTTCTTCTCATGCTCTTCCTCCCTACTCTGTACTTAGTTACTCTCCTTATATCAAAGAAGACATTCGGCATTTGTTTTTAAGGGATTGGCTAGCTTCACTTAGCATAATCTGCTCTAATGCCATCCATTTCTCTGCAAATTCTATGATTTTGTCATTTTTTAATGCAGAGTAATACTCCATTGTGTATAAATGCCACATTTTTTTTTATCCATTCGTCTATTGAAGGGCATCTAGGTTGGTTGAAGAGGATTTTTTTTTTGAAAAATAATTTTTCCAACCTTATTGAAAAGAAAATTTACTGAGGGAGAGTGAATGAGTTGCCCAAATTATACTGCTACAGATAAGAATAGAATCCTGATCATTTACCCTCAACTCCAGGGACTTCATGATTTTATACTTCCTGGAGACAAATGTAGAGAGAATGAATTGGTCAGGTCCAGTGGAAGTTCACATGAGATTGGAGGAGACACTGGAGGAAGTCAGCCCTTACAATTGTAGACCATGAGGGTTGATGTACATAACATGATGAATTCATTCTCTTATAAAATCATGAAATCCCTGGAGTTGAGGGTAAATGATCAGGATTCTATTCTTATCTGTAGCAGTATAATTTGGGCAACTCATTCACTCTCCCTCAGTTTTCTCTTCAATAAGGTTGGAAAAATTATTTTTCAAAAAAAATCCTCTTCATTAGATGACTATGAGAACTAAATACAACTATCTATACATAATGCCCATCTAAGTGCTTAATAAATGTAAAAGTCATCATAAATTTGTTTGCATCTAATACCCCCACTTTCAGTGTATCCCTCTCCTTACTCTATATATTTAAGTCTTAACTCTCTTTAATACCCTTGTAAATGCCTACATGAGCCATTAATCAGGTGGGTTGGTAGTACCCACAAAATCTATTTTTATTTTCTAGTGGATACTTAACATAGTGGGATTTTGATCATGCAATCATTCTCTAGATACTTGCTAGGTACCTACTATGGGTCTGCAAAGAGTTTCATTACATTTTGCGGCTTTTAAGATAGCAGATTCTGAAGTGAATAGCCAGTTTCTGTAAGCAGAGTGTAAGACTCAATGTGACAGAAATCCTATCTTGTAGTTTTTGTGTAACTATAGAGACTGAAGTCTAGATGCTGGAGTATAGATGTGTTGATAAGTTGCAGTTGCTGGAAGTGTTTTCTGTCTGGAAAATTTTGTCTGTGTATACAACAGGACTTCAAGATATGACTACTCTGCTATCATCAGGAAATTCACAAATGCTCCCAGAACCATGACTATATTAACAGAAAACCTCTAGTGACTCTACTGCAACTATCTTTCCATATTTTCTTCTTCTTCTCACTTCACTGATGCTATTATAGATATGGTATGAAGCCACAGGGGTGGTCATTTTGGTAGCTTGTGGCATTAATTCTGTAATAACATAATGAATAAGTTCACATTCTATACTAATATTATTTTTTAGATGTGGCCTTTTCATTCTTTGGGGAAAAAAGTGAAATGGAAGAAAGCAAGGCTTAAATTTAATATATGTACCCCTTCAACGAGTCACATATATAATGAGTACAGAAAATCCTGCAAGAACTATCAAATTGCAGGAAAATTCTATTATCCACTAATAGTACTGAATTGAAATTTAAAAATATCTTAACAAAAATGACAGTCCTTCAATCTATGTTTCTTTTGAGACAATGAAGGACTTAAAGAGTTGGGATTCCCATCTAATCCTTAAAATATTTTTGAGAATTTTGCTCACTGTTTTTGAGATAGTTCTCTTTAAGAAAATTGAATTCTTTAAGAATTTTTTTATTAGACTTACTGATTTAGGCTCCAGTCATGCTGACCATTGCTCCTCTGCAAGCCTCAAACTAAAACCTAGTTTGTAGGATTAAATGTAAAAATGTACATGGGACAAGGGGAAAACATCCAATATAATAAATAATTGTAGGTAATGCTATTTTAAGTAAGAGATGATATCAGCTGAGAAGTACGTCCTGAGAAAAATTATTTCCATCATGAAAGGGAAAATGTATTATATATTATATCTAAGTATGTTCAGAAAATACTAGAAATCAATTAAACACACACACACACACACACACACACACACACACACACACACCACTCTCCTAATACATTTGTCATTATGACCTAAATAGTATGACTTCATGTAAAACTAGTTTCCATGAAAACCTAAACCTTTTGAAGTCACTTATCTCTAAGTACTTGAACTGCCTTTCATTAAGAAAAGCATTATGTTGGGAAATAAATCATGGCCAATGTTTAGCTAACAGTGCATAATTATGTATGCATCTAAGTTAGAGAAGCACTTTATATACCAACAGTGTGTTAGTAAAGAAGAAAAATAAAAATTATAAAAGAATATTTTACCTCCCCAAAACTTTTAGTTGACTTTTATATCCTCAACTGACATTTTTGTTGAATTTCTCAAAGTCATAGTGCCATTTAATATAAGCATTTCTGTGTATTTGCCTTGAAGTAACACAAATCGGTATAAATTGAAAAGGTATTCTCTAAACACAAAACTCACAAGAACCCATCTAAGAAATTCTCATCCCTGCCTCCTTCCATCAAATAAATGAAAATATTTCAAATCAATATTTCAAATAATATGGTTCCCATTAACCATCACATGTCAATTGCCTTGATGAGAGAACACTTAAAATTTTCAGAGAATCCAAAGGACACCCTCCAACCAAAGACAAAGCAATGACAAAAGCAACATCAAAAATCCCAAGACACCTGGGCCTTGGATAGCCTGTTGTGAATTCTCCATTCCTATCTTCAATTCCACTTTCAATTCCATGGCAATAGAATTTTAAAATCCAACATACAAGTCTCCGCAAAATGCTGTTTTCTCTTCACTAAAACCACAAAAATGATTCAGGTCCTGAAATATGTGACGTTACTACTTGAAAAAGAACATTTAATTCATCCTCTTTTCTGATTAAGAGGTATCAATTATCCCCAAATCACCTCCACCATTAACCTTGTCCCCTAATAGCCAATCAGATAAAAGATGATCAGAAGTATGGAATAGAACAGTAGGAGTTGACAGTTTTGGATTGAACAATGATATGCTAGACTCTTCAGAAAATACTTGAAATTCCATGACATGTAGCCTTCTGTCTCTTTTGTTTAGGGATGATTTGACTCATAGAAGGGTGGGTAAAAATGGAAATGTAAGAGCAAGGAACTAAGCCAAGACTGAGTCCTGGCATTTCTGCTGGAGCTATCACATCTTCAAGAGATGCTTCCTGAACTTATAAACATGCGGGGTCTATTTTAAAATGGCCACTTAAAAAAAAAAAAAAAAAAAGCAAACAAACAAAAAATGCTGGCATTCTTTTGGAAGTTAAAAAGGGCTAATATTATGATGTTTGTTATTCAAATATTCAAAGTTTTAAAGGACAGATTATAACCTCTAGTGTTACTTGGAAACTTGCAGGAAATATTAGAGAAGAATTGGCTAATAAAAGTTTCCAAACTCATGAAAACAGTCTATAGATCCAATATGAACAGTTGAAATGTGGTTAGCCTACAGGGAAAACTAAGTTTTCAAAGTTTTAATTTTATTTAAATTTAATTAATTGAAATTGAAAAGTGAATAGCTACCATACTGAACAAAGCAGCTTTAGAGGTACTGAAGTTTAGCAAGAGTCTTAATACAAAGGCTTAATATTCTCAAAAACTGTTCTACAAACATGTTTATATATATATATATATGACTGTGACTGTGATAACAAAGAGTGTATATTATAGATAAATATATCCACCAGGTGAAACTATATCAAACTTTAATCTATTTAATCTGGAGGCTTTTTCATGTTTCCTTAAGGCCTTATAGAGAAAGAGAAAGAAAAAAAAATTAAAAGGAGGTAGTTTTTTTTTTTTTTCCAATCAGCACTTCTCTACATTATGGTACCTGGAAGCCAAAGGAAAAAATAGAATGGAGAATAGAAAACATCAACAGCCATACAACAACAAAAACGAGCAAGAGTATTTGATGGAGTGGAAAGATGTGAAGGATTAAGAGACATAACCTTTAACTTCCACTACTGTTCAAAATACGAGGCACACGTGTCAACAATCAGATAGAGTGGAAAACTGATAAATTTTAAAATGTGTTTTGCCAGTAAAATAGAATGTAACCCCAGGACTCAATAATTCTGAAGCTTTAAGAGCCCTTAAACATTATCCACTTCAAACAGTCCGGCATATATTCAAGTAATTTGAAGCCCAGAGAAGTGAAGTGCTCAGTGTCCCTGACATAATAGCCAACTGTGGTCCCAGATCTCCTAGTTTGTACTCTTCCAGTGTGACTTTCCCTCTGCCTCTCCTGAGCACAGACTGATCCCTGATGAGACAAAGAGCCTTATCTCTATCCCCACTTGTTCCAATCCCAGTGAACAGGAAAAAGAAAAAGAATATTTTAATCATGATACTCAGCTTGACACAAAAGCTCCCTTCACTAACATGATATTCCTAAAGACCATGCAATTTACACAGCTTACCAAGCACAGTGTGGAAAAATGAATTAGAAAAGAGAATATTTTACATTGGACAGTTGAAGAGTTTAACATGACTCTTGTTATAGAAGTGGCTTGCACTGTACTCAAAAGTTCCATGGGTCAAAGAGAGATAGCTCCAAGTTTCAAAGCAAATTAAAACTCATTATTATGCTTTTGATGACTCAGTGGGACAATAATAATGTACTAAGATGAAATCAAGTGATTATCTTAAGAAGAAAAATCAAATTATCATCTTCAATTTAGAGATAAAACTTAGATTCATCTAGCTCAAAACTGTCATTTTGCAGGGGGAAAAAAACTGAGATGGCAGATTTTAAATGACAAGTGCCAAATCGCACAACTGGTAGGTAGAATTGAAATTCAGAGGCAGGATTTCTGTCTCCAGGTTCAGGGGGTTTTATTACTCTGGAAACCACAATAAGATAGATGTCAACAAATCAGAAAAGGGGAAATAGGACCATTACTCTGTACATGTCATGGTTTCTTAAAAGTCTTTTACTTTCAATTTGAGTTACATTTGAACATAAAATTTCCCATGGATTTGTATGTAATTTCAAGGAGTATTGATAGAAAGAAGAGAATTATGTTTCAAGAGCTATGTAAAAGATCAGGAAGTAAATTCACTTTATTGCCTGAATTTTACAAACTTTTCTTGGATCGCAGATCATCTTCTACAGATAAATGCCACACTACTACTGATAAGAGCAAAAGATAAAGAACACTGCACATTTTAAATGTCATGTACTTTGAATTTAATACTGTGCTCTTATAAATGAACCCATAAGAGAAAAAAAGAAAATGCTAAATAAATGCAGTGATGGGGCTTACATTCTGGTGCTGCTGGTCTTGTTGATGATAACAGATTTTCCTGTTTGATCCACATTATGATCCAATCCAAAGTAAGCTGCCACCCGATGGACAAGCATCCTCTGATACGATGACATCTGAGGGAACTTTTTATAATGATTACTGAAACAGAGTTACAAGAAAAAGCGAAATCAGCATTTTCATTTCTTGTCCACAGCACATTTTACAGGTAGACACACAAAACTATTTCTCTTTCATCCAAACCACTAAGCCTTTTGCTTTCATTTCTGGCATTACTTAAGTGTCCTCATTTCGAGGCAAGATTTCCACTTATTATAGACGTATTGATTAAGCTACAATACGTATTATTGTTTCATAGTTGCACATTTCTCCTGCCAAAGAGAACTTAATATCTGTTGGAAAGTGTTCTATTTTTGTCCATGATACCTTATCAACAGAGCCAGGCAGAGGACAAATGATATGACATAATACGTGACTGCAGATGCCTATCTGGAGATGTGTCATTACCCAGTTTACAGGGAAAGCAGCACAATTATTTCCAGGCATAACTGACTGCAGCCAGCTGGAGCCCATTAAAAAACTATAATAAAAATGAAAAGGGTCGCTTCGTGGAACAGCTATTCTATGCTAATCGGTGGCCCCCTGTTTAATAGCCATTTTGTCAGGAATTTAACAAGCAGGAGCCCGCGTGGTCCAAGCAACAATCCCCATCAGCATACAACTGACTCCCAACTCCAATAACATCTCCATTTAACAAATCAAGAAACATATTAAACAATGTTTTATGCCTAAATCTGTCCAAAATGAGTAATTTAATTCAAATATCAAACTAAGATCCATCATCTCATCAGCCAGCACTGCCATTTAACATACTTGTTGTCACCAATGAAATCAATAATTTCCTGTTCCATTTTCAAGAGTATCATCCTGTCCCTGCAAAAAAAAAAAAAAAAAGAAAAGAAAATGTTAGAATTAAAGGTTTTATAATTTCCATATCCCAAGGACATAAATAGTTAATTAAATGCATGGAGAAGATTATTTAAATGTATGTGGTTACAAAACGACATCTCATTTTTCTTTAGAATGTGCCGACCATTCACTTACACATTATTTCATTTTGCTCCAGATAATTTTTTATCATTTGTTAAATCTTTGGTAGTATCTAAATTTTATAGTCAGTGTTTATGTTGGCATTCAAGCCATGAGTACCATAAAACATAACAAATAAAAAAATGTTTTAAATTCACAGGAAACTGAAGTAAAATAAAGCCCAGATATTGGATTTAGATAGGTATAAAATTGAATTGAAACCTAATTGGTTTACTTCATATCAATAATTTTATTCTCTATTTTTCCCTCTTCATCAGTTATTTCTTTTGTGACCAGGAAAGTAAAGCTAATAAACTATCATTTATTCATTAAAGTAACAACCCAGGAGTTATAAATCTATCAATAATAAACATGCAAATTTGAAACAGGTAAAAAGAAATGCAGGAGATAGTTTAAGCCATCAGGAAAGGCATGTGCATTGTACAACTGTCTTAGAAATATCTGGATAAATAACTCTAACATTTTATTTGAACCTTCCAATAATAAAGAGGCTTGTTTAATAATTTACCTGGAATTATTCTTTAGAGTGTTAATCAGAAACTCATGTAAGTCTATGCCTGTAGAATCTGTGTATTCTTGGCTGCAGTCTGAAACAAACAGAAGGGCAGAGTTGTAAGAAATGGCGGGAAGATGGGATAGAAAATGCTCACCCCGCCCGCCTCCTTTCCCTCCAGCTCAGGTACATTCTAGAAGAAGCTATTGTTATGAAAAAAAAATATGTTGCATAACTAGCAACCTGGCAGTGTGACATCAAAATGAAAATAAGGCTTGGGGATTGAAAAGATCCTGACTGTGGAAAGACCCAAATATGGAAGGGGAAGTGGGCACAGTCTGGTGTCGGGAGGGGTAGAGACAACTGTCACATGTTCACCCTGTGTTGCAAATCAGTCAGGCACAGCCTCCACATCACAGAAAATCCCAACCTCCAGAGAAGGCTCTAAAGCTTGAGATGTTACAGAACCCTTTTTCTCTTGGAAATAAGGAGGTGAAAAAAAAAATGAAAGTTCTGTTATAAGACCTCCTAAATATTAATCAGTACAAAACACAGGTGGGCACTAAACATTCCCAAGTCTTTCAGCTCTCCTGATGCTAGATAAAACTTACTTTCCATAACCACTTTAAAAAGATGAGCTTTTTGACTCTTGTGTACACCTCGAGTTTTAGGCATAGAGCAGCAAAGACAAGTGTTATAAGCCAAAATGTTGTTTGATATTAGGAGTGGTTATCCCTCCTCAGCAGATCACATGCCCAGTTATTTCTCGGTTATCTTTAAAAAGTCTACTGAAAGGTTATTTATGTGTGGCATTCTTCATTTCAACTTAACTTAGGTTTATTTTGTACAGTGATATGTATGGCAATATTCAAAAGGCTGTAGCTTTAGAAGGAATTACTTTTGGGGGCTTTTTTTTGGAAGGGGGAGTGGGAAGGGTAGAATGTATATTAAAGTAGCATGTGTATTTTTAAAAATGAAACATTGTGTGACAGTGTATGGATGCAGAGACCAAACTCAGGTAAGATGTGAATCAGGTAATCCATGAACATACAGTTCTGTACTTGCTTGGGAGACAACCTCACTGACTGACAGAATCTGGTTGCCATTTGCCTTTTAAGATAAACATGAGGGTTAAGATAGAAAACTGGGTATCATTGCTGTTTACCACTCCAAGTTAACTGGTCTAATCAATCTGAATTTAAGAGCACATTTATATTTACTCCTTTGTACAGCTTGCAATTGAAAACAGGAGATTCACATGTGAATACGAAAGATTATGTGATCCAAAAATATCCTAGCTACACAAATGATAGACTATGAACAGAAATGAAATCAAGTTCACATCTTTTACACGCACACATATGTACACATATAAAATCATATGCAGAGCCTGTCAGATGGTGAATATGCATGTGCTCTCTAGAACAACTTCTAGAACTACATATGTGCCCAAATTGAGGAAGTCAAGGAAACATTTTCACATTCACCTTTTGATAACATTCTGATCTTGGGTTTTTCAGAGGTTTTATCTTTGTTTTTATCCTTTTCTTTTTCTCTCTCAGAGTCATCTTTCCTAGATTTATCCTCCTCTTGCAGGCTGGGAAAACTGGAAAGCTGTAAATGAATTGATTCCTGTTGGGGAGAAAATATAATAATTTAGGGCCAGATTTAATAATCTCTGTCTGGTTTCCATTTTGCATAGAGGTTATTAAGTACAGAAAAATGAAAGCCAGGTGCAGACTTTTTTTTTTTTCTTAAATGGTAAAAATTAAACCTGTCAGAAAAATAATTGCCCTTTAAGGTGAACTGAACTTTAGAAGTCAAGGGGAGGTCATGAGAAACATCTAGTACTGAAACTTTGCCTCATGAATATTAACCTTAACTAAGTTAAATTCCTGTAGATCACAACTCTTATTTTTTCTACAGGCTTATTTTTAACTCCCTAGGAAAAATTCCTTCATCCATCAGCTTGCATCAGAGCCACTGTCATGTATTAAAAAAAAAAAAAAAAAAGGCTTCCGTAGTTCTTTTGTAACTCCTTATAAGGAGAAATTGGCACAAACATAGACAGACAGATTTTACGAATTGTTATTACAGATAGAACAGACATAAAGAAAGCCCTCAATAGCCATTTTATAATAAACTCCTACTTTACAATTTACAATACTCCTACTTTTAAATTTATAATTTACTCCTACAATGATAAATCAAGCTTTATGACACCAGGAATCCCAGGTATGGATTATCATGATTGTTTATAAATGCCATCAATAAGTCATTATAATATATATTTACAAGAAGCATTGCCTTTTAGAAAATGTAGCCAGTAGAATTACATTTTTTCATAAATTGTATATAAATACTTAATTTTTTTTTTCATTTTAGTATCAACTAATCCTTTCCAAAATATAAATAGATTCTCTCGAACCCTCTCTTGCTTCATATAAAATTGACCCTTTACAGTTTGGGAGCTGGATCTTCTCTCTAGTATTTATTTTGTGCTGAAAAACAGGTCATTTTGCATTAATTCACAAACACTAGTGGTTTGTCTGATAGTATGTTCATTGTTTTGAAGAAGAATGAGCCATATCATGTTCATTAGTTTTTTGAAAAAAGTTATGTCATAATTAAAATTATGACAAAGCAGCCAACACGAAGCCCATTTGTTCTTATGTAAGAGATCACATGGTGGGAAGCTTTCTTCCCAGGAGTGACATTAAAATTTATGATGTAGGGGGAAAATGTATTCCCAGTGACTAATAGTGTCTCTCATGGAAAAGCAAGCTAATGCTCACTTTACATGTGACTAAATCGATGCCGGCACCTCCTCTAACTGTGACCAATCTGGTCTTCATAATGGTTCTTGGCAAATCTGGCTAACCTAACAGGCATAAAACAAAAGTCCTCTGAGGCCAAATCTCTTTTGTTGGGAGGGGCTCCACTGTGAACGCCTGGCTAGAACAAAGTCACCATGCTTGGAAAAACAAACAAATAAAAAACATAGAGGAGGAAATAAAACATGCTCTCCTGATAAATATTTATCTCATCTGTTTTTTTTTTTTCTTTGATTGCCACATGTTTATCCTGGGGAATTGGATGTACATGAAATATGTAAAATGAAATGTGATTTGATTATAGTGCCTTTCACAACACAATTTGGGGAAAAAAATGTCTTAATTGACAAAGGTTCAAGCAGACTACAGGGTAATGATTTGCTTCTACTTGTTCAGGAAAACACTGGGGCACTTCTGGCTAAGGCATGACTGCGGGCTATGACAGGGAAGAATCGATTTGCCAGTTGATTAAGGGGGGAAACTGTGGATTGGGCACCCTGATCATGAAAATGGTCTCATTACTTCTTCAAAACCAACTGAAACATTTAGCCTCTGTAAGCTTGAATCTACAATCAAAGAGGCTTGGAAATACAATTTAAATGCAAGAGCAGAAGCACAGAAAAACTTTCACTACAAAAAAAAAAAATATGTACAAACTGATGCCATGTGTTGACAAATACTACACTCAGGAAAAAAAAACTACTTTTCTGTACATAAATACGCATTATGGTGTTGAAAGAACACACAAAAGTGCTTTAGAGTTGGTAAAAAACAATCTGTTATTTTTTAATATTTTTATTGATATACTCAATAATAAAATACAAGTGTTAATAAATACATTGGTACAGGATAAGTTTATATCCAACAACAGTAAAAGAATGATTCAAGTTGCAGTAATACACTGATAGGTAAATAGTATAACATTAGAAAAGCAAACTTCCTTTAACTTAAGGACAGACTGAACCATCAGGTATGGGTCTGAGATCAAGTAATACAGGTAGCAAGAAAGTCTTTTCCACACAGGAAAATGAAGGCAGTTTTCCAAATACTGTGAATATACAAACATTGGGGAAGCGATACAATCCATATACTGTATACTTCTGCCACTGTTCTCTGGGTTCAGTCCACACATTTTGCTAGTGCCGGTGAGATCTAATGAAGGCATTGCATATAAACTCAAAGATCTGCTTCTTTAGTCTCTAAAAAGGTAGCAGGGCCACTTGCTTATGTGTGTGTCTGGGTATTTTCTATCAGCCCCCTGTTCCCACCACTCCCAGCTAGTTAAAGAAAAGCTTGCAGGCTCTAATTCTCTCCTACAAGCTACTCTTTGTTTCCTGAGCTTGGAACCAGCAGGAACAAAGCACCGTTTGCATCTGATTTCTCTGCACCAATCATACGGAGAAACTAGATTTAGGTCCAGGTTGGACACTATGATACAGATGATGTCTTAAAAAAATGTCTTCCTGTGCTTTGTCCAATGGGACTAAAAGCAGATTGAGTCTATAGAGGCTGTCCTCCTCTGCCTGGCACTAGGAGTGGGAGACAACTGGAGCATTACTTCTGCTAGGGTCTGTCATTCCGCAGAGTTAACACGTATCATGTGCAGTACATTATAAGCCATCAATCAACATTTAATAATACAAGCCATGATATTCACATTATTCCCCCCTTTCAAATCTCCATTAAAAATAGAAGCACAAATAAAATGCTGAAGAAAAGCCACACATTTCTCAGAGCCCAAGTTAAATAAAGCAGATGTAGGAAACATAGTAATGGCCACTGAATGATAGCCTGTTCATGCCTTGTGACATGAGTGGCAGGTTAAGAAAATGAGGCTAGAAAAAAAAATACTCTTAGGACAAAAGTCTATAAGGAATTTATTTTTGGTCCTTTTAAAGAAAGTGCTCTCAATGTTCTCTATGTCCATGAAGAGAATTTAGAGTATTTCAATTAAAATGAAGAGAGAAGAGCAAAACAAAACCAAACAAAAATAAGGACATCTTAATCAATTTTCCCTCCCCTGGGCTCAGATAAATCATTTTAACTTTTGTCCTGACTGCTCTCAGCCTCTTAAAAAATAAGCAAAATTTCAGCAGCAAGACTATTTTTATAAAAGCTAATGTGCTGCCTAAAGGCAAACAAAAATAAATATGATGTGAACTTTTTCATTTTGTCATACAAGAGTTTTGTTAAAATTTAAATTTTTGGAGCCCAATAATCTTGCCGTAAGGAGCAAAACTAAAGGTAAGGAGATGCAGCGAAATGTTAATAATGTTAACTTAAATTCACCATCAGCTCAGATTCATTTCTGGATAATTTTTGCAGTATTGAGCAATCTCCACCAAAGCCCATAAAGTATGTCTTCAAAGTTCAATGCACCTTAGTCATTATTTCACAAGTGTCATACGAGCCAACGGTTGTGTTTCTTATAGGCAAGTGCTTTTTGGGGAGCTGAGAGGTAAGACATCTCCAACAAGGAAGGAGACAGGGTACTTAGGGCTATATTTGGTTCAGCCTTATCAAGAGAGAGCCTTGGAGGAAATTCAGCACTACTGTGCTTACTTTTTTTTTATTTAAGTTTTAATCTAAATTCTTTTGAATTCCTTTCCATTTGCAGTTTTCAGAGAGTCTGGAAAAAAACAAACGTAATACTCTGTGATAAGCTTTTAAACTATTTTAAAATGTCTCATAAACAGGTGTTGAAGCAAGAAAAGTATTTCTTTCTTCAGGTGTACTCTTCTCCCCCAAAACACTGTTTAATGCCAAATTCATCATCATGCACACAGAGACAGGTCTAGCTCATGCAATTCAAGATAGTGACAGGGATTATACCTGATCCTGAAGGCTTTCAGCTCCTGGTCTGGCTGTTGACTCCTCACAGACGGCTAGACTTCGAGTCAGTTTACCTTTTCCTGCTCCTGACTGGGGGGTGGGGAGAGGGGGAAGAAAGGGAGAGAAGGAGAAATAAAGAAAACAAACAGAAAGCATGCTCAGGCTGTCAAATCATCTCCAGGTCCACATGACATTTCCAAAATTTTAAAAAGCAAGTTCTAAATCTGTTGCTCAGTACTGTCTACACCTGGGCAAAGCATCAGACCTCTCTGTTGATGGGGATGGAGATAGAGGAGAAGATGAGTGGATGTATGCAAGGAACAATTTTAGCCAACTGTGCCCATTACTTTGGAAACACATGAAGAATGAATTGCTGCCATGTCATACAAATATTAAGAGAAAAATAGCTGACAAAATCAACTTCCCCTAAAATTATGCTCAGAGGGATTTGACTGAGAAGATGATTAAATGATAAAGTGTACTAAATAGCAGTACCTATTTATTTTAAGGCAGAAATCAGTTGGTGAGACTAAATCATCTACCCCAAATTTTATTTAAAATAAAAATAAAACAAAAGACTATGTGTTTTATAAAGCACCATGAAATCTCCAAATGTGAAAATGGATCAAATGTTTATATCTGCAGTTATCCAAACTCTAAATGCTGGAACTGGAAAAAAAAAAAAAAAAGCATACAGAGCAGGAAAGAAAGAGACCTGCGAACATGATCACATTAAAAGCAGACAACACCGACCCTTCTGCGACCCACCACATCTGCACACAACTGCCTTGAGTTTTTGGCAAATCCTTTATCCCCAATGTGAAATATACAACATCCACGCTACGGCTCTACCGAGAATCTCAAGAACCCTACCTTGGATTTTCTTCTCTCTTGATTCTGAGCTGCCAGCCGCCTCTGTGTGTTAGAAACAAAATGAAATAAAAAAGAAAAAGAACAGTGAACAGACAAGCAAGAGAGAGAGAGAGAGAGAGAGAGAGAGAAAGAGAATGAGAAAGTGGAAAAGAAAAGGCATCACTACCAAATGGTTGAGAAATCAACAATACTGACCAGGCATTCCAATTAAACCCCTGCCCTAGCTCCCAGCTTCCCCAAAGAGTTAATTTTCAGCTCTCTCTCTTTTCAGAAAAAAAAAAAAAATACAAGAGAGGAGAAAAGCTAGCCTTGATGTTTTTTGACCATTTTGTGATCTCAGTCTTTGCCAACTACTGGTACATAAAGAGTTAACACTTTCAAAGTTTAGTTCAAAGGAAATTGATACTTACACACCATTTCTAAGTACCCTTTGTATTTCCTCTACCAAATCTCTTTTCCCTATAAATCTTAGTGTATTTAATTATAACACTTGTCCACTTCCTTCACTCACTGCCAGTCTTATTTCCCCTATAGTGTTCTGCATCAAATCTTCATCTTTCTATAGAATTGCAAGCCCATTTTTAAAACTCAGAGAGCCCAAAGGTGTCTCTGGAGAGGCCCTGCAGGTATCGCTCAAAGTGGTCTAGCAACTGGTCCTGGGATGATGTGTGCAAATTCGGTAATTAAATATGTTCCTTGGATATTTTTCATTTCAAAAGGCATTTTAGAGTATAGTTCAATCAAGAAAAAAAAATTATTCATAATTGGGAAAGGAGAGGATTAGCATTAAATACTTCCTAACCATTTAACTAGTCAAACTCTTTTTAAAAAAAAGAAGAAACACATCTTCAAAGTATTTTAGAAAAGAAGAAAGAGAAAAAAAGCACACAGTGGTATGAGAATCTGCATCTAGCCAGGCTTACCTGCAATTCCAATTTCTCTTCTTCATCCAGACTTTCTGATTTCACTATGCCATTCTCTGGAGCGGCTGTCTCCTGCTCAGTCCTCCCTTCCTCCACTATCGCCTGGTTCAGGTCTCCTTGCTCAGACATTCTCCCAGATGCAAATTAAAATAACAAGGTTTGATGCCCTAGGAGGTTAAGATATCAGAAAACATCATCAGTGCAGCTAAAGTTTTGACTCTAATTGTTGACATTTTCCTTTTCTCCCTTTGTATTCAAATTCATATGAACCACTCAGGCATCCCCATCAATTTTATATGAAAAAGAGGATAAAAAGAGATGAAATCAAGTACCCAATGCACACATAAGAGGCAGATGCGGTCACCCCATCCACACCCCTCTGCACACATGCAAGCACACTTGTGATGTACCTTGCCATCAAAACAGATCCACTAATCTTAGATGAAGACACATTAACTCCCACACAACTACCAGTGCCCATGCCCTGCTACAAAGTGGAGGAAGAAAATGAGAATAGTTCTCTAACTCTTGAAGAGCTGAACTTCAACTTCTGGGTCAAGAGGTGGGAATGATGTTCTGCAGCAACTCTACAATGACTCCAAGATCATTTTCAAGTTTCAACCACAGACACACTTACCTAGTACAAAGAATATAGTATATTCAACAAGGGGCAAAAATCAACTGAAGAGGTAATAATTCAGTATAAATATGGGATCTAATTTTGGCAATAAACCTTTTAGGGTCAATATTTCCAGCCTTCAAACTGACAGCTACATTATTAAAAGCATAAGCCCTCTCCCAGGCTCCTGTCAGTTGCTGGTGCTGCAAGATCCTGCAGAGGAAGTCTGGCAGGCAGCTCTAATGAAGCTATCGCAACTCAACTCCGCTACTCCAGGCTCACAAGAGTCTAGTATACAGACACTGGAAATGGCTTTTCAAAGTTAAAGCCTGTTATTATTTTTTTTTCCTCCCTACCTCCATAAAATCTCTGCCACTTCCCCTTCTGATGTGCTGTCAGAGGAGGCTCATGAATAATTTAGCACTTACTTCCTCCTTATTTTTTTAAGCAATGAAAAAGGAAAAGAAAAGAAGGAAGGATGTAGGAAAAGAGGAAGGAAAAGTGGAGAGAGAGAAAGAGGCTATAACTGAGAAAGTTATTTTTTTTTTTTTCATTAAAATTCCCAAGTAACGACTGTCCAGTGATAATTAGTATTGGATGTTTCTTGGAGAGTGTTTAATTACCATTTACTAATTCAATGATTTTATTTCCAACTGGAAATAGGAAGCATAAGAAAAATCTATACCACAGCAATTTCTATTGCAAATTTGCTAAAATCTACCATGACAGAACAGATGGGATGTAATGATCTTTAAAATACACAGGCTCATTTGGCAAAGGATTGTGGGAATGTAAAAGGAATAGTTTTCCTAAAGGACAGTGTTTTGAGTCTTTAAGTGACTAATGATCAATGCTTTCGAGTTTGGGAAGGTTTTAGGATCCGGTGCATTCTGACAGATTTCTCATATTCTACTGGCACTCAGTATGTGTGGTTAACAAATTAAAAGTTCTGTTTCCCACTAGCAAACAGCTTGTTTCTCAGTGTATTGAGTAGGGGGAGGAGAAAGAACTTTGGTTGCCTTAACTCATTTATCAGAACATTTCAGTAAAAAAGCAGATCATGACCAGATGTAAAATGGAGTGAACAAATTGAGCTCTAGTTTTCCAAACTACAAGCCAAACAAGCCTCTGATATGGATCCCCGTCTACCGTGGTTACAGTCAGTGAAATGTTCCACACGAACAGGCACATTTGTGTCATAATAGTAAAATACAGATGAGGTGACAGTCAGAGAGGACCTTTACCTTTCACGCAGAATTCCTGCTGTAGGTCTTGGTGACTTACTAGCGGCTTCTGTCGTTCTACACCGGGAAAATCCACACAAGTAATCAGAGGCAACTGGCGTCCCATGTCCCCATTAACAGTTCAGAATGCCCATCTCCATGCGGTTCCCTTACACAGTTTGACGCATCATCGTCAACCTGAAAAAAGACGAAAAGTAAATAATAATAACTGCAATAATCATGGTAGGGTGAAGGACAAAACAAATAAGACTGGTTTTCTAACACTAATGACCAGCTTCCAGCAAATCACGTTCACAGCTTGATCCAGCTCCACCTGTCTCAAGCTGCCTGCTTCTTCTCTAATGAAGGCTACAGCCGGCTGTTCAAGTCAGAGCGGCACCCACGCAAGGAGCTAAAATTAACAATTGCATTATGCACTGAAGATTACTCACTTCAATTTTAACCTTTTTTAGTGAAATCTCGCACTTTGTGTTAAAAAAAAAATAAAAAAAAAAAACAAGCTTGTGTGTTTGCCTCAATGAGAACCCAATTCACCTATGAGCAACAGTCTTGCCTCCTTTTTTAACCCAAGTCTTTGTCTTAATTATAGATTAATATGATATACTTTAATTCTGTTTCTGTGACTCTTTGTGAAAGTTACTTTAGTGAAGCAAATTTAAAGTTTCTGATGTAATGAAGCATTGTCTATAAAGTTTTTTTTTTTTTTTTCCCTTAAAGTTAGGAAATAAAGAAAACTTTCCTAATGGGCATGACTAAGAGAGCTCTTTTTACTCCACTTACAGTTCGAGAAGAATTCCTGATATCCCTCTTGCCTGGTGAACAGTCTATCCACACCCCTCCCTCCCCATTAGGATTGCTCCACCAGCTGGGCATTCTGTTTGACAGCGGAAGAAACACTGTCAGAGGGATTCAAAGATTTGCAAACTCCAAATCTGTTGAAAACAATACATGCTATAATGTGCACTTTCTTTTGCTCACAACTCCTACAGGAGTAACAGCAAAGACAGCTTGAATGCAAACATAGAGATGGGCTCCTAATAATGTTTGCCAAAACCAAGCCCTATCTCTTTCCTCTTGCTGTAAAACTACTTGTACACACCTGCTAACTGCCAACAGCAGGCACACCTCTTCCATCTTATGCCCGTCTGTGAAAACCCTAACTGCCCCCGTTGCCATCCACCCTCCACCAGTTTAAATAAGCATGGCTGGTTCCTCACAGGATTTCACTGTGTCTGCTCTAACAACACTCTGGGTTATGAAGCCAATTATTGTGCAAGAAGAAAACAACTGTTGAAAATACAATCACTTATAAAGGCAATAATTTCTGGATTTATTTATGCTTTATCAAGATGGGTAATTTGTCTTTAAAACATGCATCTTTTGTTCTTGGATATCATATAGCTATTGAAAGGTAAGCAAAAATGCAGTTAGAACAAAATGGATTGCTAGTCAACAGTAATTCAAATGTTTCAATTTTGACCAGCTGAATACCATAACTGACACTCAATATTAAATAGAAGTCACCATGTCTTAAAATCAGGATCTATTAACTAACACACCCATCACCTAATTTTTCTTAAAAGAAACATCAGCAATCAGTGGAATTACCAAATGCTTTTTGGATTCTGTTTTCCTTCTCCCAAGTCGAATGAAGTTATCAACAGTCATCGCCAACCCCTTTGCCTTCTCTTTCTGACTGTCATATTTGTACAGTGGCATTTAATCCAGCAGGTGAAGGGCAATGCAGTTTGAAATCTGAGCCTTAGATACATGATTCCAGCTTCAGTAGGAGGATGCAAGATATAATTCTCTCCACAAAGAAAGAACAAACTGATATTCACATAACTAACTCCAAGCGCTAACAGACTGGGTATATATGTGTGCGTAATTACCAGAACAGGGTTTTGAAATAGCACTGAGCTCTAAAGTCAGCGAGGTATTATTCTTGCATGCCTGAATCATAAAGTCATCATCTACCAAGATAAAAGAGAATATGGGCATATGGGAGTGAGCAGAGAGGAACATATGGATCACAAATATTTTTGTAACTGATTAAAATTGTTCTCTTTGCTAAGAAAGCGGTGCCAGGAAACCAGCCCTACTCCAGCATTCTGTTCCCCAAACTAGCCCCACCCTTCCACAGCCATTTAATCTCCATTTGTTCCAGGTTCTCTCATTTGCACAAAGGACCCGAACTATATTTAATGGATATGTTTTTCTGCAACATTTTGTTAATAGATACTCTGACCAAATTTTAATTTTTAGAGTTGCAAGGATAGAAAGGGGAGGAAATAGCACACAAATAAATACACAAAATAAAAGTTAGTGTAGTTCTTATCAATAGCAATGTAATTTTAACCATAATTTGGGGGTTATTATTTGATAGAGGCCAAAAACGGTCCATAGGAAATTGATCAAAAATGCTACTCACTATTTACAATGAAGACAATGAGTAAAACAATTACCATTCCATATTATATTTATGCTGTTTTTATGTCCTTAGCTTGCTTTAATTGAAGATAACAACAATTAGGATTGTGGGGATAAGATAAAGAGGGAAAGAGGAGGAAGAGCCAGTACAAAGCACCAAATATTCTGTCTTTACCACCGACAAACTGTGTCCTACTTTCGTGCATGTATCATATGTTAATCAGTGTGCTGCCACGTAGGCAAAGCAAGATCAGGATTTGATTCAAATTCCAGCAGGGATTTAGTTCTGAGGGTGTATCTAAACCGGAAATTTAGGCTGAATTCTATTTGCAAGTTGTGAAAGTCAATTCATTAGTTACTTTCTACACAGTACTTACATTAAAACTTAACCCAGAGATGACTAATCTCATCCCAGATCAGTATAGATACTTTATAACAAAACCACACAGTCAGATCTACTTATATGGACAATTGAAATGTTCCTCTTATAATTATATTTTCGTCTTTTTTAGCAGGTCACAGTTCTACAAATGAAAACCACTTGCATATCACAGTTACAGTAGACAGTTTTCAATTTTTCACATGAAATACATAAACACTGCAGAACTGTATAAACCAGAATAGTACCCATTCTCAAAACAGTTACTCTGCTAACATTTTAAAAAGATTTTGAACCTGTAAAGTTAAATTTAAAGAGAAGATATTGGAATGTAAACCTTTCAGAAATGAAAGCAACAATGAGTACTCATTGATCATATCTTAGTAAGGTGTCCAAAAACATTAAGAAGAAATTTTCACATAAATTAATTTCCTAAAGAAAACTTTAACTTTCAATACATGCATGAGAAACACTCAATGATGAGCTGTACCTTTTAATTAAACTCTTTTTGGTCAAACAAATACACAAATATTCCATAAGATTCTTGAGTCATCATGCAAACAATAAAATAATCAGAACACCATTTTGGAAGAAGAACCCAGAAGAAAAATAAAAAATCAATTCTTCATTTAAGAAAACAAATTTGGGCTGGGCGTGTACCTCAGTGGTAGGGTGCTTACTTACTTACCATGCACAAGGCTTTGAGTTCTGTCCCCAGTACTCAAAAAAAAAAAAAAAAAGGAATGTTAACATAAGATTTTAGGGGACTTAAATATATTACATAAATATTCTTGTTTAAGCTTAGTCAAAGAATTGGGCAGTTTAAAAACATGAAGTAGCTCATATGTAGAATTTCACTTTTTTTTCTTTCATTGTAAGAAACTTGAATAGAAAAATCACATAGGTCAATATTTAGCTGGATTACAACAATGACAAGAATGAATGCCAAAGCTTTGTACAAAACAGCAGTTTCATGGTAATATGAATGCTTCAAAACTAAACAAGTCTAATGTCAATGAAAACATCTAAAGCAAAAAGGTCATGTGCCAGTGTTTCATTTCTTCATTCTTGTAACAAGTACAAAGATATTCTACAGTAAGACATGATATTCAGGTCAAATAACACAATCTCCCTTTGAAATTTTTTTTCTTTCTTCCAAATATGACATGAATAAAAAATAAACAAATCAATATATGCTCCAAAAGATCAAGGCCAACAAATGATAGTACAAGAGGGAAAAGTGATATTCTGCTTTACAAAATTTCCTCTGATATATGGATGACACATACACTATACAAACTAGTTCTATGCCCTGGTTAGCACTTGACTGTACAGGTACCCAAAAAGTTGTATCATCTTCTTAGCAGCCTTGTCTTTGATAAATAAGCTTTGCTAATTATCCATATGATGTGGACCCCATAAGATGAAAGAGATTAGGTAGGGGAAATAAGATGTTCAGAGAACATTTATACCTCAATTGGAGTCAATGCACGTGGGGCCAATATGCCTCACCAAAAGAGGGTAATAAACACTATCAACTCTATACATTGTTTGTCCATAGCCTACTCTTGACATAGTTGAAGGCAGTGCAAATATAAGGCTATCATTAATCTGGGCAAGACAGCTAGATGGAATGGAGCACCTGATTGGTAGCATATGAATGACTTGCCCATCTTTTGGTATATTTTTTATTGCAAACAAAAAAAAAAAAATATGACCAAAGTCAAAGACACAGAGACTGGGGTCAATGGTCTCCTAATGCCATGTTATAAAGTAAGTCCCAACTATCTCTGACTGCACTGAGGCTGATGCTGATTTTAGTTTGACTGAATAACCACTGGTACTTGTCCAAGGATTTTCAAATGGCCTCAACTTCCATAATCCATGCATTCTAACACTACTTTACATTTCCATCCTCACTCTATTAAGGGTCCAGCAATGATCTATCCAAATGTGGGGTATTGTCATCAACCTCTGACCAGGTATGAGCTTTAAAAAAAGAGTGAAAGTACACACAGAACCACAAAGGTACAAAGAACCTTTGTAGCTGACATCAAATACAGTGATTTGGACAAGATCCACCACCCTATAGTGGCAGATCTGGGTCAAAAACAAAATCATTTTGATTGAAGGTCAGAGCTCTTTTCACAAATTCTTATCCTTTAATGATGCCTCGACTAGTAATCTAGACCATATTTACCTACTAGAAACAATTAATTTTCAAGGTGTTGCAAGAGAGATCCACACATTTATTTTCACTGGATCACTATCTTCTTTTCCTGAGAATCAGCTCACAAATACGGAACAGAAACAGATATGAGCACATCTTTTAATAATAGCACGTGTGTTTCTTCCCTATTTTTATCCCCAAAATTTCATGGACATATTTGGGCCTGCAGACATTTGCTCTGTCCGTCTCTGAAAATCCTGAAAACCCACACACCATAGCTGTCAAAATGCCCTAAAAATGTCTGCTATCTGCCCAACTTCCTCTTTCCACACCCAGAGCTCATAGTGCCTATCTGTCCAGAGGCCACACAGAAAACTACATAGCTACATGATTCCCAGATAGAACATGCTCAGGTTTTGTAGAAAGCCATGTTCAGTTTTTAATATGAAATAATTCATTAGACTCTATATTGGTGACAGATCACATGTAATGCTGAGAAATGAGCATCTCCCTAATCTTTAAGGAAAAAAAAAAAAAAAGAAGAAGGACCTTGGAGGTAAACAATAGCCCTTGTCTTCCTAATTGTAACTAAACCACATTTCCCAAGAATTTACAAATGCAGCTGGGATCTTGTAGACAATGCCATATGACTTTGCTAAAACAAAAACGTCCTTTAATAGTTAGATCTTACAGGAATGCCATCAAGTTATACCCTTACTCTGGATTATTTCTCTCAATTTCACTGATCTGTTATCTCTGACACCAAGCAGCACAATTGTAGAGACGGGAAGAGGCAATGATTCCCTGAAATGATATTCTTGCTGGATTTGTAGACCCTAGAAACTTTTGCATTTTAAGTTCAGTTCAATTCATTTCAATGCAATTTTTAAAGTTTTTTTTTTTTTTTAATCTGGATGCCAAGGAAATAATCCATTTGTTTTTTCAATTCTTTACATTGGCTATATCTTGGGATAGAACAAAGATTAATCACAAAATTTCATGTCTTCCATTCTGGTTTAAAGGGTTCAAAAATATAAAATTCATCACAAAGGGGAGAGGCATTTTTAAGAGGGAGGAGAAATATTAATTTTAAAAATAATCAGGATGTCTGACAGGAACTCTTTTCTCCTTCATTCCTACAAGAAGTAAAAAAGGCATCTGTCATTTCAAAACAATGAAACTTAGCAAATGTGATGCAGTCATAGGAGCCAGAGTGGGAGCTAAGTGTTTGAGTTATTAAAACCTTCTTCATAGAAAAGAAGAAAGGAACAGGCATTTAGATAAAATGAATAAAAGTCAAGAAAAACTGATGAATTGCTATTTTATTGGGACTTTTGAAATGGCCATGAATGTCATTTTTTTCCTATATATAAATTAGGGGAAATCTGAGGTTTCCCATGAGGTTTCTGTTTTCCCTATATCATCCTATGTATATCCTGATACCTATCTGTTTTGGGTACCATAAAGGCATGTGTCATGTCTTCCAGTTGCCTTGTCAGAATGACTATTAACAAATTCATCATTATTATACCTACTCTGAAGGAATCAGCATAGAAGTTTGAATTGTTTGTGTTCCTCCTCCACAGCAAAAATAATTAAAGGATTTTTCCCAAGGACCAAAGATGTGGAAGGGTACTTCCCCAAAATAAAAAAGCAAAATGGAGGTGGAGGGATCTGTGATTGGAGAAGGATGATGTAGGAGGTGTGCTCTACTCCCCAAAGGGATGGAGAGTGAGGGCAGAGCATGGTTAACAGAAATGGATGTCTGCTGCCATCCCAAGCAGAGCAAGTGGAATGCCAGAGAAACTCAGAGCTTCTAGTTACATCCGGTAGCTCGAGGCTATAATTTTGTGTTAACATTTAGATAGGAAGCTCTTTCTACAAAATTCAGCAACCACACTAATAAAGCAACAACCACCTTTTATTGAGCGCTTACTACATGGGAAATTTTGGACCGAATGCTTTACATAGTTATTACGTTTTATCCCCACATCAACTACATTTATTTGTCACTAGCCTATGGTGAGGAATGCAAAAAGCTGCCTGCTTGCCCTGGTCTCTTGAGTGTTAAGTCAGCTGGCTGATGGCTCCTTCAATCACTGGATCCCCTTAGGGCTCAGCAAGGCAGATGAGTCACTCTTTAACAAAGTAACAAATTTTAAGTAGTGAAAAACACTCTCTCCCTACTATTATGTAAGCTACACAATCATGTGGATTTTCTGCCTGTTTTGTCTAATTCTGTGTTAATCACTGAGAACTGTGCCTGGTACACAGTAGGATTTCTTGGCTAAGTGAATGAAAGGAGGAGCCACACTGTATCTGGACACCAGTCAGTGATGGCTGGGTGACTTCACTATGCTTTTGCTTCCTGCATCTAAAAGCCAGACATCTGATCACTCTGAGACTTATTAACCCACGTGGCAAGGATTAAAATTTCCCTTAAATTTAACCAATAGCCACCCAAACTGACCCAATGGCAAAATCATGACATGCTCTGTTTGCATGGATCTCAAAATGGTCTGACTAAGCTCCGTGAGGTTGGGCCTAGCCATTGAAAAGAGAGCTGAAGCCAGGCTTGTGGCACACACTTGTAATCCCAGTGACTTGGGAGGCTGAGGCGGAAAGACTGCAGGAGTGACGTCAGCCTTGGCAAATTGGGGAGGCCCTGAACAACTTAGTGAGACCCTGTCTTAAAATTTAAAAATAAAATAAAAAGGACTGGGGATGTGGCTCAGGGGTTAAGCCCCTTTGGGTTCAATTCCCAGTACCAAAAAAATAAAACAAAACCTATAAATAAGAGCTGAAGCCTATTTAATGGGCACCTACTCTGTAGAATATTTTGTGTCCCTAACTAGGAACCGATCAAGGAAAGAGAGTGTGCTTGCAGCTGAAGGAGCTAACAAACTGACAACAGAAGTCAACACATGAAGGTACTTGAGGGCAAAGCAATCCAGAGGATGAGAGCAAATAATGCAAACAATGTATGTCACTGCCAAGGTTAGACTTAAGATTCCTCAAAGTTTTCTTGGTGGTTAATTTTTAAAAGCCATCTAAAGAAAGCTAATGAGTAGAACTAACAGAAAACAGGGGCAATGGAAAAGATATTATCATTAAGGATAAAAGGAAGGCACTGAACCCCAGAATGGAAGTTCCCCAAGCCTGAAGGAACTTGCAAGAGTGAGACGGTATTGACTGACGGCATGGTGGATTATAATTAAACTGCCCAGACATCTGGGCCCTGTTCATACCTCTGGGTGAAAGCATTTCCTCTAGGCAGCACTTCTTCTTTCCCAGTCGTGCTCTTGTCAATTGCTTCATGAACTTTCTCTGAGTGCTCTTTCTCAAAGGACCCCCACCTGTGGGTCACCCCTCCCCTCAGGACAAAGCACGCAAGGGTGCAGAGGTGTTCATATGGCACCACGGGGGATTGCACATGCGCATCACACCTCTTACACAAGCGCATCACAGTGATCTGCTCTGCCTTCTTAACCACCGGAGTTTTCCTCCTCTCAGGTGTTTTTCCTTTTTCTGCACACTGCAGGCCCAGCCATGAAAACCAAGAAGCCCCTGTGCTGAGATCAACATATTTGCTAGACAATAACGTAAGTGTCCAATGAAGGAATCTTCCTCTCCCTCAGACTTCCTGTAAGGACATGCTCTTGAACTAGAAATGGATGCATTCAACCTTGGCCTATTTATTTATTATTCTGGGGGTAAGCAACGATGTGATGGAGTTTTCCTCACAATTAAACTTCTATAAAACTATTCAATTGGGTGTGGTGGTGCACGCCCATAATCCCACACCTCTGGAGGCTGAGGCAGGAGAATTGCAAGTTGAAAGCCAGCCTCAGCAGTTCAGCAAGTCCCTAGGCAATTTAGCGAGACAGCGGGCTGGGATGTTGCTCGGTGGTTAAGCACCTCTGGGTTTAATCCCTGGTTGATAAAAGAAAAAAAAAAAAAAAGGTAGATACAAGTGAGTAACAACACATCTACCTCAGAACTCAGAAAGGGTGCAAATGGAGAAAGGGTCTAGTTGAGGACCCCAGGTGTTTAAGGAAGGGTGGCATAAGTATCCCATTGGATGCCTCCTTTCCTGGAAGTCAAGGAAAGCAGCTGGGAAGTGAAAGGAGCCATGCACCTTTGGAGAGAAGACTTACAGAGACTCTAGTAGAATAAAACACAAACCAAATACGCAGAAGACTGTCTCTAAAGCTTTTATTTCTAAATATGGAGGGTTTGGGTCAAGTTTCATATAAGCATTCTAAAGGAATCTTCCAGATGATGCATGTCAGCACTAGATTAAGTTCCCTGGACAGCAGGGTACGTGTATGCTGCTTCACACAGAACAGGAACTCAAGTCTACCCCAGTTTACTCAGAGAACAAAAAGAAAAGCATTTCAACAACCTCAAAACACATTTGGAGAAGAATCTATGTTTTTCTAGTATGCCCATGATTTGGCCAGAAGATAATTTCCTACTGAAAACATCTGACCTAGTATACATCTCCTTGTGTTGGGCAGTCCTTGGGCTCTGAAGTCATCTGTGGCCATGCTGATTGGACCTCAGATGCCCTGTTTGGATAGTTACTTACAGAAAATATGTGGTTAAAAGGCTATAGATTGAAATTGGTCCACCTGATGCCTTCAATGTCAGAATTGTAAACATATGCCCACTCTGTCTGAAACAGATGATTGAACAAAAAGATTTCATTCCCTCCCTGCCCTATACCTGACTTTATGTATTTTTTAAATTAATACATTCTTGCTTAAAGGGACAATGAAGGAGGTAGTTACATTCAAAATTAAAAAGCATTACCAGTGAATGTCATCTGCCTGATGAGCTCTCCTCTATGCAAACTTTCCAACCAGTTTTTCAATCTTGAAAAAGTGGAATTAAGGAAAATGGTGTTTGCTTTCTGAAGTTCCCTTATTATAAACTAATTAATGCCAACCATTCACATCTTATAACAGCTTGCCGGGTGTGGTGGTACACACCCGTAATACCAGCTACTCAGAGATTGAGGCAAGAGGATCTCAAGTTCAAAACCAACCTCAGTAAGTTAATGAGGTCCTGTCTCAAAAAGAGCTGGAGATATTGTTCAGTAGTCAAACTCTTCTGGGTTCAATCCCCAGTGCCTCCCACCACCCCCCAAAACCCCCACCAGAAAGAATAGCTGCTATAAATTCTGTGAGTTTTGAAAAGAAGTGAGAGAAAACAAGTTCTCCTACCATTCTAAATGAAGGAACTGGCAAAAAGTACAGCTGACATCAGAAAGCACAAGGTCAAGTCCAGACTTAGGTGTACAGTCCCATGACCACTGAAGGAAAACAGTTAAGTTGTGTTCAGAAATTCCCCATGGATGCCTGATGATGAACTTGAAGATTTGGGGCTTTAATTCATGGGTTCATAATGTCTAAGATAAGAGCTTAGAAAGGGCTCTTGGTTTTGTACACGGGTGACATGAAAAGACAAAAGAATTTTGAAGTGCACTTACTTTTCAGAGACTTCAATAGAAGAAAACTCCTGATGAACCCAATGCAGACTGACATTTCCGGGGGAAAAAAAAACACAGGAAGCTAAATCAACCACTTCGATTTTTCTAATGTGCAGCCTTGCTCTTAAAAAGCAAATGTGCTATGGCATCCCTGCAATCAAGGAGACAACCTGATCTCTAGAATTGAGGTTGAATATCTGTTATTACACCAAAGAACAGAAATATTAGAAAGTGTAGTTGTTCAAAGTTTGCAGGAGTGTGTGCCCAGGTTATAGATATGGAAAATTCCAGGGTAAGATTATCTAGCAAAGGATTAAATGTATGATTTGATATATCACAGAAGTGAAATATCTGTCAATCTTATGTGATATACAATACTCAGCTTTTGAGCTAATGGCTTATTTGTAAAGCCTTCAAGATTTTAAATATAGATAAGAAAGGAGAATTCAGTAGTTGCATTCATAATATATAGCAAGGCATTTTCCGAAGCAGAATCTTTGTTTGTTTATTGGATATAGAATCTTTAATACAAAGCCCAAAGCTTAAATGTGGAGAAAATTTATATGATGATTAAAATCCATAATTGTTCTCTACTTATAATGATAATAAAGGACAGAGGAGAGGAATGAAGGAACCAATGAAAGAAGGAGGAACTCTCTTGCAAAAGTAATATGTAAAAATGGAATATGAAGTATTGGGAACAATTTGTGATGAAACCTGTAATAAAATTTATTTCTCACAAAAAAATAGATATAAAACTATGAAAACAACAAGTAATTCAGTACTTTTTACTAGTACCTAACAGAGAGATTTTATGATTATAGATAAAAGGTATAACGGAAATAGCATTGTCCTATATTAAAGATAAAATGGTATATAGGAAAATGTGCTCTGTGCTTTGAACATTTTTTTTATTTCACTAAAAAAGAGAAAAAGATATAAAGAAGATAAGAATGCAATAAGATCTGCAGCCTCACAGAATTTATCTGCAAGAGGAGTGATTTGGATCTAAAATTTCCAAATAATCCTATTCATGTTTACACAAAAGACAACTTTTAGCCTTACAAGGCATTACTGGTATCCTAATTTTAAATGTTTGTATGTGTGTATATACTTTGTGTCATCTGAATGTAGGCTATTTGCAAATGCACAAATGTGAGATCCCAGGTATTTGAAATCTTGTGTGGTCCAAAACTATCCGTACAGCCTAGAAGTTTCTATTTTCGATTCTGGAAGTGCTGGCTCTCTGTGGCTTGATTACTCTTCTGGGGCTTGAACATGACCAGAAATGTCATGTTCAGATCAGGTCAAGATTGCTCTAAACTTCAGAGACCCTGGCAGGAGTGAAGGGAAGAGTAGCCAGCCCCCAGAACGTACCAGCAATGGGGTCTACCAGCAATCCATTGGGCTCTCCAAGATGGCAAGGTTAAGGCTACCTACAAAAGTGAAAATAAATGCTGTCCATCTAGTTAGATGGACTTGCTCTGGCACTCATGTGTGGGTTTATTAAGCCAATTTTGGAACATATTTCCTTTAAAAAAATGCTCTGATTTAAGCAAAATCTACCTTAGGATCTGTTTGTTTTCTTCATATAGCTGGTTGAGTGGCCTGGGTTTTCTTGCAAACTTTGTGACGTGGCAACATGATTAGAAATTGGCTAGAAAATTTAGGAAACATCTTCTTATAAGGTATTATGGTGCAACATTTTCTTTCTTTCCCCAAGGTTACATATGCAAATAAAGTTGAAATATACTTCTAGGGTTTTTTTGTTTTTGTTTTATGTGCTAAAAATGTAATTGTACTTTTTAGGCATGTCTCTAGCAGCTTTTGAAAGATAATTGCAGGACTGGCTGTTTCTTAAAATAAACACTGGAACAAAAGTTTATTTTCTAGCTGGCAATAATAAGCAATTGATATCCTATTCATCACCATGGCCTATGTAGTCTCTAGACATCTTAATATAAATTTTTTTCACAAACAAGTTCCTATGCATACATACACATAGAAATGTATGTATGTATGTGTGTATATATATATATATATATATATATATATATATGTTGAATATATATGTGATACAATAAATATAATATTTATTAATATAGCTTTCATTCAAAAATAAAATCAGAGATGCCTTGCAATGAAAAATAGCAAAGTTTTCTGAGAGAAGGAAACTGTCCATCTCTTGGGAAGGAAATTTGTGTTTTCCTTTTGACCAATTGACTTGATGAGTTGATGAGTTCCTTTTTGTTGTTTTTGTTTGTTGTTTCAGAAAGGAAGTGCTGAAGGTGATGTTCAACAAGACAGACAAGATCAAGTCACCATTACTTCTATCCAACTGCTAAGCTGGTAGGATCCCAGGCTATGAAGATCTTCCTTTGAAAATCAGTATCTCTTCAAGATTGTTCATGTTGTCCAAAGGTCTGCCCCACTACTGACTTTCAAAGTACATTATTTTGGAGTGATGCTATATGCTATATGCATATTATTGCAAATTTTTAATTGTAAATTGGCATGCTTTATAGTCCTATTTCAGAAAGATCACACATTCCTTTAATTAGCAAGAAGGAATATTCCATGCCTTTTTCTCTTCTTTTAATTCAACACCTCTCCACAAGACATAAAGAAGAGAGCAAAGCTATATATGGAGCCCAATTTTCAATGATCATTGTTAAAAAAAACAACAACAACAAAATTGCCATTTCTTCAGGAAGAATGTGAAAATTATTTATGCTTTTCTCACAGAAGCTGTTTAAAAACAAGTTTTTAGTGTACTAAAACACCAAATAAAGTGTCTAATTTTTGGTAATTCTTTGAAAAATTACTTATTTAATGAATTAATAGATAAATTTAACCAGTCATGAGATTATGGTGCCTCATCAGAATTTAAAACACTGTGATCTCATTTCCAAACTGACTGTTAGTTACCAACCATCATTATCATTATCACTGCCATAAATGACATTGGTAAATAAAGCTAACTTTACTCTGATACAATTTGAGGTTTCACATAAAAACAAAGTTAAATGCAAATATAAATAGAGAGTGTAAAATAATCCAGTTTTAGGGTGGAAGAAGGTAAGTCATAGAGACATTAAGTATCATATCAAACTTTAATTCTAAGAAGGGATGAGAGCAGAGTTCAAATTCTGACAGACTGATTCCGAAACTTCAACTTCATCCATACACATTTTTTTGTTGGTGGTGGTGCTGAGGTCTGAAACCAGAGCCTTGCACATACTAAGCATGGCTTTTACCACTGAGCTACATTCCTCCATATACTTCTGGAAGGAAGGAGGGTGACAATCACAACATGCCTGAGGGTAAATAACAAAGTGATATCAGAGGCAAATCAGGTCAAGGGATTCACCAGAGAGAGTCGAGGTCACAGGTGTATTCAAGGCTTTTCAAATGAAATGTTACCTTCATAGCCATAAAATAATTAAAAATAGAAAAAAAAATTCAAATGCCTATTTTCAGTGTTAATCACACAGTGGCGCATGTTCATGGTTGCAGTGTAATTACTCATTTCATCAGAGAATAAGAAAGTAAAGACAATGCAAAAATTTGTTAATAAAACTATCAGTAATGCTAAGTGAAGTTAGCCTATCCCCCCAAAAAACAAATGCCAAATGTTTTCTCTGATATAAAGTGACTGACTCATAGTGGGGTAGGGAGGAGGAGCATGGGAGGAATAGATGAACTCTAGATAGGGCATAGGAGTGGGAGGGAAAGGTATAGCAATGATGGTGGAATGTGATGGACATCATTATCCAAAGTACATGTATGAAGCCACAAATTGGTACGAACATACTTTATATACAGAGATATGAAAAATTGTGCTCTATATGTGTAATAAGAATTGTAATGCATTCTGCTGTCATGTATTTAAAAAATAAAATCAATTAAAAAAAGAATAATCACATTTAATCAAATGTACAATGAAAGGAATTTAGTCTGTGAAAAGGCACATTTTAACTAAATGTCAAAGACAAAACAAAGGGAAAATACACTATACACAAACTACATAATTTAATAAAATGCCAAAAGAATCTCAAGACTAATTAAATAAACATTTAAATTCTCATAAAATATGCTCTGTGCTTGGACTAAATACCAAAATCAAAACAACTCAAATTCATTAACAACAAAGTCAAGAATAATTGCAGGTATGACTGGGCTAAAATTTCTTGATAATTCAAGGATGGAACCACTGACTTGAATATTTTTTTAAGCTTACTTTTCTCTGTACAGAACTAATCAAAGAGCTTTTCAGATAAAATTAACAGTTCTGTGGGGTGGTGGGGACTTAGTTAAAAAGAAATTAAATTCCCTCTGTTTGAATACAGGGAACAGTATGTAAGTGACAACTGTAATCTTTTGTGGCATTCTTCATATATATTGTATATTAATCTAATTTACTGAGAAGCCCCAAATAGGTTTGTCACTTTTAATCAGCTCCTGCTTCTAGCCACTGTTCCTTGAGTGGAGAGGTTGGAGTTAAGGGTCTGAGGAGAAAGGAAAAGACCAGTTGCACCATCTCCCCATAAGCAATGACCTGGTTATTTTAGAAAACATAACACATGCATCCTATTATTTTTCCTCCAAAACTATTAATGAATAGGATAAACTTCATGCCTTTATATATTCTGCATGTACCTTTAGGAGACTCATGGAGGCATGAGTAGGTTCATCAAGAACTGAGTAGTTCATTAAGCAGCTTTTCAGCAGCCCAGAGCTTTTAAATGGGAGGATCCTTTCATGAACTCGTGTGGTATTTACCTAGAGCATTTTTTTTCTTGTTTCTCCAATAAAGGAAATAGCTAAATCCCCAATGCCTGATATAATCTCTTATCTTCAAATGGATTTGTTTATTTTATATAAAGCATCTCTATGGTAAGTAATTTTAAAAGTCATTACCTTTTGCTATGTAGAAATAGATATTCAGATGTGTGTCTAAGTGAACACTTCGATTGTGTAGGTATTTATAGAGTTCATAATTTCCCTCTTACTTCAATTTTTTAACTTCAGAATATAAATTCTCATAATCTGATCTGAGAGATTTATTATATCATTAACACATTTTTTTAAAAAAAGCTTAAGGGCTGGGATATAGCTCAGTTGGTACAGTGCTTGCCTTGCATGCACAAGGCCCTGGGTTCAATCCCCAGCATCATGAAACACACACACACAACCACACACACACACACACACACACACACACACACACACAGAGAGACACACACAAGCTTAAGCTAAAGGCAATGCATTGTCCAAAATGACATATCTATATGCATAAGTCACACAAAAACTTGGATTCTGTTCTTCCTACTGCTAGTCCAATATTTTTCCCAGCTGCTTTCATGCATATGTGGACAGACAAATGTAAACTAAGTCATGTTTATGTTAAACTTATACACTCTGGGGCCTGGGGCTGTAACTCGGTGGTAGAGTGCTTGCCTAGCACGAGTGAGGCACTGGGTTCAATCCTCAGCACCACATAAAAAGCAATAAATAAAATAAAGGTATTATATCCATCTACAACTAAAACATATTTTTTTTTAAAAAAAATACTTATACATTCTGAGTTCAGATAGAACCTAAGATTTACTTTAAAAAGAATCCCTTTAAGACATACAAATTCAACCACTCCAAAGGAGTGAAAGTTTTTGTTATTTTCAGCAATCTAAAATTTTTCAAATAATTTGAATGTCAGAGAAGTGTCACTCAAATGAGGCTACACACACACACACACAAAAAAAAAATAGCAGGTGCGTTATGTCACTCAGAATATGCAAGTGACACTCCTCTGAGGCCCCTCCCCAAATGCCAGATCAGGCCACATAGCAGCCTGGAGTCTGTTCCAGCTCTGAGAACAGAGTAGCAGCTGCTGGGATTTGGCTGAAGCTCAAGTCTCAGCTGTATTCTTGGCCTCCTGCCTCCTCCAGCCACTTACTAAGGGCGCATGACCAAGGAAACAGCTGAGCCCCCACCTCAAAGAGGAAATGCAACAGCCGCAACCCCCACCACCACCTGCTCCAGAGCCAAACAACCAACAAAGTCCTGCTCATTCCACAAGGGTGAAGTGGACTGCTGATTCACTCCAAGGCATGCCAGGGCCTTTCACACTGAGGACAGAGCCCAGCAAAGACATGGTCTAACAGGGCTTTGACAGAGCCATCAGTGGACCTGAATTGTAGGGAGTCAGAAGTGATTTAGATGTTCAAGTAGCAAGGTTCTAGTTAGATCCCCAAACACTGCTTTAGACATTTACAATTTTCCTCAGATACTTCTTTCCTAAACAGAAATTTTGATTTAGGCTTTTTACTGGGACCCCCCAAATTGCCAAGACCCTAAGAGGCTGGTCAGATGACTTTCATGCTCACCAAGTTCCAGAGGAGACTCCTCAATTATATAGCAAAATTATAAACTGAAGCGAACACCTTAGATGCCCAGCACCTTTATTGATCTGTGACGTGGGACATAGCCCTTGTGGATGCCATGGGACACTGAGATAGCCTCAGACATCAGCACACAGTCCAAGTTCAAATCCAGTTCCCATAGCCAAGCCAGGACAGTGGAAATGTGAGCAGCGGCACTGCTCCGAGAGGACTGTGGGGGTGGGCATGCCACTTCCCAGAATCACAGCTCTGACAGCTTCAACTGCAGTCACGTCAGTGCTATTAAGAGACATTCCTGACTTCAAGCATTGTGAAATCTCACCCCGCTCTGAGAGCACACCCTTCCGGCTCTGTCTCTGATCAACACAGAGGCTGTGCCTTATGCTACTAAAAATTCTTCTGGAACATGAAGGGCAAAATATTGACACTCTGTGGTGCGTACATTTATCTCCATTTTGTACATGTTTTGAAAATTTCCATGATAAAAAGTTCTTCTGGATTAAGTTCACTGTTAGATGATTCAGTCCAGGTGGGAGAGACCCTGGATTTGTATGTAATTTATTATCATTTCTAGGGATAACATGAGAGACCTGAGAACTTCTTATAGATCATAGGTTCTTTGGAAAAAATGACCAACATCTAATGAAGATTTTTTATCCCTAGCAGCGATACATGACAATTTTTGTTCAACAGAGGGGTTGAGATATATCTTTGCCGAGGTATCGAGGACAATCTGGTGTTAATTTTTTATCTTCCCAGTAGACTTCAGGTGTTGGGCACCAATCTCCTTTTGAGGACTTGTTTCCTCTTGGAGGACTGTCTCAGCTGCTAGAGCTGTATCACCTCACACCACACCCCTTCCTAGAGAAGTCCACATCTAATAAACTAGTAACTCTTCCAGCAGGGCCTATAGGGCCTGGTCAGCCTTGCATGGGACATTCTGAAGGCCAATGACAATAAAACCCTTGTTAAGAATCTATCTGCAGAGGTCCCTGTGGGGTTGGCAGAGACTACCCTCGTCTTTTGGCCTGATTGTAGCTCACCGTTTCCCTCTCCCCATCTCACTTCTCTTCCTGCCCCATCCAAGGTGTTGATCCCAAGAACTCTCCTTAATAAACATCCTGTGCTCTAAACTCCAGCTCAGAGGTTGCTTCCTAGAATCTTACCTTCAACACCTGGGCACGGCCTTTTAGAAGGCTGAAAACACTATGCAGTGACAATAAAACCCGTGTTCAGAATCAATCTTTAAACCACCTCCACCTCCTCTAAATCACCTCTCAAAACCCTTCTATCTCATCACTTCATCAAATCTTGCAATACTTATAAAGCTGCTAAAGCATGTATATAGTATGCACATGTTTACCAATCAGTAACTCTGGTTATTGGTTCATATGTGGCAACATTCAATTCTTATAAAATGAAAAAAAATAAATAAATAAACAACTACGACTTTCCTCCAAGTTGTGAATTCTCATCTACACATGACATGTGATTCTGTTTTGTTCTATTCTATTTTTTTACTTACTTTACTTCTAACTCATAGAGGGCACTATAATGCTACATAAACTCTAACCCCAAATTTAAGTATGGCTATTTGCAGTCATCTCCAAAAATTACATCTCTGATTTAAATCTCAAAATCACCAGCAGCTAATACTATGTCTGACACATAATAGGAACTCAAGATATCATGATAACATATTAGTTACTACTTATAAAATGTTAATCAGCTTATATAAAGTTGCCTCATTTCCCTCACAACCTTTTACAGTTATCTTTCACTGTTTCTCTTATACACATGGAAAGACCCAAACTCAGTGAAGCCGAGAAGCTTCCCAAGGTCATAGAACAAGTCAAAAAGCATCAACTCTGCCTCACTTTCTGCTGGAAAATATGCATATATGCATTATTATTGACTACCTAAAATGCTCTTTGGGGAAAGAGGTAGGACATAAAAAAGCTCAAATAGAACAGAATATAGAGATTTTTGAATTTTATAGTTCATCATAAGGTATTTACAAATGTTCTTCTTTCTCTATGCTGCATTTACTTTCAATTTTCAATAACCCTTGCAGAGCATGTGCACAACCTCTTCAAAATGCTAGTAAAGGAACAGCCTAAACAATTATAAGAGCAGGTAACATATCATGTTCCTATATGTTGAGCGGGACTCTGTGGGCTTTCCTGGTAAGGACTCAGAATCACTTTATCTCATTTGCTCTTTGTGTCCCATTATTCAAATTTATGATTTCTCTCGGTGCATACACCTCAAGGTGCTGAAGTGTTAGCATCATGAATCATCATTCTCATGAGCGCAGTTCGATAACTGATTTTCATGTTCAACAATGGATCCATAAGAGAATGCCAAATTCTATTCTATATTTGATGTTTGCATGTAAATGGGTCAAGGAAAAACCTTTAGTCTCTTGGAGGATATGGCTTTAATTGTCCAGACAATCCATGTGCACGTGCTCATGTGTGTAATCAGACCTTCATAATCCCACTGGAGTTGATAAGCAATTATTTATTCAGCTGCTATTTGATGCAAGGCCCTTTACTAGATAGAAAGTATGAAGGGTGCAAAGATAGAGATCATATATTTCTTGATAGCACCTGCATTCAATAAATGTATAATCTGCTGAAAACAAGGAGTTCATCAATTTAGCTTTCCGAGTACTTATTTCTTTGTTTTCAGTAAGTGCACTAAAAAAAGAATTCCAAACAAATCTCTCCAGGTACTTCACTAATTTTCAAAGAAAATATGTAGTTGAGGCTCAGGCATGATAAAATAAAAAGAGAAAAGAAAGGAAGAAAATGATTATTCATTTAATAATATGAAGAGAGTATTAACTTACAAGTAAGAACATAAACATTTACTCAGAATCCTTAGTTAAGGGCTAGAAATTCTGACATTGAGGTCTGACAACTACCCTTTGAGAACTTTGAGCATGAAGTTAGTTGTTATCTTAACCTGTTGTTACACACACTGAAGAGTTAGAAGCAGCCATTCTCCTACCCTACCTGAGAATCCAAGTATGGCTCTCCAACCCAGATCTTTCACCTGGGATGGTATAGTGCAGATCCCAACAGCACAGGCTACAGTCAATATCTACAATGGTTTAACAGAGCAAAGGATCAAGGTTAAACTGGGGGTAAACCTCTAGGGTATTTATGTGGCAACAGGGAAGAATCAGAATTCAGACTGCTCACATTTGAAAGGATCAAATCAGAATCAGAAGCTGAAGCCAAGAGTAAGCACAGAGAGATGTGGGACAAGCCGCAATCCTGTGATGACTGAGCCAACTATTTAAAGATGTCATTTGGCTTTTTTTCCCAGAGGTGTGAATAGACTAACCACCTGTATTCCCTGAAGAAATTTTTTTAAAAAAAATCATTTAAGTGCAAATATTTAAAATAATTTTGGTCATTTAAAGGTGACATCTTATGATTATTTATTAAACAACCTCTTGCATGACACTCAGTCTAAAAGGGAAAAAAAAAATTCAAGGTTCATAACCTGAGAATCCCAGAGAAGGATGCCAGCAAGGCTTGTCAGGGCTAGAACACTGCTCGGGCCCCTGGCAATGCATCTCATGCTCTCCCTATGCCAGCAGATGGTGCAATGTACACCTGTGACACTTGTCACCAAACGGCTCTCTGATGTTTTTATTACAAGAACTTACGTGAATCTTTACGCACCCAGGCGTCATCCTGCATCCACACTCTCCTGACTGAGCTGCTCCTGAACCAGATAGTTCTTTAGGTATAAAGGAGGAAGCTCGGCACCAGGTAGAATCATACCCCAGCCACTTCCACTCTGAAGGTTTCCTTTTTTGGTAAGAAATCCACCTTAAAGCTTGTGATAGATCACTGATTTAGACCTGGGTGTTAACCAACAAAACCAGATTTAGGAGTTACCTCTTCCCTGCCAAGTCCCCTAGCTATCTACAGCCCACTCCCCATGATCTGTTCCTCTGGATTCATAATGATGCTCCTATTAGGGTACGCATGTCTATTTCAGCACTGATCACAGTGCCCTGAAATTACTTCAGAGTGAAGCTTTAAGTTCTCCCAGGACAAGGACGATGCTTTGCTTACTTCTGGTGCCAAGGATATGAAGGTGTCTGGGATATGAAAGGAAATTAAGAAATATTCGTAAAGTTTAATTTATTCTATGAATGTCTTCCAATCATCTAAATCAGGAAAGTCATATCAATTTTCTAGTAGTATAAAATATTGATCCATTATATTTATAGCTTCATATTCTAAAGTGGTCTTCTTCTTCTTCCTCTTCTCTAAAGTAGGTTTTAAAAGTATAAATAAAATAACCTAAGTTTGAATGCTATGATTACATGAAGATTACAACTTGTGTCAGCAAAACACCTTTTAGGTGTTCACTGACCACCTTCTGCCAGAAGTCCCTTTCTGGGACAAGTGAATATAGTTTAATTAATGACTAATACGTATGATTTCCAAAATAAAGTATTTGTATCATCAGTAAGTGCTTACTGAGTGATTAGAAGTAATTCTAGTCTTTCAAGGGTACTGACTGGGTTTTACTCAGGGAAAGAACACAATATTGGGATCCTTGCATTAAGATCACACAGCTGAAGATCAAAAGAACACAGTCCTGCCATATGGGCTCCTTTCTACAAATCTAAGAGATAAGATAGAATAAGTGAAATTATATGTAGATCATTGTGTTTTAAACTTTAGGTGTGACTTGTTAGTAAGTCATGAAGTGAAATAATTGGCCATAGCCTCAATGAACAGAGAAGGGAGCAGAGAACATGTAGTAGCATGAAATCAACTAGCACAGAATAGGTAAGAATTAGAATACATTACCCAAGGTAAGGCTATGACCATTTTGTAAAATAATTATTTCATATCTACGTGTGTGTTTATAGGTGTGTTTTTTCACACGCATGTGTGAGCATCCCAGGATTTCACATCAAAGGTATTTTTTAAAATGGACTTATATCAGAGAAAAAGTTGCTGGAACAGATCCCATCACATTTTCATATCTGCTTGAAGAAAAGAAATAGAATATACATAAGTAATGTCTTGATTACCAAAGTCAGAGAGAAAATATGGGCTTCGAAGAGGTTCCCGCTGTGAAATCCAAACATTATCATGAGATTCAAAGATCTTATCATTTAAATATGAGGATTGATGCCTTTGATGAAGATAGAGCATCTTAGTTTAAACAAACAAATGATTATCTTGGACAACAGTGTAAACAAGACCCTAATTCATGAAGCTGCTAATTGCTCTTCCCAGCTGCGGAAGGCTGGCTGGTGCTTCATCTCTCACCACGCATCCTGCGGGAGAGCAACATTTGTACACTCGCTTCCGAAATTCAGCATACCCTATGTCCAGTCACCAGAACCTGGGGCCAAAGAGGGGAGGTTCAGTAAAAAATCTATGTAAAGGGCAGCTACTTAAAGCATCAAGTGCTTCATTTTATAGAGATATATTTACCTCTATGGCTGCACTGGAATTAAGCTCATAACTAAATTACTTTACTTCTTCACAAGTCTTATGGAGATTTCACCAGAACAATCTTGGGAGCATGCTTTGTAGCCAAGGGAAAACGAGAGTGTACATTCACCGTTTTCAAAGTGAATCACAAAGTTAGTATCTAGATAACGATAACCACAAATTCCCATAGCTGTTCAGATTTAATTCAACTGAAACACAGAAACATAATTCCATGGCTACAAAAATGATAGCTACCATGTTTTCATATATATTTTATGTGCTGAGTGCCAAAAGGAAAGAAGGCTTTATACATAATGTCTTAATTCTCAATGCAACTCATCATTCATGCATATTAAAGAAGGGAAGAAGGAAAGGTGAAAAGGAAGGAAAGAAAAAAAAAAGAAAAAGAAAATTGAGATTCAGAGAGAGGATCAAATCCCTGCACAAAGTCAAATGGTACTGAAATTCTTCACATACAGTTCTGAAATCCAGTGCTCTGTTCACTGCCTTCAATTTATGCATTTGGAATGTGTTCACCAAGAAGCGAATTTACATAATATCCACTGATAGTCATGTTCACTTATGACAGAAAGACCCCAAACCATATAACTACACCTTTTACCATAAAAGATTATGGTGTCTGCTCTGCCCAGCCAGAAACATGAATTGAAGTTGCTTCAAGCATCCTACTGAAAAACAAAAATGTATATTCAGTACTTGTTTCTGTAGCAATGCTCTTGAGATCCCTGTTACTATAAAATGGACACATGACCTCTAGTCTAAGGCCAAAACGTCACCCTATCTGGGAAAGAATTCTTTCTACGGTTCGTAGTATCTCACCTTGACCACCAAGCTGGATTCTTCAAAATTACTTTGAAGACTGAGACAGAACCCTAATTTGGTACAACCTCAACCCACAGCTGTCATTAAGGACTGAGTTGTCTATCTCTGAAACCAACAAGCAAACAAAATAAGATGTTTCTGTGGGAACATCACCAGAGTCCAATAAGTGAAGAAGCTATTTTTGCCTTGGAACTACAAAAAAAAAAAAAAAAAAAAGAAAGAAAGAAAGAAAGAAAAGAAAACCCTCTTCTTTTAAGATTTAGATTGCATCCTTATCTCACCCTATCAGGTTCACAAGGTGAAGCAGAGAAAGGATAGGATAAGGAGATAGGTGCTTCTCCACATTTTCCAGCCCCGACCTTCTCTGCTCAACGAGGGTGGCTGGATGACAGGCTCACAGGTCAGCAACAGCGTTCTATAACCAGCTTCCTGTAGGACAAGCTTCATTTTTAACCAGGGTGTGCTCAGCTCTGACTGATAGGAGAGCAGCTTCCTGGATCTCTAAGATGCACGCATATGCAAGACAGAAAATGCCACACAGTAGGGCTGGCCGACACATATGCCTCCACAAGAGTGCATGTGCTTCCAGTACTGCCAGGCATTTCCCTCGGCCCTTGGCTGCAGTTCTACCTGCATGTGTGCCCAAACTGGCAGATCCAGTAGCACCCTATGTGATTCCAACACTAGAATTTGAGTGCATTGCCCCACTGGTACAATAAGGTCAGCTCTGCACAAGAATCTAAGAATTGTCTCAGGGCTGGTGGGTTATGTGCAATGGTAACAAAGATATCAGACTGGTGTGACAGGAAACAGGACAGTCTAAACAAAAAACAGAGAAGGGGTTGTGTAGTGGTTAAATCTCAAGCTGGACATCGGGGTTTGAAGTCTGACTCCACCACTATTTGTGAACAAGTTGTGAACTGTCTCTGTGTCTCAGTTTCCTCATCTGTAAATAGAAATAATGAATCCCTATCTCACCTAAAACCTGAGAGAATTAGACACTCTAATATACATAAGCACTCAGAGAGTACTTCCTGCATAGTTAGGATTATAGATACATTTGTTTTTAACTATCTTTCACAGAGAAAAGCAAATGCATCCATTCAGCAGATGTTTGTCAATATTACCTAATGAAAGCTCTGGCTAGATTTAAAATGCTGGCATTTCTGGAGACCCTGACCTTCCAGACACTTCTCTTTCAAGACTCTGTCTTGAAAAGTCATAACTACTTCAGAACAGTATGGGCCCCCTTTGCAAGCCCTGAGGCTGCCATCACAGGACTAGGAAAGCTGTGGAGGCTGGCAGTCTCTGCAGGCTTGAGCATTTATGGGACAGGTGTCTGAATGACAGTTCCAGGGTTGTCAGTTTTTCACAGCTAGCCTCAATGAAAACAGCAAATCATCCTCTGAAAATCATTTTGAAAGCAACAAAGATTGCAAAGAAGAGTTCCGAGAAAGATAACAAATAAAGAAATAGGGAAGAGGGGCCTGGGATGGACGTATGGGAATGCTATGTTGGGCAGACTTTTCTAACTTCCAAAATTTATTTATATGGGCTCATAGAGATCATATTTTTTTCTTTTGCTTGAAATAAGACATTTTTTATTCATTTTTATAAGTGGATATTTTAATGCCACATCATGATGCCACATCATGATGCCAAAACAGCTACCTGGTAAAAATAAAAGATGTTATAATTCAGATTTTTTTTTAATTAAAAATTTTTTCCCATGGTAAATTTGACTTGTTGGAAGGTCTGTACAATTCCATGAATTTTAACGCCTGTATAAGTTTGGGTAACCGTCACCACAACCAGGTTGCAGCACAGTTCTGTCACCCCAAAACAGCCTCCTGCCATCAATCTACAGTTACATACTTCCCTTTGTCATATCCCCTGGAAATCACTGATCTGTTCTTTTTTACCAGTCAGTTTTATCATTTTGAGAGGCTACACAAGTGGAATTATGCAGTTTATAACCTTTTAGATTGGCTATTTTCACTCAGCCTATTATCCTTGATATCCATTTAAACTGTTGCAAGGATGAGTAGCTCATTTCTTTTTTATTGCTGAGTCATATTCCACAGTAGGAATGCACCACAGTTTATTCATTCACCTTTCCAAACATTTGGGTTGTTTCTAGTTCAGATCACTTATGAATAAGGTTGTTATAAATTTTTGTCTACAGATCTTTGTATTTACACTTTTAAACTTCACTGATCATCATTTTTTGTTGTTGTTTTTTTTTGTTTGTTTGTTTGTTTTTTGTTTTTTGTACCAGGTATTGAACTTGGGGGCACTAAAACCACTGAGCCACATCCTCAGCCCTATTTTGTATTTTATTTTAGAGAAAGGGTCTCACTGAGTTGCTTAGCGCCTCGCTTTTGCTGAGGCTGGCTTTGAACTCTCAATCCTCCAGCCTCAGTCTCCCAAGCTGCTGGGATTACAGGCGTGTACCACTGCCCAGCTCTCACTGATTTTTTAAAGCAATTATTGACCCTGAGAAGATACAATTTTGTGTATTAGGGATGATTATTCTATTTCCACCCTATAGATTCTCAGTACATGACTTCAAGGAAAAAATTGCATTGTCCTCGAATTGCCTGAAACAGAGGCTCCTAACAGACTGTGTAGTAGAATCTGTAATCCTCGCTTCTTTTTAAGATGCTATGCTTGAAACAGAATTTCAAATGAAAGTAAGTTAAAAATTATTTTGAAGTTAGTTTATGTTGAAATTTTACAGTATCCCTTTAATATTTCAGATTATGAAACATCAATTATGCAAATTCTATATTCTGACAAGAAAGTTTTCATTTTAAATCAGTGGTTTTTAAATTGTAGTCCACGAACCAGCAGCAGGAGCCTCACCGGAAACTTGTTAGAAATGCACACATGTGAGTCCCATCTTGCATCTGTTGAGCCAGAAAATTCTGCATTTTAAGAAATACTCCATGTGATTCCAATGCCTGAGCAGTTTTAAGGACCACTACTTCAAGGATGAAGAAAAGAGTGCCACCCTAGGAGGGTTCCCCCTGAGATAGCAGGAGAACATTCACACTCGTTTTCTTTCTATGATAGGCCCAGCTTATAGAATAGAATGGTTCATTTGTGTTAAAATAGGCGCCCTGGATCACCAATTGGCATTTATAAGGTAGACTGTATACTTCACTTGGTCGCTGGGGCCACGCTATGGAATAAGAGCTGAATGTACAGAAGTCTCTGAGTCTTGATTCAAAACAATAAATTACTTATCTGTTTCTATTTTCCCATGTTACCTGTGCTGATGAATTGAAATCAGGAATACATTTAGGTTTCCTTTCTTCATGGACCCTGTCCTGTGACCCTGTCCTTAACAGAAAACTGTCCAAGAGGTAAAATAAAAGAATTTCAATGGAAAAGGAAGTAGAATACTAATTAGCCTGGATCACACCATCACTGATCTCATAATGACAGATTCTGCTTTTTATGAGATCCAAAATTCATATATAACAGGAAAATATACTTATTAATTTATGTATCAGGTTTATGTATATATTTATGTATATAAATGCATATATCAATATGTGAATACACATATTTATCAAGGAGTATGCATATTTATTTTCTGCTGTTCTGTTCTCACATGAGAGAAAGTTTCTCAGCAATAAAATTAATGCTAATTTTCAGGTTCTGGGTCAAGGCTTATCCAGGTAAAGCTAGCCAATGCACATGATAAATTAGGTGAAGAAATTTGGGGGAATGTGTCTCCTTGCATCATATCAAATATATTAATATAAAATAAATGTTATATTTACATGATTTTCCATATCTTCAAAGTATCTATGTAGGTAAACAAATAAGATTATTTTGGTTAGTAGTTTTCTTCAAGTTATGAAATAAACCTGACATCTGATTAGTGGAAATTAAATATTGTCTTTAAATTTCTTGGTTCAAATATTTTAACAAAGTCCCTACCTTTGACAAATACTTAGTAAACAGGTTTATTGCACCTACTATGCTTAACTTTTATTTCAGGATAGTGATGAAACTTCTGTTAACCTCACCACTTCCTTTGACTGAGAAACTGACTCCTTGAGGGTAGCAAAAAAAAAAAAAAAAAAAAAATCCTTTTGATCCTGTACATCTGCCAAAAGCAACGGTCACCCTCTGCCAAACAAACACAGAAATCTCATGCAGAGGAGTATGCATGAGTTCCAGGTGTTTGGGGTTTTCTTGGTAGAACACAAATAGAGGACAAACTGGTGAAAGTGCACACTGGCTAATTCTAACTAAAGTTTCCTAGATGATTTCAGGATAAAGCTTATCAGTTAACAGGAATACTGTCATATTCAATATCAGTAAACTGCATATGCATGATTTGGTAGATGAACTGAAAGTAAGTTCATCTACCTGGTAATAATTCTTCCCTACAGGACAGAAGACAGATTCTAGATGAATAGTGCAGCACTTTCCTTCAAATTGACAGAGGAAGAGCTTAGAATACAAATTTGAAAAGAAGGTAATATGCCTTGAGTATAAAGAAGGATGGGGCTCAATAGTAGAGCATTTACTTAGCATGTGAGAGAGGCCCTGGGTTTGATTCCCAGCACTGGGGGAGAAAAAAATGCAAAATAGAAAAAAATAAATGCCCCCCCCCAAAAAAAAAAAAAAAAAAAAAAACTTGAAAACCCAAACCTTGCTCACTTATTACTGGGAATCTTTGATTTTAAGTTTGAACCATTCAATTGCTTAAACCAGCAGCATTGCTTTGCATTAAATTGGGTGGTGAGGGCAGCTATAGATGTAACTGCACTAGAGTCTTTTTTCTTATTCTTTTACTAAATTATATAATACATGTTTCTAAGTCCTCAGAAAAATAAAGCAGCATCTAACTATGCCTCAAATTTATTTTCATTTTCAATTATCCATGGTCCTTACAGCCTTCTAGCATTTTCAAAACAATGATATTTAATTTCGTTACATGTGTCCCTACATGCTTCAAGTTCCCCCCTCTTTTTTTGTGGTGCTAGAAGTGGAACCCAAGGGTCCTGCATAAGCTAGTCAAGTGCTCTACTACTTAGCTATGCCCCAGCTGAGTTTCCATGTCTTAAAGGATAATCAGTTCATGTAGGGAAGCAGAAAGGACCTAGCCTTTCTACTAGGTCGTCACAAGTATTTTACAGATGAGAACTTGTTTAAAAAAAAAAAAAAAACTTTTTTTTTTTTTTTTTTTTAAAGTTAACTTGGCCAGGTAAAAGGCAGAGACAGAATTCAAACTTAGATCACCTTGACTCCAATCTAATCCCTTTCCAGGATGGCAAGTGAAAGTGTGTCAGGAGAGATGAGATCAGGAACTGTTAACACAAGGCACCTGGCCTGGCACAAATGCAGCCACAGACTAATTTCCACCCACTTTGCACCCATTTCAAAAATTGATTTCCTTTCCTGACTTGGCCTCACTACTAAATCACCTTCCCTTACCCTCTGATTCTCCATTCCTGATCTCCAGATTAGATCATTTGATTGTTTGTGTTCTTTATGGCAATTGCATATTCCAGGATAATTCTTAGTACAAAGAAAAAACTTTTAAATATATATATATATAATATATATATATATATATATATATATATATATATATATATATATACATACATTTTTCTTTTTTCCTTAGACAAATATGCCACAACAAAGATATTTCCACTGTTGGGACCACAACCAAAATGCAGAGCAGTTAGGACATTGTATAGGTACACAAGGTTTCTCCCACACAGGAAGCAGTTAATGAATATCAGCTAGCATTTGCAGTGCAAAATAATAAAACAAATTATTTCTTGAAAATAACAACTCCATAAGTAGCATCTGATCACAAATGAGCCAAAGGTAAATTCAGAATGAACAGAAGAACACTGATGTTTATTTACCCCTCTCCCTGTGGTTTTAGTAAAGGATAGGGACAGGGCTACAGAAATCTGGGATCTCTATGTTGATAAGAATTTTTGCCTGAAGAAACAAGGTTAATTCAGAGAGCAGAGGTAGCAAGCCAAGTGAAGTAATTCCCGCAGAGCAGAACAAATGGTACTAATGACCTAATCAATACAGAAATAAGTACAGATTTCCACGACAAATGGCCACAGGTAGCTCTCCTAACAAGTTCAGAAAAACATTACATTCCTTTCATTTAGATCTTCCTTACTATTATTGATGTACTTCATCAAGAATACCTAAATGCTGGCTTTCTGTCAATTCAATATATTAAATAAGTTCACCAAGACTTGGAGTGAAATGTATTAGCCCCTTCAAGCTTGCAGGTCTGGATCTGTCTCAATGCTGTAAATTCCTTGGCTCACAGAACCAACCATTTGATCCTTGCTCAGGCCCAAGGATCTAATCAATAAATGATGAAACAAGTGATATCTTCTCATCTTTTCTTAAAACATCAAAACATCTATTTTCACAGGCAGGTCAAAACAATAAGGTAATGTTTTCTAGTGATTTCAAGAAAACTGATTTTAGAGTTCTCTTCATAGATTGGTCTTGTGACTCTCTGATTATACAAATAGCTATCTGCTGGATATAGTCGTTGGTATTCTCTGCAGTGGGAACAAGTCACCAGTCTACCATGCTTTATTTGAAATTGTTTCTGGGTCTTAGATAACAGTCCCAAATTGCTCCTGGGTGGGTGCTAAGACTCAACTCTTTTTGTTATTACTAGACACATCTTAGAAGGAGGCCTCCTTAATCAGCATCAGAGCCTTTCTTACTGTGGATGAGTCACATTAACAGATTATGAAATGCTAAGTGGAATTTTGTATACACAGAGAATTCTGAATCATCCATGCCCAAATCTCTTTCTCAAGTCCTTACTATGCATGTGGCTTATAAAAGGGTCCCACCCTGCTGTACATGCAAAGAGCATCTCTAGAAAGAATGGCCCGGGGTCCCTGTGCTCACAGATGGGCTTGCCCCACTGAATTACTGGCTGTCATGTAAATACTTATCATGTGAGGTTTGGCTATGCTGAGGATGGTCTCCAGTTACTCATGAACAAAATACCAAAGACAACTCCCACCTCCTGAAATCATTTCCTGCGGAAGGACTTTATTTATGTGAGGATGACAGAATCTAACCCAAATGGCAATAGAGGCAAAACCAGCAAAACTATGAGCACCAGAAAAAAAATAACAAAAAATCAATACTGAGCGTTGGGTCAAGCACTTTATATTTAGTTATAACAACAAACTGATTTTATAAATGAGGCCTCTGATGCTCAGAAGGCTTAAGACAGGTACTAGTAAGTTGCAAACTGGATCTCAGCCCAGGCCTGGGAACTAGTATACTTTTTTAAAAAACTATTCTTGATAAGAGCAACTTCTAAACATTTTGCTCTTATTTTTGTAGCATTAGTCCTTAATTTCAAGACTAACAGAAAAAAAAGCATAATGAAAATTCATGAACAATACAGTAACAAACAGATCCATGACTATTATACAAAATGTCATTATTGAATCATAACAGTGATAAACTGGAAGGGATCTCAAAAATCATCTGCTTGCTTTACAGGTAAATTCTAAAAATAGGTACTTTCACTGTACAAAATTTTAGCAAGTTGTCGGGTCATGAACCAGGTTGGGGTAATAAATCTAGATATTTCTCTATCTCCAAACACCCAAATCTTTTCTCTTTTCTAATAGAAAGAACTGCAACACTTCAAAAAACAAAAAAAAGTCATCCTTCAGGTGACCTACACATCAAATGTTTTACTCCTCTGTGGTTTTCCTACAGAACCACTTATAATTCTGTTTCCCTTTAATCACATGCACTATTTTTTAAAGACTTTTCTGGAAAAATTTTCCAGTTTCCTTTTTTCATACACACAATATAGAAATTCACAAATTTAGAATCCCAACACAATTAAAATTGATTGTAGCCCTAGGAAAGTAAATATATGATTCTTTGAGATCAACAAAGGAGAATATGAATGGGACATCATAGTCCCAGGTACATAATTTTAGCTGACCTTAACTTTCTCATTAGAGATGCACCTAACTAATGGTTTTAGTTTGTGGCCTACTACCATCAATCCAATTTCCCCCACAAAACTTACCAGTGCTGCTTACTCTTTATGCTTGTTTTCAGGGAAAAATATGTTTCTACCCTCAGAGTATACTCTGTTGATTTTCCTAATTAATTTTATTGGTTAAGAAAAGATTTTTTTCTAACTTATCAAAACTAATCCATATTGCTTTACTGTCTGGGAAATCATCTGTCAATCATTTTGGATTTTCCTTAGACTTTCAATCATTCAATCCATTGTTCAAAACATTTAAAATGTATTCACTTTCCCCAGATGTCCACGACATCTTATATAGCAAGGTTTCTCAAATATTTGGCACAAGTTCCAACACACAAGAAAGTTTCCATACATATTTGAAAAATTAAGAATGAATGAATAAAAAAACAATAAATATCTGGAGCAAGGATAAGTCTGGATGACTATCACACAAAAACTTGGCTGACCTTGCAATTTAGTTTATATGGACATTCCTTTACTCTGATCCAGTGTGTCCCTAATATATTCTGCTGGGTGTCCTAATGAGAACGCCTGCTGTACTTTTCTATATATTCCTAAAGTTTGTCATTCACATAGAATGTGCTCCTCATCTCTCTAAAATAAGATTTCAGATTTGGGTTTTCTTTAGGAAGTGGATGATTGAGTGAAAGATCATTCAGTCAGTACACTTACTTAGAGTTTCTTAAAATGTAGGAAATTAAGGAAGCAAACTCTTCTCTTTTCTTTTTTTGTTTTATATTGTTTTGTTTTGTTTGGTAACAGGGTGTGAACACAGAGTTTGAACACACTTAACTACTGAGCCACATCCCCAGCCATTTTTTTTTTTTTTTTTTTTGTATTTTATTTAGAGACAGGGACTAGCTAAGTTGCTTAGGGCCTTGCTAAGTTGCTGAGGCTGGCTTTGAACTCAAGATCTCTGCCTCTGGAGCTGCTAGGTATTTCACATTTACTCAGCTGCATCCCTTCCTTTCCAACAAGATTATTTTTAAAAAATATCATTTTTACAGATATATATAATCCAATTCTTAATGAGACCTTGGGTCCATTATGTGGTTTACCACTTAAGTCCGATTAATCCTAACATCTTTCCCATGTAGCAGAAAAACAAGGGCTACTCTCCTATCATTTGGTGAAAGCTGTTCCAAAACAGAAGGGGGTCTGGAACCCCTGATTTGCTTCCCCCCACACCCTGCCTTCTAATTCAGCACTTCCTACTTGTCCCATCCCTGAGAGGAGTGAAGTCTTTCCACACATGCTGGATCTCTTTCACCAGATTGAATCCCTCCAGAAGTACATATCCAGTGAGGATGAGAGGCCTCCAGCTCTGTGTGCCAACAATGTGAAAATGTCTTGTGAACTTACCTTTGCCTTTTCCTGTCTTCGAAGACAGCAACAACTTTTGAGTATTAATTGTAATTTCCCCTCCACATGAATAGAAAAGTGACATATGTATTCTGCTTAAGCATACTGAAATTTAAGAGGCCTCATTATTTCCATAGACCTCCTCTTCATCTCCTGAGATCTGAAGAAGAAATTTCTTTGTAGGAGGCAAAATAATCTCTCGTGCAGTAACAGTGCTATAGATAAGGACATCTCTTTGTTCTTTTAGAAAGATGAATGTCAAATCTACTTAAGCTGAAATTTCAGGGAGAAATACAATTAAAACTTCACTTAGAGCATTTAAATCCTGAATATTAGATGCCATCAAGAGTATAAAGGTCAATTTTTAATTCAATGAGCGTTGATGAAATGTCTGGTATGTGGAAGCATATACTACCCCAGGAGTGCTAAGGACAGTGGAAAAATATACTGGGGAATGGGCTTTTGGGATATGTATATTATGTTGATACTAGCTCTCCCCGTCTCCTCAGCTCTGGACCTATGCATTTTTAAAAATGTGTTTCCCAGCAAATATTTTGGTAGCAAAGAAACATAAATGTATTCTCAGACATCTGAGAATGTTCATGGGCTAACTTTCTGATTTGTATGATCCCCCCCAAAATGGCTGACATCCAATTATAAGAGAAAATGAAATGCAGGTATCTGATGCTTTTAGTGGTTCGTCTGACTGACCTTCTCCTGGGCTGAATACTGCTTGTAGGTCTCCATTTCCTGATTGACAGGGAAGGCAAGTGTTTAAACCCCAATTATGAGAGAAGTCTCGTCCCTCCTCCAGCCATATTTGCACAGGCACAGTGCTGAATCATTAAGCAAAATTATATGCAGATACTCTAGGATTAGAGGCCAAATCAGCTGTTCTGTCCAAACAGCTCACCCAGTTCTCAGAGACAAGAACCAAAGCCTTCTGTGGAAGTGACAGGGAGCCCCTCTGCAAGCCCAGAGCTCCACTTGCTTTGTCAAACAGTAGAAATTATTTCCACCTCTCAAGCCACCCTGAACATGCTACTGGCTTCCACTGAATAGGGCAGAATTCAAGGTTATTCCTCTATGAAGCCTTTACAAATGCTTCACTTAAAGACTTGGTTGTTTAGCTTCCCCATTTAGATGCTGGAAATTATACACATAAAATGTTCTGGAAAAATAATAGCAGTATGTTCACTTTTAGACAACTCTGAATTGGCCATTTCTCTTCCCCTTATAAACTAATGGAAAGATAAGGACCTTATTAGACATCATGATCCTTATATAAAAAACACGTCTGAGATTATTTACTGATTTGGCCTTTGATTTTTCATAGGCAAGGAAAGAATCAATCTAGTCATCAACTTTAACCATCAGATTTTTTATAGGTAGCAATGGGAGAGAGCTGTACTTTAAATTACTAGAAAAAAAAATTTCTTAAAGGGAACTATATCTCATTTACGTAACAAAATTAAGTCTCTTTCTAAAGCTTTTTGTGAAAGAATCATGCTTTCTTTTTGCAATAATACTCATATGTCAGGTGCTTTTGTTTTGCTTTGATCCTACAAGGTAGATCTCATTTCCATTTTACAAATGAGAAAATTGAAACAATGAGGAATTAACTAAATTGCTATTCTTGGAAGTAGTAAGTTGCTTAGATTAGATATTGGACTGATGCTATTACACAATTATCCCCGCAGAAACTATGAAGTATAGAGGCTTCAAGTCTTGGCCTCTGAGGTCACACTATTAGTTATTTTTATGGACCCAGAGGGCAGACACCAGGACCAAATACCAACTCAGGTGATGGATTTCATGTTTATGTAGGTAGGTGTGTAGAGAAGTGAGATTTGGACACACCACATTTTTCCCTCTAGACCTTTCATTTTAATACAAATTTTGAGTATTTCTCCAACACTGCAGAATCTCATGGAGACCTAGGCACCACCATGATAAAGACTTTCTTCGCTTCACACAGAGGTTGGCTGCTCACTCTTGAATGAGCTTCCAGCAGATCTTTGGGATACAACCTCTCGATTAGGGTTTTGTTTGGTTTGGTTTTTGGTGGTGTTGGGGATCAAACCCAGGATCTTCTGCATACTAGGCAAGTGCTCTACCCAATGAGCTATATCCCCAGTCCTCTGCATTAGTTTTAACCTGAATTTCAATTTAAAACAATTGTCTACAGTTTCCAACATCATATCTGACAAACAACAGTTTGTAATCATTTGTGAAATAAAATAATCCCCTCTTGGAAGAGTGTTTATATAATTTTCTTAGATGATGTATAAGATTTTTATAACATATAAACTCTGTCAAATTAACCACGTATATTTTTCCACTTCTTGGTGTTTAATAAAATTACTAAAATAGAAATCATCTATAGTTATAAATAAAGAGAATGCTTGCAATAATAATTAAAAATTAAGGCATTCAATTGTTAGAGGGCTAACAACCAGGGATAAACCAGGGCAAGCAGGTCGCTGTAGCTTGTACATGCAACATGATAACATGTTGTATTTTTTTTTTTTTATCTTTCCAGATGTCTGTGGGTGATTATGCAAAAATTGGAAAAAGATTTTAATCTTCCCAAAGAAAATTCATTATGACCAAAGTTAAATTGGCACAGAAATGAATAAAATGAAGAATCATTAATGCCAACTAGTTGTTTGCAGTGGAATATATGAATTTAGTACAATACTAGTTGTTTGGTATTTTCCTAAAATTCTTCTAACATCAGCTTCTTTAAGTAAATTTAAAAAATATATGAAAACATAAGATAATCGAATGTAAGAGTGTTAGCTCATTTGTTCCTATAGGCCAGGTAAAAGAAGCAGGATCACAGATATGACTGCAGAATCCTGATAATTCATTAATTTGGCAGAATATAATAGCAATTTCAATACAACTATGTGCTACACTGGCTTAAGGAGTCATGATTTGACTATAAATTGAAGTCTCCTTTCTCTAAAATAAATAAATAAATAAATAAATAAATAAAATTCCACTTTTCAACAGAGAACATTTTTAAAAGCTTCTTCTAAAGAAGCCATGAGCAGTTAAAGCTTGTAAATGGTGCAGAAATCATGATCTGTCACATACTCATATGGAATCTACTGGTTTTTTTTTGTCCAACAGCTTTTTGATGATTCAATTCAATTCAATGCCAGCACCACTGGGATTTCCACCAAAGTTATGTACATATTATCAAGCAAAATGCTAAGAAAAAAATATACCAATATAGAATATTTTCATAAACCAAACATTATAACTTCATATGAGAATTTTTATCTTATGGTTTTAGAAACATAAAAAGCTAAAAAAATTAATTTGATAGCTTTTTATTTTGCCAATAAAAGGTAAACAGGAAAAGTAGTGGGATTTCAATGACTTAATCTGCCCCTCCTCCACCTCCTGCTGACCAGTGACCTGATTTTTCCTAGATCTATATTAACAAGGTGGAGATCATCTGAATGCATCTTGAGATAGTGAATGCAAATAAAAATACTGGATGAATAGATGATCCCTCGGCCCTTTGATTTATATCAAGGGCTGTTTTATTTGGACATGGGAACATACAACTTTTAAGAATTGATGTTTAGTTTTTTTTCTTTAAAGACATTGAAATATCATACCTCAGTTATTTATGTTGATTTTTAATTTCAGCTAGATCAAAATATGTCAACATGAATTAATTTTTTTCCCCTTTAACATCTGATTCTATGGACTGCCATGTCTTGAAGTAAGTGTATCTGGGCAATTAGAAGGAAATCTACTTAGTATTCCTTTGGGTTCTGTTTTTCAAGAGATGATTCTTGTTCTTATCTCAGGTATTTAGTATGTAATAAAGAAGCAACCAACTATAAACAAAAGTAAAAGAATGCTTATTCATTAAGAATTCTAACACTGAATTTGGTAATGTCGCCACTTTTTCTTTTTTGAGGCCCCTATCACAACGAATTAGAGAGAGATGATGGGGCTTACCTAGGTAGATAAGCTCTGTAAGTCTCAATGAAAAAGCTGCAGGAAAAAAGATGATCTATTACACAATGCGAATCTGCATAGAAACCTGTCCCACAATATGCCAATTTAACTTCTATAAAATTTGCCAAAGTACTTGAAATATGGAGTGATGCAATTGCTGGACTATGAAAAATCTTCAATTCTGTCTCTAAAACCAAATTTTGTTTGCAATTATCTTAAAAACCAAGATTATTATTTACGGAAGTGATTACATTAACAAAATCATAATATTTTGTGTGTTAACCACAATGAATTTCTAAATTTGGGAATGTGGTAAAAGATCTGTTTTGGAAAAAAAATATGAATACGCCCTTTCCCCCTCTACCTGGAGAATATGAAATGATTTTCTGTTGCTAGATAAGAAGAACAACTGTGAAGTTTTTAAATGCCATCTCCGTCTATGACTGAGGAATAATTATGAATATATGCCTTCAGTGAGACAATTTTGAACTAATTTTTCAGCATTTTAATAAGTCACAATTGCAATTTTATCATAATTTTGATTATAAAACTCATAAAAATCTTATAAACCTGTCGCATTGTCATGTATATCAAGTGGGGTTATAAAAACTGTCAGAAACTTCCTGTTTCCTAGGAAAAGTGTGTAGAAGAATTTAAAATATTGATCTATTATGACCACAGACAATGATTAACATTCTCTCCACCTGGCAATAATAGAATCTATACTATTAAAAAATATTAGAATCTATGCTATAGAAAAGAAGGAACATTAGGATGCTAAGGATTCAAACTGAAAGCAAACAGCCAGTTTGGTGTATTCAAGCCACCCCCCCCCCCCGGCCTTTTTTTCAATATCCCTTCTATTGTCCCAATGTAATTGTTTCTATTCATTTTGTTTGTTTGTTTTGCCAGTATAGCTTTTCTCCTAGGCACAGATATGTCCCAGTAATTTTAGAAAGAGGTGCATTCAAAATGTTATATGGGCATTTTTATGGCTTAAGAAAATATCTCCAGACTACAGAGGATTTTGAGACCACAAAATAACAATTCTGCTAATATTAAAAACTACTGAATGAAAGTGATACTCTGTCTCAAGGACTTTATTCTTTATCAAGCTTAATGTGTATACAATTGCAATCCTTAAGAGCCCTTATCTAATGCTCATAGGAATGAAATGGCTGTGATGTAAAGACAAATATTAAATACTTTGATATCAACGGCCAAGATTTCTTCAATATGAGCCAAATTAATCTAAATTATAATGCTGAGGCACTGAAATAAATTGTTTGAACTTAGTATAAACAAGTCTTAAAAGATCTAATACTCAGAAGCAAAGAATCCCTGAGAAAAACAAATTCAGTTTCAGGTATATCTTGCTAATATTTATTTTTACCTTTAATGGTCCTCCAGCATTTACTTATATCACTGTTTACAACTCATTTTTCATATTTAAGGTGAAACGATAGATTGAAAAAAGAAAGCGAAGAAATGCAGAGGTTCTGGAACTACAGATTTCTTCAAAAAAATAAAGATCCTTTGTCTTAAGAGAGAAAGTGTGGGTTTTATATGTATCATCACTGACTTAAGTATGTTAGGAACTTCCCATGTGATATACTGCATTTATATGGAAGCCAATTCTTTTTGTGATTAGAGATTCACAAATTCTTACGCACGCTACCACGGTGTGGTACCAGTTAGAAAGATGCCAGTACTTACCATCTGAAGAAATGGCTTTCAGAGTCGACATCACTTTGGAGCCCCACACACATTCTTTCCTAACCTTGTCACAAAGCAGATCTGAATTACACTGACTTATACCCAAGCAGCTCATTTGCAGTTTCCGACCTCATAGACTTCAAACTGTCTCCTTGTCCTAAGGAATTCTCACTCATATTCATGTCTGGCTATGTTGTGTGTTGTGTCTTCAGTGGCTGACTCATTCCACGCTTTGCTCATGTAGCTTATCATTATCTTGTCCACAGACAAAATGCACATGGAATTCAAATGAGGTTGCCCACTGACTTGAGAAGCTTAAAAAAGGTATCAGCACTATGATTCAAATGGCATGACTGTCCGTCCAACCCCCAGAAGGACTAAGTTGGAAAAGCAAACAAACAAAAAAAAACAAATCACAGTATCCCCTTGTGATGTATTTCCCTTAGTGGTTTATTTGGGGGTGATTTTCACACACACCACACACAAAAAATGGCAAAAATTAAGAACAACTTTGTACATCATTCTAATAGCTTCATTAATAAATAATTATATGACTTACTTCCCCATTTAATATAAACTGCTCACATTCTCTCATGCTTATTAATTTTGGAACTACTTAAGCATCTTGTCTAATTAGCTTCACTCAGAACAAAGAAATAAACTGATTATGGCATGGTGTTAGTATGAAAAGGAACAACGAAGACCTTTCTGATTAAATATTCTCACTTTCTACCTGAAGAAAGGTGTTTTGTGTATAGGCAAATTCTGCAGACAGGTGGCTTCTTGTATCTCACATATTACAATGTTAAGATATTTTTCCCCTCATTATGACATTCCAAAAGTTTCCAATGCTGCCTCTGCTATCTACATTTAAAAAATAGTTAGCCTTTAGAAAGATAATCCTTGGTGTTTATCTCCAACACAAAACAAGCAAAATATTCTATCAAGTTCAAACAAAACTTCCTGTTTCATTTAGTTGCCATGATTCTAGACAAGACATCAAGTTCATAAAAGAAAAACAGTTCACAAGGCAGAGCTTCAGGTTATCACTGTACCTTAAAAGATGTTAGTTATTTTATTCCAAGAATGTTCTATTAGCTCCAAGGCATCCACTGGAATAATATTTTAGGAATTTGAGATTATTTCTCTACTTTTTCTATCCAAGATTCTGACACTTGTATTAAAACGAGTAGGAATGCAGGAACTCTTTCGTTAGATCTCCTTCAAGTTTTAAGGAGCTCAAATTATTGAGTCTTCTTTCTAAGAACTAGTAAAAAGGATTATGAAAATATCAAACTATTCATGTCTAGTTTTCTCACTAACACCAATTGATTTCCATTCATACAATATTAGGACCTGATTAAAATTACCTTACCCACCATCCACTCTTTACCTTTCCAAATATCCTTCTCCAGTATCCATAATCACATACTGCTCTCTTTCCTCATGCTTCTTTTATTGCTGAGTGAGGTGCTTGCTCCTTCATTAAATAGCATTAAAAATAGACTGTACAGAATTCCCCAGTGGAGCATGCTCTAACAGGGCTAATGCCACAGTTCTCAAGGTAACCATACTCAATTGGGATCTAAGAGAGAAAGTCACTGGGAGATCAGCAATTTGCAAATCTAATAGCATACACAAACCTGTCTGGATCTGAGCTGAATGTTGTAAAAGAGAAATCAGCATGTAGTGAAATTAAGTCACTAAGAAACTGAAAGTCAATTCCAGGAACCTTATAAGTTTTTTTAAAAATATGCCTCACCCAAACAAAGTACTCTGTTAAATAAGCATTCATCTCCAGTAACTTAGTTCTTCTATTCATCAAATGACATCAATCATGCCAGAGGATAAACTGAGTGGTGCATCTGTAGCAGTCCAAATGCTTTTAAAAATTGCATTTAAAACAAATCATAATGGCATTGACAAGCAAAGATAGTAACAGATTATTCTTTGGTACCTTTTGTTATATGGATGGGTAGCTCTCCAAGAATACACCTAAACTCATTCTCTACACAATTAAAAATATCTTGTTAGTCACATTGATAAGAAGTAAAATAATGTGATAACAAAGGAAAAATAAGATCAAACACAAGCAAATACATACCTTGAAAACCTACATAAATCTGAAAAGTATACACAATCACTCACATGCAATCCCACATTAGGAATGAGGCAGAAGCAATTTCTGTTAAAATAGTAGATTACTTCGCTATTTGAACAAAACATAGCTAGAGCTCTCAGCTTTCAAATGACTGTTTTCCATGAAAATGACATTAGCTAAAATCCTATTAGGACATGCAAGCTCTGTGGTAATACAAATACAGGGGATCAAAGGAATAGATGCATTTATTTTAAAGTGTGTGTCAAAGGTATTCTGACTTTTACTAAATAAAAAATGATTTCCTGTCATCTTCAATTTCTGTTTACTTAAAACAATCATAGCAGTTTTATTCTCCGAAGCAGATGAGAAAGAGGTGAGGATCCTTTGGATTTATTCTCTTTTTGAGCACAATTTTATACAGATTCATTTCAACTTTGGGTAATGTCATTCTTATTTGGAGACACTAAAGTGTTACACCAATACACTTAAAAAACCAAAAATCAAAATGAGTTTCTACACTCTAAACACAACCTCATGAAAGTAATTTCTACCAGTTTTACACTGCACAGAGCTTCCCATGCCTATAAATTTCAATTATCCCCTCTGTTTCTCCTTTTAAACTTGTATCTTTCAGAAGGTGGTCAAATACTAAACCTGAGCAGTTGACACTTCCACACCAGCTTTATTTCTATGCATAAACACTGAGTGAGTCAATTTTTCCTCCCAAGAAACTTTTTAAACAACTGCCTACTTCAACTCAATTCTACCACCATTTCTACAATAAGATATTAAATTGGGGGTTGCAATGAAACAACATCAAGAGTGTAAAATTAAAAACCTCTTGGGAACCCAAGACCTTAGTCCTGCCAGGACAATATTATAATTATAACTCTCTACCTTTTTTTCTATAGCTCTCTTTCAGATGAATTAAGAGCATCCGAAACTTTCTATGTTGAAACCTACATAAATCACTGAAAACTTCTGTGATGAAAAACATTGTCATTTTCAATTTTCAGCTTTCCACTTCTGCCTGATTTGGGGGAAGGGAAGCCCACCCATTCCTTCACCAAACACGGAAACACAATACATGGACAACAACACCAGCTTTCTACAAACACAAAGAAGAAATGCAGAGGAGAGACAATTCTAAAGAAAAGCACAGTTATATGCCAGAAAGAAAGAAGAAAAGAACCCAATGAAAGGCGTGCACATTCACGTCGGAAGACTTATTACCTTGACGAACAGTGGATATCCCCCCAGCTTCTTGGTGTCTTGGTTGATTTGATTTAGTTTTTGGCTTTTATTAATATTGTTGTTTCTTAACGATTGATTTGGCTGGATTTGGTTTTGTTTTGTTTTTGGCTTCCTTTTCTGTTGTTGAATTTTTTTTTTTTTTTTTTTTTTGGCCGATTTATTTAACTGCTAGTTAAGAGCTTTCTGCATAGTGGTCTGGGATACCCGCACAGCTGGGGCAGCCAGGCTGGGGCTGCAACGACTGAGGCTTGCGCACCCGCTGCCCCTGCGGCTGATCGCCGCTCCCGATGCACTCAGGGTGCCGCCACCGCTGCCTCCGTCTCTTCCCCACTGGCTGCAGAGAGTGAATGTGCCCCGGCCTCCTGTCTGCTCTTCTGTCTGTACTTCTGTCAGTCTGACCGGCAGTCAGTCAGTCTGGCAGCTCAGCGCAGGATTCTCGCCTTGCTGCGCTCTGCTCTTGAAGCTGTCACTCTCTCAGAATGCCAGTCCGCGTTGGTCTATCCGCCCCTCAGAGTCCCTTGATCCCACCAGCAATGCAGGGTCTCTCTTGCCGTCTTCTGTGCCTATACTGCCTCTCCTACTCTGAGCCCCTGGCCACTTCCCTCGGTCAGAGGAGGGCGTCTGGAGGGAGGGAGCACACGAGTGCTTCTTTCTCTCTTTCTATCCTCTATTTCTGTGTCTGTCTCTGCCTACTGAGTCAGCCAGAGTGTCTCTCTCTCTCTCTCTCTCTCTCTCTCTCTCTCTCTCTCTCTCTCTCTCTCTCTCCTCTTTCTTTCAATCTCTCCTCTCTCCCTCTCTCTTTCTCTCTCTCCTCTCTCTCTCCGGTCCTCTCCTCCCTTTCTCGGGCTGTCTGGTTGCTCCCACCTGTCCGTCGCTTTGCCAGTCCCACTCAGAGTCAGCCAGCCTCGATCGGTCCCACGGTCCCGAGTCCCCTGCCCGACTGCCTCGGTCGTCTGTCCCTTGGCTGGTCCGTGCCCTCCCACGCGGCTGGCACTGTCGCCGGGGGCGGCGCCCTGCTCCTCCCTGCAGCCGCGGATGGGTCCGGTCCCCGCCCAGGCTGAGGGCAAAGCGAATGTTGCACGTGGTCGCACAGTTGCACTGGCCTGAGACCCGGGTTTCTTGACCCGCCACACCCGGGAAGTGGCAGAGGCTGGGTGTCTGTCAATGCCTTGGGCCTTTCTGCTACCGCGTGCGGCCAGAGCTGGCTAAAACCGAGTGCAGGCACCTGCTTGGTGCTCCAGGCGCTCGTGGCGCTACCCATTCCCCGGACAGCTCTCTGCGAACCCCAAGGCTGGAGACAAAGCGCATGAGCCACGCGCGGCAGCGTGAGCATCATTAATCAGAGAAAACTGGCACGTTGCCCCCTGCCCCTCCACACCGCCTCCCCGCTCCCAGCCTGCAGGCGCGAGTTCCTCCCGCCCCCCATGCATAAGCTCTCCATCGTACCGCTATTAGGGGTGCCTCCTCGACTCCTGGGGACACTTGGGAAGCCTTGCACCGTTCCTTCCCTTCGGCGCTCACTCTCCAGGGCAACTCTGCAGAGACAATCCCACAATAATAACACCTCACCCCACCAGAATGAATCCGTAGCCTCAGAGTTCTTAGAGATTCTCAGCTTTGGCTTTGAGCAAGACCAAAAGTCCGGTAGCGCAGCGCCAAGTGCTCTGCGTGTGGGCGACTGCCCAGACCGCAGCCCGCTTGAGCACTGTTAGAATCAGCAAGGTGCCTTAGAAACCCGGGTAGGGTAGGGGGCAGGGTAGGGCTTGGGGCAGGTAACAGAGTTGACACCTGAAGAAATAAAAGCCTTGATTTTCCTGTTTGTTTTGGAGATGTACTGTCTATTTTTATAATCTGTAATTTATATTTTTTTATTGTCGCCGGACACACTTTGGAAAAAAAAAAAGAAAAGAAAGAAAAAGAAAGAAAGAGAAAAACCGCGTAGTGAAAGAGAGGGAATAAAATTTCCGGAATACCGCCCACTCCTCCTGAGTGACTGTAGAGCCTACTTTTCCAACGTTATAGGTCACCAGCCAAGAGACACCACTCTAGCTTTCTGCCCCCGACTGGGATCAAGGCATTTGATTCTGGGCTTCTTTGCTAGGTTATTATTAATGTGCAGGAAAATTATAGTTGTACACTCCTGCATGGAATTGCCAAAGCTCACATTGATGATATCCAGCAATTCAGCTTCTGAAATGTAGACACTGAATAACTATGAATTGGGTACAATGAATGCCTATCCCACAATAAACTGAACAGGAGAAAAATCAAGTTTTACCAACTGCAATTAGTAACCCCCTGAATAGACAACAAATAAATAACTAGCATAAAACATGTCATGAAAATGTCTATATCTTTTGTTCCACTTATTGACACCCACTCCTAATGTCAGACACCATAAACAGATTTATTAAAAGATGTGCCTTCCACATTGTTATGAAATCATGATTTCCACAGACGGTTTTGTGGCCATGTTCACAAATGCTAAGTTATTGATTTTCAATCTTAATTTATGTGTACTTCTAGAAAATGTAATACAATAGAGTAAGATTATACTAGACTTTGAAGAATACTTATTTTCAACTCTTAGAAATTTTCTCCTTGAGATTTAGTCCCTGCTAAATGAATGAATCTACTGTGTAAGGTATCAGACACACCAAACCTAAAGAATTCAGGACTATTATCCATCCCCATCATTCCTACTCAGTCATTTCCCAAAACATTTTGTAAGTATTTTTTCAGCCATATAAAACTTAATGGAAAATTATTAGAAGTAGTTTGAATTTGATTCCATTTCCTTCATCTCAAATCACATTCTGAAAAGCCTGCTTGCCTACATGGGAAATTGTGCCACGTTGTGCCATAAATTCATACGATTGACAGCACATGGAATATTTCTTCTGGATGTGACCACAGCTAAGCATCTCCTGAAAGGAAAGACGGGTCAACAATTAACAGTAAACCTTTGCAGCTTGCACAATCTTTCTGCAAGAAATTAGATCCCACACTAAGAATTTACTAAACCAATGCAACTCAGTCCTATAAACTGGATTAGAAATTATAACTACTGATTGGTGAAAGGAAGAACTCAGTATTTTTAGTACAAACTCCAGTGATAAGATAGAAGAATAAAACAATATCTCCGGATCTCAGCAATGCAAAGATGAACTTGTTGACAAAATTTATTGCACTATCTCATGGAATTTAAACATTGTTTGAAAAAGGAAAGCATCCCAAAGAATAACAACATTACTTTGTTTCAACTAAATTTTCTACCTTTTCTCGTAGTATTTTGTCAATATAATTAGAAACTAGAGAAGGCTTGAGTTTATTTGAGGCCTTATGGATAATTAGCATTTGGCTATCTATTTTTAAAATTGTGTGTCCCCAATGTGGGGCTTAAATATACTTTGGGGAATATTGGGCAGACAGTGAGCAATAAGTTATTATTCTAGACATTCAGAAAGTGTTTGTTATTTGATTAAGTGATTTGAAATAGTTACCATGCTTTACAGCCTGGCCTGACATTTGTGAACTACTACTAAACTCATTGGATCTCTGAGTGACAGATTCACATTGTCGATTTCAGATGATACACTGAAAACATCCTAACTTTAGGGATGGGAGGTGGTCATGCAGGCAGAGGGAGATGCTGTTACTGTGGATCTGAGGGCTTTTGAGCTTATTTGGCATCATGTTTGAAATGAAGGAGCACACATGTAACCAGGTAACCCCAGCCTGGGGAGTTGAGCTCACCTACACACTGGCAAACATCTAAGATTGTTGACAAGCTCCTTTAAACACACATTCCCCCAAGACACTAAATTAGTGCCCTTTAATGAAGCTCCCAAATTGGATTTTCAAAATAAGGCAAATTGCTAGAATAGCCCTGCTACCTTTATAAGCACCTTTTCAGCTGAAGCGAGAAGTAGAGTTTCCATGCTATTGAGCTTCCATCATTCCTCAACAATTAGGCTGGGAGGAATTCCCCTTTAGGGCATACTCCCCCACCATAATAAAGGCCCACAAATCCGCTAGAGATACTTCTCATTTGCCCTGTTTCCAACAAAACTGTCTAGGGTCTATTAAATACAGTCTTGGGTTTAAAGCTTTTCAAATAGGTATGGTATAGAAAGGCAGGGGGAAAAGATGGGGGGTGGGGGGAAGGCAAGATTAACATTTCAACCAGAAAAGTTGAGAGCCCCATTCTTATTTTGTGCTAAGCCAAAATAACTCCAAAACACATTTCAGAACATCAACAAAGAATGTTACATCACGTATGCATCTGAGCATGAAGAAATGTCACGATCAAAAACAAAGAGGACTTGGGAGACTAGAAACCAAATGTTCTGATGGCACAGATCCCTTGGTGGCAGCTATGTCTCCTCTGCAGTAGGCTGTGTGCAGTATAAGAAAATTATCTCATGAACTCTTAGAGTTCTTGCAGGCAGACCACAAATGAACACTGGTCTGTACATGCACAAAGTGTTGTTTTGGTTTAAGGCAAACCAAGAAATTTCCTTTAAAATGAATGTGTTTAGTACTTTCACAGAGATGCATCTGATTTAGAGAAGGGATAATAAAAAGAAACAGGAGGAGCCTGTTAAAGAGAGGTTTAGGAAACCTGTCACTGAATATCTGAGCAATAAAAGACAAGAAAGGCTGCAAAGTTGTATGTTTCTTTTCAGCATTTCTTGGGCAAAATATACCACCATTCAGGAGCAATCTTAGTATTATTGTTCTGATGGGCCCAAAGCACTGTGTTTCCTCTTCTGCATCCATGCCCTAAGAACTCGGCAGCTTTGGTGTGGTCTAGGCATGTGAGACAGAAGCAGAGCACCTGACCTTCCTGATTGCAGAGCAGGGGTGGGTGCAGGATGCCCAGCAACAGGCCTCTCTACCTGGCCTGTGTTAGGACTGCTTCTGCACAGAGTATTCACAATCTCCCATGAACCCCAAATATGATTTAGATTTTTTTAAAACCTTGCCTAGAATTGAAAGTAGAAATGAAGAGGAAACGAGGATATATGGGGAAAAGAGGTAAATGGCATAGCCCTGAAACACAAGGAATGATTGCAACATAAACATAAACATGGAAATCCATGTTTAAAAGATACAGGATATCTGCACTTTTAATTTTTCTTCTCTCTTGTGGTTTTAGGGATTGAATCCAGAACCTCTGCCATGATAGGCAAGTATTCTACTGCTGAGCTACACTCCCAGGCCCCATAGGACATCTGCATTTTTATACTGTTATCTATACCTTAAAGTGAGAAGAAGTGTGTGTGTGTGTGTGTGTGTGTGTGTGTGTGTGTACGTGCCTGTGTGCACTTTTGTGTGAGCGCAGTTAATATTTCAAAAAGGTACTTAGATTTTTACTGGAAGCCCAACTGTAGGACAATATCCAGCACCCAAAGAAGAACAATATGCAGATACATAATTCTGCATAAATGTACAACTTGTTCTCCAGAGCTACTCTTTAAAGAAAGTTTCTTTTTATCTTTTCAAAATAAATATACATTTACAAAATGTATAGAGACATTTGGGAAAAAGGGGGGGATATCAAAATATAAAAAGAACAAAATAAAAATCTCCCAAAATACTACCACCCAAACTGCCATCACTTCTGTGCTTAGCCAATCTCTATGCATATATATCCATAAATCCATAGATATTTTGCATATATGGATTATAGAATACATGTTACTTTATAATCAGTTCTTCTACTTTGTGATCTACTCTTTACTTTAGAATATTTCATGATGGTTCTTTCCATGCTGTTGAATAGATAAATATGTTAATAGCAGCATAGCAGCTTATTAGGTCCTGAACATGTATATGCTATATATACATAAATAGAAGCTATTGATAAGCATGGTGTCCAAGTTGGAAGATTTCCCCTTAAGGCAAATCCTCAAAATTTGAATTTCTCATTCGAAGAGTAATTATATTTTATATTTTTGACACAATAGATTTAAAGACATTATATCAGCTTCAGCACATATTTTGTTTGGATTACTAATTTATTAAAGATTTGACTCTTATATTAAAGAATTGATGGACCTTTTTTTCCTGGCATAAATCATATAGACATAAATATACTGGCAAAAACGTTTTGAAATGTGTTTTTTTGAATGAATTGCCTTAAATTAAGGTAAAAACTTTTGAAGGAAAAAGAACAAGACAAATTCTGTGAGTTTACTAATTCCCTTTTTACTGAAGGCTTTTCCTTTGACCCAGACCCAACTTCTATAAAAAGGGTATATATTTGGGGAAGCAGAGTGAACACTTCCAGGCCAAGAAGTTACAATTTGGTGAACTCAGAATCTTCCTTCTTCCTCTCTAGGAATTAAACAGATCCCTGGGAATTTATGGGGGCAAACCTCCAATTCATTATTTTAATCCTTCTCATTTATGTATCATTTTAGCCAGACAGAGCCAAAAGCACTGATTCAATTTACATGATCATCTATTTATTCCCCAACTCCTAGGAGGAGTGTACAGACACATATACTCAGGAATACAATTTTTAAAAAGCTAGATACCTAAATGAGAAAGAAAGAATCAAATGTGTATCATTTGATGATCTATTCATAATTACTTTCACTTTGGTACATGAAATTGTAATCCTGGGCTCACCCTTATCCAAGTCTTATTCCTGTCCTGGTCATAGGGTCACCACACTCCCAGCATACTCCCTAGCCTACATGTGACAATTCTCACCAATTAAATATGCATGCAACAGATGTGGACAACTTTGGAGAGGTGGAAGTAAAACATGTATGGAGTTCTCCAGGTCATTCTTGACCTCCTCATGGTGACAAATGAGGTCAAACATCCAGACAATCTAGTTTATAGGATGATAGACTCTCCATTAGCCTGGATACCTGAATGACTGTATGGAGACAACTTCAACACTGTCTCCAGGAGAAGTGTAAATTAAGTAAGGGAAACAAATACTGTGGTTTAAACCACCGAGATTTGAAGTTGCTTGTTACTGGGGCACATCTAGACTCTCCAGCTTTATACACTATTAGTCTAATGACATGGGAGTGAGAAACATTCACTGTAGTAAACAGAGCCTAGGCTTTGGATTCATTTTATTATTCCACACCTTAAAAACAAATGAACCTCCTCTGGTGCTGTTGTGGAGTACCTTTTTATTTCTTTTATCTCACTGCATGACAAAATAGGAGACAGGTGGATGCATGGGTCTTCTGGAAACAAGGCAGGGATACCACTGTGGTGCTGCATACTGCCATGCTTTCCAGTGGCACTGCAATCCCTCTGCTTTCAGAAAGTGACTCACTACCTTTGGAACTGAAGTCTATTTGAAACTCCTTCCTGTTTTTTCAGTATAGGACTTGTGTTGTTTCCTCAATCAAATTTCCTCCTCAAACTGTGTTACTTCTCCCATAATCACTAATGCATTAAAGACACTTTTCATGCATTAAAGACACTCTTCTAATATTTTCTGTTCAGTTTTGTCATTTGTATGGACTTAGACCAAAAGAGGCTTCAGTGAACACTTAGTATATCATAGTAAAAGGAACTAAATACTTTTTAAGGTTTTGATGAGTAATGAATAAAAAGATCAAAAATCACTTTCTCAAAAAGATCCCTATTTACATACTAGAACATACTACTTTATCCATAATTTGTCTTTGGAAAATGTATTTTCATGGTTGCTCTATATTAACAAGGGTAAGGGCAAAAATTTCATATATAGTATATATTCACAAATAGTCATACATAACTAATAAATATATAACAACTAATGTGATATTTATATCCTATAATGTATATTATATATTATGAATTTTACACATATTATGTATGTTAAAATGCATGTAACATATTAGACAATGTATTATATATACTATATATGAAAGTGTCCAGATTTGATAGCTGTGTAGCTTCTTTTTCATCTTAACAATTTTTTTTTTTTAATTTATGTTAGTCTACGTCTTAAAACAGGCATCAGCATATGTGTGCATGCATACTTAGGTAGTATATCACACAACTATATTATAACATACTTATTTTATACACCATATATACATATTAAAATATAAAATATATTTATTACATATTACATACTATAATTCATTTATGACACATCTTCTTATACCAATAATTGCTAAATTTTTTATAATATATTATGAAATGTAATGTATATGACACAAATATATGATATATAGTATATACAAAAATATATATACACATGTATATGTACATATACAAATATACATGCATATGTAAAAACTTCTTGCAGATTCCTTTGATAGCAGAGTAGCTTATTTTCTCTTAGTGTTTAGAGAGTCTTATAAACTTTTATTACTTATATAGTTTTAAATCCACCCAGAAACAATACATGTTCTCCTTGGCCTGATTAAAAACAACTTTTAAAAAAAATCAGTTTTCAAAAATTTTCAGATGCTATAATTTTTAGTTCTGGGATTTCTGTTTTATTCTTTTTTAGAGTTTATTTTTCTCAGGTTTCCTATCTTTTTACTCAGTGAAAGTATATTTTCACTTAGTTTATTTAGTTTGGGGAGTGTAGCACAGTGGTAACTCATTTGCTTAGCATATGCAAGGTCCTGGGTTTGATCCCATAGCAAACAAAAAAGAAAAAAAAAAAACTACACAGGTATAAAATGTTGTGGGCTAAGGATGTGGCTGAGTGGTAGGGTACTTGCTTTGCATGTGCCAGGTCCTAGATTGAATCCCTAGCACCACAAAGTTCTTATTTACTAATTACAAAACCATGACTAGGGCTGGGTTGGGGCTCAGTGGTAGAGTGCTTGCCTCACATGTTCGATTTTCAGCACCACATATAAGTAAATGAATAAGATAAAGGTCCACTGAAAACTAAAAAAAAATAAAAGTAACAAAACATCAACAACAACAAAACATAACTACCTGTATCATGAAGGTCAGCCTTCATAGTTTTTTTTTTTTTTTTGAATGAGTAACATTTTATGCACATTGTATAACACTTGAAATTATTTCATGGACCATGCCACCTGAATTTTATAACATGAAGAATCTTTTTACTATTGTGTTTCAAAGACAAATGTTGATATTTTTGTTTAAGCAGACTTAATTTGATTGGGCTCAAACTGCCCACTCAATATTTATGTCAGCAACTGGAATTTCAAGTCATTCATTTTCCTCTTTAATTGGACTGCCTGCATTCTGTCTGGTGCTTGTATGATCAAGATTAGTCAAAGAGTTTACCTGAGCTTATAGACAGAGGGACGGCCTTTGTGGAAATCTCCCCTAACTTTCTGGTGGTCCTCCAGGCTAGTAGCCAGCAGGAATTAGCCTACTGCTCTACTCTCCTCCATGAGTAGTTCTATTGGCCACACATGGCTTGAATTGATACTGTGCAAGCTGAAGACCATGAAAATGTGTAAATCAATCCCTGCTGATTCTTTGGTTCAAGGATCAACTCCCTTCCAAGAACTTGTTGGTCTTTATTGCCCAGAGTTGATTATTGTTATCTCAGGGTGGTTTGGTTTGTTAGGAGCTTACTCAGCCACACTAGAGACAAGACTCAATATTCCCTCGAGCTCCATGAAAGAAGAAAGGAAAATTGAAAGACAAAAGAGAACAGTGTACACATAAGACACTGATTCTGAGAATGGGGGAGAGAGATCATCACCAGGTTCTCCTGCTTATATTCTGTTGTCAAAGAGCAGGAGTCAGTATGCCTATAATTCCAGCGGCTCAGGAGGATGGCAAGTTCAAAGCCAGCCTCAGCAAAAGCAAGGCACTAAGCAACTCAGTGAGACCCTGTCTCTAAATAAAACACAAAATAGGGCTGGATCGAGTGCTCCTAATTCAATCCCTGGTACCCGCCCCCTCCCCCCCAAAAATTATGTTGATCGCCATGTCTATACAAAAGGGAGCCTAGGCATCCATTCACATGGTTCCCTTTCTGTCTTCCCCAATCAAGAAAGACTAGAAAAAGAAAACTAAATCTGGTGTTAAGTAGACTGACCTGCCTATCTGTCACCGTCTCCATTTTAGTTTCTAAATTTATTGCGTGCATCATGTTCTTTATGAAGCTTGAAAACTGAATCCTTCTCTCTGAAACACAAGCATATTTGATTCAACCAATTCTGACTTGGATACATTTTAGAGAATAAAGTTTGATAAGGACAGAATAAAAGCATCTTAGCCAGCTCTGAGGCTTGGATAACAGCAGAAACATTTAAACTCTGTCACTAGATGCATATAAACAGGGAAACTATTTTTCAGGGCTTTCTGAAATGTTTTGTGAATCTCCCTGCTGGATCTATTCACTAATTCAGGATGGATAAAATCTAAGCTGGTTTTTCTGTTTAAGATAGAAATGTTTAAGAATATTTCTTTATGCTCACTAGTTATTAACCACAGTGCAATATCTTAGAGTATTGCAGTCAGTTGTAAAACATGCTGCGATTTGTTATAAGTGATATTCAGGTATCAAAATTTTCCAATTGAATCCAATTTGGTGTTATCATTCTAATAACATCATTAAAACTGCCTATATTCGAATGAATTTATTTAGTAGACAGAAAAGATGTAAATTTTAAGATTTTGAAATGTGGGCTGGGGGAGATGCTTCATCCTTATGAAACATTGTTGATGTATTTCATACAAAAGATAAAAAAAATAGTTTTAGGGCAACTTTTCCTGCTTATGAGAGAATACGACAAGTCTCTAACCTAAGAAGAGGAGTTTTGAAATAAAATAAAGGCAGGAACAAGAGATCTTGAGTGGATAGATGATATTTGGCACCAGTATCAATGAAAATATAAATGGAACAGCATTAGTTCTAAGCAAAGAATATTGGATAAGTAAATATGGTATCCCACATGTTACTTAGCTAAGATAAAGAAAAAGTCATGATTGGAAAGAAAGCAATGAAAGTATATAACTCATCCAGAATCTATAGGCCTATTAGGAGAGGAAGAGTCCTGTTGAACCAGACCAGAGAGCATTTAGGTGAAGGTAGTGAGAAAGGGCAGCACAGTGAGATCATTGTGGGAAGGACCATTCAGTTAGATGATGGGAGTCCCAATGTTAATCATAAAACTGTCACAAAGGGAAGATGCAGTATTCACCAGGGGCCCCAACCACCTTCTACATTGCTGAAAGTCTCATTTGCCTAAAAACAGTACACCTGATAAATTCCTGATGTGCTTAGCTCACAATTTCATCCTGTAAGAGGTAGAAAATGTTTACCTTTGGCCCAATTCTATGCTCTAGGGAGGAATTAATCGACAAAGACAAAGCTATGGCCACCTTGCAGTGTGGTGTATTGGGCTCAGTCAGAAATATTCTCTGGACTTCAAAGAGATGGACATATAAATTTCACAAGTTTCAGGAGGCTGAGGCAGGTGGATCACAAGTTCAAAGCCAGCCCCAGCAACTTAGTAAGGACCTGAGCAAGATCCTGTCTTAAAACAACAACAAAATAATTTTTTAAGCGTGTTGGGGGAGTGGCTGACAATGTGGTTCTATGGGTAAGTTCCCCGGGGGTTCCATCTCTGCACCAAAACTAAAATTTAGAAATCTAATGGGCACAATCTCCATGGGCTAAGTATATAAAAAGAAATATTGTTAAAGAAGTTTGGACTAATTCAATGAATAGAATATTATTCCATTGATAAAAGTTGGTAGAAATTAATGTGACCACCCAGGCAGCTCCCAATATAGTCAAATTCTAAAACACTATGAATCATCCTGTAGGAAAGTAAGTTCCAAATGGATCAAAGACCAATCAATCAATAAGGCAAGAAACTTTGCAACTGTTTGAAAAAAAAATTAGGGGAAACAATTAAACTTATAGATACAAGCAGAATGAGACTCCTATAGATAAGAGAAAGAATCAATACATGAAATGGCATCAAACTAAAAAGCTTCTGCACAGCAAGGAAACAACAGAGTAAAGAGACAACTTTAAAAAAGGGAGAAATTTTTGCCAGCTACTCCTCTGACAGAGAACAACAACAACCCCGCAACATTAAAAAAAAAAAAAAATGTAATCAATAGACAAATGAACTGGAGACACTTCTTAAAAGAAATACAAATGGACAACAATTAAAATAAGAAGTGTTCACATTCTTTATCCATCAAGGAAATGCAAATCAAAACTACATTGAGATTCCAAATCACTCCAGCTATCATTAAGAATATACAAAACAATAAGTGTTGATAAGGATGCAGGGGAAAAAGGAACACTTCCATACTGTTGGCAGAAATGTAAACTAGTACACCAGCACCATGGAAATCAATATGGAGGTTCTTCCAAAAGTTAAAAATAGATCTACCCTAAGATCCAGATAAACCAAAAGAAGGAAAGTCCACATATTTTAGAGGTATATGCATTCCCATGTTTATTGCTGTACGATTCACAATTGCCAAATTATGCAATCAGCTTAGGTGTCTATTAACAGATGAATGGCTAAAGAAAATACATTGTGTATCTACGTAATGGAGTTCTATTTAGCCATAAAGAATAACAAAATTGTATTACTTGCAGGAAAATGGATGGAACTGGACACAATAATTTAGAGCAAAACATGTCAGACTCAGAGAGAGAAGTAGCAATATTTTCTTTCATATGTGAATGGGGGAAAAAACAAGAAAAAAAAAAAGGGACTCTGAAATTAGAAGGAAAACCAGTAGGGAAGAAGGGGTCAGAGGAGGGGGGAGAGGAGAATGGGAAGGTCTTGAGAACAAAATTAATCAAATTGTTTTTCTGTGTGTATGAGTATGCCACAATGCAACACACCTTTCTGTATAATTTAATATGTACCATTTAAAAAAAAAAAAAAAAAGGGAACACGACCTGAGGATGGAGGAAAATGGTAGTGAACACATGTGAATGTGATTTTGAAGCTGTATGTTTTAAAGGAGCAGCTGCTGCAATATGTGGTGCTCTGGATATATGATATGCAGTTTTTGCTGTGGTAAGGCCTGGAAACATCTTCTCTAGGGTTGGTTGTACGGTGTCACTAAAATAATATCAGTTGTTGATCATTCTTCTCTCAATGTCATTAATATCAGAGAGCTCAATGTTTGCTTCTGATATCAGCCTTTAATACTTGCTTAGGAAGTTTGCTCCCCGAAATAAACCACAACATATCTTACAAGGAAACAGCTTCTTTCCATATTTAAATGAAGAGTTCAGAAAATGTGGCTTTTCCTTCTGTCTAGGTAGTTGATGCCTCCAGGCATGTTCATTTTGCTCAAGTTTATTTTGACTATTTGGAGTATTTATGGGTTCTTATGAATTTTAACATTTCTGTGTCTGTGATAAGTGCCATTGTTTTTGTTTTTATGTTATTGGACACTGAACATGGGGCCTCATGCATGCTAAGTATGTTTTCTACCACTGAGTTATGTTATTTGCCCTCATGAATATTTTTTTCTAGGGATTTCACTGAATCTGTAGATCATTTTGTGTAGTCTCAGTATTTTAATGATAATAATTATTTTAGTACATGAAAATGGGATTTCATTCTGTTATGTCTTCTTCAATCTATTACATCAGTTTTCATTGTAAGTAAGAGGATTTTGAACCACCCATTTATATTAGGAAAATGAAAATTTTAATAGGAAAATGAATGCCTTCAAATTCCCTATGCAAGATTATTGTAGACACCCCTTCTTGCAAATGGACTGAATGTGTAGTTCCAACATTCATATCCTGAAATTCTAATGACCAATGTGATGGGGAAGTCACACCATGGGGAGGTAATTAAATCACAAAGGTGAAGCCTTCATGAAAAAGATTGCTGCCCTTATAAAGGAGATCCCTTAGAGCTCACTTGCCCTCTTTCTGCCATGTGTGGATACAATAATAAATTGGCAGTCTAAAGTCTGGAAAAGGGCCCTTGATAGAACCTGACAAAACCAGTGTGCTAGCCTTAGACTCCCAGCCTCCAGAAATGTGAGGAGCAACTTTCTTTTGCTTATGAGGCATCCAGTCTATGGCATTTTATTATAGCAGCCTGAAGGTTCTAAAACATTAGCAGCTCCATCATGCTTCCTCTGTGATTATTAAGTTCAACACCCCTCATGATACTATGATACTAACTGAGAGCCATGGCTGCTATTCCACTGCCTGAGGCCCAATATGATATTGGCAAAACTCAGTGTTCTTTTTATACACTTCTTTTTCTTTCCTTCTCTAGCATTTATATGTTCCTGCTTTTATTTCTTTATGTAGCTCAACACAATTGTACATCAGTAAGAAAGCCATAGAGCATGATCTTTATTAAATAATAAAAAAGTTAATTCCTATAAGAGTTTTCCATTGTATTTCAATTTTTAAAAAAATCAAATATTTGACATATAGAAAAGAACTTATAAAATATGTATGAAATTTTATCACAAAAGAAATAGCTCTAAATCCACTAACCAGAGTATCTAGGAAATTACCTAGAAAATTATCAATACTGTTGAAATCTACCTATGAAACTCCCCAATCCCATCCTATAGTGTCACTGCCAAGTATCTTCACTGTCTTTGTTTCTGTTTCATCATGTCCCCTTCTCAATGGCTTAATCCTAGATATGTAGGTATCTTACATCAATGTTAGTCAGATTTGCCTCTTTTTCAGGTTTTTGTGAAGACTCTGAAAATGCATGCGTACTACAGGGAGTCTCCTGTTACTTGTGAATGCATGGATTTATTTCTGGGCTGTACTCTGTTATGTTATTCTATGTATCTGTTTTTCTACCAGTTACATGCTGTTTGGCTGCTATAGCCCTGTAGTATATTTTGAAGCCTTTTAAGTTTAGATGCATTTTTTTTCCTTGCTTGATCGCTGTGGCTAGGACTTCTAACACTATAATAAGAAGAAGTGGTGAGAGTGGGCATCCTCCTGTTTCAGATCTTCAAGGAAAGTCTTTCAAATTTCCACCATTCAGTGTATAAGCTGTGAATCTGACAACTGTGTCCTATACTATGTTTGTTTACGTTTCTCTTATTCCTAATTTTTTGAAGTTTTTATCATGAAGAGATGTTGAAATTTGTCAAAGGACTTCATTATTCATTGAAATAATCATATGCCTTTTGTTCTTTATTCTGTTAATGTAATGTGTTACATTTATTGATTTGTATATGGTGAGTCAACATTGCATCCCTGGGATGTATTCTACTTGATCATGGTGAATATTCTTTATAATATGCTGTTTGATTTGATTTTCTAGTATTTTGTTGAGAATTTTTGCATCTATGTTCATAAATGATATTTGATTATAGTTTTTCCTCCCTTCCTGTCTTCCTCACTCACTCCATCTTTCTCCCTTCCTTCCTTCATTTCTTTCTCTCTCTGCCTTTCTTTCTTTTCTCTCTTTCTTTTTTTAATTTTTTTTTTTTTATTTTTTGGGCTGGTTTTACTATCAAAGTAATGCTGACCTCATAGAATCAGTTGGAAAGCATCTTTCCTCTGCACTTGTTTATAATAGTTTAAGTAGAATTCATATTAGTATATTAATTGGTAATGTTTGGTGACTGTAGCAGTGAAGCCATCAGGGACTGGATATTTCTTGGATAGAAAACCTTTTCTACTTTCCTAACTTGAGTTGGTGAGGGGTTATTCTCCACTCAATCATGGGTGGAGGGTCTATCATCTACTATAGTGACATGGTCTCATTGGCAGGAAACAGTTGAAGGATGTCACACCAATTCTGAAATGCTTTGGCATAAATATGGCACACAGTAGTTCTGCTCACAGTCCACTGATCAGAGCTAGTCATGTGAAAAATGGACAAGGGGGATTGAGAAATTTGCTGGAACATGGATATTTGGAGAGAAATGTACAGTTTACTTTAGTGATCCTATTATCTTTTCACTGGTTACGACAGATATGTGCTCTGGATCCTAAGTTGAGAGAGTCTAGGATTTTGTACAAAGACCCATGTGTACACACACGAGCCACACACTCCTATCAAAGAATACATGTGCTTTAATATCATTCAGATCAAGAGCTGGTACAGTATGAGTCATAACTCTGAATCTCCATACTCATGACTAATACCATTCCAGATTCCAGTCTCTTCAAGACTTTTACCCTCTGACCTAGAAACAGAAAACAGCTGTGTTCCTAACCCATCAAAGTGTGCTGCATTGCTAAATATGAAGATGAAAATTGTTTCAGAAGGCAGGTAGAATCTGGGCTGTGGAAGCACTTACATAAGAGAAAAATAAATGAATGAACTTGTGAAATCTTTTCTCTGGATATGAATTTAATGTTTATAAAAAGTCTACTGATGTATGTTCCCAATATCACCAAGTATCTGTTTAGTTACTACACATAGTTTTCTTTCAATTAATGGTTCCCCATGTCCCCATGTACTTATCTATAAATTACCCTATGTATGTATATTTATAATGATACTAAGTGGCTCAAATGTGTTGCAAAATTAAATTTTATTAATTTTAAAGTTTTGTTTGTGTGTATACATGTGTATTTACCAGTTGTTATCTCTTTCTCTCTCTCTCTCTCTCTCTCTTTCTCTCTCTCTCTCTCTCTCTATATATATATATATATATATATATGCATTTCTGTTGCCAGGTAAGATACAGAATACCTATATAAATTTGAATTTTAGAATAAAAATGGATAATTTTTAGAATAACTACATTTCATGAGCTATTTGGGGAATATTTATGCTAAAATTTATTGTTATTTATCCAAAATTCAAATTTAATTTTATATCTAGTATTTTTATTTGGGCAATTACTATTGAATATTCATATTGGCAACTAGACGGACATTTAAAGCTACAATTGTGAGACGTTTTATTTCCAAAAGGACTGGAGATGACTTAAATAAATTTCTAAATACAAATGTTAATTACAGTCTTATTAGGTTTTTATTAAGATTTACCATTTTATTTTTTTTTACTTATTGATTTTAATAAAAGTTGATGAATACTTTAGGAAAAAAGTAACAATCCTGAAAACACATGCTCTACACGTTTTCTATTGTTTACTTTTTTCATAAATTCTAATTTTATGTGCTTTGAATATTTTTCACTTTGTTTTAATCCTCATACCACTATTGTCACTAAAATACAAGTTATACAAAAAACTTTATAATAATAACATAATTATTGATTTTACTTGAAAGAAGTCAAGAGATGAAAATTTTATACATTGATTTTTAAAAATATGTCTATTATTATTCATTCAAACATTGTTGAATAATTAGTACCTATAGATATGGGCAAAAATTATCAAATTCAGATGCTGCATACATTTTTTATGTTCAGTCATACAAATACATCAATAGTATGATTTATTTTCCCTTCTTCCCAAACATAAAAGATATTCTATTGTCACAGGAGACAATCTCCAATACCAAAGCATCAACATATTTAATTCAAAGTCTACCACCTCCCAGCAATGAATATTAGTCATGACAGCAAGTCCAGTAAAAGTTCTAGAGAAAATTCCAGAAATCTGTGAGTTCAAACACATTGTCTGTCCTGCTGGGAACCCAGCCTGATAGGCAGTAGTTGGATAAAAAGAGGATAATCCACAATAAACATTTCCATTTGCAAACTGCAAAACTGGAAGGTACACAGAGTCATAGGGGAATTCTGAAATTAGTGGGAATTCTGAAATTCTTCTAACATTTTTAAAGTCTTCTACCTTCTTGGTGCAGTTAATTATTGAGGTCTTAGTGCTTCTCTCTGAGGGATGTGACCTTGTCTTTGCTCTTGAAGTCTCTAAGAAATGCAGTCTGCGGGGTTTCCTCTTTATCCACTTTCCTCCTTGTCCCTCTGGGTGGGCTGTGTTGCTGTCTCATTTTGTCTTCTACCTACAGAGAGCCAAAGGATCATCAGTCTCAAGTTCTTCATTTTTTCATAGTGACTATTTTTTTAAACTTATTTTTTGTTTAATTTTAGTAAGTTCCATGTGCTCATGACTGTACTTGTAGTGATTTTTCAAATTGAGATTGTTTTATTCCACTCCTCCTCCCTTTCCCCTCACACCCAGCTCACCAGCTCTTATTCCCCTCTCTGTTTCCAAGATAATCTGTGCAAAAATAGGTGTGAAGCCAGACTCTTTTTGATCTTTTCCCTGATCTACATTATTCCTCTGGAAAATTTTAACAGTAAATATATAGGCTATGCCTAACTTTGACTTTTTACTTACATCATTTCAATCAAACGATCAACTCTATAGGGCATGTTTCCATTTAAAAAGTCTCTCTATAAGCCAATCTTACCCAGAGTCTAGAAACAATCTGCTTTTCCAAAATAATGTTTCCAACATTTCTACTTGCAAATTCCACCAATTCTATCTGGATTTTTGTCTCTTTCTTTTAACCCTTTGCCAAAGGGCAATAAACCATATAATATCCTTCCCACCCTACTAACATGTCTGTCTCTATCTTCTCTCCCTCCAGCTTCAACGTTTGTAAGACATGTGATTTGCTTTCTAGGTTACTGCAAGTAACACTTTAGATAATCCTTTTGCCATCTTTCTAACCTCTAGTATCAGTTTCTCACCACCTACTGTCCGATGGGTAAGTCAATGCCTCCTAGTTTGGGTTTTAGTTACCTCAGTCTCTCTCTTCTGATATAAATTTCTGCATTATTAGTCATAGCACAAGGCTACACTTTAGATTCTTGTGTCTGAAAAGTAGTGGCCAAGGCTATTTAACTCCATCTCCTACATAATGAAGGAAATAAAAACCAAGAGAGTTTATGGCACTTCACAAATGCACATTTTTGACAATGTTAATTGTACAAGTTTATGGCACTAGAGTGGTATCAAAACTCACACTTCTCCATTTGCCAGGGAATTTTCCCTGGACTTTGTTATGGAGATGGCCTAAGAAACTGTTTCTCTTCAGGACTGTGGCAGGCAGTTCTGTTTTGCACCTCATTCAAGGTGTTATTTTGAAAGATGGAATATCAAAGTCTTAAAACCACCCAATATGCAATGGATTAGATATCTTAATTTATATACTGGTCTCCTTTTATTGAAAATCTACCTTAGTTGCCGAAGGCAGAGTTTCTATCTCCTCTTCCAAATTCCCAAAGCACTTTGTGCATTGTTGTTTTTTACCAAAACACCCACCAAAAGATTCAATTACCCACTTCTCCTTTGGGCTGTAAGTTCCTTGAGGCAAAGATTATCCATCTTTTGTTGTTGTAGGCACTTAAAAAGTGCCTTGGACATAATGAGTGCCCACTCAGTGTAGAAAGAATTAATGAACACAAACAGTAAGAATTTGTATTAAGTTTCAGGTTGGAAACAAAATGGCAGGACTGGGAATGTCAGTAACCTTATTTTCTTCCTTTTCCAAAGGATCTTATGCTTTTTAAACAAGTCCCTCATAAGGAGCTGGCTAATAATTTAAAGATAAATACTGATAAATTTTTATCGTTTAAAACTCATTCATACCCATTGTAAAGAATTCAAGGTTAAATAATTTCTCCAGTATATGAGTTCTAAAAAACAAAACAAAACAAAAAATGTTTATATCTATAAAGGAAGAAATTGCTTTAGGGAGGTTATTTTTGTACATGGTACTTTTGGTAATGATAATAATAATAAAATACCTCAATGTAAAGGGAAAAGCAATGCAAATGACACAAAAGTTTTGTTAAACAATAGAGATGAGTTTGTTCACCTTAAGAGGTGAAATTTCCTAAAAATACCTATAAACATCAAAAAAATTATGAAAATCAATAAAAGGTTGAGATGAAAACATTTATTAGTCCTATATCTCAATTGTGAGCAATATTTTTGGATTCTGTATTCAGCCAAAAGAAGAAATAGGCAATTTTACCCTTCTGCCTTAATTCTCTAATTTTTATTAACCACTTAGTAAACATGAAGAATTGATTTTCAAATCTAAGTAAGGCAAATGGTCTTACCCAGTATCAAGTTTTACTGATACTGTCAATATGTAGGAATGGAGAGGTCAAGCAAAGCAGAGAGGTGCCAGATACCCTACAAAGCTCCTTGGGTTCTTCCTGCACTTATGAACAAAGGGTCTTTGGACCAGATTTCCCATGTGGGACCTCTTGCTGAAACTTGTTGGACTCTTACACAGTGGAAACTCTTGGGTCTTAAAACCTTTCTACTTCGTATTCTAGATAGTTGTATAGTTTCTATGATGTTCTTTGATGATCATACTTCATAAATTCATTGATATTGGTCTTGTCCGTCATCAACAATCTTAAATCAGGGATAGTTCATTAAGAGTATTCCATAGATAAAGACTTTTATTTTTAGAAAATATCTTAGTCTATTTACTGAAGGATTCATTTATCAATATGTCCACAAGAAGACAAGACTGGGTCAACAGCCTCCTTCCTTCAGGAGTAATCTTCTCCTGATAATTAAAGATATATGAATTATAGGTCAGATATTTCAACTTCTTTCTCCTCACTAACATTCTTTATCTCCATGATCAAAGTACAAATTATGTATATTCTGTTATAAATAGAATTATTATAATATTTTGAAGGATCCCATGGACCATAGCTTCTCTAAGACTGGGTTGTTTATTTTGATTCATCTTTTGGTTTTCTGGATTTTGTCCAGTAGTTATTTCAGAGATACATTTACACCATGAGATCTTCTATGTTTAATAGTGTTGGCCTACTTGTTTTGAACAACTTGACTGGAAAAAAAAATATTGAGTCGATGTTTTCCTTCAAATCTAGTATAAATTGTTCAATTTCACTTTCTTACTTTGACTTGCTGATGTTTTAAGGAAGGAGGTCAAACTGTGATCAGTTGGTAGCAGTATGTTCAAGCAGTGTTTTCCAAGGTAGCATCTGGACTCCACAGGAAGAAAGACCTTGATCAATTAGCCAATTCTGGCAAAGGCCCAGGAGAAAAGAGAGATGGCAAAAATACCTTTGCCAATCTAGCTGGAAGTGTAACCTTTCCCAAGGCTGCTGACACTGCAGTAGATAGTTTTTGGGTGAAAAAAAAAAATGAAAATTCATTAGGATGCAAAAGAATCCCTTTCTAATGATGGCATTTCTGAAAATGGATGAGAAATTTTAAGCTGAAATGAAAGAATTCATGGGGTAAATTATTGAATCCAAAAGAGAAAATAATAAAGCTATCAGAATTTAATGACACAATTAACAAAAATGGTCTAATAGCTTTTTATAATACCTCATGTCTTCCAAAGACAAAATATATGCTCTTCTGAAAGACATGGAACATTATAAATACAGATAATATGCAAGGAAACAAAAACCTATGTCTAATTTTAAAAAAGAAATGCAGAGTATTTACTATCCCTGATGAAATCAAATTAGAATCAATAAAATGTTAAGGGCTTATGTCCTCTAAAACATGTTGGCAAATTAAATTATATGCTTCTAGATGATTGATTTGCTAAGCATATAGTAACAGAAAATAAAAACTATTTAAAAATAAAAGATCGTTTCATGTCAGTGGAAGGTAGCTTAAGCCATGCCCAGAGGGGATTCATTGATTGATTTATGATAGATCAAGTAATTGAAAAATGATTATCTAAATATCCAACTAAAGAAAAGATAAGTATAAAGTTAAACCCAGAATTTAAAAATATAGAAAGATTAATATTGACTTACTTTAATTTTATTATAACAAAGATCTTTTTTTTTCCTCCAAAATAGCTGATAATTTAAAAATCCAGTAATTTTCTAAGAAAAAGATAATACACTAATAAACACTCTTCAGAAGTAAATGGGGAGTGTTGCTCCATGCATGAATTCCCTTTCTCTAATTCGAAAATGTGCTACAGCTTGCTACAAATAAGTGTAGATATTTGAATATATGGATATTATAAAGAAAATTATAACTTTGGAAAATCAGACACAAGAAGAAGTTGAGAAGCGTAAAAACAAACAAAATGTTACCCACCAATAGAAAAGAATCTCTAGGTCGATCAATTTCCTTAAGGGAACCTCTAGGGCGAGCAGGATGGGTTTAGCACCAGATCCTCAAAGGGCCAACCCATTTGCTCTTCTCATTATGAGATCAATTTTTATATCACTCATTTACTTTAAGATGCATGAAAATGTAATTTAAAAGCAAGCAAACAAATAAGCAAATAAAAGTGAGCCAATCTCTAGCATATGTCTGTCCCTCTTTAGCCTCACTCTTAGGAAAACTCAGGTCTTGCTCTCTTTTATTTGGAGTTAGAAGTCAGGCTCTCTAAATCAAGACACAAGGAAGGAAGGTTGTTCTCTTCATATCTTTCTTGTCCCAAATGTTGCTCCTTTATGAATCTTTTCTCCTCCTCCTCCTCCTCCTCCTCCTCCTCCTCCTCCTCCTCCTCCTCCTCCTCCTCCTCCTCCTCTTCCCCCCTCCTCTGATGCCTTTGATGTGCATTGTAAACTGGTTTCTCCTACATCAGAGCTCATTGAGTGGGGGAGGTTCAGCAAGGTACAGAGGTAGGTAAACAATGTCCTTTGCCAACTGACACATTTCCTGGGGATGATCCTGAATACAGGATTGTATCTTCTCTGGTGGGTTGGAGGGGACCCCTGACTAATGCTGCTCAGTGCTGATGTTATGAAAGGCCTTCGATTGTCATACCTCTTCTCTTTGCAGAATCAAAATTATCACCACTTGAGCTTCCCAGGACTCAGAGTCTGAGCCAGTTTAGTGTGCAGAATGTTTATTAAAGACAGATCTTGGAGTCCACTCCTGTGGAGGGGAAGGAAAGGATTACAGGGTTGAAGGAGAAGTGGAGCTATCACATAGGCACGATGGCAGTTTTAACTAGTGCTTCTTCCTCCCCCCACAAATGGGGAGCTCTAGAACTAACATTTATTGAACATTTATTATGTGCCAGTGACTATTTTAACTGCTTCACATGCATTAAACTCTCTGAGTATTTGTCTTCTTGATTATAGGCAATAATACCTACTGAGCAGCTTCTCAATGTGGATTAAATGAGCTAACTTATTAGTTAAATCTCTTTGCATACAGTGGGCTTGACACTGATGTCAGTTTACCCCTCCCACTTCCCCATCATGTATGAATAATTCTAGATCCCAAAATATATGGATTGTTCTGCCAGCCTTGATATACTATAACAATAATGCTTATAATAATAGTTATTATAACTCTCACTTATTGAGGGTTTACCATTTGCCAGTCAGTGTGCTAAGCCTGTTATACATATATATAGACTCATTGAGACCTCAAGATACCCCTGTGTGGCAGGAACATGATCCCCTTGATTCTGCACTGCCCTAAAAAGAAACACCGGAGGAAAACATTCTCCTTCTCAAGCCATCCTCATCATTTATGACTCCCTTCCTTTGAACACACACACATACACACACACACTCTTGCATTCATATTTTCTTTATCTTAATTCTTTCTTACTGTTTTTACGATTCTCTTCATTTTCTTTCTCCTTACTTCCATTTCTAGACATATTTAATTTCTCTTTTGTTTTATATTCTAAATTATTTCATGCTCAAAAATTACAGTGCTGTAGAGAAAGTAAAATTTCCTCCCCTTTGCAAAGCACACCACGAGTGGGAATCCTGCCATTGAACAGTCTGTCCGTGTTCAATTTTAGCATCATATAATTTCCTGCATAATTGTTTAAATGTCCTCATTCTCATCCCTGTCGCTCTCCCCACACTTTGCTATTTTTTTTTTTTAAAGAAAGCATCCAAACTGCATGTCTGGTGCAACAGGGAATCTCACAGAGGAAAAATGCTAGCCTGCATCAGATGTCTTGACTGACTGCAATCCCTAAGGAAAAACGGCATGCTCCCGACATGGAAGTCCTCCAGGCTGCCACTGCCTTTGGTCACCTCTCTTCTCTGCCAGCTGCCTCAAGGCCATGCATGTGAAAATTCCTCATGTGTTTGTGTCATTTGATTCCCAAATATCACATAACCAAAAATATTAAAATAAAACTGCTCATAACATTTTCCTGAGTGCCATCTGGGCCCCACTGGAAGCTGACACTATCTGTCAAACCCAAGATAACCACGTTTTTCCCCTCCTTTGTATGTGTTAATGTTTGTCATAATGGATTTCACTTTAATGTCCCAATTACATTTATGACATTCTTTCAACCGAGTGGCACTAATGACTTTCATTATTATTTATGCTCCTCCTTAATTATAAGACTCTCACCTCTCTCATTACACACACTCCTTCATAACCCCCTCACTTGCATACATGCTCTCTGGTATGAGGCTAATGCGCCTTGGCTTCCAATTTTAGAAAACACAATGATTAATTACTCCTGTTAAATCATCCTACCCTAGGGTGATCAGGTTGGCAAAACGAGAAGAAGAGCCAGATTGTTGCTCCAGAAGGATTTCCCAGGACACCTGTCAGAAAGAAAAAAATTAAAAAGGTGAAGCCCCTAACCCCCCAATAAATAAATGCATCGCATCCATGCTTGTCTTAGCCTTGGGATCAATCACAGGGAGAAGCAATTTTAAGTGAAAATAGATCATTTGTTACAAATACCCTGTTTTGTGGATGATAATAGTGACTTGGATGATAATAGTGACTTGGGGAAGTATCTAGAAACCAGACATCCTGCCATGCAGTACAACACTTCTTCCATCAATTAAGATGGTCTCCAGAAAGAGTTTGCCTGCTACAGCACATTGTAAAAATTGCACCAATTCTTTCAACTCCTCCTTCAAGATATGAAATTTCTTTTGCATATCTTAAATCTGGGCTGGGCTTGTGATTTGATTTATCCAAGAGAATGTGGCAGAAGTTTCTTTGCATTTGCTCTAAGCCTGGAACTCAAGAGGTCTCACAGACTCTGTTCTCTTGGTATCACCATGAATTTCATGGGAACAAATCCAGGTTCTCCATACAGATAGATTACCCGATTGCTCCAGACAGCCCAGTCAACTTACTAGCTCATTAGAGATACTTGAGCAAGGCTTGCCAAGATCACCCCAAACTATAATACACCATCCAGCCAAGACCAGTTCAAATTGCCAATCTGCAAAACCATGAGCTCAGGAAATTTTTGTTGTTTCAAATGCTCTTGAGTGATTTGTTACACAGTATAAACAAAAGTATGTATGTATCAAAGAAGATAGGTTTAGAGGAGACTGTGAGGAAGGTTAAGGGGAAAACCAACCATGAAGGAAAACTTATTTTGTTTCAGGTACAAAAAGAGTGAACTTAGCAATCAGAGAGGGATCTAGCTAGCATTCACATCTTTATCATCTTATAAATGACAAAGCAAAGACTTGGAGATCACAAAAAATAAAATCAATGAAATATATCATGCAGGATCTCAGGGGATAAAGTCATCAAACCTACTGGACTATCTGGTTCCAGAGACAATGCATATCCAAGTACTACACTTGCTGCGTTGGCAAATAGACTAAGGCCATCTCACCCTCTGAAGAAACATGTCCTGTGTCTGTTATTTCTTTCCCTTTGCTTCAGCCATGGATGACAAAAAGAGCAGGGAAGACATGAGGGATAGCAGACCCTCTTTAACTTTGTCTTCTTTGGGAGATAGAATCACCCCTTCATGTACCTTTTTGCAGGAGCTGATGAACTTGATAAGAGTCAGAGGCAGCTGCTTAAACCATAGACAGTGTCACATGCAGACAGTCATAAATTTTGTCCAATTCTATACTCAGTGTATAAAAGTCATTTGTAAATATGTATGAATAACAGGCGCTGGGTATCTATTGAAAGGATCAAAGCTTTTTTGTTTTATCTTGACTTTTAACAGTCCTCAGAATCATTGGCATTGTTATATTGGCCCTTTGCTATTTCTCTAGAACATTTTCCATCTAAAATCACACTGTTTTAAAAAACTGAGTGCTGGGTCACTCCCCCCCCCCCTTTGATGAGAAACTAAAAAAGATCTCTTTCTCTCTGCCCCCCTTCTCTCTCTTTTTCTACCAGAGAGTGAACCCAGGGGTGTTTAACCACTGAACAACATCCCCAGGCCATATTTATTTATTTATTTATTTATTATTTTGAGATAGAGTCTCAAATAATTAAAATAGCAAATAATTTAGCCTTACTAAATTGCTGAGGCTGGCTTTGAACTTGTGATCCTCCTGCCTCAGCCTCCCCAGTCACTGGGATTACAGGCATGATTGGTTACCACTTCATAATTTATTCAGCTAATTCCTCTCTCTCCTGGCCTTTGACTCAGGTCTTAATCTTGCTGCTGTCTCAGTGTGGGGCCCTCAGTCCTGATCCCTCTTTATGAAAATACAGAGATAAGCTCTTTGATAAACAGACACTCCAAATTCAAAACTTTGTTTTGTAAACAAAAGCATAACTGCTTTACCTATTTGGGGTGGGTGTAAGTTTTCTAATTTAAACACTATAAAGTTAGAATACATACATATGTGTATGTGTCTGTGTCTGTACATAAAATACATGTATATGTTGATCTTTTCCAAGAGATCTTCATAGTTATAATTTTGGAGACTAAAATCTTACTTCATCAGATTCTTACTGTCAGATATTTATGTATGGAAAGGCAATTGAACCAGAGCATTGATTTTGTTTCCAAAGCCTTTCCCTTGGAGCTTGTGGTCAAGTGATAACTGTAGAATGATGTTCAAGCAGAAATCTACAAAATGCCATTGGTGTGAAGATACCCTGCTCACCTAAAGTGCAGTTATTGGTGAATTCTTCATGTAAGTCTTCCACTACTGAGGTCATCTGGTCCCTGTAATAAGTTACGTATAACACATTCTTCTGCAGGTGGAGTTCTTATTCCAAGGGTTTATAAGTCACAGCATCTCTGGAACCATAATCCTCAGTGTCAAATCCTGAGCCTATTGTCTCACAGTCTACAGAGGAATCAACAGAAAAGTCTTATAAAATTTCTGATCTCTCATTATGTCCTGGGAAATTTTAATTTGTTGAGTATGGAATGAGATAAAGATATCCAGAGTGATAACACTTTGTTCTTGACAGGCTCTTGAGGTTCTGAGATTCATTTTTGTTCTGCACATTGTCTCCGCTGAGGAGATGAAGGGTTTAGATGAACTGTATTCTAAGTAGCCAAATGTCATTCTTGACTTTGTGCCCAGTCCCTGATACTTATTGTCAACAGGACATAGAATACTAACCATGGTAAAGTGGAAGGTTTGACATGAATCTTGGGTAGCTATGACAAATCTTTGAAGTGTGACCTCGAATAATCAGTTAACGTTCCTGGGTATCCATTCTCTTGCCGGTAAGATAACGATTTTCATTATCTTTTATCAGGTGACAGGTGTCCTTGAAGCTTCTTCTGGGTCACCACAGCTGCAAGTCTAGGCCGTGTCTGAACAGAGCAGGCCACACAAGGGCTCCTCAAGTTGAGCACTCCTCTTTGATCCGTTTACAATGTTAAATAGGATTGTGTCTGGAGAAAGGGCTTCAGAGATAAAAGTCTGGACAAGATGTCTCCCAGGGCCATTCTGGCTCTGCTGTGCGGTGGTTCTGTACAAATAGCCATTAAAAGGAGAATTACCCCAGAAGAGAATCACTTGAGAAGTGAGGTTGATAACACAGTCAGACCGGCAGTTATGAAGCAATTAGTAGCCTCTCTGTCTGAAAGACTTACAGCAAAACATGGTTTCCCATTGATTTCTGTAGCTATTAGAACTAACTCCCAAAGCCAAGGAAACAAGCCCGGCAATCATGATTAGAACACCATAATTGTTACCCTTTACTTGTCATGCTGTGCCTCTGTTGTTATACAAGGCAGAGCACTAACCAGGATGGCTCAATAATAACATCTCATGGCCCACACCACCTCAGTACTCAGAGACAGGTGGCTTCAGATTTGGGGGGCACACTCCTACCCGTTCTTTCAAGATTTCCCTTCCAAGCCACCTCATCAGTGAAACCACAGGATTCATCCTGTACTACTTCTCCTAGGGAAGAATGAATCACTTACAAACCTGAGTTTTCAATGCATCTAATGATAATCATAAATACAAATATCAATTCATGAATATGATTTCCTCTCTGGGATAGACTTTTCTCATCTGGAGGAAGCACCCAAGTTTTACTCAAATAATAACCTGTCTCATGTTCATTTTCAGTTTAATGTATCTTTCTCCGCCATCAGACTGAGTGCCATCTCAAGTTTAGCAATCTTTTTGTTTGGTGAGTAAATGAATGAATGAATTCCTTTAAATTCCTTACATATATTTTTTTTCATTCTCCCAATTCCCCTAAACACTCTTGGCTCCTAATCATGGGTAATAGTGCTGATTCAGGCACTCATTTAGGCTGTGATCCAATTACAATAAAAGGTACTGAATTATGTATGGACAGACAACTCATTCATTGGATACCTACCTTCCTAGTCTTCAGCTTCCCTAGTTTCTAGATAGTACAGGTGCTGATAAAATACTCTGGAGCTGGAATTTCTTTCTGGATCTACCATAGGATACCTTCTCCCCCAAAACCAATTGCCCAAAGCTCCAGCTTCACATTTGTCCTTTTTCAAAATTTCCAGATGTTTTGTGCTCATGAAGTTTAGCCTTCAAACGCCCTCACCTCTATAATGACATGAACTTTGCACCCTTGATCCGGACAGCACCTTGCAAAGTAGGCCTTGAACATCTGCACTGGAAAATATGCATTGTTTCTGGAAAATTTAACACTGTGAATAGGGAGAAGGAGATTGTGCAAGTATGCAGAAACTCTAGTGATGCCCATTATTGTGAAAGAGTTTTATGTTTACAATGTGAAAATAATGTTAACTTGCAGGCCACCTTTCAGTGTCTGTTCTGTCTATCATTGTGACTTTGAGCAAGTCCCTTATAATGTCTAAAACTCAGTTTCCTTATCTGTAAGGTATGAGTAACAATAGCATTTATCTACTAGGTGGTTTGTCACTATTTAACTTGGTGTACATAAAGCACTGAGCATTGTACCAGAGATTGTTGTGAGTATAAGAAAACAAAAGTGCTAAGATATTTAGATACTTAAAATTATTCTTTGTCTGGGGCTGGGATTGTGGTTCAGTGGTAGAACACTTGCCTAGTGTGTATGAGGCGCTGGGTTTGATTCTCAGCACCACATATTAATATATGAATAAAATAAAGGTCCATCAACGTCCGAAAAAAAAAATATACTTTGTCTCTTAATGTACCAAGCTCTAAAAATAAGTTTTTTATGTTAAAGTCTTTTTTTTTTATTTCTGAGATAAATCTTGATATTAAAAACCAATTTGTGGGGCTGGGCTATAGCTCAATGGTAGAGCACCTGTCTCACACGTGTGAGGCACTGGGTTTGATCCTTAATACCACATAAATATAAATAAATACATAAAGATAATGTGAATATTGTGTTCATCTACAACTAAAAAATATAGGAAAAAATAATTTGTGAGGGTTTTCTTGGATTTGAGATGCAATGTGAAGGATCCTAAACAATAGTAAAATGGATACTGTAGATTATTTGCAAAAATGTCTGCAATTATTTGATTCCTCGCATCAAAGATGCTTTATGATACACCTTTGCTCTTCACCCCAGCAAGAGCTGAAATTCTTAGATTTGGACTGGGTTAATGACTTTCTTTGGACCACAGCATGCAGTAGATATGCATAAGTGTCAGTTTCAAACTTGTGCCTTAATGTTTCCATGTTAATGTTCCCTGCCTTAGAAACCTGCCTGGTCATTATGGGAACCATCATGAATATCTAGGCTAATGGAATATAAGAAAAGACATATGGTCCTATTACCTCCATACTACCCAATCCAGCCTACTCCTAAAGTGGAATTATGCTGAAGAAGTACAGCAAACAACAGATTCAAGAGGAAGAAGTCCAGCTAAGAACAGAGTATTCACTGAGCTAACACAGGTAATATTGCCAATAGATAGAATTGTGAGCTGAATAAATAGTAGTTGTTTTAAGTCCCGGGGTTTACAGGTATTTTGTTATGCAGCCAGAGTTGACTAAGACAAAGAATATGAACTACCAGTCAGATGTCTAATAATGGTTTCTATTCTGCATAAGTATAAATGATAATATATTGTTTGAAATTTTCAAATGTATATTGAACTGCATTTTTCCCAATAGCAAGATAGTCACATCTCCCCTGCAAATCAGAAAGGACCAGCCATTATGCATAATAGCCATAGTTTGGGCTACAACTCAAATCTTACTATAATTTGAAAAAAATAAACTCCAGGTTACTGTAAAAGGTGAAGAGATCCTCACAATCATCAATCACACGCATCACACATATGCAAACACACCTTCATCTTTGATTCTTCATAAAGTTCTGAAGCTCTTTCTAGTTAGATCTGTAGGGCTGCAGAGGAAAGGTTTTTGATTATAATATATAATAGCAGAGTAAAATGGAAAGGAAAGCGCCATTTAAGCTTTGTTATCCTGTGAATCATAATCCTTCCAAATCAAAAGCTTTCTTATTAGCCTCAACTTTTGAATGTCATCAGTTTTAATCAGACAATATCCACAGGCCACCTTTTCAAGCCCAGTAAAGCCTCTCTGTTAGATGTTTTATACAAAAGTGTTAGATTTGTGGTTTTTCCACCTCCATCATTTCTCTCCCTTCCTCCACTCCTCCCTTCCTCCATTTATCTTCTCTTTCTCTTTTCCTCTTCAGTATACATTGTCCTTTGGCTTTGTAAAGAAACGGCTTTGTTGAGCACCCACATTCCTCTGTTTTGAATAAGGCTGCACACTTGGTGAAGTCTAATTTTCTTAATTAGTGCATAACCAGGGAGTAGAACAAGAAGGCCATGGGCAATATCTTCCAGTCAGCAATTCTACACGTAGTCAGAGAAGCACTGAGTGGGCGGAAGGTCAAGGAGCAGCAACAACAAGGAGACTAGAAGAGTTACACGAAGATATAAAAATGGCACAACCCAGGAAAGAATGAAAATTCCAAAAGCTATGAAACTTATACCCAAGATAATTTCAGATGAGAAGAGCCTAGGGGCATAGTGGAAGCACTTATTTTAGTTCGGGGATCAAAGAAAGCTATTTGTAAAATTTCCTCTGACCACCTATCTGCTTTTAAAATGACTGTGAAAGTATGTTAAGCACTACACACATTAACTAGTAATTTGATCTGTACTTATGGGGTTTGGTGGGAATTAAAAGTTTGCCTCCCTTCTCTTCCCAACCAGATTTACTTTCTAAAAGTCAACAGAATCATTCAGGTGATCAACACTATAATCCAATGGGGAGATTTTCTTTGCCCTTCTGAATTGGTCTGTTGGATACTGATATCGTATCCCTCATGTTCTCCCCACCCCACAACACTTCTTCATTTTAATTTTTTTTAATTTTAAATTGGAATTTTCTTAAGAATTTTTTTCCAAGAAAGCTAGCCTTCTCAAGATATTATTCTTGTAGTTCTATTTTCTCTTCCATGATTAGTTACTTATCTGAACTAGATTATTCTTGTTGGAATAAAAACATTTTGTAAATATCTAGCATTGTGGAAGAAAAAGAAATTCCGATCCTTTCTTCCTTGAGTTGTCACTTGTCTGAATACTTTAATATCACAATACTTAAGTATTCCGGCATGTTGCCTCAATTTTTGTTTTCTCCCTACCCTCTAACGTTCTTAGAAGGTTCATCTTTGCCTCTTGGGACATTTTTTCCCCCTGTGAACATCATCGACTTATCTCCACATTAATGCAATAGTCAAATTTCCATTGTTTCATTTACTTTTCTACCAGCAGCACTTGACCCACATAGTCACTCTTTCTCTCTCTCTCTTTTTTTTTTTTTTTAAGAGAGAGAGAGAGAGGGAGAGAGAGAGAGAATTTTTTTAGTATTTATTCTTTAGATTTCGGCAGACACAACATCTTTGTTTGTATGTGGTGCTGAGGATTGAATCCGGGCCGCATGCATGCTAGGGAGCCAGCTACCGCTTGAGCCACATCCCCAGCCCATCACTCTTTCTCTTGAATCTCATCTCCTGGCTCCTCCTACTCTTCACCTGCAGGAATGCTTTCTTCCCAGCCTCCTTTGTGGGCCCTTCTCCTTTTGTATTTGAAGTAGGCACATCTCAGCTTTCCTTTCCTGTGATCTTATCCCATCCTGTGATTTTCATACTCCTGATGTATTTTGTGACTCTCTAACACATACTTCTAAGACTGACATCTTCCATGAACTCTAGATTCACATATTTATCATCTGCCCGATAATCCCACTTGTAGAATTCTTAGGTTCAAAATGTAATTCTTAATTCATCTCTGAAAGTTGATTCTCCTCAAGACTGTTTTGGAGTGTGGTCATATGGGATTATGTGTGCAAATAAAGTGTACATACGATTACTCATAAAAAAGTGATGTGTATCACATACCTCTTATTGTCTTTTGTTTCTGACTCTTTCTACTCTTCCTCCTCTGCCTTCTCCTCTTCCTCCTCTTTCACCACATTCTTCCTCCATTCACTTGGCACTTCTATTTGCCCAGAAGGATGTCTGGTACTTGTTACTCATTACAATGGTTCTGTTGAGTGATGGAGGAGAAAAGACCCATTTTTACAGCACATTGTCTCTTTTTGCCTCACCTTGGCCTCATTTTGCATCCTTCTGCTTTATAGAATTTAATACCAATGAAAATAAAATAATAGATTAAAAGGAAGAGATGGAAAGAATGCTTATATCCTCTTCAGGGGACAACTCTTCCATGCTTTGCAAGAAGAGTCAAATAAAACCTCCAATCAGAAAACTCAGTGTTGAGTCTTGCACAAGTTTTGTACAGGGAATACTTCTCAAGAAGAAGAATTATACTAAACTAATTGAGAGACCAAGAGAAAGGCTTATATTTAAAGTGACCCAAGAGGCAAATATGAACCTTTTAAATATATACGTCTTATATTTCAAGTAATTTAATTAATACCTGAAAGGGTGCTAGAAAACAGCTGCCTGGATGTTTTATCAACACTGAGAACCACACTTATGCTACCTGGAATTTTGGGCTCTCTGGAAACAAAGAGAGAAAGATTTTTATATTATCTTCTAAGAGTGTCATATTTATTTGCATACATAATCCCAGCTCTTACATTTAGGTTTATGATCCATTTTGATTTAATGTTTGTGTATGGTATAGTGCAGATGTCCAGTGATAATCTTTCAAATTATATATCCAGTTGTTACAGCATCATTTGTTGAAAGAACTTTTCTTATTCCCATTCGGCTATCTTGGCGCCCTTGTTAAAAATCAATTGACCACAGAAAGATGCTAATATTTCTAGACTCTCAATTCTATTTCCTTAATGTCTTTGTCCATTCAGGCAACTATCACAGAATACCATAAATACCTTATAAATAAGATTAATTTATGTTAAAATTTATAAATGGAAAGTCCAAGATCAGGGCATGAGGTAATTTGGGTGTCTGGTTAGGGACTATTTTTTGTCTCATAGATAGTGACTTCTGGCTGTGTTGTACATGAGAGGGCAAGGCATTTCTTTGGTTCTTTTTTTTATTTTTTTTTAAGGTTATTGATCCCATTCATGAGGGCTCTATCTCATGGTCCAATCACCTTCCAAAGGCCTCAGCTTCATAATATCATCATGTCAGTAAGTAAGCTCCAACTTGTGAATTTTGGTGGTTCATAAACATTCAGACCAGAGTAATTAATCTATAAGTCTATCCTCATTCCAAAACCATACTTTTTGATAGTTTTACTTTTGTAGTAAGTTTTGAAATTGCAAAATTGCAAAAAGTGAGTTCTGTAACTTTCAGCTTATTGAATCTATAGATTCTTGTAGATTAATTTAAGAATTATTGCCATTTAAAAAAATTAAGTCTTCAGGTACATACGCTGAATACTTTTCAGTTCATTTAATATCTTTCAAAAATATTTTGTAATTTTCAGAAACATTTTATGATTTTTGCACCTCTTCTGATAAATGTATTCATGAGTATTTTTTATGTCATTATAAGTGACTTTTAAAAAAATTAGCTATTAATTGTTCATTGCTATGGTATATAAATACTACTGGTTATTGTATATTCATCTTATGATCTGCTACTTTTGTCAGTTTTCATCATTTTTTAGTGGAATTCATAAGACTTTCTATACAAAAATTCATGTCATCTGCAAGTAACTGATTTCATTCTTCCTTCCCAAGATGGATATCTTCATTAAATTTTCTAGAATGTTCAGTGGCTTTTAGTGTATACACAGATTCTTGCAACCATTACTGCAATGTATTTTAGTAATTTGTATTCTTTTTTTCTTGTCCAATTTAGCAAAAGATTTATCAATTTTGTCAATTTTTTCAAGTTTTGGCTTTTTATTTTATATTGCATTTTTAATTTTACATTTTATTAATTCCTGGTCTAATCTCCATTACTCCATTTCTCTGCTTGCTTTCTGCATGGCTTAATCTTTTTTCCAATGTATTTATTAAAGTTGGGTTATTTATATTCTTTCATCATTGTGCTCTGATAAACATTTTCTTCTAAGCACTGTTTTAGCTTCACTCCCTAAGTTTTACTATGGGAAATTCTTATTTCATTTATTTCATAGTGTTTTCTAATTTTCCTTGTGTTATCTTTTTTGATTCATTGATTATTTAGAGTGTCTGATTTCCATTTTATTTGGGACTTTTCTAAATTGTTTATTGATTTCTAATTTCATTGCACTGTTGTCAATCTTTTGCATTGTATTTTGTGGCCTAGTATATAGTGCATTCTGGAGAGTGTACCATGTGCGCTTGAGAACATGTGTTCTCGTGTTGTTGCATGGCAAGTTCATGATGTCTCTTTGGCCTCTGGTTTGCAGTGTTTCTTAAGTGTTTTCCTTCCTTTTTAATTTTCTATGTAGCTGATTTACCCATTGTTAAAAGTGTGCTATTAAAGTGTTCAAGTATGATTGTTGACATGTCTATTTTCCCTTTAATTCTATCAGTTTTTGTGATATGCGTTTGGGGGCTCTGTTAGAAGGTGCATATGTATTCACAATGTTACCTCAAGTAACAGTTTTTTTAAAAAATTTAAATCCATTCTGTTTCATGTTAGAATAACCCTTCCTGCTTCTTTATGGCTTTTTTTGCATTATATATATTTTAGGTCCTTTAACTTCTACCTAATATTTATTAATCTTAAGGGTATGTCCTGTAGACATCACATAGTTGCATTTTCTTTGAAAATCCTGTCTGACAAATTGTGCCTTTTGGAGCATTTAATCTAATCATATTTAACGTCTTTGATGTGGTTAGATTTATGTCTTCCCTTTTTTTAAAAGTATATATTACTTTTGTTTTTCCTATTCCTCTCTTACTATTTTATTTTGCATTAAGTGAATTAGTTGAAATGTAACCTTTTAATTCCTTTAATAATTTTTGTTGCTGTTATCTTGAGTTAGATTCATGGATTTATCCTGATAACTTCTTGAAAGACTTTTCAACTCTTCTTCTGTAATTCCTTAACTGTATCTTTGTGCTAACTCTCCCTAACCTTGCAATGGTGCTAATGTTAAAAGATGAGGGAATCTGGGTGCCTGAAAGGCAGCAGTGTTTGGGTGTCTGCATCCACATATCCAATTGCTCATAAGCAAACAGACTAACATGGAGGAACAGTGTTATGTGAGGAGGTTTATGTTCAGGAGTCTTTTAATTTATTCCCATTTGCCATGCTTATTTGACATGGACTTCTTTTAAACCTGCTCTGGACTTTAACTTATGTACAATTAATTTCCCTGCAGCCAGGGAACTTTCCAGAAGCAATAAGCAATCTGTGAAAGCAAACTACTGGGTATCTTTTTGTTTTCCCTTGTTCTAACTGAAAAGCATTGACAAACTAATGAAAGGCTTTATCTTTAACATAAAACAACAATCTCCATGGCTCTGAGGGTACAGGCAGTAAGAAAACAGAAGTATGCTGCGAAGATTAGTGTGGGGGGAAAAGTCATGAATAATGTAATAAGATCTTAAACTGGATTATCACACCAAGCTAGCTTGTCAGAACACTGGGTGGTTTATTTGACAATCCATCTTCCTCAGCAGTTTGTGAGGCTATGTTGGCCAGCCTCATTAGAACACCTCAGTGGAACTCCTGTCCAGCCTTCTTATATAGTTAGTTCATGCCAAAAGACAAAGTGGGAATGGGCCAATGCTTGAAGCCACAAATAACATAGCATGCTGCATCCCTGTCCACATAGACAAGAACATACCGGCTTGGGGTCATCATCAACAACAACCACAACTTCCATTATAAACATTTATTTCGCCAGAGAAAGCATCTTAAGTACTCTTTAGAAAATTCCACTAAATATTCGAACAGGAGCAAATTGTTCTGGAGTAATTAAGACTGCATCTGTCTAGGCCCATAATAAATTACAAACAAAACTACGCAGTCAGACTAGCCCGTTACCCTAGCAGCATCTAAAATTTAGGGTGTCAGTACCATGGCATACACATACTTTCTGAAATATTTATACACACAGTAATATTTTGTGAGAATAAACATCACCCAGATATGCCAAAGCCCTCTGCTAGGCATGCTAAGTGCTGAGCAGAAAGAGTAGAGGAAAGTAATAAAATTTACATAGAAAAGAACGGTCTGAATAGAATTCATTTGAAGGTCAAGGGACTCAAATTGTATTTACTTGACTCTATCAAACTGGAATATGTAGGTCTGATTCATGAAGCAAAAATTCATTCTCTTTGAGAATGGCCAGGTCATCTGATTCTATCCTGTTGAACTTTGTGTGATTTCTGAAGTGAACAGTCACACGTGACCAAATGGCAGAAACTTAGGATAGTGGTTTATCCAAGATGTGATACAACCTTCTTGGGGGGTTGGGAGGCTAACAGTGTAGCTTTTTAAAAGGAAAACACATACACACACACACACACACACACACACACACACACACACACACACCCTCTGCATCCAGGAAAATAAGGGGCAGTTGTGTTGGTCCAGAGTGAATCACAGGCAGATCTGGCATGATCACTGGAGATTGATTTCTCTTCGTAGGCCAGTGACTATCTGATTTGGGTTTTATGGACTAGAACACTCTCCAGACTGAGGTCACTAATGCCATTTATGATAATATTTCTGATGAATTAGCTAAAATTTAAAAAATTCTGCAGAAAGTATGAGTTTATATCTATCACTGAATTTCTTGTAATGAATACATTTGAGAGGGACTCAAGTTAATTTTACCTTATAACATTTACCAAATTATAGACATCTTAATTTATTAAATTTCTGTAAAAATTTGACTTCACCTGTGAAGAACTGAAACCTCTAATATCTTTGTCAAGTAATGTAACAATGAAGACTTAATCAAAGAAGCAGAACTACTAAGATCAGGCTATCTCAATAGATGTCTGTTTGGTATTTTATTGAGATAAGATATGGAAGCAAATACTCTGAGCTTGTACATTCTGAAAGGATCTATGTTATACCTTTGTATTTGATTCATGATTTATCAAAATATAGAACTTGAGGGTAGAAATAAATTTCCATTTGGAATGTTGAAGGCTTCATGTTTGGTCTTTTATCTTCAAATGTTCATGTTGATGCTAATGTTATTCTCATTTTAAAAACATTCAGCCTGTCACTTTCCTTGTGTGTGTGTTACTGTATGTTTCTTCTTTATCTCTGGTGTCATGACACATATATGTTGTGTCTTTACTTGCTCATTGTTCCAATGACCAGCTGATCTACCTACTTACCTCCTTCATTTGGGGGAAATTTTATTGACTTCTTTCTTCTGTTTGATTTTTTTGAATTAATGTGTTAGAAGTTAAACTCATGCACTGATCCTCTAATGTCATCACAATTTCTCCCTTTTTTTTTCTTGGTATTTTTGTTCAATTTGGGGGGAGATTCCTTTGAACTGATCTACCTAACTCAGGTTGATTAAGTTTTTCTATTTTTTCATTTCTATGAACTTTTCAGTGTACTCTGATTGCTCCCTTTATTTTTGTGTTCTTATTTCCTATTCTTTCATGGATTTCATATCTTCTCCATCTCTCTGGAAATATTAATGATAAAGTTTTATTTTGGACATGTTATTTATCTTCCTAATTTTTTTTTCCTGTTTTCTCTGACAACTTTCTATTTCTTTTGTAATATCTTGTTTTATTTTGCTTCACTCTCTCTTGCTAATGTTGAGGCATTCAGCACATGTTTTTGATTATGGATTGCCTATTCTTATTGAAGATTCTGGCACGAGATTGCCAGTTGGAACCTCTGTGTGAGTGGTGAAGGGAGAGAGGATCGACTGGGCATTTCCAAGTAGAGGCAATGTGGGGATGAGATATTTTGCTAGGCCTTGACTGTGGAGGTATGAGCCTACCTACCTAATTTCAGGCAGCTGCTATTTGTAGTTTAGCACTGTATTCAATCTCCCCAGACTCTCTTTTGTTCAGTTCATTATAGAAATTGTGTGGGCCCGGTTATGTGGGATCTGTAGGGGAGGTAAGGATCAAACTACCTTTCACATAAACTTTAAAACCATCCTCCAGGTTTGTAGCTTTACCAACTTTACTAAGTAACATTAATCCTCACTGAGCCATTCTTCATCTTCCCAAAGATAGTTCTCTGTATCTCATCCTCTGCACAGTTTGTCTTTGCCTTGTAATTACTTCAGTAGGAGAAAGGTAAGTGTGTATTTGATCTATAATTGATAACTAGAAGGGTCCTGATGGGGTCCTTCCATCACTGCATACTGTAGAGACTGTCTAAGAAAACCATGGCTATAAACTACAGTCAGATACCATATGCTCATGGACGTCTAAGTACAGAGAAATAGAAAGAAACATCCTTCTTCCTTTCTCATATGTGGCAAGATTGAGATCACCACTCCAACAATTCCAGTACAGAATATACATCACTTATAACAATTAATTTTTTCTGTGGCAAAAGCTTCCACTGATGAGACAAATAATTCTTTAAACATCTTGAGGCTGCAAGTGAGATAGATAAGAACATTCCGTATACCAGGACTAAGGTTGGACATGTTTTAGTGTGAGGGTTGAAAGAACTAAGGCCAACAGAATCACAGTGAGGAGTCATACAATCCACACTGGGACAATCATCACATCTACAAGAAGGATACTGAATTAATTGTATATTGCTACATAATAAACCTCTCCAAAACTTAGTACCTAAAATAATAAATAAATAAAAAATAAAAACATGTGCTGTGTCTCACAGTTTCTGTGTGTCAGGAATTCAAAATTTGATGGGGCAAGTGCTACTTCAAGATTTAATGTGAGGTGCAGTTAGATGTGGACTAGGGTTGCTATAATCTGAGAGCATGGCTCTGGTTGGAGGATTGGATTTCAACACAGCTCACCCACATGGCTACCCATTTGGTACTGGTGGTAAACAGAGGCCTTGGTTCTCCTCTATCATGGACCTCTTGAATGTGCTCATATCATGTCATTTGTTTTTCCCGAGAACAAATAATCCACAAGAAGAAAGCAGAAGCCCAAGGCCTTATTGACTAGTTGTAGAAGTTATACTCCGTCATACCTAATGAGTTCTGATTAAAAGTGGGAAGAGACTACCAACCGTGTAAATGAATACCAGGAGATAAGGTCTTTGTGACCAAAAGACCTGACAAGAACAATTAGAGGAGGAAAAGTTTATTTGTGACTCACATTTCAGAGGTTTCAGTCCACAGATGGCCAACTCCGTCCTTCATGCCCAAGTAAGATAGGCCATCATGGCAGAAGAGTGTGGCAGAGGAAAGAGGGTCAAAATATGGCATCAGGCACAGAGAGAGAGAGAAAGGGAGAGGGTGGGAGACAGAGACAGAGAGAGAGAGAGAGAGAGAGAGAGAGAGAGAGAGAGAGAGAGAGAGAGAGATCTTTTCATTACCACAAAACATAAATCTGAGAGGCACACCCCCATTACCCATTTCCTCCAGCTACACCTATCTGCCTACAGTTACCATCCAGTTTATACCAATCAGTGGATTATTGCACTGAGTAGGTTAAATTTCTAATAACCTAATCATTTAATCTCTAAACTTTCTTGCATTATCTTACACATAAACTTTTGGGAACATCCTATATCTAAACGATAACACATGTGAAACTCATCTATGGACGTAGAAGATTGATACTGAACTAACAGGAGGATCAATGGGATTAAGGGTTGCTGATAAGTCCTGTTATATAAGGAAAGAGGAGCAAGGTGCAAGGACCTAGGGGCAAATGCTGGTGGGATGTCTAACAGTTTAATATAGCTGAAAACATTATGGGTATAAATCAAGACCAGAAGGGAATCTAGAAAGGTTAGCAAGGACCAGGTTGTAAAGTTTTCATTTTCTGCAGAGAAATCAGAAGATTGTTCAAGATGTGGAAGAACTATGATGGCCAAGGACACAGGCATATTAAAGTTAAGAAAAATGGTACAAAGTGGGAGAAAACTCAGAAGTTGTGTTCCCTTCTATATATATGATTTTTATTTTTGCTTTGTTTCACTGTTAAAAATTGATGGGTATTCTGAAGTCATAAGACTTCTTTGGGAAAAATATAGTTTTAAATATTTACGAATTACTTAAGCCTTAAGAAATGCACCCATAGGAAGGCTGTGATGCTGTTCAACAGGTGTGAACACGTTTTATTAAAGTTGAAATATGAAACCTCTGCTCCTCCAGTGAGGCCAGCACTTATTTTTTTTTGCTCACTGGTTATCTCAGTTCCTGTTCTGAAAAATGAAAGGACCATCTGACTTAGAATAGGAACCATCCTTTGGTATTGTGATGAGATTTAGCATGCTGAGGGTATCCACACGGAGAATGTTTTTGCCATGGCAAATGTATGATTGCTTGATTGTTTCACAATGTCTCTCTCTCTTTCTCTCTCTCTCAGAAATGGTCTTAAAACACTAAGTTTCAGAAGTGATCTTGAAAGACTCAGTTTACATGCTATTTTTTTTTAAAGAGAAAGAATTTTTTTTAATATTTATTTTTCAGTTTTCAGTGGACACAACATCTTTATTTTATTTTTATGTGGTGCTGAGAATCCAACCCTGCGCCCGGCGCATGCCAGGCGAGCACGTTACCGCTTGAGCCACATCCCCAGCCCTACATTCTATTTTCAAAATCAGTATATGGTGAAGTGGAAGGTGACCAGGGAAGGAGAGAGCCTGGTATGTTCTGGTCTAGACTCCTCCGCCTCGTCTGTGAAGTAGGCAGGAGAAGTTTTGTTACTTCCAGAATTCTTGGTCCTTCTCCTGTGCCTCTGTATTCCTATCCATTCCTGTCAGATCTTGCTTTGTAAATGAAATGGAGTGGGAAAGCAGCTAATTAAGGTTTGAGCCACAGCCCTACCACTAAGGACCAGCTCAGGTAACCTGTTCCGGTTACTGCTTCTTTAAGTTCCCTTTCAGTGCTGTGGCAATTGGTCTTTCTCTACCTTGCATACCTTCTCCGGCCTTTGGGGATGGAGTAGTGATGTTTTCTTGTGTAAGAAACTCTGTTAATAAAGACACTGTGATCACGGAGTCATCCAACATGGGTGGTTATTATCTATTCAGAGACAATTGAATTATCTGCCGCAAATTTTAAAAAGGAAAGTCTGCATTATGCAATTAGAAGAGCTCATTTTCCAAAGAGGCAGTGTGTGCTAGGAAGAAGGCCTCTGATTTTATTTAATTCAGGTGTTATGGCTCCAAGAATTTCATTGAGTGCCAGGAGATAGATAGTGATCTTTCCTTCCCATATGGAAGGAAAGTTGAGATTCAGTATGGGCATATCTTTTTCTAAAAATAAAATCTAAAATTTTATGGTCTATGATATTTTTTTCTTTCTCTTTTTAACTGGAATGTTCATTAATCGGTGAAAGCCTTTACGTAAAAGGCTGTTTATATTAAAATAGTTGCTGATGAAATTTTCATGTATTCAGAGGGAAACGAGAAGAGACATGGAAATACCTATTTTTCCTTTAAAACATAGTGTCAATTGGCTAATCTGTTCAGCTCTCTGGCAGCATGGAACGCAGAGAAAAGAGTTCCTTGGAGTTTATAAAACAACTAATTTTTGACAGGTGTTAGAGCATGTAAGACACAGTTTTCGAGACACTTCAAAAGGAGTAAACCTGAAGATTAGTCCTTGATTAGGGAATCCTGGGCCTCTGAAGACTTGAGGATGTTATTGGGTAAAAAAAAAAAAAAAAAAAGGAGCACACGAATGATCAGGTTTGATTATTTTACAGGTTTGCCTTGAGCAGACTCACATGAGCAGGTGTAGATGGCTAAAGCATGCAGCTGTCAGCCCAACTACTTTCTCTGATCCTGCCCAGAATTGCTTTATAGTTATGCTTTCAAGATGTAAATCTTTCTATGATTTTATATTCAGAAAGGCAATTTATAATGGTACTAACAAAATTAATAAAATAAAAATAAAATATACTAATAAATCCAAAATAATCATCTCTGGGAGTATAGATTATTTTTTAATGGAATCAAAGAGATAGACTCAATCACACTATGAAGAGGATTTTCAGATTCAAGGCGATCTATTTATACTTTCTGAGTCAACAAAGGAATCTATGTTAGGCTTCAGAAAGAAAATTCTAGAGAGTCCATCCCATCAAAATATTAACTGTACTAGTGAGGAATGTACAGCTGAATGTTAAAAATAAAGATCTCTTCATTATTGTATGAACCAAAAGACATTTAGTCATCTGGAATGATTTTACAGCAAAATTGCAAATATAGTCTCTATAAGAAAAGGTGGATTGCTGGAAATATATCCAAAAATATTTTAATAGATTTTACCTAATTTTATCAGAAATAAATACACATTGCTAACAACTTCAACAGTATAAGAAATATCAAGAAGAAAATCATTACTACTGTCAACAGTATTGTGGTGTTTTATTCTTCCTCTAAAACAATAAGCTTAAATATAATAGATAATAGGAACTAAAGCATTTGTTTTGTAAATTTATTTTTTCCCCAATACTTGATAGTAAAACTGATATGAGAACAGAAATTCCTCTAAAATCTCCTTCCATCAACATCAATAGCATTAAAGTAACCCAATTCATATCTTTAGGTCTCCAAATAAGCATGATTAACATTATCTAAAATATTTCTGCCATTGATGATTTATTTCTGAGAAAGTGACCATATAACTAGTAGGTTTTCTAGAGAGGGGGTCTGCTACAAAAGCTACTTTGGCCATCACACTCCATCTCACTTTGAGATTTCCTGGTATGATCTAGGACTCTGCCAACAAGAAGGCCATCATTAGGTGACCTTGATCTTGGATCGGAACCAAGGACAAAAATAAAACTTGTTTCTTTTAAACTTACCTGATCTGTGTATCTCTGTATTTATCAACAGAAAATGGACTGAGAGACCATATCTTGGCAGTGACAAATTAAGCTGCCCTGAACATGGGAGAGCAAGACAGAGATTTTGTTTCCTTTGAATATACACATAGAAGTGGATTGTTGGAGTGGATGGTTCTATTTTTACATTTTGAGGAAATTCTACTCTTTTCAGAGTAGCTGGGCAAATTTGTATTCTCACAAAAAACCTACAAGAATTTCTTTTTCTCCAAATTTTTTTCTATATCTGTAATGTTTTTGTCTGTTTAATAATATCTAATCTAATTGTTGTATGATGATATCTCATTGTGACTTTAATTTGCATTACCCTGATGCCTAGAGATATTGGACACTTTTACATATACCAATGGATCATCTCTAAGTCTTTCTTTGAGAAGTATCTATTCAGGTCCATTGCCCATTTTTAATTGGACTATTTGTTTTTCTACAATTGAACTGTTTTGAGTTCTTTATGTATTTTGGATATTAACGCTTTTCAGACACATAGCTTGCAAATATTTTCTACCTTTACATTGGTCACATCCTTGCTGATTTGGTAGGTTCCTTTGCTAAGTAGAAGCCTTTCAGCCTGATGCAATCCCATTTATCTATTTTTGCTTTTGTTGCCTGTGCTTTTGAGGCTTATCCAGAATATCATTGCCAAGACAAATGTTGAGAAGCTTTTTCAGAATATTTTCTTCTAGTAGTTTCTCACTGTCGGGTCTTTCATTCTTTGATTCATTTTGAGTTGTTTTTTTTTTTTTTTTTTTTTGCATATAGCATGAGATAAAAGTACTATTTCATTTTTCTGCATACAGATATCTAGTTCCCCTAACACCATTTATTAAGAAGATTTTTTCCTGTGTGTGTATTTGTGGTATATTTGTTGAAGATTAATTGACTGGAATAAGCAGAATTACTTCTCGGCTCTCTATTATGTTCCATTACTCATGTGTCAGTTTTTGTGCTGTTTAGTTACTGAAAGTTTGCAAAATATTTCAAAAACAGGTAGTAAAGCCTCCAGCTTTATTCATTTTGTTCAAGATCACTTTGATTATTCTAGGTCTTTTGTAGTTTTTGGTTAATATTAGTGTTATTTTGTATTTCTGTGAAAAATGCCACTGAGATTTTTGATAGGAATTTTATTGAATCTGTAGACAATTTTGAATGGCATGAACATTTAAAAACATTAATTTTCTAGTCTTTGAACATGTGGCATCTTTCCATGTATTTGTGTCATCTTCTTTCACTATTGTTTTATGTTTTTTAGTGTATGGATCTTTCTCCCCAAAGTTACTGATTTAAAAGAGTTTATTTGTTGTTATTGATGCTGCTGCTGTTGTAAATAAAAAATATCTTAATTTGATTTTTCAGATTATTGTTAGTGTAAAGAAAAAAAATGTTTGTCAATGAATAAAAATGCAATTTTTGAGGGCTGGGGTTGAGGCTCGAAGTAGAATGCTCGCCTAGCATGTGCAAGGCCCTGGTTTCAACTTTCAACATCATATAAAAATAAATAAAATAAAGGAATTGTGTCCAACTATAGCTAAAAAAAATAATAAATATTTTTTAAAAATGCAATTTTTGTTTTGTATCCTGCCTCTTAATCAAGTTTGTTTATTGGTTCTAAAAGTTTTTGGGTAGAGTCTTTAAGATTTTAAACATACAAGTTGTTATCTGCAAAAAAGAAAAATTCTCTTATTTTTCCATAGTAGATGACTTTTACTTATTTTTCTTGCCTAATTACTCTAACTAGGACTTCCAGTACCATGTTTAATAGAAGTGGTAAGAGTAGGCATCTTTGTCTTGTTCCTAATCATTAAAGAATGGCTTTCAACTTAACACTCTTGAGTGTGATATTATTTGTGGGCTTGGCATGTACAGCCATATTACACTGAATTACATTTACTCTATAATTAATTTGCTGAAAGCTTATCATGAAAACATTGGATTTTGTTAACTGCTTTTTTGCTTTTTTGCACAGGGCCAGCTTGGTGCCTTGGTCTATGAGGCATTCCTAGAGTTAGGTTGTGCATGGGCAGCCCAGGTGCCTGGGATTGTAGGAGTGACCTACAATCTTCTCTACAGTAGATCTGGAGCCTGGATTCCCCAGGAGCAAACTTGAATTTTGAGTCCCTGGGAATTTATTTAGTTCTTCTCTACAGTAGATCTGGAGCCTGGATCCCCAGGAGCAAACTTGAATTTTGAGTCCCTGGGAATTTATTTAGTTCTGGATCAATCTTTGAGCTTGAGTAAAGAGGCTTGACTGGCTCTAGGACAAGCCTGGTGCATGGGCCCACGGGGATCAGATTGGTCCTTGAGTCCATGAGGCTGGCCTAGTGCCAGGGTCCAGTAGAGTAGACCTGGAGCCTGAGCCTACAGGAATGGGCCTGGATTCTGGAGCATCAGGCATCACACTGGAGCAAGGTCATGTATGCCAGCCTTTACTGGGATAACTTGGAGCCTAGCTGTACAAGTGTTGGCCAGGAATTGGGGCCAGAGGACTTGGTCTGATGCTGTGACGGCCCTGTGCTGTTTCTATCTGTGACAGCTGACCTGTGTATGGGTTTCATTAGGGCAGATTGGTGCTAGTGTCCTAGGCAGATTGGCTATTCACTCTCCTTCTCTCAAATGGAAGTGTAACTTTCCATGAGCTGCACCTCATGGGTTTATGAAAGGAGTGATATGGAATTACCTTTTTTAGTGTGTTTTTTCCTCTGTGCTCTACCAATATACTATAATCTCTCACCTGGATTCCTTAGCTTATGTGAAGGTTTTTTTTTTTCAAGCCTGAATGTTTGTTCAGATCTGTGTTTTGGTGAGGAGACTAGTTCTAGAAACTTCCATTTCTGTCTTCTGGTTGGTATTGCTCTGGGACTTCTCCCTTGAATCCTACAGCCTTAGTCTTCTTTTTCCTTCATACTAATTATTAAAGAATGTGTTCAGAGAAGGGTCATCGTTCACAGCAATTAGAATGAACAAATATTTCAATAAAGGCAAACATACTTTGTTTTCAGCCTCTCCTGAATGCAAGGCTTTCCCTCTGCTACTCAACGATAAGGATTTGTCCTTGTCACTTCAGTGTTTAGTAGGAAGGCTGACCCACCTGCAGATTAGTATTAAAATGTGATATTACAGGACAGAACAGAGACAAGGTATTTAACCCATAGTAAGAATCAGTGGAGAAAAATAATTGACCCACTGCATCATCTGCATTTATATATATGTAATATATATAAATATATATTACATATACATATATATAATATATATATACACACACATGTATATATCTTTATTTTATTTATTTATTTTTATGGGGTGCTAAGGATCGAACCCAGGGCCTCACACATGCTAGGCGAGCGCTCTACCACTGAGCCACAACCCCAGCCCTGAATCATCTGTGTTTCTAACTTCTCTTCCTACATTAGCTCTATATCTTCTTTCTAAAGATGTTTGCTCTAGAATACTTTTCTTGTTTATTTTGATTTGTATTTCTCTAAGAACCATATATAAAAAATTGGCATTGAGTATCATGTAAGATAACTGTTTCAAAGAAATGTAGTTGGTTAAAAAAATTAAAAGTAAATAAGTCAAAATAGTTCTCAGTGTATTGCCCATGTGGTGACCTGATTCTGATGAACTGATGAACAAAGACAGAACTTTTTACCTAGAAACTTCTCTCACATTAGATACAGGTATGTCAAATAATATATATACTCCCATTGACTCACTGAATGGAAAGAAGGCTTGGTTTGGTCTTCTTTTAAAATTAATTTTGTTTTTATTTTTGCACCTCACTATCCTACCACATGAGCAGCTATGGAAGCTATGGCACAAGATTTCTCTGCTCAGGCTTATTTCTGGCATGTCCAGTGACATTCTAAAGTCTCATACAGTCCCTAATAAATAATGCAATGGAAGAAGTTGCTGGATACCCAAAGAAACGTCTACATTTGTGTGAGCTGACTTATGTATTTAAAACTTGTGTGTGAGCAAAGGAAATGCTTATAAAATACTCCTAATTGATGTTCCCCAGAAGGCAGAAGCTCTATCTGACATCAAAAAATTAATGTGAAACTGTAAAAATGCAGGCTTCAGGAACATATTGATGAGCAACCCCTCTATCCCTATCCCATATTATGATACAGCTTTCATAAGACATTGATAAAATATGTCATGCTTGATGAAGTCATTCAAAATTACTGCCAAGTTCATCCACCACCTTGCATTTCTTACTTATATTTTAATATTGTGCCCTTTATCTTCTCAAATCTGTAAGATTTTAAAACCAAGGGGTTAGTGAATGTTAGGGGATTGAAATATTTGTGAATGATACACAGTGGAGGAGGCAAAGGAAATTTATTAGTATTCTGCTTCCATTTTTTAAAATCTACCATTAATAGAGAGCAAACAAATCTCAAATTGGTTCTCCAGGTAAATATAAAATAAGGGGTGGGTGTTGTGTGTGTCTGTGCTCACTGTGACACTAAATATTTGGAATTCTACAATGACTATAGTGGATAAAAAATAGGACCACTCTGACCCCAAGTCACCTTGTGTATTACTTTTCTGAGCCTTCCATCTTGAAAAATGATATTCATCTGAAACTCAAAGATAATAGCCACTTTTATATGCTCAACAGCACAACTACAGCCTATCTTTACAGCCTATCAGATGAATCCCGCAAATCTTTTTGATTGTAAGTAAGGTTGTGACTGAAAGGTATTAGAAAATACCAGTGAATCAGGGCCATGAAGATTGGCCATTAACATACCCAATTCTTTATGTCTGTAGATTACTAAGATTGACAAAAATTACTCCAATGTTTTGTATTTTACTTGAATTTTATATCCAAATATCACCTCATCTCTATAAAAGAGGTAGTATAGATATTTTTTCAAATGACAAGAACAAGATATTCAAATTTTTAGTTTGTTTTCAGGTCCTACAAGAAAAATAGAATCCACACCTGGCATCTCCTAGCTTTGGTCGCTTCCTCAGAGAGCAGTGGTAGCATGAGGAAGAAGTTTTTATGACAAACTAATAAATGGAGAACATACTTTCCATTACACATTTGAGTAAAACATGCCAGTTCCTTGACTAATATAATCCTATAAGATTCCACATTTTCTTGAAAATAAATAAAAATATGTGTTTATTAAGCATGCAATATGTACTAAGCACTACTCAAGGTACTCTGTCAATAATTTCCTGGGACACATGTAGGCTCAATTGTTGTCTCCACAGCGAAGAGTTGGAGTTAGTAATCTACCAAAGGGGGTTGTGACTCAGTGGTAGAGCGCTCGCCTAGCACGTGCGAGGCCCTGAGTTTGTTCCTCAGCACCACATAAAAAATAAATAAATAAAATAAAAGGTATTGTGTCCAACTGCCGCAGTCGGGCTGCAGCAAAGTAAGGGGGTAAAGGGGGGGGTGACGAACAACTTGTGTACATTGATACAGCAGGAGTGGGAGCCGTTTATTGTAGGACAGGAGGGGTATATATACATTACACACAGCTTATCTTAATTAACATAAACTAGATACAGCAGTCAACCAATAAGGAATCTCTACACTTAATGGCTCTCTGGTGTTACTTCACAAACCACTCCCTCTGACAAAATGCCAGGTGCCATCTTGACTAGTTTACAGACCCTAACATCCAACTACAACTAAAAAAAATAGATATTTTTAAAAGAGTCTAGCTCTAAGATTATATAATGCAATCTCCTAGTTTAGGCCCCTTCCCGAGACAGCAGTGGTAGCATGAGGAAGAAGTTTTCATAACAAATTAAGAGATGGAGAACATATTTGCCATTACATGCTTGAAATTCCAACATGAAACTTAAAAACAGTCTAAAACCCCATTATTTCTGAAAGCAAACATTTAAATCAATCATATTATGTCCACTTGGCCCAGGTATGTGCTTGAGAGTGCTCAGGATCTACCTGATGCCTGACAACTTCAATTACTTCATATCCACTCCTAGAACATAAACATTAAGAAAACAGAATTGTTGCCTGTTTTGCTTATTAGCGAATCACTAGCCCCTGATACAGAGAGTGCCTGTAAGGAATAATAATAATGGAGCCACAGAGACAAGATGCAGAGGCAGGAAAAGAAGTGGCTCCTTGCCCAAGCAGCCACATTTATGTATACCAATAGGTTACATTAAGTCATTAGTACCATAACGACATTATTGTTTAGAGTAATAGTAAGGCTGCTCATTCTGCAGTTACATTCCACAGTTACAATATGCAATGTCAGGAGCTTTGTACAGCTTTCAAGAAAGTCCATTGTCTCAAGTTACTGTTAAGTGGGCAGATTCAGAAGCACCAGAGCTTAGTGAAACATGGTAGTTATCTAGCAAGCAAGTTCCTCTATTCTGTGAGTTATATGCCTAAGATCAAGGTCGCAACTAATGAAACTCTTAAAACAGAGCTTCCTCAAAGAACATTGCTACAGCAGCCAGCCAACCTGTGTCTTTGACATAGGAGTTCCCCAGCAGCCAGACCTTCTGTACCTTTGCACAGAAACTTCGTAACTACCAAGCATGCCACAGTCACGAAGTCTATCAGAGACCCCAATCCCAAACACAGAACCCCTACAAGTGCCTGAAAATATGAGCAGCTCAATAAATATTTGTTCAATGAAAGAATAAATACTTGCTTTCTTTAAGTAATTATTCTATACCAGAGATGGTAAGGCCAACCAAATGCACTGGATCATTTATTGATTTTTATCTTCAATTTACTACCTAAGCTGATCTAAGTTGAAGAACATAACAAAGATAAAAATCTTAGGTTGAAACATAACAATGAATAGTTACCAAGTATTTATAGGAGATAAACCCTAAATCTGAAGATGTTCAAATATAGGTGTAGGTTAGCTCTCCCATGGGCCTCGTATCCCATGGCAGGTGTAGGTGTGGTGCTCCTGCCCATCTTCCTGCCTGAAGCCTTTTTGTACATTATGTAAAGCCTTAATCCTACAATTCCAGTTCCCAACATAACAAGGAGAAAGCTGAACCCCCTACTTTTTTTTTTAACTCTTAAGATCCACAGTCCACTTACTTTGTAAATTTCTACTAAATGATTAGTCTTCATAAACTTTTCAGTGAGAATCAAATTAGATAATTGATCAGATGTTCTTTGAAAATTGAACTAGGACGTCTGATCTTTTGCATTTCCATAAATATATACTGCTGATAATTCAAAGTAAGTATTTAGCATTTCCTTCTCACGAGGCATACACTAAAAATGGTTTTCAGAGCTAAGTTGTCAACCCTCCATCACTACTTATCAAATGTTCAGTACAAACACCTTGTGACTTCTTTATCTATCCACCATACTATGCAAAGTCTAAAATTTTTACCAAAGAATTTTCACCCTCTTATCATTTTGGATACACACAGTTTTCTTCTACAGTTAGCATTAATCACTGCTATAATCAACAATGATAAGCAATACAAACTAGTATTATTAAGGAGGAACTGGGAACAGTGGGCTAAGACAGGAAAGATTTCTTGTTGGAGAAGAAAGAGAATGTTCCTGGGGAGCTCAAGATTGAACAGAATTCCTAGGATGGTTTGAAGGTAGAGATGGAAAATTGGTTCTGAGCAGCCCTAGCGCAGGGACAAGGCTTCAGGGATCTGAGTGGATGGGAATAGAAGATCTCAGGCTTCCTTTTACTAACCTCTAGTTTGGGCAAATCCCCACTTGGATTATAGTAAACTACTACTATGGTCTATGTGCTGTTAGCCATTTGGAAAATCCAAAGATACTTCTCACTCTTTTTCATTGGGACAATAGTTTATAGGCCTCATTATCCAGAGAGAGAAAATGAGGCATAAAATGCATAATGGACTTGTTGAAGACCTCACATTGGTTGAACTGATTGCAGAAATTTAGTCATTAAATGCCATCCCATGCCCATGCAACAACTTGCTGGGTTTCATTTAGAACAAAAGCCTGGCTTGGCCAAGACTGAATGCAATGCCTACTATTTAACGATCTGTGCAAAGGCTCTGCTGCCTTCCTGACTCCACCTATTTAATCTGTGCTCCACCCCCCTCCTTTTCATTTCAGCCAGTACCTCCAACACTGAAGACAGGAAAATGAACTTGTAATGAAGCCCATGAACCCCAGTGAGCACCAGCTGTCTCTAGAGAGTATTTGAGAGGAAAACTATGCAAGCTTTAAATTGTTCCTCAGAATTTAATTATTGAAAAGCACTTGAAAATCTTGGTTTTGGGATGCTATATACTCATCAATGCATTTTTATGACTTCACGAAAAAGCTATTCTCAGGAACTGAGCAAAGACATTAAGATGAGCCTACTATAATAGTGAATTTTTGTGATGTTTTATTTAACAAGCATTTATTGAGAGCTCAATAGGTCCAGGAAATGGGAATGGAAAGTATAATGGAAGGTATGTCAGACTTTTCATGTCCTCAAGGATTTTACAATTGAAGGGAAACAAAATAATCTTGGCATGACGAGGTATATGCTATATTGGTTGTTTAACAGAGTATGTTATTATAGAAAACAAAATACAAAAAGAGACTAAGGATGTTAAAAAACCTTTCTCCACCACCACCTACAAAGAAGCAGCTACTGTTCTAAAGTCTGGTACAAGGAGACCATATTAGCTGGGGTAAAAGAAGAAATATTGTAAAATTTTTGGATAAAGAGGCTGAAGTGACTGATAAGAAATGTGACTTTAAAAAAAAAAAAAAAAAAAAAGAATCGGGCCCTAGGTAGGGAGCAACAGCCAGGAGTGCTTTTAGCACCTGGTGCTGTACATGGTGGGATGACAGAACAATAGATATGAAGGTATGTCTGTGGTCAGTATCATGGACCAATTAGAGATGCCCAAGGGACAGAGGTTGAGACCATAACAGACCAGGAGCAGGGTTCCTCTTTTCTCTCCTGCCAATATATAAGTTCCAATTGTTTGTATACCTAATGGTCGGAGGAAGGAGACCTCCACAATAACTGAGATTGGGTATTCTATCATTCAACTGGATGGGGCCTCTATAAAGATTAAATTTGTTTAGCAGAAATAAAGAGAAACATTACTTTCACTTGATATTTAGTGCTATATCTGTTATGATTATAAATAACTTGTGGGGATGTAGAATAAGGAGCAAGGAGGAAGAAATGTGGGAATAGATAGGAAACTAGCACTGCTGTAGAATCGCCAGCATTACCATAGGCAATCTCTACATCACACTCTAAAATGGCTGATCCTTGTCTTGACTTCCAGATTGTTAGCACCAGACCCTTCTAAACCTGAGTCATAGTTCACAAGATTGCTTAGTTACTTTTAGGTGCTACCTTTATCTGAGAAAAAAATATATACTTCTCCTGGATAAAAAATAACAAGAATTACTTGTGCTTTCTTGGGAAGTTCAATTCAATTTCTTTTCCTAGGGATGAGATTGGAACTGATGACCCTGTGGTTCCTACTGAGCTCAAGGGTACAGGACAATTTTGTGGCAATTATAGTGTGTGAGCAATTTCTTCAGTAACGCTTATAACATTGCATAGCACAAACCAGCAAAAGCTGAATTCATAGTTTTCACACCTGTTTACAGAGATCTCCCAGTAGTAGGAGGCTGGGGTAAAAGAAGTTTAGACATCCTTTCATTCATCGGGAACCTATTTGTGCCATCTCATAGATATACTAGCATCACGCTCACTATTAGATTTCTTCCTGCCTGCTCCAACTTGTTCGTTTTCAACTTGCACTATCAGGAGTATGTGTTTACATTTCCATTTCTAACTTTTCTAATCTAACTTTTCATGGAAATTCTCCACTGAACCAAACAGGGATCCTTGATTGCTAGCAACAGCAACTCACCTTTAGTACATTCAAGCAAAATGAAATCCCCTAGAAGGATATCAGGAGTTCACTGAACTAATGACAGATTATAGAAGCAATGCAGAAACCAAAACAGTTCAGAATCTCAATTGCAGTCTCAGTTGTTCAGGCCACATTCGTGGTAACAGAGTGGACTTCAGATATGTCAATCTTCTAAGTTTTAAATTCCAGGGAAGAAATTCCCAGTTGGCCTAAGTTGAGTCACATATTCACCCTTTTGCTAGAGCAAAGCCCCTAAAGTTATTGACTTTAAAACTGATTTTAACAGACTTATTTCTTCAAAATGAAGTCAGGGTATTATTTGGAAAGAGAAATGAATGATAGCAAAAAGAGAATATAACTATGCAGCTTGCATCTTTGTGGACTTTGCTAGCCTGTCCATTTTCCTGCTGCTATCCAAAATACCCTCCGCTTAGAGTTCTTCCCATTCTTCAGACTTGGCACATCTTTAAGTTTCAGACTCTTCTCATCACGCATGCATTCTATATCAGAGGATCATTATAATAAACAAGAAAATGCAGACGAAGGGCATAGCAAAATGTGTCTGGAGGGGCTGGGGTTGTGGCTCAGCGGTAGAGCACTCGCCTAGCACGTGTGAGGCACTGGGTTTCATCCTCAGTACCACATAAAAATAAATAAATAAAATAAAGGTATTATGTCCAACTACAACTAAAACAAAATATTTAAAAACAATGTGTCTTGAACACTAATAAAAATAAATATTAGATGCTATCTGAACTCAATTTACTCAAATATAATCTTTTTGGGGGGAGGGGGTGTGAGGTTCTGAATTGTGCCAGAAATATCTGTGTGGGATCCAATGAAAGCAGGAGACTGATCAGTGGAATCTTCACTCTTTAACGGTTCCCTGGTTATTTCTACCTTTCATATTCTGTCTTACTGGAGCCCAGTTATGTGGGTCTCTCTTTGGGCAACAGCACTTGTTTCTGAGTCAGTTCAAAAGAGAAAATGTCCTTAGGATTATGTGAGGTTAAGCCAGTGACTGATTATTCAGAAACAAGAGAAGTTTGGGGAAAAGATTAATGCACTGGATAGGCGTTGGAAGGACTGGTGAATAGTCTGAACTGCTCATCACCTATTCAGACACTTTTCTAGTCAATTTCCATTCAAAGTCAGCACAAGGTGCTGCTCTTGGCTGCCCTGGTTTTTCCCCCTTTGGGTTAAATTGGGAAAATTCAGGTGGCTCTTTCCTCAACTCATTTCCTACCACATTCCTAAGAAGCACTACACCTGAATAAGACACCCCACTGACTTGCCCAAGTGTCATCCTTAGATTCTAGTTAGCAATAAGGAAGTGATCCAGAGCTCCAAAATGAACTTCTGTAAGCCCTGGCGGAACAGAGATCTCCATCAGTTCCAAGCAACTTAACACAACAGAATAGCTAGGAATGGTGAGCCTTGGACTATTTTTAATCAAAGACTCTTAATATGAGAAAGACAAGTGAGAAAGTTTTAGTCAAAGATGGTTAATATAAGGAAGAGATACCAAAGAGCAAGTAGAAAGCACTCCAGAACTTTGCAATAAATCCAAGTTAAACAAGCACCCCTTCCATTCCTTGGCTTCCAATTTTTGCAAAAGGACTTTCCACAATGGTAGTTTCCAACTGAGAAACTGCTGTCACTCCATTTTTGAGAAACCAGCCTCTACCTCAGAGCAAAGCCTGTCCAAGGAAGGGGGCGTGGTAACCCTTGTCCTTGGAAAAACCTACAGAGCACTCCTAACTACATACCCACCCTGCTGAGTTGTTTGTCTACAAATAACAGGAGAGATCTATGGTGCCAGGTGTCCCTGACTCAGTTAGGCTAGGTGGGGGCCCATAGCAACCCCCTAGCAACCACAAATCAGTATGAGACAGGGAAAATACCTGGGATGCCAGATGACCCCCCAGTAGTTTATAGTATTGATAACATGTTGGGAAACCATGTAGTTCAGCACGTACACCCCTCGTGGCCTAAACCAATCAGTTCAAAGGAATCCCCCTCTTGTACTAACCAATCACCTCTACCCAACTTGTTCCCGCCAGTGAATGTGCTTATCAATGTTAAGAGTTGTTTGACTTTCCCGCAGTATGGAATTATTTGCTGTGTGATGCTGTGATGCATAGAGTATCCCCCCAAAAACCTATAAAATCTCACTGGACAAAGGACCGGGACTCACTCCCTGGGACCGCTGCTTCGGGAACGGATGTGAGTCCAGGCTCGAGCTTGCAATAAAGACTCTTGTGTGATTGCCTCGGATCAGGCTTCTGGAGGTCTATTGGGGTCCCACGAATCTGGCATTACACAACCAGTCACCTCCAATTCATTTTTTAAAAGCTTCACCTGGGGATTTTGCCCCTACAACATCACTGAAGCTCCTCTTATAATATTAATAGTGGTTTCCATGTTCACAGTCCACTAGATTCTCCCCCATCTTTATTGTACTCTGCTGTTCCACTCGCATTTTCTATTCCCATTAAAAGTACTCCTTGTTCTTCCCCACTCTAAATTTGGGCTTCCCTGGGGTTGATGCTAGGCACTTTTCTTTGCTTTAGTAATTTCACACATTTCCAAAGCTTTAAAATGTCACCCATGGGTGGAACACAATAGGAAGGGTAGATTTTATTGTCAAACTGTCCTCCTCATGATCATGTTATCATTTGGAATCACACCTGCATCTCAAATTAAGTAATACAAAATGGAAATCAAGATTTTCCTACTTTCTTTCTCACGTTTGTTCTCTTTCTAGTCTTTCCCATCTAGTTCAATGACCTCAACACACAGACTGTTGCTTAATTTAGAAAACTAGCTCCATCCTTGCTGGCTTCTTTCTCTCTGCACGACCAGCCAAATACACAGGTATGTCCTGTCAATGTTACTCATAATTGTATGCACAAATAACTGAAATGGGAACTGACCTCACAAATCAGCAAGCTGTCTTTATTAGGCAATGGTGGAATGGCACACAGAACATTTTCAGGAGAGAAAAAGGCAATTGGTTACCAGAGGGGGTCTGCTTTTTATTGGTTTTAAGGAGAATTAGTCATAGCAGAATGTTTAGTGTGACTTAATCATTCCAGACCTGGGCACTCCGAAAACTAGTTGTGCAGTTCCAAGTCTAACCAGGAAAACAAATTTCAAAATCCCCAAACCCACCAGGAATGGTGGTGCATGTCTGTAATCCCAGAAGCCTGGGAGGCTGAGGCAGGTGGATTGCAAGTTCAAAGCCAGCCTCACCAATGGCGAGGTACTAAGCAACTCAGTGAGACCCTGTCTCTAAATAAAATACAAAATAGGGCTGGGGATGTGTCTCAGTGTCAAGTGCCTCCAAGTTCAATTCTCAGTACAAAAAACAAAACAAACAAACAAACAAACAAAAAACACCAAACTTGAAACCCATTGTAATTGGGATGAAAGTTCAGAGCCCAGAGTCATCATTTGCCTTCTTCACCCAGGACTCATTGTTACTGGGAAAAGATCAAAGTCCAGAGCCCAGAGCCCATTGTTTGCCTTCTTTCTCTCAGGGGGGTTGTTATTCCATGTCCTTGAATCATGATGCCTCAAATGTGTCCATTTTTCTCTGTTTCTCCTGCCAATGCTGTAGTCTGAGGCAGTCTCATCTCCTGCACAGTACACGAAGTATGAAGATGAATTTATTTTTCTCTCATGCAAGTCACTGTCCTATTAGCTAATCTTGGGAGAAACTGAGAATTCATTTTCCAACCCACAAAACCCTTGGATCCTTCTTGTCCTTTGCAGGCTTCTTCCTTTCAGACCTTAACTCACTTGGACTCACAAATGCCCTTAGCATCCTCTGTGTTCCCCCAAACTATGACTTGTCATTCTGGTTGCTCTAAGAGCCAACCAGGGTTTCATATACACATCCTTTGGCTTCCATGAAATTAAGTCAACTCCAAAGTAGAGAAGGACTATCCCATTCTCCTAAAACAACTTTTTCTATGTATACATAGGAAAATGAAGTCTCACTAAAGCAAAGGCATTTCAATAAAAACGTGATTTAAATGAAAAGCCTTTTTTTTTTTTTTTTTTTTTTTTTTAATTTTATGAACCTTTGTAGAATTCTGCCACTGGGATGGAAAAACAAGATCAACTCTCTTTGTATTTAATGTGTTTCAACAAAGGAAAGGGGACTTTAGTAATGGATATGTTTACCTAGAATCAAAGATTCAAAATTTGATAGTAAGAATAGAAATGTAAATTTGGAATCATTGTGTTCAAAGTTCATGCTTTGCAGACAGAGCAATTTAACTTCAGGGACAACTAGGCTCAGAGCCTCACAGTGAGTAAATGGTACTCTGGGTCTAGATTCCTGATCTCCTGGGGTTACTGCTTTTTTTCCAAAATGCCTGTCTACATTGCAATTTAATCTTACCAGGTTACTTTACAGCACAATAGATGCAGAAGATAAATATTTAATAATGATAGCATTTATTGTTTACTTCACTTTCAGGGCGCTATTCTTAGCACATTATATTTGTTAACCTATTTTTCCTTGGTTTTTATTTTTTAAAACTAACAAAATTCTATGCATTTATCATGTACAATCTGATGTTTTGAAATATTTATCATTGTAGATAGGCTAACTCAAGCTAATTAACACATTCGTTGCTTCAGCATATTTATTCACTTATTTAATTCTTGTAAAAATAGAAAGATGTAAGTTAAACTAGTATCAGATTTTATATGTAATGAAACAAAATCACAGAGAATTTGTTACATTGTATAAGGGCAACATGGACAGTGGATATTGCTGGTCAAGCTAGGATTTTAAACCAAACAGTAATTCTAAATCTCAAGTACCACTGTCTCCAGTGAGAATTAATCCTCATTTCTATAAATGAGTGAATTCTTATTTATTATTCAGGACAATTTAATCCTCTTGACTTCACTGACTGTTTTTCTCCCTGTACTTTGAGACCAATATTGCCACAGCCAAACATCCCATCTCTGGTTTTGTAAATAAATCATTACCTGCTCTACAGAGAAATGACGCCATTGACTTAGGGGGTAGAGGCTGCTGCTGCAGTTAAATAACAGCTTTTCTCTCTTTCTCTTCCTCCTTCAGCTGCTTTTCTTGTAATAACTTTATCCAGGAGAGATGTTCAGCCATATTTTATCAGAGGAAGAGGGAACTTTTGAAAGGGTAAAAGACTTGTCCTGGCTCAGCCTCACAGAAAATGAAGGAGCAGGTTTTTAAATTTTCTCTCTCTCTCTCTCTCTCTCTTTTAATTTTGAAATTTATTTTAATTAGTTATACATGACAGTAGAATGGCATTTATGCACTTTGATATATCATACATAGATGGGCTATAATTTCTCCTTTTTCTGACTGTACATGTTGTAGAGTGACATTGATCATGCAGTTTTATATACACATAAAGTAATAATGACAGTTTCACTCTACTATCCTTCCTAGCCCATAATCCCCTCCCCTCCCCTCCTTTCACTTCCCTCTACCTAATCTAAGGTAACTCTATTCTTCCCTAGTACACCTCCCACCCCATTGTAAATTAGCATCCACCTATTAGAGAAAACATTTGGCCTTTGTTTTGTTTTTTTTTTTTTGGGGGGGGGGAATTGGCTTATTTCACTTGGCATGATATTCTCCAAATCCATCCACTTACAGGAGCAAGAGTTTAATGCCAGGGGCTAGATCCTCTTCCAAAACCTAGGCTTTAAAAACTGACTTCTACTCTGATGTTTTCAACCAGCAGTTTTAAATAAAAAATTTCCTCGTGAGCTGTCATAAATGTGCACATTTTCTTCCTCTTTTCCTCCAATCCCCTTCCATGTAAATGTGTCAATAACCTTTCCCAAATAAATTTTGTAAGAAAATAATTCAAGAGTAAATTTTTAAATTTAGAATTGCTGAATTGAGTGCATCCAGAATCACCACCAATTCTTTATAATATTTATCGTTTTAAGATAGCCGTTAAAAAATCTTTATTATTTTTATGTACACAACTCCCCAAATGCTTGCTTCAGCTTTAAAAGTCTTACAATTCATATTTAAGATATTCAAACAACAAATGGATCCATTATTGTTGCAAAAACAAAAATAAATGATACAAATGTGGCTTACCCCCCACCCACAGCCAAACCCACTCTGTTTCCCAAAGTTAGGTCTGTTTGGCATGTTGCCTTCCAAAGCTCTCTGGGGAGCTTTTAAAATAGGCATTTACACACACACACACACACACACACACACAGTTAATATTATGTGACTTGAAAGTACTAATTTTGCTATTTTTATATCACTAGGATCACCCATTAGAAATGGTTTGCTTTTCTTTTCTAAATCAGTTTGTGCCTTGGAGACCTTTCCATATCAATTTTTGGGCAGAATTGTGTTCCATCGTCTTTCTCCAAGCTTACAGCCAGAGGCCTGCTAAATATTACTCCTCCAGCTGCCAACAGGATCTTCAAAAACATAATGATGGTGGTTACTTTTTTGCTCAAATCCTTCTGATGATTTCCCAATGCAATTAAAATAGAATCCAAGCTTCTTACTGTGGTTTCCAAGGTGCTACATGATCTACACATTCCTCCCCTCAAGTAAGTATCCACTGTTCTCCCACTCTGGTCTTTTTGCTCTCTTGCAAGTTTTTTTTTTTTTTTTTGCATTGTTGTTCTGATTGGAATTCTCATACCACCCTGCTCCAATGCTCATGGCTCTGAAAACCCTTCCCTGGACAGTACCTTTCTATCCCCCTCCATATCTTCACCTCATTTGATGTGCTTCAGGGAATTTCCCATCAGCTATAATGGGTGCTACTTATTAATTTTGTTGTCAGTCTCGCCTATGTAATGTCAGCTCTAAAAGCACAAGGATATATACCCAGATGCAGAGACTGAATGTGTACATTCATGAAGGGATGATTACCTGTATGATTCAATTGCAATTTTTATAACTGCTGTTTAGTATCCCTCTGTTTATACCTTACTTCATTAGTTATTTCCCCCTTTAACATATTCATCTATTCATTTTTTTTTATGCTTTTAAAGGCAAAACTACAATGAACTTCAAGAAAGTGGTTAGTTTGGAGGGAGGAACGGACTGGGTGATTGTAATGGGACTATTGATCCATCTGAGTGGTGATGATGAGAGTATTTGCTTTTAATAATTTGCTAGGTAAATTTTTGTATCTTTTTTCTGTACCTGTGTTTTAGTTTATAGTAAAAAGGCAGGAGACACACCCACCCACCCACCCACACACACACACACAAACACACACACACACACATATACACACACACAGAGAAAGAGAGAAGGGGGGGATGGTTTCCAAGTCACATAGTTGGTTCCAACTCAAAACTCAGAATTATGAGGCAAGAAAGAGGAAGAGGTGAGATCAGGATACAATGCGCCTCAATTTACTTGTTCACTAGAGTTAAGATATTGACATTATCTGTTTATCTCTTTAAAAGGACCACTTGCCATGTGAAATATCCATTTAAGTATCCTCCTTATTATATGGGTGAAAGTCAAAGAATCTAAAAATCCTAGATTGGTTGCTCAATATGGCAGAGCAAAGCAGTTCATGAGGTAAAGGGGATTTGAGCCAGTGTTGGGGACACATGAATACCATATGGGTATAAGAGCAAGTCCGCAGGGTCTTCTACACTGTATCCTCCTTAATTTAACTTTTAACAACTTAAACAAAGTTTTCATCAGTTACTGATAATAATTCCATCCATTTTTACTTATTACAGCTCATTCGACTCCACCTGCCAATGAAATACCTTTGACGTAGAGAGGAATTCTTGACTACAAAATGACTCACGGATTCATCTTGGGCCTACTTCAGTCAAGTTTGTTAGCAGAATGTTAGATACTGAGATGAAACTTAATAGTTCACCAGGAAGTACTTAACAGTGCTTCAGGTAAGTCACTTTTTCTCACTCAACATGAGTACCTTGATCTCTAATATTTCAACTATAAATATCTACTTTGTGCAAGTATTTAAACTATGATTTTCAAAATGTAAATGTTTCTAATTTGAGAACGCTTAGGGGGAAATAAATGTTGACATAGATGCAGATTCCAATTTTTGTGCGTGTGTGGGAAGGATGTTTCCAGCCCAATGACAGGACACTAACCCAGACCTGACTAATGCCCTACTTTTAGAAGTAGAGATTTAGTCTGTTATTACTTTTCAAGGTAAAAAGCTGCTAGAACCAACCACATCTTTCCAGTGTTTTTAAATGGTAAGAAAATATAATTGCACGTTTTGATGTTATTGTTATTTATTGATTTATAGTCCATCTTTCACAAGATTAAAAGAACTTCAAGCAGAATTTCAAGTAACTCATTTCCCTTCCTTAGACTTGCTTTTTTTTTTTTTTTTTTTTTTTGCAGTCACTGGTTACAAAGGTTAAGTACATATAGCTTTGCATTCTTTTTGATGTGAGAATCAATCCACTGTCTTCCACTGAACTAGGCTTAGAGGAAGCTGAAATTCAAAATCCAGACATACACTCCAAAGTGAAGTACTTCCCCACATTGTCATTTATGTGATGGGTATTCTGCTGAGGATTTAAATGAAGACAAGTCTTTATTGCTACTGCAAGTGATTCATGCAATAGAAAATAAATTACCTCTTGAAGAAAATCCACTATGGATGGATATTATAGACCTGTTGGCTTTTCTTAGACTGTGAGCTCCTCCAGGGCAAGGTCTATAACATGAACGTCTGGGTCTTCAAAGAATTTCATACTAACATACAGTACATGCATTGTAAGTTCTTTTGGAACTAGTTGCTCATGCATTCTTTCTTGATATGGAAGAATTTCAAATCCATAAGCAAATGGCCTGATGAACATGCACATTTCATTCCATTCCTTCATTTAATATATGTTTTCATTCTTGATATTTGTTAGATATGGAATTAAGTTAAAAATGTAAACAGAAATAAGATACATCCTGGTGTTAAGGACAAAAAATAAGTCAAGAGATAAGTACAATGAAGTAATGGAAAATACTTGAGCAGAAGCATCACTGTGAAAACAATTTTGAGGCAATGCTTCTATGTAAGTTCAATGAAGGTGAACTTCTTAATAGGTGTTTTGGAGTTCTGCATCAGATACCCATGCAGACAGGCTTCCAGGAGGGATGCTAGAGAAACAAGGGCCAGACATGCAGTTTAGGAGGAGACTTGTCTGGGGTGCCACGCGAAGTCCCAGGGCTTCCAAGTGAGAGTGGATCAAGAGGGGAGTGGAGTCCTTGGGGAATACCCAGAAGTGAAGAAGAGTAGGACAGGGAGCCTTAGAGGAAAGGGAAGAGCACAGTGTAACAGAAGTCAAGAGAAGTGGGAGTCCCTCGCTGGGATCCAGTGGTTTGGGACACTTTCAAATGAAAGGGATCATGGGAGCTGGTGACTGGTGGTAATGATGACTTTAAGATCAGTGTTCACGTTGGGGTAGGAAGGAAAATAGAATGAACTGGATATTATTAACCTATGTGCATATGTGATTACACAACCAGTGAAATGCTACCTCATGTACAACCAGAAGAATGAGAAATTATACTCCATTTATGTATGTTATGTCAAAATGCATTCTGGCATGTATAACTGATTAGAACCAACACAATTTTTAAAAAAAGATCAGTATCCACTGATTTGGGGGGACAGAAATAGAGTTTACACAACCTTATATTGAGTACCAACCAGATCATCACCAAAATAATATTATTTTAGAACTCTTGAACAGTTTTATGGATATTGGCTATAAATAACTGGCATTTTAAAAGTATAGGGAAGTGTAAGGAATTTGGGAAGTCAGTTTTTATACTACAGTAACAAGGAAAGTTATAGTCCTATAATTAACAACTGTTTGTCTCCTTCACTAAAATGTAAGCTTCTTGAGGGCAGGACCTATGCTCCTTTGCTCACCTTGTATTCCTGAGGCAGCACTGCTTGCAGGGTGAGTTTAGCACTTAATAAAATGGGTTGCATGATCAGTTCATCCACACAAAGAATAATTTCTGAAAATATACTCACTACAAGTCAGTCATTCTTGAATTCTAATTTTATTTCATTTTTCAAAGAAAAAATGTTTTATGACTTCAGGAAAGTTCAAAGAATAATATACAGCTGCCATATTTCCTCCTATTTCTACATCTAAAGATGTCTTTTTGTTGACCTCCCCCATGTTAAAGCTCTGCAATGAAACTATGTTCTCTCAAAACTTAGTAGGTATCAATATCTTATTTATGCTTATACTTACCATTAAAAGAAATTATAGAGATGGTTGATGTAGAAGCACAGCTTTATTTTAAAAATCAGCACATATTGATTTATTCCATAAAAATAAGAAAAGAAACTAATTGATTCTTGCACCTCTCAGGTGAGGTTCTGGAGAACCAGTGCTTAGGATGTGTGTTGAAGTAATGTATTAAGAATGTGCCACCAGGAGAGAGCTGGGGAGCAGAACAGGGAAGCACAGGAAGGGGATCCAGGGCATAACCTCAGATGGAGTTCCATGAGGCATAGATGCAACCTTTCCACAGGAGAACTCAGGGGTATAAGTTGGGCATCCATTATCTAGGTCCAAAGCAAGGGACTTGGGCTTCCAAACTCCATCAACTGTCATTGTCTAGGAGCCCCCAGGGGGATGAGATCCCCAGACACCTTTGGCTTTCCATCCCTGTAAGCAAATAGACAACATTTATCTGATGACTGTCCTTTGACAAGGAGTCTCAGGTTCTAGCTTTGGTGAATGGAAGTACAACCAAGCTTGAGGGTGCAGGAATTGAGAGCTTTGGCAAAGTTTTAAAGGATGTTTCAGTTTGAACCATGGGATTCTATATTTTAAAAGAAAAAGATGGATAGCTGGCTTGGGAATAAATACGAGGCATGTTCTGTAGGGTGGTAATGGCTAATGTCTCTGGTAAGCAGGTCCAATGACTGTGCTTAGATAGCAAGATCAAACCCAAGTTGTTTCCCTGAAGCTGGTGTGAGTCCCAGAATATCAAAGGAGGCTGACTCAACCAGTGAACATGCCATGATTCCTCTTTGCAAGCGGTTGGGTATTTGTGTGGTAAAGCAGTATGGAGATTTCTTGGAAGTCTGAGAATGGAACCACCATTTGCCCCAGCCATCCTATTTGGTTTATACCCCAAAGGACTTAAAAACAGCATACTACAGGGACACAGCCACAATAATGTTTATAGCAGCACAATTCACAATAGCTAAACTGTGGAGCCAACCTAGATGCCCTTAAGTGGATGAATGGATAAAAAAATGTGGCATATATACACAATGGAATTTTACTCAGCAATAAAAGAGAATAAAATCATGGCATTTGCAGGTAAATGGATGGCAATGGAGAAGATAATGCTAAGTGAAGTTAGCCAATTCCCCCACCCCACCCCTCCAAAAAAAAAAAAAAACAGCAAATGCTGAATGTTTTCTCTGATATGAGGAGGCTGACTCATAGTGGGGTAAGGAGGGGGAGCATGGGAGAAATAGATGAATTCTAGATAGGGAAGAGGGAAAGGGAGGAGGCAGGGGATTAGCAAGGATGGTGGAAGGTGATACACATCATTATCCAAAGTACATGTATGAAGACACGAATTGGGTGTTAAAATACTTTATATACAAACAGAGATATGAAAAATTGTGGTGTATATGTGTAATAAGAATTGTAATGCATTCCGCTGTCATTTTTTTAAATCAATAAAATAAAATAAGATAATTTTTTTAAAAAAAGAAATGAAGCTGTATGTGGCAGGCAGCAATGCAGCTTCTGATCCTGGGCAGAGAAGAAGAAACAGGGCTAAAAAAATCCTACACAACCGCTCTTCACTCCTCCCTCATATGACTTTGGTAAATCATTACTCCAATAACATCCCTCAATTCAAAAAGGACACAGGCATCATATCAAAGTACTTTGAGTTATGTTTTTTTCTGCTAAAAATAGAACCTTTTCTAGCTCCCGATAGTTACAGGAGATTGCATAAATATCTGTTTCTGTTTCCTTCCCCCAAATGCATTAAAAAGGCAAATGAAAATAAGAAAAGATGTACTCAAGCAAAGACAAAAAGAACGAGAGTGAGACAACAGGGACATGAGAAAAGGAGGTGCAAAGAAGGCAGAGGAGAGGTCACGGGCATGAGTGGATGAAGCTAAAAGTCAAATGATCACAGAGGAGGAAATGAAGGGCTCAGAATCTTCCTGCCGAGCTGGAGAAAGGCTTGTCCACTGAAGCGAAAGACCTCAGGGGGCAGGAAGCTGCACTGGTTCCTGCCACACACAAATTGAACACCAGGGAATTCACCTGAATTCCTTGCACAAAATGGCTTGTCTACTCACACCCCTCCATCATCCTCTAAAGCTAACTGTCTCTTTTTCCATCTATAATGGCTTGGAGGTGGATTCTCTGTCAAGCTATAGAAAATCTGGATCCATGGTGAATGGATTAAAATGAAACTCTTACACAGAATGGAAGTTTGTACTAGAAGCTGCAAAAGGGAGGTTCTGTGCTGTAGTGAGAAGCAGAGATATGTGTAACAGACTTCCAGAAATTCAGCAAAATGATATGGAGAGAATACCTTCTCAGGTCCTTCAGAGGCAGATGAACATGTTTATGTGTTCATGCACTGTTTGGATGTTTCATAGTACCTAAACTAATTCACTTTGCTGGGTATTTAGTCTATTTTAAGGGTCTAAGATTGCAGGTGTGATCATTGGAGTCATATGCAATGTAAATTTCCTCCATCATACTATGGTGGTCAGCTTTTATCATATGATTAGGATCCTTTCTTGGAAGCAGAATGAATATTTTTAAAGGAACTTAAATTATTAAAATATTTCAATAATCCTAAGAATTGCCTTTCTGAAAAGTTATTCAGTTTAAATTTTATCATTCAGTGTTTCTTACTGTGTAAATAGATCCAACTTTAAAAAGTTTATAATGTAAAAAAATGGTCTAGCAATCTCAGTTGGCAGCTGAAATGGAACTTTTCTTTTTGCTTTAATTGTTATTTTTTTCTTTTGCCATTTTCAGTTTTTTCTCCATTTTCTATTGTGACTTCCAGCTTTCTTTCGTTCTTTCTTCTTTTACAAATACAATGCTTCAAGGATTTTAACACCTGCTTTGTGTATATGCCAGGCATTTTCTTGGTTTGTTATTGTCTTTTAATTTCATCAAGTTATTATTGGATGTACAGAAAGTGAAATTTTATTTTTTGAAATTATTATGAGACTATAACTAAAAGAGTAAAATCAAAAGAACCATAAAGTTTAGAATGGACGATGATAATGGCCCTCATCCTCCTCTCCCATTCTTATAAATTCTTCCAACATTTTGTAATTTCTAGTATTTTTGAAGTACTTTTCCATATTTTTAAACTACCTCAATATTTTCAGTGTAACACATGATCTAATGATTGCCTATTTTGGATATGGAAAAAGGATTTTTTTTTCACATTTTTCTTAAATACCTTCTCTGCTTTCTCTCCTTCATAAACACAGATGTATCAGAGATTTTTGTCAAATCAATAATTAGCATTTATAATGTTTTGGCTCTATTTTTAATTACATTATGTAGTATATTAGAGTAAGATTTCCTTTCTTATAAACTTCTGCTTTGATAAAATTAATAATAGTTGTAATTTTTGCTGGCAGCTCACATGTCACCAAATGTCACTAACTTACTCTAAAATGATGTAGATGGTCTAAACTTCAACTAATCCTTCAATCCCATTTCCTTTTCCCCTACTTTCACCCCCAAGAGATTTCTCTGGTCCTCTATTGTATTTGATCCAAACTAGTTGCTCTTTAGATTTTTCACTTTACTGACCTGGGATGATTTTATTCTGGCAATGGGCTATCTCATTAACATTACTATTGTTATTATTTGGTTAATTTTTTATTATAGCGGAGCATGTTTTCTGAAGAATGGCAGCCTGAGCATTTTTTTTTTTTGTGTGTGTGTGTGTCTTTTGTCAATTGATTTCCTTGTTTATTTATTTATTTAATTTTGTCCATTTGTCATTATCTTGTTTAAATATACTTATCTGGGGGAAATTATTTTAAAAATTGAATTTAGAGAATCTTAAAATTTTGCTTATTGTTTTTTTTTTTTTTTTTTTTTTTTTTTTTGAAAACTATTTCTTCTGCTTTTACTCTTGGATAAGTTTACCTGCATGGCCACACAATTCCAGATTGACATTATTCTCAGATATTTTAATCTATTGCCCCAATTGCTTTCCAACATCCAGTGTTTATTGTATGATATGCAGTGGAATTATGAGTTTCTTCCTTCTGTGTGTTGTTTGTCATTATTTTTTAAAATATTTTTTAGTTGTGGATGGACATAATAACTTCATTTTATTAATTTATCTTTATGTGGTGCTGATAATCAAACCCAGTGCCTCATCTGTGCTAGGCAAGTGCTCTGCCACTGAGCTACAGCCTCAGTCCTTGTCATTTTTATTTTTAATTCTTAGACTTTAAAACTTTGTCTTTAATCCAAGTGTTGCAAACATTTTTTAAGTGTATATTTTGCCCTTATTTGTTTTCATTTATTGTACTTATGGGGTTAATCTGTAAATCATTTTTCTGATTTTTTTACATATTGTCTTATTAATATTTTAATAAATTACTCCTAGCTTCTTCATCTGATTTTTCTTTCAGGAATAACATGAATTATACTCCTCAATGATATCTCCACTTGTCTTTTTATTCCTCTCTATTGTTCATTTATATGAAAAGATCATATTTACTGAAGTTCTCACAGATTTATCATGCTGTAATTTTATTAAATATTTTGCACTACTTTTTGTTAACCTTTCTGGAGATCTTTTTTGTATTTTTTTTTTTTTTTGCTTTTTGTAACATCTTTTTGTTTTTCAAAGATGCAACCACCTGTCATTCAGAGGTGTCAAATACAATATTTTTAACTATTTTTATTCTTACATCATCTGGACTTCCCTTCAGTCTTCTCATTACTATTTGATTTTGTCTTGTTTATCATTATTTTCTAATAGTTTATAGATTTCCTTAAAAGTTCTAGTGATCTGTTCCTCTCTGTTTACATATAAAATCAAGTCAATAAAAATTGCAATATACTCATAAGTTTGTTAACAATGAACCTCTCGTTCAGGTACCTCCCTAACACTTTTACTGGGGTCTTTTCTATTGATTTGTTTCTTAACCTGTGTATATAACATTGTGTCATTCTTAAAAATTAAAAAAAAATAAACACTCAAAAGTTTCAATGTGTTTCCTGTATTTTCTGCATTTTTAATTTCTTATAATAGACCTTATTTTTTAAGTGTTTTAGATTCAATGTAACTTTGAGCAGAAGGCACAGAGTTTTCTTATATGGCCTCTGCCCTACATGTGTACAGGTTCTTCCATTATCAACATCATAAATGGTGCATTTATTACAATTGATAAACCTTAATTGACACATCATGATCATTCAAAGGTCAGAGTTTACATTAGGGTTGGCTCTTGGTGTCAGTCTATGGTTTAAACCAGCATCCATCATAATGGTACCATAGAGAATGTCTGAACTGCTGTAAAAACCCTATGTATTATACCTATTTGTATTCCCCTTCTACCTAACCCCTAAGAAACACTGATATTTATATTCTTTCCACATTTTTTTTCCTTTTCCAATTTCTCATGTAGTTAGAACCATAGAGTTTGCAGGTTTTTCAGATCAACTTCTTTTGCTTAATAGTATGCATTTGAGATTTATTCATGTATTTTCATAACTTTATAGCTCATTTCTTTTCAGCACTGAATAATAACATTCCATTATTTGGATGTACCAGAGCTTATCCACTCACGCACTAGAAAGCATCTTGGATGCTTCCATGTTTTGAATAAAGCTGCAATGTACATCTGAGTGCAGGTTGTTGTATACACACGAGGTTTTCTGCCTTTTGTGTAAATATGAAGGAGCACAATTTCTGAAACATATGGGAAGAGTAGGTTTGGTTTGGAAGAAATTGTCAGGCTGCCTTCCAAAGTGACTGTACCCACTCAGCGTTCCCACAGCAGTGAAATTGAGTTCCTCTTGCTCCACCTCCTCACCACCATTTGTTGTTGTTGATGTTCTGAATTTTGGCATTCTAAATTTTGGCATTCTAATAGATATATACAGGTATCTTAGTGCTTTAATTTGCATTTCTCCGATGTCATATGATGTGCAGGATATTTTTAAAAAAATTTTTTAGTTATACATGGACACAATATCTTTATTTTCTTTATTTATTTTTATGTGGTGATGAAGATCGAACCCAGTGCCTCATTGGTGCAAGGCAAGCGCTTTGCCTCTGAACCAAAACCCCAGACGAGATTTGGAGGACTTTTAATTTTTTAATATGTAATTTTCATCGTTTTTATGAGGAGTCTGTTAAGATCTTTTACTTATTTTTTTTAATTAGGTTGTTTTCCATGTTGAGTTTCTTTTCTTTGTATTTTGAATTCAAATCCATTATCAGATATGTTTTTGAAAATCTTACCTTTAAGTCTGTGGATTCTCTTTATGGCCCTTAATAGTATTTTTGACAGAGTAGAAATTTATAATAAAGTCCAGTTTATCAATAGTTCTATGTTATGAATCAAGCTTTCAGTGTTGCATCTAAAAAATTTTTGATAAACTCTAGGTCATCTAAATTTTCCCCTATGTCATCTTCTAAGGGTTTAAGGGTTTTGTTGTTGTTTTTTTTTTTTTTTTTTTTTTTTTCGTTTTGTTTTGTTTTACAATTAGGTCTGTAATTTATTTTCCACTCATCTTTGAAAAGGTTATAATTTGTGACTTCAATTATTATTTTGTAGGAACAGTTGTGGGTGCATTTTTAAGCCCTCCATTTTAGTCTATTGATTGATTTTTCTACTCTTTTACCATTACTACACTGTCTTCCTTACTGTGGCCGTCCACTAATGTTGATGTTAAGTAGTGCCTTCCTTCAAATTTGGACTCCCCTTTCCATATGTATTTGCAATTTGGGGACTTGTACTTCCCATAAAATACTCTAGAATCAGATATTAGTATCATAGCTTGCTGAAATTTTTATTGGAATCGCACTAAATATAAAAATCAAGCTGCGAAGAACTGAATCTCCCTGTCTTTGATTTCTTTTTTTAGAATTTTGTAGTTTACTTCATATAGCTTGTATACAATTTTTATTAGATTATACCTAACTATTTCCTCTTTCAGGGTGTTTATGTAATATTATTTTTTAAATTATAAATTATATTTGTTCATTACTGTTACATATGAAAGTGATTGACACTTTATAACAACCTTGCAACCTGTTGCTTTGCAAACTGTTCCAAGAGTTTGTCAATTCTTAATAGATTTTCTACAAAAATAATGATATTTTCTGTGAACAAAGACAATTTTAATTTTCTTTCTCAATCACCTTTTATTTTCTTCCCCTGCCTTATTGCTTATGCTACAACTTTTAGTGCAATGTTGCAAAGAAGAGCTGGGAAGGGGCACATTTGCCTTGTTTCTGATTTTAATGAGAAAGTTTTTGAGTTTCTTCCCACTAAGTAGGATATTACATATACATTTTTTTTGTAGATATCCTTTATCAAGTTGAAGAAGTTTGCATCTATTTCTAGATTACTAAGAAGTTTTATTATGGAATAATTTTGAAGTTTGCCAAATGCATTTTTGGGGCATCTATTGATTCGATCATGTTTTTCTTTTCTCCTGTAGTCTGTTATGACAGACTATTTTTTTAAACACTGAATCAGTCTTGCAATACCTGTGATAATTTTGGTCATGGTGTATCAGACTTCTTATAAATTGTTTGATTGAATTTACTAATAAATGTTGAGGGCCACAGCCAAGTCCGGATGATTCATGGCATTTTTGCCAGAAGTAGTGGTTGAGAGGTGACGCTAGCGAGTTCTTGCGGAGTTCCCATTGAGTTTTGGTTGAGCTCTTGTGGGGATTCCTGAAGAGTTTGCATTGGTTAGGGAAGTGCCAGAGGAGGAATTTCCGGTTGTTGGTTCCTTGAGGAGCCACGTGGCATTCGGGAGAATTCCCGGGGAGAGTGTGTGGAGTGTGCTGGTGGAGTTCAGAAATAAAGTTTGTTCCTGCTTCAGTGGCTCATGATTTGTGCCCAGCCAGACTGCGGCAAATAAAAATCATTTTTAACTGCTAAAATTTCCGTCAGTTCTGTTTGTTTAAAAAAATTATTTTTTTTTCACTTTTGAAGATTTTTTTTTTCAGGGATAGACTCCTAGAAAAAAAATGGTAGTTTTTTTTTTTTTCTCTCAACATTTTAAATGTATCACTTCACTCTCTTCTTAGACTTGCATAGATGTTGGAAATAATTCTATCTTTGCCCTTCTATAGGTAAAGTAGTTTTTTGCCTTCTATCTTGAAAGCATTTTTTTTCTTTACTTTTAAATATGATATGCCTAGGTATAGTTTCTCTAACATTTACCTGGCTTGATCTTCTCTGACATTCCTGGGTTTCTGGTTTAGTATCTGACATTGATTTGGGTGAAATTCTTATTCATTTCTGCTTCAAATACTTGTCTCTTCCTTTTTCCTTGTATTGTATTTCTGCAGTTCTGTTATTTGGATGTTATACCTTTGTCCTATAGTTCTATGTCCTATAGTTCTTTCGTGTTTTCTTCTGTTTTGTTTTGGTTTTGACAATTTTTTTCTCTTTGCTTTTTGGTTTTGGAAGTTTTTCTTGTCCTATTCTTGAGCTCAGAGATTCTTTCTTCAACCTTGTCCTGTCCTTAAGGCCATTTTTCACTTCTATTATGGTGTTTTGGGTTTCTAACATTACTTCTTAGTTCTTTATATGTTTTCCTTTTCTGTTTTAACATTACTTATCTGTTCTTATGTATTTTCTATGTTTGGCATTAAAGCACTTGGAATATTAATAGTAGGTTTTCAAAATTTCTGGTCTGATAATGCTAACAATTCTGCCATATCTGGCTCTGATTATGATGATTTAGTCTCCTCCTATTGTGTATTTTGTCTTTTGGTAGGCCTTAAAATTTTATTTTATTTTTTTAAGGTAGAAAAGTTGTATGGGGTAAAAGAACTGAGTTCATTGGGCTTTGTTAATGTTTTGGTAAAGTGTGAGGGGAGAGCATTCTATTGTCCTATGCTAGCTCTCCTTCTTTTGGTGAGCTATGTCCCTGGACTGGGAAGTTCCCCTCCGCTTCTCAGATACACACACACACACACACACACACACACACACACACACACACATATATATATATATATATATATATATATATATATATATATATTCCTATTCAGGTGGGGCAGGCTAACTGAGGGAGGGTGCAGATATTGGAATTAGGTATTTCTCTTCCCTCAGGTAAGTTAGGCTCTCTAATACAACCCCAACAGCCTAAAAATGCTTTCTCTTTAGTGCAGATATTATTTAGAAGAATAAAATGCACTGGCATATTTAAAGATGGTGCTTTTATCCTCCCTCTGCTGAAAGCTAGAGTGGATTTTTTTTTTTTTCCTGGTAGTCACTATGAGCACCAGGTAGACCTTTTGTAGGAAAAACCTACAAAAATGTCCACAATCCCCTGCTTAAGATGGGTATTCTGGTTTGGATGTGAGTTGTTCCCCCAAAAGCTCACATGTGAGACAATGGAAAAATGTTTAGAGGAGCTCTTTGCCGCATCTACTACAAGAATGAAGACCTTTCTCAGCAATCAGACTGCTGGCATTCCAGAAAATGTCTATATTACTCTGAAGAGATGCAGAGTTATTGTGAATATATGGCAAAACAGACACTGGAAGTCCATCTACTTTATTTTAATCTCCACGTGTCTTCATAGTTGAAATGAACTTCTCATGAGTGACATATAGTTGGATCTTATTTTTTGATCCACTCTGACAATATCTATTGTTTAATTCATATATTTAGATCATTGACATTAAAAGTGATATATAGAATGGGAGAAGTATCTTCCATATTTGTTATTTTTTTTTTCTATTTGTTACCCTTATTCTCTTTTCAAGTTTTCTTTCTTCACTTTTTATGCATCTGTAGTTTAAATGAGCATTTTGTTTTTTAAAAATTAGCATTTTATATTGTTTTATTTTCTTTCCTTTCTTAGCGTATCAATTATGTTTTCAATTTTGACCAGTTTCAATGGTTGCCCTAAAGTTTGCAATAAATATATGTACAACTAATTCAACTCTGCTTTTCAAATAATATGATTCTGTTCCTAGGGTAACATAAAATCCCATAAAATACCAGACTCCCATCCCTTGCATTATTGTTGTCAGTCATTTACTTATACATAAACCTATATAAACTGCTATAATTCCATTGTTTCTAGAACATGCACTGTTCTCATAATGATAATTTAAAGCAACTTCCACTTAGAAAATATATATTGATAAATTTCTGAAGTTGTAATTCCTAAACAGATCCCTCATTCCCCAAAGAAACTACCATAAAATAGTAGTGCTCAGTGATCACAGTGCAGGATAACTCTAGGATTAACATCAAATACACCACAGACTACTGGGAAAAGAAAGCAAGGTTGCCCATGCTAAGCACAGACAGCAAAATGCACAGAGGACAGATTGTGGGCATCATGGATTCACTCCAGTGGCCTGATCTCTTCAGGGAGGGCAACAGTAGCTAACCACATAGGAGAAGACTTTGCTGCAAAGTCCATGAAAATGATCCATAAAAAAGTGGTATGAAATCATGATTCCTAGAGGCTGAAGTTGACTCTGGTCTTTGGAGATATAGATCAATTAAGGATGCTATGAGATTTTAAGTACCCAGAATTTAACCATTATTAACTAACAATATATTCTGATTTTATCTTAAAATGAGGAAAAATGAGAACAATATCAACTAATAACATGAAGGGGAAAATATTCTGGTATGTCTGGTGTAGATATCCCCCAAACTAACCCCACCCAAGCATGTGTTGAAGAGATGCCTAAAATAACTAGAACTTTTGGTACCACAGCTGTCCTTTACATAAGAAATAAATAGGTACAGACACTGATTTATTTCTTACCCCAGTGCATTTTCCAGACTTGTGTGTAGTTTCTTACTCCCAGTATATTTTCTAGTTGAGTGACTTCTTCAAAGATTTTTTTTTGTATTGTGGAAATGGACATATGTGGTGTTTATTTGTGCTACAAATAAGTATTTTCTTTCAAGTAAGGAAAGGAGTGGGAACCCATTTACTTGTTCAAAAGCAATTCAATTTCCTTGTTGACTGTCAAACAAGCCAGGGATGAAATTGATCAATTTCAGAAAAGTAATGAAAAGAATTGGCTAGGGATTCCGAATGGTCTATTTTAGAAGAAAATCAGTATGTAGATATACTTCTAACTAATGAAATTATGACCAAATATTGAATACAATATTTTGATATCAACATCATTATTAGAAAAGAAAAATACTTATTTGGGTTTCTTAAAATGTACAGAACCATCTGAGCTAACTTTCTTTGTGGTTCTTCATATTCTGAGTTCTTCATGTGATACTTCAGTCTCCCAGTTATTTCAAATGGCTTCTGTACTCCTGATGAAATTTCTCTTAGGTAAAAGTAAACTGAATTTATATGTGTCAATGTATAGTGAGGTAAGAATTGGTGCTGGAAATAGAGAGGCAGTCACCAACAACTGGATAGGGAAAACATATTTTAGGGGTTTTGTTGGGAGAACTTCTGATCACATTCAGTATGTGACAAAATAGCAGGTGAATACATTGTACATTGGATCATAGTAGGAGATTTTTATTTTCTCAGGTATAAATTTGAGATCATGAAAGGTCTTCATATAGCTTAAGGGATTAACATTTATCTTGTAAATATTTATAGTGTTGATTATTTTTAAAGCTTGAGATTGAAATTATAGGAATATGACATTACATTTTATTACAAAGCTTCTTTTTTTAAAAAATATTTATTTTTTAGTTGGATACAATATCTTTATTTATTTTTATGGGTTTCTGAGAATCAAACCCAGTGCCTCACGCATGCGAGGCAAGCATGCTACCACTTGAGCCACATCCCTAGTCCCACAAAGTTTCTTCTATTGCTGAAAACAGGATTGATCAATAATCAGTGAGACACAAAAAAGAAATCCATTTACCAAGGGTTTGCCATACAGTTGTATAAAAAAGGAAAGAGACAGAGCAGAGAAGTTAGAAATGATAAGCTTAAGAAGGGAGAGTTTGCAGGAACTGTGAACATAATTTGCTGGAACAAGGAAGAAGTGAATATAATTTGACCCTTGGATATTTCCTCTGATATCTAGATATAGGGTCCCTAGGACTAAGAAAGTCTCATTTCTCATTCCAAGAGTAGTGTTCACTAGGTGTGTGATAGAAAACAGCTACTTCAACACTAGGAATCTTGAACCCTTCAGCTGATTTAAAAAAAAAAAAAGGAGGTATATCAGACCAGAATATGCCATTTCCATTGTAGGGGATCTCATTCTGGTAGTCCATATCTGAACCAGAAAACACTAGTTAATCAGAGAGCTCTTTCCTTTGGATATAAATGAAGTTTCACAATTGTGAGAAACAAGCTTACCTGCCCAACCCCAAAGAGTGAACTAAGAGACATGAGGTATAGCAAAACTGTGAAGGCTTTACTGATGGTCTTGCAAGATCTCCTTGTCTGGGTGAGCAAGCATCCAAAGCAATTCAGTCAACATTGTATTACCTAGTGCACAAACTCCCGGCTACAATTTCTCATTGGCTAATTACTATGGGGTGTACATAGTTGCCAAGGTTTTACCATCTCCTATTGGATTATTTAAAGAAATATAACTATAGTTGTCTCCACCTCCCTTTGTTCTCTTGTGGTGGGAAAGCCTTCTTGGGGTGAGTGCTCATGTACAGTTTATCTTTGTTGGTCAGTTCAGCCTCTTTCCCCTCACCTCCCTCCTAAGGGGCTATAAATCTGTTACACTCAGGTGTTAACTGCTGGTATCCATTTGTTTTATGTCCCCTTTGGCTGTTTTCTTTTTACATCCCCAGTAATTTTACACTTAAAGCTAAATACTATCTTCTGAAAATGGGCAACTGGACTTTCTATCTCTCACGACAATTTTTATCAATTAAGCTCTCTGGACAATTGGTACCTACTGAAGGAATTCTGCATTCACTATGAAATCAGTTTCCAGTGTAGGAACTAAGTGTTTCCCAATATTTCTTATTGTTCTAGTGTTTTTATCCTCTAGCTTCACGGGTTTTAGTTCATGAAAACAGAGGGAGAGACTATCTTTTGATGGAAATGAAGCAGTTGAGAAAGGAAGTGGGGCAGAGGAGGAAGGAGACTGAGTAGGCAGAGCTAGCCTGTAGTGGTGGGTATTTGTGTTGGAATGTCGAATTTGAATATGCTTCATTATCTTAGTTGTAATATTTCAAGAAAATATAAGAATGAAACAGACATTATTATTACTGTGTATATATGTGACTGCATGATCAATGTGATTCTGCAACCTGTATACTCAGAAAAATGAGAAATTATATCCCATCTGATTCAAATGTATGATATGTCAAAAAAAAATAAGAATGCTCATCAGAGCATAGACTAGGTAAAGATCAGAGAAACACAAGTCAGCACACTGGGAAACTAATAGGAAATTAATGTCAAAATAAGTAGATACTAGAATGAAAGTTCTCTTGTGAAAGAAATGAACATTATCTTTCCCATTCAGAATAACAGGGAGGAATCAGGCCAGTTTTGCAAAGCATAAGGGTAACAGAAGACCAAGTAGACAAAAGCACAAGCATTCAAATGCGGAATCCTGCTTAGTTGCAACAATTCACAGAGACAAAGACTGTCCTTCACCGTTTAATGTCCAGCTGTGATGTTTCTGGTCTGAATAGTTTCTTACACATATTTAAATACAGTTAGTAGCCACAGTTGGTACCCATCCCAGGTATATTCATTTCCTAACAGTGGTAGGGTTTTGGTTAATGGATACACATGCATGCACAGGTACACACACACACACAAACACACACACACACACACACACATACAGAGTTCAAATAATGCCTGTTTTTTCCCAGTGAAGAAAACTGAAGTCAACAAGATTGCAATTTTGTAGCCTGAAGACTAATGTCTATTATACAGTATACAATTATTGCAATAAGCTATTTCCCATAGAGGGCTTTATAACCTGAGTGGGAATGAAGGTGATATATAGGTGAAATTAGCTGAAGTTTTCTCATCTTAGGGAGACTCTATGTTAATGCAAGCAAATCCCATCTCATTTTGCTTTCATTAATAAATTCTTTCCCTATATTTGTTTTTTTAAAAGTACTTTAATAAAATTAAAAATTTTATTAATTTTTATATAACTGTTAATTGAACAGACTAATAATCCAGATATTACAGGTTTATTTAACATATGTCAAATCTTTTAATTATAAGAAATTCAACAATATACCTATTAAGCTGATTTTCTAGTTATGATGTCAAGTGATATTACTTTTTAAATTGTGGTATCACTTTATTCCTCCTATATACATGGAAGGCATTTGTCTCTTCTCATATGGCTAGACTCTTCATTATTTTACCAAATGATTATATCTTCTCCATCATCTGTGGTCTTTCATAAAGCTGTTGGTTTTAAGTTTTGTTTAGGGGTAGGTATGAAGTTCCTAGGGATTTGCTTTTTTTCTCCTACTCCTCTCTCCCACCTTAGAACATGGCTACATTCCTCATGAATGACCTCTGATCAAAATCACAGCTAGTTTCACCAAAACAACTCTTTTATCCTGGGGCTTCATGCAATTGTTTCATTCATTCAGATTCATTATGTACTCTTGTCTTGTCCCTCCATCTCTTCCTGTTTCTCTAGATTGATTATCATCAGAATCAGGAGTCCAAATCTATAGATCTTAATAGTGAATGCATTCCATACCTTGACACTCATTGGATATATATGTATATATTGGAATGAGATTGACAAAATCATGTTATTTACATGTATGAACATGGAACAATGAATCCCACTCTTGTGAGTAATTATAACACACCAATAAAAATAAATAAATAGACTTTTAAAAAGAGAATTTGCTGTCACTGTCTATTGACGAAAGTATCTGCTTACAAATGTATCTGGGTATCTTTCGTGTTCTCCCTGACTCTCCTTATATAGACATATTTCTTATTAGTTTTCAGAATGAACCTTGCAACTGATGACAGCATGTTTTGTTACCTACCTGAGTCAGGTATGCTCTATTTGTATTTCTCTAAAGATTTCCTGCCCATCTGTTACCCATGGGAGATTGACCTGCTTGGGCTAAGAAACAGGTCTTTCATGCCCATTAGTTTTCTGCCAGCAGGGTTCAAAAAAAGGAGATCTGGTAATGTGTCAGAGAATTGGGGATTAGACAAGCTAAGGATATATGTTCCCTATGATGCAGTTGCTTCAAACTACATTTTTCCCCTTGAGGAAGAGAGAACTTTTTCCAAGATGAACTGCTACTTTCCTCATGAATATATGCTCAATATATAAAAAATTTTAAAAAATCTAGATTTAAATTACCTCTCCTATTTTTCGCTCATTCATACCCAGGGTGGTAACAGAACTGCTACTATGCCTTATGCCCTTGTGTTATCTCTTGTGATTAACCTCAACTTACACATCAGTTGCCCTGGTTGGAGTGCATTGTCTACTTTGTGGGGGTTGGTCTTCACTGATACACTACTCTTCTAGGAAGTGGTTTTTGTTTTATTTTTTAAGAATTTTGGGTGGATTCTGATATGTAATGCTAATAAATTTTTGGAACATATGAAGATGTGGGATCATATCCTAAAAGCAAGAAGTATTAGTAAACCAAGAAAGGATTTAAAGAAGAGCATGATTCTATGTAAGATTCACTTAGAAGAAAAATTGCTTTGGTTTCAATATTTGGTATCTATAATTGATTGATAGGCCCCGGCAATTAGGGAGAATTGTTAACAGATATTGCTGTCTTTGAGATAAATGACTGGACAGAAGTAGATTAGAAACTAAAGGATTTTTGCACCCCGTGAAAAATTCAAAATCTTTGGCTCACATGAATCTTTACAGCAGCTTTATACATATTTGCCCAAACTTGGAAACAAACCAGATGTGTTTCAGTGGGAGAATGGAGGAGTAAACTGTGAGAAAGGGAATGTTCTTTACCACGAAACTGAAATGAGCTATCAAGCCAGGAAAAGGTGCAGAGAAACTTAAACACACATTGCAAGGTGAATGGTACCAGTCTGAAAAGGCCACATGCTCTTGATTCTAACATATGCCATTCTAGAAAGTACAAAATTGTGGAGACAGTGAAAGGATCAGTCGTTGCTAGGGAGTAAGAAGAAAGGAGAAGTGAACGGGTAGAGCAGGGAGGGTCACCAGAGTGAAGGCATTCTGTATTGTATGACAAGATTAATCTTGTCCATACTCATAGAATGTGCCGTGCCAAGAAGGGACCTTATGTCAACCGAGAACTTTGGGTGACAATGTGTCAAGTATAGGTTTACCAATTATAACAAGTATCTACTCTGGTATGGAATATTGATAACAGGGAAGCTGTTTGTGTGGGAATCAAAGTTATATAGATTTGATGAGGACTTGTATGACTGAAATAAGGGTAACTAGGTATTCTTGGAAGATAATGACCACTAAAGATTTTTGTTTCCTAAACTCCAGAACCCATGGGTATATTACCTTACATGGCAAGAGGGAATTAAGGTCACAAGCCATCTATTGGCTAATATTATTCAGTGTTATCAGAGCAGGCTTAGTATAAAGACAAGGTTCTTTAAATATAGAGAAGGAAGGAAAAAGCAACAGAATTAGAGAAGGATTTGAGTTGACTTTGATGATGAAGGAGCAGGCCATGAACTACCTTTAAAAGCTGGAAAAGTCCCAGATATGTTTTCTCCTCTAGAACCTCCTGGGGGATGCTTTCTTGCCATGCCTTTGGTTTTAGCTCAGAAAAACTCTTCTCAGATTTCCAACAGCTGGAAATACATGTTAATAAATTTGTGTTGTTAAGCCATCCATTTTGTGAGAATTTGAAACAATAGCAATCAGAAACTAATCCCCCAGGTTTCTTCCTCTCACAACAAAATGGGGAGTGGAATTATTTATCAATAGAAGGGACATCAAAAAAGAGCCAGATTTTGGGAAAATATTTACATGTCATTGGAGATATCAAATAGGCACTTAATTGTATGAAAATAAGTTTAGGGGTATGTGTTTGGGAATAACATTAACTTTCACTAATCACTCCCTTATTACATCCTGGGAACTGTTACTTGCCATATGTATAAACTTAACTAACTTGTCATGCCCTGTTACCACTTGGCCAACTCGAAGGACTAGAGAGGCTTAAGATCCTGCAGCTCATGGACTGCTAATTCTAACCGTTCATCTCCTTAGAAGAGTATTGTTTTAGTCAACTTTTCTGCACTGTGACTAAAGGATCTGACCAGAAAAACTATAAGGAGCAAAAGTTTGTTTGAGCATTCATGGTTTCAAAGGTCTGAGTTCATAAAAGGCTGACTCCATTTCTCAGGGCTTGAGGTGAGGCTGAACATCATGGCGGGAGAGTGTGACAGAGGGAACAGCTCACATCACAGTGATCTAGAAGCCCAGAGAGAGAGACTCCATTCTCCAGATACAGATATATACCCAAAGCTATGCCCCCAAGGAACCAAGCCCTCTAGCCACAACCACCTGCTTCTAGTTACCACTCAATTAATCCCACCAGGGATTAATTCACTAATTAGGTTAAGACTGTAACCCAGTCATTTTCTCCTCCAAACCTTCTTGCATTTTCTCACATGTGAGCTTTTGGGGGACACCACATATAAACCATAACAAGGGTCTACACCTATGTACCAGGACATGAGATGAAAATTTGCATTGTATGGTTGTAACTGAAGGGTGGGTGAGTAAGGATGAAACCAGAGGAGTCCAGAAATATCACCTTGAGGATAATATTGGTTAATGATCAGTAGAAAAGAAAGTGTCTACAGAGGGAACCCAGGAAATTTATTCAGAGGTGAGGAGCATTTCCAGACACAGTTGGTCCCCTAGAGCAGAGGGAAATAGAGGCTTATGAAAGCACAGGTCTAAAGTAAGGTTGCTATTCTGGCAATCAGGGCAGGGATTCAAAATGGGCACTCACTTTTAATTTGGCTAATAGCTGCAGTACACTGCCCTGTGTCCCATCTTTTTTATTGTGTTTGTGGTGCTGAGGATTGAACCCAAGACCTTATACATGCAAGGCAAGCACTCTACCAACTGAGCTAGTTCCCCAGCTGCCCCCCCCAGCCCATCTTGACCTATGCTTTATGAGTCACACATTATTTTATTAAACTATTGCAAAAAATTTCAAAGCTACCTCAGAAGAAAACTCTGTCTACCATATAGAGAAAATATGAGTGGCAGTTTTTTATTTTTTAGTTCCTCTATTTTTCTGAAGAATTTAATGAAATTCCAACATCATGTCATATCATCCCTCAAATTATCAATTTATGTGTAGAATGTGTAAAGGCACTTTTTCTTGGAACCACAATATCATTGTTAAATGTAACAAAATTAACAAATCCTTTATAATGAAGTAACACCAAATCTCCATTCATATCTTCTGGGTTGACTCAGAAAATATCCTCTTTTGATTAGTTTATTTAAATATGAACAAACTTTTAGTCTTTATAAATAGTAAAATATTTATGAAAAATAGTGTCTGATTATTTTATTTGCATTTGTTTGCTAATGAAATAAAGTGTATTTTCTCATCACCATCTGCCATTTCTGCGTTTCTTTTAATTGTACTGACTTTTCAAGTTTTTTCTTTTTTTACTTTTTTCTTCTCTAGGGAGCCTCTGTCTCTTACAATCTCTGAAAGTAATTTGTCTGAAAGGTATTTTTATCTCTAACTTTATAAATATGAAAATATCCTTATATAATATCTTTAGTTGTCATCAGTATTTTTACAAAATCTTTCTTTAGTATAAACATTTTAAATATTTACTACAAATTGAATATTTTCTGGAATTCATGTTATAGTTAGAAATGCCTTTCCCTCTCAAAAAGAAGGCAAATAAATCACTCATGCTTTCTTTGAGTTCCTTTGAATTCTTAATTATATTTAATATTTTAATATAGCAGCTTTTTTAGTTGAAAGAGTGAGAAGGGTTCAGTATTTATTTCTCTTTTTTTTTTTCTTCTTTCTCCAAATGTAGACAGCTGTATCACTGGTTGGAAATAAGATCCTTATCTCATATCCCATATTTATTTGAGACTCTGTCTGAATTTTTTATTTCATTCATTTTTCTGTCTCTCTCAATACAGAATAATAATAAAAAAAAGCTCTGTATGGTCTATTATCTGGTCAGTTTCTTCCTTTCCTGTTATAGTAAAAAAAAAAAAAATTCCCACTAGTCTCATTCTTTTATTAATTTGACTACATTTTTTCTGAGTCTGTTTCTTATTATCATCCAATCTTCTCTTGTGTCTCTCCCGGCACAAGTGTGTGCACATGCACACATACACACATATCCTTCCCTAACCTCAGCTCCTACAACCTCATACACACACTAATAAACTTCTTGTAAACTCCCTTGGAGCAGGGCAGGGAATAATGTTGTCAGCAGTATGGAGCCCGCTTGTTCAAGCCCAGGTGTGTTTTGCAGTCTCCAGCCCTTCCCTGATGCCCTGAATTAGAGTCAAAGCCTTCTTGATGCTGTGCATCACTTATGAGCTTCATTCAAAGGCATGCTATGCTCCATGTCACCAACAGGATAGAAATCTCCTCTATGTTCTCCAGCTTGCTGTTGTTCATATGAATAAAATGTTTGAATTTTATATATTAATTTTATAACCAGTCACCCTATGGGATTCTTTATTTTTCGTTTTTATGTCCCCCTCCTGTGTTTTCTAGGTATGTATACATAGCATCTTCAAATAATAATGATCTCGTCTCTTCCAATGTAATATTTTTGTCTCTTGTTTTATACTCTCAAAATCTATTGACTTGTGTAATCAGACTACTATCAAATTATAACGAAATTCTTAGATATTTTTAATATTTGCAGAAATTGTGTTTGGGTGCTCATGAGTATGTGTGTAACTGTGTGCATGTGTGTGTGTGAGGACGGGAGGGGTGGGGGAAGAGATAATATCAAAATTATTCATCTATTTTATATTTTATTAAGTATACATAATCAGAAATTGTTGCTGAATAATTTTGAAAGTATTTTACTAACCTTTGGCACTAATTAAATTGATTTCTAATTTCCTAAAAAATACACCCAGATTTTATAGTTTAGCATACAGTTTACAGTAAATTTTTTATTTCTGTTTCTGATGATATGATTACTTTTATTTTTCATTAATTTTTTATTTTTTCCCTCATTTTAATATCTCTTTGAAGAAAGCTAGAAGTTACTAGAGTAAATAATCGTTGGCTCTGATGTTTATAAATGAAGGCTGCTTTTATTACTTTAGTATCTTCTAATTCATTAATTTGCATGAATTTTTTTTGTAACTTTTTAATTTTTATGTGGGGCTAAGTATTGAACCCAGTGCCTCACACGTGGTAGGCGACCGCTCTACCACTGAGCTACAACCCCAGCCTCATGTTTCTTTTATTGTTGGTTTTCTTCTCTTTTCCTTATTGCATTCTTTTTCTCCATGATTTTGGGGTTAAAAAACAAAAAATAAAAACACAAGTCATTTATTTTTCTCTTTCTTGTTGAATAATGTAAGTATTTAATACTCTATAATGTCTTTACATTCAATTTCAAACATTTTCATATTCAGAGACTCTTCCTGCTGTTTTGTAGTGTGTGGTTGGGATTTTGATTTTTCTTTTTGATTCAAATGCTGTTCAAGAGACAGCTTTAAAGTATTTCCAGTAATACATTTTAAAAATTTCTCATGATGTTATTATTTACCAGTTTCCTGAGTTTGAGACTTTTTTGAAGGCTCATTTTCTACTTTTCTGCTGCCAAGAACAACAAACAGAGTAGGACAGAGGAGCACAGAGGAGCCACACAGTGCTTTAAGAGTCTGAATATATAATATTCACTCTTCACCGGAAGAGGGGTTTCAAACCACATTTCCTACATGTCTTTGTTAATGATTTGCAAAGGGGAGAAGCTTCTATCTGCTCACTTTTATTTCCACTTGCCAGAACAAAATAAGCTGCAAGTTAAAGAAATTGCCCCCTTTCCCCTGAATCATTAGTTATCCACAGTGGCAAGTATGTTTTTCTTTTTCTTTTGTCCAAGCAATGATTTCAATATTTTCATCCATATCCTTCTTTGGGTGGCTAGCACAGAGGTGTTTATACCTATAGTTATTTTTTTTGATTTTTTTTTATGAGGATTTAGTCTTCTTACTGATTCAGATAGTAAAATTTTATTACATGAGTTTTTATACTGTTGGTACATTTGAAACATGTACTGGTGTAGTGTCAGGTTTGGAGGAAGGTTGTGTAAACCCGTATTCATGCCATTATATCCTCCCACAGTGAATTCTCCCTTCTTGTTATCTTCTTCTTGGTCATCAAGTGATGACAAAGACTAATCAGGCAAGCTATGATTTTCATCATGGAAATTAAAGACCTTTTGATCCCTGAGCCCATCCAAGCTCCCTTCTGATTATGAAAAGCCCTCCTGTCTCAGCACACGTCACCATCTTTTTAAATTATTGATCTCTGTCACAACAGACTATCCACATTATATGACAACAGTTGGAGAGAACATTATGTTAAACATATGGAAAATTAATTAAATGACAAAGACTAATTGAATTTGTACATGAGGCGGTGACCTCATGCAGCTTATGATCTAGTGAAACAGACTGACATTAACCACACCTTCACATAAACCTGGGAAAATTAGAGTTATGTGAGCTCCTAGGGACAAGAAGTACACATTGCTTTGAAACTTTGAAATGCTGTATAATATTTTTTTAATAATTTTTTAGTTGTAGATGGTCAAAATGCCTTTATTTTATTTGTTCATTTTTTTATGTGGTGCTGAAAATCGAACCCAGTGCCTCACACATGCTAGCCGAGTGCTCTACCTCTGAGCCACAACCCCAGCCAGAAATGCTGTAATATTTGGATTAAATCTCATTTGGAAAATAAGGGAAGACTGTATTGAACAAGTAAAAAATTCATATGAGTATTAATGGAATAGAGAGAATTAGCTAGGTGTGTGCTGAGGGAGATTGTTTTAGCATTTCAGGTAAAGGGAAGAGAATGTGTAAAGACACGATGGTAGAAGAGAACATGTTGCATCCAGGAACTGTGAATAGTGCTAGAGTAGTTAAAATGGACATGAGAGGGGACATTATAAGTTGAAGCTGAAGAAGTGTGTCTGGGTAAAATTGTTCAAGATCCTATAGAAATTTCTAAGAAACTTAAACTTTATCTTAAAACAATGGGCAGCAATGAAGCACTTGTAAAAGAGATGGGGAGAAAATAATTTTTTGAAAATACATCTTTGGCTGTTGATGGATAAAAGTTTTAAAAGAATGGAGGATAGATCATCTTCCACAGAACACTATGCATCACCTTGTTAAACCCCACCCATTCTTTTCAAAATCTGGCATCTTATGACCATCAGCACCCACCTTTCTATATTGATAAATCTAGCCTTTCTTAATCCATTGATGCTTGAGTCCTTTCTGTAGTTGAGATAGTCTTCATATCAATTAGAGGCAAGTTGTAAGTATTCCAAGATAAAGTGATTTGAGAGCTTCCCAGGGTGCCTCCGTTTGATAGGGAGCTATTTCAAGAGCTGCACAGTTGTTTAGCCTAAGTTTGGGGGAAGTGGAAGCCATGCCTAGAATTCCAAACTCCACGTTCTCAAATTCAGCACCCAGACCACCCCCTCTCACTTTTGAATGAAGCCAGATTAACTATTGTGAAATGTAAACTAAAACAATTTGGAGTATAAATGAATTTCACAGAGAATAACTTGGTTCAGAGTGAAACAATAAAGATCTCTTAGTTAAATGAACACTAAAATATGTCAAACTTTCAGTCATCTCATACCGCTAAGCCCAAGTCAATTAAAATAGGAAAAAGAAACCAACTTAATGTAAAGGGACATATTTTCTTTTTTCAGCACTGGGAATTAAACTGAGAATTAAACTAGGGCCTGGCTTATACAAGGCAAGTGTTCTGCCATTAAGCTGCATCCCAGCTGTTCTTCTTTTCTATTTTAAGGCATGGTTTGATTGCCTAGTCTAGCCCAAACTTGTGTTCCTCCTGCCTCAGCCTCCAAATAGTTGGGATTAGGGGTATAGCTGCTGCTCCCAACTTGGATATACACTTTGACAGTAGATGTTGATTTCAAAACTAAAACACACCATTTTTTGGCATAGCTTAAGTCACTTTAATTGTGTTTGATGATGTTACTCTTATATATAAACCTGATTGGGTATGAATGACATCATATGCTTTAAAACCAAAAGTATAGTTTTTTTGTTTTTCAATATATACTAAGAACTTACCTAATCTTTTTTGAATGAACACAATTATTTATGAATATTTTGGTGGGACTTCCAAAAAAGTATCTAAATTAATAAGTTTTAATTATTTGAAATAAATTAACCTTGTCCAAAGGACAATGCAATCCACATAATTAATCACTTATTTTTATATGTAATAAAATCACTTCTGAAAAAATATTCTGCAGATGTACAATAACAAAATCCCAGACTAATGCAGAAGAGAATTTGATTTTCAGTCTTGTAGGACACAACTTGAGTTAGTGTTATTCAGTGGAATGTATAAATTTGTTATTTTAATGCTTTATTAGTTAGTTTCAAATCAATTTGAGATGTATTTCCAGAGCAATTCTTTAATTTCAGTTGTTTTTTTTATAAGAATATCATTGTCTACTTAGATTACTTAATTATTAGATAGCATCATTCACTCCAAAGTTCCTAGTGGCATGGTTCTGTTAAAATGATCCTAGTGGGTTGTGCATTGTGATGTGGTCATCTATTCATGATTGGCTTAACTTGCATTTAATCTAATTCAACTTAAGAATTCATAGCTTCAACTCCATGCAGGACAAGGGAAAGTTAAATGGGAAAAGAAAGCAAAAAAAAAAAAAAAAAAAAAAGAAGAAGAAGAAGAAGAAGAAGAAAAGAAAATAACTAAAAGAAAAATAAATTTTATTGTAATCTCTTTATAACAACAAAATATATTAAATATATAAACACATTTGTGGTGGACTAAATCTCTATCAGCTGATTTTTATACCTTGTGAAATTCTTTCCTCTTGATTAGATGGGACCTGTGATTTGCTTCTAGTCAAGAGAATACAGCAAAGGTGATAGGATGCCACTCTCAAGCTAATGCTATGAAAGATCGTGACCTGTATTGCTAGGAAACTCTGGCAGTCTTTGAGGGAGCTAGACCACATGACAAGAAACCGAAGACGGCTGTGACAGCCAGCAACATACAGAGAGCCTCAGTCCCGTAGCAAGGAAGGACTACACAGCTGCCAACTACCTCATGACCCTGGAAGTGAAGCTGTCCCCAAGTGAGCTTCAGATGAGACTGTAGCCCAGTCTGTACATCCACAGCAGCTGTGTGAACTCACAAAGCAGGAACCCCACAGACCTGTTCCAAGACCCACACGAACCATGAGACAAGGATTGTATGTTATTTTTGTGGTTAGGAAATGTGTAGGAATCTTCTTATACAGCCACGTGAAAGTAATAAAATGTTTGGTATATTTACATAAATGCATACTTTTAAGTATAAAATAGAATTAAATTGTGTTAGACATCATAGTAGGTTGTTTAATTTCCATTTTATGTTATTTGGAAGATGACCAAAACTATGTAATTCAGAGGAAAAGGATACTTATATGTCATTTCAACACATATTTTGAGTACTTTCTAATATTCCAATCTTGTATTTCTGGAATCAGCCAGACTTAAGTCATTAAATCTAGAAGACAAAATATTTTTGGTACAATATTAGATTTGATTTTCTACATAGTTTAACATCTTTATTGTTATGCAGGTAAGTGGATCTGCTATGAATTCCAAAAGCAAGAGAATGATGTGGAAAAAAGGAAGAACAACTTCATCTTGTTTGATATCTGGAAAATATCTTTATTTGATATTTTCTTTTTAATAACTATGTGTCTGGACATATAATTCTAAATTGATATTTTTTTTCTGCTTTAGAGATGTTATTTTTCCCTTTTACCTTTATTTTTGCTTTTTTGAAGTCCATGTCATTTCTATAATCTGACTTATTTATTTCTTGCCTTTAACATTTTCATTTTATTTAGCATTTTACACTTTTCCTCCTGAGGGTGGATATCTTTTTATTTACTGTGCTTGGTTCTCTTTATGCTTTGCAATTTGAATTCATGCTTCTCCTCAGTGCTGGGATAATACTTGTCTTTCGCTAGTTGAATATTTTAAAAAATATTTTAATTTTTTTTAGTTTTAGGTGGACACAATATCTTTATTTTATTTATTTTTTTAATGTGATGCTGAGAATCGAATCCAACACCTCACATATGCCAGGCGAGCACGCTACCACTTGAGCCACATCCCCAGCCCTAGTTGAATATTCTTTTGCTATAATTTATTGCATTCTCTTACTATCAAACACTCAGATGCCTGCTAATTTTTCATTACCCTCTCCTTTACACTTCTTTTAAATGCTTTAATGTTTTCTAATTTAAAATAAATCTTGCTATGTTTCTTTCTGGATATTTGCCTTCAATCTATCTTTTACTTTACAATATATTGGATATACTATGATATCAAATAACTTAGATGGTTTTATATTTTTATAGTATGCAACTGTTTAAATGTATATGTGCATATGTATTTAAATATGAAAAATCAAGGTGTTCTTTTTCTCTTCTTCTTGATCTTTTTCATATATTATTTTATGTATTATGAATATTTTATTCATTTCTTACAATTTTTTAGCTTTAATCTTTTCACCAGACTTTTAAACTGGTTGATAACCAAAGTCACATGAATAATGCTGAGATGCTTTTTATATATATGTATATATATGAACTATATATGAACAATATATGTGTGTATCTTGAGTCTCCTTAATTATGCTGTGATTATAGCTTGGATCTTCTGCCCATGTTTGCAAGGGCTTTATCCCTGAAGGATCCTATGTGTCTTAGGTTTAGGACTTCCCCTTCCATGGAGGGGTGTGTATAACTTTTTTTTTGTTAGATTAAACAACTGCACAGATGGTTAAAATGGAATCTGAAGCCCAGACAAGCTGAGCACTAATGTTCATAAACCTGAGCTGATTTTGCTTTTGTTTTTGCCTAAACAGAGCTGGCTCAAGTTGGAACACTTTTTGTTTCCATCTCCCTGGGTCCGTTGAAAGATATTTGTCTAGTCTGCACTTTCCCTGCAGACAGCCCATTTGATGTACCCTGCTTCAAGAGGCAGTCCCAATATTTTTGGTACAATATTCAGTGCCATCCTTTGGGCAGAATTTTCCTCCTCTTTTTCGTAGATTGCGATTTTCTCTTATCTTGTGATAGCAGGGATTGGTAATTTTCTTTGGTGGCTTATGAGGTGATTTGTGCATTTAAAAGGCTGTTATACTTTTTCTAACATTTCTAGTTATTTATATGGAAAGGTATTTATTTATTTATTTATTTAGAATGTCTAGTATTTTCCTAAAGCCTTTTACAGGTGCCAGTTTGGCCTTGCTGAAAATTGGGCTGCATTGACTTTTATTAGAGGTTGGCATAGCATCTAAATTCACCCTGTGTCCATTATAATGTCTTTTGCAAAGTAGAATATTTTTCCCATCCATGAGATACTGCTCTCTCAATCAACTTACTGTGAAGAATCCATTACCATTACAGACGCAAATAATAAACTTACATTGGTAAAAAAGATCCCCAAGTACATACTATACTTCCATTTCCATGCACTTCAAGAACACGCAAACTTATCAATAAAGATAGAAGTCAGAATGGTGGTTACCTCTGAATTACTGACTAGGAAGAGGCTTACAGGAAACTTTTCCATTGCTGTAAAGGTTTTTCACCTTGGTCAAGGTGGTGATTACGTTGATGTTTATTTCAAAACTTCATCAAGTTACATACTAAAAATCAGTGGACTTTGTATGCTTTATGCTTTATTTGTTATAACTTACTTACACACACAAAAAAGAGACCATGGCTAAGGTGTCTTAGCTGAAGCAATACTCAGAACTTGAGGCCTAACCCAGTTATTTTTATTTTATTTTATTTTATTTTTTTAATAACATTTTTTTAAAGAGAGAGAGAGAGAGAGAATTTTTAATATTTATTTTTTAGTTTTCGGCGGACACAACATCTTTGTTTGTATGTGGTGCTGAGGATCGAACCCCGGGCCGCACGCATGCCAGGCGAGCGCGCTACCACTTGAGCCACATCCCCAGCCCTTTAATTTTATTTTTAGTTTAAATATGTGAACAATTTCCTCATAGTAGAAGTCTCAACATTGTAAGAATAACCTCTTTTAAAAGTGGAAATGCAAAGTTCAGAATCACTCTGAACATAACTAGTTTGGTTTCCATTATCAATCAAATTGGGCTGGGAAGTGAGACTAGTCCTATCTGGCTTGCCTGTACTCCATGAACTCAAAGGGTCTACCAGCCTCATAGATTATGTCTCCAAGGAACTTACTCTGCCCATCTAACAGCAAATTTCAGAGACAAGTGAAAATTCACTGTTGACCTTTTGTTTTTCAAAACAGACCTTGATGTTCAAACATCTATGTTGATCTGTTAATTGTTTGTGCTCCTATGAATTTGTTCTCAGTATTCAGCATCCTACTAGCTTCCCTTCACATCCAGTCATTTCCAGGATGTTGATTATACTGAATTCATCAATTCCAGTAAACTAGAGAAGGTTAAAGAAAAAGAAAAAAAAAAAAAGGAAAAAAAAAAAAAACTAACAAAACCATTGGCTTGCAATTTAGAATAATCCGAGGACACTGTGGTCCAATTCAAAATTTACACTAATTATATCAGCATGAGTTACTTCCTTTAAAACGGTTGTCCTTATAAGAAAATCTGTGCACCTAGAGAAAGCACCATCATCATTCTTTATTATGTAATTAGCAGGAGCAATAAAGTTCTGAATGAAAGTGGCAGACAGCCACAGTTAAAGGAGATTTTCTGTTCTCTTGTGCATGGTTTGTGATATCAAATAACTCAGATTGCTTCAAAGCGCTGTTAACTCTTGTTTTGAGGTCAATTATTTGCTCAATTTTTTTTCTTCAAGACAAACCAGGTAAAAAGGTCAAGCTTTAAATCAATCAACTTTTTAATTTTGGTCCTTTTGGTGAAGTCTATGATTTTCAACTAAAAACCATTACTCTTTAAAGTAATAGATATCAATGTTTATACATTTTTGTCATGCTCTACCTTCATGAACATCTACTTTTGAAAGAAAACATTCACTAGAAAAGTGCAATTTTGAAGTAATACATATCTTGCCAATTTCTATAAGCCACAGAACATTGTTTCAGTTTGTGATTTTATAGTATTGGGAGCGGCCTGATATTTCTGACTCTTAAAAAATCATCTCAAGAAATGTCTTACAAAGGGATTGGGAAGGAGTAAAGTCACGGACAATGAGAAAACTGGAAATGAAGTAAACAAGGAAAGACTTTGGCAGGGTAAATGGAGTGGTCTACTACTCTTTCCTCCAGGAAAGCCCCAGTCCTATCTGTCATGAATACAGAGCTACCCACTGGACCCCAACTCCTCTTTCATGTAATCAAACATTTCTCTGCTAAACCAAGTGAGGTGAGTCTGGTGTGGAACTAGTGAAATGCACATTGCTGGTGGGTGAAGGAGCTTGATTGATCTATCTGAGGCAGGAGCCCCCTGAGGCCTGTCCAGGAAGATATCCCAGGCTGACTTCAACTGCATTCCAACCACACTCACTGCTAGTGTTTAGGAACTGCTTCAGTTCTTAAGTTTTGGGTGGAAATTCCTTATTAATCTTGCTCTGATGTGATTCCACCAGTGCTGTCTTTTATCTCATCTGTCCATCTAGTTTCTCATTTCTCTTGGCATTGGTATGCACTCACTAAAGTTTGCAAAACTAACTTTCCACACCTGTCCTAAGATGGATCTAGCAAGACCCTTTTCCAACATTTACTCCCACTATTTCCGAGCCAATTCATTTGGAGAGGAATTATTTACCTTCTGGTGGCCATTTGATGGATAGTGGGATGATGGAGAATCAGTTCTTGATAATTGTTTGTCTTTATATTTTTCTACGGCTTGCTGTTCATCACTCTCTCTTAGAAAAGCAAGTATATATTCAGTTATTAATTAATAGAGGGAGTGGTTGTAGAGTCACAACTGTGGAGCTTGGCCCTCTGGCTCTTATCTAGCTATATGGCCAGCCCATGTCACTTACTGGACCAAGCAGCCCTCTCCATTCATGCTTAATCCTTCCTCTGCCCCTAAAAGTGCTAATTGTTCACATCAAGAATTTCAACTAGTATTAAAACCAAGCAATTACACTAAACCACTCTAAGCAGAACACTTATCTGTAACTTTGTAGGGGTACTTATCTTTTAAAAGAGAGTACCGGTTAAGAGTGATAAATATTTAAACCGGAACAAGAAAAAGTGAAGTGGAAATATGTTGGTAATATTTGAAGTCCAGTATATTCCTCGTTCTTTTTTGAGAGTGAGTGTGTTTCACAGGAGTATATGTTTTATTTTATTTAGGATAGTTTCACTAAAAATTAACATGTGAATGTTATTTTTTTTTAAATCGAAATAATCTTTGGAAGTTAAGCACTTTTCAAATTTATATAGTTTAAAGGTAATTTAAAGTAGAATCCAAAAAGATGGTGTTTATACCATCCCATTAAATTCCAATTTTGTTTAAAGATGTGTTAATTGCATGTGGTGATTCAAAAGAGTAGGCTGTTACTTTTCTCTCTCCTTCTTCCTCCTTCCCACCACCCTCTCCTCATTTTATATGGGCCTATTAACAATATCTATAAGCATTGTAATGAAATTTTGATTCCAAATATATTAGGCTGAAACTGAAATACTCTGAATAATTTTTTTAGCTTTATCAATGAAGATAAAATTTACAACACTATAGGCTGATATATTGCTTTGACTTTTAAGATTAATATTAAATAGCACTTTCATACTTTTTTATGTCTTAATATACTTTGCAAACAATAATTGTCACTGGAATTTTTCTTAAGATATCAATCTCTCATTAAATTATTGAGAAACATTTAAATATTTTGAGGATCTTATCAGAAATGTGAAATACGTTTGGGAATGATAGCATAATAATATTTATAACAGGAAATCTAAATGTTTAACTGGGGATTAGTTAACTATCACATAGGTCATCTACCCAGTAAACTATTCTGCATTCATTAAACTTATATTTAATAATATATCACAATCTAGGAAATTATGACTGTTTATAAACAAAGAAGAATGAAATTTTAATTTTTGTTTTGTAAAACACAGGCATTCACAAGCTATTAATATGGTTTGAAATACATATAGATATTAATTTAAATATTGATATTTAAATTTCATCTTGATGCTTTTCTACATTTTTCAATATTTTCATAATTTATAATCATAGAAGTTGCAATTAATTTTAAAAGAAGAGCTAGCTGATTATCTCATATAAAATTGAGCTTGGAGTTTAAATTCTGAATTAATCTGGCCAGATTTTTCTATACTTGTAGATATTAAGGATTTGAAAATGAAAAAAAAAAAAGAAAGAAAGAAAAAGAAAAGCAAGGACTCTAGTTTCTGTTTTCGGTTCCAGTATATAAGAAGCATGGAAATTGTTATTCCATCCTAACAACAAGTAAAAAGCTGTAACAAACTGAAAAATCAGCAACTTTCCTCAGTTCTGTGGGATAAATAAGATTACGGAGCAAAGTGCTACCCCCAACACTGGAAAACACCATTGGTAATTATAGTGAATCACAACTTACTGGAACTGAAACCCAGAGGAGTATGGGAAACCTGAACTGTAATTGAAAAATTGCTTGAGGATCAATGTCAATAACTCTGAGAGTTAAAACCTGCAGGGACCTTGTCATACAGACACTGCACATTTTTGTGAATTTTGCCTCCAAGAACTCTACCAGATTCTCATAGCGGATATCAGAGAAAAACCCTCTCTGGATTCCAAGCAGAGGGAAGAGATAAAGAACTGTCTTGAAATACACCAGGACATTTTGTTCTTAACAAGATCTACCCTCAGGAGAAACTAAAGCAGAGCCTAACCTGCTGGAGTCTCATCAGAGCTTAACCTACCCAAGAGGAGGGAAACGTCCAGTTGCTGCTCTTTTTAGCCTCGGATGTAGAGGGAGGGAAATACACACCTCCAGGCCGCTCCAATCATGGAAGCCCACCAAAAGAAGGTTCCAGTATATAAGAAGCATGGAAATTGCAGAAAGGCACATGCCAAATTCACAGTCCAGCAAACAGGCTGAGACTGAGATTTGATCAGAAGGATACAGCATCAAAAGCAAAACACTAACAGAAGTAAAGAATTCTTTGATGGACTATTAGATTCAACACATCTGAGGAAAGAATCTCTACTCATATGGATAACTCAATAGAAGCCTCCAAAATTGAAAAGCAAATGAAGAAAGGATGGGGGGAAAAGAGAAGAGAATAGATAAAAAATATGAGGTAACTGCAAAAGGTGGGATATACTTCTAAGAAAAAGGAAAAAAGAAAGAAAGAAAAGAAGGAAGGAAGGAAGGAACAGGAGAAATAATTAATCAATTCACTAAATTAACACTGGACACCAAACAACAGCTCCAGGCAACTCCAATGTCTTCTGGAATTTTTAAAAATCATCCTGTGTCTTCACTTCTTTTTTTACTCTCTTTTCAAGAAAAAGGAAAAAAAAAAATCCTAAAAGAAACCAGAGGAAAGAATGCCTTAATTATACGGGAATAAAGATGTGAAATACTCCTGACTTCTTAGGAACTGTGCAAGCAAGAAGAGAGTAGATGGGGCTGGGGTTGTAGCTCAGCTGCAGAGTGCTTGCCTAGCATACATGAGGCACTGGGTTTCACCCTCAGCACTACATAAAAATAAACGAATAAAGGCATTCTGTTCATTTACAACTACAAAATATTTTTTAAAAAATTAAAGAAGAGAGTAGAATAAAATACATAATGTACTGAGGGGGAAAAAATCCTATGAACCTAGCTAGACTTTTTATCTTTTGAAATTATACTGCAAAAGTGAAGGAAACATAAAGAATTTTTTATAGAGAGAAAAATTGATTTGATTTGTTGCCAGTAGATTTTGACCTGCAAGAAAGGTAAAAAAAAAAAAAAATTGAGAAAGAAGGAAGTAATATTGGGTAGACCCTCAGATCTACACAAAGAAATATATCAGAAAACAAATAAGCAAAGGTGAAATAACTTTTCATATACAGAATTTCTCTGACAGGTAAGTTTGTTCAAAACACAAAACTCTAGAACTCCTAGAAAATAACAAGAGAAATCTTAATAACCTAGGGTTTGGCTATGATTTTTTAGATATAACACCAAAGTTGTGACACATGAAAGAATTGATAAGCTAGACTTTATTAAAATAAAAAATTTCTGGGGCTGTGGTTGTGACTCAGTGGTAGAGTACTTGCCTAGTATGTGTGAGACACTGGATTTGATCCTTAGCAACACATAAAAATAAATAAATAAAGGTCTAAAAAATTGCTGCTGGGCTGGGGATATAGCTCAGTTGGTAGAGTGTTTCCTTGAATGCACAAGACCCTGGGTCCAATCCCCAGTACTGAAAAAAAAAAAAACAAACAAAAATTGTTTCTCAGTGAAAAATAACTAAAGAATAAAAAACAGGAAGCTCACATCATGGTAAAGAAAAATTAGAAAAGACATATTTGATAAAGGACTGTTAAACAAATTATCCAATAAACTCTTAAAACTTAATAAACAACCTTCTTAAAGAATGGGCCAAAGACTTTAACAGATTCCTCATTAAAGAAAATACACTGATAGAAATAAACCTGTGAAGAGAAGCTCCAGCTTCTATGACATCATGGATCTGCCAATTGAAACAATGAGTGACATTGTTTAGAGTGACCAGAATCCAGAACACAACATCATCAAAGGCCGGCAGAGATGTGGAGCAACAGAAACTCTGATTCATTGTAGGAGCTAATGCCAAGTGGTATAGCCACCCAGTAAGACAGATTGGTAGTTTCTTAGAAAATTAAAAATACTCTCACTCTATGATTCAGCAATCATGCTTCTTAAAAAAAAAAAAAAAAGTTGAGAATGTATGCATCCATAAAAAAATGTACAGGAGTATTTATAGTAGCATTATTCATAATTGCAAAACTTGAAAACAACCAACCTGTTTTTAGTAAGAGATTGAATAAACTGTGGTATATCCAGATAATGTCCTATTATTCACAGTAAAACTAAATGAGCCATCAGACGACGAAAAGACTTAGAGGAAACTGAAATGCATTATTGTAAGAGAAAAAAAGCCTCTGAAAAGGCTCCATACTGTATGAATCCCAATAGATGACCCACTAGATGATATCTGGAAAGTATAAAACTGAAGACAGTAAAAGAATCCATTGTTTCCAGGGATTGGGGATGCTCTGAAAATAGCTGATGGTGTAAAACATTTTTTTAGGCATTGAAAATACTTTTTATGATGCTATAGTGACAGTGGCCTGTTGTCATATCTTTTTCAAACCCATAGGATGTATAACACCAAAAATGAACTCTAATGTGAGCTATGGACTTCAGGCCATAATGGTGTATCAATGTAAGCTCATCCATTTTAACAATGTACCAGTCTGGGAGTGGGGGAGATGCGGATAATAGGGGACAGAAGCCATATGATAAACAAATGCAGCTTCTACTCAATTTTTCTCTGAACCTAAAATTACTCTAAAAAGTAGACTATTTTTTTAACGGAGAGAAATTCTGAATGAATTTATAGTTTAGATAAACTATCTTCATTACCTGCAAAATTGAGAAGTAGAAATGATAAAAGCTTACTTTCCATACTGAAAACTGTCTTCCCTCGCAATCCCTGTAGATTGTGTCTAAATCAGCTCCTCTTTTCTGTTCTGATGACTTAAAAGTATTCAAACTCCTGACGTTGAATGTAATAGTCAGCTTTTCATCATTATAGCAAGTGCCTGAGAGTTATAGAGAGCATAGAGAGATAAGGTCTATTTTGATTCATGGTTTTATAGGTTTCAGTCCGTGATAGAATGACCTGCTGCTTTGTGTTAGGCAGTACATCAGGGTGGGAATGCATGGTGGAGCAAAATCACTCACCTCATGAAGGGAAATGAAAAAAAGAAGAGCCCAGGGTCCTATAATCCCCTTCAAGGGCATGATCCCAACCAATGACCTCTAGTCCTCTCACTAGGCCCCACCTCTTAAACTTTCCACCACCTCCCAATAACACAAGCTGGGGACGACGCCTTTAACGTAGGGGCCTTCAAAAAACATTGACTATCCCAAACAGCATCAAATCAGGTGGTTTCTTCTGTGCATCAGGAAGTTTGCTAATAGATGTATGACTCTCTTCTCATTATTTTTCACAATATATTTATAATATTTTACCTACTTACTGAAAGTAATACCATGTGAGGTATGTTTGCATTATCCAGGAGGCTGGATTCACCTTGCAATAAATGTCTCACACATCACGGATGAATGCAGGAAATGAAGTATTTCAATTTTTAAGGGAATCACCATGCTAATTGACATTGTTTTAGAACAAGATCAGAAGCATGATAGCACTGTTGTTCAGAGCAGGATTTTCTGCCCCAACCTCTATTCATTATGTTACATTATAGTGGGAACATTCATCCATCCATATTTACACAAATGTTTTATGAGCCTACTTAAGAGGCATTATACTATAGTGATTAAGTAGGTGTCTCTGAACTGAATTTCCTTGGTTCAAATCTGTTCTGACCATGATGACTGTCTGAGTTTCTGTAATTTACTTGTCCTCTCCTTGATTCTATTTTCTCAGCTGTAAGTAAAAATAAAAATTCTTCTCATATAGTGTTGTTACATGCATATATATAATATCTAATATGTGTATACATAGGCAGTTACATAGATACATAGATGTCATTTCATGTTAGCACAAAGTAAAAGCAAAATAAATGATTGCCATGAGTACTTCTGCATGTTTTGAATTTTCTTTTTCTATAAAAATGAGTATTACCCACCTCAGAGTATTATTATTTCTCAAATCTTGATATGATACATGGAAAAATCACAAGAGCCCAGTGGATTTATACATCACCAATGTTATAATCATAATTTCATTTTATTTGTCAAACCAATGGAAATAAGGAATTTCTAAAGCTGCTTGAGATGCAAAGTTTACGCAGATCTCACCTGAAACCTAGGTTATCAATCAACTGTGGCTTGTTGCTGACAGTTGATAAAGAGCACTTGGGCTTTCCAGAATTTCTTTTAAGGATCAGGGAATTTCAGCATCTAAATATGTGTTGGACAAAAAAGGATTTGATTTTCCTTTTAGAGCCTTCTTCAAGTCTGAAAGTCACAGGTTATCAAAAGACTCGACAATGTTCTCTTCTTTAAAAATTTCAACAAACCAAAAAAGCATTGCATTTTCCTTACAAAATCAAATGTTTCTCATTTGTTCTCATGCAGAGGGCCTCACATGGCCACAGGGCTCCTCAGTCTCCTGTTCTGCTGTCCTCCACTGCTTTCCAGAAAGTGAAAGAGGAGGTGGTCCATAGATGGGGAGAACTCCAACGAAAGACACCTGCTGCAGAGAACAGGACTCTACAGATTCTTTTAGGTTTCCTATAGTGAGGTGGGCAAGCTCACTCAGAGGTGGTGGAAAACAGGCTTTACAGGGCACTGATCATATGACAGATATAATTTTAGATATTGTTTTTGTCACTGTAGATTTTGTTATTGTTGGGTATGGGTTAATGTATTTTCAGCCACAGGAAACCATGATTAGAACAGGAGACTCTGTTTCAGGGAGAAAATAAATGATTAAATGGGAATACAAACTCAGGGGTGAGGATGTGCAGAGTTGCTGTACAATCTGGATGCTCATCCAGGAGCAGCTACATGGTATGTGACTTTGAGGGAGGCACTCAATATCTGTGATCTTAAGTATTCTCTTGTGTCCCAATATGATGCCTGCTTTACCAACCTGGCACAGCTATTGCTATAAGTATTATTATTTATTTCTTAAATTTATTATTATTATTTTGGTACCTGAGATTGAAATCATGAGTGTTTAACCAACTGAGCCACGTCCCCAGCCCTTTTTATATTTTATTTAGAGACAAGGTCTTGCTAAGTTGCTGAGGTTGTCTTTCTGCCTCAGCCTACAGAGCTGCCAGGATTACAGGCATACACCATTGTGCCAGGCTCGGGCAAGGCTATTATGAAAACCAGGACTGCCAGTGAGTGAGCCTGATATTTAATTGGGACACCCAATTAAAAAATTTGGTGGCACTTGTCCTGGATCAGTTCATGGTCTAAAATTCCCACTACCCTGTCAGTCATGGGTGTTTGTTAAAGGTTTGCTATATGCTCTGGTCTTCTGCAATGGACTACACAGCTTTGAAAACAATGGTAAAACAGATTTTGTTTCATCAGGATTCTCTTGTGCTTTACACCTAGAAATTCATGACAGCTTCTTTGATTTGAATGTCCCCCAAAAGTTCATGTGCTAGAAGCTTGATTTCCAAATTAACAGGTTGAAGGTATATGGAGGTAGGGTCTTTCAGAAATAATTAGGGGTAAATGAGGACATGAGTGAATTCCTCATGATGGGGTTCAATGGCTTCATGAGAAAGGGAACATAAAGGTGAACTGATAGGTCCCCTAGATCTCATCATGCCCTTCACCAGGTTTGACATGATAAGAAGTCCCTCACCCGTTGCCAGTACCTTGATATTAGACTTTTCAGCCTCTGGAACTATGAGAAACACATTTCTTTCCTTTATAAATTACCATATTTGTGATATTCTGTTGCAGTGATGCAAACCAGACCAAGACAAATGCCTATGTGTAACTAAGGACATCAATATAACAAAGGGCCAAGGGGCGGGGGACACTTCCCACCAATGCCTATACCTCTGGCACAAATGCCCTGAAAATACATTCCCACTGCTAGAGATCTCCCATCTCAGTGAGCCACTGTCACTGAGAACCCTGCAGCCCCTGCCCATTTGTCTCAGATTTCCCTTTTACAACAGGTGCGTGTAAAACCAAGAGATGGTTTTATAGGATCTTGATGTCACGGCTGCAGCTGCTGGAGTATAAATAAACTGTAGGCCACCCAGGGCATTTTTTTGGTCTGAGACCTAAAAAAGGAGATTGTCCATATTTCTTAACTTTTAAAAAAATGTTAAAGGAGAATGTGAAAGCTTCCTCTGCAACTGACTTTAGAACATCTATTAATACTCAAAACTAGTAATCTCTGCAAATCACATGTAACTGTTACAGGAGGAATAAACTAAACATATGATGTGCTTATATAAGTTACATTCTAAAAATCCCTTATTTTTGGTGGATTTCACTTCATAAGAGTGAGCCTTCTTGATCACTTTCTTTGCTAACTCTTGAATCATGTAACCTCAAAAGGTAAAAATTATTGTGAGTCAGGCGCAGTGGTGCATACCTGTAATCCCAGTGGCTCAGGAGGCTGAGGCAGGAGGATTGCAAGTTCAAAGCCAGCCTCAGAAACTCAATGAGGTGCTAAGCAATTCAATGAAACCCTGTCTCTAAATAAGATTAAAAAAAATAGGCTGGGGATGTGGCTCAGTGCTCGAGTACCCCTGAGTTCAATCCCTGGTACCAAAATATCTATCTATCTATATCTATATATGTTATTGCAAATATGAGATTGGTCATTTTCAGGCAGAGAAAAATACTTAAAGCTTTCCAATACAACAAACAAAATACTTCTTGTTTACATTAAATGAGGTAGAAGAAGAAAAGATTTTACCCCCAGAAAACTGTTGTGTGCACATCATTGAGGTTATTTTTTCCTTTTTCTCAGTCTATATAGAGCCATGTGTCACTTAGCTATGGGAACATATTCTGGGAAATACTTCCTTAGGCAATTTCATCATTGTGCAAACTCCTAGAGTGTACTTATAAAAACCAAGATGATGGAGGTCAATCTCTTGTCATGGTGTTTTAATGCAATCAAGAGGCATACAAAGATGAGCCTGTTGTCAGCAGAATGTGACATACTGTTTTACAGTAAACTTTTCTTTCATTTTATTTTTGCTACAATATAAACTAGTGATAAAAAAGTATAGTACAATAAATACATAAACTGGTAAGAGAGTTGTTCATTATCATTACCGGATAATAGTTACAGTACATTATTGTATGTGCTTGTTATACTTTTACATAACTGGCAGTAAGGTAGGCTTATTAATTCCAAGAACACTACAAACAAGGGAATGATTCATTATGCTACCACTTTATGATGGCTAAGATTCACTAGGTGAGAGGAGTTTCTCAGCTCCATTATAATCTCATGGGACTACCATTGTGTACATGGTCCATTGTTGACTAAATCATTGTCATGTGGTGCATGACTCAGTGTGTATTTTTATATTGTTGAAACAGTATGGTTTAATTGAGTGGTGCAATTTCTAGTCTGTTAACAATAGGAAAATTATCTATGAATCCGAGGAACATTTAAAACTGAGGTACAACCACAGTGTATTATACTCTGGCAACATCCAGTCATTGAGAATTGAAGGAACTGAATTTTAACTCTTTCAAGACCTCCTTTTCAGCAGGTGTTAAAAACTATGAGTCCTTTAACCAAGAACAGCGATGATACAATGTAGACTTAGATTTCATATTTGGTGCAATTAGTTATGGTTGCAAACATAAAACTCTACCGTGGAGGTTCAAGAACTAACTTGAAGTCTACAAATCACTTTAGTTTGTAGGTCTTTGTGGATTGTAATGTGCATACAACACCTCAAGATAGCAGTGATGTGAATTCATCTTTAAATTATGTCATCAGTTAAAATTGTGTCTGATTTATCAGTTTAGAAGAAACATTTCTCAAACATGCTACATATGAAAATATGAATACAGATGCAATCTCACCAGCACGGATAGAAAGCCTAATTTCAGTTGTGGGAGGCTTATTTTATTACTTAGGCCAATTTAGCTGGATTGTCAGTTCAAACACATCTGCAGACACATCTAGAATCCCCCTAATAATGTAACCAGACTTTTTATCATAATAGAGAATTGGGGAGGAAGGTGTATAGCAGTTTAGGAGTTAGGAAGACAATTGACATCTCTCTCACTATTTTGCCTTGATCCAGTAATCTAAAAAGTAGGTAACAGAAAAGAACATATCCAGCTAGACCCCTCTATGCATAGGTTGCTTTTTGGGATAGGAATATCTGTTTATTCCCTTTACCTCAAAAGCACCTCCCATCTCCATATGAATATTTTTCCCTTAATTTTTTTTTTTTGAGTGAAAGAGGGGAAAAAAATAAACCTAAGAAGTGGGGTGGAGATGGTTAGATAAGCATTGAATCTTGAAAGTTTTCAGCTCCTACAGTCAAAGCAGCAGTTGATGACAAGGAGGGCCTACCCAAGCATGTTGGGGACTAGGAGGTCCAAGCCTCAGAGTAATCGAGGATGGGAGGTGGCAGCTCACAGGGATGTCACTTCAGGCCATCAGAAACTCATGGATTGAGAAATACAGAGCATATTTCCAGTGACACATCAACTCTGATTGACTGGCTATAGGGGGCCTGGGTTGCTGTGTTTAAAAAAGCTCCATCCATTCTTAGTAGGAAGAGTTGTATAACAAAACATCAATGTATATCATGGGTGAAGGAGGAACGATTTCTTGTAAAGTTCCATGTATTTGAGAGCACCTAAATATACACTTGAAAATTTGACTAAATTAATCAAACTATACACTTTCTGATGACTGTCTATGTCAACTTGACTGGGTCATGGGATACCAAGATAGTTGATCAATCATTTTTCTAGGAGTTTCTGTGAAAGTGTTTTTGGTTACAATTAACATGTCAATTAGTGGACTTGAATAGACCAGATTGACATCTATAATGTGGGTGGTCCTCATCCAATTAGTTGAAGGCATGAATAGAACAAAAAGATAAACCATTCCCCAAATAAGAGAGATTTCTCCAGCTATCTTCAGAGCTCATCTGAATCATCAGCTTTTCCTAGGTCTCCTGAACCACCAACTCATTCTGCAGATCTTCAATATAGCAGGCTCCATATTCATATGAACCAATACTAGTGCCAACAGTAACTCTCTCAAATATCCCTCTCTCTCTCTCTATTGGTCTATTGGTTCTGTTTCTCTGAAGAATCTTGACTAATATACACAATAATGGAAACCATATTCTTTTTTTTTTAGTATTTTTTTAAGTTGTTGATCTACTTTTATTTTATTTATTTATATGCAGTGCTGTGAATTGAACCTTGTGTCTCACACATGTGAAGCAAGTGCTCTACCACTGAGCCACAACCCCAGCCCTGGAAAATCATATTTTTAATATCACTTTGTGAAGAATATTTAAGCTCAGAAAATACTAATTATTTGATATAAGAAAGAAAAAATGGAAACCAATACTCTACATATATCAATAATGCATATAAATATTTGTAAAGAAGTCTTGAAGATAATATGGTAAATATTAATGATGGTTATTTGTGGGTGTTATAGTTGTTAGATAATTTTATCTTTTTAATTATTCAGATTTCTAAACTCCAAGAAATATACATTGCTTCTCAATGTTTAGGAAATGCATTACTAAACAAAAATGTAAGTAACTTAAAAGACAGGGATCACATTAAAATTTTGCTGCTTGCAAGGAAGAATAAACTCAGTTCCCACAAGAACCAAAAACATGTCAAAGAACTAAAGCAATAATTTCTTCAGCAGGTATGGTATCCGAGCAGATAGTATTGAGAAAGAACTCACTGCATCTTCATGAAAGGAGGGAGATACAACTTTCACAAAAGTTGAGATTGAAGAAATGGAGTTCAGTGTAGACCTGAATAGACAGACATCCCTGCCTAAACCTGCTCTTCCTTTACATTTGGTTCAGTATTTAAATTAACATAATTTACCAAAAGGTTAACTCATGTCTGTCGGTCTATCTGTCTCTCTCTCTCTCTCTCTCTCTCTCTCTCTCTCACACACACACACACACACACACACTTCCTTCTGTTCCTTCTTCCCCATGGTAGTATCTGGCTGAATGTGTCTCCTTTACTTCTCAATCTCTGACCTACCAGACTGTATGTGATGTTATGTTGCTTTCTTTTGAAATTTCATCATGACCTTATAGATTGCTGAGTATTCCATCTGTTTCTTCATGATTTGAAAAGTAATGAAACCAGGAGACATTTCTTCTTCCTTTTTCTTTTTCTTCTCACTTTTATTCTTTGGAAATCTAGTTTCCAAAATTGGAGTCATTTGCTGATGGAGTAACTAAAGTTCCCAGCTATAAATTTAAGATAAATACTAATAAAGCCTTACCAGGTGTGGTGACACACACCTATGATCCCAGAGGCTTGGGAGGTTGAGGCAGGAGGATCACAGGTTCAAAGCCAGCCTCAGAAACTCAGGGAATTTCTAAGCAAATTAACAAGACTCCGTCTCAAAATAAAATATAAAAAGGGCTGGGGATGTGGCTCAGTGGTTAGGGGCCCCTGGGGGCTCAATCTGTGGTATCAAAAAAAGAAAAAAAAAAGAAGAAGAAAAAAAAGAAAGAAAAAATGAAGACTTGCAGGGGTTTTCTGAGTTTTAAGATACTAGTAAAGGGAATCATTAAAAGAATTTTTGATGTTAGAGCAGTGCTTAACACATATCTCTTTTCTCTTTCTCTCATGGAAAGAACCTTACTTCTTTTTATTCTGTCTGCAGTTGACTTTTCATCTCCCCATTTGTAACTTCTGTTCTTTTTCTTTTCTTTCTCGCCTCCTCTGAACACTCCATTTTCTTTGTTTCCTTTTCTGTGGTTTGCATGCAAATGAGAGAAGGGGTATAAAATGATCTGATCACCATCAAGAACCTCAGTGGGCCCCAATTCATCATCTTGCATAAGCCACGAAATGCCTCCTGTATAACAAATGCAAAAAAAAAAAAAAAAATGGAAGGTATATGCCTGTAATCCCATCGACTCAGGAGGCTGAGGCATGAGTATCGTGAGTTCAATGCTAACCTCAGCAATTTAGTGAAACCTTAAGCAATTTATGGGATCCAGTCTCAGGAAAAAAAAAAAAAAAGGCTGGGGATGTGACTCAGAGGTTAAGTGCCCTTGGGTTCAATTTCCAGTACCCAAAACAAACAAACAATCAAAAATAAAATTGAAGGCACAGCTCCTTAAGTGAGAGATGAAAAAGCTCAGTTAGTGACAGGTTAAAGTAGGAGCTTAGGGCTTGGCTATTCAGGTAAACACTCATGCTATTAAGAATTATCTACATGATCTTGATTGAATTCCCCGACCTTTCTACACCGCAGTTCCTTCATATATAAAGTGGGAATAAAGCTAATCTATTTCTTGTAGAGTAAATGAGTAGTTTTAAGTGAGTAAAACTACTCACTTAAATGTGATTAAATCAAATGCAATTGCTGTTTCTGTGGGTCAAAACCTGGCGATTATTAGCATATGTTTTAACCAAACCTCTCTTTCTCTCTCTCTCCTTTTTCTTTTTTCTTTTCTTTTCTTTTTTTTTTTTTTTTTTTTTTTGGTATCAGGGATTGAATCCAGGGGCACTTAGCCACTGAGCTACATCCTCAGCCCTTTTATGTTTTTATTTTGAGACCAGGTCTTGCTAAGTTGCTTTGGACCTTGGTAAATTGGTGAGGCTGGCTTTGAACCTGCAATCCTCCTGCTTCAGCCTCTGGAGTGTCTGGGATTACAGGCATGTGCCACTGCACCCAACCACAAACCCCCTTAAAAGAATGTGGAATTCTGCCATGTGCAGTGGTTCAGAGTCTCAGGACCTGAAGTAGGAGGATCTCAAGTTCAAGGCCAGCCTGGACAACATAGAAAGAAACTGTCTCCAAATAAAATAAATTTTTAGCAAAGGCTGGAAATGTATCTCAGTGAGAGAGTGCTTCCCTAGCATATTCAAGACACTGAGTTCAATACCCAGTACTGGGGGAAAAAAATGAGTAATGCCAATCACTCAATGCATGTCAGCTATTCTTGTGCATTGCCATTATGTAAGAAACGATAACAAACGGCAAAGTAAATTGTCTCTTGTACCTTGTCAATGACATCTCAGCAGATCTGAGACCTTGAACATTTTATTGGACAAAGGATATGCAGTGGGCTGAATAGTTATCCCCAAAAGATGTGTTCATATTGTAATCTGTGGAACCCATGAATGCTTCCTCAATTGGAAAAAGAATCTTTACAGATATAATTAAGCTGAAAATCTTGAAATGGGGGGATTATTCTGGCCTATCTAATTGGCACCTCATTCATTATAAGAGTGAGGCAGAGGGAGATCTGACAGATAAAGAGATGGAGGCCAGGCCATGCTGGGGGCAGGGACTGGAATGAAGTACCACAAAGATGTGATACTAAGAGCCACCCGAAGTTGAGAAAAGATGAAAAACAAATTCTCCCTAGAGGTAGGAGCTTGACCCTGCTAATACCTTAATTCAGGCCAAGTGGAGGTGATTTTGGACTTCTGGCTTCCAGAACTGAGAAAGAATGTGTTTTTATTGTTTTAAGTCATCATGCTTACGATAATTTGTTACAGAAGCTCTAGGAGAGTAATACAGAATACAATTAAGTTCTGGAGCGAGGGTCAAGCAATTAGGATGAGTTCCTATCTGACGTTCTAATGCCTTAGAACCCACTGGTTTTATTTTCAGTGTCATGGATCCAATTGGCTGCGGCACTGGACCTTAAGAAATGTCTGTGGAATTGAAAGCTGTCATTCTCCTAAGTGCCCAGAGTGTAATGATACATGGATATCCCTCCCTGTGTACCTGAAGGCAGCACCTGCGTGCTCTGTGTGTCTGTTACAGAGCTGGAGGCTTCTGAGAAATCGAGTAGTCTGAAGACCCCTTTCAAACCTGGATTCTTGCAATTAAGCCAGAAAGATTTCAGACATGTCTTGTCACTCAGAGTAACAAGAATGAGTTTACTGAAGGATATAGGAACAGGGAAAGGGGACACTCTCAAGGGAGAGAGTGGGTCCTCTCACAGAGGAGAGAGACAATGTGCCTTTCCTGCACTCCAGTTTTACTGAGGATTCTAGAGAATTTCTCTTTGGTGGTGCTGGGGATTGAACCCTGTGCATACGAGGCAAGCCCTCTACCAACTGTTACTATATCCCCAGCCCTGATCCCGGAGAATTCCCAGAGATTCCTGCCCAGGTCCACCTCTTGACTTTTCACTGACAACACGATGACAAACAGTCTTTCAAATCCACACTGTCATGGCAACTCTAGGTCACCTTGACCCAAGCTGATCAGTTCTTATTGGATTCTTAACCATACATTTTTACAGATTTTATGGTTAGCAGGAACTATCCTTATCTCCCAAAATTTCAGGACCTGGTCACAAAGGTCTCCCCCCTTTAGAAAGGGGAACTTGGGCTCCTCTATTGACATTATTTTGAACCTACATTTCTCCTGGAGTGACTAGTCGTTTGCTGAGGAATGTGACATACCCTGTCTACCTAGGCCACACAAGGCTACATGTAAATTGCTTCTTGGAAAAGAAAGCACGTAGGGGTCAGCACAGTGGGCCCATTTTATAGAATCCTTCCTTTAATCTCTTGTTCTCACCATCCTCATCTGTCTGTTCCCTATCATGTTGAGCAAATCGCCAGCCCCAAAATAAAACAAAACAAACAACAAACAAAGATCCAAAGACAACTCTAAAAATATCAGGTGTTCCCTCTGAACCTACTGACACTGCTTTCCAGCCACGTGATCCTATTCACTTGCTCCTACATAACAGACCAATTATTAGAGCATGGATTCATATGAAAGAGTGAGTTCTGATTTGTGCCAGGTTTTACCCTCCTCCAGTTTGATTCTTCTGGTTGTTGTCCAAGTTTATCCCACTTGGAAACTCTCCCATTTTAACCACCTACAGTCCTAAAAGTATGTGTCAAACATTTAAACTCACACGTCAGAACTAGCATTTTAACCAAGTACCCTCTCCCATTCCTTTCTTTTTGTTTTTCCATTTAAAAGAAAGCATGAGTTAACATTTTCCTTGATGTATAAGGAATGGGATTTTTTTTTTTTTTCTTGACACAGGTTATCTATTTTGCAATCCTCCCCAAAGTAATTTTAAAGTAAACAGTTATTTTGATGATTAATGGACACAGAGGCTAGGAGGAGAATCCTCTCCTGACCATGTGAACCATCCCACTATATTGTGCTACACAGCCTGTATGTATGCTCCGATAGTGGTGGAAATTCCCTTTGTCACATTGACCTCTACTGGATGGAATGTCACACCAACCCAGCTCAGACCTGGAAAGTTTCTACTATTGCCTGACACTCAGGCAAACTTCAGCTAGAAAATACAAAGTAAAAGGGCTGAGAGGGAAAAAGAAAATTTAACTGTTAAGGAAGTCTCACATCCTTATCTGTGAAGCCGACTCCACAAAACTCAATAATATTGTCCACAGTAACTGGTCCTTTGTCCACAACCTTTGAAGGACAGGAGAATATTGGGGAATGTGAGATTTCCCTTTCCTCATGGTGGTCAGCTCATCTTTCAGTTTTTTCAACTTGTGAATTCCATGCCACTCACAACCGTGTGGGATTCATTGTACTGTGAGGAAATCAATCCTAGGTATAGGGAAAGCATCAATTCTGCTGACAGTCTATGTTTTTCTGCCCTATGAGCCACCTAAAGTAGAAAGACCCTCCCTTACCACACTTTTTTTTTTTTTTCTATCTAAAGAACTCTCCCCACAGGGTACCTTCTCAGGCTTACTTAAAAACAAACAAAAAAACAAAGAAGAAAAAAAAAAAATAAAACCAAAAGCCTTCCATCTGTCACTTTCTTTTGTCTTTCTCCCTTTCCCATCTTCTCAGGTGTTTCCCCCCCCCCCCACCTCAGCATTCTACCTTTGAGGAAGGTATGCTCCATAATGCAGCTTGACTTAAATTATGACCCTGCTGCACTATTTCTTTGAGCTGCTATTTTCTCTGCCTGTTCCAGCTGCTGAGCACAATTGCTACAGCTCAATTATTAAAGAGATGCTAAAAATAGCCCAGTGCAAGGCTGTCGACAAAGAAAAATCATTCAAACACAGCAAGAGACACAACCTGGGCTGCAAGCTCTCACTGTTATTAGATCCTTAATTCTCCCCACCCCCCCTTCCCTTTATGCTTTTCTTTTCTTTCTTTCAGCAATAATAAAGTAATAGGCAGCTTAAAAGGTCCCTTTTTCTGTACCCACGGGAATTTGCATAAGCTGATGACTGCTTTGCCATTGCAATGACTCCTTATTAAAAAAGCCGTCTTGCCTTGAGAGCCACATGGCTTAGCTGCATGCAGAGGAATTTACAAGTGATTCTTTCTCCTTGCAGATGGTGTGTAAGTTTCCAATCACTGAGACCTGCCAGTCTTCCAAGTGCCCCTCCTGAGATGTATCCTCTGAGCTGTTGAAATCAGTTTTCCTCATGAGGTTGGTTTAGGAAAAAAATATATATTTTTAAATATTAGGAATTAGAAAAATTAGAACAAATGGCCCTGAGTTCGGAGAATTATGGTTTCAGTACTTTCTCTTCACTGCCCCCCCAATATACTCCTTGACACTGTTTGATACAATTACTCTGAACTTTAATTTTCATATAATGTTAACGAAATGTACTCCTTTTCTCAAAGAAAAGAAAAGGGCATTACAATGTGAGTTGTGATATCCTCTGTGTGCACAAGTTCTTCAGTCTGAAAGTGAGAATGTGACACCAACTTTTAAGGGTCATTCTGTGCATATAATTTACAAAAGTATGTAAAGAAGCTGGAAAAAAAGAAATTTTTTAAAAGCTTGGAACGTTTCTGAGAGTAGAATATAAATGTAATTGTTAATGGAGGCTGCCAAAACCCTGGCAAAATGAAGGAAAAGGACTAACACATGGTAACATTTTGAAAAGTTCAACTTGTTTTTCTCCAAGCATCTCAGCAGGAAAACACACACACACACACACACACACACACACACACACACACACACACACGCACTTTAAAAAATTAATTACTGCCTGTGTACAATGAAGCAAAAACAATTGCGAGCAACAAAATTTTATGCAATACTAAGTACACCCCCTGCCAAGAAAGAAAAAAAAAAAAAGGAAATTCCTATGACTTCTGAGGGAAAATGTATTTGCAAAGAAAAAAAAAAAAAGAAAAAAAAAAAACCTTTCACAGCTACCCAGGAATTTAGATAATTTATCACCCCCTGTTCTTTCTTGAAAGTGTTACCTAAAGAAACGTGGCAGCCAACAGGACAAGATAAAAACAAAGATGTCATGAATGTGGGAGACATGACATTTTAGGAAAAAAAGGATTATGGAAAATCAAACCTGCAAGTGTTGAATTCATGTCTGGCTACTTGTTAATAATGTATGAGGCAATATATAAACTAAAAATAATTTCTGAAAAAGAACAAATATAAGGAAAAAATATTCAGTGAAATCTTACATTCTTACAATAAAAGTAGAAGATTAGCATAAGGAATTATAATGTGAAGAATTAATATCAATGATAATTATTCTTTATGGGGCTATATGAATGTATAAGGTCATTTGCTTTGATATTAAGGGTATTTAAATTAAAATAAGATTAATAACTTATAAATCAATAGAGGAAACAATAATAAGCAGTAGGGAAAATTTAGGAATTTTAAAAATAAAGAAACATGGAGAAGAAAGCAAAACAAAAAGCATTAACAACAAAGGCAAAAATAAACAAGTGGGACTATATCAAACTTAAAATCTTCTGCATGGCAAAGGAAACAATCAAATATTTTAAAAAAGGAAATAGAGAAAGAAAGAAAAAGGCAGTCTATGAACTGGGAGAAATTATTTGCCAGCCAAATGTTAATATTCAAATTGGACAAAGAATTTATACAAAAAATCAAATAACCCAATTTTAAAAGGGTCCCACATAGACACTTTGCCAAAGACAGAGCAAAGATCAGTGGGTGGGGCCAAGATTTTAGCTCAGTGGTAGAGCACTTTCCTAGCATTCACAATGTCCTGGGTTTGATCTCTAGCACAACAAAAATAATACATGAAAAGGTGCTCAATATCACTCATTACATAAGAATAATTGCATAATAATATATGAAAAGGTGCTCAATATCACTAAATAGACAAATGTAAATCAAAATACCAAAAAGATACCTCTTAGGATGGTCTTCATCCAAAAGATAGATGACAGACTCTGGTGAGGGTATAGAAACAAGAGAATGCTTGTACACCATTGGTAGAAATGGAGATTGCCATAAAAACTATGGAAAATAGTATGGAGGTTCCTAAAAGATACTGAAAATAGAACTATCATACAATCCAGTAATCCATTTCCTGGCCATGTATCCAATAAAATCAGCACCTCACAAAGATGTTTGCACTCCTATATTCATTGCAGTATCATTCACAAGAACCGAAATTCAAAAACCACCAAAGTGTCCATCAATGGAAGAATGAGCAAAAAAAAAAAAAAAAAAAAAAAAAGTGAGATAGGTAAACACACAGAAATGTTATTGGGATGAGGGTGGGGGCTGTGGCTCATGCCTGTAATCTGAGGCAAGAGGATCAGAAGTTCAAAGCCAGCCTCAGCCAAAACAAGGTACTGAGCAACTCAGTGAGACCCTGTCTCCAAGTAAAATACAAAATAAGGCTGGGGATGTGGCTCAGTGGTAGAGCATGCCTGGGTTCAATCCCTAGGAACAACCAAAAAAAAAAAAAAAAAAGACTCTATAAGCTCCTAGGCTAGCACAGGTGTCCTCCTGCATTATGGGAATTCTGTCTCTCCTTTTCCATTCTTACTGAAATAAATCTTAGTTTACTCTTCTTCTGTTATTGTCTAGGCATTGGTGAGACCAGAGCCCAGGAAGAAACTGTTGAAGCAAAGAATCTAGTTTCATCTCAAAACTCCAGTTTCATTTAGTGGACATTATGTTAGGTGAAATAAGCCAGACACAGAAAGAAAAATGCTGTAAATGTTTTTTATATGCAGAATAAAAAAAAATACATAGAAGCAGAGTACAAAACAGTGGTACTAGATATGAGGGTATATAACAGTGCAGGTGGATGGGAGGGATATGGAGAGATGTAGGTCATAGAATAGGTCATAGAGTCACAGCAATGGAGAATAAAAAATCTAAGATATCTATCTAATGGAAAATAGGAGGCCTATAGTGACTAATAAAGCATTTTGTGTCAATACATTAGTAATAATAATGTAATTAGTCATTTAAGTAGATTTTAAGGTATTCAGAGAGAGAAAAGGGATAATAGGCATGTTAATTTAATTTACTATATTAATCATTTCACTATGTATATCAAGATAAACATACGAAAACATCTTTCCTATTGTGATCACAAAGTATACCTTAAATATATGTAACGACAAAAAATAACATCATGCCTATTGGTTACCGCTAAGTTATATCTGAGAATAACTTCCAGATTTAAATCAAAGACCCTCAGATTTGATTAAAAAATAAAGATCCAAACATCTTTCATAGAGAAAAGATTTGTCTAAAATCATGTGATGCAGAAGAGTTGTTTTTTGTTTTTTTTTAAATCATAGAATGAAATTAGACTAGGCAAATGGTAGACAGAATTTCCTAGTTCTCTGATCTTAGGACAAAAATGAAGATAAAAATTGTTGGAGCAATATCAAGCCAGGATGATGGTTTCCTGGACCACAGATGATTGGCGTTCTTTGCATAGCGTTAATGGTAGCTTTCATTCATTAGGACTGAAGGAATCAGAAAGTGGTGAGGCACCTTGACTCAAAGGGGGTTACAATTCCTGAATGACAAAGGGCTAGTAAACAAAGCCCAACTTCTGAAATTCACTTTTCCCCTCAGAGAATTTGCACATTCTTCCTGAACATTCAAAGGCTGAAAAGTTGAGGGGATGTCTGCTATTAAAGAGAAGCCAGATGACCCTACAGCAATGCCATCTCAGTAAGAAGCAAAAATAACGTTTCGGGTCCATCAGTGCATCTGGAGCTTGAGAGGCCAACATTGCAGAAAAAATGGAGAGCTGAAAGAGTTCTTCCTATTTAACCTTCCAGAGTTATAGGTGTAGAACTTGTTAAGAACAAGGTCAAAAAGAGAGCAGCTTTTCAGCAGCCTGAGTGCTGGGGACAGCGAAAATGGAATTCAGTTCTTGCCAAGGGGAAGGGTCCCTCATAAATCCTCCAGTTTTTCCTTTACGATTCCTGGTGGATTAAGTACATGATCAAATCGTGGAAGATGGAGCCTCATCAGTACTGCGACTCTGACCTGATACAAGCAATTTGCCCTCCTTTCAGAGGCCTTCCAGTGGATTAGGGGAATGCTCTCTAGAGGGTGAGCCTCATTCAGAACATCTACAACTGTTCATTTAGAATATCCAGTACTCAGAGAAAAAGTCAGGGCCCTACACTGACATACTACATTTTTAACACCTAAATTTGTTCTTCCTATAATTGATCCCTCTCAGGTAATCATCCCACTCTACCAAGACCCTCAAACCAGGGAACTGGCAGTCATTCCTGCTCATTCTTTCCTCCTTTCCTCTTTCTACTCATCATCCCAATCCATTAGCATATCCTGCAGATTTTACTCATCAACAATCCTCCCTCTACCTCTTTCCTTTCCAGTGCCCCTAGTGTGTGGCAAAACCTCATCTCTTCCTTAGACTGGTGCTTTCCAAAATAAATTATCATATGAATCACACATGCCATTTTAAATCTTCAAGTAGCCAATATTGAAGTGTAAAGTAATGTATCCAGTGGTTTTTTTTATTTCAGCATGTAATCAGCATTTTAAAATATTAATGAGATCTTTTACATTCTCTTTTGTACTATGTCTTCAAAATTCAATGTGGATTTTAGCAAACTTCAATTTGATCGTTCAATATTCGTCCGAAGTATGTGGTCGGTTCCTTAAAGCTTCTAAAGTTGATAGTTGTAAAAGTAGATTTACAAATCCACATTATTCCAACTATACTAAAATTCTGAACTGAGTACCCCCTGAACTGAGTACTCTTCCTTTAATATATGCATTCACAAAATATTATATTGGCAAAACTGGTTCATGGTTTTTAAAATATATGATTTGACTTAGAAGTTAAAAACAGTTTCAAAATTGTGAGTGTCAGGTAAGTTCACTAATATAAAAACTGTTTCTTAATATCAAGTTAGAGGCACATTCTCCATATTAAAAAGAGACTATAAAATGATCAATATTAATTAAGCATTTTTCAGTGATTCTTGTAGTTTCTTGTAGCCTATTTATATAATACTGCCAATTATAATTAAAATCTGCATATTAATCCAAGTTAGAAATATATATATGTATATATATATATATATATATGTGTGTGTGTGTGTGTGTGTGTGTGTGTGTGTGTAAAATTCTTCTTCTAATATAAAATGTTTCATTTTCAATACAAATTCACATATTTTTCTAGCTAGGTCATAAATAAGCAATTACTTTCTTCAGGATTTCAAATTTAGCTTGTTTATATGCAATGTGATATCAGAGAAAATAAATTACACTGCCATTTTTGTCTTTGATATTTTGAATATTTGAATTATTCAACTCTTCACTTATTCATAAAATTCAAGCACTTTTTTTTTTCTTTCAAAAAAATATTGTCTTGGCATTCAAAACACAATAAAGCTGTAAATCTCCTTCTTGACTCGACAAACATTGGAAAAAACCATGCCATTATTTTCTATTTCTATTACCATTTCCATACACTGTTGTTAAGTTATAACATTTGAGTGTTTGTACTGGTCAATTTTAATGACTACATCCATTATGTTTTACAGAGCCTATTGAGCACAGATAATTTTGATATTTGTATCATACAGTAGAACAAACATATTAAGGATGCATCCCTCTCTTAAATTTACAAAATTTAATAATAATAATATAATTATTATAATTTATTATTATTATTATTATTATTATTATTATTATTCCAGATTTTTTGCCCTAACACAACTGGAGCAAAATTTAATCATGAAATGAATAAAACAATAATAGATGTCATACCTAGCTGAAAATATTTTTTGATAGATGTAAAAGATCCAATAATATATCTGACACAAATTCCATATTTTAGGCTGTGATTTGACAACATTTTTTAAATACATGAAAGTTCTCTGAAAGAACACACCAAACCTTAGTTTGAGCAAGATCTCTTGCATTGCATGAATATCTGAAAATAAAGACAAATCTCTTTTTCACATTTTGAATCACTTGATTTTTTTTAAAAAATGGAGTGTTTTAAGACATTTTATTATGAAAAAACCCCAAGCACACATAAAAGTAAAATAGTATAATAAGGCTCCATACTTATCCCCCAAAACCATCAATCACATTGCAAATCATTCTCTACATGTACTTTGAGCCACTTACCTTTATATTATTTTCCGGATTTTTCAATTTATTGTCACAATATGGGTACATATTCATGAGGTACAATGTGATGTTTCAGTTTATGCATACATTGGGTAGTGAGAGACTCAGGGTGATTGGCGTACCCATCACCTCAGGCCTTTATCATTTTGTTGGAATTAACCAGGGTCCTGGGGAAACCTAAGAGCTTACCCCTCAGTCCTGTCAGTTTTACTTTTAGGTGCAGAAGGGCCACAGCAATCAAAATTGACAGCAGAAGGGTAGAGGAAGCTGACTGCTCTGCTTTTATTCATGATGCAATGGATTTTGGCCCTTGCCCATTGGTTGGGGCTGAGGACGCAATCTTTGGTGGGGGGAGGGGATTACTATCCAGGAAGTACTAACTTTTGAAAGGCAGCTGGGTTGCAAGAAAAGGGCAGCCCAAGCAGGCAACTAAAATAAACTCTCTTTGGTTTGACAGAAAAGAGTTGTTTCTTCCTCAGTTCCTTTAGGGAGACTACATTAAAATTGTTGTTAATTATATTCACCCTGAACCACTTTTTTTTTATTATTATTATTAAAAAGATGTTATAGTCCATGGAAAAGTGTTTAATGGATCAGTTCAAGAGGTTTCACATTTTGTGGAAAATGACATTTTATGAAATTTTTGAACTAAATTTCTATGAGAAAAACTAGAATTTATTTAGGATGCCTTTATTTAAAAATGTTTTTTTTTCTTTGTCTAAATTCCAATACCTTTTATAACTAGCCCATGTTATAATCTCAAATCCTTCTAAAACCCATCTGAAAAATGTTGAACACTTAATTCTGATTTTAGGTGGTTACTTTTCTCTCTCTCTTTTTTTTTTTTTTTTTGGCCATCAGGAGGGAACTAACCATATTCACTATGTATTTGCTAAATACAACTCCTAATATTGTCTATTTATCTTCTTTAATTATTAAAATTTAATTTTAGTCTAGTGCAGAAAATTGCAACTTCTATTCATGATGAAGTTCTGACATATTTCTCCAATCTCTCTTCCACTTCACTCTTCTGATTCATTTACTGCATTTCTACTTAACACTGAATCATTAGGATGTCTTTGTTTTAAGTTTAAAGATCTGTTCATACTTATTTTTTTAAATTCAAAAGAAAATTTAATCATGAAATGAATAAAACAGTAAGTACTTCAATTCAATTAAAATTTCAGTCCAAATTGCATATTACTGTAATATATATGATCTGTAGAAAGTATTTTTAAAAACCACATTAAGAAGTTACATCAGAATATAAGAAAACAAAACAAAACAAAAGCCCCTTTTAACTGAATTAATCCATTAACACTGACTAAAGAGGAAAACTGTTTATGTGTAATTCTAGAAATAATGTATTGTTAAAGCGCTATTCCAAAATCAGGCTCTTTTTTGAAGAAAAAGACAAAGGATTTATTCTGTCCAGGGCCAAGGGAGCAGAGAGCAAGCACTTCTGCAACCCTAGACCACTATTGGGTGTGGAAAGCAATTTATAAGCATTAAAACCACAAAGAATTGAGGCGGGGCAAGAGAGGCAATTATAATCACAAAATACATTTCATAAAGTGGAAAAATACATTTTCTCAGAAATCACATTTTTAGTACATTTTTAGAAAAACAAGCTTGCATTAGTTCCATAGTTAGAGGATATTGTGATCAGGGTGCAAATGGGTTAGGGTAACGGTGATAGGTTCTATATGAGTGGGTTCATGTGGAAGGGGGGCCAATTTCACACAAGGTGAGGGGTATGAACAAAATGGAGTAAATCTGGCTTAATTTTCAAATCAACCCATAACAGGATGTCCTTACCAGGCACATTACAATATAACAATAATATCTATGTGACGCATCTATTAATGTGTCACATAGTCCTATGGAAACCATAAAATTGCTTTTAGTGGAAAATATTTTGCACTGGTTTAGTTGTTAAGTTTAAATTGAAATTACAATGAAGTTAAACTGAACACTTGTGCATTCAATTACACAAGTGGCAATTTATATGCTCTGGAACCACATATGGAACAGCCACCACGTTTGGGAAGTATAGTTATAAATTGCTGCAAATTAGTTTTAGTTTATCTTTCTGTTTCCATTTGTCCTTTTCTCTAATTTTTCACTATGTCTAAATGGTCTTTTAAAACTATAAAGGAGATCATGTCATTCCTCTGCTTTAAGCCCTTTTATAGCTTATCAACACAATTAGCAAATAATTTAAACTCCTTAGCATTTTGTCCCCAGCCTTAGATAATATAGCCCTGCCTCTGTCTCCAACTATGGATGCTAATTGTACTCACACCAAAATGGCCCCAGCCCTGGATTTTAACAAAAGTCTTCACCAGGACTGTTTTATTTTAAACTGTAAAGACTTTACACATTCTGCTTAATTATGACAGAGCTGTTTCCATCATTCAGGAAAAAATATGGATTTTGTTCTCAGTGATGTCCATATTGACATATGTTTTCTTTTAAAAATTTTATTTGTATTGAAACACCTGTTGCATTTCCTCCAAACACTTACTTTTGCACAATTTTATGGTGGTGTTATTGTTAATATATATACTTAAAGCCTTTACTACCCTTAGAAAACAAAAACCAAAGGTGATTAATATGTTAATATGTTAAGGGTTTAGTGGAAATATATAAATCAGGCCAATATTTTAAATGGAGAGAATGGATCAAATGGAAAGAATCAAAAGGAAATTTTAGAAATGAAAAGAACATCAACAATGTAACAAATGAAGAAAACATTTTATGGACTCATGAATATTTTCAATAAGGCAAAGAAAAAGATAAGCAAGCTTGAAGATAAGACTTTAAAAACTTCCAAATCTGTAGTGCAAAGAGAAGAATGAATGAAATAAACTGACAGATCATATATGACTTGTGGGATAATTTCAGAAGGTATAACATAAACTTAATTGAAATGTCAAAGGAAAAGAATACAGAAATAGAGGATAATAAATATTTTTAGATATAATGAGTGACAAGTATTCAAATTAATGACAGATACAAAAACCACCATGGATTAAAGTTTTGGTTAAATGAAATAAAAGGTAAAACAACAACCAAAAACCTCCACCAAAATAAGACAGATGACAAATTTCTATCAAACTCACATGTGAAATTCTCTAAGATGAATAATATTTTGGTTCATAAAGAAACTTTTTAAAGTATCATAAATCATACACTTGTTATTTTATCATAATGGAATTAAACTGAGATCCCACAACAGAAAGATGGGTGAACAATCCCCAGATATTTTGAAAGTAGACAATGCACTTCAATATAAGATGTGGATGAAACAAAACATTTTAAGAGAAATTTCATTTGAATTAAATGAAATAAAAAATCTTACTTGCAAAAATTTTGGGATGCATTGGAAAAGCAGTGTTTATAAGGAAACAGTATTACATATACATGCAGATATTAGGGAGAAAGATACAATTAATAACTCAGTGTTCTAATTTATGAAAATAAAGGAGAGAAATCTAAGCTGAAGGTAAGAAAATAATAGTAATAAAAAGTAGAATAAAAATCAATAAAATTAAAACAGGAACAAAAATTAGAAAAATAACCTTGAAGCCAAAAGCTGAGTTTTTGGGGAAAAAACCCAAAGCGAAAACCAAGTTTATCAATAAAACTCTAGATAGGCTAACAAAGAAAAAAAAGGTGAGGACACAGATTACCAATGACAGATTATATTGATTCCATGAATGATAAAAGGATTATAGAGTAATAGTATAAAAAGTTCTATGGGGCTGGGGTTGTGGCTCAGCGGTAGAGTGCTCGCCCAGCACACACACAAGGCACTGGATTCGATCCTCAGCACCACATAAAAATAAAATAAAAGTATTGTGTCCAACTACAACTAAAACAACATAGTTCTTTTTTTAAAAAAAAGATCTCTGTCCTTGAATTTAGTAATTCACATTAAATGAACTGATTCTTTTCTTTTTTTTTTCAATGCTGGGGAGCTGTACTCACGGCTTTATACATGCTGGTCAAGCACTCTACCCCAGAACTCCATCCTCAGCCTTTGGACTAATATCTTAAGAGTCACAAACTATCAAAACTCAAAATAATAGGTATTTGAAAAGTCTATAGCTATTAAAAAATAAATAAATCATAAACTTTAAAACAAATAATATTAATAAAATATCCAAATGGTAGATTCACAGGTAGACTCCATCAAATATTAAAGGAATAGGAGGTACCCATTTTCTACAATTTCTTTAAAAAAACAGAAGTAAAGGCAATAATTACTAATCGTTTTTGAGACTAGAATTATCCTAATTCCAACCCCAGAAAAAGATTGTATGAGAAAGGCAAGCTACAGTTCAAAATCTCTCATGAACTTTCAGGTAAAAGTCTTAAACAAAATATTAACATATCAGATCTAACAATGTGTAAGAAATATGCATCGTAGCTCTATAGGATGTATTTCAGTTAATATAAGGTTAGTATTTTCTAAGTTATGTGAATGTCATCTGTCATATTAATAATCTAAAGAAGAAAAAAATATTATTTAATGCAAGAAGAATATTTGACAAAATCTAACATTAAAAATGCTTGGCAAACTAAAAACGAAGAGAAACTTCAATAACTTAATAAGGAGCATATACAAAAAGCCTACCAAAAATATTACTTTTATTAGTGAGAAAGAGGAAAATATCCCTCCAGAATTGAGGGAAGGCAAGGAATTCCTCTCTTATAATCTTATTCAGCATCATCCTAGAAGCCCTAGATAATACAATAGGACAAGAAAACACAATAAAAGAGGTACAGATTAGGGAAAGACGCAAAACTGTCTTTATTTGACAGTAACACAGTTGTCAGTGTAGAAAATCCCAAACACCCAAACTCTTAGAATGAGGTAATTATGGTAATATCACAGATGATGTATTAATATACCAAAGGAAATTGCTTTTTCTTTATAGCCTCACAATAAGCAATTGGAATCTGAAATTAAAAAATCAAGATCACTTACCATAGCACAGCCCCAAATTAACTACTTTAATATAAATCTTAAAGTATGTCTAGATTCTACATGCTGATAATTACACAACTTAGCAAACAAAAAAACTAAATAAATGAAAATTGGAACCCATAATATTTTTGAGATGTCCAGTGTCCTAATTTAATCTTTAGATTCTTCCAACTCTCCCAAAATACCATCAAGTTCTTTGTAGGTAATGACAAATTGATTCTAAAGCTTCTACCAAAAGGCAAAAGACCTAGAATAGTAAACAGAATAGATGCTCCTCGACAGTTATTTATAAACCTATTGTAAGTTGAATATACCATGAATCCAAAATGCATTTAATACATCTAGCATGCTGAGCATTATGGCTTGGGAACACAGTACACTGTAGAGTACTGTGCCCTTATGAACATGTGGCTCTCTAGGAGCTGTGATTCACTGTACTGCCCTGAATTGAGGATATCCTACCATATATAGCTAGCCCTGGGAAAGATCAAAATTCAAAATATTGCTTCTATTCAATGCATATCACTTTGCACCATCACAAAGTAAAAACCTCTTAAATTGAACCATTGTGAGTTGGGGACCATCAGTACCGAAGCAGAAGAATGAGTTTCAAAAGATCACACCATCTGACTTCAATTCTTACTATAAAACTACAGTAATGAAGACAGCATGGTATTGGATAAAGAATGAGAATATAGATCAATGGAACAGAATAGAGGGCCCAGAAATAGACCCACGCAAAAATAGCCAACTAATCTTTGACAAAGGAACAAAGGCACTTCAGTGGAGAAAGCAGAGTCTTTTCAATAAATGGTGGTGGAACAATCAGATGTATGTCTACCAGAGCAGGGGAAAAGAAAAGCTAGATACAGATCTTACACCTTTTGCAAAATTAACTCTTACATAGATCACAGACCTAAATGTAACAAGCAAAACTATGAAATTTCTAGAAGAAAGCACAGGAGAAAAATCTAGGTGACCTTGAGTTTAGTGATAACTTTTTAGGTGCAGCACCAAAGCATGAAACATGAAAGAAAGAAAGAAAAAAAAAATGAACTTGAAAAAAAGGAATACTGTCTGAGAAAGATACTGTTAAAAGACTGAAGAGACAAGCCATGGACAGAGGAAATATCTTCAAAACAGGAAAACTTAATTTCAGACAGAATAATGTAATATTGAAAACTAAACACAGAAGTTTATTCTTAAGAAAAACTAATAATGGGGACAAACTTTCTGTTGAGAGTTATCCAGGAAAAGAAGAAAAATTAAAACGAACCATATTTCCAATTAGAAAGGTGATATGACCACAGATGTCAATGGGTACTGAACACATATAAAGCTATGAATCACCAAATGTGACTCAATCAAATATGTGTTCCAGAACAGCAAAACTAATTAAAGAAATTCAAAATGCTGCCCATAAGTATGTATTTAACTGACTAAATAGTTCTATCCAGATGAATTTATGAGTGAATCAGCTAATTTCTCTGGTACTGATAAACTCTGAAACAAAGAAAATGATGTTTTCAATTAATTCTGTTGAAGGTAAAATTTCTTGATAACAAATCTCATTGTAAAATGATTTTGTTTTTATTTTGTGATATACTGTAGGTATGTATATTCATTAAAGAAAAAATTTCCAAAAATAGAAAACCCTTTAGCCTTAGCATTGTGATGTATTAGATAATTCCATAAAATTTAATATATTTTTTAAATATTTATTTTTTAGTTGTAGTTAGACACAATACCTTTGTTTTATTTATTTATTTTTATTTGGTGCTGAGGATGGAACCCAGGGGCTCACAGGTGCTAGGCAAGCACTCTACCACTGAGCTACAACCGCAGCCCAAATTACATAAAATTTAATAGTAAAGGTTGTAGTTTTAAAAGTATGACTATTAGTCATTCTACTGATATATTAATGCAAGATATATAATAGGACTGCAATAGATTAATATATTACAACAAAATACAATTTCTATTGTAAGTGACAAGAACTCTTAAAACATACTTGATTAACTTAAAATATGTGTCTAATAAAATTGTCAGTATAAAAGAAATAGCATATATTGTGCATTCTCTCTTGAATGAATCCTTGACATTTAACTTGATGGTAAACTGATGCATTCCTAATGAAGTCAAGAATGAAAGTAGGGTATAAGCATTGTAACTTGACTGTGTTCATCATGTGGTCTAGACCATTACAATCAGATATGATTATATAATAATTAGTATATATTATTACGTCCTTTTATTGAACTAGTGCCAAGTATTCAGGGCAGATCTTGACATATACTTATCTATGACAAATCAGAATTACTATTATCAAAGGTATTTATTTTAAAACTAAAGATAAACTAAAAATCTGTTAGAACCTAAATATAGCTCAAGAAGAGAGTAGTTTTAAAATGGTGCATAGATATGAGCAGCTTGTGGAAAATCAGATATGAATGAGGTGGGGAAAGCATCCAGTCACCACTGCAGTAAAAAAACTAAAATGGTCAGCAAAATAATTGTGCAATATCTTTCTGGAAATTTACTGCATAACTAACCACAGCTCATTATTTGATCAATGGAAAAAAATTTTTTCACAAAGTTCATGCTTATATCTTTGAATGAAGAGATCAAATGCAGTGGAGATCTTAAGTTGATTCTAGTTAACATTTTACTGGGATTTTATTAGAAACTTGACAAAATTATTCCATAGTTCATCTGGAAGAAATAATTATACTAGAGCAAACTAAAACTTTTGGAATAAAAAAGAGAAATGAAAGTAGAATTTGACACAGAAGGCAAACACTGCAGTGTAAATGACTATGCAGTTGAGAAATAGCCTCAAGAACTTATTATAACCACTTATTATATAATATAGCTGGAATTTCAAGCAATGGATAATTAATTCAATAAATTATATTTGGATAAATTGGGGAGGTATGTTGTAATCCTCTCTAACATCAAATTAAGTATAGATATATTAAGATACAATTGCAATAAAATAAATGAATTCAAGTATTAAAGTAGAGATATAATTTTGGGCAGTTGAAGGAATTTCATATTATGACAATAGACTTAGAAATCATAATATAGAGTACTGGTAGATTTTATTAGCTAAAAGCTAGCATATTTCTTTTAATGCAAAATAAGTATGAGCAAATTAAAAAGCAAGTGACAACATGAAAGATATTTCTAATAAGAAAGGATCAATTTTTTGAGAATGAGATTATATAATGCACATACACAATCATATATTTATTTAAAAATAGGAAGAGTAGAAACAGAGTGAAAGTATTTGCAAAGATAGTTAACTAAAAGTCACTATCAATCATTACTCAATTTATAATGATATTTTAAAGTAATTTTTAAAAATACAACTTAAGGAATAAAACTATCCCATATTCAGTTTTTACCTTGGCAAAGATATAACTATTGATTAGTACCTAGTGCTAGAGATAGTGCAGGGTGATGGACAGCCTTATATTAGTTAGAATTGCAAATCAGTGCAAATTTTGTAGAAGGTAATTTAAGGAAATGAAATAGAAGTCTTAAAAAATGCATGTACCCTTTAATCAAAAATCTCCCCTTCTAAGTTTACTTCACTATATGGTAAAGCAAAATATTCTTCAAAAGATTATTTAAAATAACAAATGAGAGGGAAATCCTTAAAGCAAAAGTCAATGTTAGAGAACTATATGAAAGACTAAAACAGCCTGTTACAAGCTTTAAAACATACCAAACAAAAAGATTTGGTATGAAAAAAAAAAAGTTTACTTCTTATACAGTTATAGAGAAAAGAAAATGATCTCATTACATATATTCATATAAAATATGAGAGAATATATATGCCATATTAATACATTTATACATGGTGGTAGAATTGACCTCTACATAACTTGGCTTTTCCTGTTGTTTTTGCTCATCTACTTTCATCTTTTTTCTTGAACATTTAATTGTTAATATAATTAATAGAGACAAATTTTATAACAGCATGCCATCACTTTAGAAAAACTGAGGACTGTTATCTGAATAAAACCTGTCTGCTAATAACTGTGCTATCATTTTTCATGTTTATAGTATTCAGTGCATGCACCCTTAAGTTTGCAATCATCTCACAGTGACATGCTGAGATCTGATTCAACTGGAGATAGAAGAGACACAATTAAGTTCATTCATGTTCAAAACCCCCAGGGTCCCCAGCATTTAGTAGCCTGAGAATTTTACTACATGTGCTGGTACCACAGAAACAAGTATAGGAACTAAAATACCTCCAGGCATGAGATCATTGTGATAGTCAGCATCCGACTTCATCCAGGAAGATAAAACTTCTGTATTTCTGATGATGGCATCCATACATTGCATGCTAGTATCTGGTGTGAAGGTTTTCAGAACTTCCTTTCACTGGCTTCTATTTGTGGTCTTCAGTATGGATCCAAGTCCCATCCCACCTTTATAATAGATTGTGAAATCAATACAAATAAAGCCGAACATCATTCTCGGAAAGCAAAAATATCAGTCACAGCTCGGATTTGAAGTTTTCTGACATTTCTGTCTCTATAGTTCCCAACTGAAAATTCTGTCTGCTATAGCTTTTCTTTATTCTCTGAGTCTGTGATTACTCCTACTGGCCACCAAGGACAGGATGAATGTAAAGAGTAGAGAGTTACAGGTAATGGGAGCAGAAAAGAGGAAGAACTTAAGGCACATCATCTCATTATTTATAATTCAGTCTTCTGGTGGTGGGACATTGAATGAACGGCTTTCAAGAGAAGGATGAAGGGGACAAAGAAAATCACTGGATAACAATTTGGGTTTCTGTAACTGATCAGGGTTTTGTAAGAGCCTTACAAACCATCCTAGCAGCAAGATTCCAGAGGAAAGGTGCCTTCAGGTCAGTGAATATATAACAGTTGATAAAGCAGTATTGGTTAAATAAGCCATGTTTTAAGTTGCAGACTATTCTAGTTCCTTGTCCTCCTTTGTTTTCCATAATATTTAGATAAATATCTCAATTCAAATATTTATAATTATCAAAATGGTACAGTAAAAGACTTATGCATAGACAATGAGGTGAGAATAAGAAAGAGAAAAAAGATGATAAGCAAAATAAAGGAGAAAGTTATATCAGGAAAATAATTACTCCAGGAGACCAAAGAGTTCAAATAGTTCTTCATGTACCTGGAAAGAACAATGACGATACACTTTTTCTAAAAAGGGAGATCAAGTAAGAGATGATGACAAATTAAAATAAAATTATAGTTGGGTGTTGTGGTACATGGCCATTCCCAGCCATGTACCACCAGGAGTCTGAAGCAGGAGGATTGCAAGTTCAAAGGCAGCCTCAGCAACTTAGCCAGGCCCTAAGCAACTTGGTGAGATCCTGTCTTAAGATGAAACATTTTTTAAAAAGGGAGCTGGAGATGTGGCTCAGTGGTTAAGCATGGTTGGGTCCAATACCTGGAATCAAAATGAAAAAAAAAGAAAAGATTATAAAAACCAAAGTAGAACAAATTAAGTTGGACAAAGTCAGGGAAGAAATCAAAGATGAAAGTAAAGCCACTATAAAAATGGAAGTCATGTCAGAAGGAATGTAAGTAATAAAATAAACTTATCACATGGTCAGGAACACAAAATGAGATGAGATAAAAAATTAAAATGTAAAGAGGAGAGATAAAGGAAAGCAAAAATATACATGGATATTATTCCCAGAAATGAAAATTAAATAGATGGGAAAAACAAAACAAAACAAAAAATTGCCAGTAAATGGATGGATCTGGAGGATATTGTGCTAAGTGAAATAAGCTAATCCCAAAAAAACCAAATGTCAAAGTGGATTCCACTGTCATGTATAAAAAGAACCAATACAGGGGCTGGGATTGTGGCTCACAGGTAGAGCACTTGCCTAGCGTGTGTGAGGCACTGGGTTTGTTCCTTAGCACCACACAAAATAAATGAATAAAATAAAGTTATTGTGTTAATCTACAACTAAAAATATTTTTTTAAAAAGAACCAATGGAATTTTAATGTTTTAGTTACACCCAATAGTTAGGTTCATTTTAACTATTCATAAATACATACAACATAGTTTTCTCTAATTTAATATTTCAATCCCCATTATTTTTTTGGCAGAGCAAGGGTTGTTCTCTAACCCCCAAAGCTTTTCTTGAGTTATAAAACAAACTATGGAATAAGTCAACAAAACTAAAAGACAGATAAAAATAAAGAACTCAAATATCAAAGTCATGGTAAAAATACTAATAGTGTGCAGGAATGCATTCAAGTATTAAAACTAACACGTTTTGTGAACATGAGTATAAAACCACGTATAAAGTCTATAAATCATGAAGTTACTAAAGTAATACTATCACTAACTGAAAACTGACAGAGGAGCAAAGGATGGCAGTGACTAGTCTCAGTGTTTAATTCCTTATTCTTATTAAGATAGGATCAATAAATCTCTCTGCATTGAAAAAAATATAAGAATCTCACATTTCACATATTACTTCTGTTAGACATTAATTTTTTTAATTTAAAAGCTAGAAGCACATGTTCTTATAAGCTATGCATATGAGTTTCAGTTATGTGTTCAGCTTCCTTTTAATTTCTTTCTTTGAAATTTAGACCCATTTTTTTTTTACGTGAAATACATGTGTACAATATTTAGAATTTTTTTTTCTATAAGATTTGTAATTAAACAAAAAACATTTTCTTAGGCCAGCTTTACTTCTTTTTTTCACTTTCAATGTTTTCAAGGTGGGTTTTATTTATTTGTTTATTACTCTACTGGGGATAGACTGAACCCAGAGGCATTCTACCACTGAGCTACATTCCCAGTCCTTTTAATTGTTTTATTTTGAGGCAGGGTTTCACTAACTTGTCCAGGATGGCCTTGAAATTGTGATCCCCTTGACTTAGCCTCCTAAGTCACTGAGGTTATAGTCATGTGCCATTGTGCCAGTTTTTGATTTAAAGATATTTATTTAGATATATTTGGTTGTGTTTATATGTTCTTTACCTTTTTGTAAAATTTTATGAACACTTGCAGAAATCACTTGCGTATGATTGCATTCTTAAAATTCTTTCCCCTCTTTTATCTGTACATGCTAAACTATCTGCACATGCTAATGGATATCTGCAGTTTTCATCAAAATGTCAAGTATGGATAGTTCTGTACAGTGTGGAGTTTTGAGTGATGCTTCCATTTTTTTATAGTTTGTGGCAATTTTTAAATGTCTATCAATCTTTTTCTTTGTTTTGTTTTAGTAAAAGCATAAATTTTTAAAGTTAAGCCATCAGAGAAAAAAATTAATTAGTGACTTTTGAGCCATTCCAAGAAATAAATTTAATGAGAGAATATAATTTTTCTTGTTATGGTTTATAGCCTATACACATTTATTCTAAATTCAACAGATTACCTTTGACTTTTTAGAGCTATAGGAAGTATAATTATGTATAATTATGTAACATAATTATATTAGACTTTGGTCTCTTTTTTTCTCAATAAACATCAGTTAAAACAAATTGCTCTGTAAACTTTTAGCATTTTTAAAAGTTATATCATCTACCTATTTGAATTAAGGAAAAAGTAATGTGTGTTACTATAACTGCTTTATCATGAAGGCTGGGAATGACTGGAGTAGAACAGGATTCCCCTCACTAACTGGGGTTCCAAACTTGCACTCTGTTAAAAGTCCTTTTTGGAGAGTAGACTTTTATTGTGAAGGAGGCTCTGAATATAATTTTCCAGTGGCTATTTATCTCTACCCCTCTCAGAGATGACAAGAAGAGATTCAACTCCCCTCCCCCCCCCACCCCCCCCACACACACTTGGAGAATCTAGTGTAGTTTCTAGGGGGAAATTCCACAATTATGTGGAGGTTCTGCTAAGGCTGCGGTCCCCGAAATCTCATTTTTTTTTTCTTCCACATCCAGTCTCCTGCAATTCATCAAAATCGCTATTAAAGAGTTCTTACTATGTCATGACTTGAGTAGATTCAGCTCCAACAGTCTCTGCTCCACTTAAGCAAATCTTTGTGTTGTATGATTCTGGATACATCTAAATTTCCAGATTTGAAGGTGGTGATTTGCCTTCTGAACTCAGTTCTCTAATGGGTCCTATAAAAACCTAAGATGAGACTAATGACTCCCAAGCTCTGTACACATTGGTATTGCAGTAACCCATTATATAGCAAAAAGAATAAGAAAGCTTTTCTTTCTTTCTTTCATGTGCTCTTTGAAGGGCAATGATGAAATTGTTGTCTATTTTTAGAGTTTGTGCTAGTGGAGCCATAAACCATAAATCAATGGGGGGAAAATAATCTTACAAATCTCACAAGCTTACGTACCCTGTTATACCTGGTAGGTATAATTAGGGCTGCCGTTTTTGGTCTTTGAACCACGATGGGCTAGTTGCACAAACAAACAAACAAACAAACAACAACAACAACAACAAAAACCACCTTCAGACCCTGGCACTGTGGCACATGCCTGTAATCCCAGCAGCTTGGGAGGCTGAGACAGGAGGACTACAAGTTCAAAGCCAGCCTCCATAAGATCAAGGTAGTAAGCTACTAAGTGAGACCCTGTCTCTAAATAAAATACAAAATTGGGCTGGGGATGTTTTTTAGTGGTTGAGTGCTCTGAGTTCAGTCCCCCAGTGTCAAAAAAAAGAAAGAAAGAAAGAAAGGGAAAAAATCATTTAGAAAGGAGTATTTTAATAGCTGAGAAGATTTTAAATTCAAATATATATATATATATATATATATATATATATATATATATATATATATATATTTACTTGCACATGGGAAACAAACCAAAAAGATCCCGTTATATTCACTTAGTTCATGGTAACATGTTTCAAATCATGAGTTGAAATGATATGTGAGTTGGTAGCACAGGGAAGAGTGGATTGAACACTTTATACCTTGGATGAATTCCAGGTTCATGCATAGCCATGTCCTTTACATTATGGATGAATCTATATTTGTTCACATTTTCGTTAAAACTCCATTTCACTTTTTCTTAACTTTTTCACGTCTGATCTTTTTTATTCTTTGCCATCTTTTTTCATACTGAATTTGTGCCTTCGGTCTCAATGTCTATAGTCTACTACTGGCAGAAAAGTGCTTGCTAACTTATCTATGTTTCCTGTAGTTTAAATAAAGAAATAGGTGGAACAATTCATAATAAGAAATTTTAAAAATTCAATTTTCAGTCAGTGCAAGTAAATGAGGAGTTAATGAGTATTTCGAACATAGGTCATTGTTTTGTTTTTGATATAAAAAGTCCCCTCAGAAGCCCACTGTGACAATGAAGGGGTGTTTAGAGGTGAAGATGTTATGGAACTGGGGCCTTTCGAAAAACTGAGGGAGTGTGAAGACCCTCTCTTCAAACCCTGATTTTTGCGACCAAGTTAGAAAGATTTCAGACATGTCACTCAGAGTAACAGGAATGAGTTTATTGAAGGAATAGGAACAAAGAAAGAAGACACTCTCAAGGGAGAGAGTGAGTCTTCTCAGAGAGGAGAGGGACAATGTGCCTTTCCTGTGCTCCAGTTTTTTTTTTTTTTTTTTTTTTATTAGTTGTACATGACAGCAGAATGCATTTTGGTTCATTGTACACAAATGGAGCACAGCTTTTTGTTCCTTGCCATCCAGTTTTATTGAGGATCCCAGAGAAGTTACCGGAGCATCCTGTCCAGATCTACCACTTCACTTTTGACTGACAGCAGGGTGGCATCAGACTTTCAAGTCCTCACTGTCATGACAACTCTGGGTCACCTTGGCCCATGTCGACTGGTTGTCATTGGATCCTTAACTATTCATTCTTACAAAATTTATGGTTAGGAGGAACTGTCTTTATCTCCCAGAGTTTCAGTACCTGGTCACCAAAGTCTCCCCATTTAAGGTAATTTGGGTTCCTCCCATCCACATTTTTGGGGGCCTGAATTTCTCCAGCAGTTAATAGGTAGTTTGCTGAGGAATGTGACATATCCTGTCCACTTAAGACAGGCAGGGCTATGGGTAAATTGCTTCTTGATGTGGGGGTCAGCACAATGGGCCTATTTTATAGAATTATTTTCTTAATCTTCTGTTCCCACTGTCCTCATCTGTCTGCCCCCTAACAAAATGATTAGATGATTAAAACTGTAATCAGCGAATTAATTAATTGAATTAATTAATTATTTAAATGAATTGCTCTAGGCAGGTGGACAATGGAAGTAGGTCACTGTGGCATTTCCTTGGGGATTATATTTGGTCCTTGGATCCTTGCCTTCTCTTTCTCTGCTTCCTGGCTTCCATGAGCTGAGTAACTTCCCTCCACCACATCCTTCTGCCATGAGGGTCTGCTTTATCTCAGGTCAGAGCAATGGAGCCAGCCGACCACAGATTGAACCTCTGAAACCACGAACCAAAATAAACTTTTCCCCTTGCAAATTCTTCTCGAAAGGTCTTTTAATCACAGTGACAAAAATCTGACTTAAACAGTCGATTCACATTTGATGACTTAGAAATCAGTCAAGGAAATTTAATACACTTGTTTCACTTTTCTAAATAAACACTGAGCATTTAGTATTTTCAAAGCAGTATGCTAAGCAAGTCTTCTTGGGGTTGGAAATACCTTAATGACCTTACTGGAGAGCTTTCATGCAAATAGCTAAATATAATGCACAGTCAAAATCATATTGTTAGAATAACAGGAAAGGTATAAAATGTCAAGAGTTGACAAAGAAACCTTGTTGATTTTCTATTACTGTTGTTAGATGAGGAATATGTATGTTGAGCTTGGAATGATGACTCAGCTTTCAAAAAGTGCAGAGTGGGTGGTGGGAGAGAAGTGAGAATTTCAGCTTAAGAAAAGATTAATAAGTAAATAGCAAGAATTGTACTATAATGGTTAGAACACAGAGGTGTTGAATTCAAAACTAAAGGACATTCAATTAATTCTTTTGATAGAAAAAAGCATTAAATTTTTTGAAATAAATTGTGAAGTTCTTATCTTATATGAGTTAGAATTCTGGAACCAATTCAAGTGAGAGGGATAAAGTAGAGAAGATCAGAGGACAGGTCACTAGTGAGAACCAAAGCCGTGAGATTATTGACCAGGAAGCCCGTGTGAGAAAGGTTTTAAGGACAAAATTTTGAAAGTCAACTTGATCAAATTGACAGACATCAAAAGTGAAAGATCAAAGTTTGCATATGACATTGAGAAATCCACTGAACAATATCATACATTTGTCTTGGATGGTGGTCACCAAAAAGAGAATGACGAGGTAATAAGAGAATTTTGGAAAGCCAAGAGGATTTGGGTATGAAAAACAATTGACCACTATATAAAATAAAGCATTTAGGAAGAGAGAAAAAAAATGGAAACATTTCCATAAATTAAATTTAAGTGTCCCCAAATTGGCAGATATTTATCTAAAATAAAAGATTTTGTATTTTTTTCCCAAACCTCATCCATTCATCATATCAATTTTCTTGAGTCTTGATCATGGTTTTCCTTAATTCTGAATTTAAAATCGAAACAAGATACTAATGTGATTATGATTTTGAAAATAATCAAGGATTGTTACCTTTATTCTTTATTCTTTCTCCTGGCTATTTTCATATGTGGATCAATTAACTGTTGTATCCTTTTAAGAACAAGAGCTCGGGCCAAGAGGATCAGGAGGATGTTTGCACAGTGTGAGTACACTGAGAAAAGATAAATAGTATTAAAGGTTGAATCTCTGTTAAGATGGAAGATCAAACCATTTGTTGACATCATGTACTACTACCCTAATTGATTTGAAAATTAAGCAATTTAATCAAGACTTTTCAGATATACCAGAGTATGTATATAACCACAGTTTAGTACAACTAGACAGTGTTTAATTTCTTGAGTTCCAGCTACTTGCTATATAATATTTTCCATTTAAATGAGAAACAAAGTACTTTCACCTGAAACATAGCAATCAATTTCTGGCTGTATAGTTAAAAGTTTAGTACGACAGGAATTATAAGAAGAAGAGATTATTTCTCAGAAATGCTTATAGAGGTTAGAGACAGTTTTATAGAGAAAATAAAATTTTATATGGGCCCTAAAAATTGGTAAGGATTCATTCTTTCAGTGAGTCATTCAATCATTTACCTTATATTTGTGTACTGTCTGTGCTGGGTGACACAGAGGTAATTATATCTTCCTTAAATAAAGATTGTGAAGCCTGTGCTAAATACTATGCAGCCGATGGAACACTGGTGGGCCTGATACTGAAAGATTGGCCCCATATCATCAGCATCACCTAAGAGTTTGTTAGGTATGTAGAATTTTTCTCCATTCTAAAACCCCTGAATGAGAATCTATACTTTTTTTTTTTTCCTGTAGGAAGGTCCCAAGGTACTCCTTGTGCACACCCAATTTGAAAAGACCTGGAATTGCTGGTATTTTGTCTTTTTCAATTTCAGATTCATTTGAACACTTATTTGAGAGAAATACTGAAATAGGTGACATGTATAAAGTACCTCTCCACTTGCTTTTGCATCTAAGTCTAGTGCACAAGAACCAAGCTCCATTACCTGCATGCTTGGCTTATGAATTTTAATCTTGAGAAGATGGTCCAAAGGTGCAGGTCAGTTAGAGATCATGGCTGTGGTGTAGATGAAAGCCCACTGGTCGGCCTCTGCAATCTTGGCTGCTCATTGGCTCTGAAGCCAACCAAGGGCTATCACATAAATGCCCCTTCTGTGTACTTAAAATCATTTTTTTTCCTTGTTTGGATCCCTTTCTAAGTCAGTCAACAAGTGGCAATACCAACAGTCTAGAGTTCATGTTGGCAGGGAGGAATTGTGTTATTTGAGTTGAGTCTCTTCTCTCAGTTATTATTCTTAAGGAAAGCAAAAGATGTTTAGGAATAAAAAAAAATTACAATCAATTAACTCACAGAGCTAATGTAGCTAACACAAAATCTTGGCATGTGTGCTTCCACTTTTTAAACCAGTATTTTACTGTATTCAGTGTAAAATTATGACTATGCTGTTTATGAGGTATTTAAACAACACATAGATGGCAAATATGAAGGTTTAAAAGAATCACTCCAGATTCGATCATTGAGAAAGAGCCTTTACTAACATTTAGTATTTCATTTGTCTTTGGAAGCTTATGTAAACAGATAAATGGAAAGAGAAATGTTTTATCAAATTGTATCATACTCACAAAACCTTTTAAATGACAAATGTAAATTTTATTTAAAGATTAATTTTTAATTTAAAAATTAAATTCCATTATAAGAAAATAAAGTGGAACAATTGTATGAGTTTAAATATATGTGTCTTCACCTTATGTGGTATAATTCCTTATAAGATTTCTATTAGATTAAGGAAGCATGAAATATTTAAGAAGTTGGAGTCTTTTTTTTATGAAACTGCATGTTTCAATTTTAAGAGCATTAATAAATACTACAAAAGAAAGATGGATATAGTTTCATTCTCATACCTTGTCACATTTCCCAGATTCTGATTAGTTAGTTCATTACTTTTATTGCTTTTATGTGACACAGATTTGTATTCAGATTTGGTTCTGTGGCCGTATTTCATATGATTGACTCACATTGGGTTTTTGTTTTTTGTTATTTTGATTCTGAGGATTGAGTCCAGTGGCACTCTACTGCTGAGCTATATCCCTAGCCCTTTTTAAATTTTTTTGAATCTTAAGATAGAGTGTCTCTAAATTTCCAAGCCTATAATCAAACTTGTGATTCTCTTGCCAGATATACAGAAAATTTTGAACTTTATTTTGGCATTGAACATTATTTTAGATAAGGATAAGACAAAAATTCACAATTCTTAGAGATACTTTGATGTCTTTTTTTCTTGTAAACAAGTATAGATTGGCCATTATTTTAAAATAGTTTATTATAATATGCTTTACATAAAGGAAAGCTCACAAATTGCAATTATTTAGTGCAAGGAATTATCACAAAGTGAATACTAGACCAGATATGAATTACCAAGCTTGCTTGCTTGCCTATATTCTTTCATTCTCCTCCTTTGTTTTCCTTCCACTTTCTTTCTTTTGTCTTTTAAATTTTGTGGAACTGGGGTTGAAATTCAAAACTCCTCAAAAAGATAATTAATATACTAATATTTAATACAGTGGATCACTTTCATACATTTAAAGGTTGACATGAACAGAATAATTTAGTATATTCCCTTTCATATCTGGCTTCTTAGCGAGCATTTGGTGTGTATTTATATTGATGTATATAGTTTTAGTTTGTTTATTGTCATTGCTGTCCAATATGCCTATTGTGTGAATACGCTACACATTGAATTGCTGATTAACATCTTATTTTAATTTTAGGCTATTTTGAAAATTATTTCATAGGTATGCTTGTTCATGTCTGTTGATATATGTGTATACATATACAAATACACATATGTGTTCACGTGTGTATGTGTTTGTATACTTACGTTTGTTAAGTATGTATATAGTTGTGGAATTGCTTAGTTATCGAACCTAAGTGTATTTGAATTTATCACACACAGAGAAAGGCTTCTTTATTTTTTTTAATATATTGTTTCTTCTTAGTTATACAGGACAGAAAAATCCATTTTGATAAAATTATACAAGCATAGGATATATCTTACTCTAATTAGAACCCCATTCCTGTGGGTAGGCACAATGATGGGTTTCACTTAGCTATTTTCATATGTGTACATAAGAAAATTAGATAGGATTTAATCTGCTATCTCTCCTATTCCTATCCCTCCTCCCTTCCTTTCGTACCTCTTTTTCTAGTCTACTGAACTTCTCTTCTCTTCCTCTCTTTATTGTGGTTTAATTTCCACATATCAGCAATAAATATTCAACCGTCGGCTTTTTGGAATTGTCTTATTTCATTGAGCATGATAGTCTCCTGATACATCCATTTAGTGGCAAATGTCATGAAGTCATTCTTCTTTATGGTTCAGTAATTTTCCTTTGTGTATAGAGAACACATTTTTTTTTTAATCTATTGAAGGGTATGAAGGCTGATTTCATAGCTTAGCTATTGTGGATTATGCTTCTATAAACATTGATTTCTCTGTGTCACTGTAGTATGCTGATTTTAAGTCCTTTGGATATATGCCAAGGAGTGCGAAAACTGGGTCTGGTGATTCAGTGTTTAGTTTTTTGAGGAATCTCCATATTGCTTTCCAGACTGGTTGCACCAATTTGCTGTCCCACCAGCAATGTATGAATATAGCTTTTTCCCCACAACCTCACCAACATTTATTGTTACTTGTATTCTTGGTAATTGCCATTCTGATTGGAATGAGATGGAATCTCAGTGTAGTTTTAATTTTCATTTCTCTAATTGCTGGAGATGTTGAACATTCTAAATGGTTGTAAGGAATTTATACTTCCATTAGTACTGTGTAAGCATTATAATTGTTCTACATTGATATGCAAAGTTTTGTAAAATCATTGCCAATCTCTAACAGTATCATGTGGTGATTTTGTTTAGTTTCCCCTGATGTTTGAAGTTGAGCTCCTTTTCAAGAATTTACTTCCCATTTGGATATATTTGGAAGGAATATTTCTATTTATTGTTCTTTTTTCTTGCCTTGCCTTGTCCCTCCCTCCTGCTTATTTGCTTACTTTCTTTCTCCTCACTTCCCTTTCTTTCACTTTCTTTTGTCTTTTAAATTTTGTGGAGCTGGAGATAGAGTACAAGTTCTTATGGATGCTCCCTTTTCAGTATTCTTGCCTATTTTTCCTGTTTGTTTCTTTCCCCTTTTACTATGTGATTTGTGGGTTCTTCTACATTTTGGATGGGAGTCTTTGTCACTGGTTATCAAGATTTGTGTTATCATTAGATATGTAAAGGGCTAGGTTTTCTTGCAAAGAACTTTCTTGTAGTTCTTGCAGCAACACACATGTGGGCTTGTGTCTGTTCTCAATCCCTTGGTCTGTTTTCCTATCAGTTATGGTTTGGATGTGAAGTGTCCCCCAAAAGCTCATATGTGAGACAATGCAAGAAGATTTGGAGGAGAAATGATTGGGTTATCATCTTAACCTAATCAGTGAATATCCCTTATGGGATTAATTGCATGATAATTGGAGGCAGGTAGGGTGTGGCTGGAGGAAACTGGTTCATTGGGGGTGTGGCTATGGGGTATATATTTTTTATCTAGAATGTGGAGTCTCTTTCTCTCTTCTATCTCTGCTTTCTAATCATCATGTGAGCTGCTTCCCTCTGCTGCAGTCTTCCGCCATGATGTTCTGCCTCACCTGAGGAATAAAGCCAGCTTTCTAAGGACTAGGACTTCTGACCATGAACCCTTTAATAAATTCTTCCCCTTACAATTGTGCTGATTGGGTCCTTTAGTCACAGCAGCAAAAAAGCTGACTAAAACTCTCTTTGCATCAGTTCCATCTTACATTTTTTTTTCTATAAAATTGTAACCATCAGGATGTCCAGTAAGGGTCCAGGTACTTGGTGTCCCGAACAAAGAACTGAGCAAAAAACACAGAAGTAACAGGTAAGGTACAGATTTACTGAAGGTGCATCTAGCACTCCATTGGATAGAATGGAGTGGGCCAAGCTAGAGGGAGACGCTCAAGGCCCTGATGCCTGGAAATTAGTGTCTTGTATGCTGAGCTGTGAAGTGTACTGAAGACCTCACCCTATTTACCTTACCCCATTGGTTACCTTATAATACCTGTTTAGAATATTGCTCAATTTTGCCCCATTGGTTACTTTAGAAAACCTAATTAGAATATCGCCCACTTTACCACATTGGTCATTTTAAATACTGAACCTGTGATGGGACATGTCACAGTGATGTGATGGGAATTGTCATGGTAATGGTATTTGTCATAAACAGGGACTGGTGAAGAGTAAACAGGGGCATGAGGATTTTCCTGCCTCCACTATCTTGGTGTCCCTGAACTTATACCTGAGAAAATGTCTTCATGTTTTATAGAATGCATCCTCTTGCCATGTCCCTCATTTCCAGGAGGGTCTTAGATTTCCTTGGCCATTTGCATCTCCATTGAAAATATCAAATCAGATTGTCAAATTTTACCATAAGAAATATGCTGATGATTTTTTGGTTGACATTTTAACAAATAAAATTTATATTGGCATCTGACCTTCAAGTACAAAAATGTAAAATTCATAAATATACAGCTTTTGAGATTTTTCAAGAGGGACATATGAGTGTAAATATCATCCATGTGCAAAAATAAAGAACATTTCTACTACCAAAGAAGATATCTCATGCTCCTCTTTAGTCACTATCCCCTCACCCAAATGTAGCCACTATATTAGCTTAGCCAATTTTTGAATTCATAAAAAGGAAATAATGGTGTATATACTCTTGTCTGCTCAACGTTGAAGATGAGATTCATCTGCATTGTTTTCTGTAGAAATGTGTACATTATTATTGTCCTAGAGAGTTCATTAGGAATTGTCATTTATTTATATATTTTACTCTTGATGAACATGAATTGTTTCTACCAGGGAATTATTACCAATAATGCTGTTAGGACTATTATTTTTCATGTCCATGGCAAAAATATGTACTTGTTTCTCTTGAATATTGTTTTTGTTAGTGTTAGGGTTTGGATGTGAGGTGTCCTCTGAAATCTCACATGTGAAACAATGCAAGAAGGTTTGGAGGAAAAATGATTTGGTTATATTCTTAACCTAATAAGTGAATCTATTCTTGATGTAATAACATCAAGGTGATAACTGAGTGGTAACTGGAGGCAGGTGGGGTGGAAGTGAGGTGGAGGAAGGCAGGTGGAAGAAGTGAGTCATTGGGGGCATGGCTGTGGGTTATATATTTTATATCTCTACCATCTTGTGTCCCTGAACTTCTACCTGGGAGTGATTTCCTAAGTGATTTAATGATTTCCATTCTCATCAAAATAGTTAAACATATTACATTTCCACCAAGAGTGCATCTGTAACAATCTGGATCTGACTGTTAACCATTTGGCTATTGTTTTTAAATATTTGTTCAAGGCTTAAATATTTTTTTCTGTTTTATTTCCTGTCTTTTCTCATGCTGGTTTATTGTATTTGTTTTATTTTAAATAGTCTTTGCTGTATATTGTTGACAAAAGGATTTTTGTGGGTGGAGAGAGGATGGATTGCTATATATTCTCCCAATTTGTGATTTGCCTTGATACTTTATGACATCTTTGGATGGATAGAAATTTAACATTTTAATGTAGTACAGTTCATAATTTTATCCTTGATAATTAATGATGTCTATATTCCGATCATGGGATCCTTGCCTACCTCAAGCCTGTGAAGATGTTTTTAAGTGATAATCTTTAAAAACTTTTAGACTCTTTTGAGAAGTTTCTTACAGAAGTTTTGTTGGTTTACCTTTTGCATTTCAATCTACAATCTCCATGTAGTGTTGATTTTTCTGTATGATGTGAGGTAGGGGTCAGAAATATTTGTTTAAGAAGACTTTTTCCTTTGAATTCAGTGTCATCTTTATCATAAATCAAGTGAACCTAAGTATAAGGATCTTCTTTTCACCTCTGAATTCTGTTCCAAACAACTGTGATTTGATTTCTCGATACACTCTTCCATTCCATTGGTCTATATGTCCACCTTTATCTTAATAAAAAACTATAAGTTTAATCTTAAAGTAAATATTAATTTTTGCTAATGCAATAATACCTCAGTCTTATTTTCTTTTTCCAGATTCTCTTTTTCTTTCTGCCTTTTTCATTTCTACATAAATTTAGAATAAGATAGTCACTGTTTTGGGGTGTGAGAGAAGGCTTGTATTTTTAAAATTCAATTATTTATTTATTCTAATTTGTTATACACAATGGCAGAATGCAATTCATTTCATATTACACATATAGAGAACAATTTTTCAAGTCACTGATTGTACACAAAGTATTTTCACACCATTCGTGTCTTCATACATGGACTTAGGGTAATGATGTTCATCTCATTCCAACATCATTCCTACTCTTTGCCCCCTCCCTTCACCTCCTTTCCCTTTGTCCAATCTATAGTTTCTCCATTCCTCCCATGGTTCCCCGCCTTCATCACCATTATGAGTCAGCATTCTCATATCAAAGAAACTATTTGGCCTTTGGTTTTTCTGGATTGGCTAACTTCACTTAGCATTATATTCTCCAACTCTACCCATTTACCTGCAAATGCCATGATTTTATTCTCTTTCATTGCTGAGTAATATTTAGTTGTGTATATATACTACAGTTTCCTTACCCATTCATCTGTTGAAGGACATTTAGGTTGGTTCCACAGTTTGGCTATTGTGAATTGAGCTGCTATTAACATTGATGTGACTGTGTCCCTTTAGTATGCTGTTTTTAAGTCCTTTGGGTACAGACCAAGGAGTGGGATACCTGGGTGGCCCCTTCCAAGTTTCCCAAGGAATCTCTAAACTGCTTTCCAGATTGGCTGTAGCATTTTGCAGTCCCACCAGCAATGTAAGAGTGTGAGAAAGCTTGTATTTTAATTTTAGTTGCAGTGAATGGGGACAACATTTATTTTAAAAGTGCTGACATCCAGTCTATGAGCACATTATTTTTTCCTACCTACCTAGGCACTTTTTTTTCTTCTAACAATATTATTTCCAAAATAAGTTATGATGTTCACTTTCTGTGTCTCTAGATTGTTTTCTATTCTTAAAGATTTTATTCATTTGTTTAATCTCTGCTTATGTGATAAATTGATCTCTTTCTATTTTTTTGGTAATTATCATGCTTGCATCAAATTTGTGGCACCACAAAACAAACTGGTCAGTATGTCCTTTTTTTCTTTTACCTAGAAGTGGTTTTAATTACTTAGATGTTTGATAAAATTCCCAAGTCACAGAATTTGATCTGAGGTTGGTACTTTCTCTATGCTGTCTGGTTGACTGAGGGATCAATTCCTGAGCCTTGACATTCAGTAGATCTGTATATAAGGTTTCATTTTTGCAGGTTTGTCATTTGCCATGTAGACTGATAATCACAGCATCCAGCACAGAAATTGGGGAATTCTCCCAACACTCAGATTCACTGGCTATTAGAGACTGAACAAGTCTGTGGCCAAAGGCATCTTGGTGAGGCTCCCTTCTGCAACCTTGCCATTTACCTTCAAAACTACAAATACTTGCAGAGTTCTTTCATACATCTCACACACACACACACACACACACACACACACACACACACACACACACACTGTGTATTCCAAGATTCTATACAAGCAGTGCCTGGGAAAAGCAACAAGCAGGGACAGTGTCTGTTTTATTTTTAATTTGATTCAATTATGTTTTAGGTTAAAGAAAACATGAGGAGAAGAAATTCTTTCTCTCATTCCAATTTTATTTGGGTCCCCTTTACTCTGGTGAAAGTACTAAAAAGCTCTCCTTACCTGCCAAAGGGCAGGGATGGCCAAGAAGTCCTCATTTTTCTGAGCATATCATGTGACTCCCCTCCTCATTCTTCCTGGCAGGCTGACTCTGTGTCGAAACCTGCCCTCTTTTCTTTCAACTCATCGTTTTTTAAGCAAAGTGATGCACGGAGAATGGGTCTAAGGAGTCTTGATAAGGTGTCAATTTGCAGTGTTGGCCTGAGTCCCAGTCAGTTAGTGATGGATTGTGTTAGCAGATCACAGTTCTGGAAAAGAGAATTTTGCTTGCTTTTTTTTGTTTGTTTGTTTTTCCCCCCAATGGAGGTGACAGTTTCAAAATTTGCACTATCTACAGTGTCTGGTTGTCCTCGACATTATTTTTTTTTAATCAAAAGATTTTGTAAAAAGGAAATCTAAATTCGCTCTTTTAAAGCATTACAAGGTGCCTAAATGTCAGCATATGTATATTTGCTATGGATATTGAAAAAAAATTTCAAGTTAACTCAAATCCTTCCCTTTTATTTCTTTCTTTAAAGAATTGGAGGCAATCTTGAATCAATTACTGAGTGTAAAATCTAGATTGCACTGGGACATTTAGTACCATGTCATAAATTGTCAGAGTTAGAGCCTGGTGATGGGAATTTTTAAAGAGTCTTCTAGGTGTTGACTTATAGAAATGCATTTGGCTTTGTGGATGAAGCATTTCCATACATGCATTATCTAACCACAGACATACAGAGTTATCTGCTTTCATGCTGTGGAAGTCCTGCATGTAGGTTAGCCCAGCAATATGTTGATTATCAGGTAGTTGTTGAGTGTCTAGTCTTGGCAAAAAAGACTGTTCAGGATATTATTGATCTGGCTACTATTTTATAACCATCACCCCTTTTTTTATTGAACTAGTGCACATTGTGTTTCCACAAAAGATATTTCAGTTTGTTTTAGAATTTTTTATAACTTTAAATATAACCAGTATAACTATTAAACATATAACCTGAAATCTGCCCAATAATAATATCTCTTTTCAGAAAAATAATAAAAGTACAGGGCTTAGTAACTTCTTTAGACATTATTAAAATAAATCCAAATATTTGTCTTTGATCACACTATGCAGTGAAGAAGTGAAGCAACATTGCCTTCATTATCTACTGACTTCAGAGAGAAATTTTAGAAAATAGGTTTATGAAAGATTTTTTGAGTGTTCGGGATTAAATTTTACATGGTTTTGATCAATATCCAGTATATGCACCCTAAAATACTTTTCAATGTCAACTAATGAGTGCATCTAATCTTGTTAAGAATTATATTTTTTATATTAACATATTTATGGCTAAAAAGATTGCATAATTTTCCACTGCTGTTTAACAACCACCCCTACCTAAAATTTATTCTATGTAACCATTTCAGAGCTGCACTGAGGGCTGATTCTTGGGAGTTCTTACACAGTTGTCATATGTGGCTAGAGCTGATGTCCTACAAAGATACTATTGGGCTGAATAGTTTTAACACAAGACTGGCAGATGATCCTTGCTGTCAGTTGAAATCTCAGCATATGAAGCACCTACATATGTACTCCCTGGGTGTTTAGGTTTCTCTTAGTAGAACTGCTGAATTTTCAGAGGGAGCAAGCACAGAGTACATTGTCTGTTAAACAGCATAAAGGAGTTTGTTTCTAGGCTAGTGTTATGGTTTGGAAGTGAGGTGTCCCCTTAAAGTTCCTGCTTAATAATGAATATTCAGAGATAAAATAATTAAGTTAAGAAAACTGTATCATCTTTGAAGTTTAAATGGACTGACTGGGTGGTAACTGTAGACAGGTGGGGCATGTTGAGGAGACAGTCACTAGGGGCATGCCCTTGGAGGGTGCATCTTTCCTGTGACCCTTTCAACCCTCCCTCACCCAACCCACCAGCTTCTTGAACTTGCCATGAGCTGAGCAGCTATCTTTGCTCTGTTGGACCCTGATGTCCTGCCTCACCTTACACCCAGAGCAACAGGATCAAGATCTCTAAAACCATGAGCCCTGAATAAATGTTTTCTCTTTTAGATGTTTTTATCAGGCATTTTGCTCACAGTGATTGAAAGCTGAGTAAAATAGCCAGGAAATTGTCACAGGTTACTTCTGCATTCTATTGGTCAAAGCAGTTACAGAGCCTGCCAATATTCATGGGGAGAGGGTACTGATCCACATCTTGAATGTCAAATAACTTGGGGACAACATGAATCCAACATACAGTTTATCTGAATGCCAGCGTGAATCTGGCATTTCCTAAACTGTTAATACATTTGCAGACTGCAATGCTGAAAACATCTCTAATAAAAAGGTTAACTATACACTGGGACCTCAAGTATAGAGAGGCCACAGTTGTAATGATCGTCGATCTTTCTCATGATTTAGCCAGTTTTTAATCCATGCTACTGTGTCCTTTGCAAGTCAATTTAAACCAATTATCTGGGTCATATTTCATGACACACTTTAACAGGCATTTCACTTGATGTCAAAGTGCAGAACATTTCCTGTGTTCCCTGTTCTCTGCATGATAAGAAATGCTTTTAAGGGAACAACAGTAATTTGTTTTTAATTTAGGCAATTAAATATAGTCATTCCAAGTCTTCCCATTATTGCTTCTGCACAGGAGATATTATTTTTTATACATTAGTAACCACTCAGAACTGTTGATTTACTTTTTTCACAGTAGAAATTTCATGGCTTTCCTCTTTATTAAAAAAAATAGGGCAAAAATTTAATGCAAATTTACTATATTTGGGAGGAAAAAAAAAACTCTTTCATTTACAAATTGTATTGACCAGAATCATTTTTACCTCCATTTTTAGAGAGTATCGGTAACCTCGAGAATTTCATTTCCAATTAGAACGAAAAGTATATTTCTTGAGTTAAATGAAGAGTTGTGTTGAGAAAGACATTTCTCTTTGGTTTTTAATTTTCTGTTAAATATTGTAGGCTGTACCGCTACCTATCCTAGCTGGCGACCTAATGCTGGGTTTACAAAATCTGACTATTCCAACAACTTAAGAAAACTGCAAAGAAAGCACACAAACACCCAGAAGTACCTTTTGAAAGTTTGAGACAGCTCTCCGACCTTCAGGGTCCTTGGAAAGAGAGAGAGCCACTGGAATTCTTTATTCTTATATAGGGGACACACAAGAGGAGTTTCCATGGAACATTCTATCCCACAAAGGGCAAAGGGGTAGGATTACAAAGGAACAGGCGAATGTCACTCAACCCCAGTGGGTGATGCCTGCTCCTGGAGCCACACCTTGTTATCTGAGCTGGGGGTAACTCCCAAATTACTGCGACCTGACACTACTGGCCAGACTGAAAGCAATAATTGTTCAGTTAAAGGCGTCTGCATCCAGGGCAGCTCCTGACAGGCTTATCATCCTTGGAGAGACATGGATGTGGAGCTGTGCTGAATACTTGAACGTCCATTTCACTTTCAGCTATAGGCGATAAGGACCATGTTTGCAACGTCCTGAGGAATAGGCTTTGCAAAGAACACTGCTCATAGTGAACCTCTTTGTAAGAGGAAGAGTCAAGGAATAGAGACTCTGCAAAACCAACTGCAGATTTAAAGGTCATTTAGAAGTGAGTGTCTAGTGTAGAACAGAGAGATTTTACATCAGAAGCGTTGACTGTCCTTGAGTATTCTGAATAAAGTCTCCTATATGAACTTTGTGTGCAATTTCTTAAGGTTGAATAATGAACAATGAGTAAATATTTCATCAAATCAAATTTTGATTCAATAAAAATAAAAAGTAACTAACTGCTAACACCATTCTAGAATGTAATAAAGTCTTTTAAGTCTTAAAAAGAAGAACTACCTAATCTTATGAAGTTTTCAAAAAGAGAACTCGGGCGAGAAATCTTAGAACATTGTATGCAAAATGCTTCAGTTAGATGAGGGAACTTGTAATGTCTTTTCCAATACTGAAAATAACCATATACGGATGGCTTCTCACTACTACGACATTCCTGATTTCTCCCCAGAGCTGCAGGTGATAGACTTGACCTTCCACTTGAATAAGGAAACATCCACTCAGCCCTTACCTGTTGAAGCTAGAACTCTTGTTTGGCAGATCCCTCGTTGACCATCTGCACTTTCCTTAGTGTTCCCCATTGTACCAAACTGAACAGCCATCAGACTATAAACTTGAAGTCAGTCATCTCTGTTTCTTCACATTCTCTAAGAACACACATCACATCCTCCAGAATCTAACAGGCATGATGATTTCTACCGTGATCACCCACCTGTAAGCCACCATTATCTCTAACTAGTCTTCAAAAATTTACAACAAAATTTTACAACAAAGATCTCCCCAATTTTTACTCATTGACTCTATAGTTTATCCTTTACCCATAAGCTTGGGTGATTCTTGCTCTGCAGCCTCTGAAGATTTCCCATTGTTTGCAGGTAACACTCTCAAAGCCCTCTCTAGCCCTGAAAGCTCTGCTGGTGTTTGTCTGTGACTCCATCTTTTTCTATTCTACCTGTTTCTCAGTGGGCTGCCATCCTCCTGGCTGCTTTGCTATTCCTGGTCCTCTGCCACATATGCTTCTACTTAGGACCTGTATGTGTTTTCCTCTCTGCTCAAATGCATTTACCTGTTTATCTCATGGGCTGCCTCATTGCATTTGATCTCTTTATTTCTACTTTTCCCACTTAATAACTGGAGTCTTTCATAATTTATTTTCTCCATAGCTTTTAACACTATCTGCCCTAATATCTGTATGTTGATTATTTTCTTTTTCCCTCCCACTAAGCTCTAAGCTCTGTAAATGCAGAGACTTAAATTCACTTCGAAATCCCCTATGTCTAGAGCAGCGTCAAGTCCAGAGGTTTGGAGTTTATCCACACATACTGAATTACTTTTCAAAGGAAACAGCAAAGGCCAAGACAATTTCATTGACTGCCTTAAATGGCACTGTTCAGGTGGCCACTGGGACCCGGTACTTTCCAGACACAATGCTTATCGATGCATTTGGATGGCAAGATATTAAAGTTCATAGAATTTTTTAAAAACAAGTTTTGGGGGGGGGAGTATTATTAACTAGAACTTAAATTCCTTGTGACTTCTAAAAACTTTGGTGGATCCAGGCTTTTCTTTTCTTTTCTTTCTTTTTTTTTTTTTTTAAGATTTATATCTTTGTTATCAAATCCTATTTCTCCTTACCTTACAATAATATTTCATTAATACCTTTATTTGTCTTCTATCTTTGAACTTGGTGTAGGTTCTGATGATTTTGTGTTGTTTTCTTCATCTTTTATATATAAGTTTAGTCAAAAGCTCTGCTGTCGAAATTATTTTTCCTGAACCATCAATTGGATTGTCAGTTTCTTCTCTGAGTCTCCCACTGCTTCATGTCTTGTCCTGTTCATTTTGCACTGACCTGCATCAGTCTCTTTGACTCTCTAAACTGATAAGTGAGACCAACAAGACAGGGTCCTGTGCAATTTTCAGACACATATAGATGAGATATGGATGTAACTGGGCTTTTGACTGGCTGAGTGGTGAAAAAGCACCACTGTGTTTTATTTTGTCTTATGTAGTATTTGGGATTGAATCTATGGGAACCCTACCATCGAGCTATATCCCCAGACTCCCTTTTCCTTTCTTTCACCCTTCCTTCCTTCCCCTTCTTTCTTTCCTTCCTTCCTCTTCTCCCTTCTCCTCCTTCTATTTTTAGACAGGGTCTCGATAAGTTCCCAAGGTTGGCTTGAGACTTTTGATCCTCCTGCCTCTGCTTCTCAAGTTACTGGAGTCACAAGCATGCACCATCATACCCAGACTGACACTATTTATAGGAGCATCGAGTAATTCCTTTATTGGGGTTTCTGGGTTGAGCAACCAATAACTCAAGACAACAGAAAAATTGAAATTCCCAATAAATCATGAATAATTGTTTTTTTTTTGGAGGGGGCGGTTCTAGGGATTGAACTCAGGGGCACACAACCACTGAGCCACATCCCTAACCCTATTTTGTATTTTATTTAGAGACAGGGTCTCACTGAGTTGCTTAGTGCCTGGCTAAGTTGCTGAGGCTGGCTTTGAACCCATGATCCTCCTGTCTCAGCCTCCTGAGCCGCTGGGATTACAGGTGTGAGCCATTGTGAATAATTTTTTAATACACCTAAGTACCAAATATTGCAGGGAGCATAGTGACATTGAAACTATATTTTTATTGTTTATATGAAATAATTTAACTGGTAGAAAGAGATTTCTGTAATTTAAATGGTAATTTTATTTCTTAGACACCTCTCTCCATCTTTTCAGGTGAATGGAGAATTTCCTTCTGTAAATGGCAAACAAGAGGGAAGAAGAGGATGCAGAAGAAAGAAGGATTGAAAAAAATCAATTGAAAGGATAAGCAACTAGAGTGTGTCCTGGGCAGTTTTCAAGCTTCTGGAGTTGGGAGAGGCTAGTAGCTGACAGAGCTCCTTTCTTGAAAAGCTGTGGAACTGTGTTGGAAACGGACTGCTTCAAAGCTCAGGTGGCAAGAAGGAATCCTTGCTCTGCCTTAAACCCAGCCTTGTTCTAGTTCCTCAAGATCTGGTGGCTTGGAGAACCCAGCTGGGTAATATTTCTCTGAATCAGGACACCAGCCTCAGTCAATAATATCAGCACTGATGCTGTTAAGAGGTATTAAGAAACTCCTGATAGCACTAGAGCAAAGAGGAAAACATGAAGCTCATGCATAAGATAACAGTGGCCAAATAGCAGAGGGTCCCTTGAAGGAAATACTCATGGCTGATTAATACAGCTTGTATTTATGTTAATATGAGTATAGAGAAGAGCTGATCCAAATGTATACATAGGTTGTAAAGTTAGTTTTACTTTTGATGCGCTTAAAATATGCAACACCCTCATCCCATAATATTCCTTGAAATTTTTTGGATGGACTCCTGTTTGTTAATTAAGATTGACCTAATGCATTTTTTATTTAAGCCTTCTTTGTAGCCCCTTTCAAAACATCCTCCCCTATTCTACTTCTGTGACTTACATACAGAATGCTGTTCAACACTTTAATCATAATTTAATGCGATCATTTGCATATTAATTTACTTAAATGTTTTTACTGAGTACCTACTAGGAGCACTGATTTAGCCAACAAAGATACAGCAGTATGCAAAATAAATGATGATTCCTCATAATGCATTCTGGAGGAAGTAGGCACACAATAAACAAAATTACTTAGCAAAAAATATGGCTTATTCCACGGAACTATTGTTTTGAATTACTGACCTTAATTTTTCATCCCTCTTTATATTCACTACCTTGGCTGTGTCATGTTGTTGTTCCTTTGACTGAAAGGGAGGAGTGAGTTTCTGTTTATTGTCACTGTGTTTGGTGAAGCGAGAACTTGGCTTTGCCCAGTAAGATGAAGCAGACATGACCCATTCTTTAAGGATCCCCACCTTCCTTTGTTTGTCCTCCTGAATTTGTGCCATGGCACAATGAGAAGAACATGGCTGTACCAACCCAGTGATTCTAGGAAAAGGGGGCAGACAGAACCTTACTTGGTTCAGCAGAACCATCCAGACAGGCTGAGCAGTGATCACAGATCTCCCAATTGGCCCACACACCTGTGAATAAAATAAATATTCATTGTTTTATACTCTTAAGATTTTGTGCTGAAATATGCTGCATATTGTAGACTATCTGGGTGGCCATCCCAATGATGCTGATTTTTATTTGAGTGAAAGAGAAGTTGGTATTTTTTAAAAGAAGAATTACTTTAGCATACTTACCAGATTTAACATTCAGTTAATGCAGAAACAAGAAGACTACTGCAATAAACCAAGCAACCCTAACCCTAACTTGGAGGAACTTTACACTGAGCTACATTCCCAGCCCTATTTTGAATTTTATTTAGAGACAGGGTCTCACTGAGTTGCTTAGCACCTTGCTATTGCTGAGGCTGGCTTTGAACTTGTGATCTTCTGCCTCAGCCTCCCGAGCTGCTGAGATTACAGGTGTGTGCCACTGTGCTCGGCAAAATTTAAAATTAAAAAAAAAAATTGTAAGTTTAAAAACAAGCCCCAACTGTATGGTATCTATAAGAAACATAGTTTAAATATAAAGTCATATATAGTGGGCTGGGGATAGCTCAGTAGAGAGCTCTCCTAGCATGCATGAGGCCCTCAGTTCCTTCCCCACCTCACAGGAGGGAATATATGTATATGCGCGCACACACACACACACACACACACACACACACACACATTCAAAAAATAATACACAGAGATGTGTCATGCTAACACTAATAAAAAGAAAGTAGGAATACCTGGATGACTATCAATACCAGACCAAGCAGTTGGTAAAAAAGACAATCAATATTACATTAATAAATTATAGACAGATTTATTATAAGGAATTGGGCCACATGTTTACTGAGAGTGACAGTTTCCAAGAACTGTAATTGGCATATTGAAAACCAGTAGAGCTAGTGGTGCAGATCCACTGAGAATGTTGGTAAGCTCAAAACAAAGAGCTGATGTTTCTGCATGAATCCAAATTTAAGAACAAACCTGTCCCAGCTGGAAGGAAGCCAGACTGAAGAATTCCCTCTTACTTAGTTTTGTTGTTGTTATTTGTTTGTTTTCTTCAGTCCTTTAACTGGTTGGATGAAGCCCATCCTCATTAAGGAAGGACAATCTGCTTTACTTAGTCTTTTTTACTCAAATGTCAATCTCTCCCAGAAGCACTCTAACAGACAAACCCAGAAAAATATTTGACCAAATATCTGGTCATTCTATGGCCCAGTGAAGCTGATGCATAACATTAACCATCAAAACAGATTTCAGAACAAGGGAAATTATCAAGTCCCACTGTTATGGCATCTGTAGGTCACCTTGGCCCATGTTGACTGGTTCAAATTGAATTCTTAGCCATACATTCTTACAAAATTTATGGTTAGGAGGAACTATCTTTATCTCTCAGAGTTTCAGTATCTGGTTACCAAAGTCTCACCCTTCAGGGTAATTTGAATTCTTCCAAGGATGAAAGGGCTAAATCTCTAAACAGACAAAATAATCTTTAATGTATATGCACCCACAAACAGAAAGCCTCTGTTTCCAGCACATAGAAGATCAGTAAGGGCATGCTTCAAGTGAACCATTCATCAATCAACTGGATCTAATTTACACCTATAGAATATAGTTCATCCAACATTAGCAGGGTACACACTCTTCTCAAGCTCACATGTACACATTCTGAGCCAGAAAACACATTTTAAATTTAAGAATAGAAATCATTAAAAAAAAGGCTTTAAAACACAAAGCAACTAAGCTATGAGTCAATAATGAATAGCTGGGAAACCCATAAATACTTGGAGAAAAGAACAACACATTTATGAATAGCAAGTGAGTCAAAGAATAAGATTCAGGAAAAATTTTAAAACATTTTAGATTATAAAAATAAAAATATAGCTCATTAAAATTTGTGGGGGGCAGTAAATGTAGTGTTTAGTAGGAAATTTGTAACATCAGTTGCATATGTTAGAAAATAAGAACAATTTAAAATTAAGAATTCAAGTTTTCATGTTAGGGAACTAGAAAAAGCTGAAAAATTACAACAAAAATAAGAAATACACAAATTAGAATAGAAATTAATAAAATTGAAAACAGGAAATTATTAAGAAAAAAAAACATTTAAAGGCTAAAATGCTGACTAACTTGTGGACAGGCTAATTAAGAAAAAAAGAGTGAAGACACAAATTACTAATATCAGAAAACAAGGAAGGAACATCACTGTTGATCTCTTAGACAATAAAGACATAATCAAGGCACATGATGAACAACTTTGTGCTCATGAACTTGGACAAAATGCACCAATGCTTTGAAAGTCACAATTTACTAAAAGTTACAGAAGAAAGTAGAGACAATCTGAATAGGCCTTTATCTATTGAAGAAATTGAATTGAAAATTAATAATCTTTCAAAACAGAGAGTAGAAGGCCCACCTAGACTCATTAGTGAGTTCGACCAAACATTTAAGGAGCAATTAATTATCCCAAGTCTCTAAAATCTCTTTCAGAAAATAGATGCACAGGTGGTATCTTGTAACTCATCACATGAGGCCAGCACTGCTACCCTAATATGAAACCCTGATAAAGACATTGCAAGACATCTACAAACCAAATTTTTCATGAACATAGATGCAAAAGAACTTGACAAAATTGACTGTAACAATGTATAAAAGGAATCAAACTATGACAAACTGAGATTTATTCAGGGCATATAAGGCTAGTTCATCAATTACTACAATCCTTCATACCAACAGGTTAAATAAAAATACATGCTCATATAAAGGGATGCAATGAAAAAAGCATTTGAAAAAAAAATCCAGTACTCATTCATGATAATAGCTCTTTGAAAGCTAGGAATAGAGGGGGACTTCTTCAACAGGTTATAGGACATCTACTAAAACTCCATAGCTAATATAATGTTTAATGGTCAGAACAGACTTTTTCCTATAGAGGTAAAGAACAAGGCAAGAATGTTCACTCCTCTCATTCATTTGCAGCATTGTAGTGGAAGTCTTGCTAATTGTATGAAGTAGAATTTTCCAATAAGAGAGAGAGAGATAAGAAGGAATTTATTAGGGGAATTGGGTCATGTGGTTATAGAAGCTCAGTAGTCCTACCACAGGTTCCGTGCAAAGTTAAAGGCCTCAGAGGAGCTGGGGATGTGGCTCAAGCCGTAGCGCACTCGCCTGGCATGCGTGTGGCCCGGGTTCGATCCTCAGCACCACATACAAAGATGTTGTGTCCGCTGAAAACTAAAAATTAAATATTAAAAAATCTCTCTCTCTCTCTCTTTAAAAAAAAAAATAAATAAATAAAGGCCTCAGAATAAGGCAAGCCAATGATGTAATTCTCTATCTGAAGTGAAAGACACAAGATTTACACCAGTGGCCCAGCAGGTTCTTGTGCCTTTCAAGGAAGAGAGAAGACATCTTAGTTTTTTGGTAATTGATTCTAAAAACAAAAAAAGAAAAGTAGTGGGTGGTATCTGAAGTTGTGAAACTTTTAGCTGGCTTTTGAGGGCAGAGGAAGTGAAGTGGCCTATAAAATTCATGAGGGCAAAGGAGGACTGATCCTAGCCATTTTAGATTATTAAATGGGTTTTCATAGACATTACAGTTGTTGATGACATTTCCCAGAGGAAATGTGCAGAATACTCTAGAAACATTAAAAAAAAAAAAAAAAAAAAACTACCAATTCTTCTTTGGCTCTTATATCAACATGAAGGGGATAGGAAGCAGTGCCCATGTCCTGAATCGCCTCCCACATGCCATCTTTGTCCCAACAAATATAGATCATTGCCCTTCTTAGATCTTAATGGTCCCCCAGGCCTGGCTCATTGACTCTCATGATTTCTGTATATCCTGGTTACTTTTGCAATCAGAACGTGCAGCTTCAGTCTTTATGGTAATGTTCTGAGTCACAATTTAATGGTTAGCCTTCCACATTCTGAGCACATTTGGTGGCAAAGCTCATTATAAATAATATCCTTTTATTAGTAGAATTGAAATTCCCATTACTTGTTACAGGTGCTTAAATAGCTACAATTTAATTAACTAATGATGCTTTTCTGAGGATAGTCAAATGGCATCTTCTAAATTGTGTTTTCATAGGCAGGACGCATGCAGTTACCAGGGCACCTCTGGGGACAAGAGGGTGAGACCGTGGCACATTCAGCTCTTAGTCACAAACTACTTTGTGGCTCAGCAGGGAGAAATGTATGCCGCACCTGGCAAACTCTCTGGGTTAATGCCCTAACTGCAAATGTGAATTTTATCCCTGCTTTACCAAATTATCATTTTGCATCATTTGCCTGTTTTCATTTGACATAAGATTTTGTGTTCTTTTCTGTGACTAGGGAATTTTTAGTTTAGTGCCAGAAATCGTCAGAGGAGGTCCTAATGAGATTAAGATATTGGGAGTTACCAACCTCTCTAAAAGCATTTTCAGTATTATTTGGAAAGTGCTAAATCTTACCAAAAGATGCAAGTACCCTCCAAAAACAATCTCCAAAGATAACTAAATTTTTTTAAAAATATGATTCTTGATAAAAGCCCTCCTTTTAATAGTGGAAGGGGGACTAAATTATAAGTAAATGGGAAAGCCAAATTAAAAATCTACATAAAATAACTTTATTTGAGCTAGTGTCAATATGTATAACCTAAGCTTATACTACTTGCCAAACAATCCTTTTTATACATCTGCTAACCAGACTGAGCTTTGCCTTGATTATGTGATGCTGGAAATGCTGGGCTTGGTGGGGAGTTTAAAGACTGGCAAAGAGATATAAATGTTTATAGATGTGCATACATATAGGTATTCTTACATATTAGTGATTATATTAAAGTCTGCCTCGATGTGTATGAGTTTTGGATATCACACTCACAAGTGGTTTACTTAAACAGCTCTTCTAGATAAAACTAGGGACTCTAATCCAGAGTCCTCTTACTTTAGGACAGAGAATGATCTATTCAACGATACATTTACTTCTGCTCTTTTATGGCTTTTGGGTGTGACATTTTGGAAGTGTATCTCTTCGTTTTGTACATTTTTCTCTTTTTCCCTTATATTTGGGCTCCTGATCTTGAGGCTGTTCTTTCTTGTTGGGCATTTTCTCCAAAGAGCTTGCCTTGAGTGACCTACCCTTTAAAAGCATCCACATCCAGCTGCATTGGATACACCACAGGTTTCGGTTCCATACCTCTACCTCTCGCTGGTCTCCGGAACTTCTTGAGCTACATGGATTGTGCTTGACAATGTCCATTTAATCAGTTTAGTCCAAAGGGCCAGGGCTAGCACACACTGACAGTCATATATCTGCTGCCTTTTTTTTTTTCAGGGATTATGCTGTTTCCTATTTCTTCATTTAAACAGTAAAATTTTCTCTGCATCTCTATTTCCTCAATGCAGCCCCTGGGAGATCTTGTGTCTCTACTGTGACTGTTTTGTCACTCTGAGTGACTCTTTTCCCACTTATACTTTTACCAGTTTATTACAATCCATACACATTAGCTTTGTCATCAGATTTGGTGCTTTGACCTTGAACAGAAGGTAAAAATCCATATAGACAAACAACATTTCCAACTAAACCAAAGAACTTCTTGCCTAATCATGAGACTTGGTTTACAACTTTAATATTAGGCTATATCGGCCAGAGATATTTTTATACAGGTTATCTATTATAGTTTGGATATGGAATGTTACCCCAAAGCTCCTATGTTAACTATTTGGTCCTCAATGCAGCAATGTTCATAGGTGGGGCTCCTGGGGAGTGAAGAGATCATGAGTGCCCTGATCTCATCGGTGGGTTAATCCATTGATGGGTTCACAGTTGAATGGACTCTTGGGAGTGGAAACTGTAGGAGATGGGTGTAGTTGGAGGATGTAGGTCACTGGGGGCATATCTTGTCTCTGGCCTCTTTTCTCTCTTTTTCCCTCCCTCTGGTTCTTAGTTGCCATGAGGTAAGCAGATTTACTCTGCTATATTACCCATAGATTGTCACAGTGATGCAAAACTAAGTAACACAATTCCTGAGACACTGTCGGAAATGGTCAAAAAAAAAAAAAAAGGTTATATATAATGAACAATCTTGGCTTAAATGGTATACTGGAAGAATTGAATCCAAATTAAATACACAAACCCACACTCATAGTCTTGTTGATTCTTAATCTGTTCCCCATGTTGTGTTTGAAAGGTACAACTATTTTTACAACTGTTTTATACTGAGTTTGATCTCTCTCATTTTTCATATTTTTTCACCTCATATGATCTTCTCTTTTTAAAAAAAAATTGTAGAATTTTACTTCATAATGTAAATGAATTCCAGTAACAGAAGCCTTTCAAAAAATTGGATGGAAATTCGATAAGTAGATATAATTTATCCATTATGCATTTAGAATAAAAGACTAACTTAGGAACTATTCTGTTAATATTCAGTGTTATGTGGAAAATGATGTTGAGGGGATGAGGGTAGTGGAGGAGTCACATCTGATCAGGGCTGATATTCTTTCCTGCTGCACAACTCTTGACATTTCAGTTTCATCTCAGAGTCTTCCCTTTCTTTCCACAGCCAATCAATCGTCATGGTTCACTTATTCTGCCTATCATGTTTCTTAAATCAATTCTGTTTTCACTTTCTTCCTGCACCTTCAACAGTCTTGCTTGGACTATTGAACTGGGTTTCTTCCCTGTCTATTTCTCCAGTGCCCCACCAATCCACCTACCTGGTTCCCACCTGATTACGTTTTTTTAAAAATGTACCCAATGATACTTCTGCCAGGAAGATCTTCTAAGTACCCAGGACATAAATAAAAATTCTTTGAATATTAAAGTTTGAAGTCTAACATTCAGTTTCAATTTTGGTATTATCTGGTTTTGAAATTTTCTAAATTTATGTTGTCGAATGACAGTAAGTATCAGGGAGAGTTTTTCTCTGCACTCAAATCACAATAAGTTTTCTCTTGTAGAGTACACTTCAGTAGATAAATGTCCCCCATTATACTATTTCAGTTCCTGACTCTACCTTAAACTCGTTCTGACCTATCATCCTGTATATGACATCTCTAAAAACCTGTAAAATTCTATAGGACCCTTATAAAAATGCTCAATTTAAATTTTTACAGATGTTCTTTCTGCTCAGGGGTCTCATTTCTCATGCTCTGTCAAACCTCTCACCAACTTTAGAGAATGAAATCAAATGCTGTACTCCTTTGAAGCTGTTCTGGAACCTACATGTTGGAATTATTGACTCCCATTCAAGCATGTAGGCAAAGGTACACTTTAACATACCTAAAAACGTCTTGAGAGAATTGATTTCCCTTGAGCCTTTTTCTGAAGAATCTATTGGAAGAGTAATTATGATCTAACTGATTAGAAAAATATATATATAATTTTATGATTATAAAACAAGCTTCTGTGGTTTCAAAACAGTTTGTCTTTTCCAAAACCCATATGGAAATGTAATAATATGGCCAGGTGGGAACCAAGAGGTGATTGGTTAAGGCTCTGTCCTCAGGAATGGATTCATGATTCATTGATGAATGGTTTATTTCGAGAGCAGCTCTGTTATAAAGCCAACTCAGCCTGGTTTCTGGTGCTCTCCCTTGCCATGCGATGTCCTGAGCCACCTTGGGACTCTACCTGCAAGAAGATCATTACCGGATATAGCCCTTCAACCTGAAAGAAGAATGATAAGCCAAAATAAGTCTCTTTTCTTTAAAACGTACCCAGTCTGTGGTATTGGGTTATCAGCAACAAATAAGAATGACGATTCAAGCAGACAAAAATTAGATGCATATTATAAAAATTAGGAAAAAATTACGCTGAATGCCAAAATATAGATTAAAATGTAAGAACTGTTTGATATCATAGTGTCTCAATAAACTGTTCAATATCTAAGACAGTCTCAAGTCCAGATTAATGGCCCAATTATAAGTGATCTATATTTTTATAAAGAAAAGGACGAGGCTTCTAGTTTGAATGTGAAGGTATAAAATCAGCTTTTCCCCCTTTTCTTTTGAGCAACCCTCTCAAAATATCAAAGGGAATCAGAAATTAGAATGTAAATGTGTATTCAGTGAAACATGGAGAGAGCTGAAAATAGGAAGCCCAAGATAAGAGGAATGACTGCCCAAAACCGTTGAACTGAACAGAGGAATTAGAGGGAGAAGCTTTCAAATGCGGCTGCAGAACATAGAAAAAGCCAGAACACCCCAAGGCTGAAGGTGGAGAGCATAACCCAGAGGGCCAAACAGAAATTTCTCTTTTTCAAGATTGGAAATGAGGTTCCTGGGGTCATGGAAAGACTTTCCTCAGACCTACTCTCCTTCTCGAAGCAAGAGGTCTGAAGACTTTCCAGAAATAAACCAAGTTTCAGGGAAGCAATCTGTCTATTTGTCAGGAGAAAGAGAGATTTTTGCCTAGAAAACAACATTATAACAGCCCATCTTCCTTGGCTGGAAAAAATGAAGACTGAAATAACTTACATGCATAAAGATGTGTAAAAAATAAAATATCTGTTGGGTTTGAATACCGCCTCACTGAAATCTCTCATATTCCTTCCAACCAAAAATTGTTTGAAGAAAATACCACTGTCTAAAAATAACAGAAGAAAGAGGTCCCTGTGCAGGACACCACCCCACCCCTCTCAGATTGTTTCCTTGTACCTCATCTAAGTGTCACCAACAGAACAAGGGAGAACATTGGGGTCTAGGACTCATTTCTTTAACTACATCTAGGTGGCCTTGGCTTTCTCTAAGTCCATAGAACAATCAGCGTCTCAAGAGCTTCCCATTCAAGATCTTACCTTTGGAGATGCTTTTGGAAAAGTCCTTTAGGTCAGCAAATGCTCATGGCTGACAACTTTTAGGACATTTAACAACTGTCATATTTTCTAACACATTGGAATTTTTGGTGTATCCATCTAAAAGCACGATTGCCCCAGGGAGTTACAGATGATTCCTTTTATTTTTCAGCAACACAAATACAGTGAGGCACAGTGCCATTCCTGAACTAATGTAATTGTGGAATACAGTACCATGGTATAGACCCTTGACCCAGTTTAAGAAGATACGTCTACTGCTCCTGTAAGTAGCAAAGATTCCTGGTTGTGTATCTGGGAGCATTTGCCATTTCAAGAGTCACTGAAAAGTGTTCATTCTTTTATATTTAGGAACTCAACTTCTGAGATTTTTCTCCCAGAAGGGAATCCAAAAGGAAATATGCTATTTGAGGATAAATTTTTATTTCATGATTTAATAATAGCAGTGAGAAATTGGAGAACCTCTAAATGTCTGGTAGGAATGCAGCAGTCTACCATATGGGGTGTGTATGTATAGAAATAGAGCTTACAGAGAGAGGGTGGCCAGAGGCAACTGCAGAGTTAGGGCCTGCTGGGGCAGATTGCATTCAGGGGACAATATGCTATAAAAAGAGAAACACAACAAAGGAATCATGAAAATCTATGTTAAGATAAGTTGCTCATTGTCAGGATGAGATTATGGGATGCCCAGCAGAGCACGCAGTGGGACAACTGAAAGCCGGACAATAAGTTTAGAGATTAGGTGAGGCCAAGGAGTCTGAAGTAGGTGGCCTTTAATATACAATAGATAGCTTTCTCAAGGGTTCATGTTTATAACATTCTCACCAGGTTACAGATCATAAGGATTTGATATGCAGATTAAAATTGTAATTTCCAAAAATTCAATTTTACAAACTTAGACACAGAGTAGTTATCTAATAAATCATCTTTGTGTGCCTGAGCAATTTCTAAATAAAAAAGCAGACACAAAAACAATAGTCAGTAAATTAACTATAATGTTATTTTACTTTTATCTTTTAAATATTTATAAAATACAAAAATATGCTAACGTCCTTGAATGGTATCTTATATGACCATTTTTGCTACTTTACATTTATTCAAACAATAAAATGTAGATAGTTATTTCATATAATAGCTGAACCATTATTGGACTTCTGTTTGTTGCAAATTTTTCCTTGTGTCTGGAGAAAACAGTTTGATTAAAGATGATAATTATTATAAGCAGTTGACTATCTTAGTTGAAGAGTTACAGAGAAATACAAATATGAATAATAAACCATGGGTATGAATTTCTGCTTATAAATATATTTTAGTTTATAAAGAAGAGAAGGAACACATTTATTTAGGTAGGGTATATATTATCTTTGTAATTAGATTTTAAATTTTTAGCTAGAACTCTAAATTTATAAGTTTCTATATCTACATATGACTCAAAATATACATAGATATGCTATTAAATTTTCTGCTACAAATTATTATGTGAATAAACTAGAAAAGAGATAAAATTAACAATATATAGATCTTTTTTATTTCTGTAAAGTGAGAAAGTTTCTTCTTTGGACCAAATATATATATATATATATTGTTTAATTTTCAGTTTCTTTTTATATTCTTAAATTATTAAAATGTTTCTTACTTTAAAATAGTGAAGCTTGTAATGATCTTTTTCTGTGTATTTTTATAATGCTATTTATAATTTTTTCTTTAGATATTTATGATTGAATCTATCAATTTGACAATGGTTCTTAATGTGCCTTTTCCAAATTTAGACTCTGAATTCAGAATAATGATTTAACATATCTTTTGCATTTAAACTATGCATTCTCCTAAGAACATGAAAATGTGTTCATGCTATAAAATAATGAATTATAGGAATTATTACATTTGTCTAGAATTCTTCAAATTTTAACTAATGCAAAACTGTATGGAAACATTTTTTATTTACTGAAGTTTTTTTTTGGGGGGGGGTGATGGAGCTAGTAACTGCAAGATAGGTAAACCTTCTAGTTAATTAAGCATAAGTAAACTATGTTGACATAAGTGTTCCTTAATCATACTATGCTTTTCAAGTCAAAAAAGTATCTTCATAATTAATAACAGTGATCAGAAAATCTTTTTTAAAAAATAATTGTTTCCCAGAAGTCTAGATCTGCAAATCTTCTTTGTGAGATGAAAAGAGAGTTCCTATATCCTGAAGTCTATTGATTCAGATCATCAGAAGACTATTATGTACTTCAGTATTTTTTCTTGTCTAACTCAAGGGGTCAATGAATACCCCCTGTCTAAAAGATCTAGAAGTAATAACAAATGTGTTAAAGTACCAGTTTAGTTCTGTGGTCTCCAACAAACTTCATGATACTCCATGCTCTGGAGATCTCCCCAATGGTGAAACACAGTTACACCTTTTAGCCCACTTAGATATTGTTGCTCACTTTACACAAACCACTGCCTAGCTACAACAGACATGCCACTCACCAAAAGACAACTCCACAGATGTTACTTCTATTAAGAAGCTGCCTATTCCCTACACAGATTTCAGAGACTTATTTGGGTAATCCTAATTTAATGTGCATGCTGACAGTTCATACCTAAAGAGAAATAAAGATGGTTGGCCAGACTATTATTTTAGAACTACATTCATACTTGAAATAATAAGCCTCTCTCTAAAACTGAATAGAGAATATACAAGAGTTAAATAATTTGTATTTGACCTACCAGATAGCAAAAGATAATATAGAAAATATTTATACTTGTGATATGATTTTGGATTTGTTTACAACTTTGTAATGTTTAGGAAAAAGCAAGTTTCTAGACATTTACAGGATCCCCTCTTAAATCAGACATGGAATGTGAGACTATCTAGATGCTTCGCTAAATGTAATCTATTGCTGGGAGCAGCTTAGCTGGCTCCAGGTCTCTAATGAGGTTACAGTCCAGCTGTCGGCCATAGTGTAGTCATTTGGAGACTTCCAAACTCATGTGGTTTTTGGCAGGCCTCAGGTGTTCCCTTGGCTGTAGGTTAGAGACCTCAGTTCCTTACATCCTGGGTCTCTCCATAGGCTGCCTGAGTGTTGTGAAGATGTGGCAGCTGGCTTCCCAGAGTGAGTAGTCCAAAAGACAGAAAAAGGCCCAAGATGGAAGCTGAGTCTTTGATAACTTTATATCATAAATGACTGCCTTATGTGTAGTAACTAATTATTGTGCGATATTTGTGCCACAAATATTCAGTATATATGATAGTAAAATGTAGTAAAAAAATTGAGTCAACAATTTTGAGTATTAATTACCTTTTGTTCACTATGATTTAACTAGCTAGGTTTATAAAATTTAATTTGTAATAACGGCTGTGTTTAACAAATGGCTTACAAAAGTCCTGACAACTTAACATCTCTTACAAGAGAGAGCTGTCCCAGATTACCTCTGACTCTGCAAGTGCGAACTCTCTATCCTAGGTCAGTTCTGATAGCTTCCCAATAGCATGTTTTGTCTGTTCATTTAAATGTTCTGATTTCTTCTTCTTTTTATTTATTTATTTTTCAGTGCTGAGGATTGAACCCATGGCCTTATGCATGGGAGGCAAGCTCTCTACCAACTGAACTATATTCCCAGCCCCTAAATGTTCTGATTTCTTACAGTATATTTGGAGTCAGTATAAGTTCCCTGAACGAGGTCAGGTTTGGGTCTCAGGAAATAATATGTAGGTTCAGTGTGCGGTGTACCAGAGGAAAACTGTCTAATGGCACAGGCTCCTGGCTCTGTGCCATTGGACTGTTTATTCCATTTGTCTGATCCTGAATCCTCATCGTTTGCATCAAACAACCTTGCCTACCCTTCACCTCCTTGGTCTTAATAGGGATGAACTGAGATAAAGCAGGTGAGTTCCCTTTCTAGGTAGCAAGAGGCTTCTTCACATTCATTATCATGTGTAATCCTGACAACATCTCTGTTTAGAAGGCATTAATAATTCTGCTCCGTATCAAAAATCAGAGAGGTTAAGTGACTTGCCCAAGGTCACAGGTCTAATAAAGCTGCTCTATAAAGACGAATTAGTGATGACAGTGTTGCCTCAGAAACAATAACCTTCCCTGAAAACCGAAATCAATGGATACACATTAATTATATCAGGAAAAAAGTTATTGTTGGACTTAAATACCGACAAAGCTTTTTCACCACCTTCCCTTTGTCAATGAGGTCCCTTGGGCAGATATAAACTCAGATTTAATTAAATGAAAAATCCTACACCAGCAAATCCTCGACACACATCTCCTCATTTAGCACAGCAATGAATAATGTGATTTCTTCTGTGTTTGCGGCACAGGCAACACAAGGTTAGAGGCCAAACACTTAGGTCTGCAAATGCTGCAACCTCCCCGGTTATGTGACAGATAAATTCCCATCAATGCTGGATCAGGGGCAGGATCTGTTGTTATCGCTCAGCTCATTGAATTTCAAATGGAAAAAGAGTAGGCTGAAGTGGAAGAAGGGGTGTCATCTAGCATAAAACACGGATCTTTCATAAGGCGTGTCATGTGGGAGCCAATTGAGCAAAAGGAGAGGTGCATCAGGTATCTATTAAATGTGAGTGATTATCCAAACATTAGTGAGACATCTGAGAAATTGTCAGAGTGTGACTGTGGGGGCATGGTAAAGGCGTCTCCTAAATGCAATTCTTATGAATAGATTAATAAGAGGAAAATTCCACCTACCTGCAGCCTAGAAATGATCCTAGAATTCATAGAAATGGATGACAAGTATTAGGGCCAAAACAAACAGGGAAGAAGTGTTGGAATAGCCAAGGGAAAGTCAGCCTTCAACAGGCAACCAGAGGCAGCCTCTCTTGAGCTTTCCGTACCCCAATATTCCTGGGGCATTAAAAGGGGGCCCCATTGGGGCATATTAATAGTGAGATTTGGTATCCAAATCTTCCTCATTACAGTGCATATTATGATGAATTATTTGTCTGCAATTGTTCTCTTCTTCCTGAGTCACATAGTCCTAAGAAACATTGTTTCAGAGTAATATTACAGCAAATGCATGCTACCTTGAATTTCACGTGTATATGCACATTTGGTCAGCTTGTAAAGTTCTTCTATTAGCATGAATGTATTTGACGGCCACAGTAGTTCTATGAGAAAGGCAAGGGTGATATTACTAACTGCATTTTATAGACAAACAAGCTGAAGCTTAAAGTTTTAAGGAAATGATTTAAGGGCCCACCTTTTAAATGGGGATCTGAGGTTTAAATCTAGAGTTAAAGTGTGCATGACATTAAAATTAAGTTTTTAATCTATCTTGGGTTAATTTTTGTGTGTGGTGCGATATAAGGCCTCTAATTCTATATGTGGATTTCTAGTTTTCTCTGCACCATTTAGTGAAGAAACTTTCTCTATTGTATATTATTGGCATCTATTTCAAAAATTAGTTGTCTGGCTGGTCATGGTGGAGTAATAGCTGTTATCCCAGAAGTTGGGAACAGGAGAATTGCTTGAGTCCTGAAGTTTGGGACCAGTCTAGGCAATATAAAGAAATAATATTTCTTAAAAAATCAGTTGTTTCTAATTGTTTGTGTTTTTATTTCTAGGCTCTGTATTCTATACCATTGATCTGTGTGCCTGATTTTATGCTAATATTATGCTGATTTAATCAGTATAGTTTTGTAGTATATTTTGAATCAGGTAATACGATACTTCTAACTTTGCTCTTTCTGCTCAATGGTGCTTTGGTTACTCAAGATCATTTTTGGTTTCATGTGAATTTCAGGATGGGTTTTTCTATTTGTATGAAAACCTTCATTGGAATTTTGATAAGAAGTGCATTGAATTTGTAAATTTTTTTCAATGGTATCAACACTTTAATAATATTAATTCTTCTAATCTACAAACAAAAAATGCCTTCCCCATTCCTCTGTGCCCTGTTTGATTTCTTTCACCAATGTTTTACAGTTTTATTGTAGAGATATTTCAACTCTTTGATTAACTTTATCCACAGCTAAATTTTACTTTTGACAGTTATTAGAAATGGTATTGCTTTCTTGATTTCTATTTCAGACAGTTTGCTATTGATACATAGCAACCCTACTGATTTTTGTCTGTAGACTTTGTGTCCTGTAATTCAGTAAATTATTTTATTCGTTCTAATAGGGTCTTTGGTGATGTCTTTAGGAATTTCTCTCTATAAAATTCTGTCATCTGCAAACAAGGATAATTTGACTTCTTTCTGTTCAAATTCAGCACCTTTTGTTTTGTTCTCTTCCCTGTCTGCCTAGGACTTCAAGTACTATGTTGGATAAAAGTGATAAAATTGGCATCCATGTCTTGTTTGGGATCTTAAAGGGAAAAGCTTTTAACTTTTTCCATTCAATACGATGTTAGCTGTGGTTTTGTTATAATAATTGCCTTTATTGAGTTGAGCTTCACTCCTTTTATACCCAATTCTTTGAGAATGTTTGTCATGAAGGAATGTTGAATTTATCATACTTTTTATTTTACATCTATTTATATGATCAGATGGTTTTGGTCCTTCATTTTGTTAATATGATGTGTCACTTTTATTGACTTGTGTGTATTGAAGAATCCTTTGTGCTCCTGGGAAGAATTGTGGTGAATGATCTTTTCAATGTATCATAGTTTAATTTATTTTTATTTAATTATTTATTTTGCTGCGTTTTTATCTAGTCTTAGTAGCAAGGTAATGCTGACTTTATAGAATGAATTGAGAAGAATTTCTACTTCTTCAATTGTTTTTGGAATAATTTGATAACAAGTGATCTTAGCTTTTTAAATGTTTGATAGAATTCAGCAGCAAAGCCATGATCTATGACTCTTGTAGAAGAAAACTTATAAGAATCACTTCAGGATATTAATTCGGAGAAAGCTTTCTTTCTTTCTTTCTTTCTTTCTTTCTTTCTTTCTTTCTTTTTTATTTTATGAGTCCCAAAAGCATAGGAAGAGAAAAAAATAAATAAAGAAAAATTGACTAATAGAATTACATCAAACCCAAAAGTTTTTGCAAAGGAAAGGAAACAATAGACATTGAAGAGACAACCTACACAATCAGAGGAAATATGTGCAAACTACACATCTGACATGGGGTTGATATCCAGAATATATACGGAACTTAAAAACCCAATAACCAAAATAAATAAATAAATAAAATAAAATCATAATGGACAGTAGTCTTAAACAGACATTTCTCAAAAGGAGAACCTCAGAATGGCTATTATCAAAAGGACAATATGTAACAAATGCTGGTGAATATGTAGAAAAAGAGGAATTCTTATGCATCCTTGGTGGGTGGAAATGCAAAGTAGCTCAGCAGCCATTATGGAAAACATCATGGATGTTCCTCAAAAATTTAACAACAGATCTACTGTACTATTCCAAGTATTGGGTATACATCCAAAAGAAATGAAATCACTCTTTCAAATGATATCTGAACTCCCATATTTATTGTGGCACTATCACAATAGCCCAGATGATGGAATCTAATGTCCACCCATGGATGAATGGATAAAGAAAATGTGGTGCATGATGGAATACCATTCAGTCTAAAACAGGATGAAATCTTGTCAGTTTTTGCAAAACAAAAAACAAAAAACAACTGCAGGACTTCATGTTAAGTGAGATAAACCATACAGAAAGATAAGTACTGCATGATCTCACTCATGTATTGACTCTTTTAGAGTTGAACTCATTGAAGTTGAGAAAAGAATAATGGTTAGTAGAGGCTGGAAACAGGAAGGGGCAGTGAGGTGAGGAGAGGAATGTCAACAGACACAGTGTTACAGTTAGATAGGAGGTGTACAAATTCCAGTTATTCTTTTTTTTGCACAGTCGGATAAATATGGTTAAAAATAATGCTTTATGTATCTCAAAATAAGTAGAAGAGAGGATTTTGAACATAGTCACCATAAACAAATGATAATATTTACAGGTGATAGATATGATAATTACCTTGATTTGATCATTACATAATGTAGACAGAATTAAAACATCACATTCTACCTCCAAATATGTATAATTGTTGTGCATCAATCAAAAAACAGTGAAGACAAAAAAATAAAAGAATGTGCCTGATAATGATGAGACCAAACCCAGGACTTCAGTTCCTATGGAAACACAAGTCAGGGACCAAACTGTATGCTGATGTGTATAGTTTGGGATGGCTTACTACAGATGAACTGGAGACAGAAAAATTCAAGTCTAATCCTGAAACCAAGTTAGAAATAGAAGATACACTAACAAAACCAACCAAACGCAGTCAACCAAATAAGTACCATATTCCCTAAAATGAGAGCAGTGTGGAAGAAGAATTTTCCAATTGTTATATCATCTCCATTGCCTGTGCTGTACACACTTTTGGGCCTTGTGACTCACGTTCATTCCTGTTTTATATTCATTTAGCATTCAATGTCTGAGAGCCCACAATGTGTCAAATATGAGCATTAAGATAGTCCTGTTTTACTGGGAAAAGAATGAACAGATGTTCAGTCTTAACTTTAACAGAAGTCGAAGAAAAGAAAAGAAAGACCCTTAGAGGGAATCAGATCAGACACAATGCTGTATGAATTAACAGAAAGTAACAACTACATCTGATTTAAAGAGGACCAGGTTAATGGTATAGAGCCAATGATAGTTTAGTTGAGCCTTAGAAATGAATAGACTAAGTCTGCAGAGATTGCCGTGAGTGCAGAGGGTCAGTAGGGGGATTTGGGAGGGAAGGCAGTCTGTGTTCTCTCTCTCTCTCTCTCTCTCTCTCTCTCTCTCTCTCTCTCTCTCTCTCTCTCACACACACACACACACACACACACACACACACCACAGACACTTTGGACATCCACCAAGTGTCCACCAAGTGGAAGAGTTCTGAGAGGTATTTGTAAACCAGAACACTCTTGATCTCAGTCACTTTGGTTACAATGTCAGATACAAATGTACTTTGTCTTAGTGTCTCATTTCTAGCTTCTTTAAACCCATGCTCAGCCTGCATCATAATTTTGGTTTTACACTTTTAGAACCATTTCTAATAGACATTCTCCCTACTGCACACAAAGCACGAACACTGTGAGGTTTCCATGGTCACTGTGAAAAGGAAGGCATGAGTCAAGTGCTCTCAATTCAAATATCTTGGCTCATCCAGCACCAAAGAAGCTTGAAGCATATGGTTTCCAAACTTGAAGCCCTTTTTCTGTAATCTGTTACTCACAGGCAATCAGGATTTAGGACTTCACCATTCTTCTCAGCTGCTGGAGATGACAGAGGAAAAGTACCATTTTTCAAGAGAGTCATGGACAGATGTTGTAGCAGCCAGGTGGATGAGAGCCCCAGTTCATAAAGCTGAATGCAGGAAAGGTGGCTCCATGTTTCCCAGGCAATTATCCACTGAGTGCCAAGTAGGATCTACTAGCAGACACGACTTAGAGCACCCACGTGTATGCAATGCATGAACCCAAGTTTGTGACAGTTAAGGAAACACAGAAATGACCAGGCATATGGTGGAAACAATTTATCTCCCATTTACTTGAATGTGATCTCAAAAAGCTGTTTTCTCAAGAGGAGAAGAGGGAGATTGAAAACCATAACAATGATAATAATGATGATTATCTACTCTGCTATTTTACAGATGAGCAATGTTTTAATGGAGCTATTGTACCAACAACTAGAACTTGATGGAAAAACTAAGTAAGTCTGTTGTATTGCTTTTGTCCTCAAGGACAAATGCACCTAGCATTAAAGGATGATGGTGGGCTACAGAAAAGATGCCCATGTTACCTTTTGTCAGTCTGCACATGTTACCTTTTGTCAGTTTGAAGCCTGGGAGATGTTTTTTATTATTAGTTTGGATTTATTGATTTTTCCCCATGCACTTTGGGGATTAACATTCTGGCTTTGGTTTAACAGCAAAAATGCACATTTCTATCTGTTCATATTGCTGCTGTCCTCCCCCTTCTCTTCCTCTCTCTGTGGCTCCAGGTGGGACTCAGGGACTGGCATGACATATTTGTTTGTTTTTATCAGTTGCAAAGTCAGCAGGAAGATGCACCAGCAATATTGGGTATTAAAGATGGCTCTACAGGAACTAAGGAGAGGTGATATAACATGTAGAGAGAGATTTTTAAGTGACTTTGATCCTATACAGTCTTGGTTTATTGTGATTTCTTTAGACCTATCTAACAATATTCTTGAAATCTAAGAAATAGCATCATTCATAGTATAATACATTTTAGTAAATTAATAATGCTATACTACAAAAATTGTTGTTTAGAGCAAAAATAATCTTTCTTTGGTCCTTTGTTTAGTATCTAAGCACCTTTCTCATTTATTACATGCCAGTATGTCAAAAGACATCTGTTGAGTATGTGAAACATCCTAACATTCAGAATTTCCCCAGTTTTCCTTGACTAGCCTCCCAACAGATTGAGTGATGGCTACACCATTTTGAAAAATAACGATGGACATTAACAGCAGCCACCATTTGATGAGTAGTTGAATCAATCCATCTCACTTTCATGTAGATTATGTTTTCTCTTTATAACACACCAAGAATCTTACAAGGAAGATATTAGCATTCGTTTTATAGGCAGGAAATCTGAGGCTCAGGATGCTTAGGCAAGCAAGGTGAGAGAGGGTAGAATTTGGACTTGATGCTGGATGGTTAAATACCCACATCGCTGCTCTATTTGCCACACCATACTGCTTCTTATGTACATGTGTTTTTCTCATGCACATAATACATATCTCCATCTGCCAGTTCAATTAAACTTTAAATGTTGATTGCATCATACCTTTGAGAATGCAAATTTGGAAACATGATGGTTGCTGCCCTATGGACAGAATAACTTGCCAGAACTAACTACACCCAAGGCAGGTAGGTATAAGTGTCTTAAGAGGTGAGCAGACAAATTGTTACATGAATTTCAGGAAGATATCTATTATCTGGTTTCAGAATCTGGAGGTACTTTCTAGAGAATGCAATGGAATTAAATTCTGGCCTACTAATGTGATTAGTGCTTTTGACAATAAAACTACATCCATAGATTTTGTATATGGAAGCTGAGGGGTAAATGCATGTATTCTCAGTTTGGAGGGTTTTAAAAAACACGAGAAAGCGGTTTTTATTTTTTAAATAAGAACAAGGATGAATATATTATTTTCTCTTAAGAAATTTTGTGCTAGAGTATTATTTTGGTTTACTCTCAATATAATGTTAAAGAATGAGCCTTGGAATCAAAAGCCCATTAACAAACTCTTGTCTCAACTTTATTGCCTCTTTTTCATAGAGGCCACTCAATCTCATCAGGGCCCCATATTTTCCCTTTTCAGAGCACCCTGAGCTGTTCCTTTGAAGCATTCATTGTGATTGGCAATAGCATAATTCATCATGATTTTTATTCTGGTTTTTGTTGGGCACTTTCTTCACTGGACTGAACATTGCATGAAGAAACAGCTCTGCCTATCTCGTGCATCACTGCGTCTCCTTTGCACAGACAGTTTCTAGCACACAGTAGGCTTTCATGATGTGACTGTTGAATAAATGAAGATATTAGCATTTGTTTTACAGGCAGAAAATCTGAGGCTCAGGATGAATAATTGAAGAATAAACGAAGAATTGAATTAGAATCCTAACTTAACCTCTCATAAGATGAAGTGATCTTGGAACATTTTTTTTTTAATTAATGTGCCGATCCTTAGTTGTGTAAAAAGGAGGAAAAATAATCCATGACACAAAATAATAACAGGGGATTATTTGAAAAATAATTTGAAAAAATTTTTTTGAAAGCATTTAAGTAAGTAAAGAACAGCTCAGCCAGTGATTCATAAGATGTTATTTTGCATTTTAATTTCTATTAATTTCAAAGTGCTATGCTAATATTTGCTTACTTTTTTTTTTTTTTTTTAGCGCTAGGGATTGAATTCAGGGCCCCCTCTCATGCTAGGCTAAAACTCTACCACTGAACTACAACCCCCCAGCCACAATATTTGTTATCTAGTATTATCCTTGTTGTTATAATTTGTAACAAACATAAATTCAGGAGCATAGGCTAAGACTGAAGTCAATGCAGAGTGTCTATTGTGTTGCCCAGCTTCTGAAGTAACATGGCAGAGCCTCATGGGCAGATCTGTGCTACAGAGCACGATGCTATTAAGTTGCCAATGAAAACCTTTAATAACCCTGTATTTACGTGCCATCATGGAACTTCCAAAAATTATCTTCTGGGACCATGACCAGACCTAGTCTAAGGATTTGGTAATTGCTTTTGCTCAATCTGAGTACAATCTGTTCCACTACTTTTGAGTTATGCAAGGGTGAAATAAATACAGAGCAAGCTTGCAAGCTATATTAAAGAAACTTAAGATATGCTTTGCACAAGGATAAAAACTTAAAAATGCCTGAACTTTCAAAGTCAAAACTTCCATCAGGAATAAAATGTAGAAAACCCAGTGGAAATATCTTGTAGTGCTTTTAAATATGATGTATGATATTATAACCACCAAGATGAAGCTATAATAGCCCCTTCCCCATATCATGAAATATGGAAATAAGGATAGCTTTAAACAATCTTCCCAACCAAAAAAAGATCTGTTTCTCTTGGTGTGTAAGTGTATATGTGTAAAAAGCCTATCAAAGCCAGTGAGACTGAAATATAACCACATTTTTCTTTTTGCTCAAAACCAAATGAGCAGCTCAATTTTAGGAACTTGTAAAATGTCTCCCCTTTTTCATCTACTTAAAAATGTCTTATATTTTAAGTTACTTAGTCTAACTATATTTGTCTTCATATATTATGTTTTTTTTAAAGAGAAAGAGAGAGAGAATTTTAATATTTATTTTTTAGTTATCGGCGGACACATCTTTGTTTGTATGTGGTGCTGAGGGTCGAACCCGGGCCGCACGCATGCCAGGTGAGCGTGCTACTGCTTGAGCCACATATCCAGCCCCTATATATTATGTTTTTAAAAAATCATTTTTGTTTCCACTCAATTCTATTATGACCATCATTAAAATATTTCCTGGAATATGGAGTATTTTAAGTTGATATAAAAATGATTTCAACTACAGATGGTTAAGCAAGTCAAACTCAGGCAAATCAGAATTAAATTAATAATCTGTTAAAAATAACCTACCTTTAGGAAAAGTTATGAAATCTATGACTGGAAAAATGTGATCATACCTTGATCAGTTAAAATGCACAGGGCAAAATCTTGGGAGGTGAAATTTACCAACACATTTGAAGTTGCAACGAGAAAGAGACAATTTAAACATTTATAATAAATGGATAAGTTGACACAGTAATCATCAGTTTTATTAATTGGACCTGACTAATCCTTTATCAATGGTAATGATATTGATATAAAAATTAACAGCAGGAACAACTATTTATCTTAAAATACACACTTTTTTTGGTCAATATTCGTGCATTAATATTCTAAATTAATTTTCATATTTACATTGCAAAGATACATAATTCTGTTTATCTCAGATATCAGATTTTCTGATTGCATGATCAAATTCCTGAGGGAGTTAATACTTAGTTATCTGTGACTGGATATGGAGATAAATGAATCTCAGCATCTCTTACTAAATAGGATCTGTATTTTATTTCAAATGTGAACCTTATGTCTCAGAATAGACCAAATATCAGAGAGTAAATGACTCGAATGAAAAGCTTCACCATCAATAAATAGCATTACATGCGGGTAACAGTTGTAGTACATCTTTTTCTATTTTGTTTTTCCATATGGATTATTATTGGCTCTTTATGCCTGGCATTCTCCTTTATTAGTACTGCATTATTTCACTATTCTTTTAGCTTCCAATTGTTCTTTCTTTCTTTAGGATGGTCTGACTCTCACTGTGATGACAGGGTTTCCTTTCAGTGTTATCATCTATTTTAGTTCTCCTAGATTTACTGGAAAATCTTGTAGAATTTCCCAGAATTTTTGCACATTTTTATAGCTCCTAAAATTTGAAAGCAATTAAGTAAGTAAAGAACAGCTCAGCAAGTGATTCATAAGATGTATTTTGCATTTTAATTTCTATTAATTTCAAAATAATTGATGTGTTACAAGAATTAAAGAAATAACACACAAGTACCAACAATTCTTAGAACTGCTTCCTGTCTGTATTTCACCATCAGTATCAGCTCATGATCAATGGAAACTTCCATACTTATTGGACTGAATGGTCATATGAAAACCATCTCTGGCTTATACTAGAGAACAAATGCCATCAAAAGGAGAGGAAAGAGCAAGAGGAAAGAGAGACAGAACAGCAGGTACAGGGGAAACAGCTTCTGTGTCTTATTGATGTCTACTCTGTGCCACATGTAGGACTAGATGTATTATTTCCTTTATTCTCACAATATACCAAAGACTGGATATACCCTTCTTGCATAAGATGGAAAAAGCTAAGAAAATAATCAAGCTCTTTAACTTGCTCAAGGTCAACTAACCCATAAGTAGATAATGGCCTTTGTCCCAAATTTATTTATATGGTGCATTTTATTTTATAAGTTGGTATGTTTTCGATCACAAAGAAAGGAGTCTGAGTGATGTTCAAAGACTGATGTGCAAAAAAGAAAGAAGTAGTCAGTGTCCTTGGAAGATTATCCAAGAAACAACCACTGGACCAAGCAATGAACATTATGCATCTTGGAAAGAAACTCTGATGTGGGGCAAGAACATTTCAGCTGGCTTTTCCAGGGATTAATGAGCCATGCCTAAAACCTTCCTACTGTCTGTGCCCTGATATCATGCTTACCAGATGTCTGTGGTCTAATGTGCCTTCTGATTACCCTGGAGAGATGCCTAAGTTGGTGGTCATGAAAAAGTGGGTCAATTCACAGCAGAAGAAATTAAATTAGCTTCCTGGTTTATTGACAACTCATTTGAGAGTTTGCTTAAAAAGTCACTTCCTCTGAATCAGCTTCTACACCTTGACAACACCACCAGACTTCTAACCAGCAGAGCTGAGTTCCAGACCCAACAAGGAGCTGCCTTTGAAATTGCCTTGGCTTTGCAAGACCATACCTTGACATTATCTCCCTCACCATCTTTCACTTTTTTTTTTTGTTCTTTTTAAAGACAAGACTAAAGTCTAAGAGCAACAAGTGAGAAAGGACTTTTAATCATAATCTATTTTGCTTGTGTCTCCCCTGAATAAGCATCTTTATTACACTGGATATTCTTAATAATGATCTGTAGATGACCCTCATGTTTTTGGGAAATTGTTCTCTGAATATTGAAATCTACAGGTTTGTGCTACACAATTAAAAAATCTAAACTGATTTCAGACACTCAATTTTTCTAACTCTAGACTCCCACTCCTATTCTCTTTTAGGTATCTTTCTCTGACTTTAAAGTTGATGATCCTTCCTTAATACCTTTTTTTTTTTTTCTATTTTATAGCATCCTTTCCAGAGTTCTCCTCCACCTCCTTAACATTCCTCCTTCAGCTCATGATCTTCTGCTCTCTGGCCCTTAAATTTTGCCGCCATTTCCTGGTCATCTGTTTCACTCTTCTCTCTGTTCTGCAATCTGCTGAATCTGGAGATCTTCATATTTTTCATGAATTTAGTTATCACAGGTATGCTTAGAAATCCCAAGTCTATTTCTCTAGTACAGTCCTTACTTCCTCCCATATGTGTGGGGTCATTCTGAGCTATCCATGAAAAATAATATCCATTAGAAATAATTGCAGCAATGGCAATATCTCAAGCTCCAAATTCAGTATATCCCAAATCCACTGCATTATTTTCATTCTGACTCGGTATCTCTTGAATATTTCATCTAACATGGCATTTTGGTAAAATCTCTTCTATTAAAATTTTGACCTCATCTCTATCTTAATATTCTTCCTGATGCAGAACAAATATTATAAATCCTAATATCTTTACCATCCAAGTCTATCTAGAAGTTAGCCTCTCTTTTCTATCTCAGCATTGAATGGCATTCAGGCCTCCATGATCTTTCACCTACAGTATTACAATAATCTTGTCAAAGGTCTCTGCCCCATTCTTGCTCTTCTAAAATCCATCCTCCATGTAGTCACCAGAATAAAGTTTCTGAAATAGAAGTTAATTCATTATAACCATGTGAGTAAAATTCTGCAATGTATCCTCATTATGCACAGTTTAAAATACAATTTGCTCAAAATGGTAGGGGCATTTTGTAGGACTTATTAGGATGTAAATCATCATATCATTTTCAATAATCCTCAAGGATTAAAAATTACTGGATGAAACCATGGACTGATCCCTCTTGTTGAAGCAGACTCTTTTCTGGGATTCTTTGCTTAAGGTTCACTTGAATTTCCTCTTTTCACTCCAGGTATCCTGTCTCTGACTTATTGACATTATCTTCTCCATATCTCAATGTTGAAATTTCTCAAAATTGAAGCTTATGGTCAACAGAGTACTCACTTTGATTTCCTCTGTATTTGAATGACTCATTTTTTTTCTTTCCTTGTGACATCTCCTTTACATTCTAGACTCGTAGAGTCAAACTCATATATTTTCTGAGATGAATTGGAGACTATGCCAATGAATGGGATAACCATTCATGCACTCTGATTAGAAGTAAACTTATGACTCCTGATTCTTCTCTTCCTGTAACCCCTGTCATGTAATGCAACCTATAGCCTTTTAACTTTTCTCCTCATTCGTTCTAATCTCTTCCTTTGTCTCCATTTTCACTCATGTTCCTTTGATGTAGCTATCAGCATCAGAACACCATGGTGGCCTCCTATCTTCTTCCTCATGTGCTCTGCCCACAGTAAATTCCATCCCACTTATAAACCAGAGAGATATTTTTAAAACAGTCATCTGATGAAATTTCTGCATCTACTGGAAAGATGAGCTTTCTTTCTTCAATGTGGTTTCATCATATTTTCTTTGAAGGTGAAATTAATTCACAGAGATTCGAATCTATATTTGCCATTGGCTTTGCACCCCATCCCACATAAGGTATGGGGTAACATAAGATATTAAAGTTCTTGCTTTGCACCCCATCCCACCTCCAGTCACATTATTCTTTCTGCCTTTGGGATCTCCCCCCATCCCGCCTGTCTCTGTAATAATTTTAATTCTAACAAAGCGTTGTATCCCACGTTGAGTCTTACATTCTTAGGCAACCTTCTCTCATTTAGTTAAATTCTCTCAATATCCTAATTGCAGTTTGAAATTTTGCATTGATTTACTTGCTTCCTGTTTGATCTATGTCTTTTCATCCAGTAGATCATATGATTTTCAGGTCCACAGTGTACCTCTTCTTGTCCATATTTTGTATCCCCAGAACTTAACTCCAAACCTGGATCCTTGAATAAATGAATAAAACTTTTTGTATGGAATTGATGTTCTTGAGCCTCTCTAGCCTTTTTTTTTGTGTTCACATCTATATAAAGTCATTGAATGGAGGTAAATTAGGGGTATTGCTGATCTGAGTTTTTTTTATATCTTGAAGTGTGTGTTTGAGGAGAAAGCATTAACATCTTATTACTGGGCTTTTTAGCATTTGGCACACCCCTTTTCTCCAAATATTAAGTGCATATCATACTGGCTTCACGCCTGGGAGTGCTGAGCAAAATAATATGCAACATAAAAGCATTTTGTAGTGTCTAAGTGCCACATAGAAACTCACTGATGGCTGCCATCATCATCATCATCATCATCATCATCATCATCATCTACTACATAATTATAGTGCTATGGAAACCTTAGGAATAAAGTCAGTAATTCCATCGCAGGAATGGACAAGAACATATTCTATATATTAACTGCTTAACTGACTCAGCAATGATTTCATTCACATAAAAGTGTAAACTAACTCAAGAAAATATGAAATTAACAAAAGATCCAAATTAATATTTTCCTTTCTAATGGGCATGTTAACCACGTTTTACTCTAGGGATTTTATGTTGAAAATATTTCTCTAAGTAGCCATCTGACATTCTTGAAGTCACATGACACTAATAATCACATGGAGTGCTCATGTTGCCCCTAAGAATTAAGGATTGTGGACTAAGGCCAGAACATAAGAGAAAAGCTGCCTTCAAGGTTTTGTCCTAGCAAGAACTTGTAGGACCCTTGGGAAAGGCATTTCACATTTAGCGACTTACTTTTAAAATGAAAACAACAAAGCCTTCCTCCTGAGTTTGCTCTGAAGAATATATATGTGAAAGTACTCTTTACCATATGGATGGTTATGACAATGTGATTTTATATGGTTTTATTGAAAAGAGTCCCTCAAATGCAGCCAAGCACATTGGGTTAATTGAAAGTCAGATAAGGTAAGAAGAAAGGTAGAGACAGTTTTCCTTTTCATATAAGGTATGAAACTCAGAGCCACCTAAGATTTCTTTTGAACTTGAGTGACATGAGGTATCAAAATGCTTGCTTCAAACACTGAGAAACTTCCCACTCGCAACCGTTTTGTCTATGAGATGCATGGCACTGAGATATATGGAAGTACCTTTCATCTGTACTTTTTATGTTTTAGACATGCAATTGAAACGAGTTCCCAGAATCTTATATCTTATGTGTCATAATCGGGTTCCTTCCATCTCTTCTGTAGCCCATAATTTATCAGCTCTATTTTTATTACTCCCATTTAACAGATGAGTAATTGGATTCAGGGAGTTTAAGAGGCTTGCCAAAGATTACTCCTCTACAAACTAATTGCTGCATCTTTGCAAAATTATATTAACATTTGATTATTTGCTATTCTTTGACCAGGGCTCAGCATCAGTGGTGTGAGGGAGACAGAGTTCTGATCTCTCCAATTTCCAGAGAAGGTGCCTTGCACACTCTCTTACCCATAAACCAAGATGTAATCAGCCTGAATTTTCATAATGATTCTAGATTCTTCCCAAAGGACCTTTGTCTTTACAATTTGTTTTTTCCACTTTAGATAAACTAAAATTGGACACACCAGGTGTCCATTGTTTTCTGACCTCTTCTCTAGGACAATATTTTTATCTCATCCTCTGGATCTAGGCACTTGGGTGATGCAAGAACTCTCTGTGGAGCTGTTATTGCACCTTCCTTCTATCCCTGTGTACCGCTTAATTTTTAACCAACACAAACTTGTATTTTCCCCACGTTGGGATACACTGTTGTTAATTTGGGCAGTATATAAATTTTGCTAGTGCAGAAGTGGATTTTCAATTCCACATCCCCAAGAAGTATTGGTTGGCCTAGTCAAGTGTGGATGTCTATATCTGGTCCCAGCAATCCTGGCTAGTATGGGAAGGAGCCTGCTGTAGCCAAGTGATCTGTGGAAGGTCAATTCCCAGATGGAGGTAGTTTAGAAGGCAACCATATCAAAGTCCACAATAGCCCCCACTCCCTGAGGGCCAGGCATGCTCATCCCTGAAAATATTCCCTGTTTTTCCCTCTCCTGTATATTGCTATGAGACCTCCCTCCATTTGCTTAAAGGACAGGTAACTTAGAAAAATCGTTCTTTAAGTGTGGTCTGAGCACCAATGGGGATCTCTGAAGCCATTTCAGGGGATCTGTGAAGGTCTTCCTTTCATAATAATGTAACTCTTGCTACTGGGATTTCTTTACACCCTTCAATCAAAATGACATATCAACAAGTTGAGTATAGAAATAAGTCTGAGAATCTTGGTTGTCATCTAACTCAGACTTTATGTTTACCAATACTACTTTTCAATTTTTATTAACTTTTGTTTGGGAGAAAGTAGTTTATTCCATTAAAATAATGTGGTGCTTCAATAAATTTAACATGTTATAAGTTTATTATGAACGTTTTAAAACGAATTTATAACTATTTCTAATTTTTCATTTTCAATTTCTAATATAAATGTTGGTAAATACAATCCATATAAACAGGACTTCTTGAGAGTCCTCCATGATTTTTAAAACTGAAAATGGGTCCTGAAACCAAAAAGTTTGAGAGTCACTGGACTAGAGTCATTTACTTTTATTTAATTTGAAGTCAATGGAATTAATGGGTTTCAAAATAAAGATAGAGGAGAACATATTCCAGATTTTTAAAATACTAGTGTGAGCAGTAAATATGATTCTTCTTTTGTACCAACTTCGGTCACTGGTAGTACGTTTCTGGAGGTCTGTCCAAAAAAATTATTGAAACCAATTGCAAAGATCAATGAATTTTGTCTGTAATGGAGTTAAGAGAGTGAAGTCATATTTGCCATATCAGAATCAATTATGTGTGATTGACAAATACAAGAACAGTATTTCCTCAAGACGAAGATGCCTTTGGGATTTAATGGAATTCATGAGGCCTTGCTACAGAAACTATTTTAAAAATCATAGATTATTCATCATATATCTAAATGAAGATCCATGCCTAAAACTCTAACAATGAAAATAATGACAACAGCATGAAAATAACTAAAATACATTTCATTATTATGCAATATGCACTGTGTAAGTTCATGTGTTATCATGTATTTTATATCTTTGTATCTGTGTCCTAGATATTATTATTATAGTTTCTACATTTGGAAATGAGGCCAGAGAGAAGTAAGGAAACATGTACCTAAGTTATGATAATGGGATTGGATGCTGATATTCTGACACCAGACTCAAACATCATCAGAGCTAGATAGTGCTGCCTCTGTTATTCTCTGTGATAGATGACCAAGATGATTGTGCACTTTTAGCCTTTCATCAAGAGGTAGAGTCTCCGTTTCCCTCCCATTTGTAATCTGTGACTTGAATTGCTCAATAAAATGTAACCAGATGTTGTTTGGGGAGTTTTGAGGCTGAGTCTCAAAACACCTTGTATCTTTCCTCTCGCCCTTGCCTTCCACTCTCCTGCGTTTAGCTACCCTGTGAGCAAACTTGCAGCAGGATGAGACAAATCATTCCATCTAGCTCATCTTTAACCAGCTAATCTGAAACCAGCCAATCTGAAAGCTAACTCATGACTAATGGATGAGCCCAGCTGAAAGCAACCAACCCTATTCAGATCAGCTGAACTGCCCAAATGAGCCCAGTGTAAATGACAATGAATGGACTTGTGAACCTGACAGCTGGTTATGGTTTTAAATCATTAAGTTTTGGCATGACTTTTTATGCCCAAATTAATAAATTTCAAGAGAGAATAAAAGTAAGTTGTTATAATACCTAAGGAAAAAAAACAAAGAAAAATAAACAAGTCCTGAAACAGTAGAAAAGAATAGAAATGCCTATAGAATAAGTAATGTATAAAAAGCTCTAGAGTTTCCTTTTTATTTCCACGTGAGTTCCTGCCTCCACTTGTTCTTTAATATAGTTTAACATGTAAAAGAACTAAAAGAAACATCAAAGAAGTCAAGATGTGTCACATTTGGGAAAAGTAATAAAAGAAGGGTAGAAGGAGGAGTGAAAATGGAAAAAATAAAAAAGGAAAGGAAAGAGATTTAAATACACACCGAAAAAGCACACATCAGTTTCTCTGTATTATTTTCAGCATTTCCAGGTCTTTCAGGGTTAGCAAGTAGGGGGAGAAAAAAAAAAGTTGCTGCCTTGGGAAGAAAAGTAGAAAAGAGGGAGTTAGAGCAAATATGCTGATGTTAGGTGTGTTTGGTTATGAAAGAGCAAGAGCCAGATTGGAAAATATGGCAAAGAGTAAGTGTAGCACTGTGCCCTATATATAAATCCCCAGAGTGGAATTTTACTTTGGGATGACAGCACTTGTGAAAATGGCATCTTGAAGCATAATTACTAACCACCGTGCATACAGATAAGGCTCTTCTTTAACTGGAAACATTAATCCCCAGAGGGTCCTCCAATCTCATCAAGGCCAGTAACCTGTCTAGAATTCCTAGATACTTATGACAAATGGACATAAATGGCACAAATGGAAATCTGTTGGCTTATTTCCCAAGTTCTGTGGCTGCTGTTAGTTTGACTAAAACACTCGGGTGGGTGTCTGTTTTGAATACGCACAGGGTAGGGAAATCCATTGTTCTTCCCGTGTTCTGTCTTTGATGGGGTCTACAGGGTCATGGCTGTTCTGTATTGAATTATGAATGGCAAGAGGACCACACAAATGTGTGTGATAGAGTTTGAGGAACAGGACGACTGGAGAATGAGGACTTTAAAACCTTTTTGACTTCCTTCTCAGTAGTTGACCATAAACTTGAGTTTTAAGCTAATGGATTAAACAGAAAAAAAGAAGAAGGGATTTTGGAAGGTGATTTGCTTTATCTTCATCTATCAGGCCTGCCCTTGCTCTTTTTGCCAAACAGAAGGAGTTGGCAATTTTATTATCAGAGCCTTGGTTAGTGACAAGCTCCTACTGAGTGGAGTTACTGCACCTAGAGGAGAGGAGACCATGTTCTTTCTCTTGAGTCCTCCGGTTGAGATTTTCGCAGAGTACACTTTTTTTGGGGAAAGATCGCCAATTTCTCATTTTCCACACTCTAGGTATTTGTAGCAATGTGTGCTCACTGCCACAATATTTCCATCCATGTCTTCCCCAAATAGAAAAACCAACTTTCATTTGTTTGTTTTTTTGGATGACATCATTGAGGATCCTGGTCTTCCAATCTAGATTCAATTGGTTGTTTTTTTGTTTATGTTTGCTTGTTTGCTTCCTTGTTTATCTTTCCTTTGTGGTGGAAAGTATATGAGAGTAAAGCAGAGAATGGATATGTTTGGAATATATTCTCAGGCATCTAAGTGTAAGTCACTTGATCTAGCCAAGCTTTTTATCAAGTAATCTGCAGTGGACTCTCAGGCTCTGTACTACATTGTAAAAGGAGAAATTACTCTCTTGAATCTTCAAGAGGTGGATGGCATGAAAGTACAGAGATTTTAGGGTCGCTCTGTCAAAAATTTAATTCTATTAAATTTTTATCCCTAAGCCTCCTTCAAGACAGTGGTGTTTCAGGATGAGCCAGATAAATAACTAATGAGTTGTCTCAGGCTTATCAACTTGTTCTTGGATGAGTTTGCAATCTGTTGGACTCATGACTCTTCCATAATCTATCACAATTGTAGGATAAGAGCCACTCAAGATCTATATAACATAAACTGACTTAATGAGAAGATTGTTTTGATATTTCTTTCTTTCTTTCTTTCTTTCTTTCTTTCTTTCTTTCTTTCTTTCTTTCTTTTTTTTTTTTTTTTTTTTGTACTGGGGATTGAACCCAGGGATTGTTTAATATCCCCAGCCCTTTTAAAATTTTATTTAGAGATAAGGCCTCACTAAGTTGCTGAGGCTGGCTTTGAACTTGTGATCCTCTTGCTTCAGCCTCTTGAGCCACTGGGACTACAGGTATGTACCACTGCACCTGGCAGTTTGATATTTCCTTGGCTTACAGATTAAAAAAAAAAAATAGCTGATCTATTTTGGCCACCCTAATAGTAACCTATATACTGGAAAACACCCTAGAGTTTCTATAGATACGAAACAAGGTTTTCCCAGAAACTGTCCTTGACTCCAAAAGAGACATTTCTTGAATATTACAGTGCACAGAAATCTTTGCAATTATGCATTTGAAGAAACTGATTTTTGTGGGGTCGATATGACTCATTTTTAAAATGTAATCTGAAATTACAGCTTCGGGTCAAGAGAGCTTTTCTTAATCCATTTCAGAAAAATCTTAACTCTACAATCCATTACTTTGACGGAAAAATACCAGCTCTCGCTCTAGAGGCAAACGTTGGCATACTGAAGTGCCAAGCTGAGGATTTGTGTGGAGTAAGGAAGTAGAAGAGTTAGAGCAATATGAGACCTGAGAGCAGCATAGCTAAATCTCCCTGGAGCTAAGGAATCTTAAGCAGAAATGAGCACTATATTTAAATATTTCTCAACCAATTATAAAGAGAAATATTTAGGGAAAAAAATGGATTCTATAATGTGAAATTTCCATCACAATTAACTTTACTCTCCGAGCTAACTTCACAGATTCAATCAGAGTAAATGGCTGGAAAAGGATTTTTATCCTGTAATTTCCTTCCCTCCATATGCCACAAATCAGGTTCAGTTACATGTTAAATATCTGTATGGTTCATTTTGCTTATCCTCTCCCCACAATTTCAAAGCTAAACTGGTAGTTGGGACTATCTTTGGCTTAGGCTTTCTTATGTCATTATGTTCATTTCCTCCCTTTATAGATCACCTACTTCTTTTCAATAGGCAAATTTGCTACTTAATGAAGGGTTCACAGATTAGTATGTTGACTGAGTCCTGAGTTTTAAGTTTTAGTTGTTTATTTTGAATTTTGTATCACAAAAGCACAGAGTGGCACGTTTTCTATAAAACAGTCTAGCAGGTGGCCGGGGACATGAAGGGTCCAAGAGAATGGTTGATCTGCTCTTCACCTCAGGATCAAGTATTCTGAACCATACCTAGGAGATTGGATGGTCGAGATTTGGAAGTTACTTCTGCTTACTTAAGATGTATGTGTTTTGTTCATTCTGGAAGCCCATGACCTTCATTCTAACTTGTTAAGATGCATTCTATGGCCAGCTGCTTTTGTCAGGAAAGGAATGTTACTACCATGGGTCCTTCTTACCTTGTATGGAGGTGGGGTTTTTGAGAACTGAGAATGGAGGTGTACAAAGATGGTGACCTTCATAGAGGTCTGGATATATAGGAGCAGCAAAAATTCAAGCAGGCTACTTACATTGTGGAGATCAACTTCCTCTCTGTAACTAGATTGGATCCTTCCCAGACCAATCTGTCAAAACCCATTCCATTAGTCCCCTGGCGTTAGTGAGATCTAGGAAAACTGATGGGAAGGTAAAAATTAGAGAAACCATTATGGACAACAAGAAAGTAGAGAGGTTGGAGAAGATGGCCAACCTGAGAGGCAAGCAAATGAAGGAAGAAGTCAAGGCAGAGCTAGCAAAGAACTCTCTAGAGTCTAGCACTTAAGTGGTACTGTGGTACATGGTACTGTGCTTGGCACATCTTAGACACTCAGGAACGGAATTTGAATGAATTCTTTTAATCAACATAATAAGACACATATACGTCAAATTTCCATTTAGTATAGACATGAATGCTAAGTTCACACCTAATTTTTTGTAGCTTTATATTAATTTATTGAATCTCAGATCATTTGAGGAAGCTGTAAAACAAACATTGAACTCTTTCTCCACAAAATGCAACTATAAACTCTTGTATATCATTTTCAGTACCTATGGATCCTCTAAAGCCCATTTAAAAATTATAATATCTTGGGCGTAGGATAGGTAAGTAATCTTTCTATGCTTTTGCAACAGTTTATACTTTCTACTTTACAATTTTCCATTCAAATGAAACATAAATGCCTAGATTCTTCCTACTTCCTTCATCCTACTTATATTTCTCTCATTTGCCATTCCACTAAATTGCTTTGAAATGGCCCATATGCATGTACAGAAGTGAGATCCACACATCTATGAAAAAAGTGCTAGCATTTCTAAATATATTCCATGTATTCGACCAGGAAAGGAAAGCCACCCAAACACTTAAACCAACAGTAATCTGTAGGTACATTGAATAGTTCTAGATTGAGCTGATATTTTTTATCATACTCTTAATATATCTACTAAGGTTGCACCCAGTTCTGAAGGTCTCCATAAAGAAGTCCACTGTGGTAGGAAGGAAGCATTTGCAGAGATGGCATATAGAAGCTCAGCTCAGCCAGAAATCAATGGGTCAGAATGCAGCAGCATACCACACTTGGGCCTAACTTTTTGGAAACAGTAGTTAGCAACTCAAAACAAAGAATTACTTGCTGTTAGGACATTTCTCCTGATAGAGTTATATAATGGTTGTACAAGTCAAAATTGGAAGGAAATACGGACTTCAATGATCCAAACAATTTTAGACCAAACCATTTTGACATGCTTGACACAATCATAAGTTCACATATTAGTGTTGTAACAGAATTCTTAACAAGAGGAAAGTGGCTTCTATAGTTCCTCTTGTTTGAAGTTAGAAATCAGAAAAAAAAAAAAAAAAAAACTTCATGAAACTTAGTGTTACAAAGTCATAAAGTGGCTTTACAGAAGACAGAGGTTGTCCATTTGGGAGCTCCATCAGAATCACCTGGTGAGTTAAAGCTGTGCATTGCTGTAGTTTCCTCTGCCCAAGATCTAGGGAGAGGATGGGAGTAAGCAATGGACAAGCTGAGGAAGAAATCACTCATTAGGTCTTACTATGGGTCCATTTTGCATTTTCTCTTTGTCATTTTTATATTCCAATAAAATATTTTCTCTGTGAGGAAGCATAGCTTGCTGATTAAATAAATGCAGCAATTGTTTATGCAAAAATTATCTAATATGAATAGATGAATAGTGTTTTCTTGGCCATGTGCTTCTACAAGATATATATATATATATATATGTATATATACATATATACACATATGTATATATATATATATATGTATATATATATATGATATTTTATTCTATAAGAGGTAAAGATATTTATCTATATATCTTGTGGGCAGTGGATTTAAAAGTATAAAAAGGTTTTATATATATATATATATATATATATATATATATATGATATTTTATTCTATAAGAGATAAAGATATCTATCTATATATCTATATCTTGCGGGCAGTGGATTTAAAAGTATAAAAAGGTTTCATATATATATATATATATTATGTGTAGTGAGAGGTAGAGATTTTCAGTATTTCAATATCAGGCATAAACTACCCCTTGTTCTGATTCCATGTGCCCTAAGTGTTCTCATGGCCATTGCTCCCAAAGTTTGGAAAATATTGGTCACCACGATGAGCTACAACTAGCATTGCATAGTCCAAATCTTAGGTTCTCTTTATAATAAATTCTTGACCAAAATGACTAGAGTTTACAACTGAGCTAGACTATTAACCACACTCACCTCCCAGCAACATTTGCCCTAGGCAGGGGGCTTCTGGAAATTCCCCTAGTCTCCGGGTTCGAAATTATTTTCGGTTGATCTGTCTTGTCTGAAACTTGCTTCTTGTCTTAACTTAAATGTTGAGAGTTCCCCCTAGTAACTCTTGTCCAGAACTTGGATTTCATTTCTCTCTTGCTCTGTGTGCCCCGTGGTGGGTTAGTGCTATGCTTTTGTATCCAAGACCAGTCCTAAAGAAACTTTGCTTGAATCTAGAGCACACACACAATTTATTTAATTCAATTTGATCTAACTCAACTTAATACAATTCAGATACTCTAGACACCTGCTTTGAGACTGTCCCTATTTTGGGACTCTTGGGTCACTGACCAAATGGAAGATAAAAGCACATTATAAGAATAAAATGTGACATATTGATCTAAATATTCTGGCTCTCCTTTTTTTCTGAAAGTCAAATAAACTCCCTCTATCCATTTACATTTTACCTCCTAGGGGGGGAAAAACTGTCAGGCTTTTAAGAGTTCTTGTCACATCCAAGGCAAGACTCTGGTTTGAGGTACTACCAGAGATGTGCCAATCACTTTGGAAGCAGAGCAACAGCGCATTTTCCCCCTGAGAGTCAAGGAGCAACTTGATTTCTTCCCACATGTAAGAAAGTGTATGCATGTATGGGTGTTTGCTTTTAAAAAAATGTCTGATAGGTAGTTTTTATAATGGATAAACTCTATTGGTGTGTACCAAATCTCCTGTCAAAGTTCACCTTTTAAACTCCACTCCCATTTTATGGGCAGTGGATTTAAAGATGGCACATGCAGGTGTCCACACCCATCTGCCCACACTCCCAATGCTCACGCTTTTGGAATCTGCTTATAACTTGCACACCAGTAAAAATGATGAAACATCTGCCAAATGTCTGCACCAGTGACATCTGATATTGTTGTGCCAGTCACTTCCCCAGAGATGGGATTTACATAGCAACAGCCCCAGCAAGGTCCATTAAATCTCTCCTTACCCTTTCCTCAGGGCAGCCAATGCCCATTAAGAAACCCCAGTGGCTCTGTCTGCTGTTGTGAGTCATCACTTGCTCTTTCAGCTGGCTGCCTCCCCAGCCTCCCTCGTGCCTTGGTGTCTCTCTCGGGGCTGATGTGCATGGCCACACTTTGTTAAACATTCCACTTTCACAGTGAGGTTGTTGTGACAGCTGGGATCCAGGCTGAGATATAGACTTTGGTGGCATCTTGCACCTGTTGGTGGTGAACTTTTGGCCACCATCCAGTCCATTCCCGATGACCATTAAAGTGACAGGACAGAATGAAATGCTACTGTGTAGTGATGCTCTATCACATTGGGATGTTTCTTGTCAAATATCTTTGGATAACTGTACATTCAAAACTCTTCCCTGGAGAATCTTTGTTCAACTTAGTCGATTCAGGGCTCCCATAAGGTTTGCAGTAAAGTCCTTTAACCTTCTTGACATGTGTTCTCTAAACATATTGAACTTGGAAACCTCTACCTTGCAAAGACAGCTTACAAACATATACAGATGTACACACACACATAAGCAATGTGGCACTCATTAAACAATATTCTGTGAAAATAATACTTACTTGAATTTTTCCTAAAGCAGTTTTGCTTTAATAATTTGAGAAGTATATGTCATAGTGGCTGAAGCGCTTAGAGTCTGCCAGAGCTTGTAACCTAGCAGAATGACCTTCAGCAAGTCTAAAAATAGTGACTGTCTTATAAGGTTGTTGAAAAGGTTTGATATAACAGAGAACTAAGAACAGCATGAGGTTTCCTGTAAGCAGTCAATAAATATTAATTATTGTTAATTTCCTATGTAGACTATATATTGGGAAGTGCTAAACTAAATTATTCTTGCTAGTCACACTGTTCATTTTCTTCCTTTACAGAGTCAATTTTGGTTTCTCATTTTAAAGTTACTGTCAAAATGAGGTCTGTTATCAGTGTTAAGCTGAGGATTTAATTTTTTTGTCTGCAAGGTAACCAATGCAGTGACCCTCTGCGAACCCAACCGTAGACACATCTTGCTCTGACTCTTGCTGAGCTAATAATGATGGGCAGGGAACACCAAGACTCCACTCCTGCTGTGTCACCTGGGTTTCTCTTTCTCAGGTTTGCATGTTTTTGAGCTGATAGACTTGGGAAAATACAGGAGGGGATGCCTTGGGCTCAAATAACCCAGGGCCTCATGCAAGTGCTTTACCAGTGAGCTCTAACAGAGTTAGAATTCTTTAAATTGATATTAAAAATCCGGGTTTGGGGGTGGGGTCATGGCTCAGCAGTAGAGCGTTCACCTAGCTTGTGTACGGCCCTGGGTTCCATCCCCAGCACCACATAAAAATAAGTAAAATAAAGGTATTGTGTCCAACTACAACTAAAAAATATTTTTTAAAATATGGTTTTAATTGACAAATAGTAACTATACCTATTTATGGGGTACTATGTGATTTTTTTAATGTATATATTGTAGAAAGATTCAATTGAGCTAATTGACATATACACCAACTTATCATCTCCTTCCTTCCTCCTCCCTCCCTTCCTTCCTTTCTTTCTTTCTTAGAACATTAAAAATAATTATTTTAGCATTTTTTGAAATGTGTGATACCTTATTTTTAAGCATGGTCAGCATGCACAGCAATAAATCACTAAAACTCAGGAGAGATTTAACATAACTGTGGATGTTGGGTCTGTTGCTCTTCTAAATCCCAGCTCCAGAGAAGTGACTGATGCAATGCCATCAGATGTCAGATTTGAGGTAAGGAGCATGTTCACTTCTATTCCTCAACCCTAAATGATATGACTTGTGGTTTTCTATGAAAAGGAAGTAAATAACAACAACAACAACAACAAAAACTCTGCAAAATCAGACCAAACCAATATTCATAATTTAAACTGTACGATAAACAGACTTGTTCCTCCTTGGTGCTTTTAGTTCATGGTAGGAGATTTTTTTTTTTTTTTTACTTTAGAGCTTGCAAGCCTCAGTGGCATGGTCCTCACCTATCCAGTGAGCTCTTTCAACAGCCACTGGAAGAAGCCAGATTTAGGCATATGAAAGGAGGAGTGGAACAGTGAGGCCCTGAATATGGGCCAGTGAGACACTCTCATCATCTGCAAAGTTTAAAAGAGTGCCAAAAAACTCAGAACTTAGGGTAAACATGATTTTAATGCAATAAATGCAACACTGTAAATTTACAATATTAATGCAATATTGTAAAATATGATGTAAAACATCTATAATAAAAATTTTTAAATAAAGACAAGACTAGTTTTTACTGGATTTTTCTTCTGCCTTAGGCTCTAATGTCACCAGGTAAGGTTTATGAGATGGAATAGAAAGGAGTGATAGTGAAAAATCAGGTCAACCAACAACACGAATAACACTCTTCATCAGGCTGCTTATAGTTTTTCAAGCTTAGCAAATTTTAAGAAGTCGTATCTAACACTGTAAACAGTTACTGAGTAAAATTTACAAAGGGAAATCTTCCTAATTGTCTTCAAGCAAGATCAACATTGAAGATTTCCCTAAGCAAAGAGTGGTGTAGAGGAGAGGAGGATCTACTAGGTACTTGATATTACCTTCCATGTGACCCTATAAACTTCACGATGGATCCATAATTATTACCATCTGACTAGTTAAGGAACTAAGTGTGGCTGTTAAAATCCAAACCAAATACTTCCATGGGAATATTGCTAGAATTTGAAGTAGACCTAGTTGGTTCCAAAGCCCTTTTACCTCCACGCTATTTTATATATGCATTTTTAAAAAATTTGTAATTCAGTTAACAATGCAAATTCCTACCATTTTTTATTAGTGCATAATGTAAATAAATGCACTTTGCAAACTACAAATTACTACAGAAACAAAAAGTTTATTTATTCTTGAATTAAATCATTACTTATTTGTTAAGTACCAAGAGGTCAATTATTTTTTATCTGAAATACTGTGGGGTTGGGGGGAAGAAAAAACCTACCATCTGTGCTTGATGGTCACAGATTTTCATATTCTGAACACTTGAACTGGGTATTTTCATTTCTTTTTGCATTTCATTTTGGAAACAAAAATGTAACCAACTTTCTTCTAGCATACACTGTCTAAAAATTGGTTACAAAAGCAAATATTCCCAAGGCAATTGTTGAAATTTTTGCTTTCCTCTTGTGATTTGAGATTTGATCCATAGGTACAGATAAAACATCATATCTTAACAATTTCCTCCTCCTTTTTTCTTCTTTTAGATTTTACACTTTACTATTATAACATGATTTCTATAGGTCAGATGACTGTTGACATTCCTAAGGGGTATTTCTTGAATGACTCAAGATTTCTAGATGACAACTGGAAATCTAATTCTAGTTCCAGACACTGAACACTGAGCTTCCTGAATTGATAGTAAAGTTTATGTACAGGGTGGGATTCTGAAGAATGCTGCTCCAGTTGAATAACTTAATCATATTTAATAACATATGCTAGCATAATTGAAGTGTAGCTTTTACAATGAATATCTCTGGTAGGTAGTTTATTATTTATTAATCTAAAGACTTAAAATTCCATGATAAAAGTTTTAGTACAAGAGATTTCTAGCCTCACCAATGATTATAAAGGATGTTATAGAGATTATACTTGTTATATGCATAATTATGTATGTAGAGGTGGCCTCAGGTGAGAAACCCTTTGGGAGTAGAGATACACTTGAGTGAGGAAAGCAAAATCAGAGTGTTCATATAAGATAGGCTCTTTTAAATATGACATCTCCCTTGACCAAAACTCTCTCAGCTGAAGAGGGTATTTGAAGTTCTGGATCCTTATGCTCTTTATGGAAATCTACCTAAATAGGAGGAAGTACAGCAACCTTGTATAGTAAAGCATGGGTATCAATATCACATGGTAAATTCTCCCTATACATTCTCCATTATTCACTTTCATGGAAGTGTATTGCAACTTCAGGCAAGCAATTTTACCTATTCAAAGCTTCTGTCTTCACATGAAAAGCATAGTTATGATATCTAACTGCTAATGCTGAGAGAACTATGTTGCTGGATTTCCGTCTCAGATACCCCTACCTCTTTTTATTTTGATGATATTGGTGATTGAACTCAAGGACACTTTATCACTGATCTACATGCCCATATCCCTAGCTCTTTTTTATTTTTTACTTTGAGTCTGAGTCAAGCAAAGTTGCATAGGCTGGCTTCAAACACATAATCCTTCTGCCTCAGGCTCCCAAATCACTGGGATTACAGGTGTGCATCACCACGCCCAGCTCAGATCACTCTGAAGAATTCATTTCTACCAAATAAACCTTTTGCAATGCAAAATAAGACAAAAAAAATGGACATAAGACTCAGGAGGAAGACAGAAAGGATTTTGCAAACAAGTGAAATCAATAATTTTTTAAATAGGTAGGAAATGGGAATCTGGAGAATGTGAGAATGCTAAGAAGAAGTGAGGAAAAGAGGTACTAAGCATTTCTGTGTGTTTCCTTAGAGAGACTGAAACAGAGGACTGAAGTCCTTATTTCATTTTGTTTTATCTTAGACTATTTTACTCTGAAGCTTTGCATATGACCTTACTAAGGCATCTGTCCAAATGCTGTAAATTACAAATGATTATATCCATATAAAGTGATTCTAATTGAGCATGGTACAAAGTGTATCTTAAATAAACTTGACATTTTTAAATAATAAAAACTACTACCATGATGATGATGATGATGATGATGGTAATCATAATTATATCTGGAGTTAAATTCCAACAAAAGCTTCTGTTTCAGCCAGTGTATCCTTTGGACACATCATTAGAGATTTTTATGATGGGAGCATTTAGGCAAAATGAATATTTTTTGCATCCCTTTCTTATGTGGATGACCTCAGGAAATGTATTTAATTAGAAAAAAATATTGGAAGAGCTTTTGCATTCCTGATGAGATAAGAAATTAGCATGGGCTGCTGTCCTCCTTCTGCCCTAAAATCAACCCTGGAGAAATCAGGGAAATAAAAGGATAAGAGGCTTGCGGGGATCATGAGGCCATCATCATGTCCTGGAGGGTGTGTGTGTGTGTGTGTGTGTGTGTGTGTGTGCGCGCGCGCATGTGTGGTGGGGTGGTGGGATGGGCTATCGACTTGAGGCATTGAGAAGTTAGGCACTTAAAAAGCTATTTCTGGACCTTTCCCTAAGAAACTGTAATGGTCAGGTTGTTGGTGTTTGGTGCTCAGTATGAAAGCAGCAGGGAAGAACAGATAAGGAGAGGGTGAATGAAAACAACTCATATGTTCAATCATTTAGTCACTTTCCTTCAAATCCCAGAGCTAGTAGATTACAACAGTGGAAACTGTCTCTTCAGAATACTTCTATTTCCTCTAAAAATTTAAAGATTATCTCCTGAAGTAAAGTTGCCTGTGAGAGTGACAGAGGAACATCCAAGGTCAGTCTATGGGGTCATGGTCTCTCATATCTTGCCATCATCAGCTGGGGTGGAAACTAAGGCCAGGTCATTGACCTATCATGTTATGCATTATACAGCTGGTATCCTGGTATCCTAGACACATGAAGGTTACAAATGCTTTATTTTTTTTTATAAAAAGAAAAAGTAAAACAAATTCCTATTCTAAAATAACACAATAAATGTACTCCAAAACAGGAAGATATTAGCAATATGAAATCTAGAAGAGATGTCTTAAATTATAAATTAGTAGAAAAATTTTGGTATCAAATAAATATTCAGTAAATGGTATAAATGCCAGAAAGGACACAGTCAAAACAGATTAGTAAGCTGAAAGATGTGAGATGTGATAAAAGAATTTTCTTAGAAGATAGCAGAACGTGGTAAAAATAAATTATAAAAGGAAGACTAGGGAGAATTAAAGCGTAATTGACAAGAACAGTAAGAAAAGTTCCTAGAAGGAGTCGAAAATGGAGGACTGGTTTTAGTGACTTACTTATAACAACAAAACATGGTGGATGTGACACCTCTTGTATCATTTCAGTGTAAGTGAAAAGACATCTTGCAGCTTTTGTTTGGATCTCTTGGCTATCCCTTCTCCAAAGCCAATCACTATCTGAAAGATACTTAAGAACTTTTCAATGGTTCTGGTCAACAGCTTCCCAGGGAAGCTCACCCTAGTTCAGCAGTCTCCTCCAGGCACCAGACCAACTTGGAAGTAAGTATACCTTAGCCATAGGTCTTTCAGCCACCAGCTGTTAGGCATCAGTCCCTGCCCATCAAGTCATACTAGCTACGTCTCCAGACATTACATTCACCATGCCCTTTTTGAATTCCTGAATCTATGAGCATAAAATTTAAAGTAAATTTTTGCCATTATGTTTTAGAGATATTGGTTACACAGCAAGAGATAACCAAAACATTTAGTTTGTTCTTTACCAAGAGACAGTTTTTAACAGACAGAGAGAAACTCAAGTAGGTACACTATATCATTCATACATTCATTCTTTTATCTCTCCCCAAACATTGACTAGTCATCTATAATTTGTCAAGTACTACCCAAAGTGCTAAGGATAAAATAGTGTGCAAGGCAGACACAATTATTGAGTTCCTAAGAATTACAGTCTTTTCTGAATTCTTGGAGGAACAGAACTGATGCTAAAGTTGTAACCTTGTAGGGCACATAACCTCACCCAGACACACACACACACACACACACACACACACACACACAGACTCACAAACATAGACACATACAGATGCACAGGCCCATGCATATAATGTTAATATAGTATTACATGTCATATAGACATAAGGCATATAAATGAAACAATGAATAAAAGAATAAAAATATATGAATATTAGAATGTCACTCTCCTGTCCCAGAGATTCTATTTTTTTTTTTTTTTCAGATCTTAGTTCCATTTAAAGAAAATCTACTTGTATTCTTCTCCTAACACTAGAGCTTCAGGTGTACACACATACACTCACATAGTATCTTAACTTAAATATGCATATTATCATTATGGTTTGGATATGAGGTGTCCCCAAAAATCTTATGTGTGAGACAATTCAAGAATGTTCAGAGATGAAATAATGAAGTCACAAGAGGTGTAACCTAATCAGTGGATTAATTCACTTGAATGGATTAACTGGGTGGAAACTATCTGTAGATATAGTGTGCTGGAGGAAATAGGAGGTATGACATTAGGGTTTATATTCTGTACCTGGCACCTTGCACGCTTCCCCACCCTTTCTGATTGGCATGTTCTGAGCAGCTTTCTTCTGCCACTCCCTTCTGCCATGATGTTCTGCCTCACCTTGGACACAGAACTGTGAGTTGGCTGACCATGGACTGAAACTCTGAAACCCCTAAGCCAAAATAAACTTTTCCTCCTCTAAGTTGTTCTTCTCAGGTCTTTTGCTTACAGCGATGAAAAGCTGACTCAAACAATTCTGTAAACTAAGTTCAAATCTTTCTTGAATGACAGCAAAACCCTTGATCAAGTGTAAATAATATCAATAATTCTCCTAAATCCTAATGGAAGATTTTTTTCCCCTTAATTTTAAATCACAAAAGCATGATCCAGATCAACCATGAAGAATTATGGAAACAAATTCTGTAAAACTACAGGGATTCAAAACATTCTGGATATGACATTAACCTTTGAGCTTACTGAGCCCAATCCCCTCATCTTACATCTGGAGCCACTGAGCTCCAGTAGGCAGTGGAGCCAGATGTCATGCTATCAGCAATGGTGCAGAGCAAGCTAAACTCTATGAGGTCGGCTGAGGTCCCGTGTAACCCAGAGGAATCCTGGCATGAATTTCAAATCCTCTCCTCAATGCTGGCACCAGTTCTGGTATCCATATGTCTGTGAATACATAGAAGCTGAGGCAGAGAAACTCATGAGAATTGCCAAGGCCCTAGAATCCTGAAAACAGTTGCTATATCCTGTTGCTATGACAACCTACTCAGGAAAGAACTAGGTGCCAGACTTAGATTATTTTTTTTTTCTTTTTGGGTCCCGGAGGAGTACCGGGATGAGTTGATAACTCTTTTATTGCTACCTGGAGAGAAGCCTTTTCTGCCCTGCATAGCTTCCAATGACAGATCAACACTCTAGGGACAATAACTGATGTAACTGTGGCTGGTTTTATTTCTTTTAGAGACAAAGGTCTCCGATGATTATGGTGCGCCATGAAAAGTAAGGGACTTGTACAAGCTAACGTGTCTATGAAAATTTGTGATTTCTTTAGCCCTGACTTCTTCCGTGTTTATGAGTCTCCCTGCTTTAATTCCCCCCTACTTGTTTTTCACCAGAGCATCTGCTCCTTCCTGCGGAGGAAATGTTTGTACCATTCAAATGGTTGGACTATGAGTCACAGATTAAACATGAGGGACTTTTCTCAATGATGCTGAACAAGGCCTTAATTAAAAGGGAGGAAGTAGTGCTGGTGAGTGGGAACAAGTTTGGGATGTTTGGAGCCATGCAAAGTGCCAGACTCTCCCCAGGAGCCACTCTCCTTCTGGTGGGAACATTATCCAAATTTAGGATGTACAAGATGCACAACACCTGAAACTTCTCAGAACTGCATCATGGTGCTTTCAGAACTGGTGTACCCAGCTGTTGGAATAGGACAATGGCTACCAATAGTCACTTTGGGCTCCATCTGTGTCAGATACTATTCTCAGCACTTGTATAGTTGAATCAATAAATCCTCACAATAATTCAATGATGTAGACCGTAGAGAAGTAAAGCAATTTTTTTTTCCCCATGGACTCAAAATAAATCGCTTACCATGCCAGGATTCAAATTTGGGAAGACTATGCTTTTAGCCACCATCCATCCCAGCTATGCCAACATGTAAATATCAACCCAACTGGCACTAGATGGACATCACACACCCTCATTATCACTTGCTCAGTAGGTTACTTATTTTATTATGTTATTCTCTACTCTAGAACTTATTTGATCACAGTCTCCTTTAGCCAATATTTTATACTACTGCCCTAATTAAGGACTCACTTGTTCTTGACTGGACATTCCAACAGGCATGTATGAATCCTCCTGTTTCCCATATTGGTTTTATTCAATGCATTTTCCATCTTGTATCCTAAGTAGTCCTTCTAAAATCAGTTTCAGCCATTTCTCACTCCCACTTTAATATCCTGCAATGCCTCTTCATCGTCCCTTCATCTCAGGTCTTTAGCAGTCTCTCTCTGTGTCTTATGCATACTTCTGCCACAATTAGCTTTTCTTCCTGGTAGTTTTCTGCTTGTTGTATTTGAACTATGACCTAATCCAAGACAGAATTTATACTTCTTCTTATTATTATTTCTCCATTTTCCAAAATACTTCCTTGTGTGTGGTAAAATGCAGGAAAAGGCCATTAGTCCCTATTGAATTCCTGAATTTGAAAGATTAGATATACTTCCATGATTTGAAGCTACATGGTATGTTCCCTGTTGTATTTTAAGTCTACATGTGACATTTATATAATAAAGCATCTATTCATCTCACAGAACATGAATCTGTCAGATACAAATTATACTATTCTGGAGACAAGATATTTTCAATCACAAAACAAATGACTTTTAGTCTCCATCCAGGAATCAGTATCCAAAGTAAGTATTATTTTTTAAAAATGAATACCTGCCTTTTCACTAAGGACCCCAAACCATGCTACTAATTCCACTGTGTGAACACCATTGTAGTCACTATTAATATATATCATGCATTAATGCCATATGTTATAATTCACCCCCTTAGAGAACGTTGTTTTATAGTCTCTGTCACGATCAGCCATGTTTGTTAAGAAGCATTTATTGGATGACTTTGCAAGGAACGTACCCAAACTATCCTCGGTGTCTGGAGAATTTCTTCATTTCAACTGATGGCACCTTCTTCTACTCTGCCATCTGATCTACCATGTTGGGTCTTTCTTCCTTTTCCTCAACTTCCATGTTCAAAAGCTGACAAATAGCTTAAGTAGGTATTGTATTATTCCTATTGAATCCCCTTCATTACTGCCTTCATTGTTTTCTATGAAAAAAAAAAAACAACTCGTCATGCCATTCAGTTATTAAAAACTCTTTAAACACTCTTCAGCATCCAAGGTCTTCAGCCTGGCATTCAAGATCTTCTATTATTTAGCTAAGAATTATATTTACTGTTCTAAGCTCTTTATTAATGTTAACGCATTGATCTTCATAGCACTCCTGTGGGGAACGTACTGTTTGATCAATGTCTTACTCTCAACTTTCAAAAGTTTACATTCCCACTATGTGCTATAGAGAAGTGATGTGGCTTGCGGTTCCTGAGATTTCTTCATATTCTTTCCTTTGCTTTGTATTTCTTCAATTTGCTCCCCATTTCATCATCTTAACTGGCTATTCATCCTTTAAATCTCATTACAGACATATTATTTACTCTGGAAAAAAAAAAATCTCATTCTGCCCTTTTTCTAAAGCTAGACAAGAAGCTCATGGTCTGGTCTTCTATAGCACCTTATGTAAAATCTGAACATGACATTCACTGTGCTGAATTGCCATGGTATTTTTACGGATGTATAATTAAATTTCCCAAGGACAAGGGTTATGTTTTATTGTCTACCTTTGTATCCTACCCATTTTCAGAGGATTCTCAGTAAATACCTATTGAATAAAATGGATGTTTCCCTGAACATTCATGAAAAAAACAATTCCATTGCAAACATGACTGACCATTAGCGTGAGGGACTATTAGGAGTACACAATGAACATCAACTTTTTCTATTTTTTTTTTCTCAACCTAAGTAATGAGTATATGGATATCAGATATTTATTCTACATATGCTTTTCATATCAGAAATACTTTATATAAAATAGGAATAATACACTCAGAAAACAACTGCATATGGATTTTAATACATGCTGCTGCAAATACAGTTTAGGTAGAAAGAGGAAAGAGAAGATGCCCGAATTATTCTGAGAAAAAAGAAAAGATTAAAAAAAAAAAAAGAATGGAACTCATTTGTTGAAGCCTTTCAAGGCAACAGAAGTAAGGAGGAGTGAAGACAGTGGGATCACTTAGGCAACCGATGACGTCTTGGTGACAGACTTTGGTGTTCCTAGTGGAGTTCTAATGTGAATATCCAGAGGTATTGTAGAGGCATCATGGAAAGAAAGAATGAGAAGCCATTCTATAGAATGGGTGAGAATTCAGGAAAAAGTAGGGAAATGGAGTGTGATCTGAGCATCCGTGATGCTGAAAACATATGAGCAATGTGACATTTGGAGGACAGGGCCTTGGAGAAGAGATGAAAGGCCCCTAACAATACATAGTTAGGGGCCTGATTGAAAGCAGAGGGACAGTGTTTTTATTTGTTGGAAAAAACTGCAGAGACATGTCAGCTCTTGACTGAGCTCGAACATAAGGAGAAGGCCCCGTGAAGGCAAGACTTTCATCACATTTGTTGCATCTGTCACTTTATTTACTTTCTCTTGAGAATTTAAATGGAGAGAGAGAGATCTGAGTGAATTTGAAATTGGTTATTTCATAATGTTAAGTCCAAAGCTTCTCAGGAGTTTTGAAAAAAAAAAAAAAAATCATCAGATCTGCTAGAGATTTATTTAGCACATTTTAAAATGTGCCCGTTTCTTAAATTTGAAGCTTCCCTTCTACCTTAAATATTATCACCCTCCCCCCCCCCGCACCACACACACACATTCGACCTTCAAATCATGACCATCTACATTGGCCCTTTCAAAAGGAAAATATATTATGAGTGTCACTAATATAAGTTGGGAGACTTCTATGATAAGACAGGAGGCCAAAGCTTTTTATATATGATGTCATCTCGTCTGCAAATATTATTAACAATAATGACTGGTTTATTTAATCAGCAACTATTTATCACGATCTGTCATGTACAGCTGTTGTCCTCGGTACTGAGAATACACAGTGAACAGAATAACACCAATACGTGACCACATGGAACGTGTATTCTTGTGGGAGGAAACAGACTATGAACAAAATAAATGACTATAATATACCATGTAGTATGTTAGTATATTGGTAAAGTTTATGAAACAATACCTAATTTTAAGCAGGATGATTAAAGAAGGACTCACTTGCATGACTTATTAAAGGTATGGACCATATGGATGTACATGAAAAACAAACTCTCATAATTTAGGCTTTGAAAAGCAGTAGAGGCCCATGTGTCTGGAGGGTGACCTTCATACCCTCCAGAGTAGGGAGAGTAGAAGAGATGGGATTGGAGAGGAAGGAGAGTAGAGTGAGCAGAAAGGAGAAAAGGATCCCAGAAAGATATGGAGGCCCTGAAAGGAAATCATCCCCTTGCGCTCAGGGAGACAGAAAGGTTTTGGTTCTAAGCAGAGATGTGACCTGATTTGACCTTATTTTAGCAGGATCAGTGCAGGAAACATGGGCAGAAGGAGCAGGTAGGAGTTGTTGATGACTTAGACCAGGGTGGGAGCAATACAAATTGGAGATGTGATTTTTTTTTTTTTCTGGGATAAAATGGTTTTGTCGTGATGTTAGTATGAAACTGATTGTCAACGTGGATGTAATTTTGAATTTTGAAGTTAACATGTATTATAATATCTTGCACCATGATGCTGCTGCATACAGTGACCTCCACTTAATGCCAACAGATCAGTGGACACTCAATTATTGTCTATGTTTTCATTTGACAGCTATAATAAAAATATTTCTCTCAGGTATGTTATATCGATGTGTTTTGTATATGAAACCAATATCTAGCTCACCTTATTAAAGAACTTTAAAAAGAACTCACTGAAACTTTAAATATTCCTATGTTGCTACCACAATTATTTATTTGGCATCAAAATCATCATAAATATCAAACACAGGCACTGAGTTCATTAGGTAATCCCTGCTGATCCATTGATCTGCTAATTGATCTAGCATATGCTTTTTATATCTGCCAAGGTTAAATTTCACAGAAAATATAAAAACTTGAATGACAATACATATTAGTACTAATAAATATATTGATGGCTTTCATAAGCAACAAAAATACAGTATTATATATAGTATATTATAGTATTATAGTTAGCATTATAGTGTTATATTTAGTATTATAGTATCATATATAATATACATATGTGTATATAACAATATATATATATATATATATATATATGTGTGTGTGTGTGTGTGTGTGTGTATGTAATTATTATTACTTTTGCCTCCTAGAGGTTAATGTATTAGTTATCTATCACTACAGTAATACTATTCAACAACTTAGCTTTAAACTCAGTAGTTGAAAACAGGCCTCCTTTATTTCCAAGCACCTGTTGTAATTGTGGGCCCCCTGATGGAGGCAGGGCTTCACAGAGTGGTTCTGCTTCACATTGCAGGCCTGTGAGTCAGCAGGAGGGGAGCAGGACTGCAGAATGTGTCTTTATCCTCCTTGAGCCAGTGGGCTGGTCAAGGGCACCTGCACCTGGGAGCTAAGGCAGAAGTGCAGGAGAGCAGGGCCAAGGTGGGAAGCACACTTCCACAAGGAGTGTGCACTGGCTGGTGTCCCGACTTGCAAGAGCTGATTGTTGGTGAGAGTGTTTATACAATGGAAATCAATGAATGTGACAACGCAGGACACTGCTCTTGACATAGTTAAACAGCTGGTTCTCCAGCTGAGCTGTTTCATGAATGGAAAGCCATACATTTTCAAATGTACCCTTCATTTGGGGCCTTTGTTTGCTTCAGGGTTCCAAATATCCTACTAGCCACAGTCAAGCCGTGGTGAAATACACTTAGTGAAATGGGCTGCAAAATCCCACGACAAGGGTACATCTGTAGGGAGGATAAAGAATTGAAGCTAATAATTTAATCCACCACAGTTGTGGAAAGCACAGCGGACATGTAGAGATCAGTGTTTATGCACAGATGAGTCAGGAGCATCCCTAACTTGAATTTTTTTTCTCAAAAGCAACCATTCCTAACATTTCCCAGAGGAAAATAAATATTTACCAGTGACAGTTTAAATTACAAAATAAATTCTTTTCAATTGATTTTATAAAATCTTCATTAATTATGATGGCAAATAAACACAAACTAACAAGAGTTGGCTGTTCATGATTACTAAACTTTAGAATGTATAATGCATAGTAAAATTTTATTCCATTCTGAATCTATCATATTCTACTCAAACCATGATTCTTTTAAGATACTGCAATGTTGACATGGCCCATGCACAAAATCCTCCAAGTTTAACTCTAAAAATGTTAGTAGTTTTACTCTCCTCACATGCAGATTTGTCTGTTAATTGGAAATAGCTTTCCCAGCTGCATTGAAAATGTTTTCTGAACAAAGGGAGGAGGACATCTTAAAGACTGCAGATGAAGTCAAGGCAAACCATAATTTACATTTCAGAATGTAAATGCCCCAAGGGAAGCCTTCTTCCCCTGCTGCCTGGAACTTTGATTGGCACTTCAATAGAACTCTACCAAATTGGAGATTGGTTTCAGGAAACCCATCCTCATGGTAACCAATGGCTATAATTCCAGCGTCTGATGTGAGAAGAGAATGTGTATGAGAACAAGACATTTAAAAAGTCAAGACAGCTCTGAAAGCCAATGAGAGCCAGAAAGCTAACCCAAGGATAAAGAACAAGAACACGGACACTAAGGTTTTGTGGGCCCTCATTCTGGAAAACAGATGTATTTCTATTCAAGTTAATTTTGCCTTGAAGATGGTCAATAAGGTGACAAAGAGAAATTGTATATGCATTTATATAATGTGTGTATCTTTCATTTTGTGTGTGTATGTGTTTCATATATTTCCAACACTCACCCCCAAAACCACCCCTCCAGAGAAGACTGTGGACCATAACCTTTTCAGATTTAAAGTACTACAAAATTGGACTTTTTAAAATATAACATTCCTACAAATTTTTGGATATAAAATTATAGTTTGGATACCACAATTCCCAAATTGATCTCTTCTACTCTAAAAATGGGGGGTGGAGGGTGGTAAAAGGAGACAGAAATTGAGGTACCTCATGATTGTCCTTGGTCTTTCCTTCCCTATATGTCAAAACATTATAATCATTTTCCCCTCTTCTCCAATTTTACAAATCTTATAGCTCAAAACTGGTAATTTGACTTTACTGATCTATGAGTTCATAATCTCTCCACTGAGTCCAATCTTGCATCCTGCACCAGAGTTCTCCTCCCTCCCTCCTTCTTTCCTGCCTCCCTCCCTTCATTCCCACATCTCCTGCTTTTTCCTCTCTTTTTCTCTTTTGTTTGTCCTTAATAATTTTACAGGGATAAAGCTATACATGGTTTTATAACTATGAATAAAAAACAGGAAAATCAAAGAATTTATCTACTGATGTCAGAAAAGTCTAGTGTGCATGGTCAGAAAAAGAAATCTAACATTTACTCTCAAAAGTTATCATGCAGTAATTTATGAGACTGTTCTGACCCCAGTGATTTAAAGTGTAAAGTTTATAAAATATAAACTATATAACTATTCCTAGTTATTCCTGGATATTTCTCTAATGGGCTTCTAACATTTACTTATCGGTCCTCATACCAACTTACAGTGAACTAATTATTTTAGATTTAGGGTAATTCTCTTTGTTCTGCAGATGCAAATATTTTCTTCTTAATATATCCTAAATATTTTATTGAGTTTTTTTCTCTATCTCCTCCTCTTTCTTTCTCACTCTGGCAGGTAAATGTTCTAAAATCCTTGCCAAAAACCCTTAACTATTCTTTTAGGATTTAAGTTATGATTTATTTGTCAGGAATTGACATCTTTATAATTTTGCATTTTAGCAGCCCGTATTGTGTATGCAACATTTCAGTTCAATCTTATTTTATGCCTTATGTTGTTTTCTCTTTGTGGCTTTCATCAAATTGTGGGACTTTCCTCCTAATTTTAGAGCAAAATTAACTATCCAAATGAGAATATATAAAAATCACCAATTACATTTTCACTATCAACTAAGATGCTAATACTCTACTCTTCAAACAATTTACTTTGTTATTGTAGGGGAATTATGTTAAGAGTGAGATATCCCCACCTCCACCACCACAGGGGATTGAAGTCAGGGGTTCTCTACTAATGAATAATATTCCCAGCCCCCACTTTATTTTGGAGACTGGGTCTTCTTAAGTTGCTCAGGCAGTAGTTCTCCTATCTCATCTTCTTAGGAAGCTGGGATTAAAGGCATGTACCACAACACCAGGCTGGGATGAGCAGTTTACCCAAAACTTTTGATAGAGAAATCCTTTCAACTTGAATTGCTTAAGGAAGGGGATTTGAGCCTGGAAATGCTAGCTACCACTTACTAACGTGCCCAAAGACAATGTTCCAAGAAAAAGACCACACAATAAATAAACCAGAATCTATAGCTGAACAAAGATTGAGGATATCATTTGGAGAATTTGAACTAATTAATGCCTAAACTAAATCTTTTTGATAGACTTCCCAGTATGAAGAATCAAAAATCCCCTTTTTATTCAGTTAAACCTCTGTCATTTGCCACTGAAAGAGATATGCACACAGTGTTTTATGTTCAGTGTTTAGTTTTTAAAGACAGCTATCCTAAGAACAGAAAAAAGGAGCAGATAAATCTCAATTTGCCTGAGCATAGAAACAAAAGAAACGCTTCCTGACTCATTCTGTAAGGATGGTTTACATTAAAACTAATACAGTTTGCCTATTAATTTTTCTCTAATTACTTTGGACTATATATTATTACGGATAGTATATTTAACTTGCAATAGATAGATAATTGGGAACTTTACATTTTTGTGTCTGTTTATTAATTTTGTATCATGGTTAGGTAAATGGCCCTTATGATATCTGGTCTTTTGAAACTTCTTAAGTTTTTCTCTGAAGTTTAATATCACAGTGTAATATGCATTTAATTTCATAAGGATAAACAATCTATCTTCATTAGATTCAGATATTCTTTCCTTCTTTGTTCTTGCAATATATGGTATAAAATAAGACCTCAGTTGTTCAAGTTTTGTATATCTTTTTTTTTTTTTTTCTCACATCCCAGCTTTTGAAAGAGGAACCTAGAGCTTCCTTGTAATTATTATCACTATTTTGGTTGTTTCTCAATGTAAAAGATATGCTACTAAGAACCTGAACATCAAGAGGAATATTTCTTATCATATCCCCAAATCTACTTAAATCAGTTTTGTCTGATGTTAACATTCTTTTATTCTTCAATGAGCAATTCCTTGGTATAGCCTGTGTTATGTTATAAAATCATGGATGATAAAAGTTCCATTTAACATGCAAGATAGACCATTTTTAATGTGATAGCGTCTGACTAATATGATTTTAGATTCCACACAACAATTAACGTTTAAGAAATAACTTTGCAGATTTGGCATAGTATCAGAAAAGAATATTGATATTTACCTGAAAAGACTATGAAACTTATTTCCCTTTTACAACTAAATATATTTGTGCAACCAAGTGAATATTTGTGTCCTCCAAAATTGGTACATTGAAATCTTAAGCCCCAAGATAATAATAATTGGAGATGGGGGCCTTTGGGAGCTGATCAGGACATTAGGGTAGAACATTCATGCTTGGAATTGGTGCACTTATAAATAAGATGTCACAGGGCTGGGGTTTTGGCTCAGTAGTAGAGTGCTCTCCTAACATTCATTCCTCAGCACCACACAAAAATAAAGGTATTATGTTCACCTACAATTAAAATATACATTAAAAAAAAAAGATGTCACAGAGATCCTTCACCTCTTCCATCAAACTGTGAACTTGTGCAAGTTGAAACCAAGAACATGACACAACAGATTGAATGCAAAAGCAAATATGAGGAACCATTTGTCTTTCAGGAGGCCAGAAATTAGAAAAAATTTACAAAAAGTGTAGGTATATTATCTTCTCACTAAATTTCATTTTGATTTGAGAAAATGCAATTTTCTTTAATCTGTATTTTTTTAATTTAATAATTTTTAAATGTTACTTTAAGTTAATTACTTCATAAATGTTTTCAGAATTTTTCAGTTTTAATTTTGACTTCATTTATTATCAATAGATCTAACCTACATGAGCAAATAATATTTGGGTTTGGGTTTCTCTCTGTCTACATATATAGAGAGATTGATAGATAGATACACACACACACACACACACACACACACACACACACATTATTTTTGTGGTGCTGGGAATCAAGCTCAGGACCTCAAGTATGCTAGGCAAGTACTCTATGACTAAGCTACACTGCTCAGCTCTCAATAAATTTTAAAAATATAAAATAGTTCTGTGAACAAAAATGTTGAACATCCTAATTTAGGTAAACACCCCTACCCTGTTTTCTTATTTTTGGTAAATGCTTTATTTTTTGTTATATATATATATTTGCTGTGAATGTTTTCTCAAGTTTTTGATATGTCTTCATTTCTTTAATGTTATAAATGAACAAATTGTTTAAAAAGTTAATGGCATTTAATGAATATATTTCCTTTTTTCATTAGTTTTGAGGTATCCTAAGAAATTTTGCCTGCCCCACAGAGCATAGCTATTCTGCTATGTTTTAATCTAGAAACTATATAGTTTTAGTTTTCATGTGTAGGTTCATAATTTTCTCAAATTCAGTCTTGTGTATAATGTGTAGGAAGGGTTAAGGCTCATTTTAACTATATGAATGTCCAGTATCTGGATGTTCCAGCACCATTTGGTAAAAAGACATTTTTCTCCATGAAATTTCCTTAATCCTTTTGTTAAAAGAAAAAAGAAAAAATCTGTTGAATACTGTTTTTAATAATAAATCTTGAAAAAACATTCAATTTAAATCTTCCTTTTGTTCAAGTGTTTTTTATTTGATTTTGTTTTTGCAGTCTCAAGTCCTGTGAATTTATGTATGCATTTTAGAAGCACCTTGCCATTCTCAGTCAAAATCCCACACACTGAGATTATGTTTAGGGCTGCTGTGAATCAATAGATCAATTTGAAATCTTACAATATTCAAGTTCATGAAGATAAGCATTATTTTGGGCCTTCATCTTTTCAGGGATATTTTTATAGATTTTTGCATATTATTTTCAGTTAAATTTTTTTTACTATGTATATGGAATTTTCATGTCATTTTCTAGTTTTTCTAATACAATATAAATTGAATTAATTTTTATTTTAACACAAAATGTCACTTAAAATTTCACTAACTGATTCCAAATAGTTTTTTAAAAAATTCCCTTAGTTTTAGTTTTAAAGGTAAACAATGATGTGATAATGTGAATATCAACAGTTTTATTTATCTCTCCTTTCTCAATCTCTGATTTATTTATTTTTCTTGACTTATTGCACTGTCTAGGACCTTTATACATTGCTAAAAACAAAAGATGATATCCTTGTTCTGGTCCCAATTTTGGGTAATGTAATTAGTCTTTCACCATCAAGTTATGTGTAGCTGTGGTCTCTCTTCTGTGCCTTATGTTGGATTACACATAATGTTTGCCCACTCCTACTTTGGTGCGAGATTTTATTATGAATCATTGATGGATCTTTAAAGACATGATTTTCTGCATGTGTTGGAATGATCATATGGTTTTCTCCATTATCATGTTATGGTGAAATATATTCACTTGGTTTTGAAAGTTAATTTAACTTTGTACTCCTAGGATAGGTAGATCTCATTTGGTCAAAATATAACATTCATTTTAAAAGTTGTTGAATGTGAATGGATGATGTTTTGTCAAGATATGTTTATAATTTTATTTAATAAATTTAATTTAATAATATGTTGTCAGGTTTAGAGTCAGGAGATATCTGTCTTCAATTAGTAATTGAAGGCTTGATTTTATTTTCTTCTTTATTTTATAAAGGATTTTGTGTACAGCTGGCATTAATTTCTCTGAAATGGAAGAAACCGAATTCACCAGTAAAATCATCTGGTTCTGAAGTTTGTTGTGATAACTTCTTTAACAGATATGGGGCTATCATAATTTTTAAACATTTTTCTTAGTTTGCTTTTTGTTTGTTTGTTTCTAGGGATTGAATCCAGAGCCTTTCCACACCTACCTGCTGAGATATACTCATAAGTTCTTCACACCCTCTTCCTGTTCTCTCAGCTCTAGACTGAATGCACCCAATGAGCCACTGCCTCTTTACTACTATCTTTCACAGAAATCCTCTGCTTCATTTGTTTTGGGCTGTTGTATCCCAATCACTTGTGTCCCTTCAAGTTCCATCTTTTAGAGAGTCGTAAGCATGGTTACTCCAACTTTGGCATCTAAGAAGAGGAGGCAGGAGATATGCTAAACCTTGTGTATTGGTTCTAAGTCTAGTATTGAAAAATATATAAGCATAAAATTCCTCAATGACAATCGATGATAAAGAAGATGCTTTCTAATCAAAGCAGATATTCAGCTAATATGCACCAAGATACCCACATTAGCTGTGTATGGTCAGCATCAATTTCAATTGATTCCTGCCCATGTCATATTTTCCACTGAATCATCATACTTACCTGTGATACCTGCAAGGTATGGACAGAAAAACATTGACAGCATGAAAAATCTGGTCAGAAAAATAACACTCTGGAAGCCCTTGCTTTTGAAAGTTGGTAAGTAGTTGTTGATATTTTGTTTCTCTGTGTGTTTGCTACGGAAGGAATCTTCTAAGGAATCAGAAGAGGATGTACCTTCCATTTGATAGAAAACAAGATATAAGATAGATTTACTGGGAAAAAATGTCTTTCCCTAATCTGTGGCTGAGTATTAACTTCCACCCAATAGAACCAGAAAAACGAGGTCATGATTTTTCTTTTCTTTCTAGTTAGCTATTTTGACTAGCTTATAGCTTAATGCTCATATAATCTCTAACTTTAAGCAAGCCATGATCACATAAACCTGCTATCTTTACCTTGGGATGAGATGTAAATATTAGCCAGGATTTAAAGCCTTACCTAGGATATCACTTTCTTCTTCTAATCTTTACTTTTTGACTTTATCCTCAATGTCACATTAATGCTGTTGATGTTTTGGGGGGGAGCTGGTTAGGGTCAGCTGACCATCGTTACATACATCAGCAGCTGACTACCTGGGGCTGAGCATAGCTCCATAGATTTAGGAATAAAAACAAAGCATGTCTCTGTGTGCTGAAGTCCTGAGCAACCAAATGAAAAGCCTGGAAATACCATTTGTGTCTGTAAGAATGAAAGCTTGAGGTCTTTAGGACACAGGAGGTGGTTAAAAGGGCCTTCAAATTGCAGGCTTGGAGATTTCCTCAAAATGCCTTGTCCACCGCTGTCTTCTTAATGCACCTTTCAGAAGCTCAGCTGTGTCCTGTAATGGTTTTTAAAAGGTTATACTCCCCTGTAAAAACCTTTACCCCTTTTTCTCTAAGCAACTATTTCTGAAAGCAAAACAAAATAGGTCTTTGATGTGGGGAGAAATCAAACACCTAAGACATAAAAAAGAAAGAGTTCAAATTTGAAAGATTGATACCAACTTCAGGACAGTATTTTTAAGGACCAGCAGTGCCCAGAAAAATTCTGATGGCACCTGGAGCTGAACACTGAAAATCAGAAACTTGCAAATCAGACACCATCAGTATGCTGATCTTGGAAGCCTAACAAACACCTTCCAGTTGAATTTCAACTCATCTCTTCCAGCACTGGTTCTCAAATGCAGACTCGCAGCGTCAACATTACCTTGATCCTTAGACACATCATTCCTGGCCCCTATTCTGTGTATAATGAATGGGAAATTCCCAAGGGGGTCCTCTCATTCAGGGCCAACAAGCATCCCCCACAAGGTTCTGATACACATTACACTTGAAGAAACCCTCTCTTCGAAAATGTCTCCAGGAAGGCTGGAATCAACTCAGAGCCCTCCTCGCACTCACCCTGGGTTGTCTCCTTTTCCCCTGTGTGTATTTCAGAAAGTAAATACTGCTCAGATAAAGTCGAAAGGGATTGGCAGAAATATACCAGGAACTAGCTGAGAGGGTCAGGCTTGCTAGACTATCCCAGTCTGGTCTTTGACTTCCTTTCAAGTGAGAGACATGGGTTATTAGAATCTCTCTGGCTCTCTTCCTCCTGATTTTCCTACTAGATCCTGGTCTCCTCATTTAGTGAACCATGGTAAATTTCCTTCTGCCTTGGTTTATTGCCTCTTGGTTTATTCTCAAGTTGGCTGGCTTCCTTCATTTTTACATCGCTCTGTCTCTCAGAATGGAAGGAAGCAAGCCCCTGAATCTGCTGGGTGTGTCTCAGAGAACACTTCACAGGAAGGGGAATTAATTGTGTAATTCTGTGCTGTTTGCTCCCAGTTCACTTGCATTTAAAATCAGAATACAACCTCTGATGTACCGAATAAGATTATGGGCATTTCCAGAATGTAAAAACTGAGGCTGAGAGAAACTCATATAGCATCCCAAGGTGACACACTTCTGTCAAGCCTGATCTGGGAACCAAACCCATTTTTACTTTGCCTGTGGATTTCTTGTTGCCCATTTCCCCCCTGGTGCTGTCTCCTATGTGTTAGTCTCTTGTTTTCTCTGTAAGGTCTGTACTGTATTTCTGGTTTGTAGTGACAGATGCTCAGCACTTGAAAGCTATAGGGGTTTCTGAGTTTGCTTAGTTCTCTTTATAAATGAAACAAAGGCAAATGCTTCTGTTTTAGATAGATCATGGGGAAAAAAAAAGGAAAAACACTTCTTATTCACTTAGCATTTCTTTCCCTTCTCTCATATTCCCTCTGTCTTACTTTTTCATCTGCACTTAAAAAAATGCCCTTGGGAAATGCCATTGAAGATGAAGGAAGGAGAGAAAGATGGGGTTTATCTTGCACGTTTTGCAGGTCAAATGTGAAACAAAGGACAAAAATGGAGCCTATAAAAAGGAACAGTACTTTCTTTTGCTTTAGTCAAAATGTGGCGAGTACAAAAAGAATTAATATTTTAATTTAAAAATAAGGAGCAAAGGAAGGGATGTGATCTGATATCTTTATCTTGTGAGATAGCAGCCTATGGAGATGGGCTTAAAACTGCACCAGGAAGAATTTCAGTATCATTATGTTGGAAGGGACCTAATATTTGTATTAGGCTCCCCTCCAAGTTAGGGGTAGCTAGTTGTGCTTCTCTGTGACTTAGAGAATTGTTTCCCTGCTTTTCAACTGAGACTAATTCTTAGGCTGCCTGAAAGCCTCTCCCAGACACAGACCTTTTCCTGATGACTTTACAATTTCTTCAGAATATATGTCTTATAGAGTGTGAATAGGGGGTCAGTCAATCACCAGCCTGGATTCAATTAATTTTGACCAATGCAAGTTTGAGGAAATGAGTCCATATGGAGACTCTATGGCTTTGTTTGCAACAAGAGAAGGATTTAATTTCTTGATATGACCAGGCAGCCTCAAAATGATCAGATAGATAATTTGTGGAGTCCAGAGTTAAATAAAAATGTAGAAGCACTCATACAAAAATTGTTAAGAATTTCAAGATGATAATAGCAGGGCATTAACCAGGACCCTTCACACATAGCCTACGGGGCTACTTAGATCATATGCCCATGAAGCCAGCCCTGTGCTCTAATATCCCAAAGGTGATCCACCCTTGAGAACTTGGGGATAACATAGCCCTAGAAGACTCAACTTACAACAAACACAAGCTGATGGGTGAATGTCTGCCTCTCTGTACAGACCTGTTATGAGCAGGATAAGCAAGAGTTGGAAACACTCTATTATGGATTTATATTTAAATAGATCTAAAATTATTCAGCTTGATTTTTCTAATTTATGCCCTTTGATTTTATTATAAAATTTAAATGTAGGATATATGGCCAATTGTAAAATCAAATCATTGTTTCCCCAGATAACATTCATGAAATACCTGCATGAAAATCACAAGATTATTTCTTACAGAGTACATCCTCAGGTCCCATCTGACAACTAATGAAACAAATGCTCTCTGATTGGAACACGGACACCTATACTTTTTCCATGTATCCCAAGAATATCATACTATTCAAGTTTTAAAATTGCTATAACAAACACAAGTTATGGGTTCGATCCTCAGCACCAAAAAAACAAACACACACAAGTTACCCTTCAGCATCCTTAATCAGATCTCTTATTACATAATTTTTGCTTGTCTAAAGCCTAGACAATATCCATAAGTTGTGAATCTTACAATAACAAGCCACACTTTCTTTCTTTCTTTCTTTCTTTTTTCTGTAACAGTATATTATTGCAACAACAATGTTTAACAACAACATAAGCCCTGGTTCATTGAAAAAAATTTTTAATATATTTCAAGCACTTTACAGTCATCATGTTTGATCCCAAAATCCCTTGTGAGATAGGAAATTTTATCCCATTTTTTTAGGAGAGAAACTGATGCTCAGAAATGTTAAAGGACTTGCAGCTTGCACGTGGAAGTTTCATGATCAAAGCCTGGCTTTCTATGGGTTCAGTGTCTAGTGATGCAGTACATTATGGTCCTGGTCTAAGCAGTAAAAAATAAAACATGGATAAAATGTCCCCATAAAGTTTTTATTTTTTTTTAAAGATCTAGTTGCCTTGTCCTTTCTATCAGTAAAATTTGTATTTTGGAGAAAAAAAATTATCTGGAAGTCTTAAGTGATGGAGAAGACCTCTTGCTTAGTAAGAGATGCTCCAGAGATGGAATTCTAAACAAAATTGTTTTCTTTAAGCTAAACTCATCCTTTCTAGTGAGTCATTTGTTACTGGTTTCTTTGCTTTTTAAAGTTAATAAATTTGACTAAAAATATTCCAAAGATGACATATACAAAAGACTCATAAAATAATTGTGAAAGGAGGTATGAGATATAAAACTGCAGGAGGCATCTTGGAAGTGAAGCACCAAAGAAAGTTTATTTGTATTGCATGCATTTCTCATTTACTGAATGAGCATTACAAAAAGTCATGTAGGAGCTAATGTTTATTCTTTTCTTTTCAGACAAATAGAAAGCATGGAAAGAGGAGAGAAACTGTGTGCAACTTAATCTTTAGTTCATTTCAGATTTTATTTCTATTCTTCCCTGTGTGCTAAGAGAGGAGACAAATATGAAACTCAACACAAATGAGTCAAACTGCCACAATCCCACATTTATTCCTGTTTTACATCAGAAAAAGTCATTCAGCCCATGTAATGTTATGCTTCATAATTATTAGGTCTCACAAGATATATTGAACATTATCAAATAGTTATAATATGCAGCATAACATAAAAAACCCCAAACACTCATGTTTAAAGTAAATATCTGTTCTTACTATTTAATATAAATACAGAATTACATCACTGGTCTAAATAAAATTTACTTTGAATCTTTCTTAATTAAAGAAAATCTGTGACTGTTATTTTATTTATTGAGCCTCCAATTTAGAATTTTCTCCTCCTGAAATAAGACCGTATAATCGGTGGTCTGCTAGATGTGAAAGAAGCAGTTATTCATGAGCAGAAAAAATTTTGTTACACTTGCTGATTTGCACACTGTAGATGCTCCCATGTGTCTATTTTTTAGCTATCAGTGTGAAGTCACTAAAACAAGAGATGGGAAACAGGGCACAGGATCAATTCTTGCAAACTATTATCTGTCGGCTTCTGCATACAAGTGTCCACAATTATTTTTTAATTAATTGGAAATGTAACTGTCTGGGTAGTTTCCTAAACATTTAGTTAACTTTTTTAAGAATTATTTTCCACAATACCTTTATTTTATTTATTAATTTTTACGTGATGCTGAGGATCAAAACCAGGGCTTCACACGTGCTAGGCAAGTGCTCTACCGCTGAGCTATAGCACTAGCAGTTAACTTTCTTTATCTTTTTATTTTCATATGTGAACTTACTACAACATATTTAGATTAGTTATCAATTTCCCTTTTGATGGACATTTGGAGTCCCCATGTCTTTGCTAATAGCTCATGCTGCCACACAGCTTACCACGTACCAACATTGTTCTATTTTTATGTGAAATACTCTTTGTATTCTCTTTTCTTGTGAGAATTTCCACCAGTAAGTAAGATCTTATGTTCAGGTTTTCCACTGATGCGTTGTTTTTGAACTTGAAGAATTTCTCTTATATAGTAATCCAGTTAATTTTTTTTTAACCATGAATTTCCTGATGGTCTTTATCTGTTGAGGTGTTCATATGTTTTTCTCCTTTATTTTGTATACACAATGAATTCTCTTGCTTTATTTGTTAAGCTGATCCTATATTTCTGGAGTAAGACATGACATTATTGCATTTTTCCCTTTACATATAGCTGAAATTAATTTGTTCATATTTGCCAAAGAAATTAATGCCTACTGTCAACAGGGATTTTGGATAAAAGTTTTCTTATACTTTTTTTTTGAGAGAGAGAATTTTTTAATATTTATTTTTTAGTTTTTGGTGGACACAACATTTTTATTTTATTTTTATGTGGTGCTGAGGATTGAATCCAACGCCCTGCGCATGCCAGGCGAGCACGCTACCCCTTGAGCCACATCCCCAGCCCAAGTTTTCTTATACTTTGATGTATTTTTCTGGATTTGTTCAGGGTATGTTGGTCTTGTTGACTGAGAATTGTTCTTTCTTCTACTGATTCCTAAAAACATTTGTGCAAGATTGATATGTTTCTATAAAAGTTTTATTTAATTCATCTATAAAGTTCTCTCAGCTATGTTTGTCTTGGGAAAGCTTAACTAACAATATAATTTACTTTATAGGTATATAGCTACTTAGGATTTTCATATTTTTTTTTTCAGTTTTGGTAGTTTTTTTTTCCATCAAAAAATTTACCCATTCTACCTAAAGTGCACAATATCTTGTCATAATATTTTTAAACTATAGGAATTGAAGAGATCTCTCTTTTACTTCTAATATTGTCAATTTTTTAAAATACATTTTTGCTGGTTATGGACCTCAATATTGGTGGTGTTTGTACTCTTAAGATTATCCTAAGGATGCCTATTGTTAATTTTCATGGTTTCTGATGGGAAGGCAGATACTTCTGTTGTATTTTTTCTGTTTATTATTGAATCTGCTTGTTTTTCCAAATTTTATTTAATTTCGTATACCAGTGTTTTGACTATAACATTCCAGGTAGAATTTATTTCATATTTTAATTTGGTTGTAGTTCACAACCAATTTAAATTGGTTTTCTATATATTCCTTCAATTCCTTTCCTGATTTCTCTATTAATAACATTTGCATGAGTGTGCTGTACTTATTGCAATTCATGAAGCAATATTAATGCATTACTAACTTAAATTCAATAGTTTTCATTAGAAATAATTGTTTATATTATATATTCTATATGTTTGACAAATGTAAAATTAAATGTACCTCATAATTACAGTAGTATACAGAATTAGTTTCACAGACCTAAACATTCTCTGTGTTTTAGCTATTCACTTTTCTCTTCTTTCTCCAGAAACCTGAAAACTACTGATCTTTTATTCCTACCTAGAGTTTTGCCCTTTCCTAAAATCATATAGTTAGAATGACATAGTATATAGCATTTCAGATTGGTTTCCTTCACTTAGCCATGTGCATCTGGGTTTTCTCCATTTTATTCAATATATTTTCTTTGATACAACACTGTGAGAAAAAGAACATGATAAGTTGAACTTAAGATAAAACTCCATATGTTGAACAACCTTAAAATTAAGTCATTCATCAGATGTGCACTTTGCAAATATTCTCTCCTGGAATATGGCTCATCTCTTCACAAGGAAGCTATAATTTTAATGAAGTCCAACCCATCAATTTTTTTCTCTCTTGGATCACAGATTTGGTGCTATATCTAAGAAGGCCTCACCAAGCTCAAGGTCGCCTAGACATCCCGTGCTCTCTATGAGGAGTTGGTAGTTGAGCTTTTTATATTAAAGTTTATTGTTCATTTGAGTTAATTTTTATGGATGTTTTAAGGACTATGTCTAGATTCAATGTTTTTCCATATGAATATTCTGTTCTTTCAGCTTCATTTGTTGAAAATAGCATCCTACCTCTAGTGCATTGCCTTTGATGCATTTTTGTAAGGTCAGACAATATTCATGTGGATCTATTTATGGGCTCTTTATTTTGATTTATTTTTCCTAATCTTTTATCATAACCCCACCACCTTGGTTTCTATACTATTTTTTTTGGAGGGGGGTGGGGAAGGTACCAGGGATTTTACTCAGAGGCTCTCAACCACTGAGCCACATCCCCTATTTTGTATTTTATTTTGAGACAGTTTCTCATTGAGTTGCTTAGTGCCTTGCTTTTGCTGAGGCTGGCTTTGAACTCTTGGTACTCCTGCCTCAGCCTCCAGAGCTGCTGGGATTACAGGTGTGCACCACCACACCCAGTGCTTTCTATCCTTTTCTGACATGTCTTAAGAGTTTGGCAGTGTCCTCCCTCTGCCTTTGTCCTTCTCATTTAGTATTGAACATGTTCTCTGTTTCCTTTTTTTTTCCATTCCATGTGACCATTTGAACCAGTTGACAAATATTTACAAAATAAGTTGATAGGATTGTGGTTTTTCAATTAAATTGATTTCCATCGTGTAGGATGTAGATCAATTTGGTGAGAACTTACATCTTCATGTTATTGAATCTTCCTATTCATATTCATGCACATGGACTTTCTCTTCAACGTTTTAGAACTTTATCATCTTTCATCAGAGTTTTTAATTTTTCCTCATCTGTATAATGTATAGTATCAGATATTTTATAATGTGTATTTTATAATGTGTATTTTTCTATGTATTTCTCTTTGTGTTTCTCCACTGAAATTTATTTTATCCATCTTTGTTCATTTTATTCTGATCATTTCTTTACCAAAATATAATACCTGTTTTTAAAATAGTGCTTTTTAAATTTTATTATCAGAATCTTTGGGTTCTGCTTCTATGTATTTTGATCTCTGATTATGTATCATAAGTCTCATACATTTTTGGTTGTACTCTGAGCTTAGATTTAAACAGAAATAATCTATAATGCAGTTAATATTAATTTTCCCTAAAGGGGGCATGCCCATTCCACTGTAAAGAAGAGAAAGAGATTTATTGGTCCTTTTTCTCATCTTAGACATAGAATTGGGTTTCAGCTGTGTGCAGCTTTAATTACTTCAATTCACATTAAGTTTTTAAAACTTTCCTTGTGAGATCAACCTTGTTACTGGGGCCTCTTCCTGTTTAAGTTTTTTGGGATATAAACATTACATGACTATGAGGGATTGTCTCTCCTGCAGTGCCACACAGTAGGGCAAAACAGGCAAGTAAGGAGGACTAGATCTGTGTTTCAGAAATTTATAGATTTCTGGTATTTCTTAAAACCCCATTGAGCCATTACAACTCTTATGCTTTCCCCCTAATCTAGTCCTAAATCCTAAGAAATATCATCCTTAATCATAGTGCTGTAAGTAATCACCTACATTAACTCATTTAATCCTTAAAATGACACTCGGAGTCATGTGCTATTATAATTCCCACTTTGGAAATGAAAAAAAAAGTGAGGCAAAGAGATCTTCGGAGGGGAAGAAACTTGCTTAAAGTCACACAGGTAGTAAGTGGTTCAAATGAAATTCAAGGTCTGCAGTAAGTGTGACAAACTCCCTTTCAGGACTACCCTAGGGAAATTGTTTTCTCTGGTTTGGGAACTGGGATTACCTACAAAGGATCTCTTGTACATATCTGGACCTTTCTTTTCTCCTTTAAGATGTCCAGGTATGAAGGTTTCTTTTCCAAAAAAATTGTTTAAAGAAGAGAATCATTTTCTGCCCCATCTCTGTGCCTTTTCAAATAGTACTGTATATTGCCCCATGATTCTACAGGCCTCAGTGAAATTGATGGGCTTGTACTCCCTTCTGACCATTCTTTGCTCTACATATCTGACTTCTTAGTTCTATCTGACTTTGAGACTTCCAGTCTTAGCCCTGAGCTTGTCCTTTTCTCCAAAAATACAGATCTGATGTTTCTGTATACCCGGGGGCCTGTTTCACTCAGCCTTTCTCTTTTGTTGCTGCTAGTTAGCAGAATATCCTTTTCCTGGCCCTCGTATGTCACCTTGACTTTTGTTCTTCCCAAGCTTTTTTGATTAGGAGGACTTTATATGATGACAGGGCTACTGCAGTATTAGTTTAGACACATTCTTTATTAGACTTTTGGATGTAAAACAAAAGCTGATAAATATTATTCTGAATGCAGACTATATTAAGTTATCAAAGCATTCAAAAGTACTCAACTATGAACAGAGCTGAAGCCACAGCAAAGAACAGGAAACACATAGATTAAATAATGTAGATTCTAAATAGTATTTTACATCTCAGGCTGTGGGCAAGACTGAGGACAAATTCTAATTCAGGTTGAAATAATATCCAGAGTGCCACCACATACTAAACAATGAGTCACACCATTCACACAAGGAGATAATCCATCAATATCCTTTATTCTTAAATGCAAAAGACCATCAGTGGCATTTAAAGAACCAATATTCACACTTTAAGGTCTCATTTTCATGACAAAGATCTGAAAAAAGAATGGAAAATGTCACACTGCTAGTTTCTCTTTGTAAGAGTACAAGAACATGTCTCTAATACCTTGTGTTCTTGTGAGCATGTTGTTCTTAAAAGAAAAAAAAAAAATGACAGCTCACATGATTGTTCTCCCACCAAAGCTGAGAGCAAGATCCACCAAGATGCATATGGATTTTGTAGCCAATGATCATTTTGGTGCTGAAATTTCCAAGGGCAACTGCTTTGGTTGTAGATAAAATATATTTAGGATTGAAGTAACCACCTTAGCTAATGCCAAATGCAGCCCACCCTCATTCCTGTATGCTGTGAAGGCCTGTCTTACTGTCTTTTCCTTTGAAGTTCTATGGAGAGTCACATTAAGGGGATGAATGCTTCCATTTCAAGTTCCATTTAGGCCACCCTATTAACTTTCTGTTAAAAGCTTTTTCTTTTCCTTTTCTTTCTTTTTTTTTTTTTTTTTTCCATTTAAGCATTTTTTCTTATAAAATCTCTGACTGGAAGAAAAAGGTCTTTTAGGAAACTCTGACTGAAACATAGAAACAGTTTTCAAGTTATAAACCTTTGAAAAAAAGTATGTTTTCCAACGGTTAAAAAAAATTCAATTCTGCCTTTTATATTGTATAGTCTTCACTCAAATATACTTTGATATAAAACTATAGAACCTGAGTTTATTTTATTGATCCTGCATGAGAATGGGTAAAATTCTGTAGAAATTTAACATGTTACTTTTTAAAATTCAAATTCCTAGACACTGCAACTCTAAGCTGATGGTATTCATTGATTCAATCTATACTTTCAGGAGTGAAATGTCAGAATTGTTATTCTGGGCCACTTCCAATAGTTGTTCCCTGTGCAACATTGGTAAAGAAATCTCTTGGTATCTTATAGAGACCTGGTAATAGATTAGATTATGGCAAGTCTGACAACTGGTGGCAGGAAATTCAAGAGTACCCATTACACCTTTTTTTTCTACCAAATGCAAATTGTGCTGTTTCCTGTTATTATAGCTTCATTCCTTTGCATGTCGAACACTCAGGAGGGATTTTTACAGTCATTTGTGGTTGCGTAGGCCTTTGGAAATTACTCCATATTAAGAATTCAGAGCACATTAAGGAAAATCCTACAAGATTGATAGGTTAGTCCTGCTTTCAGAATACTTAATATATCTAAGGTTATTTTCATGTAAGTCTGATCATGAAAGTTCATTGGTCAAAAACATGGTAAGGGATGCTCTTGAAGACAAAGTAGATTATCACAATACACAGAGTTCAGGTTCATGGGGAACCTGCAATATTTGGACATTTTGGACTGGTTGTTTGAAGCATTGAAGAAACAGAATTTCAAAGTGAGGTAAAGCAGCATATAAGCCAGCTAAGAAGTCTGAGTTTTATTGATCCTTTCTAAGTAGTGATAGAAGTGTTTTTGTCAGGAAGTAATGACATATTTGGATTTTAGAAAGAGCATTCCACGGGGAAAAACCAGGGAAGATGTATTAAAGGAGAATCCTTTAATCCTGGGAGAAAGGAAATGTGTAATTTGGCTGGGGTAATATGGAAGAGTGAGATCTAAGAGGAAAAGCCAAAGTTGACATATTTTGGAAATGAAGAATATCATATAGTTGAGGATGATTTGAAGATTTTATTTAAGTAGAAAAAGAAATTATGTGTATAATTTATATTTATTGAGAAATACTATAAGGCACTGTAGAATACTATACTTACCTTTTATTTCAAGTTCATTTGTTTTTAAATTGTTAGAACCCAAACACTTTTTAAAGCATGGTTACCTGAAAACTTGTTGAAAATTTTCCATGGAAGGGCAACAGAATACAACAGACACTAGTATTGCTGTATGTATAAACGTGGCTGTATAACCAATGTGATCCTGCAATCTGTACATGTGGAAAAATAAGAATTCATACCCCATTTGAATCAAATGTATGATATGTCAAGATCATTGTATTGTCTTGAGCAACTAATAAAAAAATTCCATGAATGCAGACCTTTTTTCATGTGTCTACTAAATTGGACTTGTTGGGACTGGTGGAACCAACGGCCCTTTACCACTGAACTGCATCCCTAGCCTTTCTATTTCATATTTTGAGACAGAATCTCACTGAGTTTAGCCTCAGTAAATTGCCAGTGCTGGCCTCAAATTTATGATCCCCCTCCCTCAGCCTCACAAGTTGCTGGGATTATCAAGAATAAGCCACCACATCTAGAGACCATATTCTCTGACACTAGTAAAGAGTAGATAAAGGGCAAATTTTCAGAAAGTGATTATTAAGTGGATGGAAAAAAAATGAGAACTTCAATCATAACAATAATGATAATGGCAAAATTTTTATCATACAGTTGATTAAATACATTTCATATACATTATCTCATGTGATTCTCTTTGAGACAGATAACTTTATTATTGGAAAAACTTCAGGAGAGTTGAAATAGTTGAATAAGTTTCTCAAGATCACAAAACTCTTAAAGGTAGGATGAGACTCACATTTTCCTGATTTCAAATAATCTAACCGCCTCACCAACCAAAGTTGAAACATCATGATGTGGGGAGTTCAGTGATCTTTCCAGGACATCTCAGCTTCAGTTTGGTATAGAAAACCTCACATTAATTGGAGTAATTCTCCTTCAATATTTTTGCACAGCATTATATTTTACTAATGGCTTGTGTTTCATGCTTCTCTATAAATGTTATCTTTTAGTAATTATAAGTCAACAGGCAGTTTCTCTTTGAATTCTTCACTAGTCTAACGTTAATGAATTTATTCTTTTCAGTGAATTTAATAGAGCTATGTCCAGTGTCCCCATACATTTCCAGGTAACATGATCCTAAACCCTACAATGAAACCCTGAGTTTTTTCGGTCACAATATCAATAAATACTATAAAAGTACACTATTGCAAAAACAATATACTGCTATAAGCTAAGTTTATTTGCACACACCTTGAGATAAATAACAATGGGCAGTGACAATATTTTCACCTAAAATCATTAGAAAATGTAATGGCAATGCATATCACTATGGAACTTTGTAAGAGGGAGTTATCAAGGATTTGTGAGTTAATTGGAAGATGACAGAAATTCTTTTAAAGAGGAATAAGTATGTCAGTTGTACAAAAAGAGAAGGACATTTATTGCAGGGAAGGTAAAGATAATGACAAAGATATATTGGACATGAAATTGTCTGAAAACAGGGGGAGTTGATCATAGCTGACTGCAGATGAAATAGATTGTATGGAGACATCCAGCTGTCCAATATGGTGGAACTAGCATCACATGTTTGTGTTTTTTATTTAATGAAATAAAATTAAAAGTTTCATTTTTTAAAGCATAGTAGTCACTTTTCCAACACTCAATAGTCATATTGGCTAATGTTGTTGAATAGCATAGAATATTTTGATCATTACAACAGTTTCTTCAGAAGATCTCTGCATATGGATCAGGGGCCAAGTGATAGTTTGTAAAGTTATATATAAGCGAGTAAATGGAAGCTGAATGAAAAGTAGAGGTTTGTGAACTTCTGTGCCACATCACTATTCCCATTTTCAGAATAATATTTTATCCAGCCTCATATTTATCTTTACTTATTTAAAGATATGAGGCACATTTTCATAATTATCATGAATGCATTGGAGTTTTCAATTTCCACATAGATATGGATGTAGAGTTACAGAAAAACACACAGAGAGACACACATAATCAAACTATAGAAAGCATAGTTTCTTTCCAAAACCTTTTAATATAAACACAAAGGCATAAGTTTCCTGAGGGGCTGAATCGGTTGATTAGCATTATACAATTAGTAAGTGGGGAACACATCCAACTGAAGCCTTTGATATTTTTTTCTTCACTACGAATAACTGGGACCAAAAGCCCACAAAAGATCCTTGAATTTGAATTTTGAAGTTTTAAAGTTATAATATATATGCTTAAATAACTCCTATCCTATACCCAAGGTGTAGTGGGGTTCAACAGTGTTAATGCGGTAGAACCTCAATATCTCTTCATTCTGAATAATTACACTATGTGAATCTTGACAATCTTGACATAGAAATGTGATGGGGCCTTTGCTATGGGATCTGAAAAATTTTTTGTTTTCTCTCTTTTGAAAAAGTCACAAGACAAAAGTGACATATTTTCTTCTATTAGACATACCTGATAAAGGTTGAATTTCTAACCATAAGGATGCAGCCAACATAAGAGAATGGCAGAAAAGCAGAGCTATAACCCTTTCCTTCCACACCTAGCCATTCCTTGTTCAGTGATTTAAAAAGCATTATTTTTGTTGTTCATAACCAATTGACCTAATCTCATATGCCTAAGGTAAAAAGAATATAGTATTTTCCCAGTGGAGACAACAAACATCTTTTACTGCACATAACAGATCATCTAAAGGAAGACATTAGAAAAGTCAGTATGTGCAAAAGTATAGAATTCAAAAGCTTGATCACTTCAAAGTATGATCAAGGTGCATTAATTTTCAGGAAAGAAAAAATTGTGAGTTGTACCAGACAGAGGTAGGTAGAAAAGTGTTGGATTAAAAATAAATTATGTAAAACCTTGCTTTGCCTAGCAAGGGCTATAGATTCTGTTCAAAATGTTAAACTATGAACTTTATCAGTAATCTTCAATGATGGTTCTATACATCCCATTTATATAACATTCATGGATCTCTTGCTAAAATGTATTTTTAAGCAGAATCCCTTAGTAATAAATGGTCATTTGCAGTGTATTGTTTATTTGTTATTTTAAGTATTGATATTAGGATTTTTTTACTATGGTGCTAAGAAATACAGGTGCTGTTTAAAAGATAAAGTATGAGGGTTTAGGGTATAGCTTAGAGGTAGAGCCCTTGGGTAGCAAGTGAAAGGTCCTGAGTTCAATCTCCAGGACTGTAAAAACAAACAAACAAACAAGCAAACACATAAATAAATAATAGAAGATAAGTGTGAGAGGGTCTATTAAACCCAAAACAGGTTCTGCAAGGGTCAGCTTACCAAAAGCACACTTTGGATTTCCTCCCCAAAGCTAACCATTCAGTTATTCCTACATCTTCAAAAGACAAACTAATGGTAAAATAAATTGCTAGTTTGGCCCAGTGTCTTCAGTGGAGAAGATAACAGGATTAGCACAATTAACTCTGTCCTCTAATTCATAGTGTTCGTATTTTGAAATAACAATGCCAGAAATCTGGGCAAAGAACACATTTGATGTTGCTAGAGTGTAGATATTGAGATGTGAGCAAAATGAAAATCTAATTCATTTAAAAATTATTCTTGCTTGCATGCAGATAGAATTCTGACTTTTAGACACATTTTAATAGCATAAGGAAATCTCTATCCTTGGTTAATCTTTAAGAAGAAAGTGTTCCTGTCTTTTGCATTCACACTATTATTTAATCACTACTAGATGATATCTAGGGTTTGGGTTTTGAAATATGCTTTCAGTCTTACTGTGTTCATAGTTGGTTCCTTGTGAACAATAGAGTGATTTTTTCTTCAGGCAGTATATCTGAGGCTGAATAGATAGCATCTCTGGCTATGGAGTCCAGGATTTTCTTAGAAAAATTCAGGCTCATTACAAATTAAGTTCTACTTGTTGAATACCTGCTACATGTTCAATATTATGTGAAATGCCATGGGAGAGCACAAAAGTAGAAAGAAAGTGGAATGAGTTAGATAATATCCCACTCTCTCCTAACCCCCACCACCAAATTTATGTCAATCAGTATCCTTAGAATCTGACCTTATTTAGAAATATAATGACTAATTATTAGTTATTAATTATATAGTTAGTTAAATTGAGTTTGGACCAGATTAGAGTGAACCTGAAACAATAGTTGGTATATTTGCAAGAGAAAGATGGAAAAAAATTGAACATAGAAACACAGAGAATAGATACAAGAAAGAGACCATGAGATGGGAGAGGCAGAGATTGGTGGGAAGGGTCTACAAGTCAGGAATGCCAAAGATTACTAACAACCCAAATTTAGGAGAGAGACATGAAGAAGAGTCTCCCTGGGAAATTTCAGAAGGACCTAAATCCCCTAACAGCTTGATTCTAGACTTGTGGTCTGAAATGTGAAAGAATAATATGTCTGATTTTTTTTAAAGCCATTCGGTTTATAATGCTTTATTATGATATCCCTGGAAAAGAAATATAAAAAGGACAGCAGAATGGTCAAATTCATGCTACAAGGACCTGTTCTGTACTAGAAATACAATTGTTTATTGAATCCTTGCAGGAATTTTTACTCTTATTTCACAGTTGACCAAACCAAAGCTCAAAAAGTTGACTTCACTGTTAAAAATGATGGTCAGGAGTCTGGTTCTTTTTTTCTCCTGCTAAACTCATTTCTTTAAACTCCTTGGGCCTGGATTTATTCATTTTATAATTGATGTGTTGGTGATTTGGGAGTGTTCAGGGAAGAAGTCTAGGAGGGCTGGGGAATAAAAGGATCTTCCCTAAGGGAAAGGAGATAAAGCTGATTTGTACTTTCAACAGGATTTGGACAAAGTGGTCCAAGATGCTTTTCAAGAAGAAGGGGGATGTCATCTAAGTAGTCAAGTGCTGATGAACATGCTGAACTCTTTTTTTTTTTTTTTCCCTGTGTCAGACTCCTGCATTTATTGTATCCCAATATTATATATCCTGTCAGTATCCATGCAGGTAACCGTTCTTCAATATTCAGAGCTACTCTATGATATAAGCATCTTCTTCCTCTGGGTATGCATATGGAAAGGAGTCTCTGAAAGCTTTAATGCTTTTATTTTATTTTTTTTAAGTCACATGATGACTAGACATCAGGAAATTTGATCATAGGTATCTCTGACTCCAAAGTCTGTATATGTCAATGATATAATAATTCTCTCTTCCCCTCCACTCTTCTCCCTTCTTCTTCCCTTTGAATTTATGCAAGGATTTTTATAGAATAGGAACAACATTGAATAGGACACAACTTGTAGAAGATTCAATTCTTGATGTGAGTGCAGCGTAGTCACATCTTTCTCAATAGAACAAAGATTTAAAATTCAAATATTGGTTTGCATTTGGCATGAAGAGTAAGACATATTAACTAGGACCAGGGAAGTACAGTGATTTATTATCAGGAGGCTTGCCATTCAGCTCTGGGCTATGCAAAAGTCAACAATAATTTTATTTATCTGTCTGTCCTACTAAGCAGGGGGTAGCTGGGGAGATGGGCTATGCCACTGCTGTTACTTCACTCCTTGCTCTGGCTCTATGCCTAGCACATGACCTGTGATCAGGAAATATTATCTGGAATGAATAAATATAGGGGTAAATTATTATATAACATGATGGATCATCTATGTTCTATTTAGCCTTATTGTTTGTTATTCCTCAAGCAGTTTGTGACACGCATATGAAGTATCTGAACAAGATATGTTTAAAGTGGAGTTTTTAAACCAAATAAATTTCACTAAAATAATGAAATTATATTCAACATTTATATGTTTAGAAAAAAACAAACTTTGAAAACAAAATATCCAATCTCTTTTTGCCTTTAACTCTCCAAAATTCCAGGCTAGTTTTCCTTTACATGGTCTTTTCTGACTGTGTAGTAGTAGTCTAGACAAAATACAGTTAAAAGAGCAAGTTCTGTAATACATGTGTTGAAAAAGGAAAAGCTATTTAAGAAATGATAAAATCTTTCTAATAAATGCTTTATTCTTGTTTTAATGATTAATTTATACAAAACAAAATGTAAATACATTTAGAAAGTTTTCTGATCATTTAAACCTGATTTCATCAGTGTAATTGTATTCCCATCATCTACTTAGAAATCAGTCTTCCCAAATAGTATTATATTAAGATAATGAGACAATATGCATATGCAAATTGTTCAAGTCAAAAATTATGTTCCTGGACACATTAAACAGGACATAATAATCATTTGACATATGTAATATCTAGACAAATCAAGCAAAATAAATTTAGCCATCACAACCTGATATGCTAATTATCTACTGAAAAAGTACAAGAAAAGATGGGCTATAATGCCAGTTGGTTTATATTACTTTATGGGAAATATAAAGTGGTAGTCTTTTTTGTAATTTCGACATGGGAAAGCTCCAAATCCTTTCTTCTGCAAATAGACCCAAATGGAAATCTTGTGAAAGACCTGATCCTATTTGAATAATCTAACAAGATTCCAACTTCCAACTAGAGTCAGGCAGATTTTCCCTTCTCTTTCCTGGAGCATTTTTTTCTGCATTATTTCTCTGGGTCTCTTTAGTTATAAGTTCAGCCCAAAGAAGCCTTGCTCTATATCTCTCTGCTTCTTTATCTAAACATCTGTCTGGTCCACTCCTGTTCCTCTGGTCTTTGGGGATCATCTTTTATAAACTAAACATAAGCTTCCTTGAAGCATCAAAAATTGCTTCCCAGCAGGGGACAGAGGTCCAACATCCTTCTTTTCCCCCATATTGTTTTGCACAGGCAAAGGGAGAAGCCACTTTTCTGTGCAAAAGCCATTATCTTTGGTTTTTGGTGGTGGTGGTTGTTTTTTTTAGTATGTGGAGGAGATGTGGCAGAAACAAATGACCGAGAGTAACTGGCAAGAAAGGGAGGCTTTTTTTTTTTTTTTTAAAGTCCATTTTAGTCCAAACATTGTTCAAGGACACCTGCAAAACTCTGCGAATTAGAATTGATATTATTTTCTCTGTTGTTCAGAAGAACCAGTCGTTTGCTCAAGGTCATGTAGTTAAGTGATAGGTGTGAAATTTAAACCTTGATTGATCTGCTCCCAAACATTTTCAGTCATACCTACTTATCCAGGATATACCTCCAATCAGGCAAAATAAGTAGTACAACATCAGGTATCTTTGTATAAGGTGCTTGGACCCATACAGCCACTGTACTGATGAGTCATTTAAAAATAATTTAACCCAATCTCCTCATTTAAAAATGAAAACTGGCTTTAAGAGATTTAGTGTTTTACCCAAGGTCACCCATTGTGACTATAACTCAAGTCTTCTAACTGCAAGTCCAACTCACACCCATAATACAATTCTGTCCCTCACTTAACATTTCCTTTTGCTTTAATATAGCTTCTTTTCCCTTTCTTTTCCATTTTTTTTTTTGTATTTTTATCTGTATCCTCTACTTGAATTGACAGTCCTCACTGATAAAACAAACAACAAAAGTAGCCATTTGCATTCACCAACCTTCCCCTCTCCCACTCTGAACAAGTCTGAAGAGAAAGCCTTAGTAAAAGGGCACTTGAGATCCACCTTGAATGAGAATGGATTGGAACAAATTGCAGAGCTACTTGGTGTTTAATTCACTGAGTGTTGAAAGATTTTCTTTTCTCTCTACCTCCAATCTCTTTTGAACTGAACTGATTTTAAAATGCAGTTAATGTCCTCACCATCAACTTGCCCGTCAGAAGAATTCTTTGCTTCTGCTCAAGCCTTAAAAAAAATAAACAACAGAAAGAAAGATAGAAGGAAAGAAAAGCAAATGAACTAAAAATGCATAGCCACTGTACACTTTCAGTGCTATCACAGCGTCGGGCACTAAGGATGCATATTTTTTTCCTTTTTAGCCAGTTGTGGGCCATCTTGGGAACAGTTAGCAATCCATCCATCACCACGTAGCTTGAGCTACGTAAAAAGAATTCTTGCAAAACACACCCCACCTTTTCGTTCTCCAAAGGATAAAAGATATGAAATGCTTGTTTCTCTTAGTGGAATTTGAATGAAGTCTATTAAAAAGGAATAATCCAAAAGATATATTCAAATACATTTTACAGGGAATTGTCAAAAACTCGTTTGACACATGTCTTTTGAAAGGGTTTTTTGTTTTGACACCTCACCTAAATGCATTTATCACTCACACTGAACATTTACTGACCTCAGGATCCCATTTTGAGAAACTCAGAACAGGCAAAGCCCACTCCAGAGACAGAAGTGCTACAAACAATTTGCACCTGCATTAGTCTCCAGATCAGCAAACAAAGCCCAATCAGCAGTTTTCATGGTTTCAATAGTATTAAGGGGTGACTGCTCTGACTTTGGAAGTTTATACAAAATAAATATTCTTTAAAATAGGTGGCCCTTAAAAAAGAGACAGGTAGAGACTGAAAGTGGCGGGAGGATTGGTGAGTATGATGTAATGGAGTGAGGAGAAACCTGTCTGATTCTTTTTTAAGTGAGAAGCTGTAACTTATTAAGTATTGTCTTAGGTCAATTTCCTTAGAAGTAAAGCCCAAGATGAAAATTCTTGTAGAAGTTATGTACCTGGGGATAAATGGATGAGATAAGCAAGATAAAACAGGGGTGTGAGCCAAATTATAGTGTGGTCTCAGCTGTAAATCAGCTTTATTCTGGTCTTATGAGAGGTTCCAGGGCTCTACTGTTCAATATGGTAGCCACTGGTCATGTAGCATTAAGTACTTGAAATGCTACTAGTCTGAATTGAGACGTGCTGCATACAAAATATACTACAGATAAAGGGCACAACACAAAAAAAATAACATCTTGTGAGTAAATTTTTATTGATCACATGTCAAGATAATATTTTGGAATAACTAAAATATAAGATTAAAATTAATTTCATTCACTCCATTCATTTTACTTTTTACATATAACTACTAGAAAAACTCCAAACACATATGTGGTTTGTATTGTATTTTTAATGGATAACTTTGCTTTGGAATAATTATCTGGTTTTTATCATAGCCAGAAAAATAGGATACAGTCATGCAGTCATCTATCTGCCCTTCCTTCCTTCCTTTGTATCTCCTTTCCTGTTTTTATTTATTGTTTTCAATTCCTTACCCACTAATGTGTATTTAATACTGAACAAGGTAGGACTGTTTTCCAGATCTCATATTCAATTTACACAGAGGGCTGTGAGCTCAGCATCCAAACACTCAGACAGACACACCCACAAATGTATTACTCTAAGCAGAGCTACAAAATGCTCCTGACAGCTTGGTGGTGGGAAGAGACACTGGCAACAGTTCATCAAATTAAGCAGCTTATCCAAGGTCCAAAAACACATCATTAAGAGGCTTCCAGATGCTATTGTCTTTTTATCTGTAGGCCCATTTTTTTTTTGGACAGCAGGTGAAGCTTATTGAAACAGGGTATACTAACAGAAAGGACCCTACTGCTTACCCATTTCTCAAGAAGTATAGTTAGCAGGCACCCAGTGGACACTTTAAAATTCAGTAACAGCTGCCAAAAGCCAAATTACATACTATAAAATTAATATTTACATTATGTTTCATTATATAAATTGCACTGCAATTTATACCTTTTTTAGCCTGGACTCATTTCCTGGTAATGCAGTAAATCCTTTGGTGCATGCTCAATTTGCAGGAGTACTTGGAGACTGTATTAATTTCTTGCTAAGAGACTGTTTTGCAACATAACTTCATCATTATGATCACCACCACCAATATCATTATCACCACTCAATGATGAGCATGGCCAATATTTTTTCAATGTTTTCCCATGGTGCAATAGAACATATGTAATCTATAGGGCATTTGAAATCATAAGGCAAACATTCACAGGTTGAATACAATCAATAGAATCAATAATGATGCCTTATCTCCCTTTTGGAAATTTGCAACTTAAAAAGAATTGAAGGCAACAATTCTATATTTTAACCCAACTGCATAGCATGTTCCTGGGTAAAGGCCAAATTTACTTTTATCTTTTCTATGCTTTCAATTCCCTTGCATTTAAAAAGAGAAACAAAATAACCCAATCTAGCAGAGTGGCATAAGGAGTAGGCAGTTTACCAAACCCTATTGTCAGGGATAGTAAATATAACAGTGTATAAAGTGGCAGAGCTGGGAAGAAAAGGACACAGTGCCGTGAATTTCTAGATACATTAGGTACCTAAAAAGTAATTAATATTTAGCAGGTCTATCAATATTTGATCTAGAATATATTAATAGTGCCTTGACCCTGTTTTAACCTTTGGAACTAGCACAATTTAGTCTGTTACAGTAAAATTGTAATGGATTTTTTTCTTTTTCAACAAAGGAGGGAAGCCACATCAGAACCAAATAATAATATGCTATTTGTATATGCAAAACAGCTCAATTATTTGAAGCAATTAAACTAATATCTCAAGAGTGATTTGAAAGGGTGATATCTTTGCAAAGAAGATTGCAACAAGAATTAGAAAAATCAAGCATTTTTTAGCTGTAATTTTGTGAAAGGCAAAATGGACGAAAGAAATCAATCTTTAGTGTTTAATGTTTTATCATTACCAAAACACAGCTCTCTGATGGCTTTCTTAATTATTTTGATGATACTCTCTTGCTTTGCAAAAGTGATCATTTCCAAAAGAGAATTTTCTTACTAGAGCAATTTTTTTTTTCACGGCTTCCTACACAAAAGCAAGTATAAAAATGGGAGCAAAGGAGACCTCCCTCATATTGTTCTAGAGGCATTCGCCCTTTGAAGAATTCTTGGTGTTATCCTACTGATAATTTCTTAAGCTAAAACCTTTTGCTTGTTTGTCTGATTTGAGTAAACAACAGGGGTTCCTATACTTTTTATCTTAAAGAATCTCCAAGGATCTTACTAACAACATTACCCCACTAAGATAAGATCAACTAAAAGGTAGTTCTGAGGTAAGATTAACATACTTAAATAGCAAAACTAAAGGTCAGAAAATCCAGTGACTTCATCCAAGTTTTGGAGAGACTCAGTTTTAAATTTCCAATTTTCATGTGCCAGCATGGTATTCTACTTCAGCATAACAAAATAGCTCCTATGAAGTTTAGTAAATCAATGAACAGCCCTGAGAAGTGATTAAACCTCAATTCAGGGAGAGAATCATGACACAGACATTAGAATGGTTCTAACTACTGGTCATTGTGAACCAAACTTTACCTTTGGAGTGTGAACCAACTTTATTTGTCCGGTTACATTTAAAATGCAAGGAAATTGAAAAACATAGGAAAAGATAAAAGTAAAATTGGCATTTACCCCAGAACAAGCTCTGCAGCTGGGTTAAAGTCTGCAACTGCTTCCTTTCTTCAGTTCTTTTGTGGAAGAAACCAAGGTCACTAGAGTCCTTTTAGTTAGTGTGACAACAAATGTCTCCGGATACATTGTAAGATACAAGTTCTGCCAATCAGTTACTTCAGGAAGTTATGTCCTGACCCTTAACCATGTGGCCGTTCCTGTGCTGTTTTTTTGGGATTCTCAGCACCTATTCTAAGACAAAAGCACAACACTCTTATTTTAAGTTTTATTTGTTCCAGCCTCTTTCTTTTAGAATGCAACTAGTTTCTATTAGTTCCAGTTAAATAGTTGTAATGTCAGCGCGTGAAAATTTCCAGTAAGAAGAAAGAGCAAAGTAGTAACTTTACAGATAATTTTGAACTATCACCTTATTTGACCAGTTGACAGGAGTGATGAATCAAGAGAGCAATGGTTAGTTGCTTTCAAGGCACATGAATGAGTTCCATTGTTATGAGGTAGGAATTGATACGTTGGGATAGTTTGGAATGCACATACATAATCCTCTACAACTGTATGCGGAATTCTCTTGTGAACATTTACACAGCATGTCAAAAACAGATGATTGGTAATGCTTTGTTTCTGAAGACTATTGCAGCTCTCTTGTAAAGATTTCCAAATATTTTTACTCCTGGCTCTAAAATTAGAATTCCATAATTTGTAGACCATTAAGCAAATTGAAACAACAAACTAACACACAAAAAAAGTCAGAAAAATGGCTAGGATGTGACACTGTAAGTTAATTAATGTTAACCCTAATTGGGCGTTTCAATTTGAGTGGCTTTCTATGAATCCACTGCCATCCCTCTTGATCAGCTCTTCACCATCTCAAATCTACTTTCAATTCTTTGTCATGGTCATCTCACTAGAAGGCAAATCCAGCTATGACTGTGCCCTTGAAACTGCTGACTTAGGACTCATCGCTTCTAGGTGACATGCTTTTTTCCAAACAGTTGTTTCCCAATCACCAACGCTATTGGTCTATTCTATCCTTTCCCTATTTCCATGAAATGTTTATGTTAAAGTATTTCCATGGAACGTTTTCTACAAAAACAAAATACTTTGCAAAAAATATTGTTTCTTTTAGGAAGTCTATTTTTATTTTGTTCTGCCTGAGAAATGTATATGTCTGCATTTCCTGGTTGGTCCCACTTCCCTCCTATATATCATGAGCATAAATCTTTGCTTCTTTTCTCCCCATACATTTTACACTTTTTATTATTAATTTCAATTATTTCTAAGTGATTTAATTGATTTATTTACAAATGGGTAGCCACTATTAACATATTAAGTACCACATCTCTATTACTTGGCCTCAACACACTTTAGAGGCTTTTAAATCTGTGTCAATTTGAATTAACTGCATTTAGCTTCGTTATCTTTCTCCCTCATAAGTCATGGATCAAAGACGACTCCCCTTTAAGCAGATATTAACAGGGGAAATATACACCGTTGTTTCAGAAACTGATTATGCAGATTGACTCTCCTACTAAGAAATTAGAAAATTAACTCAGCACCACAGCTGTGGGACTTCATTTATAGAACCAGCTATATTTTGAAAACTTTGAAAATCTGCCAAAAGAGAAAATTATAAGATTGATCCTGCAAATGATGGTGTTCAAAGTTAAACTACTTTTCTAATGGATTTGTTAGAGAGGACTTTTTCCCAGCCATATCTTTTCTTTCCTAACTTTTGATCGATGGATAACTTCTGTTTTATGCTATAGTGAATACTTTTACCTGCAGAAAATGTAAACCTATAATCATTTGTGAAAGATAAAATCAGTTCCTGATTAAATAAACGAGTCATGAACAGAATGCCTTTGCTGCAAATTCCAGGACCTCTTCCCACATTCCCTTCTTTGGTTGAGTATTATCACTGAAATAACAACCAAAATGGAAGGGGTGGCAGGGGAAATAATGGGTACGAGGTTTTTTAGACACACAGTGTATGAGTGAGGCATTATTACATGAGACATCTTCACAATTTGGAGCAGTCATTCCTTAATTTTGTAATAAAATGAATACATATACAGAAAGGTGCTTACAGTATCAGTGTATATAGTATGATTCACTTTTTAAAATGGAGCATTCCCTTGTACCAACACACAGAAGCACCCTCATATCTCCTTCTCATCATAATCTTTCTCCCATCCCCAGGTAGCCATTATCCAAAATCTTAACACCAAGAGTTACTTTTGCCTGTTTTTGTGCACTGTAAATTGCCTCTTAAAGAGAAACTTATTATTATTATTGTTATTATTATTATTACTTTTTTTGCATTCTGGCCCAGTTTCTCCAGTACTGCATTGGTAAGTGGTTCTATTTTGTTTGTTCTCATTGTTCTATAGTATTGCATGGTGTGAATACACCACAATCTATTTACCCATTCTACTGGGGGTAGGACTTTGAGTGGTATGGATGCAGGCTTTACGAGTATTGCTGCTATGAATATTCATGTGCACATCTTTTGGTGAACATATGTGTGTGTTTTTCCAAATGCTAAACCGACCTTATACTCCTGGAACAAACTACACTTTTTGTGATATATTATCCTTATTTTAATATGTTGTTGTATTTGATCTTCTAGGATTGGATTTAGTATTGTTTCATTTATGTGACTTAAAAGAAATTAGTCTGGAATTTTCTTTTCCTTTAATATCCTTGGGAATTTTTTTTGGTTTTGGAATTCCCCTGGTCTAGAAATGAAAGTTGAGAAGTGTTATTTTCTTTTCTCTGCTCTCTGCTAGAGCTTTTTTGAGATTGTTATGATTTCTTCTTAGGATATTTGGAAGAACTCACGACTGAAGCCATAGGCGTCAATAATTTTTTGGAAATGTATCTGATGACAGATTCAAGTTCTTTACTAGATATGAGATAATGAAAAATTTTCAAGGTCTTTTTATTTCAAGTTGGGCAATTGCTTTTTCCCTCCAAACTATTCATCACACGTAATATTCCAAGTTAATTAGTATCAAGTTGTTCACAATATCAGTTCCTTTCATACCTAAACAATCTCAGTGATGATTTAGTTTGTGCTGCTAATATTGGCAACATATTTTCTCTCTTTATTGATCCATGTTTGTAAGTTCTTATGAATTTAATTAATATTTCCATAGATATTAATTACTATCTTTAATTTCTTGAGATGAATGAGTCAACATTTCAGTTTCCTTTCTTTTTTAAAAAAATATTTATTTTTTAGTTATAGGTGGACACAATATCTTTATTTTATTTTTATATGCTGCTGAGGATTGAACATAGGGCCTCATGCATGGTAGGTGAGTGTTTTACCTCCGAGTCACAACCCCAGCCCTTCAATTTCCTTTCTAATATATTCATTTAAAATGCCAATAAACAACTTTTTTTTTCTCTATGAAAAACAGTTTTTGTTTTCATATATCATTCTTTTCAGCTGGATGTAGAATTCTATCTTTAGTCTTTTATCACTTCAAAAGGTCATTTCATACTTTTCTAGCTTCTCTTATTTACAAGATCAATTTTATTCTTGCTGCTTCTTTGAAAGTAATGTGCCTTTGCTATTTGACATCTATTAACATTGCTATTGGTCTTTGATTTTCTACACTGTGACTTGGATCTGTATTGTTGGAGGTTCATGGCACTTCTTGAGTTTGGATTGATGTCATCCATCAATTCTGAAAAATTTTCAGGCATTATCTCTTTAGTATTTTTATTGCCACATCCCATCTTTTCCTTTGAAAATGCATTTATATAATGATTACACATATTGAGTATACTCTCTGTTTCTCATCATTTTTCCTCTACCTTTCTCTCTCTTTTTAAAAATATTTTAGTTTTTAGTTATAGGTGGACACAATATCTTTATTTTATTTTTATGTGATGCTGAGGAATGAACCCAGTACCTCATGCATGCAAAGCGAGCGCTCTCCCTCTGAGCCACAATCCCAGCCTGCCTTAAAGAGGCTGATTCATAGTGGGGTTGGGAGTGGGAGCGTGGGAAGATTAGAGGAATTCTAGAGAAGGGAAAGGGGAGGGAGGAGTAGGGAGGGGCAAGGGGGTAAAAAAGATGGTGGAATGAGATGGACATCATTACCCTAAGTACAGGTATGAATACACGAATGGTGTGAATATATTTTGTATACAACCAGAAAAAAAAGAGTCAAATTTGCACTTTTCATTTATTCATTCTTTAATTCACTAACCCTGCTATGTCTAATATGTTACTAAATCCATTCAATTTTTTCAATTCCAGATATTTAATTTTTGGTTCAAAACTGTTTATTTAACATGATATTTTTATAGATTCCAATTTGTGGTTCAAATTGTCTATCCTTTCATCTATTTCTTGTTTCTTTACTCTGTGAATTCTCTTTTCAGAATTATTTTAAAGTTATCTTTTACTTATTTCAGCATCTATGGTCATGTATATTGTCTATTAAATTATTAATTTTTTGGTCTCATGGTCTTGAAAATTCGCATATATAGTATTCAAATATATGAAAATAACCACAGAGATTCTAGATTATGTAATACTCAACTAGGCAGGTTTAATCCTTCCCAGTGTTAGAGAAAGAGACTGGAGGTTGAAGACCTTAATCCAAATTAGGTTGCACTTTGAAGCTGGAAGTATCATAATAACAGACCTTAAATTATATTACAGAGCTACAGTAACAAAAGCAGCATGGTATTGGCACCCAAACTGACATGAAAACCAATAGCACAGAATAGAAGGCACAGAGACAAACCCACATAAATACAGTTATCTCATGCTAGACAAAGGTGCCATAGATATACATTGGAGAAAAGACAGCCACTTCAATAAATAGTTCTGGAAAAACTGGAAATCCTTATGTAACAAAATGAAATTAAACCCCTGTCTCTCACCCTGCACAAAAATCAACTCAAAGTAGATCAAGGACCTAGGCATTAGATCAGAGACCCCGGGCCTACTAGAAGAATAAGTAAGCCCAACTCTCCACCACGTTGGCCTAGGAACCAAATTCCTCAACAGGACTCCTAAAGCACAAGAAGTAAAATCTAGAATCGATAAATGGGATGATATCAAACTAAAAAGCTTCTTCAAAGCAAACAATCAAGAATGTGAAGAGAGAGCCTACAGAATGGGAGAAAATCTTTCCACCTATACCTCAGATAGAGCATTAATCTCCAAGATATATAAAGAACCCCCCAAACACCAAAATCAAACAAACAAACAAATAATACAATTAATAAATGGAGAAAGGAACTGAAAAGACACTTAACAGAAGAAGAAATACTAATGGTCAACAAATATATGAAAAAATTGTTCAACATCCCTAGCAGTTAGAGAGATGGAAATTAAAACTACACTAAGATTTCATCTCACTCTAGTCAGAATGGCAATTATCAAGAATATAAGTAACAATAAATGTTGGCGAGGATGTGGGGAAAAAGGTATGCTCATACGTTGCTGGTGGGACTGCAAATTGGTGCAATCGCTCTAGAAAGCAGGATGGAAATTCCTCAGAAAACTGAATTGAACCACACTTTGACCCAGTTATCCCACTCCTTGGGATATACTCAAAGGACTTAAAATCCACATACTATAGTGATATGGCCCATCAATGTTCATAGCATCTCAGTTCACAATCGCCAAGCTATGAACTAACCTAGGTGTCTTTCAACAGAAGAATGAATAAAGAAAATGTGGTACATGTACACAAAATGGAATATTACTCAGCAATAAAAAAGGTGAAATCATTGCATTTGCTGGTAATTGGATGGAACTAGAGACTATCATGCTAGGTGAAATAAGCCAATCCCCCCAAAACCCAAAGGCCAAATGTTCTCTCTGATATATGGATGCTGACTCACAATAAGTGAGTGGTGAGGAGGGAGAAGGGAAGGTTCACTGGATTTGTGGAGCTGGGGGAGTGGGGGCAGGAGAGGAATGGGAAAGACAATAGAATGAATTAGACATAACTTTCCTATGTTCATATATAAACCCATGACCAGTATAACTCCACATCATCTACAACTACAAAAATGGGAAATTATGCTCCATATATAAATATATGATATGTGAAAATGCATTTGACTGTCATATATAACTAAAAAGGACAAATCAAAAAAAGTTTTAAAGGATAAAAAAATAGGTTGCACTTTAGTAAATGTCACCCTACCTCTTCCTTGTCTTACCTTCTACAGCCTGAAACTTCCTACCACAGTCAACTCTGGGTTTCACATTCCAGTTGTTCACTCCCTGTAAAATCTCTCTGGGATTATTTTTATTTTATTTGTCTTCAGAACTTCCAGGATACTTCTACAAAATCCACTCTGCTATCCAAGGTTTTCAGGCCTGTCTCTTTAGGCTGTGATACAGTCTCAACCTACAGTGATTTTTTTTTAAAGGGCATGCACCATAGGATAAGGGTTCTCCCTATTGCTGCTCCTTTGTACTCTAGCTCTATATAACTGCTGAAATATATGCTAGGTTTTCTTCCTCTAGAAGATCCTTTTGCTGGAGTGAGTCAAAATTGCTTGTAAACTTCACTCAAATCAGTACATCCTACCAGAATAATAATAATAAAAAAAAATGTTGGGATCCTTAGTTTACTTCTAAATTGGTTCTCTTATCTCTGGAATTTTATTCCATTAGTTCATTTTTTTAACCACTAGTCTTTTACAGATGTTTTTAATATGTGAATATTGTAATGGGTTAGGATGTTGTAGTTTCTTTCAGTTACTGTATGAACCTTGAACATTCTGTGATAACATCTGGGATTAAGTGCTCCAAACCTGACTTTTTTAATCACAAAAACATGATTTTAATTCTTAAAAGTTTAAAATTAGATGCAGTTTTATTTCCTCTCAATACATTAGTAAAGGGAGTTTAAAATAAAGTTTAATTAAGTTGTATTGAAAAATCATAATTAAAACAGCATTTCAAGAGGCGATAAACTCATCTTTATTATCTTTGAGTTCAGCATATGTAATTATGTCTTCATCATACATAAAATTCAAGGTTTTCTGACACATAGCACAATCAGGCATCATTAAAAAGCAGCCAGTTTGTTAACACACTAATATAACCCATTAATATATTTTAATACAAGTCTTACATTTTGTTTTATTTTTAATAATAGAAAATAGATAAATACTGATAAATGCTAAGAGTTCAAAATTCAGACAGAACCAATATAAGCTGTGAAAGTTTTACGTAAAGATGAATTTCAAAGAATATAATTATATATCCTAGCACATAATAGTCTAAGAGTCTAAAGCTTCTGGTAAAGATAAACAAAGAACAAAGTTCTCCATTTTTTTTTCTTTTGAAATAGCAGGACCTTCTGGTATGTTAATTCTATATGGGGTAAATAGTACATTGTTAGGAATGAACTTGGAAGATACAGCAACAACCAAGAATTCTTCAACTCAGTATATTCTCCTTCAAAAATGAAGGAGGGATAAAATCCTCCAAACAAAAGCTGAGGAGTTCTTTACCACTAAAACTACATCGGAAGAGATGCTAAATGCAGTTCTTTGAGCTGAAACAAAAGAATGCTAATTAGTAACACAAAAATATAAGAAAGTATAAACTTCATTGATAAAGATGAGTACACAGTCAAGTTTCAGATACCCTAATACTGCAATGATGGTATCTAAGCCACTTGTAATTCTAGGTTCAAAATTTAGAGAAAAATACTCAAGTAACCATAGGTAAAATAATTTATTACTTATTGCTGTATTACAGCATAAAAAGACATAAATTGAAACACTGAAAACATAAAAAGAGGACAGGAAATGTGTAGTTTTTTCTCTGATACTGGGGTTCAAACTCAGGGCCTTGCACAAAGGAGGTGAGTACTCTTCTGTGGAGATAAACCCACAGTTTTCAGTTTCTGAATGGTATAGAAATTATCAGCTTGACAGACCATAAAAGCTATAATATATTTTATGTAAGAACAATGGTAACCTCAAAACAAGAACCTACAGTAGATATACAAAACCTAAAGTGAAAGGAGTTGAAGCATGCCTCTGTAGAAAATCATCAGCTCACAAAGGAAGACCTCAAGAGGAGAATGGAACAAAAGTTAACTACAAAGCAAGAAGAGAATAATTGACAAGATGGCAATAGTAAATCCTCACATATCATTAATGATTTAAATTACTTAATCTAGTTAAATTAATTAATTGTATGTATCAATTAATTAGATTAATTAAATGCTTCAATTGAAAAGCAGAGATTTTATAACTCTTTGCTGAAAGGATTATAACACAAACAACAAAAGAGACTAATTGAAAAACCCTAGCAAGAGACAAGGTAATTATATAATGACAAAGGGAACAATTATTCAAAAGGATATAACTATTTAAATATAAATGCACCAACATTAGAGTACCTAGGTGTATACAAAGCAAATATTGGCAACTAAGAAGGAAGAAATAGCAATACAATATTAGTGGGAGACTTCAATACCTCACTTTCAATAATTAAGAGATCAGTCAGGAGATCAGTAAAGACATATGGAATTTAAACTACACTTTAAGCCAAATGAACCTTACAGACATATATAGTAAGTTTACTAAATAGCATCAGAATACATATTCTTCACTAGAGTTCATGGAACATTTTCCAGAAGAGATCATATAGAAGGCCCCCAAATGAGTCATAACAAATTTAAGAATATGGAAATTACATCAAGCACCATTTCCAGATACAATTGTATGACACCAGAAAAATCTGTTATTTATTGAAAAATATCAAAAAAATTGGAATAGTTGAAACTGGGAAAGAAATTAAACAGCATGCTCCTGAACAACCAGTGAGTCACAAAGTGCTTCAGGAGAGAAATAAAAAAATTGTTGAGACAACATGCACAAATACAGCATATCCAAACTTACAGGATGTTGCAAAAGTAGTTCTAAGAGGAAAAGTTAGAATGATAGTATCTAAGAGAAGAATACAGAAAGGTGTCACATCAGCACCCTTACTTTATACCTTAAGGAACTTGCAAAAGAACAAATGAAGCGGAAAATTAATAGAAGCAAAGGAATAATGAAGATGGGATTGGAAACAAATGGGTTAGAAATTAGAAAACCAATAGAAAAAAAATCAGGAAAACTAGAAGTTGGTTTATTTGAATATGTAAAAACAAAATTGGCAAAATTTTAGAGTTGCAAAATAAAATTGAGAGAAGACGGAGGTATAATTGGAAACCAAAGAGGAACTATCACAACCGAGTCCACAAAAATGTAAAAGATTCTAAGATTTAATATGGACAACTGTACATCAGCCAACTGGATAGGCTAGAAGAAAAATAAACGCCAAGACTCAGTTTTTCAATACTGAATAATGAATTCAATATTTCCTTGTAAATCAGAAATTCTGATCTGATGAACAATGAATAAGGATATGAAATCAGCAATGAAAAAACCTCTCAACCAAGAAAATTCCAGTACCTGATGGCTTCAATGTTGAATTGAAATATTTTAAAAAGTAAGATAAATACTTGTCAAACTATATCAAAAATTTTGGAGGAGATAAAACTTTCAGAATCATTTTATGAGGCCTGCATTTCCCTATACCAAAGTCATATAATGATACTACAAAGAAACAAAGTGACGAATCAATATCCCTGATGTACACAGATGCAAAAATTCTCAACAAAATAGAAGCAAAACAAATTCAACAGAACATTAAGAGGAATAGTCACCATGATCAGATTGGATTTATCCCTGGGGTGCAAGTATGGTTCAACCTATACACATTAGCAAATATGGTTTATCGTGTTGATAAAATGAGGGCTAAAAATTATGATCATCCCAACAGATGCAGAAAAATCATTTGACAAAATTCAACAGCTTTTATAATAAAATCTCTCAACAAATTAGAAAGAAATGTAACAGAAAGAATCTATTATAAAGACTATATATGACAACCTCAGAGGAAATATATATTCTAGTATAAAGCTGAAAATTTTTCATCTAAGACCAGGAAGAAAACATGGAAACACACTCATTACCTCTACTCAACATAATATTAGAAGCCCAGCCAGAGCAATTAGCAAGGGTAAAAAGTCACAAAAATAGAAAAGGGCTAAATAAAATTTTGTCTCTTGCAGATAACATGATCTTCTATGTACAAACCCCAAAGCCTCTAACAAAATACTTTTAGAATTAACAAACCGGTTTATTAAAGTCACAGGACACAAAATTAGCATGCAAAGGTAGTACTGCATCTATGCATTAACAACAAATGATTTGCAAATGAAATCAACAGAGCAATATTATTTGCAACAGAATCAAGAAGAATAACATTCTTAGAATAATTATAGTCCAGGAGGGTAGAGAGGTGAAACTCCTGGATGATGACCTGAACCCATCAAACCTACAGAAGAAAACATATTGGAAAATCTCCTTGACATTGGACTTGACTATAATTTTTGAGATAAGACACCAAAGGCACAGACAGAAAAAGTCAAAGCAAATAGGTTGGAGTACAATAAACTAAAATGTTTGTGCACAACAGAGAAAACCATAAACAATATAAAAGATAGCCCCAAGAATGAGCTAAAATATTTATGAATCATATATTTGCTAGAATGTTTACAACCAGAATATATAAGGAATTCATATCACTTGTTAGAATAAAATAACTTAAAAACAAAGAACTGAATGGATTTTTTTTCCAAAGAGGACATACAAAAGACCAATTCATTAGTCCTCAGATAAATGCAAATTAAAGCCATAATGGCATGTCTTCTCATCTGTGTTAGAATGACTATTATCAAAAAGCCAAAAGATAAAAAGTGTTCTCCAGGAGAAAGGGGACTCTTATGTACTGTCAATGAGAATGTAAATTGGTGTAATCACTGTGGAAAACGGGATGGAGTTTCCTGACACATTAAATATAGAACTAGTATGTGATCCAGACATCCCCCTTATATGTATATGTTCAAAGAAAAGAAAAACACTATGTCAAAGGGACATGTGCACTCTATGTTCACTTCAGCATTGCTCACAGCAGAAAAAAAAAATGGGACCAATTTAAGTCTTCTGTTGACAAAAGCATAAATAAAATATGGAATAAATACATAATGAAGTAAAATTCACTTTTAAAAAAGAATTAAGTTGTCTCATTTGTACCGTTGTGGATGAAACCGAAAGATAGCATGCTAAGTGAAATAAGCCAAACCCTGAAAAATTTACTGCAAGATCTCACTTTTATATGGAATCTAAAAGAGTAGAACGCATAGAGAAAGAGTAGAATGGTGGTTACCAGGGGTTAGAGGTTGGGAAAATGGAGAGATGATGACTAATGGGCACAACTTTTAGTTACTAGAGGGATAAAGTTTGCCTGGGCGTGGTGGTGCACACCTATCATCCCAGCAGCTGGGGAGGTTGAGGCAGGGGGATGGAGAGTTCAAAGCCAGCCTTAGCAATTTAGCAAGGCTGTAAGTAACTTGGCAAGACTCTGTCTCAAACTGTTTTTAAAAGGGCTGGGGATGTGGCTCCGTGGTTAAGTGTCCCTGGGTTCAAATACCAGTACTATAAAAAATGAAAATTAAAAAAAAAGATGAATAAGTTCTGCAAACATAATATTCAACTTAGTGACTACAGTTAATAATGATATGTTGTATGTTTGAAATTTACTAAGAGAGTAGGCCTTACGTATTTTAACAATAAAAAGGAAAAGGTGACTATCTATGTATGGTTGTAATAGTCCACCACATGTTACTGAAATAAATTGCAGTTACCACTGAATGTGGGTAACTTAATAAATAAAAAATGTTTATTCAACTCATAGCTGTGGAACGTCTAGGATCTACATCTGGTGATGATTTTCTTGCCAACAGACCTTTGAAGTGACACAGGTACCACATGACAAGAGACAGGGAATACTTAGGTATTCTGATTTCTTTCTCATTTCTTATAAAGCCATCAGTATTCAATCTTCTACTCTGATGAAGTTATCCAATCAGAATATCTCCAAAAAAGTTTCATATCTAAATACCACATTCAGATTAAGATTCACCCTCTTCATACCTCAATATGGGGATTGAATTTCAACATGTAAATCCTTGTGGGATACACTCAAAACATATCCAAACCATAGCAGTGGTGATGAATATATTAATTAGCCTGATTGTAGATAATTTCACAAAGCATATGCACATCAAACATTACATTTGCACCTTAAATGTATATAATCTTTATTTCTCAGTTACATCTCATTAAGACCAAAAAATGCAATTAAAACAGAAATTAGAGATTAATATGCACAATATGTAAAAACTAACACAATTAACAGAAGAATCCATAGATTGTTTCACAAATATGCACAGGTAATTCACAAATATATATATATATATATATATATATATATATATATATATATATATATATATATATATATAACAAATAAAAACATGAAACAGTACCTAAATTCACTAGCAGTCAGTAAAACATCAATCAATGAAAAACTATCAGTTCTCATTCATGAAACTGAAAAAAAAATTATAAGTACTAAGAATGTATTGGCAAGAATATGAGAAAATAATATTCTCATTTTCTTGTGGTAGAATATTAAGTTTGTTAAGCACTTAAAAGGGAAACAAGTTGGTACCAGTAATTGAAATTTAATATTTAATGAATTTAGTAGTTTAAAAGATTTTTAAACATATATTTAGAATTGCATTATCCATAATGTTCCTATGTACATGAATAGCACGTGTAAGGTTTATTATTTCAGGTTTATTTGTAATTGTCACACTCAAGACAACTTAAACCCTTAATATGAAGCTGATTTTTAAAATATATAATAACATGAGGTATTAAAAGAATACTTAATGAAAAAGAAAAACTATCCAATGCATCATTAAGTGGAAAAGAATCCAATTTTAGTACAATAGATAGAATGATTCATTTTGATATTATATAAAGATACAAGTAAAAATGCACGTGTCTAAATGTCAATATTAGTTGTACCTGAAAAAGTATTTGGGTGAGGGGTGTAGATGAGGAACTTTGATTTATCCACCTATAAAAGCCTTCTGTTCGAATATTTTTGCCAAGAGAATGTGTTTATGTATTGTTTTCCAGAATAATTTACTTTAACCCAGCTGAACCAATTGACAATATGATTTTTTTTTTCTATCATGAGCTAAGAAAAAATGATTTTACCTTCAATGATTTGCTACCTCTGGCTATTTCAGATTTGAAGCCCATTTTCTTGGTCTTTTGGGGTTAGATTAAGCTATACAAATAATCTACCTTTGAAACAACCTTCTAATATTATTTTTTCATTCTTTTGTTAAGAATATTTTGGTACCATATTTTATGTTGTGTTTCAGTGACACAGGCCTAAATAACATACAGATCTACCCTTAAGACATTTCACGATCAAGATATTGATTCACACATCAAGGCTTCCATGCAATGTGATAATCACTCCTCAAAGTGGATAAAACATAAGAACTAGAGCTTTGTTCAAATTCCTATGCTATGGCACAGCAGAACATAAAGAAATCTTTCTCTCTTGTGCCAGAGTAGTTCAGAGAAACAAAATTTGACATCAGTCTATAAAAATTCTCGTGACTTTTTTCTCAAAATTTATATTTCCAGCTTCTTTAAAATTTTAATATAACAGACAACACTAAACTTGTTTTCTCACAAGGAACAATTATCTGAAGCTGAATGGTTAGTGCACTCCTTTAGCAAAATTCCCAATAATTCTATGTCTGTCTGTCTGTCTGGTGGTCTGGCTTTCTCTCTCTCTCTCTCTCTCTCTCTCTCTCTCTCTCTCTCTCTCTCACACACACACATACACACACACACACACACACACACACACACACACACATGCATTGCATCACATTTACATTTCTCCTTTCTTGGCATATTCTTTGTCTAAAGAAAACTCTTGCTTCTCACCAGCCAGGTTATTTATTACTACCTCCTTATTTCTTATTGGCTTCCATACTTTTTTTTTTTTTTTTTTTTTTTTTGCCATTCTTATTTTAGATGGCAGAATGGGAAAATAGTCTGCTTAACTTTGGAGAGGTAGTGGATCAGAAAAGGTTTTCTCCATTTTAATCACCCCTACAAGGAGAGAACATGCATTAGTTGCAATTAGAGTCAGATCCCAATCTAATTGCAATTTGTAAAAAAAAGATGTTATAAAATAAGTCCTTAGCAGAATCCATTTCTTCAGGTTTTTGAGACTGCATGTTCTCACCAATGGTTACTTGTACTTTGCATGTTCGTGGAGGTTTCCTTTACAACCTTATGTTCTGTGTCTTTGCTCACTCTTGGTTTTTGTATCTCTTTTATTTTCCATCCTAACTCCTCCTATCTTGGCATAATGGATGAGAGTAGAATATAGAGGAAGGAAAATGGGTTAATGTCAGACCTGGATTTGAATGACATTTCTTCTTCTGCCTCATCAAAAGGACAGGCGATCATTAAACATCTGTCTGTAAAAAAGAGTACAAAATACTCACTTATAAAGACCAAATGAAATATAATATCTAAAAAAATTCTAGTTTCATGTGTAGCTCAAAATAAGTACTCAATAAACAGATATTGTATGTACTAATTACTTTTGAGTGAGTTAGTAGTCTAGTAAATTAGTAAACTCACTATAAAGATGAGAGTTCATGTTCTTGTTTTACATCTGAAACTGTGAGCTAAGATGACACACCTAATGGGATCTGAATGAGAACTTCCTAGGATACAGCAGAGCCTCCTTCCCTGGTGATCCCTGTGGAAGTGGCCTGGCATTTATTCCTGGGTGCACCTTCTAGAACTACTGGAGAGATTAATTTTGAAGGTGGTTCATCCATATGCAAAGATGCTAAAAACAATAAATTCCCTGTTTGTCATTTTTTTCAATTGAAAATTGAAAGGGGTGATGGGAGGGACAAATTTGAGATTATTTATTTTTTTTGCTATTCCATAAGGCCATGGAATAGGCTATCATATTGATATTGCTTCTATTTCTTCCTGAAATAGCCTTCATTTAAGCATCACCAAATTTGAGCATGAGACATAATATTCTTCCTGTTTTATACTGCATGCCAACTAGAGTCCAGTTAGAACCTCTATTTCAGTGGCCAAAAGTTAGTGAGATAAGACAAAGCACTTGACACCTCAACTGTTTCTGAAAGACAGGAACATGTGTCCAATAAAGCTGCTAAGCTAAGAAAAGAAAAAAAAATGAGGCTGAATCTGAAACATAGAAATGTCCCAAATTGAAACATTTCATGCCAACATAATGCCTCCCTTCTGTGCATGTACGAATGTCAAATGCATACAAAGTACCTGTTTATCTGCTCACAGTCAGTCCATTTTTAAAGCCAAGCAGGAACACATTTGCTGACCCAGGAAACATAATGACATCATTACCTAATGAACTATTGCAGAATTCATTTGAATGTGGCCGTCCTTTAGAAAAGTATGAATCTTTCCAGTGATTAAAGTGATTTAGACAGGAGTAGTTCAGGGTAGACAATATTAATTTACGAATGAGTCATTATGTTCAGTACCAGTCTGGAACCTAATGAGCTGATTCAAATTCATTTAAATCACTTGGAAAATACATACAGAGGCTGCACAATATACATAATTTGGAACCAAAGGACATTTTCTCTAAAAACCAATATATTTCAATCAGTAGCAATAAAATAAGTCCACAGATTTTTAATTTTTTTCCAAATTACTGGGTTTCTTCAGTCCTGAGATTTTTCTGAGGTTAACTGAGACTGTTGAAGCACCTGTATCTGAAGCTTCATTTGAAAAGGACTGAAAGAAAATGTTGATTAATAATATCATTATTTATTTAAATGAGAGATTTGCTATCCAAGATGGGGAGTCATCTCGACTAGGAGAGTTACTGTTTTAATAAATCATCGTGGTATCTTTTGGGAGTGTACAATCTTTGTTCCATTGTCAATAAATCAGAATTGAAAAATTATTATCACAAAAATACATATAGGTATTTATAAAAGTTAATATGTCAGACTTAAGAAGAAAATTTATCCATTCTAGTAATTTTGGATAAGAACTTGAATAAAAATGAAATGAATATACAAAGCCTATTTAAAAAAAAATTAAGGAGTTGTGTTTTTTTTTTCCTGCAATTAAAAATAACAGTGTGATGCCATAATAGTTTCTCCAATGTTGGTTTCTCAGGCTTGACTTTATATGTTTTGTGAGCTTTTCTTCAAGCTAGTCATTGAATGTTGACTAAAGGGAACTACTCACATCGATTTTTAACATTGGCCAGTGAACAATGTGAAATAAATGGAGGGCTTCCGGGAAGCTGTCTTCACTTTCAAGAAGACACACAAACCTCAGATTCCCCCTCCTTTTGTAGGACATACTGCTTAGTAGCTGCTGTCATCTTATATCCTCCATGAGGTCACTGAGCACTAACACTGAACCAATTAGTTCAGTTGTCCTAAACCTACCCTGCCTTCTCTTTCTTATTACGTAAGGTTGTAAAATTTCCCATGTCTGTATGCCAGTGTCTAATGGGTTTTCAGATCTTGTAGGTGTAAGTATCCTAAATGATATCCAGATATTCATAAATTGAACTGTTTAATCTTGTTCACACAAATAGTCCACTACACTGAGCAAATTCCAGAGTGGGAAAGATTTTCTGCTGTCTACCTTCCGCATAAAGAAACTCTAAGCTTATCTGTCTTTATACTGCAAGGATGATTAAGAGAATACTTTTATAAATCTAAATTTAACTTTTGCTGACTTCTAGCTTCTGGTGTTAAGTTATAGAAATTTACAGAAAGCAATTTTTCTCAGAGTGAAACTAATTGCATTGACCGAGAGATTAAGATTAGGTGATGCTGAGTTCTCTCTAGGTTCAAAAATAGACATTTTCTACTGCAGGAATATGAATACCCTGCACTCCCCTCTTGCAGAAAATATACTGTCACATTAGCTTACCATCTCTCTTCCTCTGGGGGATCTAACATTTCTCTTCCAGTCATGAAAAACAAATATCCTTATTGTAAATACAATAAGGTCTCCTTTGACCTTAGATAAGGTAGTCGACTTTGATGAGTGAATTGAAAGTTCCTAAGATATGAAGATATGTCTAGAATAATATCTAGATGGTTAATAGAGACTGGCCTTTACCATTAACTGTGAAGGTGTGAAGGTCTTAAGTTGTAAGAAAATTGGAATTACTTTCAACCCCTTCCATGCTTAACTTAACAATCTTCAAGAAAAATGTGCTAAATCCAGCAGCCCTGGTTTGATTAAGAACAAGGTCTAGATGTTTGAATATTATTGTACGAAAATATAAAATTATGTTAGAGTACTTTAAATTAACAGAGGTTCCTTCTCCCTAATAAGATGCATTTTTCAAGAGGACATAGGCTGTAAGAGAGATCCCCAGAAGCAAAACTTGGGTCACAGATCATGTGCATTTTAAACATTGATATACAATGCCAAATTTCCAAGCACAAATGATCTTCTTGCCAAATTAGATGAAAGGGTTAGTTTTTGCACATGCACACCACCACTTGTGGAATCATTTTGACACTCTGGTTAAGAGTGCTGTCTCATTTTTTAAAATATACATTATTTTAATTGTGAATGCATTTCACATACTTTTAAAATATTTTTTATGAAGCTTTCTCTTATTTTTCCTATTATACATGAAATTTCTTTTCATGCCCTTTCCTTTTTTTTCTAGATAAGGTTTTGTTTTTCTCATTAATGTTAAGGTATAGGTATGCTTATAAATCCAAAACTGGACTAATCACTGGCAAGCCTTCTGGGCTGAAAGCTATTTATCATCTGTCTTTTGACTTTATGATTATTCTCTTTTAAAAAACAATGTAGTCATATTCTTTGTTATGCTTTCTGAGGTCTCACATTTTTTTCTAATATTTTCATGCTTTCATAAATCATTGTTTATAAGATTTTTATTTTGGAGCCAGAAGTAAGGTAAATTGGCTTTAATTGTTCTGTTTTTTTCTGCCTCTGTTAATTAATCCATTTTCTTTCACTGATTTGAATTGCAAATCTCATTCTATGCAATTTCTCCATATTTATTTGAGTCTATTTCAGTACTTTCTTTTCTGTTTTAAAAAACATGTTCTTCAAATATTAAGAAACTATTTATTGCAACTTTATAATATGTTTCAGTAACTGGCAGGATGTGTCCTTGCTCCTTGATATACTGTCTCATTCCCGGTTCAGCATTTAATGATAATCAGCTTTAATAGATAAACAATAAAATGTATTGATTAATTTAATGTTATTACTTTCAAGATATGAGTTTTGTCTGTCTCTAAGTTGGTCTTTCATACGTTAATTTAAAAATTTTTAATTTGCTTTAAGACAGCTTTAAAGAGACTTCATATAAATCCTGAATGGGTTTTGCTAATTATTGATATCTTTGCAACTAGCCAACGTATTGAATTCCCCTGTTAGATCTAATTGTCTTTTAGTTACCTCTCTGGTGTACTTAATTAAATGACTATAGCAATTTGCAAATTTAGATGATTCTTCCTTTTTGTTTTGAATTTATGTAATTTAGCAATTTACTGAATATATATTGAATTAGAGATAAAGTGTAAACCTCATGGAGCTTTAGTTCTGGCAGTGCTTGCATTTGCTCTTATATAAATTGCATTGAGATCACTCTTGAGAAGTTTTTCAGTATCAGTGGTGATGGAATCCTTCCTTGTCACATTCTGTATTTATAAGAAATGCTTTTGTCACAGGATGAAAAGCATGATGCTGACCCTTAGCCTGAATATGCATCTCTGCTTGACATATTGATAGAGCATTCTAAAGTGGTGACTATTACTTTTTTATCAGAAGTTTTCAGCAGGAATGTATGTCTAATCTAATCAATATATATATATATATATATATATATATATATATATATATATATATATATAATATATATCTGTGGAGATAATTGCTGTTTTTCCCCCTCCTTAACCCTTCAAAGTGGTGTAGTATCTTAATAGAATTCTTAAAATTGAATGTTTAATGGTCTCTTGAGAAGAAAGTGCATTCTCTGCTTACAAATTTCCTTACTGTATGTATAATTCAACTAGATTTATGTTGTTTAAATCCTTTGTATCTTTAATTGACTGGATCAAATTCTGCTAGAAGAAATTCAAATAGTCAGCAACAGAAAGCTCTACATATACTGGGTACTGTTTTTGAAATAAAATTTCATTCAATCCCTAACATCTCTCTCCCCAATAACAATGTAAATATCACTTTCATTCAATTCTATTTCTGTAGGGTCTATTTTTCAGGTTTATTTTTCTTTTGGAAATTAGGATTATTAATCTCCCTTTATTTGTTGTTTTCTACATTTAATAAGGTTATTTTTTACTGCAGACTAATGAGGACATGGAATCCTTGGGACGTAAGATATGGGCTTTGCACTGTTGGACAAGTTTATGTGCCAAGGGATTACTTTCTGTACTTCTATCGGAACAGGTTCTCAGCAACCCAATCTTGGATTTCTTTGGCAATTTCCTTGAAATGTTTCCCCTCTGACCACCTTACCTCATACCCTATCAAAATTCAACTCAAGCCAAAACAAAAACCAAACCAAGATTCTGAAATATATAAGTTGACCTATGTATCATAGCCTCTATCTCATGTGTATTTGTATGCTTAGCTTTATAGTATTATCACATTTCTTTCCTTTGCATTTATTCATTCAGATTCGTTTAGTTATCATAATCTGGTAAATGTCAGTTCAGGAAGTAGCATTCAAACTGATATAACCCTATCTCCTTATTAACTGTTGAGTGGAAGAGGTAATACAGTCTATCTTCTTGAGCTGCAGTTGGCCACAAAATATCCTAACTCAGGTCTTTACCCCATTGACTAACCGTGTTCGCTTTGGGCATATCTGCAGAGTGCCTTTCTTTTCTTACATCTTTATTATAAGGGGAAAATATATTTGCTTTCTTGAGAAAGACAACTTCAGTATGTAGGACCTTGGCACAGGGGTCTTCTTCATTCGCTGAACTGTACATAATATGCGATTTTAGAGATCATTTGAATCTTTTTAATTTTTAGTATTGAATATGTAATGTTTTGTTAGAAACTCTTAGAATGGATTAGCTAGCAGATGTACATATTACATAGGTACTCTATTTTCACTAGTAAATGTTCTTGAGGGAGATTAGTAGATAAGGTAGCTAAAATCTTAATCTTGAATAACAATGCCACTAGCAACTACATTGTAATCTTCTACCTCTTGACTTCAGTTTTGTCATCTGTACCAGAATCATTCTTCTTTGCATTCTATGAGCCCAAACTGGACCCTGAGACTGATTTGGATTGATTGGCCCAGCATTGGACATTCCCTGTTTACACTGTTAGGGTTCCAGCAAATACATTAGGTTAAAATAGTTTCAACATTAAATTTATGCTTTTTAGAGTGGAAAAAAAAATTGAAGAAACATGCTTTTTAGACTGATGACTTTTGCAGAATTTTGTAAAGTCAAAGTAATTGACTACCATGTTTCTATGTATGTGCATGTGTGTGTGGTGCCTTCTGCAATCCCAAAGTAGAGTATCATACATCAAACACATCATTTGCAACTTATCCATGAGTAGATGACTAGTCAAGGGGATTTCTTTCTGTACCACTATCATAACAGATTCTCAGCAACCCAATCTTGTATTGGGTTGTATATGATGTTAGATTTCACAGGGTCACCTCAGTTCTGGAAGAAAGGTCATTAACTTCATGATCAGCTTTTATTTTCAAGTGATTTTTTTGCTGGTCTGAGATGATCAATGATGCACATGTGAATTTTGGTGAAATAGTTCTATTTTGTAAGTTTATTGGCATCTTACAAAAATGAAAGGATATCCTTTCAGAATAAAATGGAGACTTGGCTCCATATTTACCTTCCTTCTCATCCAAGTGCTCTCTGTGATGGTGCAAGAAATAAAAGAACAAGGCAATAAATAAGCAACAAGATTTCTGGAGGGTATCATGCAGTCCTGATAATGGAGAGACTTTGGAACATCAGGTGTTTTCACATCTGTAGAAATTAAACCTTCCTGGGAAGCAGGGATACAGTGGAACCAGAGCACCAAAACTGGGAAGCTCCAAGTCAGAGAGACTGGGAGCAAATCTAGGCTGTCAAAGGATCTCATCAGAGTTGCCCAGATCATTTGCCAATCCTTACTTGATTTAAACAGTTGTTTAGGCAAAAGTTACTTTTAATCATATCCTGCCTGCATCACTAACTTCTGCAAGTTTTATCACTACAGAACAACTGGGTAAAAATGAAGGAGACGGTAGGAAAGAAATTGTCTGTGTGTCTTACAGGACTGGGGTGAGGAGCATGTCCAGGTCCACTGGATGTGGGCAGACTTTACCCAGAAGTGTACTAACAATAGCTGAGGAGCTCTTGGCTTCAGTAAATACACCTGCCTGCAGTAGCATGGAGCCTTATAAATAAAGCCAAACTATTCACACAGCTGTCACAGAAAAAGAACAGATTGACTAGTTGTAATGGAGACAGATTCCCAGGTGTTTTTTTGGTGAGGACAAGGGATATAGTTGTGTTCTATAAGATTCTTTTGACAATCAAGTCCTCCATCTCACCTGCCATTGAATTACTAATTATGAAAAATATAGCTATGAAGATATAAACAAGGATTCATTCATGGGCATCACACAGTATTTTAGTTTAAATCAATAACTCAGATATTGCAAGGATAAGTTGGCAAAGATACAATGGAAATACTTATTATTTTGGAAGTTACCTATAACATAGTACCTAAATCATGAAAATAAGTTGATGAATGTCTGGATAGAATAATTAAGATGGTTGAATTAATACATATATGTGAAAAACTTTTTCTTAATAAAATTATTTCTTTTAACCATTCATAAGAAATTTTTAAAATCATTTCTCTAGAAGCCCTTAAGACTTCTCAAAAAATCAACCTAATGAAATGCAATGAAAAGATAAACCAGAAATTGAAAAAGGATTAGCTATAAAATTATTAATCTCTGTAAAAATAAGAGCAAAACCGACCCCCCCCCAAAAAAATTTCTGTCATAGATGAAATCCAGCTGAAATTGCCCAAAATGATACAATTATGACAGTATGTATGCTGACTATGTTCTAGGAAATGTAAAGATTACAACCTCTTCACATTTATGCAGGTTTTTAAAAACAAGTTTTTAGTATTGCCTAGGAAAGAAGGTTGAATTTGATTTGGGGGGTCTAAGAGTTTCTTTAGCAATCCAACCATATTTAGACAAAGTACTTTGCTCCCAGGGTTTGACTGGGTCTTCTCTACATTTTATTAAACTCTGTGTTTTTACTGGCTTTCAATTCCTTCCTTTGAACATTAGGTTTCTGATGTTTCTCATACCCTGCCTTAGTGATGTTCCATTTCTCTCTCTCTCTCTCTCTCTCTCTCTCATTTGTTTTAATTTTTATGGCATGAAGCTAAGAGTTGCTCACAACTGCATACTGAAGAATGAACAGTTGAGAAGAATGGGAACAATTCATTTCTGAGTACTATTTAATATTATCACGTCTGTCTTTAGAGAGTCTCATACAGCTAAAAATAAGCATTATGAATGTATATCCCCAGGGCACATAAAATTATAAGTGAAGTACATGTCTTCTTAGGAAAAATGACAAAATCTCTGTAAATCATATATAAAATAATTTCTGATGATCACAAAGATTCTTTTGGGATAATATTTGTGCTGTTTCATTTCAATTTTGTAGGTATAAACATGATATGTTTTTGTAATTAAAAATATTGAGAGGAATATATTTTCAAAGTCCTTCTTTTAACCTTGTTCTGTGGAGAACATGTGTGATTTTAGTTTTCCTTTGATTACAATTCATAAGTCATTCAATACCTATATACCTCCATTCGTGATTCTTTTCCAGACAATCTGTCCTAGAAATCTATTCATACATTTCTTCCCATCTTCTCCCTTTCATCCACAGTATTTTTTGATCTATTTCTATTCTTTGCAATTCTTATCTCTTGATTTATCAGACTTTGATAGAACCCACTAATCTTCTGCTATAAAATAAACGGGGATAAGGATCTTCTTATATCTACCATCCCTCTTCCTTTCCCAGTTACTGAAGACATTGTATTTTACATTGACAAGGTTGATAGAATATACATTTTGTTCTGTTAAATAGCAATTGAATTATCTGTGCTTTGCCTACATTTTGATTTTCAAAACAGAAAGCAATAATAGCACTCATAATATTATGATTACAGGCATGCATATCTCATTCACAATGAAATCGTGTAGTTGAAATCATGTAGAAGAAGATGTAGTCATATACTGTGTAAAGTTTTGAAGCTATCAACATGAATTGAACTTGTATTTCTGTTACATAAGAGTATTTTTTTTTCTGGTGTTCCTATTCTTTATCCTGCTCAATTGTCATTTTTAATTTTAGCTCATGTCATTATCTCTGTTAAGTTACTTTTTAATTTTGCTGGAGTCACATTCTGCTGAATGTGTTTACAAAGAATGCTAAAAGGTAATGAACACTTTAACCTCATTCATGAATAAATCCTCTTTATTTTGCCCTCCCATTTGATACGGAATGGATTTCTAGGTTTAAACGGGACCAATCTCCAGAAAATTTAAGGATGCTTTTTTCATTCTTTTTTTATAGCCGGTGTTATTGAGACAGAGGGTGACTGTCTGCATATTGTTTTTATTTTTATGAAAAAAAATCTATTGCTTTTTGGAAGTTATTAAAGTTGTTCCATTATATTTGAGGTTATGGAATTTCAATGTATATGCTTGTGGATGATACCTCATTAATCCTGATTTCCATTCAACAGGTCACTTCCGTTAAATAATTGCTTCTTTATTTCCAAGGACTTCTAATTTCTTTTATCATTTCTTCCTGTCATTTGTTTCTCACTGGAGGGATGATAGAATCCTTGGCTATTCCTCCCAGTGGGTAACATTCCTGTCTAAAGTTTTCTATCTCCTTGTACTACAAATATAAGAAGACTTAAAAGTTACCAAATCATTTCATTTCACTTGACAACACAGTAAAATATAGTTTCCCAGCACCCCTTTTATGCAAGTAAGGTCCACATGACTAGTACTGGCCAATGGAAAGTAAAGGAGTTCTGTGTCTTCTGTTGGGTACAGGTGGAGTATTATCCAGTGAGCTCCTCAGTTCCTTTCTTCTTATAATCAGAAGATTGAGACACCAGTGCAACTTGCATCCCTTGAATGGTGACCCACAGATGGAAGAGGGGTAGGTTTCTTAGTGGTTATTTAGATAAGGGTTTTCCAAAAGTGCTTATTGACTTGCCGTAAGGAGTTAAATTTTAGGCAAATTTGTTTTATGGCAGCTCCTTTGAATTACTCTGGCAAATCACGTTTGCCATTTTAGTCTGTATTCTCGCAAATGACTAAATTTACCTTCCAGATAAATAATTTAGTTGTCAACTTGAAGAACGTTTTTATTCTACCCATGTGTTAAATCTTATAAATGATTTTGGCAACTATAAAGATAATTTTAAGATGTTTTCTTATTTTTGACTTGCTATTTTCCATTGTACTCTGTTCTTACTGTTTATGTTTGAGCTATTTCCTAGAATCTGTGAAATTAAAGTTTTGTTCCTTGAAGTACTCTCCTTGGTTGTAAAGCAATGGTTGTTATACTTACTCATCCCAGTCTTTCTTGGTCACCCATACCCTTCTCTGGTATCTGTACTTTTAACTATGAAAATCCCCTACTTCTGTACAACACACTGAAATAACAATTGGATTAGATTAAAATAATTTAGAAAATAAACCGTAATGTTTGTCACACAGTCTTCTTTGTCAGATTCCTCTTGCTGTGTCCATTTGGTTTTGGATTGGTTTTACATCTGATCATTTTGCATGGGTTGAAGTTTCTTTATTTTTGTTGACTCATCTCTGGACATTTTGGGGACTTAACTCATAAATCTGACCTCTAGAGCATTAGGTAGTAATCTAATGGAATTCATTACTTTGCAGCTATTTGAATTTTTTTCCTGCTTTCTTTCCTGTTTTATGTTGTTTTGGTTTCATTCTTTAAAAGTTTTGGCCATTACAATGTACTTTAGAGAAAAAAATAAATAAAAAGGCAGTCATTTTTTGTCACTGGATCAGAATTAGGATAAGGAAAATAAGGCAGTATGGTGAACCAGCAGACTTTACTTAAAATTTCCGTATTTTACTCACTATAGATTTTTGCACTATTTTTGTTAATTTAAAATATTACTCTAAGGAATTTCATCAAGACATTAATCATCTTGATTACAGAAATTTCTCTACCTTTGTAAAGTTTGTACCTAATGAGAATATCTCCTTTGCCTCAATCTAGTCCTGGCCCAGTTAGGCTCTCATGAATGAAAAGTAGGACAACATTCAATGGAAAACGAAACACTGCGGAATGGGTATTTCAGAGCGTGAGAGAAATAGATTGTAGATGATCTGATTGACAGCTATAAAAAAACTACTTTTGCTTTCAGAGTGTGTGGCTTACAGAACAGAGGTTATCATTTGCAGAAACTCATCATAAATAAGAATTAACAAGTTGGTTGAAATTTACCTTGATTGCTATAAACGTGAAAGATACCTGCCAGTCTCATCTGGAATTGCTAGTCAGCACATTCCCAGGGAGTGAATATTCCTCATTGGTCTACTAGACATACTTTCGACCTTGCTTAGTGATATGAGACTGACTTGGCGTTTTCTTCTTGTTTGACTTCAGTGTGAGTCCAGAAAATGAGAAGCACAAGCAGATAACAGAAAAGCAGGGAAACCTAGTTCTGGGATCCATTGCCCTGGGACTCTTTTTTCCTAGGTCCCAGATAGCACTGGACATATTCCTTCTTTCTAGGTTATATGTCCTCCCGGATTGCTCTGCTTTATAACAACAGCGCTCTCTCTCTCTCTCTCTCTCTCTCTCCCCGCCCCCCCGCAAATCCCTTTGCCAGTTATCTCCTTAGGCCTACATTTGATCATTGATTCCTTCTGTGGTTCGTCCCCAAATCCTCTACAATTCTCCATTGTCTCCCTTAAACTCTCGTTTTTAATTGCTCATCTTTATCGTGCCCATTAAATGACTGATGATATCAGTGTTCTCCTAGACTCATCAGTTATTTGAGTCAAGGCTTTGAAAAATTTGAAAAGAGTTTTGAACCTTTGTGGAAATGGATTTAGAAGAAAGATCATCACACAGTTCAACCAGCTTTGTGGGATCAGCTCCTCCACATTCCCAAATGAAATGGGCAAAACATTTCTCCAAATGTTCATTTGCACTTTCATCTATTTTTTTTTTTAATCTCATGATCACAGGTGGTAAGTTAATCTACAAAAAAATGTTAATTTTTGTAACTGTAACTTTAGTTTGTGTCACTTATTTGGGAATAGGGCAAAGATAATAATGTGACTATATGTTGTGGCTTCTTTACATGTATTTCTTTGGAACTTTTAAAAGGTCTTTCAACTTCATAGTCCACTAAAACTCTTAAATACCATAAGCACAAAATAACTGGGTTTACTTACAGCTGTGCCCGATTTGGGATATAAAAATACCCAGGGTTTTTAACTCACTGAGAAAGCTGGAGGAGATTAATTTAACATTACAATATCCATGGAATATTCTTCAACTTTTTCTAAGAGAACACACAATGCACTAGTTAATGCCTCAAAGTTTCAGAGAACTAGATTGTTAAAGGGCCTGAGAAAATCTCCAAGTGTAAATGAGAAGGATGGGGAAAATGAGTCGGGTTTTCAGGACACCTGGATATCAGTTTATGCACAATTTATCCAAGCATCTTTAAAACTTTTCACTTAATGAGGCATACTATAAGGAGAAAAATGACCAGGAAACGTATGATATACTTGGAAAAGGTAGCAATCCAATTTATAAATTCTCATCCCCCAACCATCTGGAGATGCCAGATTGGCAGGGTTTCTCGTCAGCATTCTGTATATTATCTATGCTTCACAAAGCAGGAAAAGGAATCACTCAGCACTCTCAAATGCTTAAAATGATGGATTCCTTTAACATGTTGATAACCAGTCTGCAATAGTTCCTTAAAAATAGTTCTTTGCTATTATGTTTAATTTAAGAGAAGAATTAGGGATTAACAGTATAAATTACATTCGTACATGGATAATAGCAAAGATTTAAGCATGAAGCATCCTCCATTAAACCAGAGGATGCATATTCCTTCTCTCTTCAAATCCTTTTGCCACCTGAGGCAGAGTTTAAATATGTGATGATATGACAGTCTAGAGAGATCCATAGTTAAGAGCTTTGCATAGTAGGGTGAGTTCATTACGTGTGTGTTTGAACATGAGCAATATATGTGGGTGAAGACAGAGTGGGCCAATAAGTAGAATAATAGTGACTGTCAAACATCTATTCTACCTTTTTGATAGTTTTCCTGAAATAGACTAGGGCAATTTTCTTATCCATTAATTATGTGTACCTTGGTGGATGGAGATTTTAGCACAAATGTGAGCTAAAACCTTCTGTGAAATTCTTCTTCTATTTATAAAAAGGTCATAATATATATGAAGCAAAAAACCTAAGATATAACTAATAAAACCATCAAAGGATAGATTCAACTTATTCCAAATTAAATAACTGCAACAAACTGGAGACATTAAAAAGAAGTTTTTCAGTGTGAAATATTATCTGAAGATTCTGTAAGCCAAGAAGGTGCAATACGTGATTCAACACTTGCTGATAGAAACCCGGTAACTCTGGGATTTTCCACAAACTTCCAATTTTGTATTTTACCAACAGCAAAGAACAACTTGAGTTATTACTCCAGTGAGAGTGTATCTGAAATGATGGTATAAAAGAAACAAGAAACTTAAAGCTGGAGATATAATGCTTTGTAAGAAAGTGAGAGATATTGAGAAATCCTGTCTTAGTAAAAGATCCCTGTAGATTCACTGAAACAACAAAGTTGAACTAAAGGATTATGACTTTAAATGTGGGGGGGAAATCAAACTCATGATCCATTTCGAGTGAAAAAAATTATAACAAAATGATAAGGCCCTAATCTTTGAGCAGGTGTATGTAACTTTAAAATTCTAAACTCATAACCAAGAAATCAAGAATAATAAATTGTTTCAGTCTTTAACATTGTAACTTCATTCTGTTTTGTCTTGTTTCTAATGTTCAAGGACTCAGTTTATGTGTAATAGAAATTTCATTTGAAAATTGCTCTTAAATATCATTGTATATGTTGAAAAAAGCTGACAGAGAGTGTTCAATATTTTTATAACCTGGGACAGAAAACTGACTGAATGAATCATGCAAGTCAGTTTGGAAACCGCCCCCCCCCTTTTTTTTTTTTTTTGGCAGGTGACCCTGGAAGAGATGGAAGAGTGGAACACTAGGAAAATGAGCTGAATTAAAGGTTGGTATTAATTTAAATTTATCCAAAGTTCAAATAGTATTTAGGTTGTAAGATCAATGAAAACTATATGAACTAAAGCAACCAAGAAAAATGAAGCTTAGCAGAAATAAAAACACTTAACAGAGGAAGTGAAGTATAGATTTTTATAGTCTTCTAGAAGAATACAGATGTTGCTATTCTTTTTAGAATGTTCTTTGTAGTCTATGGTCAAATAAATATCATTGCTGATAGGAGGAAAGGTACAGAAAATCTTATGTCACAAAAAGGGCAGTTCCTTTCTTTTCCATTCTCCAAATGGTACCTACTCTGACACTCTTTTTGTCAACAGTGAATGCCAAGTAACTATCACTTCCAAGAAGCATGATATTTTCAAGTCACATCTGCCTGGAGCCAAGAATTATATTTTTCTCTATCATGCACTGAATATAGGATCATGTTTAGGTGTCAAAAATTTTATGTTAGAACACAGGGCATCTTGTTTTAAGAGTAATATCTTTTAGAATGTTTGTATGGGGGGGGGGGGTATCGAGGGAGGGAGAGAGAAATTTGTAATTTGTGTCTAATTCCTCTGCAACAGTGAGGCCTTAGAGAACCTATATAGTCCTCTATGCCTTTTTATTATTAACATCACCAACCAAAGTATTTTTACACAATTGCCATTCATAGATATTTATTGGGCTAAAAAAGATAAGTACTTACTAATAAGATAAAAGGAAAGACATGGTTTTTCAGAATCAAATTCTAAAAAATGAAAAAAGAAATTATCCAAGGAGTATGTGGTAAGTATAGGAGGAAGGACTTCATATTCACCATTAAAAATTCTTCTTCATTGAAGGTGATCCTGTTCAGTGACTAGATAGTTCCAAAGAGTCTGTAATATTTCCATTCTTCACCATGTTTAAGTAAGGAGGAACATGTAAAAAAGGAAAGCCCAAATCCTGCACTATTAAGATTTTATATAGGAAGGTAAGAAGAAAATTCAAAAGTCAAATTTGGCGAAAAGAAAACATTTGCAAGTGTTTGTATTGAGTCATAAAAGCAGATAATGGTGATGTTTTTAACAAGTAATAACATGGGAGAATTTTTAAATATATGCTTCATTGAACAAGTTTGCATTGGATACCTGTAATGTGACATGCTAATTTCCAAAGATTGTCCCAGCAAAGCTTCCAGTCCAGCCAAAGTATGTTAACATCCATCAGCATGGTAAGCAGCAAAATGAAAGTGAAGATGGTGAGGCAAAGCCAGAGTGGAAGAGTTGACCTAAGTGAGATGTGAAGAGAGTACAGGTTGCCCAGGTGAAGAGGGCAGAGACCAAGGTCAACAATGGGAGGAGAGGTGGTGCCTTTGGTACAACTTGCTTCATTAATTCAGTAGCTAGTTATGGATTTGCATGATCACATGCTTTCTAAGAGAATCAAGTTTCCAAATACTGGTGGTAATAACCAGAGTCCCTCTGGAGGGAATCTGATGTCATGCTTGGGCTTCCAATATATACACAGGTGGCTGAAATGCAGCTTATTTTTTATCCCTCTGTGCCTTTGCACAGCGTTCTTATTCTCTGTTTTACAAAAGCCAAACAATATTGAAGGCAAGGCTCATACATAACAAAAATTTTGGTATACAGTTGCCAAGAGTGCAGCCTTTGCAGACAGGCCAATTTCTGACACCAATATGCAACAATTGGATGCAATCTACACATAATTTCCTCATCAGAAAAATGCATTATCTATGTTTCATAGAGCTGTTATGAAGAAGATACTTGATGAATATTTGTGAAGGTTAATTATTATGTGAATACTATTATTAATAATTTTATTCAACACTTAAGACTGTTCCTAGTTGATGAAAAATTTTAGACCACAGCATAACCAGCAAATGTTTTCTAAAATTACTGGAGAAAGTTTTATACAAAGAGAATTACTTCAAAGTGGATCTATTTTCAGAGAAATCCAGCTACTTTAAATCAGTAATAAATGATTGTCGACTTAAAGGCCAAGTTAACTGAAATGTAATTAGTATTTTTTTTTTTCTCCTCTAGGGCTTGAAACCCCTAGTTATAACTCTTCCGGTTTAGGGGAAGATGCTCATCTTATGAACAATTGATTCGGGGCTTCTTTGACAGGGTAAGTGATGTTCTCTTAGGTTATGAATAATGAGAGCATATATCATCGCATTATTCTTACCTATAAATTAGGAAGTCAGGGAGAAGATTAACAAAATGTGGAGGAACTGGAAAAACCAAAAGGTAGTAAAGTACAAGCAGAGAGGTTAGAAGCAACGTGACAAGATGGGAAGCCCTTAGGAATAAATGTCTACTGAATTCAAGACCATTCTATTCCGGCCTTCAATAAGGGCAGATGGGGTGAAAGGATTCAAGCAGCCAGTAATGAAACAGTTATTCATGAAAATTTCAATAACATGAGGAGAGTGTAGCATTTGAGTCACAAAATATTCCTTTCCCTACAAATTCCAGCACCCACCTGCTGTTCTGTGGGGTTCCTCAGAATAGAGGTAACATCTCATATGCTTTTTAAATCTCTTTTCTTTTTTACTCGGTGTCAAAGGTAATGCTCAGCCCTTGAGATAGTGTATGTGTGTGTAATATTTGTGGAAGAAAAACAAGAATAAGGTTATGTGGATGGGAGGCAACTTGAACTTCCCATAGGTATTATAGAAGTAACACAGGTTTTAAGCTTTGATAAGCAGATGCTGGAGTAGCCTCCAGCAATGTTCCTCAAAAGTAAAGAAAATACCTTATTCAAACAAGAGTAAAGAAAATAAAAGTCTTAAAGCCATATAGCATTTAATTACTATTTTATTAAAAGGGATGTAATAGAAAAACAGATAAATTTGAGTCAACAAAATTAAAAACTGCATGTAAGTACACACTGTCAAGGAAATGTGAATATACAACCTACATAATGGGAGAAAATATTTGGAAATCATACATCTTAGAAGGAGTTATTATTGAGAATATATAAGAACTCCCATAACTCAAAAATAAAAGCTGATTTACATATGGTAAAAGACTTGAAAGTTTTTCCAAAGGAGACAAATGACCAATAAACACATAAAAAAATGTTCTGCACCTCTAATCACTAGAGAAAGGCAAATCAAAGCCATTGGCATTGGAACTTCTACCTTTTACTTTTTCTCACTGCAATATATATATATTTTTTTGTCTTTGAGCAGTATTATTTGGGTTACTGTTCCATCTGCTTATCAAAACTTGAAGCCCAAGTTATAGAAACAAAATGGAAAAATGTATAATTCCTCTTAAGTGAAATAACTAAAACAGGCAGATTTGTAGAGACACAAATTAATTAGGGCTAACCAAAGGCTGGAGGGTGGGGTGGGAGGAATGGAGATTTATCACGTGATGCTCATAGATTTTCTGTATAGTATGGTGAAAAACTTTTTGAAATAGAAGTGATAGTTGCACAACAGTACAAATATAATTGACACCACTGAATTATACTCTCAAAAATAATTATAATGGAGGTTCAGAGCCTAGCTTATTGGTAAAACATTTGCCTATCAATTGTAAGGCCCTGGGTTCAATCTCTAGAGTCATTTAAACAAACAACAACAACAACAACAACAAAAAATAGAATGGAAAGTTTTGTTTTAAATTTAAATTTTTAGTAACATGCCAAAAAAATAAAATAAACATTGAACTATACACCTTAAATGGTTGAGTACTATGATTTATTAATTATATTTTAATATTTCAATAAAGATGTCTTTGTTAATAAAATGTGATTTAAAAGTCACCAGAGAATGGTATACAAAGGAGTTTTCACTGAGGATCCTTTCACAAAGATGAGAAATACCCTGGTTCATGGGACTGTAAGAATAGTCAGTCAATCTATGATCTTTGAAAGTAAATCCCATTTGATTCTGGTTTTTTTCAACATAACAATTTCAAGTTATATGGATTGTTCCATCGAGCAATGAACTAGGCCTGAATGTGGATGCACATTAATGGATTTTTCACTGAAGTTTTCCCCTGTGTGTGTTTTGTGTTTAGTCTATTTCTCATTAGATCACACATTTCTTTTTAAATTTTTTTTTATTTGTTATTTTTAGTAATACATAACAGTAGAATGCATTTTGACATTTGCATACATGGAGTATAACTTCCCATTCTTGTGGTTATATATGATATGGAGTTACAGTAGTCATGTATTCATATATGATTGTAGGAAAGTAATATCTGATTCATTTTACTGCCTTTCCTATTCTCATCCCTGCTCCCTTCCCTTCATTTCTTTTGTCTAATCCAAAGTATTTCTAGTCTCTACCACTCCCTTATTGTGTGTTAGCATCCACATATCAGAGAGAAGTTTCAGCCAAGGGATTTTGGGGGATTGGTTTATTTCACTTAGCCTGATAGTCTCCAGTTTCATTCATTTACCAGCAAATTCCGTAATTTCATTTTTCTTTATGCCTGAGTAATAATCCATTGTAGATCATATATTTCTTGAGAATAGTTCTTTACATACAAGGTTGAGGAGTTAAGCAAAGACATGAGTGGTCAGATTCAGACTTCAATTTCTTGTAGTTTAGACTGAATGTGTTATCCTGTGCTCCAAAATGACAAGATACCTTCCTTAACAAAGATGGTATAAAAATTCAATCCCCATTAGCCTTCCCTTGGAGCAGTCATAATACAATCACACTGTTAATCAATTCTGAAATTATTAAATCTAGTAATTGTGCTGAGGCACTAGTGTTCCTGCTAACCACAACAACTCTTCTCATTAGTGTTTGCTGGAGGAAGCAGAGGTGCTAGAGGAACAATGGTATGGGGAGGAGAAATATTATTGCATATCAGAAGTTGCACAAATACCAGATCTCTAAATGGCAGATATCTCTCTTGCCTGAAATACTTCACACCTGAATGTCACTTTGAATCATTCTCTGCATGTTCAGTTTCCAGAGACTATATTTATGACACAAATTTGGCCCCTGATCATGAAACTAAAACGGTGCAATAGGATCTTGCATAGGGAATAAATGATTATTTAAAAAATTAAAGTGTTTTCATGGTTGGTAAAGCAGAAATAAAACATGCTGTAACACTTCCATATGCATCAACACATTCCTAATCAAATTGTGGTCATTATTAGGAAACATATAAACTAATGATTATAAATGATTTTTAAATTTTTTATACTACCTAGCATTCCTTCTATCAAATTACCAAAACTACATTTATATATATATATAAGGCACAGGTCTTCATATATTTGTTCTCTTGCATCAGAATGTGCACTAACCGATTATTAATCATAGAGACTCCTCACTTCTTCCAGTGCAGAAATGCAGACTCTGAGAGAACAAAGCACTTTTAATCAGTCTCAGACACAGTACAGGTGGAGAAACAGTCCATCACTGATGTGGCTCCCTTTGACTAGCACTAGTTCTCAAGAGGGATAAACCACAAAAGGAAACTGTGAACCTTTTCCCTGTGTCTGGACAGACTGGGTAAGGTCGGTATGCAGAAAGGATTTCAGAGAAGAGGGCAGCATCATCAGACTTCACAAAGACTGAGACTTAAACAGTTCTGCCTGAAACCAGGGAAAAAGAGACTATAACAATATAGCAGTACCAGCTGTGGGTGGCTCCCCGGACAGGGGCATGTTGTCATGGGATCCTTGATCAGATCACATCTGATCAAGCAGAAGCAGCAGGTAAACAAGGACAGAAAGGATGAGACAGACCCTGCTATGCAGCAGAATGGCAAGGGAAACAGTGAGATTTTACTGAATATGGGATTCATAATTTAGGAGAGCTCATGCTTAAGGAATTTCTTAAATTTCATAAATTAAATTTTATAAATCATGTGACCCTTGCCTCTGCATTCTGTAAAAGGAAATAGTGCCTTGATATGTGGTTAGAAGAATGGTTCTTAACTGTGGGTGATTTTGCCCCTGATTGAATATTTGGCAGTCTTTGGAGACACGTTTGATTGTCTAGATGGGAAGGGGTGTTGTTTGCCACTGGCATCTGATAGGGCAGGTCAGAGGTGCCACTAAACATCCTATTATGCATAGGGCAGCCTTGCACAACAAGGGATTATCCAGCTCCAAAGTCAATAGTGCTGAATTGGAGACATACTAGTTTAGGATCATGAGGCAGAAGGTTCAAGATCTTCTTGTAATAAAAAAAAGAGCTGGTGGCTGATACATTGATGCACAACAGAATTCCAAGGCAATTTCCAGACTGACTGAAAAATTCACAGAATGGCTGATTTTGATGCCAGGATCAAAAGAAGCAGCATATAAGGATGTCAGTGTGATGAGAGAGGAGAAAAAGGAACTTCTAAGTTAGTTCTCAAAATTCCTTGAATCACTGGGAAAAGCAAATGCAGATGGAACAGCTCTAAGCTGGAAACCAAGACCTCATCATCACTCCTTGTAATCAGCAGGTCCTGCCCAGAGAGATCACCCCTAAGGGGAATCCAAGTAAATCACTCCAGAAATGTAAAATGACAAGCACAAGACTCAAGACCAATTAGACTATGTTCAAAGCAATGCTGTGTAGACAAATTTGTCCAGTGTTGCAATTTCACTTCTGGATCATTCTTTGAAAATGTCAAATAGACTATTGCTTCATTCTAGGAAAATGCCATTTATAGAATCTGAAGCAAACAGAGTTGTTTCTTTCTGGGAGAGAAAAAAATTTAATATTTTTTCTTCCCACTTCTGAATAAAGTTTCTTTGTTAGAAAAAGCACTGGTCTATGTCCCCCTAGATTAAAAAAAAAATTATTATCTCAAAGTACATTGACTTACTTCTATCTCCCTTCTAGTTAAATAAGAACAGACATCTTCCTTTGCAAGACTTACAGAGCATTTCTAGTAGTTTAGATTTTAGGATCTTTCTTGGACTTGTCTCATCTCCCCTGATACTACTATGACTGAAGTTATCTCCCCCTTCAGTAAGTTTAAATTCTATTAAGTTTGATCTTTTCAATTAGTTCCACTCGTACACTTACAGAAGCTTTCCCCAAGGAAACTATGAAATAAGTTCATGGTGGGTAAGGGGAAAAAAAAGCAAAAAAAAGGCAAGTGGAAATGAATCTGACACCTTGGAAAGAACAATATATTTTGTGATGATTTTTCTCCCATGATAGCTTGAATTAAAAAGATAAACTACTGATTCAGGACAAAAATCTATCCAATGTGGGGGAAGAGTGCTCTCACAAAACATGATAGTCTTTGGAGACAACCTCAATGATGAAATGGAGTCAAGATGGAAAACTTAGACTTTTTTAATGTGAACTTGAAAGTTCCCAAATAAGACACTTTTGATCATTTTCTGGTATCCACAGACTGTTTTTTCCCCCCATTTCATTTTCAATGGTCTTACTTATTTCCTTTGTATCTGCTAAAATAATTCTTCCCCTTCTGTGCTGTTTACCCCTTTGAAATATATCTCTGCAGACCTGACCCTCCATTAGGCATTGTCTAACAGAATGATGAAGTACATGTCCTCCTTTAATCTTACCCTGTAGATCATTCCCTTCAGCCTTTGAATTATTTTCTTAATCTTCTGAGCACTCCATTGAAAAAGCTTCATTTCTATAGTAGTTCACTCTAGGAGCACAAGAAAACACTAACGTTGGGAACAGTCCCTAACCTAGGGGCTCACATGAGTAATAATACTTCAAATATATATATAATGGTATACTGTTAATATTCCTTTATCACTCCTTCATTTATTTGATACCATCATCAATACCATAAGATAGGTAGACCACGAATTAACACTCTTTTTGTCAATAGCAAAGCAAACAGCTACCAAGCTTGTCAAACCATATATCATGACTCAGTACCCAGAAAATTCTGTGCCTTTGACTCCAGGAGTTCGAATTTTTCTTTCATTTTTTAAAAATTGCTTTCCAGTTGTAGATGCTCAACCCAACAGTCAGTGGCTGTTTCCTACTAGGGACATTTTCCAAGTGTCAGGATCAGATTTTTTTTTTTTTTTAAATACTACCCCAAGTCACAATAGGGTGAGTAAAGCTTAGAATTGTCTTCCTGAGATAGATATACACATGTATGTCAATATCTCAATTTTTCTACTTTGTATAATTTTGTAATATTCCTCCCTCTTTTTTTTTTTCTATTTTGGTACCAGGGATTGATCTCCCAGGGGCACTTAATCACTGAGCCATATCCCTAGGCCTTTTTTATATTTCATTTAGAGGCTGGCTTTAAACTCGCAACCCTCCTGTCTCAGCCTTCCAAGCTGCTAGGATTACAGGTGTGAATCACTGAGCCTAGCTAATTTTCCTATTTTTTTAAATTCTTTTTAAAATGTAATCTTGGGTATCTGGAGAGAGCAGTTGTATAATTTTTTTTTTATTTTAATGGTCTTTGAAAGTCCATTTAATAAAAATATGGCTTCAAAATGTGAAAATAGAATATTTTAAAAATCAGCATCCTTATCATCAACAATATAGATTAGCTAATGCTACATTAGTATTAGGTTACATAATCCTATAGCACTGTACTGAAAACTGGATAAAAGCTAGGTCTCTTCTGCTTCCTGCTTTGTCCCCAGCTTTGCCTGCGACTGGTGGGTAGCCTTTTCTTCAACCTTAGAGATCATTTTAATGTGTCTTGTTGAGCTTGACAGTGCTCTAGTAACTGGAGCTTGGTCCTGCTGGATTCCTGGAAACAATCCCGTGTAACTTGCCTCAAAATTTTCTCTTTCAAGAATTGCACTGACTCCCTGGCCACACTGGCTAGAGTTGCCCCAGGAAGGGCTCAATCCTTCCGCAATTCCATACTTGAGTAGCAGTGAGTGCCAGTGTGTTCCCGTAGATCTCCGGCTATGGTCTGTGAGAACTCCTGGGGAAGACATAAACACATCCAGCAGCTAAGACCAATGTTGTCAAGTTACCCAGAACCAAGCTGTCTCCCATAGCAACGGATGGAGTAAAGGTGTGTTGTGAGAACGTGGGGTGAGGCATAGGAGGTAATGGTAAGCTATCAAATAATAGAGAAGCTCGGGGCAGAGGTCCTGGCTGAATGGCAGATTAGTGAATACCTGATAGAGAGAATTCAAGTATGAAATGTGCAGCTGAACTACACGGCTTGCATGATTCCTTAAGCCCTTGATTTTGTGAATACAAACACACATCACCATCGAATTCTGATTTACAAGCTTGCCCTCTGCTTCTCAATCCCATCTTTTTCCTTCCTTATGGCTGCAGGTGGCTCCTGTCTCTTTGGTTTCATCTTTCGACCTTGTGACTTTTCCTTTACCATGATTCTCTATATCAGCCCCTTTAGAAGCACTTTGCAGATCAGCATTATAGGAACTGCTCAGAACAAAAGTGTGCTTTGGCACCTTGAACTTGTCCACAAAACCACTACTACACTATCAATTGAAATTTGACTACCAGCAAGGAGCACAACCTCCCTGGGCCTCAGGTTCTGTATCTGAAAACACGGTATTTATATTGCAATGTTTCCAATGGGCAAAAGGACCTAACATGTAGGATGCACTTAATAAATTTCAGTTTTATTATCTCTTTACTCTTTGTTAATTCCGAGGGCAACTTTTGGAGCACCCTGTCCTGTTCGTTTTTAGATTTAAGACAAAAGTATTATCCATTGCTGACCAGTGTGATACATGCAGAGCTTCTTCAAGGGAACCAGGTAATTGTGGAGGGGAAGGAGATGTGGAGATTCTCTGGTTGTCTCTTTTATCTTCTTTCTATCATAACTTTTCATAGCCATCATTGGAATGGAAATAAGACTGGACCAAAGGCTGATCTTTATCAATCACTAATCATCTACATTGATAGGCTGTCATTTTTGGCTTTGTCTGATAGTTTTCATTTCAGGAAAAATCTGTCAGCAGTATAGCAAGGGAATCTGGGTAGATCCAGTAAGTGACATTTTGAGTCATCGGGTGAAATATTTTTCTAGTGTGCTAGGCTGTAAGTCTGTGTTGAGGCTGGGATAAAATGTCTGGTTAAATCAGTAAACAAGGTGAACAATGCAGATAAGTGACATCATGGAGACAGCATTTCCAGATAATCTACTGCATGATTCATTTTTTGTAGACAGTCTTATTTTGTTCCTTCATGATTGCAATAATAGGGAAGAAATCCATTTATTTTTTTGGAGGGCTATTATTACTTGAACTCAAAAACTAATCATTCACAGTCAGAAAGCCTGGATTCTTGATCTGAAAATTCTAATGGTGATCCAGCTCCTAAAACTCTCTAAGCCTCAGTTTCCTCTTTGTTTTTCACAAAACAGGGATAGGGAATCTAAAATTATTAAGTTGCTGTCTCCCAGCATTGATCAAGTGAAATAAAGTCAGAAAAGTGTTTTGTAAACAGATAAATGCCTTTAAGAGTACATTTTGTCTTTCCATGCCATTATGGTTTGGATGTGAGGTATCCCCCAAAAGCTCACGTGTAAGACAACGCAAGAAGGTTCAGAGAAGAACATTGGGTTGTGAGAGTCTTAACCCAGTCGGTGAATTAATCCCCTAATAGGATTAATAACTGAAGGTGGGTAGGGTGTTGCTAGAGGGGGGTTATGGCTTTGAGGTATATATTTATATTTGGCAAGTGAAGTCTCTCTATCTCCTTCCCAATCATCACGGGTCTCTTCCTTCCACCACACTCTTTTCATGATGTTCAACCTCACCTGGAGGAATGGAGCCAGCTGTCTTTGGACAATTGTCTGAAACCATGAGCCCCCAAATAAACTTTTCCATCTCTATAATTGTTCTGATCAGATCTTTTAGTCACAGCACTGAGAAAGCTGACTAAAACACATACATATTTGTCAATATGTATGTCATATATTTTCAGGTGGACTTTTGAAGATTTTGACTGTGTCCTATTGATCATTGAATTACTATTGGCGTAGTATGGTAGTTGGCATATAAGGCAGACTTGTTTTCAACTTAAAAATATTGTTTCTTAGTAAACAAACCTGGTTTGTTAATTTCATGTAAATTTTAATGTTCTTGATGTCCCATGAGATCATGCCAAATATACTAAGAGGCACTTCTTTCAATCCTATAGAAAGGGATGCCACTGAGGAGCAATGCAGCATCTTCAGTCATAGTCCTGACATGGTACGGTGGGGGTGAACCTGGGTTCACCACCTAAGTCTGTTTTGTTTTTGTTTTTGTTTTGAGTAGTATTTAGCTTTCCTTATCACAAAAACAGCATAGAACTTCATAGTTTTCGTTTTTATTGCACTTAAAAAAAAAAAAAAATTACTGCTTCATGGTTATACACAACAAACTCATATGTACATGGAAATTTATTTCAGTTCATGATCCCAGCTTTCCCTCCCCATTTTTCCTCCCATCCACCCCCAACTCTCCCCTTCTCCTTTACTAGACATCCTTTCATTCTTCTATTAATTCGTATTTCGATTGGTGCTTTATGTAATGGTATTCCCTCCCCCTTTCCTTTATCTTACTCTAGCTTCTGCAAATGAGTGAAAACATTTGACTTGGAGTTTCTGAGTTTGGATAATCTCACTTAAAATTTTCAATGTTAATAAACAATTTACCACAGGGCACATCCAAATGTGCAGGTTTATTATGCTGTAAGTATCTCCTCCTCATCACTAGATGTCAATAGGAACATGGACCTTTTCCTGGTACTTCAAAGGCAGTACTCCATGATAAAATTAAATTAATAGTAAACTTTTTGGCTTTATGTGTGTGTGTGTGTGTGTTGATTTTACCTATTATGTTCTTCCTATTTATGCCCCTTCCTCTTATCATACCCTGAGCATCCACGACTGCTTTGGCACCTTCAACTTGTCCACAAAACCAAATCCCTTATCTCCTGGTACAGGGACCCTGCTTATTTGCCAGTTCAATTCTCATCGTTGTGGGCCTAGAAATCCCACTATCACATTTTGTTTCTTTCTACCCATCGCTGATTTTACCTAGTCACATTGTTAATGCAGTTTTGTTATTTGTGACATCTTTATCCATCTTGTTTGTGATTTCTTGAAACACAGGTGCCAGGGTTTTGTTTTGGTTCATTTTCATTTTGCTTTTTAACCTTTCTTATTATTTTTTTCTTTTTTCTTCATACCATCTCAATTAGGATAGAGTCTGGCTATCAAATATATTAACTTTGTTTTGATGAATCAATCAATTCATCAAGCTGCTTACTGACATTCTTTTACTTCCCTCCCACTGAAACTGTCATTCTGCTCTCTGGACTCCATGTCTGTGATCCTTTCTTCTCTAACCTAGTTGGTACACCCCTGTCCGCTTCGTATTTTTCTGAGCCATGTGGAAGAACTTGGAGGAGTGATGTCAAATTTCTCAAAGTGATGATCTTCATCACACTCAGGAAATAATGCTTTAATATATACCTCCCTCCCCTTTTTCACACCAATAATCCAGTTGGTTTCATTAAAAACCAATAGTGGGGCTGGTATGTAACTCAGTGGGAAAGTGCTTGCCTCAAATGCCTGAGGCCCCCTGGGTTCAATCTCAGGACCATAAAAATGAAAGTTTACTATGTTCATGGAATTTCCACTGATAACCTGTACAGAAACCGTGACCTGCCTTGAGAGAAATAGGCTTCCTGGTTACATACTTTGCACCCAGGTCAATACTGCCGCTGAGAATGGGAACAAATGCATTAAATGTGCTTGGTTCTATGTGGGTCATCACCCCTACAGTATCTATTCTGCCATTGAATAAGCCTTGATCATGACTGCTGGTCCTTGAGATCCACTGTGATGCGGCATTTTATTTTGCAATATAGTTTGTATTTATTTATTGGTTAGCTTAAATACTCTGCCAACACTGATCCCTACACACACACACACACACACACACACACACTCACACTCACAAAAGAGGCTGCTAGTGTGGTAAATATCACATTCATACTCTGTCTGCTCCCTGGGTTCTTCTAAGGACCCACCTACAGAATTCTAGTTTCTAACAAAAAACAGATCATTGCTTATTCGCACAACGTGAGGAGCAGAAATGCCATTTTAGCTCTCTGAAGTTTACCAGCAACACAGAACCATTTACTGAGCACTACGTGTAAGGGATTACTGCTGGATAATTTGATAGAGTATTTTAATTTTTCTTCTAAGCCATCTATTGATTTATAAAAATTTGTATCAAAATTCTGTTTTCTTCTCTACTTCATATTATTATTTTAGCCAGAACATCCCTCTCTCTCCCCTCTCTCTCTTTTGTTTGTATGCTGCATGTTGAATGCTGTGGTGTTTATCAAGTCTGGCAAATAACAGAAGCCAGCATTCATTACTGGATATCTGCAAGCTGAATGCTTGATAGTATTATCTTTCAGTTTCATGGACTATTTCAGTAGGTCTAAGCACACAGAGAATTTCTAAGTCCTGTTTTGGGCAAAAACTGAGTGATGCATTGTAATGAGGACAGTGGACCTACATTTAGAAAGGCTGAATTTAAAACCCAGCATTGGCATTTATTGGCAGAGTGAATTGAAGCAAAGTTCTTAATTTTTTTGAGCCTTAATTTCCACTGTTTAAGAATAGTACAATATCTATCTGTCTCAGAAAGCTGTTGTGCAAGGGAAAATATAATGTACCTGAAAGTGTGTGTTGATGTGCATTGCTTAACTTCTCTTGAGGTGCTACAGGGACCATAAATTGTAGTGACTCCCTATATCCTTGTCCCTGGCCCCAAAAGTGGGTCAATGACCAAGTTTAGTCAATCAGAATGTTCCAGGTTTTTTGTTCATTTGTTTTAGGTACCAGGGATTGAAGTCAGGGACATCCATTACTGAGCCACATCCCCAGCTCTATTTTGGATTTTCTTTAGAGACAGGGTCTCTCTGAGCTGCTTAGTGCCTCAATTTTGCTGAAGCTGGCTTTAAACTCATGATCTTCCTGCCTCAGCCACTGGAGCTACAGGGATTATTAGGCGTACACAATGGGCTGTTCTAGGTTTTTTGTTCTTATGTTTTTCTCGTCAATGATATGTCAGGAAGGAGAATATCACTGGGGCTTCACGTGGTTGTTAAGAAATTAAAATGTGAGCAGTTAACCTGAGAAACTGTATCTTAAAAGCTAAATTGAATTTAAACATTAGGATAGTGATTACCATATTGGACATAATTTCCCATTCGACATTTTATTTATCTTATTATTTGTTCATTGGACATACCATATTGGACATAATTTCCAATTCAACATTTTTCTTATTATTTATTCATTGTCAGATTCCTAGATACATGTTGTAAAACTTCCTTTTCTATGCCCTGTTTATTTTCAAGTATTCCTTGAAAATATTAAAGAATTTGGCTATGAAGTTGGGCATGGTGGTTCATGCCTGTAATCCCAGCAGTTTAGGAGGCTGAGGTAGGAGAATCATGAGTTCAAAGCCAGCCTCAGCAATTTAGTAAAGCCCTAAGCAACTCAGCAATATCCTGTCTCAAAATAAAATTTAAAAATCTCCGTGGATGTGGTCCAGTGGTTAAGTGCTACTAGGTTCAATCTCCAGTACCAAAAAAAAAAAAAAAAAAGAAAAAGAAAAAGAAAAAGAAAGAAAGAAAGAAAGAAAAGAAGAAAGAATTTGGCTATGAAAAACATGTTTGATACTAATTTTTAACATTCTTAAATATTCTATAATTTTTGATATTCTATTTCTTCTTAAGTCACGATTTTACTTCTAACAGATTATTTTAGCATAGCTGTTTTCTCGGACATCATCTACTGTATATGGATTTTGAAATTTATTTGTATGACTGTTAAGAATATTTCCTGATACCACTTTCCATTTTCTCTACACGATTCTTCCAAATTTTCAGTTCTCATTCTATAGAATACCTTTCTTTCATTTTGTTTACCTAGTAATTGGTTTTATTTGTTTGTTTTCCTAAAACTTATGTGATTCAAAATATTTTTTGCTATAACCATCTTCTTTACAATTAAATCTTTTGTTTTTAGAAGTAGAAACCTTTTGTTTTAGAAACTCCCCTCGAGTTTTCTTCTTTTTTTGCATTTTAATATATTGATGTTTTAGTCAGTTTTTTTTTTGTTGTTGTTGTTATGACTAAAAGATCTGACCAGAACAATTTTATAAGTTATTTGAGGGCTCACTGTTTCAGAGGTCTTAGTCCACAGAAGCCCAGCCCCATTTCTTGGCACTGAATGTGAGGCAGAACATAACAGTGGGAGAGTGTGGTGGGGGAAGCAGTGGACATGGCGAACAGGAAGCAGAGAGATTCTACTCGCCAGATAAAAATATATACCCCAAACAATGCCCCAGTACCCACCTCCCCGTGCCACACCCTACCACTTCAGTTATTCCCTATCAGGGATTGAATCACTGATTGGGTTAATGTTCTTACAACCCAATCATTTCTCTTCTGAACCTTCTTGCACTGTCTCACTTGTGAGCTTTTGGGGGACACTTTGCATCCAAACCATAACAAATAAATTTGCTATTTCACAAAATTTTCTTATTTTTCAGTTATATAAAGAATTAAGGTAAAAAAATGTTTGCTTAGACAACTTATTACTCTGTGAGTTTGGGTATATAAAAATTGATTTAAAAATCAATTATAAAATTTCAATTCTTTGACTCAAGCCTTTTAAAGATAATTTATTAATTTAATGTGTCTGTTTTAGTAAATTTATTTTGGTAATTTTAATAATTTTCAAAAAAAAAATACTGTGATGGACCACTGTGTTAGCCAACTTTTCATCTCTGTGACAAAATACAGACAAAAACAACTATAAAGAGGAAAGATTTAAGACTTATTTTGGTTCATAATTTCAGAGGTTTCGGTCCATGGTCAGCAGGCTCCCAGGTAGAGCATCACTACAGAAGGTTGTGGCAGAGGGAAAATTCTCAGCTCATGGCAGCCAGGAAGCAGAGAGAGGGAGAGAGAGAGAGAGAGAGAGAGAGAGAGAGAGAGAGAGAGGAGAGGGGAAGGGGTCAAGAGCAAAATATAGACACCAAAGGTTTGCTCCTAGTCACCTACTTCCTCCAACCATACCTTGCCTATTTATAGTTTCTACCTTTTCCCAGTTGTCCATTTAAATCATTAGTACATCTAATGGATTAATCTGCTGATGAGATTAGAGCCCTCATGATACAATCACTCCCCAAAGGCCCCACCTGTGGATATTGCTGTTTGGGGAAACTTGCCCTGAATATATGAGCTTTGGGAGAACATTCCAGAACTAAACCATAACAAACACTTAACTTTTTGGAATGTATTGGTATGTTTCTGTTGATTAATAGGTAAACATTTTGAGTCACATTAAGTCTGCTTTAAAAGAGTATAATTTTATTCTAAGAATTTATCAAAGCCTCTATAGTGTTACCTATTTTTATTTTTTTCATCTATAATTGGCTAAAATAATTATGATGGCCTTAGTTTTTCAAATGTTTTGGATCTGTACATTTAATGTCAAATTATTTGATGTACAAAAAAGCTTCATCACTATTATTTATTTATATGGATCATATTTTTATACTCATAAAGCATACCACTTTGTCTCATGTGCAGTAAGCCTATAATTAAGCTCTTGTGATTTTTTTCTTTTGATGGTAATATCTTGACCCTTGTTTGATATTTGTTTGCATTTGCCTTATGTGTCATTGTAGATATTATTTTCAAAGAAGTTGTTTTTAATATATCATTTTACAAAATGATAACATTCCATAACTTTCCCCCATTTACTTTGCCAATTTATCCACTTTACATTAACATTTTTAGAGCTAATTTTATTTCCTTTTATTTGTCATATTTGTTATATGTGCCATATGTGGAAGGCCTAGATTTTAGTAAATCACTGGTTGCTTTTATATTTTTACATAATAAACTAAAATCTCCATTTTGTAATTTATCAATATTTAAACAAAATTATCTGCCCTAATAGGTGAGGAAATTGGCACATCTACATTTCTTTAACTTTTTATTTTCTTCTGCCCATGTTGTTAGTAAACTCTGTATTCTCTTACACAAATTTCCTTGATTTATTTTTGCTATATGCAATTGTTTCTTTAAATATTTCTTTCAATATATTTCTTTATTATAATTTGACAAATTGCATTTTTTAATAAAACAAAAATTTGGTTCTTTGAAAAAAAAATAAATAAAATAGATAAACCCATAGCCATGTTAAAGAAAAGAGAAAAAATTCAAATTACTAAAATCTCTGATGAAGAAGGAAATATTACAATGGATACATTTGAAATACAGAAAATAATTAGAAATTATTTTGAAAATCTATATTCCAATAAAATAGAAAATATCAAGGACATCAACAAATTTCTAGAGACATATGATCTACCCAAACTGAATGAGGAGGGTCATACACAATTTAAACAGATCAAAATCAAGTAATGAAATAAAAAATTCCATCAAAAGCCTTCTAACCAAGAAAAGCCCAGGACCAGATGGATTCTCAGCTGTGTTCTATAAGACCTTCAAAGAAGAATTAACACCAATACTCCTCAAAGTATTCCACAAAATAGAAAAGAAAGGAAACCTTCAACCTCATTCTATGAGGCTAATATCACCCTGACACCAAAACCAGACAAAGACATATAAAGGAGAGAAAACTTCAGACCAATATCTATGATGAACATAGATGCAAAAATTCTTATTAAAATTCTGGCTAACTGAATAAAAAAATTTATTAAAAAGATAGTACACCATGATCAAGTGGGGTTCATCCCAGGGATGCAGGGTTGGTTCAACTACAGAAACCAATAAATGTAATTCATCATATTAATATACTCAAAAACAAGAATTATATGATCATAACAACTTATGCAGAAAAAGTATTTGACAAAATTCAGCATTGCTTCATGTTCAAAACACTAGAAAAAAGTAGGGATAGTAGGAACATACCTCAACATTGTAAAAGCTACATATGCTAAACCCAAGGCCAGCATCATTTTAAATGGAGAAAAATTGAAAGCATTAACACTAAAAACTGGAACAAGACAAGGATGTCCTCTTTCACCAATTCTATTCAACATCATCCTTGAAACTCTAGCCAGAGCAATTATATGAAAGAAAGAAATTAAGGGGATACAAATAGGTAAAGAAAAACTCAAACTACCACTATTTGCTGATGACATGATTCTATATCTAGGAGATCTAAAAATTTCACTTAAAAAAAAAAAAGACAAGATCTAAACTTATCACCCTTTATTCAGGCATCTGTCCATTCAAGACATATTTCTGCAATATCTGTGCTCTCTCAGACTCTGATCAAGGAACTGGGGTAGAGCAGTCAGGAAGGCAGAATACACTGGACTCATGGACCTGAGATCAGGCAGTGGAGAGACGGACAGTCTCCAGATAAGCACAGAAAATGTCTGATCCTAACACATTGTTTGTAGACTATAAATGGGAAACTATTAGTCATTGGTGACTCTTTTAAGGTCTGTTGTAAAGGGAGGCTACTGAGAAACAACATCCTGAAAAACTGAAGAGAGAAAGCGCATTTCAGACAGCCCAGAATGATATGAGGAATGAGTTTTAGACAAAAGAAAAAATGCCACAGTATTTTTTTTTTGGCCTGTTACAAATTATTGAGTTACTGATTTTTAAAATTTCCTTATAATTGCACATAAGCCTGAGTTCTTTCTTTTACATATTACTATATGGGCCATATACTGTGAATGTTAAGAATGTACACATTTGAATAATTATCTCTTGAGAAATTGGCCTTGTTAATGTCATCAACTTTCCCTTTTTTCCTCTCTGAAAATACAAATTTTTAAGAAATATTTTGGTCAAAGTTACCATGATATATATTAAAATGCCAAACCAGTTTTAATGCTTACTGCAAAACATATCCTTTTACTTTAAAACCACGTGAGCCATTGAGGTGGATGTCCTGTAAAATCCATATTGAGTTGTTTATAAAAATCAAGCTTAACAACTTATGCCTTTCCATTCAATAGAAATGTTGATGTTCTTATGATTAAAAATGCCATACTGAATTATTTTTAACTTTCCCATTCTGTTTCCTGTTTTCTTGCTTTATTATTTCCTGACTTCTTGGGGCTTAAAAATACTTCCAACAATTTATTTTATACTTGTATTTTCTGTGTGTACTTAGTTATTGTATTCTCTTTCTCTCTTTCTCCCCCACCCCATGTGAGCATGTAGCGTGTGTGTGTGTGTGTGTGTGTGTGTGTGTGTGTGTGTGTGAAGCATCTTACCTAGGGATTACAATAAGTATCATAACATTTCAATCTAATTCAAATTAATATTGTATCATTCTTTGTGTTTTAGTCTTTGGGCATGCTGTAAAAATAGACATTCTTTCTGATTCCTCATGTGGTGGGAAGGTGAGGCAGCTCTCTGAAGCCTCTTTTACAAGGGTACTAATTCCATTCATGAGGATTCTACCCTACGCCTTAATCACTTCCCAGTGATCTCATCACCTAATACCATCACACTGGAAATTAGTTTTTTTGACAAATGAATTTTCGAAGGATGCACATGCATGCATATCATAGCACTATACAAAATGTGAGAAATGTGCAATGGTATACATCTAACTTCCTAGGGCTGCAGACGTATCTATCTCAGAGTAGATCACTTGCTCAGTAGGCATGAGGCCCTGGGTTTGATTCCCAACATGGCAAAACAAAATTTGAAAATTATTCATTTCTAATTTCCTACTCCTCCTCTTTCTGCTATTGTAATGAACTCTTTCATTTTTGTGTATTACCTGTAACAAAATACAAAGTTACCTACATTTTCTTTGACATTTTTGTGGCTATATAAAGAAATCAAAATAAAAAGAATATATAATATTTAATATTATTTACATATTTGCCATAGTATTATATTTCACTGTTTTTTGCAAATACAGATTTTTATACAGTATATTTTGTCTGAAAACCATACCTGAGCATTTCTGCAGTACAGATAAGCTGCCAATGAATTCTCTCAGCGTTTGTTCATTTGAAAATGCTTTCATTTCATCTCATTTTAGGTAATATTTTCATTGCATATACAATTATATTTCTCTCTAATTTTGGAGTTTTAAAACTTTATTCTATTGTGCTCTGGCCTCTACTATTTGTGATAAGAAATCATGCATTAATCATATTGTTCTTTGTTTCTCTGCAATGTGTCTTTTTCTCAGATTTCAAAATTTATGCTGCTATTGTTTTGTTTGTTTGTTTAGCATTTTAATGCTTATTTATGCATGGTTTTCATTATCTGTGTAAGTTCATTTTTTTCACCAAAATTGAAAAATTTGCCACTATTATTTCTTTAAAAATTTCTTTCAGTTGTCTTTTCTTTCCAGGGCTACAGATACATTTCTATGGGATCATTCATACTGCTCACTGATCAGGAGCATTCCATTGATTTGTTTTCAATATTTTCTCTGTGTTCACTATTTGTCTTCTAATTTATTGACTCTTTCTTCTTCCCTCTACAATCTCTTTTTAAGCAAATAAAGTGATTTTATATCAATTATTGGCGCTTTTCAATTTGTTTTTTTATAATTTCTATTTTGTTTTTTATAAGTTATTTTCTGTTTCTATTTATTTTTTTATAATTTATTTTTTATGATTCTCCCTATGATTAGTCATTATGACCATCAGTCCTTTGAAATGTTAAATATATGATTTTGGTTACTTTAAAGATGTTGAAATTATTTTCATGATTTGTAGTAGTTTGGAGTACCTTCTGTTGACTTTTTAAACAAATATCAACCATGTTTCTTACTTCTTTCACATGTATTAATTTGCATATTTTATGCGGAAAATAATGGTTGATATACAGTTTGGAATATCATGTCTTCCTTTGCCAGGTTCTAGTTGTTTAGCTGAGAATATAAGTTAGTGGTGAGTCTTTGCATTCCTGTCAGTCTGGACTTTATTTCCACAAACATGTGTCTATTTTTGATTTATCATTATTATTTAAAAAATTATCCCTAGAATCAACACTGTATGGATTAACATACGATTCTTTAATCTCAATTATTAACTCCTGAGTTAACCAGTATCTTATTCCTGAAAATATTTGCTTCATGTATTTTACAGAGTTTACAGTTATTTACAGCTAGAAGTCTATAAACACTAGTTACATCTTTAGGACTCTGGATATCTAGCTTATTCTAAATATTTTTTTTTTTCCAAAAAATGTGTCTTTCAAAAACTTTATAAAGGTGTAATAATTGTACACATTAGTGTGGCACAGTGTGACATTTCAACACACATACAGCTCACCCTGATCAAATCAGAGTGATCAGCATAGAACTCTCCATATGTCTCTGTATTTGGAACTTTTGAGTTCCTCTTTTTAGGTCTTTACAAAGTATGTAATGGTTTATCTTAGACTATGGTCCTGCACTGGTGCTGTGAGACATCATTTTGTGCCCATTCCCAGCTTTGCTACTTGTCATCCAACCTCCAACTCTCACCCTCCCCCAACCTTTCCCAACCTCTATAATCAGGATTCTACATTCAGATCCACTTTTTTTTTTATAATTCATTTTCTACAATTCTTCCTATAGTTAGTCATTATGACCATCAGTCCTTTGAAATGAGCAAGAACATGTGGTATTTGTCTTTCTATTCTTAGCTTACTTCACTTACTGTCTTCTATTTTGCTGCCAATGACATGATTTTATTTTTCTTTATGGCTGAAGAACACTCTATCATGTATGGAGCACAGTATGGAGGTTCCTCAAAACATTAAAAGTAGATCCACCATACGTAAATTCAGCTGTCTCACTTCTGGATATAGATTCAAAGGAAACAAAAATGAGCGTATCAAAGAGATATTTATACTCTCATGTTTGTTGTGGCACTATTCACAACAGCAAAGACATGAAATCAACCTAGGTGACAATAAACAAATGAACACATAATAAAAAATATAGGTAATAATATTAATTCTTTACATCTTTGCATAAATTATGACTCTTTCAAATGTCCTCCATGTTCGCCTCATCAGATGTAGTGCACCCAGGATATCATAGTCCATACCAATAGCATCGTGTTTATCATGTTTTGAGCACCAGACAGTCCCTAGCATATACTAAGCCTTGAATAAACACTCAGTTAATTATAAAACTTATAGTATAGAGAACTTAAGAGTAAATTAGACAATAATCAATCTTATGTAACCAGAAAAGTCACAATTTTTCCACAGCATTGTTTGGCAAGATATGGAGAACCTCATTGACCACAGTTTGTATTTTTATTTAGTGAGAGAAGGAACGTTTGTGTTTATAAACCTGCATCACTTTTATCATCATTTCCAGCACAGAAGTGACATGATAATTATAATCATAGTTAAAATTGGAGGAGTGGCTACATTTTATGAGTAAATTATTAGGTACATTATTATATGTCACCTGGCAAGGACTTCTAGCTGCCAATCAATATCCCTTCTTCCTCATTAAAAGAAACCAGTTTTCTTGAATGTACCAGCATGACCAGCTTTATTTGTTTCCAAATGACAGTGCAGTACATTTTTTGGAGACTTAAATTTAAGTATTTGCTTTTTGGTGAAACTTTTATGAATACTCTTTAAGTTGGATTGAAAGGGTACAGACTCTGTCCCTTTTGTTATCTCTTTTGTTTCTTCTTTTCTCTGTCCTGGAATATGTACTTGATAGTTGGAGATGAATATATCTTTCAGTGAAGAAGTAAAGGCTAAGAGACTCCTTTAGTTCTGAAAAACATTTAAGGCACAAAATCACAACTTCTTATTTTCAAACTTTTTATTCCAAGTGGGAGGGTAATAAAAGCTCTTCATATCAAGTTATTGGCTTTGAGTGTGGGGGTGAAGGGTAGAGAATATGTGACCAGTAGCTAAATTCACGTCTCTAATACAATCTATTTAATGCAGTAACATGCACTCATTAATAAAGCTGATTTATATTTACATTCACTGAAACAGAAATGTGCCTATGACAAACTTGTATTAAAATATGGATGAAACCCCTGATATTTAACATTTTTCTTTTTGGTCTTTCTTGTTTCTTCATTTTTTTTTGTACAATTTTATATGCATGGATAGTAGGTAGATTAATTGCTTAATTGATAAATAAGTCTGGAAAGTAGGTGATCACTTTGATCAATATTAGTTGTATTTTTGGTTTTATTGACTCGCTGCAGTATTTCTCAGTCAGAGCATGAAAAATCCTTATAATCAGAGTGAGAACTCTGTTACAGGGCAGCCCAAGGAGCATCTATGATTATTAGATCTGGAATCCTGCCCCTTCGTCCACCTATCCTGGATATTGGCAATAGCTATGAGGAGTGGAGATGGGTTATGCCAAGGTTGTTCATAGGAATCTTGTTTGGTTTTTAGCGCCACTTGATATCAGTTGCTTCTCTCCTCCAAAGGTCTCATTTGTTATCAAATTCTTTATGAAACCAACAATGAGGAACCAGTGATACTCTGGCTCTGAGATGGAAACAGGGTTATTAAAGATAAGGTAACCACACGTACTAATCTATGTAGGATATTACTGAGCTTTCACTTGTACATGCATAATTATTAGTAGTCCCCCTTTTCACTTTCAAACATGTCTATTGTGGACAATGAATGGCCTGATCACTCTCATTATGGTGGACCCTAATGTTCAATAAGAACTCAGCTGGAAAAACTGATACATCTCCAAGTACTAGAATTATATTTGTCCCTCCATGACATTCAGGATGAATAGAAACACATTTCCATGGGGCCTTCCAATTACTAGAAAAGGGTCTGTCTTTCTGTGAAATATACTTTCAGTTGGTGTCTCAGTTGGCTGCTATAACAAAATATCCTCAGACCATGTAATTCATAAACATTAGACATTTATTTTCTCATAATTTGGAGGGCTGGGCAGTCCAAAATAAAGACATCAGCAGGTTTAGGGTCTTATGAGAATTTGGTCTCTGCTTTCTAGGTAGCATCTTGTTCCTGTGTCCTCCAAAGATGAATGCCATTTTATCACATGTGGAAGAATGCAGACACAAAGAGGGATGCAAGAGCCTATTTAGATCCCTGCAGATTTTTTTTATAAGGGTACTATCTCATTCATAAGGGCTCTGCCTTCATTACTTAATCAACTCCTAAAGATCTCAATTTGTCGTGCCCTCACATTATTGTTTACGTTTCGACCTATGAATTTTGGAGGGTCAAATACTTTCAAATCATAGCAGCTGGATACTGAAAAGCTGTTTCCAAGTGTCTTTGTTTTTGGTATAAATGATGGGAAAGCTAGAAATTCTATCCATCTCCCTCTCACCTATGCATGAATATATATATATCGATTTTAGGTTAATATAAGAGAAAGACTTCTGGAACTGTTTTTTCTTTTCTAGTAATAAAAGAAGCAAAAATCATGTGGTAATTTGTTTTCATTGTACTGTTTCTTGTCTTGTTCCTGAATGCAGCCTCGATGTCTGGAGCTATGGAAGTCATCTTATGACACACAAAATGAAAATGCTATCCTAAAGATGGTGGAGAGGAAGTCAAACAAAGGCCTTCTTAGAGACATTCATTACTACTGTTTCAAATGCAGAAATCGCTAATTCCAAGACATCTTCTATATAAAATATAAATTAATTTAACGTTTTGTGTTGTTAAACCATTGTTACTTGGGTGACTTGTTACTTGCCATGAAATTAAAAAAAAAAAAAGTACAATAGGAATTGAATCTCCTGGGACATTTCAGGGGTGTATGTAAAGTTAGGTTTCAAATATTTTAACAACTCCACTTAAAAGAAATAGGTAGGATGCCCCCCAAATTATTTACTCTATAACTTGTCTTATTTTCTGTACTCTTAAGATAAAGCTGTCTGTTTTTGTTTCTCTAAATCTTGTCTTCTTTAATGCAGCTCCTAAACTATCCAGGGAACAGTCACACTGACAGTGAGGGACATCTGGGCTACACACTATCAATTTTAGAAACGGATGAAATAGAAAGAGAAATTTAATTGGCCAAACGGAGACCCATAAGTAATCAGTAGAGAGTGAAGCAAAGAATACCTGGCTAAAGAAACAAATGTATTATAATTAGGCCAATTATCCTCCATGTAGTTCATCAGCTTGTAGTGATAAAGGCTGTTAATGAGCTTTGTCAGTGACAGCATTACTTTCTAATCTTAATCCTTTTTAGGGTTATTAGCTTTAATGCTACTTGCACCCAGATAAGTTAATTTATACTAAAATTAAATTGAAAAATACCAAGTAATGATTGCTGCATTTGAGCAGTAACTTCTAAAGTTTCTCTCTTGCTGACAAAACTTGGAGGACAATGCTATAATCCCCAAGGCCTTTGAGCAGGTGGAGGAGACTCAGAGTAAAACACAATCACCATTTAAAGGAATCACACATATCCTTGCAGACTGACACTCAGTTTATAATACACATTTTTAATTTTTTTTTAGTTTTTAATGGACCTTTATTTTATTTATTTCTATGTGCTGCTGAGAATCAAAACCAGTGCCTCACACATGCTAGGCTCTACCACTGAGCCACAACCCCATTCCTATAGTAGACATTTTTTAACAAAGTGGTCAATGACTGTTTTATTTACTTTTTAAGTATCAGCACACTGCATTCTATGTGCCAAAGTTCTCCCGAAAGTCAGCTTTTCAAGAAGATTCACTAAGAAACAATTCCGTCTCACAGTACTTGGAAATCTGCACATATTTGTCAACAGAATCTTGAATATGACCTGTCTTGGCCTTATTTAACCAGTTCTTTCCCTAAGCTTCAGAACAGAGAATGATTACAGCAATGACTTTTTTGAAGTTCCTGTAAGAATGGGGCATAACTGGCACCAGTCCCCAGGCCTAGGGGATATGTTCATTCTTCATTCATAGATGATGGTTAGGGGTATTAAAGAATAGTCCTCCCAAGAACTGCAGTTATGAAAGTTTGTTAGAGTTTGGGAGTATTCTTAGAAAAACATTTATCTATTCTCTACCTGGTCATTTATTTATTCATCAATAAAAATTTTTCTATCTAGTTCTGATACACTGATACCTACTTTAATGAGTGAATGTCAAAAATCTATCATAGGTTTTCCTGTGTCTATTGAGATGGTCCCATGTTTTTTCTTCTTTATGTTGTGCAATGCATTGGCTCATTTTTAAACATTTATGGAGATAGATTTTACAGATTAAATACCTGGCATTTTTTACAGCGTACAAAATTTGATGAGATGGAACATATGTGCAAACCTGTGAGACCATCATCACTACAATCATAATGATGAGCACATCTGTGTGGGCTCTCTCTCGTCCAGCCAGGAGGTCCACGGAACAGGGTAGAGGAGAGTGTGGCTGTGGAGTCACTGTTCAAGACCTCCGGAGACCAAGAGGAAGCAGGTCTGATTTTATTGTGCAGTTACCATGTATATATACTCAGGCAGTAGCTAAGCAGATTGCAGGCAGCCACCAATACAATTTCTGGCCAACTGTCCTTGCAGTAACCAATTGAGGAATGGGCCGTGGAGCAAGCACAGGGGCTGCAACACATGGCCTCACGCCCAGAGCTGTACCTATGGGGTAAGTGGCCTGCTGTTCATGAGCCTAACATGATGGGAGTTGGCTACCACTCAGACGCCCTTAACATATGCCATGTATGCAGAACTTCATGCATGCACTGGTCCCCACACACATCTATCACCCCAAAGGTTCACTGTAGCCCTTTGTTATTTATCCTTTGCATCATAATGAGTGGAGACACAGTAGATGAATTTGAAACACATCTCTTGGGAACTGCTCAAATAAAAGGGAAATAAAGGTCATATACTAGATTTAAGCCATGTTACTAAATATAATTATCATACAAATTATCATAAGACAGTAGAATTTATTTTTTTCAAGTGTACATAAGATTAAAAAATTAACAATATACTGGGCCATAAAGCAAGTTTCAACAAATGTCACATAACTGAAATAACACAGAGCTGGGCAAAGTGGCACACACTTGTAATCCCAGCTTCTCCAGAGGCTGAGGCAGGAGGATCCCAGGTTCAAAGCCAGCCAAGGCAACTTAGTGAGACCCTGATTCCAAATGAAATTTTAAATGGGCTGAGGATGTGTCTTAGTAGTAGGCACTTACTTACCAGGTTAAGGTCCTGAGTTTGATCCTCAGTACCACAAAAAAGAAAAAAACAAAAAAAAGGAAACAATAAAGATTGCTGAAATATTTCCCTACAAAAATGAAACTGTTAGAAATTCATAAGAAATAGAAAAAAAATATAAGCATTCATAAATAACTGAAAATTAATTACTAATTTCTGAATAATTTATGGTTTAAATTTAACTAAAATGAAATTTAAATAATATTCTGAACATTAAATTTAGCAAGGGAAAATATTGTATATGAAAAATTTTGAAAACTAGTTAAAGATGTTCTTAGCCTTAGATGTATGTGTTAGAGGAGGAAAGTAAAAACTCAATCATCTGAAGTAGCTAAATATAGAATAGCAATCCAAATTAAACTACTTTAAATATTGATATAATATCCTATATGTGTCCTCACTGTAAAATACCACTGACGCCAAATGACTGTGCTTTAAAAGACTACTAAAAATCATGAACTCTTGAAGAAATAAATGTTTTTAAAGTAGCTGATACCAGAGAAGAATTGAAGCAAAATTATAGCTTATAATGAGAGCCTAAGATTTTTCTATAATTATTTAATGATTCTACAACTCAGTCCTTCCAACACAGACAACTCTATGCCTGGATGCCTTCAGTGATCAATTTTACCAAGCAGTTATATGAAGTTTCTCAGGAGATTCTATGTGAACAGTAAAACTGATACTCAAACCCTGCAAGGATACAGGAAAGAAGGGAAACATGGACCAACTTCTCTCATGAATATAGATATAAAGTAAAATGATCATTTGAGACAATTTATCAGCAATTTAGGATTAAAATTATTCTCAGTAATCTAGAAATTTAAAAATGCATCCCTTAAACTGATAATGAGAATCTATGAACTTTTTAGAAAATATTTCTTCTGATGATCTATTCATTACTAGACTAGAGACCTATGTCATAATATTGAAGCAAGAAGACTAATTAAAGATAAGCAAATTGAAAACAAAGGAAGATCATCATTAACAGTAAAGATTCTTTTTTTACCTGGAAGGTAAAAACATCTCTATAGATACATTGTCATAACAAACAACTACATTTGAAAATTGTATGGTAATCAATGACAATACATAATTATCAACTATATTATATTGAAATATGTATAAAATATGCATTCAATATAGCATAAAATAATCATGTGCCTAGAAGTATATTTAAAAAAAATATATGTAAGACTCCTACACACACACACACACACACACACACACACACACATAAACACTCACACACACACAATTATAATGAAATAAGTTACAGGTTTAAATTAATGATAAATGTAATAATCTATGCTTATGATCCAGAGGATTCAATATGTTGAAAATGCCAGTTATCCTCAAATTGACTTATAGCACAAACCCATCTAGGTAATATATTGCAAAAATTAGGTCATGAAAAAAATTACCCCCACAATATAGTGACATAAAATATACCAGCCTGTATAACTCATCATTCTATAGGTTGACCTAGAGTTTACCCACTGTTCATACTTGTATGCATATTTTACCAAAGTTTAGCATGTCTCATTTTATGTTTTATCCCTTCTTCATCAAACATCACACTGTATTAATTGCTATACATTTTCCTATATGTTAGTTGCCTGTTCATCTGAGCTTATCTCCATCAAACTTGTGCAGTCAGGCAGCTGTGCTTTCGGGAGTTGGCTGACTATGGGTTGGACTGGCTTGGTTCTGCTATAGTATCCCTCCCATAAAACAGTCTGATAATGCTCTTATGGAAAAAAGTGGTCAGGAGACAGAGTATGAAGTATGAATGAAATATGAAGTCTGACAGCCATTCTGGGGTATAGACTTGGCCTGAAACAGGATCACTTAGGTGACAGACACAACATTACCTCTGTTACATCCTATTGACCATGCAAGTTACAAATTTAATTCAAACCCGAGGGAATAGAAACAAATTATATTTCTTGAGAAAAAGAACTGCAAAACATATTGCATAGGGTAGATTTATGGTGATCACTAAGTAGGTCTAGCAAACTAATCAATCTACCACAAAACCCCATCAAAATCTCAGCAGTTTTCTTTCAGTATGAATGGACAAGCTTATTGACAAGCTTATGTATGTGTAAAATTAAAGAGTTGTATACTTACTGACACTTTTACTGTAACTGAATAATACCACAACACATTCACAAAGAAAAATGCACTAGACTGGGAAAGCTATTGAGTATTGAATTTTAACAGAGGAAACTAGTTGGAAGACTTATACTATACATTAAAAGAATAACTTTATAGTAATTAATACAGTGTGATATCTGAAGAAGAAGGGATAAACTGGAAAATGAGACATGATAAAGTTTGGTAATAGATACATACCTATGTCAACTTTTGGTTTATCATACAGTTGACAAATGGAACAGGAGGAAAAGACAGTCATCACCAAATTGCACTGGATCGTTTGGAGATGTACATAGAAAAATAATGCAGCACACATTATCATGGATCATATGTCATGGAGTCATTAACAAGGATCATATATCATTGGTCCATACCAAAATCATTTCTGAGAAAAAATTTTCATTTGAATGTGAAAAATAAAATAATACATCTTCAAATAGCTAACATTGACAAATATTATCAAGAGACAGAAGATAGGAAAGGTAGCAGAATACAACAGTTACTATTATGGCATTATGTAAAAATGTGGATGTGTAACCAATGTGATTCTGCAATCTTTGTAATGTTTTGAATAACCAATTAAAAAATAATAATAATAATAATAAAAAAAGAGACAGAAGAAACTATATTAAACTAGAGGCAAATGTCACCAGCTATGGAGAAAAGTTTGTGAAATAAATGTAAATATAATTAGAAACTTTTGTTTTACAATGTAGGACACAAAAATTCAAGATTTCAGTCTGGAGAAGATATTTGTAATATACAGAAATACCCAAGGAATAATATTCAATATATATTTAAAAGTCAACAAGTTAATAAGAAAAGATATACATGAACATATCTGAAGAGCTGGACAAAGAAAATGAAGGAATGGTCAATAAATATATGAATGGTCAATAAATTTATGAAAATGTGTTGAACATCATTGGTCTCCAGGGAATTACAAGAAATTCAGGTCAGATATAGAAGCTCATGGCAGGACAACACTATTACTATAACTAGGAAAGATACCTAAGGAAATTGTAAAATTAATCACTTAAAGGCATTATAGAAAACTATAAATGCAATGTGAATTGGAAATAATAATTCTAGAGAATAAAGAAACCCTTCTGAGACAAAGCACAAATCTCCAACTTTAAAAATATCTTCTCTGGGGCATCTGCACATCCATGTTTTGGGTTTTTTTTTTTTTTTTTTGCAGCACTATTTACAATAGCCAAGGAACATAACCCACCTAAGTGACATCAATTGATAAATGGATGGGGAAAATGTGGTATGCATACACAATGGAATTCTGTTGAGCCATAAAAAAGGATGAAGTTCTGTCCACTGAGGCAACATGGATGGAATTGGAGCACATTAAGTGAAATAAACTCAGACACAGAAAAGTAAATACTGCATGATCTCACTGATATGTGGAATCTATAAAAAATTGATCTCATGGAAGGTGATCATTGAATGAGAGAGGCTGGGGAATTAGGGGGACAGAAGGATGAGAAAAGTTTGACTAATGGATATGAAGTCACAAAAGCAAGAAGCTCTGGTGTCCTATTGTACAATAGGATGATTATAGATGACAACAATGTACAGTACATTTCAATAAGGTCAAAGAAAGGATTTCGAAAGCTTTCACCACAAGGAAATGAAAAATATTTGAGGAGATAAATATGCTTAACCTGATTTAAGCATTATGTAATATATGCATGCATCAAATGTGACATTAGTATTATTCCATTAGTAGAAACAGTGTATGTTAACAATGTTTTAAAAATTAAAAAATTGTTCAATTACATGTTACATAATTCTGTTATGTATATCAAAATTAGGACTTAAAATGAAGTCATGTAATTTTGGAAGATTCTCATCCTCTATAAATGTATTTGTTAATTTCAAAGTCACTCATTCCTTCTTCATACACTTCACAGTAAGTAATCTTTAAATGGTCATATTAATATGTTCAAATGGAATATTCAATACCTAATAAATTCAGTATCTGCTATGTTTATGTATCTGATTTCACCATCTTATTTTACCATAATCTCATTTCAGAGTGGGTTGTTTCTTCATATATTTGATATTTTTATTAGTTCTTTTGTTGTTACTTTTCTGACATCACTCTTATGTAAATATCTTTCTATCTTAGGGTTATGTTTTTTTCTGAGAGTATTTTTAGTTTATCCCTTTAACTAAACTTTTTCTTTGAGAAGGCTTTCATTGAATAGGTGTTTAAATTTGATCTTAACCTTTATAAGATCAGGCTTTTGTTTGGTAATTCTCAAAGTAGTTTTGTATATGATTGCGTATGCGTGCATATGTGTATGTGTGTATATGTGCAACTACAAACATGCACACAGGGGAAACACACACACACACACACACACACACACACACACACTTTGTTTTTCTCTTACTTTCCCCTCTGTCCAAAGTTCAAGGTGGCTCTTGTCCATGTCCCTCTGTGTTATTTTTTCCTTCAGTTCACTGCAGGTGTTGGCCTTCACAAATGCAGACTTAACATTGGGTTCTGGTATCAAATCCATGTTATTTCATGAAGCTTATCTCCAGTCTACCATAAAAGCACAGATTAAAATTTCACCAGGAGGCCATCAGAGAAAGTTAGACACTCCAGGAACTATGCCACAATCAGTTCTCAGTATGATTCTAAATTTGCCATATATTTAGATTTGGTGCTTTTCCCTCAACGAGGCAGAGAATCTGGGACTTTAAAACAACCATATGTTCTTTATCTAATTTGGGCTGCATTTCCATCTCTACCCATTGAAGATTATCTTATTTCACACTAGATCTTGCGTTTTAACCAGAGATTTTTATGTATCCTGTATCAAGATGTTGTCTCTGGTCATCTAGGCCACCATGTTACTAGAACTGAAAATCCGGTTTTGTTGCTTTAAAAGTCATAGTTGTCAAAAACAGAATCTAACATATAATTCAAAAATACAGGAAAAAAAAACCCACAACAACTTCTATTTCTGAGTTCTGCACACTCTCTTCACACAAACATAAACTATAGTTTAAATGAGTACTTAATTATACACTGGTAACACTGCTAGAGAACTTGGCAGACATTCTACTTTTAGAAGCACTCCACATAGATTTATATATCACATTTTGCATAATGAAGACTTCTTCCCCACCTCTTAGTAAAGCAAAGTAATAATAATGATAATAATAAGCTTCTTAAAAGAAGGATGGGGATATATCAGGAAGGTTTAGTGAGCTGAGAAAGAAACAAGCTAGGGGTGTTGCAAGTTAAAGAGTGGGAGGTAGATACACTTCAGATGCAAAGGTAAAGGACTTAAGATTAAATCAAGAATATATGGTTATTTCAAAGTCCAGATTCTCTGCACAGTTGAGGGTAAAGCAATAAATCTAAACATGGCTGGGCTGGATAGCCTGTCACATGGATTGCATCCAGGGAAGTTCCACGTATGGCTGGACTCAATTTCTCCTACTAGAAATTAAGATTTCATTTTGAGCCACTGTTTTAGAAATTGAGCACATGGGTGGGTAGTGTTTCCTATTTTATCCTAGGGTTCGAAATGAAATGATCAGGAATGGAGAATGTCACGCTCTCATCCCCATTTCTGTTTGGTTCCTGTCTGTGAAGAATGTCTACTAGCTTAAGAAAGCCCCCATGAGTCCTGTCATCAACCCATGGGAGGAGTCTGGTTAACTGTAACTCTGTGCTAAAGTATGAGGCAAAATGTCTCTTTGCAAAATTATCTCCAATGGAAGGCGTATGCAGCATGAAAAATATTTCCTTTCCATCAACGATTGCAGAAGTAACCTTATGTCTGCTCTGAATTTAGCCTTTAAAAGGACTGAGAGAGCTTCTGTCTTGTTTTTTTTTCATGTACCTGAGATACACCATTGCCCTGCTGCAGAGATAAAATGGAAAGTCCCTAAGAATTTAGGGACATAATGGGGGATGACCTGCCTTGAAGGCAACAATCCATGGGACTGAAGCCATTTTGTGTCCTCCAGTCAAACCCATTGCCAGTTAAACAGTTTCCAGTGACTCTAAGCCACATGGAGCAAAGGATTATTAATATGAACCCTCCCCAATTCCTGACCCATAAAATCATGTGACTTATTATAAATGTTATTTGGAAGTAGAATAAATAATTGAAATACTTCTTAAATAGAACTAACCTCCTTTTTCATAAACACAATTATTTTAGATATGCAACTTTTTTAACAACTAGGTTATTCAGGTGAACTAAAAACCAGAGGTAGAAAATTAAATTTAGACAAAACCAGCCCCTGAGATGAGCAGAATTCAAGCCTCTGCTTCTAATGAGATGATGGTGATGAATCACGTGTACTTGGTTTTCAAAACTAATGGTCATCACTGGGGAAATCAACCTGCAGAGACAGTGTCCCCAGTATGAAGTCCATCCCTGGTGTTTATAGATAGGCAATGTCCTCCTTCTCATGTAACTACATTCTTAATCATGCATCAAGTAGGGATTTGGAGCCAAGGAACTTTGTTTGCAACATCATTAGTTTGTAAGTTATCAAATTCTTTATAAAAACAAATTTTTTTGTTTGAATTAGTTCCCAATTATCAGGACTTGGGCAAGATGTGGGGCCATCTGTATAAGTAAAGATCAGAAAACACTGTATCACTTTTGATACTATTGCCACTTCAATCAAAATTCCATCAAGAGTCATCTTAGTGATGCTGGAGGTAGGAATCTATAAATGTTTCACCTCTTGAGTTGGCTTCCTGCTACTTTGCACCAATAGGAGCAATCAGTAGAGACAGAGATGAGCTCTTTGGCTGGTTCATGACTATGAGAACACCAAATGAGCAGATTGCTCTTTAATCTGGCAACAGTAATTTGTCCCGGCCATGGTTACATCGGGTTTCCACCTTCTTTCAGTCTCCAACATCCTTTTCAGAGACACCAGCACAAGCCAGAAGTAACTTTTATTTCTCTCATCCTTTCTTTCTCATCTCAGGGTTTTCTTCATGTGCTGCTAGTCCTTTAGCTCTCATTTAAACAATTCTCTATATCATTTTTTCTGTTAAGTCAACTAGTGTGCTTTCTGTTCCCCAGATTGTACTGTTATACAAAGTTCCACTGTGTCTCCTTCCTACCAGTCTATTTGTAGAAGCATATACAACTTTTGGACAATCAAGAATATGTTCACCTCCTCCTTCTGTCTCTCCCATCTTCCAGCTAAATTATACAAAGGTGCTATTGAGGCCACGTAATGAGTATTATATAACCACAGCATGATAGGGGACTGGTCCCAGACTCCCTTTCCAAAACACAATCCCAAACCTCACTGTTGCTGGATGTTTGATTCTTTTAAGCAAACATACACATGCTGACTTTTAAAAGTTTATAGCTACTGAGATTCTATACTTTTTATATCAGCACCCAGCGTGACTTATCCTTATTAATACATAAATATAAAATTATTCTTACTAATACATAAATATGAAATAATATCAACTAATTATTAGTAAAACAATTAATTAATATTATTTATAGATACCAAGTATTATGGTTATATAAGTATTTATGAATAATATTGCTTATTATATTTATACATAAATATTAATAAATAAGTTGATGCCAAAACTATAGTGTCATTGCAGATTTTTTTTTCCAATATGCAGCATTAGCCCAGCGATTAAGTAGAAGATGACAACCCAAGCCTAATCACTCCTGATCTACGTCATTCAAATGCAAACTATTTGCTAAACCTAAAATACTTGATAAATCTCTTGCCTGCAATAATTTGGAAGACAAATTAGATGGTTACAGAACTGGGAAAAGAGGTTGAAAGAGATTATTGTACCACATATTGGTGGACACTGGATCCGTTTGACAACATGTGAGAAACAAAAGACAGTTTAGAACTAGACATGGAAGAATAAAGAGAGAAGAGATATTTAAGTCTTGCAGGATTGAAAAAAAATGACAGCTTCTAGGCCCTAAGCAACAAGAAATGGATTTTAAGTACTGTTTTGTTGGCAAAGACAAGGTGAGATTTCTTATTTTGATAGAGTGATCGGTTTTAGAAGGGGCCCTATTCAGGGCTCTCCTCTTCACGGTGGCTACTATTAAGTCCCACTGTGTACAAGAGACAGGGAGCAAGAAAATAAAGACTATCCAAGTACTGTTTCAATAAGAATTGTAGGTGTGATTACTCATGCATTAAAATGATTGGAAGTAAATAATTCAGAAACCTAATGAGGTTTTGAGGAAATTAAGTTGTCAAAGAACATTAGCCTCTTTTAAACTTTCTGTTATTATTTTTAGCAAGTCTTATAATAGAACCTTAGTAGAAAGTAAGCTACAGAAAGTGTGTTGGTCCCAAAGAGGACACACACCTCAATAGCAATTTCCGTAATGCCTAGGAAATAAATGGAAAAGAGTCCCTTGGAACATTGTTCCTTTTACCCAACAGATTGCAGCTTTGCTTCTTAAGAGATATCTTAGATATCACTTCATTCAAGCAGATGCTGTTGATTCAGTGTGCCCCAACATGCCAGATTCAGAGGGTCAGTGTTGTGGGGGTGCAGATCAACAATCACCAGTGATTCTGATACACAGTTAAGTGTGAGAATCACTGCTATACACTAAAGATGCTATCCAACATGTCGTTCAATCAATACACTTTATCTTCAATGCCAATATTTCTTCCCATTTTTAAATTCATTTTAATTCTTTATAAATGACAGTAGAATGTACTTTGATACATCATATAAAATAGAGCATGATTTCTCATTCTTCTGGCTATCTGTGATGTAGAATCCCACTTGTCCTATAGTTACATATGTATGTAGGCTAATAATGTCTGAGTCATTCTACTATTCTTCCCTCTCCCATACCACCTCCCCTCCCTTCACTCCTCCCTATCTCATATAAAGTAACTCTATTTTTCCCTAGCCTCCCTGCTCATTGTGAATTAGCATCTGCATATCAGAGAAAACATTTGTACTTTATTTTTTTTGGAATTGGTTTATTTCACTTAGCATGATATTCTCCAGCTCCAACCATTTGCCTGGGAATACTATAATTTCATTTTTCTTTAAATCTGAGTAATATTCCATTGTTTACACACACACACACACACACACACACACATACACACACACGCACCATTTTTTTTATCTATTCATCTGTTGAAGGCACCTAGGTTGGTTCCATAAAAGCCATTATGAATGGAGCTGCTGCTATAAACATTGATGTGGTCACATCACTGTAATATGTAAAAATTTCTTCTCTTATAGAAGCTTTGGAGTAAACAAGAGCCATGATGCCCTGAAGAAAATCTGTAATATCTTCTGAAATGTTACATTCATTTTGTTTATATTTTAAAATTACATACAATTTTATCTTTGGCTTTTTATGATTACTAGCATGATTTTTAAGTGGACACGCACCACTAAATCAACATCCAAGAGTATCTTGACACCAAAGTGGAGAGCACAAGGCCTACACGACCAGTCAACAATCTATGCCCAGACACTGCTCCAGGCACTGATGATGCAGAGGTAGACAAAAGGCATCCGGCCTCTGCAGACATGGGGCACACAGTCAAAGGGGTGGAGAAGCAGCTGACAATAAACAAGCATACAAATAAATAATGAGATAATTTCAGAAAGCCATTCACGCTGTGAACAAAATTAAGCAGATGAGATGATTGAAAGGGACTGTCAGGAAGCAGCACCCTTGGGTTAGGTACAGGAAAGCTCCTTCTGGAGAAATAGTATTGACCTGAGACCTGAGTGATGTAAAGGAACAAGTTCTTGGGAAGGAAAGGACTCTAACTTGTGCAAACCTGTGTAGTTGGAGCAAAGTAAGGGCTGCAGAGAGATGAGGCCCAGGCTAAATATTTGCAAGACATCTGATCAATGATAAACTGTGTTCTTTCATTTCTACAGTGTCTCATAGAAGGAAGTGCTATTGATTAAAGGTTGCTTACTATTCTTCTGTGTGCTAATGATTTATGTTTGTTGCTGTGCAAGCATAAATGATTTTTACATTAATGCTGAGAAAATTAAGAACTTATGATTAAAATGGAAAAAAGAACAAGATTTATATCCCCTTTAGATGCAAGGTAGAAATATTAATCCTCAGTCTCTTCCGCCTGTATCGGGGTACTGAAGGTAAACCAGATCTTAAAATCCCTCAGATCTGGTGACATGAACAAGTATAAAACAGAACAAAATCAAAGACAATGATTAGCCATGACAAGCAATGGTGAGGGCTGATGACTTGAATATGAGCAAGAAATAAGTTTTATGAATATATACCAATTTACTTCTTCATTTTTATGGTAGGACTGTTGGTTGTAGGTAGTTAGTGAGGGAGAGGGGGAAATGTTGGAAAGAGAAGAGGTGTCAATGTAAAAATGAAAATTCCAATTAAGAATCAACAATTTGGGTGCTGCCTTTGGCAGCACATACTAAACTTGGAAACAGAGATTAGCATGGTCCCTGTGCAACAGTGAACCACAAATCTATAAAGTGTCCTGATTTTTTTAAAATGGGGAAAGGACTCAGGTAGATTTTTCTCCCAAGACAGTAAACAAAGACCTTGAAAGCACATGAAAAGATGCTTAGTATCCCTGGTCCTTATGGAAATGCAAATCAAAACCACCTGTGAGAGATCATTGCATAACGATTAGGCTAGTCATCAAAAACAAATGAACCAACAAGAGAGCCCAGAAAATAACAAGTATTGGTGAAGATGCTGAGAGCGAGCAACACTTGGGCTGTATCAGTGAGAATAAGAAATGGTGTGGCCCTTATGCAAACCAGCATGGTGTTTCCTAATAAAAATAAATAGTTTCTGACTCAGCAATTCCATCTCTGGGAATGTATCTAAAAGAACGGAAAGAAGGATTTTTCTTTCTTTCTTTCTTTCTTTATTTTTTTCATCTTCCATACATTTGATTCAAATGAGTTATGCATTTCCATTTTTACCCCAAATACAGATTGCAGAATCACATCAGTTACACATTCACAATGTTTACATAATACCATATTAGTGACTATTGTATTGGAGGGGGGATAGTAGGGGATAGGAAAAAAGGATTTTTGAAGAGATATGTGCACACCCATGTTCATAAGCATTACTCTCAAAATAGCAAAAAAGTAGAAGTATTTTTCACAGATGAATGAATGAAGAAAGCATGGCATATACAAAAGTAAGGACGTTTTAACACATGTTCCAACATGGATGGACTTTGAGGATATTAGGCAAAGTGAAACAGCCTAGATAAATGCTGTAGAGTTCAAGTTATATGAAGTATTTTGAATTGTCAAGTCTACAGAAACAGAAAGCAGAATGATAGTTTCCAGGATCTGGGCAGGAGGAGAGAGTGGGAAATTGTTCATTAAGCATAGAGTTTCAGTTTTAAAAGATGATAAACTTCTGGACATCAGTGGTGAAATACTATGAATATATTTAACACTACTGAACCATACACTTATAAACTGTAATTTTATATTATGCAATTTGTTTATTTATTTATGTTTACTGGTGATTGAACCCAGGACCTCACACATGCCAGGCGGGTTCTCTGCCCCTAAGCTACATCCCAGTCCTGTTATGCCATTTTACTACACTAAAAAAGTAAAAGGATAAAAATCCTGTAGAGAGGAGAGAGAAATTATTTCAACAAATCAGAGCAGAAGCTGGGAAATTTTGCAGAGCTGGTAGGAAAACTAGGTATATTTAACTTGTTAAGACCATATAAAAATGTCATGCAGATTAAAAGGATTTATTGCTCCTCATGTGGGGCGAAAAGATGAGGAAGATAGAATGAAAATCTTGCCCTCCGCAACTAGTTGGATTGAAAGACTAATTAAAAAGTGCATTCCCTGACTTTTTAAAAAGGGCAAATGCTAAATACTCTTACACCGATTTTTATTTTTTCCATTTTCCATTTCATTGAGAGATGGCAAGCATGAAATAATCAAAAGTTTACAACACAGCGAGGCATGATTTGACTTTGTTTTAAGGTTTCCAGGCAAGGTCACTTTTGCTCTTACTTGATGGAGCTTTATCAGTCCCACTTTAAAGATAAGTAAATGGAGGGTCAAAAGATTGAAGGAATGTAAGTCATCAGAATTACTAGTGGAGGAATTGGATCATTGCCTACTCCTGTCAACTGAGTACTTGATAATACCACATTATGTTTCTTTTTTACAACTTCCATTAGAACCCATCTTTTCTATACATCTACATATTATTTGGAAGTACAGATAATAAAAGATGCCAAGATACATACAGGAAGCAGCTTTCAACTAACTTAATCCATCTCCTTTCTTCGTGGCCCACCTAGAGATTTCATTATTTACTGCTTTCTTCAGCAAGGTCTATAGTCAAAGAAGACTTCATAAATGGCTGTGCTGCAGCATACGAAGGCCAGCCGTGGATTTATGAGAATTCCTGGATTCATTACCCCGACCTGCCACTTGACAAGAACATTAGCATGGACATGATGCTATCCCTGCAATTGAGTTTCCTCATCTGTAAAATGACTCCATGTACCTCATAAAGTTTTAACAACAGTTAAATGAAGTAACATATGTGCAAGCACTCTAAACAGTAAAACACCATGCAAATGTAGGCCGTAATCGTCATCCCAGGTCCCCACAAATCTGGCAGTAAGGACATTAACCAAGAGTTAGGAAACACAAAGAATACTGTTTTTAAAATTCCTAAAAATAGCATCTTTCAGTGCATCATCTCTAGAAGTAAAATATACAGAGGCTAAAATCTGAGGATGTTCCTTCAGTAAATTTATTTTGATAATAATAGAGAAATGTGAGAGATTCATTGCCTCACAAAATTCAATGTGTTAATTTTAGGTGTTAAATTCTAGGTATTAAATTCTTACAGAGGAAATATTTATTTCCTGCCTTTGTATATAAAAAAAAATTGTAAATTAGAATCACAAGACATTTTATGGTCAGGTCTACATGTATATTATTTATCTATGTCAATTATATGATGAAAACTTTGACGTCAAGAGGTTTAGTGTATGCTTAAATCAGGAGTCTGAGAAGTCAATATGGATTGTAAGCATTTCTGAGGGTGATTTGAAGGTCTTAAATGTTTGTAAGCTCAGTTTTTAATCTGTAAAAGTCGGGAACAATTTGTTCCTGTCTTAGTTTGGGTGTTTGGGTCCTCCACAAAGATTGCCTGTGGTGTGGATTTGGGTACAGGTAGTTGATGGAGGCATAATCACAGAAAAGCCAGGGGGGAGTAGATAATGAAGTAGCAGAGGAAGAAAAGGCAATGGGAGGTGCATCCCTGAGTTGGTTTCTATGGTAGGATAGTAAGGCTCAGTTCCACTAGGGATGGTTCAAGAAAAGGGAAATTGCATGAAAATGGAAGGAAACCCTCATTGTTATACAAAATTACATATAAGAGGCTGTGAGGGGAATGGGAAAAAAAACAAGGAGAGAAATGAATTATAGTAGATGGGGTAGAGAGAGAAGATGGGAGGGGAGAGGAGCGGGGATAGTAGAGGATAGGAAAGGTAGCAGAATACAACAGTTACTAATATGGCATTATGTAAAAATGTGGATGTGTAACCGATGTGATTCTGCAATCTGTATTTGGGGTAAAAATGGGAGTTCATAACCCACTTGAATCTAATGTATGAAATATGATATGTCAAGAGCTTTGTAATGTTTTGAACAACCAATAAAAAAATTAAAAAAAAATAAAAAATAAATAAAATAAAATAAAAGTCCTAAAACACTGAAAAAAAAAAAAAAAGAAAGAAAAAGAAAAAGAAACCACAGAGAATTTACTCCCCAAATTATCTTTCCTGGGAAAGGAAAGCAGAGGTAGTTATCTGCCTCCTACACCTATTGGTTGAGAATTGCTCCCGTGTGCAGGCTGAGTGGCCTTCCAAGCTTTCAAGGACAGTCTGGAGAGCAAGAGAGCAAGGAGACAGCATAGCATGCTTTGTCAAGAGGGGCTGGCAGCATGCACTGGAAAGAGATCTTGAGATTGGATACGGCAGAGGCACAGAAAATAATGCCTTATACTTTATTGGTTAGCAGGATGACTGAGTAAATTAGTATAAGGATATTATGTCAATGTACATATCCAATCATGTGTGACATTTTATAAATGGCAACTGGATCTTTTACTGGGCTAAGAGATTTGAATATTACTAGCTGGTAGGAATTTACTCTGTCTCCTAGATACTCTTTCCTTTTTTATGACTTGTCTTCTGAATTCTGTTGCTAAATATACCTTTCCATATTTTGCAAATATACTTGCATATGTGTCAATATGCTCAGTCTTCCCATTAGCATTTTATAAAAATTTATGTTCTTTGTTTTCTTATTTAAATGGCAACCTGTTCGGAAAAGAAGGTTAAGTGCTTCTTTCAATTTTGTGTAATTGTGTGGACCTACAAGGATCTTATATATAGGAAGGAAGGTAATAGATGCTATGCTGTTTAACATGGTTTTAAAGTAAATGTCTTTCAATTGCCCTCATCACCAAGCTTCACAGTGTTTAAAACACATGGCCTTATTATTTCAATGAAAATTCAAATTCATAGCTCCCATTAGCATTGCAGAGGATTTCTGGCCTAGTTTCCCTGGATATTAATGGAAGTTCAGATCTTTTAATGAGCTTAATACAGGAAGAATTTTGGTATTCAAATAAACCACTGCCCCTCTCTTAGCTTAAAGCCAGAGAGAAAGGGAGCACTGTTACAAACTGGCCATGGAACTTCAAAGATGTGGAACTGTCAGAAAAGCCATGAACTATTACACACACAACAGATGCTCGGTCATATTGGGTACATTTTTTCCACATGAAATTCTACTTATTGGATACAACTCTCTCTTGATTTCCTCCTACCTTATGGGTGGATCCATCTAATTTCCTTTTCTATTTCTTCTTTATCTCATTGTTTTAAAAATTTTGGAAACCATCTGGGCTCAGTCTCACTTCTCCTTCAATTCTACAGAGTCTCAGCCCCAGTCTTCTATCTTGAACTTGATGCACATGTATCCAGGTAACTTCTCCGTATGTCTACTTTGATGGTATAGCAGATTAAACATACAAAAAAGTAAAAATACAAAAATTATGAAGCTGTCAAATCCTGCTGCCTTTACACTCTCTTTGCAATGTGATATTCACATGATAATGCCATCAAGGATGGATCCTCTTTATCCCCTTGAATCTAAACTAAATATGCGACTTGATTACACCAATTAAATGCAGTGGGTACATGGTGGGAGTTGTAAACCGAAAATTCAAAACCTGCAGCTCCTGTGTTCTCTCATGCCCCTCTGAGCTCTCTGTGAAAAAAAAAAAAAAAGAAAGAAAGAAAGAAAGAAAGAAAATCAGTCTCCATTAGCCTGTTGGAAGGCAAGATCACATAGAGGGGGCATAATTCACCCCACCTGAGTTCCCAATTAAGCCACCTGCCTATTGCAGCAGCATGAGGCCCAGAGGAGGCCAGTAGAACCAACAGCTGAGTTCAACTGAAAATGCTGATACAGCGATTTCCAACCAGCTCAGCTGGTAAATGTGTACTGGTTTGTTATACAGGAGTAGATGACTGATACAGGTGTTGAATACATATCACTAATTTAACCAATACAATTTATTTTATTCCCTAAACCTACTATCTCACGGTTCTCCCTTTACCACTAATTGCGATTTCAATATTTTAATTTCTCAAACTACAAACCCCACAGTGATTATTTTTTTTTCTCACAAAATCCTGTCAGTGCAAGCTTATGTCAAAAATGGAACCACTTCCAACTGTTCTCCTTTGCTTATATCCTTGTTCATGATAACATCATCATCTTTCACCTGGATTATTGAAATTAATTGCTAAATTGTTTCTTTACTTCTGCCTTGATCCTCTGCAATCTAGTCTTCTTGTAACAATAAGAACAATTTTAGTTGTAGATGGACACAATACCTTTATTTTATTTATTTACGTGGTGCTGAGGATTGAACCCAAGTGCCCCATGTATGCGAGGCAAGTGCTCTACTACTGAGCCACAACCCCAGCCCAACAATTTTTAAATCATGAATTATGCTATGTCATTTCTAGGATGAAAAGTCATTCCATGAAATTGTTTTGTGGTTCATGTAAAAATTAAACACAATTATCATATAACTCGGCAAATCTATTCCTAGATCTATATCTGAAATATTTGAAAATAGGTGTTCAAACAAAAACTGCACATGAATGTTCATGGCAGCAGCATTCACAGTATCCAAATGGTGGAAATAACCCAAATGACTATTAACAGACAAATGGATGGATTTTGGTCTATCTATACAATGGGATGGCTTTCAACCATAAATAATATGAAGTGTTGATCTATTTTACATCAGGGAGGAACCTCTAAAACTTAAGTAAACTAAATAAGCCAATCACAAGAAGTCACATAATAGAAGATTCCACTTATCCGAAATATCTAGAACAGGAAAGTTCATGCAGACTTAAACTCAGATTTTGGTGGTTACCAGGGGACTGGGGAAGTGAGATTAGGAAGTAGCTAATGGAGGCATAAAGGATTTTTGTTCAGAATGATGAAAATGTTTTGGAAGTTATTGTGTCCATCACCAAGAAATCCTGTCAGTGCGATAAGCTTGTACAATACTGTGGTGATTGTACAATACTGAGGATGCATTAAATCCCACTGAACTACTCACTTTCAGTGTTTCAGTTTAAGTATGTGAATTTCACCTCTGTAAAGAAAAATGCACATCAATGATTTCCTCTTGCCACTCAGATCAGCCCTCACCAAGTCCTACAGGTTCCCATATGATCAAGTTCTCTGCCAGTCTTGCTCTCCCCTGCCACCACTCAAACTTACAAGCTATTTGACAAACATTGATAAGCATTCTCTCATCTCAAGATGCAAATGTTCTTGATTTCTCTGCCTGAATTGCTCTTTTGCTAGGGATTCATATAGTTTATTCCCCGCTACTTTTCTTGATTTATTTTTCTCCATAGATTTAGTATTAATATAGTATTACTAATATCTGCTCTTTTTATATGTTGTTGGTGATGTGACCATGGAACAGGAACTCCGTCCTGATCAACTGTAGGTCTCCAGTACCTACAATCACGTTTGACACAGTGCAGGTACTCAGTCATTTACTGAAGGCACATATGTTGAGAAAATTAATATTAATGGAATGAATAATAAAGAAATGAGTTAGTTGAAGGAAGGAATCCGAGGATGGATGTAGTAATCAATCAAATAAGCAGAAATGACACCTTTGGTTGGAAATACCTTTGTGCCTTGGAAAGAGCACTTTTCAAAGAAAGAAATTGGGGGGGGCTTGATTTGTCACTTGGCATTTCTACGTCCCCCCCCCCTCCTCTTTCTGTGTTGCGACTAAGAAGAATGAGGACTATAAATCACTTCCTTGGCCCTGGAAAAGCTGCAGTCTAATGATAGAGAGATAACCTTCTGTAGTTGTTATCTCTTCATCTCTAACAAGGAGGTTGTACTACACTAGCACAAACTCCTTTCTCCTTTTTGGGGTTATCTCAATATCAAGGAAACAAGGACCTAGCTAGCATTAGGTAGATATAAGCTTCTAAATCCTGAATGAAAACAAGCAATACATAGAGTGTGCTTTGTATTCTTAAAAGAAACTAATGTGTTTTGCAGCTGACACAAAGATCAATGATAACATGCAGGGAATCACATAGTCCATGGCCAATATTAGTCTAGAAATGATATGTGTGGAGGTTAAGCCTTGGTGGAAATCAAAGTAACTGTTAAAAGAGAAAGCAAAGAACAGGGCAGGTCATCAGGGGCTCAAGCCCAAGGTGAACCCCCGAAATAGGAAGAGTGAGTGGCTGTTATCACATTACTGCCCACTTTTCAAAAGAGGGAATCTGGTAGCTACATTCAACTTTTTTTCTTTTTTCTTTTTTTTTTTTTTTTTTTGTCAGTTTATGAGATTAACTGGTCAAAAGTTGAGTGGGAAATTTCATTATGAAAATGAGTTCTAGAATTAAGTTGAACTTTTTTTTTCATGTCTTCTCTGGTTCTTCTTAGGTTTGGTTCTGCCTTATTCTCCAAAATATTGTATTTATTTATACATTTATAAAATGTTGTGTTCATTTATCTAGAATAAGCATACATATGAATATTTAAAATGAACTTAAATATACGTATACACATATATGCAACATTTCATATGTATAAATAAATAACTTTTATATATGTATGATAACAGCTGTATTTATTTATTTTTGCATTGAGTATTTTCAGAGAATAAAAATTGCTTTCTTTACTTTTCAGGTCTACTGACCCTGTTTATAAAAGAGGGCAGTGATATGCATAATGTCAAAATATTGGTAAAACCTAGTTCCATCTGAATAATTTTCTTTGCTCCTAAATAGGTGCATAATGATCTAAGCTGCCAAAAACTCTCAAGACAAAAAAGAACATGAAACTTCCAAAGACAAACGTCTACATATTAAAGGTAAAGACCACAAAGAAGACTGATTTTTCTCACGTATTCTAACATTAGTCTAGGTCATTGTCCTGGGGTATGTGTTGTTTTGGAAGTAGGGCAGAGATGAACTGGGACAGCATGGATATTGCATGGAGTGTTTAATTTTGTTTTACTCCATTGTACTCCTGAGAAAGGCTTTGACATTCCAAATCCTATCCACACTTTACTTCCCCATTTAGAAGCATCATTACATTTTGTTGATCCACAAGAGATTTAACTTCTGTTATTCTAGAAACTCAGAAGAGCTATTGAAAATAAGCATGATCCTCCATGGAATAAGATAAAATTTTATTTTCTCATGAAATAAGCCAAAAACAAGGAAAGTCTTAATATGTGCAAACAAGCCCATAGTAAGAGGAGTTTTACAGAGATACATACCAGGAAATTAATGCTGGAAACCATTTCTAGTTGCAATGGAGAATTCTGCCTAATCTATGAGCAATGATAAGCATAATCTACCCCAGCTTAAAGACTTGTATTAATCATTTCACATACATTCTCTCTATTTTCTTCCTTTGTCCTTTTGTCTGCTATATTGATAAAGACAACACATACATTCTTCACCACACTTATGCTTCTTTGGACAACTCTTGCATCCATACCTTGGTAACCCTATCAAGGGTATCAGTAAAGCCATTTGTGGCCAGGGAGTGAACCAGCTCCAAATTCAGGAAGAATGACAATGCTGGGATTTCTAAAAAATCATGTCTGGTGTTTTCAGGGATTCTTTTTCAATCTAGAATCTCTCCTCTACCTTTCAGACAATTAACTTTGTTTAAGTAGCTATCTCGAAGCTCAAGCTATAATTCAAAATAAGTATTGTTCTTTGCATGTGTTATTTCTTAAAATTTTAAAATATCTCGATTAAACAAAGTGTTTCAACTATTGAGGTAGTTATGGCAATATGATGGCACTTTTTATAACATCCTGCATATCAACAGAGTTTTGCCACAATCCCAGGCCCAGAGCTAATCTGAATGCTTATCACCATACCACCTATGAGATCTCCACACAGAGAGAACAGCTTATCTTCCTACTCACTTGCAAACACTTCTGTTGTATATGCATATGCAGGGTAATTTTTTCTTAAAAAGTAACAAATGGGTATAGTTTGAAAATTCTTCCCTTGCTTTTAAATTCCTTAGAAAGAAATTTAAAAAAAAAGTTTATTAAACTCTTAAACATGTGCTAATATGTACAACAGGAAGTTTTCTTCAGGATTTAGTTCATTATTGGCTCTAGAATATATAAAAAAATAATAAATAGATTACTGAAATAATGAAACAAAGATATTTTATCACATAACTGTTAGGCATCCAATAAATATTTTGCTAAATAATAAATTTATGGATGATTTTTTTAACAAAAATGATGAATGGATGAAAGAATAAATAGAGTTTAATTTTAATTTAATTTCTTGGTCAGAGGCAAAGTTCTCCTGAATTCTTTCTTTTATACATGATAACTCTAGGGTATAACTTAAATGTGGAAGCCAGTAATAAATATCTAAGTGCCCTTAAGTTTACTATCTATTTATCTGCTCAACCATGTATTTGTTCAACTAATTTAGTCACTGAATAAATATGGATTAGCCACTGATGAGGCCAAGCATCCTTTTGGTTGTTAGGAACCCAGGAACATGAAAAAAATATATCAGTGGAAGTGCAGTATGACATCTACTAAATTGAGAGAAAGGAAAATCGAATGTAAGCTCTTAGTAGCGGCATCTAATTAATCCTCACTTGGTTAAACATGGCAGGCTATCAGGAATAAGCAACATCTTAGTTGCAATATGTAGAGTCAGAGTTGTCCTGGTGAGTAAAAGGATTGGATGAGAAAGGATGTGTAAGACAGAAGAACAAAAAGAATAACACAGATCTTGGCACACTGAAGCATAAAAGAGAATTCCCTATGGATATAGCCCATGTGGGCTCAAGTGTTTAAATTGGATTTCTTTGGAAGCAATCCAAGGGTTTTACAAATCATCTAGACTATTGTTTTTATACAGAACTCTTGGGATCTTGGGGAGAAAAAAGCATCAATGACTGGCTATTAGGAATTAAGTCTGTTACTATTACTGCTCTAAGGAAATATCAGATTTTCTAGATGTCTACACCCATTTTGCCTGGACAGACCTTCCTAAACAGACAATTACCCATTAGTTTCCATGATCAGATTCTCACCTGAACTAAATGTATCTAAATGTTTCTGCTTAAAAGCCCGGAAACCTCTCTCATATAATCTGGAAGCCTGGTCTATGACAAAGTGGCCAGACTTTCTTTGAGAGAGACAGAGGGTACAGCTTGAGCCGGATTCAGAAGCTGTCCAGGGTGAGAGCCATAATGCATACACCCTCAGAGAAGCAGCTAAGCACATCTGTGATAATTTTCCGGTGAAGGAGCAGAATCTTCAAAGAAATAAAAAAAAAATTATTTGAGAATTGTAGGCAATTATCAGAGGCTTTGGGTGGCGAAAGATATCTAAAGTGGTGTGGTTGATTGGAGAAACAAAAACCTGGGAGCTTATATTTTCATCAGGAAATGTTGGCCACTGAGGTGGATGAGACTCAGCTATGGCTTGATGGGAAAGTAATCTCGGGTCTGGGTCTTGATCTGAGTCTGTGAGATAACCCAGAAACTGTTCTACCCCTGATGACCCAGTAGTTCCTAATCGCAGATTGAAAAGGAACCTAGTGAGAAAGGCAATATCTTCAGCCTTCTGTGGTTCAATGTAGGCTTGCCTGTGGGTGTATCATGCAGTCCAAAATCTCTTTTAGGGTGGTTTTAAAATGCCTTGGGAAACCCTCCCACTTAAATTATTCCAGTTTTTCTGATTTTACTGATTTTGTTTTCTATTCAGACAAAACCATTGCCTTTATTCAAAACAATCCTTTCCAAGTCCATGGTGGGTCTCACCATTCTGATTCCTTTTTCATAGACTACTTAAAATTCTACCTTCTGTAGGAAACTTGTCCTGGTCTAGTCTGCACTCCCATGAGGCTTTTGCATAACACATTGCCTGCAGTCATATTGTCATCTATATACATGTTTGTTCCCAATAACTATTCTTTTTCAACTTTTTTTTCTCCTATTTTAACTGTGAAGTTAGTTCACTTATGCAACATACTCCCAAGGGAATGTTCAATGTTATAAACTATTTCTTATCCTATTGCAATAATTCAATGGTTCCACATTTAGGAAAGGATATTAGCAACCATGGGAGTAAAAATTACATTATTGAGGGAAATTTGCTCTACTTCATACAATAGGTAAGTCATCATCAGTAAACTTGAGTATTTTGACAAATGTTAAGAAACCTTTGTGATATGCTTCTAGATTCACCCATCAGAGGACAAAGCTACCCAGAATCAGCTGCCTCTTTGCTTTTTGTTTCCATGGCTGGACACCGAGTCTGGCACATTGTAGGAGCTCAGCACATATATGTAGCTCAGCACATATATGATTCTCTAAGTGATTGCATGCATAAGTAAAGGAATTAATTACTTGATTAGTTATCATTATGTTATCATTTAAAGGTCTGTCAGGAACACATTGAACATCTAGGCAACCTAATGATTTCTAAGTTCCCATCAACAAATATTCTGAGTGATTAGACATCTGGCCTAAACCCCCAAACTTTGAATTAAGAATGTGAAATCACAGGCTGTAGAAATGAGATGCCAGTATATTATAATATGGATATAGATGTGCTATGCAGAGATATAAAACAAAAAACTCCCTCATCTCTCTTGCTCATTTTCATTCAGGAAAAACAGTTGTTTAACGAACACACTTCAACCATCCTGCCTTGAGAGTTCCACGCCACAGCTGCATTTATGGAACCTGCAAATACCTTGAGTTTGGGGTAGGTAGTCACCCCGAGAACTGGAACAACATAGACATTTCAGGACACAGAAATGTTATCATTATTACCAGTTCCTTTGAGCTTTTCCAATGAGATCACTGACTCTGACAAGAACCTGGTTTTTTTTTTTTTCCTTTTAATTGAAGACTGTCCCAGAAAAGTGGAAATGCAGAATATTCAGCTCTTCAAGTCAGCTTATCACTGTTGAGTAAGGAGTAGAGCAAGAGCAAGGTTTTGGGAACCTGCTACTAAAGTTTTTTCTCCAGACTCACCAACTCCATCCTGTGTGACACTGGAATCTCTACCCCATGTTACAACCACATCTCTGGTGTGGAGGCTAATGGTCCTAATAATGGGTGAAGCCTGTTTGTGCAAAGGTTTGATAGGGTGGAGCTCTTATTAACATGAGGAAGGGTTTTGTCTCCATGTGAAAGGAAAATATTAACTGCAACCCTTTGAAAAGTGGTGACTGTTCATCATCCAGAGAGACTTAAAACACTTGAACTAGGCAGTAAATAATGGCTGCTATCTCCTGAGAGAAATGCAAGAAGCATCAGAAGGCCCATCAAGATGCTCTCCTGGGCTGTCACCAGAATCACTTCTTAGAATTCCCACTTCGCGGTGTTCATCATATACACAATGAGTTATTCCTCTGAAATGCTAAATCATCACTGCTGTTTCTACCCCTTGTCTCTTTTCTAAATTTTGCAGCTTTAAGCTTTATGTCAATCAGTACTTATTTACACCCACCCTACCCACAGTTTCTCACCTGTTTCTCCTTTCTCTAGCTTAACACTTTGCATTTGAGCAGCCCCTCTAAAATTCCTGGAGAAAACCCAGAGCCTAGAGCTAACTGGAGGGCTCATGGCCATCTGATTTTGGAATGCCTTCTTCTTAACTCTTCTTTAAGGAAGTTTTGTGTCCATTTCACCTTTTCTTTCTCATGGCATAATGTGAATCTGTCGTGTTCAGGACACAGTGTTTCTCATGCTGCATATTGATGAGATAAAACAAAGGAACACAAGAAAAACCCCACCAACTAGCCCTTCCTGCATTGAGAGAATTTTAGCATACTTCCTCACTGCTGCTGTCAGAGTGCTGAACTTCTGTGCCATTTGAACTGCAAGATGCTGCATAAGTTTTCTAGCTATCAGAATAAGGCCCTTGAGAATTCTTGGGAATTTGTATCTCCCCTCTATAAACAGTCTTCCACTTAGAGATTTATATTCCTGTTTTGACCTGTTTGCCTCTTTGTAGTTTTCCCCGACTTTAAGAGAATCATACCATTTTTAAATCTTTTAAAATATTCATCAATCATTTTGCTAATCATAAATAATAAAGCCTTTCAACAAAACAGAATCGGTACTAGCTCATACTGGGACCATTAGTCATTTTTCTGCTTTGTCATATATTTTCATTGCTTACGATGATCTTTAACCTGTTTTCAAAGCCACGATTGAATCCCTTTTCTTTAAGTCACTCTGATTAATTCTGCATGTCCAATTGGATGACTCACCAAATCAGAAGTGATTCTGATGTACCAGTGTTTGACTTTGCTATTTTTCTTTCAGCTCTTCTGTAAATTTGTGATGGAAAGCTGTGATATTCATAGAGTCTGTTTTATTGGGATTGAAGACCCTCTGCTTATTTCCCATTCTTCATATTTTTAGGGGTAACTAGACGATTATCTTCCCAAGCAGAAGTTTCCAGTCCTCTCAGGAGCCTCTTTATTCCATTTTACCGAATGTGTTCAACATTCTTTTATTTTCTAAGAATAAATATGCGTGGATCAGTACACAGGTTGGCCAATCCCCTTTACAACTCAGGGGGATGTGGGTCTTCCCATGACTGCCGAATAAGGAATTCCCTTATCCTCATGTTGGCAAGAGCAATTTTTGCAACGTCTTCATTACTCCCTAATTGTCTATATTTCTTTGCTTCATTTCTCTTGTTAGAGGCAGATTTAAAAAATGAGTTCAATAACTCAGCCGTTTTAGAGTCATCATTAATTTCATGCCCTTCCTCATTCATTAGTGGATCTATTTTCTTGTGGTTTTCTTTTCCCTCTGGGTTTTTTTTTTTTTGGGAAAAAAAAATACTCATTTACTTTAACCCTTTTGTAACACTCCATCATGGCCACGGTTGTGTCTTCCTTGGTAACACAAGTAAGATCTTAATGGAGAACGTATCTGGGTCCCTAGGTTCTTCATAATTTTTGAAATACATGTTCGTTAATATTTTGCTCTGAAAAAACTGTATTATTACTAACTGCATTTTAAAAGTCTTCTTATTCATAAATGCATAGCTAATATCTTTAAAAAATGCTAGAATGTTCTCTGCCTTATACAGGAAGGAAGCATTGGTATCTTCTAAAATAATTAAAAAAAAGACTATTCAAATGCCTGAAAACAATTAATATTTAGGGCATTATTTTCACTTCATCCTACATTAAATTTCTGTAGCTAAACCCCGTCCCTAGATTTTGGGACTTAATCTCATACGAGCAGTCCATTGTGCCCCAGAATTTAATAAAAGCACAACACCATTGCTTATTCCCTTGTGATATTTGTGGCTTCTTAAACATTGGTACTTTTTATAATAAATGAATAAATAGACAAAATATATTCTTCCATTCTGATCTTTTGCATATGTCAGGTGTTCAACTCAATATTTCTATAAGTAGCTTTGACTTTCTGAGGACATATCTTAAAATAAATATTTTTATGCATACCATCATTTTCCCAGAGGGGTCAGTCATGGGTATGTACATGAAGGGCTCCCTTTTGTATCATTCATTCTTTTAAAATATCATTTTCTTCCATTGCCTTCCTCCCATTCAAATTAAAATTGGTTGTTTCTATGCAAATACAAGCATAATAAAATAAATAGAATTGGAACAGAAATTTGCCTGAGTTGGGTTTGCATCCAAACTGTTCCATTTATAGGTGTCAGCTATGGAATAGTTTACATAAGTTTTTTTCCCATCTAAAATATGGGAGTTATTAGTTTCCAACTACCCTAAAGTATATTGTGAAGCTTGAAGGATATAATCATTTATTTAGAAAAATGTATTGTGCATGGTAGATATTTAAGAAATATTAGCTACTCTCTTTCTCTATTGTTGTGATTTTTATTTTGCTCAGTGATTTTCCTTTAGCCTGTGAGAGTTTTTTTTTTCTTCTTTTGAGATAGTCGAATACTGAAATAATAATGAGGAAGGCAAAGTATATAGAAAATGTGATTTTTCTCATTAATCTGTCAGTCAGAGAGTTAGATTACTGAAGCATCAAATTTAAAGCTCCAAAAGATCTTACAAATATTCTAGTTCAACTCATTCATTTCCTAGATGGGGAGAAACTTCTAGAAACCCCCCAAACCCACCCAGCCTCTCCTCTCTAACTTTCTACTGAATCCCAAAAGGAACAATTAAGGAGCTAGAAGACGAGAGGGATTTCTGTCAGTAGAGGCTTTATGTTATGAGGCTCCTGCAGACTTCTCGAGTTACTCTGATAGAAATCTATTCCAAGGAGACATTGTAATTTTCATGGGGAGTTGAATGAGTCAGACACAAATATTCTACCACTGTAATTTATACAGCTTTTCCATGTGTTCCCCCCCATCCCTGGGGAATGCTATTTCTACAAGGAATTCCATACAAGAGATTGTTGTAACTACAAAACTTTGGAAATACTATACTCAACTAAGCTGAGCAAGTCTGTTCCCAGTCGACATTCTGGAACTTGTGAACATCCTCCAAGAACTGTGTGCACTGATATGTGAATAAGTGTGGGTGTTGGGGTAGTACAGGGCTGTGTAGTTCACATTGTTAACACACCACAAGCAGTTTGAGACCCATAAAAATTATCTTTTAGGCTGCATTAACTAAATAATTGATTTACCCCATCAGAGAACTATCTTAGTGAAAGAAGAAAAAAAAGAAGAAGAAAATCAATGAAACAGAGTATTTGACATGAATACAAATATGAATAAATAGAACATTTTAAAATAAGTTTTTAGACTCTTCTATTAGACATTTCGGTATCATGAAGAAACTGTCACTGTCATCTTCAAATAATCTGACCACCTTAAACTTTTTAAAACTGATCTACATAAAATAAGAAGCTAAAGCTTTCACCTTTAATCGTTTGACATTTATGGAACAAGACGACAGGGTTGTAATGAAGCACCACTGATCTTGACATGTAATGTGGAGAGGCGTCATTAGTTTATTATAACAAGGGGCGGGTTGTCAGGCTTTTCCTGAGCTGATAAGGTGAAGTCTAATTAGTCACACAACTGTTTTATTTTCCTGGGTAATGAGCATATGCCAAGGGGCTTATTGAAAAAGTACATATTTTAGAAATCTTAAATAAAAAAAGCACATCAAATATCAAATACAGTTGTTTCAAAATTTCTTCTCCGAGTGACACATTGATTTTCACACCTTAGAGCATAATTCAAAGAGTTTTTAATCCTGCAGGTTTTCTATTTGTTAAAGTGTAAAAAAAAATCCCTTAACTTATATTACCTTGTACTTTACTTTTCAGTCACAGATGCTCATACATATAAAATGAACTTCTGTACATTTCTGGTGCCACTGAGCCAATGCTGTCTATGCAAGAGGAACTTATTAAATACCCAATAAGTGGATCTCTCATGAGTTGGTAGGTGGGTAAGTAGGCGGTAGGTATTGTCAGGTTTCAAATTGTCTACATTCTTAAAAGTGTCTAACATTCTGCCTCCACAAATAAGGAGACACGTTATTAAATTTCTTTTCACCAGCTCTTTTCTTAGGATGAGTCTGAATCTTTCACCCTTCTCTGACAGGATCTAATTTCTATTCTTTTCAACAGTTCTGCTGACCTCCTGTACTCTCTCTCCTTGTGCTGCACAGAGTTTCGCTTGGCTGCTGGTCTCCCAATCTCCATACATTAAAGATGCATTTATACTTTTTTTTTACAGTGCTCTGAACATAATTACAAAAGCTTTGAATCCAGAATCAAAAAGGAGCAGTTTGATCACATAAAAGCTAATTTCTGAAAACCGCCACACACAGAGATTCAAAGTCAAAGGGAGGACAAACTTAGAACTCTTCAGGTATATCCAGGGGGAAAAAATATATTTTTCAAGCAGACCCACAAAAAAAGTTTATCACAGGCAGCAATTCAAAATTCTGGCCCCTACTACCTATTGTTTTCTAAGCCTGTTGAAGTTCTATTATTCAGTCTGCTGCGTTTTTTCATTATAGGTAACTAATGTGCCATTTCTATTTAATGACAGTCTTCCTCCATTTCCCCTTGCAATTAAAATACATGATTAACCATTTAATTGTGAAATTTTTAAAAAGTAGTAGAGGACAATATTTAGAGCCAATTCAAATAAACAAAAGATAGGTAGAGTCCAAAAGCAACTAGAAAGTCTCCTTACTGTCATTCATAAGTATCTCCCACATACTTCCTGAGATAATCTTGCCTTCTGGGTGTAGACTGAATTACAACAGAATATATTTTACTGTGTTTGCTGCCTCATATGCAGTTTGAGTTGCATTTGAACTCCAAATAACAAACATTTGTAGTCTTCACGAAAAGAAGAACAACTGTGCTTGAAACTCTCTTCTGTACCACTCCTCACCTGACCACTGGACTTGTACTTCTCTGAACACTCATTTTGCTTGTCACTTCTCATGGAAGCTTTCTCCTTACCTTTTGGTGATGTCAGAGTCAGTGCTTCTGTGTCCCATCACAGGCTCTGAGGAGCCCGTTATTCAATCAACCCAAATAACTTTAATTTCAATGGTTTTCTTGACAGTTTCCCCCTAGAACTGTGTGATTCTTGAATGCATATGTTGCAACTTTGAACCCATCCTCTTAATTTCAGTCTTTTGCATGATAGAAACTCAATACATAATTTTGGTATAAAGATTATATTCCCCAAACTACACACAGAGAAGCATGGCAATGGGAAACAGTTCTTCATACATCCATTTCAATTTAACAAAGAAAGCTAATAATAATAGATAGAGAGTATTTAGGGGTCATTTTTAAGAAACAAAATATAAGTCTAGATTCAAAAAGCAAATGAATCCTTTCACTATTATTCACAAGGTGTAGCAGTATAAGAATGGTAAAATAGGGTTGGGGTTATGACTCAGTGGCAGAGTGCTTGCCTAGCATGTGTGAGGCACTAGGTTCAATTCTCAGAACCACCTATAAATAAACAAAATTAAAGGTCCATTGACAACTGAGTGAGAGAGAGAGAGAGAGAGAGAGAGAGAGAATGGTATAATGTTCTCTCTCTCACAATCCTTTTATTCATGTTTGCAGGTGTATGAGTTTTCCTGAAAGACTTCTTGCTTTTCCTTTAATCAACAAATATGTATCCAATGTCCCAATGTTGGGAGCCAGGCTAAATGTCGTAGTCATACACCAATGCATGTTTAGAATTCTCCATTTCATAGAAGAGGTGCAATGTGGAGCAAACAAATTTAATAATCCCTCAAGATAAAGATTTCTGGAACATCCAGGGAAGAGTAAAAGAAGAAACCATCACTTTCACTAAGACAAAATGCAGATTTTAATAAATTATTCAAGGAGGAAAAATGGTTGGATTGAGTTCTGAAAAAAGGTCACTAATAGACATAAGGGAAAAAGAATTCTTAATGTGACAAAGGCACAGACATTAACAGCTTTGTTAGACAGAAACTTGCAAGAAAACTTAAAAGAATGATATTCTTCCAAAAGACTGCATGATCAAAAAAAAAAAAAAAAAAAAACAATACTGAAGCTCTTCTCCAATCTCTTTTGCCTTAAGCTTTGTTGATTAATTTGGTGCCAACTTTTATCTACCTGTGAATATGGCAGTGAATCATGGGGTAGGTAGATTGTTTATAATAGCCACCCAAAGATATTTCAACCTAAACCATGCAACTTGTGTCTATTAGATGTCATTCCTGTGAGGACATTGTAATTCTGTAGTGATAGACAGCAGTTTACCTTGAGAAAGGGAATTAACCTGAGATAATTGCCATCTCAAGTGGCCCCGATGTAACCATTTTCAATCATTTAAGCTCAGAGTTTTCTGTGAATGAAGGTAGAAGATGTCATAGAGATTCAGGGAGGGAAGGATTCATGCATCATTGCTTATTTGAAGATAGCTGAGAAGCTCATTCATCCAATAGCCAGCAATGATACAGGGACCTGAGATCTCCAATTGCAATGAACTGAATTCATTTGACAAACAGTGAGAATGGAGCTCTTTGAGATTTTGAGTTCAACCGTCTGCAGAAAAGCTCAGCCAAGCCTGTCTGAATTCTGGTGTACAGAACTATGAGCTAGTACATGGATATAGTTTTAAATTCACCAACTTTAGGTAATTTGTTATGATGCAATAGAAAATCAATACAGATACATTGCTAATTATCTTAAGTCTTTTTTTCTAATGTGAATTTGAGAATATATAAGTGTCCAAAATATTGTTGATATTAATGAGTTGAGGGCAGTGTATATTTCTACTTGCTTTACTCAATATACATTCCTTCTTCATAGTAAAAAAATAAACAAATTTTGAGCTTGTTAAACATAGCAATGTGTCCATCCAAAAGATTACATTGTCCAATCTTCCTTGCAGGTATGTGTGGCTGTTGTGATTTTGCTTTGGTCAAGTATAAACAAACACACGTATTATGTGTGAATTCTGGAAAGTTTTTTATAAAAGTGAGGTATGTGTACTCTTTTGCCTTTTTTCTCCTTCCTGCTGGATATTTATGGCTTCATGCAATGTGGTATGGTGTCTAAAAATTTTGGAACAATTTTGCAGTATGAGGGAATAATGTTATCTATTGGTACATTATAAAATACCACAAAGTTTAATAACATAAAAGACAAACATTTATTTTATCTCCAATTTCTATGGATCAGATGATTCTTCTTTTACATAGAGTATCATTTGGGCTTACTTATTGAAACTCCCTTGGCAACAGGGCTGATCTGCAAGAACTATCATAGCTTACTTTAATTCCTGGGACTTTGCTATAAGTAACTTAAAGACTGAGCCCAACTGGGCTCTTTTCTTTTTTCTTTGGAATCTCAGGGCCTCTCCAACAGGTTAGTTGGATTACTTATAGGATAGCTCAGGGTTCTAAGAATAAGTGCTCCAAAGAAGAGCATGAAGAAATTGAAATCATCCTGGGAATTGTCATAATGTCATTTCCACCATACTGTATTATTTAAAGTAGCTGCATATCCTGCCCAGATGCTAAGAGAGGGATGTTGACCTCATCACTTGATAACAGAATGCTGAGAATTTGTGTCATCTTCTATAGGTGACCTGAAGATAAAGTGAAGAGCAGGAAGCAGCTTAGATCCCTGAGCCAAAAGCTCCCAGACCAGCTTGAACTGATTACATCTATTTTTAATATGCTATAGAGAAATCAAAGTCCATCTGTTTTAAACAACTGGACATTGAATTTTTTTTTTTTTTTTTTGTATATGCATCAGAAACCGATTCTGGGAACATGTTGGGGAGATAAGGATCATGGTGATTTATTTACTGTGTGAAATATTTGTCTTCCAGGGTTTCCCACAGCCCTCTCTTATAGCATATAAAAACTCCATTTTCTCTTAGGATATCTCACCTGCAACTTTCTTCTGGTTGGTATGTAAGAGTTATGTGATTTTTGAATTCATAAGCTATACTTATAGGCCCTTAATGAGAAAGCATCAAAGGTTTCTATTTTAATATTTTTAAAAATCAAGTTTTTATGGATAATAAATAAATGAAGGGGGGAAGCTCTTGAAAAAGGAAATTGGAGTGAAAATTGTGAACAGATGCATATTCCAATGGGAGCAATGTTGGCATCAGGAGCTTGGATTTCCCAGCTCTCCTGATAATATCCTTGCTGTTCATTATATATTTTAAGTTGCTCTGGTGATGGGCAGAGAAGTCAAAATTAAGGCAGCAGTGGGAAGGTTTCTTTTCTTTATTTGTCATTTGTTTTGCTTGAAACAACATCTTTCAAAGCAACATTATGCCACACTCAGTGTTTTGGACATGTGTACCCTTATCATTTTCTTTCTTGCATATTTCCACTTACCTTTCACATACATACTTCCACTTCTCATTACTCAAATTCTTACAGTAATGTCCTTAGAATTTCACTGAATGCATGCACATGAACTCTAATTCTCTTATACATTCTCAAATTACTTTAATCTTGTATTTATTCAGCCCTTTTCCAAACTTATTCTCACGAATACATGCTCTAGCCTAATGACACCTTCATTTATATTCTGGTCTCTCTCACACAGTTTTTTTAAAAGACAAATGAGTTTCTTTAAATTTCTCTAAGCCCAACCAATCTCTGTTTCTCTAGACCAGAAGACCACCATGTGTCATGAAAGGGAATAATTGAAGGAAGATGATTTCAGATAACACTGAAGACTTTACACTTGAGTAATCCCCACCTGCAAAAATCCCCACTAGAACTGCACAAGGAGTCCTCGCAACGTGGTTTCAACCACGTTCACATGTTTTTGTAGAAATTTCCAAAGCAAGAAAATTTCATCCCAGTTGGTTAATTGATCTTCATGCTTACAATTTTCCATGTGTTGCAGGTAGTTGAAGTAGTGCTAGACATTGCTGAGATCCTCACAGAAGAAACTTATTTGGAATGACCCCATTTGGACTGCAACATGGAAACGATTCTTTCGACATTGACCCTAAAATGCAGTGACCCCAAAATTGCAGGCACTGATTTGTACTTTCAAAGGGTGACTTCTCTATTATTTAATTAATAATCAAAAGAGAAAAGATTCAGATAAAATGTATTATAAATGTATTAAATTCTAAATATTTTTACGTTGACAAGCAAATGTGAACTCTGAAAATGATTAGATCACATAAAAGTAGAAATTCATTAAGAAGAAAGGGTCTGTTTCAAATAGAAGTAATGAATAGACTCTTAAATTGTTTGATAATGTACTTAAATGAAAAGGCTTGAAAAGAGAGTACATTGAAAAATTTTAATTTGTTGCTTATTTTCAGATAACGTGAGATTTTTCATATGTCTTTACAAAAGGACTTTGGGAACAAATTGATTACAATTGAAGGTATATATACATAAATTAAGCTAATTGCATGACAAAGTCAAAGTGCCTTGCAATCTTACAACCTATACGTGAAATAAATTTGATGAAGTTTTTGACAATATTTCCAAAAATATGGCATTGCACATGATGGAAGAAAATCCTCAAAGAATAAAAAAATGTACTTTCCAAAATACATGAAAAAAGCACTATGAGAACAAATGGGTTGAAACAAATTCAAGAAGTAACTTTAGGATACTCCTAATCCTATAAAGATTAAAAGATTATATATCAAAGGAAATTTAGGGAGTACCTGAGTTCTAGGTAAGAAAATAAATTAGCATCAGTGAAATATCTCCAAAGAAAAGTCTTGAAAGAAGTTTAAGAATAAAGAAGAGGTGTAGTGCCTTTCCTGAAAGTGCTTTGGGATATGCCAAAATTGAAGGTAAAAACTTAAGAACAGGGGTTCAAATGAGGAGCATGGAAAGGAATTTAGATAAACAGGAACCACATTATTCAGTGCTTGTGGTTGAGAACAAAGGGCATAATATTAAGGATAGAATGATGAAGTTGAATTCCTAAGCATTAGAATATCTGTCGTTATATCCTTCAAATGTTTCCTCACATTTTAACATTTGTATAGATCACAAAACCAAATGATTGTGTGGAGAAACCAAACACTGCCTCTCTTTACCATTACACACTTGAAAAAAAAAATCCACAGCATTCTTTTCCAGCATCATCAGATATTCAATATCATCACATTAATTATTTCCTTCTGGACATAAGTGTGAAGTGCAGAGGTGATCTGCTACCAACCCAAATTATATGTTCCATGTTGCAAGCTTACAAAGTCCGGTTGCCTCCACACTTTATTATTATTATTAAGGGTATTCTACACATTTATGGCCATCTGAAGTCTTTCATAGCAATCCATTAGCCCATGTGTCCCTAGAATTCAAATATATTGCATTGATTTTTCAATAAGAAAATGAAAAAAAAATCTCAAAAGGTTAATAGAAATCTCAAATTTCAATATATCTTAGAATTTCCCAAGGAACCCTGACAAAAGTTATTTAGTTCTCATAATAAAATCTTTTTCAAGACAACACTCAGCTACAGAGATTCTCTTCTCCATTCTTATTTTTTTCTCTGCCTCTCCACTTTGGTGAAGATGCCTATGGGAAAATCTGAAACAGTATTATTAGAAAGATCACACATACTCATAATAGTATCTTTCATAATAGCTTTTACATCATGACCCATTAGGGTTTCTTTTTACACTAGTCTGGCATGACAGTGTAATTCCTTGCTAAATTCTATATTAGCAAGGATGAGTAATAATTCAACATGATGCTAATATAGCACAAGTTTAAATTGCTAATCCAATGAAACCTTCTTTTGTTGTACATTGCACTGATCACTGTGATTTTCTCAATAAAATATTAGAATTCTGTAAAGACAAAAGGAAACATGAAAATCGTTCCCACCTGTTTTCTACTCTTGACAGAATCTATGTTTTGAGAAGGAAGTAGTTCCCCTGCTTTACTGTCATCACCACTCACCAAAGAGGATGCACAAAAATAGTCTGAAAAACGTCCCAGAGAACTTCACTCCAGGTATGGGTAATATTGATGCTTCTCTTGTTCTTTTGGTCCCTTTAATGTGAAAATCAATAAATTACCAAGTCTGCCCTCATATTCTGAAATCCTTCTCAAACTTGACTGTCTTCTTAATCCCAAATTCTATTATACTACTTAGGTTTTTAAAAATTGTTTAATTTATTCCATATTTTTATTGGTGCATTACAGTTGTATGTACCTATGGGATTTGTTGTTACATATTTGTACATGCACATAATATAACAATATAATTTGGCCAATATAATTCCTCAGCACTCCCCTCTTTTCACCCCCTTCCACCCCTTGATCCCTTTCCTCTACTTATCTCCCTTTGATTTTTAGGAGATCCATCCCCAACTTTCTTTTCCTTTTTTCTCTATAGTTTCCATATATGAGAGAAAACATATGACCTTCTGAGTTTGCCTTCTTCCACTTAACATTATGGCTTCTAGTTTCATCAATTTTCCTGAAAATTCCATAATTTCATTTTTTAAGGCTGAATAAAACTCTATTGCATATATATATATATATATATATATATATATATATATATATATATATGAAAGAATATTCATATTTATGAATATTCTTTATACATTTATTTGTTGATGGACACCTACACTGGCTTCCTAGTTTGTCTGCTGTGACTAATACTGCTGTTAACATGGATATGTATTACTATAGTAAGATGATTTTAATTCTTCAGGATAAATACTGAGGAATGGTATAGCCAGGTCATATGGTGGTTATATGACTAGGAACCTTCATACTGATTTCCATAGTAGTTGTACTCATTCAAAATCCCACCATCAATGTAAAAATGTTCCTTTTCCTCCACATCTTCTCCAGCATGTTTTATTTTTTGTGTTCTTGATGATTGCCATTCTAATTGGTGTGAGATAAAATATCAGTGTAGCTTTGATTTGCATTTCCCTAATTGCTAATGATGTTGGACATTTTTTCTTGTATATGTTGGCCATTTGAATTTCTTCTTTTGAGAAGTGTCTGTTTAGTTCATTTGCCCATTGATTAACTGGATTATTTGATTTTTTGGTATAAAGTTTTGTGAGCTCTTTGTATATTCTAGATATTAATTCTCTATCAGAAGAATAGCTACCAAATATTTTCTCTGATTCTATGGTTTCTTTATTCACATTCCTAATTGTTTCCTTTGCTGTGCAGAAGTATTTTGATTTGTTGCTATTGCATGCATTAACTCTTGGCATTGTTTTAAGCTTTTGAGGTCCTATTGAGAAAGTCATTGCCTGTGCCTAAAAGCTGGAGTGTTAACCTTACATTTTCTTCTAGGAGTTGCATAGTTTCTGGTCTAATTCTGAGGTCTTTCATCCATTTTGAGTTGAGTTTTGCACAGGTTTAGAGATAAGGGACTAGTTTTATTCTTCTACATACAGATAATCAGTTGTCCCTCATTATATGTTAAAAAGGTTGTCTTTTCCCAACGTATGGTTTTGGCAACTTTGTCAAGGATCTGTGTCTTCTGTTCTGGACCATAAGTCTCTGTATTTGTTTTTTATGCCAGTACAATTCAGTTTTTTTATACCTTTATTTTATTCATTTATTTTTATGTGGTGCTGAGGATCAAACCCAGTGCTTCACACATGCTAGGCAAGCGCTCTACCACTGAGCCATAATCCCAGCCCCCTACAATGCAGGTTTTGTTACTATAGCTCTGAAGTGTAATTTGAAATCAGGTACTGCAATGCCTCCAGTGTTACTTTTCTGGATTATAATGGCTATTTTGGATCTTATATTCTTACAAATAAATTTTAGGACTGTTTATTTTCTAGTTTTGTGAAGACTGTTATTGGTATTTCAATGGGGATTGCATTGAATCTGTGTATTGCTTTTGGTAGTATGATAATTTTGATAATATTAATTCTGCCTATCCATGAACATGGGAGGGTTTTCCATATTCTGAGGTTTTCTCCAATCTCTTTCTTCAGTGTTCTATAATTTTCATTGTGGAGATTTTTCACTTCCTTGGTTAGATTTATTTCTAGTTTTTTTTGTTTGTTCATTTTGTTGTTATTTGTTTGTGAGTTTTTGAGGCTATTGTGAATAGAATAGCTTTCCTGATTTATTTCTGAGAAGATTTATTATTGGCATATAGGAAAGCCATATATTTTTGTATATTGACTTTGTAAACTGCTGCTTTGCCAAATTTGTTTACTAAGACTAGTAGTTTTTTTTGGTGGAGTTTTTGGATCTTCTATATATAGGATCATATTATCTGCAAACAGTGATCATTTGACTTCTTCCTTCCCTATTTTTATTCTTTTTTTAAATTTCCTATCTTCATTAATTACTCTAGCTAGAATTTCAAGCACAATATTAAATATGAGTGGTATAGTTGACTTCCTTGTCTTCTTCCAGATCTTAAAGTAAATACTTTCAATTTCCCCATTTACTATGGGTGGATATGGGGGTTTTCATATATACTTCTTATGATGGTGACGTAGATTCCTTTTATCCCTCTTTTCTTCAGTGTCTTTATCATGAATGAGTGCTGAATTCTGTCGATGGCCTTGTCAGGTTGATTTCTAATTTCATCCCTTGAGAATCTGATAAGATTCAAAAAATTGTATCGATTATTTTTTGTATTTGATAAAGAGTTGTTTTGTGGCCTAAAATATGGTCTACTTTGAAGATTCTACATAGCTCCAACATTTCTAACATATAGTTTATAATACAACAAATCATTTTTATGTGTTCCCACCATATTAACTATCCTGCACATGTGTGCATGCACACACACATGCACACATATACACAAACTTATTAACCTGTTACTCAGATACTGAATAAATTTAGAGGCTTAAATCCTCCCCATTGATTATTAAGTAATTTTCTGACTTCTAAGGGACAACAGAATACCAGACACACACACACTCACACACACACACACACACAAACAAACACGTGTGCATATTTTTAACACAGATACTAAAAATGCCAGATATAACAGTTTCTACTACTTCTTTCTGGTGTATGCTTTTCTGTCAGAATAAAATAGTGGTTGAAATAATAAACTTCTGAGTTAAATTTCTGAGTTTATTATGCATTATATCCAAGTAACTGTAGAAGATTCAAGAAATGTATTTTTCTCTTCTGAGTGAAAATGAGAACATCAAGAGTTTTTACTTCATAGTGCTTTTCCAAGAGTTGGTTCAGGTAATGTTAGGTTCCCATTATGTAACTAGCATATGGAAGATAATAAATGATGGTCAATGAAGAAATAAGATCCCTCTTACCTTCAATACACTAGTTAAATTGGTAGGTCAAATTGAGTTCACATTTTAAGGCTGTCTTATCCATAGAAATTGTTCCAATTTGCATCCTCATCATGTATTATCCTGTGTAAATGAAAGCACTCTGACCTACATTATTATATTATTCCTAGATTGATATATTTTAAAATTTTCTAACTGTGGTCACTTTTAAAATTTTAATAAGGTTGACTTTTTTATGTTTAAGTGCTATTGATATTTGTCTGATAGTCTAACATATACTTTCCTTGTTTTTACATTGGTAAATTCATACTTATTTTATGATTTAAAGGAATTATTGCATGTGAACATATTACCTATTGTCTATATGCTTGTCCAAAGTTGCTCAAGGAGTGTCATTGCTGAGCCTGGGATCCTGGTCTGTTCTGCAGTGCTCCCTACCACCACCCCAAGTGCTCCCCAGGTACCTCTCCCAGACAGCCTCACACAGTTTCCACATAGGAAATACCAGGGCATCATGCCTGCCCAAACCACAGACAATGACATCCAATGTCACAGGAGTGGAAGTAACTCCCTAGAATTGCCAAAATATATTATTCAGAATATTAAAATCTGAACATAAAATATGGCAAAGAATATTTGACCTATGCATGGGGACAAAATAATAAGGAAACAAAAACTGTGAGAGGGCCCAGGTGTACAATTCAACAGACACAACTTCAAAGCAGCTATCATAAATGTGTTGAAAGAACTAAAGGAAACTATGTTTATAAATTAAAGGATGATGTGATAACAATGCATCATCAAAGAGACAACATTAATGAAGCAAACAAAATTATTTACAAAGAATAAAATACAAATTTTGAAATTGAAAAGTAATACAACTAAAATGAAAATTTTGCTAGAAGAATTAAAAATAGATTTGGAATAGGAGAGAATCAGTGAATTTAAAGAGAGTTCAGTAGACATTGTGCACTTTGAATGACAACAAAAATAATAATGAAGATGAATAAACAGAACTTAGAAAGTTCAGTACTCTATGTTTTCCAACTGTGATTCATGAAAACAAGGAGAAGATAGAAAAGCAAGAAAAACTGTTTAAGAAACACTGTTTGAAAGTCTCACAAATTGGATGAAAAATTTCATCAATAAATAAAAAGATAATAGCAAGTAGGTGGAAAAAAATGGGATCCATATCCAAGCCTATTATTGTATAAATATTGAAAGACACAAAAAGAAAATCTTGAAAATAAGAGAACATGTGGCTGCATAAAATGAATCCTGTGAAAGTAACAACTGATTTCTAATCAAAAACAATGTAGGCCAGGAGGAAGTAGAATGAGATATTCAAAGTGTTGAATGAAATGAAAAGACAACAATTACCAACCCCAAATCTTACATTTAGTAAAATTATCTTGCAAAAATGAAGATGAAATGCAAAGTCCTATTTAATCATGAGAAAAACATCGCACAAACTTCAATAGAAGGACATACTAGGACACATATAATGAGTATTATTAAAACTGTCAAAGCTATCCCAAACAAGGAATGTCTGAGAAACTTTCACAATTAAGAGGGACCTAAGTGAACATAAGAATTAATGTAATATATTATCCTGGATGGGATCCTAAGGCAGAAAAAAATTGCTGGCGAAGATGTGGGGAAAAGGGTACACTTGTACATTGTTGGTGGGACTGCAAATTGGTGCGGCCAATTTGGAAAGAAGTATGGAGATTTTTTGGAAAGCTGGGAATGGAACCACTATTTGACCCAGCTATTCCCCTTCATAAAAAGAGCATACTACAGGGTCACTGCTACATCGATGTTCATAGCAGCACAATTCACAATAGCAAGACTGTGAAACCAACCTAGATGCCCTTCAATAGACGAATGGATAAAAAAAAAAAAAATGTGGCATTTATACACAATGGAGTATTACTCTGCATTAAAAAATGACAAAATCATGGAATTTGCAGGGAAATGGATGGCATTAGAGCAGATTATGCTAAGTAAAGCTAGCCAATCCCTAAAAACCAAATGCCAAATGTCTTCTTTGATATAAGGAGAGTAACTAAGAACAGAGTGGGGAGGAAGAGCATAAGAAGAAGATTAACATTAAACAGGGATGAGAGGTAGGAGGGAAAGGGAGAGAGAAGGGAAATTGCATGGAAATGGAAGGAGACCCTCATGGTTATACAAAATTACATACAAGAGGAAGTGAGGGGAAAGGGAAAATAAAAAAAAAAACAAGGGGGAGAAATGAACTACAGTAGATGGGGTAGAGAGAGAAGAGGGGAGGGGAGGGCAGGGGAGGGGGGATAATAGAGGATAGGAAAGGCAGCAGAATACAACAGACACTAGTATGGCAATATGTAAATCAGTGGATGTGCAACCAATGTGATTCTGCAATCTGTATACGGGGTAAGAATGGGCGTTCATAACCCTCTTGAATCAAAGTGTGAAATATTATATGTCAAGAATTATGTAATGTTTTGAACAACCAAAAATAAAAATTTAAAAAAAATAAAATCAAAAAAATAAATAAATAAAAATTAAAAAATAAGGAAATCAAAATAAACTATGAACTCAATAATATCATCTTTGACATTATCATTTTTGGTTCATTTACTATAACAAATACACCATATTAGTGTAAGATACTAACAAAATATAGAATAAATATAGGTATAACAAAACCATATCCAGATAGATAGGCAATCCTAAGAATTTGCAGCTATCTTACTTATTTTACATTGTTAAAGGAAATATACTCCAGGACAAAATGAATAACCCAGGAGAGAATCAAATCTACATTCACACACACACACACATACATACACACACACGCACACTTTGGAGGTGCAGCTAAACTACTGATTAGAAGGAAATCAAAAGCTCCAAATAATTCTATAAAGACAAAAGAACACCAACCAATAATCTAGTCTTCCACCATTAGACATTAGGAAAAGAAAAAAAACTAAATCTAAATAAGCGGAAGGAAGCAAATAATGTGAAAATGAACAAAATAGGAAATTCAGAAATAGAGAAAATCAAAAGTTAATTATTTGAAAATAGCAACAAAATTGATAAACCTTTAGCTATTCAGCTATATATTCCAAGAAAAAGAAAGAAAATTCAAATGCTTAAAATCAGGAGCAGAAGATGAGACAGAAGTCTCTTAAAAAAAATCTTTTAAAAAATCTCTTAAAAAAAGATTATTAGGAGACAAAAACAAATGTACCACAAGTTACAAAAGGAAATATAAGAACAATTTCAGCTAAATTATAAAAGGTCAGCTAACCACCAAAAAATGACCAAAGGACTTACTTGAATAGAAATTTCTCCAAAAAAGAATTGTAAATGGCAATAATCATCTGGGCTAATAATCTCAAACTCATTACCAAGATGGAAATCCAAATCAAAACCACAGTGAACACCAGTTCATATTTACTGACAATGACAATAACAAAGAGAAAACAATAAGGATATGGAGAAACTGGAATCCCTGACACCATTCGTGGGAATGTAAAGTGTGAAAGCATGGTGGAACACAGTCTGTCTCATTTTCCCCAGGTTTAAGCATAGAGTTATCGTATGGCTGGCAATTTTACTCTTAGATATAGACCCAGGATAAATAAAGCATGTCCACACAAAAACTTACTTATGGATATTGTATTAATGAGCTAGGGCTGCTATAATAAAAACCTACAGAATAGCTTAAACAAGTAGAATTTATTTTCTCAGAGTTCTGGATGCTGGAAGTTTGAGATCAAGGTGTCAGCGGGGTTGTTCTGAAGACTCTTCATGATATCTTGATGTTGTTATTTTCCTGATGCCTTCACCTAGTATTGCTAATCTCTCTGAGCTGTTAGTACCCTAATGTCATCTTCTTATGACACCAGTCACATGGGATGATGACCCATTATAAGGACCTAATGTAAACTTCATTACCTCTTCAAAGACCAAGTTCAGTCATATTCTGAAGTATGAGGAGTTATGGCCTCAACACATGAGGTATTTTTTTTGAGTTGGGGGGACACAGTTCATAACAAATATTTAAAGCAGCATTATGCATAATAGCCAAAGAGTGGATGGATATAATCCAAAGATCTATCAACTGATGAATGGATAAGTAAATGTTGTACATCTATACAATGGATATCATTGGCAATAAAATGTAATGAAGTACTGGTATTATATAGCATAAATGGACCTTGGAAATATTATGCTAACTGGAAGAAGCAGTCACAAAGTGCTGTATATTTTATTAAATGTCCAGAATAAGGAAATCAATTCAGATTGATAATAAATTAGTTTTGTATGGCTGGGGATGGGCTTAATTTGGGGCAAAGGATTTGTGAATAGTTACACATGTGAGTTTTCTTTTTGTGGAGATGAAAATATTCTAAACTTGACAGCTGTAATGTTTGCAAAACCTTGCATATGTACTAAAAGCCCACTTAATTTTACAGTTTGCATTCATGAGTTGTATAGCATATGTATCATATTTCAATGAAAATAAAATACATTGAAACAAAAAAAGTAAATAGAATGACATATAGGGAAACTGAGAAAATGTGAATAAAGGACAGTAATGATAGAGATAGACAGTTGAATAGGACTTTAAATGGACTTCTATCTGAATTGTCTTTATTTCCATCTCCATTGGGTATAAAAGGGAGGGAGAATTCACCTACATATATTTCTTATGGAGTACTGTAGAAATAACTATTGAAGTCCGTACAAAAGACACAAAATGTAATCAAAGCAATATTTAAGAACAAAGAAAAAAGAATTTTCCAAAACAGTTGAAAACATCAAAGAAAGATTCCATGAGGCCAGGCAATCTCAAAAAAAAAAAAAAAAAATTCCAATAAGAATATAATCCCAACTAGCCCCATCATAATGAAACTGCAGCTAGCAAAGAAAAGGACACAATTTTGAAAGAAGGTAGAGAGAGCAAAAAGTAGACTATTTGGAAGCCATGATATTCAATGGACAGCTTTTAATTGTTGAGAAACCCTAGACCCAAAGAGCATGAACAGCTTTGTCAGTGTGTCAGGGTCATTAAATATTTCAGACAGTGCTGCAGTCTGGCTGGGCACAAAATAAACCAGCCGCCAGGAGGCACTTGTAGGTTCAAAACAGGAACTCCTTATTATCGCACTTCCCTGAATGCCACCCACGTGGGCCTTCCAGGAACCACCAACCAGAAATCCCTCCTCCTCTGGCACTTCCCCAACCAATGCAGGAATTCTCCAGGAATTCCCTGGAGAACTCCAAAGTAGCAGGAGAACTCCAAAGTAGTGGGAGGGGGGCAGGCGAACAATAGGGGTCTAATATACAATTGAATACACAGCTTAACATAACCATCATTATCTCAATGGCTCCCTGGCATCACCTCTCAACCACTACTTCTGGCAAAAATGCCATGCATCATTCCGACTTGGCTGTGGCTCTCAGCAAGACAGGATGCAGAATTATATCATTTTCACCCAATTATCTTTTCACCATAATTCCTTGCCTAAACAGTTATTTTTTGAAGAAGGAATGAGAAATGAAAACTCAAAATCCATGACTGGTGATCCATGACTCCTGAGTGTTGGGATCCCTGACTGTAATGGGAGTTATTCTGTTCTTGACACGTGAAACAGGATATCTTCAAAGTATTGGGCCAATTACCATTTCAAAATCTTTTATTAAAATGTGCAATTCTCATTGTGGGGCCTGGGATTTTGGGGATGAAATTATTTATCTGAATTGTCTTTATTTCCATCTCCATTGGGTATAAAAGGGAGGGAGAATTCACCTGCATATATTTCTTATGGAGTACTGTAGAAATAACTATTGAAGTCCGTACAGCTAGACTTATTTATTTACAAAATGCTCTCATCTATTTACCATATTCTTCCTAAGTGAGGTCACTTCAACATATTCCAAACCTAAAACATTACGAATGAAGCATTAAAACTCAGTGTCAAACACGGACTAGGTTTTCATTTAGTAGAACTTTCTGGGGAATTTTGGAATGTGGAATGGAAAGTCGTCTAATGAGAATGTTTTCTCAGATTACTATACATGAATGCTTCTCATCTACAGCTCCTCACCCTCTCCAATTTTCATCTCTATTCTTCCATACTCATCAGAGAAAACTATAATTAAAGTAACAACAGATGGTTAATAGAGGCTGCTGTTTAAATGAGGATACTAAGCTATGGGCTTTATTTGACAATTACTAGAAAAGCAAACACAAAAGACTAGTCTAGATAATTTCCCAAGTTGAAAAAGAAAGCGTAAGGAAATAAAAAGAGAATGTACAAATTACCTCTCATCAAAATTCTCTAGAATTTTCACCTTGGATTTATTCTGCTTGACCTGACCTCCATTGTGACAAAGCGTGTCTTCTCCTTGCTTTCTAATTATCTGGAACACCAGTGGCTGACATTAATACCAGGCAAGACTATTAAAGTGTATATCAAGGTTGATTAAAGGTCTCAACAAAATTTTTTTTTTCTTTACTTAAAGCCTTCAAAAATACCATTTATAACTTGGGAGACAGAGGCAGAGTGTCACAAGTTTGAGGTCAGCCAAGGCAACTAGGCAAGACTGTGTCTCAAAATAAAACAATAAAGATGAAAATGAAAAAGTCTGGGAATGTAGCTCAATGATAGAGTGCTCCTGAGACCAATCCTCAGTATAACAGAAATTTATAAAAGATTTTGAAAATACTAAGGATATGAAAACATTTATTAAAAATCCACTGGTAACTAATTTCAAGTTTCACGTAAAGCTCAGTGATGGGAAATCTTTTTTCCATACATATTTTTGTACCTTACATTTTGACATGGTGTGTTTCTTAATTATACCTCTCCAATGAACAAATCTAAAAAGTGTTTTAATTCACTTGATTTAAAATTATCAAATGAGAAAAATGGACTTCACAAATGATATGAAATTGTATGCAGCATGGAGCCGTGAAAACCACTGATCACCAACTGTGGACAAAATGCCTTTAGATAAGAAATATACTTCAATAATCAATGTCCAAAAGTCACCTAAAGGTCCTATCCATCTTTCACAAAAGTTGTCCCTTCTTGGGGCAAACTCTTTCCTTGGCTTTTTACATGGCTAATTTCTAAGTCTAGATTTCAAATTACATAACACTTTTTTTTCAGAGATGCTTTTCTGAGCCTAGACACAGTCCCCCTCCAAGTCATGTTATGTTGTATTGATCAATTATTTTGCTTAATGTCATTTATAGTAATTCACAAGTTTATAAGTCTTATACATAATTACATGCTTTGATATGTATTTCTACATTTAAATGAATGCCATTTGTACACTGGTGTGTGCCCAGGATATAATACAGTGCTTTGCATGTAGTCAATAAATAACCATTTTATTTGTTTCCCTAAATATTCTTGGATATCTACTAGGGGCAAAGCCTTGTGGTTGTTTCACACTTGTAAAGGATATAAAGATGTACAATGCCATGCTCCTGCCTCTATGCGTCTTTGTATAATTTAGAAGTTGATGTTATATAAAGCAATAAAATAAAGTAAAAATTGAAGTCACAAGAAAAGAGAACAGAGATTTGACCTGAAATAGAGCTCACAGTTACTGGGGTACTTTTCTTAAGAACTTTTAAGGACAATAATTAACAATTTTCTTTTATTGGTAGCATGAGCAGGTGATTTTTTCCCCCCTTTGGAAGAAGGCAAATAGTGAGCCAATAGACACATTTCTGTTTCTGAACTATTTCCTTTCCTTCCACAACTTGTTTTTTTTTTTTTTTTTTACACCTAAACGGTATTTTTTTCCTTACTTTCTTACATTAATTCCCCTCCTCCCTTTTTTGCAAAGCTGAAGTTTTCATGTTTAGTGGAAATGTATAGGTATCATAGAGAAAGCTGTAAGGCAACTTGGATATTCCAATCAAAATGACTTTCAGTCCTCACAATGACCCATACATTATAAGATGGTGTTAAGTTCTGTGGCCTGATCTGGCTTCCTTCACGATTAAAAAATGTTTAACTTCCAAACTAAGTTCATTTCATATTTCTAAATATGTCTATTATTATTTCATTGCCTTATTAACCTCCTTGCCAAACATTTGTGACACATTAAAAAAAATAAGAATGCGGAATGCTCATGTACAATGATATTTAAACATAATCTGAGATAGATAAACAACCAAATACATTGTCATGTCTAATAAGTCTACTAAAGACTAATGTTAAAAATCCAAGTTTTATATCTGTTTTGATAGATTTACATTTAAGTATTGTATTATTTGAGCTATTATAAATGGTATTGTTTTAATTTCAGTTTCCAAGCATTCAGTGCAAGTATATAGAAATACATTTATCTTTTTTTAAATTTTGTATGCTGTAATCTTACTGAGCTCAATTATTAGTTCTAGTATCTATTTTTAGAAATTTGGGGGAATTTTATGTGCAGATTAATGTCACATCATTTGTAAATACGGAAGATTTTTATTTCTTCCTTTCTGAGTCTATATGTCTTTTTTTCTTGTCTTATCACTGTATTTAGAGTTTCCAATATGATGCAAAATAGTAGAATTAAGAGTGGACATTGATGCTTTAGTCCCAGCTTTTGGGAAAAAGCATCCAGTCATTTGCCCTTAGGAATGATATTAGCTGTAGATTATTTGCACACATTTCTTATCAAATTGTGCAAGTTCTGCTCTATTCCTAATTTCTGGGCACATTTTACTAAGTACCACTTGTTAGTGGGATGAAATTCTTTCTTATATGTTGTTAAAATATATTTGTCAATATTTTCATGAGAAATTTTGCTTCCATGTGTATGAGGGATATTACAGTTCATTGTTTCCGTTTTCTTTTTGCATTTTCTGTGACTGGTTTTGGTACTTGAGCAACAAGTAATGACATCATAATATGATTTGGAAAATATTACCTCCCTTTCTATTTTCTAGAAAATAAAATTATAGTGCTATGATTTAGATAGGTTTGAAGTCTCTCAAAGATTTGTGTATTGTATGTTTAATTCCCATTGTGAGGAATTAAGAGGGCAAAACAAGCTGACCATAGTGATCAGAGATGGGACTTTGAGGAGAAAATAAAGTGAAACTAAAAGAGAATTATCAGAGACAGAGAGGGCATTACCTAACATTTAAAGCAGCATAACACGCCTTCTTGTAGTATACATGGTGAGCACACTGAAATAGAGTAGATCCTGAGCTATGACAGAAACCTCAAGATATTCAAAATAACTTACACCATTCATATTGTAGAATCTAGAAGTCAATAGCAGAAAGATATGAGATAAATCTCCACATAACCGAAAATTAACAATAAACACATAATAAAATAATCTATGGGTCAAAGAGAAGTCTCAAGGAAAATCAAATAGTATGTTGAACTCAATAAAAGCACAACTTATCCAAACATGTGAGACACAGCTATCAATAGTCCTGGTAGTCAATTTATAGCCTTAAAAGATTTTATTAGAAGAGACTAAATGTCTCAAATCAAAAATTTAAGGTTCCACTTCACAACACTAAAAAAGGAGCAAAACAAACCTCAAAAATAAGAAATGATTGAATAAATGAAACAAAAAGCAGAAAGAGGACATAAATTACTAATATCAGTAATGAGCTGGAAGATATCATTATAGATTCTGCAGACATAAAAAGGATTATAAGGTACTGCCATAGTCGACATACATAAATTTGACAGCTTTGGTGAAATGTACAAAATCCTCAGAACACACGCTACTAACACATATTAGACAATAGATTATTTGAGGAGTCATGCAGTTATTATTGAAATTAAATTTGTAATTTTAAATCTAATGAAAAAGAAATTCCTAGGCTTGGATGGTTTCACTGGAGAATTATATTAATGTTTAAAGAATTAGTGCACATACTGCACATTGTTAATAATACCATAGCTCAGACTGGGTAAGTGTTATTGTAAAAAGAGATAAATAAAAGTCTGTTTAGGCCTATGGATCTGGAACTCTAAGGTCAAGGAGCAGCATCTGGTGGAGGTCTTCCTGTTGGCAGAGTCCTGAGGCAGTGTAGCGGAACACAGGGTGAGATAGGACACATTCATATGTGTGCAGATATGTGCACAGGCATGCACACATCTCTGCCTTCTCTTTTTCTTATGAAGTCACCATTATTCAGTGACGAGGGTTCCACCCTGAGGACTTCATATAACTTTAATCACACACAGAGCATGCTGTCAATTCCCAACCACTGTTCAAGAATAACCAAGGAAAGGAACCCTAAATAGTTTCTTAACCTGGGAGTGGAAATTTATACATAAGCAAAGAAGGAAAGCTAGAATGTCTCATAGCTTAATAAATTTAAGTTAGAGACATCAGTCAGAACAGCTGCTTAGCTTAACAGAGATAGTTAAATACAGAAATATATACACAAGTTAATATAAACACATACAGTTCTTTGTTCTGTCAGCTGAGAGGGCCTAAAAGGAATAGTATTGGATTAGCAATAAGCAAACCTTACACACAAATCTTGCTTTCTAGTATAATGCTACAAGGAAAAGAACTGCAAATCCTTAGAGAAACTGATAGAAAGTGTTGGTTTTAGGACTGGATATTGTGGGAGACCAACCTTGCATGTGACTGAGTCACACTCCCCGGCTGGGTGCTGAGGAGCTCAGTCACGTGGCAGAGCTTTCCCCACTCTTCTTGGGTTCAAGGGTCTGTGTCTAATGCATGGGTGTGTCTTGCTACAGCCCCATGGTGAAGCTATGCTCACCTGTTCCTTTGTAATATAACCCCTTGACTGTTTAGGATAGAATCTTTCATGGAAGTGCTTTGTGTGTGTCCCCTTCTCTTACTGTGCCCTTGGGTGTGGCCCACCCAGATGTCAGTCAACCTGCTAACAGTGGACATCATGAGGCTAGACTCAGCCCCCTGAAACCTACCCCCTGGCCTCATTTGAATAGCTTCTCCTCAATAAAAGGGGCAGTGCGTGCTCTTGCTCTCTCTCTGCCTGTGGACCCTTAAGGTCAGAGGAGCCATCACAGTGACCCCAAAGAAAAAGTTATTTGTGTCTCTTCTGTGGTTATTTCGTGCGGCCCAGTTAGCCCAGTTTTCCTGGAGTGACCCTGAGCCTTTTAGTGGCGAGAACAGAAACCCGGCAGGAAATGTAATAAACAAGATTGTTCCAGAGCATGTTGCAGTGCCAGGTAGTAAGGAAATTCTAAAAGACAAAACAAATACTTACATGGATCAGAGTATGCCACAGAAGCACAGGGGTCAACTGAAAGAGCTCTCTTCAGTAAACATCATGAAACAATTGGAACAAAATACATATTATAGTGTTGGATTATAACCCAAAGGAAAAAATCTATATTGTTATAGACGACTGAGTAAATTAATAAATTTTACTGCAAGTGGAAAGGACAAATTTCACTTGCAGGATTTGAAATAGTTTATGTAGGAAGCCTACCCTTAAACAGCAGTCCTAAGTCTCCACTCTTTTTTGTGTGAGTTATACATAATGAATTCCTTCCAAAGAATAGAACACAGAGGGAATTAAAAAAAAAAAAAAAGACTAACTTTCCAGTGGAGACATACAGCATTCCTTTAGTCAATTGATGGAGGTCAATCTCAAAAATGGTAAACCATGGGAATGGTAGGTATCCTTGTGATGATGTGATGAATTTGGCACATTACCCCTATGGTCATACTTTCCAAAACTTATAGCACTTATTTGTTCTGAGACTGCTGTTGTGTCTGAGAAAGACATAAGCCAGATACCAACAAAGAGGCATCCTACAAAAGGCTAGAACTACTCCTCAAAATTGTCAACATTGTCAACAACCATTCTGAAGAATTGTCACAGTGGAGAGGAGCGTAAGGAGACATGAAACCCAAATTCAGTGTGGAGTCCTGGCAGGGATGGTCAGAAGGAAGACATTAGGTAAGGAGTAAGAACATGAGATTAAAGAATGGATTTTAGTTAATACTAACGTACGGGTGACACTTCCCTTACTGTGACAAATTCACCATACCAATTTAAGACATTAATAACAGGGAAAAATCACAGGGGGTACATTAGAATTCTGTCTACTCTATTGTCAATTTTCATGTGAGTCAAAGATGGTTCTAAAAAAGTAAATCTTCCGGGGAAAAAAAAAAAAAAAAGGGATCCTTGTCAGAGAATTCTAACATCTCTGTTACTTTGCTCTTGGTGTCTGTTAATTATCTTTTCTCAACCAAGTTATTTTCATAGGTCTTTCTATGACAGGTAATTAAAAAATATTAACCTAGAATTTAGAGGCATGATCCAGGTCTCATTTAAATCTTCTGTGGAAGCAGGATTCCTCTGACACAGCTCTGGTGAGGAAGATGGTGTCAACTCATTATTGCCAGCTAAGAGTAGAAATCTAGGTCTGCGTGCAGTGTCCCTTAACACCCAGCGAGAAGGACTTTACTGAGAAGGGTTGGAGTTGCTAAGTCTCCATGTGGGAGCAGAGGGTGGCACCACAGGGTGAAGGTCCTGGTTACCCCAGAGTGGTTGTGGAAGTCCTGGCTCTCCTTTGCTGGCTTGGGGGAAAGAGTGTGGGAGGGCTGGGGGAGCTGTTTGTCAGCTCTGCCATCATTCAGCAGGAATGAGGGTGGGTGGTGGAGTGTCACTATATAGGCCAAAGACAGTAGAACTCTAAGATCACTCCCCACTGGAAATGTTCAAGCAACTTTTGGACTAGAATATGGAAGGAAAAACTGTATATCTGAAATCCAGTGACTGTGATCATGTCATATTTGATTTGAATTTTAATCTGTAAAAATTTTTTTTTTCCAATTTTACACATAGAAGAAACTGGCTACTCTCTTTCTTGAGAAACAAAATGAGAGATGAGTCAAAGTCTGTACATAGAGGTGGTTCCAAGATGGGGAGATTGTTGGCTTCCTGTTGCTTAGTTGGATGCTTGTTTGGGCAAGAGACACATGAATCTGTGGCTGGGTCTGTCTGAGGAGATAAGAAGGGTAAGCTGGGTCACGGGCAGTGGGCAGTTTGGGAAGAATATAGGAATTTCCCACGGATGGAGTGGTAGCCAAACTTGAGCCATCTGGCCTCATTTTGATCTCCAAACTTGGCATCAAGGAAATGTGCAGTAGGGAGTCCATACTATGCAATAATTTCAGTATGCAGCCAGCAAGAGAGGCAGGCCTTAATGGTTCTGCCATTTAGAGGACAACAACGGTATTGGTAAAGGCAAAAGAAGTGGTCCCATGCGACAGCATTAAAACCTTACACAGTTAAGTAAGGAGAGATATCAATCAGGCCTCTCCCCTCTGAACTGAACTAGGAAGGATGGGGGTAGGGGGCAGACAGAGAGCTCCTCTCACTACACAGTATTTTTCAGGGCAAACTTGAGGTATTGGCATGGAAGCGGAGGTGGGTGGGAGTTGTGTGGATGTGGCCTATGGTGAGGAAATGAGTTTTAAATTGAGTTTGATTTTGAAGCATTAAAGTGCACCACATTTTAATAACTGCCCATGAATGGGTTAGATTTTAAAGCTCTTAACATGGTCCAAATTTTAATATCTCTGAATGAATAGAAAACTGAAAATTACATGATGTCATAAGTGGATAGCTATGTGAAATCCAACACTTTCAATCTGAAAAGTTATCTAAAGTCATATTTCTGTTTCTGTATTTGTTTGATTTTTTTTGTCATCTTCTCATAACTATCAGTTTTGTGAAACATGGCATAAGTCATTTCACCCCTAAACCCTATCAGGTTGAGCCTCTGATAAACTAGTTACTGAATAAAGGATATTAAAGACATGGACTATTTTTCTTATTCACCATTAAGTTTGTGACTGCATGACTGTGTTGGTTGCGACCAAAGGGATGCGTGAATGTATCTAATGCTGTTTATTAATATAGAAGAAAGTTATTTTTCATGTTCAGTGAGGGCCACTGAACATAATGCTTCTATTTTCCATCCATCTTCCTGTTTACAAAGCAGACTGGAGTATGATTCCCTGCCATGACTGCCATTCTCCTTGACATTTCACTTACCTGCTTTTCTCTCCCATTGCTCTGCCTTTGAGCAAGTGTGGGCATTGGGTAGTAGATCAACTTAATAGCTGGGACATCTGGTGCAGCCTGACAGACAGATTGTCTGCCTACTTGGACCCTCTGCATGAGTGAAAAACTATCCCAACTTGTTTCTGCAAAGTGGAGCTGACCTGATAAAAACCTTTCCTCGGAAGACGACATTACTTCTCTCCCAAGAACAAAACAGCAGTGGTGCAGCATCAGAGAGAAATAAAAAGGAGAACTCAACATTGGCATGACAGTGTTGCCATTTGATTTTGTTAAAAAAAATCAAAATAATTTTAATGCTAATCTCCACATTGTGAAATAATCTCAAAAATTCTGAAAAACTAAAAATAGTATAAAGAATACCTTTCTGCTTTTTCCTTCTATTTTTCTTCTATTATTGTTAATTTATTATTGTTAATTATTATTGTTAATTTTTCATAGCATATATGCTTATTATTTTTCAGAAACACTTGAAAGTAAGTGATGCCTCTTAGCTCTCTTATTATTTCCTAAGAATAAGAATTTTGCATACATGCCACCCATTCAGTTAAAATATTCATAAATTTGACACTGTGCTTCTGTCTAAACTATCATTTATATTTCTCTCTTGTCAGTTGGCCTAATAATATACTTATAGCATTTTAAACTCCAGAGTTCAATCTTCAATGAGGAGTATAGTATCTGAACAAATGTATAAAATTGTGTGAAATTAACTTATTACTAAAGTGTAGTTGTACTGAAGAAAATTGGAAGTAACAAAAATGTCTGCCACATGTTATATATGCCTTTTCCATGAAAATGATAGTTATGAGAAGATGACATAAAAATATCAAACAAATAAATAGAAATATGACTTCAGAGAAATTTTTTCTGGTCTAGTCTATCTTCTAAAAGATCATTATATTAATAGGTTAATTATGAAAGTTTTCGGGTATATTTGTCCATCAAAAGGTCCAAATATAATCTGAAATTCATTTCATTATCAGGAACAAGACTGTTTCTGGTTTGTGAATCCCAGAGCATAATGGGTCCATTGGATCTGATTTTATTTTTCATCAATTGATCCAATATTATCTTTTATAGTATTTTTGGAAGAACATGTACTGGAGGAACATACCTTAGCAGATGCTAGGTGATGTTACCCATGGATCATATAGTAGAACCACATCTCAAAGGTGGAGGTGCAGTCTACAACAAAATAGTCATATCTTCTCCTCCTATGTTCCCATACTTCTTAAAAAATTTTTTAAAAAATTGTTGTAATTAGTTATTCATGATAATATAATGCATTTATGCACTTTGATATATCGTACATAGATGGGATATCATTTCTCATTTTTCTGAGTATACATGTTGCAGAATCATATTGGTCATGCAGTCATACATGCTCCTTTTAATATGACTTACAGCTTCTCTCAATTTTCATTCTTTTGTTCAGGCTTGTGTGACATTAGCAAATGTGACTTTAAAAAAAATGACATGGTAAACATGTTGGTTTACTTTGAATTTCTCTTCTCTAGAGCCCTGAAACTTCCATGTTTTAGATCCCTGGTACTATTGCAACACAGTACCACAAAACAGGTAGATTTTTTTTAAAAAATAGCATATACATATTCTTTAACACTTCTGGAGGCTAGAGGTCTGAAGTTGTGGGGTTAGCAGGACTGGTTCCTTCCAAGGGTTATTAATAGTATTCTGTTCTTAACATTTCCCTAGGTTCTGGTGGCTCCTAACAGTTTTGCCTTTTTTTGATTTGTAAAGGTGTCACTCTAATCTCTTCCTCCACCTTCACATTCTTTTCTTCTCCTTGGTGTGTCAGTATAACTTCTCCCTTTTTTATAAGGATGCCAGTTGCTAGATTTAGGCCTACCCTAATCCAGTATGACCTCATCTTAATGAATTGCATCTGTAAATAGCTCATTTCTAAATAAAGTTACATTCTGAATGTCAAGGTGGACAAGATTTTGGGGGAACACTATTCAACCCAATTTACACCAAGTGAAGAAGCACGTTCTAGCTTGCCAGAGGATTCCAGTATATGCTGGAATCCACAGAGATGAAGCAGACTCACAAGCATCTGCTTTCCATATTAAGGCATATAAAACAAATCATCCACCCACCATCCAGCCCATCAGATAACCACAGGTGTTTGAGAAGAAGCACCTAGTCAACTCTCAGCAGAGAGTTGTTGTAAAGTGTATTATTTCTTCGTAGGAAAAACTAATGTAGCTGTGTTAGAATCTTGGGTTTATGTTTGATATCATGTCAACTTGAAACAGAGAGCACAGCTACAGTCTGGTTCCCTTTGCAAATTTATGAACATCCTCCTCATAGATGTCCAATAGAGAAATGAATATTTAAAAAGTCAGTGCTGAAGATACTACAGTACTGCTAATTATATCTCCAGGAGAACCATACACAAGGGCAAAACATACATGGAAGCTATACCTGAGATCTTGATCATGTGTAAAGATTGACATCCACATTTGTAATTCTTTCAACTGAGTTCCACCAAAGCTTCTGACTTCATGGTGTCCCGGAATAGGGAATCGTTACCTGATCTCTATCCCAAAGCATTTCAAAACCAGAATCATTTTGGTCCAAGATGCTGACACAATGGTTGAACATATTCCTACTCAGTTCTTTATCTCTTGAATTCTGGACTTCAGAACACTGAGGTGAAAGTATGAGAAAATGGATATAAGACTAGTTGTGATGATCATTCATATATAGGACAACATTAAAAATTTTCTCAAAGAATCTCCAAAATAAGACCCACTTTTAATGATCACGTAATTTTCTACAAAATAATACTAGTTAACTAGAAGGAAAAAAAAGCAACAAGTAAAAAAAAAAATCTATGTTAACTTTTATTCATTAATTTTTGACGAATCATATTTGTATTTATTTAGGAGGAGCAGTACGACAATTTGACACAACTATACAATGCTTGATAATCAAACCAATATAACTGGCATTCCCATAACCTCAAATATTGTCACTTCTGCATGTTGGGAAACTTCAAACTCTTTTCTCTCTGGTTATTTTGAAATATGTAATTAATTATAGTATACTATAGACCTGTTGTACTATACATTAGAATTATCTCCCCTCAACAGTGTTTCATAACCCATTATCCACCATCTCATTTTTTTCCTTCTAGCCTCTAATGACCTTTATTCTGCTTTTTACTTCTACATTGTCAACATTTTGTAGCTCCACAAATGAAGGACACCATGATATTAATCTTCCTATGACTGACTTATTTCTCTTAACATGTTTTCCAGTTTTACTCATATTGCCACAAATGGAAGGATTTATTCCTTATATGGCTGAATTTTATATGTATACACACACACACACACACACACACACATATTCCAGATTTTTAATCCACTTATCTCTCAATAGACATCTTAGTTAATCAATGTATTCCTATTAAGAATAGTGCTGCAATAAACAGGAACAAGCAGGTGTCTCTTTTATATAATTATTTCATTTCCTTTGGATACATATTAATAGTGGGATTGTTGGATCATATGATAATTCTCTTTTCAGTCTTTTGTGGAACTTCCATACTGATTTTCATGATGGATAAAATAGATTTGTTAATTTATATTCCCACCAAGAGTGTATAAGAGATAGTGCCTCTGTCTCTACATCCTCGTCAGCATGATATATACCTCTTACCATATGAAAAATTAACTAAAAATGGATCAAGGACCTAAGTATAAAACTTCTAGCTATGAAATTACTAGATACAAAAAGGGATACATGTCAAGTCTTGGGACAGGCAAGAAGTAAAAAAAAAAAAAAAAAAATATATATATATATATATATATATATATATATATACACACACACACATACATATATATATATATACACACATACACACACACATACACACACAGAGATATGTATATATATTTTATATATATAAAATACATATATAATGTAATATATCTATATTATATCTATATCTATCTATCTATCTATATATATATATATATATATATATATAGAGAGAGAGAGAGAGAGAGAGAGAGAGAGAGAGAGAGATCTCAAAAAACACAGGCAAAGAAAGCAAAGCCAAACAAATAGGTTTATGTCAACCTAAGAAGTTTCTGCATAGCAGAGGAAACAATCAACATTCAACAGAAAACTTATAGAATACGAAAAAATATCTGCAAAGTACTCACCTGATAAGGGTAACATCTAGAATGTACAGGGACTCAAACCTCTCAAAGGCAAAAAAAAAAAAAAACAAAAAAACAAAACTGACCTAAAAATGAGAAAATTTTCTAAATTGATGTTTTCAAAAGAAGATATCCAAGTGGTCAAAAAGCCTATGGAAAAAAAATGCTCAGGAAGGAAATGCAAACCTTGACTGTAATGAGAGATATCTCACCTCTGAATGGCTATTAGGATCACTTCCATTTTAAACAACAGCTTGCTTTTATTACCTTAAAGTGTTTAAGGGGAATGTTTAAAAGGTCATAATCATACAGGGAACTAAAAAGAATATCAATAATAAATGTCATTGTTCAAAATATAATTTATGACCAGTAGCAGGAAGGAAGCAGCTTTGCCAACATGTCTCTGTCCTTTCCGGCTCCCTGGGGTGTTTCCTGTGTATCTTCCTTATCTATCTTGCAGTATTGCAGCTCACATCTTCAAAATGGAAGCAGATTTTTGAATATATAGTATTTTCTAAAAATAAGTCCCAGAATTAATGAAGTATACTTTTGACCTAGTGTATTATCATTAATCAATTGGAGAAGTCCTGATATATATATATATGTATTCACATACACACACACACACACACACACACACACATACCATAGTGAGATGGTGGATAATGAGTAACAAAACACCTACATATAGGTGTATCTGTATTTTTACAGATATATTTGTATACATGTATATCTACATGCAAAATTCTTATGGGTGACTAAATCACAGAAGGCACAGTAAATTAAATAATGAAAGAGAAATAGAGAAAAAGGATATATGCTTAGATGGTGGAGCAAAAACATTAAGAGGCTACCCATCTGTCTGTATGGTTTTGAAGCATCCCTGACAGGTGGCAGATACATGGAAGGATGACCTCTGGAGAGCCTCTTCCAGAACTGTGAATAAATGAAACTGAGCAAAAGCAAAGTTAATAGAGTAATTAATTCCTCCTCTGATTATGTCTCCTTAGTTTTTCTCCCTAGATATTTAAAATAATTATATTAAAGGGGAGAGGAAGGGGTTTTTAGAATAATTATTTCTGCATTTTGATTGGCTATTTCTCAATACAAGAAGGAAAAAGGCCCTTATTCTTGAAAGAATGTGATTAGGAGAGATGTTATTAGAGTAATTAATTCATTGCTGTGATTGTTTCTTGTTCGTTAGCACAAACGTGGGAGAAAGAAGTTTGAAAAAGACTTCATTGAGTTTGTGTTTCTGAAATGCACTTTAAGAAATCTTTGAAAGCTTGACTGTAAAAGGGAAATGTTTATGGATTTCTTCAGTTTGATTTCTATTATAAAATGTAAGAAAAGTGACTATGCTTATGGTATGTTCTGCACCTTCCGGTGAATGTTCATATTTGATGTTTCTCAAGTGCTTAAATTTGGGTTAGGAATAAGTTCATTTAGAATTTCATGCTCACCTTTCCATATACAATGGGAAGAAACACAAGATTCTTTCATCAGGAATATGGACAATTCTAAAAGCAAATGTGATTTAAAACATCAATAAAATCAAGGAAAAAGTGAAACCCTCCTTTCTAAATCTATGGATTCTATCAAGTCATTAATCAAAAACAACTTTTTAATATGCATCACAAGATAGAGTTAGTAATTGTCTGTGGAAAGATTTGTGATTTTAAGATGCTAAGTTGTATAATAATAACAAAAAAATGGTGATCTCAGGACAGGTTTCTTTCATTTAGAAAAGAAAGGTTGAAAAGATTGAACAGCTGACATGGTTTCAATGTTTTTTTCTTCTTTATTTGTAGTACTGGAGATTGAATCCAGTAGCATGTGTGCACATACACACACATAAACACACACACACACACACACACACACATACCAGGCAATCATTTTACCTCTAAGCTACATCTCCAGCTCTTTTTGAAAATTTTATTATGAAATGGAGTTTTGGCGAGTTGCCCAGGATGACCTTGTGTTTTCCTGTCTCAGTCTCCCAAGTAGCTGAGATTACTGGCATGTGCCACCACAGCTGGCTGGTTATGCATTGAATATTACCCCCAAGGGTTCATGTGTTGGGAGCTTGACCTTCGATGTTGGGGTATTGGGAGATGGTGTAGAATCTTTAAGTGAGGCCTAGGGGGAAGGAGTTAGTTCATGATGGGCACTGCTCTCAGGAAGATTTGAGATAGCTTTCATGGAACCTTGTTTAATTCTCATGGGAGTGTTGTTATTAAAAGCAATCCTGGTTCTCCCTGAATTCATATATTTCCATGTGATATCTTTCTCTTGCACATGCTCCTGCCATGATGCAATATAGATGGAGAGTTGTCTCCAGAGCCATCACTATTTCTCCAAAACTGCAAGCCAAATGAACTTCTTTTATTTATGAAGTACCCAGCCTCAGGTGCTGTGTTATAGCAACAGAAGACTAATACACCTATTAAAGACAAAGCCCATATATATATATTAAATATATGTATATTCAATGAATATATTCTCTATTATCTCTCCCTCATATCCTCTATTCATCCCCTTTCTTCCTCTTCCACTTTCTTACTTTCCCTGTTTTGGCAGAGGTAGAATAGAGTGCTCCTAAGCCTGCCCTTATTTATGACAAAAGTGCGAGGTTCATCCAAAACTATTCAAAGGAGAGTTTGGCTCCCGTGTAATAGGATGTTCCTAAATAATGCCAAAGCTAATAATAAATCATTCAAGTCCAGCAGCTGTTATTATAACTTTGAGCAACCTGGTTGCCTCTGTTCTGACTCTTGCTGCTTGTTGTAAATGACTCAATTTTCAAGATTTGAGCAGATGTCAAGAGGAAAACTTGGCATATCTAAGCAAGATCTGTGCAGCTTTTGAAACAAGTTGATAAGTCCTTTAAAAAGTACTATAGAGACCAGGTTGTTATAGCAGCTTTTGCAGACCCAGAGATGGATCAGAGACCAGGAGCATAGAACATTGGACAGAAAAACACGGAGACCATCTTGTCCAAGAAAACATCTAATCTTGGCTTCAGCTTTTTCACCTCAGATCTGAGGATGAAATCTGAGATGTACATGTATAATATTGTTCACCTTATGGTGCTATGAGGTTGAATGAGGCAAAGAACTGAAAAGTGTTTTATAACTTGGAAAATTCAATGCATGCAATGATGATTTGTTGTTCTTGCTTCTATTTTGATTAAAGTCTGTTTTTATTTGTAGGGATTTAAAAAAAAATATTCCCATGGTCATGCATAATATGCTTAGAAAGACTGAAGTCTTAATTCTGCATTAAAAACATATTGACATTATCCCAAAACATATAACACAGGCTAAAAAAAGAAACTAACTGGATGGAAAAAGAAAAATCTATCCAGTGACTAGTATTTAGAACATCTCATTGGGGAAATCTGCAAAGTGGTCTCAGTATTGATCACTTGCATTTTTGGAAATCATGAAACTTATGATTCAGGGATATGGATAATAAAAATTAAGGATAAATGGTAAGAGGTCAACAATTCAAACAAACCCAGGTAACTTCCAGGAGTTAAATCCAGGTAATACAACATACACCATAAGGAATTGTACACAATTCACAATTCCCACATATACATATTCTCCTGGAAGCATGTGAAAATATTCTGAAAATGGAAGAAATTTTCCAGTGTTTGTTTGGGGTAAAAGACCTGACGGGGTTGTACTGATGTTGCTTCTCGGAAGTCTTCCTGAGCCTCTTCAGTATGGAGGCTCCTAATCAGAAACCAGGCAGAGAATATGGTTTTTGGTAAAATTTTCAAATTCTAGAAACAGCAGTGGAACCAGTATGGGAGGGTAAAAAAAAAGTCTGTGTACCAGAGACTGAAAGGATGTATCTGCTTCTGGAGGCCCCAATGCCTTCAAAATCCAGAAAACAACACACCAAAACAAAACACAGAAACCTGGGCTGGTGTAAACACATGATTGAAAAGAACCTGCCTTGGATGAAACTTGCTAAGCAGGGAAGGCCTGTATTTCTAACTTGCTCTTCTCTATCTTGAGAATGGGATGTACAGTTTCTGTGATTTCAACCACCACGGAAAAAGAACTGGGTTCTTGCATTAGTACATGAATGTTTTCTATGAACAGAAAGATGGCTGCCACCAGTTATTTAGGCTTTTAAATATTCTTTCAACAACACTCCCCACTCACTGTAAAACGGCTCATTTACAAAACTGCTCTTTCCTTTCTTGTGAGATTTCCCCCAAACCTCTACAATAGAGTTATCCATTATTGTAGGAAAGCTTTATGCACAGGGAGAAGAACAACAGCAGCACAGAAAATCTGTATCCTGACTATGGCTGAACAATAGAACAGAAGGTGTTTTTCTGAACTCTGAACAATGGGCATGTAAGGATAATTTCAGTTGCAGAGCTAAGCAGTTTGGATTGACAACAACATAAATCAGCTTTGACAATGCATCCCCTCAGCCAAGTTCACTCATTCATCCAAATTAGAAAACAGAAGCTCAGAAGCATGGTACTAGCTATTGAAGGGGAGAAAACATGTTTGGGAAAATTACTTGTGGGTAACATTCTAGACAGGCTATAAAATGATGTAGGACTTGGCTGGGCAATTAACAGAAGCACCAGTTTTTTGTTTTTTTTTTTTTTATCTAGATGTATGATTTAATTGTGTGTGTGTGTGTGTGTGTGTGTGTTCTTAATACATGCAATTGTTTGAGAGATGATGCCAAGGAGAAACTAAAAATAGGCTTGGATTTATGGTGCTGAGAGTAGAGTTGGGAAACTTGGCATATTTGATAGCAGGGAGAGAGAGAAGGTTGGAGAATAATTAAACAATCTAGCACAGATGCCAAGGATTGATACTGGATAATAAATGTTGCACTAGAAACAATAGTCGCAGGTCCTTTTTACTCAGCCAGCAGACTGTGAATAGAAGAAGAAATTAATGATATTCAACACAATATTTAAAAAAGACAACCCTCCCCGTATGCTACCTTTCTCTCCCATAAATGAGAATTGCAGAAGAAACACATTCAACTCTCAACACTCGTAGGTTGTCACCAAGAATCACCAGTAAACCGCTGCAGAGCACTAGATGACTGAACCCATGGAGCACAGATCATTGCAGTTAATCATTGCAGGTTTCACATATAAGACATGTTGGCGCGTAGGACATTAATTTTCGTTGCGTGGATATTCAGCTTTCCCCCATCTTTTCCCAGAGATACTCCTCAGACCTTGCCTAGAAAACAACCCCCATGTTCTTATTAATATTTTCAGTTCTAATTACACCCTTCCCACTAGTTATGGAATTAGGTTTCCAAACATCAAACCAGGTCACTGTCATTAATTTGGCTTCTGAAGGCCATACAGTAACAAGTCCAAGTTCTTGGTGTAGAAAACAAGAAGCTTCGTGACCTGACTCCATCTCATTTTTCAGCAGCGGCACTAGGGTGGAAGTCAGAAGGTGCAACACAGTTCCTGGCTGCTGATAATGAGCAATGTGTCCTTAGAGAAATCCTTAGCTTTCAGGGTGAAATCGCACCCATATGTTAAAAAGGAAACCCTAGGAAGGATCAAGAGTAGAAAGATAGGGAAGGATGGAGGAAATGCAAGGAGGGAATTAAAAAAAAAATAGATTTAAGTTAACACTATGAACTGGCACTGAATTTTTCCATTTTGGCTTTTTGATTAATAATCTCATGCTTTTTCTATCCTTCTTCTCTGTTTAGAATGAACCATCAACCTTCTACACCTATGAAACCCCTATATGTATTTACAAATTCACCTCTGAGGCCACTTTCACAATGAAATCTTTAATTCCTTAGATAAACATGAATTTCCTTCAACTCAGCTCTACTATCATGCTAGCAGCAATTTTTCTATCAACTGTACCCATAGTTAAATGATTTCCTAGCCAGCTTTCTCTGGTGGTCTGTGTGCCTAGAATATCTCTTTGTGAATAGTTAGTAAGACGAATGAGATGGTGTCTACACTGGGTAATTGGAGAATGAGTACTTGGTATAGCAATTTTGCTCATGTCACTTATGGCACACATACACAAAGATGCAGTTTGCTTTCCTGTAGCCCAATGAACCAATATGAAATAATACTGGAGGACAAATTAGATCAGATGATTGGCAGCTCATTCTATACCTTGCTTATTGCCACTTATTTCAACCCCCTTCCAAGCTCATGAGTTCTGTTTCAATTTGGAATCCTAGAAAATTTGTTCAGGAAAGAAATTTGGAGCTGACCTATTACAGTGTCTTCGTTTAGCAGAAGTGAAAAATTGTGGCCAAAAGAAATGAGGTCCTATTCCTGTTGGTGGTAGTGCAGAGTTTGGTGATCCCTTCTTGATCCTTTCTAAAACCCTCTTTGTCTCCCCCTTCGGGAGCTTCCATCTCACCAAGAAACCTCTTCTTGGGAAAGATGGAGCTCATCTCAATTTTTGAACTGTCTTTGTGTAGCTGCTCACCTTCTGCAAGCTCCCTGTAAACACTTCTCCATGGGAATCACCTTGTGGTTTATCATAGGGCTCTTCTTGGTGTAAGAGTGTACAGTGCTTTGAGGGAGCTCTGGGAAGTCACCCCAGGTGTCAACAGGAGAGGAGAAGACTTGCAATGGACCAGTATTTTATTTTATTTTTTTATTATGTCACTCTTCCCAACATCATTGTATTAGGTTCTAAAAGTACTTAATACTTCAAGGAAACATAATATGTAAGAAAAGAAAATAAGAGGGTAATTTTTTTTTTTTTTTAGAGAGAGAGAGAGAGAGAGAGAGAGAGAGAGAGAGAGAGAGAGAATTTTTTAAAATATTTATTTTTCAGTTTTCGGTGGACACAACAACTTTATTTTATTTTTATGTGGTTGTGAGGATCGAACCCAGCGCCCTGGCAAGCATGTTACCGCTTGAGCCACATCCCCAGCCCAAAGAGGGTAAATTTTTAAATAGTATAATTATCCTGCCTCTAATGAAATGCTCCAAAACTAAAGCCTCTTCAAATGGTTTTTGTGGTATATATGTTTCAGTCCTTAGTCTTAATGCTTTGTCATGCTTCCTAATAGTTTACTCTTTCCTGTTTATACCTCTTGTGCAGGAATAGTCTTTAGAGGAATACTGGTCCTTACCCAGAAAGGGTAATTCTTATCTTTCTCTCACAACTCAACCCACAGCCTTATACGTATATTTTACCAAAATCTGAATTATTCTACTAAGAGAATATTGTCACTAAATTTACATCCAAAGATGTGATATTTTTCTGAAGATAACTGTGAAATACCTATAGTATCAGTGTCAAAAACTGCTAGATGCCTAGTAAACCCAAAACCTGCTTCCAATTTCCTTCTTGCTAACTGAATTCCAATGTATTATATTCTAAGACAATGTATTATATTCCAAGACACCATACTCACCTTTCCCCCAAAACAAAACAAACAAACAAAAAAACCACCAACCAACAACAAAACAGCCAACAAACAAAATAAGCATTGCCAGGTGACATTAAGCAAAATCTAGTTGACCAGAGCCTGCAAGAAAGGCTACTGTCATGCAGATTAACTCTGATCTCAGCTGGCATCCCTTTCTTCCAACCTACAATGCAGACACAATGCCTAGAGGTTTTGCAGGTATAAAGAGGCCAAAAGTTAAGAATGTCCTCAGGAATAATAATAAGAGAGGTATTGTTGTAGTCACTACACTAATCCTGACCTTCCACTTTTGAATACCTTGTAATTAGAGATAAAACAAACTCTGTATGGTTGATTCATACATAATGGGCTTCTTTTACATGAAACTGAACCTTCAGTTGCACAATGCATGCATGTATGGAAATAGCACCATGGATCCTATTAATTTACAAGATTAATACAAATTAGCAATTATAACAAAAAAGGAAAATTCAGATAAACTTCCAGAAAGAAAAACAAAGATGGAGGATTCTAGGAGAGATTAATCTCTCCTATAGTATCAAAAGGTTCATGCATTCAGTCTCTGGTAGCAACATGTTAACAGCAACTGAGTCTGGTTATCGTCTATAAAAATAATGAAGGTAAGGGAAAAGAGTGTCCATCACATAGACTTAAAAACCTGAACTATCATACTTTCCATTAATTTCAAATCACTCCAGACACAGGAGCATCACCCATTACCCTAGTCAAGAGCCACTAAAACCCCAAAACAGAGTCAGTTAACCAATTACAATTTTTTTTTTAATTTTTCCAACAGGAATACATAAAATGTATTTTTATTTCTGTTTGGCAGATGTAGTATAGGAGACTTCAAACATTAGTCTTAAATAAGTATTTAAATTTTATTTAGTTATCATTTATGAATTCAAATTTATATCTGCTGGCCAAACAATCTATTTTCCAGTGTGCTCTTAAAGTAACCTTGAAATGTTATAAAAGATGGGAGAAAGTGAAAAATGGAAATGGTCTACTGAACATAAGGTATGGTTTGCTCTTAGTGTCAGACCCCTGTCTTTACTACCAAAGATGTTGGGAGATAAAACTACAGAAATAGCGAAGGGGTACCAATTGCTCTTTTAAAAAATAAAGATGTAATTAAATGTAGACTTCTTTTTTCCCTCACCCAGATAATCAGACAGTGCTGAGCAAATACAATGAGGAGCCATTCCTGGTTTTTGTATAGAAACAACATTTTTCAAATAAACACCTGTGTTTTGTTATACATGTAACTTGGTTTAATAATAAATTTAGAGACTGAGCATAGTAATATGTGACTACTGAAATAGGAATGCACAAGAACAGAGAGTATGTAGTGGATAAAAAGGATATGGGTTATTCGGAAAAATTCCAGCAGGATTTGGAGAAATGGAAAAACCTTTAGTGGTTATGTGGGCCCTTTTTAAAACTCAGAACTAGTTAATTGTTTTCTACAATTGAAAATTCACAAAGGAATTTTAAGTATGTTTTAATTTTATGCAAAAATGCCTAAATAAGCTCTTAGTAAAGTTTACATAGTTTTCATTGAAGTGATATTTTTATTAAAGATTATCTTCTAATTATTTTATTAATCTCCCCAAGTATTGCATTGTTCCAGATATCAATGTAAAGATACATAGATTGAGGCTACCCTATTTAAACATTTACATTAATGTTGAGGTTCCCCTTTTGAAAAAGTTTAGAAAATAAAATATATTTTTTTCTAATCAGGTTTACAACTGATTAGGTTATGATAATGGCAGAGGACAGACAGATATGAATGGAGGGAACACAAGGTCAAGGGAATAATTCTGTAAAACAGGCCCACTGTGCTGACCTCCATGTGCTTTCTTTTTCTGAGAAACAATTTACCTACAGCCCTGCCTGGCTCAGGTGAACAGGTTATGTCACATTCCTCAGCAAATGACCTGTTATTTGCAGGAGAAATGCAGACCTGAAATAATGCCAATAAGAGGAACCCAACTTACGGTGAAGATGAAGACTTTTGTGAACCTTTTGATAGACCAGATCCCAAAACTCAGGGGGATAAGGATAATTCCACCTAACTATAAAATCTATAAGAATTACAGTTAAGAATTCAATTAGTACTAGTCAGCATAGGCCAAGGTGACCTATAGTGGTCATGGCAATGGGAACGGGAAGTCTGATGTCATCCTAATATCATTCAAAAGTCAAGAGGTGGACCTGGGCAGGACTCTCTAGAAACTTCTCTGGGATCCCCAATAAAACTGGAATGCAAGAGAAGCACACTGTCCCTTTCCTGTCTGAGAGGACCCACTTGATATTAACTCATTGCAAGAATCAGGGTTTGGGAGGGGGGTGGTGTCTTTATGCTGCATCAGTTTCCCAAAAGACCCCAGCTCTGTAACAATATGCATAATTTATATATAATAATACATAAAAGGTACGACAGATGGGAATATATTATTTTTTTTCATTTACAACAATATCTAGAGAAGTACAAAATAAAGCTTATCTTTCTTCAAATATGCAGCAAAAAAAAAAAACAAAACTATATTCACATGTCCACACCTGTTCTTCCCTGATCCTATCCTCTTCACATTCCTTTTATAAGGTGACCAGTCCTACTGCCAGATATTTGATCATGATCTCTTACAGGAAATGTAGTGGGACACAGGATGCCACTTGCCACCCTGTGAGCTCCAGGTAAATGGCCTAGGAATAGATACCTGAGAAGGGAACAATCAGATGGTCTCTCTGAAATCAGTTTGAGTTGATATCTGAAGTCAGCAGATATAAAGAGAGCTGGGTACAGGCTGGGACCAGAGCTCCTGAAAACGAATTTGCAGGTTTTTACCCTGTGCCAGGACATCTGGTCTCAAATCCATCCTGCGTTTCACTCGCCAAGCTGTGTTTGCTAGAGAAAAGTTAACCTTTTCCTGAGTGCTCCAGAGGCACCATGTGAGCTCAGGATACCTGGGATAGAAAGACATGGTTGGCATCTTTTCAAAAAGAAGCAGAAAGCTCACTGCAGAAAGATGAGTGAAGCAGGCATAGAATCACACCAGAGATAAAGGACCAAAAGGTGCAAAGAGAGAGGAATCAAAACAATGTGAATCTGGAAGCAGGAGAGTCTCCAGGGAGGCAGCAGTGTAGGTAGGAAGCTCTCTTGCTGATTACAGAGCCAGGTAGTGCTCCACTTCTGTCCAAACCCTTGGTTTCTGTGAGTGGTAGTTTGCAAAAGCAGCCACATATTTTTCTCCCTTTCTCTGTTCTTCTGACTGACTTAGGCCCATAACATATGGAAAAGGTGACACTGTGCCACCTCCAGGTCCAGACCTCCAGAGGCCCGTGCATTTCTGTCCTTCTCCTGAGAGCTCTGCCAGCCACCCTGTGGACAAAGCTGGGTTATTTACGGATACGATAAAACAGGTGGCCAAGTTGTACCCATCACATCAGCCAAGAGCCACTAATCCCCAGAAGCCGAGTCAGTTAACCAACCACAAGTGTGTGCTGGAGCTTGTCCATGACAAAGAACAAAGCAAACAAACATCCTGCAGTGCCCAGTGCAACTTTCTGACCAGCGAAAGCATGGTACAAAGCAGAGACAGGCACGGTGTTTCTGAAAAGAGCCAGAAAGTAAATAAATGAGACTTTATAACTCTTTAAAAACATAAAAACCATCCCTCTCTCTTGGGTTGTGCTGAAACTGGTTATGGGATAGATTTGGCCTGTGGGTTGAAAAGGGCTGACCCCTTGTCTATAGAAAAGTTTGATGTTTTAAGTTATGAAGTGGCTTACTTTGCAGTAGAAGCCTACTGATATATTATAAAATACTTTTGACACTTAAAAAATGGACCTTTTCTGCCAAAATCCTCTTTTGCAATGCAAATGGCCTTGACTTACATTACATATTTCAAACAATACAGCCCATGAAGAAAAGGTTCAATATCACCCTGAAATAATCAGAGACAACAAAATTGGGATCTTTCAAGGATCTGTTGCTTTCCTTTATGAAAAGCTCCCATATCCCATCAGCAAAGGCCCTTTTTTTTTGAAACTTGAGAACCTGACATTCAGAATGCAAACCATTCTTTGAATGATTTTTGGCACTTAATGCAGCTTGCTTTCTTCCTAAATGTGATTTTTTACAACATATGCTTGCTCTGATGGAAGAAATTAGCAAAGGAGTTTTGCTTTCCTCAAGTCAATGAGGCTAAAAAGAAATGAGTTGCTTTTCTTTTTCTATCATACCAGCTTTATTTCTAAGACAACATGTACAGGAATTGAACTAGTGTAATGGAAATAGATGACCACCCTATTGGCTAGTCATCCCTTGTTTCAATCCTATTAGAACTGAACTCTGTCTGCATATTCTGATGTAAATAAAATCAGTAAAACTTACTAAACAAACAAATAAACAAAACCTTGTCTAAGAAGGAAGGGTCTGCACGTGTCTGTGTCCGACAGATACAGCTTAAAATATAGCATTTAAAGAAAAATCCAACTAGGATGTCAATTATTTTTTCTTCAAGGTATATATATGTTTTCAAAGAGAACTCTAGGTTTACATTGATATGACAAAACAATTCCTTATCTCTTACAAGTGTTTTGGTTCTTTAACAGGGAACATAACCAAAAAAAAAAAAAAAAAACAAGAAAAAAACTTTTATTTTCCAAAGTAGCCAAATGAATGCTATTAATTGCTTTGCTGAGGAACATGGTTGTTTGTGAACCAACAATGCTTTCAAAATCAGTGGAAGTCATTTGTTATAAGGAGTTTGAACAACCTGAAACAGACAATGATTTTCACCACAGAAGTGGAAATAAAGAGCTAAATCTCTTTCAAATTAACTTGGCTAGACAGGCAATACATGGTTGACAGGACTGAGTTCAATCCTGAGTCACTCTAAGTACAAGACAAAAATAAATTCTACTAATAAAATGTTTAAGTCTATTTCATAAAATCCTAACAGTGCTTGTAAGTAGACCAGTTAGAATACTGTAAATAAAAGTAAATAAATTTTTTCTATATATATCAAACTGAAGGCATTTAATACAGGGACTTAATGCTGGAAGGTCTGATTAAAGGACTTGGGAAGAAAAAGAAAAAAAAAATGATTTCTGAAGTTCAGCAGCACTGATACTCTGAGTTAGGTTTAAAAAGTCGGTCCTTGTTGCTGTGTAGTTAGGGATACTATTTCAGGATGCACCAGGAGAGTGCTGTCTCTTATTGCCACTTCCTGTGTTCACATCACTCATGAAAGCCTTCTCTAGGAAGGAATTAACACTAAGCCAGCAGGCGAGGAAATAAGGAAAACATAGTTGAGAACTTGTAATCTCTGCAGAAAAGAGCAGAGTATAACAAAAGTTGGAGAAATATAATAGATAAATAAACCATCAAAGAATTATCAAAATATTATGTTCTCTTCTTTGAACATTTTTTTTGGGGGGGTATCAAGGATTGAATCCAGGAGTGTTTAACCACTGAGCCACATTCCCCAGCCCTTTTTATTTTTTATTTTGAGACAAGGTCTCACTAAGTTGCTTAGGGCCTCCCTAAGTTGCTAAGGCAGGCTTTGAATTCCTCCTGCCTCAGCCTCCTAGCTGCTGGGATAAAAGGTGTGTGCCACCATGCCTGGCTCTTCTTTAAGCTTTCAAAATGAACTTATAAATTATTTCCTTTATTTTTTTATTGGGAGTTTGTGTCATCCTTCTCAACCCTTGTTTTCTGGACCTGGGTGCAGATTTTTCTTAAATCTGAATCAAAGACAACAATGAAATCCATGCAGTAACCATGGCTAAAGAGTGAGAAAGACTGAACATACAAATTGATGATGGTCAGTCTATATATACATGAATAGAATTCTGACCCATAATCTGCAGCCATTGGCCCAGAGAGCCAACATACTGTCAGTGGTAATCAATCTTAGAAGTCAAATTATATTTGTAGTAGCCAGTCCAGAAAGCCAAACAGTAATTCACATATCAATCAGCTCCAAATGAACTTCATTCATTTCCATTGCTTCACCTTGGGATCAACTGAAGAAAACCAGCATGAACACTTTAACCAATCATGTAGGATGCTCTGCTTCTATATAACCCACCTGAAAACTTCCCCCAGACCAGCATCAAGGCAAAACCGAAGCTTTCTCTTTTTTTCCCTATTCTAAAGCTTTTCTTCTCTTCTGCCTGAATCTCAGCCAACAGGAAGTGATGTTGTTTGACTCTTTTTTTTTTTTGTAGCATGCTCTGAATAAATAGTCTTTGTTTGCATTTGGTTTTCACTTATTTTTATAAAACAAAAGTGAAATTCATCTCCAGAAGGTAGATTTGTTTAGTTTTCTATAAAAACCCTGGCAATGATGATATTAATTATTAAGATGTCTCCAGACCACCTCAAGGAACATTCACAAATATAAGTGTAGGGTTTCTAAACCTGACACTATTGATATTTTGGACTACATAAGGCTTTCTTGTTCAGAACTCTCCTGTGTATTATAGCATCTCTAAGAGCATATATAGGAGCTTCTGTTCACTAGGTGTAAGTAAGAATGACACTTTCCAAGTTGTGACAACCAAAACTATCTCTATGAATTGCAAAATATCCCCTTAACTCAAATTCTGCTTGGCAACCACTGCCCTTGGGGAATCCAGAATGAATTTCCCCTTTAAGATACTTTAGTCTATAAAAGTGGTTCGGACTCTACGCCTATATGATTATGGTTCCCAAATTTTATAATACAGTGTCAACTCTATGTATTTCAGTTATGTAAAATAAGGATGATATGAAGTTGGCAAAATGTTTTTTTGTAATTTTAAAATATGCATAAATTTACAAGTCAAGATCATTTTTTTTTTGCTCCCATCCCTCACATGTATTCCATCTGTATAAAAATAGAGCATAATTTGCCCAGGCAGGATCACTGGGTAACTTTACAGTCTTTTCTAGGTCTTTAGCTAGACCAAGATTTAATTACCTATGGCAAGTTGTGTTTACATGAGGGATATTCCATACTCTGAAGCTTCTTGAAATTCTGTAATTCATTAATTCTTTATTCTTTTTATTTCTTTTCTCTTACAGTGCTAGGGATTGCACCCAGGGCTTTATGCATGGTAAGCAAGTGCTCTACTACTGTGCTACATCCCCAGACCAGCCCTTCATTCTTATTCTTCAAGATGCTGTAAGTAATCATTTAACTATTTCATGTACCTTTCCAACTTATGAAAGGAAAATGCTTCATTGAGGGTTAACGCATAGCATGTCAATGCACTGTACAACAGAATTTTAAAGTGTTTCATGTTGAACATTAGGTTATACTCCCATATAGCCTAAGCAAATGCAATCACTTGCACTTGTTACATTTAATGTATATTATTTTCCCACATCATCTATTTTCCTTTTCATGACACTTCATTCTTTAATTATTTATTGAGATCCTGTTGTGCACCATATTCAATAAACTAGTATCTAGGAACACAAAGACAATAAAAAAAGGTTTGTTCTTGCGTATGGTCAGAGTTCTCCATAGAAATGGAATCAGCAAGATGTGTGTTCGTATGTACATGTGTATATGTGATTGATGCTGATCACTCACATTATCTGATATACTTTAATTCTGATGATTTAACTACTGATCATTCCTAAAGAATATTTTGACAAAAAAAAAAAACAGAAAAAAATGTTTGAGCAAATATCTAATGATCCACAACAATTCTCGTAACTCTGAAGACAAACTGGGAAGATAATGGTACAAAGGTCAATTATGCTTGGTATAAAAACACTTGGGATGTGCCTGAGAAGTAAAAATAGAAGTTAAAGTTCTTACAGGATAGTTAGGTAGGATATCAAGGAGGAGGAGGAGTTTGAACTAAGAGAGTTTGAATAAAGGCGTGATGTAATGGAAAGACATTTCAGTCAGAGAGAAAAGGTTGCCTCCTGTTAAATTTTGACCTGGGGTAAACTACTTAATGTCCCTGCTTTGCTCATTCATAACACAAGTATAATAATTACCTTAAAGGCTGGCATTTTGAAAAAATGGCTGCTACTGAGTAAAAGTACTAAGCAAATGATAGCTATAATATTGATTGCTATGATTGGACTAGAAAAGTGAGAAGTCTGAGAATTTTCTTGATGAGGAAAGAAGTGAAATTTGAAGAAAGGACAGAAAAACAATTTTTACTGAATCGTTGACCATTGACATGAATCAGGTCAGGAAGTTAGATCAAATTTAATAAAGTCCTGCCCAACTGTATTTTTGTATGATTTAAAATTGTAGAGAACACGAACTAAAAGGCAATTTGCAGAGGTAATCCTGGAGTTCATTGTAGACTCTGCCAGGGAAACTCTTGTTTCTTCTATCTCAATCTGTTGGATCCCTAAGGATGTGATTCTGAGAAAACTGGATTTCAAATAACAATCTGTCATCTACACTTGAGTTCATCTCTCACCTTAGTGTCCTCATTTGTTAAACGTAGATAATAATTCCCTTCTCACAGTCTGTTGTGATGATTAATTGAAAGAATGTTTGTAAATCAAATAGTGCTGTGACTAGGGTAGAGTTACTCTCAAATTCCTTCTAATTGATATTGGTCACATAGATGAAATATATTCACATAGTTTGTCTTAATAGATTCACATAGTTTGTCTTATGTGTGTGCAATTGTACTTTCATTACTTCCCAATAAAACTGCTTCCCTTAAATAATCAGTTGTCTTTCCCATTTGCATTTCTGTTACAACAACCCCATTCCTTTCTGAAACCATAGATATTTCTGGCTAAATCCAGGGAAAGTCATATGCAAGAAAGTACCAAAAACAAAATCGTGTTAATTAATTTCAAAAATATAACTCAATTTTCTAATGCACTTAATATTTTTAGATATAGTGATAACTATTTTGCATGAGGTATTTGTTTAATATAATCAGTATGAATTAGATACTATTATTATCTCCATTCTGTAGAAACAGGCTTATCATAGCTTGCCCATGATTTTATTCATTTATCAATTATTTACTGAGCTTCTTTGGCATTTCAGACAATGTGCCAGGCATCGGGAATACAGAGATGAATGTGGTGATGATCCTGATTACAAATGATAGACTCTTTATTGGATCAAACAAATAATAAATGAATAGTCAAGCTCAAGGCCATAAAGTTCATTATGGGTGTTGAGTGGGTGCATATAAAACAGAGAGAGGATATAGGGAGGGTATCACACTGAACTACACATAAATACCTAGGTCACTAGTGGATCATCTGGCAATAGCTAGAATACAAGAACAACTGAATCATAATTTTTAAAGCATTCAATAATTGATCTAAAGTCTATCCCTCAAAATCTGTTGCAGACTAGTCAATGATTTTTTTTTAAGTTTTCATAACTAATAACACAGTCTGCAATTAGTTCTCTGTACTGCGCAGCTCCCACAGTTCTGAATTCTGATGATCAGGACACTTAAAATACCGTGTGGCTTCATCTCAAACTCTAGATCATTCCAGACAAGAATACATGATGATGCTGTTCAACTCTGTCACCAAACACTATGTGAGTCGAATACAGACCTTACTAAAAATAGCTCCAAATTACTAGTAAGTTCAATTCACCTGAAAAAGGTGTTCATTAAAGGAATTACAGGACACTCCAAGCCAGCAGTGTCTCCGGACTATCCAGGACAAAAAACAAAAATCAATTTAAACTGATAGGCATCTCCACCTAGCAGATGTCTCTTGCATTTTTCATACAGTGTCTGTGCTAATTAAGAAACAAACAATGTAGAAATATTGGCTTTGGAGAGAGATTTATGAACTGTGTAAGCAAGATTTCTAATATGTGTCAGCAATAAACACATATTGAGTTTCAATTAAAAGAAAAATCTTTGAAGCTAAAAATGTTAAGAAAACCATGCAGTCATGCTGATGAGGCACACACTTACAGCGAATGTTTAAGTTTCGAGATACACTCCAAGTGATGGATGGTTTTCCCTTCCTCCACACCTCCACCCCAGATAAACTCTACTTAACAAGCTTCTTGACCTGAACTTGATGGTGTAATTACCTCTTCTTGAAAAGAGATAGATGGATGACCAGGGGTTGATCATTAATTTTGCCTAGCATTACGTGAAGTATCCAAGGGATGCTTTATCTCCTGGATTAAGATTTATTTAACTAATAAATGCTTCTTCTAGATGCCCGTGGAAATCGCCATTTTTCTGCCCCTTTTAGCTACTATTCTCCCCAGCTGCCTTCCCTGATGGGTCACAATGGATCAAGGCAATCCTCTTCTGAGTTAGTCGTCCATGGCCACTTACCTCTTTATCAAGCTACCAAAATAACTAGTTATCCATTAATGATTCACATATTCATCCAGCAAGTGTTCATTGAGCATATGGAAGCTTCTGAGACAATGAGACAAAATTACCAGATAGAATTGGATAATACTCCATTATGAGTGACTTCAGATCTCAGTAGTGCTTGCCTTTCATTACCCACTTAGCCCTAGCAAAGTGCTAAAGAAAGCCAAGTTCTAAGTTCAAAAGTAAGTTTGGTCATTCAGAATAATCACAGAGAAAGCAAAACAAGCAGATGATTACTTATATATTTATATTATATGTAATACTTGTATATAAATTTATATATACATGTAGAGTATATATATATATGTATATATATACATATATATATACATATATATATATATATATATATGTAAGTTGTATGTATACACATACGAAGTGAATCATATTAAGATATTCTTCTTAATTGCTTAATGTCAGGACAATACATGTGTGTATATATTTATACACATGTATATACTAAATGTATATATAAACACATTTATTACTTTTTATTTTTTACTAGAGCATTGTATACACATAGTATTGGGTTCATTTTGATAAAATCATTTATGCATGGACCTTGTTTTACTCTATTTCAGTCCCCACTGCCTTTCTCTCCCCTCTTCCTTCCCCCAGTTCTTTTTTTCCTACTCTACTGATCTTCTTTTCATGCATTGATTTACTTAATTTTTTGTGGGGGGGTACCAGAGATTGAACGCAGGAGCACTTGATCATTGAGCCACATCCCCAGCCCTATTTTGCATTTTATTTAGAGACTGGGTCTCTAAATAGTTGCTTACCACCTCATTTTGCTCAGGCTGGCTTTGAATTTGTGATCTTCCTGCATCAGCCTCCGAAGCCGCTGGGATGACAGGCATGCAACATGGTTCCCAGCATATTTATTTACTTTTGTTTGGTGCTATCTCCATATACATAAAAGTGGAATTCTCTGTGGTATGATTATATGTGCACATAATGTGATTTTGTTAAATTCATTCTGCATTTCTTTCCCTTTCCTGTCCCTCCTCCTTCCCTCTCAATCTCTTTCTTGTACTCCACTGATATTCCCTGTAGCTTTATGATACCCAATTTCCTTGCCTTTTTCTTGTATTTTGTTCTAGCTTCCAAATATGAGAGAAAATATTAGACCCTTGATTTTCTTAGCCTGACTTATTTCACTTAGCATTATATTTTCCATTTCTACCCATTAACTGGCAAATGCCATGATTTCACTCTTCTTGTGTATGTGTGTGTGTGTGTGTGTGTGTGTGTGTGTGTGTGTGTGTGACATTTTCTTAATTTGTCCATCTATTGACAGGCATCTGGCTCTTTCCATAATTTGGCTATTGCTAATTGTACTGCTGTAAACACTGGTATGGCTGTATCACTATAGTATGCTGATTTTAGTTATTTTGGAAAAATACTCAGGAGTAGATAGCTGGTTCACATGGTGGTTCTATTGTTATTTTGTTATTTTTTGTAGAATCTCCCTTCTACTCTCCAGAGTGGTTATGCTAATTTGCACTCTCACCACACATCCTCACTAGCATTTATCAATATTTGTATCCTTTATAATTGCCATCCTGGCTAGAGTGAGATGAAATTAGTAAGCACATTTTTTTTTAGTCATAAATTATCTTGAGATCATTATATACGTTGGTGCTGTGTTTTGCCCAGGTGATATTTTTTGGTGTGTATGAAGGATAGGTGGTTCTCTCAATGAGCAATCACCAGTCTGAACATAAGATATGTCTGGATGAGCAAACATGATTAATTCCAGGGGTCATATTTTAAAGTTAAGGTCACTAGTGCCCTAGATAACAAGTCATGGAGAAAGTGAAACATAATGTATATTTAACCAACAGAAGCCCTTCTTGCTCTAAGTGTTAGAATATCATTTATCAGTGTTAACCAATGAGACTCTATAAGTATACCTGAAAATACTGCAAGAAGGAAAAACAAAACCTATTATAATAGAATAAGTTTTATATGAACCATTCTAATTTATTACAAACATTAAAGCAAAGGACTTACATTATTCTTCTTCTGAAACCATTTTTTTGAGAACTTATCTATGCAAATTTAAAACCCAAGTACTTCAAAGAATAGTGGTGGCAATTTGGAAGTATAAGTATTCAGTGAAACATAGGACATATTTTGAACACAGAAGAAATGTTGCTATCACATTAGAAACTAATCAACTGCTTAATCTCTTTATTTCAAGTGGAATTTTTACTTAAAGATAAATGTGTTGAAGAGTGAAACTGACTATTCACCAAGAACAATTTACTTTTCTTTCCTTGATGTGTCAGAGGATTGTTCTCAGTGCTTAAGTATCTCCTTTTTTTTATATTTTATTTTTCTTAACAGTGAAGCAATACAAAGTATTTAATTTAATAATATTCCCATATTTCGAATAGAAAACTTCATCAGAAAATTATATTATTGAGATATTTGATGCTAAAATCATTGTTGCAGTATTCTACCCCTCCATCTGTATCCACTGGTATCTATTGAGTAAATCTGGGAGAGAAGCATCTTTTGTCATATGTAGGGGAATTTCAGAGATATATTTAAATAGTTCTGGCATATAATAGCTATTTGCACTGTATCACATATATGGATTTTGAGTTTTGTGAGATGAGCATTTTAATTATGTAAAAAAAAATAATTGTTTTGAAAAAAACCTAAGCATGTCATTTGAACTGGGGTTACTTTTAAGGGGTAAGGGAGTTAGAAATGTTCAGTTATAAAGAGGTGTCCCTAGGCCCTGAGGATGAGGCACAAAGATTTGAATAAAATAGAGCAAAAAGATAGTGAAGGAGCTAGAAGCAGGGGTGCATGTTTATCATCCCAGTGGTTTGGTAAGTTGAGGCAGAGGATGGGAAATTCTAAGCCAGCTTCCACAACTTAGTGAGGGCTTACGCAACTTAGTGTCTCAAAATAACACACAAAAAAGGCTGGAGATGTGGCTCAGTGGTTGATAGTCCCTGGCTTCAATTCCTATACCTCAAAAAAAAAAAAAAAAAAAAAAAAAAGTATGAAGGACTGTCCTGGACTGCATATAGCTCCTGTCGTCTGAAAACCTTATGGCCCACAAAACTTTAGGAAATCCCATGAGTGTTTCCTAGAGTGAAAACAGAAAGACTTTTTTGGTGAAATTAAAAATGCTATTTATTAGATGTTTTGCATCATTAGGCCCAAACCACCCTGATATGTTTTCCATAGATAAAATACCATATAATAGACTATCAAGAAGGAGAAAACATTTCCAAGTCCAATATGTTACAGCATCTATGATAATGTGAATTTGGAAAATATTCACCACCAAGAATGGAGTTAGCTCATCATTGCTGGCCGTCATTATCACATGGGGTTTCCTGGGTCTGGATGCATGTAGTTATGGTGGTAAACATGGCAGAGGGTAAGGATGCTGATGCTGGATGGCAGTGGTTGTGGAGATAATATCATCAAGCTATGGCTCAGGACAGCAAAATCAGCACATGGACAACAGAGGGAAACACAGGGTGGACTCATGCACCCAGTGAGATAGCCATGTGGCTCCCAAGAAATACCTAGAAACCCAAGATTGACATTACAAACCCTTCAAACACTAGGATTAGGATTCCAAGCACTTTAAAACTTAACATATTTTGAAAAAGACTTTTAGATAATCGAGAGAATAAAAAATGAAAGGTACAAACAAGAATAAAATAGACAGGTCCTCACTACTACATAGAAACTCTAGAAATGAAATCATTTAGTTGTTCAAAATAAAAAGTACCTCCAAGAATAGGAGATGATATTAAAATTATCAGAGGAAAAAAACCAAACTATTCTAAAAGACAAAGAACATGAATCAGAATATATTTCTTCATTAACAATGGGAACTGTCTACCTTTCTTTAAGACTTTCTTTTTCTCTTCATTGTTTAAGTATGATATACCTCATTAGTGTTTTGCTTGTCCATCTTGAATTGATACTGCTCGATGTTTTCTCTCTTGCTAAGCCTGGGGTTTACTTTTTGTTATTAATTTTGGAAAAATTCTTAGACACTAATTTGTCAAACATTTCTTCTCTTTTTCTTTGGTATTCAAATTACATTTATTTTACACGTTTTGATATCTCTCTTAGTTATTGCATGTTTCAATTTTTTTCTTTGATTCTTTTTTGCCTCCATACCTTCCCCTGGCCAATGTATTCTCAAATGATTTCCATGAAGCTTCATCTCTTATTAGTAAATATATACTCATAAATATATTCTCACTTAAGTAAATACACACACACACACACACACACACACACACACACATATTATTCTCACCAGTTTATGGCTCCAGAAGCTTCTTCACCTAGAAAGAAATCTTAAAGTCTTTGTCTCTCTGATTAAACTTGTGTCTCCAGATTTCCGAATGGCGATTTTACAACATCTTTGATTGTGGGGAAAAATGTGTTGATTTTCTGTTCATCTAAACTTTTCAGTTGTAAAAGAAGAAACTATAACTTCCAAGCTCTTTACATGTTGGAACTGAAACCAGAACCTCAAACCCTATAGAAGTGCTTTTAAAATAACTAACAAAAAACTCTGGAAAGTGTAAATAACAGGCAATATTACAGAAAGTTGACACTTAAGGAAAAAGGATGCCGCAACATAATTTCCCACTTTCTATGGGTTTTATTCTAAGAGGATGCACTTAGCAGTACAAAAAGCTGCTAGAAGTTTAATTGAAAACATTATTTTTTTCTGACCTGAAAAACAAGAAGAAAAAGCACAAGGCAGTCACAAATATTAGAAAGTGATTTTTGCTTCAGAAAGCAGACACAGAGGGAAAACCCAAAAATCTATGCATAAACTTTGTCCAAATACCTGGAAAATGATGCATAGGCAAGGTAGATTCAAGCAGTATTCAAAGAATAAATAACCAGAACTGAGAATTAATTGTGACTCAAAGAGACAGAGTTTGGAGCTTCAGAGAAAATAAATCACTCACTTAAGCAACAACAAAAAAGAAACCAACAGAATTTGGGGCTGCAGACGTAGCTTAGAGCTAGAATAATTATCTAGCATGATTCAGTCCCTTGTGCCACAAGTCATCAACAACAAAACAACAGAATTTGGAATTTCTACATCATAACATTCAAAATATGCTAGAACAATATGAAAATAATTCAACATAAGAAGAACAAGGAAAATGTATGTGCCAATTTTTAAAAGACAGAACAACGTATAATCAAAATGCTGAATTGGTAAACAAGGATTTTGAAAACAGCTATTCAAACTGCTCAATGAGATAAAAATAAATGTATTCAAAATCATTAAAGACATAAAAATCAGCAAAGATGTAGAAAATATTAAAAATAAGTGAAATGAAAAACTTAGAACTGAGAAAAATAATATATTCAAAAAAATATCTACCAAATGTATTAACAGAAAGACAAAAATAATAAGTGGAAAATTGCAGAAAATATAAGAGTTATCATATTAAAAGTAAATTAATGAGACTTGGGACTAGTGGAAACAACATTGAAGATTTAATATAGAAATAATTGCTGTACAGAAAGAATAGGATAGAAATAGTACTTTAATACAGATCGATATTTGCCATTTTTGAAAGACATTAATTTTTAAACTCACAAGTGTCAAAAAAACCTAGAGAAGATAAATAATTGCATATCTTGGAAAGACTAGATTTATGGTAATTAAGCTTATAAAATCTGAAAAGTAAAAATTCTTGAATGTAGGAAGAAATATTACATGTAATATTGTATGTAATATTATGAAATATTACATACATGGACATAATTCTAAATCTGATAGACATTTCATGACAGATGTATCATGGAAGCTGGAAGACAGTGAAATACAAAGTTTAAAGTAAAGAAAAAAAAATTAGCAATTCAGAAGTTTATATTGAATAAAATTACATTTCAGAAATAAAGACATACTAAAGATAATTTCATCTGAAGAAGCTAGGAAAATTTATAGAAAACAAATTTATATTTATGAGTGGAAAATGTGCTAAAAAAAGTTTTCCAGGTTTAAAGAAAATTATACTATGAAGAATTGTGAATTTTTATATTCAAATGAAGATAAATTAAGAATATCAGAAATTTCAATATTTTGATAAACATATTATTTTTCATAGGTATTGAAAGAAAAATTTATAATACCTTTGTTGAGTTTTAAATATGTAGATGTAAGACATGAAAACTATAACATGAAGGATGTCAAGAGGTAGAAAATGACCTATCTAGTTAAAGGCTTATTATTATTTTTACAAAGTGATACGATACTGATTGTGGACTTTGACAGTTTAGGGATACATGTTTTAATCCCAGATAAAAATAAAGTATTATGAAGAAACATACCTAAAAATCAAGAGATAAATTTAAATGAAATAATAAAAATATTTCAAATCATCCAAAAGAAGTTAGAAAAGAGGGAAGAGAGGGGCAAAAAGAGAGGGGAAGAAATAAAATAAGATGATAAACCCAATTTCAAACAAATAAATAATTTTATTTTATCTTAATGGTACAAACACTTCAATTAAAGGCGTCAATTGTTGGAGTACAAGAAAATCAGATCCAAAGTGCAGTATATACTGTATTGTTGAAAACTGTATAACTTTATTATATTCTATATATTGTATTCTTGAAAATTGTCAAGAGGGTGGATCTTAAAGATTTTCACTACAAATAAAAAATATGTGAGATTATGAGTATGTTAATTAACTTACTTTAATCATCTGAAAATGTGTATATATATATATTTTTATAAAGACATATATATCCAATTATACATTATATGTGCATCAAAACATCATGCTAAGCACCATAAATGGATATGATTTTTGTTGCTCCATTATAATGCTGAGGAGGAGAAAAAAAGACAAGATCCAATAATGTATTTTCTATAAAACATGCATTTTAAATGTAAAGATGTAATTTTAGGAAAAGCAAACAATTGAAAAAGAAGGCTAAATGGCTATATTATCATCAAATAAAATATACTTCTAGGCATAGTATTATCAGAAATGAAGTGCCACCACTATGGAAAGCAGTATGGAGATTCCTTAGAAAACTTGGAATGGAACCACCATTTGACCCAGTTATTCCACTATTTGGTATATATACAAAGGACTTAAAGTCAGCATACCACAGTGACTCAGCCACATCAATGTTTATAGCAGCTTAATTCACAATAGCTAAGCTATGGCAGCAACCTAGGTGCCCTTCAACAGAGGAATGGATAAAGAAAATGTGGTATATATACACAAAGAAGAATGAAATTATGGCATTTTCTGGTAAATGGATGGCACTGGAGACTCCCATGCTAAGTGAAATAAGCCAATCCCCAAAAAACCAAAGGCTGAATGTTCTCTCTGATATGTAGATGCTAATACACAATAACAAAATACAGAGTGGGATGGGGATAGAAATTCATTGGATTAGACAAAGGGGAATGAAGGGAAGGGGAGAGATGGGAATAGGAAAGACTGCAGAATGAATTAGATATGCCTTTCCTATGTTCATATATGACTACACGACCAGTGTAACTCCACATCGTGTACAACCTCAAGAATGGGATCCTAATTAGAATAAGTAATATTCCATGTATGTATACTGTGTCAAAATATACTCTACTGTCACATATACCTAAAAAGAACAAATAAAAAAATACAAATAAATGAAGAATTTGAAAAAATAAAAATAAACAATGAAAAAGAGTTTTGTGTGTCAAGAAGCAATAATAACGTTAATGAATATGCACTGCAACCAAAGACTCAATATATATGAAGTGAAAGCAATTTTTCCTGTCAATAGTAGGCTTTTTCTTCCCATCTCAGCCTCCTGGTGATGGCGTCTCTGGGCATCCCTGTGATGAGTATCGGTGGTGTAGGCGTCAGAAGAGGCTAGGCCTGGTTCTTCAAATGCTTCCCCTACCATCCCAATAAAAGAAAAAGAAAAGAAAAGAAAGAAGAAAGGAAACCAAGGGAATGAACTATGTAATTGTTTCTAGTCAGTCCACCTTCCCTCCAGCTTCCAGAATCTTTTTATACTTGTATACTGAGTTATTTCTAGGATTTTCAGTTGTCCTTAGAAGACATGGATAGGGAACAATGAATCTACACTGTGGCAGAACAGGAAGTCTCAGCATTTCTTTTGTTCTTAAATTATTTCATCTTTGACTAGTGAGAAAATTTCTCATCAATTCTGGTGTCCCTCTGATATGGACTATTTAAGGCAGAGTCAAGATACTGAATCACCCATCAACGTACTACTTCTAAAATTCTCATTTTATATACTGATGATCCATTCCATTCATTAAGAAAAAAATTCATCGTATTTGGTGTTACAAGCAACTGAATGCATCCTAATTTCTACTGTGTGAAGAAATCAGACAGTGCTTTTGTCTAATCCCACCGCCTCCTCTGTACAGAACCTGAAGGTCATACCATTCAAAGGACCTGCCTAAAATCTCAGGATTGGGACTGCAGACTGCAGATGCAAAATATCATGAAGATCACTTCATCGATATCCAATGCTTCTAACAGCTATTGATGGGAATGGGCGCTTGAAAGCTATTATTAGTAAATATGAAACTGAAATATAGCCATTTGTACAAAAGACTAACATTTATCTGACACAAATGCCATTATTTCTTACTGAAGGAAACAATACCAAAATGGAAAGCCTGAACTCTCATTAGGGTAAACTTCAGTGATAAATCCTTTTAATCATTCTTTAAAATAAATGGGCTTAAATGGTTATAAGTTTTTAAAAAGTGAGAAGATAAGAGATATTAAATGAGCAATTGAACTCCTAGCAAAATTTTATTTGCTAAACCTCCACAGCTAAATATAATGGGTAAGTGGAAAAAAATACATAAAATCCTACTCTCTTGAGGCCAATTTTTGAGGGGGGAAAAAAAGTAACTGCTGTAAGAACTTACTTGGTCAGCTTCTTGTACGATGGGATCAACTCAAAGACCACTGATCCTTCTGCACCAAAATGAACACCTATGTATTTCCACATTGTGATGATTCAAATGTGCTTATCTTTAAATCCCTAAATACCTATTTAAATCCAAACATTTAAGACTATGCCACCAAAATCTTGGTATGAAAGCTTGGAAGCAAGGCAAGCTTCCATTATTCTAAGTATTCTCAAGCTGCATGTGTAGCAAAGATGTAGTAATTAATTCATTATGGAATCACTGGATGAATAGGAGTATAGAAACGTTTTATAGGCACATAAAAACACATAAACTGTAACTCCTCACTCAATTCAATAATTTTTTTCTAGCAAAATAACATTATTGAAAAACAAAAGCAGTGACCAAACCAATAAAATATATCTTTACAGTTGTTCACAGAAATACGTATAATTGGTCAACTTTGTCATACAATTAGTGTTGTTCATGTGAGTTCAGAAAGCTGTGTCTGCATATGATTAATTTACTATCTTAAGGTAGTTCATGGGTGATTTTTCCTATGCATAAAAAAAAAACAGAACACTTTCATTGCAATTAGCCTATAATATCCAGCCTGCTTCTACTTTCAGAACTATTTCTTTCATAATAATACTTTGAGAAGGGAGAACAACATTTTTTTAAAAATATTTTTTTTCAACATTGATGGACCTTTATTTTATTTATTTATATGTGGTCCTGAGAATTGAACACAGTGCCTTACACATGCTAGGCAAGCACTCAGTCCCAGCCTCAGAAACAGCTTTTATACATAGAATACTGTTTACTATCACCAAAGAAAAGAACACATAGAAAAGGTGATGACTATTTCTAGTGGATGCTCCACACAGGTCTCCTCCACAGGGTCAGTATATTAATCCTCCAGCTGTGATGAGTGCTGTCTGCTAAAGGCTCAGAGCTGCTTTCCTGCTAATGAATGATAGGGGTAGACAGTAACTAATGAATGACTGACATGAGGGTGAAATAAGCAGACCACTCACTTCAAGGTGGGACAACCTCGTAGTACAATCCATGGTATAAAGTTTCTGCAGGATCAGGCTGAAGCCAACTCCAGTCAAAAACATGTCTTTCTTCGCCGGCCCCTGACTCATCCTGTGTCCTTCACTTCCCTTCTCCAGAAAAACAATCTGTTCTCCATATAAATCTCATACACAAGAATCCCTGTCTCAGTTTATAAGAAACTTGATCGAATATAGCCTTCAATGGGAGACTTGATGTGTACCTCATATCAGTCTTCACTTCTGGCGAAACCCCTGACTCCTGAGCATTATGAAACTCAAGAAGACTCTACTATATTCTAGAAGCATCCAGCTAACTTATCCAGCCTTCTTTGATTTCTCTTAACTCATTGCATGTTTGGTGGGGAAAATCAGGGCTGCTTTTGGGTCCAAAAGGTTATTGAAATTTTTACTTCAGGCTACCTTGCTCCAAATGCTTTGTTAACATCTGTTTTTTTGTGTGTTGTTTTTGTTTTGTTTTCCCCCCAGAAGAGGCTCTTGCCAGAGTTTAAACTCATTCTCAGACGAAACTTAGAATCCACAAGTCCCTTCAGGAGGAAATCTGCAGACTGTCCTGTGACTCAACATCAAAAGATTCTTCACTGTCTGGAACTTTAATGCCTCAAAAGCTCTCTGATGTCTTTAAAAATGAGTCTTCCTGTGTGTGATGGTGTGTGTGCTCATGTGTTTGTGCATATGTGTACACGTGTGGCTGTATGTGTGCATGTCTCTGTGTATCATCTATTGAGCATTTGCCATTTGCTCCAAAGCAAACACTTCCCCAAATCTTGTTATCTTGCTTATAAGTGAAAGCTAATCATTTTTAACCTTTTTTTAATGTTTATTTTTTAGTTGCAGTTGGACACAATACTTTAATTTATTTATTTTTATGTGGTACTAAGGATTGAACCCAGGGCCTCACATGTGCTAGGTAAGTGCTCTATCACTGAACCACAGCACCAACTGTTAATGTGTATTAACCTTTTAGGGTTTTCAAAATTATTTCTTGGGTTTAAGTTATTAATTAATAATCCCTAGGTAACTATTGATTTCATCTAGATTTTAAACATATTGCAATGAACATTTTCTTAGTCTTTGTAAATAATTTTAATGATCTATGACATGGAAAATTAAGTTTTATTCTGTTTGCATTATTATTTGTTAACTATATGTTTGTAAAGTGAATAGTCCTGCTTTATATTTGTCAGTGATTTAGTTTTTCCTTTAATCGATCATGTTTTTTATTATGTAAATTTTTTAATTTATATATGACAGCAGAATGCATTACAATTCTTATTACATATATAGAGCACAATTTTTTATATCTCTGATTGGATATATACTATATTCACACCAATTCCTATCTTCATGCATGTACTTTAATGATCATCACATTTCACCATCTTTAATTACCCCATGCCCCCTCCCTCATTGTTGAGTAAAATTCCATTATGTATATATGTCACATTTTTTTTTTATCCATCCATCTATTGAAGGGCATCTAGGTTGGTTCCACAGTTTAGCTATTGTGAATTGTGCTGCTATAAACATTGATGTGGCTGTGTCCCTGTAGTATACTGTTTTCAAGTCCTTTGGGTATAGACCAAGGAGAGGGATAGCTGGGTCAAATGATGGTTGCATTCCCAGTTTTCTAAGAAATCTCCATACTGCTTTCCATATTGGCTGCACCAATTTGCAGTCCCACCAGCAGTGTATGAGTGTACCTTTTTCCCCACATCCTCACCAACAGTTCTTGTTGTTTGTATGCATAATAGCTGCCATTCTGACTGGAGTGAGATGAAATCTTAGAGTGGTTTTGATTTGCATTTCTCTAATTGTTAATCATGTATTATTTGTTGATTGATTGCACATCATCTTCTGAGAAGTGTCTCTCCGGGTCATTGGTCCATTTATTGATTGGGTTATTTGGGTTTTTTTGGTGTTTAGCTTTTTGAGTTCTTTATGTACCTTAGTGATTAGTGCTCTATCTGATGTGTGAGGGGTAAAGATTTGCTACCAAGATGTAGGCTCTATATTTCAAATGATTTCTCCTCTTATCATTAATATTTTTTGCTTTCTTTTCATTGTCTTTAGTTGTGTACTAAGGTTATTTGTTTATTGTTGGAATTTTTTTTAGAAAACACTTTACAGAGTTGTAAATGAGGTATCATGAAATTAACCTACTTTAAAGGTATAATAACATATGTTTGATACATCAACTAGATGTTTACATTTAACTACAATTTAATTTTGGAGAAATCCTTGCCCTCTAAAATGATACCTGTATCCATTAGCAGTCACTGTCCATTTCCATCAAACCCTAATCTTAAGCAATCAATCTCTGATTTAATTGCTATTTCTATAGATTTTTTTTTTTTGATCCTGGAAATTTCATATAAATGATATCATAAAATAATTATGTGCACTTCAGTGTCAGGTTTAATATGTCCACGTTTCTTCCATGTTGTATCATGTATTGACATTTTAGATATTTTTACTGCCAAATAATATTCACTGTTTAAATATGCAACATATATTTGATGGATTATCAGTTAATGGATATTTGGATTATTTTCACTTTTTGGTCATTATGAATAATAATGATAAGAATATTTGTGTGAAAATTTTTGTGTGGGCCCGTTTCTGTTTCTCTTGGTCATACAGTTAGGAGTAGAACTACTTGACCAGGCAGGAATTCTGGGTTTAAATAACTTTTGAGAAACTTCCAAACTGTTTTTCAACAGTGGTGGCACCATTTTACAATCCCACTGGTGATGTTGACAGCTTGCAATTTCTCAAGAGGTCTTGTTATTATCAGAACGTTTAATTATAGCCACTGTTATGGTTTAGATGTGGTATCTCTCAAAATCTCGCATATGAGACAATGCAAGAAGTTTCAAAAGAGAGATGATTCGGTTGTAATAATCTTAACCCAATCTGTGAATTAATCCCCTGACTGGGATTAACTGAATGGTAACGGGAAGGGTAGAGTGTGGCTGGAGGAGGTGGGAATTGGGGTATGACTTTGGTTATATATTTGTATCTGGTGAGTGGAGTCTCTCTCTGCTTCCCAATCGCCATGTCCACTGCTTCCTTTGGCCACACTCTTCTGTCTTGTTGTTCTGCCTCACCTTGAAGCCCAAGGAATGGAGCCTGCCCTCTATGAACTAAGACCTCTGAAACTGTGAGCCCTGAAATAAAATCTTCCTCCACTACAGTTGTTCTGATCAGGTTTTTTGAATCACAGTGGCAAAAAAGCTGACTAAAACAGTCACTTGAGTGGGTAGGAAGTAGTTATTTTATTATAGTATGATACAGTGTAGTTTTAATGCTCTAGATGCTTTTTATACTATGTATATTTATTTATTCCTTCTCCTTTAATTACTGGAAACTATAGATTTTTTACTATCTCCTCAGTTTCTTCTTTGCCAGAATATCATAGAGTTGACATCATACAGTTGTAGACTTTTCACACTGGTTCTTTTCACTTAATAATATTCATTTAAGTTTGGTTCACGACTTTTCATGGCTTGATTGTTCATTCCTGTATTCTATTCCCTTGTCTGGATGTAGCATAGTTTATTTATCCATTCACCTATTGAAGCACATCTTGGTTGCTTCCAAGAATTGGAAACTATGGATAGAGCTGCTATAAATATTCTTTTGCAATTTTTGAGGTGGACATGAATTTTTTATATTTTTAGATGAATACCAGAGAGCACAACTGCTGGGTCATACTGTAACACTATGTTTAGTTTTGTAAGAAATTGCCATTTTTTTTGTGGGGGAGGGGGGAGTGCCAGAGCTTGAACTCAGGAGCAATAGACTACTGAGTCACATCCCCAACCATGTTTTGTATTTAATTTAGAGACAGGGTCTCACTGAGTTGCTTAGCGCCTTACTGTTGTTGAGGCTGGGCTTTGAACTTGCGATCTTTCTCAGCCTCCTGAGCTGCTGGGATTACAGGTGTGTGCCACAGTGCCCAGCTTCCATTCTCTCTTTGAAAGTGGCTGTACTATTTTGCATCCCCAACAGCAATGAATGAGTGTCCCTTTTACATCATATCCTTACCTGTGTTGGGTGTTGTCAGTTTTCTGGAAAATGGCCATTCTATATATAATGGTATACAGTATAGAGTGGTGTCTCATTATTGTTTTAATTTGCATTTCTCTGATGACATATGATGTTGAACATCATTTAATATGATGATTTTCCATCTGTATATCTACTTTGGTGGAGTGTCTGTTCTGAGAAACTGACTTTACTGCCACAATATATGGGCAAATGCTTTTAATAACTTTAGGACTAAAATAACTCATGGGTATGTAGACAGAATTTCTGAATTTTGTTCTTTAATTATTGAATTATTTTTAATCTTCATTAAGGAAAAGAAAGATATGTAGTGGCTGAAAATAGAAATACGTGTAACAGGTGTGTTATATACAGGCAGGCTTGAAAAAGTCTGACGTACATTACAGAAACGTGAATCTAGTGCAGTAACCTCTAAAGCAAATCTAGTTAATGTGACAGTCTATGTGATTGAATATTTCATCTCATTCTATGCATCTGGAAACCCATGTACAGAGAGAAAGCTAATTTTCATTTGAAAAGGGCCATGAAGCCACAAATCAAAGAACTGTCTTCTTGATATACATTTTAAAGTAAGTTTATAATATGGAATTTTAGAAGTGACCATTGATTAATGAAGTGTTAAACGCTTTCATTTGTAGATAGCGTTTTCTGTAGCATTGTTTTATTTATCTGTTTTCCTTAATTTGTTTTATATCAAGCCTTAAAAAAAGGTTAGCATGGGGTGGTGTCACTTAAATTTATTAAGGAGTCCAGTGTAATCTCTTATTGATATATGTATCTACCTATGATTTCCCAATTTTGTTTCCCAAAAATGCTCTATGACAAGAGATTTCTGCATTTATAATATTTGAAATGTTCTACACATTACTTTATTGAATCATTTCAAGTATACCGGAATATCCTGATTCTGTGTATTCTTTCATTAAAGTACAATTTATACCCTGTTTAACTTTATTAATCTGAATTCTTATCAGAAAAAAAATGACTCTGGTCCTTCTTTTTCACACAAAATTTTTAACAAGACCTACATTAGTTTGGTCAATGCTTGCATAAAGAATTCACAGTTGCTTTACAGACTATATATATATATATATATATATATATATATATATATATATATATATTTTTTAAGAGAGAGTGAGAGAGAGAGGGAGAGAGAGAGAGAGAGAGAGAGAGAGAGAGAGAATTTTAATATATATTTATTTTTTTAGTTTTCTGCGGACACAACATCTTTGTTTGTATGTGGTGCTAAGGATAGACCAATCAACCTTGGAAGCATACTGAATCCCTAGAACAGACAAGCAAATAGCAAATAAATGAGTAAATAAACTTGTTGAAGGAATGGTTGCAATGTATATTTCTCAATCACAGGAAAATCATTAGTCAGCACAGACTGGGTAAAACAGAATCAGTGAAAGAATCTCTTACTGGAGCAATTCAAGCCACAACTCAGAACTTTTAAACTTTCAGAATGTTTAAACTTTTAAACATTCTAATGACTGTACTAAGCATTGTTGATCAAATCTCATGGCATAGTTGAACATGTCACTCTTTCAAGAGATACTAATTATGCAAGAGATCAAATTGTAAAATTATATTGCAGTAGTTTTTGCAATAGTTTTGGTTAGTTGCCTTTCCCCACAAACTTACAAGTCTATTGTGAAATATATTTAAGTAATAAATCCAGCATCCCCATCCAAAAAGAAGAGGCTATTTTCATAATGACACTTAAGGGACTTATTAAGAGGGGGAAGGAGAGCCTTGGAAGTGGGTAAGGTGGGTAAAGAGGGTGATGGGGGAGATGGATATAATCAAAGTAATGCTATTACATGTATGAAAATGACATAATGAAACCCATTATTTTGAACAATTAGTATGCACTCAGAATTCATACCAAAATGAAGGTGAAGCAATAACAATAATAAACACATAAGAATGGTGTTCTACAAAACAAAATAAGTGATTTCTATACTTTCAGAAACAAATAGGAACAATTAAATTTCTATTTACATGTATCTACATAAATTGAAACTGCAATATTTTTAGGAAGACTTCAAATGATTTTCAAAGGACAGAGTCTGCCATTTCTACTGCCTCAGAATAAAGAGGAAAAGTAATTCATACCTTTAAATTAGCTTTGAGTAATGGTGAGGAGAGTCCTGAGTGAAAGTAATTATCAGGTGCATAATCTCATTATCTTGAAATAGAAGTGAGCTGGGGAACTCCAGGTCTGAATATTAGCTTCCCAAATCTATTCATAAAGTCATATATATTGTCTAACTTTTCTCTTATATCACCAGCTATATACACACAGAAAATCATTTTGTGATGATTAATACAAGATTAGGGCACCATTATTAAAAGGCTATAAAAAATAGATTGTAGACCAAGGGTAGTTAATGTACCCAAGGAATATGCATTAGTATGCTTCAGAGAGTTCACAAAATATTTTTTATTTCAAATTAAATTGCGTATGCACAAATTCTCTCTCCTTCCTTGTTGTTTTTTAGTTTAGAAATACTCTATACTCATAAGTTTTAAACATTCAAATGATCAAAAATATCATAGGTAGAAAGTAGAATCCCTCCTTAACTTTGTTAGCTTCTTTTGACATATCACTTATGAGCTTCTAGAAACATCCACTGGGTACATGAATATTATTTATCATAAAGACAAATGCACACTACACACTTTTTTGCAACTTATATTTTCATTTAAAGTATGTTTGAGTCTCTTTTCATGGTAGTTCACATTGATCTACAGTACATGAAAACTTGAAAAATATTCTATAATGTGAGTATAGTATCATTTATTTTCCCAATCTTCTACTGAAGGGCATTTAGGCAATTTAAAATGCTTTTCCCTGATACACAAGACATAAGAATATCTTTGTACATTCAGTTTTGTATATATTCTTGAAGGTGTAGGGGAGTATTTCTCTGGGATATATATATCCAAAATAAAATTGGTGGGTCAATATTTATGTGAATTTTGATTTTGAATGATAGTCTCAAGTTTTCCTCTCAAATTAATACTAAATTTTATTTCCACTAGATCTAGGCAATGGAGTGATTCAGTATAATTTTAAACTTCCAAAATTTACTTATATTACTAGGGACCATTAGAAAAAGTGAACACCTATATAATCTTTATTTTAATAATAAATATCTTGCAATGCTTTAAAAGTGCAGCTTAGAAATATGTATATATAATATATATATATATATATATATATATATACGCATATTTATAACCAGTTCACATCATTGCATCTCTACTCCTATGCTGTTTAACACAGTCACAATTATCTCTAGGAAAATATTATGCTATTCCATAACTGAAGTTTTATATACTTTCTAATTCATTTGTTTCACAGTCAACCAAACTAAAAATTTTAGAAACAATTTTTTTTTTTTTATGTAGATGATAGACTACATAGACTTTCGGATTCCGTACATGCATGACAAACCTCCCATTGAGAGGTGTTTATTTCCCCACTCCATGAATTTGAGCTGCCTTGAGACTTGGCTCAATACAAAATGGAAGAAGCAAACTCTCTTGGTTCTGGATCCCCAGAACATGGCCACCAGTGTTTGTGCTCTCAGAACATGGCCACCAGTACTCCTCTCAAGACAGAAGCCAGGCATGATAGTGTCCTCAACATCTGAATAACCTTTGGAGAGAAAGTGGTGGCACAGAAAGTAATCAAAGATGGCAAACCAACAAATACCAACAAAGGCCAAGGGCATGTGAACAGGGCAAGTGGCACTTAGGAGCACCTTCATAAGAACACGGAATTCCTGATCCATAGCATCAAGTCAAAGCAAACAAACAAAACTGTTCTTAAAATCCATTGCATTTGGAGGTAGTCTGTTGTGCTGCAATGGGTAATTTATGAATGCCATGTTCATGTTTACAAATAATTGATAATATCCCATCCTTGCGGAAAAGCCAAGCACTCTGCATATGACCTATGTCATATGGTCCCTGCTTACCTTCACAGCATCAGTGCTTCCTCTTCCTCTTCATTCTCTTGCTGCTTTTAACATGTATTCCCTTTTGTGTTTGGTCCCATTTGTATGTGTTCTGATCCCTGTTCTGGAATTATTTTGCCCCTCTTCTTCACTTGGCTAACCCTACACCCAGGTTTTCTCTTAAGTGTGGTAGCCGTGAAGTGCATTCTTCTTTGATCTCCCTGTCTGATGCAAGACTCTACTTTACATTATAATACAACATTGCATTTTTACTGCTTGGAAAGTACCACACAGACAAAATGCACAATATAATCATTGATGTGTGTATATATTTGCTTCATACTAGTCACCACCCATGCCCATCAATTGGGCACGAGTCATTCTGTGAGAGCAGGGATCAGGTCTTACTCAGGACTTCAACCTTAGCAATTTGAAAATGTTTAGAATCTTTTGTGTTATATAATGTTATATTTCAGATTATGTTAGTGGTTTTTTTGTTTGTTTGTGTGTGCATTCATTAAGTATTTCCTGAGACAATGGCTGCAAGAGATCCTATGCATGGCCATTACATTAGCTAGGAGTTCAGTGCCGAGTTCTGTATCAAGTAATATGAGATTGAGAAAAGACCTGTCCCCTACCTCATGGAATTGTTGTGATGATTAAATCAGAGTTGAACGAAGTCTTTAAAGTAGTTCTCAGCTCTGGAATACAGTGTCCATAAACACTGAAAAAAATGCAAGTAGAAATCGTGATGTAGAGGGATTGTGACTAACACGAGTTTCCCCAGAAACAGAAGCTGAGACACAGATTTGAGTACAAGAGGTCTATTTAGGATCTGTGCTATACAAAATGTGTGAATGAAGGAAGGGTATAATAAAGAAAGAGTGAAAACTTGAGCAAGGGAGTCACAGATGAAGGCCAGCCTTGGCCTTATTCATAGAAGACTCTACAGCATATATTTTCCAATATTATTATTAGTTCATTATAATTGTACATAATGTTGGGATTTGTGGTTACATATTTGTAATGCACCCAATATAACAATATAATTTGGCCAATTCCACTCCCAGGCATTTCTCACCTCCCTACCTTCTTCCATCCCCTTTCTTCTACTGATCTCCCTTTGATTTTTATGAGATTCCTGCCTTCTCTTTCTTTTCCTTTTTCCTTTCTAGCTTCAACATATGAGAGAAAACACGTGATTCTTGACAGAAACTTCTGCGTTTGGCTTATTTTGCTTAACATAATCATCTCAAGTTCCATCCATTTTCATGCAAATGACAGAATTTCATTTTTCTTTATGGCTGAATGAAACTCCGTTGTCTACAGCATAAATTTTACTTCAAGGTTCTCCTCACCTTTTGACAAGAGGTCCACCCAGGTGAATGAAGGTCAGGGCTTCCAGGGTGAATTGTCTCCTTTTATCTGAAGACCCTTCTCCAAAAAATGAGACGGGTCTGTGAGTCATTAGCAGCCAGCACACACAGTAGGCAATGCTTTGGTCCAAAATGGATTAAGCAGGGCAGCATGAGAAATTCAACACCTAAATATAATATTATGAAATAACATGATTGTGGGAGAAAGGGTTAAATAAAATGAAAAAAGAAAAGGCATAAGAGGAGCCAGTCAAAGGAAGTAAACTAGCTCAAGATTCCATTTCCTAACACACACCCACACATGCACAGAACATTCTTAAAAATGTACACAGCCATCTTTGAAGTGACAGGTTTAGAATATGTAAAGGATAATGTACTTTTAATATTCCATTGAGTACAATCATAGCTACCGTTCATCTGTGGATGTATGTGGAGGCTGAGAAGTAATCTCACAAGAAAGTTGTACAGATATTTTTGTGACCTTGTGCTTGGGATTTCATTATTACTTGGTATTATTGGGAATGATTTTTAAATACGTTTGCATCAAGGTGTTAGGTGTCTTTGTACATTTCAGCCCCAAAAGAGTTGAAATATGCTTTTATGACAGTGCAGAGAGATAAAAACTGAAGTACTGCCATTAGTTGCTCTTTCAAAGCAAGCACGGGGCATCATCTATTTATTACAAAGGAGCTTCTGTTGGAATTGCTGCAGAATTTTATATTTTGAGTAGACACAAGAGGAGAATTATAATATTATGCCACTGCAAAAGAAATCTTTGCATTACATATCTCAATGAATATTTGATACCTACACTTATTTTTCATTCCTGTCTCTCTAAATGCTTCAGAAATTATGCACTTTTCATCCAAAATATTTGGAAATAACTGATTTTTCTAAAGAATCTCCGATAGTAATAATTTTTTAAAAACATGATTTGTTCTTTAATACATTTCCGGAATGTTTATAGTTCAAAAACCCTCAAGATTTATTACCACACCTTCTCCTATTGAATACATTTTACTTAAACATTTCATTCTGATCATGCATATTTTTGTCTTGCTGGAGGTTGAATTAGACACAGTTCCTGCTCTGAGGCTCATGATATCACCAAGGAGATGGCAGCAGACTCTGTGGGAGAAGGAAAATCAACGACCTCTCATCCAGATTGAGTGGATCACTTCAGAGGTGGGTATCAGGGCACTTTAGGTCTTGAATGACAACCGTTTTCACCTACAGAGACTTTGAAAGGAAGCTACAGCTCCATTTTTTACATTAAAGATGCTACAGACATGGAGTCTGAAAACCTCTGGTCACCCGCTCCTCTGCACCATGCCAATCATGCCGTTGGATCCTCTCACTCACCCTCCTGGGATGCATTTTACTTGACTCTAAAATTAAGAGGTACACCTTGAATACCCATCAAACAGTTTCACCCCATCACTCCAGGAAAAACATCAGCCTCTTTGCCTTTCATCTGCCCTCCCCTTGATTCTAAGGCAGTATTTCCTGATAAACTCCTAGACATTCCTCAACCCACCTCAGAGCTTTCCCCTGGAAACATTCCTAGTCCCTGTTTGGCAGAGGTTGTTCCTCCTGGGAATGTGATACCAGGGCTGCTGTGAGAGAAAAAGGAGGTGGGATGGGAAAATTACACATTTTTTTTTTAAACCTACTGCGTGCCAGTCACTGTGCAAACGATATTCACACATTTTCTCAATTCTAAAAACAACTTTGAAAGAAGATGATATTGCTTTTATCCACATGAGAAAACAGCCTCTGGTAGTTAGACATGGAGCTGGTAATCAGGGAGTTCATCTGAGAACCTCCTCAGATGCCAGGCTCTGCAATCTCTGCAATTCATGGTGTGGTTTTATTCTTTTTTCTTCCCTATTAATTACTCTCTGTTTATTTCTCCTCAAGACTCCCTGGACATGACCTTCCTTTTCTTAACAGCTTACTTGAGAAATACTTCATATAACTCACAATTCCTTTTATTTAAATTGTGCAAACTGAGCTTTTGGTGAATCCACAGATGTATGCAAATATAATGACTATCAATTTTATAATTTTTTGATTTGCCAAGAACTCTTGAATTATTACCCTTTGATTATCAGCCCTCTTCCAGTCCTAAGTGACTCAGAATCTCCTATATCTTTAGACTTTCCCAGGCTGGAAATTTATATAAATGGAATCATATAATATGTGGACTTTCATAACTTAGCAAACGTTTCTTTCACTTAGCATAATGCTTTCATGGTTCATCCAAGTTGAAGAGTATTACTTCATTCCTTTCATGGCTGAAGACTATTTCATTATATGATTACTTTGGTTTACAAACACATCAGTTGATGAGCATTTGGGTTCTTTCCACCTTTTGGTGATTGTGAATAATGTCCTTACAGACATTCACGCGCACATTTTTGTGTGAAAGTACATTTTCAACTCTTGTGTACAAACCCAGGAATGGAATTTCTGGGTCATACAACAAGTCTATGTTTTATCATTAGAAGAACTTTCAGACTGTTTTCCAAAGTGTCTGGACCATTTTACCTTCCCACCATCAGTGTGAGAGGCTTCTGCTTTTGCTCTATGCTTGTAAACCTTTGTTACCATTTGACTTCTTAATTCCAGCCACCCTGAGGGATGTTTTATTTTGCTTTTGATGACAAATGATAGTGAACATCTTTTCATGTGCACATTAGGCATTTATGTTTGTAGAAATGTCTATTCAGATTCCTTATCCATTCTTAGAAGGAATTATTTATCTTTTCATTATTAACTTGTGAGTTTTCATTACATATGCTAGATAAAGAACTCTAATCTGATAGTTTGCAAATAGTTTCTCCCAGTCTCTCTCTCTCTCTCTCTCTCTCTCTCTCTCTCTATATATATATATATATATATATATATATATATATATATATATATATATATAATTTTCTTAATTGTTTCTTTCAAAGAACAAACATTAAAAAATTTTACTGTTATTCATCCCTTTCACTTACCATATGCTTCTTTTTCTAAACTGATGACAAAAAATGATCTTATCCAGCTCAGTGCTGGCATATTAAGTGATAAGAGAATTCTCATAAATTTGAACTGAATGAGCTGGACATATCTGCATGGTTGTTGTGAAAATTCTGTGGCATAATTGAGGCCACTGAGCTTTGGAGCAACTGAAGTGCTATGCAAGATCAAAGGTCAGATGGTGTTAGACTGTAACTTGACTAGAATTAAGATTCAAAGTTCTGAGAGGTACATAAAGAGTTTTATCATATTTTAATTTTAATTTTACCACTGTGCTGAGAGTTTTATCATAAATTGGTGTTGAATTATATCAGCCTTTTTCTGAACCTTTTGTCATGGTGATATTTATTTCTCCTTTACTCTGGTAATGTGGTGAATTTCACTGGTTGATTTTCAAATGAAAACTCAATCTTAAATTGCTGAAATAAATTTCACTGGGTCCTCATATATTTTTCTAAGTAGCTTTTATAATCGTCTGCTTAAATTCCACTATAACTTGATAATATATTTGTTAATGTGTTTGTGTCTATTTTCCTGAGATATATCAGTCTCGTATTTTTTCCCTTGTAATATCCTTTGTCAGATTCTCCTGTTTGCATTATGCTAGCATTCTAAAAGAAGTAGGAAGTGTGTTTTCTCTATCTTTTCTCTGAAAGATTTCATGAAATATTTCATATTATTTCTTTTCTATTATTATTATTATTAGTAGTAGTAGTAGTAGTAGTAGTAGTACATGGGTTTGAACCAGGGGTACTTAACCACTGAGCAACATCCCCAGCCCTTTTTATTTTTTTAATTTTGAGGTAGGGTCTTGCTAAATTGTATAAGATATGGATAAATTAATGAGACTGGTCTTGAACATGTGATCCTCTTCCCTCAGCCTCCTGAGTTGCTGGGATTACAAGCATGTACCACCACATGCAGCTCCATATTCTTTCTTTCTTAAGTGTTTAGAAATATTAATAGAATATCTATGTGACCATGAAATTTGCTTTGTAGAATAATTCTTAATTTGTTTATACTTAAGATGATATAAGAATATTCCATTTTCTATTTATGTTTGTTTCCATATGGCAAATCAAATATTTTTTCAAAGATCTTTTTTCAATTCATTATACCTTTAATAATAAACATAAAGTTGTTCCTACTATATTCTTATATCTTTTTTATGTACAAAAGATCCGAAGTGTGATGTCTTCATTTTCATTTCTGATACTAGAAATCTCCTTTTTCTTAATTTGTTTTGCAAGTAAGTTTTTAATCATCAATTTTTAAAGAAACAAAGTATTTGTTAACTAACTCAGATGCCTGTTACTGCATGCCTATTTTCAATTTTATTTATTTATTTATTTCTATATTATTATTTATTTCCTTTGATTTGGGGTGTACAATTTCATCTTGTTTTTTTTCCCATGTTCTTGAGATGAAGTTTTTAACCTTTTATTTTCAATTTTCTATTTTTTTAATCATCTGTACATTTATTATCTGAAATTTAACCATATTCCTCAAATTTTGATATGTATCTTTTAGGTTTTTTTCTTATTCAGAATTTAAAATATGTTTTAAATGAATTATTTGACCTAAAGTCATTTTAGAATTGTGTTTCTTAACTTTCTGGCCTAACTGCAGTTATGAGTTTTTAAAATATTAATTTCACTGTGTTCATAAAAGTGCTCAGTATGATTCTCAACCCACACTCTTCTCTGCAGAGTTTAGGTTTTCCTCTGCCTGGTGGGTAGGATCTGCGGCTTTCCAACTTGATTCATTCCAGAGTTGAACCATGGAGTTTAAGAGGCAGGTTTATCTATAATTGCTTCTCCTCTTGTTTTATTTCTTAAAGAAAACATTGAAGATAATGTTTGTTAAGGAATGATCTCCTTTTCTTTGATGATTTGTGTCCATACTGGGAGCTTGAGAAAGACTGCTATATATTTGTTCTTCCAGTATCCCCTGATGCCACTGTTTCCAGAAAAATTTTCTTTGGAGGAAACTGACCATCTTCTACTTTCTAATCTGTTACACCAGCCCCTGTAGATGGCAAAACTCTGCTAATTCCTTGTTTTCACATTTGATCTGCTTTATCATATGTGATATCCTCCACCAATTTCCAGATTTGACAAGTTTGTCCAATTATGTCAGCTCAGTCAGCAAATGTCCTTTCTTGTCTGGAATATTAGTTCATTTTATCCTTTGGCTTCTGCAGTTTTCTGATAACTTAAATATGATACATCTGGGTTTTTGGCTTTGGGGGCTTTATAAGATGTTGTGTACAAAAGATGAACTCCCACTACTTACAGCAATCTACTGGGAAGCAGGAGTCTTCTTTGCAGTTTCTTACATTCATTTTTCCTTCTTCAACTCTTATTGATTTCTGGTTAAGCATGCAAACTGAGCTGAACAGGGAGTCTCTGCCTCTCTTGTACTACTTATAAATTGCTATGGTTTGAATGTTCCTTCCAAAACATTAAATTTCATGTCGAAATTTAATTGCCATTGAACTAGTAATAAGAAGTGATCCTTCAAAAATGAATATAGTATTGCCATTTTTATGATAGTGAGTTGGTTATAAAAGGAGGAAGCTCAACCCTTTGTCTCTCTCACTGTCTCTCTTATGCTCTCTTGCCACATGATGCCTTCCAGCAGGTTATGACAAAAAGGTCCTGCCCACATGCAGCCCCTTAATCTTTGACTTCCCAGACTCCAGAATTGTTAGTCTAATCATCTGTGATTTATAATTTACCTAGTTTGTGGCACTCTGTTATAGCAACAGAAAATGAACCCCAAGACACACAAATAAATGACAGATGAAATAGTACATGAAAGAGTTATGATATAGAGGCTCTCAAAGGGAAATAGGAATTTCCAGTGTGCCAGTAATGAAAATAGATTTCTAAGCCAGAGTGGTAAGTGAGCAATGAAATCAAAAGCAACATAGAATTGGAAACAGATAATCTCCCACAAATGCTGAAAAAAAAAATTAGCAACAACAGTGAAAACTACAATGAAAGCATTAGATAATAAGGTGACTAGTAAATACCTGCATTGTTAAGCTAGGTCCAGGGCTAACTCCCTGGTTCAGTAGGCTACATCAAGCCTAAGCCAGATCTGGGTGTAGGGAACTAATATCATCTACTAGTATGTGAATTCATTGAACTAAGAAATTAGGTGAAAATCATTTTTGAACTAGTAAAATATATAGGGATCCTATAGAGGAGAAGTCAGAAGTAATGCTCAAAACATTAATACATGAAGTATAAGATCTTCAATATCAATTCCAGCTGAAAAGGAGATGGCAGAAACTTGAAAAGCCAAAGCACTAAAAATGTTTCTTCAGGTCATTTGTCCGTTTTGTAATTGGATTACTTGGACTTTGTTGCTTAGTTTTCAGTTCTTTATATTTTCTGTACATTACACCTCAGGTAAATGGATCACAAAGATTTTCTCCCATTCTGTATGCTGTCCTTTCACTTTGTTGATTGCCTCCTGAGTGGTGCAGAAACTTTTTCATTTAATGTAAACCCATTTGTGGATTCTTGTTTTTCTTTCCTTTTTTTTTTCTATTTTCCTGAGTTGTCACAGTCCTATCATGGAAATCATTTCCTGTACCAATACCTTAAAGAGTTTACCCTATGCTTTACTTTAGTACTTTCAGTTTTCCAGGTCTTCCATCAAGGTTTGGGATCCACTGTAAGTTGATTGTTTGTACAGAGTGTGAGATAGTGGTCTAGTTTTAATCTTCTACATGGGAAAGACCTGAGCATGGACAGGAGCCATTTAGAATTCTGTAGTGCCATGAACAAAAATGAGCTTCTCCATGAAATATTGTACTTCAATTACCAAAAGTACAGGACAAAGAAAGAATACTAAACATTGCAAGCCGAGAAATGCCCAGTCGCATTTAAAGGGTAAAACCACTATACTAACATCATTTTTTCTTGGCAGAGACCTAAAATCTCAGGAGGATATGATAGATGCAATTCAAATCCTGAAAGAAAATAACTGGAATAACAGGAATCATCATAAACATGCCATATAGAAAGCATATTTATAAATCAGATTAAAAAACAAATATTATTTCTGCATAAAAGTATACATAATGGAGAATTGGGGAGGAGGGCTAATGGAATTGGCCTTTTCTAGTTTGTTTGTTACCATTATTTCCAAAGAATACAGGAATTAATATAAAAGGTATTTGTTTCCTCAGTCTCCATAGGCTTATATTAGAAATGTCATCCTTTTAAAAAAAGGATCATGATATTTAAAATTTCCTCACTTTTGTCTATATATGACTCTGTACTCTAAAGTCTTCTTGTTGGGCCACATATTTCCACCTACCCTCAGAATAAGAGGGGTTCTAGTCCAGCCAAACCACTGAGCCAGAGTCATATTCTACCCCAGCCCCATCTCACTCAGCTTTTTCTCCCTTAGGACTCAGATGCTACTTAGAGTACAAAGTAAGAAAAACACTATTGTTTCTCTCTAACTCATTTTCTAACCAAAATTATACCCAATTAGCACACAGAGGAACAATGACCTTATAATATGAAAATATGTCAATTCATACAAAATCTTTTCCCAAAAGTTAATGGTTTGAAATATTCAAGGGTAAGTTTCTTTCCGTGTCAAGGGAAAGTTTTAACAATAGAAGACCAATTTTAAAAGGCAGACATCCTGCCAAGATACCTTCTTTTAGTACAGCTAGTAGTTGATTGGTGTGGCAGACACACCCTAATGTAATTTGCAATTAATTATATTTTATGTAATTTCCTCTCAGATGTTGTTGGAATCTGTGACTTGTTTCAAACAAATGCAAAATGGCAAAGAGGATAGGATAGTAGTTCCAGTGATTATATGGCATGAGATTTTTTTGTGCAGATGGAAGTGAAATGTTCTGGCCTAGAAGAAGTAGGTGGATAGGGCATGGGATGGGCTGAGAGAAAGATCCTTGGCAAACCATCCATTTTGGACCTCCAGAAGATGACAGTAGCTCCCACCCACAGGCAGTAAGAAATGGGGAACCTCAGACCTGCAATGAAAGGAAGTAAGTTCTGCCAACAATCACATAAGCTTGGGAGCCATCTCTGGAATCTAGAAAGACTGACTGACACCTTGTTCACAGCTTTCTGTGACCTTGAACAAAGGAGCCAAGTAAACCCAGCAAGTTCCAACCCACAGAACTTGAGGGATAATAGATGTGCATTGATTCAGATCCCTAAATTTATGATAATTTGTTACACAGCAATAGAAAACTAATACAATTGTTTTAGTGCCTTGAAATACTGCCGCACTTTCTATCGTGTTAAATTATGTGGGAGCACAGGAATAGAGAATGAAGGAGCTGCAAAGACATTTCCCCCAGGATTAAAATGATTGAATGTGAAGAGGTCTACACTGTAGATTAGATTTTCCGTTTTGAAGAACTTTTCTTTCTTATAAGCAAATGACCTCAAGGGCCTCCTTTTGAAGGAAGAACCAGGAGCTCCAGTTAAAAGTTGCAGAGATCAGACTGTGGAAGTTTTGTGAAAATGATGTTGACATGGTGGAGGTTTAACTAACTGTGTGAGTTTTATTTTTTCTTTTGCTTTGTTTTGATTCTTCTTATTGTTTTTGCCAGGACTATGATTATGAATTTCTTAAAGGGTTAATGGTTTCCATTAACTCCATTTTTTCCAGAAATCTTGCATGTTTTATTCCGCTACATCACAGAGATTTTCCCAGAAAATACATGTATGTGGCATTGTAGCTGACATGCCTCTATTCCCTGTAACAAAAGACCCAAATGACATCACAAACCTCAAGACACAAGCACTTCCCCCCTTGGGATCCTGTTCTCTCCAGAAGGATTTTGAGTTCATTGGAAAATAATGTCTGTTGCATCCTCTCCTGGGGCCCATTGCAAATAGCATGAATCTGGTGGGTAAAAGGGTGATGCTCAGTATTTGAATCACCCATAATCCTTCCTCCACCTTGACATACATTGTATTTGGTGATGGTAAGGAACCCAAATTTCCATACAGACCCACTCTCTGTGTATACAAGGACTTAATTATGTATTGCCTGTCTCCTAGGGTTAACTTAAAATATTGACTCTAACTTCCCATATTGGAAAAGTTTGTGGACCTTGGTATAGAAGATAGATAACCTAAGGCCTCTATAAACTTTCATATTCTCCAAATCTCTTGCCAGGTTTCTATTATAAAGTAAGCCATCAACTAGGTACCTGCACTACCTAGAAACTGCTCTCTCCACACAGATACATTAAAGAACAAGAAATGGTTCTATTAAAGAATTGCCACACTTTTCCACTCAAGGGAGACTGGGACTGGCAGGATTTTTAAAGTACTATTATTTTGGCATAAGAAGCTATTTTATCTTTAAGAAAAAGAATGATTGATAACTAGGTTTGGATCCCTGTCTCCACATTCATGTTGGTTTTGCCTAAGTTATATGAAGCATTAGAATTTGCATGTCTTATAAACAACTTTATCATATATTTGATTGTCACTGAAAATATATGATGTAATTTCCTCCTAAAACAAATCAATTAATCACAAGCAATTCTTAGGCTCTAATTGGTTATTTATCTTTTGACTTAAGTAATGATTTGTATAATTTGTGTCCCTTTGGATGTGTCTCCACCTCCCTGAAAAATGCATAAATTGAAGAATTTAGTCACTTCTTTTCAGAGCTATTTAAAGTAACTTCTGTTGAAAAGCATTAGGTGAAAAAGGTTAATGTTAAAATAATGCAGGCAAATGATGGCTAATACAATTGAAATGATGAATGATCTCTTGAATTCTGTCTCCAGTGGAGATGCAGGGTGCTGATGAGCTCGACGTGTGTGCTGCTGTCACCTATTTGTCATAATTACAGAATAGATTTCAGGTCATTTACCTAGAAAGAGTGTCTAGAGTTTATTGTTTAAATGGAAACCTTTCTCTGCCTGGAAATCTTTCTGTGATCCTTTATCATCTGAAATAGATGAGCGCTCATCCCTGACAAATTGAATGAAGCTGTTATTCGTTGGAAAATCATATGTTCTCAGAAGTCTCACGCTTGTTCGCTGCTTTTAAGTACTGTGTGGCTATTTTCTTTCTCTTTGTGAAGGTGAGATATGTGTATGCTGGTAAATGTGTTATTTGGTCTAATGCTCTTCCATGTCGTCTAACATGTCTAGCCTTCAGCAGTCTTGGGAACCAACTTTCTCAATTTGGCATGAGCTCATTCTCCCAGTCTGGGAGTACTGGAGTCTGAGGAAGTCTTTCCGAAAAAGCAGAGATGCAACCTTGGAAAGTGTCAGTCACATCTCACACACCTCATTTCAATTAATGCATGATGTCATTTCCCAGAATCAATATATTTAAAACAAAAAGCAAATGCAAATATGTCAAGTAGATTAAAACACAACTAAACTTCCACTCCAATTTCACTCTTAGGAGAAATCCTTGTTTACATTTCACCTAAAGAAGAGAAGCAATCAGAGGAACAGGTTCATAGGCTGCTTCCATATAAACTTAGCCACCTGCCCCTTGGCCCTGATGCTCTACCTCCCCCGCCCTCACCAGGATGTGTCACCCATTCTCCCACTGAAGGCCAGTCCCTCCACTGTTTGTGCACTGGGCCTGACAACCCAGCTTTCCTCATTTCTAGGTGAGGGACTCTTGCCAGCATTTAAACAGGTTCTTACTTCTCCACTTGGACACAACCTCACTTGACATGCCTCATCCTCCAAATACAGAATCTTTTCTCTCCTTCCCCTTGTAATTAATTCCTTGAAAGAGCTGCCTGTCATGGCCATTCTCCATTTTTCTTCTTTCATTTTCCTTGAACCCACTTCATCAATCATTTCTTGAACCCAACTGCATCAAAATTTCTCCTCCCAAGGCTACCAGTGAATGCCGAGTTGTAGATTCAGTGATAAATCTTCAGTCCTGCTATTGCTCCACCTACTAGCAGCATTTGGAAATACAAGAAAAATTTGCCATTTATCCATCCTTCTCTTGGCTTTCAGGATCTCACACTCTTCATTGCTTCTGTTTTTTCTTCCTGTACTTTTTTGGTTCCGTCTGCCACATTTCCCTGGATCCTAGTGTTGGAATACTTCAGTTCAGACCTTGGGCATCATCTTTGCTAGCTACATTTATTCCCTTCAGAAAGTTATATGGATTAGAAATGATCTATGCATCAATAGCCAAATTTTTATAACCATCCATCTATCCTCTGAAACCCAGAAATGCCTGTGTGTCATCCATACTTGAATGTTGACCAGGCTGCTCAATGCCACTCGACTGACCCCTTCTGTCATTCTGCTGCTTCTTCTACAAGCTTCCTTACAGTAGCCAGTGGTAACTTCATCCTTCTCTATGGTCAGTCCTAAAACCTTGGATCTATCTTTGATTCCTCTTTCTCAGATTCTACCTCCAATGATTTCATCCTTTCTTCTCAGTAAAGCCTCACACATACTTTGTATCTCCCCATTAGGTTGCTCAACATTAGCAACCTCTATATTTTTCTTCATTTTTTATCACCGATTTATCTCATTCATTTAAATATAAACTTCAAATCAGGAATGGCACAGAGGCTCTTGATAACATGGATTGAGGAAATTAATGAAAAAGTAATGATTCCCTGTGTCAATGTTAGGTAATGAACAAAACCATGGTCTAATTTTGCTCAGGAAGAACTAAAATTCTTAAAGATCAAAAGCATGAACAGTTGCAACCAGGATAAGCACAGTGAGATAATGAAAAACTTACTACTATGCGCACACAGGTAAAACACATTGCTAGGCATCAGTGATGATCCTAATTATAAGTTGAAGTTACTTTAATCCTATGCATAAAGTTATTAATTGTACCCCAAGTTTCAGTTGTTAAATCATCAGATGTTTTAAGCACTCAGCAAACAGTTCTGGAACTTTTATTATATCATCTTTATGTATTATTGCTAGTGATATTTCCCCTATTCTTTTCTCTCCAGAGTTAATAAATAAAGCCATAATAGCACTTTTGTCTTTGTTTGATTTATCAACATGTACATTCTGTAAGTGAATTGAATTCCTATCAGGGAAATAATTAAACAGATGTTCTTTAGAGAATCTTTCCATGCCAAAGCAGGAAATGTTAACTTAGTACCATGAGCTATATAAAGTACAAGAAACGTGTGCAACTAAACTTGCCACGCAAAGCTGTGTTTCAGCAAGTTCAGTTCCAGCTTCATGAGGACAAAGAAGGTCTCTGTTTCTTCACTGATTCTCAGGAACTGGCACAATGTCTATTACATCATAGATACTCCATGATTATTATTTGTTAATTAACAAATAAGCTTAAGTCACTTATCTTCTTATTCTCAGACCACAAGTAACTCCAATAAGGTTTTCTCTTTAGATTGTGTTGAAATAAAAGAAAAATAAAAAGAGCCCTTTGAAATCTTCCTGATAACCTAGGTGAAGGATGACTAGAAGAGGCAGAGGCTTTGTTATTTTAAGTTTCTAAGGCTATTATCTTGTATCATTTGCTTTTCTCTCATGGCAAATTTCAGCAGGGTGCAATGGCTACTACAAAATGGCTACTACAAGAGAGAATCCCAAATGTAATAATATAAATAGCATATACATTTATTGATTGATTGAACATGTGAAGACAGCTTTGTAGTCTTCAACCTGTGTTTTTTTTTCCTCTCATCTCAAATGTGAATTTGGTCCTGTCATCTCCAATCAACAGGTAAAGGTTGTCAAGGATACCCCTTTCTTTTAAGATCATGATTCAGAAGTGGTGCATATCATTTATTTCACTCTCCTTTGACTAGAACTTATTCCAAAGACAACAATAAGTCCAAGAGGACTGTAGAAATACATTCAATAACTCTGGAGCCATGTATCCAGTTACAGCTTGGTAAATTTTTAAATTATAGAGTAGCAGTACTTACTAGTTGGGAACAGAGAACTCTGTTGCAATTAAAGGTTTCACTTCACTTATTTTGCTCTTAACTAATAATAATAATAATAATAAAATAATAACAGTAATAATAAAAATCAGGTATCAATAGTGAGTGTCAAATTTATGAAACGTCATAATTTCCAGTTTGGCTTCATTTCCAGAGAGGCTAGCACAATTGCTAAATAAAAACAAGGTGCAACAAAGGAGTCACTCAATAATAACTATATTCCCAATGAGGCAAAGTTGTGGAGATTTTAGAAACCCATGAAGACTTTTGGAATTTCTCTAAAAGGGCAAGCGTCATAAAATCAGGGAACTTTATTGCCTTGTTCTCTGCCAAATGCTCAGGACATAATTGTCTGAAATATAAATAAGTACATAATTATTACGCTGCAATAAATAATGGAAAATGAATTCCAAATTCACTTAAAGAAAGGATGTGCCTCTGACCAAAAGCATGTGTTTATCAGAAAAGACTGGAAATGACAAAATATAGATAATGATGCCCATGTTATAGATTTTTGCTGACGACAGGGAAGTACTCACAGTGGGAGAATGAATGATGAAATGAGCAAGGTCAAAAGCTGTTCTGTGAAAGAATCAAATTTTAAACTAAGACTTTTCTGATTTTCAGGGCCTTTTTTTTTCCTTTTGCATTAACGTCCTGTTCCAGTTATTTTCCTGGCTACAGCTTCAGAATAGGACTACAGCAGCTCTCTTCATTCCCCATGTTTTCAAATCCCTTTGGTAGAGGAGGTCTACTGGAGGACTGTTCAGCTTTCTTTGCTGAAATGCTAATAAATGTTCTACACTGATGAGCACCTTACTCTTTATTTGAAATTCCTCCGTTAATTTGCATTCTCCAGAATAACTATTAATTGCTAATATTTTTTGAGCTATGCAATGCCCCAGGTAGTATCCTAATTGCTTTTAAAAATTAAAATATTTAACCTATCCAACAACCATGTGAGATAAATATTATTATTTTTATTCTATTTGATGTGTAAAGAAATTGAAAAACAGAGATAAAACTTAAGAGTTCAATGTCATGAAGTCAGTTGGTGGCCAGATTTTAAATGTAAGCGGCCTCTCTCTACAGTCAGCCCTTAATCACTATTCAGGTTGGTTTTCTTTATTTTTAGAATCCCTCATCTTATTTCTTGTGCTCTATCCTTTCCCTCCTACTGGTCTCTTTCCTCTCCATTTAAAGTGTGACTTTAAAATCTTATAATTTTCAGAATATCCTGGTTAAATGGCACAAGAGGAAACACCAGGAATCTGTTTCCCTACCAAGAAGGATAAAATATCAAATATAGAAACTCTGAAAAACTGAAATAATCCACAGAGCACAATTCCTATGGAGCAAGAAGGTGAACCCTAGGGAAGGGATTGTCCTACAATCACAACCAATTGTGCTTCACTTGTGAAATACAACTTCCCATTATCTACCTTGTCATGCACTTTTTTCATGTCAAGTTTTCTTTTTAGTTTTCCATTTTTATTATTTTTGGTTATTTCTCCCACAATTTTAAATTTTCTGAATCAGTTTTGCAATCATTTTTTTTGCATCATTACCAATACTGGAGTCATAAATTATGCAAAGACTTTTAGAGAGCTCTGATTTGCTTTATGCATTTTTTGTAATTTTGACTCTGGGAAAGTACATTATCATGTTGACTTTGTGCATAAGTGCTGAGCATAAATGTAAAAATGTAGAATCTTCCTCAATAAATGAAGAAGTGTGGTTTTTGTAATTTGCATTTGTACACAATAAAATTTTTCAAGATTTCAATTCCTTGGGTTAATGCATATGTGGTATCGGCTCATCATAGTTTTAGTTGCCAAAAGTCTCAGACGATGAGTGAACGTGGTGGTACACACCTGTAATCCCAGCAGCTCTGGAGGCTGAGGCAAGAGAATAGGGAGTTTAAAGTCAGCCTCCGCAACAGTGAGGCACTAAGCAACTCAGTGAGACCTTGTCTCTAAATAAAATAGAAAATAGGGCTGGGGATGTGTCTCAGTGGCTGGGTGCCCCTGAATTCAACCTCCAGTACCAAAAACCAAATAAACAAACAAACAAAATATCTATCTATCTATCTATCTATCTATCTATCTATCTATCTCAGATATCTGTTATGCTTGGGATGTGAGGTGTCCCCAAAAGCTTATGTGTGAGACAATGCAAGAAGGCTTAGTGGTGAAACGATTGGGTTATGAGGGCCTTAACCCAGTCAGTCAATTAATATCCTGATAGGAATTAACTGAGTGGTAACTGAAGGCAAGTAGGGTGTGGCTAAAAGAGATGGGTAACAGGCGCCATGCCTTTGAGGCACATATTTTGTATCTAATGAGTGGACTCTCTCTCTGCTTTCTGATCATCATGTGAGCTGCTTTTCTGCACCACACTCTTCCTCCATAATATTCTCCCTCACCTCAAAATGCTAGAAAGGGAGTTGGCTCTCTATGGACTGCGACCTCTGAACTGTGAGCCCCCAAATAAAATTTTCTTCCTCTAAACTTGTTCTTGTCATTTCTTTTAGTTATAGCAGAGAAAAATATGACTAAAATAATATCTATGCACAATTAACAATCAGTTGCATTTATGATTTCTTTTTGATTTGCTTCTTTATAATAAAATCTATTTGTTTATAATTATTAGACTTTTGTGACTGTTACTAGTATAGCTGAATATTGTGCTTGCAAATGCTATTATTGTCTATTTTATTGTGTAAAGAGGTCTATTATGTATTCTGTCTTATTTTTAAACAACTCTCAACCCCACCTTTAAAGATGTAAATAAATGTCTTTTAACAAATTTTTATAATATTTTTTCCAGAATTATATTTTCAAAGTTTTTTTTTAAATTTTTGTATTTTGGGGACTTTGATCTTTTAAAATATCAGCTTTTAGGATTTTGATGGTTGGAATGATGTCTTTTGGAATTATAGTCCAATCCTCTCACTAAGAATATCATTTAGTTGAAAATATATTTTGACAAAATTCAGTATCTTCTCATGTTGAAGAAACTTAATAAACTAGGAACAGATTACCTTAAGATAAAATTCACTTATAAAAGCTTCACAGTGAATATCATAACCATTGATGAAGACCAACATCTTTTCTTCTAGTCAGGAACAAGGCAAAAAAGTCCACTTGCACTTCTTCTATTCATCAGAGTACTAGGCAGAGCAATTAGGCAAGAAAAATAAATAAAACAGATTTAGCTGAAATTTTTTTCTTCACAGATGATCTTGCATGTAGAAAAGATTTCACATACACATGGACGCTAAAACAAATGAATGAATTTAATGAAATAACAAGATCCAAAGTTAATACCTCACAATCAGTTGCATACCTCTCTGTACTTATAAAGAACAAACTGAATAGTAAAATTTAAAATTTCTGTTTATGGTAGCACCAACAAAAATAAAATGCTTAGTTTAAGTTAGTTAAGGAGGCAAAAAAATCTTGTGCAATTAAAACTAACAAAACATTGCTGAAAGAAATTAATAAAGATATAAACAAGCAAAAAATCATCCCATGTTCACAGATTGGGAGAGTTAACATTGTTATGTCAGTATTACTTGGTAATCTTTACATGTGATGCAATTTCTATAAAATCCCAACAATACTTTTTTCAGAAATAAGAAAATCCATTTTCAGGGTCCATAAGTATCAGGATAATCTGGAAAAGGGAAAACAAACTTGGAATAAATGTACCACACATTTCCTGGTTTCATAACATAATACAAACATTCAGTAACCCAAGTACTTTGGTACAGACAGATATATAGACATTTGAATTAGGTCATATGCCCCAGAAACCATTATATATATGTTAAAATATTTTTAAAAGCGTACCCAGACCATTCAGTAGGGAAAACAGTCATTTTAACAAACAGTACTAGGAAAACTGTGCACCTACATGCAAAAGAAAGATACTGAATCCTTACCTAACACTAAATGCATAAACTAATTCAAAATGCTTCAAAGACCTACATATAAAACCTACTACTTTTGGAAATAAAACATAGGGCAAGGGCTTCACAATATTTGATTTCATGATGATACCAGAGGCACAAAAAAACAAAAGTAGACAAACTAGACTTTATGAAATTTTTTTAAAAGAGTGAAAATACAAATACAGAATGGGAAAAAATATTTGCAGATTGCATTGAAAGTGGATTAATGTCCAGAATATGTAGAGGACTCCTAAAACTCAACCAAAATAAATTTCAAAATTTGGCCACATATTTGAGCAAATATTTCTCCAAAGAAGATATATGGATTGACAATTATCTTACTATTCATTAGGACAATGCAAATCAAAACCACAATTTCATCCTTATTAGAATGGCTACTAAATATTTTTAAAAGAATAGAGGGGATGGGGATGTGGCTCAAGCGGTAGCGCGTTCGCCTGGCGTGTGCAGGGCTCTGGGTTCGATCCTCAGCACCACATAAAAATAAAATAAAGATGTTGTGTCCACCAAAAACTAAAAAATAAATATTAAAATATTTCTCTCTCTCTCTCTCTTAAAAAAGAATAGAAAATAACAAACATTAGTGAGAATGCAGAGAAATTGGAACATTTTTACAATGCCAATGGGAATACTGATAGTACAGTCATGACAGAAAGTATGTTGGTTCCTCAAAAAAATAAACATAGAATTATAATATGATCCAAAAATTCTAAGTTTGATTGTATAATCAAGAGAATTAAGAGCAAAAGCTCAAAGAAATATATATAGGCCCATGTTCGGAGCAGCATTAGTCATAATAGTTAAAACATAAGGAAGCAACCTTTGATTCCATGAGCAATGAATGGATTAGCAAAATGAAATACACACACACACACACAAACACAAACACACAAATATTATTCAGCTTTAAAATAAAGACAATTCTATCATATGCTGTTCCATGGATGAATGTTGAGGAAATAATGCTAAGTGAAACAATCCTATCATAAACAGATACTCTATGATTCCACTTAAATGAGCTGTGATTTCACCTAAATGTGATTTAGTCAAAATTGTGGAGACCCAAAGAGAATGGAGGTTTACAGGGGCTGGAAGGAGAGATGAATAAGGATTTCTTGTTTAATCAGTACAAATTTTCCATTTTGCAAGATGAAAAAGTATCCTTGGAATGGACAGTGGTGTTGGCTGTAGAGCCGTATCAGTGAATTTAATGTCATTAACTGCACAATAAAAACCAGCGCAGATGGCAAATTTTATGTCATGCTAATTTTATCATAATAAAACATGAAAAAAATACCATTTCCTTTAATGTCAGTCTCAGATTTAGAGTAAAAATCGAGTCAGAGGTATCCATCACCCTATTTCTAATGTCCAGGGACAAAATATGACTTACGAGTCATAAGTGAGCAATCTCTTTATCCATTTTCGAGTCAAATCAGTAAGGGGAGATTAAAAAAATAAACAAACATTAAATAAATAACCACTGTCAAAATAAAGTTCCCCAAATAGGAGTATGTCTCTCTGTCATTAATTAATGACTCCAGCTTTATTTGTAGTAACATCGGGGAAGTTCTATCCATGTGCTCTTGCTGGTTAATGTCTGCTTTGAGATTGGTTCAGCTCCTTTGACAAGATTTGTATCTATCTGCTTCTCCTTTTCTAGAATTTTACCTATACTTCATCATCCCCTCCAAACACCTATGTTCTGCCTCTTCAAACCATGTCTTCTATAAGAAGAGAGATTTCTTTCAGTCTGTATGCTGGGTGTTATTTGTAAGAAAATATAAAACTACAGGCACTTTCTTTTAAAAATTAATTCTTACATGCAACAAGAAATGATTCACAGAACTGGTAACTAAGCAACTGAAACAAACATCCAAATAATGCCATCTTGTTAGTGAGATTTGAGAACACATTGAGCATCCTCTCCTGCCCCACTAAAGGTCACTAATGCTATGCAGTGACATATCTTCTAATATAGTCGTCATTGTAATAATTGGGGCATTTATCAGCCATTGTTAATTCTTTCATAAGCTGACAGTTCCAAGTGTGCAAATTGTGCAGCACGGATATTAACTGGTACAAAATAGACACTAGAGAGAAAATACTGTGTCGATATTAGAGTGCATTCCCCAACCACTTACCCTGGGCCATTTAGAATTCCTAATGAAAATCAATAGACTCATAACTTTTTCATGGAAGGAGAAATTCTTACAAGTTAGACATATTCAGCCAGTATTTAGGCAATGTGTGAACACATTAACATATAATCATCTACCATCCAGCAGGTACTGGGATGCATGTGTTCACACACATTGTTTTATTTAATTCTCACATTGGTTCTATATTATTATTCTAACTTTATATGAGAAAGAAAACTGCTTAGTGTGGGATGAACCTGATATTAAACTCATGTCTGTTTGATTTAAAAGATAGGCTGTTTCTATTGCTGTACATTACTTCATCATCAAATATTTATTGATATTCTTGTTGGTGGAATAGTTTTGGGTATAGCTCTTTGAAATATGGTGCCTCTTATCAAAAGCTTGCTCTCTTGTTGGATAGCTACATTGAAAATTCATATAATTATAATGAAGGGAAAGGTGTGATAAATTTGATGGGAACTTTACAACCTAAATGCAGTAGAAGGAACAATGGTAAGGCTCTGCATTTATCTAATCTATCTGGTGTGACACAGTCCAGCATTATGAAGACTCGTAAGGCTTTTAGCCTTAGATTGAGGCATCTGTGAGATGGTCTTACAGAATGGTCTTACGTCACCTCTCTTGCAATATGCACCGGAATATTATTTAGATCCTGCTATTCCCCCAGCCTCCCAATCCTTCCTGTTAACTCATGATGTTAAATAAACAACTGAATGGAGACTTGATTTTTCTTTGAATGGCAAGATGAGAATGAGCTTTGGTGGTAGTTTTTGTGGATTTCTTTAACTGGCATTGGAAAGAGAACTCAATTTTTTAGCTTTTAAGAAACGAGATAATGGAGTGGCAGATATTGATTGCAATATGATCTTATTACTGACAGCAGCAGGATTAAGGCTCAATGTCATAACCTAATGGGCCTGTTAATTGAACTTCAGAATATAGTAGCATATCCGGACCATTCTCAGAACACTGATACTGGGTGGGCTGGAATACTTGAGGGTATTCCAAAAGAGAAGTGGTTGCTCTAAGTGCAGCAAGGTGGGTTTTTCAGCACACTTATTCAAGATGCCATACTACACTGGCACACAGTGAGATACAGAATGAAGGAATGCTCCAGGCAGGTGGAAAGAATTTTCTCAAGAGTGGGAAATACTCATTTCTCTTTAAAAATTTTAAATAAATTGGTGTAGATAAGAATCTGGAGGTGAGAACTCTGTTGAGATGACAATAGCAAACCTAAGTGAAAACTAATAAAAATTGCCTAAACAGTAAGAAAATCTAACATTTACCAAGTCTCACCAAGTGCTTTATTCATATTAACTGATTTTTCAGTCACTCCATGACATTTTTTTTTTGTAGTGCTGAGAATTGAATCCAGGGCTCTACACATGCTAGACAAGTATTCTTTCACTAAATTGCATCCCCAGACCTGAAATTTTCTTATCCTAAATGTCTAGATAAATGGCTTTAAGGAAAACTCATACATGTAGTAAATGGTAGAAATAAGATCTAAGACCAGGAACCCCATCTCTAACTTTTGTCTCCCCATATTTACAACTCCACTGAATCTGAAATAGAGGAAGGATATCTCAGAAACAATTACCTAAGAATGTCTCTTAAATGGAGGCAGAAATGACAAAGGAGAAAAAGGAACCAAAGATAAATCTGAAGTTTTACATCTGCATACACTTGATCAATACTGTCCTTCACAAAAATAGAGATGTTGGGGAAAGTTTAAGGGAAGAGGAAGGTAAGTCCTGTTAAGATTATGTCTAATTTGAACCCTCCAAAAACATCTAGAACAATGCCTGTTGCAAATGTGAAACTGGAGACTGAAATTTGGAGACAGGTGTGGAATTAACAGATTCTGGAGTGAGGGGGAGGACAATCAAGGTTAATTATGCACCATGATCAGAAGTATGGATTCATTTGAAGGGACTTAAGAGCCATCTTGAAGAGCCAAGCCATGGGGAGCAGAGTAGCAGAAGGGACCTGCATGCGTTCATATTATAAGAAAAGAAAAGAGATCTAGAGGCTGAAGATTAGAAAATACCCACACGACAAAGGAGGGAGGGGAAAAATGCCAAGAAGAAGCTATTAAAGTTAGAATCTGAGAAATATAAGACTCAGTCTTGTGATTGAGCAGCCCCAGAAATAAATCTTCTCAAAGAAAAATGTGAGTATTAATATAATGTCTTATTGAATTGTTAAGAGGGATGGAAAAAGAAATTTGATTTAGTGCGTGTCAAGCTCTGGATAACTTTTATTAGAAGTTTTAGCAAAAGGAAAGGAATTTGAACTTGAAAATTGAGTGTTTGGGACACACATGAGCATAATTATCTTTCTGAAATGGCTGAAGATGAAATATGATGTGATCATAAAAAGAACTAAGGATATAACACTAGCAAGGGATATGTGTGTGTATATATATATATATATATATATATATATATATATATATAATATATATGTATGTATGTATCTATGCATACATACACCTACATACATATATATTTTTGTATGTATCTATGCATACATACACCTACATACATATATATTTTTAAGTGGAGGGATTTTTGTACATTATGGTAAAACTCATAGAAAAGATCCAGGAGAAGGAAAGAAAGAGAAAAACAATATTGATGAAGTGAGATTTCAAAGTACATGCAAAAGTGTAGACAGGCATTGGTAGCCTCAGATAAAAACTCTGACACTTATCAGATCTCTAATCCAAAATCATGGAAGTGTCAACTTTCCATCTATAAAATTGGCATGTCAATTTCATGGATTGTGAGAATATAATGAGATAATGCTAAGTAGAGTATTTGACAACAAATAGACATGCAAAGGAACTCAATCCCTCACTCATCTATTTAATAATATTTGTGCTATTTATTCAGTACAAGGAAATAAGCACAAGTGAATCACTGGCACTGAGAATTACATAATAGGAAAGAGAAAAGGAAAAAGAAAAGATGAAAATACATGCCAAATGGTCCATGTCCAAGTAAAGTATGTCAATAATAAGGCCCTCAGGAGAGAACCAGGGCAGGAATTGAGAATTTTCTCTGGGCAGAAATACTATAGAAGAATCATGTAGTAAGGTCGTGTGTGTGTGTGTGTGTGTGTGTGTGTGTGTGTGTGTGTGTGTTATATTCTAGAAAATAACTTTTTGATATTTTTTTTTTGCGGGGATTATCAGGGGTTGAACTCAGGGGCACTTGACCACTAAGCCACACTGCATCCCCAGCGCTATTTTGTATTTTATTTAGAGACAGGGTCTCACTAAGTTGCTTAGGGCCTCACTTTTGCTAAGGCTGGATTTGAACTTATGATCCTCCGGCCTAAGTCTCCTGAGCTGCTGGGATTCCAGGCATGCACCACTGTGCCTGGCAGTAATATGTTAAATAAACATGAATTAGCTTGTTGAAATATCCCAGGCCTTCAAGTTAAAGGTATTTTACCTCTCAAAGCATTATTCATTCACTTGTACATCAAATATTTAGCTGGATATGGAGTTACATGCCTGTAATCCCAGATATTTAGGAGGCTGAGGCAGGAGGATTACAAGTTTGAGACCAGCCTCTAGTAAGAACTCTGTCTCTTAAAAAAAAATGAAATAAATAAAGTCTGGAGATATAACTCAGTGAAATAGCCCCTTGGTTCAATCCTCAGTTGAAAAAAAAAAGATTTCATTCATTTATGCATCAACTACTTTTAAAAATATAATCAAATAAATATAAATATAATCAAATATATTAAATATAATCAAATACTTTTTGAGTTCATATAATTATTAGGCATTACACAAGGTAATAAAGGTATTGGAAATATGGTAGACTCTCTACTCTCAGTTATTTTACAACCCAACAGGATCTGAATAATCACAACTAAATTACACTGGTAATGGTCAAACAAACCTATGTGGTTATAAAGTTTATATATATATATATATATAAATTTGGTATCAGGGATTGAAACACTGACTCACATCCCCAGCCCCTTTTATTTTTTATTTTGAGACAGGGTCTCACTAGGTTGTTTAGAGCCTTGCTAAATTTCAGAGGCTGGCTTTGAACTTGCAATCCATCTGCTTCAGCCTTCCCAGTCACTGAGATTACAGGTGTGCAACACTGTGCCTGGCAAGTTCATACATTTTAAAATGGTACAATATTAACTCTAAGTGGATTGCAAAAGGTTATGTATAATGTGATTCCCCTGTGTGTACAAAATGATGCAAAGAGTTGAAGCCCAAAAACCAGTAGATAAATAAAATGGGATGCTGAAAAAAGTTCAGTTACTCCAAAAATAATGCAGTCAACTAGAATAAAATATATATATATATATATATATATATATATATATATATATATGTGTGTGTGTGTGTGTGTGTGTGTGTGTGTGTATATATATATATATATATATATATATATATATATATATATGATAGATAGATAATGTACACACACACAAACTCACTGTATTGGATGGATGATAATGTGCCTCAAATACCTGGATATGTTTAATACCAGCCCTCAAAGAACCCATGATTCAGAAAAAAAAAGGGGGGGGCACTTTAAAATAATAAATGCACATATTAACTTCACATGTAAGGCTATTTCTGACTAGTGAGGGGAGAAGAAATGAGATAGGAGCTCTCTCTCTCTCTCTCTCTCTCTCTCTATATATATATATATATATACACACACACACACATACACTCAGATATGAACATATAGAGGTATAATGATTAAATGTGAATTACAGCTATTAGAATACAAAGTTATTATTAAAATTAATATTTATTAATACTTGTTAAATATGGTTAATGTCTTCTGGCATACATAATACTTTTAACAGTTTTTAAATAATTATAATATATTTAAAAAATAAAAATAATTAGTGAAAATGTAAAAAAGGGTGACTAATAATGCCATAATGGGAAATATGGGATTATGGTACTAAAAGTCATTTTTGGGTCCAGAAAAGCCTGGAGTTTAAGGTACTTTTGGAAGCTGACTGGATAAAAATGTACATAAAAACTTGTTTTACTTAGATTATAACATACTATTGTGTAGGCTCTACAATTTGTCCAGAATTCTCTGCTGGGATGTTGACTGAAATTGTGGAAAGTGTATTGACCAGTTTGGGGAAAATTGTGTCATAACAGTGTTGAATTGTCCAGCCTGTGAACATGGCTATACATGGGTTTTAATGTCCTTTATTTTTTTCTTAATAATGATTGTAGTTTTCAGGATAGAGGGCTTATAAAACTTTTGTTAGGTATGGTCCTTTATTTGAGTCATTTGATCTTATCATTATGTTTTTTGCCCCTGAAATTCATTTCTTAGCCCTTTATTTTTGATAGAAATATAATTAATTTTATAATAAATTATATTACAAACTTGCTAACTTCCCATTAAGTGGCAATTTGTTCATTCTTTTGTATATTTTTATGTTCACAATAATACCTGCAGCCAATAATGGCATGTATATATTTCACAATTACTAAGGATTTTATATTTTTCTTGATGTATTGCACAGCTGAGACCTGCAGCATAGTAACAGTAGAAGTAGTGACAATAGGTGTTCTGCTCTCCTTTGCAGTCTCTCCAGGAAAGCTTGCAACAATGCACAGACACTATCCTGACCAAGAGAAGACACCCCCAGTGACAGAATAACCAGGAGAAATCAGCATTTCCGAACAAAAACTGAAGGAAATTTTAGGGAGTTAGAGACCTACATAGTCAGAACCATAGAGACAGCAAGCAAAATGAGACTTGATGAATGTGCGGTGATCAATTATTCTTTGTTTGTTAAAGGAAAGTAATACTAACTACCCTAGAGTCATAATTTGGAAAGATTAAATAGGGAAATCAGGAAGAAACCTATACCACTTGTACCGCTAGTACACAAGATTTTTAGTTTTGTTTATCCCCACCTGAATAAATGAAAAGTTATCTTGCCAATGGGGTCTTAATAAAATTAACTGCTATTTACTAAATCGCTTATTGTTCAGCAAAGCCTGTGTTTATTCACTACATATATTCCAGAAAAGTGGTGTGTGTTCACATTCATTAGACACTATCTAAATGATTTGTATTTTGCTTATGAAGAGCAGCTATTCTTTTATAATGCAAATACTCATTTGGAAGTATTGGTCTGGAAATGTGGCCTTTCTTTTGTATGTTAGTTTCACTCATATTTTTTGCAAATATTGCATTTCACTTTATCAGTACAACAGCAACATGCTGTATTATTGATTATATGATATGTTGATGCTGTTAGTAAATGAATGCTTAAAATATTATCCAGAAACCTGTATTTATGGAAATAGTATATTAAGATAATTATTCTTTTAGCAGCATTTGATACTTCACCATCTACAAAGTAAAAACAACTTTTACCATAAATACATTTTCAGACATGCTAAAAAAATGCTAGACAATCACTGGGACCCCAAGTTTATGGGTTAGAAAAATAAATAATTATTAAATTCTTAAATAACAGATAAACACTTTGCTAGAGATTTCTAAACGCTGGATGACTTGAAATGGAATATTTTAGTGAGCCTGCGAATTTAAAATCCAGAGTGAGAAGGATACTGTCATCAAATTACTCCAGCCTCTCAGCTCCCAGTCCCTACAGTTCTTGCTGAACTTCCCTCTAGGATTAGTTATCTTTGTCCCTGGTAGATAGATACATAGATAGATACATAGATAGATAGATAGATTGCTGTTGGTGTCAGTCTTTTTATCAATAAGAATTGTTTTTTATTAGGAGCTTTGGCCCACACCTGTAATCCTAGCAACATGAGTTCAAAGCCAGCTTTAGCAAAAGTGAGGTACTAAGCAACTCAGTGAGACCCTGTCTCTAAATAAATACAAAATAGGGCTGTAGATGTGGCTTAAGGGCTGAGTGCCCTTGAGTTCAATCCCCCATACCAGGAAAAAACAAACAAACAATAACAACAATAGCAACCCCCACAACAGCAACAACAATAACAACAACAACAACAACAAAATCAAAATTGTTTTTAGTCTCAGTGTAGTAATTTCAGTGTCTCCTCTGAAATAATCTTAAATTAAAATGTCTCCTTCCACCCATATCAGGTCTGTTAACAGGAACAAACAGGGGACAAATTTGATTATTTCCTACTCTCCTTCAACTTCCTAAAGCACTTCAGTTCTTATTCCTTCCACCATTTAATGGGGAACGGAAAGGGACAAAGGATACTGACTCGTGTCACTTTGCTGATCCTGTTGAAATGTGTCTCTGGAGGCACATGACTCGAGTTGAGTCTGTTTTACGAGGGGTGATGTCATAGACTCTTGGGAGATCACCTGTATTTCTGGGGATTCTCTAAGTAGTAGTTCTTTGGTTTTCCACCCAGGACTCACCTTTAATCTTACAATTTCACCTCTCATGCACCTTCTCCTGTGAATCTCCTTGACCCCACTGTCTTATTTCTATTTTATCCAGTCTTCCATCATCTCCATTCCATAGGAAACGTGCATTTTTTCTGCTGTTGGTGAAAGTGACATCTTTCCCCCAAAGCCAACGCTACCTCTGCTGGCCAATCTCTTCCCTTTCCTGTTCCTTGGCTGTGAGGGTGACTCTACCAGTGTCCCACCAACTCCAGCAAATCCACCTATCAGGTAGATTGCTGAAATCTCTTTTGTCTTGGTGGAGAGAGGAAAGCAGCGACTTTCATCCTGGAAAAAAAAATTCAACAATTGCATTTGCAGTACTATAATGCTACATACCACCAGAAAAGCAATACAAATGCATTTTAAGTTTAGAAAAGATAAAAATGTTTCCCAGTTATTCCTTATAATACCAATTTTTTTTTTTAAATTTTCATCCACAGGTAGAAGGAAGAAGAGATTTAAGCTAAGGAATAATGGGGAAAGAGATGGGATGAGATAAAAGAGAAAGAAGAAGAGAAGGGAGGAAGTTGATTAAAAAAATAAGCATAGAAGAGGACAGAGGAGAAAAATACGGTTAATAAAAGATTTCATCAACTTGGGGCTTTAAAACTGATTAGCTAGATAGACAACGTTATCATTTGTTTATGAAATCTCTAGTACTTCAACTCTTTTTAAATTAACTTACATTCTCACCTAAGCTTTAGCAGAAATTATCTCCATAGAAACCACTTAACTGTGGCATATCATGAAAGCATTAAACCAGCTAGTTATACCTTAAAGACCTCACACACAGGTATATCACTTCTGGAAAAGAAAAATATTCTTTTAGCATTCTCATTCACAGCAGCAAGTTATTTTTGTAATTGTGAATTATTTCTCATAAATACCTTAAAGGAAATATCATAAACTATTTAAAAATCTGTATGATGTTGTTTTCTAATGTTCTTAAAAAATTGAATATGACTTTCTAATCTGCCTTAAAAAATAAGTGTTTTATAAATGTGCAACATAAAAAAGTATACCATGAAGTATAGTTTTGACTAAAAATGAACTTATTAATCAAATTTCCAAAGTGATTAATTTTCTCAGTAAACAGACAAATGTATATTTTTTTTAAATGCTGTCTTTCAAATATTTTATGTCACTCTATTTTTTTTTTCTCTTGTGTTGCTGGGGTTTGAGTCCATGCCCTTGCACATGCTAAGCAAGCAATCTACCAATGAGGTACTTCCCTAACCTATATTTTTTTCCATTTGAAGGCTCCCTTTATCTCCTGCATTGCATAATTTATAGACAAGAGTTATTGATTTTCATGTGGTCTAACAAACCATTTTCAGATCTGTTGTATTTATTTCATCTAATATTACTCCAATTTTATCACAATGGATTTAAAGTGACCTTTGGTGTCTAGTGTAACAGCAAATACTAGAAGAATACTTCTAATTCTTCTCAAAAACCAGACAGAATAGAACAAGCAAATGAGTCTTGAGATATATTTTACAATGGAGGATTCAAACTGTGGACTGAAACCTCTGAAACCATGCGCCTCAAATTAATTTTTGTTCCTCTGAGTTATTCTCATCAGGTATTTTAATCATGGCAATGAAAAACTAACAACTACTGAGGTTGCATGTCTTCATAAATTTTCTTAACAATACCCACTTCATTGCAATCATATTAGAAACAACAGTGTTATTTCGCCAGTGTTTTCCTGTCAACAGAATGATTGTCACACACATTTTCTAATTGAAAATGTGGCAACAATTATGTGAAATAGTTACTATTATTACCCTGTTTTCCAGATGATGAGACTCACTCACAGAAATGTTAAATGATTTGCCTGTGGTCCCCAGTTTTAAAAAAAGTAAATCTGGGAAAAATAAATAATCTTTTGTCTCTAAAGCCAGTTCTTTTTGAAATATAAAGTATCCAGAATTAAGTGATCAAATTCTAAGTTCTTCAAAGTATAATATCCTACTGTTAAATTATCACAAAACATTTAATATTCTTACTGTTCCTCTTCCCCAACCACCCACCCCCTTTTCATATCACTTACAGATGATTCTAAAATTGAATATAGTGATTCTATATACTGCATTTGAAAATTGGAGTCCGATTCATTGATGTTTTACCAGTATTGGTGAATAGAATGAAATTAAAATGAAACTCCATTTAATGTTTACATAGTTCTTACATAATCCTTGCTTTTTAATATTAAGAATCTCAGCTCTTTAGGACTAAAATATAAAGATAAAATTATATTCTCAGAACTATATTGTTCAAAATACACTGATTGACAGTTATAATTTTTGAAACATTTAATGCAAAGCATTTGAAGCGAATCCAATGACATTGTTGTTAATGAACAATTAAAAGCTATTGCAATGATAATTATTGTCACAGTGATTTCCAGGATTATTCTTCATAGTCCAGGCGTTTCTCTTGGCCATACACACTGCTCAGCAATAATAGTAACACTCTTTCATAAGGATTTAGCTGGTTTTATCTCTTCAGATATGAATATACCCAAAGTTCAAAAGAAAGGAGATAGAGAATAAATTATTTGTCAAAGTAAAAAGGAAGTTACAAAAAGATGAAGTCAAGGACACCTTGAGAGTTCTTATTCTTGGAAATAGCAGGGGCGTAGTGAAGAAACACAATCACACTCAATTGGAAGAAAAAGGAGTCTGATGAAATAACAAGGCCATTTGCAGAGACTGAAGAGATCAAAGGTAGGCCCTGGGATTTGAAAAGAGATTAAAAAAATGTTTCTAGTAAATTCACAGACTTAATTCTAGGAACATCAGTTTCTTTGTTTAAAATAGGACCTACTGTTCTAATATTCTCCCACTTCCAATAACTTGAGTTTCCTTCATTATACAATGCACTGAAGTTGGTTTTTTTTAAATTTTTAAATTATTGATCCAATTTTTGTTCTCTAGAAGAAGTGGGACCCTATAATCAACTTATGCTATCCCATCTACTTGTTTCTGGTCTCAATTTCATGCATATGGACTTAACTGGACTCAGCAGCTCTCTATAAAAACTGAAGCAATGACATCAAAGTTTTATAAATAATAACCAGTCCTGAAGTGCACAGCATAATTTTGATGGAAAGTTACTATCATCAGGAGTTCTAGTGTTTCTTGCATGATTTTTCTAAAATCTAATTCTGTTACTTCTTAGCATTTTTTCTTGCACTTTCTAGAATAAAGTATAAACAATTTAGTATAGAATGACAGATTTATAATCTTCATTAGTCATATCTCACCACTCTTGTTACGCTCTCTTCAATAGATCACACTGTACTATTTGTAAATCACAGAGTATTTCCTAATACATCTTTCATGCTCAAGACAGTGAATATACACATTTACTTGACAGTGTTAACTCATGTCAACAAGTTCCAGCCAAAGGGCCCAGAAACACAAGTTCTTTTGAACAAGTTGGGATTCTCTCTCTCTCTCTCTCTCTCTCTCTCTCTCTCTCTCACACACACACACACACACACACACACACACACACACATGCACACAGAGAGAGATAGAGAGAGAGAGAGAGAGAGAGAGAGAGAGAAAGAAAAGAAGAGAGAAAGAGAGAAAATTCACTATGGAAGCTGTGTGATTTGAATGAATGATTTAAATATGGGTGTAAGGAAATAGGATTCTGTTCTAGATCAAATGCTTTCAGAAAGTTGGGGCAATTTTATAATTGCATATCTCAATAAATCTTATCTATAGGGAGGGAGAATGAGTATAACATTTTAATGTATACATAAGTATCAATCACTTGTTTCAGCTAAGAAAGAGATGCTAGGCATGTTTTTGTCTTAGCTTAAATGTTAATTGCATTGTTATCTGACATTTTGTGAAAATTATTTTATATGTTTGGTCATAATAAAGAAATTTAGTTACATCCTAGATGTTTCTATAAAGATATATTTAAAATTTAATTATTAATTAACTGTAAATTTTGAGTAAATCCAATTACCCTTCATAATGTGGAATAAGGTTTGCTGTGGAGGCCAAGGGGTGGCCACCAGAATTGCATCTACTGAGGGAAATACTAAAGCAAAAGTAGTATCATATTCTTGGAGGGATTGCAGAAATTAGCGCCACCATCCAGGACTTGATGGATGCATAAATGCTGATTCTCATCACACCCCATTCAACTCACCTATTTACCATATGCAAAACAGAGAAATTATGCCTGAACTCAGTGACATGAACCTTTTTTATCAACAAGGCCTACCCTGCTATGAGCATTGCTGAGTATCTACTATCCAGGAGCAGAAATCAACACCAAGTTCCCATTATGGCACCATTGCCCAGGTCAATCAGTCAGCAACTTACTGGATCTGGTAGACTGGTGAACACTTCAATCACGGAAGAGATGGTGCTTTGCTCTTGGTGAAATAGACATTCTGGATACTGATTTCTCTTTCCTGTATGCAATGATTCTGCTAGCACTACAATTTGTGAATTACAGAATGCCTACATGGTGTTCCATGTGGCTTTGCTTATAATCACAGAACTTGTTTCATAGCAAATGAAATATGGCAATTGGTCCATAACCATGAAGTTCACTGGTGAGAGTATGTTCCCCATCATCTTGAAGAGTTGGTTTGGTAGAACAGGGTAATAATGACTTTTTGAAGACTCAGTTCCAGTAACAACTAAGTAGAAATACCTTGGAGAGCTCATTTGGGGTTCTCCAGAAGGTTGTATATGCTCTAAATCCCTGTTTACCATTGGGTGCTATTTCTCCCATAATAAAGATTCACACATCTAGTATTCAAGGGATAGAAATGGGAGTGACATCACTCACATATTACTCCTAGTGATTCACCAGAAAATTATTTTCCATACTGTCACTGCAATGGCCTGGGGTCTTAATTCCAAAGGGAAGAATGCTTCCATCTGGAGAAACAACAACAATTCCATTGAACTAGATATTAAAACTGCCACTTGGCCACATTGGGATTCTCATGCTTTTGAATCAAGAGGAGGGAGTTGCTTTGTTGTCTGGGGTGACTGATGGTCATTTCCAAGGGAAAGTTGACAGGCTATTTATAGTGGACATAGGGAAGAATATGTCTGGAATACAGAAGGACCCTTAGGGCGTCTTTTAATATTACCATAACCTGTGTGCATTCTTGCACACATGTATATGTGTGTGAATACAAAGTAACTGTCTTTTTTCTTTCCTCATGCATTCCATTATCATATAAACATAAACTCTATTGACTTTAAATCATAGTATTACTGTGTATATCAAAGAGAAAAATGATCATTATCCAAGGACTTTGCATCCCCTTCTGGTAGTTAGCCATTTTTAGGTGCATACAGGATAGTTATATTAGATAGAAGAATAAATTTGTTATTATCATTGTTTAGATATTAAGTATGGTTTAAAGAGAAGTATATGAATGTTAAGGTGAAATAGGACAAACTTATGATTATAAATTTTATATATCAACTTGACTAGGCCACAGTTCCCAGATATTTGGTCAAACACATCTGGACAATTCTGAATTCTGCACAAATGTTTTAGATGCAATTAATGTTTAAATCAGTCAACTTTGAGTAAAGCAAATTGCCCTCTATAATGTTAGTGGGCTACACTGAATCAGTTTAAAAAAAAAAGAACTTTAAGAAAAAGACTGACTTTTCTTCCAAGAAGAGGGAATTCTGCAAGTCTGACAGACTTTGGGCATGAGCTATAGTCACAACTCTTCTCTGGGTCTTAAGCCTGCTACCCTACTAGGGGAATTTTGGGCTTGCCAGCTTCCGTAATTGTGTGAGTCAATTCCTTAATCTCTCTGTTTCTCTCTCTCTAGGTACTTTTTCCTCTCAAGAATTTGACTATTATATACAACCTAAAATACATTTATTTATGATTTGTTTTGTTCATCTCTTTTTACTGATATATAAACATAATTTGAGTAGAGATATTTTTTTCTCTTTTCTTGAATATTGTGTGCCAGAAAACTGAATGGCATCCAATCCAAAGTTGAGGATCTATTCAATGACTGGAGTGGAGACCAGAGAAGTTCAATAACTTGTCTAAGTCTCACGGTCAATAAGAAGGCAGATTATGATCCCAGAGCTCAAAGATTAAGAAGATAACTAATACATTATACTTATCTCAATAGTGCATACCCCTGAAATTAACATATTTAGTACTGGGGTTATATCCTAAGAATAGAATTAAAGATGTGAACACATAAATGTGTGATAAGAATGATTTTGGTCTTTTTGTTTTAGGTTCTGTTTTTCAAAATGGAATTTATCTTGGTATTTCAAAAATAGTTTTCCCTAAAAATCTTTATGTGACTATCCTAAGGCAGACCTCAACAAGATTTCTAATCTCATCTAGAAGTCACATGCACATTATTGTAAGGAACACTTCATCTGTAACCTGAATGCTTGTATGACAAAGAGAAAAAAAGCATAACAACTAGCTTTATATTAATATAACTTAGCAGATGATTAACATTGCCACAATACAGTTTTACATTCAATCTTCTAGTTGATTTTCCAAGGCACAAAACAAACACAACAATATTACATTCATAATAGTAGCGTTTCCTGCGTTGGAAGTCAGTGTAATACTTGTGGGCCTATCTGGAGCATTTCTTATGAAGGTTCTATTTATTCTCCCTGTTGAGATGAAAGCTGTAATAATAAAACTGTCATGGGGGAGGAAATTGTTCTCTCTGAGACTGTGTTATAAAGCTTTACTGAGTGAAGTGGGTTCTTGTCCTTTCTTCAATCATTGCTAGCATCATAGATATCAAATTTAAGTCTTAACAAAGCACTTGCAGGGATATCTGAGTAGACCTACACAAGATCAGCTAAACCTGTTTTACGAAGACAGAATAAGATTCCAGACAAGATATAGGTACGTGCATCACTGGCTGTAATTAATTTTAATATTAGTAATGACAGTGATACTCATATCAATGTAGATAAGACCAGCAGCTGCTCTTACCATCTACAAAGCAGCTCCTTCAGGCCAGGCAGGGTGCTGTTGGGTTTACCTAGAGAATCTGATTTAATCTTTATAACTCTTCTTGTGGGCAGTCACTGTCAAAATTATTTAAATGATGGGGAAATCAAATATGAAAAATACTCAGGACTGGGTGCTGTGGTGACATCTGTGATTCTAGCTACTCAAAAGGCTGAAGATAGCAAGTTTGAGGACAGCCTGGAGTATCTGGCAAGATCCTGTCTCAAAGTCTTAGAAAGGGCTAGGGGATGTAGCTAAGTAGTACAGTTCTTACCTACTCTGTGTGAGGCTTGGGTTCAATCCTCAGTACCAAAAAAAAAAAATGTTCTTTGTAAAATTTGTGGCAAATTTTATGCACCAATGCTTACGCATTGAGCTACATTGGAATTATTTACTTCTCCAGATTTGACAAGTTAAAGAGTTGATGGCTTCCTTCCTATTTGAAAGCACTTCTCTGAAATTTCTACAGAGAGTTGCATCTTGGATGGATGGACAATTCCAAGAGTAAATGTTATTCCTGCAAGATGGTCACATTTGTATGGGCATATAAACTATTAGTACATTCCTAAATACACAAGATTTATATATGATATACATATATAAGATAATGAGCACAATATATAGATAGATCTATATCTACATGTTTTAGCTATATAGATATGATACCCCTCACATTTATATCTCCTTGCACATAAGTATTTAGACCCGAACTTTTATTATATTTGGAGATTATAAAGTTCATATTTAGCTGCAAACAATATATATTTATCCTTATTTCACAACTTACATGGAATTTATAGTTTTCATATTTCCTTGAAGTACTTGATAGATTAAGGTATACAGAAAAAGCTATGCTTTTGGATATCTACTGGCTAATATCTTTCACCAATAAAGATTTTGAAATTTTAGGTACCAGGAGATTATTCACATTTTAGGGATTATAGGGTGGGATGGTATTTATAGCAAGGTGATTCTGAGGGTGAAGTTCAGACTTCAGATGTGTGACCTTGGACAGAGTGAATTTGGTGTTGGGGCACCTTAGTGGTAAGCTTCAGAGGCTACAGAAGCTACAATCAACATGGTGCAGAAAGAACTGAGTCTTTAATGCCCAATATTGTGGTTAAAAAGATGTAATTCATCTCCTTCTATGTTAGGCCTGTGGGTACATATAGGGAGCATGTACCAATTTCAGGGTTTTGCCTAGGTATTTGACCTAGGCCTTTAAAATACTCACATTACTATTTTCAGATTAGCTGTAAAATAGAAGAAAAATTCAATAATAAACTGAGATTAAGATGAAAAATAGGAAATTTTTTATAATGTATTTATGAATAGCAAATACTCTGAAAAAAAAAACAAATTTTTTCATAGAATTCACATTTTAAACTAAAATTTAATACTATTACACAAGAACCAAGGCTCCATGGAAAAGAGACAGAGATCCTGGAACATCTTGTGATGCCAGAATGTAAGAAAGGAATAAAAAAGATGTGAATGGATAATTATGATTGTAATGCATTCCAGTATTATCATGCATATAAGAAAAAAAAAAGATATCGAGATAGTTCAGAGAGGACAGGAGCTACCCAGGAAGTATTGAAAGAGCCAAAACATGAAGTAGAGCTCAACACTGACAATTGATATAAGCAGGATTTAGTGATGGGTGGCAAGATTAGTAGAATAAAGTTTGAGAAGAAACAGACTATTTGCCTAGTCTCAAAGTATACTCACAACATGTTTGTCAGTTGCAAGTGGGAGGTAGTGGATTTATAGTAGAGAAATCCAGCAACCATCACTCTAAAAGCTGAAGGTAATATCCCCAATAAGGAGACATATTACGATCAGGTTACCTGAAGTGATGAATTCAGAAGGATGTTGTTCTTTCTTTCTCCTCTCCCCGCCTGCGCCCCCCTTTTGTGTGTGTGTGTGTGTGTGTGTGTGATGCTGGGGATTGAACCCAGGGCCTCACACATACTAGGCAAGTTCTGTACACTGAGCTACATCCTCAGCCCATGAGCTACATCCCCAGCTTTGTTCTTTCTTCATGATGACAAAACCTTCACTCAATTATAAGAAAACACTAAAATAAGGACATTCTGCAAACTATTCCTGTACTCTTGAAAGGTGTCAAAGTTATGAAAGAAAATGAAAAACGGAGGAAGTGTCACAGATTGAAGGAGAAAATTAAATGCCATGTGGGATACTAAAAAAAAAAAAGAAAAAGAAAACAAACCTTAAACACAGGTGACATACAAATAAAATCTTTAATTTAGTTGAAAATGTCATGCTGATGTTAATTTTGTGGTTTGAATACTGTTGCATCATGAATAAGCAAGGGCTTCACATTAGGGGAACCAGCGTGAAGGTTACATAGCATTTTATCAAAATGTATTGTAGTCTAAAAATTTTCAAAATTAATAGTTAACAAAATCAATAGTCTTACTAAACTCAATAATGTATTTAAAGAAAAACTGATTTAAATTTTTTTAAAAATAAAGCCATTGAAAGTGCTCCAAATACTAATAAATCCTTTAAAATACCTATCAGGAAATATTGAAGATCTAAATAAAGAAAGCAATGTCATAAAAAAAGACATATCATGCTTTTTATATGAAGTTTCAAATTTATATGCATTTGATCTATAACAATCCACAAATTTATTATAATCCTAATCAGAGTCATGAAAAGAATATATTATGTAGTTAAATTGTTATAATAAACAATCAATGAGTAATGCATAATCTATAATGGTATTTAAAATAATAAAGAAAAATGATAAAAGATTTATCCCACCAGATGTTGAGAGGAAAGACTTGCCCTACCAGATGTTCCATAAATTTATAGTCTGTAAACCTATGGTAATTGAAACAATGTAGTATTTGCCCTTAAAAGCAGATATTTAAGATTTACATAATTGTGTGTAGGAAAGCTTAAGTTTAGGACAACATTATTCTGGGGTTATTGATGATTAAGATGTACATTTTTATGTTATTCAATATTACATCTTTTTGCCTCAAAATGGCTAATATCAAACTTATGTGTTGACATGAGAATTAAATAAAAAAGGTTACATAGAGATTTTATCAGAAGTTGTTGAAAGAAAACCCTCAAAGTGCTAGACTATATGATTTGTTATTATCATTTTTGAAAAAGATTGTATTTTAAAACAATGGGGTTAGAATTGAAGTGAGATGATTATATTTTCTATATAAATATAATAAAAAAGCATAAATAAGATGAATATTTTTATTTTTTTAAGAAACAGAGCTGTCAAAGATTTAATCCTAAAGAATATATGAAAAACATCTGTTTGACAGTTTTAATCCTATCATTCTGCCTTACAATTTCATTGTCCATAAGGGAAGGATTGACATCAGAAAAACAAATAAGTGCCTTCCTTTGACTTACAGAATTAAAGATTCAAATAGATACACATGTTTTATTTTTTAGAAAAAAATAAATTAAAAAAACTTTTACATTTAAATAGTATAAAAATAGAGAGCAAAAGTAAAATTGGATTTTGTATTCATACATAGAAACCTTATCAAATTTCTCATAGAAATGAACCGATTTCCAGTGTGCTTGATTAAGCCAATACAAACCATTAGAACAGTCATACTTTTAATTCTCAAACCTACGAATCAATAAAAAAGTGACCCACCTGCAAAAGTCTCAAGTGTACTGCATCTCATAAAAATCTGTGAAACTCGAGTTAAGAAATATATAGATCTAAATCTGTGATGGCATTACTAATTATCACCTGAAAAAGTGACTAGCTTAATTGGATGAAATTTAAGTTAGAAATTAAAATCCTCAGCAGAATGAGATTATACTGATACAGCCATGACCTGCCTGGGTTGTGATTATTAGAAGAGGGACTTCAATTCTGTTTCTCTCTTTAGATTACTGTCATAGTTCTATGGGTCCAGGGTAGTTGCCACAGACCTGCTTGTAGAGTATTGCTACTCATCTCATCAGTCAATGAGTTCATCCATTCATTCACTCCTTTATTCATTTATTGAGAGCATCCCACATATTTGGTACCACCTAAACTGTAAGATAGTAGTATATGAATTTGAAAGTTTTAATTCCCTGCATGTTTTCATAGGAACATCCAGAGCCCAAGAGATAGAATAATTGCTTCTAAGTGCTACGCTGTATTATGGGAAATCATTCAGTGCTACAAGACCAGGAGACTGATGATGGACAGGAAGGAAAAACCCCTAAGCCTAAACAGAAACATCCAGGGACAATTTCAAGTAAATGGGACACCTAAGAGATACACAAGGACAATATCTAACTCTTCTCCTTTCAGCCATGGTGGACAGAAGATGGGATGGTTTGAACTTAATATTTCATATATGGAAGTCTGTGAGGTAAAATAAATTATATTTAATATAAGAACACTGAGAATAAATGCATCAGGATTTAAACATATATTACATATGTCTTGAGTCAAAGTCATGATCCAGAGTCATGGCAGGGGTTGGGGTGAAATATAAGATAAAGATCCAGGAGACAAAGAATTGTGTTAATGGGATCACTTGTTTAATGGAATCGGTCAGAAGGTGAGGAATAGAGTGGCATCACTAGAATCATAATCATCAGTTTAGTTCAGGGAGGAAGAGAAAGGGTCTGGACATGTGATATCCAATACTGTAGCCACAACCATTGGTTTAATTAAAAGCAGCATAATAAAACAATCTGCTACATGGTCACACACATTAAACACATTCCAAATGCCTCCTGGTCACATGCAGTGGCTACTACGTAGAAAAGTGCAGTTATTTCCATTGTTACAGTGGGGGGGGGTGGAATTGATGAGAAATTGCAACTTATCCCCAGAGCCCAAGGTAAGTGAAAAATAAAGGCATGTGCAGAACATGTTTGAGGTAACTTCAGGAAACAAATGTCCTCATAAAAGGAGGAAAAATGTATGTATTAGGAATATTTTAAGATGTGAATGGCAAAAATGGATTCTTCTGACCAGGCATGGTGACTCATGCCTGTAATCAAGACTTGGGAGGCTGAGGCAGGAGGACTGTGAGTCAAAGCCATCTATCTTCAACAACTTAGTGAGGCCTTCAGCGACTTAGCAAGACCCAGTCTCTCTCTCTCTCTCTATATATATATATATATAGATAGATAGATAGATAGATAGATAGATAGATAGATAGATAGATAGATAGATATTTCTGTCTTAGTGGTTAAATGCCCCTGGGTTCAATTCTCAACACAGAATTGAGAGAGAGAGAGAGAGAGAGAGAGAGAGAGAGAGAGAGAGAGAGAGAGATAGAGATATTATCTAAGGACAGTGGAAAATCAATCTTGATAAGAAGCAAAAGTGGAATCCAGGGAAGATAAGATGAGCTTGGGCAGAAGTGAGGGAGAAAAAGTCCACCAAAGGAGTTGAAGACTGACAGGTGCATTGGGGATGGGGAGGGCAGGAAGGTTTTCAAGTGATTTTGCTGCACTCAGGCCTAGGCTGATTGCACTCTCTTGGGAGCCATGTTCCTGGGAAGCTGAGCAATAGAAAGCCCCTTTCTATGTTCGAAAGAACAGCAGCCTATCCTGGGGGACAAAGTACTCACTGGAGAGTGCCAATCTCTACCAAGGTTGCCTTCAGGGGGTTAGTTAAAAGCCACAAGGACTCCCAAGCCTCCCTCTGAATACTTCAGATCTATAATAAATACCATTCATTTTACAAGTCATAAAACACACAGATATTTCTTAATCATGGATGCTTAATGCTTTGGAGAATTGAATTAAGGCATTGTAAATTCCACTTAATGCTTGAAGATTATCTGAATTTACTCATGTCATTAGCCTGGAAAATCTTGCAAGATACTTTTCTTCAAGATCATTAGATGCCTTTGGTTCCATTTTTTTTTCAATATTCAGGGATTTCTCAGACTTTCACTGAACCCAATTATGTGAAGGGTTTTAATGCTGGACATTTTTTACTAGGGTAATTTTTTTGGAATCCTTGTATTAATATCCTCAGGTATAAATCATTATGTCCATCAAGGGAGGAAGAAAGAGAGGATCAGAGATCATTGAATATTACCTTAACTTGTTATCTGGATATAATACTAGTCATAATCCTAATTAGAAAGTACATTTCCCATCCATTTCTCCTCAATCATTTATTTGGTAATTCAGCAAATAGTTTTCGAGTGGACACCAGGTGCCAAGCACTGTGATAGATCCTCTGGGTACATCAGCAAACAAAACAAAGAAACAAAGTCCCCCAATCTCTGTGAGGTTAAATGAAATGAAGAATAAAAAATAAAGTATGGGAGACATAAAGTATTAGAAATGGTAATAGCTTGTTATAATTGGAAAAAATGAAACTCTCAGATAAGTTGACTAGTAGAGGGACTGCAGTCCTATTTTTTACTGTAGATTAGTGTGCGTGTTTCCCCCGGGGTATAGGGTAGTTGTCACAGCTCTGCTAGTAAAGCCCTGTGAATCATCTCATCAGTCAATAAAATAAGTCCATTCATTTGTATACTCATTCATTCATTGATTCATCAAAGAGTTGAATGAATGGAGGGAGTGATATGAACACCAGAAAGTTATAAGATTATTGACCGTATTGATTATTGATTATGTATTGATTGAATATTGAATGACTATAAACAATATGCCAATGATGTAATGTGAACTGCAGAACTTAGTTAGACTTAAGTTAGTGATGTAACCAGGTACGCCCCAGACATTACCCAGCTATCAGCTGCAAACACAGCTGAACTAGGACTTAAAAACCTGGACTTCTGTGAGCCCATGGGACTGACAGGACCTTCTTCGCTGTCACCCCCTGCACAAGTTTACTCTGCTCTGGCTGAGTTCCAGCAACCTGGACTTAACCCACATCACAGATGAGTTTCTGGGACCCTTGGGTGTAGACTCAGTTAGGACTTAAATGAGGATGTGTGGGTTGAAGTGTGATGAGCATTAATAAAATGAGCATCACAAAATGATTCAATCAATTGAATCTAACTACTTCTCGGACTGAGTCTATAGGAACTGCTTATGATAGGGAGTGAACCATGAGGGCATATGGAGTAAGTGGGTATCTGGCACAAAGAAGCAGCCTTCAAACCAGAGTGGGTGGAACCAGATAACAAAGGAGAAGAGAGGAAGAGCCCAGAAGCCAAATAATGTGACACCTTGAAGAAAAAGGAGGATTTGGGATTTTACTCTGAGTGAGTGGGAGTCAATGGCAGATTCTGGATGGAAGATGAAGAGATAAAACTTGGTTCAAAAGTCTTCCCTGTTCTCTGATGAGAATAGAATGAAGGGGGCAACATCACAATCAGGGAGAGCAGTGGTGGCAGACATGTAGCAGACCATGGGAGAGATGCTGATGGCCTGGACCAGGCTCAAATAGTTATAATGGGGATTTCTGTAAATACTGTGAAGTTGAGCAGAGGTGCCACATTGGATGAGGGGTGAGAGGAAAAGTGAAAAAGTCAAAGAGAAGTGTAGTTGGTCTAAACTGAGAGCAATGGGGTGGTATCATTAAGAAGTTGGGAAAACAATGATTCCCATCCTGAAGCCAGGGGTAAGGGAGGAGTACCACAAAAGGAATGATGGCTGAGTCACCTGAGTAAAGAAAAAAGCCCAGTTAACAAGATCCAACTGGACTCAAGCTGTGCTTCGTTGCCTGCAACCCCAGTCTTAGGACTCTTACACTGGTAGTGACAGTCTAACTCTAGGAATTCTCAGTACTGCAGGCTCCCTCCAACTATGCTGGGTGGGGCCTTCCTCCTATGATTTGTAAGCTCAAGTGTTTACTTCAATCACCAAGAAAAAATTCAAAGAGAAAGAAGAAATTCAGGCTCCGAGGGCATGAAAACATTTCCCTTGGAGAAAGAAATTTAATTTAAAAGCTCCCTGAATTTGCCACATAATATTTCTGTTTACTTCCCATTGGTGATAATATAATCACAGTGGCTCACATAGCTATAATGACTTCAAGAAAAGACACTCTTTTATGAGTAGATATGTGACCAGCTATGAGGTCAGTTTTTGCAGCAGGGGAGAGAGAATTTGTCAGGTAAAAGGGAGCAGAGAGTGATTCCCTGAGGGCACACAGCTAAACCAGAGGAAAATTATGGAAGGAGGATAACAGTCTAGTTGTACATATCACCCATCTGCATTGCCTCAAATATTCTCAAAATCTTAAACATTTCATCACTTCAGTCATTTTGATGCTTCCTGCAAAAATGTGTAGTGTGTTTCCAGATGAGAGGGAAGGGTTAGCATGAGTTGATACCACTCAGGAAAGCATGAAGAAGCAGAGAGGATACTGAATCAAAATTATCATAAATTTGTGACTGAAGCCTCCAAAGTATTATATGCAGTGACCCAATACATATATGCATACATAAACACATGCACACTGAGCTGAGCAAGAAGTTTCATGAAATAATGTTTGCCCTTATCATGAATAATATATGTTTGTATGTTTTTTTCTTCTTTTACTCATGCTTTCTCTTCTTTTACCTCCATTCCGTTTCATTTCCTTTTCCCCTCTTTTCTTCCCTTTACATTTTTTTATTATATGTATTCAATTCAAATTCTGGATACATAAATCAGTGTAGGCCAGGCATGTTGTGCACACCTTTAATGCCAACCACTTTGGAGGCTAAGGCAGGAGGATCACAGGTTCCAAACCAGCCTATGCAATTTAGCAAGGTCCTCAGCAACATAGTGAGACCCTGTTTTAAAATTAAAAATTAAAAAAAATTAAAAAGGCTGGGCATATGGTGCAGTGGCTAAGCATCCCTGGGTTCAATCCCTGGTGCCAAAATCAATCAATCAAAGGAGCAGAATACACAGAACTTCATTAAGGTTAAGAACCTATGGAGCTGGAGATGTAGCCCAGCAATAGAGCACTTGACTAGCATGTGCCAGGCCCAGGGTTCAATACCCAGCACCAGAAGAAATTAAAAAGAAAAAAGAAACATAAAAGAGAAAAGGTAAGAACCTCTAATGTTCCAAACATACTTTTTTTTTTTTTAATACTGGAGATTGAATTCAGGGGCACTCAACCACTGAGCCACATCCCCAGCCCTTTTTCCTGTATTTTATTAGAAACTGGGTCTCACTGCGTTGCTTAGTGCTGCACTTTTTCTGAGGCTGGCTTTGAACTTGAGATCCTCCTGCCTCAGCCTCCCAAGCCTCTGGGATTACAGGCATGCATCACAACCGGTTTAAGGGTATATTTTTTTAAAATAATCAAATAGAAGACAGTAAAGCCTAGGTAAATAAAACTAAGGTGAACTCAGGGAAGATTGTACACTTCATAGTACTCACCAATGAGGAACCAGGGGAAGGATCTTGCACTCCAGGGGATAAAACGCAGGTTATGCCCAATCTTTGGGTCCCTGAGCTCTAGGCACCTGATCTTGAAAGAACTTCATTAAAGAAAAGCCTCAATTTTTTTCTGAACCTTGTGTCTCTTAGTTCAATCTTTGGGCTTAAAAAGGTGAGTGTTTTTCTAAGAATTTGATATTCTTAACAAAGGTAGAACTATAGGGATAGAAAACACTTTGGTGGTGGTCAGACTGGAATGGGGAAGGGTTGACCATAAGAAGACATGTAGGGATTTGGGGTCTGGGTATGAAACTTTTCTATATTTTAATTGCTCTTGCAGTGTTTGCACATCCATTTACATTTGTCAGACTTACAGAACAGTACAATATGATGGAGGGATTTCACTTTATTAAGAAATATATCTTTATAATAGAGAGAGAACTGTGGAAATGAAGTAACTAATCTTAAGTCCCACACCTGGATAGAGGTAAGGGTAGGGTAATTATTCAAATATTTTGATTTTCAGGAAGAAAAAGCCTCAGCATTTTAGTTCAACTTGGGTGCCAATGTATTGAAAATAAGTTGAATATAGCTTATGATCCACTATAACTAATCTGTTCACATTTTTTATGAATATCTTGCTCTAAATGGTATGAAATGATAAATTATTTTTCTCATCAATGGAAATTCCTAGCAGAATAGTTAGTGGTTCAGAGTTCAATAGATTCAAATACCTGCTATTTGGTCTTGATATCTCCCTTAATATCCTTCTTATCACCAGAGTGCTTACCCATAAAGTGGGTATGATAGTATTCACCTGATTGTGGTCATAGGATTATACAACATAATGCACATTGAGTATAAAGCAGAGTGCCTGCCACATTTTACCAGGGTGGCATTAATAAAAAGTGCCTCATAGAGCATGTTAACCCTAAAAACAGGTGAGAAATTTAAAAATCCCATTAAAATATAATTAAAGTGGATGTAGAATTATGTATATATATTTAAATGTGCATTTATTTTTAAAATTGTTTTTAGCTATACTTGGGCACAGTATCTTTATTTTGTTTATTTATTCTTATGTGGTACTGAGGATGGAACCCAGTGCCTCATGTATTTGAGGCAAGTGCTCTATCACTGAGCCACAACCCCAGACCATAAATGTCCATTTAAAATGCACTGAGTGTGTGTGTGTGTGTGTGTGTGTGTGTGTGTGTGTGTACAGAGAGAGAGAGAGAGAGATAACAAATGTGTTTAAATATCTATGTATAGACAAAAATGTGTAGAAAATGTACTGAGATGCTTACCTCTTTGATACTCTCTGAATTATTTTTTGATGTATGTATGTCTTTGGTACATTTAAAAAATAAGTATGAGTGACCACTTGTTTAAAAATAAATTTATCAGGTTTTTTTAAAGAAATGCTGGTTAAGATACATTAATTTGATTTCATGTCATATTAATGTGTTATGACCCACAGTTTTCAAAACACTTCTCTATTCCAACCTTCCATCTGTCACTGAAGTCCTTTTTTACATACTCCAACCTGGCAAATACTAAGCATTTCCAAAAATGGAGGCCCAGAAGGACAGGGAATTGACCAAATCTCTGCCAATTAACTTCAATCATGCTTAATTATTAGACAGTTTTTTTTCTCATCATGAACCCAACTGCCCCTTCTAACTTTATTTATTAGCACCCATCCTATTTTCTGATGTTTCAGATAACAAAAGCTTATCTTTTTTCCATAGATAAACCCTTTACTTTTGGGGCATAGCTATAAAATTTCTTTAATCCATCTCCTTTTCAAGCTAAATATCATCAGGTCTTGCTCACTTGATGGAAATGTCCTGCATTCTTATGGACTTAGAGAATGAAATCTTCCAGGTGGTAATCATAACCTAAACCAAAGTGACAAAGAATAGAGTGGGGAGAATGTGTTTGGCCTGTTGACATAAAATGAAGACATTTGGCAAAAGTGTACTTTGAAACTCACTGACAAGATTTACAACTTCCTGGGAAATATAAACTTTAATTCCTATTCATTAGGAACTAGAAATATTGTTCATCTAGAGCAATTTCATTTAGCATGGTATTATTCTACACTATTTCAAAACAGACTACAAGTCCTTAGTGATTCCTTCAATACCATTGACTTTTATGTTTTCTTTACATTGTATTTAAAATTTAATTGTATTCTCTTAATTAGTATTTCCCTTGCTCACCTTGGCCTTATTTAATATGTCAACAGATCTGGAGAAGATTCTCCAGGATAAAGTTTTACAATATATTTTATTCTGCAGTTCCATTTTAATCTGTTTTCTGTGATATAATCCAATTCCTGTATTACAACCATTTCCTTGAGCAACAATAATCAGATAGGGAAACATAAAAATATTTTGGAAATACTAAGGCTAGTGGATATAGCTTTTCTTGTAGAGATTATTCATGCAAGTTTAGTAAAACAAAAAAAAAAAAATGTGTCTGTTTCCATATTCTGTGAAGGATCATGACGGAAGCTGTTATACACATTATCCTAAAATACCATTATACAGTTTATTATGAATAGATAGAGGAAAATAACAGATTCCAAATCCTATCACTTAATGACAAGTAGTCCTAACATTCTGATGGATAATTTTTCGAGGAGGATTTGGAACCTTGGGATTGCGATTACAGGAAAACATTGAAAATTTCACTGAATACCTCAGAAATATTTATGAAAGTCTTTTTGTAATTTAATAGTATTATATTTTATTTTATAGTGCTACGTTTTTCCAAAACAAGGTTAAATTTACAAATACCTGATTATTGATACTTAGGTTACTTTCCACATTTTTCCTTTTATGGAAATACCTCTTCAAGTTAAATTGAAGCATACTTTCCCCTTTGCTGGACAACTGCTTCCATTAGCTGTAGCTACCAGTCAGTTATAAAAGGTGAGTGAACACATGTGGATAAAATAGGCCAGGACTTTTGCCTCAAGGGAGGTAAGATGTGTTATCAGTGCTTCAGGATAATTTATGCTAGTGAGGCCTCTATGGGTAAGACCCAATCTAGACCTGAAAAGTTGCATTTTTGCAAAGTCCTAGTCAACACCTGGTGATGTTGGTTTGGGTACCACACTTCAAGACACACTGCACTAGACTTTACCTGAAATGCCCATCAACCTTAAGCCCTTTCCTCTTTATTTCCTTCTTCCCTATAAGTTTTCTCTTTAGAAAAGACACCCTCAGCTAATCAAAGGAATCTGAATCACTTGCATTCACCTCTGCTTCCAGGGAAAGTGAATTAAGATGGCATTAAATTCAGATGTCCTAATCATTTCTGCAAAGTGAACAGAAGTTATCACTAAGCCTTCTAAAAAAAATTAACTTACTTTCATTTTTATGAAGTAATCATAAATGAGACAAAAACAAAAATCACTACGTGATGTTTATCAGAAAGACAATTACCATTAAAAAAAAATCTACAGAGCTATTTTTTTATTTTGTTTTTAATCAAGGCTCTACAACAGTGAAAGGCCTTAAGAATCTGTCTGCTTTCACATGTCTGGTCCTAATTCCTCTGGTTTCCTAGACAGTCCTGGAACACCTCCACATATCAGCTTCTCTCACAGGGAAATGGGGATGAGGATTCATTATAGTCTTTCACTGTAGGGGTTTTATGAGAACCAGTAGTTTTATGCCTTTTAAAACACTTTGAAATACATACCTTCAATGTGATCAAGTAAGATCAATAACAAGAGAAGGAGAATGAACAAAAGGGGAATGGAAAAGAAAGATGAAATTAACAGAGAAACTAGGCCACAGAAATGAAAAACTGCCCACATCTCACCTCAAGGGTTCTTGGTGGCAACTGCCTGGGGAAGGGAAAACAAAATTGAACTGAATCCAGTGGTCCTGCTTTTGAGACCTGCTCCAGTGCTCACTGACTATGGAAATAGTAAAAACATAGAGGCCCTGTAAGATAACCAAAGCTGTAACTTCTGATCTACTTATTACCAAGGCTGCTCGAGGCTGAACTGATCTCCTGCTTGAGAAAGGATGTTACACATTGTTAAATGAGATGCTGAGTGTGAGCTGCAGGGCAGGCTGAATCAATATTAGCTGCAGGGTGGGCTGAACACTGGAACCTCACCTTCTGGTTCCTTATCGCTTGTTTGCCTCAAGGCTGAACACTCAGCCCCCACCCATCTGGTGCGATGGAAACCCACCCTGTGTTTTTGAGGTCTTTTCAAAAAAAAAAAAAAATCCTCGCTGAGACAAATGTCATGAAACATTTTCCTTATGATTTTATCCAGTAGTTTCATAGTTGTGAGCATACAAAATTTCTACAAAAAGTGTTGATTTTTTTAAAAAAATAAGATGAACAAAGCTGACAAATATTTAACGAGATATAAGTAAAAAATGAATGTGAAGACTTAAATAACATCAGAGATGAAAGAAGAGGCATAACTACTGGCCCTACAGAAACACAAAGGATCCTAAGAGACAATTGTGACGAATTCTGCACCAACAAATTGGAAACCTGGATGAAATGGATAAATTCCTGGACACATAAAAAAAACTTACCAGGATTTAAGTATAAAGAAACAAAAAATCTGACCAATAAGGAGTAATATGATTAAATCCATAAAAAAAAAAAACGAACAAACAACAACAATAAAACAAGAAGCAAAACTCCCATGAAAGAACTGACCTGAATCAAATGGCTTCCCTGATGAATTCTGCCAAACACTCAAATAAGCATTAATAATTAATGCCAATTCTTTCCAAACTACTCAAAAAAAAAAAAAACTGAAGGGGAAGAAGCTCTTCCAAAGTGGTTCTATGAGACCAGTATTACGCTGATACAAAAACAAAACAAAAAAAACTAAGCGTGGGTGAATATCCCTGATGAGTGCACATACAGAAATCCTCAGCAATATACTATCAAACCAAACTCAACAGCATATTAAAGGACCATTCACCCAGATCAGATGGGATTCACCCCAGGGATATTGGGATTTTTTTCAACAAATGCAAATCAATGAATGTGAAACATTATATTAACAGAATGAATGACAAAATCCATATATGTGATCATTTCAACAGATATAAAAACTGATTTGACAACAGTCAATAACACCTCATGTTTCAGTGATCGTTTTTCACTGCTGGGACCAAAAGAATTGACAAGAAACAATTAGAGGAGGAAAAGTTTACTTGGGGGCTCACGGTTTCTGAGGTCTCAGTCCTTAGAAGGCAGACTCCATTCCTCAGGGCCTGAGGAGATGCAGGACATCAAAGATGAAGAGTGTAGTGGTGGAAAGCAACCTAGAAGCAGAGAGAAACAGCTCTCCTTACCAAGAGAAAATATAAAGCCCAAAGGCATGCCCTCAGGGACCCACCTGCTCCAGCCACACCCTCACTGGCTAGTTACCATCCAGGTAATCCCTATCAGGGGATGAATGCACTAATTAGGTTAAGATTCTCATAACCCATCATTTCACCTCAAAATCCTTTTGCATTCTATCACACATGAGCTTTTGGGGGATATCTCCCATCTAAACCATACATTTCATGATAAACACACTCACAGGTTACATATAGAAGAAATCTACCTCAACACAAAAAATGGCCATATATGACAAGCCCACATTTAGCACCATACTGAATGAGAAAAATTGAAAGCTTTTCCTCTGTGATCTACAAGGCAAGGTTGCCTGCTCTCATTGCTTCTATTCAACATCACAGTAAAAATCCTAGTTAGAGAAATTAGGCATGAAAAAGAAACAAAAGTCATACAAATTGGAAAGAAGGAACCTAAAATACCCAATATTCAGAGGACATGATCTTCTGTATACGGAAATTTAAAGATTCTACCATAAAATTGTTGGAACTCATAATTAATTTTCATAAAGGAGTATCATATAAAATCACCACACAAAAATCAGTAGCATCTTTGTATACTTAGAAAATGAAATTTAAAATACAAGCCAGAACTGGGGACATAGCTCAGTGACAGAGCATTTGCCTAATATGAACAAGGAATCCAACTCCCAGTTTGGAAAACAACAACCAAAAGGAAAAAAAAATCCAGAAGTATAAGAATACAATCCTCTTTACAATATACAAATGAAGAAATAAAATAAATCTAAATAAGGAGATGAAGGATCTCCAAGGATCTTTACAACTAAAATGATAAACCATTAATGAAGACATAAAGAAATGGAAAGACTTCCTGTGTTCATGGACTGAAAGAATTAATAATGTCAGAATCACCATGCAACCTGAATTGATCTATGGATTCAAAGCAATTCCTATCAAAATACAAATGAATTTCTTCATAGAAACAAAAACAACAACAACAAAAATATAAAATTTGGAACTACAATGGTTCCAATTGTTGAAGCAATCTTGGGCAAGAGAACCAAGTTGGAGGTTTTGTTATTGAAAGCTTGGTTCTTGTCCCCATATCAATTTAATAAGGAAGACTGAGTTTTGAGAAAAAGGAGAAGAAATGTTTATGGTTTTGCGAGCAAAGGAGAAGCACAGGTGACTCCTGTCCCAGAGGTTGTTACTCAGCCCAGTGGGGAGAACAGAAGGTTTTTGAAAAAGGATTCAGAGGCTATATTCCAGGTGTTCCTGATGGTGTGTTGAAATTCACTTGTTAAACTGCGAGATAGTCACTTCGTAGATCTTCTGAGGACATCTTCTACCTATGCTAACCTTGTCCCCCTAATGCTGTTAGGGAATGGGAGAGGGAGAAGTGAGAGAGAGAGAAAAAAAATGTCCTTTTTAAATTAAGCTAGAATATCAGAGCCACGAGGGCTACATTTAAAACATGAGGTGGACCACTATTACAGTTCCACACTATTTGACTGCAAAGCATACTACAAAGCTATACTAACCGAAATAGCATGACACTGACATATATAAACAGGCACTCGATCAATGGAATAGAACAGAAGGTCCAGAAATAAATCCACACATTTATAGCCAACTCATTTTCAACAAAGATGTTGAGAATAGACAGTGGGGGGAAAAAGTTCCTTAGCTATATGGTTTGGAAAATCTGGACATCCTCAAGCAGAAGAATAAAATCACACACTCATCTCTCACCATATATAAAATCAACCCCAAATGGATTAAAGACAGATAATCATGCTCTTTTAAGGCACACATTTTGAATACACCGAAATTCTGTAAAGAGGAATGGAACAACCTGTCGGATAATAAGATAACCCACCTGCTATTCATATTTGAATTATCTGAGCATTTCCTACAATGTTAGTGTTTTTTACTGTTAACTGCATCATCAGACAATTTTTTTCAGAAATACTGAGGCTTGTTTGCCAATTAAATTTCTCCACACTGTTCAGACAGCATGTTCTCACTATACAAATGCTGGATATTTTCTCTGCCCATTTCAATACAATAATCAAATGTGCCCCCTTAATGCTCCAGCTTTAGCCCCATACATTTTTGTGCAAGTGTCAATATGAACTAAAGGATGTTATTGTAGTAACAATGCTATTATCTCCAATGTCCAGTAGTGAAAGTACAATTATAATTGTTAACAATCTGGAGTGCTTTTAAGAGCTTTGTTAGGAAAGCAAACCACTCTGGAGTATTAAACCTTTCTCTAATCTATTTTTAAATTACTGTCTAAATATAAGCAAAAAAACCTTTCGTGTTTATGTCACTCCCTAGGGTCAAATACCCTGAACAGCCACAGAAGCCCTTGGTGCTGATAGCTTTTGCACAAGTGGGTTTTGTCAAAGTTCATCTCATTCAATCTAGGAAGTGATAATTAACGGATTCTGTCCCATTGTCCTATCTGAAGGCCTACAGGCCTGCTCCAAACAGGCATTCTTCCTAGAAGAGTTCTGTTTACTGTACCTTCACAATAGCTCAACATTTTCTAAAGAATATTCACAAAGAAAAGAAAAAATCCTGCTGAATGTAGAAAAAAAATGAAATTGTTGACAATATAAAAGTTTAAGAATCAGAAAAATACCTCCATATTGATGTTGTTCACAGAATTTTGAAAATACTTTCATACAAGTTAAGTGAAATGATGAGATGTATCAGGCATTCTGCCAAAGGAATCTGAGTGGACTTTTTTCTTTTTTTTTAACCACAGTGAACTTTCCTCAGCACATGAACTTTATGATTCTCACACTTCTAAATTGCATTTGGTGTCATTTAAAAGAGGATAAATTTCAACCAATTTTGAGGCATGTGGAGTATTGCTCTGCTAATGCCATCCATCAGAACCTTTAGGCAATTCTCCCAGATTAGAGACTCAAAAGGCCAAACATCATCAGATCTCCTGTGATCAGTAGGCACTGCACAATAGGTGAAGCTTCAGGGCATGTCAAGGTCACTGAAGAGCAACTAAATATCCTCACTTCCTAAAAATAATGCTAAAGGCATAACTAAATCAAGTGAGTACGATTTTCCATGGATACCCTTTTTAAGGCTAGTTTACATTCACCTACCTCAAGGAGGAAACAAAGCAAAAAAATTCATGTCATTATGAAAGTCCTTTCCCTTGTCATCTATGAAAGTCAAAATCTCTCAAAACACATCCTAGTAAAGTCCCCAAGCTTTCATTTTCAGAGATGCAAGATATTCAGTTACTCACAATGGATAAGGATAACACTAAGGCACCAGAATGGATGGAGCCTTGGCTAAAGAGTTCCCTATGGTGGTTGGCACTAGAAACTGTAACATTCTGCAGTATGGCCAAAGGCCATTTCCGGTAGAATAGCTACTGGCAAATTATTTTCTGAGCTACATATCAAAGGTGTAGGTTTTTGCTAGAGGAAATGGGTCATATATTAGACCTCACCATTTCAAAAAAAAAAAAAAAAAAAAAGAAGTGCCTTCCCTATTGGGAATAACAGAAATAGCCATAGTGTGAGAACACAAGAATCAACCCCTGAGAAACGGTGTCCAGAGGGTAAGACTGGACACTGGAGACACACTTCATTACTCTCAAGACGTTTTCCTGTTCTCTCTCCAATTTGATCTTCATGCTGATACTATGTGACAGGTGTTATTAACCTATCCTCTGCTTGAAGAAAGTGAGATTAAGTTAAATGGGATAGTAGTGTATAACAAGGGTAAGATGGGAAGTTGGCAAAGAAGATTTATAGGAATACATTCTAGATTTGCCATTAAATGTGTAAACGTATCAGTTGCCATCTCAGGCAACCGTTACACATCTGACAATTATGATCATAGTCTTTTGCAGATTGCTTTACAAGCATGGTACTCTAGCCTTTCTAGAGATTTATTTTTCTCCTTGGAAGGAGGGAGGGTAGGGAGTTAAGTTCCTTTACTTAAGAAATAAAAATCCCATGGTTCTTGTAGCATATCATAGGAAGGCATGGATATGATTTAGCACATTGTTTCTTATACACTTTACATTCCTCACCCCTGGCCAGAATCCAATAGGCTCCACATCACACAGGAAATTCTCATGCTTCCTCTGCCTTTGGAACACAGATTTCCAGGCTTTGTTTTGGATGATGAATGATCTAATAATCAAACATCCTGACATCTTCCAACACATTTAAATTAAAATGATAGCATGTTTAGGTCTCAGTGATTGATTGATGGGTTCATTGATTTATCTACATTATATCAACAAAATCTTCACAACATGTGAGGCATTGCCCTTGGTACTTATAAATGCTGTGTCATTTAAACTCCTCACAAAATATGGTCAAGTGTATACTTTAACTTGTTTCATAAAGGAATATAAACATAGAAGCATTCCTGAATTACTGGAAAACTACCATATCATATCTTCTTAAGGAGTGAAGAACCCAACCCTGCAAAGCAAACAGTTATTTGGTATATATTGGAAGTTGTTCAACTGTTTTTCAAGAGCTATGGGACCATTTGAATGTTGCTCCATTTAAAAGATATAAGTATTTTCAGTGATTCTGGAGAGTCACAAAGAAAAATATTAATCTCCAAGGTACCTAATGCACTCCTGACTTCCTGAATATCTCATAAAGCTGTTGCAGGTGACTGGACATAGGGAATCTGGGACTTATATAGGCTCGGGTTGGCAGAGTGGGCCAAGCTGGCAGTGTCAAGATGATATGTGAGTGTTTTTGATTGTTCAGATGCATATAACTTTTAGAAAGATCATTTTATTACCCAACCTTGCACAAAGTAATTGGAAATAGAGAAGATTAAAATAGTCTGTAGAGGGTTTGCAAAGTAGTTTCTTTGATGTATGAAAATTTCCAAGGTCCCATTTGCAAGGAATCACTGGACTTTGGGGAAATACACAAATTCCTATAAATACTGACACATCAGAGCTGGCAAAGACCTAAGAAAGCATTGAGTCTGTGCCTTCCTCTTGTGACTGTGAGCTGTGAGGACCAACACAGGCTGTGATTTGTTTATTGAGTTAAATCTAGGACCTGGATCTGTGATTTGGTGGTTTTTTCTGAATACTTTTCACATGCACAGTATATGCATTAAATAAAACAATAAGCAAAATCATAAATTTTAAAATCTGTTCCGACTAACGAGGTCTAGTATACCTTGTTGTTGGACCCTTTTAGTATAAAAAGTGAAGATGTGCTGGGTGCAGTGGCACACGTCTGTAATCCCAGCAGCTCAGGAGGCTAAGGGAAGAGGATCACATATTTGAGACCAGACTCAACAATTTAGCAAAGCCCTAAACAACTTGGTGAGTCCCTTGTTGAGGGCCACAGCCGAGTCGGGATGACACATGGCATTTTTGCAAGAAGTAGTGGTTGAGAGGTGATGCTAGTGAGCCATTAAGATGATGACTTTTGAGTTCTGGCAGAGTTCCCATTGAGTTCCGCTTGAGCTCTCTTGGGGATTCCCGGAGAGTTCCCATTGGTTGGGGAAGTGCTGGAGGAGGAATATTTCCAGTTGCTGGTTCCTGGAGGAGCCGCGTGGCGTTCGGGGTAGTTCCCGGGAGCGTTTGTGGAATGTGCTGGTGGAGTTCAGAAATAAAGTTTGTTCCTGCTTAAGTGGCTCGTGATTTGTGCCCAACCAGACTGCGGCATTTGGCGGCCTGTACAGGGAACGCCTGAAGCTCTGAGGTAAGTGAAATTGTTCACCCCTGAGGGAAGGCGAGAGAATGGGTGACCATTTCAAAAAACAATGTGTTCTTGTTTTGATTTGTTTTGTTTTTGTTTCAAGCTGCTTATCCCTAGAACTTTCTCAGGCAAACTGGGAAAAATGGTTGGCTCAAGGTTTAAAGTTGTTCGCCCCCGAGGAAGAGATAGAAATAGACCACAAACGCACATGTCAAGAAAATAGGAAAATTGATACAATGATTTTTTGTTCTGTTTTTGTTTCATTCTGTTTCGGTTTTGTTTTATCTTGTTGGGTTGAGTTATCTTTACAGTAGATTGAAAATTAGTAAAAAACAAACTGAAAGAGTGTTAAGTAAATTATTAGAGGTCCAGACTATGGTAGAAAACATGTTAGATCAAGCAAAAGAGAAGGTCTCTTGAGCCAGTCAGATACAGGAAGAAAATTTAAAGGAAGAAAGCTTAGAGGAGAAACAGCTATCGGGGGGAAGCTACAACAGGAGGCTGCTACTAACTCCATTCTATCACCAGAGGGCGTAATTCAACCAACAGCTCCACCTATGGAGACAGCTGAGTGACCCTCAACCCCCGTATTTGATAGATGGGATCCTGAGACAGCACCTCAAATATTAGTATGCCCTGTACTTGAGCAGGCAGGAGGGTAGCAAATTCACCATGCTTTAGATTTCAAAACATTGAAGCAGTTAAAGGTGGCTGTAATAACCGCTGGTCCTCAAGCACCCTTCACAGTAAGCGTGGTCGAATCCATTACCAACTTGGACATGACACCAGCAGACTGGGCTAGCATGTGTAAATCTGTGCTAAATGGAAGACAATATTTGTTATGGAAGGTTGCCAATGAGGAATTTTGCATGGAGATGGCTAGGCGAAATGCAGCAGCTGGTTACCCTCAAAGAAATCTAGATATGTTGTTAGGAAAAAGACCTTATGAGGGTCAACGGCAACAAATTGAATATGATCCTGCTATATATTCACAAATTGCTGCAGATGGAGTTAGGCATGGAAGACTTTACAAGGACATGGAGATTTACAAGGTCAATTATCTAAGGTAATAAAGGGAGCTAATGAACCTTACGCTGATTTTGTAGACAGGCTTATTCAAACCGCTAACAGAGTTTTTGGGGATACAGAACAAGTAATGCCATTAATAAAACAACTGGCTTATGAGCAAGCAAATCATTGGTGCAGAGAGGTCATTAGACCATAGAAACATGGAGATTTAAACACATATATTAAATTATGTAGAGACATTAATGAACAAGGGCAAGTCTTGGCAGCTGCAGTACAACAGGCTTTAGATGCCAGGATGAAAACATGCTACAACTGTGAACAAATAGGACATTTTAAAAGGAATTGCCCCATAGGAGGAGGTTTAACAATGCTAGGTATCAAAGGAGTAGAATACCGGGTATTTGCCCACGATGCCGTAGAGGTAGACATTGGGCTAATGAATGCCATTCTCAAACCACCATAGAGGGTACTCCATTATCAAAAAATGAACAAGGACCAGGTATTTACCCACGATATCGTGGAGAAAGGCATCGGGGCTCCATTGCCAAAAAAATGGACAGGGGAACCCAATGCTCCGGGGCCCATGACCACAAATATACAGGGCACTGGAGGAACCCAGAAACACCATGGAGGAACCCAGCAACACCATAAGGGTAGTACCCAGGACACATTATCCATTAAATCCCTCATCAGACAAACCAGAGGGAACGCAGGGTTGGACATCTGTGCCTCCGCCAGAGCAGTACTAACTCCAGAGATGGGAGTTCAAATCATTCCCACAGGAGTAAAAGGACCTCTTCTCCAAGGAACAGTAGGCTTATTGTTAGGATGCAGTTCTTCTACTCTAAAAGGACTTATGATAAGTCCTGGGGTAATTGATCCCGATTATGAAGGTGAAATAAAAATTATAGCTAGTTCTCCAAAGGGTATATCAGTAATTTCACCAGAAGAAAGAATAGCACAGTTATTAATAATACCCAGCCTACATGATAAATTTTCCAGTAGTACTATAGAAAGAGGTTCCAGGGGATTAGGTTTCACAGGTGTAGATTGGGCTATGCTGTCTTTAAATTCAGATTCTCGCCCAATGCTAAAACTAAATATTCAAGGATATGAATTTAATTGGCTACTGGATACAGGTGCAAACCTTAGCGTAACATCTCGTCAAGAATGGCCAAAACATTGGCCATTACAACAAGCCAGTCAAACGCTTCGAGGCCTAGGAGTGGCAACTAATCCCCATAGAAGTGCAATGGTATTAGATTGGAAGGATCCTGAAGGATGTGAAGGAACTATACAGCCATATGTGTTGGATCATCTTCCTATAAATTTATGGGGACGAGATGTCCTAGATCAATTAGGTTTGACATTAACAAATAACATCAATCCAAATGAACCCACTATTAAGGCTAGACAAGGTTTTAGGAAAAAAAAAAAGATTAGGAGAACAAGAACAAGGTATAGCAGCAACAATTCAAATAGATCAAGGAATAAATAGACATGGATTGGGTTTTCAGAAGGGGTCACTGAGACAATAAAAATTACTTGGAAATCAGAAAGACCAGTATGGGTTCCTCAGTGGCCCCTGACTAAAGAAAAGATACAAGCAGCCCATGACCTGGTCAAACAACAATTAGTGGAGGTACATATACAACCTCCTGTATCTCCCTATAATACTCCCTTTTTGCCATTAAAAAGAAATCTGGTAAATGGAGATTATTGCAAATTTTAAGAGCCATTAATAATGAGATCATTATTATGGGACCTGCTCAATCGGGGATTCCTCAATTGTCTGCTTTACCAAAAACCTGGCATGTTTTAGCTATATATATTAAAGATTGTTTTTTTTTTTCAATTCCAATTCATCCTGAAGATAGTCCATGTTTTGCATTTACTATCCCTGCACTAAATCATGAAGGTACTGATCAGAGATATGAATGGAAAGTACTCCCTCAAGGGATGGCTAACAGCCCAACTATGTGTCAAATTTATATTAACAAAGCAATCCAGCCACTTAAAAATCAAAATCCTGAACTACAAATATTTCACTATATGGATGATATATTATTAGCACATAAAGATAAAAACATATTGCTAGAATGTTATGCCACACTTACAAACTTATTAAAAAATTATAATCTAGAGATAGCAATAGATAAAGTACAATTAAATTTTCCAATTAATTATTTAGGAGTTCTATTATCCTCAACCATGGTCCATCCACCAAAAATTCAAATATGAGTAGATCAACTCAAATCACTTAACGACTTTCAAAAGTTATTAGGAGACGTAAATTGGATAAGGCCTTATCTAGGCATACCAATAGGAGAGTTGGGACCTTTATTTGATATCCTAAAAGGTCCATCAGATCCAAATTCACCTCGAATGTCGATGCCTGAAGCAAGAAAGGCATTAAAAATTATTGAAATATATATGGAAAATATGCATTTGGATAGAATTGATATGTTTGCTTTTATTATTTATTGTACTACCAACAAAAAATATTCCTACAGGAGTATTTTGGCAAGAAGGTCCATTATTGTGGATACATTTATCTTATTCTCCTAACACTATTCTTACTAGGCATCCTGAGGCTATAGGACAATTAATACTGAAAGGAATAAAAGCCGCAAAGAGTGTTTGGAATTTCTCCCAATAAAATTATTACTTCATATACAATGGATCAAATTGATGAGTTAGCTAATGAGTTAAATACTTGGGCAATAATAATGTGCAAATCTAATCTTTCATTTGATAACCACTTACCATCTAATCCTTTATTATCTTTTTGGTCTTTGCATCCTGTAGTTTTTCCAAAAAATGATAAGAAAAACGCCTATCATGAATGCTCCAAATACATTCACTGATGGGTCAAATAATGGTACAATAGCAGTAGTTACCCCTGATCAAACTTTTACATTTTTAGTACCCAAACAATCAGCTCAAAAGGTAGAACTTAATGCAGTATTACAAGCTTTTGTGATGTTTAAAGATTCTGTATTTAATTTATTTTCTAATAGTCAGTATATAGTTAATGCTATAGTATCCCTTGAAGATGCTGGTAGGATTTCCCCTTCCTCTGCTGTTTTCTCTTTGTTTTCCACTATACAAAGTCTAATCTGGGACAGAAAAGATCCATTCTTCATAGGACATATCCGGGCACATACAGAATTGCCTGGAGCCCTTAGTTTGGGCAATGATTTAGCAGATAAAACTACACATGACATACATATTTTTTCTACACTAGAAGAAGCTACAAATTTTCATAAAAGGTCCATGTCAATGCTAATACTTTACAAAAGTGTTTTAAAATAATTAAGGAACAAGCTAGACAAATAATAAAACAATGTCAAAATTGTGTGACCTTTTTACCACAGGTTAATCTTGGAGTCAATCCTGGAGGACTGATACCTAACCATATTTGGCAGATGGACGTCACACACTTGCCAGAATTTGGAAAATTAAAATATTTGCATGTTATAGTTGATACTTCTTCCGGATTTTTGATGGGCTCCCTTCATGCTGGAGAAAAAACTAAAGATATTATAGCTCATTGCTTACAAAATTTTGCCATGGTGGGTGTTCCAAAACAGTTAAAAACAGATAATGTTCCTGGTTATACTTCTACCTCTTTTAAACAATTTTGCTCATCATTTGGCATTACTCACATAACAGGAACTCCATACAATCCTCAGGGACAAGGCATAGTTGAAAGAGCTCATCAAACTATTGAAATGTACTTACTAAAACAAAAAGGAAATTGGAAAGGGGTATATATTCCCCAAAGATAAACTTAAAATAACCCTTTTTACTCTAAACTTTTTAAATTTGGATTCATCAGGGCTTATTGCTGCGGAATGGCATATGTGTCCAAAAATTTTACATAAGCCTAAGGTACTTTGGAAGGATATTCTAACAGGACAATGGAAAGGTCCTGACCCAGTGATTGTCTGGAGTCAGGGTTCTGTTTGTGTGTTTCCACAGGGAGAACAACAGTTGATTTGGATTCCAGAGAGACCAACCAAAGCTATTTCTACAGACCAAAAAATAATATGATTGGACTCAAATCCATAACAGCTGATATCCAGAGCTCCAGCTTGGCTATTCTTACATCTACAACAGTGCTTCTCCCACACCTGGAGGCTAATGAATAATGAACACCATTAAAGCCTATTTCAAATGTAAAAAACCTTGGGGCTTGCTTGTGGGAATACCTTCAGACCCATTATGCAAGTCACAGGAAAAAAGGATGGGATATCCAAAAAAGAGTCAAACCCAGGTGGTAACCAGGATGTCTTTTTTCAATATCTGTTTTATTATTGCCTTTTCCCACATTATAAATTTCTATTTTATTTTTTGAGTTCATACAGACCTAGGTTAATGTTTTTCTGATCAGTTTTATTTATTGACTGTGGAGTTTTTAAACATTGCTACGGAGATTTCACATGTGTAAAGCTACAAGGCCTTTACTATTATCTTATGTTTTGTATGTTATGTGTGCACACTTGTGTTTTGTGTTGTATGTCTGTATGTGCGTATGTCATATATCATATATGAGGAGCGCTCATGAAAAAATGGATCCGAATTTTTTTTATTCACGTGATTTAAATGGTTTAATTTAAATTGGGTAAACAGCTGTTGAGGATTGTTTTAATATGTGAACAAAAAAGGAGGTTAACAGATCTGTTTATTTACTTTCACCTTTTCTTTTCATTATATTTAATAATTCTGTTCAGGATAATGTAAATTGTTCAGAATATTGTTTTCTTAGTGTCTGCTGGAATGTTACATAATTTCTTTTTAGCCATCATTGCCAGAATTCCTATCTTCATCCTAGTCCCAGTGAAGACAAAGATAAAACCAAACTACAGCTTCTTCGAATGCTATCACAGTAAACTGTATAAACTGATGCATCAATGAATAATAACTCAACAAGTAATGCTCAATCAAGAAGTCGATTTACTTTGGGAGGAAATGGACATATTAATAGATTCCTCTGCTTTGAACTATTTGCAGAACTTGCCTGGACTATGTATCACTTGTTTGCATTGTGAAATATCTGTTAGTGCAGTGAATTGTGGTAATGCTGGCGTATCTTTGCTGATGGTGTCACCAGTGGTACAATTTTTCCAAAGGAGCCATCATTTGGCTTGATGTCGTGGCATTCTGCTTCCTCCTCCCTTCTGCTAGTGATGGTCTAAGATTTGGTGGCCAACAGAGGTGAGGCAAAGAACCACACCCCTCCACTGGCATCAAGGCCAAATTTGGGGGCCAACAGAGGTGAGGCAAAGAACCTCACCCCCCCACTGGTGCAAAGGCCTATCCACAAGTATGGCTGTATGCTGGACTGGTAGTCAGTGACGGGTATGATCCAATTGCAGTGGTACCAACCTAAGACAGGAGGCTGATGCCTTGAGGTCAGCTCATCCGATGACTGGTAAGAACCATTGCTGAGAGCCACGGCTGAAACTGTATGGCCCCTGGCATTTTGCCAACAGTATTGATAGTAATGCCGGGGCAAGGCATTACTATCCGCCACGGCTGCTACTTTTGAGTTCTCGCGCTATTTTGGAGTTCTCGTGGGGATTCCCGGGATTCCCCAAGAGTTCCCATTGGTTGGGGAAGTATAGGGGGAGGGATTTCTGGAGGAGATATATCAGGTGACTGGTTCCTGGAAGAGCCGCGTGGGATTCGGGAGAATTCCCCTGGAGCGTGTGTGAAGGTTTTTGGTGGAGTTCAAAAATAAAGATTGTTCCTGCTTCAGTGGCTCCTGATTTGTGCCCAGCCAGACTGCAGCAGACCATATGTAGTATTGGACAGCCTAACAGGCATGGTCCCTAAGCCACATTGCTTGTTGTTTAATTAAACATAAGGGGGGAGATGTTGAGGGCCACAGCCGAGTCGGGATGACACATGGCATTTTTGCCAGAAGTAGTGGTTGAGAGGTGACACTAGTGAGCCATTAAGATGATGACTTTTGAGTTCTGGCGGAGTTCCCGTTGAGTTCTGCTTGAGCTCTCGTGGGGATTCCTGGAGAGTTCCCATTGGTTGGGGAATTGCCGGAGGAGGGATATTTCCGGTTGCTGGTTCCTGGAGGAATGTGCTGGTGGAGTTCAGAAATAAAGTTTGTTCCTGCTTGAGTGGCTCGTGATTTGTGCCCAGCCAGACTGTGGTAGTCCCTGTTTAGAAACAAAAATGAATAAATAAAAATAAAAGAGGTAGGGATGCAACTCAGTAGTAAATCGCCTTTGGGTCCAATCCCTAGTAACCCCTTACCCCTTGCAAATAATAAAGATGCTGAGTATTGGTTACAGCTATTGTAAAACAAAATAATCAACTGAACCTAAATTTTGCTAAGAAGTGTAAAGATGTAATAAACATTGAACATTTGCAGAATAAAGGGTATCAAAACCCTACTCAGCTAAATTAAAAATCATAATTTGGATAGATCCTGGGCAAAATACCTCCCTTGACTTTCTTTGAGGAATTTGTTAAGTAAATTATGAAAATAAATATGCAAGTACATAAAATTCTTTGTACTAGAATTACAATGTACAATGTTCTAGCATGTTTTCAAATGACCACTTGGGTAGAGAATAACTATTATTATGACTTCCAGAGAAGTTAGCACTCCTGGAGAAGTTCTTTGAAAGGCAAATTACTCTTTCCTATTTGTTGAAGTTGGAATTTATTACAAAATGACTTGGTTAGCTTGGTTCTACCTGCTGAATATGTTAGAAAACCCCATTTATTTTTAAAGTAAATTATATGGTCATGAATTAATTAATTGGAAATTATTTAACTTCTTTCTCTCTTACCTGTGGGGGCAGTGTTTTCCAAACTGTGTTTCTTTTCCATAGAGACTAGTGTCCTGGGAGATTTTTTCTAACTTTTTAATGGCATAAGAGAAAGAGGTTTTATGATCTAATAAAAGCAGGGAACAATTTCATATTACCTTATGCTTTTAGAGATTCGCAATGCAATGAGGGTTACAGAAGTTCTGGTAAATCCTTCACATAAAGACGGATTAATCTTATGTAGCACCAGAGTATATTCTATACCCTGCATTATTTTCTATGAGCACTGCTACCTGGTACATTCTCACACCTAGAAGACGGTAACAGCACCAGCATTGACCTCTATTATCCATAGTACACCCAACATTAAAAATATAAACCAGACCATATCATTTCCTTGCTTAAAACAGTTTCATGGTTCAAGCACTTCTCATTAAATTTCAGATAAAACTTTGTCTTCAGCAGGTCTTCAAGGATCTACAACAGTGGTACTCAAATTTGAGCTACACATCAGAATTAGTTGGAGAGATCATTAAACCAGCCACATTGCCCAAACTTCTGACTTTGTAGGTCTAAGACAGACTGATAATTTGCATTTCTGGTAAACTGCCAGGTGCTCTGTTGGTGAAAGAGCTGCACTTGGAGAACCACCTTCCTATACAGTTTGGTCTCTCCTTATATATTCTTTCTGGTTCTCTGTACTCTGGCCTCTTTCACGGGATCCACATTTTTTTTTTTTCCTGAAATCTTTTGCACTACATATTGACATGGTTGGTTTCTGGCTATCTTCAGAGTGCAGGAAAAATGTAATATCTACAGACACACATTTCCTGGCCATACTTAACCAAATTTGCTTTCTCAGATTAGTGTCAGGCGATGTGCATTTAGATGCAGTCTGAATATGTTTCCAGGTAATGTTGTTAAACATCTTTCACTCTTTCCCATATATATATATATATATATGGAGACTATAAAGAGGCATGTTAAGTTTAAGTTTGACATACTCAATATCAGATAGTTAGGCAGAATTTTCTGAGATAAATCTTCATATCATAATCTAGAATTTGTAGCCAAGGATCCTTACTACATACGTGATCACAGGTTTCATCTTAGAATGTTGCTTATCAACATCTTGGGATGTTGATCCATTTGAGGAATAATTCACTGACAGGAAAAAAAATATGTCTTATTACAGACTGAATACTTAGAGACATTAGGGAAAGGTGAGTAAAAAAAAAACTTACAAAAACAGATCTGATAAAATGATAGGAAAGAAATGTTCATTATATAACATAAAGAACATTATTTGAAAGTTCTCAGGGGGGCAAAATGACAGAAGACTTGGTCCTGGTCCTGACCCATCATTTACTAACTGTGTGATTGCATCTCACCTCTGTGTCTTGCTCTCACTATTAGTAGAAAAATATCACCTACCCTGCCTACCTCACAGGGATGTTGTGAGGATTTCATTGGTATATGTGAAAGTTCTTGCAAGATGCCAAAAAGCCATGTAAGAAACTATTATTAATGTATTCATTCCAAGGTTCTTAATAAACATTTAAACCTAAAAATAACAAACAAATAAATTTGTTTTCCCATTAGTGATCCTGGGAATTATTTTTATTTTATGACCAGTTTTATTAAATGTGTAGCATTCAAATCTCAGATATTAACTATTTCTTGTCAAACTCAACAATGCAATCACTGTGACAATAAGAACTTTGTCTTTGAAGTTTCTGCTTAAAAGGAGTAATTTGGATATAGACCCTTACTTTCAAAAGTCATCTACTATCAGATTACGGGACAGAAGTTGTTTGAGAAATGTCACCCATACTTGATGTGAAACAAGTACAGTGGCTTAACATTTGTAGGCACAAAGATATGAACTAGTCTGTAAGACCAAGCTTATTTCTGGTGCCAACTGAAACATTGAGGGGTTTCTAAGCCCACACTCACTTTGCATAATATGCTATAACACTCACAGAATTTGTTGGAAACTGTTATAATCACACTTATGTTTTGATACACCAAAATGATACAATCAAAGGGCAGAGTTCAGAAAAACTCTAAACATGGAATTTTCAGGCAAGCTTTCTCTGCAAAGTCATGGGCAGCATTAACTCCTGGAAGCAATAATATGTGGCAGGGAATCTCACTCAAGACATGGAGTCCAGAGTTTTTATTTGGGCTTGATTACAAAGAAACAGTTGGCTTTTCATGCGGCTGATCTTTAATCTCCAACTCTTCTAGAGGTACAGAAGATTCTTCTCCATGGACTCAAGAATCATCATAAATCATTTTCTATCCAGTGTATACAAGGCCTGAAAATAAACAAAGATAATCTTACCAGTCAGGATATCCCAAGTATCTGAGATCACCTTCAAGGGACCTGACTGTGAAAGCCAGAAATTTATTGACATAAGGTCAAGTCTATACTGCACAGTAACTGTACAACTTGGAAAATATCATATGTATTCGAATCAGCACACAAAGTTAACACTTGAGAAAAATTCTTAACCAATCTATCATTTTCTCATTTATTTATTCATTTAGTTAATGGCATACGTATTATGTGCTGAATTGAAATTCTTTTCCTCAAAGAGGTCAGAATCATATTGAAGGTAAACAATTGCTGTCAAAAAATACAAGGTTTTGGTAAGTTTCACAGGGACTGAGCAACTTAGAGTAGGGTGAAGGTGATACAAGGTGGCCAGAGATATTAAGAAACTGTGTCCTCCAAATTATGTATGAATTTGAGTTTTTATGTTACCTATGAAAATTAAGCAAGGGGGTTATCAGGTTGATTACTACAGTAATGTCCTTCAATTCATTCATGCCTCCCATGCTGACCCTGAGCTTGTCTATATGGTTTGTATATACTTGAAAACTATTCATTTTGGAAATTTTCCCTTGAGAATACCATGTAAATGAGCTTGAATAACCTCTAGAGAATAGAAGTCCACCGGAAGAAAATAAAAGCCACCCTAGCTAATCATCTCTCAACCATGAGACATGCAGGTGAAGTCAAAATAGGTCTTCCCGTTGCAGTCCACCCACCAGCTGCCCACACACATTAAACAGATCGCTACAGTTCAGCTTAATGGCTTAGACCGGAAGAATCAGTCACCCACCTCACAGGCTTGTGGGGAAAACCAAACAGCTGTTTTAAGTCACCAGTTTTTGTGGTGCTTTTAATTGTGCAATCAAAGCTATGTAACTATAGACTAGATGATAAGTCTATGCTAACCTTAGACCATGGAGGATATAGAATTATGATATTCTATACTTCTAGGGCTAAGGTTATTCAGCCTAGGCAGAGGATGAGGTGGGATAGGTTAACATATTTATTGAATACCTGGGATGTAGCTCAGTGGTAGTATGCTTGCCTCCTAGTGTGCAGGAAGCCCTAGGGTTCAATCCCTAGAACCACACACACAAAAAAATAATAATAATAATAATTGCAACTGGAATCCCTATTTTATGCTTGCCTGAATATATCAAAATGGATTCTACTGACATATGGATTCTACTGATATAAAAAGAATAAATAAAAATTTTAAAATAATTATCATAAAATAAATCAATATCAATTATAAATTGAGAATCAAAATTCATGATCTTTTGTGCTCAAATCCCTGCATGTATCCTAATGCCCTACTCAAAGTGTGCCCATATCTGAAAACCTATAACAAAGAATACTTTTAAAAGTCTGCAAATAAAATATTTTTTAGATCATTAGATAGAATATTCTTATTTTCTTTTTTCATGTCTAATTGGTGCTATATAAGAACACAGTGATCCAAATGCAATTATAAATATCCCTTTTCTAACCCATAGCTTGTTTTGCAAAGTACATTAATTAAATTATTTCAAAATTCACACACTGTCTCCAGTTTCACTCTGTTAAAATGTTTTCTCACCCTTACAGAATCTGTCTGTAAAGAAAAGTGTAACAGAACTTGCTTGAGAAGGAAAAAAAAATGTTTTGGTGTTATTTGTGTTGAGAAAGAAGAAAATATTAAACATCTTGCAGAAAACAGTTTCCAAAGAAATCCTGGAGTCCCAAGAGGTCCCTCAGATAAGCCATGAGTAAGCATCTGAACTTTTCAAGGATTACCTAAGGCAAACTGAAAAGAGAAACTCTGGTAGTCCTCTATCTGGCCCTTCCTGAGCTTTGGTCTTCTTCAGGTGTAGGTGGGTATGCAAACATCTTGCCTTCAGCAAATCTGCTGATTCAAATTTTAAAAAGAGACCTGATCCCCAAAGTCTAAGAAAGGGTAAAAATAAAGGCTTTCTGCAAAACAAACTCAGTGCAAGAGAGATTTACCAGTGGCTTTAAATATATTGCCAAGTCCAAATTGTGTCTCTTTGAAACAAGTACCCAGCTAACCATTGGCTGTACAAGACCTAGTGACTAATTGTCCCTGATGTCGTCATACATTTGAAATTTCTGACGTCCACATTTAACAAGTTTCCTTATGGAGGAGCCTCGAAATGGCATATTGATTTTGGGTGTTAGTTTCTCAGGAATGCAGAGAATGGTTATTTTCAACATGTGTGTATTTTGAATTCCTGTGAGAAAAAATGTTCCATAAGCACATTCTCCATTCTAATCTCAGGCCTACTATGCAGATGTACACTGTTGTGTGAAATAAATTAGATTGTCAATGATTGATTTTGATCAACGTTAAAATATATCCAATGCTCTGGCTGTGTGGCTTTTTAAGATTTAACAACTTTCTTTTCTGTCAAGGAATCAGCCAGGCAAACACTAAAAGTGTTCATGTTCCGTTGAGTGTTACACGTCAGGCTCTTTAGAATGCTTCCAATTTCTCAATTATTTGACAATTCAGTGAAACAATATTATAATCACCACAGCTTTGGAAGGAAACACAGATATTTTTGTTCCTTTAAATACCTTAACTCTAGGATCATATCCCTCCTACAGATTGTACTAAAGCTTTGGAAACTAATCGGTACTGACTACACTTTTAGTATTTGAAAGAAGCAATAGAGTAAAAAGTATTATGTGATTAGCAGGATATTTTTTAAAAATTATAAAAAAAATACACAATTTATCTACAAATTATTATAAAGATAAAAGGAAAGGGACTTGTCATGGAGAAGCTATATAGGGGTCATGTGTTTTAAATAAGTGTCTAGAAAATTTTTGATCTTTTATTTGTTTATAGGTTAGGTTTTGGTGGGATACACCGATTTTCCTCTGATCTATTATATTTTAACTTATTTTATGTATGTATATATAATTGTAAAACTTAATGAATTGTCATACAATAAATATTAGTGAACCATTGTCTGTGTCAAGAAATAGGCATTACCAAGTGTCTTCCCTTCTCAAGCCACCTCCTCCTTCTTCTGCCTACTTATTCCCATTGATCTTGTGCCACTATCTTATAAATGATCTCTGTCTGTTCTTAAACTTCACAATAGAATCAAGCTATATGTGAACTTTTGTTTATGGATTAATTTTCTTGACATTGTATTAGAAATAGCTGCTCATGTTGATTATCTAGCTTGAGTTCATTTAGTTAATTTGCAAGGTTTTTAATAGTCCACATAATGAATAGGCTACAATGTATTTATTTATTCTCTGATGCTATATTGCTATCAAATTGGTCCACCAATCTTCAAGCACACAAACACATATATAGAGAGATTCTAAATATCTTTTTGACATGGAAACATTGGCACATAAGGTGTGAATATAGAACCACATTTGATTGACAATGCAAAAAAAAAACTTGTATACAGTACTTGTACCACTTTATAGTCCTGCCAGCACTATATCAGAGTCCTGATGTCCCAAGTCCTCAGGAACACTGGTCTGTTTAATATTTTTATTGTTGTTTGACCTTTGTACTGGAGATATCTAATACAGGTTGAGGCAAATGTTCTGGTACATAAGTATATATACATTTTCGTGTTTGTTGAACATTTTGATAAATTTTTTATCTTTATTGAAGAGTCTATTAAAATTTCTTGCCTAGCCAGGTGCAGTGGTGCACACTTGCAATCCCAGACTTGGGAGATTGAGGCAGGAGGATCACAAGTTCAAAGCAGCTGCAGCAAGTAGCAAATTAGTGATCCCCTAAGAAACTTGGTGAGACCTTGTATCTAAAATTTAAAAAGTTATAAACAAGGGATGAGGATATGGCTCATATCTCCTTGTGCCCCTAGGTTCAATCTCCACTTAAAAAAAGTCTTGCCATCATTTTTTTCTATTGGATTGTTGGTCATTTGATATTAACTGGTAAGAATATTTTGCATATCTGGGATTGGAGATTTTTCATGGCAATATGTACAACATATATTGTCTCCCTCTGATAGATTCTTGGATAGAAGGGGTGATAGAGATTCAGAACAGATAGATTATTGAAGGTCATAGTAAAGTCTTAGTATCACTTAATGATTATGACACAAATGTTTTGGTCATGAAAATGACATGAGCTCATATAGCTCTGAAGGATCATTCTGGATCCTGTATTGAATATAAAATTCAGGCAACCCAAAGTGGAGGCAGGGAGACCAGGTGTGGTCTGGATGTTCACAGACTACTCTCTCCAGGGGCACTCCACCCTTTGCTTCAAAACCCTAAAAATTAATGTTTAGAGCAACTTTATTATTGGCAAAAAGTGAAAGTAACCAAGATGCCATTCAATAGATGAAGAGACAAACTGTGTTACAGCCATTCAATGAAATTGTCAGTAATAAAAAGAAATCACAAGTCACAAAAAGCTATGGAAGAAACTTAAATGCCTATTGCTTGGTGAGAGGATGCATTTAGCTGACAGAATGCAACAAAGTGTAAAGCCAGTTTTAAAAACCTATGTGCCCTATCTAGTGGGAGGGAAAGGGAGGGTGCAGGGGGATTAGCAAGGATGGTGGAATGTGATAGACATCATCATCCAAAAATACATGAATGAAGACATGAATTGGTATCAGCATACTTTATATATAACCAGAGATATGAAAAATTGTGCTGTACACATGTAATAAGAATTGTGATGCATTCTGCTGTCATTTTTTTAAATCAATAAAAAATCTATGTGCTCTATAATTTCAGATATATGACCTCTGGAAAGGGCAAAATTGCAAGACATTGAAAGACCAGGGATTGCTAGGGCTTGAGGGAAAGAATTGTGGAGGGATAAAGAGGGGTAGCACAGAGAATTTTTAGGGAAGTGACAATATGCTACATGGTAATGTAATAGTGAATACATGACATTCTGCTTTTTTCAAAACCCATAAATGTGCAAGAGTGAACTCTAATGTAAGCTATGGACTTAAGCTAATGTATGGTTCACCAAGTCAAACAAATATACCATATCAATGAGAGATGTTGATGATAGGTGAAACTAAGGAGATGGAAAGAGTGATTATATGGGAACTCTGAGTTCGGCACCATTTCCCTGTAAATCTAAAAAGTTCTCAAAAAATAAAGTAATATAAATGAAATATATTTCTGTATGTGTGTATCCGTATCATGAATGTAGTTAAGTACCCTAGATAAGCAGGTAAACATCAAATAGTCAAGAGATGAATATTAGGTTGGTAAAAATACTAGAGACAAGTTGAGATTAATACCTATAATGTAGAAAATATTCTAACAAACTGGTACTAAATTGATAAAAACTATGAAAATGGAAAAATTAAGATATAATTATTCAATTCTAAAGGAAACGGTCAGTGAACATTTACAAAAATATTCATTCTCATCAGTAGAAAAGGAAATACAAATTAAAGCAATAATGAGACACCATTTTAACCCATCTGATACACAGAAATTAAGAGTGATAGCATCTACTATTGATTGTGACTGGAAAAATGGGCTCTATTATACACTCTTGAGGGGAAACAATTGAAAACAGACACCAGAAAAAGCTGTGTGGCAATATCTATTAGGAATGTACCTATCTTTAAAACGCAAGAGTTCTCAACCATGAAAAACTATCATCAAAAATAAAAGTACACATGAGTAAGAATACATATATGTTTACATATACATATATGTAATATATTTATTACCTGTGGAGGGTAAAAAAAGATGTAATGTGTTTTTATGTTGCTAGGGAAATGGTGGAAGAAATTTTAGTATGTTTCTAAACCAGGTGTAGATTTATAGGAATACTAATAATATGAAGGTTCCTGCACATGTTAGAATATAATGACATAAGTGTGGGGAAAAATTTAAGGACATACACCAAGTTGTTACATTAGTTATAGAAAGAAGAGATATTGTGGTTTGAGGGAAGAGATTAGCCAATCTCACAAAAACAAACCAACTAAAAGACCTCATACTTATGAATGCATATATATATTTATAATTATTTTCCTGAAGAAGTGCATGAGAAGATAGTCATGAAAACGTTGATAGTAATTACATCAGGAAAGTGGAACCTCTGGAGATCACTTCCTGCATAACATTTCTCAGGAACTATTATGCTTTTTCTATAAATACAAGTACAAATATTATTTATAGAATGACACCAAATTTGACTAATTTTGTGAAAAAATATATACAATGGACATAAGCAGTTCTTTGGGCTTGAAAGTAAAAATAAAAATACACTACTATAAAATAAAAGTGCTACTGGTACATTTTAAATTCATTTGTATGACTAAAAGTATTGCCATTTTCCTCTAAAATTATCTTACGATATTGACATACTATTTTATGAAAAAACATATAAAAGAATGTTAGAGTAGTTAACACCGTAGTGAAATCGTGGCTTTTGATTTTGTATTCATATATTTTCTGTGTACTTGAGGATGACAGTATAGATGCAGCTGTGAAAGTCACGGTCTGTTACCTTTCAGCACACAGGTATGGAGTTGTAAGCTGTCATGCTGCATTCTAAGAGATAAAGGCAGCCATTAAGAAGCTGTTGGTTCATGGTGCCGTCATCTCTTTGAGGTGGTTTGGCTGAAGTCGAGAGCAATCTGGGTGTTGGAGTTGGAGAAATAGATGAAGTTGAATCCTGGCATTAAAAGGACAGAGCTCCTAAGGAATCCTCAGTGGAAAGGAAAGCTCTGTAAGGATAAACCACAGGAGGAAAACTGGAAGGTGAGAGGAGTAGAGAGGGCCTCCTTCCCGGTCAGGCTCTGGCTATCAGCATCAGCAGGATTTCATGTTGAAGCCAGAAGGAATTGTGACCACCCGCTCCGATCTTGTTTTGTAATATTCAGAGTCAGCCTCACTACAATTTCTTCTGACTTCCTAGTAGGCTACCAGCAACAAGAAAACACCCCTGCCTCAGAGATCTGAGCATAAGCAGTGGAGCCCCATGTTGTCGTATTTTACATACAGGGTGAGTTGAGGCCACTCTCCCAGAATTGTGAGGACCAATCCTAGAAGGTCTCTCCCGTGAACTCCTAGGTTTGGTGGCTCAACTTTTCCTCTCCTATTTCCCCAATATTTCCAATTATTTCTCTGAATTTTTTCAGTGTACCTATTTCTCTCCTTTAGTTTTTTTTCTCCAAAACTGGATAATCAATTCTTTATAGCAATCCTTTATGCTTGAATCACTTAATATAATATTGATTTTCATTGTGTGCCATATGTATTGCATACACATATATTTAATGCATTCACAGACATGCAATTATAATTTTTATAAAAGTTATAAATACATTTGAGAAAGTACACTATTATTTCAGGAACATGAAAGATAAGCATTTTTCCATAGACTGTCAACGTAATTCTCACTACCATAGAACCTAGAAAAACTCATGACAATTTATTATGGGAGTTCATTGTCTCATAAAAAATGAGGGTGTAATGTATAGCTATTTTTTATATATGAGTTGACACTTCAGACTTTATATGTATAAACTTTGTTTTCATGTACATTCATAAACATGTATATTAGAAGAAATAACTAACCTTCCCACCAACATCAATATTCTAAGATCTAATAATCTAGACCTGTTGTTGTATTTTTAGTCTCCTCAGGAAATCCCACTGAAGACCCCAGACCAGAATTCCTGGGATAGGTATGCTCTAAGTATACTTTGTGAATTCAATAAAGCCCTATATTCTTTCAAGTCTTGAAAGAACTCTAGTGATTTATGAGTGTGTGTGTGTGTGTGTGTGTGTGCACACATGAATTTTTTTTCCAGGAGGTATAAAACATTTTTAAATATAGCTGTCCCTTGTGTTCATGGTAAATAAGTATTACCATTTTCCTGCTGTGTGCATGTGGTTTCATGTAGTTGGGTAGCTGTCATTTGTCTCAAATGCTTTACATATTCCAATTAATGCAGTTTTATTGCATATAACCCTGAGGCTTTTTATAAAGGGATGGCATTTTACAACTTGAACAAACAAATAAAATACAATATTATACAGTCCCACTGTGTTTTGGCAAACATACAGACCCATAACTCAGTGTAAGCACCCCTACATTGCGATGTTTTACTAGGCAACAGACTTTGTATATCTGAGGCTACTGAGTCTGTAAGTCTTAACTCACAGAAGGTCCTGCTTTGTTAAAAGTGTTATTATGAATGAAAAAAAAATGTAGACTGAAATATAGAAGCTGTCCTTGTGCAAAAGAATCTGGAGAAAGTCAAAGCTTAGCACTGCCATGGGAAATGACCCAGAAGACTCAACTCAAGACCTGAGTTACCATTTTTCCTCTTTCCCCTTTACTCAGTATAATGTTTGGATAGAAAATCTTCTTCAAAATCAATATGTTAAAAGTATTATTCAGATTACAGCAAGGTTCAGAGGTGGGATTTTGGGGAAATGATTGCATGGTGAAGGCGGTAATCTCATTAGCAGAATAATTCATTTGATGGAATGATAATTTTAAGGGACCACTAATGAGTAGTAACTGTAGGCAGGTGGGGCATGGGTGGAGGATGTATTTCTGTCCCTGGCCCCTTCCCCTCTGTCTCTTTTATTCTCTCTTTCCTGGCTGCCATAATCTGAGTAGCTTTCCTCTGCCCCAACCTTCCGGCATGATGTGCTCCCTCACCTCAGACCCATATCAATGGAGTTAGCTACTCATGGACTGAGGCCTCTAAAACTGTGAGCAAAAATAAACTTTTTCCTCCTTTAAGTTGTTCTTGTCAGGTATTTTGGTCACAGTAATGCAAAACTGCCTAACACACTCAATTACAGAAGTTTTGTCAGGAACATTCAAGGACTCTCCAAAAACTGTAGAAAAGACTTTATATCTATCTATGTAAAAATTGGTTTTAACTATCGATATGAAGAGAAATGCGATTAGAGGGATTTTATGATTTAACCCTACAGATTATAAATGGGAATAGGATTAAATGTGGTTCTAACATAATTTCTTCTTCTTCTCTCTCTTTTACAGTTCACTAGTTCAAATGTGCTATGGTGTCAAGTTTCTAATCTGTGCGATGGCATCAGTCCCTTATGTGGAAAAAATAAGTAGAAGAAATTGGTAAACATGACACTAGGAGTTCAGATAAGCATACAGGCTTTTCAGGGGAGAGAACTTGGGACTTTTGATTGACATGTAAGCAGAGATGGAATTCAGTCCACGACATCCTCAAACTGCACTTAGTTTCTTCTTGATTTTTTCCTCCTTGGGATTTCCTGTTGAATATTGAGGTTTTGAGGAAAACTAGGGAGTTTGTCTGGAATGGGTGGGAAATATCCTAAAATTTCATCCACCTTAAAAATAAGAGGGAAAGGTTTGCTATAAACACAATGTACAAATTGCACTGAAAACGTCTGTAAGCAAAGGAGCATGGAATAAATAAAGTTGCCACCCAGCTCAATACAGCTCAATTTCTACTGGATTGGCATGACCAGTTTTTACCTTATGTGTCGGGCATTGAACTCAGGAGTTACATCCCCAACCCTTTTGTTTTGCATTTTATTTAGAGACAGTTTCTTGCTGAGTTGCTTATGGCCTTGCTAATTTGCTTAGGCTGGCTTTGAACCCATGATCCTTTTGCCTCAGCCTCCCAAGCTGCTGGGATTACAGGTGTGCACCCCTGAGCCTGGCTAGGCTTTAGTCTTTATGAAAAAATGAAATAAGTAATTTTTTGATGATTTTTAAATATATAATACCCAGGACACAAGATGAATATAATGAAGTTAAAATATTTAACAAAAAAAAAAAAAAAACAGAGAGCATTGATGTTCAGAATATAGAAATAATACTGCATACCAAACAAATAACAAATTATTTGAAGAGACAAATGAACAACTGGCAGGAAAGAAATGACCACTCTCCCTGTACAAAAGTGCTCAATATCATCTCGGAAATGCAAATAAAGCAGTTTTTTACCTAGTAATGATTATAGTTTAAATAATTTCAATCTTTGACAATTTTTAAAATCAGTGGAAAAAATTAAATACTGAAAAAATCGTAAAGTAGTACAAACCCCTGTGTCCTTCTGTAACGGTATCAGAGGACACAAATATTTTTGGAAACACCAAAACATCACCTAGCGAATGTGACAAGGTTCAGACTTAATGACCCAGAAATAAATGTATCCATTTAAATTAAATGTATCCAAAATAAATTACTCAGAGGTAAATGTATCCCAGATAAGGTTTACCTAAGTGCATTGGGAGCCATGTACAAGAACATTCAAAACAGTATTTGTTTTTGTTAACAGCTGAATAACTACTAACAGCCCAAGCACTTATGGATAGAAGAATGGGTAAATAAGGCTGCGGTCCAGGCAACAACTGACCAGCATTGGAAACAAGATGTGAGGAACAAGAAAACTGTTTTTTGACTTCATTAAGCCAGAATAGGCAGACAAGTGGATAACCCCTTACGAATAAAGAAGCAAGAGGTATGACTCTGAAGAAAAACCAAGGAATAACTCAGAATACAAGAGCATAGATTTCTCTGGATGGGACAAGGAGACATTCTGCCAGAGTTACTGTCATTATCCCATTTCTTTAAAAAGTAATGGATCCACGGACAATGGTGCAATGGTGTTTCTTTAAACTGTGCCTATGCCATTACATGAGCATTTTATAGTTTTGAAAAATAGCTTTTTTTTAATACATAAAAATGGGAATCAGGAAGGCTTAAGGCAGCAGTAACAGTTTGGATTTTCTAATTTCCAGTTTTCTTCCTCCCAAGAATAGTATGTGCTAATAACATATTCTCTGTATTTCTCAATTTCCTTATTTCTAGTATCAGAGGTAAAAATAAGAATGTGTTTTTGTTTAGATGATTACACTACTTCATGTCACAATGCCTGGTGCAGAGTACATGTTTATTCTATTTTGCAAGTGCATGCCGGAACATACAATAGGTCTACTTTATAAAGTGTTGCAAGTCATAGAACATGATAAAAACCTCTTCTAATTTTTATAAGTCTATCCTAATCCAATGTCAAATCATTATAAGCAGCACAAAGAGTCAACTATATAAGCCAGACACAGAGATAAACAGAATTTTACAAAATCTAAGCAAACCTCTAATCAACAGATCTTTAAGTGTATTAAAGGATTACTACACCAAGCAGGGTGATTTTAAGAATACAAAGGTAGTTTAATTTCAGCAAATATTAAGCTATTCTAATACTTTAAGAGATTCAGAGATTAAAACACACGATGATCTCAATCAGATCCCCAAAGCAGTAAAGCATTCAAAATCTATAGCCAAAATTTATTTTACTAGCTATACATAAAATTAATTTTATATTTTTCTTACTATTTTGAGTATTTGGTGATAGGGATTTAATAAAAGAAAAATATTAATGCTAAAATGATTTTTACAGTTTGACCAAAGTCAAATGAGGACATAGGTAAGAAAGACTCCTGTTATGATCACTTTTCACAATGCAGTGGAGGGTATAGTAATAGAAGACAACAAGATACAGAATGTTAGATATTGAAAAGGAAGAAAGAGAATGTCACTTATTTCCAATAACATGACTGTGTACCTAAACAATACAAAATTTTAGGGAAATAGATGGAAATGAAATAGTCAATATGAACAAACCAAAAGCTTTCCTAGATACTATCTATAATAGCAAATTCAATTGGAAAAATGAGTCATTCATACTAAAGCTATAAACTTGGTCAAATAAGGAATGACCTATCTATACACATGAAGGGTCTATACAAACCACAATACTTTAATGAAGAACATCAAACACTTTAAAAAAGGGAAATACACACCCTATATTTTGGCGTAAATAATCATTATTGCAGATATATCAATTATCACCATTTAAATTTGAATATCTAATTCGGTTTTATCCAAAGACCCAACAACATGCTAGGCTATTTTATCTACTTTATATAGACCTTAAATGTGAAAAAAAAATAGTAAGAACAGGTATACCTTTAAGGTTTAAAGACATACTTCACCGGTATAGTAATTGAAAGAGTCTAGTGAAAATTAGTTTGGTAGAACCAAATGAAGTTCAGAATTAGACTCAAATTATGAAAATTTAATTTAAAATATAAATAGAACTTCAAATATTGTTGCAATTGTGGAGAATTCACTAAGTGGCATTGGCATGGAGTCTGATTACTCCTTTAAGTAAGCAACAACAATAAAATAATTAAAATGGGTAGATGATAGAAGAGTAGATAGATATAAAGAGCTGGTACAAGTAAAAGCAACATCATATGAGTAAGCATGATAGTATTAAAATATTGGGGGGGATAAGATGCTTGTAACTTGGTGATAAAAAAGTATTCCAAACTGCAAAATCTACAAGTAACTGAAATGGTGACAGAATAGAATTCACACATATTATATGAATTTGAGAAATTATCAGAAGATTTTGACATATGACAGATGTGAAGATTGTTTGTAACATAGATACAAAATACAGATTCATATTCATAACCAGCAAAAAGATCTGTCTTGGGAATAAAAATAGAAAAGGGACATAAAATACATAAAATTAATCTCTAACTTACAAAATAACCATTATTCTAATAACACAAATCACTTATGACTCTGCCTGCTTTTTACAAGACTATCTTTTCCATCTTTATTTTTTATTATAATTCAAATGCCCATTCTGACCTTTCTTATGGAACAATTAAGGTGACAGTAATATATTGTGCATTATCATCCATTGAAATTCAAGATTTCTTTCTCCCCTTCTCTCTCTCTCTCCTTCCCTCCCACAATACATGTCCCTTGCTTGCTTTTGCAAAGGGTCTTATGTGAAAGTTAAGGTGTTGGTTAGGAATGAGTGGGCACTCTGATATTAAGGATGGGAAAATTTCAACAGAGGGATGAGGTCCAGAACCCTGTACTGCACATCCTTCTGAAACTCCTTTGTCAGAGTAGTTTCTCCACACTGTAGGAGGAAACTAACTGCATATTGCATAAAGACTTTTCAATGGTGTACCGAATACAGGGATGTTGTTATTTTACAAGGGGATGTTATTTCACCTCTGCTCCCAAATGTACCACACTCCATTACCTCCTGTACTGTAAGATGACTTAAATACTTATGTGAACCATAGGGATAATTATATACTTATCCAGGCAGAATTTGGGAAACATTGGTGGAAATGAAATTCTAAGGGCATTGGAGCAGGTATTCATGACCTGAAAGGGGATCTAACATTTTTCTTAGTATATTGAGGCTCTGGTTCATTGGTAAATTGTGTTCAACAAGACTGAGATTCCAGAACTTTTCTGGAATAAAATAGGAAAAATATTTGAAGATTCAGGGATAAAGTAATGTGGGAATAGACTTGTTCATCATGGGGACTTAGAGAAAACTCTCTTCACATTAAAATGCTTTTCTAGTGGGGTGCAATGGTGAATGTCTGTAATCCCAGCATCTCAGGGGGTTGAGGCAGGAGGATCAAAAGTTCAAAGCCTCCGTAAAAGCAAGATCCTAAGCAACTCAGTGACACACTGTGTCTAAATAAAATACAAAATAACACTGAGGATGTGGCTCGGTGTTTAAGTGCCCCTGAGTTTACTCTCTGGTACCAAATGAAAACAAAAACAAAAACAAAACTTTCATGAAGGGAAACCAGAGTCCATGTAAACATCTGTGGTAGTTGGTTGTCTTCTTAGTCTGGATACAAAGGGCTATTGGGGCTCCTTTCACCATTATGATTTTGGGCTCCATATCTTAATGTGAATAGTATGATCCTGGAGTAACAGATGCCACTTAATACTACGTAATCATCCTTGACCAGGTGGGTATAAGTATAGCAAAAATTTACAAGGACAGATTTGTTATGACTTCCAGGACTATGAGATAGTGACTAGTAACTAATTTTTCACAGTACCCACAGTAAAAATACAGACAGTGTTTCTTGAACTATATAATCAGATAAATCCTAGTTCAGGGGAGATAAACTTGATTTGAGTCTCCATAGTTACTTAATAAATTTGAAAAATCAGTAAATGGGAATTCTAGGGATGAATACTGTGAATGTTTCTTAGAATGGAAATAGAATGAGAATATATTTGTGTCCCACGAAAGTGCTTATAGAATTTACTATGACTCAGATTGTCAGTAACCATGTGGATAAAAGGACTTATCCTGGGGTCATCGGTGAGATTCATTTTTTCAATTATCCAGTGTTTGATTAATGAACTCACGAAAAACATGCTATTTTGGCAGCTCTGAAGGATCCATGTAAATTTAACAACATGAAACCTTGCACACCATAGCTGATCTGACTGCTATACCTGCTGAGTACCCAAATTGCCAATAGTAGAGGTCAAATCCAAATACTGATATGGCATCATTCCCAGGATTGAGGATGGAGGAAGGATCAGACAGCCACCTAGTGATAGTTTGATTATATTGGACCTCTTCCATCATGGGAAGAAGAGCAGTCTGTCCTTATAGAAATAAGAGTCTGTTCAGAATGCAAATTTGTCTTCCTTGCGCACAATTCTACCATTAGTCTCAACTTCGACTGACAGAGTGATTTATTCTTTGCCATGGGATGACACTCAACACTACCCACTACCATTTTACAATAGTGAAAAGTATCATTTTACAAGGAAATTGGGCAATGGATCCCACACTTTTGGTATTCCCCAGACTACTATGTATCCAATTATCTGAAGAGACTTGGCTTCCAATAATGATGAAATGGCCTACAACAGAAGGAGTTATGGAAAATATGTCTTAAAGATTGGGGTATTTAAAAGTATGAAAATAGTGATAAATGTATGATTGCATTCTCTGGATGAGAATACATGGATCAATATGTTGGAGTGGATATAAAAGGGGCCCAAACTCACCTATGAAGTAATTTTTGCATCTTGTTCCCAAAACCATGAACTTAGCTTTAGCATTCCTAGTTCCTAAGAGGGGAAAATTTTCTTTGGAGGACATATTCATGGCCCCTAGAAATGGATATCTGAGAGCATTAATTTGATACACATGCCTTTTTCTTTCTTTCTTTCTTTTTTTAAGAGAGAGAGGGAGAGAGGGAGAGAGAGAGGGAGAGAAAGAGAGAGAATTTTTTTTTTAATATTCATTTTTTAGTTTTCGGCAGACACAACATTTTTGTTTGTATATGGTACTGAGGATCGAACCTGGGCCGTACACATGCCAGGCGAGCGCGCTACCCCTTGAGCCATATCCCCAGCCCACGTGTCTTTTTCTTATTGAACTGTCAAACACAGAAGAAGGCTGAGGTGAAGTGTCCCATTTGGTAAAGGGAAACTGTATTTTTGTTCCACAATAGGTGCAAGAAAGATTGTGTTATAGCCCAGGTGATTTACATGAAGACCCTTAGAACTTCAGTGTTATTAATGTGTGCCCCAATAAGTTACCATGTGACTTACAATCGTTACAATTGTTATTTAAAAATCTCTAGCTTACAATCCTTATTTAAAAATCTCTTGTGGTGGGAATCTATTCATGGCTATCTATTTAAAGGAATTAAAAAGGAACAATTAAGAAGTGCTGATAGAGTTATATACAAAAATTCTATGGGAATAAGATGAAAAAGAAAGGAAGGAAAGTTTTACCTAGGCTTTAAAATACAACAAAAAGTTGTGTGTGACAAGGTAAAATAAATAAATAAATAAATAGAGAAATAAAAAAGAGTAGAGTCATTGAGGTAGACAAGTTGTTTGTAATGCCCTGATTATGTGTTCACAGTTGGAGGTGGGTAGACAGTTAGGTCTGAAGCCTTCTGTTCTAGTCTTTGTGTTGTGTCCTGAAGATGATGAAGAATCATGAAGAGAAGTGGCATGATCAAATACGCATTTTAGAAAGATTTTTGGAAAAAAAGCACCCGTAAAATTAATAAATATTCATGGAGTAAGTAAATAAATAATTGGAAGAATAAAAGCAAAAACAGAGAGTACAAAGCTAGGAGGTTATTAAAATTCTTCAAGGAAGAGATGTGGGGAGCTGGAAAAACATTCTCCAAAATACATAGATTTATACATCATGAGATATCTCTCCAATCTTTAGTGGCCTTGAGTCAGAAATGGAATAAGTTGGCCAATAACAGGTTCTTCCATATTCTAGCCTTTATAAGAAGAAAACCTACAACTTAAGAAACAAAAACAAACAGTGAAAGAAGGTAGTCTCTTGATTCCAACTGTAAAAATATGAGATATCATTTACTTTTCTGTCCAAATGTTTGATAAGATTTATTGCCAATATTGTCTGCTCCAAGATTGGCCCAATGCAACAAAGAACTAGTGGTATTGCTCTTTGCAGTAAATTATATAATCACAGTAACCTTGGCTCAGAGCAGCTACATATTATTGAGTTATAGGTTCCAGGCTGATATTTCTAAGAATCAAAAGGTCATAGAATTACTCATATATGGCAATATGAAGTAGAGTTGCACTGTCATTTTTTTTTAACCCTCGTGAATACATCTAGCATAAAGTCTATAGAGGAAAGTCATTTAACTGCATTTTACATTTGGTGGAGATAAAGAGGGACCATCCTGATTAAGATAAGTGATGGCAATATTTATTTTCCATTATAATCAGTGCTTCCCATTATTATATTTAAACAGCATGCCGATAACATTGGTTTTGAAGGTTGCAGTATGTTTTCTCCCACATACTGGCATTTCCATAGGCAAATTATTTAACCCCGCTGAGTCCCACTTCCTTAAGTTGTAAAAGGAGGATAATAATACTTGCAGCATAGTTAAGAGGATTAGAGGTTGTTTTTCATGCTAAGCAAAGTTCCTAGTGTAGAACTCCTATTATTCAGGCATTAAATATTAAATCTTCCAGATAGAATTTGTAAAGTGAGATTCCATTTTTTTTGAAAGATAGGTATAACATGTTGTGCTGGACTGCCTCTAACAAGTGCCATCTCATGTTATTCCTGTGCTACCCTTGAATGTAAACTGAGTTACTTGCTTATAACTAAGAATAGAATATAATGAAAGTGGCCATGTGGCAATGCATAACTAGTAAATGGGTATATAAGAATGTGCTTGAAAAAAAAGATCTGGTGCTTGGCTTGGCAACACATATACTAAAATTGAAATGATACAGAGAAGATTAGCATGGCCCCTGGGCAATGATGACATGCAACTTTGTGAAGCATTCCATAATTTTAGTGGATGCTGATTCATAATGGTGGGGGGGCAAGGGAAAAATGGAGAAACTTTGGGCAAAGGGGAGAGAAGGATGGGGAGGGGGAATGGGGGCAGGAAAGATGGTGGAATGAGATGGATATCATTACCCTAGGAACATGTATGATTGCACATATGGTGCGATGCTACATTGTGAACAACCAGAGAAATGAAAAGTTGTGCTGCAATTATGTGCAATGAATCAAAATGCATTCTGCTGTCATAGATACCTGATTAAAATAAATTAATTAACAAAAAAAGATTCTGAACTTGTCCATCCATACAATGGAAAATATGTAGTATGTGTAAATTGGAATAGAGTACAGCAATCAAATGCAATAAAAAAGAATATTAAATCTTGAATAGTGATGTGAATGATATAAATGTAATATTTCACAGAAGAACAAGGCAACTGATAACAAGCAGGAAGGGCCTTTTCCATAAATGTCAAAAACATGCAAAATTATGCTGTTTACGGATAGTGTTCAGGGTATATTGGAAGTAAACAAAAAGGTAATTATGCTACTGGTTAATATTATGCCAGAACTTCCAATAAGCCCAACAAAGGTCACCAGTGTCTTTTGAGGAATACATTTATTCATTTTCCTAGACACAACTGATTTGATCTCAGATGAGTTACAAACCTAATTATTTATGCTAATTTGTATAATCAAGAAGGAAAACTAAACAAAAACTGATAAAAAATAATTATGATTTTCTCACTGGTACAAAAGACAACATTGAAAGTTATACTTTTTTATTATATATAAGTTATTATACATAAGGTATTGTCATATATCGATGTTATGGATCTTATTTATAAACAATGATCATGTCAAAAATAACACATTTCAAGGTACATTTTGCCAGCTGTGTCTATTCAGGAAGATAGGTGGGGACATTCATGTGAAGAGGTGAAGAATACCACTCCCTGGAAGTCCAGGAACATCAATGGATTGGGGGAATCCCAGATATAGGTGCCATAAGTGAACGTTAAGGACAGTGACCAGCTTAGCTCATAGTACTGATATCAGAATGAAGGAACAGATATTTCCATTAGAATATTCGTGAATGAAAGAAATCTTCAAGAATGAACAAAAAATTAAACAAAAACAGAGCTAGTGGTTTTACACAACTTCTAGGGAGAAGCCAGCTCTCCTACCTAAATATCATATTACCTTATGGATTTTAGGTTTGTTAATTAACATTTTTCATTGCAATTGAGAAAATGAATAGGGACAACAAGGTAGAAAATATGATACAGAAGGGACAACACTGAATCACGATCACCATGAAATTTTGCTTTTGAATATTTTCTCCATAGGAAAAAGAAGTATTTAGAAAAAATGATATCAATGGCTTTAGAAATAGTTTGGTAGGTAGTAAGTATTGTTGTTCATGTATGCTATAATAAATTGTTTATATGTAATTTTATGGCTGTGCAGGAAACTATTAACTAAAGTAGGAATTGGCTGGTAAAGTTAAACTTATTTTCATATTCTTATTTACCAACCACATATCTGATTCAGTGAAATATCTATGTCTCTTGCCTGTGTTCTAATTGGATGATTTGCTTTTCAATGATAACTTTTGAGTCTTTTATACATATTGTAGATGAGTACTTCATTAGGCATGTGGTTTATAAATATTTTCTCCCAAGGTATACTTTATCTTTATTTTCTTAAATAATCTTTTTCAGAGAAAAAATATTTCACTTTGATATCGTCTAATATACCAAATTTTTATTTTATGTATCATGCTTTGGGCATCTTAAGAAAGCTTCACTAAGCTGTATATCCTAGAGACTTTTCTTTTATGTTTTCTTTTACAAGTTGTAAACTTTTACATTTTATATTTAAATCTATAAATTAATCTATTTGAGTTCATTTTTATAGCAACTGTGAGATTTATAAAAAGGTTCATTACTTTGGGCTATAGATACATGCTAGGGTCTGAATATAGATGTCCCTTCAAAATTCATATATTGAAACATAATTACCAAGGCAATAATATTAGATGGTGGGTCTTCTAGGAATGGTTAGGTCACAAGGGCTCTGCCATGGTGAATGGTATAAATGTCCTTATTAAAGAGGCCTAAGGGAGCTGGTGGTCTGCCTTCCAGCATGTGAACACATATAGAAAGCACAATCTATAAGGAACATGAAATCTGTTGGTGGGCTTGCTCATGAACTCCTCAGCCTCCAGAACTGCAAAAAATAAAATAAAATAAATTTATATTATTTATAACTTATCCAGTCTAAGTTATTTTGTTATCTCAGCCCTAGCAAACCAAGAGTTTCAGCACCATTCACCCAAGAAGCTCTCCTTCCAGCATTTGATTGTTTCTGGGTATTTGGTGAAAATCCATTCACTATTCAGCACATGTTTTCATCAACTGATGACTATAAACACAATATGGTATAGCTAAACAATGGAATATCATTTGACCATAAAAATATGGAATATATACTACAAGTTGTATGGACCTTGAAAGCCTTATACTAATTGAAAGAAACCAATCATAGAAGATCACATTCTGTTTATGCAAGGTGTCCAGATGAGATATATATCTATAGAGATAGCATGAAGATTAGTGGCTGATAAGGAGTGAGGGGTAGGGGTAGGGAGTCTGTATGTGTGTGTATGTGTGTGTGTGGGGGGGTTATAGGAAAGTGCATGAGGCTTATTTTTTAAATATTTTTAAATTGATTGTGGTGATGATTTTACATATTTATGTGTATGATTTAATGAGTCTGTTGCTGAATATGCGCATTCTATTTCAAAGAAGCTATTGAACAATAACAACAACAACAAACAGTTATCCAGATATCCATGTGGCATGGAGCTACTTCTGCATACTCTATTCCTTTCCATTGATCAAATCATCTTAACTCTCCAACCACAATGGCTTGATCCAACTCCATATGAAATTTTGGAATCAGGTAGCAGTATTCTTCTTAATATATTATTTTTTTTGAAATTTTATTATTTTACCTTCTTTGCTTATTCATTTAAATCTTAGAATGATCTTGTCTGATGGCAAATAAAATAGAAGATCTCATAGCAATTGTGTCAAATTTGTGTATCAATTTAGGGAGAACTGACATATTAACCAGGTTGATATTTCCAATCCATGAACACAACATCTCTAATTTATATTATTATTTTTAAATGAGCATTTTTAAAAATAAGAATTAAATTAAATTACTGGGGATTGAACTGAGGGGCACTCAACACTGAGCAACATCCCCAGCCCTATTTTATATTTTATTTAGAGACAAGGTCTCACAGAGTTGCTTAGGGCCTCTCCATTGCTGAGGCTGAACTCACAATCCTCCTGCCTTGGCCTCCTGAGCCACTGGGATTACGGGTATGCACCAGTGCACCCCACACTAAATCAGCATTTTTTAAGTTTTCACCTCACAAGTAAGGTTTAGGCTTTATTATATTTACACCTAGAAGTATCATTTTTGAAGCGATCATAGTTGATGTCATGTTTAACTTCAGTTCCCACAAGTTCATTGCTGGTATACTCATGTGCTGCCACATAATGTTTTGGTCAATGACAGATCACATGCAGAGCAGTGGTTCCCTAGGATTATAACAGAGCTGGAAAATTCCTATCGCCTAGTGACCATGTCAGCATCATAATGTCCCAGCACAATGCATTATTCATGTGGTCATGGTGTTGCTGGTGTAAACCAACCTAGTTGACTACAAGTCATAAAATAAAGCAGTAGTTGCATATAGAACATAATACTTGAAAATAGTAAACTATTGTGCTACAAGTTTATGAATTTATTGTACTATTCATTGTTATTTTAAAGTGTAATGTTACTACTTATTAAAAAAAATGTTCACTCTTAAGCCATGCACCATGTTATACTGGCAGCATCCTCATACATCTCATGTTTTTGGGTCTCCTGATTGCCTCAGAAGGCCTTGTCAGAGGATTGACCTGTACCATCTAGGTTTATATATACTTTGTGATGTTTGCACATGATGAAATTGTCTAAGGGTACATTTTTCAGAATATATCTTTGTCATTAATCAATACATGACCACATATAGAAATATAGCTAATTTTTGAATTTTATTCTTGTGTTGTGTGAACTCAGTGAATACAATTACAGCTCTATGAGGATGTATTATATATTTTTTAGGATTTTTACAAGGACATTCATGTCATCTCTAAAAAGGGTAGTGTTTTTTTACCCCATTTTGATCCACATGACTTTTTTAAAATTTTCATGTTTTGTGGTGTCGTCTAGAAGTGCATGTCCATTGGTTCTGTTTCTCTGAAGAGCACTGAATATTACTACCTATATATATTGTCTGTCTATCTATCTATCTATCTCTTTTTGGTCTGCTTTATTTTCTAGAAATGCCTGAAAATTACAGTGGCATAAAAAAAGGATATTTCCAAGAAAATGATCTCTCTTTGCTTATGTCAATCAACTTATAGAAACACTATCACTTTACCTCTTCTCCCCATATCATGTGGCCCAAATATTTTCCTACACTAGAGAAATTGGAAGTAAACTACAAGAACTCAAGAGTTTCGAACAGATTATTTACATGAAGCAAATGAACATGCTGAAACTATAATATCCTTCTACAAACTTGGGAAAGAGTCATGTCCAAAATGCAAATGGACCCAAATGGGTTAAGTGTCAGCGCAGGAGCAACTATGTGGCAAGAGGAAGTCCAGGAGAACAAAGTTGCTTTTTGTTCTTTTATATTTTATGTTAAGTGTTGCAGCCAGATGATGGATCAAAAGAAGTTCAATGAATGACTCAGAGCCAGATCCTGATTTTTACCATATGAACTGGTATCCATGAAGGGTAGTGTTCAGCTGATATCTCTTGATCTCTGTCAATCTATTCTTGAGGACCAAAAATATAAACTGGTGTTTGAGAAGCCTCCACCATTTTATATCTTTCCTTGACTTCCTCCTGCCACTCCCATTTTGCCTACTTCCATTTTACAGTAACTTTTGGAGAGGCTACAGTGAGAAAAGATGTTGTTGAAGTTGACAAAATGGAACTTATGTTTACCTTTGAAGATAGGCTTCTGCCTCCAAATTTGGATTCTCAGTCCTTCGCAATACATGGGGGCAGTTTGGGACATCACCTACATGTGCCAGAATTTACCACTGGAACAGAATATATAAGTTACCTTAAAAAAAAAAAGTCATTAAGAGTGGGTCTAGCCAAAGACAGATGTGTCAAAGGCAAAGATGTTGTGGCTAGGGAAAGTTGGATAATGCAGGGTAGCAGCCACCTGATTTCAAATCCAAGGGCTTATCATCATTTATGTTACATATAGATCTGTGAACCCAATAAAATCTAATTTTTATTCCAATTTTTATGGTTTTGTTCCTACTCTGTTACTTCACCTGTATGGAGTCTACCCAATATTAATCCTGGGTAAGAAAATGGTTTCTCTCTCTCTCTCTCTCTCTCTCTCTCTCTCTCTCTCTCTCTCTCCCCCCTCCATTTATATGTATATACATTAATATTAGAGTACCTGCAATGATGTGTTAATTAAAATGAAGTCCCTTTTTCATTGATATGCATATACACATATAAATGAAGATATGTATGTGTGTGTATATATATGTAGATATATATATATATACATATATATATATGCATTGATATATACCTATCTGAATATATATATGTATCCATGTGACTACATAAAAGCACATATAGATATGTAGAAATAGATGCACATTTATCCTTCTTTCTTTTCTTTCCTTCTCTCTTTTACTTAATGGCATTACTTCATGCCTGCTTAACTATGGACTCCTAAAGCAATGTGCTTCTGTCTTCAGTATTTTGTAAAATCAATAGCAAAATCACTAAAAATAGCCTCCCCACTTTCCATCTGCCTCCTGGGTCCTTTCAGCACAAAATGGCTGTTAATGAATCTTATAAAGGGCTTAGTGAACATTAATATTAGACTACCTGCAATGATGTGTTAATTAAAATTAAGTCCCTTTTTCATTTAAGATGTGATAGGAAAGAAAATTTGACACAGGCAAAAACATCACTGTGAATTTTAATTAAAAGAAATTTAGGAGTGGGCACATTTCATATAATCACGATTGTTCAGACATCCTGTAGACAGAATGCTTCCTTGATTTGATCAGAAACAGCACATTAGAGTTGAGAGTGACTACATGTCAGAGAGAAATCTCTTGCTTCCTGATAGCGACATACCAGTGTCACTATAATTATGAGTTTAATATTTAAAATTTGTTGATTTCATATTTGCCTGCATGTATGATAACCAAAATTAATTAATTTTAAATTATACACACCAATTACAACATCAGACTCATTTTCCAACATATTATTCCTCGCTGATTATGTATCCTGTAAGATTGCTTTAATTTTTAATTTTGTACTTTAAAGTCAAATAATAATATGTATTTCTAATTAAGCTCGCTTACATATCTCACTGCTGATTAAACCATGCTTTAATATTTTATGACACCAGCCACCTTTAATTCCTCTGCTTTGGTAGCTTTTGCCTCTCTGCTTGTTTTTTTCCTGTCTCATATATACTGATGTGACATCTAAGAGCATTTTGTTCCTAACTCTGTTTTACAGCAATGAAAAGCTTCTAGATTTTTGGTCTAAAAATAAGGAAGAAGTAGAGGATAAAACATCTTAGAGACGATGAGGGAATTTTATTAGACTGTTCCACATAAAAGTGTTTTTTAATAGGTTTTCCTAAGCTTCCTTGTAGTTTGCAGAGAGCTAAACATTTTATTTACAAAAGTTATATAGCTGAATCTTGCAGAAATCCAATATAAATATTGTTGACCTCAACAGGAACAGTTCTCACACTTTTGCAATGAGAACTACAAGATAATAAAGTGGAATTAACATTGGGTGAGTATTTTTCGCATGCAGAGCTTCACAATTATTATTTTATTGTGTGCTTATAAAGTGCCACAGCTGAGAGACCAGACAAGAAAGGTTAAGAAAAAGTGTGCCAGGGCACGTACTAGTTCTAAGGAGCAGAGCCAGGAAGCCAGCTCCAGTCCATTCTCTTGGAGCGCCACCCTGCCTTCCTCCTTCTCAAATAATTAACCATCCTAACTTATTTAAAAAGGTAACTGGAGATTCAAAAGACACTGGGCATGAATTCAATGCTTTGTAATATATCGTTGAAAATTCTTTGGACATGATGTTATGGGAGGTGGGCTACGCAACTCCAAGTCTTCTAACTTTTTCTTCCATTTCCCTGTCTCCCTTTCTGTAGTACTCAGAAATCACATCAAGTTCTGAGAGTGAGGAAAGGAAGAACAGTCATGGGTGAGAGGAAGGAGGTCCAAGGCCTTCTTTAAAACATTATACAGTTTCCCACCACAAATTATCCTTTAGAACAGATTTAAAACAATAATAAGGTGACTTTTAAATAATTAAAAGTGAAAAAGTATATGGAACTTCTTTACATTAATATAATAAGAAGATGAAAAAAATAAAACAATGAAAAAGTAAAATGTCAGTGCTTAGGCGGTGGTATAATTAGGAAAACACAGCAGAGTGATCTGCCATTAAAAAAAATGAAAGAAAAATAATTAAAAAAAAATAAAAACACGTAAAATATGTAAGGCATCTCAGTCTATTGTTTCAAAATATGGGAATGAGTTATCAGGAACCAATTAAATTAGGGTACAAAATGTAGATAATATTTATTTTCAAGATAAATTAAAAGCAGACTACATGGAAATAAAATCTGTGTGCATCAAAAGATACTATAAATTGAAAATATAGATTACAGAATGAAATAAATATCTGCAAATCAGGTTTTCAGATTATATATCTGAAAGAGATTTAGAATCTTGACTATTTAAAGAACACATATGACTCAAGAACAAAAAGACCAACAACTCATTTTAAAAATGAGCAAAGAGCTTAAGTAGACATTTCTCTAAAGAGGATATACAAATGGCTAACAAGCACATGGAAAGGTGCTTAATGTAATTTGTCATTAGAGAAATGCAAGCAAAACTACAATGAAGCCAGGAGAGGTGGCACATGCCTGTCCCCCAGCAACTCAGGAGGCTGAGACACAAGGATTGTGAGTTTAAAGCCAGTCACAGCAAGGCACTAAGAAACTCAGTGAGACCCAGTCTCTAATAAAATACAAAAAAAAATAGGGCTGGGGATGTGGCTCAGTGGTTGAGTGTCCCTGGGTTCAATCCCTGGTGCCCCCTTCCCCCCAGAAAAAAAAAAAGACTATGAAGAAATAATAAAATACTTCTGCCTACCACCTAGGATGGTGATAATTATTTTTTTTTAAAAAAAGGAAAAAAACACAAATGTTTATAAAGATGTGGAGAAAATAAAAACTTGTGTATTATTGGTGGGAATGTAAAATGGTACAGCTATTATGGAAAACAGCTTGACAGTTCTTCAAGAAGTTAAGTATAGGATTACTAGGTGGCCCAGCCATTCCACACCCACATGAACCGAAAATAGAAAATCTCTGAAAAAAAGAACTTATAAATTTTCAGAAAGTCCAAGAGAATATGAATTTCCATTAAATCAGCAGTTTTTGTTAGACCACTTTCTTCATAAGATCCAGAAACCTTACTGGATTTCTAGTCTGATTCACTGGGGGAGCTCATCTGGGGAGTCTGGGCTAAAGAGAAGGATCCACTATTCTATTCCTGGGGTCAAGGATAAGCAATGGGGGTACTCAGGGAGGGGGCTAAATGTAGGAAAGTACTAAGTTGGGGGGAGAAAAGGGTCATTGAGTTGTGCACCATGAGGAGTCCTCCACATGGAGGTACCTGAACTATCCAGAGGAAAACAGGCATTTATAAGAGCCTCTGAGAGTCCTGAGCTACAATTCCTTTGGAGACTGCAATATATGGGCTTTTCCCATATGTGTCTGATGTGGAAGTGGCAGCTTTGCCCCATGAACTAAAGCCTTTCTCACTGCCTGTGATTGGACCTGAAAGATAGGATTTTTGGTAAGGAGCTGGATTCCTGACTTATACCAAAAAAGTTTTTGCATATTTATTTCCTTTTATCTTGTGGTGCTTCTCAGATTTCAAAATACTTTCATATTTATTTTCATACTGAATTCTCGCAACAACATGTGACTCTTACCATTTTTAATATGAGGAAAATTTCAAGGTTAAATGACTTAGTCTTGGCCACAATACCAGGAAACAGATAAAACAGATCTAAAATAAAGTTTTTTTTGACAGCAAGTTCATTGCTTTTTGAGAACACCCCATAGCACACAGGCATAAATTCTTCTTTTGTTTAAGGCAGCCTATAATATTCAGGAAACAAATACCATGAATAAAAATACTTTAGATTCTGATTCTTAAGGGAAACTTTGACCATTTGTTCTTTCCTTTTACTTTTAGAGTCTCTTGAGTTTACTTAGGTTGAATCCCACCTGCTAAGAGCAGCTGTTTCACTATCATATTGCAGAAGCACTGGAGAGACTTAAGTGGCTTTCTTAAGGAACCCAGCAAGATGAGATCAGACATAAGGTATTATTAGGATTGCTTTACATTTGCATTAACCTGCTGACTTTCAGCTGCTGTACAATTTTGGGAAAATCATGATGTTTGATTTGAGACATATAACAGAACTGAACTGCATGTTTGTTACTAAAACTTTGAACATCTTACTTTCTGAAATATATTTTGAATGTGCATCACCAGGATCTAACCTACAGTAAACTGGAGTGTCTAATAAAGCTGACTGGGCTACCACTGGAACTCATAGTTCTAAGAGTGATATGACTCAGGTTTCAGAACTGATGCAGTCTCTAAACATGGTACATTAACAGCAATCCAGAGAGCATTGGATTTTATTCAAAGTCAAAAGATAGTTATCTTTCAATGACTAATTTTATGTGTTCAACTTACTGGGTTAAGATATCTGGATATTATTTAAAATAATATTTCTGGTGTGTCCATGAGGATATTTCTGGAAGACATGAGTCAGTAGAGTAATGCAGTCTTTCCTCACCAATGTGGGTGGGTATCGTTTAAATGTTAAGGTCAGATGGGAAAAAAAAGGTAGAACGGGGGCAAATTCTCTCTTCTTCAGGGGAGACATTCATGTCTTCACTATCAAAAATCAGAGCTCCTGGATTTAGGACCTTCAGATTCTAGGACTTGTAGGAATCCTACCCTCCATCCCTGCCCTTCTTTCCTGGTTTGGCAACTTCCACACTGCAGATCCTTGTACTTCTGGGACTCCAAACAAATTGAGTTAGGTCACATAATAAGTCTCCTCTTATATTTCTATGTATGTATGTATATATCAATCAATCAATCTCCCATGAGTTCTGCCTTCTGCTTCTCTGGAGAACTCTAGGACAATACACATAAGATATGGCTAATTCCAGTAGCCTCCAAGTTCTTCATAAAGATTACTTTGTTAGAATAAAATGGATTTCTAGCAATGGAATAACCACAAAAATTTAATTTTAAACATTAATCAATTAGAAAAAATCTCATCATATACACAGAATCACAAATATATGTTTTTCTTTGATTAAATAATTAATTTTCCTTAATCTATTTTTACAGTGAAACAATTAGAATGGGGACAAAACTTATGTACATAGATGTTCAATTCAGTGTAATTTGTAATATTAAGTAAACTTAGATGTCTACAAAAGGAGGATAATTAAATGACTTGTAATGGGTTTAGTAATTTGCAGGTAAATGAATGGAACTAGAGAACATCATGCTAAGTGAAATAAGCCAATCCTCAAAAAACCAAAGGCTGAATGTTTTCTCTATAATTACTAAAAGAATAAATTACCTAATTTTCAAGGCATATATATTAACTTTATATATATATGCCATATATATAGTTGATAAAGCTAGTTTTGCTATATGTATGATAAATATTTGATTTTCTTATTCAACCTCTCATATTTTCTATAATGTCTCCCTATTGCTTTCATAATCAGAAAAAAGAAATTAAATGAATATATTTATAAATATTCAAGATTTGTTGAGAATCTTGGATGGACATACTTTTTCCTTTTTTTTTTTTCCTAATGCTTAGGTGCATCCTAAAACTTGGTACTTCTGTAGATTCTACCCATATGATGAAATGAGACACAGATACAAACTGAAATTGCTTTAAAGAAAGCAAAGCTATATGAAATTTATCATATGTCTGTGTTTGTGTGGAAGGTTCTTACCTGTCACAGAGAGAATGCAATGTTCATTGTGGCCTAAATCTTTTTTTTTTTTTTCATTAACAGTAAAGCAGTTGCCCCTGATTCCTTTGAGGAGATCTGAAGTAATGATAATTATAGTAGTTGATATACCCTTACATAGAACTGTACAAAGCAAAAAAAAAAAAAAAAAAAAAAAACCTTTCACAGACCATTTGCTTCTCATAATAGCTTTGTCAGAGAATGAGGGATTATTATCCACTTTTTCTATCAGAAGAATGAGAACCACAATGGTTAATATGATTCACAAATTTTAACCCATCCAGCAGAAGCCAAAGAAATATCAAGACTTCAATGCCTGCATCGTGCCCTGCAGATCCAGGAATTCTCTACTTCCTCCTTCAGAGTCAAGGAGCTACTTTTTCTTCATTTGTTTTATATCTGACTTTTTTTTTCTCATGTGTATTGAGAACCAAGGGTAAGATGGACTTCCAGGAACTAAGTGCAGACCAGAGATAAAGAATTTGTCTAACTGCAAAATTCTGGGAGGCAATTTTAAGAAACAGATGAGCTGGATGAAGTTCCTATCTAAATTGAGTGTTCAGGGGCAATAGGCAGGATAGAGGTTAGATCCTTAAAAAAGAATCTCAAAGGGACCGGAATATGCATGGTGTCTTCAATTGTGGTTATGACCATATACGGAGAGAACCAGCTTCTCTATGTCTCAATTTACTCATCTGGAACCTAAAGTTAATGATAGTCCTCTGATGTTTCCTCTGCTGATAACAAGAGAAAAATGCATGTAAACTATAAAACACAAAATTGCAATCTATAAAACACTTTACAAATGAGAATTAATTATTTTCTGACTGTTCGTATACAGAACTTCAGAAAGAGTATAAACACTTTAGGTAGGGCAAGCATTACCTGAGGGAGAGAAAACATCAAAATGCTAATCCCCAAATTGAAATTTTTAGAGCTGTATATTTGCATATAGCCTAAAATCCCTTCCAAAATAGCTGGAATGCATTTAGTTACTTTTAAAAACCACATATTGAGTTGTTATTAATTTATTATAGATGAGGCAATGTTTTCCTTTTAAAAAGTTTTCTTCATTGTGCCAAAGGCACCAGTAGAAAATTTAGAGTATTTTATATGCAATAGAATATGCATAGTGGTATCAATAATAAATAGCATTTTCCACAGTGGAGCATGTGAGCCACTTGCTCAGAGAGCAGAGTCACTCACTCTTGGTGAGCTAAAAATACCTCAGTGACAAATTTCAGGAAAGAAAGAGACTCACTGTTCATTTTCTGAGGCTAGAACCTGGACTGAATGGTTCATGATGCCCTTATTATCTCTTCTCATTATCTTGTACATTAAAACTCTAACACAGTCTAGTACACACTGCTGAGAACCCTGTCCCCTAAGCCATGTCTGCTTCATTTTAATAACAGAATGATTTTTCCCATGCCAAGTTCCACCATTTATCTTTTAAGAAAAACACTGAACAGCCCTGGATAACATAAGGCACACAATTTTATTAATAAAATGAAATTTCTGTTGAACGAACAAATGCAAAAAAATGTTGTCAAGATATTATATAGGGATGACACTACTATTATTAGTGTGCAGAGTGTCTGCTCTCGTGAGTTTGTCTGAGCACAAAAACATCTAAGAGGATTATAGTCTCAGTGGTACATTGCCATAGTACTTTGGTCTTTCCACAGAAATAACCAAAGAGAAAGAAAATTCCATGGGACATGAAATTAGGAAGCTAAAGGGGACCTTAACTCATAAACCAATCATGACAAAAAGACATCTGTTTATAAATATGAGTTAGATGGGCATTGAATGATTTTGGATTGTGATGAATATAGAATTCTATTTATTTCCATTTGTGCACCCTTTGTGGTATTGATCCTTGCAATTAGGTTGTCAAAACACACTAAATCCTATATATTTTAAATGTGAATTTGAAGGGTTAATATGAGGTTTTGATATCAGATAAGAGGAAAAAAATGCATCCTCAGGACAACAGAAACTTAAATATTTCAAATCTGATAACCACCAAATCCTACATGAAAATCTACTGGTGGAACATGGCCACTGGAACCAAAAATGTCAACAATGAGCATGACAGATAGGTTTTAAGTATGTGAACTAAAAAAAAAAAAAAAAAAAAAAAAAAAAAAAAAAAAAAAAACAGAGAGAGAAATAAATGTATGGGATTGCAAAAGAATTGATGTTTATGTAATTTATACTGGGAAAATGTCTGACTGTGATGGGAGTGAATTAGTACCTAAAATGTTCATGTCTAACTCAACAACTTTCTAATGGGTGACCTTGAACAAGTCCCTTTATTTGAACTTCAGTTTCTACTTAAATAAATGGAAGTAATAGCAACTGAATTGTCTACTCAAGAATGATGATAGCCAGATGACCTCAGAAAGCACATAGGAAATTTTCTTGCAAATAAATTGGTTTCTGTATGTATGAAAACTGCTAGTGGTGATCACATGCATGTAATATATGTGAGCCTAAAGGCAAATATTAGCTATTATTATTTCCCAATTAAATAAGATTGACTTAATTCAACTCATGTCTTGTGGAATTTTGAGGAATTAGATTAAGATGTTTTCCCCAATTTGTTTAAAATTACATATGCACAACCAAAGATTTGCTTTGTTGAAAGTAAGACAGATTTTTTGATTTGGAATCACATTCTTATTTTAAAAAGAACAAAAGAGAAATTCTGAATGTTGGTGGGGCAGGAGAATATATTCTGGGAAATCAGCCTAAAACATTTCAGAATCTTTCTATAATTACCCTTTAAAGAATTTCTTGTCATGAGCATAAAACCAGATAGTACTTGTCTGCATCAATGAGTAACTTCTTTGTTATCTTACAGAAAACTGTTTTGTCATTCAAGACTGTTCTTTGTGTTTGAAGCTGAATCCACTTAGTTCATTTATTCATCAAAGATTTCATTTATTTATTTGTTATTGGGTTAATTTATTTTATTTCTTTCTAAATACACTTTTCTATCATCTTCCCTTTTTTTTCAGTTTCTAAGGCCAAACATGTGACATCATCCTTACTCATCTCATTCTCTAATGTAACATTTACCATCCGTCAACAAATATTGTCTATTCTCTGCTCAAAGTAGACCCAGAAATTAACCCTGTCTCATCATCTCCACTACCCCCTACTGGATTTTGCAGAAGCTAAGATATTATCCTGTTTTCTTCTGGCCCTTTTATAACATGTTCTTAATTCACAGTCAGAATGTTCCTGGTAAAATTTAAATCAGATCACCCCTGTGTTCCAGATTTTCCAGTAGATACCTATTTTATACTTACTCTTACCCTCCATCACTCTGCTGCAACCCCCAGTCTACCTGTTATTTCTAGAACCCACTGACATGCTCCCCTACGTCCCATTCCATCTTCCTAAAATGCTCCTCCTCTGGTACCTCTCTATCCCCCTTCTCCTCTTCCTTTAGTTCTTTGCTCAGTGTCAACTCCTTAGCATCAACATACTTAAAATTGTACCCTCTGTCATTCTCCAACTTCATTCTCCTTGTTTGCCCTCATGTCATTAATCCCTAACTGGTCTAGTATATATCTTGCTTATTTGTGTAAATTTGTCACCTCCACTCCTTTTAGAAATTAGCTAAACATAGGAAATAAATTCTGTCTTATTCTTCTTTCATTGTATCCCTCAAACAACTAGAAGTTGGGCCGGGTACAAAGAAGTTCTTCAAGGAACAAGTATGGAGAGAATTAATTTGTTCTAGGGAATGGAATACATAAAATAGCCCTTGATATAAGTAATCCTCAGAGTGGATTGCAATTATCTGCATTGCAGAGACCACCGAGGAACAAAAAGTTAAGGAACTTGCTCATTTCACATGGCATCTGAGTGGAGAAACTGTGTGAAGCAAAGGGCTTATGGAGAAATTTAATAACCTGCACCCAAATTACCAATTGGGAAAACATGTACAGAAGTGAAAAACATATTTCCAATATCTGTTTCTTTATTTTTAAAATTTATTTCAATGTTAAGCAAATAATTTTCCTGCTTAACTTGGGTATAATTTACAAATAAAAATCATATATATTGAAGGCATACAATGTAGTGATTCTACATTAATATACATTGTGAAATTACTGTGACACATCCAGTTAATTAACACATCTATCACCTCATGTTTACTAGTTTGTATGTGTGTGTAGTGAGAACACTTAGGATGTACTTCAAATTACACCAAATGTTATCTTTCAAATGGTAGTCTATGCACACCTCATAGTAGGCATAGGCTTATTAGGGCTTTTGTTGGAGAGCATATCAGCATGTATAAAGTTATTTGATAGTTATTGGCTTCTAACTCAATCCTCAGACGTAAAGTAACAATATTTGGTTGGCAGACATGGAATTAAAAAGACAGTTTTGTGTCTAAGCTGACTCCAAATGCTGAATCTCTGATTTATGCAATTGGAACAATCTCAGATTTCTTATTAGGAAAACGAGGGTCACATCACCAGGTTACCCACCTCCCAGAGTAGTGCCAATGTGAATTTATGTACTGTTTATATAAACGGATGTCATTCTTAAGAATATGAAGGTGACGATAGGTTCATTTTTTTAGCATTGGAACAGTGGTTAAGAGCACAGATGGTGGAGGTTGCCTTCAGAGTTTCTCAGTTGCTGTGTGACCTTGAGCAAGCTTCTGAACTTTTTTGTGTCTTGGTGGTCTCTGTAATGCAGATAATTGCGATAGGACTTTCACAGGGTCACTCTGAGGATTACATATATCAAGGGCTCAGAGCCTTCTTGAAGTATAATAAGCACACCACAAATTTAGCTGTTAATTTGAGAAATGTTAGTTTCAAACATCAGTTTCTGTCTTTAGAGGAAAGAGTAGAAATGAAACAGCAAGAGCTCACAACTGCAAATAGGCAGAAGCCCACAATGATAGATCCTGGGGGTGAGGTGGGGAGGCGTTACTCTTAAGTGTAATTTGAAGTGGGTGCTGTCATCAAACATCAAACCAACTGAGAGTCGGTGAAATAGAAAGTGTTATCTCCAGAAGACTCTGGGCAATGGGTTTTAGTATCAAAAAAAGCAATACCTAATATCTGTGTTTAAGAAGGAAATTATGAACTCTGACGGAGAAAACCATATTCCTGTTTCATATTTTAAAAAACATGACTGACAGAACTGGAAAAATAGGCTGAATAAGAATGATCTTTTTGGATGTTTATTTTTACCCTCTGTAAATTCATAGCCGCATTGATATCTCAGAGTTGTCTCATTATACAAGTAACAAGAGGTATTTTATGTAAAGAACACACAGAGCTAGCAAGGGCAAAGGGATTCAGCCTCTTTCTTATTGAAAGGTAATTTGTAAATTGTCAAATAGGTAAAGCATGAATCTGAAATATCACATTTCCAAAAGCATGGGTACTAAGAAATGTGATTAACTGGGCCTCTTCACGGATTTCGGAAGAAGTGACTTGATTTTTTTCCTTTTAATTTTTGAGTTTGAGGCAATTTGACAATGACACAAAAGCACTCTGTTTGGAAGTCTAGTGAATATTTTATTGAAGGTTCAAAATGACTCTTCTATTATAAATTCTGCAATTTTCCTTTATCTGGAAAGAAGCACAGCAAGAATCACGAGTCTGAAGGCATAAAAACATAGCTACATAGCTGAATTCATGGTAACATTTAAGGAAAACTAGGTCAGAATAGCCACAGGTTGTTTGAACCACGAGGATAAGAAGTTTCCACCCCTGCAAGCAGAACCTTTATAATTGGGGAAGGAACCATCCATTCTTGAAATAATAATAGACAAAGATTCTGCTCCAAAAGGGACTGTCAACCTTTTTAATAATAGAAATCTGATTTTGCATTCTTCTGCTTATAGTACTCAATGACATCAACTATAGACATATCTTCTGTCTGCTTAGGCCAGCACCTTCCCTACTGGGTTACCACGACCCCCTGACATGGCATGACTGACACTCTGTGCTTTCTCTCATGGAGCCCTTGTTCTTACTATCTGGTGTATCCTCTCATAATTTTCACATGTTGCCTGTGCTTGAAATAAGTCAGGGCCCATGTCATCCATCACCCTTGAAAGGTGCCCAAGACTACCACGTATTTTTCCCTGATGAAGACCCACATATTCTCAAATACTCGGTCAGCTATTACTCTCTCTACAAACCCTTTCCTGACCTCTTCTTTCCCACCTCCATTAATTCTATGGGATCTGGCAGGACCTTAGGTTTATCTCTAACCATTGGATGCAGAGTGGATGATAAATGTTCGTTTATCTGCCAGTACTGAAATCTCCTCTCCTTCAGGAAAAGCCCTGCCTTGAATCTGATTCATATTTTCCATTTCCAAAAGCCTAACGCATAGAAAGTTTTTAAAACTGTTTTGTTTCTCAACGAAGAAAGGGCATCTTTTTGTGTCATAAAAATAAAAGTTTTCTATAGGAAAGTCACATTGCTTTGTTTGGAAGTATTTCTCCTTGCTGGAGACAGAGGTATTTTAATTATGTTCCTCTTTCAACAATTTTCATAATCAAGCATTTGGGTATAATTTTGTGGAAATGCCAATGAGTCCACTGGACTTTCTTAATTGTAATATAATAGTTTATCCTACTAAAGGCACCTTACTTTTTGCTGATGTGATAATGACAGTCTATTATGAGTCCATTAGGTTATTCCTTATGGAACCAACACAGGAAACAAATGTAATTTGCAGATTAATGTTTGGTTATGAAAAATAAAAAAGACTTATTCTTCCTTCCAAATAGTCTTGTGCTATTTGGTATCTGTCATGGAGAATGGGACAATAGGGGAAGGGCAGAAATTATAGGGAGCTCATGTAAGTACTGCCACAAACAAAACCAAAGACTTGGACAACCAGCTGGGAGTCATTTGAGGCCCATATGATATTGACTGTGTCTACTGTGAGCCCTGGCCTTTTCCAGAAGAAATCTCAAGAGTTCCCCAGGACCTCACACTAATATGGACACTCATCAAAATAGAGTATAAAACTCATTCTCGTTTTTTTTTTTTTAATTGGTACATATTAGTTATAGAGGAGACCTGGTTTCATAGTGACATACTCATACAAGTATGTAACATAATTTGATTGGTCTTACTTCCCCCTACCTCCTCTGAATCTCCCTTCCTCCCTCCCACTTCAGTCTCATGCTTCCTTACCTCTCCATATCTTCCTGTCCCCATGCCCCGATTCCCATCCTCTACACTAACCATCTCCCTTCTAGATCCATGAAGTCCACTTTTCCCCTCTTCTGCTAGCTTCCATGTATAAGATAAAATGTGATACTTTTGTTTCTGTGTCTGACTTATTTTGCTTAACACGATGATCTCTAGTTCCATCAATTTCCGTGCAAATGATATAATTTAATTTTTTAACAAATATGGATGAATAATACCCTATTGTTAACAAATATCACATTTTCTGTGTCCATTCATCTGTGACAGATACCTAGGCTGGTTCCCTATCTTGGCTATTGTCATCTATCGTTAGAGTATGCTGACTTTAATTCTCTTGGATAAGTAGAAGTGGTCTAGTTGGATCATCTGGGAATTTTATTTTTGAACTTTTTTTTTTTAAGAAACTCATATTGATTTCCTTAGTGTTTGTACTAATTTAGATTCTCACCAACAGTGTGTAAGAGTTCCTTTTTCTGCACCAGCATTGACTGTTATTTGTATTCTTCACGATGGCCATTCTGACTGTAGTGAGGTGGAATCTTAATATAGTTTTGGTTTGCATTTCCCTGATGGCCAGAGATGTTGAACATTTTTTCACATATTTGTTGGCCCCTTCTTTTGAAAAGTATCTGATTACTTATTGCACCCATTTACTGAGTGGGTTGTTTATTTATTTGTATTGGTGTTGTTTGAGTTTTTTATATAATCTGGATAGAAAGTTCTATATATGTTCTGTTGCAAGAGTAGCTGGCAAAGAATTTCTCCCAATTGTGTAGACTGTCGCTTTAATTTTTGATTTGTTTCCTTTGATATGGAAAAAGCTTTTTAATTTGATACCATTCTGTTTACCTACTCTTGGTTTTACTTCCTGAACTAATATGAGTCCTGTTCAAGAAGTTTTCCCCTGTACCCATACGTTGGAGTGTTTCCCTGATATTTTCCTCTAACAATCACAAAGTTTCTGATCTTGTAATTAGGTCTTTAATCCATTTTGAGTGGACTTTTGTACAGACAGGAGATGGAATCTAGTTTCCTTCTTTTACATATGACTATCCAGCTTTCCCAGCACCATTTGTTAAAGAGGAGGTCTTTTCTCCAAGTGTATTTCTGTCAACTTGGTGGAAAATCAGATGACTACTGCTAGGTGGGTTTGTCTCTGAGTCTTCTATGCCAGTCCTTTGATCTCTGTGTCTGTTTTTATGTGAGAACCTTGCTGTTTTTGTAATTATGACTTTGTAGAATAATTTGAAATCAGGTATCTACAAGTTGCTCTCACTATCCTGGGTCTTTTATTCTTGCATAGGAATTTTTGGATGTCTTTCATCCTAGTTCTGTGAAGAATGTCATTGGTATTTTGATGGGGATTGCTTTGAGGCTATAGATCACTTTTGGTAAAATAGCCATTTTAGCAATATTAATTCTGCCTATTCATGAACATGGGAGGCCTTTGATATTCTAGTATCTTCTTCAACTTCTTTCTTCAGTGTTTTACCATTTATCAAAAAGGTCTTTTATCTTCTTGGTTAAGTTAACCTTAGTTATTTTGTTGTTATTGTTGTTTGGTTTTTTTTAGCTATTTTGGATTATTTTTCTGATTTATTTTGCAGTTGATTCATTCTTGTATATGGGAAATCTTTAATTATTATGTTGATTTTTATCCTGCTATTTTACTGAATTTCTTTATCAGATCTAGAAGTCTTCTAGATACAGGATCATATTGTCTGCTAATACAGATAAACTCATTTTAAATTGAATGCTAACAACTTGGAAATAGAAAAAATATTTTTATCTAAAGGAATACAGCCCTCTTAAAAATAACTTCAACTTAAGGCAGTGGAGGGGTGCATCTCAATTTTGAATTCCACAGTATACAAAATATCCTGATAAATATCTTTGACATACAATAATTGTCACATAAATAAAACAAAAGTCATCATTGAAATTTAGCACAACACATTGTGCTATCTGTCAAGTAGCATCATAAAGAAGCCCTAGTTTTTCAGCTCACTAGAAATCCAATCAAATATTAATAGTTGCCTTCAGGTCCACAGTCCTATAAACAGCATATAGATTTTTGTTTCCTTATATTGTTTCAGATACTGAGAATATGTTCTACCTATCTTAATTCTGTTTTATTTTCTTCATTTCAACCTAGAATCTCCCTTGCCTTGTAAAGTTTACTTGATAAACCCATCTTACCATTCTTCAAAATATTTTAAATCTTAAATATCATGTTATTTAACTTGACATCCAATTATATATCACTTATTATTTTGTAATTTGTAGCTTCTTGAGGATAAGACATAATTTTCATATTACTTAAAAATACTCTCATAATATATTAAACATTATGTAGTATACAATAGCTCCTTGGTAATATAAGAATATAATAATTTTTGAATGTAAGGAATTTAATGAATTGATAATTTAACTGCACATGGAAATAAACAATGCCCTTAGGATATTTTTATTTTCTTTTAAAAGTGTATTAGAACTGTTTTAAAATTAAATTATATATAAAATAAAGTAATACTATGTTTAAAAATTTGCAAGTTCAGCATTGACAACCACTAGGGAAATTTAGATTTTGTTCTTCACATTAAACACAGGCACTGCATATCTGACAAATACAGAAAATCTATTATGTTTTAAGATATTTCAAGCCAATTTTGAGAAATTTCATAACACTGAATTCTGGGAAAAAGTATGACACATAGAGACTTACATAGTCTTCAGTAAATCTCGAATGTCTTCAGTGACAATTTTTAAAGACACATATGCATTCCTAATTTATAATGTCATATTTGTATCACCATAAACCAGTAATATTTGAAATATTTCAAAATGACTCAGGGGTACCTAAACCTTTTCAAGAAAATACAAGAAGCCTGGTGTGGATGGCTCTTAGTATACCAAGGAAAGACTGGCACAACTGTTATCTAGTCATATAGAAACCTGTGAATCATGGTAGAATGGAAGATTTTCAGTGCAGAAAGAAAGCCTTGAGACAGTTTAAGAAGAGTTATTTGATTTTATTTTCATGATTAAAGTTTATTCTGGAGTGTTATGGTTTGGAGGTGAGGTGTGCCCCAAAACCTTCTGTGTGAGACAATATAAGAAGGTTCAGGGGAGAAATGATTGGGCTGTGAGAGCCTTAACCTAATCAGTGAATTAATCCCTGATGGGGTTAACTGAGTGGTAATGGAGGCAGGTGGGGTGTGGCTGGAGGAAGGGGTTAATTGGGGGGCGTGGCTATGGGTATATATTTTGTATCTGCAGCATAGAGTCTCCCTCTCCCTCTCCCCTCTCCCCTCACCCCTCCCCCTCCCCCTCCCTCTCCCTCCCCCTTTTTCCCTCTCTCTCTCCCTCTCCCTCTCCCTCTTCCTCTCCCTCTTCCTCTCCCTTTTTCCCTCTCTGTCTCCCTACCCCTCTCCCTCTCTCCCTCTCTCCCTCCCTCCCTCTCTCCTTCCTGGTCCCTATGATGTGAGCTGCTACCCTCTGCCGCCTTCTCCTGCCATGATGTTCAGGCTCATCTTGAACCCTGAGAAATACAGGCTGCCTTCTATAGACTAAGACCTCCTAAATCGTAAGCCCCTGAATAAACTTTTCGTCTTCTATAGTTGTTCTGGTCAGATCCTTTAGTCACAGCAGCGAAAATACTGCCTAAAACATGGAGGCTCTGAACAGTGTGGAGAGGAGCAGCGGAAGTAGAAGCAGGAGAGGAAATGAGATGGTGGCCATTGTTGCAGGGAATGAAAGAGACTGTAGCTCTTCTAGGGCACCAGCCATGGAGATGTGAAAAGTAGCAGGATCATAGCTAAATGTCAAGGGGGAACACATAGGACTTGCTCACTAGTCATAGAGTGTGGAAAAAAAAATCACAAAATCAGTGAAGGTCCCAGGTTTTCACTGGAATGAGTGATGAGAATATTTCTCCTTTTTATGATCTTGGTGCCCCATGTCTTTTTAATATTATTTCTCTTCAAATGCTCCTAGTGCAGCCAGGCAACTCTGAAATTTGTTAAGAAAATCACATGATGTCTCTTAGTTTCAGATTGACTTTTTGTGATCTTCAGATATCAAAATTACATAGAACATCTCAGATTGAAAGTGGCTTATAGGTAAAATGTGTGCTTGTATTGTGTGTAATGACATCCATTGAGAAACATCTATCACTTTGTCTTAGTACAGGAATTCAATAAATGTTGACTGTAATTGTTATCAGTGAGATGTGTATATATATATATTGCTGTTAGGTTCTGATTCCCTTTGGTAATATTTTCTATCGTATAGTGGTCGTTAGCTCAAGTTCTACTATCTCAGATCAAGTACACAAGTGTCCTTTTGCCCTAGGGTAGCTTTCTGAATCCCAGAACTCAGAGGAACTTTGCTGGATTTGCTAATGTCTTCCAATGCCAAGGGTCCTGGAAGTTCCTCTGTGCAGAAGGGAAGAGCAGCAGCCCACTCAGCAGGAACAATCAGTATCAGCTGATATGGTTCAATCCCAGGTAAAGGTCAATGAACCTAGGCAGGACCAAAACAAACAGAATAAGAACAGTTTGTTGAGACTGCTGAGCAATTAGGGAAGTATTTCAGTAAAGGACAAGAAAAGAGAGATAAAAACACATGATCCAAATCAAATGATCCAAATCTGCAGGTGGGTAAACAATTTTTAATTAAAATTAAGCATGTATAAAATGTGCAATCAGTACAGATGAGTTATGAAATTAAAAGATCTCTATCTTTAGTTCACCCATATAAGTAATTAATTTTTAGAATTTATGTTCTATTTTTCTGGTTTTATTTACACATCACTCCATTTTTTAATGCTTTTTAAATTTGCTTGTTTGGTTGTTTGGTGGTACTGAGGATTGAACCCAGGTGTGTTCTACCACTAATCTAAATCCTCAGGCGTTTCTTTCTTTCTTTCTTTCTTTCTTTCTTTCTTTCTTTTTTAATTTTGAGACAGAGTTTCACTCAGTTGCTAAGGCTGGCCTAAAACTTGCAATCCTTTTGCCTCAGTACCCTGAGTCATTGGGATTAGGGGTATGTGCCGTGGCACCCAGCACCCAAATTTTTAACATTATCAAATTTAAGATTTATTTATTTACTCCTGGATATAAGATAAAGAATTTTGATTATTCCTACTGGTCTTGATTTTGTTCCCCTCAGCTATCTCACATATTCTTTATAATTTTATTTTCACACACCTGTTTGCCACATTAATTTTTCTTTGAATCCATTAACCTTTTAGACAGTGTAGTTAATTTCCTCTTTATAAAAGTTAAGAAATTTAACATCTCTTCAGTCTTTCTTTCATTTCTCTTTCTCCTTCTAAGGCTTAATATATTTATACCATTACTTTCTTTTTTTTTTTTTTTGATGTGGTGGGTACCAGGAATTGAACTCAGGCATACTGGACCACTGAGTCACATCCCCAGCCCTATTTTATGTTTTATTTAGAGGCAGGATCTCACTGAGTTGCTTAGTGCCTTGCTGTTGCTGAGGCTGGCTTCAAACTGGAGATTCTCCTGCCTCAGCCTCCTGAGTTGCTGGGATTATGGGTGTATACCATAATATTCATTAAAAATTTACAACATTTATTTTCTATGCTAATTTTGCTTTACGTTTCTATATTTGTCTCCAATTTGATTTTTAAAATTGAAATTCAATAAGTAGACTTTCTCCTGCTACTATCATATATATACCATCCATTATAATCCATTGGCTTCATTAGCAAGAAAAAGTGATACTTGTGTACAACATTCTGCTTCAGGAAAATTTTTCCATGTTGAAGTGAAACACACTCTTCTTTCTCTTCTCCATCACTTGCTCAGAAATATACTACCATTCGGTTTCTTTATATTTGAGCCATTGCTCTCTTGTATAGCTTCTCTGCATAGTTTCCAATCACATGTTTCTCTGGATAGATGCATCACAAGTGTTCCTCAATGTTTTTCTAATATCATCCTATTCCCTCAAACACATTGTTTGTTGAAGAAACAATGAACACAGAAGCTGAGATTAGTTTTTACTAATTAGTTTTTGTCTAATCTGGATTCCATTGTTTCTTGAATCTAATACCATCCTAAATTTCTCTGCTATCTAAAACTTGTGTGCATAGCCCAGGAGGTATTTTTTTCATTCTGGATAGGGTCAAATTGAGGCACTTCTCTTCCATTATTGCTAAGCCAATTCGTGTAAGTTAAAATGGTACCATGCAGAAAATGTAATTATATGCTCAAAGGTATTTTGCTTAGAAGCTCCCTGAGTCCCTTTATCCCCTAATATCCTAAAAATGGGGCTAGGATGTGGCTAAGTAGCAGTGACCTAACCTAACATGTGTAAGGATTCTGATTTCATTATTAGAACTGCAAGGAAAGAAAAAAAAATCCTCAGAATGTACATTATGACACATCTTCCTCTTATACCTGAATCTATTTAAAAGTTATTAGGAGAAAACAGGAAATTCAAATTTTCTCTTCTTTAAGTTAGTCAAGCACAGGTCTTATGGTGCTTTGTTAAGAATGTATTTATTATAGAACTCAGTTCCATAGAATTGTCCTTTATGTAGTAACCTCTTCACATCTTGCCCTCTAATCTTAGAAAGTCTCATAAGGGAGTTGCCCTTATTCCCAATTTTAGATGAAGAAACCAAAGCATGCAGATTCTCCCAAGATCTCAAGGCATATCCAGGACTTGGATCTAACACCTGAATCCATGTCTGATATATGTTTTCTTATTAAAGGTTCTCTACATAGCAGTGTACATTGGAAGTTGATGATTTTGAAAGGTATGCACTTTAACTTTGACCATGCTCATTAAAGGGTAGATTGTAAAGCATTCAGTCCAAAATGATGATGATGATGATGATGATGGTGATGATAATGATAGATGGAAAAAGAGAGAAAGAAAAGAAAAAAGACGTAATATTGGTAAAGCACTTTAATATGAGAATTTGGGAGAAGCTGTTATACGCAAAAAGATGTTAGGGTCTTTCTTTGATGCTAATCACAATTTTACACGATTTTCACATGTTTACATACTCCTGATTGAAAAATATTTTATATAACGTTTTCCAAATTGTGTTCCAAAGAGTACTTATTCCATGGGAGACATAATAAAAATGTATTATTACAAACAGGGTTCATGCTTGAATGAATTCAAGGAACTTGAGGTCAAAATGACCAAACCTCCTAAAGTTACAAATATATACTATTATGTACTCTTGAATGGGGATGGAGTCAAGAGCAGAATATAATGCTTTCCAAATTATATTACCATAGGGCATCTCTTTCTAGAGCATCCTGCTAAAGTACTATGGACCCCTCTTTGGGAAACACATTATTTCTCACACTGAGGTAAGAAGACCCGTCAATGCAAGCATATATTGTCTAATGAAATGTTCAGGATTATAAAATATAGAATGCTATCTATTCCTATATATATAAAAATGAAAAGAAAAATCTTCCATGCCACTGGAGATTCCAGTGATATACTCTGAGATAATAAAAGTTGCTCCAATATCTCTCTGTTTAGATAGTAGACATCTCTAGGTTATATAACATCTTTTATTTGTATTTGTAAACAAAATTTTATTTTCTATTGCGATAATTATTCAACATTGACTCTCCAGTGGAATCTAGGAACTCTTCATTAGGATGTAGAATTGTCTGATTTCAGTAAACAACTTTGAACTTAAAAATGGAAATTAGCAGTTTGAGTAGATTTGAGAGGCTTGGATAGAGGGCAAAGCATCTCTCAGGTAGGGTGGTAATTAATCAAATAACCTGCTCCAATGCTAGGGCACAGTGGGAGATTTATATATTCCAACTGATTATTGTCATTTGGAAAGTGAACAGCTTAGTTATGCATTTACTTGCAGCATTTTGTGATATTAATTGGGGGTCATTTGCTTTTTTTAGATACTTAGCTGAAGGAGGTTAATGTGTCTTTTGCATTAAAATAAATTTGTGCAAAGAAATGGAACATTTGTTTAGCAAGCAAAGAACACTCATTTTCTGTTTAGTCTTAATGAGCATTCTCCAGTCCTCAAGGATGTTAGTGTTGAGTAGAAAAAGAAATAGAAGCCTTCTTTTAAAGAAAAATAAATAAATAAAACGAGAAAACTTTAAGGAAAAAAAATACAAAAACTTTCATTGAAAGTCTGCTAACAGCTGGATAGATGGCATGTCTGACATGGAGATGTAAAAAGAGAGCAAATGAGAGAATTTCCAACATAAAAAATTTACAGAGTTAAAAATACTTTCCTGCATATGAGATAGTAGATGATTAAACATTCAAATATAACAGCTTCTTAAGTCAAAGAGGATATTGCTTTTCCAATTTTGAAATGCTTAATGTGAAAACAGCATATTGGTGAAGGGCTTAAAAAGCATTGCGATTAATGTCATATAGTGAAATTCAGGCGTTTTAGAAATGGAAAGTGAAACAACAAAAATAATATTCATGAAAAAGCATTAAAGGATGTTATTTTATTTCTGTTAAAACAGCATTTTCCATTAATATGTTTTATCACCAGAGAAAGTAGTTTACAGTTATGGATGCTTTCCTAATTACACTAGTAGTAAACATTCATGAAACAAACACAAATAACAGAAAATAGAAAATTATATAAGAAAAAAGTATCTATGCTATTACTATTTACACATGTGAATTCATGTTGAACAGGTATATGCAATCTATATAAGTAATGAAAATCATGTTATATATTTGTATTCCATTATGTGTTTATACTAGATCTGTACTAAAAAATTCTTACTAGGAAAATTGTAGAAATAATTTTTTATATTTACAGTTTTTACTTTAATTTTAAGTATTTTATCAGTCATCATTTCTTTTACATGTCCTCTGAATAATTATATGATAGTCCTTCATAGGAAATAGGAATAATTTATTTTATAATTTCCATTTAGCTAGTGTTTAAAATGTTCATGTATTTCCATTATTATATATAATGAGAAAAATGTATTTAAAAATCTTATATAACTCTATTCTGTAAATCTCTTTTCCTTTTTTATATAACTGGTGCTTTTACTCATTAAAACTAATATATATATATATACATATATACACATATATACACACATATACATACATATATGTAGATATATACACATATATATGAATATTTTTTAAAATCCCTGGACCCAAGAATGATATGCTTTCATAAATTTTCTTCAATACTTTTGCATATTACAGGCATGGAACTATCTATTTACTAGCTTGCTTTTTGTGTTTTTCATTTTGGAACATGTTTCTATATCATTTAATCTTCTACATCATATTATTTATTACAAGATAATAACATAGCAAACACTCTTGCTGTCTTATTTGTGACATGGGACACCATAAGCCAGTTATTTAAGGGTTTAATCAACTCATCTAATTCATGTGTAAAAAGAATACAATAGATCTTAATCATTTCCTTTTCATTGGGTTTTTGAGAAATTTAAATTCACATATAGACATATATGTGCTATATTCATAGATAAAGATATATACACACATTTAGCATAAAAGGAACCTCAAAAAATATTAGGTTATCATACATTTACACCTTCTCTTAAGATTGTACTGTTGTATTCTGCTGCCCAGACATTAGTATGGCTGTATGTATAAACGTGGCTGTAAAACCAAAGTGATCCTGCAATCTGTACACGTGGAAAAATAAGAATGCATACCCCATTTGAATCAAATATATGACATGTCAAGATCATTGTATTGTCTTTAGCAACTAATAAAAAAATATATAAAATAGGGTCGGGGATGTGGCTCAGGGGTCTAGCACCCCTGAGTTCAATCCCTAGTACCAAAAAAAAAAAAAAAAAAAAAACACAAACAAACTATGCAATGTGTGCATATAGCTAAACACCACATGGTACTGACAATTTTTATGTTTTTATGTGTCTGTTAAAAGTAAATATAATATTAAAAACAGAATAATGATAGATAAAAAGTTTTGTACATGTTCAGTACAGATTAAAAAAAAAGATTGTATTGTTTACCTCTGTGATTTTTCAAAGCACATTTTTGATGGTTATGCAATTTGGTTATAATATATATTATAAATATGTGCATTATACATGTTTATACATGAACATATGTTTATATAAGCATGTTATGTAAATATGTGGTATATAATGAGCAACGTATGCCCTTTTAGTTTCTGAAAGAACAAATGAGAAAACCCTAAAAGTGTTTACCATTAACAATGGAATTTTTGCTAAATATTATAATCATGTGAACCCTTCTTTTTCATTTTTTTAATGTCAAAATGTTTTTCCCAATGTTTGGATTTGGGGAAATTTTTAAAAAAATATTTGTGATATTGGAACTAAAATATTAATAAATGTATAGTTGAAGATGTAAGAAAAAAGGTACAGTCTAGCCCAGTTCTGTATGTAAGGCTACATCTTAGCTATGATGCTTAGTCATAGAGTATCATACTATTAGTCGGATATTGACAAATCAAAGCATCCTCCAAGGAAAGTACCATATTCTTTAGTTGTGTGAAAAATCTATCTCTTGTGTGTAGGGAAAAGCTGAAGAACTAAGAATTGAGAAAGAAAATTTTAGATCACAGGAAGGATTATGATGGCTGTTATCAAATCGTAGAAGGCTGTTGTTGTTGGGAAGATGAACTTAGCTGCCTCTGTATAGCTCCAGGGATCTATCTATATAATGATAAATCTCAAAAGTCATATACAGATTGATTTTGTTGTTCACTCATTCATTAATTCAAGTTAATCAACAAATGCTTCTTGGCCTATCATAAGCACTATATGAGATTACAAAGACACTTCAGATTACAAGGCTGGATAAATCCTCCTAATTCCAGTGGTTTTGCAGAGTCCATCTTTAATCCAGAGAATTGGCATCTTTCCATTCACAAAGGAAATAATGCATTCCTGCTTCAAGATAAAAGAGGAGACCAACCCCCATGAATTTTTTTTTAAATTAAAAAAAGGTAATTGCATATTCACATGCAGTTGAAAGAAACGGTACAGAGAGCTCTCATGCACCCTTTGCTGTGTTTCCCCAATAGCAGCATCTTGTAAATCTATAGTACAATAGAACAAACGTCATAACCAGAATACTCAAGGTTCACAGTACTTCCACTTCCACAAAGAGCCTTCCTATATTGATTTGTTACAACCTCTCCATATTTTCCTCCTGCTCCCACTACTCCCTTAACCCCCGACAACCACTAATCCAATGTCTTTTTCAAAAATTTTGTCATTTCAAAATAATCACATAAACAGAATAATATAGCACGTAGCCCCTTTTATCATAAAAGATTGTCTTAATATCCTCTTCATTTCTGAAAGACATTTCTCTGCTCAATATAGAATTCTAATTTGACAAGTTTCTTTTTAAAATTTTATTTAAAAACTTAATTGGCCAACTTATATATCTTCAGGATTTATTTTATTTATTTACTTATTTATTTTGTACTGGGACTTAAACTCAGAGTTACTTTACTGCTGAGTAACATTCCCACTCCTTTTCATATTTTATTTTGAGATAGGGTCTCATTAAATTGCTGAGGGTCTCACTAAGTTTCTGAGGTTGGCCTTGAATTTGTGATCTTCCTGCCTCTGAGTTGCTGGAATTGTTGGGTACACCACAGTACCTGGCCATCTACAGGGTTTGCCATGTGAATATTTGATTACCACAAGCATGATTACCACAAGCAAATTTACTAATACCTGCATCAACACCCCTACTTACCATTTGTGCGTGTGTATATATGAGTTCTAAATTTTCCTTTACAAGGTGATTAAGTTCTGGGGATCTAAAATATAGAGCATAGTAACAGAGTTTCTTTTCAAACTTGAAAAATCCTGTGTCACTTCCTTATAGGTTCACATATTCCTAATGAGAGAACTGTTGCAATTCCAATTATTTTCACCATATTTTTTAGGTAGCATCTTCTGGTCAGGTGGTGAAAGAGGCAAGGCTTCTTTACCACCAGCTGGCGGTAGAAATTCCTACCTACAGTACCCTACCTTCTCAGCCTCTGCTCATACCCAAGGAATGGAGGAATGATTGCCTTCTCATTTCTAGGCAGGGGTGAAATTTGTTTTCAAACTGGCAAGGAAAGGCAAGAACACCTTCTTCTCACAAGGCTCCTACTGATACCACAGGTAAGTGGTCTCACTTCTGTTCTGTGCTGATGAAAAGGTAGGAGAATTTGGGCTCCCTCTTGGCCTCCTCTGACATCACTGCTCCTCTCCTCACTACTGCTAAGTGGAGATGAAATTCTAGGCTCCCTAGATGGTCTACACTGGCACTGAAGTAGGGAGTGTGTGGCTCTTTGTAGGTCCAGGAAGGATGAAACTCCAGCACCTACTTTGCCCACTGACACCTCATTATAGCCAGCCAGTATGATATAGATACCTAGGTTTCTCCTTTGGCCTTTGCTGGCATGAGTGTGTGGGGGCCAGTTTTCCTGTAGGGCTTGACTAGAGTAGAATGGTATCTCTTAAATGTTTGTGAGTTTTTGTTGTTATCATTGCTGTTATTTCTGGGCTACCCCTTTCCTGGCCCATGCTTGAGAAATAAGGCTATTTCTAGGGCTGTTGCTGTCCCACTCATTGGCATCTGCAGGTTACTGGCTTCTTTGGGGTCCAGTATAGGATACAGTAAATGACAAATGAAATCCCAGAGAACATACCTTTGTGCTATTCCTCAGTCGTCCTAAGATCTTCAACTGAGCGAACCTCTCTCTCCACCTTTCAAAGTCTTATATTTGCCCTCCACTGAGGGTCCTGGGTTGTATTTGTACTAAGAAGAAGGAATAAGAAAAGTACTTCTCCGTCTCCTGGACTGAAAGCCAGTTAAAATCCTTAATTTGCTCAATTCTGTCAGAGCAGACCCTTTCAACTAAGATTGACATCTTATGTTGAAACCTATATGTTCAGGCATCTGATTTTGCTTAGAGGAAACAACACTGCTAAGTGAAAACCTCCCCACATTTAGACTAATTCTGAGCAACCAGACAATTATTCAGTGAATTAAAAGGAGATAAAACATTGAGGAATAAAAGTTTGTCCTCCTTATATTTTGGCCAGTCAGTACCCTGAGTTCTTGGGCTAATCACAGACCCTGTCTGGATTCCAGTGGTGTTGTGTATAAATAATCTATTGGTTCTTACCTCTGGAGATATGATCCTAAGGGTATGTTGTAGGAGGAAGGATTTCTTTAGTATTTAGACTTTCAAAAACTGAATAATTTGCATTTGTCTGCAAAGTTTTGCTAACACCTAAATAAAAAAAAAAAGATCATTTGCAGTAATTTTCAAAATCCCCATTTCCTCTGTCCAAAAATATTTTATGACTAAGTATGGCATTCTTATACGTTTGTTATTTAATAGCTCTTCTAATGTAATTTGCCATAAAACCGACACAACCGGAAGTGAAGCAATATAAGGATTGTTATAATGAGCTTACTTTATCACTAGTTTTGCCTAATGGGATTATAGTCTATAAATGATCGTGTTACCATAGCAACCACCTTAAAAGCCACATTGGGCTGTAAATGCAATAACAACACCTGTGTACCATCATTTTTTTTGGTAGTTTATATTATTTTTGGCCCAACAAAGTAAGAGGAAACAAAAAAAATTGTATTGTTTGATTCACAGTTTCTCATCACATTCATTTTAGATTCAGCTATTCTCAATATGAATCAGTAGCTGCATGAAAAAGATGAAAGGAAAACTTGACTGAGTTAACCCTGAATAACCACACATCACTGGCTCATAAGCAGAAGAAAAGCTTAATTTATGAAAGGATTAGATTTCCAAATAGAATAAAATAGCACATGAGAAATGTTTTCCTAAGTACATTTTGGAAAGTCTTGTTTATTAAAAATTACCTTAGTTCTGCACCCATTTCTGTTAGGCATTCATTTAAGTAAGATTCTGTTGCGGGGGCTGGGGGTAAACTATTTTCCCATAATACAAACCAAGTACAGAAAACAAGTTCTAACCTCACTATTTGTGGTCTGATTACACCCAAAAATTTTGAAATCTTATCCTAATTTACCTCATCTGAAAGAGAAGGACAACATATAAGTGCATAAGGAGAGAGAAGAATATTGTTAGTAAAAACAATGTCCTCTCTAGTGCTTGGGTTGTATAATTTTAAGTCCCCCCTTGGTAAGTCATTTTAAAGTCAACTCTAAGTTCCCCATGTGCTTTAGTGTAGCCTGGAATACCTGACAACTCCCAGGTCTCAGTGGTTTGAACAATGATGATTTATTTCTTCATTCATTCCTCATATGTTAATTGCAGCTTTCCTGGGAAGAAAAGGTAGTGGGCTCATTTGCTTTCCAGGATCAGGCTGAGAGAGGCACCACGTTTTGGAATGGAAGCCACAAAGGGAGCAGGAAATTCACATATCAGCTTTTAACTGTCTGTTTGTGACAGTAACAGCTGTTATTCATATTTCATTGCCAGTGTATGACTATGGTCTTGCCCAATTTCAAGGGGGAAGAAAGTTCAATGCTGCTACGAGCCTAGGAAAAGGGGTGGGGGGGGCAGAGAGTGGTGAACATTTGTAAAGTTTATCACATGCAATTCAATACTTTTATTACAAAATATTTTGAGAATATATTATAATATTTTGGACTGACATTTAGAATGGCAACTACATTTGAGGCATTGCTAACATTTGTCATATATTATCTAAATTAAATTGTCAGGATTATGAGGACTTCTTTAATGTCCCCCAATGCAAAATGTGTTCATCAAAAAGCAGTTGCTTTTTTCTTCTCTAAGTTTCATAAAATAGCTATAGTTTATTACTTCTATTATTCAGGATAGAAGTCTATTTCTCTTACATGTGAAAATCCAGGTTGGTAGATCAGGCCTGGAAAATGGCTCTATAATCTTTAGTATCAGAAGATTGCTCTATTTTTCTAAATACATTGCTTTGGTTTCATATTTTAATATGGGCTTATCCACATTTAAAAAGAAAAGAAGAGATGGAAAGATACCTTTTTTCTTTGGTGGGCACAAAAATTATCCACAATACTAATAAATTCTTTGTTGTTTGGAATTTAACCCATGGCTATTAGTAATTTCAGTGGAAGCGAGAAAATGCAGTCTTTCATTGGCCAACTCTGCCATTTATGTCTCTATTACTGGAAAAAGGAGAAGAGGTATGACTGAATAACATAATGAAGCAGAAGCCTATGTTCAATTCCCATTATGTTCTTCATATTTGTCATTCCAAGAATATATGCTACACATTTTCTTCATTCATTCCAAAGAGAAATGAAAGATCCATATGAAGGATACAAATCTGATATTTTCCAATTGTATAGCCTTTGTTTTTCCTCCCTGGTGGTTCTTCCCCATATCCTTAGATCTAAATTTTTCTTTTTCCCAGAAGCACTGTTCAAATACTATGTGTATGTGTATATGTGTGTGTGTGTGTGTGTGAGTGTGTGTATACATATACATATATATGTATATAATTTTTCTCCAATATTAATTTCCTTCCAATAGCTCAATACCTTATTTGCTCTTATATATATACACATATATATATATATATATATATATATCTTGTGAATATTTTTGTTGTTATGCTGTGTTGACAAGCGGTATAGATATTTTTTAAAAATCTGGAAAGAAAATTAACTTATTCCTATCACCAAGGATAGTTAACTCTGTTATCTATCAATGTTAATCAAAACATATGCCATGAGCCATAACAATTTGTATTAAATTTGTAAATAATAATAAGGTAAATCACAAAGTTAATTATGATAGTTAACATTCAGTGAGTGCTTACTTATCCTAGACCCGTGGCATGGATTATTATATTTTTTATTACAACAACATAAGGTACTGATAGTATAATTATCTCTACTTTATAATTTAGGAAAATCAGTCACAAAGAGCCAAAGAGACATCCCAAACTATACCTCTGGTAAATGGAGTTAGGGTTTGAATCCAGGTATTCTCCAAAGCCAACTGCTTTTGTGTGTATAATTTAAACTGTTTATTCCACTAAAACAATAAGGAGCATTTGAGAATTGAACCAAGACAGAGAATGACTAAATAAATATTATAAATTTAATACAGTATATATTTTAGCAATATAATTTTGTCATTAACTTAAGTGAAAATGAATATATAATTATAAGTATAAGAGTTATAACTATAGAATTTTTCTATAATTAGTTATTAATACCTTCTTCTTGGTAAACTGTGAAGTCCCTAGCTAGGGGTTTCAAAAGAATGAGTTTTAGTCTAACCTCATGTTATGATTTCTGGACCCTCTATGTGTGGTGTTGGTTCTTGCTGTATGCTGACTAATGCTGTTGCAAACGAACAACAATAACAACAACAAAAATACTTCAATCATAGTTGTCATGCCAATTTGGAAGGAAAAAAAACCTCAGGATAGAATTGCTTAATCAAAAATAAAAATCTTCACGAAGAATGTTTCTGATCACTATACATATTACTGACACAGGATAGGAACTATATTTGCCAAATTATATAAGCGTCCTTGAGTTGACCACTTGTGAATTCCCTATGCAGACATACTTGATCTTGTGAAATGACTTACCTTGATTTTTCTAAGAAGAAAAATAACTTTCAACCATAGCATTCTTTAAATAGGCCATATTTCCTATTGCCTACATTTTACCTTAGTGTAAAGTACTTTGCGCCTCTTTAATGGCTGTCATTTCTTCAACAACAACAATAACTTCCTTGGCTCCAGTTTTACAGACCACTTTTCTGACCACATTGCAAGTTTTTAAAATATTTTTCTTCTAATATTTGTTCTTAATTATCACCATAAATTTGGCTAAAATATACCAGCAATATCTACACAACTGCCTGAGTGCTGTGCTCTTGACATTTCTTCTGCCAGATTAATTAGTCCATTGCCTTTAAATTGAAGCTCACAGAAACCCTCAGTACATGGGCAAAAATTATTTGCCAGAATGTGACACAAGTAGCCTCTACTCCAATTTCCAAAATAGTCCTCCTCCTCCTCTGAAACCTCCTGAGCCCAGTCTTTAGGGTCCACAGCTCTATCCGCATGCTGGCCTTCTTAACTCCCACCAGAATCACTCATTAAGCTCTGTTCACAGCATGAAGTATTCTGTATCCTGCATCTTCAAACTTTCCCAAACTCCTTCCAGTTCCAAACCTTCTTGATCACGTGGACAGGTTAGTCATAGCAATGACCCCACTTCTTGGTACCAATTTCTGTGTTAGTCAGCTTTTCATCTCTGTGACCAAAAGACCTGACAAATACATTTTAGAGGAGGAAAAGTTTATTTTGGCTCACAGTTTCAGATGATCAGTCTATAGATGGCCAACTCCAAAGCTCCAGGCCTAAGATGAGGCAGAGCATCGTGGTGGAGGAATGCTGCTCAATTTATGACTTCCATGGATGGGGAAGGAGCAGAGAGAGAGCTCAGCTCATTGTGCAGAAAATATAAACCCCAAATGATTGCCCTCAGTGACCTGAGTCTTCGAATCACACCCTACCTTTATCACCATCCAGTACAGTAGTCCTTTCAAAAGACTAATTAATTAAGTGAATTAACCTACCAGTTTGGTTCTAATCCTCAAAATCTAATCATTTCACCTATGAATCTAATCATTGCACTGCCTCACACATGAGCTTTTGGGGAACACATCATATCCAAACCAGAAAAGAGCTTATTGTATGTGTGCATATGTTATTAAATATATAGTAAACATGAAGATATATATACCCAGTACATTATACTGTTCCTGCATTTCTTTGCTTGGCATGCTCCATTGAAACAAGGTTTTGTACCAAATCTTGTAAAATCTATGTATATTTTACTTAGAAAAATTCCAAAGGCATATATAAGGTAAAATGTAAGCAATTGAACTTTATTCAATATTTCATAAATGTTGTACATGTGTGCATGTAAATTTATTATGAAATATCTGCAGAAAAGACTATATATAATTAACTGCAAAAAATATTATTGACAAAGGTCTCAATAATTGAGGGTTTTATGTTGGTTTCTAGGTGATAGTAGTATTTAAAATACATAACAAAGATTGGTTGTCGGATATTATATTCGTGTTTTTAAATTTTTTTTTCCCAACAATTGAAGCTGAAGTTTTTAGGTTTTTGAAGTCCTCCCAGAATTTAGTGGAGTGATGAGACACAGCAAGGAGCACCCTGGGAGTTTGTAATACGTGACATTCTGAGATCATTAAGTTTTCATTGGAGAATTAAACATTAACCAATAAACCCGAAGGTAAACTGTGAGGGATTTTGGAAGCCACTGTTTCCCTTCCATTTTAATAGAATTCTCTAACAAGGCATTAGAATGTGAAATGCTTTAATTTAGATGGTCTTGTTAGTCACTGGAGATATCAAATACCAAATGCTAATTAGATCATAAGGTATAACAACTAGCTAGATGGAAATGCCAAAATATTAAAGGTTATTTAGTCATCTAGAAATGAGAATTTTCCCCCCAGACAACATGATATATACTTGTTTCCCCTAGAAGAAAAAAAAATGGAATTTAGGATGGTATAGTTGACAATGAAACATAAATTACCTTATATTTACAGTGAAAAAACTTATATGAAATTTTAAATATCAACCATAGCAAATAATTTTGGCCATGTTTGATATTTATCTCAGGGCAAGCTACCAATACTAATACACATATGTACTTATGTAACACTTTAAATATAAAAATCATTCAAATAAATATATATGGAGATGGGCCAATGATTTGAGTAATGAGGGATATTTTTGAAATGTTTTATATTAATTCCAAGTGACTATTGTAATGTCAACCAACTAGAGTAAATTTTGTACACACCAGGATTCCTCTATGTCCTTAATCATTAATAGTTAAGAGTCTGTTTAATAAGCAGAACTTTTAAGCATATGCATATTTCTAAGTAATTTTTAGAAGGCTATCTTGCCCTCTAACATGCATACATCTATTATTCTATATTTTCCTAACAAATTTTTTTTGTTAATGAGTTTGTGAATTCCAGTTTAAGATCACCATTAAAACTTTGCCTGTAAATCTTAGCCAAATCCCAGTGGAAGTGGTATGTGTGTGTGTGTGTGTGTGTGTGTGTGTGTGTGTGTGCATGTGTGTGTTTTCATGCTAGAAACGAGAAAAGATGGGGGGCTTTTAGTTACAGTAACATGGCTTATTGGAGGTGCAACCTAGAATGAGAAAAATATATTTACCTTTTCTAAGCCTGCCTGTTAAATAGATACCATTGCATTATCACATCAAATTGTTGTGAGAATTAATGTACTAATTAATGCCTGTTAGGAACAGATTCTTGGGCATACTAATGATTCACTGCTAGTTATTATTTGTAATTCATCATCATCATTATTATTCAAAGTCTAATACTTCTTTTTACAAACAATAATAGATGAAAGAAGAAACTAGATATGGAAGGGTCCAGTCATAAATGCAATTTACCAAGCGCAGGAAAAACCAAACCAAAACCAAAAGTGATGTTTGGGCATTAAATAAGAGAGGTGCCCTGCAGAATCATTTACTCTAATTCTTACCTGTAGGGTCAACATTCGAATGGGGAAGTGAATTATTTTGGTCTAGGTTTGGGAGCAATGAAAATCTAAAACCTGTCTTCTTTGAAAGGTAAAAAACTGGTACACACAGAATCATATGTCTTCATTTACAATCAAGTCAGAAGAGTTATCAGCAATATGCTCACCTAAGAAAACCAATACACGTCTGTCTTAGGGGTGCCAACTAAAAAATAATGTATAAGCAGTTCAGTCAAGCTGAGCATGACTTGTAGTCCATCAGAAGAAGAAATAGATGAAAAAAAAAAAAAATCTGGTCAGCATTATAGGCAATTCCAGACTACAAAGAGAAATGTTCAGATACAACTAATGAGAAGTAGAGAGTGCACTGGAGAACTGAAAGTGGTACTCACCCTTTACCTAGAAATGCTGTCAAAATAAGCAGCAGATGGGCTGGGATTGTGGCTCAGCGGCAGAGCACTTGCTTAGCATGGGCGGGACCTGGGTTCGATCCTCAGCACTACATAAAAATAAAGACATTGTGTTATGTCCATCTACACCTAAAAAAATAAATACTTAAGAAAAAAAAGTAAGCAGAAGACCTACTCCATTTGGCTTTAGCGAGGGAAGTTGTTGGTGATTAGAAAGGTATCTCAGCCTGAGTTACCATCTAACAACGATGTGGAAAGATGTTTTTATGAACAAGAACGAAAGTATTTGAAATTTCATTGTTTGAATATCCTTCTTTCTTTCTTTTCTTCTTTTTTTTCTCTTCCAGTCCTTTTCTCTTAGCCCTTGATTTTTCAATGTGTCCAATGAGTATGTGATGAATTCCACATATTAAATTCCTTGTGTTTGAAATACCTGAAGTTATTTCTAGACTATCCATGATCGGATTGAAACACAATTTAGTATTTAGGAGAAGAATTTCAATGATGAGGTTCTGTATTCCAATTATTGAAAATAAATTATGACCCAAATTCCAGTAGGGAATGGGAAACTGGAGTAAATCACAACATGCAGAAGCATAGCTGTACAATTCGCACCTTTGCATGCTTGTAGATAAAGTGCACGTTGAGACAAGGCTTTGGGAGAGTTGGTGTTTGTTATTTTTGACTTATGCTGACTACAATAATTTTGTGATACTCTGCTGTATCTGATTAACCAAAGCGCGTATGACAACATAACGGAAAGAAGGAACTCAAAGCATAGTCAGAAAACTAGAGAGCATCTTTGAAAGTCTCAAAATAATATCATTATTTTGCAGGGTAAACACAGATTAAAATGAGATTACAAGTTTAATGCTGCATGTTTAAAATTTAAATGCATATTGAGTTCAGGTTCATGAGTCATATTTATAAGTTATTTTGCTGATTGAGAAGATTTGTAACCCCCAAATGCCCTCTGAGCCTCCCTTGCCACATCTGAGCAATATTTTACTTCTCTTGTTTGAAGACCCTGTGATAACTTTGCCTGTAATACCTGTTTAGTACTTTGTAAAGAGACTTCTATTCCCTTCACGGGGAACCTCCAGTGTCTGTTTTTGTCCTGTGAGTCTAACTAGATGCAGATTCTAACAGAACCCAGGGAGGAGAAACACAAAGCCTGTCACAGAAAGAGAAAGTTTGGATATAAAAAGGATTATAAGATCATGCTAAGATTTTCAGAAATTTGAGATACATGTGTGAAAATACTTTCTAAGGATGTTGTGTCAAATAAGATACAAGGCTGGACTTGAATAAGTGCCTAGGTATAGATCTACATGCCAGGCATTCTTGAATTAATGATGGACTAAACAATTCCAACAATTTGCTCAGTTGGCTGATTAAACACAGACTCATGTATCCTGCATTTAAGAAAAAGGTGAGATGTGAGATGTCACAACTTCTGTTACAAAATATAGAGGAAGGTATAGAAATTTTAGGATAATGGGAACTTTGGAAGGAATTTGTCCTTTGAGATCTACTTATCCAACATGTCCAATGGAAGATTCAGAGGATTCTCCAATAACAAACTGTACAAAAAAAAAAAAAAAAAGCATGAATGAAGCAAACACTAGCATCCTCAGAAATCACTGTGGTGACTATCTCCTTTGTACACTAGGGATGATGTCAGAATATTCTGTCCTTGAAGTCAGTCTTGCCAGTTCAGTGAGGTGAGATGGAATTCAAACATGGCAGAGGTAGCTTTTAACTACCAAATATAACAGAATAAACAACAAGGACTGGTACAGTGAGACTGTTTTGACCTGAAGGGATAATTGGCATTGGCTAATTGAGTCAAGTATCATAATAACTAAGAACAAAGGAATACACAGAACCAAATGTGTAGTAAGTGTTTGCTTTCAAAATCCTCATACGTACTTTTTACTCTAAAATTTGTAAGAACGAAATGGAGGCATTGTTAAGGGGATTGGTATGCTTTCAGGGTTCTACTTGTTTTGCATTATGAGCTGTTGTGATTGCTATAGTTCTTGTCACATAAGGATATAGTTGTGATACACATCACCCTTCAACTCTTCAGCAGGTCCCAGGCATCTTGTCATTGAAAGACAAATGTAACTTAACTTTCCAATTCGTTTTCTTTTCTTTTTAAAATTTGTTTTAATTAGTTACACATGACAGTACAATGACCTTGACATGTCATACATTTGAAATAGATGGGATATAATACCTCATTTTTCTGATTATACAGGTTGCAGAATCACGTTGGTCATACATTCACGTATATACACACAGTAATAATAATGTCTGTTTCATTCTACTATCAAGTCCATTTTCTATGGGACTAGATAATCATGATACATGTTCAAATCTTTAGAAGATTTGGGAAAATGACTGGATGATTTACCAACAAATAAAAGACCCATTTGTATTTTATATAAAACATCTGAATCTAACCCTAGCCATCCATCTTTTACAGGCATGCAGATATAAGCAGTGCTTCAATCAGTCACCTGTTTTCAGGATCACCTAGGCTTTCTCAAGCATAATCTGAGACAAATCCAGAGATTATATTAGGTATAATTAGTCACACTCAACACAAATAGTTGTTTTAGCTAGCTTATGTATAATGTGAATTCTCAAATGCTAAGTGCACACAGGCTTCAATTCTTTTGTTCTGTCCTCAAGATAGGAGTGACGCTCATAACCCATTTTTTTGGTTGTTGTTGTTCTTCTCATTTTCTTCCCAACAATTAAGTTGATGTAAGAATGTTTGAATTTTTTGAGAGCATCTAGCAAATACCTTGAGGATCCCAAATGTGGTTCATTATAATAAAGCTCTTAGCACTCCCCTTTCTCCACCTACAATGAAGCCAAAACTGCCTAAAATGCAGGCCAAATCCAATCCAATCCACACGTAGTGCATGCTTTACAACACGGGTGAAATTCCCACGTCCTTTGAGTCCACCATGTTTCTGTTCTCCTGTGTCAATCCCTGGCCCTTGAGAAGAAAGAAACAAAAACAAAAGAAATAATAAATCAGGGCTGGGGTTGTAGCTCCCTGGAAGAGTGCTTGCCTAGCATGGGTGAGACACTGGGTTCAATTCTCAGCACCACATAAAATAAATAAAATAAAGCTACATCAACAACGAAAATGTTTAAAAAGTAAACAAGTAAATAAACTTTCCAAGTTATCAACTCCTAATTTCTCAAAGGAATAAAATAGGAAGAAACTGTCCTTCTTCCTTTCCTCCACACTTCTAAATCACCCTATATATTGGAAAATACTCTCTGTATACAAATACCTGTAAACCTGAGAGATAGGTTTGTGTTATATAGATAAACTATACATTTTGCATCCCAAATTAATGAAGGCATTAGGATGAATGATATATTGAGTGTGGGTCTTTATGATTATCCAGGAGAATTTTTTTATAAATATGCCCTGTTCATACCTAGAAACAAATAGCTTTTGTGTATACATATGGTCAAATCATTAAAGCAAGATAGGTCCGTTTAACAACTGCATTTATTTTCCTTATATGTAAGTGCCTATCTGTGTGCAGACATGTGAATGTGTGTGTATCAATCTTAAAAATACATTTATTGAGTCCATAATGCTCACTTTGTGACAGACTATTGCAAGCCATCTCTGAAAGTTCAAGATAAATAGAATTTCCACCATTCTTGTCCTCAAAGAACTCAGATTCAGTGCAAGGCAAAGAAATGGGGAATGTCAAACAGAGAAAAAAATCACAGTTCGGATAAATATGAACAAAACTAGAAGAATAGCATGCCTGGAAGCACAATGGCCAGGTACATACCCAGACCTGGAAGAAGCATAAATACCCTCCCCTAGTTGGGGATTCAGGAGCTGATCTTGAAGGAATATAGGTGTAGGGGTCTAGTCTTGGAAGGATGTGTCTAGGCATCCAGGCCTATGTGTGAATGCACACATATCAGGACTGCAGCCAGCTAGACAGGATGATTTATCTGTGTCATTTAACCTGTCCATTATGCCATCATGAGGGGCAGCTAAGCCTGTGCTTGTAGAAATGGGCTTGGTAATATAAACAACTTAATTGAAATGGCTGGTCCCAGGAAACTCATCCAGAGAGGATGATGCTTCCTGGTGGAGTCAAGATGGCATAAAATGTATCAGTGTTAAATCCTTGACATATGCAGCTCTGTTCCCTTTGGTTTACAGCTGTTTTAGGAGATGCAATACCCATTTTCTTTTATCATTCCTCTGAAACTGCATTAGAGAAATTACAGGGTATTATCAAGATAAGAAAATAATTGCATTTTAATTTGACATGAGAGTTTCTTTAGAGAATAAAGTGGGAAATTGGAACAAGAGAGCAGGCTGAGAACACATCTACCTACCTCCCACATAAAATCATGAGAAATGACGGAAAAGATATTTTGGAAAAGTTTAAGGTCCACAGTTAAACTAGCCAAGGGAAAGGAAGGGCAATGGTAGGTCTTTACTCTGAGGAGTCTCTAAAAGAAAGAGGAAGAAGATATGAGGAGACATAAGTCAAAGGATGTGAATAACAGAAATGTAAGATGAAACAGTATATGTGGAGGTAGAAACACAGAGATGTAATGTACAACATGAAGACAAAAGTTGATAAAATAGTACTGCACTGGGTGATTTTTGTCCAATAAGTAGATTTTAGCTGTTCTTATTACTCAATAAAAGTAATAAACATGTTAATCTACTTCACTGTAGTCTCCATTTCATATCAATATGCATTCTATAACAGTGTGCTGTGAACCTCACATGTACACAATGGAATTTGATTTATAAAATGAGATTGGAAGGATACTGGGTTATACCTTTGGAGAAACAGAACTGAAAAAGATCTGAAATGAAACCATTTTTAGGGCAATTCCTGGACAGAGAAGCATGATTAGTTCCAGGGCATCTCCCAGTTCAGAATGGATCAATTCAAAGGCAAAGTGGGGAGCTCCAGGGCTTTCTGAATGGTGTCCCGGGTTAGTATTTCACAAAAGTTAGGCTTCCTGGATACTTCCACCTTGCAACTGTAGTTTCCCTAGAGTTTACAGAGTTCTATGTGCTTTGACCAAAGCAGAAGGTTTGTCTTATAAATAGGGAAGCAGGATAGAGTCCCATGGTGTCTCCCAACACTCTAACTTCCATAATTCACCTAAAATCTCCAAGAACACATCACAGTAATCATAACTAGCACCGAAAGAATAGATCGGGTATTCCAAAATGCAAAAAATGAACAACTGGCAATAATAAAAACTCATAACACCAATACTATGAAGAGGGGGCATCTACGCACTAGAGGAACCGATACCAACAGCAACAGTTGATGGGGTTGACAAAATAATTGAATGTGAGTTCACAGCATTCTCATGGTACAATACCATAGTGGAGGGAATACTACATCACTGAAAAAGAAAGCACTGATGATCTTATAATAAAAAAATAAACAGATGGATTTAATGGCAATTATATAGCCAGAGGATGAAGTACTAAGCCCTGTGAATTAATGAGCCCAGTGAACCTCCCTGAACAAACTATGAAAGAAGCAAATACGTGAAAAATGTAATAAAAATGTAAAAACTTAAGAAGTTATATGCATAACATCCAACATTTGTGCTCTATGAATTTCTGAAAGATACTTCAGAAAGAACAGATAGAAATGTAATGTAATACAGTTTTCTCAGAGCCTAAAATATCACAAGAAAATCTTGAAAGTATACTTGAAGCAAGGGAAAAACAAATAATTTCTTTACAAGCTGTGTATATTAATCCTCTGTCAGAGGAGTAATGGTGTAAGCTATTTTTTCCTCACTCTGTTAATTGTTTCTTTTGCTGTGTAGAAGCTTTTTAATTTGATGTCATTCTATATATCAGTTCTTGATAGAATGTCCTGAGCTATTTGATTCCTATTCAGTAAGCGGTTGCCTGTGCCTACATATTGCGGTACTTCTTCTAGGTTTTCTTTTAGCAGTTTCAAAATTTCAGGTCTTATATCTAGGTCTTTGATCCATTTGAGTTGACTTTTGTACAGGGTGAAAGAGAAGGATCAAATTTCATTCTTAGAACTCAAACTTGCACACACACACACCCACAAAACATTCAATAAATGGGCAAGTGAGCTGAACAGATACTTCTTAAAAGAAAAGAAGTACAAAAGGCCAAAAAAAATTGGAAAAATTTATTCAACAGCTTTTAGCCATCAGGGATAATGCAAATTAAATCTACATTGAAATTCCATCTCACTACAGTCAGAATGGCAATCATCAAGAATACAAATTACAATAAATGTTGGTAAGGATGCAGGGAAAAAGAAATCCTTCTACACTGTTGGTGGGAATGTAAATTAGTACAGCCACTGTGGAAATCAGTATGGAGGTTCCTCAAAAGACTAAAAATAGAACTACTGAACCAGTTATAACAATCCTTGGCATTTATCCAAGAGAATTAAAGTCAGCCTACTTCACACATACCTGCATACCCATGTTTATCAAGAAACAATTCATAATAGTTATTATGGAACTAGCCATGCTGCCCATCAACAGATGAATGGATAAGGAAAATTTGGCATAGGTACACAATGGAGTATTACTCAGTCACAAAGAATGAAATTGTGTCATTTGCATGAAAATTGATGGAACTGAAGATCATCATGTTAATTAAAATTAGTCAGACTCTGAAAAGCATCACATTTTCTTTCATATGTTGAAGCTAGATGTCATGAATTTAAAAGACAGACTATGTAGAGAAAGGGAATCAAGGGATAGAGAAGATGGGGGAAAGGGTATGAGATATAATGGGAAGTGATATGGATCAAATTATATGTGTGTACAGATATACCACAATGAAACACACTGTGAAGTTCAATTAGTATGTCCCAAGAAAAAAAGGAAAGAAAACTTCATATATACTACGAAATCTCTTGAATAATTATAGCATGATATCCTAGCCAGGAAATAAATATGAAAGAAATTCAGAAAAAAATGACTATTTAGACGCATTTAAGAAAGAATTACACTGTAATAAGGTTTCAGAAAAATACAGTGTAATATTTCAGAGTTCTATGAAAAAGTTTGTTTAAAAGTTAAAGTAAAAAATACTAATGAAGACAAACTGAATCAAATACTGAGGTAAAATTAAGACAATCCCATAATTCTATATAATAAACTTCATTATATTTAGATTATTTTCCTGAAGTATTTTCTTGAATAGGTTTTCTTTTTACAAAAAAGCTTGCATTTAGAATTTAGTAACAATTTAAAAGAGCAATAGTTTTATTTTTAAAAGTTAATATTTTTATATGAGGTCTCATTATGGCTTTTTAGATACAACACCATAAGTATGACCTCTGAAAGAAAAACTTGATAAGTTGAACTTCATTCATTTAAATAAACAATAAATACTTCTGCTCTGCAGATAACAATTAAGAGAATGAAGAGTGGTGCCAAGCCAAAGAATAGTAAAAAGAATTTACAAAACACTTCATATATCTGATGTTTTTTAAAAAATTGTGCAATCAAAAATCCAAAGAATTATTAAAACTCAAAAAAAAGAAAGCAATGTTCTAATTAACAAGTGAGAAAAATGTGTTTGTTCACCTCAACAGAAAATATACAGATAAAAGGAAATAAGCACATGAAATAATGTTCAACATTATATGACATTAATATGTTGCAAATTACAATAATAATAATAATCATATGCCATCATTCCCCCTATCAGAATGACTAAATTTGAAAATAATGATAACAACAAATGCTAGCAAGGATGAACTATGGCATAATTATACACGTCAATATTATTTAGAAATACAAAGGAATGAGCTATTAAGATAGGAAAGGACATGGGAGAAACTTAAATACATATTGCTAAATGAAAGAAGTCAATATGAAAAGTCTTCATATGTGATGGTCTGCACAAAACAAAACTATAGAGACATTAAAAAGATCAGTGCTTGCTACGGGTTTGAGGGAGGAAGTTGGAATAGGTACAACACAGGGCTCTTTATGTCATTGAAACCATATGATAGGATACTGTAATTGTAGATAGATGATATTATTATACAAAATTATAAAACTTTACAACACAGCGAGTGAATCTCATATGAAATATAGACTCAATAGTTGATATAATAGATCAATATTCTTGCAGTGTTGATAATATATCAATATTAGTTCGTCAATTTTGACTAACACGCTAACTCAAGATGCTATTAATAGGGGTAACTGTGTGCAGGCTTGGTGAAAGAGAAGTTGGTCCTCTCTCTGTACTCTTTCTGCTCAATTTTGCTGTACACTTAAAACTGCTCTGAATATTGTCTATTAATTTTTAAGTGTCTGTCTTCCTTTAAAAAAATATTTTCAATTAATATTAGAATGACTTAAACTCATTAGGGGGTCAGCATGACCCCAGAAGATTCTATGGAACATCAATAGTGCTTACAGGCATTGTCTTCTCATGTTTTTCATATGTATCAGATAATTCTTCTCATGTCCTCTATATGTATCAGATGATTTTGAGATAGTCAGAAAAATACTTAATAATACATTTCCTGAAACTGAGTTGTTTAAGTACAAAAAGCATAAAAATGCTTACTGTTTTTTTCTGAAGTGCCTCTTTGATACCTTTTCCTTTAAAAAAATCTATATTAAATATTTCCTAGAGTAATCTATGTATTTACATTCTAATATTCTATATCAAATAATTATGCATTTAGAGTAATCATATGAATAATACAGAATGTAACCTCTCAATATATTTGGTACACATGGCTACGTAGGAAAGAGGGAAAGAGTTCTTGAATCACTTTAACAGAGCATCTTAAAATACTTAACATTAAATCTCTCTGCCCTAGAACTCAATGCAATGAAAATGAAATTAGAGCATGCTATTCTAAAGAATGTTTTTAAGAATTCTGGAGATAGTCAATCATCTTATTTTCATAGGTGAGGGGTCTACATTTGAACCCTTTCCTGGCTGCCTCTTGAATTTATGAACCATAAATTCATCTAAGTGGTTCCAGGAGACTTTTGGCCATATAAGTCACAGGGCTGCTGCTGGCTGCTGATATAGAGGTCAAGTGGTCTAGCTCCCTCCTTAGCCAGAAACCCAATACTGCAATAGTGCACCAATAACAAGGATTTAGTACATAATGTTTTCTTTCTCCTGGGATCAACCTCACTATAGCTACAGTGAGTCTAGGAACTAGGGTGGAATATTCCTGTCTCATGGCATACCTGCCTGAATTCCATCTACAGAATTTCAGTGTGCTGAGCACACCTTCCAGGAAGCCCTCAATTACAAGGGAGCACAAGAAGTCACCAAGAAAGGACAATGTTCATGTGACACTTGGTAGCATTGCTGACAATTCTAAATTAGATCTTCAATGATTTTTTTTGGCCTTATTTCAGTGGAAAAGGAGAATATACTCTTTAGGAGCTTCAGATATACTTCAAAAGACTGGTTTCTATGAAATGCATTTGAGAAAAATAATTGTTTTTTTATTAAAACAGATATTTTTTTAAAAAAGTAATAGGATAATATTTTTTAATTTAATGTCAAATATTCCTCTCTTGTTAGCTATTACATTACAAAATGTTGACATCCACTGAGTCCCTTATTATCATAGTCAATGTTGGTTCCTCATATTTCACATTTCTCATATTTTATTCTCCTTTGCCTCTTTGTGGTTTCTTGATGAATTTGCCTACTTCTCAAAGATTCCTATCCTCCTATTATGCAAAGCATTACAATATCTTCTTTTCTTTTTTTACCCCATTTTTGAATGTTCTATAGATTATCTTCCTTCTGGACCCTTATTTTACATATGCCATGGTCTTTTTTAACTCTCCTTTGAACTTACAGAGCAACTTACCCATCCCTCCTAATTCGTGTCAATGTCTCCTTGGATATGCATCATCTGGGTAAAGTCTCTCCCAAATCTTTAAGACTTTTAAGATATTAAACTAGATTTATTTTATAATCAATGTGACCTCCCAAAAATGTTCCTGGAGTTAAAAAGAACCTCAATAAATATTTTTTAATAAGCAAGTTGATTTATAAAGAAGTGCTATATTAAATAGAAAGAAAATAGGGAATTTAATAACACAATTTTAAAGCAGATTCCCTGATTTTTCAAGAGCAAGCCACTCTTCCTTTAAGCATTTTAAAGCAGGCACAAAATAGTTATATTACAGGAACCTCCGTAGGAGCAAGAATATTGAGCTTCTCACTACACAGGACTGAAAAAAAAAAAAAAAAACTTCATCTAACAGAAGAAACTTTTATGGAGAATGAGGCTTTCATTAACATACCAATTCATTCTTCCATGGATGGAAGAATATGCCCCTGGATAAAATGGACAATATCATATCAGATCATTAAAGAAATCGTGTTCATCAAAATATGTCTTGATACCATGTCGGCTACCCATATTCAGGAAAATCAAAATAGCAAGTGCTTTGCAACAGATGTGTAACATGTGGACATTGTTGAGGAGGGTGTTCAGGATGCTTGCACAGGGTTGTTTCCATGGTAACTGATAGAACATTTCCTTATTATCACAGCAAAAGGGCATATTTGTGTTTTCCCTGTGCAAGCTTAGGTTCACATGTGTGTCAATTTGCACAAGTGTATAAGCTTGAAGGTGACCCCTTACCTATCTGCTAGTTCTGTCTTCTACATTTTCCCTGCTTACCTAAAACTTTTTTTTACTTTTTCTCTGTTTCTTTATTCTACTCAGAGATATGCATCTTTATAAAACATCTTGAATTATGTTTTGAATGTCAAGTTATGAATAAATAAATACAATAAAAATAGACAAGCAAATGGGAGCAAAATTGAATTTATTATGTTGGAAAATTTTATATCCCTGGAAACTTTTAAAAAGCATGTTAAGAAGGTTTACATTTACAAAACTCTGAGCACCCTCCTGGCATTTTTTTTAAGTGCCAATAACTAAGAGATTAATGTGTCACTCATCCCTGAATTATCTGTTTATCTTAAAATAAGCAATGTTATTCCCCTTTTCACATTCATATTCATATCTTAAGAACTAATATCCACAATTAATATCTTAGAAATAGTTTGTCTAAAATTGTTCAACAATGAGTTGGATGTAATTTGAATATATACCTCAAGGTACACACTGCAGATGTTTTTCTTTTGGAAAAGAGTATATTTAATATTCCCAGTGGTCAGACTATCATCTGTGTGAATCTACCTCCTCTCATCCATCCCAGCTGCAGGTCTATGTCTAGATTCTCTAATGGTAACAGCTCCGCCATTTGAACTTGGAAAGCAGCTCATTAGCAAAGGATATTAGGCAAAGGTATTTTAATTAATACTATGAGATTTGATGCAAATTTGCCTATGGATAAGATAAAAGGAAAAGTGAGTTAATGGCTTAACATTATTGAGTTATTCCTCTCTGAAAAAAGGAAAAAAAAAACAGTTTGTCATCACTTTTTTATGGTAGTACCCTTGAATTTTCAGTAGAAAAAAATCAATTCCAGACTGAGATAGGTCTTATAACTGGAGAATCTGTTTTTAAGAAAACTTATCTATTTTAATTAAAGAAAAGGTCAGTTAGTCCATCCTCTTCTGGAGGCAGGAAATGGTATACAGGGGAAATGCCCATGATCACTCATGTCAGAAGAGCCAGTTCTATTGTGTTTTACCTCTAATTAGTAAAACTGCTAATTAGTAGAAGTTGTTGAAATAAAGATTATCATATCCTGTCTTAATATAGTACTCTCTAGATGCCAGTGCATTGATATAAGATTATGTGTGTTGTCTCATCTAATTATACAACAACCTTAAAAAATGAATAAATATCATCAGACTTAATCCTTATCAACAACCCTAAGAAATAGGTATTATCATGATCCTCATTTTCAGGTAAGACAAATGGTAATAAGTAGATGTCTAACTATGGCTTACCACAGAGGATGCTCTTAGTAACAAAAGTACCTCTCTATGTCCATGCAATAACCTAAAACTATTTCCTGGGAAAACACCGTAGCTATCTGACGCATTCCTAGCATAGTTTACTTTTATTAAGTTCAGATCTCATTCTTTTTCTCTTTTAAATTTTTCAACAGCTTCCCATTTTTAAGAAAATAACAATAAATAAAATGCTTCCCCTACCTGTATGCCTTGTCATTTGATATTGATCTTTCTGTTCACTCTTCCATCTCAGTAGATCCTCAACCTGAAAAACACATTCTGACTACTCTTTTGTCACATTCGTTTTCTATTTCTACATAACAAAATACTGGAAATTTACCACATTCAAACAACATCGTTTTTCAGCTGATAGTTCTATGGGTCAGAGATGCAGGTGGGCTAAGTCTAGTGTGCTGCTTAGGGTGTCAAGGGCCAAATCAAGGTGCTGACAGAGCTGTGTTCCTGTCAGGAGTCCACAGAACTCCATGCTTATTCAGCTTGTGGGCAGAACCTAGTTCCTTGAGGCTGTTAAACTGAAATCTGTGGTCTCCTCTACCCCAAATCTAGCAATGGAATGTTGAATCCTTCTTATGCTTCAGATCCCTCTGTCTGTTCCTCTATATCTCTCTTACCTCAGTTATGAGAAAGTAATCTGCTTTTAAGGACTCATGTGACCAGGTAATTCAGGGTAATCCAGGATAGTATCCCTATTCTAAGACTTGCCATCTTTATTTCATTTGCAAAAACTCTTGGTATGCACATAAGATATTCATATGTTCTAAGGCCTAGACCAAGGTCTTATTTGGGCAAACATTCTGCCAGCAACACTCATGCAGTTGTATCTCAGTAACTGACTCCTCTCCTTCTTAAACTACTGAATTTATTTTCCAAAATAATCTCAACAAATGTGAAGCCTTTACAAACTTCTAAAGTTATTTTCTCCTCTTCCAGTCTCAACAAATGCCTGTTGTATAAGAAAAAGAATGTATTCAATCTTCTAGGCTTTTATTTTCTTAAAAAAAATTATATGTATAGGTAGTACCACATTTATTGCTTTAATCTCCAGAATTTTACCATAAAAATCATCTGAATGTATGTGAGTCAAATCGATATAGTCCCCTTTCAAAATTTTCCTAGTTTTCTTTTAATTTATGTGAAGCAGTATACACTAGTCCATGTGTATGTAAGATTTTTACAATGAGTTTGTAAGTATCATTATCCTTATTTTACATATGAGGAAATTGGAGGCTGAGAGGGTGTAAATGACTTGTTCACATCCAATAACAACCAAGAAGTAAATCTCAAATGTGGGAACACATCTGAAGTTACAGGTTTTTCATGCATCATCTTCACATATTTCCTTACCCAGAGTATGAATCCTACCTGCAATTTCTGACTAAATAGTAAGGATTTAGTTTTGTTGAAAACAATGTGACAATTTTGAAAAATGACAGAATACATCATCAAGTTCCTTTTGCTGAATGAATAAGAGCAAAAATCAATGGCAGAAATAATTTGTGAGAATTTATTTTAGGAAAATTAGAACTTCAGGTTTAAGATGGAGAATAAAGCACATATCTATTCACCCTTTATTGCCAGATTCAAGTGAAATGAAAGTTTAGAGTTCTCAAAGGAAATAAGTACATAATGATAAAGAGAATTAGAATCAACGATAGATGAGGCATTTCAACAGATCCACAGGAAACAGAATAAGCAATAGATGGATGCTGAGTGAGGGAGCTGCAGAGGAAGCCAAGATCATGGACATCTAGGACTTAGAGAGTCTCTGGACCCTGCATGGGAGGGTATTTGGGTGTAGGAATGAAAAACAGGCTTGAGGTTTATATTAGTGGAAGTGAAGCTATAGAACAATTCACTTTTCTTCCACTTGCATAGAGCAAAGGGAGCATAGTTTGGACTACCACATTTTTAAATAAGTGGAATCTCCATGCTACCAAACTAAAGCATTTAAAGTCTGCATATTGTGACTCTGCATGTACCCTTTTAATTTGGTCAGATTTCAGTCTTCCTCTAGGACCCTATTAAAGAAATGTAACATAAACCTAACTTCCAAAGGAGAGATGAGGTTTGCAAATACTTAGCCTTTGCATCACAAAGCAGTCCATAGAAATGTTGAGTTTGTAACTAAGAGACAATATCATAATAAACAGTCTATTCCATCAGGGATGGGTTCATTTTCCTACAGAATAGGATCTACTGCAGAAGCATGACACTATTACCCACTAACTATAAGCACTGATTCTCTCTGAAAATATCTCGGTCCTTCTTTTCTCAGGCTTCATCATCGTACACCTCCTAAAACCCAACACAACCATGTTTCTCTAGGTACCACTTTTGGTCTGGTGATACACAATTCAGGGCAAGCCCTTCAATCAAATCTTCTTCCCAGACCAAGGCTACCTGACCAGTGTTCCCTTGCTTCATCAACTCCAAAACAATTAGCTTACTGCATACCACATAGCCCAACACTTTGTTGACCTAAAGGCATAAAAAGCTATGTTTAAAATTCTGATAAGCTACATTATTGAACAAGAAATAAATATCTTTCAATATGTTCAGACACATCTGTCATCACCCAGTCAAAATACTTTCCTTGGCTACTGCAAAGAGTGATAATTTCCTAAAGTTTCTGAAAAGCAATTCTTTATAAAATTGTTCTCTTTTAGGATTTTTCTCTTTCCCCTCTACTCATATTCAAGGACTTCTAATTATAAAACCAGGAAACCACACTGAATAGAGTAGTATAAAGAAAAGAAAACAAAAGAATACTGGCAGATAGTGGAAATTACTCATTTGTAAGAGGGGTTCATTAAAGACTTTCAAATCTATCGGCTACAAAAACCCAAGGAAGGACGCAGTCTATTTTTACAAGCCTATTGTGGACACTTGTTATTTCTTCATGGGGTCCATCCATCATTCCTACTAACACAGGGCATATATTATGGTCCATTCTTTTCAATTTTAATGTGTTTTCCTTTTTCAAGTTTGAAAACAGGCACCAAATAATTCAGTGGCAGAATATTCTACATAAAGTATTGTTTTCTTAATTAGAGTTAAGAATTTCTTTCAAATTACAACAAATACTGATTCCTTTACTATCCTTCCCTTGAAATCTTTTTTTTCCAAAATAATTTAATAAAAATTAGGCTAATGTAGACAAAAGTATATCTAGATGCACACATGTAGTCCCACCAACACAGGGGCTAATACAAGAGGATTGGAAGTTCAAGGCCTGCCTCAGCAACCTAATAAGGACCTAAGCAGCTTAGTGAGACTTTGACTCAAAATTTAAAAAATAAGAAAGGCTGGGGATGTAGCTCAGCACTCCCCAGGTTCAATCCCCAGTACCAATAAACAACAGGAAAAAAAAGCATATCACTAATAAATTATTCTTTTGTAAACTAAAATATCTTTGAATTGCCAAGGAAATAGAAAATCATAACTTACAGTGATGCAATGATGTTATTATGCTCTTATCATCTAAAAATTAATCATCTGTTTGTGGGCCATATGGCTGTCTATTTGACAAACACTAAAGAACCAGAGAGCTTTCAAATGTTTGAGCTCAGTTAGACCTCCTCCCTTCAGTGGTTACCTATTCTGATTTCTTGTTGTACAGATGAAGAATCTGTTCCTCCAAATATGAGTGACTTGTTCTAAAATCAGGTAATGGCCGTGTTTGAGTAAGACCTTCAGTTTCTACAATATCATGCTGCAATATAGTATATGAAACCAAATATTTCATTCCCAGGTCACATTCAACAGCATTGTTGACTAGTTCATGCTGCTGTAGGGTAACTTTCCACCACTCTCAATTTATCACCGTAATGTATATTTGGCAATGCAAACAGTATCTGAATACTTAAAACAATGTATGGGATGAAAGGAAGGAAAATGAATAATTGAAAGCTACATATTTTGATATTCTGCTTTTGGCAGCTATTCAAACAACTTCTCAAATAAAATTTGGTTCACAGCTTCTAATATTTCTTAGTCCAAGTCATACTGTAGCCACAAAACAATAAAAAGGAAAGCAAATAATTCTTGTATGTGAGTTGGTGTTTCACAAGCTTTACATGCGCTCTTACCCTTGATTTCTGGATAACCATCTGAGTTAACATCGTCATAATATAACATTCCTTCTCTCATAGGCTGAACATGAGGCAAGCATGGAAACGTGAAGCAATAGGGACAAAATCATCTAAAAGATTTGAAAATCTGAAAGCCATAAATCTGGGTACGGAGAGTTGAATGTTCTTTCTAAGTGACTGTAATGTCTCTGTCCTTCAGGTAGCTAGCACAATGCAAAGGCAGAGGGCTGACCTTGCCATCAGAAAACTCAGTTCAAGCCATGTCTCCCCTACTCATCATCTAGTTTAAATTACACAATATTTATTGAGAAGGCATTATGCACCATGTATTAGGACAAAAGAATTGTAATAGAAGGAACAATGAATAAAACCCCAAATTACCTTCAATAAGTTAGCAATACAAGAAAAAATAAATATAAACAATATTAAAAATTATGAGATCAAGATGTGCTTTTGCTTATGAACATATACAAAGGACCTAGTACAGATTAATTAAACATATATTAAAAGTGGAGGTTATGAAAATGGCCCTTTATTCCTTTATTTCCCACAGAGCAGAAACTGGAATTAGAACTTAGATACAGGTAGTATATGAATGGGATGATTCCAGAAAATGATAAGGAGAAAGAGTGAGCCAAGAAAACACATGTACTTGTATGACATCAAGGTTTTGAACTGGGTACCGGAAGGCTGATTCCATAAGGATTCCCTAAACCATCTGGATCAGAATTGTCCTTGGGAAGCACAGGAAACTAGAGTGTTCAACCTCTAGCTGGAGTGTGGGTAAGGGTTATTCGCAGCATTAACATTCTTCTTAATCTGTGCACACCAAAAGAGAACAAGAAGCAGCCTTCCACGATGCCATTAACAGCCCTGACTCAGAAAACACAGGATTGAGTTGGGACATTGCTATCGAGAGGGAAGTCTGAGTGCACAAGATATTGTCCACCATGACAATATCTAATAGCATGGATAAGCATGGGGAACATGGTGTAGTAGAACCAAAAGTTTTACTACAGAATAGGTGGACAATGTTATGTGGAAGGTAGACAGGGCATACATGAAGGCAAGGCTATGTGGGTGCCCCTGGTGTGTTTGAAAACTGCTAATAGGTCAAGATGTACTTAATAGGCCCAGGGACAAGAAAAAGGTCTGGATAAAATGGTAAATTGGGCAATATCATGAAAAATAAAACTAAGCAATTTAGCCTTGTTTTTTGAGGACTGAAAATTCAAACAGGTTTTATTGACTGTCATGCATGGGATGGACTGAATGGAAATAGTTTTGGATGAAAGGAGACCATTAAGAAATTATTAAATTAAGTCACGCTCATAGAGGAGTGAGTTGAAGTAATCTAAGGTCAAGTACATGGGGAATGAGAGAAGAAGACAGATTTGAGAAATGCACAAAAAATTGTCAGGGGCTGGTAATGCATCAGATATTACAGAAAAGGTTGATTCAGAGGCAAAACTTTTTTTTTTATTTGACTGAGTATGTGAATATTTTGGAATCTCAAATGCTATACTCAAATACAAGAGATAGAAAATTTTGAAGATGGGAGTAGACATAAATTTCAGCTTTAGATTTGACTAGAATGTGCTTCGGGTACATCCTAAAGGAGATATTCACAAAAGATTGGAATAGAATTTCTGTAACCTAGAAAAAGACCTCCAGTAAGATGACAGCTTTTTAAAATTGTTGTCATTTATTTGGTAATCAAAGTCATGGGAATACAGATTATATGCCCTTTTTATCTCTCTGAGTTTCTTTCTTAAAGGACATGGAATTCAACAAAGGGAAACTCCAATGTCCCCTTTTAACTCTAGGACTGAATTATGTTGTGAATGATCATAAGTATCATTTTTCTTTGAATTCCTTAACTTCTCATTAGGAAAATCAGTACATAGTCACTGTTTCCTTGGTCAATGATGCATTACCAGCCCCTGACAATTTTGTACATTTCTCAAATCTGTCTTCTTCTTTCATTCCCTATGTACTTGGCCTTAGTTTACTTAAACTCACTCCTCTATGAGCATGACTTAATTTAATAATTTCTTAATGAGCTCCTTTCATCCAAAACTATTCCCATTCAGTCCATCTCATGCATGGCAGTCAATAAAAACTTTTTTGAATTTTCAGTCATATATATATATATATATATATATATATATATATATATATATATATATATATATATATATATATTAATGGTAAAACAAATTAATTGAATATTATTTACTTTGAAATAGGTAAATCTTCTTCAAAACTACTAATTTTTCTTGAAAACAATTTACCAATTGAATTAGCATTAAAATATTTGTAGCTCTGCTAGATATTTCTTATTTTGTGAGACATAAAAATTACAAATGCATTTTATACTTAGAAGATGCTAACAAGGTGACAAGCAGACATTATGAAGTTCATGCTGGTTTTTCAACATAAATGTTATGTCAATAGTTTGAGTCAAGTGGTGTTGAAATAAAAAATTGAAGAAATCCTGGGGTTAATAAAGGAAATTTTTACAGAGATGTCAATGGAGCTGGACTTTGAAGTAAAAAGTAACAGGAAAGCTGAAACTTATTCAAATACAGAAACAATATAGAAGAACAACCAAAGAATGTGATTTAAATTTGTCAATGCTTTTCATTAAGGAAAGATCAGGAAAATTGTGTCACCTTGCATGCAATCTTAGACCATGGCTGAAAATGAAGGTTAGGAAAGATTGTCAAGGCTCTTCAGTTTTCTCCCAACAAGTATGGGTTTCGCCATGTTTGCGAGCTACACTGGGTCCTCAGATTACAGAGAGTACCATGCATAAAGCTCCTCTGATTATTATTTCTCCCATTTGTCTGTTTAATCAACTAAATATATGCAGCTCTCTGTCTTCCTGTGTCCCATAGAATATTGAACATAGCACAGCCCTAAATACCTCTGGTAACAAAAGAACCAGGTCTGGGGCACTGTATTCCCACAGGGATGATAAGAGAGGTAAGCAGATATTTTAGAACAAGCCATAAAATATAGTACAGTATTCAACCTTTGACTTTCTGAGTCTGGCTTATATCATTTAGCATGATGTTCTCCAGTTCCATCTACTTACCAAGAAAATCATAATTTCTTTCTCCTTTGTGCCTGAGTAAAGTACTACAATGTATATATACTACATTTTCTTAATCCATTCATCTGTTGACTGGCACCTAGGCTGGTTCTATAATTTAGCTATTGTGAATTACCCTTCTATAAACATTGATGTAGCTGTATCACAATAGTATGCTGATTTTAGTTCTTTTCAATCAATACTGAAGTGGGTTAACTGGGTGACCAAATTAAGGGGAAATAAGTGAGGGGATCCCATGAAAATAGAAGAGAAATCAGTGGAGCAGAATAAGGGGTTTGAGATGGAGGGAAGAAGAGTGGAAAAAGAGAGAAATGGTCAAATGAAATTAACCAAATTATGCTGTATGCAGTCATGAATATACCTCAGTGAATTTTATCTTTATGTTTATCTATAAAGCACTAATTTACTTAAAAAATGTTTAAAATAAATAGTAGGAAGACCAATAGGAGGAAGGGAAACAGGGAGAGAAAGAGGGGAGGGAAAGGGGAGTCCTTAGGACTAAAGTGAAGCAAATTATATTCCATGCTTGTATGATTATGTCCAAATGAACTCCAATGTTATATGTAACTATAATGTTTTAATAAGAGCATAAAAAATACATACATGTTGTAGAACCTAGAGATACCACATGAATATTACTTTGCTTTAAATATCCTCCTAAATATTTAAACAAACTTCTAATATATGGAAAAGAATAATCCCAAAGTCAATTTAAATCATTGATATAAATAATATTTTTATTTGCCAAGTGTTCTTTGAATTATGTAAGTTTGAATCATTTTTCTGCACTCAACTCTGACATGACTATCCAAAGACCCATGCATGAGTGAATTAATTACTTCCATCCTTGGACAATATTAACACTTTGAACATCACTTTGAATACCTCAGATCTCTGTGTCATCACATTTTACTAAAGATTCACATACAGAAAAGGGTGGGTATTTGAGAAGGAAGAGCTCTAAGGTAAACTCAGTCTAAAGCCACTTTTCCATTCAGATTCTAACCTCACAACAAATAGACAATAGGATCATGAAAACCACTAGTGAAAAAGACTAATAAATATCCGAAAGCTCCTCAAAAATTTGGTACCATTTGCTACTGATTTCTGCTTAACAGAAGAAAGCGATGAGATATTCCAGAGCAAGGCCCCTTAACCTGTGATATTCAAGTAGGAATCATTCTTGCTGCTAACCTTGAGGAAAGGTCATATATCTGAAAAATTAGTTTAGTAACAGAATTATTAATCAAGGCATTAGGATTTTGGAAACTTGAAGCAATAAAAATTTGGAGAAAGAGCAAAGTAGATTTGGATAAAGACCAATTTTGCCAAATTAGTTGAAATGAATAAAGACATTCTTTTACAGATTGAACAGAAGAGTTCTGAGGAAGGCCCGGAGTCTTCTCTTTTTTCCTGCTCTCAGGCAATGGAGTCCTAAGATGCACTCCAGCCAGTCACTGCTAGTCAGTCTAATGTTAAGAAAGATAAGCTCAACAGAATCCATGAACATCCAAAACACTAAGTCAGAGACTGACAACCATCCAAGACTAGTAGATGAGTGATATTTATTTTAAACCAATTTCCCAATACCCTGAGTGGGAGAATCTGGTGCCTGTCAGATGCATTGTGGATTCATCTCTTTTTTTTTTTTTGAACTCAGTTGGCTCTCTGCTTAGACCTCTTCTTCTGCTTGGTGCCTCTAATCATATATCCAAATGTCTATTTTCTGCACAAGACTTTGAACTCCTTGAGCAGCCAACTCACCTTCCTGCTTGTATCATCCTACAGGACTTACTCACATAGTGAATATTTGCTGAATTGTATTGAATTATATAATGGAGTTCTTTGGAAGCTTTTACAGGAATGTCAGCATTATGTGTTGAATAAGACCCTGGGGGGCACTGAGGCCATATGATAAGAGTCTGGTAACTCTTGCCTTCTTAAGAACCCATGCAAAGATCTTCCTGGTGACTAGTGATCAGATAATTTACCTAAACTTTGTTGTGTCTCACTTGTCTGATGTGTTGGGGGCTCTTTCAGGTCAGAATCTAAAAGAATAAAAAAATAATGTAGACTATACACAATAAAACTCTCCTGAATAAAGAATGTTGATCTTTGAGGATTCAGACTTTCTTATATAGTGGTGGTAGCTGGAGACATCTCCCTTCTTTTTCAATTACCAAAAACATTTGCAATGATATATGACTTCCTCAAAGCTTCTTGGAGCTTCACCAACAAACTTCAGAAATATTTTGTTCTAGCTTATCTTGAAATTATTACCAAAGGAAGCAAAGGCAGATATTGAATCCAAATGATAATTCTTTTAAATATTTAGAATGAAGTTCAAGATGTAAAATTGAAAGTGAAAACAGTAAATAAATAAGGGAATAATTAAAGGGCGACTTTTCAGGGAGTTCAGGGAAAATATCACAAAATAGACATTCAAACTGAAATCTGAATAAAAGGAGGAAGCCAGTTGGGAGTACGTCAGAAGAACGAACATTGATAAGTAGCGGGAACAGAGTCTAGAGAAACTCTAATGTGGGGACCATCCTGCCTAATTGTAGGGACAAGAAAAGTCAACATGAGTGGTCTGGACAAGATCAAAGGCAAAAGAGAAGTAGGGAAAGGCAGATGAGGCCACACCATAGAATGAAATCACATCAGATTCTGCAAGCCCAACTTTCCTCTATTACCCACACAGGGTATTTCAAGTTCGCAAATGTCAGTGTCAGGAGCGGCAAATGAATTATGGTCCTGACCTGTCCTGTGACAGAGGCAATGTTCCTCTGGACAACTCTCAGGCTGAAGGCGCCAATAGAGATTGTCCAGTTGCTATGGTAATGCCCTGCTCAGTAGGAGGCTCTGTGCCAGCCACGGAGCTATTCAGTTCTTGTCCTTGAGGTTCATATGCCAGCTGCTTGGGGGTAGAAAGTGATGAGTGCAGGCTGATAATTATAATCAGGCTGCTCATACTCATGACCTTGATTCTGCTTCCTTTGAAGAAACTTTCTCACAAAAGTCCTTTTTTTATGTTTAAACCTATATAATGAATAGGCTGGGCTTGCTCATGGTCAGTGTTCCTCATCAGAGGTTGGTTGAACCACAGGGTCCTGGATTTTTCCCTATTTGTATGTCCATTTGGCTTTTCTCAATCTCCTCACTGCCTGGTCCAGCAACCTGAATAAATAGTTGTGCAGGTTGTGGCACCACAGTCCTTGATTGATGGGTTCTGACATTAGTCACGTCTTAAGAGATTGAAGTATGACTGAGCATTTTGCAACAAGTGACCAATTTGTGAATGTCATGAAAGAATCAAATCGAGTGGGGACTTAGATAAGAATAATGGGGACAATGGAGCCAACTTGTCTCTAAAGCAAGCTGCAGAAGGCCTGGGATTTCTGAACCCAGAATTCACAATCAGTTGAGGAGCTCCCAAGAAGGCAGCAGGACTTGGAAGAGTCACTGCGGATCAGTTTGCCACCTCTTGACCTAAGGGAGAGTTAATGGACTGCACAAGATATGGTTTCTTCCCTGTAGATACTGCTTGACTGTTGAATGAAAGTACTCATTACAAATATTGTGATCTAAAACAGAAATTCAATCTCTATGAATTCTGCATTGAATCTGAAGAGCCTCTTAAGACAAACAAAAGATTCTCCATTTCTTTTGACAAACCCAGAATGAGGAAAAAGAAAATCTTACCTACATCCTTGGAAAATTAAATTCTAGTTTAGTTAATGTTTTCCTTGTGGCTGAAGTGGCTACTTAAGGAAAGATAATGACAGTGTTAGGATGGTTAATTGCTGTTTAATCAGTCTCTCTATAGCTCCTTCTGGAAAGAATATGGGGGAAAGTGTTAAATTAGAAACTGAATGAAATCCCACTAAATCAACCCCAGAGAACAATCTCCCCTGTATGTGAGTAATACAGACTTTAGCAAGTTTTTCATTGGCACCTGGGAGTCTGTTTGCTTTGTGGCCCATTCAGGGAGCAGAGAAGATGTGAGCCAGATGACTAACAAGTTCCAGTAGCAAGGTGGGACCCCACTGAAAGCTGCAGAGACCAAGCTCAAATCTGCAATTACTCTGCCACACTTAACTCCAATATTTCGCAATAGAAGAACAAGTTTCTCAGAAAGCTGAAAAAAATATCCAGATGACTTATTTTTGTACAGATGTTCTAGAATCCAGGCTTATAATGTCATTCAAAGAAAGCTGGCCAGGACTAAGATCATGACCCGGGACTGAGAAAGGATCCTTTTCCCTATGCTTCTGCAATTGACCAATAAGGACCTGGGAATATTAGAAGTGCTGTCTACTGCCAGATCTAAGCCAGATTCATCATCACAGATGTGATGTATTCTTGTTATGATGGTGTATTCTTGTTCACTGTCAAATTTCCAGTGTCTAACACAGTGCTTGACACATACATAGACCCTTAGCAATTTGCTGTTGGTTTTTTTTTTTTTGTGTGTGCACACATAGTCATCTTTCACATATTTTAAATAATAATATCTTCTTGGAAATCTGTCGTGATTCCTGGTTTGTGATAAAACAGGGGAAAGCCTCCATGTCTTAGCTACCTCTGGCAATGCAAGGAGATTTCTTGCCATATTAATATGCTGTGAATATAAACAGGGCACTTGTAATTGCCTTGTAATTTGGAGCCTCGGGTATGAGAAGAAAAAAATATCCAAGGAGCCATCTGAGATATGTAGCTTAGTAACTGAGGATGGAACACAGATATTTTCTGGTGTATTAATTCTTGACTCAAGCAGTCAGATCCAAGACCAACCAGCTATTCATGAATCCACCCTGCTGTTGAAGACGTTTAACTGCTAAGGATGCATTCCTTATCTAAAATCAAAGAATAATGTTTTGATAAAGGCAAACATTCACGGCTTTACAACATGATGAGGATGAGTAACGTAGAGGCAGAGATGTAGTACACTCATTTATAATGAATTTATGAAACAATTACACACAGGCAATTACCTCGCAGAAAGTAGTTTTCTAAGGCAGTACAGTATAGAGCTCTAGATTCTTCTTGGTCAAAGTGTGACTTTTGGATCAGGCATAGAAGCATGATTTAAGAGTTTTTCAGAAACGCAGAATCTCAGAGCCCCCCAGAGACTTACTAAACAGATGCTGCCTTCTAACAAGATCCCCAGGTGACTCATGCACAGAAAGTTTCAGAAGACCTAGAATTGGGGTTCCAGTTTCTACCCTTAACTAGGTGACATTTAGAAATTTGATCCATGCCCCTTACTTTTCTCACCTGGAAAGCAAGGATTATAAACTACAAACTTTATGTGCTCAACTGAAGACAAAATATAAGTTAATGCAAACATACTGCTCACAACAAGGCCAAGAATCTTGTAAGAATTCAATGTACATCAAATGCTGCTATAATTTGCAAAGGCAATTACTTAGCTCAAATTAATAAATCTAGAAAGTTTTTTTGATGTGGAAACAAGGAAAAAGTTGCACAGGAAAAGGAATTTGAATCATAGAAAAGAGCTGTCCTAAAAGCTCTCAGTTGGGAGGTTTTATTCTGCTTCTGACTTCTGCATATAGCAAAATATATGCAATGTAGAGCACTGTAATGTTTCTTAGATATATTAAGATAGTGGGAAGATTCTCCAAAGCAAGAGATATTTTCTATATTGCTTTGTATAGCTTTGGACTCCAGGCATTGGGAAGCTACAATTTTGACTCAATGTGACTGGGCTTACAATACTGGAATAGCTGATAGAGATTTATCCTCAGGTGACTTTGTTGGTGCCTTACCCAAGATCCCCTTTTCCAGGCTTTTGTGCTCATTTTCATGCTATTATAACTTAAAGCTACCCTGTTGTCCAGAAAATTGCACTTAGTCAACAGAAGCTGCCTCACCCAGGAGCTTGCTCTTCATAACCCTCCACAGCCAGTGAGTGACTGATCTAGGAGTCCCTGGTGGACAACTCTGGGTTGTAATTCATGTTCCAGTGCTCCCATTGGCTCTGGTGAGTCTGATCTCCAGAAAGCCACATCCTCTGCCCTAGGCTGCTTCCCTCACTCCTAACGTGTCAATCAAAATCCAGGAAATTCCATCTGAGGCAAGATCAGACAAAAGTCACAATAAATTAAGATGGGATCATAGCGAAAAAGAACAAATCTTGGCCAGACATCTCAGCACACCTTAGTAAAGTATGCTTAGTGTTTTTTTAATGTACCCTCTAGGTCTGCATGCATAACTGTATACTCATTTGATTTTCATGTTAAAATAATGTCTTTGTTGTGTTTATGATTTCACATACTGAACTATAATTTAGGTAGAGGTCCCTGGCTGGTCACTTTTAATTCACTTGGAATTCTGAAGGGCTGGGACTGGTGACTGGGATTTGAGAATGTGATACATTTTTCAGTGAGTCTCACAGTTATCAAAGTCCCTTCTCAAAAGAAGCACTCTCCAAAGCTGCCTATGTTCTTATTGAGTTATAACAATATTTCATTGTTTGAATTATTTTAAAAGGTATAAATAATTGACATTTTCACCAACAATTACTAATTATCCATCTAATTGTTTATCCTTTGAGAAACTTCATTCTTTTATTTCTATATGCTAATAACAAGATTAATTCACAGTACGTTGATATGTCTAAGAAAAAGGATGGGGAAATTTTTCTAATACAAGGTTCTAGTTGAAATACTTTTTTTTTCCCTCAGTAAATTCTTACATATTTGTTAAGGTTGTTTTTATGTGTTTTTGTTAAGACACTTGACTAGTAGGTATTAGGAGAATTCACAGAGATTGCTGAAAGGAAAGCTTTCTATTGCTCAATGAAAGAAGAACATCTACAAAAATAAATTTTGCAGTTTTGGTTAAAACCTTCAAATGTTTTTAACCCTATAGCCTTGGTATATAACATTTCTGCCTAATCTAACCCTACTCCAGGAGCCTGGGCAGCTTCCCTGTCATGTTCTAAACTAACATGAACTTCTTCCTTGTGCTTGTTCTCAGACATGTTCGCACATTGTTTTCTGAGAACCCCTTAACTGCTACTCTTGTGAGCTTGGGAGCTTCCTGCCTCAGCCTCCCAAGCAGTAGGATGACCAGTGTGCACCACTACAACTAGTCCAAATTCCATTCCCTTTAAAAAATCTATTTTGAACTTGGTTGACCATAGACCTAGCAGAAAAACATTTGAATCAGAATCTTGAAAGTAAACTGCATGGGATCTGTACATGGAAATGATGCAGGTTTTTCATTCAGTTAGGTAGATCTGAAGAAGTTTAACATCAAAGAGGAAGAATATTGTCCTGCTCAGGCCTTTCTTGACTAACCCTCCATTTTTGACATCATCCTTTGTATTTGTATCAACCAGTTTCAATCTTCATCACCAACATCCATCATCTCACTCTCTCTTGGGAACTTATGTAACTACCAAAGTGCTTTTGGCTATTTGGTTTAGTGTCATACAGAACATCAAGCTTTGTACCCTTGTGACCCATATTAAAGGAGACTCAGGAGATTGTCAAAGATTTGGATTGCAGGGGAATGGTCTTCAACCTGCGCTTTCTATGAGAAAAGATACACATGGGAAAACTTGAAAAGAAGGTTAGATCTATTCTTTACGTAGGAACTCTGCAACAGATCTGAATTGTGCAGAATTACTATGAGTGTAAAGAGTCAACCAGCTCCTATAGTTTACATTCCACTTAGTGATCTGACATTTAACTTAAAAAGAAATATGAAGCCTGTTTGCATGTGTGTAAATACTGATGAAGCTCACTCTTCGGAGCTAAAGCTTAATGTGTCATATAGCATAAGTGTGTCCTCATTTATTTGCTTTTCCATAGTATGAAGACATGCAGGTTGCTTCTAAATTTTTAGGACATTATATACAGTGCTGCATTAATATCTTTGCACATATCATCTTGTGCCTATGAGCAAAAGTTCTCTTGGTTAGTTTTCTGGAAATATATTTGCAAAGTCATAGCACATAATTTTCAATATTATTGATACTAGTATTTAGCTTTTCAGAATAGCTGGGTCAACTTAAGTAATTCAGTGTATACAGTATAGATAAAATGTTATAGGATCTATTCTGGGATACTTATATGGGCATGCTTTATTATAACTTTTTTCTATGGGTACATACTTAACTAAAAAGTGTGTATTATAAGATTTATAAAGAGATACCAGCCATTTATTCTTGGAGTTAGAAAGGCACTAGATTATGAGGGGACAGTTTCTGATCTGGGGCAAATAAAATCTCAGAGGAACGAAAAGGTTTGATTTAGGAATATAACTGATAATTGATGGAATTTAATCCGGTCACTGTTCTTGATTCTCTTTTTATTTATCTTCCTATTAAAATATATAATTTCATTGTATCTTCCAAGTAGAATTCTTATTGGTAATCTTTAATTTCCAAACCTGAGTAGTGAAGCATTCCAAAATATCGCAAATTGTCCTTTAATCAACAAAATCAAACTTTTTTACTCATTCTTCAAAAATTGACCAAACACCACTGTTCTTTTTTTTTTTTTGTAAAAGGAGATTATTGTTGATTGTGAATATATCAATGTGAATACATTGATAAATGCTATTTAAGCACAAACTAATTACTGGTTGTATCTCATGGAGAAATTGTCACAAAAGACTATGAGGAGACATGTAAAGTGATAGTTCTCAGAGTAACAACTATAGCTGAAAGGGGCATTAATTAGATAACCAAAAGAATAGATAAGTTACACAGGGTTGGTGCATAGCCTGGAATGTTCTACAGCAGTCAGAAGTGACAGACTAAATGTTTATGAAGGAAAATAAATTCCTAAAGAAATAGTGTTGACTAAAGGAAAAACTAATAAAAGGAGAAACCAAGTCAGTTTAATACCAGAAATAAACAAGAATGGGTGGAATATCAATCATGTCTCAATAATTACCCTTATATGATAGTAGATTTTAACAAGTTAATGGCTTGAATCCACCAGTCAAAAGGCATAGACTGGCAGATTGGATTAAAAAAAAAAGAGACCCAACAATATGCTGCCTCCAAGAGACTCATCTCATAGGAAAAGACATGCACAGACTGAAGGTAAAAGATTGGGAAAAAATATCACTTACATGGACTGTAGAAACAAGCAGGGTTTTCCATCTTTATATCAAATAAAGTAGACTTCAAGCCAAAGTTAATCAAAAGGGATAAATAAGGATATTTCATACTGCTTAAGGGAACCATACATCAACAAGACATAACAATTATAAATATACATTCCCCAAACTATGGAGAATCTGTGTTCATCAAACAAACTCTTGTCAAGTACAAGAGTCAAATAGACAACAACACAATAATTCTGGGTGACTTTAACACACCTCTTTCATCACTGGATAAACCTTTTAAACAAAAGCTGAATAATGAAACTATAGAACTCAATAAACAATAAATAACTTAGACTTAACTGACATATATAGAATATTTCATCCATTAACAAGTAAATACACTTTCTTCTCTGCAGCACATGATCCTTTTCTAAAATAAAACATATATTATGCCACAAAGCAACTCTTAGCAAATACAAAAAGTAGAGACAGACACTACAGAAATACAGAAGATAATCAGAAATTATTTTGAAAATTTGTACCCCAAGAAAATAGAAAATACCAAGCGAATCAACAAATTTCTCAAGTCACAAGATTTGTCCAAACTGAATCAGGATGATATACACAATTTAAATATAATAATTTCGAACAGTGAAATAGAAGATGCCATAGAAGCCAACCAAGAAAAGTCCAGGACTGGATGGATACAAAGCTGATTTGTACAAGATCTTTAAAGAAGAACTAATACCAATACTCCTCAAATCATTTTATGAAATAGAAAAAGAGGGAACACTTCCAAACTCATTCTATGAGGCCAATATCACCCTGATTCCAAAATTGGGCAAAGACTCATCAAAGAAAGAAAACTTCAGATCAATATCTTTAATGAACACAGATACAAAAAATTCCCCATAAAATTCAGACAAATTGAATATAAAAATATAGAAAAAAGATAGTGCACATGATCAAGTGGGGTTCATCCTAGAGATGCAGGTTTAACATACGGAAATCAATAAATGTAATTCGTCACATCAGTAGACTTAAAGATAATGATCATATGATCATTTCAATAGATGCAGAAAAAGCATTCAACAGAATACAGCACCCCTTCATTTTAAAAACACTAGAAAAACTAGGGAAAATAGGTACTTATATCAACATTGTAAAAGTTCTCTCTGCCAAGCCCAAGGCCAACATCATTCTAAAGGGAGAAAAATTGGAAATATTTCCTTTAAAAACTGGAAAAAGACAGTGGTACCCTCTTTTACCACTTCTATTTAACATAGTTCTTGAAACACTAGCCAAAGCAATTAGACATACAAAAGAAATTAAAGGGACATGGATAGGAAAAGAAGAACACAAATTAGCAATATTTGCCAACAATATGATTCTATACATAGAAGATCCAAAAAATTCTACCAGAAAACTTCTAGAACTAGTGAATGAATTTAGAAAGGTAGAAGGATATAAAATCAACACCCCCAAATTAAAGGAATTTTTTTTATAACAGGGACAAATCTTCTGTAAGGGAAATGAGGAAAACTAGTCCATTTACAATAGCCTCAAAAATAAAAAAAAAAAGAAAGAAATAAAAAGAAAAGAAAATTAATATTTGGGAATCAACAAAAGAGTGAAAGACCTCTACAATGAAAACTATAGAACACTAAATAACGAAATCAAAGAAGACCTTAGACGATGGAAAGATCTTCCTTATTCTTGGATAGGCAGAATTAATATTGTCAAAATGACTATGATACCAAAAGCACTATACATATATAATGCAATTCCAATCAAAATCCCTCATAGAAATAGAAAAAGCAGTCGTGGAATTCATCTGGAAAAATAAGAGATCCAGAATACTAAAGCAATCCTTAGCAAGAAGACTGAAGCACTATATCAGACCTTAAACTATACTACAGAGCTATACTAACAAAAGAGCATGGTATTAGCACCAAAATAGACTTGCAGACCAATGGTACAGAATAGAAGACACAAAGACAAACCCACATAATTACAGTTATCTAATATTAGTCAAAGGCACCAGAAACATAAATTGGAGAAAAAGATAGCCTCTTGAACAAATGGTGCTGGGAAAACTGGAAATCAATATTCAACAAAATGATATTAAATCCCATGCACAAAACTCAACTCAAAGTGGATCAAGGACCTAGGAATTAAACCAGAGAACTTGCACTTAATAGAAGAAAAAGTAGGCCCAAATCCCCATCATGTCAGATTAGGCCCTGACTTCCTTAATAAGACTCCTATAGTGCAAGAATTTAAATAAAGAATCAATAGATGGGATGGATTCAAACTGAAAAGCTTCTCAGCAAAAGAAACAATCAGTGAGATGAAAAGAGAGCCTACATTTTGGGAGCAAATTTTTCACTACACGCACATCAAAGAGAGCACTAATCTCTAGGATATATAAAGAACACACAAAAAATGTTAACTTACACACACACACACAAAAAAAAAACCCACCTAAATAATACAATCAATAAATGGGCCAAGGAATTGAACAGATACTTCTCAGAAGATGATATACAATCAATCAACAAATGTATGAAAAAATGTTCAACATTTCTAGCAATTAGAGAAATGCAAATCAAAACTACTCTCAGATTTCATCTCACTCCAGTCAGAATAACAGCTATTAAGAATAGAAACAACAATAAATATTGACAAGCATGTGGGAAAAGGGCACATTCTTACATTGCTGGTGGGACTGCAAATTGGTACAACCAATCTGGAAAGCAGTATGGAGATTCCTTGGAAAACTGGGGATGAAACCACCATTAGACCCAGTTATCCCACTCCTCGGTCTATACCCAAAGGACCTGAAAACAACACACTACAGGGACACAGCCACATCAATGTTTATAGCAGCACAATTCACAATAGCTAAATTGTAGATCCAACCTAGATGCCCTTCAGAAGATGAGTGGATAAAGAAAAATGTGGTATATATACACAATGGAATATTACTCAGCATTAAAAGAGAATAAAATCATGGCATTTACAGGTAAATGGATGCAGTTGAAGAATATAAAGCTACGTGAAGTAAGCCAACCCCAGAAAACCAAATGCCCAATGTCTCCTCTGATATAAGGATGCTGATTCATTATGGGGATGGGTGGGGTGAGCAGGGGAGAATAGACAAACTTTAGATAGGTCAAAGGGGAGGGAGAGGACTGGGGAGGGCATGGGGGTAGGAAAGTCCATGGAATGAGATGGACATTATTACCCTATGTACATCTATGAAAACATGAGAAGTGTGATTCCACTTTGTGTTCAACCAGAGACATGAAAAATTGTGCTCTATTTGCATACTATGAATTGAATTGTATTCTGACGTCATATATTACTAATTAGAATAAATAAAATAAAATAAATAGTGTTGAGAGGAAAATCAAATAAGAAATCACAATGTATAGCATAAAATCATTTGTTTAAAATTTTAAGCATAGATTTGCACAATGCCACATTCCCAATGTAAATACACAAGAACAAAAATTAGGTACATTATATCATGTACTTGAGAGAAAAGGTGAAAAGGAAAACATTGATCACAGATGACATTGTTAAAGTAATAAGATAAAAGCAATTAAATAAGATAAAAAGCCTGGCCTTCCTTATGAGAATGACCTTCCCGCCATCTGATTATTTCAGTTCTCTGCACCTGAGAGCCTCAAATATTTAAGTAAAATAACGAAATAAAAGTAAAAGAAAAAGAAAAGTTAACTAAACCCAGTAGTGTCATAGGACAATCACTTGGTATAGGATGGGAAAGTTATCTCAAATTACTTATATTTTTCATAGGCAGCAATTGAAGTTGACAACTTATAAGTACTTCATACCCAACTGTGCAGAATATGATGTCTTGTCACCATCTCCTCCACTACTTCTATCACCTGTCATCTGCTCTTTCATTTATAATTGATTCCACCCTTGACCTATTGCAGTGTCTTCTCCTTAGGAAGGGTGGAGAGATTGATGTCAGATCACATCACACAAAATCTTCCAGTGGGTCACATCTTCTCTAGCATAAAATTCGAACACCTTAACTTGAATTTAAGACCCCAAAGTCTCCTGCCTTTTGTCTTCTACCAAGTTACCCTGCTTACCTTGCTGTATCTACAATGAACTTCTTGTTCCTCCTGAAACATGCAAAGCATGCTCCTGCCTTAGTAAACTGGCACTTGCATTCCCTGATACAACCTTCTTTCGTTAGCTGGTTCACTCCATCTCTTATTTGTGATCTTTCTTCAAATGCTACCTAATCAGAGGGCTTTCCTATCTACATAATCCAATATGGCACCCTGCCTTGTGTTCACTCTTTCCTTGTTTTGCTCTTTTTATTTCTTTTCTGTTTTCAGTGTGAGAATTGAACCCAAGGTCTCCTGCATGATAGTCCTGTACTCTACCTCTGAGCCACACCCTAGCCCCTCTTTTTATTTCTGTTTATCACCTGATGGCACTTGACATGTTGTTTATACCTACTACCCAACTTTTTCACTGGAGATATATCAAAGACTACTATACTTTCGATGGAATTTAGAACAAACTTTAAGTTCAAGTCATAACTATAAAATGAATATATTACTCTGATCAATTATCTTAATGGAATGCAATAGGTAATAACTGGATAAAATACAGCAAAAACAACACCGTATTTAGTAATATTTTGAAACTTAACACATAATTTCATATGACAAATAGCCAATGTAGACTGATTTTTGTCTCTACCTGTCCTCACACACAAGCACAATTCTTATTTTGAGTCCTTAACTCTCAATTTGATGGTATTTGGAGGGAGAGCTTTGGGAAATAAGTAGATTTTCATGAGGTCATGAGGGTGGTACCCTTATGATGGGAACACTGTTCTTTTAAGAAGAATATGAGACACCAGAGTGTTCTCTGTGTGTGAAAACACAATAAGAAAGTAGCCATCTGAATGCCAGAAAAGCATCCCACCTTCACCAGGAAATTTAACTGTCCAGCATCTTGACCTTGAACTTCCAACCTCCAGAAATGTGAGAAAATGAATTCTTCTTATTTAAACTAGGCTGTATATGGTATTTTTGTAAACTAGTCTCAGCTGACTAATAAACATCCACACCTCCTTTTCTTTTTGTTCTTTTCTTTCTATTAGGAAAATAAATGAGTCTCAGTAAACGTTAACCGTTGCCTAGAACTCCCCAACTGGGCAAAGGCACATTTTCCCCCAGGACTGCAGTTGCTGGACTCCTTGTCTTTGACCCTTTGCATTGCCAGCTGGCTATTTTCCAATGTATTTTCAAGGATTTCTCATTTTACCTTATTTTGTTCCAAATTAAAATTCTCTGAAAGGTTCATCTGTGAAAGTAGAAAATGTGTGAAACTCCAAGCATGTGGTCTCACTCCTAATGAAAGATTCAGCCTAAATAAATATAACAACCAGTAATCCTTTACACCTTCCTGATCATATTCAATTTAATGGATTTTAAAAGGGGGGGAATGTTGATCTGAAAAAAAAATAATAAAAAGACTACCAATTTCAGCAGTATTAGCCTCAAACAGCTGCAAATTAGTCATAAACAATGAGGCTTGCTATAAAGCTCTAACCTCATGCAGAAGATAAAATAAGACAGTTTTATCAATAGGAATGAATCAAGAACTTTCTTTGGGGCTAGTTTCACATGGTGAATAGCGCTCTTCGTTAAAATAAAATTATGTCAGTAAACAAACACATGGTGAAATAATTATGCTGCCTATGATGTGCACAGTCCTAGGCCTTTTATACAAAGAATAAGGAATTGCGTTATTTCATTATTTGATAATGCAACCAAAAAATGGATTTCACTGTACTCCCTTTGGAATGCAAGGATCAGACTGGTAGAAAGAACAATTTTCTGTGACCTCTTTAATACAAGCATGGCTAAACAGTTGGGACTAATTTTCTTTAGCTTCTTTCAGAATGCAGGTCTGTAGTAATGAGGGCCTGAGACGTACAGTAAATAAAAGAATCCGAATTCATCTTTCCTGCAGATTTTAAGGAAGGCTCAAGGCAGTGCATAAAAGCATATAACTTTACAACAAAAAGAGATCTGACCTATCTTCCAAAATAAAAAAAAAAATGAACACAGAATAGACATCCCATGCTCTTCATTTAATTCTCAATATAACTTTCTTCTTTGTTAGTGAACTTGCTACTTAGGTAAATCATTGCTTAAATTTACTGAATTGCATTTTCACATTTAGCCATATGGGTCTCAGAGTAAGTACCTTTTAAAAATCATAACCCTGGGTTTTTTAACTATCCATTAGTTATTTTAAATTGTTTAAGGTGGGCATAGTAAGTAAGAGATTGTATTGTGATGGATAGAGGCTACCATGGACAGAGTACAAAATATGCCCCAAGGTCTTAGCCTCTGACCTGTCAACTATTAATACAATAGTATGTAGAAAGGACCAGAGAGACACTTCAGGCCTGTTTTAGTGAACTTTTTTTTTTTTTTTTTTTTTTTTTTGTCACTGTGACCAAAAGATCTGACAAGAACAATTAGAGACTAAAAAGTATTTGGGGGCTCACAAATTCAGAGATCTCACTTTGTAGATGGCTGACTGTATTTCTCCAGACTCAAGGTAAGGCAGAATACCATGGCAGAAGGGCATGGTGGAGAAAAACAGGTGGGGACGTGGAATCAGAAAGTAGAGAGAGAGTCAGAGAGACACTCCCCTAACCATGCACAAAGTATATACCCCAAAGGCATACCCCCAATGACCTGCCTCCTCCAACCACACCCCATCTTCCTATAGTCACTAAACAAACAGATAATCTCCCTCAGCAGATTAATGCACTGATTAGTTTAAGGCTCTAGTAACCCAATCATTTCCCCTCTAAGCTTTCTTACATCATCTCACATGTGAACTTTTTGGGGACACCTCATACGTAAATCATAACAAAGCCTTAAGCCCCCAACCTGTCAGCCCTTAAAATTGAGAAGCTTTTTTTTTTCTTTCCTTTCCTCTCACATTGTTCAACAATCTTATTGCAAGGACAAGGTCACCCATTAAGGGTAGGTGTAACATAAAAGTGAGAATATTATCACCATAATGTCTCCAAGAATAAACCAAATAACTACTGATCCATATCTTTTACAAGAAAGGAATTCCTCGTAAAAATACCACAGTCATGACCAATGAGAAATACCAGATCTAAGCCCACCCCAGCAACTCCATAAAAAGTTAAAGCCCCAGTTAAAACACTGCCTCTATTTGCTTGCAATACCTAGCCTTGTCTCCTTTCTATCATTTCCATGCTGAAAAGATCTCATCTCCAGTAAGAGTATAAAATGAAAATGAAAATTTGGAACAATATGATGTGTGAAGAACGTAACTGTGCTTTTTGGTTGCACACCCCTAATACCTAAGCTCGAATGCCTTAAAGTTTCTTTGTATTGTCAGTCTTTGATAATCTCCCTCCTCCTAGCCCATACAACATCTCCAAATCCAAGGAGCTAAAAATGGAGTTAGCTGGGGTCTATCATTAGGCCTTTACTACCCAGATCCTGAATTTCTGCACCTGTGGGGCTAGAAGGTCTCATAGGAATTCTCCTGCCTCCTACTATGAGTTGCTGTAACTGGCCTTTACCGAAAAAGTGTTATTTGGGAATTGGTTTGTGTTCTCTATTTTTTATAAAACTTACAGATTCTGTGCATTTTCAATTTTCTCTTACTACAGAAGTCAGTTCTCAAAAAATTCTGGATACAGATATCTGTTTCCTGTTCTCTCCTGCTATCCACCCAGATCTAGGAGAGGGCTAAGGCAACCTTCTACTATTATAGTCAGGACTATGGGCTTTGTATTCAGACTGTCAGGTACAAATCCTGGCTCCCTTGCTCACTTGCTTGTTAACTTCTTTATGTGTTTAACTCAGCTTTGTGTTGCTGTGACCAAAAGACTGGAGAAGAACAGTTTAGAGGAGGAGAGTTAATTTGGTTCCATTTCAGAGGTTCAGTCTGGTGGCTGCCCAGACTCCTTAGCTCTGGGCCCAACGTCAAGCCCAGCATCATTGTGGAAGGGTGCAGCAGAGGAAAGTAGCTCAGGACGTGAGGGCCAGGAAGCAGAAAAAAAGCTCCAACTCATCAGGGACGATATAGAAACCCAAAAGGCGTACTCCCAGTGACCTACCTCCTCCAGCCACACCCTACCTGCCTATAGTTACCACCCAGTTACTCCCTATGAATAGATTAATCTACAGATTAAGTTACAACTCTCATAATTCAATAATTTCACCTCTGAATATTCTTGCATGGTCTCACACATGAGCTTTTGGGAGACACCTCATACCTAAACCATAACACCATGCTTCAATTTGTTCACCTCTAAAATGATGATGATGAATATTTTGAATACTGGGATTAATACAACAAATAAAATAAGTAATGATTGTAATAAAACATAAAAGAATGCCTGCAACAGAATATCTGCTTAGTAAAAGAGTAATACGTTTACTCCACCCTAAAAAGTCCTTGATTTGGAAATTTTTACTTCTGATGTATGTTAATATTTTTTCCTATATCCCTCCAAAAGTAAAATATCTGTTGTGTGATTATTAAACAAGCATCAAGGGAAAGGAAATATTAACCAAAATTCAAAATTTTATAAATGGATTCACATATCCTATGCTTCCAGATTTGCTTGTTTTATTTATATGTTGTCAAAGTTTATACCAATTTATCATTTGCTATCAAAATTGGAGGCACTTGAGCATATGAGATACAGTTCAAAGTTTGTTTATGTTCCGTCTATGGAACTTTGCCTCTAATATCAATTCAAGGGTATACTCTTTGTTTTTTCCACTAGGTTATAAAATCATCTAAAATAAATGCTAGGTTCTTCAACTTCTTAAATATCTGTCTCCAATAAGTTGGGCATCAATTATTCTTATGAGCTTTTCAAATTGGTTTATGAGAAAAGTTCAGTGAAGTAGAACTGACTACTGCCAACTTTGTATTTAATGAGAATGTATGGAGCATATTTGAAATTTGTAAATGGATTCTTCCTAAGAATTTTGACTTACACAGCCTTCTCCAGAGTTCCTCCTTCTTGAGTGAACTACCCTGAGGCAATATATCTGGTCAGTAACAAGTCACTATAGAAATAACACAATACTAAAGGAATAAAGAGCCATTTGCAATGTAAAATGAACACCAGTGAGAAGTGTGTATTTCTGTTGATGATGGATTTGGAACACCATTCACTTTTAAACACTGGAGCAACTATTTTTGGCCATAAGAATGATGTCAAAAGAGGAAAATTTGTTATAAAGGAATACTTCCAACAGTAAATGTTTATTAATCATCTATAACTTTCCAGATGCAATATCAGACATTCAAAAAGGAAGAGTAAACCAGAACACATCTCCACCTCCATAGAGATTTCAGTAGGGATGGGGAGACAAACATAATTGAGCATGATTTATCTTTTTTTCCCCTTAAATGCAGTTAACCAGTATTTATCATGTGGTCATTATGCACAAGATCTTGGTTTGGTCATTAAGGTTAAGATTCAGTTTCTTTTTGTCAAGGTATTGGTGATCTAAATAAAGAGACATAAAATCAGACAGCAACAACTGCCAATCTGATACTACTACTCTACAATCTGTCTCGGTGTGTGCTGGACACTTTGCTATATCTTTACAGTAGAATTCTTATTTATTTTGTAAGTCTGGCTTCCTGCTGTCTTGTCTGTACAGCTGGGCTCTGAGACCCGGGGGTGAACAGCTGCTGCAATTGTAACTTGCCAGATTCAAAGGGCAAGAAAGGAGTCACAGAGGCCTTCTAGCTTTTAATTATTTGAATTGTGAAGCTATCCAGATTGTATAATTCATTAAAGCATCTCACATATAAATTTTGGTCAAATAGAATGCTTAAGTTATCTTTCTTTATCATTCTCTGAGATTTCTTCCTTCAAAGTGTAGACAACTTGGTGGAGATTCTATGATGGATGACCTAAAAGCACCAATCTAAGACTCCTGTTTTATTATATGCTGTTTCTGTATTAGGTGAACCCAGGTGATTTTATAATTGAATAAATTAGGAACCATTCTCCACTGAAATTTTATCATAAGGAAATCAGACATTGGTAAGAAGAATCTAGCTAGTGAATCTAGCTAGCAACTAAGTGAATTCTTAGAGTCCAAGTGGGCCAGTGGCTGGGGGAACCCCTAGTGGACACAGCAATTGAAGAATCTGCATTCTCTTGCAAGATATTTCTTCCTCAGTCCCTCCAGGTGCTTAGAGAAAAGATTGTAAAGTCATAAGAAATTGCTCCTCCTGGTGCATACCTGGGGAATGAAAACTTTCACGCAAGGCTTTCCCTTAGTTCTCTGAAAGGAAAACCTTCATTTAAGAACTGTCATCTTTAGGGTACTGGGGAAAACTTATTGCAGTTGGGTAGAAAATAAATAAATAGACCTATTTGCAGGAGGTTAGAGATGAGAACAGACCCAGAATGAAAATGGAAGGAAAAGCAGACAGAGGAAAGAAGGTCCAAAGGTCATGATGCCTGTCTAAGACCAAGGATTAAGCACCCTAAAAGAGAACATCCTCCCCCATTGCTCTCTAGAGCTCAAATAAAAAGCAATAAGTAACCACAGATAGCAGGGGCAGTGGGGGAAGGATCAGATCTTAGGAAAAGAGGCTTTCTGAGGAACAGCCCCCAAAGACCTAAAGTTGAGTGAGGAACTGACATTTAACCAAACTAGTCCCACTGTTAAACATAAATTATTGCAAAGAACAATGCAGCGGGTGGTGGACTATATGGAAACGTCATAGCGACCCATTCAAACTGTCTTAGCTCTTAACCAGATCGACTTAAAATTCCATACTGAAGGCCTACCAGAAAGAAAAACATGCCTATATTCAGATGTGAAAAGCATTTCATAGTCTCTGTTATTCTGCGTAAGATGGCATTTCTGCCACTCAACAAAATGCTGAGGAACACAAAAGGGCAAAAACCCCACAACAGTCTCAGATGCAGATTAGACTTAGACATGAGACAGAGGTTGGAGCTATTCAACAGAGAGCTTGAAATTACCATAATTAATATGCTAAATGCTCTAATAAAAGGGTTGGCAAACTGTGGCCTCCAGGCCAGATTTAGCTGACAACATGCTTTTGTATTATCCATGAGCTAAGAATAGATTTTTAGATTTTCAAATATTTTGGGGGAAAAATATCAAAAGAATACTAATATTTCAAGCCATGTGAAAGTTAATATAAGTTTCCAAGTTCAGCAGGATAACATTTAAAAAATAGTAAAATTTCACTCTATGACTTACTATGGGCTAATACACTTTAAAACATAAAATATCTTTTAGAAATGATATTTGATCATTTCTCCATTATGTCAATATTAAAAACATTCTGTAGGCTGAAATATTTTAAATGTCTGGTACTGATGAAATAAATACCTACCAACCTAGCTAAACGCTTACTCCATCAGTTTCCACCATTTAGAACATTTTGTAAACAATTAGGGAACCCTCAAAAAAATGCTTGTAGTAACACAAATAAATGATTGAGTTGGGAGCACAAACCTATGAGTAAATAATAGATGGTACTGGGAAAACTGAGTCAGTGTCTGATAAAAATAAAATTTTATTTCTATGTTATGTTGCAAAAATGGGGGCTAACACTAAAATCTAAGAGACCAAAAATGTTAAGGAGTATCATCATTGGGTAGGGGTGGGTTCTTAAATAAAGCACAAAACCACAAGAACCTATAGAAACTATTGACTAATATACAGAGTATTCAAGGAAATATTGAAAATCATGAGACACATGGAACACACACACACACACACACACACACACACACACACACAGACACATTCACTCCTGCCCCCCCACCTCTACATATACAGACAGATCTGACAGACCTGATACTAGACAATTCAGAGTGGTGAAAATCTGAATGGCAATGTAAAGTTGGGCAGTTCTTCAGTATTAAAGAAACTATAAGGAAACAATAAGAGATAGATCGGATCAGCAATTTCCATTAAAAAAAAAAACCTAAATTATTGCAAATATTGATAAGGTAGTAGGAACTAGGAAATTTTAATGGATTTCTTGCAAGGACAGTAATGTTAAATACTTGCATGACCTGTAACCTTAGATTCTACCTCATATGAAATCAAACCTGTATTTGAAGTACAGAGATTATTTCTTTTTCTTTTGGGAACAGGTATAAAGATTTTCTCCAAACATTCACGGTGGTTGGAAAGTTGTGGACTGCCTAGGGTAATAGAAATATAAATTACATTAGATGATGGTAGATGTACCTGTGGAATAGTTCAGTAGTTAAAAAAAAATGTTAGTTTCCACCATCATAAAAATGCATTTTAAAAACATATTTTTAACAGGGAAGTCATGGATAAGAGCAAGATTTATAGTGCAATAATAGGTACATAAAATGAATACATGCATATTTAAAACAACACTGTTTTTCAAAGACACATGCACAGCCAAACTTTTATACCAAATACCTACCATATAAAGAGAACAAGAGGAGCTAAAAGATGGAAAGAAAAGTGCAACAAAAAATGAAAAGAAATGTGACGAAAGCAACAAATATCAACTAAGGTGATAGAGTGCCTGAGGCATTCAGCAAAGCTTTTTGATATCTTGTCTGTTTTGTGTCACAACCACCCCAGACCAAATTAAATCCAGTGTGGTCTTCACCTTCCAACACTAGCAGGGAATATGATCCAGTCATTTTCAAGGTGTAATTACTGTTCCTATTGATTTTACCAGACCCCATATGTACATGTGACTCCACAAAGCTTCCAGATTTCCCTCTATTTGGTGTGTCATGGTTACTGATGTATTTTAGCTTGTCACTGCTCTATCTTTCAGAGTAGAGTGTAACTTAGCCATAAAGAAGAATGAATTATGGCATTTGCTGGTAAATGAATAGAATTGGAGACTATCCTGCTAAGTGAAATAAGCCAGACCCGAAAAGTCAAAGATCGAATGATTTCTCTGCAATGTGGAAGCTAGTCCAAATAGGAAAAGGCGGGGGGGGGGGGATTTCATTAATATAGAAAATGATCAATGGAGTAGAGGAAGGCAATTGAGGAGTAAGAAGGAGGGATGGGGTAAGGGAAGAAGAGTGGAACAAATCTGATCTAACTTTCCTATGTACATGTATGAATATACCACAGTGAATCTTGCTGCTGCATTTACCCAGAAGGCACTAATTTAAAAACAAAAGCAACACTAAATAAATAACAGGAAGATCACTAGAAGAAAAGCAGTAGGGGGAGGGAGGAGGAAAGAGAAATAAAAAAGAATTACTGGGAGCTGAATTAGAGCAAATTATATTCCATGTTCTTATAATTATATCAAAATGAATTATAATGTTATGCATAACTAAATAATAAATTTTAAAAAAGAAAAAAGAGCTAAACTTTAAAAATTTTTTTGTACTGTTGCTTCTGTGCATAGATTTCAGGAACATCTGTTTTCTGTAATCCTCAGTATTGTCAGCACCTCCCTCTCCGTAAGGTTAGTTCTTTCCATCTACTTGGGTACTTGTCCATCTGTGTGCTTTCAATCAACCTCCATTGCTTGTCCTTCTGGGGTGGCTCTTAACAAAGATGGAACTAACTTTGGGGGCTATTAAGAACTGGAACTGCAGAACAGAAAAGCCCAACTGTTCTGTGAGGGAGAAAATAGTGGAGTGGAATAAAAAAGGGAGAATAGCACCATTTTGTGTAGGTATATGTTGTAACTACCAGTCCTTGGCACACATCAATGTCTTCACAGATTGGCCAAGCATAGAAATGAAGCAGGCCTCTTCATCCTGGACATCACATACCATTTATTATATTAAGAACATGTGCCAGTATGCAAGAGGGTCTGTGTACAAAGTTTTTACAAATATATTTGTCCTCAATATTATAAGACACTGTTTTTAGAATTCCGATTTGACCAACTCCAAACTAAGCAATTGCTGTACCTTATTAGACCTTTCATTGTATGGATAACTTCAATTCAGAAGCTATGCTACACAGAAAAATTTTTTGATTGCCTAGGAGTCACGCAAGGCCAGAAATGAGTTGTTTTTTTTCTAGTGCCTTTCCTATATTGTATATTTTCATGAGGAAATAATTATATCTTCCAGTTTTTCCAGATACAGCAGAAAAAAAAATTGATTCTGCCACATGGCTAACTAGGAATCAATAATATTTGATCTTAGGCAATTCACTGGTGATTTGCTCAATTAGCTCTTACAGAAGCATGCTATTCACTCTGTAGGATATAGAGTCATTTTGTATTAAGTACAATTCAAGGATAAGAGCTGAGCTTTTCTTTTCAGGGAGCATTTCTTTTCCTTATTATTACTATTATTTATAGTACTATTAAGTCACAGGATCTCAATAGTTGTCAACGATAAATTTGAATTAAATAACTTCTAGCCTTAAATTTTCTTGATACAGGTATAGGCTTTTAATTATCAGTTTCTTTATATCTACATAAAATATGACCCACATTAGCAGCACACTTAAGGAGAAGCAAGGTCAAACTAGATGCCAATCCTTTTCAATTTGACTGGTTTGGTAATAATTTATGTTTATATATCACATAGGTTTGTGCAAAAAATATTTTCTAGAACCTAGAATGGAGAGATTCATGAGCCTATCTTTAAGGAAAAACCTGTAAAAGACATTAAAATGCTTCCTATGGCTTTTCATGGGAGGATAAGAAGGCATGGGATGCTATGAACCTGTTTTCCTCAATTCAACCTGTATTTTTGCCAAGAGGCTAGAGATTAATGTCTACTGCATTACTTAATATTCCATTAAACATCATTTGAAGTTCATTAAATACGAACAATCCTGGTGCCATGAAAAGATGACAGACTTTCATTTTCACCAAGAGACATGCAAAATTGAGCAGAGCAGAATGATTCTAGTAGCTAAAAACTAGCAACTACCCCAATGTCCATTAATAAGGTAATGAATAAATAAGTAGTGATATATCTATGCATTGGCACATTATACAGCAATGAGAGTGAATAAACTACTGATACATGTAACAAAATATGAAATAATAGAGACATAGATAAGTTATGGTATTAAAAGTCAAAGCATCTAGGGCTGGGGTTGTGACTCAATCGATAGAGTGCACGCCTAGCATGTGTGAGGCACTGAGTTCGATCCTCAGCACCACATAAAAATAAAATAAAGATATTGTGTCTACCTACAACTAAAAAATAAATATTTTTTAAAAAGTCAAAGCATCTATAACTTTGTGGAAATGAAGGGCAATCATTTAGAGAGGGCATAAGTAGGGGTTGTCTTCTGGAGTGCTGGCAATATTCCCTTTTGTGACCTGTATTATGGTCATTCACCTTGTAAATAATCCCTCTGACTGTACATTCACCTTGCACACCTTCCCTATGAGCACCATATTTTTTTAAAAAGTGCTTAAACAACCCCACCTCAAAACAAGATTTTGGGAAGAAGGCATTTCTGATTTCAAATTCCGAATTAGCTTCTGTAACTTTGGGACAAGGAAATATTTTACTATTGATTTCTAGTTTTCCTCATTTGAAAATGGAATTTATTATTACTATTCAAAATTTTGTCACAGGATTTAAAAACTTCTTCTCCATGGAATTTCTAAAAAAATAAATAAAGTAAATAAAGTTAATTCCTCCCTTCTTCAACTTTTACCCATGTTATTTCATGAGAATACACTGACAGCCATGAGAAGGGAGACTGAGCATTCCTTGGGTAACAAAATGAAGGGCCCATTCTGCTGTCTTAAAAATGCTGAGATTCTAAGCCAGCATGAAAGACAATGTTCAACAATTTACCCAATAATTTGTTCCATAAACCGGTAGATGACTTTTATTGCACAATAAATTTTGCCAATCTGACAGCTCTAGCCAACAGAATGCACAAAGAAGGGACTTAGTTATAAGATTACACAGATTAAGAAATACTTGCTGAAAATTCAGCTTGATTCTGAGATGAACATTGGCCTATAGATATGGTTCATGTGTTAACATTGGTCTACTGATTGTTGAGACTTCATGAATTCATTCCCATAAATATTTTCACTCCCCAGAAAAATTTGCCTTTGTCTACCTCATATTTACATGGACATTCAGAGGCTGTTGTTCAGAACTATAATGGGTTAACATGTAAAGGGCATTAATTAATTTATTAATTCAACCAAGAATGTTTTTGATTTTATGTTTAATCACAGTTCACATTTTGTTTGGAAATAAGAATGATTGTTAATGCACATCTAAAAAGTTTCATACTCAATAAACTTGTGAGTTCAGTCACATGAACTGTCTCGGGGACTTTTTGTTTGAGTAAAACTTACAAAGCTGATATGTACCTGGGGCTTCATGCACCTTTTGAGAAGTACTTGGATGCCTCTGTGTGAAAGCTAGCACAAGGGTCATCATCACCATTATTCCACAGATAAATTAATGGACTTGCAAACACGTACAGTCCAAACATACAATGAGACTGGCATTAAAACTAAAATCTATTTTAAGTCCACACCAGCTCAACTAAGATTTATGCTGGGGAAAAAAGGAGAAAAAGGATTACAAAGTTTAAGATAGAAATATGAAATTGAATATTTATATGTGCATTTCAATTTTATTTTCCAATGAAGGAAAGCATTATTACGTTAGTAAACATTGTAAAATGTATACTCCTCAATAGACCTAATATATTGTAAAAATATTGAGGCTGTATACTAATCATATTTTTGAAAGTTTTATATTATTTGAGGTAGACATGAAAGGCATATTAAACCAAACTTCATCTGTTTTGCTTTTAGCATTATGTTTCTTGTGAGGATCATGAAATTATTGGGCTATATAATGGCTCATTAAGGAATTCCTCTATATTCCTCACACCCCCAATTATCTCCAAATAACCAGGTGGCACTGGCTAGTCAAAAATGCTTAAGAATGAAGAGATCCCATCACAAGTAGCTCATACTTACAATTGCCAAACTTTATTAGTTTATGCAATATCATTACAAAGACTATGTGACATACTTGGCAGACTCTGAAGTCAGACAGCTGAATTAATTGTACAACTGTGTTCCTCACTAACCATGAACTGTAGGCTGTTAATTTATCAGCTCATAACTTCAGTTTATGTGTCTATATACTAGGATTTATGATAGTGCATATATATATATATATATATATATATATATATATATATATATTACGATTTATGAAGGTGCCTACCTCAGAATTATTGTCAAGATTAAATGGGATAATGGATGTGAAATATTAGGTAAAAACCTCTGACATCGAGCCCACAGTTTTCTTTTAAGTACACTTGAAAAGCTGATCTTGAGATCTGGGTCAGGGTTGGTTCCATATTATTTTTATTTTATTTATTCTATTTTGAGATAAATTGAGACCTACAGAACAGTTCCACAAATAGTACTAGAGTTTTCATGTATCCTTCACCCAGTTTCTCCTAATGTTCCCATCTTCCACAGTCATAGTACAGTTATAAAATCTAGGAAATTAACACTGTAATATTATTAGCTTTAGTCTCTTATTGATTCCATCTGCTTTTTAACTAATATTTTATTTCCTGTTTTAGTTGCATTCAGAGATGTTTAATTGATATGTCTTTTTTTTTTTTTTGGTGGCCTTCAAACTATGACCTTTTCTCAGTTTTTTTTTTTTTTTTTTTTTTTTTTGTCTTTGATGACTTTGGTGCTTTTATAGAGAACAGACCGGTTATTTTATTGAGTTTCCTTCATTTGGAGTTGTCATGATTAGATTGAGGTCATGCATTATTGGGATGAGTAATACCACAAATATGATATGCTCTTCTCAGTGCGAGATGTCAGGAGGCACAATACATTGACATATCAGCATTTCCTCACATCATCCCTCTGTAGTCAGTCCAGTCTGTTGACTTGCTCTCCACCACTATTTCTTTGTTTTTTACAGAATGTCACATAAGTAGAATGGTATGATAACCAGCATTTTGGATCTTTTTTGTTCAGAAACAATCATCTGACCTTCACCCATGTTGCTAAATGCATAAGGTTTTATTCTATTTTACTGGGGAATAATATTCAATATAAGAACTGTCATGGTTTGTTCAGGGTAATCAAATATCTTCACAGATATGTGGTTGGTTTCCCATTTGGGGAGTTATGAAAAAGTTGCTACAACACTTGTGGAAAATTTTGTTCATTTCTTTTGGAAAGTTACTCAGGATAGTAATGGCTGAATCAACTAGCTGTCTCCTATTTCAACATCCACTGTCTCTCCCTCTGGAGATGGTCTGCATTCTCTCTTGAATGTGCATCTACTTTCCTAAATAAACTTCTGTCTATGCCTTTGGGAAAAAAGAAAGAAACATTCAAACCTGCCTGTTGTGTCAATAACTTTATGCATTGCCCATGACAATGTATGAATTTCCAGTTTTTCCATATTCTCACCAGTATTTCCTTGTCTTAAGAACTCTTTCCTCTTTCTTGCTCATCTGTGTTGCTCCAACTGTCAAACAAGTTAGAAAATTCAAGAAAAGTAGAAAGCTGGACACAGTGTTGCTGAAATCCCAGCAGCTCAGGAGGCTAAGGCAGGAGAGGATCACAAGTTCACAGCCAGCCTTAGCAACTTAGCGAGGCCCTATCTCAAAATAAAAATAAGTAAGTAAGTAAATAAACAAATAAATAAATGGGTGGAGGATGTGACTCAGTGGTTAATTGTCCCTGGGTTCAATTCCTGGTTCTCAAAAAACGACAACAACAAACAAACAAACAAACCAGTAAACAAAACACACCCAGAAAAGAAAAAGTAGAAAAATATACGGTATTTATTAATATTTTAATTCTGTCATTCTTTCTCAATCTTCAAGATTACTCTTTTTGCCATTTTGTTTTAGAGAACTTAAGTTAAGTCATTCTTTGGAAACAGCACTGCCTGCATCATGTTCTCTAAGGTGTTTTGTTGTTTTGTTTTTCTTCATTTTAGAGTCACTTATTGAGCCCCTCGTTCTTGAAACATACTTTCACTGATAGGCAATTTTCAGTTGACCATTGCTTTTATTTTGTTTCCTTTTTAGATCTCAGCTCTTGCAAAAAGGTTGTATTACTTTCTTCTGGTTTTCATGGTTTCTGGCATGAAATATGATCTCAGTAGAATTGTCTTTCTACTACATTTAAAATGTCATTTCTCTCACTTCTTTAAAGCATTTTATTGTCTTTAGCGTTCAGAAGTTTGACTGTGATGTGACTGTGTGAGTGAGAGTGTGAGTGTGTGAGTGAGTGTGTGTGTGCACATAGTTCCTGTCTACAGTCTATGTATCTTATTCTAATTTGTAGGCTTCAGTCTTTTAGCCAAATTAGGGGGATTTGCAGCCAAAATTTTCAGCTGCATTGAGGTGTAATTAACAAATGAAAATAGTATATATTCAAGGTATAAAACTTGATGTTTTGATAGATATTATGACATTATCACCACAATCCAGGTAGTGAACATACGTGACATCATTGTCTTTGAGCACCATTAGCTTCAGTCTCTTTTTCTGGGACTCTGATGAGGTGAATGTTGGGTTTCCCTGAGGCTCTGTTCAATTTTATCCTTAAATCTATTTTCTCTCTGAACAACACTTCCAAATGGGTAAGTGCTATTAAGATATCTTATAATTCACTAACTCCTGTATCATCATCCCTTTTTATCTTTTTATTTCATTTTCTTAAGCTTACTTTTCCAGAGATTTATACAGTTTCTCTAGCTTTCTTCCGGTTAGTTCCATCATATAGCTTTCTCCACTATTTACTTTTAACCTATCTATGTACTTAAATGGATTTCTTTCGATGAATAACATATACTTGGTTCTTTTGGTGGACCTAATTTTACATTGTCTGAAATACAACTGGAATTTTAGATCATTGAAATTTAATGTAATCTTTGATATGTTTGGGTTTAAATGTACTTTCTTTCCAGGTATTTACCATTTTTCTGAAATATACCATCTCTCTACTTGACTCTCTGTTCTTCATTCTATTTCTGTCTCACTCTTTTCCTCCCATCTCCTGAATTTATTCAGTTTTTATGATTCATCTTTACTTCCTGTGTTGGTTAGTTTATACCCCTTTTTGATATTTTTAGTGATTTTCCCCTAGGATTTACAATACCTCCCAATCAACAAGAGCCTATCTGCAAATAATATCATACTTCTTAATGTGTAGCATAAAGACTTCATATAGTCCCAGTTACTTCCTTTTACCTTCTGTTCATCATCATAAAGCATCTCACTTGTTCATGTATTAGGAAACCCAAAACATGGGCTATTTGTGTTTAGACAGTGAGTTACCTACTAGTGAATTTCACATCAGAGAAATATCATTTTATGTGCCTTCATTTATTGAGTTTACTGAGCTTTTTATATTTTATGTATAAAAGAATTCTGTCTGATATATTCCTTTTGTCTGAAAAATTCTCTTTAGTATTTTTGCACAATGGGCTTCCTGACAATGAATTTCTTAGAAAAAATTATTTTCTCTCCCCTTCATTCTTGATAGATTGTTTCTTTGTGTGTAATTTCTCAGTGGACAATTTCTTTTTCTTGTTTATTTCACTATTTCAAGGATGTGATTCCTTTGTCTTCCTGCTTGCATGGTTTCTAATGAAATGTCTACCATAAATTCATATTTTTGATCCTCCATATCTAGTGTATTTGACTACCTCAAAGTTTTTATTTTGATTTTCTCTTTATTTTTAACAGTGTGTGCATGCATGTGTGTGCGTGTGCGTGTATGTGTGTGTGTGTGTGTGTGTGTGTGTGTGTTTATATTTATGCTGCTTGAATGACTTGGATTTTTTTTAACTTCCTATTTTTAATCTTTAGTTTGTTCAAAATTTCAAATAATACTCAGTCACTATCTTTTCATATCTTCATTTAAAAATTTTTTTTGTTTGTAAAATCAGCACACTATAGTGATGCAGCCACATCAATGTTTCCAGCAGCTCAATTCACAGTAGCTAAACTATGGAACCAACCCAGATGCCCTTCAACAGATGAATGGATAAAGAAAATGTGGTACATATACACAATGGAATATTACTCAGTCTTAAATAAGAATGAAATTATGACATTTGCAGTTAAATGGATGGAGCTGGAGAATATCATACTAAGTGAATAAACCAAACTTCCAAAACCAAAGGCCGAATGTTTTCTCTGATATGCGGAGATGCAACTCTTACATCTTCCTCCTAAGTAGAATTATGAACTCAAGACAATCCCTTCTAATCTTTTTGAGGTTATATCCATTTGAACATATTATTGGCATCCTGGCAATGCATAAAGCTACTCATAACCGATGAGAAGAGTAGAGAACACTGGCTACCTCAAGCCTGGCTGCTTCTCCTGAAGGGTAGAAGATGTCAATATCCCAGACACATGTCAGTCATTCAGGCAAAGCAATTAGCCAATCACTGTCTGAAAACACTCTTGCTTCTGTCTCCATCATCTCTAGTCACTAAAATACTAATATCATCTGGAATTCTGTTTGCCTTGGCCTATAGAGAAAGTGGCTGGAGAAATTACTCATCTGAAATAGACAAATTTGCCTCACTCAAAAAACCAACAGACCCTAAATGTTAATAAAACTAAGCCAGAGCTTCCTTTCTCAAATTCAAAAATAGTTATTTATATATTTGTATCTTACCCAGATAGGCTGGAAGTTCCTTGATAAAAATAAATTTGTATTCATTTGGAGTGAATCCTTCATAGAATCTTGCACAGTGCTCACTCCAAGCGGATGTTCTAGGAATGATGGCATGCACATAACTCAATAGCTCATCTTTTACTTTGGACTTCTAGTTTGTGAGTTTGCTAATGGCAGATGTTTCTGCAGTTTTTATGAGACAGCCCCACCACAAGCATCACCACTGAGACAGTATCATGAGTATTTGTCAAACTGGAAAGAAAAAAATTGAAAAGAAAAAAAAATAATATTAACCTACCTCTGAAAACCCATACACAGCTGAAAAATGCTGTTAGAGTGACTTTAAACTTCATGGATCTGTCTGATGCAGGCTGTCTCTCTTCCACCATTCTATTTTCTCTCTTTGCTCTCTCTATTGTTCCACAAACACATGCAGATGAATCTTGTTTCCTTTATGTCCTCTCTGGTTAGGACTATCTTCCCTTAGCACTTCACAGGGCTTTTAATTCATATCATTTAGACTTTCTGTAAGATGCCTTTCATTCTCTAATTCTCTCTAAAGAGTCTATTATAATTGTATTTATTCAATGTGTTACCAATTTTTCCAACTCCTGTGCCCCTCTCAAACACTTCAGAATATTAATTTAATAATGACATGAACCATGCTTCCAAGAATTCATTGTAATGCTCTGCACATTATAGGTACTAAATAAATATTTATTCAAAGAATAAATATGTCAATATAAAAAAAATGGCCTCTGAAATTTACATAAATTAACATTGGCTAAAGTTATAATGACTGTGATGCATTTTGATTGTCCAACAATTTAGGTGGAAAAATAGCCACCAAGATATGGAAACAGGGAGAAGTTTTCACCACAGAGTAAGAGGCTCTTTACTTTGAGGACACTGTAAATCATCTTTCTATTCTCATCACAGCTTCTGACATAAACTGTATTCTGTCCCCACTGGTTCACGCCCTACTCTGTTCACTGGCACCCACAAGGAAAACGCCCCACAGACTCTTTCTCTTTGCTTTTCTGGTCCTTCACCAAGTGCAGCTTGAGTGAAGCCCAAGGGCAGCCCCTGTGGAATAAACTCTCACCTTGCATACATGCCCACGTGTGCACATCTTAACTCCCACCTATTTGTATTTTGTTCATTCCTCAGAGCAGTCGACATAAAAGTAGAAGACACTTTCTTGGGCCATCAGTATATACAGGTGTAGTCATTTGCTAGTGCTGCCATAACAAAATAGTGGTGGTTTAAACCACAGAATTTCATTTCTCGCCATTCTGGAGAATGAATCTGCTCCCAAGGTGTCCACTGGTTAGCCTTTCTCCTGGGCTTTCAGGTGGTTGCTGCTGCTGTGTTCACACACGACCTTTCCTCTCTGCACACACATCTTTGATGTCTTCCCATGTGTCCCAATACCATCTTAAAAAATAATTTTACTCTCTATATTTAAGATGTGTAGCCAGATTTTTTTTTTAAATTTTTGTTTTAGTTACTATAGTTGGACACAATAACTTTATTTTTATGTGGTGCAGAGGATCGAACCCAGCACCCTGCACATGCTAGGTGATGCTCTACCGCTGAGCCACAACCCCAGCCCCCAGATGTTTTGGTATACTCAAAAACAGTGCAGTGATCTCTACAATTAAGTAATGCTCTCTGTTTATAATGGTACCAGTGAGATTGGATTAGTGCCCATCCTAAGGTCTTCATTTTAACTTAATTACTTGGATTACCTTTAAGGAGGTAATTATCTCCCATTCCTAAATAATGTGATAATATGAGGTATCAGGGCTTCAACCTAGGAATTTGGAGGGGTGGGGATACAGATAAGTATGCATCAGTAAGAAGAGCAGTAATTTCCTCACTCTAATGGAGAACAGTGCAGTTGGTTCCATTCCCTACTTGCTGCCTCTGTAGCCATTTTGTCTTTTATATGGTCCCACACCCCATTAAGCTGATCAAAGTGGGGATCCTCATGAATTTCAAAAAGTCTTACCTTTAGAAGTTCTCTACAGGATAAGGGGAAGACAAGACAGGCATGGGATGGAATTACCTAGGACTTCAAACAGCAGCTCAGGCACACTCAGCAGGGTCTTCAATCGCCTTCCTTAAAGGATGACACTCACTGATAATTGTTAGAAAAATCCTGACTTCTCTGGCTGAAATGCCCCGAATTCAGCCTGAAGTGTGGTCATTATTTCAAGAGCCTTATTTGTGAGGTACTCTTGTGTGACTTTAATAAGGACTTTAAGGAGATGCTGCTTGCATTATGACAGCAGAGAGCTCTGGTTCAGAATCCTAGAGGAGCTGGTTTCTCTGCAACAAAGGCGGGAAGGCTTCTGGCAACTTTGTGCACATCAATGAAGTAGCTTCTGGAGATGCTATACCCAGAAAGGCAGGCTGCCCTTGGCAGATTCTTCTGCAGGTGAAGCCAGGTAGCCCTCTGACTGGCTCCACCACAGACAGTGTGTCATGAGCATCAGCAAAGATATCACTACTCTTCAGGAAGGATGGGAGACACTTTTTTATTACAACTTATCATCACATGGAATATAGGTGGTGATGCAATGTCAATTCAAGGTCAAATATACTTTGTAAGAAGAGTATTTTTTTAAAAATTTCTCTTTATATGAAATCATTAAATAATCTTCGTGAAAGTAAATGAATGAGATGCTTTTATGGTAAATGCTGAGACCGTATTAGAGGAAGTATCTTCACTTTTTACCTCTCACAGAAATAAGCTAATATTGAGGGAGTATGAACTTGTGCCACGGAGATGGGGTTTTTTGCTTTTCAAATGCTAGATTAATCAAGAGAACTATAAAACAGTGCTTTTCAAACTAACATGGTAAACTTTAAAACAGTGCTTTTCAAACTAACATGGTAAAGGGTAATTTTTTTGTGGATGACATCATTGCTTTCTTTTTATATCCAACCTAAATTAATTATTAGAAAAATGATATATATACCACATTTTCTTTATTCATTTATCTGTTGATTAACAACTAGATATCTCATGAAAATAGAAGAGAGACCAGTAAAGCAAAGGGTAAGGATTAGGAGTAAGGAGCAGAGAAAGGAGAGCCATGGCAGAATGAAGTAGACCAAATTATGCTATGTAGAGATGTAAATGTACCACAATATAGCCTAATATTATGTATAATCATAATTCACCAATAAAAATACTTTAAAAAGAAAAATGAAATAAAAATAAATAGAAATGGAATACAAATCCCATTCATTTTTATTACCAGATTATTACCAAATTTCCTAAGTCTGAAAAGCAGGCCAGGCTGAGCTACTGAGGGATCCTGAATAGCTGGTGAGGCTAGGAGTGGAGGGTTTAAAAGGCAAATTATTTTGTCACCAAAGTTTCCAATAGTATTTGTTTCTAACAATTCATGAATTTATTCTAATCAATTTCATATTTCTGTGTATTGGTAACAAATAATTCGCGTTATCAGAAAACATGGTTTTAAAAATAGATGATTTAAGTCCAGCTTCTTAAACACCAGTGTTTCAAAGAAATCTGGTCTGCAACCACTGTTTAAGTATTAAATATATGATACATGAATAACCACTTATAAAAAATTCTCTTTAAAACACAACTTAATTTTGTAATAGCAAGGTTTTGTTTTGTTTTTACATTTCATTGCAAACATGTTTAAGACACTATTATTCTTTCATTTCAGGCATTTGATCCTGTCAATTTTTTGTGATTTCAAACATCAACAAAATTTATTTTTGCTTCAGTAGGAATTCAAACACCTGATAAGTCTTTGTGCCTGTGGGTTTTTTAAGTTGTTTAGATTACATGAGAGAATGAGCAATTCTTTCAGGCTTTCATTAACTACTTAGATTAAAAGGATAACTTTAATGGAAGCATGGAAGTTTGGAAGCATGGATAGAAGGTTGGATGGATGGACAGATGGATGCTGTGTCTAGATCTTCTCGGCAAACCAGAAATTACTGCTCCTCCCCTAACCCCATGCAGCCTCCAAACTTAAACACCAGGATCAACCAGAGAAAGTCTTCTTACATGAATGAGAATTCTCTATAACCTATGTAGTTTTGACCTCCAGAATGACTCACACATGGTGTTAAGCAGTGAATTCTCACAATTTTGCACCATCGCAACAGTATAATACACTTTTCCCACAGAACTTAGATGTTGCCTATTTTTTGACATAACAGTTAAAAAATGAACTGTGCTAAGTGATCATCATTTTTAGTTTTTGAAAGCACCAAACACTGTTTTTGTAAGCTAAATGGGCCTAAAATAGATAAGAATGTGATACACTACTGTGAATAATTTTCTGCAAGAAATATATGCAGCATTGCATTTCCTGGATTAAGAGACTGTGTGAAGGTTATTGCAATGACAAAGGGTGTGCATTGCATTGCTCGCATGAATCATTCCAGTTCCTCTGATCACATTGAATTCCGTGCATATACATTAGCACATCCATACTGAAAAGCATCTGTATAGGGGAATTTTCAAAATCTCATGAATGGCATTAGTCCAGTTGAAACTGACTTATTTTCTGGCTCTTATACAAATGACAGAAAGAGCTCTCTGACTATATATATGGGCTAGGAAACTGATCAAGGCAAGTAGCAACAGCTTCAGGCCTCAGATAATTTCTGGTTTGTTTATTTTTAATTCTCTTCATTCCATCTCTCACAAGCAGTGTTTGGTCTCGGGGGACTGTTATTGAAATTTCAGATCTATCTTTGTGATTGTTGCAGTAAGAAGAAAGTCAGAGGAACGGAAAATTTTGAAGAATTGTCTCTGGCCAGTATCTAGAAAGATAGTGTGATCTATTATCTATTTTAGTTTTGTAAGATCCCAGCAAAATGCCTTTCTGTGCAAGGGAAAGGCCTTCATCTTTCCCTCTGAGCCTGTTGGATTTCCTTCATAGGATTTCTTGAGCTAGGATGCACACCTCCAGGGGGTAGGTAACATTGTGTTGCAGATGAGTAGGGGCAAAAGAGGGCCATATGTAAAGTAAAAGATAAACACTGCATATTTTCCTTCTTTCAGAGACACCATCTTTATTCTATGATGAGTAAATTTAAATGTTATTTCATATAAAAATAAGTATAGATATATTAAAGAGAATGCAAATTGCATATGCATTAAGACAGATTTAAACTTGCTTAAGCTACTAATGTACCTAGTTTTTCCTCTGGAACTGCTGAACGTATTTTCCTCCCCTGGTTCAGGTATGTGATGAAAAGATATGAATAACCCCTGCTGCAGAAAGATTCACTTCAGCACTGGTAAGATGTCCATGACCACAGATACAAAGGAACATTCTCCTGCCAACAAGCATTTGTAGACTTCAATTCCTGAAGCAATTTTTATTTCATCATCATGCTTTTGGATCTCTTGCCCTAGGATTCCAACCTCACTGTAGATGCCACCAATATAATCCTGTCCTTATCTACTCTACCTTGTGCCCTGCTTTCTTTCTTCAGACCTTTTACTATGACCTGATATCTTAGTTTGCTAGGGCTTTTATAGAAAAATACCACAGACTTGGTAGCTAAAACAATAGAAAGTACAAGGTTAAGTTGCCAAAGTTACAGGCAATTTCACAGTGAGGGCTGTCTAACTGGTTTGTATATGGCCATCTTCTTATAGAAGTTTCATGTGTGTGTGTGTGTGTGTGTGTGTGAGAGAGAGAGAGAGAGACAGAGAGAGAGAGAGAGAGAGAGAGAGAGAGAGAGAGAACCACAACTGGTCAGATTAGAGTCCCACCTCATGACCTCACTATATCTCCTAAAAATTGCTAAAGATTCTCACAATGGAGGTTAATGTTTCAACACATGGATTTTGATGGGACATGATGTTTTAGTCAGTTTCATATCACTGTGACCAAAAAAATCTGACAAGAACAATTGAGAGAAGGAAAAGTTTATTTTGGCTCACAATTTCATAAGTTCAGTATATGATTGGCTGATTCCATAGCTCTGGACCCAAGAGGAGCAGAACATCATGGTAGAAGGGCATTGCTGAGTCAAGCAGCTCAGGACATAGCAGACAGTGCTCCCCAAGTGAAAGGTTTTAGAAAGAATGCAAAATGGCAACATCAGATGATACTGCAGATGAAAATAAGGGAAGTCATGACCAGAGGTAGTCAAGCCTCAATGGTGAGTTATGGGAATATCCTCAAGATGCTTTAGTTGAACAAAATAATATTACTAACTACCTGTAGCATGTGATCTCTTTTTTGTAAATAATGTATAATAAAGCCACTAACTACACCATACATAAGCACACATATATTCACGCATGTGATAAAAATATTTTGAATGATACACCAGTAACTGTTAATCACGATTTAATCAGGAGAAAAAAAAATGGTTGATGTGATTCCCAGTGCAGATGTTCATGTTCTGTTTAAATGGTATTAACATGTACATGTACTTAATTTTTTTTTATGTTAAATAAGTAAGTAGGTCACTTGCTTTAGGGAAGTCCTCTTGGTTCAGAGAAACCCAGAAAAAGTTTCAAGTCCTTTAAAATGATTATTTGACATAAAGTTTCACCTGAGGAAATCTCTTAAGACTTGACAGAAACACTGCTCCCACACTGGTCCCAAGTCCCTTATGTGTGATGGATAGAACACAGGATCAAGTTGCATCTCCGGGGCTGGAGTCTACTTCTACCCCTGATAACAACATAAACTTCTACATTATAAGCCATGGAACATTGATTTTCTCATTTGTAGAAGAGAGATGATATCTGCCTCACAACATTCTGTGAATTTAAATGATGAAATATATGTGAAAACATTTTTCAAACCATCAGACAATGCATAGATATTCTTTAAAATGGGCGAAACTGCATCAAAACAAGACCTGATAGTACTTTAGCAATTAGTTTTTATCTTCTTGGTGGTATTTGAAATTGAACCCTTCCTATTCGGTTCTTGTCTGTAAAAGACAGCACTGGGGTCATGTATGCTTTGAAAACCCCGCAGAGAAGAAATAAAGATTGGAAGGAAGCAAGCAGGGAAAGAAACTGAAGGGTTTTCAAAAGGAGGTAGATACTATTTTTATTCTAGTCAAAGAAAAATTGGGCTAGGTTAGTCCCTTTGTATCAAATATCAATACAGGAAACCCTGGCAGATGGTTTAGCCATGTCGGGCATGTAACAAGCATTCAATACTGGTTTCTTTCAGTGAACAGATGCAAATAACTTCAGAGGAAAGTAATGGGAATAGTAAGAACCCCTTGAACATGGCATAAATTATCCAAACTTGCCATAATTACATAAGAAAGAAATTTCTGAATTGGAGTCAAGAAAAGTGAACTGGTCCCATGACTGCATCTCCCATATTTTAGATGCTCTAACTGGGGACAGAAATGATGACTATAAGGTATGGAGCCTTTAATCAGAATGGATAATTAGTCATCAAGCCAGTTAGAAAAGCAGTTCAAGATAAACAACACAATCTGCCAAAGTAAAAAAAAAAAAAAAAAAAGAATCATTTTTCTCAGCAGAGACAAGGGGGAATAGGATGGCAAATTTATTAAAATGTATTTTTTTTCCATTCCAAAGAGAAAACTGTTTTAATATATACTATTCCGTCAGATCTTCTCTCTAAGTCACTTTCTAATCTCATACAGAAATACTCCTTTCATTGAAGACAGCATAATTGATGTTCCACTTTTTCTTAATTCTTTAATATATTAAAAATGAATAAAGAAAACAGAACAATGCTTATTATGTCATTTTTGTTTATTTGAAAAATTTTAGTTATAAAACACATACAACATAAAAATGCGAAAAAATATGCACACATCTATCATACACATGTTAAAACCTATGGTAACATTTTACCTGTGTTTTTTAGTTTCTTCATTTTTGTTCTTCAAAATCAATAGGTGAAGAAAGAGGTTAATGCACTGTCTGGGGTATTCAATCCTGATTACCAAGGGAGAAATTGGAGTGCTAGCTACTTTGCAATGCAGGTAAGGAAGAGTATGTCTGAAATACAGACCTTTCAGGAGTCTATTAGTATTTGCATATCCTGTGACTAAAGTAAAAGGAAAACTACAATAATACAATCCAGATCAGATGGCCCAGAGTCTTCAGAAATGTGGTCAGCCCACCAGGCCACAAACTCTGCCCAGTTGAGGAACTCTCTGATGACAGAGAAGATGGAATAGGTAATGGAAGTGACAGTATGCATACCAGTTATGACCATATGATCAGCTGCAAAAATAAGAACTGTAATACTTATGAGCATTTCTTCTTCATTTTGTTATGAATAGGTCATGTTTGTGTGTGTATGCTAAATATGTTTCTTCCTTTCTTGTCCCCTTCTCACCTAACACAAAATATTCATAATAGTTAACTCTATACCTTAGCATTTATGTTGCAGGGTATCCAAAGAGAAGGATGAATATCACCTAAAACCTTACAAAGTATAATTTCAGTATCTTTTCATTTGAAGATTAAATATGGGTTAAGGATATGTATATGGGTAGAAAGTTGACAAATGATAGACAGCCACAGTCAGTTTTATGTTTCAACTTGGCTGGGCTATAATTCCCCATCATCCATTAAAATTCTGCCCTGTTTGTGTGCAAGGAATATTTTTTAAATGAAATAAAAACAATCAGTTAAATTTAAATAAAGGATATTCTTTTAGATATTCTGGGCCTGATTCAATCAATTGAAAGTTCTTAGGAGCACCGCTGAAGCCTCCCAGAAAAAGAGGAAATTCTTGTGGTCAATAGATTCTGCTAATGCCTAAGAGGTCCTGGTAGCCTTCAGATCTTGGGCTGTTCTAGTCAGCTCTAAGCCAATCCCTTGCAAGAACTCTTAATATCTACCTCTTCCTGTGTTTCTATGATTGAACCCAGACTGATACAATAAAAAGTAGAAAAACATAAGCTTCATTTAGTCTTATATCTGTCAAAAAATATTAGATCTAATTAAAAACTTCCCAGAGAGGCAATTATATGATGATCTATCATTAAGGGTAAATTTTGACAATCAGTTAACAAAGAAATAATGATAACCTTACATGTAAGTGCTGAGACAATAGAGGAATAGGAAATATTTAATGGAATTTACGATGCCCTAATATCCCTGACAGCAAAATAAGACAAATACATTCTAAGATAAAAATCCTTTCTCAATAACCCTCATGAAAATAAATGCAAAAAATAGTAAATGTAAAAAGGAATAGAAAAAATCCAGGTTCAGTAGCACACATCTGTGATCCCAGTGGCTTCGGAAGCTGAGGCAGGAATATCGCAAGTTCAAAGCCAGCCTCAGCAACTTAGTGAGACCCTAAGCAACTCAGCAAAATCCTGTCTCTAGATAAAATTGAAAAACAAAAAAACTTACTGTGAATATTGCTCAGTGATTAAGCATCCCTGGATTTAATCCCCGGTACAAAAAAAACAAAAAAGCATAGAAAAAGAAAATGGGCAATACATTATAGTTAGATCCATTTGTATCATGTTTATCATAGATAAGCAAATTTGATTTAACATTTGAAAATCAATCAGTATTAGTCGCTTGACTCTTGTTCATCTGCAAGTTTTCAATGACAGAATTTTGGGATGCCTCTGTGCTACCAGAGCATAGAAATCCATTCTGTGTGTCTGCCATCATGAGCTGATGAATATCCCATTCTCTGAGAGGAGACAGATTCCAAGCTTTCTATTGGAATTAACAAATTAACTTAGTAGAATAACTGAAACTGTGGGGTCATGGAAGCATTGGGTAACACTACTGCCCTGTCACTTCCAGCTCCATGATATAGGGGAGTCCAGTAATTTCTCTTAGCCAGTTTTCATTTTGAAGAAGGAAATTAATACAAGGATATATAAAGAATGGGGGGAGGGACATGTTAATAATCTAGGTCAACAGCTCACACATATAAATAGCCAATGGTACCAATGAGAAAAAAATATTTCATTTTGGTAGTTATGTTGGCATAGTAGAGGGAGTACCTGACTTGTTTAATTTCACAGTACATACTGGTTCCCAGTTCTTCATAAATAACTTGGTAGGAAAATAACCATGAGACCATCCTTAGAAGGTAAATTTACTTTTCTGGTTCTTGCCATCATCATCTTTGGAATGAGAATCATAAATTTTAATTTTACTATTCATTAAAACCTTAAGAATCCAAAATGAGGACTGAAATCATAATATGCCTTAAAAGATTTTATACTGAATTCTAAGTATCAGTGCTATCTCTATTGGTGTTTTTTTCATATTAATATTAACTACATGTCTGACTTGTCCATCAACTAGGCCTATTATAGATTTCACTATTGATCAATTAACTGGAGACCGGTTTATTTTGGACAAAATAATGGTTCAGTTTCTAGAACTGAATCCCATAAGGAGGGAGCATGTAGAGAGTGTTGCAAGGGGAGGCTAGTAAATGTTTCCATTGTGGGTTCAATTAATTAAAGGAGGTAGGCAAACAAGGTGATTTATGTCAAGTTGTACTTCCAGCATTTTTCTTTGCACAATACCCTTAACATCTACAAAGCCCGTCTTCAACTTGGGTGTGGCCTCAGCAGACCTGGAAAATAGAAGCTGCTTCTACCTGGAAGTTAAAAAATAAATGTCATATTTTACTCCCTGCAGCCTCTACTAACTAGAATATGCTTTCATCCACTTTCAATCCAGTGGGATCTGGCATAACATTATTTATTATTCAGACTCAACTTGCCTACAAGTAAAGGAGGAAAAAAAGTGATATAATTGCTGTTGAAAGAATGAGATACTAGAGTTGTTGGACCCTATAGGCTCTGGAATCATAAAGGTGTGAGTTTACTATATTTGTGACGTTGGGAAAGTCCCATAGTGTCTCTGCACTGTGTAGGCTTTATTTGGCTTACATGTGAACTTGGAAAAATAAATTCCATGTGATTATTATCATTATTAAGTGAGAAAATTAAGCTTGCATTTAGAATGAACTGTAGCATTTTTCTAAATGTTCAGTAAACGAAACAAACAGCTCAATTCATTATAACTATTATAGCCTTAAAGCAACCGTGGAAAGAAGATAGGCACTGGACTTTGGGCCATTCTGTTCTGAAACCTTATCTCCACTACTTGGGAATCATGTGATTTATAATCTTTGATGTATGATCTTTAGATTTATCTGTAAATTGGAGCTAGTTGCACCATGAGTACTAGGAAATGAAATGATATGCTAAAGAATTGTTATTCAATGAATGCTAATTTTCTTCTTGAAGATGCTGGTGGTTACATACTTTAGCATTATCTTTTACTGTTTTTTTTTTCATCACAGTGAAGTTGCTCTTTTTTTTTATTAACTTGTCAATCATTTATAACAATTGTATGTCAAGCACCATGAACGGAAGGTATAATGTAATGACAAACACACCAAAAACTTCTATGAATATCATGAAGAAGAGTAACAGAATTTTTTGCAAGCTTGTAGATGGGAAGACAATATAGTCTCAGTGATTAGAGAAAAAACCTGGTAAGTAGATAATCAAGAAAAATAAATAGGCTTTACCAAGGTCAGGAGATGACAGGCAAATGAACATGTTGCTGAAGACCAGAGAATGGAGATGGCCTGAGGGATCCAAGGACCAAGGGGGTTACCATGACTGAACCACAGAAGTGATGAGGAGAAATGGCCACGTTCGGCCTTCCAACGTTGTAGGGGCCAGGTGAAGCATCATTTTTCAAGCTACTTTTTGGAGTTTGGTCTTTGTTTTGAGAGAAATAAGAAGTTATTGAACAGAATGAAAAGAAAAAAAAATATTCTATTCTTTGCCTCGAAAATGGAATTTTTAAAATGAATTTGGCTTAAGCCGATGATAGATTGATTAATATTTGTTTTCAGAATTGGAAGTCAAATTAAGATAGGCTAAAATGCCATATCTTAATTCACAATTTCATGCATTATAATTATGAATTGGACTCAAAGTGCTGGGGGTGAAGTTATGAAAGAAAAGCCCACATCCATTGCCAATTCCAGTCCAGTTCCCAGGATGCTTGTGCTGTCTTCCCAGGAAAAAAGATACTGAGGAAAATCACTTAGCATTCTGTCAGATGCCAACAAATCATGTACCCAACACAATGGAGATTAGGAAACTTATAGAAGGGCAGCTTCATTTATTAAGGGTCTCCTTTTGCATGAAGAAGAACCAAAGACTCACTATTTTGTAAAGATTCTGTACTCACTTGCCTCCAAGTCTTCCAGGCTCATGTGTATGTGTGACAGTTGTGTAACCAAATATAAATGCATATCCAAAAGGATATACATTTGTTCAATAAAACTTAGTGTATCATCTATAGGCTAAGCCAGATGAATTGTAGAGAACTGAGGACTTAATGCACAGACATTTAATTTTCAACTTTAGCTTTGGTACTTTCAACTTATATAACTATAGTCAAATAACTTAGCTATTTCTTTTTATGTCTCCTGTGAAAAATGTATATAATCATATTTAATTTTTATATATGTGTATTGAAACTTATAGGTAGAAAGTTTCTAGGAGTTTTTGAACACCCTCAATCCCAGTCCCCCTATATTAGAATGGGGATGGTGATGCTAAGAAGAGTGAACTGACTTGTCCAGAATATACCAACAGCTTTTGAGCCCCAACTTTATCCTGTTTCCAATATATCACACTCTTTTTTTTTTTGATAAGAGTAACATGTATGTAATTGGAATTCTTTTTTAATTTTTTAATTTGTCTTAATTAGTTATATATGACGATAGAATGCATTTATGCACTTTGATATATCATACATAGATGGGATATAATTTCATTTTTCTGAGTGTACATGTTGCAAAATCATATTGTCATGTAATCACATATATACATACAGTAATAATGTCTATTTTCATTCTACTATCTTTTCTATCTCCAAATCCCTTCCTCTCCCCGCCTCCTTATTTCCCTCTATCTAATCTAAGGTAATGCTATTCTTCCAAAGTGGCCTCTGCCTTATTGTGAATAAGCATCCGCATATCAAAGAAAACATTCAGCCTTTGGTTTTGTGGAATTGACTTATTTCACTTAGCATGATATCTTCCAACTCCAACCATTTACTGGCAAATGGCATAATTTCTCTCATCTTTAAAGCTGAGTAATATTCCATTGAGTATATATACCACATTTTCTTTATCCATTCATCTTTGAGGAACACCTAGGTTGGTTCCATAGTCTAGCTATTGTGAACTGAGTTGCTATACATATTGATGTGTCTGCATCACTATAGTAAGCTGAATTTAAGTCTTTTGGGTATAAACCAAGGAATTGGATAGCTGGGTCAAATTATTAAATAAAAATGAGATAATATGACTGTTATAGGGACTTTTCTAACCTTATACCATTTATCCCTCACAATAACTCAGTGATATAATCCTCATACTAAGCATAAAGAAATGGAGGATTAAAGTTGAGGGGAAATATCCCACATTACATAACTGAAAAATGCAGTTTTAATTTGAATTTGTTTCATTTACCCTTCCCCCTTTAAGCTTCAATTACCCATCATGCCTTCTTTTACTCTTCATCTCTGCTTTTATGTCTGATTCTTTCTGCACACACATAAGAGTAATCTGGAAGAACTGCATGATTTATCCCAGGCCTCACATTTCCCTACATATTCCATATGTAGGGCGTGCTACGTATGCAGTTTACCAAAACCAAGGTTTCAAGGTTGGAATCATTAGTTTAATGCCTTCATTAAAATATGAAACAACCTCTAAGAAATAAACAAGTAGGAGTTTGGTCCAAGAAACTTAATGGACAGCTTAGGGGGAAAGAGGGTAATGAGTACAACTGGCATTTGGCTAGTACTTGTTGACACTTCACTTGTGTTCAATGGCCATCAGTCCCCATGCAGGAGGGAACTGATGAGTTTAAAATGGCAACTGACTAGAAGTGCCTGAAAGTAGAACTAACATCCCACTATTATGTCATGAAGGTGTATAAGCAGACCAAAATTCACAGTAGTACAAACTGAATCAAAAGATTACCTGTTACTAAAACTAAGAAGAAGTTTCACTAATACCAACAATAGAATAGGTTTAAGAGGAAAATAAATGGTGGTGTAAATTTGCATTTGGCATCAGAAATAAATGCTCAAGGAACAGAAAGGAGGTAGAAAGTTTTTTTTTTTTTTTTCCAAAGTCAGCCTTCCCTGAATGGAAATTTGCCCTTAGGAGCATTATTAGGAAGACCTTTTGGGAACAATACTCACAAGAGCACCAGGGAGCAGACTTAAATAGGGGGATGAATTTGTGGTTTAAGGATCAACTCTGGAGCTCAGATGGCTCCACAGAGGTGTTCCCACCCGTGAGCAGGAGCCTCTGCATCTCCTCACTGATGCCCACTGTATCCTGGATGTCCCCAGTAAAGATGCTGAAAATTTTATGAATCTTCTCCCTTCAGTGATGGACAATTCACAGTGAAGGACCTTGAGTTATCAGCAGTCACTATGCTCAACCGCTGGGAAAGTGTGTGCCTTTGATCTGAAGGGAATATCTGGGGTATGTACCACAGCATCCACCATGGTATTATCCCATTTCTAAGAGCTCCCTGACTTCAGCTATACCAAATGGAAAACTTGGGCAGAGATATTATATTTAAGGCAGAGTGGATACTCCTCTCCCCTTTTCCCATTTACCTACATGTATTCAGAGAAAAGAAAATAACAGATAGCAGAATAGTTTCAGAGAAGGGAAAACAGTGTGATAGATTCTTGGAGGCATAATCCCCAAGAGCATAGCATTTGACGGTCACGTGCAGACTCAGAATCTCCTCTGGAAACGCTGCATCATGATCGCTGAATCATTTTTGAAGTATCCACTAGTTCAGAGTTTGGACAACATCAGAATAGGAATCAGTTCATGTGCACAGAACCTTAGTGGAACAATCCTTCCAGGCAGTGGGAGTTGAGCTAGATTATACACACTCCTACTTCACCAAGTTATAGGTCTGATAATAAAATATCTAAGATCCAAATAAGAAGTACAAGAGCCATGACCAGTGTGTCTACCTGCATTGTTGGAGATCATTATGTCTGGAAAGAGGCATTCTCATTTTTCATAGAAAAGGAAGTCACTAGAACATGGAATGAGAACTTTGGCCTGGATATAAGAATAATATCTCTTAATAATGTGTCATGAAGCATGGGAAGAAAATTTAAAAAGAAAATGGAAAACCACTTTATAAGGGAGTAAATAAGCATGTAGATAAAGAGACAGGAACATGAATAGAGATATGAGAAAGAACAAAAAATACTAAATAAAAAACATTTCAAAAAACAGCCTAAGGTGTAAAAAAACAAACAAACAGCATTATGACATACATGATAAGGTTAGAAACTAATGAAGATAAACCAATCAGAAATGTAAGATGAAGTTCACAGCATAAGAATTAAAATTCATCTTGTTCCGTTGGGATTTCTAACTAGAACACATAGAAAAATCAAGCCGTATATCAGTAATTCAAACCTTAGAATTTCTTTAAAATATAAATCAAAAGAACGAAGACATTAAAAGCATTCAAATGGTAACTAGTACAAAGCACAGGTGAGAATACCATGGAACCAATGTGAGTTAGAGAAAAATCATGAAATGGGCAAAAGTCCAAAACGTAAGTGGAAGAAAGAATTTCAATGTTGGAACAGCATTGTTCCTTAAAAGACTTGACTTAGTGTTGTGAGTTAAATTGTGTGTCCCCTATTCAAATTCCTGTGCTGAAACCCTAACCCAAATACCTCAGAATGTGACTGTTTTTGAAAATAAGGTCTTTTTGGGGCTGGGGTTTGGGCTCAATGGTAGAATGTTCACCTAGCACATGGGAGGCCCTGGGTTCGATCCTCAGCACCACATAAAAATAAATAAAGATGTTGTGTCCAACTAAAAAATAAATATTAAAAAAGAAAATAAGGCCTTTTAAAAACACAATTAATAAAAAAGGCTATATGAGATGGCCCTAATCCAGTATGACTGGTGTTCTTATAAGAAGAGATTAGGACCCAGATACAGAAAAAAGAGAAGATGGTCAAAGCCCAGCCATTGAGAGAGATCTCAGGAAATTAACTCTGCTGATACCTTGTTTTCAGACTTCCAGCCTCCACAGTTGTGATAAAATAAATTTGTTTATTTAAGCTACATAGTTGTAAGAACTTGGTTATGATAGAGAAATTTTTGTAAAATACAGAGTATAAAACCCCAGAAATATGAACTTTTTTTTTCACTTTTAATGATAAATTTTAAATTCCAACACATTTCTAGCCAGAAAATTCAGGGGACTCTTGAAGGAATAAAATTAGTCTAGCTTTAGACATTTATACCACAATAATTAACATAAAAGGAAAATGTAGAAAAACTTACAATTCAAGAAGTTTTCTTAGAAACAAACAAGTATATACTCAAATATCTAAAAGCTTAAAAACATATATACTCAAGTTTTTGAGAAAATTGGTTGAAGGTAGTGGCAACTGAAGTGTTAAAATGAGAATTAAAGGTAAATATTGAAATTAATTTAAAAGAATCTTTTGCTAAATAATTATAAATAGGTTCAAAATATAAGATTTTAAAAATATTTTGGAAAAAGTTATATACAAATTTAAAATAATATTTTAATAATACTTAATAATTTGTGCCCCTGCTCTTCCTACCCCATTTTGAGTCACCCCCCTAATATCAGAGAAGACATTTGGCATTTGTTTTTTTGGGATTGGCTAACTTCACTTAGCATAATCTGCTCTAATGCCATCCATTTCCCTGCAAATGCCATGATATTATTTTTTAGTGCTGAGTAATATTCCATTGTGTATAAATGCCACATTTTTTTTATCTATTCATCCATTGAAGGGCATCTAGGTTGGCTCTACAGTCTAGCTATCATGAATTGTGCTACTATAATCATTGATGTGGCTGTGTCCCTGTAGTATGCTGTTTGTAGGTCCTTTGGGCATAGTCCGAGAAGAGGAATAGCTGGGTCAAATAGTGGTTCCATTCCCAGTATTCCAAGGAATCTCCACACTGCTTTCCAAATTGGCTGCACCAATTTTCAGTCCCACCAGCAGTGTTACCTCTAGATAGGGAAGAGGGGTGGGAGGGAAATGAAGGGAGAAGGGGAATTGCATGGATGATGGAAGGAGACCCTCATCATTATACAAAATACATGTATGAAGATGTGAATTTGGTGTCAACATATCTTGTATACAGAGATATGATAAATTGTGGTATAAAGGTGTATTAAGAATTGTAAGGCATGGGCGGGGATGTGGCTCAAGTGGTAGCGGGCTCGCCTGACATGCATGTGGCCGGGTTCGATCCTCAGTACCACATACAAACAAAGATGTTGTGCCCGCCGATAACTAAAAAAAAAATTTAAAAAAATATTAAAATTCTCTCTCTCTCTACCTCTCTCTACCTCTCTCTCTCTTAAAAAAAAAGAATTGTAAGGCAATAATAATAATAATAATAAGAGAGCTCATGTAAAAAATAAATAATTCTGTGTTAAAAAAAGAAAGAAATTCTGATAGATGGAACTCTGGATAGGGCAGAGGGGTTGAAATGGAAAGGAGGGGGCACGGGGTTAGAAATGATGGTAGAATGTGATGGTCATTATTATTCAAAGTACATGTATGAAGACACAAATTGGTGTGAATATACTTTGTATACAATCAGAGATATGAAAAATTGTGCTCTATATGTGTAATAAAAATTGGGATGTAAAAAAATACTTAATAATTTGTGTCTAAACAAAGTTTATATTAATATCAGCTAATTGAATTGGACTTACACTTTTTGAAATTATATTTCCAATTTCATTTTTTAAAATATGTGTCTATGATCATTAATTCATTTATTCAACTTGGGTTTACGAAATGCCTAACACATACCAGACATTAAGTTAGGTTCTTGGGATACAAAAAGGAATAAGAGATCAAATCTACCTAGGATAAATAGATGCTCAAGGAAGTGCAAGTTGGAGACAATCCTAAAAGTCATCGATTGATCTTTCTGTTCATTTATTTGTTTCCATATACATTGAACTAGAAATACCTCCAAATCCCAATGTTTCATTAATAAGTTCACTTTTCCTTTTTTCCAAGATTACTACTTTGTATCTTCTTCTTGCCTTAAGATACATCAACTGCTGACTTTGTAGAATGTTTTATTTATATTTAAAGAGTCAAATTCATAACATAGAAGTGAGACCTGTGAATCCTTTCCATCTTTATCCTTTTAATGTGTCTTCTCTTTACTAACGGTATATTAGTTTTCCATCAGTAAAACGAAATACCTAGGGAATTCACTTATAAAGAAGAAAGTTTTATCTTGGCTCACAGTTTTGGTGGTTCCAGTTCATGATCTATTGACTCTGTTTTTTCAGCCTGTTGTGAGGTAGAAGCACCAAGTCACAAGCATGAGGCACAACAAAACGACTCTCACCTCAGGGACAGGCAGCATAAGAAAAAGAGGTTAAACTCTGGGATCCAACAGTCCCCTTCAGAGATGCACCCCCATCTCTTAAATGTCCCTCTGTCTCCAAATACCACCACCCTGGGAACCAAGCTTTAACACATGGATATTTGATAGACACTTATGCAAATCATAGCACTTACGGAGAAGAGCAAGTGTGGTTAAGTTCATGTGCTCTGCAATAGGTCAACTTGCTTTCAAGCCCTGGCCCCCTGCTCAAGAGCTCTGTGAGTACAGAGGAGTGGCTTAACTACTGTTCCTCTATTTTGTTCACATTGAATGCAAACAGTGGTAGAAACTACTTGTCAAGTTACTTCTTGGGATTAAGTGAGTTAATATTTTTCAAGTACTTACAGCAATCCCTATCACCTAAATGCTTTAGCAAATGTTAGACATATTACTAATTCATTATTAAAAATTAAAGAAGCGTTCCTGTCCTTATATAAAGTCAACTCTTCCTCTTCTCCTCAAGACCTATTTCCAACGATGACTCTCAGGGAGATCATGCTTAAAGCTGGAAACTAAACAGGCTGTGGAAATTATTATACGTGAGTTATTATATATACACACACACACACACACACACACACACACACACATACACATATACGGGTTGTGAGATAATTGGAATAAATGAATATGACTTCTGTTGTGATGCTAAGTTGCTAAATGTCTTCCTATTTTTGTACCTCTTGTGCTTTTTATGCTTTGTTAGGGTTTGTTAAAAATATATGTGCATCATTTTCGGCTCTAAGGTTTTATCTTCTTGCTAGTATCTGATATTAAACATTTTTTTTAAAAAAAGAATAATATTGAAGATGAGGATGCAGCTTGGTAATGGAGTTCTTTTCTAGCATTCAAGATGCCAGGGATTTAATCCCTACTTCCAAAAAAAAAAAAAAGGAAAAATATGGAAATGAGCATAGATTCAAATTTTTTGGAAATCTGACATTTCACTTGTAAGAGTACATATTTTTAAAGATATATACAATTTTAGAATACACTTATTTATAAGGCCTATATAAATGAGAGGCCCTATGACTTAAGCTTTAATAGTTTACCCTTTAATATCCTCAATAATCCTAAAATGAGGATAATATTATCCCCTGAATACCAGTGAAGAGATATGCAGTAACTTGCTAGTGGCTGTTCAGGTAAAGGGCAGCCCAGCTGGAATTTGTCCCCAATTTTCCAACAGTACAGTTTGCCTCCATATTCCAGATACCAGGAGGTTAGGATCCTGGAGGTTAAACTCTTTTTTTAGCTGCCTTTTAATGCTTATACAAATCGTGACTATGATTTTCACCTGCTTTTACTTTTCCCACATTCTGATACTAGAGGTCATGTAGGGGAGGCGTCTCACTCTCTCAGTGGTCAGTATAATTAGGGAACTTACACAGTACTGAATCATATAACCTTTGTGAGGTGTTGATGACTACCTGGCAAGTATACAACCTCAAAGCCACAACAGGGCTCCTGTATCTGATCACCCCAGCCCGGAAAGCACAGGTAATCCGTGGTTCTGAGAAGGTAGTCTTAGAAGCAAGCACTGATGCATACTAACACTTTCCTCTTGACATGCGAGATCCCTGCTGCAGGGCAAGAGGCAAAGGACAATTAAATTCAGACTTCTGAATGGTGATGATGGTGAGAAGTTGGGGAGGGTGGAAATAAGTTTCCAAAAAACGTTCGGGATAGCAAAGGAACAAGAACAGGACCTGTGAATGGATGCCAAGAAAGAATCATAGTAGCATAGGATTTTGAAGAGAGTAGCATAAATCCCTTATGGTTGTCATCCACACAAGTGATGTCCTTCATGAGGCCCTGTGGCTGCACACCTCCCAAGGGCGGACACCCTGGCACACCAACACCCTGTGCTGATCTGGGAAACTTCCTGCTCTCCAGAGTTGACAGATCCTGGGCTTGCTGCAATCTCTGTGTGACTGCACTGACATTGGCATTTATTCGTCATGATCCATAGCATCATGACAAACACCTAGTTCAGGGAGCCAGTGCGTACCCTCAAGCAGCAATCTGATAGGAGGAACTTGAAAGAGTAGCATGGCTGTTTTCAGAAACTATTTTATTCCTGGATGCCATTCCTGAATGCCAAAGTCACTAATGATTTGCACTGCTCTTTGTTATTCATTCAGGCTAATGTAAACACCTTAAGGGAAGAATAGTGCCTTCCCCTTAATGTGCACCAGAAAGAGTTTTAGGAAATAGCTCTTGTGAGGTTCAGAGTGATTTAATCCTCTCTAATGCACACCATGACAGTGGGCAAAAGTCACTCAACTTCTCTGCTCTCTTTGTCTCACCTCCACATTTAAACTAAGGGGGTGAGGTTTAAGGAGGGATTCCAAATGACAAGCCTTATGTATGGCTTGCTGCTGAGTAGACTTTGTTCTTTGGGTCCCATTCCATAACCATTTGCCACCTTGCTTCTAGCCTCTTCCATTTCTTCAAGTTCCCCAGGTGCTTTTGCCTTGCTTAACAGTTTTTCGTTTTAAATGGGTCAAGAAAAGTTCATCTGTTTACAGATTTTTGATTTTTAAAAACCTTCTAGATATTGAAGTGGCTTCACTAACCTCACGTTGCCACATCGGAAAGTACTTATTTGAGATTCACATAGCTACTGTATGCTTACTATGTGTTATTGGGTTAGCAACTGGGGAGATGAATATAGTCGTAAAATATCCCTCATTTCAAAAAGTCACAGTCAAGGAAAGAAAAGCTGCATGTCATCAATGAAATGAGGGTCAAAGTGAAAGATGGCTTAAAGGAGGAAGGAGTCAGTGTCCTACTGAGCCACACTGAATTCTGAGGGAAAAGGAAACAGACGGCTGTCCTTTAATTAAAAGTTTGATTTTTTTTGGCCATGGATTCTTACTTTTAAAATATTGCATTAAAGTATTATCTTGAGCCAGGTGTGGTGGAGCACACCTATAATCCCAGCAACTAGGGAGGCAAAGGCAGGTGGAGAGCGAGTTCAAAGCCAGCAACTTAGCAAGGCCCTAGGTGATTTAGTAAGACCCTGCCTCAAAGTAAAAATTAAAAAGGGCTGAGGATGTGGCTCAGTGATTAAGAGCCCCTGGGTTCAATCCCCAGTACCAAAAAAAAAAAAAAAAAAAAAAAAATTATCTTGGTAATGCAGTTCTGATTCACCTAAGGTTTTATACATTTAACTGAAGGTGTTATGGGCTGAATTGTGTCCCTGCTAATTTCTATGTTGAAATCCTAAGCTTATTTGGCCAGAGGCCCTTTAAGAAGGAGTTTAAGGAGTTACGGTGGGTTCCTAATCCATTCCAGACATAGGGGCTGCCTGCACACCGGGGAAAGGTCATATGAGGACATAGCTGAAAGGCAGCTATCTGCAAGCCATCGACAATGACCTCAGGAGAAACCAACCCTGCCAAAAATTGATCTTAGTCTTCCAGCCTCCAGGACTATAAAAAATAAATTCTGATGTTTAAAACACCCAGTCTATGTTATTTTGTTATGATAGCCCCAACTAAAACACTAATGGTGAGAAGAGATTTCATGAAAGATATATCATTTTGAGTTTCATATTAAAGAAAAAAAGGGTATAATTAGAGAATGCAAGATAAGTCTGGGAACTTTAAGCATGGAATAGAAACAGAGAAAGTGATCTTTTGAACAGAGGTGATTATCTTTGAAGTAAACACTGAAGACCAAATTGGAGCATATGAAGTCTGACTAAACAGACCTCTGGTCAGAGATGTGCACTGCTGTGTGTTTTTATAAGGTCTGTGAGCTAATACTTTTTCAGAAACATATTTTTCCTTGTTGAAAAGTAATCAAAAGGGGGATATGTCTTGATAGGCAAAATGAAATTGATATGCATATGAAACTCAAATTTCAGTGTGCATAAATAAAAGTGTATTGGAATTTTATTTTATTGTGGCTACTTTTGTGCTACAACAGCACAGTTGAGCCCTTGTGAGGAAGATCATAGAGCCCACAAAGATTGAAGTATTAGTTCTCTGACACTTTAAAGTAAAGCTATTGTTGGTGGGGTTAGATCATTTCCCTCCTTATTTCATCTCTAACATTCATATTTATTAAGAAAGAGAGAGAGAGTATGAAGAATATTGGGAAGAGGGGTTGGGAAGAAAGGTAGGGAAACAAGAAGAAAGTACATCTCTCTTATTTCCCCAGCACACAATAAGAACGAGGCCCTTCGGGAGACCTTCATTTAAAACTGACAAAAACAAACCTCTTGCAGGTCTGGGCTGGAAGCCTGTCATCTCATAGCACCGCTGCAAAAGCATTGTGGTCAGCCATCAACTTGGATACAGCTCTTTTCTAAACCAAATAGGAGATTTTTTTGCTCAGATTGCTATAATGCAGAGCTCATTTATACGATGCATACTCCCCGTAAGCTGTCTTGGACCAAGTGCCTCATTTGCCGGCTGTAATGGAGGACTTGGAATTCCAGTGTTCATTAAAGCTCTGTGTCTCAGTTGACACCCCACAGCTGAAATCACCCATAAACAAATTTATGGGAGAATCATTAAGAGTAAATGAGTTATCACTTTGGAGGGATGTTTGAGATAAATGAAAGTGCCGCGACATCCAAATTTGAAGTAATAACAAATCTTGTATATAAATAGATCCATTTTGCCTAGAGAATAAACATGACTCAAACGTTAGTGATATGATTCTCTTAAATTAATCATTTACACAATGCAAGGGTCCCCAATCAGGTAGTGAATGTATTGTAGACTCTGAAGCCAAGTGCTTTTGCTATTCACACCACCCCCTCATATTGGATTGATCAAGATAGCTTATGCTCCACAACAGCTTTCCAGCTTCTACAGGAAACCACATCATATCCATGCCATTCTCTGCCTGTTTTATTGCCATAAAGCCTACCGCCATACTCATTTCCTCTCTTTTTTTTTCTCTCTTTTCTAATTGGTTTCAGTGATTGAACACAAAGGCTCTTAACCACTGATTCACATCCCCAGCTCTTTTTATTTCTTATTTTGAGACAGAGTCTCACTAAGTTGCTCAGGGCTCACTGAATTGCTGAGGCTGGCTTTGAACCTGTGATCCACTAGCCGTAGCCTCCAGAGCCACTGGGATCACAGGTGAGCACTACCTCACCCAGCTCACCATACTAACATGTACTCTTAAAAAGTCCTCTAGTTCCTTAATAAAAGGGTAAGATTTAGAAAGATGACTGAATCAGAAAACCTATATATAACTTTCACTTTTACCATTGTTCTGGACTGAATACTTGAGCCTCCTCAAAATTCATACATTGAAAACTTGACTCCAAATGGGATGGTGTTAGGAGGTAGAGTTTGGGAACATGATTGGACCAAGTGTGGAGCCTTCATAAATGGGGTTATTGACCTTTTCGAAGAAACCCCAGAGGATTTTTCTCACCTGTTTTTGTCATCTGTGAGGGCCAGGCCCTCACCAGATACAGAATATTCCTGAGAATTGATTATGAGCTTCTCAATCTTAAGAACTGAAGGAAATAAATATGTGTTGTTTAAGCTACCCAGTAATAATTTTTTATTACAGCAACACACACACACACACACACACACACAAAAAAAAAAAACTGATAGAGTTGTATACCAGCTCTTCTGACAAGTTAGCTAATATCCTGGGCTGACTTTTTCATAAATAAAATAAGGTTTAAAAGAACAACCTCTTCAAATTGTGAGGATCACATGAAATAACTAAGAAAATCCTCTTAGTTCAGTTCCTGGCACAGCATCAGCCGGCATGTGTTTGTTTCCTTCCACGCAGTTTTGCAAAATTTAGGCACCAAAATTAAATTAAATGATTCCTGGAGCCGATGGTAAATTCTGGAAATATAGCAGAGGTTCTCTGACTTTTAGAAAATACCTTCTTGTAATTATCATAGAAATATATCCATTTTAAATATTATGAAAAAAGGCACAGAAGAATTTGGAAGACTTAAGCACATGCATATATATTAGCATGTTAAAAATAGAGGAAAAGGGGCTGGGGTTGTAGCTCAGTGGTAGAGCCCTCCCCCAGCACAGGTGAGGCACTGGGTTCCATCCTCAGCATCACATAAAGATAAATAAAAAAGGGTATTGAGTCCGTCTAAAATATATTTTTCAAAAATAGAGAAAAGGAAATGGGGACTATTTATAATTTATTGGTTGAGGCCCAGTTTTCTAGGTCTTTTAAAGATTTTGCTGGCTATGAAGAAGAGAATGGAAAGGTGGAATAGCTGGCCACCTACTCTCCCCTTTCAGAGTCTGTGAGCCCCTCCAAATAAGACTATCTTTTTCAGAATGAGGGAGTAGAAATAGAACAACTTGTAACTTTCTGCTATTGGGGGAAGAGTATGCTTTTTTTTTTCCTTGTTTGTTTTTTCTAGCAATCTAATCCAAACCTCTCTAGTTTATTTCATCACAATACCAAGGAAATTTCACCGTCTGCCCTTTCCATACTCATATTCCTTTTCTGCAGACCACTCAATGCTTAGCTGTTTTAGAAGGAAGTAGGAGGGGCCAGACTGGTCTCTACATGTGAGCAGATACTTCTCAACTCAAAACAGCTGCCTCGTGCTGCTATTACAGACTACCAACAGACTGGGTCATTTATAAAGAACAAGTTTTTCCCACAGATCTGCAGGCTGAGAAGTCTAAGACTAAGGTGCCAGTACTCAGGGTCTGGTGAGCACCTTCTTGCTGTTCTTCACCTGTGGGAAGTTTGGAGCATAAAGAGCCTAAGTAGATTCCCTCCAGCCCTGATCTAAGACACTGACCCATTCATGAGGGAAGAATCCTCGTCTTAACCATTTCCCAAAGTCCCAACTTTAATGCCAACACAGTAGGGATTAAGTTTCAATTCATGAATCTGGGGAGGACATTCAGACCACAGCACTAGCAGAATATCAAAGAGCAGGTCTCTGTAAGTGGAAAGAACTTGGGCATCAAGTCCTGCTCTAGGTGCTCTGAAGACAGTGTAGCCATTCTCTTTCCCAAGGCCAATGCAGATGGGTTCATGTACTCTAGACTCAGCAAAATGTTAACCAATGCATAGAATTCCCACTGTCCATCCATGCACCTCCAGTTTGGCCCAGGGATAGAGGAAGAATTTCTTCTATAGAGAGTGTTTAACAACAATACAAAGATAAATAGAAAATTCTTTGTTCAACATACTTTTCAAAATCTTTTGTTGGAGAAAAATATGCTGTAAAATTCACTGTGTTCTCAGCAACTATTTTTTGCTTGGTTAATATTTTCAGAGATCCAGGTAGATGAGCAATTTACTTCCAGATAAAATCCATCATTTTCACATACAATGCATTTGCTACTGTATCCAGGGCTTTGTGCTATTTCTTTCTTTCTTTCCTTTTTTTTTTTTGGTATATTGCATTTATTCTAGATTAAAGATATTTCAAATGTTGTTCATCTTGAATACAAGGCAACTTAATAATTACTTTATGCTCAAAAGATACACTAATGAAAATTCTGCAGCAAGGATGTAGTAGGAAAGCACCTGTGGATAGTATAAATCCATAGACTTGTTTTTAATATATGCATGAGGTTCATTGTTATAAGTGCATTTGTTTTAATTTTTTCTGAAATTTAGAAAGTAAGGCAATTTTTTAAAAAATGAAATACATTTTCTTAATATAAAGTTTTCTGGGGGTGTTAAAATTTCATGGTTCTGAACCATCATGAAAAACAGCACAATCAAAGGATGATGCCAAATTGTGTGCACAGAATTGTTACCAAGATAAAATGCAACACTATGTGATTAAAAAAGAAAAGAACTAGAAAAATACCCCCAAATTATATATGTTATGAAAGACATAGCAGGGAGCTATTTTTGTATTACTCTCCATTTATGAATTTTTTCTGTCACAAGATTTTAACACTTGTATAATGAAGCAAAGATATTCTAAAGAGTAACCATGTTGGGCAGAGATAGTGAATTTTTCTCTAGGCATCAAGTCAAATAGCAGCTACTAAATAGGTGCTCTTGCCAGACCCAAAGTAAGTATGCTTAAATGCTTTTTTATGTACTGAATTATTTTTAAAAAATGAAAGAAGAAGAAGAAGAAAAGAAAACACACACTCATAGTCCTCTTTTGTAGTTGAGGTCACAGACTCTCTGCATAAGCTGCAAATATGGTAAGAAAGGGCATCAGCCAACATTCATTGTTCCTTTTATCTGGGTATTTTTCATGTTTTTGAAAGCTAACACTCCACGATTTTGCAATAGAGACCAATGGGATTTCTTTATTTGGGCTTATTACCTGTAAAGCATCATGGATCCTGAACAATGTGGGAAGGTGTGGAGGGAAAGGTAGAGGGTAGTAACTGAGATTTCTAAATTCTTAACCCTTAGTGGTATTTCTTCACATATGACTGATAACTGAAAAGATGGTAAAATTCAATGACAGCTCAAAAAAAAATACAATTCCAAAATGTCATGCAAATGTTGATATTATTATTAATAAAATAATTCATGCCTTTGTGGAATCTTTTTGTCTTTGAAGCTTTCTGTAGACTGAAATGGAGAGGGGGAAAAAAATAAAGTCAACAACGTTGAACACTTACATGTACCATGCTGTGTAAAGGCTGCACTATTTAGATGGGCTTCCTTCGGGGGAGACAAAAGTTCGATAATTATATCATAACTTACTTAGAAGAATTTTTGAAATTCTTTCCTGAAGAATGGTCTGTGCATTGCCACACATTTACATATGTAATATAAAATGCATCACTTTGTTCCTAAGTCAACATATTGACAGTGTAATTGTGAAGGAGTGGCACAACCCGGCAGCATTCTCACTCATTTAAAGGCCAAAATGTGTCTGTAATGGACAGGGAGCATGAAAGTAAGCAACCTTAGAAGGGGAAAAAGCATCAAAAGAAAAAAATATCATCATCCAGTTCATCATAGATCTGTCCCTAGGTTTTTTATTTTTCCCCTTGGTATTTTCCATATGGGAGTATTTTGAGACCAGGCTTGGGGAACCGAAAACACTTTTGTGCAGAACGGAGCAGATGCCATCCCGTGGAGCACTGTTCTTTATGCCTTACTCTCTGTGGGAAGAAAAAAATAATAGAGGCTTGAAATATCTGAGGTTGATCAAAAATCCGACCTAGATCTATGCTTTGCCTCCTGAGAGCAGGGACAGGAAAGAACACACAAGCAAAAGCATCAGTGTGTATTTTCCCACAAGGTAACTATTTAATTGAGAAAATATTCTATTTTGTGGATTAGATGGATAATCCACACAACATTTTGTTCAAGCTTCATTCTTTTACTCATCAATAGTGACACACTGAAACATCATTGTCTGGCAAGGATAGATAGATAGATAAATAGATAGATAATAGATAGAATTTTCATCAATGTTTGAGAAATAGTTTATCTTACTGTAGTTTCCAATTAAAGCAAAACAAACCTGTATGTTATGATTTAGATATGAAGTGCCCCCCCAAAACTCATGTCTGAGACAATTCAAGCATGTTCAGAGGTTGAATGATTGGATCATGAGAGGTATGACCTAATTAGTTGGTTAATTCCCTTGAATGGATTAACTGGATGTTAACTGTAGGCAGGCAGGGTGTGGCTGGCGGAAGTAGGCCACTGCAGGCATGCGTGTAAAATTTATAATTTGTCCCTGGTGAGTGGAGATCTCTCTCTGCTGCATGGCTGTCATGTTCTGAGATGCTTACCACAACATTCTGCCATGATGTTTTGCCTCACTTAGGCCCAGAGCAAGGGAATTGGCCTACTGCAAACTAAACTTCTGAAATGCTCAGCAAAATAAATGTTTCCTCTTCTAAGTTGTTTTTGTGAGGTCTTTTGGTCAGAGACACAAAGCTGGCTATCATAGTGCATATGTAAATTTTTTCTTGAGTTATTGTTTTATGTTTCATTTTGGAAGTCCCCATTCTTGCCTTTGGGAATGATTGGTGGTATTCTTTCTCCGGTCTTGTTTATTTCCTTGCCATCAGCATTAGTCATTGGATAGTTTGGGATGAAAGATTTTAATTTCTGTTCCCCCTCCTGAACCTCATCTAATTTGCAGCTGCAAAGGGAGGATATATGTATTATTTGGGCCCAGGGCATTACTAAGAATTGACAGCATAGATGGAAATGCAAAAGGCCAAAGCTCAAAGGCATTTCCCACAAATCAAAAAGGTTTTGCAAACCTGTCTTTTCAGTTCAGGTTCTTTTTGGCTTTTTAAAGTTATTTTGAGGTCTAATGTGAAAAGGTTACAGTAGACAATTTCTGGAATTATCTCTAGACTTTTATAGATAAAGTAAGATAAATATGATATTAATTTTCTTTTCTACAAAATAATTGGTGACCCATTCAGTGAAGAAAACTTGCATGGATTTCCTATAAATCTGACTCTACATTCTCTTTAAACTCTTACTTTACATCTAAAGGAAGCCATAGTATAAATCATTGAAAGATTAATCAAAATGTTATTGCTCAGCTCAATGCTTGTTTGCTTGCTAGTTGTTTAGCTAGTTTAAATAAAGATCTTCAGCTTTTGGATAGAGTATAATTCAGGATGTTTAACTCTTCACTTATACTCCAATCAAATTTTTTTAAATAAAAAATTTAAAAATACATTTATTAGGTATGTTGGATGCTGTGTATTTCTCTAAGTGATGAACAAAAGTTTACCATATTAAAATATCTATTTTTTCTCTCTCTCCCTGCCCTCTACACACACACACACAAACACACACACATACATATATATATATATATATATTTTATATATGATATATATAAAACTCTATAGATTTAGTATTTAGAGCCCATAAATACATATTTTCTCTGAATAGCATGTCTTTAGTTATTAAACTTATCAACTTAGACTTTCATATATATTCTAAACACCAACACAATGCAAAGGAAAAAAGTTTAACAATATACCATCAGTTATTCAAATTATGTATCGCTGGTTTTATTTGTAAGCCCTTAAGCCACACAAAATTCTTAACTGTGTTCTTGAGTTTATGCATCTTCTTTCAAATACTTGCTAACTAACTAAGTTCTTAGATCTGTCTTATTTATAGGGTTGACAGAGTTATAAAACTTCTGGGAACTTGACGGCTCAGATGAACCAACAGTTCTATTGAGGCAACTAAGTCCCAGATGTGACACCGTGTGTGACTGACGTCACTTGGAAAAATTTTCAGAGAGCTGTTCTGCCCTTTATCTTGTATATCTAACAATTTCTAGCATATTTAATAAAAATAAATATACTAATTCATTGTACTTACATCAAAGCCTTTCTTATAAGCTGCTTTTTAGATTAAACAGCCTAAAATCCCTATTACCTTGAGACTTAGTGGAAAGGAAAATTTCCTCACAAATTAATTGAATAATTAACTATGTACCTTATTAAGAAATGAGACTAGTTGGTCCTGTTTGCAAAAGAGAATCAGTGAAAGTAATGAGTCAAGGTCCATGAGAGCATATGGGTAAAACACGAAAATGAGTCACCTGTCGATGGCAGACTCCACTGCACTGTGTGGCCTCCCTTCATCAGAGAAATTCCACCACACATTGCTTATAAAAGCCATGCCTGATCCTCAATGCTTGAATATTTATTAAATAATTGTTAAATATTAAGATAAATGGTCTAAATATCATTATCAGAAAAACATAAACTTTGAATAAATGTATCATGTGCAAAAAGAGACTATTTTCCTCAATAAAATTTAGAATGTATAATGATTGCATGGCAGTTAGAAAATAGTATATAAGCTAAAGTTAAAATATCAGAAAAAATGAGCAAACTTTCATAATAATTGTGGCAATTTTAACTTACAAGTTTTATAATGAGTGCTAATCATTGAATGACTAAATAGAACTTTCTATATGTACAGTGAGAAATATTCTAAGACTTTCTTAAAACATGAATGCATATCAATTGTCACAGGAAAATCTCAATAAATTATAAGAACTATAAAATATGCTCTGTTAATTTCTTCTTTGTCAATTATTTTTTTTAAACTCTATGTGCTCATTTTGGATAATTTCTATTGCTCTGTCTTCTATTGAACTGTTTTTAAATTTTTCTAATATATTTGAAGTAAAAAAAATGTGGAGGAAATAGACTCTAGCTCAGAGCAATAAAACTAGGAAAGGACAGACAAAAAAAAAAAAAAAAAAAACAGAGTTATAGAAAGAAAGGAGCAAAAACTAGAAAATGTTGTTAGCCAAAGAGAAACAACTCATGTATTTATAAAACCAAGGCAGTTAAAAACAAGCTGTTGCCAGAAATATGTACAGAGAAAAGAAAACCTGAGAGCTGAATCTGAAATGAGACAGGAGATTTAGAACAGCAGGCCTGAGACTGAAGAAAACCAAACCACTGAAATAGAAGACAAATGAGGGCAGTGTCCTAGAATTTGATGGAGCTGGCTATAGAATAAGAAGGAGCGGAGAGAAGAGAGTGATGGAAGACAAATGACAGATCCAAAAGACCCAGTCTGGAGAGGCTAAATTATTTAATATCCATTCCCAGTGGAAACTCTTCAATAATGAGAGGAGAAAGAGTCCCCCTTACCATGATGATGACTATTCAATTCAAATTGACGTCTCTCTCAAGCTAAGTGGCAAAAGGCTTAAAGCATTACCAAATAAACCCAAGAATAAATTTGAAATGTTTGACATCCCAACTCCATTTAAGAATGTTCAGGATGTATAGAGAGTTAAAAAAGAAAATCAGTATGAATTTACAAAGGAAAACGTTAGCTGTACGCATGAGAATTTCTTCTGAGTCTTTTAAGTTACTAAAGTCCCATGAGTGGGAAGCTAAGTACTTTAGACCTAAATGGCTCCAGCTCAGTCACTTATGACCCTTTTTAAATTATATATAAGATTATGGGAATTAGCTAGATGATCTTAAATTCCCTTCTAGCTGTCAATGTCAAAGTCTAAAGGGAAAAAATACATGTTTATATTGATATCTACCCTAAATGAAAAAAAAGAATGTCATTTCTATCTCTAAATGGTAGCTGGTACTTGTTATGTGTTAGATATTTTTCTCATAATTTAACCTTCACATCAATTTTTAAAATTGTATGTTATATTCACCCTGCTTTACAAATATGGAAACTTAGGCCCAGAGAAGTTAAATAGTTTGGTGAAAGTCCCAGAGCTATAAGTTATCAGAGATATATCTTGTCCATGTGCCACATGACCAAAAGGCCCCTGCTTTGAGCCCTTAAGTGCCACCGCATCTCTGTGGTGAAATTTCTTAGAATTTGAACAGTATCTTGCTTCTCCCTTTGGTTCACGGTCCCAGGAGCTCTCTTTGCATGGGGCCTGGTATCTCCGATCATCATGGGTTTCTGTAGTTTTGTAGAATTGCTGAGGACTACATAGACCTGAGAAGGAGTTCCACTTGAGTAAACAATGAAGAAATCTTCAATATTTCCAATAGTTCCTCCATGATATGGATCTCCCTCAAATGACCTAGTGTTTTGTTAAGGAAATTAAAAAAAATAAATAGATCTCAAAAGTCTCCAATTGTGTCTGTATAATATTAAATAATATGAACAATCTACTGATGTTTTATGTAATTATAGATAGAGCTCTAGGTTCAAAAAGTATATGTAAGGTGCTAGTTATATAATGTTTGTCATAATTCTTTGATAAAAAATATTCAGGTGCACTACACAGAAATTGTTAGGCTTTTTTGATGAAACATTTTTATTAATGGAGCATATAAAAAGAGGTGTATCAGAACACTTGGGAAAGCTTTGAATTATCCAGTTACTCACTTATTCAAGTACTTAATATCTTTATCAGAATCTTCAAGAAAGTTGAAATGATAAAATAGGAATCTTTGACTCTTTAGGAATAATGATATAGAAATAAATTGTCAGAGAAATGGAGCTACTATTCCTGTTTTGGTTGTGACAGGAGATGAAGTATACATAGAAAAGTAATCAACATCTTTATTTTCTAGAAGACAGGAGGTGCTGATGTGGGCCACTGAGTTCGGACCTATACATTTGCTTTATCCTTTCTGACACAACCTGTTACAAATGAAGTTCAGCTTGTGTGTAAGCAGAGCAATAACAGTGACGGGAACTCCATTATGTGTAAGTCACTGGAGCATTGGTGTGAGTCTGAGTTAGGTGTGCATGTGTCGACTTCTTCATTGTGTTTCAAAATTTGCCTTCTCATCAGAGCTAGAGAGCAACCCCTGTTTATCTAGGGAATCAGGTAAGGTTAGAGCTCTTCTATGCATGCTGGATTGAAATGTTTCTTTCTCCTTCAGAGCCCAGAGCAATTTATCATAATACTGGATGTCTAATAGCACAGACCACATCATTCTGGGCTCATTCGTAATACTTGAGTAATATTAGTGATCCAGCTTCTGAAAGCAGTCTGTAATAGGTCATGCTCTCACCAACAAATCACAATTCAAAATTGGGAAAAATAGAGCAGCAAACAGCAGAATTGTACTGTTAGAAATTTATACATATTCCAAAAAGAAGTATGCTTAATAAAAGGGTTATATATGTATATGTATATATTTATGTATGTATATGTAAGGGATATATAGATAGATAGATACAAGAGTATATGTATAGTATGCATATATATATATCTTACATATATACACACATATGTACATGTGTATGTATGTATATATATAAAGCATATATACACTCACATGTATATATAAATTCATGTGTGTGCATATAAATGTATATATTGCATATGGAAATATATATAAATGTATATATTTTTTTTAAAAAGTGTATATAAATGTATATATTACATATGGAAAAACTAGCTCCTTTTTCAGGCACATTCCAAACATTGACACTCTAGTGCTTAGTATTGAGTGTTCCATTCTGATGTGTTGAACTGCAAAAAGTTACCTCAATGTTTAGCAACTTCTTCCATCAGGATATGGAGTCAATTGGAGTTGAAGCCTGTGCTTCAAGAGGCTTTGTGACCATCCATCTGACCTTTTAAGATCCTTGTGCTATTGCTGAAGGAAAATGTCCCAGACTGCTGGAGGGGGTGAGACCATTTTGAACAGAGATGACCATCACAGCTGGTGTTTTGGGACCTGCCAACCCTAAACTGACCTAGCAGCTGTCTGCAGAAGCACAAGTAAGATCTGTCCAAGATGCACTGGGCCTGGCCCAGAAAAGTTGAACTGCCTCAATGAACCCAGGACAAATTGCCAAGTTACAGAATCATGCGCTCAATATTTATTTGCTAGTCTTTTTAAGCCACAAAGTTTTGGGGCGACTTGTTAAGTAGCTCTAACTATCTAAAAGTTATATTTTTATTTCCTTTCTACTGTCATCTATTAAATATGATATTACTTTGTTTATGTATGCATTAGCAATTTCTATGCAAATATAGGACAGTTGTTTGTTTGTCTTATTCTTTGTTGCATTCCAAACACTAGGGGCTGCCATATCAAAGGGACTTATTGAAGAGTTACTGAATAAATGAACACATGATTGGATGAATAAATGTTTACAGGTAAACTCTCCAAAAGCACAGGAGTAAAAATGAGCATTTCTATCAGTTATATTAATGACTAAAATTATGTACTCTATGGTGACTCAGTGATTTTCATACATATTATTAAAGCATATATTCTATTCTTGTTTAAAATTGCTTTTCTGCCATTGCTACCTACAATAATTATTTTGCTATGTATCTAACATTTTAGAATTGGAGATGTTCATTTAAACAGCCTTGATGAAGTCTCCTTCACTTAAAAACAATTCAGTTACAGTGATACATCCGCTTTTATGTTTATTTGAATTTCCATATTCTACTAAATGTATAAAAAATAATAACATGGCATTAAATTATGAGTAAATATCCAAAGCAGGAAAATATATAATAATACCATATGCACACATATGCAATATATACATACATAACATACATATAAAATATATTGACGTAAGTAATATGTACATTTCATATATATATATACATATATATGAGTTGGTAATCACATTGCAAAATAGTGTGCATGTGGAATGCCCACAACTAGAGGAAATATATCTAATATATCTAAAATATATTCTACATGATTTCTGAGTCTTATAATTTGCTAGAATAGATTTGGTCTGTACTTTTGTTCCTAATCTTTCTGGTGACCTAAATGATATGATAAGAATAATTTTTATTAATCACAAAAAATAAAGCAGATCCATTTTTTTTTCTCTTTCTTGCTAGAAATTTGTTTTGGTTTTCAAGTTTCAGGTTCTAGTAATTGATGTGACTGGGAAGAAATCTACGACATTTAATGTAGACTGTCGAGGACATCTTTTAGTACTTTATAAAGTACTAAAAAAACTACATGAAGCCCAATTATGAGAAACTGTCTTTACATTAGTTGGAAAAGTGACATAAACTCCTTGGATGGGACCCCTGGTTACCTGCACTTCACATTTTCTTCTGCAAGACAGGAGACTGAACGTTTTGTCACTCTGCACCATCAGGTCCTGTTCCTAGTTATGTTTCCCATCATCAAATCATTTTGTAGTCCTATGTTTGCTGAATCAATTGTTCTCTCTGTCTCTCTCTGTCTCTCTCTGTCTCCTATTCTCTCTTTTCCTCTGTGTTTATGCTCTCATTGTATTTTACCACCACTTTACTAGGGGTAGGAGTTTTAAAAAGGAAGAATTAAATTTTTTGTGCCTTAGGACCCTTGCGGGTGTATAGAGGAGGAATATACCCTTGCTGGGCCTAAAGAGGAGCAATGGTTACTTTCCATGCAGAGTCCAGGGACTATTTCCTCATGGGTTTGCTCTTCATATTGGGTGTCCCAGCTTCTTATAATGAGAAAATGTTCAGATGAGTTGTATCAAAGGAACCTCCCTTATCTTGCTCTTTAATGCCATTGTCCTTTGTATCTGCTGCTTCCTCTACCTGAAATGCCTATGCTCCTGGTTACCTGGCAAATGCTTTCTCCTAAATCAAAGCCCAGGTGACATGTCACCCTTGCTTAGGTCTTCCTTCTCCACATCCAGATCAAGTCAACCATTCCTTGCTTTTCATTCCCTCAGTCCCTTGCCTGAATCAGCAAACTTAGCACAGGTTACAGCAGTATATCGCTATGCATAATGATTTATTGTGTACATTGAATTCTTGATAACAAAAGCAATATCTTATCCTGTACCTTTCCAGAACTAGCACAATTTCTGGAAATAGTTAATTAATAAATTTTTGTTTTTAGTGTAATTTTATATCATTCATCTTTAGTATCTTATTTCTAAACAGAATTGCCTAATTTTTTTAATGTTTTCTATCTCTGCCACTCTTTCTGTGCAACTTTGTATAAACTACTTAATCTTTTTGTATTTTTATCTACAAAATGTGAATAGTAATACTATCTACTTTATAATATTATGATTAAAAAAAAAACGGTGTTAAGCCAGGCACCGTGGTACAAACCTGTAATCCCAGCTGCTTGAGAGACAGAGGCAGATGTATTATTATAAAAGCAAGCCTTTCAATTTAGCCAGGCCCTAAGCAACTCAGTGAGAACTTATCTCAGAACAAAATTTTTTAAGAAAAGATTGGGGATATAGCTCAGTAATTAAGTGCCCCTGGGTTCAATTCCTAGTAGTAGTAGTACTACTACTACTACTAATAATAATAATAATAATAATAACTGACTTGATTTATAGATAATATTTTTAAAAAGTTTCTGACATGTAATGAATATTAGAATTAAGTAATAAATATCAACATCATCATCATCATTTCTGTTATGCCCTTGTCCACATTAGGTAGCATGCTTACCTCTGTCTAGCACTGACAACCCTGTGTAGTCTGGTGATATGCCCTTCACCCTCTTTGAACATGTATAGCATCAAAGTCAAGGATTTTTCATGCCATATGTATTTTCATAGCCCTAAGACTGGTGCCTAAATATTCGTTGCTCAATTAATGTTTATCAAAGGAAAGATTGAATACATGGAAAATATGCATGTTAAAGCATTGAAAGAATTTATAGAAGGGAAGACCATGTGGCCCCTTTAACAATTTCTGAAAGAGTTGACTGAAGAAGGCCTTCTTTGGGATATGTTACCCTGGCCTTTAAAAAGGAATCCAGGGTCATTATGATCAATATTTAGAAAATATTCATTTTATCTAATAGATTCTTCTCCACACTACCAACATTCAAGAGAGTGTATTATGCCACCTACATTAACTCACACATTAGTGCCACCATTACAGCTCCTTTCAGCATAACAAGGGATTCAACCTGTTGGAGTTTCCTCACTTTGCACATCTTATAAAGAAGATCAATCAGGGTACATGTTCATCTGGTGGCAGCATCCCGCAACCTCAGTCCCATACCTCACTTATCACATACCCATGATTTTGGAGAGAGGTGATGCAGTTTTGCCCAAATCTTGGCACTAAATGTGCTTCCCACTCTTCTGTGACAGGTGGCTCCCAGACAGGTAGGTTAGTAAAACTGGGCTTCCTTTCATGCTGTCAAGGAGCAGGAGCATCCTGCTGGTTGACTGCCACAGGCTCACTGTCATATTGAGCCACTCTTTTTCTTTTAATTCTCCTAACCATGAATCTGAGAGAGATTCACTCCTGTTGTGAACAAGGCTGTTGCAGGTTGGCAGAGCCCTGCTGTGGTCTGCATATCCCAATGCAATGTATTCCATCTGTGTGGGGCAGCTGCCTGCATGCTGCCATCTGACTTGGGGTAGACCAGAAAACCAGATTTCTCTCAGAGAAAGTAGGAAAGAAGCCCAGAGTCAACCATAGGTTTATACAGCTGATCTTTTTCAATCCAGTATTTCTTAAATTTTAATGAGCTTAGCATTTACCTAGAGATCCTGTAAAAATGCAGATTTAAATTCAAGGTTTGAGCCTGAGATTCTGCATTTGTAACTCCCAGTTGACACTATTGCTTCTGATCTTATGAGGGTTCTTTGAATAGCAATACTTTCATCAGCAACTTTTAGAGGCTAGCTTGTCTTCTACTTCTGCCCCTTTATGACATCTAGGTATAGTTCCCTAAATATCAGCCACAGTGTTTCCTGACCTTTCAATGATGAAGTTGAGCAAACTCATTGCCCTAATTGTTGAATTTCAAGTTCTTAAAAACACACATTGAGTTAAATTGATGAAAATAAACAGGAACCAATCAATTTAACTTACTTAATAATTAGTAAATCAATAGATCGATCAACAGATTAACCTTATCTCTATTTTCTTTTTTTTAATATTTATTTTCTAGTTTTAGTTGGACACAATATTTTTTATTTTTATGTGGTTCTTTCATTCTTGATTTAATATTTTGTGCTTGACAGAGCTTCTAGTAAGGGAATATACAGAGAAAGAAAGATGATTAATGCCATAAAATCCAATTTACTTTAATTAACAAGCCAATTAAATATTGAAGTAGGTGTTTAGGAGAAACCAAGAAGAAGAGGCACAAACTTTACTTCAAGAACTTTACAAAATTACAGGGTGAATGGACATTGATGTGAGTAGGAGGGAAGGAAGATATGTTCACAGACTATACTGGGAAATAAAGGGATGGAATATGCTGAGATAAACAAGAGTGCAAAAAGGGTTAGAGTCTTGCTACTCTAAGAGTGATCCATAAAACAGCAAGTATCACTTGGGAACTTGTTAGGAAGTGAAAGTCTGGGACTCTATTGAGAACTACTAAATCACAGTCTGGGGTAGACCAGCACTATATTCTGCCAAGCCTACCAGGTGATTGATGCACAGTAAAACTTGAGAACCACTGAGGTAGGATATGCTAAATGCTATGTTCAGCCAATGACATGGAGGCAAAGGACATCAGAGCAATGCTATCCAAAAGAAATATAATATGAGTCAAATATGAAACTTAAAATGCATTAGCACTACTTAAAAAAATTAAAAGGAAACCGTGAAATTAATTTCCTAGTTTGTTCTACTGAGGTCAGTATAGCCAAGCTGTTATCAACATGTAATCAGTATAAAATTATTAACGAGAAATTGTATTTTCATCCCCTTGGCATGAAGGTTCTGAAATACTGTGGTATTTAACACTTACAAAGCATTTGAATCTGGAGTAGTCAAATTTCAAGAGCTTAATAATCCTTCATGTGACTAGTGGCTGCCATCTAGAATAATGCATCTTTAGACCTTGTTATTTCAAGCAGAAGAACTAGACCATCAGCCTCAGAACCACCTAGAAACTGAATCAGAATCTACATGTTAACCAAATCTTCAGGTAATTTGTGTGTGCTTGTGAGTTGAGGCACACTGCCTTTGCAGGTGTTGAAGTCTTCATGATAGAAAAGTATTTCTCATCTCTCCTACATGGCGAAAGCTATCCATCAGTGCTAGCTATTTCCTTTACCCCTACTCGGTTCCTCTCAGAAATCCCAATCCTCTGTCATGTTCTTCTAGTCCTGGGCTTGGGGACCATTCTGACATCCAAGAGTTGGTGAAGTTATTAGGAAAAAACAGCACTCTGGCTGGTACAATAACAGATTATTTGAGGAATCCAAATGTGCCCAAACTCCCACATATACAGCTAGAAAACACTTGCCCTCACCTCCTTGAATATGTGTTTGGGATTACATGGGAAAGTAGCAATTATATTCAATATTTACTCTTCTGAACAGGAAAATTTACAACATAGAAGTTTCTGAAAAAAAGATAATAAAGTTGGTCTTGGATAAGCACCAAATTTCTGGAAATTTTAGTGGAAACAAACGCAACTATCTATGGAAGGATAACTCACATTGTAAAAATGAATTAATCGGTGAAGATAAGTGAGAGAAGCTGTCTTAATTAGCACCTGAATTTGTGAAATGAAGCCAGTACTATCAGCTACAAGGTTAAGTTGACCAAGAAGTGGATAACCCCAGCGAGAAGATGAGAATCTATTGCCAACTTCCTCCTTCCTTTTCGATCCAAAGCAATGGGATATGTCTCTGCTTCTCAGAAGCAAGAGGGCTTTTGGTAAAGAACTCAGTAAAAGTCTTAACCTTTTACAATGTCAATCAAAGACAATGAGTTAGTGTACCTGAGTGGTCCCATTGTTGATAGGGAATGAGACAGTGGGGAAGGAAGGGTGGTTCCTGTGAGATGAGTAGCAAAAACAAAATGTTTTATGATTCATTCATAAAATCACATTTTAGCTCCTTGTTTTATGCCCAGGGAATGTTCTCTGGGAATTGCTAGCAGGGTATGATGGAAGTGTGCTTGTCAGAATTTGGATGCTCATAAATCTGCAACACAGGCTCTGCTCCTGATGTATCTCTGTGAAGAGACCAGTTAGAAAGCAGACACATTTTGAAAGAATTATTAAAAGTAAAATTTTGGATTCTACTGTTCATACAAACTACAGGTAGCAAAACCCCTTTCAACCCCCATAGCTCTTTTTAAAAGTCACCCAGACTTCCATTAAAATTGGGTCTTTTGTTGTTGTTGTTGTTCCAGACAATGCCTTTTTAGGAAACAAGTGATTTCTGTTATTACTGCTTAACACATTCCCAAAGCTCCAGGTCTCATTTATGCAGCAAGAGTTAAATTGAATTATTTCTCATTTTTCTCCCTTAAAGGGCCTGAAGTTATACACAACTAAAACTACCTATAAGTGCTGGTCATGGTGAAAAGAACAAGTGATGAAAAAATCAAAAACACAAAACAACTTCAATTACATCCACAGAAACCAATTTCGGCCTTGGACAAGCAGGCGTATTTATTGGTCACGAAAAGGTTGCCATGTTCAGGATGCACGTCATGATTTCTCATACACATAATCTCACCAAGGTTATCTGGAGCAAAATTAATAAAAACATCTTTGAGAAATCTACTTGGCAAATGCCTCTGGTCCAGGGGCTGGGGTTTTCTTAGATTGGTAAAACCCCCAACCCACTGTGAATCCAGAATTCTAGCTGGGGTGTGAAACCAACAGTCTTTCTTCACAAGCATGGTCTTAACTGTAGCTGGCCTCTGGTCCAGGCTGTTAGACATTCCCTTGCTCCCTTTCACTCGTACCTCACACACTTGCTGTGCCTGTGGATACAGGCTTCAAACACCAGCTGTCACGTTAGACTCTGACTTGATATATCTCTCCAGCTACCAACACAGAGACAGACATTCCCCACACGTGCCCTGATTCTTACAGGGCCCTCACGTTTGCCTTACTGGTAGCCCTCCTCAAGTGCAAGCCTAGGCTGGGCATTCTTTCTAAGTCTCAACTCCTGGCAAGACCTGGGTTTTCTTCTGAATATCAGCCCAAGATATCATTCATGGACCCTATCCTTCCGTTTGTCATTAATAAAATGTATTTATATTTCAAAAAAGAGACAAACAGCCCTAGTTGATAATAAATTCCCTTTTTAAAGAGATGAGGAGAAAATAACAGAAAACCAGAACTCGGTAGTTAAAAGGCTCTGTTTGGTCAAATGTGAGAGTCCTCATAAATTTCCAGTCATTCAACAGATAAATGAATCTTCTCCACCACTTGTTGGAAGAATCAATATAAATCAGTATGTGCAGAACTACATTTTTCTCAAAGGACTTGGCCTTTGAGTAATTGGGGAAACATGTTCTCCTAAAAGGCCAGAAGCATTGAGTAGAGGGAGATCTTCCCCTAGAGTGATGTATAACAATCTCAAATGGGCCTTTTTCAGGCTATAACCCTCCCTCGTATTTCTAAAACATGCCCCTGGGGTGATGTTGTGCAGAAGTATCTCATGAAGCTAGCCTGAAAGAATTTTTTCTTTTTTCTGGCTGCTTTGCTCCAGGGAAAATGACTCATATCCTTCAAATATGTTGTGAGCTTATTTAGGTCTGACATTGTGGAATTAGAATGAGAAGACAAGGTAGATGCCAGCAGCACAAACCTCTATGGCAGTACTAGAGCATTGAACTTGTGCACCTATTTAGGAATCAGAAAACCTGAGGTGCAGGCAGGTGAAATTGGGATATTCCCATAGGAATCTGACCTTCAGCTTCCTCATCTGTAAAATGGATATATAACCCACCTCCAGGACAGAAGTGTCGATTGTGACAGAGAGTACATAGGAGGGATTTATGATAAACATAAAGTGCAGGACAAATTGTAATCATTGCTATAAGGGGGTAGAAGCATGCATGGGTATCAAGGGTAGACACTTACAACCCAGCCATTTTTTTCCCCAAGACAAAGCATTGGTGCCAAGGCATCAGGGTTTATCAGAATAAAGCAAAAATTCTCAAAAAGTCTTCAACCTTGCTGGTAAGTGTGCAGATTATAAGTTTAGATGATCCTAACAGGATCCTGTGATCACCAACCATAACCTGCAGCCAAAACAAGTCATGACACTGACATGATCAACTCACCTGAAGAGGATCTTAGAAGGAAATGGGTATGAGTCAGCCCAATCCTGGGCCCATGGCAGAAAGCAAGGGACACATTAGTAAAATAGCCGCATTTTCCTACTGGTGGGCAGACTCATGGAAGTGGGAGACAAATATAGTTGGTTAAGATCCATAGGTATAAAGATAGATTTTAATAAAAAAGAAGACTGTCACATAAAACATAATATTACATAAAATAAAAATGTATAATCTGAATTAATAAACAATTTATAAATAATGTGAAAGTGAGAAAGTAAATAAAAACTTTAATGTCAGGCTATATATATATACATATATATATTTATATTATATATATATTATTCTTAATTATAACTTGTCACCATTTTCTAGATGAGGAAACTGGGATGGTAAGCCATTTTTTAAGTGGAGGATGGGAAGAGGCTTCACACCTAGGGTTGTCTCTGAATCACACACAATGTCTTAGAAACAACATTGTTAATATCTCACCATTATCACCATTATCGTGTAAACCACAGTGTAATAAGTATCAAACTGTGAACAAAGAGCCAGTATGAGTTAGCATACCTGAGTGGTCCCTAAGAGAATGAGAAGGAGGGGTTAAGTCTTTCTGCATCTAGGAAAGTTTTACAGAAATGCTGATGTTTAAGCACCGCCTCAGAAGGAGCAGAGAATTGACTGACTGGCTCACTAAATATTCAGCAAGATGAGGAAAGTTCTTTGAGGACTGGAAGAATCATTCAAATGTCTCAGGTCCATTGAGACTGGGAGGAATGTTCAGAGACTGCAGGAAAAGGATGGCCAGGGCTGCCTTCTCCACAGACTCAGTTCTGCTGCCTTGCAGGACTCTGCACAGAAAGAGGGGATCAGCCGTGCTCATCCTCAGCTTGCACTCAGCTCACAGAGACTGAGCCCTGGCAAGGGGTTCTGGGAGGTAAGTGTCAGCCCAGCCGATCCTCGAGATACACATCAGTCTCAGGATCCAGGAAATTGACAGATGCCTCATTCAGTTCTACCAGAAGGCTCACAGGCAGACCAGGCTACAAAAGGCCAAGATCACGTGCCTCTCATTCCTCCAGTTCACAGCCACATGGAGTTGTCAAGTGCAATCCCAGGAGGGTCTGTGGTCAGAGAAGGTCCTTTGCAGAAAGCAGTTCAGGTTGCTTACAGGGATTTTGTGTCCTGTGTGCAGACTATTGTTTAATGAAAGTCATGCTGTAATAAATATGCATTAGTTCCATTAAGATGTACTCAGAGGCAGAGAAATCCCTGTACACGTGGTTGTCAGTTTTGTTCATGCCTCACAACAGGCCTGCCTTACATCAATTATAAAAGCTCCTAAATATGTAAACGGTATCTCCTCAGTTGTGGACTTCTCTCTCACCATTTAGCATGTTTTTGCTTTTTCTAAATGTTTCCACAGACATCGAAACAGTATAGATTATTCTGTTATTTCAGTTGAACATCAATGGTTCACTGTGATAGTGATGGCAAATCATATAATACATTAAAATCATAAAATTTCCCCCATGCTGATTTTGAAAATTCACAAATCTTTTTAGATGATTGTTTAAACATGATGTCTGAAATTCACTTATTTCTTTGCTTTCCTTTTATACACACACACACACACATATTATTTCACAAAGTCATTAGAAATAAATAAGACTTGAGAATCGGAAGGATTGGGAGGAAAATTCTATAAGGGAAAAACTTTAAAAAAAAAAAAAACAACTTGACCATGTGATTCAAGAGCAGTTTAATGTTAATTAAACTCCCAGGGTAAAGTTTGCTCCTTCTGTGAAGTATGAACACTACACCTATGTCTTATACCAAGGGTTGCTATGTAAATCAAATGAGATGGTACTTCTTAAACAGCAAAGAGTCAAAGAAACATAAAATGTTACAGTTAAAAGTGAAACACGGCAATTCTAAAGATTATATGGTATAGCACTACATATACACATTAAAAACACTTTGAAAAAGAGCAAAAATTACTGTTTAACATGGTAGGAGAGCCATGCATGTTCATCTTCTCTTTTGAAGTAAACTTTAGTTAGACAAAATAGAGGAATTTAACAGGATATGGTATTCCAAGAAAGTTAAAAGGGAAAGGAGAAAATAATGAAGAGAGTTCAACAACTTTTTTGAAAGTTGGAAAGCAAATAAACGACTGGAATTAAAGTTGGCAGAGTGAAGAGAGTATAAATAAAACATCTGCAGAGGGAGACACGACTGAGAAAAGGTGGCTCACCTTTGGACATGAAAACGCGTAGAAACTGGAGGATTCTTAGAGGGATCTGGACAGTGTGATTTCTGGACTACCAAATTGGCAAGCTAAAAATTGATGTCATCATGTACCCATGCCCCATCTAGGAGAAGATTACTCTCTACAAGTACAAAATGGCCCCTAGAAAACATCCCAGACAGTGATAAGTAGTGTTAATTTCCCCCCTAAACTGCAAATTGGTGCAGCCAAAATAGAAAGCAGTATGCATATTCCTTGAAAATCTGGGAATGGAACCACCATTTGACCCAGCTATCCCCCTCCTTGGTCTATACCAAAAAGACTTAAAAACAGCATACTACAGGGACACAGCCACATCTATGTTTATAGCAGCACAATTCACAAAAGCCAAACTGTGGAGCCAACCTAGATGCCCTTCAGTGAATGAATGGATTAAAAACTGTGGCATATAGACACAATGGAATTTTACTCAGCAATAAAAGAGAATAAAATCATAGCATTTGCAGGTAAATGGATTGTGCTGGAGAAGATAATGCTAAGTGAATTTAGCCAATCCCCAAAAAACAAATGCCGAATGTTTTCTCTGATATAAGGAGGCTGACTCATAGTGGGGTAAGGAGGGAGAGCATGGGAGGAATAGATGAACTCTAGATAGGGCAGAGGGGTGGGAGGGAAGGGGAGGGGGCAGGGTATTAGCAAGGATGGTGGAATGTGATGGACATCATTATCCAAAGTACATGTATGAAGACACAAATTGGTGTCAACATACTTTATATACAACCAGAGATATGAACAATTGTGCTGTATACATGTAATAAGAATTGTAATGCATTCCACTGTCATTTATTTTTAAAAAATCAATAAAAAAATAAAAGTACTAATTAAAAAATAGAATTTCCTAAATGTTGAAATCTCACATCAAGTACCTTTAAAGAGAAAATATTGGGGGGAGGGACTTCATGACCCTGCACTTGGCAATAATTCCAAAAATAAACATGTGAGACTACACCAAACCAAAAAGCTTCTGCATAGCAAAGCTCACAACAAGCATTAGAGTAAAAAGGCAACTACAGGGAACAGGGGAAGATGTTTGTGAAGCATATATTTACTCAAAGGCTAATCCCTAATATAAAGAAGGGATAACTCAATGTCCTTTCTTTTCATATCTTCTTAAAAGAAATTACTGGAGGATGTGGGCTACTGAAAACAGGTGAGTAAACATAAAAGGATGAAGAAATAGATGCAAAAAGGAGGCGACTCTGTGGCAAAGGAAAGTCTTCAGATGATAGTTTCAGGGCAGGTCTAAAGGAAAACAGTCTCTTTTGAACCAAAACTAAAGGATGTGACCTCTGAGGAGGGAGATGTTACCTCCAGGCCGCTTGATGAGTTTCAGTTTTTGACAGATTCACCAGAACATTTGAGAACAAACTTGTAGGAGGTACACCACTAAATGAATGAATAATCAAATGCTAAATCCAAGAAAATGTAAATTACATAAAAAAATAATCACTCTGGCGGAAGTGATTAAATGATATAAATTATGTCATTTATATAGAAATAACCACATTGAAAATGTGATTTAGAGGAGGGAGAGGGATTGGCAATGGTTAGGTGTGTAGTAAAGTAAATTCATGTATACCGTAAGGGGAGGTTTATAAGGTTTAAAGCTGGAAAAATTAAAAATTCAGATACAATCTCATTCTTTGCTAATAGGGAGATACATACCCGGAAAAAAAAAATACTGTTAAAAATGTATTTCTCTGTAGAACAGGATTGAAGAGGGGGAGGCAGTTTTCTCAGTCCTTTAGTGCCATTGATTTTAATAGTTATTGATGTATATAATCTGGTAAAAGAAAATAACTGAACAGTTTCTTCAGAACTAGGTTCAATTCCTTGGTGACTCAGTAGTTGGATAATGTGTTTAACTTCTCTGTAATCCAGTGTCGTCACCTATAAAATAGAGTTTCTAACACCTGTCTCACAGAGCCAATATGAAGATTGTGAAAATACCTAGAAAGCATAGCAAGACACCTGGCAATGCTGTAAATACTTAAACAAGAAGTGTTATCATTTTACCTCCTCCTACTCTTTCTTCTTCACCTTAACTAAGAACTTTCCCTGAGCAAACCAGGTTAATCATGTCCACCATGGGTGCAGCTATGCACTCTTTCTCAGTCTAACCATCAGAAGCTGTCTAGAAAATATGCAGCTGTTTCTGGAAGCTTAGTTATGGACTGACCTACTTAATTCAATAAAAAGAATTAGTGAGGGGAAAGGCACACTCATTCTTTGTTGATGGGACTGCAAATTGTTGCAACCAATCTGGAAAGTAGTGTGGCGATTCCTTAAAAAACTTGGAATGGAACCATCATTTGACCCAGCTATCCCACTCCTTGGCCTATACCCAAAGGATTTAAAAAACAGCATACTACAGTGATACAGTCACATCAATGTTTATAGCAGCACAATTCACAATAGCCATACTGTGGAACCAAACTAGATGCCCTTCAATAGATGAATGGATAAAGAAACTGTGGCATATAGACACAATGGAATATAACTCAGTCATAAAAGAGAATAAAATTATAGCATTTTCAGGTAAATGGATGGAGTTGGAGAATATCATGCAGAGCAAAGTGAGCCAATCCCCCCCAAAACCAAAGACTAAATGTTTTCTCTTATTAATGAAGCTAACTCATAATGGGGGTATGGGTGAGTATGGGATGAGTGGAGGAACTTTGGATTAGGTAAAGGGGAGGGAGGAAAGAGGATGGGGCACAGGGGTGGGAAAGATTTTGGAATGAGACAGACATCATTACCCTAGGTACATGTATAATTGCACAAATGATGTGACTCCACTTCCTGTACAATCAGAGAAGTGAAAAATTGTGCTCCATTTGTGTACAATGAATCAAAGAACATTCTGTTGTCATGCATAACTGCTTAGAACAAATAAACATAAAAAAGAAACAGTGACAAAGTACAACATTAAAGGGAAACAAGATTCCTAATATTTTCTACAGGTTATAAATTATTTCATAAAGGAAGTGATTCTCTAAAGGTCAGTGCTATCGCATATTGTCAACACATTCCACGATGCAGGAGTTATGTTAAATACTACCTTAGCTGTCTCTTTTTAGAAATACATGAAAATAGTTTTAAAAGTAAAAAGATCACTTAGTGCTTGATCATGTTACTTTTGAGCATCTAGGACACAATGATACCTAAGCTTGCTATATTTATTCAAAAGTATGTTGATGCTTCTTAGTCCAAGAAGGAATGAAATGGAAGAATCTGGAAGAAATGTTCCCACTGTAATAATGAGAGCTATTGAGAGCATGTTTATGCTGCCTGCACTCTGGTCTCTTACACATTTGGGCTTAGTTTAAGCAGTGTCAGTCTCTAACATTGCCTGGCAAAGACCCACTCCAACCCCTGAAGGAGGCCCAGGGGAAAGCTTCTCACTGTCATAGGACGCCTGATCAGGATCCTCTTTTACACTGAATGACAGCAGGAGAATAGCAGGAAGTCCCTGGAGAAAGTGCTATGTTTATCTCTGCGGCAAACACACTAACTCTTCTTTGCAGCTCACACACACATCATTTGTGATTTCTCTTCTGTCTGAATCCACTGATGTTTCTCCCAGTATGGGAGACAGAGAGCGGAAGTTAATAGTTCTATGTCATCTACAATCCCTAAGCATTGACCAGAGGACGCTGAGGCTCAATGACAAAGCTCAGCCTTTGTCCACATGTCATATTTAGGGCCTCTCTTTAATCTAATGCTAATAAAAATTTCTTGCCTGGTGGAGGAAGCTGCTGCTGTCACTCTACCAGCCTAGAGAGAGTTTCTTCTGAAACTTGCAAGACAGCCAAAATGAACTTCTTTTTTTTTTTTTTTTTTTGAAGCTATGGAAAGTTCCAGAAACTTTCTTGGGAATACACATACATATAGTCCCCTGTATCTCCTGAATTCTTCTGTAAATTCTGTGGCACCATCATCCCCCAGGGAAAGAAGTTCTTGTTTTGTTTTGTTTTGTTTTGTTTTTTTCTTTCAGTCTTGTTAAAAGAAAGGAGTTTGGAAGCCTCAAGGAGATCCAAGTTTCCAGAAACAGCTAGTCTATTTTGCAGGATTATTCAAAGAAATGCCTGAAAGTAGACATCAGTTTCAAAACAGTAATGAAGTCCTCCCTCTACATAAATTAAGAGATGGATTTCATGAGCTTTGTCTAGCCATACTTGCATAAGTGTGCAACAGGTATTATCCATATTATGGATATTCTACTCTGCACACTTCAATCATTAACAGCAGTTCGCTAATGAGCACCTACTGTATACTAGGTGCATGGCTTCAATCCATACAGCAACATGTTAAGGTTATTCCATTATGAGAGAAGCTGATATGCCTAAGGTCATGAGGCTTATATATGGCAGCACAAATTGAAACTCAGGAGAGTCTGTATTATGCATGTTCTTTTTTATTCTGATGCTTTGACATCTTGGGAACTTGTTGACACCTTAGGGCTTGCGTTCTCAGGGCTAGTGAATTCCTAGAGAGAGTAAAGAACTGGCCTACCAGTGTACCTTTCATATGCAAACCAACCAATCAAGAGCCCATAACTCAATTACCTACCTACTTTACCAGGCTTTCTTAGAGCTGCCACCTTCCTGTCTCAAGATCCCAAGGCCAGGGAGAGTTAACTAGAAACAGCCTTGTAATCCCTGAACCAGCTGAAATTATCCAGTCTAGTTATTACTAAACCTCCCTATCCTGCGTCACCCATTTCTTTCTTTAGAAGCCATATTCAGCATTTTGCCCATCTTACCCCTTGCCCCCTCTGCTCCTGTCTCATATCCTTCCCCATGTGGCATATAGGTGGCACAGCTTGCCCCCTCCTCTTGAGAATTGTGAGTAGCAAATTAACTTTGATAGCAATAGTCTTCTGATCTGTTGGTCTCAAGGTACCCAAATAATAATCAAACCTGCATTTTAAAACAAAGTCTGACTCCAAAGTCCTTCATGTCAAGGGCCTTGCTTAGAGGTCTGGTCTGTCCTAAGCACTCTGCCCATGGGGGCCTGGATTAGGGTAGGGCAAAAGGAGCAGTAGAATGCAAAATTTGAGGAAGGGCTCACTCTCAGGTTTATGCAGACTCTTAGCCTGCTCTTAAGTGGGTGCTTTTCTTGTCTCAGCCCTTCAGCCTGTACATTGGAGCAAGAAAGGCAAATGACCACATTCTGTCCTCACTATATATAAAGGAAAGAGGCAAGAATATCATTAAAAGACAATGCACTGGCTACTGTGATAGGTTTGCACTTGTGCTGGGGAGCCGTAAGCAGAGACTCTCTGCTCCCTGGATGCATGGGAGTGAGCAACAGACTAAGATGAATTCTAAGCAAAAGAGCCCCCAATGCCAGCTCCAGGTGTGGCTTGCAAAACTGTCAGATGTGCTAACACACATATAAACAAAAGTTTCTCTCTAAACACTCTAGAAACACAACAAAACTTTTTTTATTTCCAAAATCCACCAGAAACATTATTAGAATTGCATCCCATCTCTCTTTGTGATCTTCCAAACATTTAAAAGGTCAACTGTTCTACAAAGCTATATTTTATTATGGCTTTGGAGGATATCAAGAGTGTGTACTGGTTTGGGTGATAAATGACATGACTTTCCCCATCGACAGTCAACTTTAAGAACACTAAAGAATAGAATAGAACAAAACAGAACAGAATAGTTCTAATAAAATTTATACAAGTCCTCAGGTGTTATTTAGCCAGACCTATTAATTTGTAAATGTGAATACTAAGGTCCTGTGAAATTAAGCTATTTATATATGAAGGGAATAGAATAGAACCAAAGTTTCTTGACTCCAAGTTATTCTGTATTTGAAAATCTCCCCATGAGACCTCATAAACTGCATGTGTCCTTTCAAGTCCATCTCAGCATACCATAAATTTGCTGATGTTAAAAACAAAGGTGAAGGGTGCACAACCAGTAGCCGATAACTAATTTTGAATCAGTAGTAACATAAGAAGCAGATTAAAGAGTAAAAGGAAAGAAAGCAAGTCTCTCTATCTTCTCTATCATTAAGATGAAGAATTTATATATAAAAACATTTGCATTCTATTTTTACAATCATCTTTTCCTCCCTATCTCTCTCCTCTTTCCTGCATACCTAAATCTTTAAGAAATCACTCCTCTCTGGTATTTCTGTTTAGTCCTCAAAAAGCTATGGGGATCTGTTTTTGTCATGGGGCCATGACTTGAGCTATGAATTTTTCTATTGAAGTCCTAGCCAGCTGGAAGTCTCTTTCACCTAATTTTGAATATGTACACCACAGTTCTTCAACACAGCAACAATTATAGAAACAATTCAACATTGAATTTCCTCCAGCTTCAACTCAGGAAACACCTGAGGTGGCATAAAAGAATTTAGACTGTCAGATTGCTTTGTTCCTGGGTCAAGGCAACCTTTAAATTGTCAAATCACTCAAGACAGAATGGTAGACGTTAAGCAAACCACACAGAGCACAAGAGACTACATTAAACAGAGATGATAAAATAGGAAATCTGAAGTTGGCTGTCTCCAGGAGCACTCCATTGTCAGGGCCATTTTATCGGCAGTGTCGTGCACCTGTCAAACATGCTTGAGTTCTGTCTGCCCCTGTAGTACTTGCAAGTGAACCGAGGAAACCCCTACACTGGCCAACAGATGTCATTGAAACGGAAGAAAAAATATGCATGCTGGATTCTGAGGTGGAAGACACTCTAGAGAAGGTACCAGCATGATTGCACTCATAAATCATGTTGTGTGGACCACAATGCCTGGCACAGCTCCTATGGATGGTGCAATCGGAGGTCAAACACTCACACTAAGAGGAGCTAAAGGAAAGCCTATCAAGGTGGATATATTAGCCACATCAGAGGTCTAGATAATAAATCAAGGAAAAATGCCCCCTTTAGGGAGCTGGGTCTATGAGCAAGGAACAGAGTAAATTTGAGTTTATTTTACATATATATTATGCACTGAATGTTTGTGTCTTCTCATTCCCATAGCCATGTATGAAAACCCTAAACCTCAAAGTGATCATATTTGGAAACAGAAGCTCTAGGAATTAGTTCAGATTAGGTTAGGTCATGAGAGTAAGGTCCTCATAATGAAATTAGTGGCTTTGTGAGAAGAGGAAGAGAGAGAGAGAGAGAGAGAGAGAGAGAGAGAGAGAGAGAGAGAGATATTTCTCTCTACACATATTACCCAGGAAAGATTATGTGAGGATATAGTGAGAAGGTGGCTGTCTCCAAGGCAGAAAGGCCTCACGGGAAACTGAATTCACCAGTACCTAATTTGCATATGCTTTCCAGCCACCAGAACTGTGATAAAATAAATTTCTGTTGTTTAAACCACCAAGTCTATGTCATTTGGTTGTGACATCCCAGGAAGACTAAGATATTTAATACAAAGAAGCAAGGTGCTGCTCTAACAAATACTTAATAATGTGGAAACAGCTTCAGAACTGAGTATGGGTAGAGGCCGGAAGAAATTTGAGGTGCATGATAGAACTGTAGATCTCAAGGGCAAATCTGTTAAGGACTCAGATGGAAATGAGGAATATTTTATTTGTAACTGGAGGAAACATGACTTCTTTAAAATGTGCTGCACTGTTTTGTGGAAGGTGATGATTGTGGGTAATGAAATTGGGTATTTAACAGAAGAGATTGCTAAGCAAAATGTTGAAACTACAGCTTAGCACCTCCTTACTCCTGATAGCAAAATATAAAAAGAAAGATGAACAGAGTTGTTAAGCAAAAAGGAACCAGGGCTGGGGATGTGGCTGAAGCGGTAGCACACTCACCTGGCATGCGCAGGGCGCTGGGTTCGATCCTCAGCACCACATAAAAATAAAATAAAGATGTTACCAGAAATGGAATCTCTTGGCAACTTGACTTTTGAACTCCCCAGCCTCTAAGCTGTGAGAAAATGAATCTTGGTTGTATAAGTCACCCAGACTTATGGTATTTTGTTATGGCACCCAGAAGAGACTAAGACAGTAGACAGGAAATTTTCTATCATCAGTCTGGAGATAATTAGAATACCTCTTGTAATTCTTGGCATTACATTCAGGAACAATGGACCTGGAAGAAGATCAAGAGAATTTCTGGAAGGAAAAGCCACAGTTGTTAGAAAGGTTCTACAAAAAATAAGAGAGTGAGAGGGTTTGAGTCTCTACTATCCACCAACAAGGTAAGAATAGCTAAAGTTTCATTGAGAATTTCTGGTAAATATTTGGTGTGAGAGACCCAGAACAATGTCTACTTGTTGAATGTGCTGCAAGTGGTTTTGTGAGATTGGAAGCCTGCAGTCAATTTAGGTAGAATAGATGAAATATGGGGAAGGGCATCTCTGTCTCCAGGCCAATGGATGTAGAGCAACTATGGACTATGCTGCTCCCAGAACCGATTTTTAAGAGTGGATGTATTCCGTTTGTGTTGGCAGAGTCTGGATAGAGAGAATTCTGCGGCCATTTTAGACCACAGAGGTAAAATGGCTGCTAAGGAGTTTTAATGTATGGATTTTATTCAAGAAGATGAAATGACTCATGATGTAATTTTAGAGAAGAAGACTTGAAAATGGAGGTGTTAAAGCTAAGTACAAGAAGCATGTGAAGAAAAATTCTGCTTTGCACTTAAGAGTCTTACTTGACTTAGGTCCAGGGATGGTGGTACCCCATTTGTACCCCATTTATCCCTTCTCAAATAAAATCTCAGAGACTGAGGTCCTACAAAGCAGAGATGGACTAACCAATCTGATTGTGCTGGGCAAGCATATGTGCACTAGTGAGGTGGTCTCAGTTTTTCCTTTGGCTTTGTCAGTTCAGGAACCTCTGAGGACCTGTGAACTTGGTACACCAAGTCTGGCATTTCAGTATCTGCACTACAGTTCTGTCTCAGGTCAATTGCCCATCTTCAACCCTTATCTACAGCCCAGTGTCTATGATTTTCAACACCTACTTCAAAAAGGTCTCTCTAATTACCTAGGCAGATTTCCTTGTTTCCTCTAATTCTGACAAATGAGCTTCTGCTTGGCTCTATCCATTCATTTCAGCATGTGTGATAAATAGCCAGCCTGGACAATGTGCATGGATATGGTGCCATTAGGTATTCCAGTAGACAATGTCAGATCTGCATTTATGTTTTTTGCTCTTTGACTACAGTGTGTTATAATCTGTGTTAAATTTGTATAATAACCAGCCTGGTTTTTCTTATGCTGATTGCACTGAATAATTATTTAGAAGATCTAACTTAACACAGGAAAAAAAAAAAAAACCTAGATTGCCAGACAAAATTACTGGGTTTATATATAAGACAAATACAAATGAATCTGTGGGCAAATACTTTGTTAAGTCTTGCAAAATACATGGGGAGCAGTGACGGACTAAATTGGTCCTTAAGTGTAATTTCTGAGAATCTCTCCATTTAACAAAAATTATTTCTGAGAAGCTTATTTTCTGCCTTTATTTCAAGCCTATGAAACTCATAGAAATTACTCTTATTTATTTTCTTTAAAAAATGAAAAGCATCAACATGACCAAAATCATAAAATGCAAGGAAGTATTAACTCCCTCTGTGTTTATCTATTTCTTCCCATTCAGTGCTTCGCTGCACATAGACAACAGCTTTCACCTTTTCTATTCATAGATGTTTTTAGGACTATACATGCCTGTACTATTCTTTAATTTGTACATTTTAGGAAAGTATTTCTAAACTTCTTGTTCAAGATAAGTTTCACATTCATATGCCAATTCATTTTTCTTATCCTCCCCCACCCCAACATTCGGTTCTATGTCTATCTGAGCTCCATTTCAGCTGTCTTTATTAAATTAAATAATAGACCCAACTTCTCTTTTTTATTTCATTAATCTGGGTGCTATATCTGGAATACTCATAAGAAGATAATATTTGTACACTCATCATGCTCCTTCATTGCCTGCTTCTGGTAGCTCCTGTTTTGCTTTGTCATTGCCAAGGTAGCTGGCTTTTCTCTTCTGAAACTTTAATTATGTGTCCCTTACTTTGTTAGTGGATGTACCCCATTACCTGTACATCAATAAGAGTCTATGACCTGAGTCAGAAGTTCTGAGCAGTCAGGCAAGTTTTCTCATTTCAAAGCTCTGTGGCACTAGGCACAGGACAGGTTCTTTCTAGACCTGCCCTCTTTTTATGATAGCCTCCATCCAGATTTGGCTGTTCCTGCCTATTAAGTTAAAAATTTTAAATTCAGTACCTTAATCACTATAATTGTATTTTAAACACATAACAATTACAGAAAGCTAGGGGCCACTATACTGGACAATGCAGACATAAAAAAAAATTCCTCATCACAGAAATTTCTATTTCTGTGTTGCCAGACTGTGGATTCCTAATGGGTGAAAATAAGGGACTTGATCTAGATGATTTCCAAACTGCCTCCTGACTCCAAATGTCTAAACTTCTGTAATAGAATGCACCTTTCTCCACAGTTAAGTCTAACAACACCCAACCCAAAGCTACAGATGATTAAAGGTGCAGGAAAAAATGTGATGGAAATCAAAAAAGATGTTTACAAGGGAAAATGGCTCCAGCCAGCCAGGAAAAGGGATGTTGTCTTGTCAGAGATCTACTTAAGATTAATGGAGTGGGAGTATATTAAGTACTTAGCCACAGCCCTTCGCCTGCTGCCTCGCTAACATTATTATTTGTCTCCATACAACTTGTTCAAGGTTAGTCTAGAATGCACCATGTGGTATGTTATTTTCCTTTTTCAAGGGCTTTTTTCCCCCACTTAACCACTTTTATTTTATTTTATAATGCAGATTCTCATATTTTAATATGAATGAGAATTACATAGACCTAAGCAGACCAAGACTAAATGCTATCAGGGTTAGAATTCATAATAATCTGTTCTTTGTTAGTTTCATGACACATTAATCATTTTGATGACAGCAGTAATATAAACAAAAAACTGATATATACAAATAAAGTCCACATGTAGGAGCAAATTAATGATATGCAAATTATCTGTTTCCATACAGATACTGGGAAATGCTTGATAATTCCCTATGTAGTGTTATAACCAGAAGACCAATGAGAAAAAATGAATGCTTCAAGTCCCCTGTGTTAGGAAACATCATCTGTGAGCAGTGTTTCTTGTGTTGGGCAGTGCTTTCTCTGAAAATCTTGTCTCATAACTGCAGGAAGTCAGATGGAATGGAAGAAAAAAAAAGACAGAGAAAGAAGAGTTAAAATGAATCAGAGAAGGATCTAAAATATAGGAGAGAAAACTACTGAAGCAAATGAGTAAACTCTAGTCTTTCCAATATTACAAAAACAGGTAAAATATCATCAGGCATACCAACAATATGACAACTGTAGGCGTTTGTAGATAGAACTCTAATAGAATTAAACTTTCTAATTTTTTGGTATTTTTATTTGCCGCTGTATCCCTCCTAAGACCCCAAAACAGAGCCTGGGACACATTAAGGATGGAAGCAAATGCAGAATATAATTGGTCCCATGGCATTTATCAAATTTAATGGAAGCATCAAGGTATCTTAGCAGATGGCAAATTCTCTCAACTTAGCATCAGATCTCAGTGATTTCTCTGTAGGGATGTGAAGAGTCCTCAGTTCTATAACTTTTTTGAGCTTCCTTCTTGGTGAAATAAAGGGAGATCAAAATGCATGTTGGTACATAGGTTGTTTTTATTTTTTTTTTGTTTTAGTTTTTGTTTGTTTTTTAGCAACACAAACAGCAAATTTTTAAGATCTACCACAAAGAATTCATTAAAATGATGTGCATGTATTTGTAAAATGTTTCATTTCTAATGCTTCAGTTGGATAAATAGGTGATGATTGGAGGCAATAATGTAATTCGTACAAAGAAGAAAAGTCAGAACTGATAGACCAAAGGGCCTTCGAATGTGACAGGTTTTTTACATCCTCCTTTACTTGTCCACACTGGTAGCTATTCTCCACCTTCTTTGCTAGGCTCCAGCCCTCAAGGTCTCACAGACCCATGACATCACCACAGCCTCTATCCCATCTGAGTTCTGATTGGGTTTACCAGTGGGGGGCTGCAGAAGGACTCTGGGACCAAAACAAGTCAAAGTGTTTACTTTCTAGCTCTCCCCATGGTTCAATGTGTAGTCCTCCTAGGAACCATGAAACTCTAGAATATTTGGATGCTTCAAATTCCTTAGTTTCAACTCTTCCCAGGATTTTTTTATTTTTTTATTTTTTATTCCTCATCTCACTTCTTCAGGCCTGAGTCAAAATAGTTTTCTACTTTTGCAAATCTCTGGGAGATTTTGCACCCCTTGTGGTCCCCAAAATCATCTCTATGAAGAGTCATTTAATTAAATCCTCTTTGAAATCCCAACTTTCTGTTTCAATCTGAGATCATGCCAGATCTATGAAATTCTTAAGTTAAAAAACAGGCCCATAGATAATTTTTCAGTTTGGCCTTAGCATTAGGATTTGATGGTGCTCAATATTGTCCACCAGAAGGAGAGTTTGAATGGAGAATACACCTATGCAAAGCCATTTCTAACTAGTGACTTCTGTAATGCAGATGGAGTTCAAGCAGTTCCATTTAGCATCAGAAAAGGTAGCATCAGTGTATGGTACTGTTAATCCAGTTTCAATCTTTTATTAAAGGTCTAGTCAATGTGCCTTGGTCCCCCTTTTTTTTTTTAAAGCCAGATACCAATTTTGTTTCCCTGTATAAGACCAGGCTTTCACCATGTACAAGTTGTGAATCAGTGCGTATTCTGTCCTTACTTCCCATTACAGTGATGGACCCACTTAATATTTGAGTTCATGAATCCCCCCCATACTCAACTTTCCTAAGGCCCTGAGTGGGTGGCTCTCTGGCCTTTTGAACCACACTCTTCTGTTACTCTACTTTCTATATCACATCCAATGTCAGCGTCAAACTGGAGAGTATATCTGAGCCTATTTATATGTAACTAAACTTCAGAAAAAAAAAAAACAAAAACAACTCCATGTCCATCCAGGTCACAAGATGCTCTAGAGAGTTTCTATGCAACAAGCTTCTTGTTTTGACTTGATCTTTTTCATGTCACCTGTGACAGAAGCTGTCATTGATGGATTCCAAAAGGGTGTGTAACATTTCCTCTGGAGGTTAAGACAGAGAAGTCTATACAATGACTGTCCCCACAAATGGAGGAAGGAATCAGGTCTGAGCCTGGAGATAAATACAGTCTTATGACCAAGGAAAGATTTCTTCCTGCAGTTACAAATTCGACCATCCAAAGAGAAAGAGGATAGACAACAACTCTCTGGAAGCAGCTGTTATATAACATTTGCTGACCAAAATCTGACTCTTTCTTCTGTTAAAATGCTGCAATTTGATGATATGTTAAATGAACATTTATATTCAGAACTCTTCAGAGGACTTGAAACATTTTAATACTGAGTAGAATTTAATGAGTCTTTAGATATTAATAATGCCATTTGCTGCCCTGTATTGTTCTGTGCATGAAATGTTTCCTGGGAAATGGACCTTAAAAGCAGGACCAATAAAGATTTTGGTTCTCAAATGAAACAAACAACATCTGTGCCTACTGGAAAATAATTGCTTGTATTGTCTTAATTATAATATGGTAGCATATGAGGCCCTAAAATGAGACAAAAAAGACACAATATGGAATCACCATGAAAGAAACATGAGCCTGTGCTAGCTCAGTGAGCTTTAGTGAGCCTGTGCTAGCCCACTAAATGCAGGAGCAGACTGGAGGGACACACGAGCAGTAGGTCTTCCTAATCAAGCCGTGCCTAGATCTGTAGATGGCTACAGACCTGGGCTCTGAGTATAACCAGTGAGCCTGGATCAGCTGAACTTTTCAGCCATGTTTATTGTTGCCTGCCATTGACATTTTAGGGTCTGTTCTTCTTTGAGGACTAAATTAGGCATCCTCTTGGAGCGAGACACCTGATTTTTCAAGGAAAGTTTCATGCTCATGCTTTTGTTTGAGCCACAAAAGTGAGAACCATCTGAGTTTAAGATATAGTTGCTTATATGAAATTATTGGCCCGATGGCCAAGCTACATTTTCAGAGCTTATATAATCTCTCATCTTGCAGAAATGTAGTCTGTTTGCCAGTGAGAGAAAGCATGGAGAACAGAGACAGAGGTCAAGGAGGTCAGAGCTGAGAAGGAGCCCTGAAACTGTCCTGAGCTGTGCGACTGGGAAAAGCATGGACCAACCTAGATCCCACTTCTCAACTATGAAATAGGCTAATAATATCAGAACTCATCTCACATGAAAAGACATAAGGAAAGCAATGAGCGAGTTCCTGGCACATAATAAGGACCCACCTGTGTGGCAAGAAGTAGGGAGGATAGTGTGGTTCTTTCTGCACATGGACCAGCCAGTTGAGTCCTCAGTCTGCAGACTGGGCCTCCCCAGGGGGTCTTCCTGCTGCCATCTGAGCAAACAGCCAGTGATGTTTTGCTCTGAAAAACCCCTCATTCACATTAAATTTCAGCAGACTTCACTTTATCACCCATGTTAGTGCCCACGTTACCATAGTGACAACTAATCTAGAATGTGGAAGCTCCATTAACTGTGGACTCAGCATATTTAGAAATAAACATGCTGCTTTAATTTCTTAAACATATCTTCTCTATATAGATATCTTCGATATCTGCATGCCACACACAAAATTACATTTGGATTACTGTTGGGTCCTAGATTTTCTTTTTGTGGCAGTGTCTCTCTTATTTAATTCATAACAGAATTAAAACATCTGCATGAATTATTTTCTTTACCTGTTCCTTCTCTTGTCTCTGTCCTCCCTTTCTCTTCCCCCTGTCCCCGTGTCATAAACCATAAAGTGACAAAGTGTGACTCGAACCGAAAATTAAATGAAACTGGCATCAAATTCCACCACTGCTTACAAGGAAAAAAAAAAAAAAACCCGTCTCTATGCATGTAATGTTTTCCATTTAAAACCAGCGGTTGAAATATAGTTTAATAACTGAGAAATTGAGAGAACCCAACGCTCGACACTTGCTCGCATCATATGGTCAGCACCTTCATTATTTCTGGCCCTTCACATCGGGGAAGCGGTTAGACTTATAAGGGAGGAACACAAGAGTTAAGTGAAGAACAAGGTGAAAAGAGCTAATAAATTCATTTCATTTAGTAGATTTCCAGCTGGTAGGCCCTTTTTAATAGGGAGAGGAAAGTGAGAGAAGAGTCAGGCTGAGTGACTCATCAGATCCCGCAACGTGGGAGAATTAGGTTTAAGTGAAAAAGGATGTTTCCTAGGAAACTACATGATCTGCTTGTGGAACATCAAACAAGAGCAATTTCCTAACAACAACCATGACTAAATTGATCTACCTCAGACAGCTTTATCGGCAGGGGGGAGATTAGATGCCTTTTGTGTTTTCTTAGTTACTATCCTCAAATTGTCTATTATGTGAAAGTTCCAGTCGCTGGATTTCTGACCTTCTTTGAGAACAGGTATGCTATTCGCTTATATGTAACTGGAAAGCAGTTTTCCCTGTTTCTTTCTCCCCCGCATCTCCTCCCAAATCCATGCAACACATACCTTTTCATCACCCCTTTCTAACTTCAGCAGCAGCTTCTAATAACATCTTTGCAGCAAACCACAAGATCCAGTCTTTATTAGAGTCACTAAAAATATCCTTCCAGCTTTAGTCATCCAGGGATCTAAATTAACTTACTCTCTTTTAAACATGACAGTGAAGAATGTGTAATTCACACTAATAGGGCAAAGGAGGTTGGTGTGGATTAGAAAATGGTCTGAAACTGAATGCAAAACATGTTTGTTTTTGTTTTTTTTTAAATAGAGTGTATTACCACAAGCACACAGAGTATTTAATCAAATGTTTTATAGAGTGTATTAGAAATCATTAGTTTTTGTATTTTTTTAAGGTTATAAAGAACATGGTAATTGGTCAGAAAGTAGAACCTTGTTGTTCAAAGAAGCTGATTATTCATAAAACCCCAAAAGTTTCCTGGAGTCACAGATTCGAAAAGCCAGGAGGAGCCTCAGCCCCTCACCACAGCTAGAAGCCACATCTAGAGCTGTGATCAGTGATCTCTGCTATTTATATGACAACCATTTCTGTGATAAGAGCAGTTAAAATTTAACCCATTTATTCATTCAACTAAAATTTACTTAGAATCTAGTGTGTATTAGGGACTGCTTTAGGTGTTAATGCACAAGACAGATAAGATACCTCATAAAAATCACTCTCTACTAAAAGGAGATACAAGATAAGCCTTCAAAAATGTTTATGATTTATATAGTAACAATTTCTACAAAAAAATAGAGTGAGCTTATGATGGAATGGGTATAGAAATTTAATTTGGATTCACACTTATGAAACTATCTGTAATCTATCTGTGATGTGAAGCTAATATTATCTTCAATCCATCATCAAACTTTTTGCCAAACATAAATAAATTACCAGAAAATAGATATAAAATTGCTCTGTCAAAGTGCTATAACAATTTCTAAATGTCTACTCTTAATTATATTCTTATCTCCTCATAAACTATTAACAAACTAAACCGTAGAAGACCCTGTTCTCAGCCTATTCTTGGAGACCAACTTACTCATAGACCTACCAATGAAATGTTTCCTGGAATCGGAAACATTCTTTAGGGTTCCAAACCCATTTTCTTATTTTGGAGATTATATAGTGTTTTAGTAGCTTTGGTGCTGCTGTGACCAAAATACCTGACAAGAAAAACTTGGTTGAAAAGTTTATTTGGGGTGGGGACAAATGGTGATATAAGGACTTATTCTATAGACAGTTGACTTGGGCCCAAGGTGAGGCAGCACATCATGGTGCAAGGTCCCTGTGGAAGAAAGCTGCTGTCTCCTCATGATAGGGTTGGAACACACAGGAAACAGATATTGAGGTGGAACACAGGGAAGATGCACCCTTCCAGGAAATGACCCAGTGACCTGCCTCCTTCAGTGACATCCCACCTGCCTATAGTTATCACCGAGTCAGTTCATTCATACTTGGAGCTTTTGGGAGACACCTCATGTCCAAACGATAAAGAGTGGTTACCCAGTACCTTCCATCATCTCTAACTCAATGTTAGTCAGTTATCAATGTCGGTTAGGGACTCTAATTTTACACTTCAGATCATTTAAGGGTTAATTAGGCTTTTCAAATTTAGCCTTCATATCTAGCCATCACCACTTTGAATACTGTCACTTAGAATTTCAACTATCTTCAAAACGCATTTTTTTTGCAACCAATTCACTGAATGTAGACACTATTTATTAAGTGCTTACCCTAGGCCAGGTATTATGGTGAGCATTTTTCATGTATAATTTCAATTCAATTTTCAAATAACCCTAAAAGCAAAAGCTATTACTATCCTCGCGTATGTTGGGAAATAAAAATATTTACATATATGCCTAGAGGTGTCACATTCCATTTATATTTTTTTAAGATTTTGATTTATAGAACTCTATTACAGAGATGAAAATTTAACATTCTCAATTTTGTCAGTAATCGTGTTCTTTAAAACTCCTATATTTTCCTGAGAAACAGTGCCATAGTGTGTCTAGAAAATGGAAGGAAGCATTTGCTCTCCTCTTCAAAGGTGGGAGACCCAGGGTGCAGCTCAGGCTCAGGCAACCAGGCCAATGCAGGTTTTTCACCTGGAAGAGGGAGGTGAGACTAAGAGAAGGTGCACAGTCCAGAGAAGAACTTTCTCTTGCTTCATATTGATAAATATCAATATTCCCTTTATGTCCACAGTTCTTTCTTCCCCCCTTACCTTACTGATGTGTTCCGATGTGTTCAACATGCATCCATTTATTTATCTATAATTTTAATTTGTAAGTGTATTGACTTTTAAAAATCATTTTGTTTCTAACTTGTGTTTAGCACCTTCCTTTTGAAATATAACACTGTTACTGTTTGAGCAGGAGATATCTTACTGCTAATTGTTAGAGATCCAACTTATTTTTCTTACAGTTTCATAGAAATGAACACATAGATCCCACTTTCATAAACACTGCATAGACCAGCTTATCTATATCTTCCTTTGAGTCTTTTGTTAGAAAATTACAGAGATATATTCTCAGGAACAAAAGGGCTAGATCATAAATTGTAGATTCACCAAGGTAAATAAGTACAGGTGGGTTGCTTTCTTTTGATTCAGAATTTGGATGGTTATGGAGTCTGTTGGATATTATTTTTTTTATCACGAAAAATGATGGAACTTTTGCTTCCAGTGCTGCCATTAAGAAGTTTCTGATCAACTAACTCCTAGTTTATATATATTACTCTTTTATTTTCCCTTTGAAGTTTTGAGATCTTTTATCTATTCTAGAGAAGAAATGTGCATTATGATAATGCTACTTAAAATAGAAAATATTTGTCTTTTCATTTGTTGGAACAGTTAAGGAACTTTGAATCTAAACAATTTTATCCTTTAATTGGGGAATATTTTCACTTAGACCATGGTTTTATCTTTTCTTTTTTAAAATTTGTTTTAATTAGTTAAACATGACAGTGGAATGCATTTATGCAATTTGGTATATCATACACAAATGGGGTATAATTTCTTATTTTTCTGATTGTACGTGTTGTAGAATCACATGGGTTATGCAGTCATATACGTACATAAGGGGATAATGTCTATTTCATTCAACTATCTTTTCTATCCCCATATTCCCTTCCCTCCTTTCATTTTCCTCTACCTAAAGTGACTCTATTCTTTCCTAGTGCCCCCCCATTGTGAATTATTATCTGCATATCAGAGAAAACATTTGGCCTTTGGTTTGGGGGGATTGGCTTATTTCACTTAGCATAATAATCTCCAACTCCATCCATTTACCAGCAAATGCCATAGTTTTTTTTTTCCTTCTTTAAAGCTGAGTAATATTTCATTGAAAAAAAAAAAAATATATATATATATATATATATATATATATATACACACATTTTCTTTATCAATTCATCTATTAAAAGGCACCTAGGTTGGTTCCTTAGTTTAGCTATTGTGAATTGAGCTGCTATAAACATTGACATAGCCGTGCCATTGTAGTATGCTGATTTTAAGTCCTTTGGGTATAAACCAAATAGAATGGCTGGGGCAAATGGTGGCTTTATCTTTTCTAATCTTTCTGTTTTCCAGATATTCTTGGAATCATCTTTTATTTTTAAAAGCGAGTTAAAAAAGAATTTTGGAGTTTTATTCTATTTTCCTTTCTAAGCTAAGTTCTAATATTTTTAATATCAAAATTTCATCAATTGGTATTCTCTACTCTGAATGTTTTTTTTTTCCTTTGGTTTATATTTTTGTTTCCTGAAGAAACTTGCTATTTTTTAAGTTTCTCCTTACCTTCGGCATTAGCTCTGTTTTCTCTTCCTTGTTCTCATTGTTCAGGTCGCCAATGCTAAGGTGTTTCCTCAACTGTTCAGTCGTCTCTGCCTTCAAGTATATGTTGTAAGAAGTTGCTTGGCTGCCCTAAGGGTAGCTTTGTTGGATGGTAGGTTGGCTTTTCCATTTTAGAGATGACTTCATAACTTTCTACAGCTCGATACCTTTTTTCTTGGATTTGTTAGTTTTGCCCAAGAGGAATCCTCTCTGTTGGGTATATAAATCTGCTGGCATTTCCTGATTTCCATTCCTCCATTTTTTTTTTTCATGGTGTTCGTTACACTCCAGTGTATGTTGAATTCCCCAAATCTAGAGTTCTTCTGCTTCAAATACTTCAGCAAATAAGCCTCTAGCCTTCTGCTGGGACAGGGACAGGTGATTGCCCAGTTGAAAAAGGTCAGAGAAGGGAGCTGAGGGTAACTAAGTCTTACCAATACAGTTTCAGTTTGGCCCCTAATTCTAGTGCAACCTGATACCCCACTGTTAGAAGTCTTGGCGGCTCTGGTCACTATGGTCTGTATGTTCTTGTGGCAGGGGAAGGTTCTGTATTGTGAGTCTACAGGCCCCTAGACTTTTCACACTGTTAACTTAGGTTTTAGCTTTCCCAGGTCTGTTAAATCAGTTATATACATCTCTCTGCTCTCCTGCTTCCTGAATTTTATGGCTGTCATTTCCTTCCTTATATTCTTGACTCTGAACTGTTTCTATTCTATTTTGTTCCTTTGCTGTCATTTTTGCAAGATTTCAGAAAAGTAGAGAAATAAATGCCCAAGTTAATCCACTTATACCATGTAGAAGAAAGAGGAATTACAGTTGCTGTTGTTCTCTTTAACAGATTTCAGGACACATTTGAGATATAGTTCAAGGTCACCATGCCTGTACCTCCTTCTCCATAGACAGATTTGTAAGCGGAAAAGAGAATGTGATGACATGAAATATGTTCTTCTTTTCTCTAAAACTATTGAATTGTGCTCCCCCTTAAAAAAGCATATATTGAAATCCTAACCCCTAATACTTCAATGTGATTTTATTTAGAAATAAAGTTGTTGAAGATGTAATTAGTTAAAATGATGCTCTACTGGAGCAGTGTGGTCCTTAATCCAGTCCTACTTCAACCTTATAAGAAGAGGCCATATGAAGACACAGAGACACAGGATGAACTTTGGGAAACTGGAGATAGAGATTAAAGGGAGGCAGCTAAAAGTCAAGGAGCCAGGTACTGAGGTGCACGCCTGCAAACCCAGGACTCAGAAGGCTGAGGCCAGAGGATCACCCTTCAAAGCCAGCTTCAGCAATTTGCAAGAACCTATCTCAAAATAAAATATAAAAGAAAAATGGATGAAGGTGTAGCTCAGTGGGAGAGCACTGCTGAGTTCAATTCTCAGGACTGCAATGAATAAACAAAAATAAAAATGAATGAATTAAAAGTCAAGGACCACTAAGATTGTTAGATGTTTTCCTAAACTAGGAGAGAGGTATGAAATAAACTTTCTCCCAAAGTCTCCAGAAGAAACCAACTTTGCCAACATCTTGATTTTAGACCTCTATCTTCCAGAACTATGAAACAGTAAATTTCTGTTGTTTTAAACTACCTAGTTTGGGGTATGTTGTTACAGCAGTCCTTGGAAACTAATGCACATTTTATTGTAACAGACACATAAAAAGGATGAAGTAACTAAGTTACAGTTTACCAATTGTATCGTTGTTGCTACTGTTTTATTTTTCCTTTTGAAATTTGAGCATGCAATTGATGAACCTGAATAATTAGTTGAGCAAGTTTCCAAGCAAAAGTAGAAAAAGTGATGTGGTTTTTCCTTTGTTAACAGTAAAATGAAAAAGGCAAAAGACACTTTGAAGAAGAAGCTACTAAGCAAAAATTAATTCTTGATGATTTGGAATACTCTCAGCCTACCCACCCAGATTACATGCTTTAGAAACTGGAACAAAGTTTGGCTCGACAATTTTTGCTGAAGATATTGCTAAAGGCATGTGAGTCACATACCCAATCAGTCATCTCAGTAGTAGCCAGGAATAGAGATGTAGTTTTCCAGGAAGATTTTGTGGGGAGTCCTTGTGCCTCATTTTGTGGATATCTTAATGTCCACAGAAGACCCATAAGATTTTTCAGATTTTTATACCAACGGAAACACTGCATACCTAGATAGGAAGGAATAGAGATGGGAGGAAATGAAAGAAGAGTAACTCAGGACAGAGTCACAGATGCAAGAGACCTGGGTGGATAGGACTTTTTCTTTTTTTGAGAGTGAGACAGCCACTGCCACACAGACCTAAGAGGACAAGATCACTGGCCAGGGCCAAAGGGTGGGGCCACCCCTGTCAATTCAGAAGACAGCACCACATCACAAAGGATTAGTTCCACACCATGGAACCTAATAGAATTTGCTCCTGCTAAGTTGCAAGCTGACTTTAGACCAGTGGTGATTTTCTTTTCTCCTATTTCTTCCTTTTAGAATGTAAATATCTATCCGGTCAATTGTTTGTCATGCCATTGTATCTTATAATCAAATATCTTATTTTCTGGATTTCTTAATTTAAAATATAAGAGGGATTTTGCTCCAGGATAGACAACAGCCAGAGTCATACTACACTTGACTTAGTTTATTTAAAACTTTATATTTAGAACTTTTAAAGTTAATTATACTTAGCAGAAATTTAGGGTGTGCACCATTCTAAATTTACTTAGAATGAGATGCTAGAATGAATTAAGGTTTTGTGATATATTGGGATGGAGTGAATATGTTTTGCATGTGGGAAGGACATTAATTTTTATGGGTCAGAAGGTAGAATATTATGGGTTGTATTGTGTTCTCCCCAAAAGATGTGTTGAAGTCATAACTCCCATATCCCAGCATATAATCTTATTTAGAAGTAGGGCCATTATGGACAAAACTTGTCAAGATGAGATCAACCTGGAGTAGAAAATGACTGACATCCTTATCAGAAAATAGCCAAGTGAGGACTGAGACCCAGAGAGAATGTTATGTGAAAAGCAAGTAGAGATTGGAGTGTTGGGTCTAGAATCCAGGGCACAGAACAGAAAAGACTGTATCATAGACATTGGCAACAGAATCTCCCTCATGTCCCTCAGAAGGAACCAACCCCACAGACACTTGGATTCTAGCCCAAGGAACTATAAGAAATATATTTATCCAGTTTGAAGCCACTGAGTGTGTGGTTTTTTGTTGTGGCAGTCCTGAAAAATGCCTATGTTGAGTTCACTTACAATATTTACCAATAAAACAAATTACAGCATTCCTTAAAACCTGCATTTAGAATGTATCCTTAGATATAGTTCAGGGTCAATGTAAACTGTACTTTCTTCTCAATAGAGAGTGTTTGTAAATGGAAAAGAAGAAAATGTGGTGACAAATAATACATTATTTTCTTATCCAAAACAACACCTGTGGAGGAGTGAATAATTTTTTCTATTATAATTCATAATAAAATTAAATATCTTTAAACATGAGATTCAAAGTCATAGGATATATATATATATATATATATATATATATATATATATATATATATACATACACACACACCACACACACACACACATATATATATTTTCTTTTGAAATATATATATTTCAAAACAAAAAGGCAAGATGTAGAAATATAAAAGAAATTTCAGTGAAGTTGGATAGGATTTTTTTTTTACATAGGATATGAATAATACAATCAGTATATTGATAGGCATGTTAAACCAAATGCATTATTGCCTCCATTAGAGCTTGGGGAATGAGCCATGACTCAGGTGACACACTTCAGAGAACTTCTCTTTGTCTCTCTCCTCTATCTAGGACTGTCCCCAAAGAATAAGGAGTCCACATATGGAAGGAATAGGGTCTCCTTCGAAACCACACCTCAGGTACCTAGGACCAAGGAATTCTAAACTCAAATGGGCCCAAGTCCACTCCCAGGTCTGTATGGCCTTCTTCCTTGGGACATTGCCTGGAGAATAGCCTCTATCAAAAGTTATAGACTTAGGCCTAAAGTCTGGCAGTCTGGGGACAGTGTGACCATTTACAAGGGACATGGCTGGAGCTAGGATCTCTGGGTTGGGTATTCATACACAGGGTTTCCTGTATTATAGGACTGAGAAGAAAAGAGGATGAACCAAGAACTGTGGGCACAGGCAACTCTCTCTGGGCTATAAGTTCTGATAGGACTCTGATGTTCCAGGGACTCTAAATTTAGGCCTGCTGGGAAAGTTTGCAGGAATATTGTGGTGTGTTGCTTTGGGTTTTGTTTGTTTGTTTTAACTCATATGGTAGCTAGTTTTTAAGAATAGTTATCACCAATTCATGCCAACCCTCATTCCCACTATTCAGCATCCATCTAGACAAAAAGTATAGCAAATCTGTCCCCTCCTAGATTCTAGACTATGTCTGGCATCAAGCAATAGAATGTGGTGGTGAAAGTAACACACTGGGACATGTAAGCCCAGGCCTTATGATGACTGACAGATTCTAATTCCTGACTCCTGGAGGCATGTGTTCTAAGAATCTCAGGTTATGTTGCTGGAGAAAATCACCATATATAGAGATTGGCTACATGAAGAAACCTAAGGAGGCCATCTTGAATGTTTTAGCGGCAACATTGCAACTGCAATCATGTGGAAGACACCAAGTAAGACCAGCAGAAAAACCACACAGGTGAGCCCAGTCAAACCACAAAACCATGACATAATAAAAGTAGTTGTTTTAAGTAACTAAGTTGAGGAGTGGTTTCTTATACAGTAATGGATCAAAAAATAATAATTTGTGAACTTTATTCCCAGCTTTATTTGCTTATTTGATTTGTAGAATAATATTTATACTCTTGCCACAAGACCTGTAAATATTAAGGATCAGCCTTGTATACACAAAAAATATGGTAGACAGTTTTCAAGTGTTATATAGCATATTAATAAAAGCTTTCATACATTACACAAGAAAATTTCTTCACTATGCAACATACTGTTAGTTGAGATTATTTTATGTGACCATGTATCAATTGTCTATTTTCACAATGATGTAGTAGAACAGCCATAATATTTTAATGTCATGCAACACTAACCATTTATTCACCTCATGTTTTACTGGTTTGTTTAAAAGTGAGTTGGCAGAGGCTGTGTCCATTCATTGGTTCTGCTAATCAGCTAGACTTCCTCATACATCTGCAGTTTGACAGGCAGTTGGTCTATGTTAGAGAGTCCAATTAGGGTAGCTCAGGGGATCCATCTCAGTTTCATATCTTACTCATTCTCCTACTAGAACTAGAGGACTCACCCAAGCATGTCTTCTCATAGTGATGGTATAAGTACAAGAACACAGGTAGAAATACACTTAGTCTCTGAGAGACTGGGTGTGGAAATCAAACACTCTACTTCAACCTCCACTGGTACAAGAAAGTTTTATGCCTAAGCCTAAAGTCAAGAGATGGTCAAAAGATAGGAAAATATATGATACCACTTCAATGAAGGGCACCACCAAGCCACATGAGGCTATGCCTGGGGAAAGGAGCAGAGAATGTGGGCATGTGTACCATGAATGCATTCTACTATAGTTCGCATGGCATTAAAAAAGGTAACAACAACAACAACAACAAAAAGAGTAATTTTAGCAAACCTAGCAATACGATACATCATATCATCATATCTTCTTACCTATCTAAACTATATCCATTCATATGTTGCCATCAAATGACAGGAAAAAAATTATCTAAAGTCAATTAATTCAAGTTTGTTTAATAAACATAAAACAGCACAATGCATTTCATAAACTAGAAGGAGAAAGATACTGTCATACTCTGATGAAGAATAAATCATGAAACTCTCGAAACATATGACCATGATATTTACATATGTTTTACATTTTCAAAATTTCCTAAATGACTAAAAAATTTGTTTTAAAATCAGCAAACATGATAAATGGGGAGACATTTTAAATGTCTAAGACATTGTTTTTAAATGTGTACTTGCACATACTCACCAAAAATAGATATTAGTACAGCATCAGTATTTTTCTTCTTTTGTGCTGAATGTGTTTACATTTTTGCAATATTTTGTCTGATTTAAATTGACAGAAAAATAATACTTAGGAGGGATTCAGGTGTCTAAGTAATATTACCAAAATGCTGTGAAGAAAGATTTTTGAGAACACACTATCATGGTGTTTTTCTCATAAGTATAAAAATAATTTCCCAATTGTTATGATAATACCCTGTATATTCCTCCCTTCAGTCTCCTTCCCCTGCTGTCTGTCTTTTAACACTTAGGAATAATTTTCACAAGGTTACCCATTCTAAGTGTGCCAATAAAGGTAATTATATTTATCTCAGAACACGTAGTTAAATTTATGGAAGCAAAAACAACACTATTTTTATTTATAACCATGGTAAATTTTAATAGTGAGTTTACTCTAGCAGTGCATAATGTGATGGCTGATGTATTTAACATAATTATGAGTCAACATAAACCCTGGGGAATTCCTCAAGAACCCTTTCTGCTCCAATGTTTCTCACTGTAGTTTAGTAAGAGCACTGAATTAGAAATCAATGGAGGTGGGCAGATTCTCAGCCAGGGAGCAAAGCCACCCTTGGGCACCTATTGCTGCTGTAGAATTAACCTTGATCACAGCACCTCCCAGTCTGTTTCGCATTCCCTGAATTTGTCTCAGTGTTCCTCAAAGCATAGTTAGCTCCTTAAGCTTAGGGCTTGGGTGATTTGTCTTGTAAAAGGAGTGCCTAGCAAGGTGCTCAACAGCTGTTGGTTAAAAATAAATAAGAAAACAGTGTGTGAGATATTGGGCAAGCTATTTCAATGCTACCGGTATTGTCATCTCAGCTGTATTGTTTTATATATCATGGATAAAAGTGATTGTTCTGTTAGCCTGACTTGACCCAGTTACCATAATCTGTTATTTCTATCACTTTCATGCCATACCGAAAGCACAGGTTTATTCTCATTTATCTTAATATCTCCAGCCACTGAAACACTGTTCAACTCAGAAAATGAATAACAGAAGAAGTAAGTGGTTAGAAGTACAGAAGCTAGTGGTGTGCTACTCACATCCCCTCTCCCTGGCAGTGAGAGGTACCCACTCCCCAACTCTGTTCTCAGAGTCAGTTGCTAACTTGTCTCCACGTCATTATACTTAGCATCATTGAACCATATGGCCAAAGAGGCAACCACTCCCCAGGGACAGTCTGAATCATGTGAGTGAGTGATCTGTCTCAAGCTGAGGACATATCTGTATATGAATCATGTTCCAGAGTTTCATGAGCTCCACCTGAAGCTGGTACTTTCTTGGCTCCTCTTCTTCTCCCTGCCCCTTATTCTTTCCTCTCTCCCTTTCTCCTGAAAGCCCCTCCTCAAAAAAAAAAAAAAATAACTTGCATATAAATATCTGTTTCAAAACCAATTTAAGATATTATTTCAATCTATTTTTTATTAACCTATAAAATTTTGGCACCATTGTAGATTGCAGATGTAAGAAATAATACAGGGAGGAGTTTTTACCTCTGGCCCAATAGCCTGTGCATCTCAATTGAGTTTCTCCCCTATGAAGCTGATGATAAGTATGATTTAAAAAAAATTATCTTGCATGACCCTTTGGGCATATAGCACATAAGAAAAAAAAAACAAGAAAATCTACTAAATTTCTATAGGAACTATGAAAGTTTGCTGCATGTAAAACAAAACCTATTTCCTCCTTCTCTCCCACTACTCAGCAAGACAGAAATTCCACTCCAAACTGGGAGAGTCAAGAGCACAGGGACCCTCTCCCCCCAGCTCCCAGGGAAATGATTGTCTTCCTGGAAGGGGCAGATGTCCATCTTTTTCAATCAGCCCCAGCTATCTGTCATTGAAACTAAATTCCAGATGAGTATAGCTAAGAGTTATGGGATCCCTTTTTCTGCCCAGACCCCCTCCTGACAAGGAACTCTACTTTTAGGGAAACAGTACCAGGAATTCTGGGCACTGATTGCCCTGGTTCATCTCATGCTATTGACTCTTTTATCCACTGGGTGCTCAGTGCCTTTCACGATTGTCACTCAAAACAAAATTTGCCATTTTCCCCATCTCCAGGAACACAACCCTAATTCAGAGATATTTCCTGAGATAAATAGGCCATAAAAGAGAGCTCCAAATCCCTCTCCAAAGATCTGACTTCATTTGCAACAGAGTGTGGAGAAGATCCCGCCTAAGAACACTCTTCAAAACAGTGGATTTGTGTTGAAAAACTATTGGGAAGAGAGATTTATAGAGATAAATAAATCTCGATAGATGTATCTCTCAGTGGAGAGACATGCTAAACTGTAAGATGGGCCACTTTGTCAGAAATTGGGAGAGACTGCTGACTGGAGCCTTCCAGGGTCAGAAAGGCTTCAAGCGCTGACCTGGCTGGGGTAGGAATCCTGGCTTTCCAGGTGGTCTCCATGGACAGTGCCCTGTATTTGGTCCCATTACCACTGGGTGATGATGAAAGTCCTGATTCTCTCCTGCTCCTCCCGAGAAGGGAGTGACACCACATTATAACTGTGTGAGTGCAGGCTCCTGGGGCAGAAGTGAGCTCCTTATCAGTCCATTGAGATGAAAGTCCTTGTTCTCTTCTTGCATTCACTGATAACAACCCATCAGGGTATTGGAGCACCTCTTTATAGCCTTCTGAGGACAGAGACCCAGGTCTCCTTCTCAGTCCCTGTTGGCATGGGTGGGAGTAGGAACCACAGATTTTCCGGTGATGTTTTCTGGAACAGAGTGATTATTATCTAAGAAAGTTTTCTCTTGCTAGGCTTCCCCTTATCTGTCCTTTGCCTAAAGAGAACAGAATTTTGTTGTTTTGTTTGTTTGTTGCCTGTGTCTATTGGCATTTCCAGTTTGCTTATATGTTTTGCTCCAAGTCTGGGATAGATGAGAGTAAAGGAACCCCATATTATAAATAATTTTCTTCTTGCCCAAGTTCCCTCTCTTTTCAGCCTCTCACCTTTCACATTCTTTTTGTACTGTTGATTGTTATTATATTGTATCAAAGGTAATTAGCTGTATTTTTCAGGAAAAATAGAGAAAAAAGGTATATCTACTTCATCTTCCTGGAAACAGAAGTCCTCTTCTCAATGATTTTTTTCCCCTAATTAGATCTACAACTGGTCTAATCTGAAGTCAAAAGAAAAAAGTTAAGATGTGTGTGTGGGTCAACTTCAGGCCCATAAAGGACAGTACCACTTGTTAAAATCATCAATCTCAAGTACCTTTGAATTTTTCAGACTAAAAATCCTATTTTGAATATTTGTGTATGAAAATAGGTTCTTGCTAAGGATTTTAATATGCCTTTTATTCTCTTCTAGTTCTACAAACTAGTGGATATAAAGCTTCCATTGATGGGACAAATAAAAGACCAAATATTTATTATGTAGATACAAAATAGAAGGCACTATATTGAGTAAAATATTTATCTAAAGAGAAAATTTATTTTATAGGTAAGAAAAATTCACCACACTGAATTTAATACCCTTGGCTGCAATGGTGCATCCTCGATTTGAACCCAAATCTAACTTATTCCAAAGCCACCTCTACTTCTCCCAGGTATAACCTTGAAATCTTTAGTCTCTTCAGAGATTGTATGTTTTTTGTTTTTCCTATCTATGTAATAGAAAACATATCTCTTTTGTAGGATTATTAGAAAAAAATAATTCAATTGATATGTGAAAAGAGCTTTGGATCCACCACATATGTACAACTTTGCAAGATGGCAACTGTGAAAGTCATTCCCCATCACCAACGAGCAGGACTTGCATTTTGAAATATTTTTCACATCATGGTGACCAAAACATGGTAGAAGTCTAACCTTTAAACAGGGAGGATCTTCAACAGATTGCCTAGGTCCTCATTCTGGATACTACTTCCTGTATGTTTTCCCTTAGACAAATTGCATGAATTCTTAGATCTACAGTTTCCTCATCTGTAAAATAAAGATATTGTATTACCCACACCTTATTGTATTACTCATGGTTTTTGTGAATATTAGAGAGTTAAATATGTGTAAATCATTTAATATCTAACTTGCTTCATGGTTGGTGCTTAATTTTAAGTACTAATTAGCCACTTAATTACTTTTTCTCATCTATTGACTCATCAGAAATAATTACTCAAACTTGTGTGTCATTCTACAAGGTAGAAGTGCAATCAGGGTCAAATGACAAGAGTGAAAATGAATGACCTCTTGGAGTCACCTCAGATCAGCAAATAAATAAATGACTCAACCAGAGAATTTAGAATCTAAGTTAAAACTCTAAAAGGAGAAAAAGAGCATTAAGCCTTTGTATAATAATTAGCTTTGCTTGCCTCCTTGGAGCTGATGATTCAAATAGTGTGAGGAAAATATCCTTGGAATTGTTTCACTCAGCTCTCCAGTTGAATCATTGCTTCTGTTGCATTAATCTATAATGCAATTGGTTTCAAAATCAGCACTCTACCTTGTATGTCGGTCTCCATCATGTTCTTTTATTAAGATGCTCTTGCAGGGTTAACACACTGTTTATATTTAAATTGTTATGTCTGTCAATCAAATGTAGTCTCTAGTCAATCATATCCATCTAGCTTAAGATTGGAAAGGAGGGTATAAAGCAACTAAAATGAGTTGGCTGACACAGTGGGTACGGAATCTATTCAGGGAACAAGTTAAAAATGTATGTGTTATACTTAGGTAAGTTTGGAACTGAAAGTTTGTGCTCTTGAAATAGCCACTAGAAAACTTAGATGCTGCACAATTCTTTCCTCTTCCTTTTAGGAATCATGTAGATACATATATTTCACACTCAGGTTAATATAATTTTGACTATAAATATCAATATATCTTCATTATGAAATAATCATATTATATTTTTACATTAAATAGCATCAAAAGCAATTATGTGAGGACATAATATTTTTTTTAAATTATCAGGTGAAGACAATCATATTAAAATATATTACAAATTAGGGTCACCTATGCTATGTTCTTCTTTTAATTTATTTTCACTTAGATAAATCTTAGTGTCCCTTTTTTTTTAATCTTCAAACTAGAGGGTGGCTTTTCTGCCCCAGGTTTCTCTCTCACAATAACCAGTGTGATATTTGTAAATATAAATCAGATCCTTTTACTGAAATTATTTAAGATCCTTTAGTTACTCCTCATTGCCACTAAATTGAGGTTCAGATTCCCTATTGACCTTAGAATATCTTATAATCTATAATCTGCCCACTTTTATGGTCTATCTCCTCTGTACATCTACATCTACATACATAGTGTCAATCTTGTTGTAGTCATTCAAATTTACTAATATGACCATTCTCTATGTCTACATGAGCATTTGCAATAAACTAGACTTCTCAATTTCTCACTTGAAAATCGCTTTTTCATAAGTCCTCCCAAATTCTACCTAATGTATTTCAATGCATTCTTGAACTTACTTGTAGACATTTTCATTTTGGTGTGATATTTCATAAGTCCCTTTTAGGGCAAAAACAATGTTCTTTCCCCCTGGATTTCATGTTATGTGAGCAATAGTAGATGATTCACTATGTTGCATGAACAATTTGTGATTAAGCAATAGCTATCATAATTTGAGTTCCCAGCACTAAGCTAAGCATCAAAACAAAATCTCATTTGCCTTAAAAAGCCAATAGAATGGATAGAGGAGATTCTTAAAAAAATACTTGGTGAACCCAAAGGAAGACAGGATTGCAGTAGCTAATAGAAGGCAAAAAATGTGATGTTAGACTTAACTCTAATCACATAATAATGGTACTGCATATGATCAGTCTAAACACTCAAATTAAAATACAAAGATTTTCAGAATGGATAAAAGGCCAGAATCATCTGGTGCTTATAAGAGACACTTTTTAAATATAAATCCGGGTGTGGTGATAAACACCTTCTGTCCCAGCTACTTAGGAGGCTGAGGCAGGAGGATCACTTGAGATTGTCAGTTTTAGGCAAGGGTGGATAAAATAGCAAGACCCTATCAGGAGGGAAGGAAGGAAGAAAGGAGAGAAGGAAGGAAGAAAGGAAAGAAGGGAGGGAGGGAGGAAAAAGGAAGAAAGGGAGGAAGGAAAGAAAGATCAATCTAAATATAAATCAATAGACTAATTGAAAATAACAGGATGGAAAGGTATTCTGTGTTAACTCTAAGCATAAGGAAGCAGGTGCAGCAACATTAACATCACCATGGCAGACCTCAAGACAGATACAGCACCATGGATAAAGCATGCCTTTTCATAATGATAAAAGTATTGATTCAATTGAAAACTCCATTTTTTTAAAATGAGAAAACTGAAACTCATAGAAGAAGCAACCGCATCATAGACATGGAAGAGTTGTCTAGAAAATATTGCATGAATTCCAAATCCATTTGATCCACAATGCACCATACTGCCTAATGGCGACTGGACATATGAACAATAAATGAAGTAATTATGAATATGCACAATGCCACAAATATTTTTTTTTTATCTCCTAAATCTCTCTAACTTTCTTTTCCTCCTCCTTCCAAAGCATCATCTATAATACAATCTCAATTGTCAATGGATCTCTGGGCAAAGAGGCAGTTTTCAAACTCCACATACATGCAGCTGATTGTAGTAAAGGCAATCAGTCCACAATAATTCATGCTTTGTTGTTTTAATGATTTTCCTCCTCACAATTTTGATGTCCTCATAATTGTAGCAAAACAGATTTGCAAGTAATATATATTCTCAGAAAGGCACTGCTAAGCTTCAGATCTCTTGGGAGTTACTAATTTAAAACATATCAGCCTTCATTGGTTTGGGAAAAAAAAGTTTTCTGCTAGAATGTGATGTAGCTCAGTGGTAGAGCACTTGCCTATCATGCGCAAGGCCATGGGTTCAGTCCCCAGCACTACAAATTATGCCACAAATAAATATGTGTGGCCTAGTATTGGCCTAAGCAGAGGGGATATGGTGATCAAGAATGGCAAGATGATTTTTTTTTTGTTGGTTGTTTTAAGTATCTAAATCTAGTATCTCAGAGAAGTAGTTAATTCAGGCTCAGAGTAAAAACACATTGAAGCCTGTGAAGGTGTCTATTCTAACTCTATCTAATGAAAACAAATCTGTATTTTTTTCCTCTGGAACTTCTTTCAAACTGTATTTCTAAAATGACATGTTTGGACATTCTTAGAAAAATATGAAATTTTTTCCAGCCTTGTCTTGTTTTCAATGCTCAAATTCAGTGTCAAAACTTTCACTTTAATGGTTAAGTTTCCATAAACTAAGGAGTTGATTTCTGGTTCCCAGAATCCTGGTCTCACCATTGGTCACTTGAAATCATGTGAAGAAACCATGTGACTTTGTGGTTAGGTGGCAGATCTTAAAACCCAAGAGAACTGAATTGGATTTCTAATTTTTTTCACTACCATTGTTCCCTTTTGAAAGCCATCACCTACTCTAAACACCAGTTTTCCTTGTAAGAAGATGACTGGTTATAATATTTATATCAAAGTAGGAAAATAAGAAATATTACAAGATATTTTAATGTCAATCTGGGGAATATGAACCTCAATTTACTAACATATAGAATGTATAGCACGCTATATAATACAAAGAGAGCATTTAACACACAATATTTTGAAACTCAGAAACAGGAGTTGGCTGAGCACTTGACAGCCTCTTGTAGGTGTGTTCTGGGTGTGAAGATGCCTCTTGGCATGAGCATCCAGGCTACATCACAGGTGAGGTTGGTCACTTCTCCCCTGGAATGAGCTTCCCCAGCTTCTGCAGAAATATGTAGGCTGCACACTAAACTCAAAACACAGTGTTTTGAGAAGTAGATGAATCAACAGGAAACAGAAGAGTTTGAAATTTTGCAAAGGAAGTTCCAAGAATCTCAAATTTTATTTCTAATTACTCCCAGTCACTGACAGACATAGCGTGGGAGAACTTGGACGTTCCATCAGTGGAAAAAAATAGAACTCAGAAACTTTTAAAAAATCCAAATTCATTCTAAAAAGTACTTGAAATTAATTATCATTCCATCTCTTCTGCAACAGTAGAAGCAGTGAAACCTTTTCCTCACCCTAGAGAATAAGAGCCTGAAAGACTATAAGGGGTACTTAGGCCATGCTATATGTGCTCATATTTCTTTTTATCACTAGCATAAAATTATGTCTTCCTTTTGGAATAGCCAAACTTTAATTGCTTGTTATACACTTTTAAATTACTTATTTATATATTACAGAAAATATTGTAATATTTCATATTTATTTTATAATACTTCAAAGGCATGAATGTATAAGACATTTTGGAAAAGGCAAAACTGTGGAAAGAGTAAATATATAATTTGACAGTAATATTTCAAACTAGTACCTTGGTTTGCTTATGCATTCACCTATTGAAGGCAATCTAGTGGCTTCCAAGATTTGTCAATTATAACTAAAGCTGTTATAAACATTCATGTGGAGGACTTTGTGCAAACATAAGTTTTATACTAATTTAGGTAAATACCCAAAAGTGTGATTCCTGCCTGCATAGTAAGAACTAGATTTGTAAGAAATTGCCAATTTGTCTTTCAAAGTGGATATGCCATTTTACATTCCCACCAGCAATGCATTTCCACCTACAATAGAACAGAGTAAGACCCAAGTCTTACACCATACACAGCATCAAATTGAAATGGACTAAAAACCTAAACATCGACTTGAAAATATAAAACTCCTCAAAGAAAACATAGGTCTTGGAATGATTTTTTTGGATAAGACACTAAAAACACAAGCAACAAAGCAGAAAGAATCAAGTGAAAGAACATCAAACTAAGAAGTTTCTATGCAGAAAGTGAAATATCAGCAAAATGAAAAAATAATCTACAGAAAGAGAATATTTGCAAGCCATGTATCTGGTAAGAGGATAATATCCAAAATACGTAAGACACTAAAACACAACTTACTAGCAAAAAAGTAACAATTAAAAAGCGGGCAGGAGGATTGCAAGTTCAAAGCCAGCCTCAGTAACCCCGAGGCACTAAGCAACTCAGTGAGACCCTGTCTCTAAACAAAATACAAAATAGGGCTGAGGATGTGGCTCAGTGGTCGAGTGCCCCTGAGTTCAATCCCTGGTACCACAAAGAAAAAAAAAAAAGGTGGCAAAAGATACAAATAGGCATTTTAAAAAGAACTAGAATCGTTAAGAGAGTTCTGGAAAAGAATAATGAAGAGAATAGCTTTCTATACAGACTTTCTATACAGCTGCAATAATAAAAGACTATGTGGTATATGAGTAAATTTTGTGATGATTTCCTTTTGTATTAGAAATTACCTAAGACAGAGGCTGAACAGTTCCCCTGGCTTTCCAGGGTTTTTGAGTAGTCCCTCTGCACTGATTGCTAGGAATTCAAGGGAATGACCTGTGTGTCCAGAGAGCTGGGAGATCTTTTGCTCTCTGGGGAAATTCCAGGTTCTGATATAGTCGTCCTCTCTGATTGTGGTCACATTTGTCTTTTGGTCTGTGTTATGCTCATTTCCACGCCAGAGGGACCAGCCTCATATCATCATTATTGAAAGTAGTTTTTAGAAAACATCATGTCTGACCCCTGAATGTATACCAAATATGAGAAAGCCAAAAAACACTCCATTTTTTTTTTCTCATTTTGAGTATATCTCCACTTTCTAGAATACAAGAAAAAAATTTCTAGGGCATTTCTTCTCTCTACCCTCTACTTTTACTAACAGGATGATGTTGTTTTAAAAGCACAGTTTTAAGTCAGAAAGATTTTTGATATTGACTCCATCACTATTTTGGGCACTACTTTGGGCAAGCAAGTTTCTTACCCTCTCTGAGCCTTTTTTTTTTTTTTCCCAAACCCGGTAAATTATAAGGGTTGATTATATAAGATAATGTATGTTAAAGAGCTTGGAGCGATGCATGATTTACAGCAAGTGCTTAAAAAAACATGAATTCCCTTCCTCAAACATGTATTTCCTCAGTCATTTCCCTGTTAAGCTCCAATAATCAGAGGCAAAAATACTATCCCTGAAATCTCTTAAGGTAGTCCTTGTCTCGGGGACATGCTCACTTCCTTCTCTCAAAGAGGACTTCTATCAGTATTTGGTATCAATGTTAGGGACTACCTAGGAACAATAAGATTCATCTAGAGAAGAGCTAAGAAAATCAGCACATTCTTACTAATTCCAAGAAAGTGGCTGCAAAAATTTGGCCAAAGACAAGAACGCTCTTTAAATGAAAACTGAAGACAGTTACCTCGCTGATTCTAGTATGCTAGCTCCTGAATAAAGAAGAAAGTGAAATTGCATTGTTGCCCCTTGCTAACAATAGCTGTGCCCCTGTCAGGCCCAGTGACCTGAGCCCTTGCCGCTGAAACGTGATGACAAAGGAACGCAAATCAGTGACTCTTCCTGGAGGTGTGCAGAAAGGCAAGACCTGCATTCATCTTCTGGGTGACAGGAAATGCAAATTAAAAATTAGAGCTGGCATATTCTGCACAACTACACGGGGCAACGCTGCAATCATCAGCAAAAACCAGAACTTCTATTTATATAAAAGAGCACCAAAAATGGTCTAATCTCCATTATAAGTTATCGTTACTGTCTTAGTACAGGCTATTCTAGAAACAAATGCTGAAATCACATTATTCAGAAAGTTTACTGAGGAAATGAAAGTCACACTATGTATTAGTGTGCTAGAATTACTCCCCCCCACCCCACCCCACAAAAAAAATACTACACCCTGAGGGATTTAAGCAACAGAAATTTATTTTTTCAGCAGGTTTAGTTTCTTCTGAGGCCTCTCTTCTTGGATCATAGTTGGACATCTTCTCACTGCCTGCTCACCTGGTCTTTCCCCCATGGGAGCATGTGTTTGGTATTTTTGTGCATCAAAATTCCCTCTTCTAATAAGGATACCAGATGAATTGGAGTAAGGCTTAATGTAATGGCCTCATTTTAACTTAACCACCTCTTTAAAGGTCCTATCTTCAAATATGGTTTTGTTCTGAAGCACCAGGAATTAGGGTGTCGACATATGAATATGGAGAGTGGATTGACACAATTCAGCTCATGCTATGGTTTGGATCTGCCTCAAAGGTTCATGTGCTGAAGTCTTGGTCCCCAGTGTTCCCAGTGCAGCCGAGTTCAGAGATGGGATTTTGTGAAAGTTACTGGATCATGAAGGCTCTGGTATCATCCATGGATGGTTAGTTGAGTGGACTATTGGGAGATGGTAGAAACCCAGTTGAAGGGGAAGCGTCCTTGAGACCATGTCCTTGGGAATTATATACTGTCCCTGGCCCCTTCCCCTGCCCCAAACCCTGCTTCCTAGCCACCATGAGGTTAGTAGCTTGGCTCTCCTATACCCTTCTGCCATGATGAATTGCTTCACCACAGGGCCAGATACAAAGAAGTCAGTCACCCACAACCTAAGGTTTCTGAAACTGTGAACCAAAATAAATGTTTTCCCCTCTTAGTTGTTTTTCTAAGGCATTTTATCGTAGTGATAAAAAGTTGATTAACACAGTCCATAACACATGGATATGGATATGAGGAAACAATGAAGAGACGGAAATATAATCCATAAAGAGTGCATCATTAAGTCAGTTACCACAGTGAGCCTCAGCAGCTTAATCATATAGGGAAATTAGTTATTATGCCTAAGGAGGGAGGGAGCTACAATGTCTAGATCTCACACCCAACAGTCATTACTTATAGGTTTCTTCTGGGAGATGTTATCTCACTGGTCTAACTCACCAAGTGCATAGGCAAAGTAGGTTCTAGAATCCCAAGGGTAGTCCAAAATGTGGGGATGACTGCTAAAACTGGATCTGTGTACATGGATTTGTGGGCAGAACACAATCTGCATCAGTTTTATCTACTAAACACTTTACCAGTGCCTTTCCTTGGATTGCTAAGGTTCTTAAAGGTTTTAGACCTAAAGTTTAAAATTGAAGCTGGAGTGACTATCAGATTATCTTAAGAAGTTTATGTTGAACTATTTCACAATAAAATAAACTAGCTAAGTGAAGTGGTATACACCAGTAATTCCAAGTGACTCAGGAGGCTGAGGCAGGAGGATACCAGGTTTGACACCAGCCTGGGTATCTTAGAAAGACCCTGTCTCAAAATAAAAAGTGTTAGGATGCAGCTCAGTGGTAAGCTTCCCTTAGGTTTAATCTCCCAATACTTCAATAATGCAATCAATCAATTTATAAAATTAAATTATGTAAATTTAAAACTCCACATGGGTCACTATAGCAAAGTCAATTCTAAGTTAATTATTGCCTAAGCATTAACCTGGTAAATGTGATATAATAATGAGGATAAGAGAAGAAAACCTGAGTTTTGCTCCCGCTGTTGGCCTTGAAAAGGCTTGTGGTAACTTGGAGAATTAACTCACATATCCTGGCTCAGTTTGTTCACTCTAAAATTTCCAGTGATGACTTGAAGTCAATCACAAATCAACTTGTGATTGAGAAAAATCATTGTGTGTCCTTTAGAAAATGGGGACATTTGAACTCAACCAGCTATAAACATGAGTGACTTCCTACTGCTTATAATATAAATCCAAATTCCTCGAAATTTGCCTACCCAGTGTAATAGAGCCCTAACCTTGCTTTTGAGCTCACTTGCTCCTTTAAAACAAATCTCCAGCCATGCTACTCTATTCATGATCTATCAATCCACTAAAGTCCTTTCTTAAATCCCATCTTTGTGAAAACCATAACAGAATGAAGACATTGATAAGATCCACTCTATAATCATATTACTGGTATATAAAATCTCTGTAATCTCCAGCAAGGTTTTGGTTTTTGTTGGCTCATTTTTTCTACCTCTAAGTCTGTTTCTTCACTTATAACAAAAGAACAATGATATCTATAGCATTGGTTTTTAAGATTAGATATTTAAATTATTTTTATACAAACATGTTTTAATCGGCTTGGTGTCACTGTGGCCAAAAGACAAGAGAAAAACACTTAGAGGTGGAAAAGTTTAGTTTGGTTCATGGTTTCCAAGGTCTCAGTCCATAGACAGTCAATTCCATAGCTCTGGGTTCAACGTGATGCAGAATATCATGGCAGAAAGGGCATGGCAGATGGGAAGCAGCTCAGGACATGGAAACTAGAAAACAGAGAGTGCTCTCCTCACCAATGACAAAAGATAAACCCCAAAGTCACATCCTTGGTGACTTTCCTACTTCCTCCAGCCACATCCTAATATCCATCAGTTACTATCCAGTTAACCCATATCAATGGATTTATCTACTGGTTAGGTTATACCTCTCATAATCTGATCATTTCACCTTTGAATATTCTTGCATTATTTCACACATGAGCTTTTGGGGGACATGTCAAATGTAATCATAAGACTATGGAAATTTTTTTAGAATAGTGCTTGGCATATGCTAAACATTTTTTTTTGCATTTGAAACATGAAATATCTCTTATATAGAATGTGTCTTTTCTGTCCATTACAACCCTATAATAAATCAGATCCTCTCCACGAAGTTGCCTCTAGTACATTCCAATCTTAACTATCACTGTTTCTTTTTAACTTATGTAGAACATAAGATCGATTTCAGGCTTTTGGTATTCATGATGCACATACACAACTCTTGGTCATTCTGTTCCTGGGTGAGTGGAACACTTTCTTTCCTTGGATTCTATCACCCCCTCTATCAGCTGTGCCCCTGTGCCCAGCTTTCCTTTTCCATCTCCTTTGCTAATTTATTCTTCTGTTCCCAGTCTCTAAACCTTGGTACATCTCAGAGCTCACCACTGACCTTTCTCAATTCTATTAATTGATCCTTTGGGCAATCTCATCTCTCAATGACAAACAAAACAAAATAATTTTATGTCAAAGTTTCCCAAATTTACATCTAGAGCACAGATTCTCTCTTGGGTCCCAGGCTAACGTGTAAGACATCTTAAACTCCCATAATAACTAAAAGCATAACCCCCCACAGTAAAACTGTTCCTTTCATGGTTTTCACTATCCGCTGAATGGCAGGTGCATGTTTCCATTTGTTGTAGCCTCTAAGACTTTGAGTCATTCTCAATTTCTTTCTCTTAAATCCTGTGCAAATGCATCAACAAGTCCAGTTGTCTCCATTTGGAAAAAAAAATCATCCATAATCCAATCTCTCCTTTTGTTATTGCCCTGATTCTAGTCACCATCCTGATTATTGCCAATAGTTTCCTATCTAACCTCACTGCCCGTTTTTTGCCTGACCATTTATTGTTCAAAAGGACCTTGGGTAATCTTTTTCAAATTCAAACCAGATGATGTCACTCCTCTGGGAAACCCCTCCAATACTTCTAACACACTCAGTGAATCAGCTGACATCCCAGAGATGCTGCAAGGCTCCACTTGATCTGGCTGTTCCGCTTCTGTAAACGCCTCTCCTCCCATTCCATCACTCCCCTCCAGCCACACCAAACTCCCTGACGGTCCTTGACTGTAGAACCAAGCGCACTTCCTTCTCATTGCCTGTTCAATTATTTTCTGCCTCAAACACCCTTTCCTTCAGAGATGCATCACTTTCTTAGTATTTTCCTTTGAACATTTCAACTGTCTCCCATAATCACAAAGTAGCACTACCAAACCCATCCTTGTTACTCTACATCCCTTTCTTCTCCCTTTATTCTTCATAGGACCTGTCATATTATTTTGGGAGACTGAACTCAGGGGCCCTCAATCACTGAGTCACATCCCCAGCCCTTTTTTGTATTTTATTTAGAGGCAGAGTCTCACTGAGTTGCTTTAGCACCTCGCTTCTTACTGAGGCTGGCTTTGATCTCATGATCTTCCTGACTCAGCCTCCTGAGCCAGGCCTGTCACATTATATAGCTTACTTATTTCTTTGTTTACAGTTAGACTTCCTTCATTAGAAATTGAGCAGCAATTGTCTACCTTAGGTTCAATATTGACTTCTAGACTCTTAGGTGCTTAATAAATATTTGCTACGTGAATGAATAAAGATAAAATGTTCAATATGTGTATGTTGCAAAATTTTTCATGTAAGTTGCAAGCTCCCCCTCAAAATGGAAAGTTATGTCTTTCCTCACATTGACAGTTTTTGGCTCAGAGTAGAGGCTTAATAGATGCTGGCATTGGGGGTTAGAATTGGTAATTAATACAGTCACTCTGAGCTGAGCTAAATGATCTCCTCGAATGGCTTGGATCAGTAATATGAACATGCGGTGAGCAAATGGATTATGCTTCCTAGTGTGTTTTTGCATTGACATAATGCTGCAATGTGGAGAAATGTTTGTTTTTCTTAACCGACATAAACAAAAATACCACATGAATGACAATAGTGAATGTCACTGTATTCAGCAGCCTTCCATATGGCTGAATTGTTCTTATCAGTTTTCAATGTTATTCTTGCTTTAATCATAATGCTACCCCATTTCTATTCTGGTCAACTGTCTCAGGAATGAGTGGTGGCATGTAGGACATAGCAGACAACTTCTTATTTGGAGTAAGCAGCACTGTCCAGTTAGTCAACCTTAACAAGTAAAGTCAGCTGCACGTATGGTTCATTTGCTTTGAACTTGCAACTTTTCTACCTCCAAGAGGGATGTCTGATGGAAGATGACATCCTATAGCACATTTCCATCAGGGGCAGCCCCCGACTTCCAAAGGAGGAGCTGGAATGGTTATTCCACTGTTGAGAAATCACATTTTCCCAAACCTAGGAGTTGGTTTTTCAGATGCAATGTTCCCATCTTTTCTCTTGAGGAATGAGATTACATTGTGAACCTATCAGATTAGTTTGTTCCTAGATCATAAAGGAAAAATCTATTAGAAATCTGGGCTTTGGCATTGGGCTATAATAAAATAACTCTAATTAGGGCTTTGAAAAATATCTTATGATGCTTTGGGAGAAAGGTAGTTGGTCTAATATTTGGTTCCCAGAGGGTCAACCCCAATACTTTCATTTAGACTCTGAAACCAGAATGACTTCCTTAAGTACTGATGGAAAAACAAAAACGTGTGCTGTAGTAGAATCACCTTTGCGCAGGTAGTCAAAAAAGTCTGAATTGGACTTACATGGATCTGAGTTGAGTCCCAGTTTTCCAGGTAACTACTTCAATAAATATGAGTAAGTCCCTTTACTGCTCCAAGACTCAGTTTCCCCATTTGTCAAAGAATATCAATTTGAGGCCGGGTGTGGTGGTGCATACCTGTAATTGCCACAGCTTGGGAGGCTGAGACAGGAGGATCACAAGTTCAAAGCCAGACTCAGGAACAGTGAGATACTAAAGCAACTCAGTAAGACCCTGTCTGTAAATAAAATACAAAATAGGGCTGGGGATGTGACTCAGTGTTTGAGTGCCCCTAGCTCAATCCCTGGCACCCCAACACTCAAAAATAAAATGTTGTGCATATTAAGCAATATAAAAATTTAAAGCGTAGCACTTGGTAACAAGTGGCTATCTAAGTAATTCTTATTTTGCATATGATGACAAGCTTCAACTTTTATGTCTTTGGTCACATGTTCCTTTTGATTATGCTGATTTTATCCTGTACACATATTCTCATTTCAAACAGCTTTCCTTCCTTCCCTAATTTATCTATCCTTCCTAAATTCATCATTGGCTTGGCAATATTGGCAGAGCACTTTACGCATGGATTCATTCAACAACAATAAAATTCAACAGTTATTTTTGTCTTCAGCTAGACGTAGTATATATAGATGAGTAAGATGCAGCCCTCATGCTTTAATGGGCTTGCAACAGAGGAGGTAAACAAAGATCTAAGCAACTAAGCTGAGTGCAACTCATTCATACATGCATTTATTCATTCTTACCTTCAACCAGTAAGCAGATGAACTCTGTGTTAATTCTATTGCTATGAACAGAAATGAAGTGGGGCTTCTGTGCTTAAAGTCCATTAGGGATGGCTTGGGTAGGGTCTTAAATATCATACCCTAATCCACCTGTGATCTCTTCACCGGCAGCATAACTTAGTCATCTCTCCTGAACAGGATTGTGAGCTCTTTGTCATGTTCATCTTTTTATCACCATTACTGAGCTTAATGGAGAATCTAGCAGATAATAGATTTTCATTAAAGAGTGGCAATTTTTAACTCCATAGTTGGCAGAATACTAAATACATTTCCTAAGTAATCTCATTTATTTTTCACAATAACCTTGAGACATGGGCATTGTTATACCCTTTCTATAGATGAGAAAACAGGCTCAAGTTGACTTGTTCAGAACATGACAATTAATAATACATAGTCTTATTAATGAGATTCACACTCTGTCTTCTGTTTACAAACCCAACATCCTCCCAGTGATGTACATGGACACTGATTTGGAGACCAAGACTTAAAGAAGGGTTGACCTATCATGGTGTGATTCCAACTCTGCATTTATTTCTCCACACAGAGCCAGACCCTACCAACCAATTTCTGCAGTACTTTACCAAATCTGTATGCCCTGAGATCATTAATCTCTGCATTGCTGGTTGTGTCTATAGAACTTCACTGCATGGGTTTCACACTACATGTGAAAGAGAGAGACCACTATTTTCCGAAGACACTCTTAACCTTCATGCCTGGTGAGAACAAGATCTGAGTTCTTGAAAATGCCAGGTGGACCAAATAGATTGCTTATTTTTTTTTCCAGATCATGTGAAGAAAATTTTCTCTGTGGGATCCTTTTCAGACCCTTATCAAACATGTCCTTCTCTCCTCCTCCTTCTTCTGTCAACTGCAGGAGGACTGTGTCTGAGCCCCTAGCTAGCTCAGGCTAAGCATGACTATTTCATCAAATGTGTAGGATTCTCACAGACTTGTCTTCACCCATCACATCCGATCCTCTGCCTGAAGCAATTCCTGTGGTGATCCTGACTCTTCTTATCATATGTGGTCCATCCACCAACCTCCTGATATGTACCTAAAACTCTTCAGCTACTTTAGGACAAAGCCTTTTAGTAACAGTTTCCAGACCTAGATGTGAAAATGAGGATAAGCTACAGTTTCAGGACCTCCACCCTGTCAGTCAAAGGAAACTCCTTTAAGTCTGGCTGATGCTATCCCCTCCCCTGGTGTTTCCCCACTACTCAGTACAGCAGACCCAGGGACTCACATCTCAGCTCTGACCTGAAGGCAGAATCCCTCTGCTTCTGAGTGCATACACACTTCTGCCTGTGCTTTTGTTTACGTGTGTCTCAGGGCACAGTGGTACTCAAGGGACTGTGCCAGATATTGCTTATTACGATCTCAAAGCTGTAAGCTCTGGAACTGGAGGTGGGGGGCTCGTGCCCCTTGGCAGTCTACCCAACCATCCTAGCTATAGACATCAGGATGAGACAGGAGGAGCTAAGCCAGGATGGATGTGGTCTCAGCTGAACAGGAATTCTGTGATGTGGAAGCTTTTATAGGTGGTGTTACCAAGACAACCTCTCCCCTTAATGATTTTATTACCAGGTTGATTATATGAAAACATCCTTGTTTCTATTTTAATAAGGCTTGTTTATGTTAGCAAGGAATTTAGTCAAGATGCTTGATGTTCATGAGGATGGCCTGAAACCAACCAACCTCTTCAGTTTTTCTGGAGGAGACATTGGGTTCTCATTGGGTTCTACTGTCCTCCTATCATCAAACCTACCTATGAGATAGGCTCTTAGAAACACCACTTCCAGACAGACCAATAGCATGACTGTTAGCACTGGGTGTTCCTGACACCCTCGGTCAGATTGAAATAGGAAATGGGTGGGGAAGTTGGTGCTTTTGGTAGGCAGAAGGGGGTAAAAAAAGAAACTGCCACGCTGAGCAGAAGAATTTCAATGGATAGCCCAGCGCTGAGGAACAGGGGCAGAACAAGAAGGAGGTATTCACAGACAGTGACTGGGTTCAAAAGCATGAGGTGAGTGTTTTGGAGAAGCATATTTTGAACGTGGAGACTAGCTCAGTTCATGGAGCTCCTGTGGTATTCTGGAGGGGCCCATCACCCAAACGTGGTTAGCAAAGGTCAAAGATGTCAATTGCACTTTGTATGGTATGAAAGAAACCACTTTCCCTTTTTTTTTTTTTTTCATCCATCTTGCTGAGAAGACAAGTATCTTCCTTATCCTTCTGACTTGCTAGGTCTCCAAGAAGGGCCAAAGATGGAGAGTCTCATTAAAATGCTTCACGGAGGGAGAGCTCATGGGCGAGATGCACATACAAGGAAAGACAGCAGGATGAGGCAGGAGGAGCTAAGCCAGGATGGATGTGGTCTCAGCTGAACAGGAACTTCATCTGACCCATGGATTGCTCTGCAGCACTGTAGAGTTGGTCCCATGTGGAAGAGGCACATGGTTGGCTCAAGCAGTAGATAATCAATCAATCAAATTACTTTTAGGCCAAGAGCAAGTCTTTGGAAAAAGCAGTTGTCTGAGAGATGACAACAGTCAATAACCTCCATAGCTGGGGAATGGGCAAACCTGCTGCCAGACTGAATCCAACAGGGGCCCTGACGGGATCCAGGATGCTTCTACCTGCATGGAAGATAGGAGAGACTGGAAGATGCACAATTGTCCGATGAAACCTGCCAGATTGATCTGCATGGCTGCATCTGCCCCGCTGAAAGAAGAGGGAAAACATGAGCCCTGCTTGAAACAATGGCCCAGGCCTGGCTTCCTGGCAGTCTCCTTTCCTTCTGTTCTTTTTCTCCTGTGCCTGCCAATGTTCTGCCTCTTTGATCCCACACTGGGTTCTCATTTCTGAAATCAATTCTAAGTTTCCTCCCCCAGGCTATGACTGGGCTCCTGCCTTAAGCTTCCAGTACCCCCTGAGTAGAGATGAGCAACCTTGACCTCAGGCTTCCAGAACCCTCATCCCAATCCTGGTGACTCATCAAGAGTGGCCCCCGATAGATAGCCTTTCTCTCAAGCAGAAGTGGCAGGCCAGATTATTCATCTGAAAGTTTACAAGAAAAAAAAAAAAAACTTCTTCTAGCATTCTTCCCCATCGTTGCCTCTGAATTAGTATTTTATGGTCTTTTATTTCATGGACACCAAACGGCAAGTATTGTTTTTACATTAAAAAGGGAAACTATTTTTAGTGTGCAGAGGGAACAAGATGATATATGCTGCAGTTGTCAACTGTCTTTTAAAATGTATGTAGCACACTGGAGCTCATAAATATTTAAGAGGACTAAATAATTATCTGAAGCTCCCCAGTCCGCTTTTTAAAATTATCATTTCCACAGGGAGCCAGGGAGCATTTGTTCTTTGTCAACTGTCCAGACAGGATTATCATATTTGAAAACTTGTCCCTCCTGTTTGTTACTGTTTTTGTCATTTTTGACTCACTACCCAGCAAACCCCCCCCCCCCTTCATCTCCCTGCTGGTTTCAATGCCATAAATGAGGCAAGTCTGCCAAAATAGCTCCATCAGCCGCTTCCAGAGAACAGATCTGACCATCCCCAGAACCTGCTAGAGAGGGGTCAGAAAGAGAAGCCAAAGGATAGACGTGGAGGACGTGCTCCCCTCTCCTGAGATGTCAGGGAATCTCCTAGGCAAAGAAGTGTGATGATGCCTCAGCTCTTTGGGATATTCTGAGGATGTGTTGCAGGGTAAGAAATTTTCCCAGATGGAAAATGACAGCAACATGGTGAAATAGAAAAAAAAAAAAAAGCAGAGAAATTTGTAATTCTCTCTCAGCCACTTACTAATTGTGTAGCTTTAATGCTAACTTATTATAAAGCAAAGCTTATAATAGTTATCGTGTGGGTTTATTCTGAGAATTAAAGCTAATGTTGTAAGAATGAGTTAAAATGCAGAGCACAGTGCCTGACACCTATTAGAAGCTCAATAATTGGTGGAGATGATGATTTTTATCTTATTATTATTCACTCTATTAAATAGTAACATTTCAAGTTATCCCCCAAAATACCTTAAAATGTGTTATAAGGAGTTCCTATCCTTGACATGAATATTTTTCTTAGTGATTCGACATCAGCATTACCAACATTAATAATTTCAGCCTATGACTTAGATAACCTTCAGGTGTTTAGAAATAGGTAGAGTTGATTGTCTCTCCACTAACTATGGTAAGGTTGAAATGCATTCCTTCTTGTTCATACCTATTTTTCCTGACCTTTCTACTTCCATATTATTTCTCAGGGAAGGCATGTGTTTGCTTGTAGAAAATACTCCTGTTGTATCCCTGCTTCCAAGCTGATGTGTATTTGTAAACCAGATCACCATGCCTCACAGAATTGCAAATATTCAGAATTTGTGTTCCTGGGAATATAGAAAACAATGTATCATGAGAGTCCTAACAATAAAAACACCTAGGAAAAAAAAAACCTGGATGAAAAATAGTAAATGTGAATGGAATGCAGAGCAGGGCTTTCAAAAATATAAGATAAATATCAAGGAACCCAAAGTGAGAAACCATCTAAAAACAGTCATGGATAGGCAGTGAGGTCTCAGCTGCTTTGGGGTAATCTTGAATAATCGAGAAAATTTTAATAGCCTTTTGTAGATAAGAGAAAAGGTTCTCTACTAATACACAGAACTCCTATGATAATAAAAATGCTTTATACTAGTAATAAGATAGACTAGAGTTTATTTAATGGCACTTGAAAGATTTTTTTAAAACAGTCTATTTTGCCATGAATTCTGAATGGGAGAGTGGGAGAGCCCCTGAAAATTTAGAAACACAATGCTGTGTTCATGAGGGTTTAAGTCTGGAATGTGTAGTACCTACATGGTCCAGGGAACCCCAATTTGATAAATTTAGACAAAAGGTAGTCCTAAGCTTGTAATATCTCAGGAGAGCTAGGCAGAGACCCTTGTCATAGCCTGGATCCTTAAGAAAGCTAAGCTTATGGCACAGGACTCAGGGGCTACTGTTCTATAGGGTAAGTGTGAAACAAAAGGGGTGAAACTGGGATGGAAGCACAGCTGCCAACATGATGATGTGTTGCTGGGTCCTGCAGTTGCTTACTGTCTCCACACCCTCTTCCATGTAACTGTGTCACTCATCTCAGCTGTCTTTCCAGAAGAAGCAAGGGGACAGCTCTCTCTCCTAGCTCCCTATTGCTTTTGCCAGTGGTTATCCCATGAGGCATTAACTCCCCACTCTTCTGGTGTTCACTGAGCAAGATGTGTGATGTTCTCCACCCTGAAATCAAAAGGGAAGCTGCAGGAAAGGGGTAAGAGACAGGTAGTGTGAATATGAGACTAGGTGATGTCGGGTTGTACCTATGTAAAGTCAGTAAGAGTGGGAGAGCTGGTCACCATTGTGGTGATCAGAAAAGGAGTTTATTTGGGCTGAGACTTTGAAGTGGGACATAGTGATGTTTTACATGCCATGCTACACAGGATGACCACAGATAAAACTCCATTGATGTTATACTTGCAAAGAAATTACAAAACACAAAAAAGCAAATTACCATGAGCAAAAGCAAACATAAAACTAAAGGAAAGTCTGTCTTAGTGGGAGCTGTGTTTAGTTTGCTTCAAAACAGACAGGTTGGTACTCTGGAAAGCAGAATGGATATTCCTTGAAAACTAGGAATGGAACCATCATATGATCCAGCTATCCCACTCCTTAATATTTATCCAAAAGAACTAGAATCAACAGACTATTGTGATACCGCCATGTCAATGTTTATAACAGCACAACTTACAAAAGTCAAGATATGGAACCAGTCCTGGAGCCTGTCAATAGATAAATGAATAAAGAAAATGTGGTATATACACATGATGGCGTTTTACTCAGTCATAAAGAAGAATGAAATTATGGCAGTTGCCAGTAAATGGATAGAATAAGAGATCATGCTAATTGAAATAAGCCAGACTCAGACAATCAAGGATCAAATGTGTCCTCTCATATGTGGAAGCTACAACAAAGCATGGGTAAGAAAATGGTGGTTCAGATATCATAAAGACAGAGGGAAGATCAGTGGAATAGAAGAAATGGGGAGAGGAATGTGGGACCAGAAAGGAGAAGAAATTACGTGCATGTATAAATATACCACAGCAAATTCCACCTTTATGTATATCTATAAAACATAAATTTAAAATGTTTAAATAAGTGGAGGACAGAACTGTAGAGTAGAAGAAGAAGGATGGGGGATGGGGGGAGATGGGAGGAAAAGGGAGATATCAGGGACTGAAATGGAGCAAATTCATTTTCATGACATATGATTATGTCAAAATGAACCCAACTATTTTGTATAACTATAATGCACCAAGAGAAAGAAAGAAACAAAGAAAAAAGGAAGTACAAGTTGAGATAAAAGTAGAAAAGTAATTTGATAGTGGGGGAAACTGGTGAACACCCTTGGTAAGTTGACCAAGTTTATCAATGATAAGTCACATCACAAAGATATACCCTTGAGTGTATAACTTTACTACCCAAACAACCTTGAGAAAAACATGACATAAAGCCAAAATGAAGGATATTCTAAAAAGTACATCTTGGGTACTCTTCAAGACCAATCATAATTAGCAAAAACTGTCACAGTCCAGAGGAGCCGAAGGACATGTAATGACTACATGGAATGTGTCTCCTGAATGGGGTCCAGGAACAATAGAAAGATGTTGGGTGAAAAAGTTGTGAAACCCAAATAGACTGTGGGGTTTAATTAAAAGTGAAATTCCAATGTTAATCCTTTAGTTTTGACAAGTTTAGCTTGAAATTTAAGAAGATAAAATTAGGGAAAACTGAGACGGGATGAATGAGGTACAGGAATACTCTATCAACCCGGTAACTTCTCTGTAAATATATAAAATAAAAAAAATTTCTTTAAAACAATGATATGTTGACAGATAAAGCTGGCACAAATTCAAAGTTTGAAGTCATCAGTATTATCCGTGGCTTACCTTCTTTCTTTTCTGGTTGCACCCAGGTGGGAAATAGAGCAAAGGAGGAGGGCAGAGTGGCCAAAGCTGGGGCATGTCCATGAAAGGTGCCAAACTGGTTGGTGGTTCTCCAAGAGTCAGGGCCTCGGAGATGGGAAGCAGCCCAGGAGGTTAGGAGATTTATTACAAACCTAGGTAATGAGCAAAAAATCAATATATTAAGGATAAAGGAGGCCAGAATTCCTATGTTAGAGGAAAAAGGTACAAATATGGAAATGTGGGAAGCTAGAATAAACATTGTGGTCTTGCTTTCAGTTTTAGGTATGAATATAAACTTATAGTTTTCAAAATATATGGGTAAGTATATAAATAAATGTAGATATATATAGATGCACGTACACACTCAAAAGCACAATGCATAATTCATAAACATAATGTATTTATATGTATCTATGTGATATCTCTGTGCACATACACATAATTATATATACATAAACTAGGAACTAAAGGAATTAGGGCCTCATGGAGAAATGGCTAATTTTAGACCTGAGGCAGAGAAAGTAAGAGATTAATTTGGAATATCCCGTGTCTGAAAGTAGGCACAAAGTATGATTGGGGACATGTCAAAAGAACTAGAGTCTGCTCCAGGGTTCCTGGCCAAGTCTCAAGGAGTGTCAGTATCACAACAATAATTTATAAGATTCATGGATTATGACCCATTGAATAAAATGAGCATCCATCAATTTACACTCATAAAAATAGATGAACAGGGGAATTTTAAGTAATAAATATAAAACTAGGATTTCAAGTAATAAATATTAGAAGGAACAATGGAATTCGAAAGTCAACACTTGGTAACTACAACTGATATAATAAACGAAGGCAAGAAACATCCATTGTGGGGGACATTAAAATAAGGAAGAAAATTCTTACATAGTTTTAAAGTACCTCTTCTCAAAATATGTACTAGTTTGAAAGGGAGAGGAGTAGCTGCAAAATGGAGAAATCTAGCAGAAACCACCTAAGCCATGATCAAGGCACTACCAGTAACAGGCAAGCCAATACTGCACAGCCCCCAAGAGAAGTCAGGAGAACAGGACATAGGCTCTTTAACATGCTGGACCCCAAAACATTCTGGCCCCAAAATGCAGAATGTGCGTACACTTATGAGTAAAATTAATGCCATTTAAAAATTTAGAATTTTTAAATTCTCAAATTCAAATTGAGAAAATGCTTACAAAATGATTGAGTTGATCTTGAAAAACATCAAAGTTATAAAGGGAAAGAAACACTGAAAATTGTTCTGCCTTGAAGTAGATTAGAGAGGGCATCTGAGTGTAATGTGAGGTTTCAACTGGATCCTTTTGTTAAAAGGAGATAATTGTGATTCACTCTCAGCCGTGCTGGAGTACCAAGGACCAGAATTACACTCCTACTTCATAGAAAAAGAAAACTAAACACAACATACGAAACAATAGTTTTTAGTTTGGGGGGCAATGACTTCTCAGGACTGTGATCGCTGAAAATCTTTCTCTGTGGAGTCCCCTTGTCTTTTTAAAGAAGACTCTCAAATCATATTTTCTTTCTCCATTCATTTGTTGAAGGACACCTAGGTTGGTTCCACTGCTTAGCTATTGTGAATTGAGCTGCTATCAACATTGATGTGGCCACAACCAGTAAAATAATAAAAAATGTATTTCATTTGTAAAGGTACTTCACAAAAACAGAAAAACAGGCTGGGCATGATGGTGCATACCTGTAATCCCAGTGGTTCAGGAGGCTGAGGCAAGAGGATTAAAAGTTCAAAGTCAGCCTCAGCAAAAGCAAGGTACTAAGCAACTCAGTGAGACTCTGTCTCTAAATGAAATACAAAAATATTACTTCCATAATAATGAAAGTTTGCTTCATATATAAATAGATATGATGTACACATAAATATATGAACATAAATATACACACACATGTATGTACATAAATATGTATGTTCATATTTATGCATACACATGGACATAATGTGAAGAAAACTATGATTATTACATATACCTATGTACATATATGCACAAGAATATGTATAAATAAGAATATTTATAGCATTATTGACCATATTAGCAGCAAACTAGTAACAACACAAGTATCCATCCATTCTACGTGATAAATATAATGGAATATTAAACATTTTAATGAAAATATTAAACTACCACTAAATGTTAGAGGATTAATTCAAATATGATTTTGAATCAAATGATACAAACATAAGAGACTACTTACTGCATTGTTCTATTTGCATAATAAAGAAACTGTGGTATATATACACAATGGAATATTACTCAGCATTAATAGAGAATAAAATTATGGCATTTTCAGGTAAATGAATGGAGTTGGGGAATATCATGCTAAGCAAAGTAAGCCAATCCCCCAAACCAAAGGCCTAATGTTCTCTCTGATAAATGGATGCTGATCCATAATGGAAAGCGGGGAGGCATGGGAAAAATAAAGGAACTGTGATTGGACAAAGAGGAGGGAAGGTTGGGAGGGGGCATGGGGGCAGGAAAGATGGTGGAATGAGATGGACATAATTACCCTAGGTACATGTATGACTGCACTTATGGTGCGACACTACATTGGGTACAACCGGAGAAATGAAAAATTGTGCTGCAACTGTGTACAATGAATCAAAAGCATTCTGTTGCCATATATACCTAATTAAATAAATTTAAATAAATTCTTAAATTTAAAAAAATGGCAGGTGCTTGCAAAGTTTGGAGAGGAGGAAGAGAAGAATGTTTGGTAGGAGTTATGAGGATCCTTTTGGGATCCTCAATATTGTGTTCATTCAGATAAAGCTACTTAATAGCAATGTACTGAACTCTGTATAATTTTGTATTGATACAATAAAATTTTAAAAGGATGTTTGGTTCAATTTAGAATTTTTTAAAAATAGAATGAAAGTAAATGTCCTTCAATATGTTAGTGATGAATAAATTTATGGTGCATAGCTAATATGGAATAACAAAGAGTCATTTAAACACTGGGATCTAAGATAAGGCACTGAAATGGAAAACATGAAAAGTTACTAAATATTTATAATGTGATTCTACTCTACCCCTAAAAGTTTAAAACATGACTTCTTTCAAATTACTTTTGGATAAAGATAACTTCTTTTGCTAGCTAAAGTGGCCATTCCTGAAATTACTCAGCTATCTGAGTCAGCTCAGAAATATATATATATTTTTTCCCTGTTTTCTGTAAGTTGCTCCTATGAGTAATGACCTATCTAGCCAGAAAAGTTCCCCTTTCTTTACTTAACCTGGTAAAATGGCCTGAGTTGCAGAATAATTAAAATGTTCTCTTAACACTCTTATGATCTGAAATCTGCAAGCCCTTCTTTTATTTATCTGAATTTATAATATTAAGCAAAGTACAACCTAAGAGAATCTGATCTCAGTTTTACCCTAATGATTGACCCTCTACATAAATAACACCTTTGGACATAGACTGATTATCAGTATTTCCTAGTTTTATTCCATTTCACAGTAATCATGGGGATTTTTTCACTTGTTATTAAGATGAAAATGCAAATTTCAGAAAATAAAATATAATGACCATACTTACATGGACTAACATTATGTAGAAGGAGATGCACATATATTTTTAGGCATATGAGCATAAATATGCAGTGAATTCCTCCAGATTCTGGATGGGGCCAGTATCAGGCCGTACTTGGAGGTTAGATGGAAGAAGGAGAGGCTGAGGTCTTTGTTCCTCTGGATCCTTCCTGTTGCTCTGAGTTCAGTAGTATCACTGTTCTTCCATCCACAAAGGCTACAGCTATAGCTTTCCATTCTGGAAACAACTCTGTCCCCAGCCTTTAGCCTGCCTAAACACAAATAACTACTAGGATTTAAAAATATCTGCAATTTGTATTTGGGGTAAAAATGGAAGTGCATAACTCACTTGAATCAAATGTATGAAAGATGAAAAAAATAAAATAAATCCAAGCTTGAGCCCCAGAGGAGTTTAAAATATTTTATGTTTGCAGAGTAGCAGATAAAGAAACCCCTCACATTAATTTCCTGTTGGAGGGTTTAGATATGAGGTATCCTCCAAAGGCTCATTTGTGAGACAATGCAAGAAAGTTTAGAGGTGAAATGATTCACTTATGAGAGCCTTAACCTAATCATTGCATTAATCCTCTGATAGGGATTAACTGTGTGGTAACTGTAGACAGGTGGGTGTGGCTGGAGGAGGTAGGTCCTTAGGAGCATGCCTTTCTGGTGTATATTTTGTGAGCTGAGCTTAGTCTCTCTCTGCTTCTTGGTGGTCATGTCCTAAGCTTCCCTCTGCCATCGCACTCTTCTACCATGACATTCTGCCTCATTTTTAGTCCAGAGTAATGGAGTTGGCTTCCTGTGGACTAAGACCTCTAAAACCAGGAGTCCCAAAATTAACTTTTCCTCCTGTAAAATTGTTCTTGTCATGTCTTTTGGTTACAGCAGTGAAAAAGTTGGTTAAAACACAGGATCACAGCCTTTTCATACTTAGTATCACCATGCTGAAGGAGAAATAGAAGTGGACCACCATATATTGTATATTTCATTCTCTATGAAATATTAAATATATGGAAATGAAGAGGTTTAAATAGAAGGTGAAGGTGACTTCCATGTCAACCTAAGTGAGAACCATCCAATGCAAATGAAGGAAGATTTTTAAATATACAGTGGTTCATTTTCAGGAGAATATATGAGAGAAAGGGGAAAGGAGAGGATTTGTATAGAAATGTATGTTGGAAACAAGTGACTTCTTCTTCTCTAGAGCCAAGCTCATGGCTTTGGTCCTTCCGAAGAGGAGGAAGGGAAAAGTCATGGATGAGTAAGGGAAGGTATTGCATGTAACTTTGCATACCTATGTGCTCAAAGAATCAGAATCAGAACTAAGTGAGAGGCAAAATGGTAGATGGAAAGAAAAGACAGGGATTTATGGGAGTTGGGAGAAAAATCTGCCTTTTTATGCTTTTTTTTTTTTTTCAAATGGTCTGTCTCATATAAAGATTGGATCTTAAAAGAATAAATGTACCTATTTTACTTCTTGGCAATGATCAAAACAGGGAATTGTCTTGTCTCTTGATTAAATTTTCCACTTTTACTATTGGCATCCACTGGTGTTGGTTTTAGCCATTTATACCCTTTCGCCCTGATTCCTGGGTAGTGAAGTGAGTCAAAGGTCCCAAGAGAATCTTTCCCAAGTACCTCCATCTGTCCTGGTCTCTCAGGGACTGCTGATGTGGTGCGTTGTAGCTGTAGTTTTTCTGCTTCACTAACAATTTTTCTTGGTATTTCAAATTGGTTTCAACATTAAGCGTTACTCTAAATATTGCCTTCTAGCCCCAGGCTTCCAAATGAGAATGGATCCAACAGCCTGTGAGCTGGCAGCTCCCAGGGGCTCTAGCCTGCCAATCACTCAGAAAAGAGAGATCTAGACTATTCTTTGGGGGACTGCTTAGCTCTGTCTTGGGATGCAGAGAGAATGGAACCAGAAATCCTAACACTAATCTGCTCTCTGAGGAATTCCATGGTGTTTTATTCTTCCGCTATTCAGAAACAAGTTTTTAAAATAATTTAAATAACATTTTAACATTTTATAACTATGTGAATCATACAAAATTGAGTAAACTATTTTACAGGAAAACCAAAATAAGCCATAAATTTAATACCCAGGTACTGTTTAGGTATTAACATGTTTCTTTTAAATATATATATATATATATATATATATATATATATATATATATATTAACCTAAGAGACAAGCTAAGAAGATGATTTCCAGAGCTTAGCCACCCTCTCTCTCACTTTATCTCTATCTCAGTTGTGCATGTGTGTGCTTCCATCTTGTCCATGAGCTTCATTTTATCCTCATGAGGTTTTCTACTACCACTCTTGCCTTTTTTGGACTCTTTTTTGATGCCCCAATCTTTGCCATTATTTATTTACCCTAGTTATGAAGGCATTTTCAAAATCCTTTTAAAAGATATAATTTGAAAATGGAATTGATCCCATTGCTGAACATCCTCCTGTCTGACTTCAACATTGCCTCTCAGTTCCTGCAGAATCTCTCCCCATTGAAGGGATTCATTCCTGTTGGTTCCTGTGGGTCTCTGGTCTTTGTTCTAATACGTAGGACAGGCCCCAGCATGACCTCTTTGTAGTAATTATTCATATCTTCCCCAAACTTCTTAGAATGCCCTCACCTTGATTCACAATTAAGATGATCCTGGCATTCACTTTATTGCCCAAACCTGAAATTTGTGAGACCCCAATGTCTTCTCCCTAGCCTCATCCTCAACACACAATCCCAAATCCTCTAACTCCTGAGTTGCACTGAGTTGATTTTATTCTTTCCTTCAATGTCAACCTGATCCAAATTCTGCTCATGTTTCCCTTGAATTATAGCAAACACCTCTAATTGGATGGCTTCCCTGTGCCTCGCCCAGCCCTTCTCTCTTGTAGTTTCTATAACTGTCTTTGAAAACACAAGGCAGTCCCATACTCTGGTCTCCCAAGGCTATCACACTGCCATTTAGAAGTCCTCAACAGTATTCTCTCTCTCAAGCTTGCTTTCAACTTGCATATCTTTGCTTCTGGGATGCATGCTAGAGCAGTAGTTCTCAAAGTGTGTTCCTCAAACCAGCAGCATCCTTATCAACTAGCAACTGTGGAGAGATGAAAAATTTCAGAACTCAGCCAAGATCTCTGATGATCAGCCTTCAGCAATTCATGTTTTAAAACACCTTGCCAGTGAGTCTGATGCATTATGAAGTTTGTGCTAGACTTTAAATATTCCAACATATTGTGGATTGGCTATTAAGGTAGTACGATTCTACATCTATAAGAAATTCTTAGGGCTCCCACTTTTCTCAAATGAGAATTCCATGACCGGGATGGCCAACTAATTAATGGAAATGCTGAAACCAGCAGCTGCAGCTGGTGTTTTCACTATTCATTGCTGCTTATAGTACAGTTTTCCTGCAAGCAATCAAAAGAAATCCATTGTGATTTGAATAGATGGTAGAAATTCTTGGTCATGTAACCCTCTGAAACCACTCATTTCTACAGACTTTATGGCCAGAGAATGGAAGCTTCAATCAATATCAGAAAGTCATTGAAAATGATCATTACCTCTTTTTTTTTTTTTAGACAGCTCATTGTTATCTTCTTTAATTCTTGATCATCTCCTTTATTTTCCTGTGAAACACTGAGATGTTGACTGTAAGCTCTTATAGGACAAGCAGTATTTCTTCTGACTACTAATCTAGTAATTATTAATTATTAATAGAGATATATTTCTGTTTTTACTAACAAAAGAACACAGATTCTCAGAATTATATAACAGGGTATTTGTGAAGTGTGCCAAGCACTTCTATATGCTGCCATTGAGTATCAAGATTAGTCTAACAATGTTTGAAAGAAATGTGAGGACCTATATCATAATTTTAGCTGTAATCTAGTAAATATTTTTCTTAGAATTGTTCCAAGAAAAATACAAATGTATATTCAGAGGATGTTCCGTGAAGATATTTTTATAATAGCAACAAATTAGCAGGATAACTGCCTAATAAATTAAGGCATATTCATATTAAAGGATGCTATCCAGCTTTACAACTGATGAAGATTTACTTATATATTTTCATGGGGAAAACTCTCTAATAAATATACACTCTTACATGAAAGAAATCAAGCTATGACACATTTGTAAAAATTTAGTAGATAGACCCACAAAAAATAATTTTATGTCTATAATATATGTTATATACTATATATCAAATATAATATATGTTATATACTATATATCAGATGACTCCCCTCTGGAGTATTTCCATTCCAATTCTTCTTTTCTCTATTGTGCTTGATCTATTAAGGTTTAATTTACTTACCACAAAATGCGCACTCTCAAGTGTAAAGCTCAGGGGCATCTTATAAATGAATACACCTATGTACTTACCACCCAAGGATATAGATCAAGATGTTTCCAGCATCTAGAATATGCATCTTTATATCCATGTTCAGAAGTCCCTCCACACCCAACAAGGGAATTAAGTTCCTGACTTCTATCTTCAAAGAATAATTTTGCCTAAATTTTGAATTTCAAACAGGTAGAGTAATAACGACATATACTTTGTTAAAATTTATTCACTGCTGTGACTAAAACATCTGATCAGAACAACTCAGAGGAAGAAAAGTTTATGTAGGGATCATGGTTTCAGAGGTTCAGTCCATGATTTGCTGACTTCATTGTTCTGAACCTGAGGTAAGGGAGAACTACATGCCCGAAAAGTATAGTGAAGAAAAACTGATCACTGTAGCCAGAAAACAGAGAAAGAGTGGGAGGAGCATTCCCCCAGTAATCTACTTCCTCTAACCATGCCCAACCTTTCTCTTGTTACCACCCCATACTGTAGACCTTTCACATTTTTAATTCATCAAATGGATTAATCCCCTGATTAGGTTACTTATCTCATAACCTAACGATTTCACCTCTGAACATTCTTGCATTGATACAGGAGCTTTGGGGGGACACCTGGTATCCAAACCATAACATGTTCTTTTGTATGTATAGCTCCTTTTACTCAACAGAGTGCTTTAGAAATTCACCAATGCTGTTACATATGCCAGTGGATATTCTTTTTTATCACTGAATAGTATCCCACTGGGGAAGCTTACTTCCATTGGCTTAGTCATTATTCCGTTGATGGACATTTGGGTTGTTTCCAGGTATTGTGAAAGGTTCATTATTTTTTGCAAGCAAGATATCCCATCTGTTTTACCTTCTTTCTCCTGCCCACAAGTCCCTTGAATATTATCCCTCTCAAGACTTCACTCAAGTCCAGATGTCTTTTATGACCATAAGGAACTCCATTGCTATATTTCTTCACTTATCCCTCCCATTATAACTTTAAAATAAATCTCAACTTCAACTTACAGCATGTGACTCAAACATCAGAAGTCACTGTTATTAAAGAATGTTTTCTTGGGACAGCTCTAGAGTCTCAATGGAAAGTGAAAGCAAAGTAAAGGTAGTGTCCTCTATTTCCCCACATGCATCATAGCCTCTAGCATTGTGTCATATGCAATATTTGTTAAATGTTAAATCTGTAACTTCATGTTGCCTTCATAATGGCTCAATAGTGTTACAATATCTACAAATTTCATCATCAACAACATCATTAATTGGGTGCCTGCTATGAGCCAGCTGCTCATACCTCAATTCCACTGCCAGTTTCACTTCACATAACTGGGATTACTTAACAAATTGCCTACCTACTTAAAGCCTGGATTGCAGCATATACAAAATCAGAGTACGAGTCCTTATGGCTAAGAGGTTTTGCTAAGCCATGGAGTTTTGCAAGGTGCCAAGAACCCAGCAAATGTGTAATAATTATCATCTCATTTTACTTTCAATAAATTTATTAAATTTTATTTAATTCTGCCAGTTTGGCAGCATTTTCATCATCATTCTCCAGATGCCTTTATAATACTATTACGGCATGGCAGCAAGCTATTAATTTGCTTGTTTCCCATCTTTTCTCACTAATATGCAAGTTCCTTGAGGACCAGAATTATGTCTCTTATAAGAATTGTATTCCCACACATAGAAGCATGCCTGGTGTTCAGCAGATTTCCAATATGTATTTATTGAATACCTCAATGAATTATGTAGTGTCTATCGGGCTATGGGTGAAACTGAGGCTTAATACTTTAAATTAACCTAGCAAGTTCTATGGTTTTGATGCTGATTTGCCTTTCATCTCCTTTTAATTTGGCCAGTAGAGGAGACCCCGTTACTCAGCAAAACAATCCTCCACCTGAGTGATTGGTTGTTCTGATTTTTAGGAAGTTTTTTCCTTATCCTGAGCTGACAGTGTGGTTCGAAATTAGTGTCTCTGAATTGAAAGGGACCTCAGGTAAAATAATTCCTATGCCTGGGTATCCAGCAGTTCCTGTTTGCCCGAGATGTCATGCTGCAGGCAGCATTTAATTCAGATGAGAAGTGACACCCACATCCTGATGCCTCAGCTGCCAGCAAAAGGCTAGTGACAACTTCCATTACACAGAAGGGTGAGCCAGGTGTCCCAGAAAAACTCCAGCTTCTCAAATCTCATCTACCTAATTAGATTCTCTCTGCAGAGTTAGCTGGATCCCTTCCTCTGTGTCAAGTCCCAAATGCTGCTTTAAAAAAGTGTGCGGCTTCACTGCTGCAGTTCTGTAAAGGAGGAGCAGAAGTTGGCGATCATAGGACAGCAGGAGCTAGGTGACAGGAAGAACAAAGGGAAGAGGATTTGGGAGAGGGGAGAGATGAATATGAGAATATACTCTCTACCATATTTAGCAGAATGTGTTTTGTTTTTCAGGCATTGATTTGTAGCAAGTGTTTAACCTCATTAGGCTCAAGAGTTTTGAGATTTGGGAGGAAAAAATAATCTTTCCATGCCATCCTAGATTCTGTAGATGTTTGCCTTTAGAAAAATCTTCCAATGAGACTGTTGTCATTAACGCTAGACATCTTGGTCCTCTTTCTCTCCCTGGCTCAGAGAGTTTTATGCTGGAAGTTGGAGAGGTATGTTCCCTAAGTATGGAGGTAAATCTCTGCTACAGAAATGGTGATGAGGTTATGACAGCAGAGGGGCTTTGAGATATTCAAGAGAAAGGTTGGGTTTGTTTCAAAGGATTTTTCACTGATGACATCGCTGATATCAAATTGGTGTGTGTCCATGTTTGTGTGCATGCTCATGTGTTTCCTGAAACAATCACGAATCAAGTATAATTCAGAACCAGATGAAATTTTATGACAAGTTCAGAATAGAAAACATACTTTTGTGTCAAATAGTATGTTTCCCATGAAGAGAAAAACAGTGCACCATAATGTAACCATAACTTTAATCCCAGAGTCAAGGCATACCAGGTAGCTATGAGAAAAAATTTTCTGGATTTGAGAAAAATCTCTGACTCTAGGACTTGACAAGAATATTCTCTGTACGCAGAACTTCATGATAGGACCCCAGATAAGCACAAAGAGGAATTCCATTTCCTATGAGCCATCTCCACTGAAGAAATAATTTCTTTTGTCAGGTACAAGGCCTTGGGAGGTGGAGGATCAACTTAGACATAAATAAAATAGAGACATGTCTTCAAGAAACGTGCAGTACAGTGAAAAAGAAATGTCATATATGCAGGTGACCACAGGACATAGTCTGCAGTGATAAATGCAATATTAATTACTATAGAGAAATTGGATGGACTGAAACTTCTCAAGGAGAGATTATATTTTGCCACTAAGTGGTGGCCAATGATTCATACTATGAATCCATAGAATCCATTTCAAGCAATTAATTTAAGGAAAAAAGAAAAGAAGGTGCCCTGTGGGACTTGTGTGAATAGCGGAGACCTTTTTATCCATCTAGGTTTTAGGAGGGTCTGCATGTCTGCATATGCTTTTTCCATATCAAGGGGACACAATACTGAAAGGACAGGGGTAGCGCAAGAGGGGAAGGCCTGGACTGTCCAGGGCTACAGGAGGTAACTGGGGGGCTGTGAGCAAAACATGTCAGGAAAAGCCTTCTTTTGTGAAGGTCACTAAAGAGATGCTTGCTGAGAGCAGTTCCTGATTCCTTGTTCTGCTCTTGTCTGGGGAGGTGAGGGTCTGTTGGAAAAGGTGGCATTAGAGAGGCTACTTTGGTGAAGAGAAAAGATGAACTTGAGACTGAAGGGAACAGAGAAAAATAGGGTAAGGCATGTTTAGTCTCCATCTGTGCGTAGTCTTTGGCTGTTATGGTTTGCATATGAGGTGTCTCTCAAAAGCTCCTGTGGGAGACAATGCAGCAATGTTCAAAGGTGAATGATTAGATTATTAGAGCTATTACCTGATCAGTGGATTAATTCATTTGGTGGCTTAATAATTTGAAAGGATTAATGGGTGGTAATTATAGGCAGGTAGGGTGTGGCTGGAGGAAGTAGGTCACTGAGGACATGCCTTTGGAGTTTATATTTTGTATTTTGTCCCTGGTGAACAGAGCTCTCCCTCTCTGCTTCTTGCTTGTCATGTCCTGAGGTGCTTTCCTCTGACATGCCTTTCCATCACAATGTTCTACCTCTCCAGGGGTCTAAAGCTGGCCAACCATGGACTGAATCTCTGAAACCATGACTGAAAAAAGCTATTCCTCTTCTAAATTCTTTTTATTATTATTTTTTTTTTATTTTGAGAAAGGGTCTTGCTAAGTTGTTTAGGAACCTCCTAAAGTTGCTGAGACTGGCTTTGAACTTGCAATCCTCCTGAACAGCTGGGATTACAGGCAGGAACCACTGTGCTCAGTTCTAAGTGGTTCTTTTCAGGACTTTTGGTCACAGCAAGACAAAGCTGACTAAAGCACTGGCCAAAGCCAGTTTTATTTTTTAACATCTATGTGGGGGCTACTAGAAGACTGAAATGGAAGCAATTTCTCACTAGACAAAAGTAGCTTCTAAATTCTAAAGCCCCCTACCCCATTTGTATTGCTTTGTTCCAGGTCCATTCAATTTCACCCCTTTTCTGAAATCCTTTTGATGAGGAACATATATTAAAATACAAATAATCCCTACCACACAATTCTGATGTAGGTTCAAATTAAAGCATCATTGAATCCCATGTGTAGGAACTCCTAATCCTTCTATAGTCCAGTGTTGACCAGTGCCATTTTCAAAGACCCTGATGTTGTAAAAATGGAGAAAATTGATTGGAAAAAAGGCACAGAGCATTAGAAATATAGAAGGAAGAATAATTGGGGAGGGCAAGGGAAAAAAAGCAGAATATAAAAGTGCTGTTGACTTCCCAGATTTGACTAGGATCAATCCTACTTTTCCATTTTTGGAAAGTGAAGCTCTTCAAACTTTAAGGAAGCTATAATAAGCCACAATACATGGTCCTCTCTTTACAGTTGTATCAGTATCAAATGTCAAATTCATCTCCTGGTACTTATGCATAGCAAGTCATTAATGAGGAGATATCACCCACCTACATATGCTGTAATAATGGATTATCATTTTTAATTGAGGCAGTGTCATCTCAGCATATTATCTTTCATTTTTATTCATGGAGAAAGATGGAATATTGAGCATTGAGTATTCATCACATTTGAAATTAAAATACTTTTAATGTTAGAAATGTATTGTTTAAAGGAAACAGGCATATTTCTCTTATGGTTAATAGGGGGACATGAGGAAGGAGCTCAATTAGAGAATGGAATGTACATGTTGAAATCCTCACTTATCATCCTACCTCGTATGTGGCCTTAGTTAGTTCTGTTGACATCTCTGAGTCTCTACCACACAGAGTGACAGTCCTATGTAATTCACACCCTTGTGGCACAAATTAAAGAGAGAATCGATGGAAAATTGACTCATGGTAACCTAGAAAATTCTCAAAAAAAAAATTGGTACTTCCTACCCTCTGTACACATTTATTAGATTTCCTGAATTTGCATAAAATGAAAATGAAAATGAAAGCAAAATATCTGTTATCTCACATTTTAATTGGTGTGGACATATAGTCTAATAAAAACATTTCAGGGAAAAAAGGAAAATTCAAATATAGAAAAATGAGAAGTACTGAAGCAATATGTCCTTCCCTGAATTATAGTTCGGTAATCCAAAGGGACTAAGATTAACAGGTTTGTGCAATTCCTTTTGACAAATTTTTGTGCAAATCTCAGTGCATACTTGTTTATGAATACATAGATAATCATTCATATTCATACAATAGATCATAATATAAAATGTCTCCTGATCTTTGTTAATTGTACTTAATAATATATATTAGCAATCTATCCATACTAGCATATAAATTTTCTTCATATATATTAATGTTTACCAAATTATCCAATGTAATACTTATTTAGCTTTTAAAATATATTTTATTGAACTGTTATTTAGTGAGAAACACACTATTTGTTTTCTTTTTATCATAAAGAAATCTCTGGTGTTCATTTTTTTTAAAAAAATATATTTATTTTCTAGGTTTAGGTGGACACAATATCTTTATTTTACATTTATGTGGATCTAAGGATCGAATCCAGTGCCTCATGCATGCCAGGTGAGCACTCCACCAGTGAGCCATAACCTCAGCCCTTCTGGTGTTCATTTAGTTCAAGAAATGTGGCCAACACGTTCAGGTACAAATCAAGAGAGCAGAATAGCTTAACATAAGGATATTTTTATTTTTCTCTGAAAAGAAATAAAAATGTACATCTTTCTAGTACTGTTAGCAAATTTAAACTTTTTGCTACTTGAACAGGTAAAAAGAGCTACCTAATTTCTGCTTTCACCTAAATACCTTTAGGAGTATAGTTAAGCATGTTTTCAATTTCTTTATTATTTGTACTTTCTTATTTGCAAAGCATTATGACATTTTTTTCATTTATTTGTTGTACTTACTTACTAATTTTTTCATACATTTATTGACTCTTAGAAAAAGCATATATTACATAGTCATTCTCCAGTTTCTCATTTGTGTTTTGTATATGGTAACATGAGAAGTTTAAGTTCTTATGTGAGTGCATTCATTCATTATTTTTTAAATTACAGTTTATTGATTCTGCATCCTACATATGATGCTTTGTCTAATTCAAGATGATACGTAAATTCAGTCACATTTAATTTTAATATTTGGTGGATTATCTTTATATTAAATTTGATCTAACTGGATGTTTTAAATTGTTTTGTTTATTCTTCATGTAAGAAGCAAGGCTGAAATCCAACTATAAAAAATATTACTACAAACAATCAGAAAACTCAGGAGAACTTTTAAGTAATAAAATAAATGATGATTAGTCTTCTGCAAGAAAAAATGGCTTTCTATTTAATTAAACCTTGTAGTGTATGTGTGTATAAACTTAAGTATAAATTTTTTCCATCATGGTTAATGTACAATTGTACAAGATGTTAATGTACAATCTTGCAAATCTGCAAGATTCCTTTCATTCATTTCAGACAGAGTTTTCAAGGAGCAGTGGAGAGGCCAGGTGACACAGGGTGGCTGTTGTAAGAGTGAACTTGATGGAAAAGCATAGCTAACGAGGGAAAGCAGAGCCATTTGGGCCAAGTCAGACTGCAATACCTATATATATGTATGTATATATATATATATATATATATATATATATATATATATATATATATATATATACATATATATATAAATATATAAAATGGTTAATGTACAATTTGCATTTATTTTATTTTTTGTTTCTGCGATATTGTTCACATATAGGAATTTTCTTAAGAAAACACTGTTTTCAAATATATGTAGACACTACTATGTTCTGTTCTCCTCTGATTCATGAGCATGGTTCATTGTATTTATAATGTCTTCATCAACCAGCATAGAATTTGCAGATAGCAGAAACCAAGACCATGCTCTTAATCAGAAAGCTTTTCAACACCATACCTTCAGCTCCAGGTTGGCTCCCCAGACCCTACCTGACTGTGCAGAACTAGCTCCTCAAGGCAGCTGCTACCTTAGCCCTACCAGGAAGCTGGAGAAAGAGGAATATATCAGTTAGGCAGAAGGTATTGGCTAACCTTAGGGAAACTGTAAGAAACTGTGCACATCTTCCTCACAATTTCCACGATCATCTACCTTCAGATTCCTTGTTATTTTGCTTTTATATTGTCAGAGTTCCTAATATTCACTTCCTGTTAGCATGTTCCCAAAATAAAGCTATTTTTTGTTCTATTTTTAAATCAATTCAATGCTCACTGTCAGTCTTGTCCCCATGTTTTCACCTTCCATATACAATTTAAGTATCTTTTGTTCTCAAGTTCTTTTCACAGAATCATCTCATTCTTGTTCAATAAAATGACCAAAAGATATGCCTGAGTAATCCATAAAAGAACTTTAAATGTCCACCAAATATGGGAAGAAAACTTTCTATAATTCACATACTACCAATTATAAATTTTAATAACATCTTATTATTACTAATATTATTATTATTATTATTATTATTATTATTATGCTTTTGTAATGGCTTTTACAAATTACCCACCCCAAAGTTTATTCTGATCTTCCTTACTACCAATAAAATCTTGCTTTTGAGTATTGTGCTATCTAAAAAATATGCATTTCCTAGTGTCACTTGCAATTGAGAACATCCATGTGATATTCTGATCAACAAGATGCAATTGGGAGTCTAATATAGAATTTCTAGAAGTACTCATATAAAAAGTAAAATAAGCTCAAAAGGGCTCTATTTTGACCCACTATTTTTCCTCCTCCCAACTTGCAAATGATGAAGTGATGGTAGAGCTCCAGCAGACTTTCGTGTACCATACCTTGAAGTGTGGCGCCATGTACTGGAACTGTGAAGGTGATGAGAGATATGGGGACCCCGAATATAACAGTGGACTATTTCAAAATCTCTTATACATCAGAGAGAAATAAAATTTGTGTTGTTTTGACCAATAGACTTGGCATTTTTATTGCGTGCAACTGAACCTACTTTCATTGACAAACCCGTGGACAAGATTTTGTTTATTTATTTATTTTGGTGGTTCTGGATATCAAAACCAGAACCCCATTGTATGCTTGGCAAGCTGAGCCACATCCCCAGACACCTGACAAGATTTTTAAAATATGTTTGAAAGAGTATGTGGTAAATAGGAGAGCTCTATATGGCTAGCAAGATTAAAACTGGGTAGGAAATTTTGTACCACATATGAAAAGCTCATGGGACAAAGTGATTTTATTCCTAGGAAAATGGTATCATAATTTATGATACTTCCATGCAACTAAGTAGTCTAAGAACAAAAATTTTTATATGCCCTAGAATGGACCTTCCAAACTATTTTATATAGAATAAAATAGTCTTATTGAAAATATACACATAAAAATGAGATAAGAATGTGAAAAGCAGAGAGAAAGAGTGAGAGATTGCAGGGTAAAATATGAGAAAAAGACATGAAAATCTATGGCAAAATTACTATGATTGATTTAAGAATAGTGATGAATGCTGAGAGCAGATTGAGCATAAGCATAGTAAAGGGCTTAGGAGAGATGGGAGGAGGAAGAAATTCTGTCTGATTCAGCTCCAGAACACCACACTAAAGTAGAGGAGAGGTTGTGACTGCAAGGCTCGGAAGCTGTTATCTCCTTTATTGTGCTATTCAGCGTAAGGAGTGCGTGAGGAAAGGGAGCATCTGTCTGAGAGTTCAGGGTCCAGGATCTAAAAGCATTGATAGTTGAAGAACATTAGAAGAAGAGCCACATGAAAACACAGAAAAACAAATAATTCTGAGTTGTTCCAGGATCCAAATAATCTCCCCAAAAGAAGAGAGATAGTACTCCTATGGACAATCAATAACTAATGGGAGATAAGAATTAGAAGATAAAGTTTCTTCCTATGGCCTTTGAAGTGCCAGTGCCTGAAAATTTTACCAATCAAAATTTCACATTGACCTTAAAGCAGGCCTTTAATCTGGGTTACTCAGGAGGCTGAGGCAGGAAGATCTCAAGTTTAAGGCTAGCCTCAGCTAGACAGGGAGACCTTGTTTCAAAATAAAAAAATAAAAAGTGTTGAGGATGTAGCTCAGTGGTAAAGTTCCCCTGGTTCAATCTCTCCTACACCCTCACCACCAAGAAAATTAAAAGAAACAAAAAAATAAATTAAAAATGTCTAGAAAGCAGTACAGAAGTAGAGTACTTGTTTAGCATATGTGACATTTTGGGTTCAATCTGCAACAAGCACCCAAAAAAAGCAAATAAAAATTTCATGTTGACTTGAAATCACATTCCTCACAGGGGTTCTTTCCAGGAACTACTAATTAATTATGAACCCTGCCCCTTTTCAGTGATTCACATAGAAGGAGTATTTCTAAAATGTATATGCAGCCTTGATTATTTTCCTGCTTAAACCACTTCAATGGTTACCCAAGATTTTTATAACACCCATTGCTCTTAACATAGTTTATATAATCTTTAGTTTATATAATCTTATAGTTTATATAATCTTTCCTTATGTGACCTTCATATGCATTTCCAGCTTCATATTTTGTCATTTATCTTGAAAGATTGTTTTTTTCTAGACCAAACACAGGACTGTCTGACAAAAGTACTATGAGTCTGACTATTATTGTCTTAGCTTAGAAGAGGAGTGTGGACACAGATGGAATGATGACAGAAAAGACTTAAGGAAGAGCCTATTAAACTGGGCAGATCCTTCATTAGCGGTTCTGATACATGGCTTAAGATGATAGGCTTGGAGTACACCACAGGACCTAGAGCAAAGGACCAAGGTCTGGAGCAGTAGTTCTTAAGCTTTACCAGCATCAGAATCATCTGGAGGGCCAACTCCTAGTTTCTGACTCAATATTACATTTTCTACAAGTTCCCAGGTATAGCTCTTGCACTAGAGTCTGAGAACTACTGCACTAGTATAATACACAGAGAAATATCAGAAAAGGATTTTCTCAGAAGATAGGCAACAGGTAGAAACAGAGAGAGGTTATGGGATTGATGTTTTAAAGAGATGTTGTGTACAACAATGTTGTACAAAGTGACTGTCTTAGTTACTTTTTTATTGCTGTGATTAAAAAAAGAAAACTTAGAAGAACAATATAGAGAAGGAAAAGTTTATCTGGAGCTCATGGTTTCAGAGGTCTCAGTCCATAAACTCCATGGCTCTGGGCGCCCAAGAACATGATGGCAAAAGGACATGGCCAGGAAAAGCAGCTCAGGACTTGCCAACAGGCAGCGGAGTGAGTGATCTACGCTCAGCAGAGACAAAATATAAATTCCAAACACATGCTCCCAGTAACCTACTTATTTCAGGCACACCCCACCTACCTGATCAGTGGATTAATGCGCTGATTAGGTTTAAGACTCTCATAACCCAGTCTGTTCAACTCTGAACTTTCTTGCATTGTCTTATGCGTAAGTTTTTGGGGAGCATCTAACATTTAAATCATAGCAGCAACTATGGTCCAGGACAAAATGGTCATGGCAGAGGAATGAAGTAAAGTTTAGATGCATTGAGCATTGTAGAAGAATTGATAGAATATGGACAGTTTGAATTATGTGTGCTGGTAGGAAGATAAAAGATGGTGAACTGTGCAAGGGAGTTCCAAGAGCATGGGTATTTTTACTTCATACCTTCACAAGTATGAGTGCTTCCTATATTACAGCCATTGTAACAGCATGAGATACAAAAACAATAAGAGATAGCCCAGGCTATTGAAAAGAACTTTTGTCTTTGATGAGCCACACTTGCCTGTTCATGTGCTAGATGTTTCCATGCATTGATTCATTTCAACTTAACAGCCATGCTGTTAGTGGCCAGGGTTAGTTTCATTTTAATTTGTGAGCTTTCCTTCAAAGAGTTCAGTTCAAAAATGTCATAGCAACTCCCTGCTATCAGTCAAAATGAGTGACATAATCAAAGCCCCAGATGCTTGAAAATGATCCCAAAGTTATGGCTTTGCCCACTCTTTACCCTTCTCCTCAAATGTCCTACAACCTCATCTCTGCTTTTAGAGTTGGCCTCAGAAAAAACAGAGTCTCCTTCTGAAATCCCACAGCACCCAGTGTGTGTGTCTCTTGTGTTCTGTACTTACTCAACCATGACTGTTTGTGTAGAAGCTTGCATATTCCTCTGATAGGTCACAAATTCCTCAGAAGAGCTCCATATTCCCCAACTCAGAATGTGACTTTGCATTGCATAAAAATTGTTCAGATCAAATGTGTTGAAATGAAGGGAACCAAACTTTTTCACAACCAACCACTGAAGGCATGGCGATATTTATTCACCAACTTGATTTATTTATTTAAGTGTGTTTGATGACAATGATAATGGTAGCTTCCCTAGAAGTAACACTTCTCAGAGACAGAAAATTAAGTTGTATAAATTTCAACAATTAGATATTTCTGTTCACAATTTTAATTTAGGATATTGAAAAGATAAAATTATTATATCCCGTGTTAATTTGGATTATTAAAAGAACTGACTTATTTTTCCAACAAGCTGTACATCACAAGTTTGAAAATCTGAATGGTATTACAGTCCTCATTCTCTGAAGTATCTTTCAGAAAGGTTTCAAGAATCTGATAGAATGTCAAAAGTTCAAGGAATTAGCATGTTTAGTTGCAATTCAAAACTTCATTTTGTTTTTCTTCCTGAGATACTAAGAAAAAAAAATTCTCTATTCAAAGCCTATATATTACCTGTAGATTGTCATTTTATTTGAGCCATTTTGGGGCTATTTTCGTAGGCCAGTCACCCAACAGAATATACCCACTGACTGAATTTCATAGCACAGTAGACCTTCCTACTTTTAATTTTTCAGTGTGAATTACTACAGAGAATATGTATAGCAAGTGGTACCCAATCAAATGAAAATGAATCCCATTGTATTAAATAGCTTGGTTGTCAAAAAGGTTCACTCCAGACCCTGAATCTCACACTGTGGTGAATATTGACATCTGCTTGCTACCAACATAGTGGGAATGTAACCAATGCTTGTCTGTCACAGGCAGATAGTCAGATGGTCACAGTCAAAGATCCCACACATAGGACACAAATGGACCTGCTTTTTTCTTACTTTCTCATATCTTTGTGTTCTTCCTTTCTCAAATCCTCTTTTTCTTCCTCCTCCTTCAAATTCTCATCCTATTTTTTTTTTATTTTTCTCACTGTGACTCTCTCCGTCCAAATATAAATTCCAGTATACATACTTCTATCCATCTGTCTTTTCATCAAAGCTTTCTTTCATCAGTGGGATGCTCATAACTTGATGGACATGGCTGGAACAAGTTCATCTGTGGGAAGAAGAAAATTCTCTGTGACCTGCAGACCTGAGAGTTTGGTTTGGACAGCATTTTCTCTAAATTTCCAAAGCAGACTAGCAAATACTAGATCTAGAAAAATCTTAGAAGCCAATACACAAATGGTGAGGTTTATCCCCTCGGTGCCAGATAAACAGCGAATATTGTTGAACACGCTGTTGGCATGTTAAGATTTATATGTAGGGGCTGGGATTGTGGCTCAGTGGTAGAGCACTTGCCTATCAAGCATGAGGCACTGGGTCCAATCCCCAGCACCACATAAAAAAAATAAACAATAAAATAAAGGTATTGTGTTTTAAAAAAAAAATTTAAAGATTTATATTTAGAAGTTTCATTATGTTATCAGTATTCAAATAAATTAAGTGAATTATGATGACAAACAAAACAATATAAGAACAATAAGTAAACATTGTTTCGCTATCACAAGAACAAGTGCCAGTGTCTGAACTGAGTTTAATGTTGTCACGGAGAAGAGCTGAGAGGAATTATTTTCTATTTATTGACTTGGATGAGTGGAAAGGAAAGTCCAAGAGGATCACAGAGGTGACTATGTGAATTCGGTCACTGGAGAAACAGGGACGGGGCTTCTGAGGTTCCCATAGAATCAGATGGTGAAAATGACCCTAGGCCATAGTTACCCAAGCATGGATAGCTTATGTTCCTGCCATATGTACAATAATCAGATAAGACCACTTCAGGACAATGTCTAAATGAAGCATAGTCAAGATTATTCTACAAACGCAAAATTAGCTAAGTGTCCACTTTGTACCAATGACAGGAGTGGCCAATCTTCTTTATCTATGGTAATTCTGCCTTCATTTCAATGATCCTACTTCCTAAGTAAAAATTACCATGACACAAATCATTGATTTCACTTCTAAGAACAAACGGTTCAGACCCCACATCTAGGGGGCAAGTGTCCATTTCACAGGAGACAGCAAGCAGGCTAAATAAATTTGTTTGACTCTAGTTATATTTCTTATTGCCATGTGTATTTGTTGGACAGGCATTAACAAGGACATCTGATTGGAGATCCTTGATAAAGTTTAGAATATATTGATAAGGAACTCAACAGAGCGAGCTCAAGTAAATATACAGATTTTTTGATTCGTCAATATGTAGGTGATAATGAACAACAAAGAATCTAATTATACTTTCTACAGAGAGAGAGCAAAGAGAAAATGGTTTGACTGGATCCTACTAGTACCAGGTATTTCAGAAATGGGCAGAAAAGAAGTCATTACAGAGATGACCTCTCTAAACATTGTTCACTGTCAGAGATGCAAGAAAAGAGAATGTTCTAAAAGACAGAGAATTCTTCATAAAATGTTAAATAATACAGCAGTAGGTGAGGTTAATAAGAATTTAAATATATCCAGGGTATGAACCAATTAGGATATTGGTTCGACAATAGAGAGGAAATGATTTGACCAAGATAGTTTATTTCAAGGTCTTCCTTGGATTGCAGGCTTGTAACATTCAGAGTATGAGACAAACACATAAATGTTTGAATATTTCTGTTATTCAAATGATCCACACATAGAACTGACTAAAGTAATGTGTTTTAGTACAAGATCCAGATGTAAAATTCATGGGCCTGGTATCTACAATGTTTGATTCTCCTAGGAGGGACATGTGACTTCATAAGGGAATTATTTTAAAGCAAGAAGTTTATTTGTGATAAGTGGACTATTAACCCCATATCATATTAACAGGCATATATTTAGGCACATTCAATAATATAAGAAGAAAAGGATCTAAAACAATGCTTAGAGCCCCAGAAACAGGCCAACAGCTACAACTATAGTGTTTTCACATATAATCTTGAATATTGAGACACCTCAGCAAAGTAGGGATCTTTTTCCAAGTTCCCTGATACCCTAGCTCATACATTCGGAAAGTTGGAATTGGACTCCAGAGCCAAATGATATGTGTGTTGCTGGGAAAGGAACGGAAATGTGTATGGATCCAATGAAGCAGATATTTGGCTACCAGGGTGAAGCCTCTCGTGCAGATATGGAGAATGCCATCCCTTAAGGAATGAGCTGAAATGGTGTGAATGATAGAAGACACTCACTGTAGTAATGTTTGGAAGGTCTAAATGCCTGACCCATGTCTTATTTTTCCCTATTTTTGTCAGCATACAACATTCATTGTGCAGCATACAGTACATGCTCAGTATTTTCAGTTTAATAATATATTTTATTTAACCTAATATATGCAAAATATTATAATTTTAACATGGAATCAATAATTTAAAATACTTGAGATATTTTACATCTTTTTTGTGTAAGTCTTTTTTTAAAATTTTTATTGTTGGTTGTTCAAAACATTACATGGTTCTTGACATATCATATTTCACACTTTGATTCAAGTGGGTTATGAACTCCCATTTTTACCCCGTGTACAGATTGCAGAATCACATCAGTTACACTTCCATTGATTTATATATTGCCATACTAGGGTCTGTTGTATTCTGCTGCCTTTCCTATCCTTTACTATCCACCTCCCCTCCCCTCCCCTCCCCTCTTCTCTCTCTACCCACTCTACTGCAGTTCATATCTCCCCCTTGTATTATTTTTCCCTTTCCCCTCGCTACCTCTTGTATGTAATTTTGTATAACCCTGAGGGTCTCCTTCCATTACCATGCAATTTCCCTTCTCCCTCCCTTTCCCTCCCACCTCTCGTCCCTGTTTAATGTTAATCTTCTTCTCATGTCTTCCTCCCTACTCTGTTCTTAGTTACTCTCCTTATATCAAAGAAGACATTTGGCATTTGTTTTTTAGGGATTGGCTAGCTTCACTTAGCATAATCTGCTCTAATGCCATCCATTTCCCTGAAAATTCTATGATTTTGTCATTTTTTAATGCAGAGTAATACTCCATTGTGTATAAATGCCACATTTTTTTATCCATTCATCTATTGAAGGGCATCTAGGTTGGTTCCACAGTCTTGCTATTGTGAATTGTGCTGCTATGAACATGGATGTAGCAGTGTCCCTGTAGTATGCTCTTTTTAGGTCTTTAGGGAATAGACCGAGAAGGGGAATAGTTGGGTCAAATAGTGGTTCCATTCCCAGCTTTCCCAGGAATCTCCATACTGCTTTCCAAATTGGCTGCACCAATTTGCAGTCCCACCAGCAATGTACAAGTGAACCCTTTTCCCCACATCCTCGCCAGCACTTGTTGTTGTTTGACTTCATAATGGCTGCCAATCTTACTGGAATGAGATGGTATCTTAGGGTGGTTTTGATTTGCATTTCTCTGACTGCTAGAGATGGTGAGCATTTTTTCATGTACTTGGTGATTGATTGTATGTCCTCCTCTGAGAAGTGTCTGTTCAGGTCCTTGGCCCATTTGTTGATTGGGTTATTTGTTTTCTTATTGTTTAATTTTTTGAGTTCTTTGTATACTCTGGATATTAGGGCTCTATCTGAAGTGTGAGGAGTAAAGATTTGTTCCCAGGACGTAGGCTCCCTATTTATCTCTCTTATTGTTTCTTTTGCTGAGAAAAGACGTTTTAGTTTGAGTAAGTCCCATTTGTTGATTCTAGTTATTAACTCTTGTGCTATGGGTGTCCTATTGAGGAATTTGGAGCCCGATCCCACAGTATATAGATCATAGCCAACTTTTTCTTCTATCAGACGCCGTGTCTCTGATTTGATATCAAGCTCCTTGATCCATTTTGAGTTAACTTTTGTGCATGGCGAGAGAAAGGGATTCAGTTTCATTTTGTTGCATATGGATTTCCAGTTTTCCCAGCACCATTTGTTGAAGATGCTATCCTTCCTCTATTCCATGCTTTTAGCCCCTTTATCAAATATAAGATAGTTGTAGTTTTGTAGATTGGTTTCTGTGTCCTCTATTCTGTACCATTGGTCCACCCACCTATTTTGGTACCATGCTGTTTTTGTTACTATTGCTCTGTAGTATAGTTGAAAGTCTGGTATTGCTATACCGCCTGATTCACACTTCCTGCTTAGAGTTGTTTTTGCTATTCTGGGTCTTTTATTTTTCCAAATGAATTTCATGATTGCTTTATCTATTTCTACGAGAAATGCCATTGGGATTTTGATTGGTATTGCATTAAACCTATAGAGAACTTTTGGTAATATCGCTATTTTGATGATGTAGTTCTGCCTATCCATGAACAGGGTATATTTTTCCATCTTCTAAGATCTTCTTCTATTTCTCTCTTTAGGGTTCTGTAGCTTTCATTGTATAAGTCTTTCACCTCTTTTGTTAGGTTGATTCCCAAGTATTTTTTTTTTGAGGATATTGTGAATGGAGTGGTTGTCCTCATTTCCATTTCAGAGGATTTGTCGCTGATATACAGGAATGCCTTTGATTTATGCGTGTTGATTTTATATCCTGCCACTTTGCTGAATTCATTTATTAGCTCTAATAGTTTCTTTGTAGACCCTTTTGGGTCTGCTAGGTATAGAATCATGTCACCTGCAAATAGTGATAATTTAAGTTCTTCTTTTCCTATTTTTATGCCTTTAATTTCTTTTGTCTGTCTAATTGCTCTGGCCAGTGTTTCGAGAACTATGTTGAACAGAAGTGGTGAGAGAGGGCATCCCTGTCTTGTTCCAGATTTTAGAGGGAATGCCTTCAATTTTTCTCCGTTCAGAATGATGCTAGCCTGAGGCTTAGCATAGATAGCTTTTACAATATTGAGGTATGTTCCTGTTATCCCTAGTTTTTCTAGAGTTTTGAACATAAAGGGATGCTGTACTTTGTCGAATGCTTTTTCTGCATCTATTGAGATGATCATATGGTTCTTATCTTTAAGTCTATTGATGTGGTGAATAACATTTATTGATTTCCGTATATTGAACCATCCTTGCATCCCAGGTATGAAACCTACTTGATCATGGTGCACAATTTTTTTGATATGTTTTTGTATCCGATTCGCCAGAATTTTATTGAGGATTTTTGCATCTAGGTTCATTAGAGATATTGGTCTGTAGTTTTCTTTCTTTGAGGTGTCTTTGTCTGGTTTAGGAATCAGGGTGATGTTGGCCTCGTAGAATGAACTTGGAAGTTCTCCCTCTTTTTCTATTTCCTGGAACAGCTTGAAAAGTATTGGTATTAGTTCTTCTTTAAAGGTTTTGTAAAACTCTGCTGTATACCCATCCGGTCCTGGGCTTTTCTTAGTTGGTAGTCTTTTGATGGCTTCTTCTATTTCCTCAATTGATATTGGTCTGTTTAGCTTGTCTATATCCTCCTGACTCAATCTGGGCAGATCATATGACTTAAGAAATTTATCGATGCCTTCACTATCTTCTATTTTATTGGAGTATAAGGATTCAAAATAATTTCGAATTATCTTCTGTATTTCTGAAGTGTCTGTTGTAATATTGCCTTTTTCATCCCGTATACTAGTAATTTGAGTTCTCTCTCTTCTTCTCTTTGTTAGCATGGCTAAGGGTCTGTCAATCTTATTTATTTTTTCAAAGAATCAACTTTTAGTTTTGTCAATTTTTTCAATTTTTTCTTTTGTTTTGATTTCATTAATTTCAGCTCTGATTTTAATTATTTCTTGCCTTCTACTTCTTTTGCTGTTGTTTCGCTCTTCTTTTTCTAGGATTTTGAGATGAAGTGTGAGATAATTTATTTGTTGTTTTTTTCTTTTTTTAAGGAGTGAACTCCAAGCAATGAATCTTCCTCTTAGAACTGCTTTCATTGTGTCCCATAGATTCTGATATGTTGTGTCTGTGTTTTCATTTATCTCTAAGAATTTTTTAATTTCCTCCTTGATGTCTTCTATAACCCATTGATCATTCAGTAACCTATTGTTCATTCTCCAAGTGATGCATGATTTTTCCTTCCTTCTTTCATCGTTGATTTCCAGTTTCATTCCATTATGATCAGATAAGATGCATGGTATTATCTCTACTCCTTTATAATGTCTAAGAGTTGCCCTGTGACATAATATATGATCTATTTTTGAGAAGGATCCACGTACTGCTAATAAAAAAGTGTAACTGCTTGATGATGGGTGGTATATTCTATATATGTCAATTAAGTCTAGGTTATTATTTGTATTATTGAGTTCTATAGTTTCTTTATTCAACTTTTGTTTGGAAGATCTGTCCAGTGGTGAGAGAGGTGTATTGAAATCTCCCATAATTATTGTATGGTGGTCTATTAGACTCTTGAACTTGAGAAGAGTTTGTTTGATGAACATAGCTGCACCATTGTTTGGGGCATATATATTTATGATTGTTATGTCTTGTTGGTGTATGGTTCCCTTGAGCAGTATGTAGTGTCCCTCTTTATCCCTTTTGATTAACTTTGGCTTGAAATCTATTTTATTTGATATGAGTATGGACACTCCTGCTTGTTTCTGAAGTCCATATGAGTGATATGATTTTTCCCAACCTTTCACCTTCAGTCTATGTATGTCTTTTCCTATCAAATGCGTCTCCTGTAGGCAGCATATTGTTGGATCTTTTTTTTTTTTTTTTTTTTTTTGATCCATTCTACTAGCCTGTGTCTCTTAATTGGTGAGTTTAAGCCATTAACATTTAGGGTTATTATTGAGATATGGATTGTTCTTCCAGCCATATTTGCTTATTTATGTTACTTAACATGATTTGTTTTTCCTCTTTGATTATTTTTCCCCTTTACTGTACTACCTCTCACTGTTGGTTTTCATTGTTATTTTCCTCAAACCCCTACCTCTGGGAAGTGTCACTGAACAGGAGCCCAGCTCTTACATACACCACTGTGTTTGCACAATGTCACTCTTCCTATGAGCTTCTCCAAGTCAATGATTGGGTGCAGGGATCGTAAGGTGGCCCTTCCTGGAAAATGTGAGACTCCTTCATATTGATGTTGGTTATTTCAAGAATCCTCTGGTACAGGGAAGTCTAGGAGAGGTCCTCTTGATCTTTCTCCCTTCCTTCCCTTTCTCTTCCATGCTAGATCAGACTGCATCATGGACTGAGGCACCGTCCATCTCTCCTGGTCTCACTTCTTTGACTATCACAGGCATTTGTTTAATGCATGTCTTGGGAACATAGTCACATCTGGACATCTAAGTTTTGTGGGACCTGAACTAGCACACAGAATGTTCTTGACACTCAGCACACTTCTTGCTTTTTGTCTTTTCATGTCAGGTAGCTTCTCTTAAGACATCTTATTTGAATTAGAATTACTCAAAGAAAAGTCACTATGTAATTTCACACATATAATTGAATCGATATTACTCTTCATTTTAAGTCCAAACTTGTCTCTTCTCTGTGAATTCCACTTTTCAGATATATAAGTGTCTTCCCTTTTTCATACATTTTAGAAATTTGGGCAATCTCTGGAGTTCCTACAATGTGATGGGTCCTGGGACAGCACTTTACATATATTATTGCATTGAATATCTGCCCTATGGTGTCCAATTGGTACATTCTGTTTTGTTTTTCTTTTTTAAGTGAAAAAAAAACCAACCTGAAGTTCAGAAAAGTGAGGGATTTGGTCACATAATATGTAAGTGGCAGAATCCAGTTTTGAACTAATACCGGTCTCTCTCAAAGACTATGTTAGCCTAACTTCCAGAAAAAAATTCTAATTCCTAAATCCAAAGCTACAGGTGTCCATAGAACCAAGGCTCACAGATTCTGTTTTCCTTGTCCCTCCTGAGATGTGTAACCTTCTGGAGAAAGTTTATTTGTGACATCAGTTATCAATTAGCAATCTCCCTAATGCTACCAGCCACATTCTTAAACTAGAGAAATCAAGAGATTGATGGGGAAAATGGAGAACAGTGTTCTCAATGAGAGCATTATGGGGGTCCCTAGCATTCACAGAACAACTCTGTAAGGCAAAATGATTAAAGAGAATGTTCTTGGAAGAACCATATTCATTCATTCTGCAAATAGGTATTTCAAGAATAAGTACCAGACTATACGCTACCTTCCAGGTAAGGTTTTGGAAATCCAGCAATGAATGGACCAAACAGACATAAATCTTTGCCCTCTTTGTCTAACATTTCCAGTTGGGTTTGGGAATGAAGACAGATGATAAATATAATTATGAAATATAATGTGCAGGTAGCATAAATACTGTAAGTACTAGAGAGAAAAAAATCAGGAAATGAAAACATTCCATGTTAAGGATTGGGGATCTGCAGAATTTAAAAGTAACCAGGAAATGAATGCTCTCTGAGATAGGGGCCTTTATCACAATGTGAAGAAACAAGGACGAAAGAAGATATCAGAGGCTAAGCATTCACAGATTTTGCACCCTTTCTAATCTCTGAGGAGCAAAGGAGTATGGCAGCTAGTAGAATTTCACAATCAATAAACAAAGAAAGGTCAGAGAGCCCTCGGAGGAAAGGGATTGAAGGTAGCAGCAGACATAGGCAGGAGCAGGGGAAAGAGGAAGAACGGAGCAGCTGCTTTTCATCACAGAACTCCAGGGGAAAAGTGGATCAGACAGGCATGTGCAAGTCCCTGTTCTGTGCTCCCCCCAAAACTGGAGTAAATGCTGTAGAAGGTTAAATTTGTTACTTCTGAGTAAGTTGCATCACTATAATGAGAAGGTTCTCGTGTGAAAGCAAAAGGATTTTAAGGTTCTTAAAAAAATAAGTATTTTCATGCTATCCTAAGGCACAGTTCTTAGCTTCATTTGAAATAAAGCCATCTCTCTGGATTCCATATCATCCTACCTAGGTTTGATAAATGTAATATTTTCATCTACAGTTGCCTGTTGCCTGTCTTTCTCAACCAGCTCTATTTTCAGTCCTAGAACTTAATGTCTGCATTGGATTTTCTTAAGCAAGTCTCTACACTACTGAAAAGTTCAAGAGGTGATCTCCCTCAGAGAAGGAAAAATGTTGGCAATCAAGTGAGAGTCTGTGTCTCTGGCTCTGGCGATTGCGTGTGGAGGTAGGTTTTGCTTCTCTGGCTTTGATGGCTACTTTCCATATTGTAACCCGGCCAGAAGGCAAGCCGTGGTACACGTGTGGATTTAGGCTGTGGACCTTCTCACCTGAACCATCTTCTGAAATGCAGACAAGTGTGTATCTTAATCCTCAAGGGAATCAGGGATCTTCCAAGCTAAATACAGTGTATGCTTGACAGTCATCATTGTAGATGTATGTCCTAAGCCAATAATTAGCAGCACTGTGGCCATCACATATAAGGCTGCCACATAATGAGTTACAAATAGTGAAGAAAAGCAGGAAATTATGTTTATATATGAGATGTCCCCCAAAAACTTCTGTGTGAAGAAAGTACGGAAATGAAATAATTGGATTATGAGAGCCTTAACCTAATCAGTGCATTAATCCACTTGAATTGATTAAATGGGTGGTAACTGTAGGCAGGTAGGATTAAATGGGTGGTAACTGTAGGCTAGAGGAAATAGGTCTTTGGGTGCAGGCTCCTGGGGTTTATATTTTGTCCCTTGTGAGTGGAAAAGTCTCACTTTGCTTCCTTATTGTCGTGTCCTGAGGTGCTTTCCTCTACCACACCCTTCTGCCTTGATGCCCTGTCCCACCTTGGGCTCAAAGCAATGGAGTTGCCCCGCTATGGACTGTGATCTCTGAAACCATGAGCCCCAAATTAACTTTTCCTCCTCCACATTAACTTTGTCAGGTCTTTTGGTCACAGCAGTGAAAAAGTTGACTAAAAGAGGGCATTTTAGATCCTCTGTAATTTCTTTCCAGAACATGTTATAATTTTCAGTGTACAAGTGTTTTACATCTTTCATCAGATTCATGCTTAACAACTTCATATTGTTGAATGCTATTTTAAGATATGTTTTTTTTTTTTAATTTCAAGCTAGGCTTCTAATGTATATCATTACAATTAATTTTTATATTGATCTTGTATTTCAAAATATTGTTAAACTTACTACTCATAATTGCTTTTCAACATATTTTGTTGGATTTTCTACACAGAGATCATGTCATCTGCAAATAAAAAGTTTTAATTATTCCTTTGTCATGGAATGCTTTTAATTCCTTTTCATGCCGTTAAACACTGGCTAAGACCTGAAGTACAATATTGAAAAAAAATGTTGAGAGAGGGTAACCTCGTGGTGGTTCTGCCCTAGTGGGGACATTATTTTGTTCGTCACTGTTGAGTGTAATAATAGCTATGGGTTTTTCATAGATATTATTTTCCTAGTTGAGGAAGTTCCCATTTACTTTTCAGCTTACTGGAAGTATTTATTTTGCCTCTCAGTGATCACTGTCTTCCATTGCTTAATATCGAGCATCTGAAAATACATATTTTGTCATTTTATTGATTCACACAGGAGAACCCAGTTCCATTACTCCATCTGGGCCCAAAACAGAAAACTAAAACCATTTAAACATGAGCACACTAACATGGATTGCCAATGGTTGAAATTTGGTTATGATTATTATGGCTGTCATTGTTTCTTCCTGAGAAAGAAATACAGAGTCTCTAAGCAAGGATGGTGTGCTCCACGTGGGAGTGAGTGATCTGGGGTACTCTTGTGCTCATTCCCATCACTTTCTATGATCTTGGGAGTTACTTTCCCTGCTTTAGGCTTCTCAGCCAAAAAGGAAGATTTTTTAAAAAAAAAATAGGAAATACTATTAACATAAATCATCTAACACAATATATGTAGTAGTTATTCAGTAGTTGATAACTTGTATGATTAGGAATTCAGAGTCTGAATTAAGAGTCTGGTACCTAAACTTGTTCTTAGTCACTTTTCACTTATTTATCCAACCTAACTCAATCAATTATTGTCATGGTCCTGTGTAAGCATAGACATGAGTTTTCATTTGATTCTCCAGAAATCTTCAGAGAATTTGGTAATAGATGACACACTTCATAGATATGACCTTCAAGTCCTTGTCTTTTCTCAAATTCCATCACTGGCCAATTCCCAGAGAGTGAAGCTGCCCTCATCCTTCTACTCTCGGTGCCCAGGTGTTCCAGTCGTGCCCAGGGGAACACACAGGACCAGGTCCAGGAAGTCAGAGTTACAGCTCTGGATGTGGATCTTCCTCTGTGTGGCCTCCTTTTTCTTCTCTCCCAAAGGGAGGTGTTGAATTAAGTCTTTTCATGTACTCAAATGTTGATGTGCTGTACTTCTACTGAGAAAAGAGCCAGGTATTATCTCCCAGAGACTCAGAGATGAAAGATGGAGTCTCACTCTCCTTAGTGAGAAAGGCAGGCATGCAAAAAGAGGAAAGGTTATAATGATTATACAAATAACATTTCAATAATAATAGCCACTAACACATACTGAGTATTTCTATTCTACTAGGTACAGTTAAAGGTGCTTTGCATGTGTCACCTCATTTAGTTTTTTCAGGACAACCCCATGAGGTAGGCTACCTACTTCAACTCTAGTGATAAGTAAACTGAAGCACAAAAATGGTAAAGCAGCTGGTTCAAGACTACACAGCTGGGAAGAGTCAGGGCTAACCTCCTCTCTTGGGCACCTGGACTCCAGATGGTGCCTTTCCAACAACCACTCTGAGGTACCTTCCACAACAGACAGCTGTGACAATGAGAATGTGGAGGTGATTTCAAATGTGCAAGAAGAACACCGACCTCAAACAGTTTGGCACTGGCACAAGTGGAAAGCAGCTCGTCAAGGGAGCCCTAAGATGCTCCCTATTATTTCTTTACAAATTAAAGAGGCCATGATTTCTTAGAATACTTAAAAAAAATTCCCTGTAATGAAGATGAATAACTCTGGTTGGTGACTTTTCTTGTTTAAATGACAGGTCAAAACCTTTCCATTCTAGCTAATAGCTGCACAGTCAGCTGACCCAAGGATTTCCAGAAGGATAATGATGAGGTACTGGGCTCTGTCTGCCTGAGGCATTGCCTGCAGGTTTTAACTGCCAGGCCATCATTTAATAACTGGGACAGCAGGGGCATTTCCGATATTTTTAGCCTGCCATCTTGACTTGCTTTAAACCTTTTAATCAGCAGAAGTTTTCCCTAAGTGTTGTGGCATTCTCAAAACACAAGAAGAAAGTCAGGAGTGAGGTATCTGGGGGAATCAGTGGACAGGCTGATCCCAGCAGACAGGTGATCTCTGACCCACATGAGGGCAACCAATAATTAGAACTCACAGATTTAAAGGAGCACGGAAAGGTATCACCATCCAAGTGTGGTTTAAGTTCCCATAATCTTTTTAAATTTTAATGAGTAGACAAAAAGAGAAAGACAATGCATATGGTTGCAGGTAGACGTCAGAATTGTCAATGTGGGCTGATAGCTCTGAGTCCTTCCAGATTGAGCCTTTTATATCTTCTACTTGGATGGGAAGAGATGGGGCTGAATATTCCTGACATTCATGATCTTACCTCTAATTAGTCTTGAATAACTTGCAAAGAACTGTTTTATGCACAGAATATTAAGGTTAGGTGCAATCATCTCTGCCACCTAGGGGGATATATTCTAGAAAAGGACGCATATAAAACAACAGCAGACAAAGCCATCCTTAGGTGACTGATGTGTTCATTTGTTCACTAATTCATCCAATGAAGGTCTACAATGTGCAAGGCTGGAAACACAGGGATCAATGATCCACCAACCCTGCCTTCTCGAAGCCCAAAGTCCCATGGAGAATAATGTCTATACAGAGGATCATGAGACTGTAGAAAGTAGAAAGCACAGAGGGGAGGTAACTATACAAGCCCTGGCATGTTAGGGTTGCTTACCAAAAGAGGGGAGCTTTAATCTGTAGTTCATATTGAAGGCAGCTGGCTGAAAAAAGAAAAAAAATAATAAGTCATTTAAAAGATTACAGAAGGAGAAAGCAGCTTGCCGAAGGGGGCTTTCAAAGAACTTCCAAGGAGCCTGGTAAAATACAGAGATGGAAGATGGAATCTAGTTCTCCTACCAAGACTTAAAACAATGGGAAGTTAATGTAAATGAATCAACTTAGTATTATTCACTCCAATTTTGTTGTCCTCTATGGACCTCGTCTATTGTCGTTTGCCATGGAAAATTATCCTTAACTTAGCTTCTCTAAATCCAGCGTTTCTCACACCTGTTGTTCCAGAATTTCCATAACATTTTGTTTTTTAATCAGGACACTGATATTGGGAAAGGAAGAAAAGGAAGAAGAAATTGAAACTAACATTACTAAGCATCCAATATGGACTCTGATCCTGAAGGTTTCCATAATTGGTCTTGGCAAATGCTCTTAAGTTTAATTCATTCATTCATGGCCTATACCTGGTACGTCCTAGACAAAAAAAAAAAAAAAAAAAAAAGTATAAAGTCTTTATAGAAATCATTTTCATCTGGGGAATATACTCTTAAAAAGGGCACAAATAAAACAAATCAATATCAGGCAATAATGCAACAAGAGAAGAACATTAAATTATAAAGATTATTAAAGGAAGACGAAAGATTAAGATGGAGAGATAGTCAACCAGTGTCAATTAACAAATAGAAAGGAACCAAACAAAGTGAAAGAGTACAGTCTTATAGAGCAACTCCCTAGCCTAGGGACAAGCCTGCATGGAAGAATTAGTGACCCCAGTGAAGTTAGTTAAATGGAGAAAAACAGGGGAAAAATTAGAGTTGCAGATAGCAGCTAGATTGTGTAAAACTTTTGCATATCATAAAAAGTCATCTATATATTAATGTAACTTTTACAATTATAATGGGGGTTTACAAATCAGATTATTTAAGTATATGGAAAGAATACAATCTTGCGTATGTAAGAAATTAATTGAAAAAGGGTACAAGGCTAGAGGAAAGGAAATCAACTAGCAGCTCATTTAAATAATCCAGAGCAGAAATGTTAAGATTTTACCTAAGGTAATGGCATTAAATTTTTTTTAAAAAGTCAACAAATAAGATTCAAAAAATAGTGAATAGAATTGGAAATGTCTTACTGACTAGTTAGATAGGAAGGAAGGAGAACCTAGGGTGACTTCTTAGTTTCTAACTTAAGGGACAAGGGGATATTTCAATTACCTTTCACTCCTCCCATGTCCCTGAGTATGGGAATAAATAGTTGTGAAAAAGTTAATTATTTTTGCATGATCTTATGTAACTGCTCAGTGACCAATTTGTGATTCAGTCTAGATCTCACCATCTAAATCCTTGTTCTCTCCCTGGTGTTTGGAGAGATCACTATTCTAGCATTAGGGAGTAGGAGCAATCTATAGAAAAAGTCCTAACCTATCAACCTCCTCAGACCATTTGAAGGATGCAAGGCAAGATAAAAATCACAAAATGTGGGATAGATGAAGAGCTGCCTGGAGCTAGCCTATTACTTTGGTTAGCCATGGTTTAATGTTTGCTTTCCTCTGAATTACCCACGGGTGAGCCAACACATATTTTCTGTTATAATTCATCCTCAGTCACTCATCACAGCATTAATCAGTGTTCCTCGGAAAATAAAATATAATTAAAAATAATTCACGCTAATTATGACTTCATGGGATATATTGAATAATGAGAGTGGCATCATCTTTTCCCTGCCATGTGAACCATCTGTCCTCTCCTATTCTCCCTCCCTTTCCCAAGGCCCAGAATCTTTAACCCATGAAAGAAATCTTATTGCTCATCTAAATGTCATTTGAGAACTCTTTCTATCAAAATAAGAAAATGAAATAAGGACAAACTGCAAGTTATAAACGAAGATCAAAATAAGAAAATGAAATAAGGACAAACTGCAAGTTATAAACGAAGACACTTTAAAACTCATACATATTTCTAGGTAGCAAAATGATGTCATTAATCCATGAGGACTTCGTCCATTTATCTCTCTCTTCTAGTCTCATCGCATAAACACAAATTTTCTGTTACATTCCCAATACATTTGTTGGACGAAGGGGGTGAGAGATGAATTAAATGAACAACCACTCAATAATTCCTGACCTTTCCTTTAGCATGACAGTTTTATCAGTCAAGCAGAGAGATAATATGATGAGGATAAAAAGCTAATATTCTTTCCTGGTGAAAAAGAATCAATGACACTTTCACCCACAGCTTTATTGAAAAATGGATGATAATGGCTCAAGCACACCTACCAGAGTGAGCTGCTTGAAGCTACATTTAGCAAACTTCCAAGAAGATGAAATATAACTGAAATTGTAGGGAGGCCCACAGAAGAGGTGAAAGAATATTTCTTAAAATGAATGCACTAAGCCCATTTCCTCCAGCCTATTGAGTAGCAATGAAGTGCCATTTATGGAAAGGCAGTAAGAAAGCTGTAAATTGTTGGTGCTCGCTGCATTTCACATTGAACTTTCTTGTTTGGTGATCCTAACAGTTTTAGCCCTTGGGGGAACTTGCTCCAACTTCTGGACTACAGCTACTAGACTGGGAGAGAAAAGAAATGCAGTTGCCTATAAAATTTTTATTATCAGTAACAACCGGAGCTTTTAAAAATTATGTATCTTTGAAAAGGAGATTTCTGGCCTCCAGGGGGAAGATTCAAGAACATTCTCTCTTCCCTCAAGGTACCTAATTAACCTACCACCAAGAAGACCTGCTAATATTATTGGTCAGAATACAAAATACTGATCAAACCACATCCTTGAGTGAATTATAAAGAAAATTATAGAATAACTATTCTCTTAAAACTCATAAATATGTAAGTCCTTCAAAGTGATAGAGTCAGGGTCTGGGGAGGGGGTTTGTTATAGCTTTCCACTTGTTCAACACTATTGCTAGGGGTGTGCACTGGAGTTTAAATTTAAAGACAGAAGAATACTTAAAAAGTAGGCTACTTGTACTATTTTCTTATGTATGCTCAGAGACATGGTTGAAGAATTCAGATAATCTCACCTTATTATTTCTTAAAGATATCAGTTCTCAGTTCCCAATAAACTGTAAACCAAGCCTATTATATCTATCTTCCGAAGTTTTTTCCCTTCTTCTAGTTTTTCTGTCATGAAGGAGGGTTCCCTAAAACTCAAGTTCATAATCTTCAATAAAAGAATATGCAAAAATAAGGCTCAAGGAAGCCCCAAGAGCTTCTGAAAACCCAAGGCAAGGAGAAATATGCATTTGCTATTTTATGGTCAGGAACAATGACATAATTGTCTAGGTCCAAAACAAAATGAAAATACGGAGGCCCCTGTTCAAAACTGAGTTAAGAATTTCAAGATGGCAACAGCAGAGCCTTAAGCCAAGAATGGACTCTTCTAAGAATGGGTCCTATGTAACTTCATAGGCCACATGCACATGAAGCATGTCAGTCATCTTTCCGTTGCTGTAAAAAAAATACCTAAGAAAAACAACTGAAAGGAAGAAAGACTTATCATTTATTATCTGGACTCACATTTTCAGAGGTTTTCATCCAGAGTTGCTTGGTTGTGGACTTTCAGTGAGACAGAACATCATGGCGGGGAGCATGTGGTAGAGCAAAATTGTTCACCTTTATCTGCCGAGAAGTGAAGTAAGGGAAAGAAGAAGAAAGAGAGAGTGGAAGATGGGCACTTCAAGGACAAACCTCCAGTGACCAACTTCCTCCAGTGAGGCCTTACATCCTAAATTTTCCACCACCTCTCTCCATAATGCCACCAGCTAGGGACCAAACCTTCAACACCTGAGACTTTGGGAGATATTCCAGATCCAAATGATAACAAAGCATAATTCAACACTTGTGGTCTTAACCTTAACCAAGTCTCCTTATGGGATGTGGACTGAAGGGGTGGAAGAGCTGTTGTTTATATCCCCCAGATTGGGGTTCTATTTCCTGATAATGTAGGTTGACTCCAGTGATTATCCAGAACCAATGCTATTTCTGGGAAAGGCAAATATTCTTATGTTATCATGAAATGCAAGTATATCTTCATTAAAATGATTCTCACATCCTTTACAGTGCCCCTGTCTATCTTCCTAGGACTAATGAGATAGACGTTGTACGTCCTCTCTAAGTTCACATATATCATTTTGATGTTGATTCCAAACACTTGTAAAATGAGTAAGGATGTGTCACCTAGTGGGTTTAGTATGTGGTCACATTCTACACTAGGTAAACCAAAATCAAGTCACTTTTTATACCATTTTCTGCCTTGAATTTGATTCGTATTCAATCCAAAGTTCTTTGTGTTATTATTTGCATGTGCAACAATGAAACAATATCATTAAAATAAAAAGGAATTGATTCGTCCATCAGATATTTAAATATCATAATTTTTTACCTAAGAAAGTCTGTCTTACTGTAAATTGATCCATCATTCAGTCAGAGGAAGTGACATTGTTCTCCATGTACAGAACACCTCTACTCTTCTTACCTCATCCAAGTCAGTTGGCATTCACTCAGTGCCTCAGATCATACGTCTCTTCTTCAGAAAGTGAAGTCAGTTTTCCTCTGAACTTGGCAGTGCTCCCTTAACCTCACTCAAAATGGGCTATTTCATCCCCATATTCTACAAGTTTCCAATGATCCATTGAGTTATTGCAATATTAATTTCTGGCTTACCCATTCCTATGCTAAATCAATGCCCAGAACAAATAAAATTATCACATGGCTTAATCCAATCAAAGTTTTTTGTGTTTTTTGTTTGTTTGTTTGTTTTTGTTGTTGTTGTTTGTTTGTTTATTTTAGTATAACCAGTAGTTCCTGAACTAGAATAGTGTTATTATTTAGAAGAATATCTCCCAAAGTGTCCAACAGAATGCTAATATTTCTTAAATTCTTCCATGGGGCGGAAATAAAATTAACTACAGAGTCATTCTGAAATTCATGTCTGTTTGATGCATGTGTTTTAGAGTTGTCCAAATTCTCAGGTTCATTGTGAAGAAGAAACCATGGTCTATTATAGTTTCCAAAGAAAATTTTCCATCAGCTTCCCCAATACCTACTTCTCCCCACTCACCCCACACACAACAAGATGCCTGATTCCATTACTCAAAACCTACTTTAGAAACATTGACAGGGACAGTGTCACCAGCCACAGAGCAGATGTTCAATGTATCCTAGGGAGAAGAAAGGACATCAAAGAAGAAAAAGAAGATAAAGGACTTGTGTTTTTCTCTCTACAAGGTCCTGTGTTTCTTGTGCAGTCATTGCCTAGGAACTTAGCTAACATTTTAGAGAAACCCCCCATGAGAGTTTAATTGTGAGACTCCTTTCAAGCTGACGTCTTATGTCTTAAAGTGTGGCATCCAAAAAATTCTATTTTTTTTACAAAATATAGATATTTGTATTGGTGACTTGGCTATCATTACAGGAAACTAATCTAACCTTAATGTCAACCCTTAACTCCTCTATATTTCCATTAGTCATGCACCTTCACCTCCCTGTTCTTAGCAGGATGGGACAGCAACAAGCAGCTAGACTCGCCAACCAGCAGTCAAGACAGGCTCCTACATAATCTTCATGGTTTGTTTTCAACACTCTTCTGATTTTTTTTCCAACCAAGTATAACCCCAAAAAACTTCTACTCTTTTGTTGATTTTTTTAATTTCATGTTTCCAAAGCAATCTCTTTAGGGAACAAGGGAGAAGAGAAATGTCCTTTGCTTGTGCCTTTTCTGAGTTTGCTTTCCTTAGCTTTTGCTCCTCTCAGTGATGGGGAACAATTATGATTCCATCAGTACTAGCCATTTGTGCTATTTGTTTTCCTGTTGACTCTATTTGGAAAAGTTCCAATCAAAATGACACACAAATATCATGCTTTTAAGAATATCCACTGTTCCAATACAAAACATTCATGAGTATTTTTCTGTGCTTTGTTCATGACTAAGGTTCATGTTTGAGTGGACCATTTGCTTTTTCAAGTTAAATCTTGGAAGTTATTAAACTGAAAGATTCTAAGTAATTCTTTTGGTTACATGTGCTGCAAAGATCTTGTATAGTTTTTTACTTCCTGATGAACTCCATGATGTCTTTTTGATACAAATTTGAGGTAATAGGACATATTGATCCTTCTCAGTGGTGATTTGTAGGAATGTGTGTTAGGAAAACCTTTTGTACATCAGGATTATAATATTCTCCTGTAGTTTTGCCAATTAAATATTTCAATGGAATTTATTTTGGTATCTAGAATAAGGTAAAGATGTGTATATAGATGATATAAATAGTCAATGTTCTTACACATTTTAAAAGTATTCAGTCCTTTCTGTGTACTATTACCTCTGCCATGTATTAAACTTTCAGATGTAACTAGGTCTCTGGTCCTATTCCATTTTACCACTTATGAATAATCTGTTAATTAATATACAACAAACATGTCTTAGTATCTAGTAGAAATAGTCTTGTATTTTTATGAGTTTTACTTCAAAATATATAAGCTACTGATTGCAGTTTTCCTCCTTCCCTCTGAAAAAGTCACCTCAGATATTCCAACACAACTACACTGAATGTGTGGATTTATCTAAAGACAGTTTGATATTAAGACTTTGCATGCATAAACATAATTTAAGTCTCTATATACTCAGACATGTTTCATGCTCTTCAATAAAGCTTTATTATTTTTCTAAAAGTCTTTGAATAATGTTTTAAGTATTAAAATATATCACAGAGATATATTCCTTCTTGATGTGAAAAGAATGCTTCCTATTCATTGTAATTTCTCTCAGGTTCTAAGGGCTAATAGTTTTGTACACAAACCATGTACCAATGTTCTTGAACACTCTTGTTAGTTCTAGTACTTTCTTGGTGGTGACCCTTGTATTGATGTTACCAACAAAAATTCTGAATAACAATTATGCTTTTTCTTCTGGATTGTGGGTCAGAGTTGACGGCTAGGTATACCCACAACAATAATGTACAGGGAGAACAGGTAGAGAGTGATGAATGAAAAGCAAACAAATAAACAGACAAGGAACACACACACAAAAAGTCCCTATAAGACTCTTCAAAATGGCCTGAACTAAAAATTCTAAAGCACATTTAAAATGTTAAAAACAAGAATAAATAAATGATTAATCTAAACATAAAATCAACTTGGATGCAATTGATTAAATTATCAGGCAAATGTTTTACTCAAAAGTATACCTTAGGTTCTTAAAGAATAGTAAAGAAATATCTAGCATCAATAAGGATGTACAAATAAGTAAGAAAATTAATAAAAAGGTTATAGGTGAACCATATCATTACAGAAAATATAAAATTCCTCAACATAGAAAAAGCCTTTCTAGGCATCAACCTAAATTCATTTATCATAGTGAAATATGTATTGTAGGAAGACCTAGAGATTTTTAAAAATATAAGAATAGAGTTAAAAGATGTGATAGATATATGGGGAAATTCCAATTTATTGGTAATTGGACTTCTCGAAAAATAGAAAGCAAGTAAAGAAAACCAGAAAATTGATAAAAAACATTTCCTGTAACTGAGGAAAAACATAAGATATTAAATAAAAACTATCATATATGTACACATCATAAAAAACAAAAATAAATTCACATCCAAAAACATGAGACTGCATGGATCATGTTACAGAGAAAACTTTAAGATTCAAAGAAAGAAGACATAGGGCTGGGGACACAGCTAAAAGGTAGAGCATTTGCTTAGCATGTGTGGGTCCCTGGGATTAATTCCCAGCACACACACCCTTACCCAAAAACAAAAGAGAAAGAAGGGAGAGACTGAAGCAAAGAAGCAATAAATGGATTAATTGAAAGCAAACCACCACCAGCAATAGGGTATGTCCAAAGCAAGTGTTCTGTGGGTGGATAAGGCTTAACCAAGAATTTTACAATCAGCTAAGCTGTGGTTCAAGGACAATTGCAAAATTACCATTCACAGACTTAAACTGAAAATAAAAATGTTGAAAATGTATTTTAACAGAAAGACTTAACACAGAAGGAGGGTTGAGAGACAGGGAGGCAATGACCCTAATCAGAACTTGTCCAAGTCCTAGCATCTGAGACCCTGTCTGATCTTGAGCCATGTTTTGTTTGATTTTAAGCCAATGACACTATAATTAAGAGGATTAGTACTTAACCATCAAATCCATAGGCATTTTGTCCCTCCTCTATTAACTTTTTTCATCTGTCTTTTTCATCTTCTCCTAGTTAGGTATAGCACTATCCAGGGTGAAAATGTAGCATAATAAAAAAGCCTCACTTTTTGAACTCAAGCAGATCTGAAGTCATATGAAGCCTAAAACAATGGTTACTATTTATGTGAAGATGAAGCTATCTAAACATCTTTAGTCTCAGAATGACTGTCAATAATGTAGCAAAAATAATACCAACTTCCAATCTTTGCTATCATGGAAATTCATTAATTCACTAAAAGAAATATTTATTCTGTGCTAAGGCACATTAAAAGGGCTAATATAAGGTTCAAGTTCAATGTTTTATACAGAGTAAATATTTGATAAAATCTACCTGCCCCTTTCTCAATGTCCAATGTAATTATGGTGATTTTTTTTCTTGTTTTGTACATGGAAAAATTTTACTTATCCCCAAGGCTATAGCTATCATTTCTGTGCTGAGTGATTCAGACTCACACCTACTGTCCAGACCTCATTTCTATTTGTCTTCTATAAATTTTCACATATAACTTTTCAATACTTGAAATTCAAGATTTTTAAAGTAGAAAATCTTTCCAGGTCAAAGTATATAATATAAATTCCCTCCTCCAGTGCCTAAAATATAGAACACAGCACTACATTCATTCAATTAATTGATTTCAGTTCATTTTTTTAAACTTCTATATCAAAGCTATCTTTATCCCTTTGTTTCCATACTTCTGTCATCAGCATCACTATTCTCAGAAATAAAACTATAAAGTCCTATAGAAAAGACACAAATACAGATAATCGAATTTCTCCTTTTGCCATATTAGCAGTCACCAGGTCCTATTACATTGTTCATTGTCCTAAGACTCCCCTGAATTCACAACCTTCTCTGTGACTTCTACTAGAATTTCATTGGTTTCTATCTTTCCATTTCTTCCCTTTCCTAGCTTGCATTCTGCAAAACTTTAGTCTTTCCAAATGTCTACTTTTCTAGCATGTCTATCCCTTGATCAGACTCATTATTAATTCACTAACTGATCAGGTGTATTTCAGACTCTCTACCTGATATTCATGTCTTTTTGTTATCTGTGGACAACTAACTTTCCCAGTATTATATTCCACAAGTTCCCTACAGAAGATCTCTGTTACTTTCAAACACACCTATACCTCCACCCTAAACATACCATCTGAGCCTTTCCCTGTAGCATTGACTCTGTCTCCCTCCATGTGTTAGTTGCCAGGGAAGCAAAAATGAATAAGTCATTCAGTGAACTCACATACTTCAGTATAAAATAGAAAAATGATCAGGTAAGTTACAATAAAGGATAATAGTATGTCTAGACAAGATACAACTTAAAAGCTATGAGATGACAGAGCAAATGAAATAAAGAAATCTGTTTAAAAATTTAATTCAATATGTTTTAACCCTACCAGGTTAAAAGGATAAGGGAGACATATTCAAGAAAAATTATTATAAAAAAAGCTTATTAACAGGTTACTATCAATGAAAAATCTCAATCAGTCATAGAAAATGCTTAAAGTCAGATTGAAATCCCCCAATTTTATGAAAAAATTCATCATATGAAATCTTACATAAATATGGATAAAAGTGACATGGTGGACACCGTACTCCATAATATGTTCACTGAATATGCAAAATTATTTTTCATATGACTGTTTTCTATATATTCCTTGAAAGACCAAAGAGCAAAGCATGGACAGGTACCTTTTCCTGAACAGTCACTTCCCATCACTTTTGATTTATTATTTCTTATTCTTTGAAGTAAACAGTATAAGTTCCCATTCTGGGCAAACTGATAATCATAAAGGAGAAATATGTTTTCCGAGGTTACAATGCTACTAAGGCTTAGGCTATATTTAAAATCACATTGCATGTTATGTATAATTTTAATTATGTTCTAGGTAAGGGTTTATCAACCACAGCACTAACAACTTTTTATTTTAGGAACTTTTCTTGATTAAGAAACTATATCAAGGATGATTTATAGTACAATATCACAATATACTATCAAAAGAGCACAAAACAATGCTCATCTTGAGATTTGTCCGTATTCAAGGACAAATATCAAACAAGTCGGAGTTGATGCTTTGGTGGGGAATAGGAATGGAGATGAAAAAGTGAAAAGAACTACAACAAAAAAAGAGGAATTGTGTGTGTGTGTGTGTGTGTGTGTGTGTTTGGGGGGGGGCAGGGGGCGGTGGGGGGGGGGAGCCCAGGCATATACACTTTACCACTGAGCCTCTAATAGAGGAATCTTGACAAGGAATACTGATGTGATATGAAATAAGAAGAATGAGAAACACCTCTCTGTACCTGAGTCTCCAAAACAGAGAAAAAATAAAGCAAGTGGTCAATTCAGGACATGAGCCCAGTTTGTTCTAAATGTTAAGCCTACAGTCCTTTCCATTTTAACAAGATAATTTGCTAAGAGATTTTGCAATGTATGATGGTTTCTAAAGCTGTCACCACTTGACATTTCTCTGGCTATCAGGATTATTATCCCATGCATCTACAACATCTGTATGTATCCATATTCATAAGACAGTCCCGAGAAGGTCTGCATGTTACCATAGAGAGCACTCACTAGGTTTGGAGTAGTAAATCTTGCCTATAACTCACTGTCTTTTATGGCTTTGAGCAAGTAATTTCTCAAACGGAAAGTGATTGGATTTGAAGAGATGCTCTCCTGGTCTGTCTCTTCTAAAATATCTTTATATCCAAAGACAGAACCCTGGGGAAATACAATAAAACCTCCATTAGCATTCATACACACACTGACTAACCTGTGAGCAAGCAAGTTAACCAAGAGTCAAAAAGAGGTTGCTGGAGATGTGGCTCAAGCGGTAGTGCGCTCGCCTGGGCATGCACAGGGCGCTGGGTTCGATCCTCAGCACCACATAAAATGAAGATGTTCTGTCCACCAAAAACTAAAAAATAAATATTAAAAATTCTCTCTCTCTTTCTCTCTCTCTCTCTCTCTTAAAAAAAGAAAAAAATTCATGCTGATCAGTTAGGAAATCCAACCGAACAGAACTACTGAAGGACAATTTTAAAATATAAATAAGATTAGTCTTGAGTCCTTGTTAAAATAACTCTTGTTGTGTAAACAAATTTCAGGATCACAAAGACATGTTAATTTTAATTTTTTCAAGTATTCAATGATTTAGTCTTTAAATAATGATTGTCTACCATGTTCCAAGAATTTAGTTAATGGAAAATCCAACATTGCATATTTCCTGTCTTCATAGATTGTATACTCTGACAAGAAGAGAAGAGAAGTACTAATCCAATTATTACACACATAAAGACTCAGCTAATTACAATATAATGTATTATATGGACAGGATATTATAAAATATTAAATATGATTTCTTATTTAGCTTGAATGACATCAGGGAAAACTTCCCCTCTATGTGTGGCATTTAAATTAAAGCCAGAAAGGTGATGATAAATTGGGTAATAGGGTTGCATAGAGCAGGGAAAATGTTCCAGAGAGTGAGAGAGAACATGGAAAGTCCATGTAATTAAGAATGTTAGAAAATTTTGTGAAACAAAAATGGGAAACAAAGAATTTTAGGATGAGAGTTTACATGATTATATTTGTATTGCTCAAATGTTTTTCTGTTGTATAGAGAGTAAACAATACTTTGTAGATGATAGTAGTTAAAGTGAAGGAAGAGTTACAGAGGTCCAGTTAAGGGATAATATAGATCATAGATTATAGTTATAGCAATGAAGGTAAGATGGGCATAGATTTAAAATACCCATAGAAATGGAATGTACCTAATTTGGGAATTGGTTGGCTATGAAAGAGAAAGGAGCAGAGAAAAATTAAGAATGATTTCTGTTTTTTTTTTTTTTCCCTTGGAAAATAGGTAGTCATTCATTGAGATGAACTAGACTGAGAAAAGACAAATGCAGTGGACATACCAAGTTGGCTTAAATGCAGATTCTAGAAACAAAGGATTTATAAGGTACCACCCACTCACAATAAAGCCTGAGATTAAACAGAGCCCCACCATTTTCACATTGAATCTAGTGCTCCACTCAAACATCCTGCAATCCTAACAGCAACTCTTCTAATATAGGTGAAGCAGTTGTTTTCTTATTCTAGATTTCCTCGTTTATCGTCTCAGCATGGCCAAGAGTGACTCTCTGAATATGCTAACTTATAGATTCCTGTCTACTTAATTCAAACTTTGCCATCTTACCCAATGTTATTTACTGTTAGTTTTTCTAAGGCTATCTCTCCTTTCTAAAGTTTTGCTCATTTCCATGAGAAAATGGATAACTGCTTTCCAACAAGTTTAAATTTTCAGAGACCCGAGGACAAAAAAGTCAGCAAAGTCCAAGGCAAGTATTGGCTGCCTGTTGAAGTAAATGACTCACACAGCTCTTAAACTAAAATATGTTTAATATGGCAGACTCAACGTGGGAATGAGACATGATCATTTATATAGAATGTTACTTCTTTGGGAAAATCACAATTACCATTGACATTTCTCTGAAACATGGCTTCTCTTGGGCTGAATATTAACTCTAGTGGCACAGATCTTCAATAGCAGTAAGTTCTTTCTTATAATGAGACCTCGACTTCAACTTTCCAGCTAAGTCTACTGGACTGCAATTATACATGAACCACTGAGCTAGTGCTAGCTTTGCCCATAAGCCTGTCACCAATTCATCAGTATTACTTTTTCAAACTTTAAACAAAAATCTAATTTGTTTCAAAGTAGTTTCATTTTTTATAATAGAAGGATTTCTTTCATTAAAAAATAGTTCTTATTGCAATAAAATTCTCTGCTAAACAAAATATCCAATTAGAGATGCATGATTGAATGATATTGAAGGTTATATTTCTTCATGCTTCCAAATAGATAAGAATCCTAATTGTGATGAGTCTGGCTTTATCTTACCATTTTAATTCTGACCCTTTTTATATAAATAGTACAGTTAATATTGATTATTTAGTAGCATTGTGTGGATAGGTGATTCTTTACTTCTACATTGTGAAGATTTACAGACTTCTGAGAGCATTAATATGCACCAAAACACAAAACAGTGATTACAATCCCCGAGAGAGATGAAAAAGATGTTTTGTTAATAAACAGGCTCCTCGTTATACTTCAGGTATTAAATGAAATGTGTTAGCATCATAGACCATGATTTGATTACAAGGTGTATAAAAATTATGGCAAATCATTTAAACACATATTAAAATTGAAGAAGATGCAAGTTCTTTGCATGACAACAATTATAGTTGCCCTTGTTAAAACACAGCCCTCATTTTTCAGAAGTTGTCACTCATCGTGAAAGCCTAAAACCTGAAATATTTGTGACCCTGAGTGGCAGTCAGGAGGCTCAATGACTAATAAAGGAGATGAGGTAATGATATTTAATCATACAATCTCACTTAGAACTAATCTAGGGACTCTTTATTACCAGGAATTCTGACAGGTTTTCTCTTTCTACAGTTTTCTTACTTTCTCAGCAGAAAACATCTTCATGTTTCTCCTAACTTGAAAGTAAAAATCAGCAAACAAACAGAAATCCCCCCATTCCTAAACTATTCTCTTCACCTCTTCTCTTAATCAGTAAGCTTATGAAGACTCTTCCTCCTTACCTTCTCACCCATTAACTTCTCAACCTACTGCAAACTGATTTCATCTACCAGTGAACTGATTTTTCCTAATGATTCCAAAGATTAAGGTGACCATACAGCTGATCATTCAAATGAGGATGCTTTTGCAAGTGAAAAAAGGCTAGTAATTCAACATCAACTGCAGCTATCCTAAACAAATGGTTCATGACACACTTAACTCCTAGCAGGCAAATCTAATGGAGTTGACCTTTTCTGAAAATACCAATTTTGCCAACTATCATCTCTTTTGTGCAACTCAATACTCCTTTGCTTTATGAGTTACCCGTTATCCTGGGTTTCCTCCCAGCCATTCTATTCTCATCCTCACTCAATTCCACTGTTTATTTAATACAGAACTTTGCCAAAATATTTATTTCATTAAAGCCTATCATATTTAAGATGGGTAAGTTCCTGAGGATGGAAAATGCATATTCTTTTATTATGCTCTGAGCATAATAAAAGTACATATACTTTGTACATATACTTCATAAATATGTCACAAAAAATAAAAACAATCTAAACAGAACCCTTTGTTATTTTTAAAGCCTCTTGTGCATTACTTTATTTTAGAGACATGAAAGGCACTGAATATATATAGGTTTTATTTAGGTCAACAAGAACAATTCATAGCTGGACATGGTGATGCACTCCTATAATCCCAGAGACTCAGGAGGATTGCAAGTTCAAGGCCAGCCTCAACAATTTAGCAAGGCCCTAAAATCCTTAATGAGATCCTGTCTCAAAGAAAAAAAAATGTGTATAATAGTTCCTAAATAAGAAAAAACTAGCTGAATCACAATGTATGTTCTATAATTAGATTTATATGGGATGTCAGTAGAAAACAAGATTCTTAATGTATTGGTCAATTTTTATTACTGGAACAAATATAAGAATAGGCTAACTTTATAAAGAAAAGAGAACTATTTAGCTCAGTTTTGAAGGCCAAAAGTCCAAACAACAGGACACAGATTCTGGCAACACCCCCCTTTGGCTGCTTCACCTTGTTTCTGGATGGTAACGGAGGAAGCACATGTAAATGGGAGGCACACCTACAATTGACCTAAGGACCTCCCACTAGGCCCCACCAGCCCCCCTCCCCATTGCCATACTGAGGATCAAGCACTCAACACATGAGACTTTGGGAACATACAACATCCAATCTATAGTATTTACTAAACCCCAGATTATATATTCTTATTTACTTCACGCCAAAGGAGTCTAGCTTCACAATTATTAACATTCTCATGTTGATCTCATTTCTTACATTTATTCTACAATTTTTTTAAATATTTATTTTTTTAGTTGTAGTTGGACACAATATCTTTAATTAATTAATTAATTAATTTTTATGTGGTGCTGAGGATGGAACCCAAGGCCTCACCCATGCTAGATGAGCACTCTACTGCTGAGCCACAACCCCAGCTCCTCTAGAAAATTTTATTGAGTCTTTACTACGTGCCATGTGCTTATTACACAAAAATTCTTATTTGAGAAACTAGCTGGTGCCAAGATAAATTCTTTCAAGTACAAAATTTCAGAAATATGTTTGTAGTCCAACCTTTACTTCATTCCAGGAATCATTCTAGGGGCTTTTGCTCTGCATTTTGCTACGTATCTATCAAGACTCTGTTCAGGCATCAAGCACCTCAGTGGTATTGTCTTCTCTACTCAGGCTGGGATTTCTGCTGCTTCAGATACTTCATGGAATACTGAGCACACTTCTCTTAAGAACTTGTCACTCCATTTTCCCATGTGACTTACCCCTTCCTCTACGAGGCTGCAGCCTTCATGAGAAAATGGCTAAGGTTCAGAAACATAAGGAAGCTTCTAGAATAGAATCATACTCCAAAATGTTTACTTAATTAAATGCTTCCTGCATGATACCTTGGTGTTTCATTCACATCTGTCTTTAGGAGTCCACATCCATTCCCCACCTTCTATATGAGATGTGTATCACAGTTGTGCTTCTGGCAACAATTGCATAGAAAACTGAATGTTCATCCTATCTTTGGACATTCTTACATCATCATCTGAGGCCTGTTTACCTTCTCCCTCTGACATTCGGCTTTCTTACTCCTTTGATGGTATATATCTTAAAGATATTTACTACAAAATTTATGTACACAAAGCTTCATCTCAGGCTCTTAAAAAATCCTAAACACGCTTAATTTTTAGATGTGGTCAATCTAGTTGAAAAACACCAAACAACAATCAAGACTGTGTAGAGGAAGGAATAGAAGGAACACATTGGCAACTTAAAAAATAAAATTCATAGAGAAAGGAGATTTTCATGACACAATTATTAGATGGGAAATCATCTATTCTGAGAATCGGGAAGTGAGGACACCATGCACCTAAGAGTGGGAGAAAATACCAGCATTTTGGCCAGCCTAGGGATGACTCTACTATAGCACTTACACCAACTGGCCAAGATTTCAGAGCCAACATCCTTTCATGTGTTCAGTGAAGATCATAATATACAAATAGCAGGACTCTGGGAGTGATTAGAAATAAAATGTGAAAAGTGTCACAAGACAGACATTCAAACAGTATTAATTATCACAAATACTTATGGAGTAGAAATGAAAAACCTATAAGGGAGGATATGGTAAATCTAAAGAATCAGAGACCAACTTAACTGGATGAAGTCATGTGTTCTAAATAAAACTATATATATTTTTTTCATATATATGAGTCATATATATTTATAAATATGACTCTTATCATCATAAGTCTCATTTTTCTAATAATATTTTGTCTTCAAATTAATTTGATCTGGCATTAGTATCTCTCTTTAGGTTGCTTTAACACTTATTTTTATTTATAGGTTACATTTCACTTCAATTTTAAACAATAACGTCAAGAATATAAAAGGGGAAAAGAGAAATGCTTACTTCACAAGTTTGAGAGAGAGCACCCCATAACACCAAGGCTTCAGTATGCCAACACTCCAAGAATGAACTGGATTCTTGAGTTTGGAGAAACTATTGAAAATCTCCCCTAAATATATTCTGGGGAAATGTGGTGGATGCAAGAAAGAACACCAAGAGCAGATAGAATTTTTCTTAAACTGAAAACACTGGCACATAAGTTGGGGACACTTCATTATGTAAAAGGTCACAGACGGAATTCAATTCCCTTTACTTCTAATTTGAATTCCTAAAGTATACAGGAACTATTAAGAGGATCAAAGAATAAGCCTAGAAGTACAGACTCAGTAACAAACCTTTGCCTCAAACTATGAGCGTTCCCTCATTAATGATAATGGGAAGGAAGAAATGAAGAGAAATGATGTAAAATGTCTCATCCAGTCCTCAGTCCTCATACCTGTGGATAAAGCAGGTCTGTTGTACAGCATAATAATCACTGGATCCAGTACCTCCCTCTAGAAAAAATTAATTGTGAATATCCCCTTCCCATCCCCTAAAATGTTTATCTTTATTATATTCATGGCCCTAACCCAAAATAATTTTAGTCTTGACTACTGTATTAATTGTGCTTTATTGCTTTATTTCTCACTTCTTCCCTTAGTTCATAAGTGTGCTAACTCTATACAGCTATTTTGAAAAAGTTGTCTTTCCTTCTGCCTCTGACTATTAGGAGAGCATTTGGTATCCAGTTGTTATAGCTAATGATCAACATTAAGTAGAACATTAGCCAAAGAGTCCATTTAAAACTCAGTAGAACATTAACCAGAGAAGTCATTTAAAACCCAGAAAATGAAAATTGTGGAAATGTTTCTTTGAAATGCTTTAAACACATGACTTATGATCTGAGCTCATTAGTAAAGTCAATCAACAAATTATATATGTGTGTATACATATAATATTTAAGTTAAGAGGCAGTCAGAACAAATTAGGAGACTGTTGACCATAAGAATAACCCATGCAAAGAGTTCCTTATTTAATTATCTGAATCCAAATCTAAAATTTGTCTGTAATTGATTGATAATTTAATGCCATATGGTCAGAAAAAATACATAGTTTTTAGATTTCAGATTACTTTAAATTGATTGAGACTTTTTTTCATGGCCTAACCTGTAGACTATCCAGCAGAATCTCTATGTGCTTTTGATAGAACAAGCAACTGATCTCATCTTCACTCACATAGAAAAATGCATATTCTGCTGTTCCTGGGTGGAGTGATCTATATATAGATACCCATTAGGTCTAGGTGGTTTATGGTGTTATTCAAAACTCCTATTTCCCTGTTGATTTTCTGTCTATTTACCCTACTACATGTTGCAAATGCTGGGGAGTATATAGGCTCGATTATATTGTCATATTGTATACATGTATAAATATATAACAGCAAATCTCATTAATATGTACATCTAGTATGCACTAATGATATTGTGGGAAAAATAACAAATCAAAGTATCAAAAGAATAGTGAAATCTTCAGTCACTATTGTTGATTTGTCTTTTCTTTCCTTTAATTCTGTTTGATTTTACTTCATAAAATTAGGACTTGGTTTTTAGGTGTCTATATATATTATTTATAATCATCACATCTTCCCTTTTTTTACCTGACACTTTTATCAACATAAGCATCACATTTTTTTCTAGTAGTCTCTTTGTCTTAAACTTGATTTTTGTCTGGTACTAGTATCTCTCTTTTTATAGCTGTTTACATGGTAAACATTTTCCACTCATTTACTTTCAAATTCATTTGTGTCTTTGAAAATAATATGTCTCCTATAAGCAGTATGTATTTGGGATATGTCTGTCTCCATATTGCCAGATCGTACATTTTGATAGAATGTTTGATCAATTTACATTTAATGGAAACATAAATACAATTAGAAGATAGCACTTACCTCTGCCATTTTGCTGTTTGTTTTCTACATATATTTTGTCTTTTCCCTTCTATTTCTGTGTTATTGCCATCTTTGTGTTAGGTATTTTCTAGGATCCCATTTTAATTTTCTTTGCTTTTTCTTTCACTATATTTGTGAGTTGTTTTCTGAGTACTTTCTTGGTGGATAAAAGAAGCAGTAAAACCTAAAATTCTGCTTTGCACTAATACTATCATAATTTCACTAGTATACAGTTTTCCCCAATATATTAATGAGCATTTAGAATTTCTGAGTAAAAACTTACATATATTTTTCTTCAAACCTAAGCTCATGATGTATGTTTTTAAGCTGTGTAGATGATTTTGTTAAAATTCACTCAAAAGTTAGAGCCACTAAGCTCATGTAGGCAAAGCATTAATTTTATAAATTTATAAATTTAATACAGCAGAGACCAGATGGAAGAATCTTCTCATCTTCAAATGGTCTTAGTATTAGTTCTAGGACACCTTATGCTTGACACAGTAGCTCTTCAACCACCTGTCATTTCATTTTAGTATTTTAATTCCAGGACTCATTATATTATTTATCTCAAAATTCCCCCCAGGACATGCAGGAGTTTTAAATGTCTCTACAATGCCTTCTTCCTTCATTTGAACATTACCTGAGTAGCAAGTTTCCATCCTGTGAGGAAATGATGATTTTCAGTTCCTCTTCTTTTAATAAGTATAAGACTCAAAGTATAAAAATAAACTAAAATGCCAACCTGAGGTCCTCATTCCCCTTTGTCTCCCACATCTCCTCAGGTGGAATAAGTCATAATTGATTACAAACTTTATCTTCAACTTTTCAATCCCTTGCTGCATATTCCTATTTATTATGACTCTACTAAGATGGAAAATCATAAGAATAGTGTTGGAATGGAAGAAAAATACTCTAGAAGTGAAAAGAGAAAAATCGCTCATGCTGTCCTCAAAGAGGTTATTAGTATAAATGGAAAGAGTCACTTGACTGCAGAAAGCACATCCTTTCACACAGAAGGCTCTTCAACTAAGGGCTGTTCACACCCTAGGGATAAAACCACTCAGATTCTAGGCACTCGATAATAGAATGCAATCCAAAAATACCAGCTCTTGTCTATTACATGGTTTAACCAATTCACCCAGGGGCAAACCTTTTGTTCTCTGGATGCTATGTGAACCTGATTGTCAATTGTGTCATCTTTATGGTCTGTTCTTGTTATCTTGGCTTCCTGCCCAGCCCTGTGCAAAATACCACTGATGAAAATAACTTGGTATCCCTGGTTGTATTTCTAGAATATGAAAGGGAATTTGTATCAGTCTGCTTAGGTCAAGTTATCATGCGATCAAAAATGATACTAAAGGCAATAGTTGCAACAATGAAATGGTATTTTCCTTTACCTTAAATATTGATTATGGATGTGTTCAGCTTTATTATGTCACTGGCATTTAGCAACCTAGAAGCAGTCCCAGTTTCAAACATTGCTGGTCTCACGAAAAAAGGAAGAGCCATCATGGCGAGGTGCACACGAGCTATTTATGTTTCCTCTTATTAGTTAATTGACTGTGCTCACAACTCATTAGACAAGTCATATGCCCAAGTTTGATGGCAGTAGAGCAAATATATACATAATCCTCTTTCAAAGAGTACCACCATATTTTAAGGACCTCTTAGATACAATGCAATGTAGGGAAAAGGTACATGATGAAATTTAATACAATTTCCCACAATATTAAGTGATACATTCTATAGGAAATCCAATCTCTAATCCAGTAATACCTTCAGCAGTGATGGAAATGTTTCAAATTGGCAATGTTCAATATTATAGTATAGCAAATAGCCACATATGGCTATTGTGTACCTTAAACATGGATAGTAAATTGAGAAACTGAATTTTTAATTTCCTATAATTTAAATTAGTTTAAATTTTAAAAGTCACACGTGAGTAGCAGTTGCTGTATCAGACAGTTTTACTCTAAAATTTAGATTTAAAGGAACCAAGGTGACTTCCAAGTGGTAAGTAAAATCATTATGATAGTGATGGTCAAGGAAGAATACAATGGTGGGGGTGGGGTAGTGATGTCACCCAAGAAAGCCTCCACCAGGACAAGAATTCAGTGATGAAACAGAATTTGCTCTTGATGAGTGCCTCTATAAAGATACCAGGTTAATTACAGAACGCTGAAAGAGAAATGTTGATGTGACATTGTGAAATGTTAATGTGACCCAATAAAATAATTTTTAAATTATGAAAAATTATCTTGTGCTCCTGGAATGCAGAACAAGTATAGATTTCTCCAAAAGCAATAATGAGAGTGAGGCCTATGATTTGGAATTTCTGCTGTCTATTCAGTCAAAAATGGATTTCAATAGGCCACATAGCCCTTTATTTTACCAGTCCTTTGCTTGCATGCATCCCCCCATGGAAACAGGTTTCCCAATCCACACTAATTGCACACAAATTGAGCATAAATGCTTGAAGGCTTCTGTTCATTGTGGATACATACTACTGCCAAGATCGTGTTTGGAGATTCTTGCCATTTTTCATGTTTAGTGGAAACACAAGACTGTCTCAGACTTACTCTCAGACCCAGTCCCACATGATCTCCATTTCCAGGGCTGATCCTATTCCCCGATTAAACCTGTAAAAGCTTGTCTTGAAGTACAGTCTGTACCTGTATGACAGAAGAGGGTATGGTTAAGAATGTGGATCAGAAATCTAAGAACTGGTTTGAGTCCTAACTTTGCTACCTAGATCTATGTGAGTTAATGAAACTAAATTCTCTTAAATCTCAGAGAATTAATAAAACTCTCTTGAGTTGTACCTATCTCATCTGTAAAATACAGATAATACCCTTTATATTATTTCTTCAGAGAATCACACAAACTAATGCATACGAGGTACTTAACTCATTTGCCTGACACAGAAAATATGCTCAGTGAATGGCCAATTTATGACAGTGATCCATGAAAACTCCTCAAATTTTAAGTGAGATTTAGCAAAGAGGGTACCATTTCATTGGAAATCTAAATATTGTTACACCTAATACATCAATGACACTTCATTGTATCCTTTTGAAATACTTCCTTTCATGTTTTTTGAATTGAAAAAGATGCCAGATAGACCTACACAGTAACACCAGCTCTCTCATTTTCTGCCTGGGTAACTGCGTGCATACATATTTCAGAGTTAGTCTCTTATCTGTGAAACAGAGATGATCACACCCAATTTGCCACATTGGGTACAAGGATTATGATTTTCCATATGTAATAAAAATCTACCATAGTGCCTAGAACTGGTGCTCTATAAAACAGACTCATTTCTTTAGACTATTACTTCACTGTTGTATTCCACAAAAGACATTGCAGATAGACCAAAAAAAAAAAGAAAGAAAACATTTAATATCATCTAATCCTATTGTCAACATTTCCCTTATCAAAAATTTATGACTGCCACTGCCATCTCTCATTTGGAAGAGAACTAAAACGAGTACATCTTTACAGGATGAAGGGGATCCCCCTCACAAGCCTAAGTACTTATTTCATTGGAGCAAAAAGAAAAATGCAAAGATTTATCATACATTACAGTCATAGAGTAAAGAAGAAAAAAGAGATGGATTCCTGTTGATGGCCTAGTCCTAATATGATTTGCAGCTAACATAGCAATACTCTTCTGGCTACAAGAAGTGGAATCATTTCCTTTGACAGCCTCTTCAAAGTTTTCTGTTTAAGAGAAAGATCCAGAAAGGCAGAGACAGACAGATAGATATCAAGGAGAAACAGAGATAGAAACCCCTACAACTGATGTTTATTCCATGTACCACCAACAATTTATAAATATTTGGGGATGAACTTAGGATCTTGAATGACAGGGATTTTACTTGGCAGGCTAAATTGTTTGATTTGAGGCCAATATTATCCAAACAACAAGGATTTATTCTTTGCACACGGCTGGAGCATATGTAAATTATCCAACCTTTGGTAAGATAATTTTTGGAGATTTACTATTCAAGACCTTTTCAGTATGAGTATTGTGTATAATAGTGGCAAGTTATAACATATGTCAGAGTGGCCCCTCTAAATTATTCAGGTTCCATGGAACATAACTCTATTGTTGGATTTCTTGTATGTGCACAAAGAGAGAGAGAGAGCTCTCCTTGTCTATTCCTCTCTTATAAGGATACCATTTCTGTTGGATTAGGACCCCACTTTATGACCTAAGTTAATGTTAACTAACCCGTAAAAGGTCCTATCTCCATTTAGAGTTATCTTGGAGATTAAGGCTTCAAAATGAATTTCAAGGTAGAGTTAATTCAGCCTAGATCAATGGGGCTGTTAAAAAAATGAAATTTTGAAATTGTGTTGTACATGGACCAGGAAGGAGTAAAATATTAATTGGGTGTCCATTTTGGGCCCTCAATCCACTTAAGACTTTTAAACTTTTAAACTAAAATATAACTAAATTTTTAAATAAGTTATAAGTAATACATTTCTCCCCAGGGTATTGAAAGTAACATTTACTTTCCATTCCCACATCTCACATTTGATTGTACTGGCAGGAAGTCAAGACTCACAGAGCCCCCTCTGTCTAATCAAAATTAATATGCAGTAATAATTGGAGGGGCACTGACACAGTGCTCATTGAAAAGCAATTATTGTTGCTACTGAAAACTGACAACACTGAATGGAGCCAGTTAGAAGGAAATATTGCACTGATCTCTGTGTGCATACTTCAAAAAAAAAATGGCTGAAGAAAGCAACTCTAGTCTCCATGTTGAAGGGGCAGGAATTCTTTTTGAAATTAGGGAGAGGATTACTGAAAATTCTCCCTCACCATTATATATTTATGAGTTTATCAAAGCTTGAATGTCTTGGGATTTCCAGAATACCCCTAAAAATGCAAAAAAAAAAATGTATTGCAAACATTAAGAAGTGAAAAAAAAAAAAAGCCAAATTTCCTCAGAGATAGAACCAAAAATTCTTGAAGCTTTGCAACCTTTTAGAAAATGTTTCTTTCTAGGGAAGAACCTGACTAGAGATTCATGCATAGTCCTGTGAAAAGCCATCTGCAGAATTTTTGTGCTCCCTTCACAGAAAACAGGAATTAGGCAACAACAACAACAACAACAACAACAACAACAAAACCATCTTCATTAGCAGGAGCTGCCATTAACAAAATACCACAAACTGCGTAGCTTAAATAACAGAAATGTATTTCTCATAGATCAGGGTGTCAGCCAGCAAGATTGGATTCTGGTAAAAGCCCTTTGTTCAATTTCTGTTGAGATAGCCAAATAAGTTCATTGTTCATATTTATACTAATTTCCTTATCAAATAGTTTGTCAGCCACACATTTGACATTCTTTTCTGACCATGTTTTCTCATTTTTGCAATACAGACAGGCTGAGAATTTTCCAAATCTTTAAAATCTGGTTCTTTTTTGTTTAACAATCTTCTTTGATTATTTTTTGTCTCTCCTTGTATTTACTCTGAGCACTTAGATAGAAAGAACCAAGTCACTTCTTTAATGCTTTGGTTAGAAATCTCCTCAGCTAAATACCAACTTCATTGCTTGCAAGTTCTACTTCCTATAGAGCCATAGAGCACAAAAACAATTTGTCCATTATTCCTTGCTAGTTTATAGTAAGAATTGCCTTTTATCAATTTTCCAATAAAATTTTTCTCATTTTCATGTGAGGCCTTACTAAATGGCCTTTATTATTGATATTTCTAACAATATTTTGTTTTTGATAATTTATGTCTTCTCTAAGAAGATGTAGTCATTTTCCACAGCTCTTTTCTTTTCTTTCTGAGCTCCCCCAAGAACTGTCCTTCTGGAAATTTGCTGTATTTCTAGCATGCACCTCAAAACTATTTCAGCCTATCACCATTACTCAGTTCCAAAGATGTTCCCAAAGTTCTAGGTATTTGTTAGAGCAACACCTCATTCCTGGTACCAATTTGTGTTAGTCAGCTAAAGCTGCTATAAAAAAAAATTTGTTATACCATTGTTTTTCTCTCCATGATTTCATTTACCTACAGTCAACTGTGGTGTGAAAATATTAAATGAAAAATCCCAGAAATAAATCACTCATAAGTTTAAAACTGCATGCCATTCTGAGCAACACAATGAAATCATGTGCTGCCCTGCCCCATCCCACCTGGGCTGTGAATCATCTCTTTGTCCTGTATATTCATGCCAAATGTGCTACCTATCTGTTAGTCATCCAGAATCCATCGTAGTTATCAGATTGATTGGGGTAGTATCACTATTCTTGTAATAAATCAATCCTATTTTATTCAGTAATGGCCCCAAAGTGCAAGATTAGTGATGCTGGCAATTCAGAGGTGCCAAATAGAAGTCATAAAGTGCTTCCTTGAAGTAAAAATATGAAAATTTATTATAGGGATGTTTGTACAGTTTAAAAAGATAAAAGATCAGAATATACAGCATTCAGGCATCCACTGGAGAGGCTTGGAACATAAACACTGTTGATAAGAGAGGAATAGTGGGCCATAGATTGCATGCCTTACACAAAAGATTTTTCACAATTATGGAGACTGGGATTCCAAGATAAAAGAGGCAGTAGAAGACTTGGTTCTTAGTGAGGGTCTCTTCAGGCTTGCAAACTGCTGCCTTTTTGTTATATCATGTATGACACGGCAACATGAGAAAGCAAGAGAGAGGGATCTTGTGAGAGAGAAAGAGCATGTTCTGGTCTCTTCCTGTAATGACACTAATCTCATCAAGGAGATCCTACCCTGATAACTACATCTAAATCTAATTACCTACCAATGAACTCATATCCATTACCTTCACTTTAAAAGTTAGGGCCTCAACATATGGATTTTAGGAGAACATAAACATTCAGTCCATAATACAAACTGAGTCATCTTGAGGCTTCTTTGCAGATTACTAGAAACTTTGAATCTGCTCCATATGATTTGTACTGAAAGAAGTATCCATAAAGAGGACTGGATGGCTTCATTAACATAAAGCTTCTGCCCTGTGTTCAGAAGGGCCCAAGTTTGGTTTAATACTCTTCTATCATTGTCTTGTAATTCTTAATGGCTTCATAACAAGGAGCCCTATGTTTTCATTTTATGCTGGACCCTGCAAATTATATAGCTGGTCTTCCCTGTAGAAGAGGATTTGGTTCCTAAAGAGAGCTCCGGCAAGAAGGATTTCTGCAAAAACAACAACAGTTTTAGATTTGTGCATTAGATGAATCTGTTATCAGAACCTCAGCTGCACCTGCAGGGTAAACTCAATTGGACTTCTGGCCCTCATCCAGGCATCACCTTAGAGTCAGAAGGAAACGACCATCTACTCAGCGTCACTCACACAGTCAATGTCTGTGCCATCCATGCATGTTCGTGAAATGATTCACAAGGAGCCAATAGGGACAATTTCACTCAGCTCTTGTGACTTACTTTTTCACTGATCCTAAGAGTGATTGTTCTACATGTTCCAACTCAGATACCATTTAGGCTCCTGGCACTTCTCTCTTGATTCCCCTTGCTCTAATTTTGATAAAGATAGTGATCTGACTTGGAGAAATATTATCTGGTTTATTCTATTCAATCACTACCACACTTAGTCTCATTACCATAATCCATCTTTGCCAAGTTTAAAATAAAAGTTATCAGATTGAAAATCTGGTTTAGCTGTGTCATAAAGGCCTGAACTTTTTAAATGGTCAAAAGATATTCTCTCTCTGGGCTAGGGGTATAGCTCAATTGGTAGAGTGCTTGCCTTGCATTCACAAGGCTCTGGGTTCAATCCCCAGCAGCAAAAAAAAAAAAAAAAAAAAATTCTGTTCTCTCTCATAAAGCAAGTATCAAAATGAATTTCCTGTTTCGTGTAAAAAAAAAATAACTAGTTAGTTAAAATGTCAGTTATTATTTTCATTTTAATCTCCAGTAAGGATTCAGGTAACATTCATTTGGTTGTATATTTATTGATGTGTATCAATAAACATTAATTTTGAAAGATATTCTTACTTTCATGCAGAGAATTCTAAATCTCTTTGCTTAACAAAATATCAATTCAATGGATTTTTAAGCAAGTTTTTAATGGTAGACAACAAAATGTTAGGAACATATTATATAAGAATCACTTCAAGGGCAACAGGAAAACTAGGAGGCTCATTGTTAAATGATAATAAACTTGTTTTGTTCTACTTGAGTATCCAACATTTTTCATTTCTAAGAACTTTGAGCTTTTTCTTCAAGTTTTTTTCTATAAGTTCAAGTTTTTATTTAAGTTCAAGTCTGTATTTATAGACTTCCACCTTGAAAAAAAGGTAAACTTATTTAAAATGTAACTTCTATTAAGTGCACCTCAATTTTAATTGAAAATAAACAAAAAGTGATTTCTGATTTCATTGAAAAAGACTGGCAGCATGGAATGGTACTGGAGAAGGGGCCAGGATATAGCATCAAACTGGCTTAGGTTGGCAAAATAATTCCACCTAGGTCAGAAAAGATAAAAGAGTATATCAATTCTAGTTCAACCATTAAGATAAGGGCAAAATGCTGAGTAACTTCAACTATACAGGGAGAGTCTGCCAGTAAGACCTACAGAAGTGAATTTGTGAGTGTGAGGCAAGTGTTAGGAACAGGTCCACACCAGAGCAGGACCAGAAGTAAGGGAAGTATGAAGGCACAAACAACTCCAGTCTCTTAAAGTCAGAACAAAGTCCATTGATCAGCGGCAGCATCACCTGGAAACATGTTACATATGCCAAATCCTGAGCCCATCCAGAGCTACTGATTCAGAATCAGTCTCCATCTAACCATATCCCCAAGTGATGAAAATGTGCATTAAAGTTTGAGAAATGCAGTTCTAGCCGTCCGATTCCTGTGCAAGGTCACCTGAGCTGATGCTGTTTTCTGCCATTTCAGTATCCATGGACTGAAAAACTCATATCTTTGTTCTACTCTTCCCAGACTTCCTCTTTTGGTTTCCCTTTCCTCTCTAATTATACCCTTTTCTAAAATAGGTGTGTCAGAATTCTCACTGACAACTTAAGACTGACATACTGAATAAAGGTGAAGTAATAAAATGAAATAATAAAATAACTCAATAACACAGTGACAAAAATATGAGACCAATATTTTAAGAAGTTAAAGATAATTATTTTAGAAAAAAATACATTTCTAGGGAAATTATTGAACAAGAAAATAATGATGGTACTACTTTCTTAGAGCTGTTGTAATAAGATCCCACAACCTGAGAGGTTCACACAACAGATATTTGTTACCTTGGGGTTCTGGGGATCAAAGTGTCCACCGGGCTGTCTTGGGAAGCCTCTGCCCTTAGCTTGCAAGTGGCCATATTATCCCTGTGTCTTCTGTGGCCTGTGACCTGATCTATTCTGTTAAGAATATTAGTTACATTGGATTCATGCCCACATTAATAGCCTAATTTTAACTTAATTATCTCTGTAAAGACTCTATAAACACAATCTGAGAAATGGGAGTTAGAACTTCAACCTAGGGACCGGAAGGGGACAGAATTCAGCTTATAACAATGATAATGTTCCAATAAATAAAGCAATATATACATAATAGAGAAACATAGTGACTGACATATAGACTAGAATGCAAAGCCCAGAAATAGACATTCGTGAACTTTTTTTTTTGGTACCGGGTATTGAACTCAGGGGCACTTGGCCTCTGAGCCACACCCCAGCCCTATTTTTGTATTTATTACAGACATGGTCTCACTGAGTTGCTTAGCACATCTAACATTAGTCAAAGGGTAAGGAAAGGAAATTATAACAAAATAATTACTGTGGAATTAGATGTTTCCCTACTTAGAAAAAAAAATAGCTTTCTATCTCATGCAGTTTGTAAAATAATTGCCAGTTAAGCTAAAAGACGTGTTGCCTTATTACATAGTAGAAAATAATTTTCCAAATATAAAATATATCTCTAAATATAAAATGGAAAAGGAAAAAATATATTAATTTTCTGACTTATTTTATGTAAAACCAAAATAATATAAAGAAATAAGGAAACCACAGGCTATGCATAATATTCAATACATCCATGATAACCAAAAAGATTATATGATTATTAAATAGAAACTTTTGCAGACTGCTAAGAATAAAAGTACCACAATAGAAATGTATAAAGTGAAATGAATAAATAATTCACTAATAAAAGATTTCTATAGACCATATCTGAAAAATGTTTAGCAATATTGGTTGAAAAATATATATGCCAAAATGATGAAGCTGCAACCAGATACCAAGACCTGTTATGTAGAAGCATGACAGTGTGGTGTTGGTGTACAGGAATAAAAATTGGAACCTAGGAAGCCAAACTTATATGGTCAACTGGTTAATGACAAATTGCAGTTCCAGGGTATTACCATGGCCTTTCCAATGAATGATACTAAGTGAACTGGATATCCTTCTTGAAAAAAAATGCATTTGATCCCTACATGATACTATAAATAAAAGTTTTTCAGATGGATTGCAGTCCGAAATATGAATGGTATTATGAATTTAGCTGCTATAAAATTGATGTGTGTGCATCACTGTGGTATGCTGATTTTAAGTCCTATGAATTACAAACCAAGGAGTAGGATAACTGGCTCAAATGATTGTTTGTTTCCAAGTTTTCTAAGGAATACTCCCTACTGCTTTCCAGAGTGGTTGCACCCATCAGCAATTGTAAATGAACCTTTTTCCCCAAATCCTCTCCAACATTTAGTGTTACTTGTATTCTTGATAATTGCCATTCTGACTGGGGTGAGATGGAATCTCAGTGTAGTTCTATTTGCATTTCTCTAGTTGTTAGAAATTTTGAACATTTTTTTAATATATTTGTTGACCAATTGTATTTCTTCTTCTGTGAAGTGCCTGTTTAGTTCCTTAGCACATTTATTGGTTGGGTTATTTGTATTTTTTGTTTTGTTTTGTTGGAGTTAAATATTTTGAGTACTTTATATATCCTAGAGATTAATATGCTGAGATGCTAGTGATAAAGATTGTCTTCCATTCTATAGTCAAGTTATGGAACAAAACTAGGTGTCCTACAACAGATGAGTGGGTAAAGAAAATGTGGTATATATACACAATGGAATATTACTCAGCCATAAAGAAGAGTAAAATTGTGGCATTTGCCAATAAATGGATGGAACTGGAGAATATCATGCTAAATGAAATAAGCCAAAAAAACCAAAGGCAGAATGTTTTCTCTGATATGTGGACGCTAACCCATGACAAAAGAGGGGAAGACTAGGAGTTCATTGTACTAGAAAAAGGGGGATGAAGGGAAGGGAGGGGAGATGGGAATAGAAAAGAGGGTAGAATGAATTGGACATACCTTTCCTATCCTTATGTGTGAATATATGAGCAATGTAACTTCACATCCCATAAAACCACAATAATGGGATCCTAATTATAACCAGTTATACTTATTCTATGTATGTATAATGTCAATATACCCTCTACTATCTTATGTATCTAGAAAGAACAAATAAATAAAATGGAACAGCTTAAAAAAATGAACAGAAATTTAATAAAAAAAATAAGGTAAAGAATAAAATTTTTTAGGAAAAATAATGAGAGAATATCATTAAGTCTTTGTACCATGCAATGATGTTTCAAAATAGAGCAAAGCTCCACAAACCATAAAAAAATATCATACATTGGATGTTACTGTGAGCATTGTGGTTTCATTTCCATCCACAGATATTATGAGGATAGAAAGAAGGCAAACCACAGACAAAGAAAAATATTTGTAGTACATCTACAAATACGTGAAAATATGCTAAGCTTTATAAGTCATCAGGAAAAAGCAAACTTAAGCCACAGTGAGATATCATTAAATAGTCACAAAAAGGCTAAAATAAACACAATAACAAAAATAATGTCTCTAAAACTCTCCAAGCTTCCTTGAAAACTTGACTTCCTTCATATTTCTTTCTGGATTTTTCTTTCTAGTATATTTTAAAATCATTAACCCAAAGAATAAAAAAACAGTATATTATATTTCAATCTTTGTATTATAAAAATCATGTCCAATAATTCTGATTCAAATGTTAAATTTAAAATAGCACCATGAAATCCATGTTTAAACTGGTCTTACTCATGGAGCTAATTATGATCTGATTCTTGGTATCAAAGTAAGATAATGGATCCAACTATTTGACAGCTAAATTATTTATCAAGTGAGCAGAGGAAGTACATGCCAAATGCAAAGTAGGGTAGAATATGCTTCTCTTTATAATTAGCATAATAAATTAGGTTATCAGTCTCAATTAGAGTCTACAAATTATGTTTATGTACTATGATAACAATATTTTCATTTGGAAAAATGATGGATTTCTGTATTAGTCTGTTTTTCTGTTATTACAATGAAGTACCTAAATTGGAGAAAAAAGAAAAATATAAAAGAAAAAAAAAAACTTTATTTAGCTCATAGTTTTGGAGGCTGAAGGTCCAAACAGCATCACCCTACCTCTGGTGAGGGCCCCATTGCTATATCACCTCATGGCAGATGGCCTTACAATGTGCAAGAGGGACAGAGTACATACTGAGCCAGGAAGCCAGGAAGAGAGGAGGGCTAGTAACATCCTCCAGTGGGCTCTGTCTCTTAAAGGTCCCACCATCTTTGAACACCACACCCTGGAGACCTGGCTTTTAACACCTGAATCCTTGGGAAACACTCTCAAAACCATATTCACGTCATAAGAGTTTCCTAATCTTTTCTCATGCATTTTGACATTCAGTGGGAGTTTTTCAAACCGTAGCCCAGAAATTATATTGTTCATTTTGAAAATGAGATATTTGGGGCAGGGAATCATTTACCCAAATCACTCTGGGGATGTAGGAAACAGATCATCTTCTAATTCGTTCCCACATCAACCACCAAAGGAATCTGTGGGTAAGAGTGGTCAGATCTCAGAAGACCAGAGGTTAGTTTCTCTGGGGTGTTCTTGATTTCGTTGGAGATGTACTGAGAAATAATTAACTTCCAGCCAGCCAGAGACACAAAAATAGAATAACCCATCTAGGGCAATACAAAATGGAAACTATGGAAGATTCTCAGACACACATGTAAGATGAACAAAATAGGAAGTGAATCTGAGTCAGGTACAGAGATCCATGAGATTTTAAGAATGCTGAGAAACCGGAAATTTCTTTTCTTCCAAACATTTATTATTGTCTAGGACACCACATGAAAAATTAGCAGCTTATTTTCTCACCAGTCTGTGGGTTAGAAATTCAGAAAGAGTTAGATGGGGACAGCTCCATGCCCCAGTGTCTGCGACCTTGGCTGAGATGTGTTAAAGAGATGGGGGCTAGCTGGATGACTGCCCGGGAGTGGCAGGTCTGAGGTGTCCTCTGGGTTCTGAGTTTTGTTCCTGAGTTCACTTCTGCATAGTTTTTCCATGTCACTCATATTTGTCCACTGCATGGTGGTTACAAAATTCCAAAGAGAACTAACCTCATTGTTCAGGGCTTAGTCAGAATCTGCTGGCATTATACTCACTAACGTCAACCCAGCCAAAGCAAGTTATTTATGACCAATCCCCTGTCAAGGTAGAAAGGGAGGATGCCTGCTATAAATTCCACCTTTGTTATCTGGAAACCCTAGTATGTTAGTAAATAGCTAATAGTCAATTCTTCAAGAGAAACAGCTCTGATTTGTAGCATTTGTTAATTCTAGAATACCAATACTCCCACTAAGGCCTGTTTAAATCTTTCAAAGTGACAAGCCAAAATGACAAAATGTGGCACTGGGAAGAGAGATACAAAATCGGCTGCCATGAGCCAGTTCATGCTTGGCTCTAGCACCTCACAGTGTGGAAACTTGTGCCATGAAAGGCACTTAGGGGAGACCAAGGAGCAGGAAGACAAGGATCACTGCTAACAGAGAAGAAGAGCTAGGAGAGAATAATCAGGTATGTCCCATCCACACCCTCCACCTGCAGGCCCAAACACTGCATCTTGGAGGAAAAAGGTGGGAAGGATTTTAATTCTGAAAGCATAAGCATTAATAAGTTTGAACTATTGTATCAGACCAAGCTCACTAGATTAGACTAAAATATACTATTCCCCAATGGTCCGATGGCTCGAGCTTGGAACAGAATGAATCAATGAAAGAAAAGAATAACAAATTTGTAGTTTAAATGAGGATTTTTATTAAACTGGACAGTATTTCTGTGAAATCAAGAATCAGTCCTTAAGGAAAATTTTATAATTTGTACTCTAGTGGGTCTGGATAAGGAGGAGTTGGCAAAAATAGAAGGAAAAAAAAGGTTGATCACCTCTGTCAATAATAATGGGGATTAATAATTCCAAGGAAAGGAGGAAATACCATGTATCAGAAAGTTAAATACCTCTTTGTTTACTCAGAATAGATTAGGACCAGGATTTAGTTTATAAACCATGGGGCTGGGAATGCAAGGAGAAGTGTTAAACAACACACACACACACACACACACACACACACACACACACCAGCACATGGGGCAATAGATGACTTTTGACACCACCGTAAGGCCTGAGAGATGGGATGGGGGGAGTTTGGCCAAATAGGGATCACATGCCTAATAGAGGGAACCAACCTCTTTTCTAGTCTAATTTTGACTCAGGAATTATGTTGCTTGATGTTCTGCTTTTAAAGAGAACATGGACACACAGAGGATTAAATGAAATCTCTGGAGTTTTAATATGTGTTCAAGAAACTCAATCCCTCCCCTTCCTGTCTCTCTTCTCTCTCTCCCCTTATCTCTCTCTCTCTCTCTCTCTCTCTCTCTCTCTCTCTCTCTCTAGTTCTTTTTTCTTCCCACCTTCTCTCCTTCCCGTCTTTCTCTCTCCCTCTCTCTCCCTTCCTTTCTTCTTCCATTCTTTCTTGCTTACTTTTTTTTTCCCCATTGTTGGTTAGCATCAAATGTGCCAATATTAAATGCTGAAACCAACCATTTTGTAGGTTTTGTCCAATTGGGCTGTGACTTCCCGTGTAGGCAATATTGTGTCTGACCATTGATGTCTAGGCTCCTAAGACGAGTGTCTGAATATTGTTTGGTCTCATCTCTATGAAAGTTAATAAACTCACATGCACATGTTTCATTGCATGGCAGAAATTAAAAATTAGCCTAGGTCCATGTTATTCCATATTCAATATCATTCCCACTACGACATATTGAGTCTTAGATTATAGAGATAAGATTCATCTACTAACCTACTTTTTTTTTTTCAGGGGTGGGGTTCTAGGGATTGAACCCAGGTCCTATTAACCACTGAGCCACATCCCCAGACCATTTTGTTTTTGTTTTTGTGTTTTGAAACAGGTTTTGCTAAGTTGCTCAGGACCTCACTTAGTTGCTGAGTCTGGCTATGAACTTGCAATCTTCCTGGCTCAGCCTCCCAAGACACTGGGATTACAAGCATGTGCCACCCTTCCCAACCCACCTACTATTATTTTAAGATGAAGCTTCAAAACATGATTATTTTACAGGAATACCAAATTTTAGGTCCTGTTAGGAACAAATGATTTAATTGCTACATTAACCGAGCAGAAGATCTTTCTTACTAAGATGGAAAAGGAACAGTCTGCACCATTCTCAGAATCTTAGCTAAAATGAATCACACAAAGGTCAACAATTATACCCTTCCAGCATCCCCAGGACTTGGAAATTCCATAGCAGAGTGGATTCCCAAATGAGACTTATGAAAAGCTGCAGTGGGTTACATCCCTGCTCCTGTATTTACCAATGACAGGACCCTGACTGGGGTCTTAGTCTCCCTACGCTCCATCCCTTTTATCTCTAAGGTAAACAGGAAATATTCTCTACTTCAGAGTGTTATTTAGAAGGATAAAGTAAATTTTTAAAAAATGGAAGGACTTTGAAGTAAGGCCTAGCATGTACTACACACTGAAAAAAAAATAGCATTGCTGTTAAAATTATTTTATTCTAAAACATGTGGGTCAGCTTGTGACAAAAATTCCACACATTACGATTATGTAAGAGTTGAGAAAATTATTTCTGGCACACACATCTCATCAGATTCTAAGAGGGACTAAAAGTTTGCTTTTGCTAAAAACACTGACACTTCACTTGGGCCTATGGATGTATGTAACTAAAAACAGGATAAAATCTTGGCATCTTCACCTTCATCATGCATCTATCTCCTCTGCTACCTTAAACATTGGATCAGGTTCCTACTCCACACTGCACAAAGACATGTTGATCATTTAAGGAATGTTCATTTAAGTTGATTAATAAATCAACTTAAATGTCTCCCCTTCAACGTTGAAGGCATCAAGATAAGCGTAACTAAGTTATTTTCAAGATTTGCAGGGAAACCATAAGAGAAGGGTGGTTGACTAACAGCAATTGCAGGATACTTTTCCAGACCAGTGCCTAGAAGTCTACTAGCAAGACCAAGATGGATGACCTAATCATTATTCTAACTAACCCCATTTTGTCCCTGTAACCTATTCTCTCTTTGAGTCATTTCTCCTTTCTAGCTTATCTCAAGTTCTGGAACAATGACCCTTTCAGGCAATCGCCTCCCCTGATGCCTTCAAGAATACCCCACAGAACCCATCTGAAATAATGATCAACCAGATCACCCTTTGACCAAGATTTCTTGAATATGCTCACCACTTGACCCCTGCTTTTGTTCTTTCCCTATATAATCTTGGAGCTACTGTTAGCATCTCTGAAGTAGTTTTCCTAGGAGGTCATTAGACATGCTGTTTTCCACAGTAAAAATAAATCCCTTTCCTGTTTTTTTTTTTTTTTAATCACCATTTGTCTCTTTGATAGGACTTTTCAAGGCAGAATGTGGCCAAATCTGGTCTGTTGGGATCCTAGGAGTCAGGCTTCTGGCTGAATACTCTGGTGACAATGATATAGCTCTTCTTTTTATTGCTATTGCTTTGCATGCACATTTATTTAACAAACATCTGCCCCCCCAAAAAATAGTCTGCAAGAAATGCCTATGATAAGATAAATATGTGTGTGTAACACATAGCCATATTTTTAGACCATATTCAAAAGTTTTCTCATTTGCATATAAAGTATATTTCTATCTGCAGGAGGCCAGTTGGACCTCGTCTGAATTTGCAAAACCATTTAGGGAAACTGTAAGTCAGCTTAAATGTCAATTCTTTCTGGGTTGATGAGATTATAAGCTCATCTTAAAAATTTCTTCTTCAGATTTTTTCCATTTCTCTTCTTTAATGAACTTATAATACTTTTAAAAATAGAGTCAGTTTTACTTTAAAATGAAAATTATTAGCACACGAATTTTATCCTTTGTAGGAATTTAGTGATTTCTGATATGAGTTAATCAATTAAACAAAATTATGTTAATAGTTGCAAGTATTGAGACACTGCTGACATTGAGAATTTGACTAGATGAACTTGAAATGCAGATAGATGCTTTCCCTGAACCAAAGGGAATGATTATTTAGACCAGTACATTCACCTTGAATTGCATAACAAATCTTTCCCTTAGAACAGATATTTTTCATTAAATTATGTGTTATCTTGAGTTCTACTCAGAGAAAGTTCATTTACTTTGCTTCTTCAAAACAGGATAGTTTAAACCCTGAATTCTTCACCATTCATTAAATCATTTAGTGGTTTTTCAGATTCAGGAACATGTTTAATTAATAGATCTGTCAGTCTGCTGGGTATTTCTTCTGGTCTGGGCCACATTCAGCTGAACTCAACAAGGCTCTCTGATGTACCTGTGGTCACCAGGTGGGCAAGAAGTCTAGGATGGTCTCTCACATATCTGGGGATTGACAGGTTGTTGGTTAGGGAGGAGTGACATGTCACAGTCTCCTTTCCTACAGCAGACTAGCCTGGATTTGTTCAAGTGGTTTTTGCAGGAGTCCCAAGGGAAGGAAGTCCAAGCTTCGAGCTGACACATCATCACATCACTTCTGCTCCATTTCTTCGTTCAATATAAGTCAAGAGGAGAGGACAGATTCAATAGCTGAGAAAAGAGACTTTGCCTCTTAATGGTGGGAGCAACAAATCCTACTGCACTGGGATGGACACAAAATTTTTTTAAAAATTGGTGTTATCACTGAAACAGATTAATGATAAACCATGTTTGCATTCATAAATATGGAACCCAAATTCCCACAGAGTCAAACTTTAGGGATTCAAACATTAAAATACAGGGGTCATTATGGCCATGTACAAAGACACTCACCATGTACAGGGACACAGTGTCCTGTATGAATACTTTAGGTATAAAACTTCTAATAGCCTAATTAAAATTCATCTTTTGCATCCTCATTTCCACTTTTATGAAAATATTACACTTTGGTTTCTCTTAAAAAAATAATTCTCAGGAAAATCCCAGTCCACTATGCCTTTATTGTAAAACACCCCAAGCAAAACCAACAGCAATCTCTTTTCTCTTCCTCAAGAAAAGTACACTCACACTATAGATCTTCCATATGCTGGTCAAAAATTTTCTCAGTAATTCAATAAACAGCTCCAAATAGTAGTTGTGTTTTAACAGAGAAGCTAGTTGTATGCTTTAAATGATTGACTATGAGTTGAGCGAGAATTACTGGATATGAAGATGTAAGCTTCTTTTAGTATGTCAGCAAAAAAAAAAAATTGTTGTGTTTCTGAAGGTAAAGCTAAGTTTGCAAGGTAGACAGTAGTCTATGTGCTAAGTTTATGTACTGGGTGTATGCAGAAGGAATAAACAGCAATACACCCAGCACTCTTCCCTCCTACCTAATGTACACTGCTTCTTTCTTCCTAGGTAACAGAACTACAGCTTGTGGGACATGAGAGTACTGCTGGTGCCAAAATGCACAGAACCAGGTAATGATGAATTACAATCTGTTTAAACCAATATTGCTAAATCTGCTCCTTCTAGACAAAGGTCACCATGTGATCAGTTACAGATCAATGAACCACAAGAAGACATCTACTAAGGGCAGGAATTTGGGAAAAATAGTTTAAATTTTAAAGACACTATAAATGCAGGTTTCTTAGCCTTTCTTTTCATAACTTACTTGGAAATCAATAGAATAAAATCATATATGCTAGCCCCACAACACATAGAAAGGCAACATATTTAACAATAATAGAAACCTGCAAGTGGGTATATAGAAAGCTCTATTGGAATAAGGAAGTTAACTAGACAACTCAATTCTATAGGAGCAAATTAAAAAACTAGAAGTTATAAATAAAAAATTATGCAATAAATATATAGTGGCTCTCCTTTCTTCTTTCAATTTTAACCAAACTATAAAATGATAATTATTTTAATATGCCATTGGGTGTATAACATGTATAAATATAATATGTACAAAAACAGCATAAAACAGAAAAGGGCATAAAACTACATATAGAAATGTTTATATGTCTCATTACATTAGGTTAGTATAGATCACAGATAGATTCTGATAAGATGTATATAATAAACTTCTGATAAGATCTATATACATCTTATCATACACACCATCTTTCTGTATGGAAAGAGAGGGAAAGAGACAAGAAACGAGGCATTAAAGGAATTAAAATATTATATTTGTTTGTTAAAAATTTCAAAACATTGTTGAAAAAGAATTAAATAATCTAAATAGATGAAAAGAAATCCTATGGCCATGCATCTAAAACTTTTTCTCAGATGGCAATATAAAAATCCCAGCAGGTATTTTTGCAGAAACGGACAAACTGATCTTAAGTTTGGAAGTTTAAGATCCCAGGATAGCCAAAATAATATTGAAAAAGAAAGACAAAGTGGTAGGACTCATATTTGCTGATATCAAGCTTACTGCAAACATATAGTAATTAAGATAGTGTGGCACTGGCATAGGGATAGGCATACAGATCAGTGGAATAAAATTAAGAGATAACATTAAAACATTAATTTTAAACATAAAACATTAATATTAAATTAATTTTCAACCAGGGTGTTAAGAAAATGCAATGGAAAAAAGTAGTATTTTTGACAAATGGTGTCCAAAACTGGATATCCACATTCAAAATAATGAATTAAGACTCCAGCCCAACATCAAACATGAAAAATAACACAAAATTAATCATAGCCCTAAATGTAAAGTTTAACATTGTAAAACTCTTAGAGGAAAATATAGGAGAAGATCTTCATGACCCTTAGTTAGACAAAGTCTTCTACAAATGACACAAAAGTTCTAAGCAATAAAAGGAAAGGAAAAGAAAAATTAACTAGACTTGGTCAATTTAAAACAATTGTGTTTCAAATAGTACATCATAAAAGTGAAAAGATTCCACTTGTGATGGTGCATACCTATAATCTCAGCTACTCAGGAGGCTGAGGCAGGAAGATTACAAATTCAAGGCCAGCTTGGGTAACTTAGCAAGATCCTATTTCAAAAAAAAAAAAATGGCTGGGGATATTGCTCAATGGTTAATCACCCATGGGTACAAACCTGAGACCAAAAATATAAAAAATAAAAATGGGAAAGAATCTGTGTAAGCATCTCTCCAAAGGAAAAACATAAAGTGTCAATAGATAGAGGAGAAGAGGCTCAACACTGTTAACCATCAGGAAAATGCAAATCAAAACCATTGTAAGATACCATTTCACCTGTTGAACATACAATAAAGACAATAATAAACATTAGCAAGAATGTGGAGAAATTGGAAGCCTCATATATTGCAAGTGTGACTGTATTTTGTGATACAGGTGCTTTAGAAAACAGTTCTGTAATTCCCCAAAGGGTTACCATATACAACTCACCAATTCCACTCCTATGTATATGCCCAAGAGAAATAAAAGCAAAATTATTTACAAATGTTCATATCATTATTAATAATAAATTAAAAACTAGAAATAACCCAAATGTCCATCAGCTGACCAATGCACGATTAAGTTAGGTATATCTATGCAATGAAAAGTTATTTGATAATAAAACAAAATATCAACAGGGGCTGGGATTGAGACTCAGAGGTAGAGCACTTGCCTTGCACATGTGAGGTACTGGGTTTAATCCTCAGCATTAAATAAAAATAAATAAACAAAATAAAGGTATTATGTCCATTTACAACTAAAAAGTTTTTTAAAATATCAACACAAATAACAAAGTGGATTATCCTTAAAAAATGATCATGCTAACAGAAGGAAACAAGTCACAAAAGACCCCACAGAAATATCTAGAAGGGTCAAATCTGTAGAGACACAATGTAGATTAGTGGTGGTGAAAGGCCATAGGTGTTTTCATGAAACTTAAATTCAACCTAAAGTTCATATAAAAAATGATATCATAAATAACAAAGATATTTTTGAAAAAAGATTAAAGGAAGGGAACTTTTCATCCCAGCTATAAAGAGTTATTACAAAGCTATAATAAGAATTCAGAATAATAAAAGTCCATAAATAAATAAAGTGATCAGTAGCATAGGATAGAGAATCCAGAATAAGACCTGTGGTAACTGGATATATGAAAGCCTCCTTTGCAAATTATGAATAAAGTAAACTCTTTGGCCTACTGTGCAAACATAATTCTATATCCACAAGAAAAGGAAAGTAAAATAAAATAAATACTTCACATAGAACACAGAAATAAAACCCAAGCAGATTAAATTTCTTTATTTAACTTTAAAACTTTTAGAAGGCAATATAAGGAACTACCATTATGTGTGATATCCTGTAAGAAGCATTTAACCAAACATGGAAAGTAATCATAAAGACAAAAGGAATACAATGAAATACCATAAAATGAGTGAAGTGAAAAGGTGCTTATTATGGCTTTTCATATAAAAGATCAATATTTATTCCAGTATAAACATTTCTGGAGCTACTGGACTGGTTAAAAATTATGGATTTATTACTTAAAACTTATCTTCAGCAAGTAACTTAATGTTTAGTATGCCAGGGTTCTCGTCTATGAAATGGAGATATTACCCAGCTAAAAAGGTTCTCGGGGTAATTATCATATTCATAGAGCATATCTGAGGTGCTCAGAAAGTACAAGGAACAAAGTTCAACAGGGTTAACTTCCATTATTGTTTTACCCAGAATGTATAAAGAATTCTTGTAATTACAAAATGATGAACAGTCACAATTTTAACATGGCCAAAGGATATAACATGAAATTCACAAAAGATAAACATCAAATGGCTAATACACATCAAAATATGTTCAATTTTCCATAATCAGATACATGCAAGATGAAATAACATTGAATTTTCAGCTTATAACTCTTTGAATTTAAAAATTAAGCCTGACAAGATTATGTGCTAGTTCGAAATTCACAAAATTAAAAACTTTCATTTATTGACTGGGTCCATGTAAAATGGCATGTCTTTGGATATGGGAGATCATTCTGAAGTTATATATATATATATATATATATATATATATATATATATATATATATATATATATATTTCCTTTCTGTCAAACACACAAGATATTAGGTATGTGTACTATTAAATTAACTACCCCAAGATTCCAGGTCTTTGCCTATACTTCAGAAAAAAATCTTAACGTATTAAAAAGATATACATAAGAATACAAATTGGAATAGAGACCCCCTAATCTCCCGTCAGTGTAATAATAAATATATCAATTTTGAAATTCACATAATTCTGTGTAAGCTGTGATTAACATGTCAGCCCATTTGGGAAACAGTCTGGCAACTTCTTATAAAACCTAATATGCTCCTACCATATAATCTAACAATTAAACTCATTGGTATTTATTCAAATGAGATGAAAATATATGTCCATACAAAAATCAGCACATGGAGATTTATGGCAATTTTCTTCATATTCACCAAAGCTTATAAGCAACCAAGATGCTCTTTAGTAGGTAGATAAACTGGGTACATCTAGACAATGAAGTGTTGTTCAGCAGGTTAAAAAACAAAAAGAGCTACCAAAAAAAGACATGGAGAAACTTTAAATGCCTAATGTTGAGTGAAAGAAGCCTATCTGAGAAATCACTGTGTGATTCCAAACCCAGAACATTTTGGAAGGGCAAAACTAAGGAGACTAGTTGCTGGGCAGATCAAGGTCCAGCACAAGGGATTTTTCTGTGTGAAGTTACTCTGTATAACACTGCAAAGGAATGTATTAAACATCTTTTTATGTTCTCTTCAGTGCTTCACACCATCTAACAAGTATGAAGCCCTGAAGAGAAAAATTCACAAAGCTAGAAAGGGAGGTCAGGGTGTTGTTGCTGGAGGTGAGTGGTGTGGGTACCTAATTCCCCATCCAGTGAACAGAGAATGCTTTGTATATTGAACAAAATTTAAACATCCATAATTCTTTATGCCTAAATGAGTACATCTCTCTCTATATATATACATAGATGTACTATAGAATATATATATATATATTCATATATTCATATCAACATAGATCAGATATGTGTGTGCATGCTTCTATGGGATGCATGAATATTTCTAATCTGAATATTTTTCGTACATAAGTAACTCATTTGTGTGTTTATAAATACAAATTCTTATCATACTAATTGCCTTATGATCTACCCTAATTTATTTAAACATCAACCAGTGAGTGAGTATTTAGGTTGTTTCAACAGATTTTCTCAAAACAGATGTTTTGATTATTCCAGCTGTGTGCCATAAAACAATACACAGTAATGAGAGCAGCAAGTGAATGAGAAGCTAAAAATGGAAAGCAAACATCTATAAATAGAACAAAAGTGATTGAAATCATACAAAGTATTAAACAATTGTCCCTTGGGTTTCTTAATTTTAATATTAAGAGAATATGACCTTGGGTCTATGATACATAAGTGGAAATACCCTTGAGTCCTAAGAGTTCCCTGTAGTGCTTTCTTACCATTCCTTAAACAGAAATTAGATCTATCTTTTCTTTTAAAGCTCAATAGTCCTGTTCTTCTATAGGATATGATAGAGATTCTCACTTCTGCAATTCTCAAAAATAAACAAACAAACAAACAAAAAAAAAAAAAAACAACTCTCCCCTTTTCTTCTCCATATGGTAGATAGTTCTCCAACTATAGTGTAGTCTCTCTCCCTCCAAAACTCTAATTTTACTGTTTCCTATATATGGACTTTTGTTGTCCCAATAAATTCTACAAAAGCACCAGTTCCTCCCTCTAATCTCACCTTTTATGAAACTGCAGCTCAGATGCCAAGGTGCACCTGTAAAATTCCTTGCAATTGTCTAGCTTTCCTTCTTACTTCTTCTTCTCAGACTTTAGATTGTCTTCCAGTGTTTCTTAATTTTTTATAACCTGTCCCTTATACCCATTTTAGCCTGAACTTGTGATTTTTTTTTTATTTATCCATGCTATGATCAATTTAAAAATATGTGAGGAGCTGTACAGATTATAAAACCAATATATTTGCACACATAAGAATTAGGACATTTTAAATACCCAAATAAAAAAAGAGAATAAGATAGATATTCAAGTTAAAAGACATTAACACGGTTCACAGCAGATTATCTTTGTTCTGAATGGGAGCTCAGACCCAGGGAAACAGATTCAGGATCCCATCAGGTGGAAGAAGAGGCGAACCTCAGTTGGGATAACAGACGTGCTCTATTTGGAGGTGGCAAAGGCCCTAGCCAGCCCCGAGCTCCAGCTTCAGCTTCAGACCTCAGCCATTTCCATTTAGCCCCATTTAATCCCCTGAGCCATTTCCATAGGCCTTTTTTATATGCAGGCCAGACAAAGAAAGCACTTGCCAATAGGTTACATTGTGGACATTGCTCACAAGCAACTGTTTATGACCTTACACTGTATCAGGGTGTTCATGAACTTGGCTACATAATAAAAACATAGCCTGACAGAAGCCTCCATGAGGGAGCCTAACTATATCCACGTTGGACAGAAGCCTCCATGAGGGAGCCTAACTATATCCACGTTGGGCCTGCCCAACACTTTTGTATTAATCCTTGCTTTAACGGAAACAAAATTAAATATTGGATCATTTTTTTTTCAGTTTAATATATATGTGTGGCAAAATCACTTGTATTCCTTGTGAAAGCAAAGTTTAAAAATTTTCAGGACTTCTGTAGGGACTTGCCATACTCTCCAACAGTTATACCTATGGATGATCCTTGCCTCTGCTTCACCTTGCAGAGTTTGCAGTGTTGAGGTTATAGACGTGATCCAGCTGGTTTGTGGATCGGTGCTTTCCTTCTTTGAAAAAAGCACATCAATCCACAACCCCTCCTTAAAAGCCCTTGTCCAGACCCTCTTAAGTTTTCTTCTGGAGTTTTTGTACTGCTTATATCAAGCCTTTTAAAAGCTAATTTTTCTTGTGTATTAATTCTGAAAAAAAGATCGCATTACCCATTTTAGGGTCAAAACTTATGAGTAAAGATGGCGGAACCACAAAGAGCAAACTCAGAAGAAAGGAAGCTGCAGTTGATTTTGCATCTGCAATGGTGTGTTGCCTAGAACCTGATCCCATCACCACTCGGTCTGTGGATCAAGGGAGGCCATCACCAAACATTCAAATATCTCCACAGTTCAGCAGCCTGCTCAGAGGGAATTCTCAGTCTTTTAAACCCCATTAGCTTAGTCACGAAGAAAGCATTATAAGAAACATTGTGCTGTGTCTCAGATATGGTTCAAGTTTGTCCCCCAAGGGCTCTTGTGTTAGCAGCTTGGTCTTCAGTGTGGCAAAGTTAAGAAGTGGTGGGACGGTTAAGAGATGGGGCGATGGGAGATCTCCCTTGATCTGGATTACATAATTCTCATGGGGCCCTGATTCATTCTTTTGAGAGTGTTGTTCTAAAAGTGCAAACCTTCCAATAGGTGGGGTTGTCTCTTTTAAGCTGGTGTCTCTGCCCTCAGGATGGTGTAGGTAACCAGTGTGGGAAGACTGGATTTACAGGTAAATGGATAGTGTTGGAGAAGATAATGCTAAGTGAAATTAGCCAATCCAAAAAAAAAAAAAAAAAAAAAATTCCGAGTGTTTTCTCTGATATAAGGAGGCTGATTCATAGTGGAGTAGGGAGGGGGAGCATGGGAGGAATAGATGAACTCTAGATAGGGCAGAGAGAGGGTAAGGTAGGGGGGAGGGGGTTAGCAAGGATGGTAGAATGTGATGGACATCATTATCCAAAGTACAAGTATGAAGACACGAATTGGTGTCAACATACTTTATATACAACCAGAGATATAAAAAATTGTGCTGTATTTGTGAAATAAGAATTGTAATGCATTCTGCTGTCATGTATTTTATTTAAAAAATCAATAAAAAAAATAAAAGTGCAAACCGGATTCCTCCCATTTCTATCTTCCCATCTCACTCTATGATATCTCCCTCTTGCATGTACCCCTACCATGATGCTATCTACTAAGGTGTGACCCAGCCAGGGGCCTTCATCAGAGCTACTGCTATGGTGTTTGAACTTGCAGGCCACAAAACTGAACTAAACAAATCTTTTTCCTTTATAAAGTACCAAGCCTCAAGTATTCTACTGTAGTAATGGAGAACAGGTTAATACAGTGTCTTTTTTTTTCCCCTCAAAAAATCATAAGAGGGCTACTATTTAGACTCTTATCCAGGGGAATCCTGTATGACTCAGTCTCTCATCTTTCATTCTACCCTAACTCCTCTCTGAGTTCTTATCACAAATAGGACATGGAATGCAGAAATCCTTGATATGCCTGACCAATAGTATGTTTAGACTTTCCCACAGAGCGGAAGTTAAAGCTAGCTGAGAATACCATTTAAATTATTTCAGAAATTTCATCTTAATTTTCAATTTCTAACTTATTTTCACAGTGTCAGGAAGTTCAGAGAAATGAGGAAATATGAGTTTCTATAAAAAACAGACACATAATCATATCTTTATGTCCATAAGATTTCTCTTCTCTAGGTGATAGAAAACCCTCCCATAAACTGTATAATTGTTAATGTCTAGCAGAAAAAAAGTGAGAGAAAAAACTTCATCACCTTTGGGAAGTAGAACAAAATACCAAGAAGATGAAACACAAGAAAAGACTTGTGTGGGTTTCATTTCAGTAACAGAGTTTTAGATTATTTGAACAAAATTAACCATTGTGAACAGCTTAAAAATGGGATCAAAACCTGCATGATGACATCTGAGCACCTTCTCATGATAACACAGCATTGCCAAGTTTAGAGTATGGAACCCTGACTTTCTTCGGTTGGCAATTCCCAATTTTGAAAGAGACAATTAGGTGATGAAATTGTGATTATGATGGGCACTGAGAGAGTTTCTGTTCTGTTATCTTGACCTATATGCCATTATACATGGATATATAATAATTCTTCAATCTGTGTGTTTGTTTTATGCATTATTCTATATACGTACTATATGTTAGCAAAATACATTTTTTTATAGAACTCTTTGGCATTTCTGTGTTAGGTAATTTTCCTTTAGGTAATTGAGTTTCATGGGAGAGAGAATAAGGAATAATTAGGCTTTCGTGTTAAGCTTAGAAGCTTCAAAGATGCCAGGTAAAGTATCAATTTCTCTTCTCTAGAATTTTTAGGAAATGAATATTGAGTTATTAAAAGGTAATTTGTTTGCTTTTTTTTTCACTGATAAAGTCAAGAGTATTTTAGAATAAAGTACTTTAAAGTAAAGATTGTGGGACTCTAAGGGAGGCCCTGAAGGAAAGGAAACTTGGCTTAGTCTGCATCTGCAAGGGAATTGTGCCTGAACTTCTCAGATCCATGTGTCTATGTCAGGTGGAGTCAGCCCAGGAAAAGCCATCAGGCTTCCAAAAAGTGTAAAAGTGTACCATATTTTGTTCCAGGTCCTGGCACAGAAAATCCAACTCAGGAGCAGGCTTTCTTGGCAGGTTCCAATCTGTTATCAGTGTTCTACCACCTCTTAGCTAGTCCTCTAGGCCAACTTTTGAGAAGGTGCCTTGTTCATTCCAAATTCAAAGCAGCCTTCTGCCAGTGAAAGTCAGAGATCTGAGTTCTCAATTCTAGAGATGGACAGTATACTTTACTGGACCTGGGACTAAGGGAGGGGTAGCTGAAGAGAATTAAAATCTCCAACATGTGTAAACAGTGGGATGAAGTAGATGCTGTCCAAGTTGTCTTCTTGTTTATAACTTTATCACTTTTCACCATTCTGCCTTCATCTTTTACTCCATCCATCTTTTGTCCATCCATTTTCTCTGGGTTTATCACAGGACTTGCTTCAGCCAATGTGATACTTGAAAAGCTCTTATGCTTTGTGATTTGCCTTCTATTCTGCAGTTGGAATTCTGTGACCATTCAGAAACAAGCCTGCTGGAGGCATGGATGGAGGCACCCATCACCCCAACCATCTCAGCCAAGGCCATTGTGAGTCAGCGGATCACTGGGTGATCATACATACACAAGTTCAGCAGAGATCAGCTGTGCCTAGTGGAGACTTTAAGAAATTCCCAGATGATCCCAGTTTTAATTGCTAGAATCACAAACTCAATGGTTTTTATTTTAAGTCACTATATTTGAATGATTTGTTATCTAGCAATAAATAATTACACAGCCACTAATGGCCAGAAATGGAGTCTGAGTGACACCTGACTTCTTAGTGGTCAGAAGGCATTTTAAGGGTGGATGAGAGATGAAAATAATTATCATAAATAATTCCCACAGTGAAAAACCACAGCTTAGAAGATTGTGAGCTTCTATTTTCCTCATCTTAACATTAGCTTCAGGCTCCCTTACCAAATCATGTTTTGCTCAGTTGATCTGTACTTAGAGAAGGGAAATGAACACTAGAACAAGGGAAGGGGTGCTAGCAGTGGAGGACACTTTGAAGTCTGTCCCTGGGGGATGACTTCCTTTGTTTCTGTGTATTATCTTGGTTTGCTCACCCTCTAGATGAAAGCTGGTGTCACCTATTCAAAGTTAATATATTAAGCCCCGAGATAAACAACTATGTGGGAACCCAATTTCAAAGGAAACCAGTAGATTGATTGAATTGCTTATATCCCTGTGTTTTTTTTTTTAACCAGACCTTCTAATAAATCTATCTACATGGTATATGTTACAACAACAAAGAATTAAGAAAAAAGAAAAAAAAATTACTGCATCTAAAGAAATTGAAAAAAATATATATATTGATGAAGTAACATGTTGAACACTTTATATGAGTTGATTGTATTTCTGCATGAGGGATCTGTTTTGTCAAAGGGCACAATGATTAAATCTGCAAACTTTGTTGGAGCGAGAGAACAGCAGGTCAATTCTTTGTTGCAATTGTTTTTGTGGTTTTATTTCCAGTGACCTTCTGTTTCTTAGCTCTCACCATTTGTGTTTTGAGTTTATGCACATTGCTCTTATGGACAATGAAAAAAATTGTCCCATACGAGAATATTTTCCCTTGCTCTTTTCATCTTTCCCACCAGTATATCCCCTTTAAAAATTCTTTAATTTTATAAAGAGTTTAAATCCACTTCAGACCACAGTATCTGATATACTTTATGTTACTTTTGGAGTCAATGACATACTTAATACAATACAAATAATTTTAAAACATTTATTCTCAACTGGTTCTGAAATGGTTACGATGGTATGTGGTGTTATGTGCATTTAACATAATTAAAAGTTTTAAAAAGAAAAAATGAGGCTTAATTCTACTTAATATATGCAGTGTTATTGTGGATTTACTGATTTCTCTAAGAAATATTTAAAATATTTTCTGTACTTAAATTTATTTTCATTTGTACAATTAAATGAAATTTATGATAGTGTAACATATCATATCTAACAGCCATCTACTAGTAATTATGTGCATCTATCAGTAATTAACAACTTTTATAACTCTCTGTAGGGAGGGACAATCCCTGGGATAGGTTACCTTAGCAACAGATTGGAACAGGGGCAGGTTATCTTGATAAGGGTGGAGGAAGGGCTCTGAAGACATTAATATTTCAATCTCTCTCCAACTTCCCAGACCCAAATTGGCCTCCATTTCTTTGATCCTATCTGATTCACCTATCTATACTTACTGCCTGTCTAATTCTGGCTTCACATGTGCATGTGTATGTACATTAATATGTCTGCAAAAATATGTGCACAAAATTTCTAACCCATTGTTTTAAAGTATATAGTTATGTTATGTCATAAAACATAGTTTTGGTAACAGTGTGCATGGCTACAGCTTCACATACAATGGCATTCACAGAGATAAGGGGAAGAGAGCAGGAGAACAGAGGAAGCTCAGGACATATTTTAAAAAGGCAGAATGCCCTCACTTCTTGGAATACCAGGATACCAGTTATGGCCCCATCTCTTTCCCAGAAGTCTATGTTACCCCTTTTTAAATAAACCCTGTTTTATATGCTTGTCTGGTGTGCTTCTCTAATGTTATACTTCAACATGTGAGGGAGCAGAACTCCTCACCCACAACAGGCAGTATCACATGGACATTTACAGATAAAATGTAGATTGTTTGCTTACAAATGCAAAAAAGTGATGTTTATTTCTAGTTCCTCTTATGTAGAACATCCAGAATAAACTTATTTAAAGCATGGGCATTGATTATATAAAACAAACTCTTCTAAAACAACTACTACAATAATAACCAAACTGAAACACTTGAAAACTGTCCTAAAGTGATTAAACATTCATAGGAAGTTGCAAAGATAGAGCAGAGAGGTTTTATGTCCTTCTCCCTCATGTTGCTAATAGTTACAGCTTACATAATTATAGTACAATTATCAAAACCAGGAGTTCTACAACTGGAACCTTGTGGTAGAGGTCTGTGTGGTATAATCATGGGTATGTTTGTGTAACCATCCACCTAAGACTCTCAGCTGTCCCATCCCACAAAGAATTCCCATGTTCCCCGTCCTAGTTATACCCACCACTCCTTCCCACATCCCTCATTGCTGATGACCCCTAATCTTTTTTATATCTCTGAAATTTTGTCATTTTGAAAATGTTTTACAAGTAAAATAATACCGCATATGATATTTTGTGATCTGTCCATGTTCTGTGTGGAGGAAGGGCTTGTACTTTATATTCCTGAGTCCTATTCATTGTTACAATGTATTGCTGTTTATTTAAACACTTCATCTATAGAGAAGTGCTTATATTATCTCCAGATAGGGCTATTATTAATATAGTTGATTAAACAAACATATACAAGTCTTTGCACAGACACAACTTTTCATTTATTTTGGATAAGTACCCAGAAGTTAATTGTGCTGGCCATATGGTATTTGCACGTTTAGCTTTTTGGTTAATGTCATTGTTGATCTGGGTTTTTCTTATTTGTCTCTTTGTTTTGCTTTGCTTGTTTAACTTTGTAAAAACCTATAAAACTATTTTTCAGAAAGGCCAACAGAAATGCATGCATGATCCAGGGTCTCTGCATCCTCACCCACATTTGCTATTATTACTATTTTTTTAGCTGATCTAATTGGTGAGTAGTGATAACTCATTAGTTTTAGTTTGTATTTCCGCAGTGGTTGGTGATGCTGGACAGCCCATAATATGCCATTTATATGTGCCTGTAGGTTTAATCTTTCTTCCTGTATTTTTCCCATTTCTGATTTGTTTTGTACTTTAATGTACAGTTTGGGGAGTTCTTTATATGTTCTAGATATAAGTCCTTTGTCAGATACACTAATTCTTTTTTTTTTTTAAAGAGATGAACTTCAATGCCTCATAATGATAGAAGTATGAGAGAAAGAGAGAAAGAGAGAGAGAGAGAGAGAGAGAGAGAGAGAGAGAGAAAGAGAGAGAGAACGAATTTTAATATTTATTTTTTAGTTTTCGGCGGACACAACATCTTTGTTTGTATGTGGTGCTGAGGATCGAACCTGGGCCGCACGCATACCAGGCGAGCGCGCTACTGCTTGAGCCACATCCCCAGCCCATAAGATACACTAATTCTAAACATATAGCACTATAAAATGGAAATCTTTGGTATTTTAACAAAGACTTGAATTTCTGACCTATAAAGTGGAGATAAGCTTCATAAAATTCCTGTGACAATTGAGATTTTCATTAAAAAATCAGAATATTCAAAGATACAATTTTATGTTATTTTATTGGTTGATAATTATCAATACCCCCCAAATTGTCCCATTTTCAGGAAACATAAAGATACATAATTTAATTTTTAAAAATTCACATGAAAATATGCTCCTAAATAATCTGCTTTGTGCATTTATTGAAAGATTTCTTTCTCAAATGTATTTGAACTCCTCCCCCGCAAAAAAAGAATGTTAGAAGTTGACTAAATCTTTGTAATTGGAAAGAAATACTTAATTCTAAATTTATATATTGAGCCCCTGATCTGTTCCTTGGGCTGTTCTAGACCCTAGTGATCCTGCAGTAGTCAATAGAAAGAACTCTGCAGTGTTGATGATCTCCTGGATAGACAAAATATAAGCTGGAAAATAAGAAAAAGCAAAAGAAAGAAAAGAAAAATAGTAAGTATTGCAAAGATCTTAAAACATACTGCTATCAGAGCATGACTAAACTAATATTTTAGATTGGAGGCAGGGGCATTATCCAAAGAGATGACAATTATAATAAAGCAAAATGATGAGAAGTCACCCAGATTTGGGCAGAAAAAAAAATATTTTGGTACAAACTAACTTGAAGTAAATATAGAACCCTCTTGAAGCAAATTCTGAAAAACAAATCACATATAAGTATTTTACATTAAAATTATCTCAAAAACACAAATAAGGAGTGTGGAAGTGATATAGTGAAGAATTTTATTATCTAGCAATTTATTGCAGTAGCCAATGGCAATTTAATCCTACTGGGGAACACTGGCAGGCAGTATAGGTCACATCCCTGTCCTATTGGAAGGATGAGGGAGCTATGAGGGGTTTGGTGTTTTCCAGAGGTTTATAGTTAAACACAATAGTTGGGTTCATCCCAACGAAATCATACGTGCATAGAATTTGATTTTGGTTCACAGTCTCTCCCTTTTACCTCCCAACCTCCTTGCCCTCCCCTGTTGGCTAGAAGTGTGTATATACATGAATTCCTGTCAAGTTTTTCAATGAGATCTGTTTCTCATGGGTGTTAATTCCCTAGAACTTCTAGATTCACCCCTTTGCAAACATAGCAGTCTCCACTGTCCAGAGAGATGTTTCAGACAAATAAATATTCACAATAGTGATTAGGAATCCAGATGTGATGTGTGGAAATGGTATTGGGAATTTAGGTGGGGAATTCACAGCATCTGCTAAGATGCTTTGAGGTTGGTGCATAGTTGGTAAGAAAAGGATAGGCTGGTAGAGATAAAATCTGAGAAGAAAGCAGGAATCAAATCCTGAAGAGCCAAAATAAGGACAAGAGGGTGGATTCTATCCTAAGAGCAATGATGAGTTTCTGCACACTTTTTAAACTTGAAAGTGATGATTTACATTTTTAAAATATTGCCCTGGTTCCTATGTGGAAAACAACATGCAAGTGGAGAGCAGGGTCAGGGAAATGAATGAGGAAGCTATTATGGCAATACCAGTGACATGAACTTGATTATCTAGTTTTATTAGATTATATGAAACATTGATTTTCAATTCTCCACGCCCCTCGTCTATACACATGGGTAACCCATCTAGAAATAAGGTACAGATTCAGACCCATGTCTTCCAACAGGTGTTATCTCCAAATCCCACCAACAGATATAATCCCAGTCCTAAAATAATGAGAGTGCATATGAGGGAAAATGTGCCCAAAGAGGAAAAACATAGAAACTGTGTTATAGTACTACAAAGTATTTTATCATCAGTCAACTATGACACACTTCAAAACCTACTAAGATAAACCTCAGTACTCAGTACTGTGGTAGGTCACTGAAACAGTTATGGATTGTATTATCTCAGCATCTGTTCAGGCACAAGTGTATGATTTTTCAAATCTAAGGATATCAGCAAACACATATTTTCAATAAGACCATGCAGTCAACACTAACATAAATTTGTGCTGTCCCTGACTTACAGAGTTTGATGAATTATTAATGATCAAACAAAATTAAAAATTGTTTATTTTAAAAGAAATTGTTTTATCAGTCAAATGCTATCTAGAGTAGGAGGATGGTGCTTCTATTCTCTAAATATCTGAACAATTTAAAAACCAAGTTAAGAGATATTATTGTCAATTAAAAGTTTAGTATGTATAAATTGGAATAGAGTTAAAAATAATACTGCTATATATCTGAAACAGATATCTAAGTGTTGTCATAAAATTGTAGCACACCAGAACTCAAGGATACAGAGTTCAGCTCAACCACAATTTCTATGTTTTACAGAAGAGGGTGTGAATTTTGAGAAAGAATAAACAAGTAACATAGGCATTAAATTACAAAAGAAGAAAAGAACAGATCTTTTAGAAATTCTTTAAACAAGCTCAAGGTGATTTTTTTTGCACTTCATTATATTAGATTGCTATATTTTTCCAATGTTACATGATATCCACCAGGAAAAATGGTGCTGCTAATGATAATTCTGTGAAGAAATCGCATAAATGAGTTATAGGACTAATGTTGGTACCCACAATTCCCAATCTCTCTCTCTTTTTTTTTTAAATAAGACACATTTTATTAACCTTTGTATTCGGAATCAGAATAAAAAATTAAGGTTACAAAACCTCCAAGCAAAATAGTATATATCCACTAGTAGGTTCCTAAAGTTTTGAAAACAAGGCCAAGTAAATGAAACAAGGCAGGGCTATCCAGTTGTCGGATTTAAAGATTGCTTTGCACATGATACTTTTATCAATAGGTAGAATTGTGATTGCAGATTGAAGTTTGACTCTCCTATTAGCACAGATTTGGGTAGTTTTATCTAGTATCTCTGGAAACAAACCTCAACAATCTCTTTCTACCAGTATTGCTCCTCAATCTACTTTCCTTTGAGAGTATTACACTGGCCCAAGCCTTCTACCAAGCAATGACACTTTTTTAAAATGGTACTAAAGACAGTACCAGCTTTTCTAGTAGTCTCCAAAATTATTTTAACATGTCTCTTTACAAATGAAACAACTCCCCCACAAAATAAGCCCATACCCCCAATTGATGTTTATTGTAAATAATCAAGATTTTCTAATAAATTAATATAACACATACAATACTAAAAACAGAAGGGAAAATTTGAATATCAGTTAGCAATAAATATCAATAGGAATTTAATATTTTCTCATCATATCCTTCCAGAGAATTTCACAATCCCCTAGAGAAGAGGTTCTTTCCTCTAGTACTTGCTACCAGAAAGAGGTGTAATAAATTGAGTCTACAACTAGACTGCAAGATTCTTGGGAGGAGGGGGCCTCATTTTATCTTGATTTTCTTAGCCTTGAAATACCTATTACCTTGTACCTCATTAGCACTCAGTTTCATTAATAAGAGATTTCAAATGTATATTCACATTACATTGATAGACAAGAGGATGGATCATAGAAAAAAAGTCTCAAACTCTTCGAGAGTTCAGCTGGGCCTGGCCTCTTAAAAGGCATATACTTAGATGTCTGGGGCTACATAAATGAATGGTGCTACTTTCAGTATTCTGCAGATGTATGTTCCTTTTGTATGGCTACAATTTGCTTTATCAAGAAAAGTTCCAACCAAGCTTCTCTTTTTATTTGCATTACCTTTAAAATGTAGGGAATTATATTTCAGAAACACTATTTGTCAGCCCACTAGCTCAGGACTGCCATTAAATCTGCCATACTCTTTTTATTTTCTTGTTCTCTTAAAAAGCAGGGAAGGGGCTATATAGTAAAGACACTTCAAATTAAAAATGATTTATAAGGTCTTTCTTCACCAGGAAGTAATTTTGTAGCTTATAGATTATTTTTAGCCATATAAATAATTTCTCTTTTTATTAAGGCAGACATTTATTTTAGTCATTCATGACAAACTATGAGATGTCCGCTACATCAGCGGATTAAAACAGTTCAGTCCTAGAGGCAACAAAACTATAATGGCTTTAAAATATTTTTTAAAAGCTCAGACCTACTGTGCATTGCTCCTGCTTTAGGCAACTGATTTCAGGTAAATTCATACATTTTGATCACCTACTATGTATTACATACTTTCCAATGAATGATTAGTATTTGAGCATAAGGATCTATATAATCTAGCTCTAGCAGAAACAATTTAACCAAGTGAGAAAAGAGTTAGACCTCTAATATGACCTTCTCACTGTGTAAGCACACCATAAAGTTTCATTTTCCTCTTTGACCACAGAGGAAATCTTGCAGGCACTTGCACTCTTCAGCTGAAGTCTCCCAGGTTAGGCACACACTAGAAAACTGGAGAAACAGAGGATTAAGGAAGTAAATCTGTGGTCATAAAGTGGAGCCTCCATTTTTACGTCCGATACAACAGAGGCCTTTCAGCTAAGAGATGGAGAGCCAGGAGGAATTCCTCTCCAGAGTCAATTGGCAGAAGATGGGGGTCTTCTGTGAAATGCCTTTATTCTTTCATTGTCTTCTTATCTCAGCAATTCTTTTGCATCTCTATAAGGGTCATTTTTCCTAAAAACTTGTTAGAAAACTAAAGGAGCGAGCAGTTTATTTGATTCCTCATGTGTTCATTAAACATACTGCATGCACAGTGTCATCCCATGAACTGGATTAAGGTCTAGTCATATGCTGCCTAAATAAACATATTTACCTGAAGGAAACACATAACTGAAATTTAGGGAAGCAATATAATTGTCTACTAGTTATCAATTTTTAAATATATAATAGATTATTTTTCTTTCATTTTGTAATTCAGAAAGTATTCAAAGCAAAAGTAGCAAATTCAAAAACTTCTATCACACACACACACACACACACACACACACACACAAACACCCCAAACCTCCTAAATTAATAAGAAATTACATTAAGGTTGAAAGATTTCAAATCTATTCATTTGCTAGTACTTCCAAAACAAAATACCATAGGTTTCATGGATTAACACAATAGAAATTAATGTTTTCCCAGTTCTGGAGGCTGGAAGTGCAAGATGAAGGTGTCAGGAGCTTGGTTTCTTCTGAGGCCTCTTTCTTTGACTTTGTCTACTTTTATCAATTTTTTAATTGGGCTGCCTTCTGGCTGTGTCCTCAGAATCTTTCTTCCATTTTCCTCTTCTTCTAAGGATACCAGTCATATTAAACTAGAGCCCAATCCTAAGAGTCCCATTTTCAATTAAGCAACCCTGTTAAGACCCTGTCTCCATTGAGTCAAGCACAAGGTAGAATAGTAATAAATCTCCCTTTATTCCTCAATGAGTGAGCAGATTATCAAATATGGGTCTCAGGTTCCTTGAACATATCTGCATGAGCAGTGTTTGGCAACTGCTTCCATTTGAAATGATACAGTATTTTGGTTTTGGTTGGAAGCTTTGAAGCACTACTTGGCATTTCCTTTCTTCCGTGCAGTGCTCGTCACTCAAACATGACAGATTTATTAAAATGCTACTTTGGTTGAGTCTTGCTTGCCTCCCCTTGATCACCTTTGTGTGAATCCAATGGTTGTTTTGGTTTTGTTTTTGTTTTCCTGGAATTTATTTGTTTATTTATTTATTACAGTTTTTAGCTGATGTTCATGAAGAGAGTGAGTACTTGGAACTCTGCTGCCACAATGGAAATCCTGTGGAAGTACATTTCCTTACAGAGCTGTGTCATACCATCCTTCGGACTTTCTGTTGGAAAAGTCGAATCGAGTCTCAAATAATGTCTTTTTAATTGTATTCCCTAGTATTATAGATGTAGGATAGTAGTGTATCATATGCTGTGTATGTAAAACCTCTTGTACCTGCTTTATGATACATAGTAGTGACCATGCTTTATCAGAGCTGTTTTTAATGATGTTACTCTAGAATGATTTTTTAAATCATCTTTATAATTCTTTTTATTTGTTCTAACTGGTTATACAGGACAGTAGAATGCATTTAAGCACTTTGACCTACCATACCTAAATGGGGTATAATTTCTCATTTTTCTGATTATACATGTTGTAGGATCACATTGGTAATGCAGTAGAATGTTTTCTTTTCAGATGATGATTGAGAAGCTAATAAAAGAAATGGTGCCAGGGATCACAACAGCAAAAAATTTTGATGTTTTCTTGTGTTTGCTTTGTTTTTGTTTTTTTAACCCCTATCCCCACTTTAAATGGAGTGAACTGGATATCAGTTTTGTTCCAATGACTACAGAACCTGGAAAAGCCTTTGCTGCTACTGATTGACTTTTTCTCCAAAAAAAAAGTCACATTGTTAGGTTCTGAGAATCAGGGTTTCAACATATGAATTTGGGGGAAGGGCACAATCTCATCTATAACAAAAAGGAAATATTTGAGTATAAATCTAAAAAAAATATAATATATAAATAAGAAGAACCACAAAATTCTAATAAAGACAAATGTTCAACAAACACGTGAAAAAAATGTCCAGTATCACTTTCAGAGAATTGCAAATCAAAACCATAATGAGAAACCATCTCACACCAGTTAGAATGACTGTTATTTTAAAAAGAAAGATAAAAACAATGTTGGCAAGTATGTGGAGAAAAAATAACACATTCAGTTTTGTGGGAGTATGTATTAGTAATGGAAAACAGTATGGAGCTTCCTCTGAAACCTAGAACAACAAGTTCTAACATATGATTCAGATACCTCACTCCTCCATATAAGCTAAAGGAATTGAAACTGGTATACAAAAGAGATACTTGCATGCCTGTGTTTATTTATGAAACTGTTCACAATAGCTAACTTATGAAATCAGCCTAAGTATCCATCAACAGATGAATAAAGAAAATGTGGTATAAATATACAATAAAATAGTATTTATCTGTTAAAGAATGAAATCCTGTCAATTGCAGCAAAATGGACGGAACTAAAAAATATAATGTTAAGTAAAATAATCCAGACTCACAAAGACAAGTATTGTATGTCTCTTATATGTAAAAAGCTAAAATGTGTTGACCTGAATATAAAACAGTGATTAATAGAGATTGAGAAGGGTGGGAAGGATGAATAAAGTGAAGTTGGACTTCATCAGTATGTGCCATACACATATGGAAAAATCACACTGAACACCATTAATGTGTACAACTAATATGTGTTAATCAAAAAGAAAAAAATAATCTAAATAATCTAAACAATGGATAGATGTGCCATGTTTGTGGAAAGAAAGTCTCAATATTGTCCAGATGTCAATTCTTCCCAACTTGGTATTTAACTCAATCAAAAAAAAAAAAAAAAGAAAAAGAAAGAAAGAAAAGGAGAAAGTCAGCAAGTTATTTTGTGACTACTGATTCTATGTTTGTGGGGAGGCAGAAGACTCAGAATAGCTTTCATAAGCTGAATTGTACTGTCCCCAATTTTTTTTATATTGAAGCTGTCACCCTCAGCACCTCAGAAATAACCTTAGGTATCTCAGAATGTGATGATACTTGGAGATACAGATTTAACAAGTTCTATACATTAAAATAGGCCTGGGATCGTCCTTTATCAAATCTCATTAGTGTCGGTACAAGAAGAGAACAGAATGTACTTAGAGATACCAAGAATGTGTGTGCCTGGAGGGAAAACCACATGAAGAGGCAAGCAGAGGGCCATCATCTTCACAGTGGAAGCCAACTCTTTCAGCACCTTGATCTGGAACTTCCAGCCTCCAGAACCATGGAAAAATAAGCTTCTCTGGCTTAAGCCACCGAGTCTCTCATAATTCATTATGAAAACCACAGCAAATAAATGTAATAGCCTATACAATATTGAAGGAAGAAAACAAAGTCAGAGGAGTGATTCTTCCTGACTTCAAGGTATATTTAAAAATTAAATCAAGGCAGCATGATACTGAGAAAGAATACACAGATAGATTAATAGAAGAAAATAACCCCCAAATACAGACACATAGGAATAATAAAATAATCTTTGATCAAAGAGCAAAGGCAATTTAAAAAACAGAAAATATAGTCTTTTGGTGGAGGAGACTACTGGAACAACTAAAAACCCATATACAAAAAAATAATAATAATAATTAATCTAGATATAAACTTTATTCCCTTTACAAAAGTTAACCCAAACTGGATCATAAATTTAAATGTAAAGTGCAAAATTATGAACATAAATAGCTGCCTTTGGTTTTGGCAACGACCTCTTAGATACAACTCCAAAAACATGATAAATGAAAGAAAAAAGGTTAAGTTGCATTTAATTAAAGTGAAGGACCGAATGGAAACAAAGCATACCAAACCCTACCGGGACACAGCAAAAGTAGAACCCAAAGTGAAGTTCATAGCAATCAACTCCTGCATCAAAAAGCAGAAAGACCTCAAATAATCTATCACTGCATCTCAAGGAACTGAAGAAACAAGAACAAATCAAAATTAGTAGAATTAAAGAAATAAAAAGCATATAGCATAAATGAGACACTAAGAAACAATACAAAAGCTCAATGCAACAAAAGAGCTGGTTCTTCAAATCCGAACAGACCTTTAGCTAGACTAACTATGAAAAGGAAAGAAGATTAAACAAATAAATTCAGAAGTTAAAGGAGATATTACAATTGACACTATAGGTTAATCCAAATGATAACATGCCAACGAATTTAATAACCTAGAAAAAGCCTCCTATCAATGAAAAGCCCAAAACCTGATGGCTTATCTGCTGAATTCTCTCAAACATTTAAAGAAGATCTAATACCAATTCCTCCTAAGTTATTTCAATAAATACAAAAGGAAAGAATTCTTCCAAACACATTCTACAAAGCCAACATTACCCTGATCCCCAAACCAGACAAGGATACAACATAAAATGAAAATTACAGGCAAGTATCATTAATGGGCACAGATGCAAAAATCTTCAACAAAATATTTAATAGGACATTAAAATGATTATTCACCATGCTCAATTGGGATTTATCCCAGGGATGCAGGAATGGACCCATATACACAAAACAATAATACAATATGCCTCATCAAATAAGTGAAGGACAAAAACCATGTGATTATCTTAACAGATGCAGAAGAGGCATCTGATAAAATTCAACATACTTCATGATAAAAATGCTGAACAAATATAGGAGGACTGTATCTCAATATAATGAAGGCCATCTGTAGTAAGCCAACTGCTAACACTATACTAAATAGGAGAAACTGAAAGTTTTATCTATAAGATCTGTAACATGCACTCACCATTTTCAAATGCAAAAATAGACAAACGAGATTACACAATACTAATACAGCTTCTGCATAGCAAAGGAAATAACAGGGTGAAGAGAAAACCTATGGAATGGGAGATAAATACTTGTGAACTATTCTTCTGACAAGGGACTAATATTCAGAATATATAAGGAACTCCAAAAACATCTAAAAAACAAAAAGAAGAAAAAAGGAAACTAAATAGGGGATAGGTAGAAATACGTTTTAAAGAAAAAAAAACATAAGTGACCATCAGGCATATAAAAAATAACTTAATATCATTGATTATCAGGGAAATACTAATCAAAGCCACAATGAGATATCATATCATCCCAGAATGAGGACTGAATGGCAACTATCAAGAAAACTAAAGAGAACAAGTATTAGTGAGAATATGGAGAAAAAAGAATGGATATGCTGTTATTAGGAATATAAATTAGTATTTCAATTATGAAAAACAGTACGGAGAATCCTCAAAATATTAAAACTGGAATTACCATATGATCCTAATCCCACTTCTGGGTACAAAGCCAAAGAAATGAAGTTAGTATATCAAAGAGACATCAGCACTCCCATGTCTGTTGCATCATTATTCACATTAACCAAGAAATGGAAACAATGTAAGTGTCCATCTCCTGATGAACTGATAAAAAAATGTACATATGCACCATGGAATACTAATCACCCACAAAACAAAATGGAATCCTACCATTTGCAACGACATGGATGAAACTAAAGATCATTATATGAAATAAAATAAGCCAGCCACAGAAAGGTAAGTACTGCATATATGTAGAATCTAAAAAAGCTGATCTTGCAGAAGTTGAATGTAGAATAGTGGTTACCAGAAGCTGAGGAGAAGAGAGGAGAATGAAGGATGGAGAAACATTGACCAGTGAGCACTAAGATACAGTTATATAGCAACAAAACATTATAGTGTGCTAATGCAGAGTAGAATTACTATAGATAATAATAATTCATTTTTATAACCCAAAAGGTGGAATAAAGAATTCATTGAAAGTTTTTACCATAAGGAAATGATGTTTGATAAGACAAATAAGTTTGACCTAATTTGGACATTATACAATGTAATCATGTGTCAGAATGTTATATGGTATCCCATTAATGTACACAATTTTATATTTTGACGCATCAGTTAAAATAATTTTTTAAAAATTTAAAAAATAAATTTAAATTAAAAATAAAATAAAATATGAAAGTTCTGCTCTGTGATAGACTCTCTAGAGAATGCAGAGGAAAAATTACAGATGGGGGAAAAGTATTTAAAGAAGATATATTTAATAAAGGACTGTTATCCAATATGAATTTAAAACTCTTAAACTCAAAAATAAGAAAATAAAAAACTTGATTTTAAAGTGAGCTAAAAATCTGTACTGATGCTACCAAAGAAGGTGCACAGATAACAAATAAGCATATTAAAATGCATTCAACATCATACACCATTAGGGAATCACAAATTTAAACAAGAAGTTGCCACTACATATCTATTAGAATAGCTAAAATCAAAAGCACTAAAAACAGCAAATTCTAGCAAAAAGGTAAAGCAACAAAAATTCTCCTTCACTCCTGCTGGGAGTTGAAAATGGTGCAGCTAACATTTTAAGACAGTCTGGCAGTTTCTCACAAACTAAAAAATGTTCCTACTATATGATTGAGCAATTTTACTCCTTGCTATTTACCCAAATGAGTTGAAAATTTATATCCCGATGAAAACAAGTACACAGGTGTTTATAGCACCTTCATTCAAAATTGTCAAAACTTGGCAGCAACCAAGATGTTCTTTAATAGATGCATGTACAAACTATGGAATTCTATACAGTGAAGCATTGCTCATTGCTCAAAAGAAATGCAGCATCAAGACCATGAAAAGATATGGAGGAACTTAAATATTCTTAAGTGAAAGAAATGCATTTTAAAAGGCTATCTGTTGTGCCCTTACACAAATATAGGATTCTGGAAGATGCAAAACTATAGAGATAGTAAAAAAAGATCATTGGTCACCAAGGACTTTGGGAAGATTAAAAGAACAGGCAGGGCAGTAAACAAGGTATTTGTAGAATACCGAAACTACTCTATATCATACTACGAGGTTTGGATAACTATGATTACACATTTTAAAAAACAATATAGCATCAAACACCAAGAATGAAATTGAATATGAACTATGGTTTTGGTGGGATAATGATGTGTCAATGTTCCCTGGCTTATTTTAACAAATGTATCACTCTGACAGAGGGTGAAAATGGGGGAAGAAGCTGCATATTTGGGAACAGCAAATATGTGGGGCACCTTTATATAATCCACTCTGTTTTTCTGTTAACCTAAAACTTCTTCAAAAGATAAAGTCTTCACTTTTGAAGTAGTTAGTCTCTTATTTATCCAATCTCCAATAACAAAGAGTACCAAAAGTTTGTCTCTTCTGGTTAAGATATGCAAGTAACATGATACACACACATATACACACCTGCATACTAAGTTTATCTATGCAAAAGGAATTAGTCAATGTGATTAAATTATGTCTGGCTTTTATTCTTTTATAATATATTTTGCAGATATAATATATTGTTAACAGTAAATACCAAAATATCACATCTTTTAAAATGTCTAATTTTGCTTGGGCAATATATTCTGTTTTATATAACTCCCCATACATTATATTTACTAGGATTTTCTAAAATATTAAAATTGTATCCCATGTTATTGTGAGATTTTTCAAGAATATTGTTAAAACAACACTCTGGTATTGTAATTGTCAAGTGAAAGTGTATGTGTGAACTTGAACTCTTATTAAATTGTAACAAATTATTCTTCAAAGTAGCATGAGTTCACATTTCAAAAAAATGAGAATGTTGAGTTAGTATTATAATTTATATTCAATTTTACCAATTAAGTGGGTGGAAATGCTTTTTCATTTTATTTTTGTCTATTCAAATGTGGTGTATCAATAGGACACCTAAAGCTCAGGAAATAATGCCAAGAGTTAATATATGGGATGGCATCAAATTAAAAATCTTCTCCACAGCAAAGGGAACTATTAGGAATATGAAGAGAGAATCTACAGGATGGGAGAAAATCTTTGCTAACTATTCTTCTAACAAAGGATTAATATCTGGAATATATAAAGAACTCAAAAACTTTTACACCAAAAAATAACTAACCTAATTAATAAATGGGAAAATTAACTAAGCAGACACTTCTCAAAAGAAGAAATGCAAATGACCAAAAATATATGAAAAAAAATGTTCAGCATCTTTAGCAATTATGGAAACACAAATCAAAACCATACTGAGATTCCATCTCACACCAGGCAGAATGGTAGTCATCAAGAATACAAACAATAATAAATGCTAGAGAGGACATGGAGAAAAAGGAACACTTTTATGCCATTAATAGGATTGTAAATTAGTATATCCACTATGGAAACAGTATGGAGTTTCCTCAAATGACTCCGCTTGAAACCAACATATTACCTAGCTATACCACTCCTCGGTACTTATCCTGAAAAATTAAAGTCATGACAGAATAGTGTTACATGTATACCAATGTTTACAGCAGCAAAAACCACAACAGCCAAACTGTAGAACCAGCCAAGATGTCCATCAACAGATCAATGAATAAAGAAAATATGTTATATATACACAATGGAGTATTAGTTAGCCATAAATAAAAACAAAATCATGATATTTGCAGGAAAATGGATGAAACTAGAGACTATTATGTTAGGCAAAAATAAGTCAAACTCAGAAGGTCAAGAGTCACATGTTTTCTCTCATATGTAGAAGCTAGAACAGATAAAGGAAAAGAAAGGTGCAAGTAGATTTCATGAAAACCAAAGGCAGATCAGTAGAATAAAGAGAATAAGGCATGAAATGTAAGGAGGGAGGAGGAAGTGCAGGGGAGTGATATTGACTAAATTATATTGTTATACTCTATGCATGTAATATGTAATAACAAATCCCATCATTATGTACCATGTAATGTACTCTCATGTACCAATAAAAATGAGGAAAAAATATAGTGGCAGCAAGGATTTCTATGCTTATCAGTATTTTGCCTTATTTTCTATAAAATAACTATCCTTTTAAAAGTGCAGTATTTGTTTATTAATAATTTTACAAGAACATCATATATATTACAAATATTTTGTATACTTTGTTTTGATTTTGCATATTTATTACTAGGCTAATGCCATACTCTATTTTTAAAAATTTTCAGTAATTTAATAATATTTCTTTTGTAACCTCAGTGACTTTTATTATTCTTGTTTTCTTGTAATATATTTAAGGGTTTTTGTTTATTTTTTACATCTACACAATTAAAACATCTCAAATTCAATTTGGGACAGAAGTAGCTGTAGTCATCTAAGTTTACTTCATAAATATCAATTGTCACAATGCCATTTTTCAATTAACAATCCTGTCCACACTGAATAAAATACCAACATGTTCCTATATTTCTGGATGAGCATTTTCTAGAGTCTAGATTTTGTTCCATTGCAACTATTTTTTCTTATTTTTCAGAATCATCATAGCTATTTTGTAGACATATTCTTCAGAAAATTTTCTGTAATATTTTCCCCCAACATCTCATTGGAATTCTAATTTAGATGGCACAGACTTCATAGATTAATTTTGAAAACTAACATCTTTATGATATTGAGTCTTTCTAAGAGTAAGTTATGACTTTTATTCCAAGTCTTCCTTTATAACCCTCAGAAGAGTTTTAAAGTTTACTTCACATAAACCCTGAATATTTCTTCTTACTAGCTTTTTTTTAACATCTTTTTTTTCTTCCTATGGTAAATGGGATGTTTTCTTCATTAAAGTTCCTGTTTATAGTTGGCATATAAGAAAACTAATGATTTTGATATAAATTTTGCAACCAGGGAATTTTCTGAACTCTCTTTTTTATTTCTAATAGTTTTTCAGACAATTCTCCTGAGTTCTAATGGTACACAATCATATCATCTGCAAATAACAATAATTTAATGTCCTTCATTCTCACTTTTATAGTTCTTTTTTCTCCTTGTCTCCCATGTAACTGCTCTGGCTCAGACTTTCAGAGGTATGATGATTGTCCTCCCTGACATCTTCTTTATTTTAACTACTTTTTATGTAGAGCATTGAATGAAAATTTTTCAGGTTTTGTCTTGCCCAGTTTCTTTCCCTTTGCATTGCTTATGGGGTGAAAATATTATCAGGAGCATCACCAACCCCTGCCAAGCTTTGGGTGTTTTGCATTCTTTCTCTGGCTTATACTTCTCAAAGATTGCTGGGGGAGGCTGTGCGATTCCATGTGTTTGGCTATGCCTACTACAGTAATATGATAATGAATTTTGTCCAAAACTTTTAATCTACACAGATGGAAGTTGATATCCAATGTCTCTGTTCCATCCTACTTCAGAAATACCCCCTGATATGGCTTGTGTGCCTCTCAGGTGCCAGACACTGCACTGAGAGATTTACATTAGGTATCACATTGAATTTCCACACCAAGCCTAAGAGAAGGTTCTTATTATCACTATTGTACTGAAGAAACTTAGAAGACAACATTTTTTTAAGTTATATAGTTAATGGGCAACAGACAGTTCTTGAAACCACATCAGTCTCCAAAGCTCATGCCAATGGCTACATCTCTTCAAATCTCAAGAAGTTTGAAATCAGGGCTACACAAAGTTCTGGGTAGATGTGGCAGAAGGAGCAATCAGTTGTGCCCAGGGAGGGTGAAGATGTAATGTACATACTCCAAAGAGTCAGCACTAAAAGAGATGAACAAAAAAATTGATCTCCCACCATGATTTAGGAAGTCTCCTCCACACCCTACATAACAGCCTCACACAACCACCAAACTGATATCCCTCTGGGGGCTAGGCTGTTCCTCATGTACAGCTTGGTCAATTATTTTCAAGTCCAAACTATTTTCCTTAAGAGTGGGCAGATGCTCAACAAGGTTCTTTGGGGAAGAAATAACTTGTTTTTACCTGAGGAAACTTAATTCAAGTTTTGAACTCATTTCTTCTTTCAAGCAGTTTCTATTGCAAACCCAATTCTGTGGCGGGATTTATTGAAGTACAGAACAGAAAAGACGTTACTTAGAAATAACTCAGGGATATGATGTGAATTAGAACTTAGAAAAAAAATAATAAATGATAAAGCTACTGAGTCTTGGAAACAGAGCCGTACTTGAAAGTAGATTGAGATTGGAACAGGGTGAGCTACTGTTAAAATGAACATGAATATGTCAAGAATTGCATCTGAATTAATTGCCATTTCAAAAGTTCCATTTAGCCTCTGATTTTTCCCTTAACTCTTTTTAACCCTATTAAAGGAAACATTAGCATCTTCTTTCACTCCCTTCTATAGATGAATAAATAAAAGCATAATTAAATTTTCCAGGAGCTATTCAGAGGATAACTAAAGCTACAATTAAAATTGATAATTCCTAATTGAAGGATTCTTTAATTCCTTGGTTGATGATTGCATTTTATCATGCCTTACTAAGAGGAGACTGCAAATCTGAGGTTGTCATGGGCATTTTTCTTGTTCTCTCTCCATCTTTCCAGGTCTCTGCAGCTTCTGATAAACTGCATTTGGCTGCTTGTATAAAAGGCCAGGTCGAAAGCCCTAGGGCAAAGATAGGCAGTTGGGAAACATCACCACAATGCTCACAAAAGATGACAGTCAGCCACTCATTTTTTGGAAAGAAAATTAGTGGTTATTTATTGATCAGTCCCTGAGCACTGGCATTATTATAGTCTGGTCCCAAATAATTGACAGAAAGTTTGCCACATGTTCTTCTTTCATAGAACCTTTCATCTGATGTGGAGACTGAAGTTATACAGAGATTCTAGCTATAGAGCTACCAACATGGAATGTGTGTAGAGACATACCAAAAATGGCAGGCATGACTCAGGACCAAGATACAGGAAGATATCTAATTATTTGCACTTTATCAACTACAAAAATCATCGGCAAGGTTGGATTTTGCCTCCACAGCATCCAGTTTTTATTTATTTGTTTATTTCCTTGCTTGCTTGCTTGCTTACCAGAAAATGTCAAGACTTGGAATTTTTTAGTTTATTTACATCTTACACTTATAATCATGGGACTTATTTTTCTTAATGAAAGGAAAACCAGATCAATATTTTCAACTCTTCTATTGCAAAGGACAAAGGGTCTTATGTCCAGTGGCTTAGCTTCTCTGACCTTGAGACAGTAGTAGAAATACTGACAGATGACAGTAGACCACTGTGGCTGTGCATCTTGTTGGCCAGCAAAAGATATAGACACCTACTGATTTGGACACCTTGATGTACACTCCAATTGGAAAAGAAGTTTCCAAGGATTCCCAAAGTCTTCTCCAAGATGCCTATTGCTAATGATTCCATCCTTGTGGTTCTGACAGAGTCACCACTTTCCAATTCTAGTGCTAATTTTATAAAATTCTGGAAACTCCGGCTAAGCACCTTCCTCCTCACTAAATTCCACTGACTATTAAAACCAACCCCAGAAAACATACCTCTAGACAATTCAAAGGTAGATTTCCTAGGACACCATCATCTGCTGAAGGTCTGAATTCCTACAGGTGCCAAGGCTGCCAAAGAAACTAATGTCTTGCTGTTTTCTTTTCATTTTTACCTATTTGTGTTTCCCCATTCCCTCAAGGATGTTTTATCATATTTTACTAAATGCAATCTTTCAAGGAGCCTCAAATTCTATTACAAAAATGTGTGGTAAGAATAAAAACATACATAAGAAATTAGATCAGAATATTAGTCTGACAACAAGTGCCTACATCTTTTTCTTCCCTAGAGAAGATGTAAAAAATCGCGTTAGAGAAAACAAAATTACAACATTAGCAGTAAACAAGAAATATTCTCTCCAGTGAATCAAACTTGAAGAATCCATTGGAGGAAATACAGAAAAGAATCAGCTTGGCAAGAGGCCACGGATCAATGCACATATTTTCCTTCAATAAAGAGAAGGAAAGCTGCTTGAAACAGGAACATTTCTAGGGGTTCTTCAAATGCCAAAGATGCAAGAAATAGGAGGTAGTTGACAACTATCACAGTGACTTTTAGTAGCATTAAAGTCACACCATTGAAACTTTTGTATTTTGGTGAGAGACTAAGAAATTTCAAAGTGGTGATGACATCAGAAGGAACAGAGAAATGCTCCCTCTAACCCTAGCCACTGTGAACCACACAGGTAAGCTGCTTGTCCTACACTGTCTCCACAATGAGTGCAAGCAAGCCATGGTGTACAGAGAGAAGTAGAATACCAGAAAGAAAGCTAAAACGAAGCCAAAGCTTATGAAAAAGAATCAAAATCAAAATGATAATTAAAGAAAATCAAAGCATGGGTATAAAATCTTTTCTTAAAATTTTTAATTTTTCAATTAAAAATAAATGTTATTTAAATAACATCTATTTAATAAGAAATAAATATTTAATACACAGACATTAAATTTACAATAGAAAATATTTTTAAAATGTCTTACTAAATAAGGTATAAAACAAAAATGTCATAATGAAAAATATTCTTAAGTTTAATTACTTAAAAATTACATGTTTCTTTCTAACATAGACATCATAAACATTATTAAAATGGAATCGGCAGACCAGGCCAGAGACACACACCTGTGTAATCCCAGCAGCTCAGGAGGCTGAAGCAGGAGGATCTCAAGTTCAAAGCCAGCCTCTACAACTTAGTGAGATCCTGAATAACTTAGTAAGACCCTGTCTCAAAAATTTTTTTAAAATGGGCTAGCAATGTGGCTCAATGTTTAAGCACCCCTGGGTTCAACCCCCAGTACCAAACAAATAAATAAATAAATAAATAAAATTGACATATGGGAAAAATAATTGCAACATAGATGAAAAACAATTTATATGAGGGCTAATGAAATTTGTTGTGGAGATAAAGTGACCATGGATGTTCCCAGTTCTTGTGACCTACTAGAAAGATTTTAGATAAGGTACTCTGAGTAGCAGGCATGAGTTTTATCAGAAGTGGTAAGAAAAGGGGAAGTGGGAATACTCTCAAGGTAGAGGGTCAGCTCTCTCAGAGAGGAGAGAGTTCATCATGTCTTTCCTGCTCTCCAGTTTTATGAAGGTACCAAGGAAGTAAGTCTCCATACAGTCCCACCCAGGTCCACCTCTTGACATTTTACTGACAGTAGGATTGCATTTAACTTCCAAGTCCCCACTACATATGGTCTTATGCAATAAAGGGGAAATTTTACTATTACAATGGCATGCTACAGATCCAAGAAAACTCTATGTCACTTTGATCCTTGCTGACTAGTTTGAGTTGGAACTTTTTCTCCCAAATTTTATGGTTAGGGGGCTTTGCTTCTAGTTATCCTGTCTCCTGAGTTCAGAAATCTAGTCCATATAAAGGTCACAAAAGTCTCCACTTTGTGATAACTTGTTGTCTTCTTATTGGCAAGGAGGAGTCTTTAGGACCTACATTTCTCTTACAGATAACAGGTTTTTTGTTTGTTTGTTTGTTTGTTTTGCTGAGTAATATAGCATATCCTATTGACTCAAGCCAGAGAGGGCTGCAGTAAATTATTTTTTGAGAAGAAAGTATGTGCGGTTCAGCATAGCTGGCCCAGTTTATAGAATTCCCTCTTAACTGTATATTCCCACTTATGGTATCTGTTACCTATCTATGAAATTCAACATATCAATAAGAAATAAAAACAAAAGCTAAATCTCTAGAAAAGTGCCTAAAGAACTTAAGATAGATACTCACTCATAAATTATCAGGGGAAAATATTAATAGAGAGAAAAAAAATATTTTTGACCCTATATGCTAGCAACAATCACAAATGGATGGGGAAAAACATATGCAAAGTTAACATTAACACATGTCAGAGTAGGCAACTCAAAGCTCCTATCTCTCAAAGAAACACTGAAAATCAAATACATTATCAAAATTAATTTTGTTAGAACTCTATGAAACAAATGTTTATAGCAACTAATCTAATGCTAAATAAATGCATTTTTAGATTATTAGGAAAACTTTGTGCATTCTTACTTATTCTTGCTCTATGTCCTCTCCAGCTTAGCAGTGGATTTGAAGACTAGATCTCACATTCCCAGTGGGAGAATCTTGGTTCATGGTTCCAGGGAGAGCAGATAAGACCTTATTCAACTTGATTATTGTGTCTGTTCTAAACTTGTCTGGGGAGATTCAGAAAGAACTGTCCAAAGTTATCATCTCTTTTTGTCTAAGGTGTCCCTCTGAGAGAAACAGTAGTGGGCATTGTTTGGAAACACTATAGGGCTAATGAATAAGTAGCTGTGGCCTGGGGCAAAAGATATAGTTGGGACAAATGATAGATTATCAAAAATATGAGAAGAAAGGTTTGAAACGTTCAGGCACTGAAAAACACCTGGGTACACAGAGGAATTTTAAAAAGCCACAGACATATTCAGGATGAGACCTCATGACCTGAAAAATACTAAGCTTTCAACTCTGGCTGTTATATAAGTTCAGTGTAAGCCTGAATAAGTTCAAAAGAGTGCCCCGTGCAGTCAATCTACAAAGACTAGGAGTATTTTTATTTGTTTGGATTCTCCTGTTCAAGGATGTCTCTGTCAAAACACTATGGAAACGCTAGCTAACATAATGGAGGCATCAGTAATCTCCAAATGACAAAGAATGTTGTCTTTGCAAACATAGTTTAGTAGGGTTGGGATGTAGCTCAGTGGTAGAGCATTTGCCTAGTATGCACAAGACCCCTGCATTGGATACATAGAACTGAAAAAAAAAAAAAAAAGTTTGGCAAAACCAATCACGAAATGAATGACTACATGCCACCCCCATCCAGCACGGGCGGCTAAACTAAGTAGTCACTCATGTGAATTTGGAATGATGCAAAATAAAACACAGACACAAAATACCTTTACACAAGCTTCAAGATGGCTTTCCCCAGCTCCCAACCTCAAGCTTCCAAAAAGGAGAGCAACAGAAAGTCATAAGAGGCTGGCGAGGGAGAAAGAGAGAGAGAGAGAGAGAGAGAGAGAGAGAGAGAGAGAGCATGAAAGCACAAGCTTGTTCGGCAGTGGGCTTTTATTTGGGGGGATGCTGTTTCTTAGAATATTCTATCCCCCCCCCCCAAAAAGGCAGAAGGGGTAGGATTACAAGGGAACAGGTGCGTGTAATTCAACCCTAGGAGGTACACCTACACCTGAAGCCATGCCTTGCTATTTAAGCTGGAACAACACCCAAGTCATTCGGAAACATAGTGATTGGTCAGAGCCCCCTGTGTCAGGACTTGAAGTTGTGTTCATTCAGAGTGGCTTCCCACAATTATGGTCATCAAATATCCCCATTCTGCAAGGCTTGAAGAAGGTAAAACATATGGCTTCCCAAACTACCACATTGTAATAGTCAAACAACAAAAAGATCGCCAGCTATACAAAGAAACAGAGAGTAATAACCTATTCAAAGGACAAGAATTGGCCCTGAGAAAACAAAGATATTGAGCTTAACACATAAAGACTTTTAATTGACTATCTTAAATTACATTCAAAGAGCTAAGTAGAAAGGATACAGACAAAAGCTAAAGGAAATCAGAAAAAAAAGAGATGTATTAAAATGAGAATTTCAATAAGGAGCTAACAATTAAAAGAAAAGTGAGAAATATTGGAACTGAAAATTATTATAACCAAAATGAGATAATTCAAACAGGTAGATTTGAGCAGTCTACAGAAATAATCATGAACTTGAAAATAGGATAATTAATTGATACCATCTAAGAAACCAAAAGAGCAAAGAAAGAAGAAAAGTGAAGAGACCTATGGGGCATTCACCAAGCAGACTAAAATCTGCAAAATAGAAGAGAAGGAAAAAGACACAGAATGACTATTTGACGGAATGGCCACAAACTTTCCAATTTTGATAAAAGACATGAATCTATAAATTCAAGTCACTGTAAGTGTAATGAACTTAAAGATATCCATACTATGACACAACGAAATTCTTGAAAACAGCAAGGGAGAATTGACTTGGTCACATACAAGGGATCCTCCATAATATTAACAGTTGATTTCCCAGCAGAAATCATGGAATATAGAGGCAGGGGGATGACATGTTTAAGGTGCAAAAAGAAACAGAAAATGATCAATAAAGAATTCTGTATTAATTGAAGTTTTCTTTTAAAAACCAGGGGGAAATAAAGATCTTCCCAGAAAAACAAGAGCTGGAAAAGAAATTATGAAAGTAATTCTTCAGGTTCAAATAAAAGAACTCTTGAAAATAACTTGATTCTGTATGATGAAATCAAGAAGCCCAAAGAATGGTAACGAAAAAGGTACATATAAAATCCAGTATTGTTGTATTTTATAGTCCTACTTTTATTTTCCTAAAATGATTTAAAATGTAAATGCATAAAATAATGATAAATCTATATTGTTTGGCACACAGTGAATAATATGTAATTTTTGAAACTAAACCATAACAAAGAAGAGGCAGAATTGTATAGGAGCACTGCTTTCATGTATTATAGAACTTACATTGGTGTATGTAAACTAGATGATTATAAACTTAGCATATTAAATGTAACTAATATGATCACCATGAAAGAAAAACTATGTAAAATTGATGCCAAACAAAAATAGAATATATTTAAGATTCACTAAGAACAATTAAACACAAATAAAGCAGTAACAGAGAAAATAAAAGGCAAAAAATTACAAGAAATAGAAAAATGGCAGAAATCCTTCATTACTAGCAATTTTTTAAAATAAAAGTGCATTAAACTTCCCAGCTAACACACAGAGATTGGGGGCAGGGGGAGATCCATCTTTGTGCTATCTACAAGAAACTGACTTTATATGCAAAGACACAAATAGATTGAAAGTAGAAAAAGATATTTTACACAAGTAGTAATAAAAAGAGAGCTAGGGTGACTGTACCAATAGCAGACAAAATAAACTAAATTAAACTGAAGCAAGATAGAACTATATTAAACATTATTAAAAGGATCAATTCATCAAGAAGATGTGACAATTATAAACATAGACATACCCTGCAACAGAATTCCAAAATATATGAAGCCAGTACTACCTGAGTGATCTATCAATTCAATGCAATATCACTCAAAATTTCAATAGTCTTTTTTTTGCAGAAATGGAAAAATCAGTTGTGACATTTGTATGAAATGGTTAGGGGACAAAAGTATCTAAAACAATCTTGAAAAGGAAGAACAAAGTTGGGAGATTCACACTTCCCAACTTCAAAAGTCATCACAAAGCTACAACAGTTAAAACAGGGTGGTACTGCCATTAAGGAGAGTTATGTAGGCAGGTTAAAAAAAAATCAAGCGTCTAGTAAGAAACTCATATACCTACGGCCAATTGATTTTCAGCAAGAGTGACAAAGCATTTTTAATGGGAAAAGAAGAGTGTTTTCAACAAATGATGTGGGACATGGGAGCAAATATATTAAAATTGAACCCTTATCTCATACCATATATAAAATTTATTTAAAATAACTTAACAAGTTTAGCATTTAAATATTAAAATTTAAAATAATAGAATTTTTAAAAAAATTAGAAGAAACAGGGTTAAATCATCATGGATTTGGCAATGGATTCTTGAATACAGTTACCAAAAGTAAAAGCAACAACAACAAAGGTAGATAGGTAGATGATAGTCCAATTTAAGACTTCATCAAAATTTAAAACTTTCCTCACAAAGAATGTTGCCAGTCATAGATCTGGTAAGGACTTATTATTCAGAATATATAAAGAACAAAACAAAACTCAATAACAAAAAGACAATGAAACAAACCAATTAAAAAGTAGGCAAAGAACATGAATAAATATTTCTCCAAAGAACTTTTACAAATGGAACATGAAAAGATGTTCCAAACCATTATTCATTAGGGAAATACAAATCAAAACCATAATGACACACCAATTCACACCCACTAGAAATGACTACACACACACACACACACACACACACACACCAGAAAAAAAGAAAAAACAGAAAGTAACTTATATTAGGATACAGAGAAATTAGAACCTGTGCACATTGCTGAAAGGAAAGCAAAATAGATCAACTACTGCAGAAAATAGTTTGGTAATTTCTTTAAAAGTTAAACATTGTATTAGCATTTAATCCAGAAATTTCACTCCCAAGTATATACCCCCCCAAATTGAAATTAGATATTCAAACAGCATATGAATTCATTGTAATGCTATTTACAATAGCCATAAACCAAAATACCCAAGAGTCTATCAATAAATGAACAAAATTTTATATATAAACACTGCAGAATATTATTGAGACATAAAGTTGTCATACATGTTACAACATCAAGGAATCCTGAGAATGTCATGCCAAGTGAAAAGTGCTCAACTCCAAATTGTATTTTCCATATATTGTATAATCTACATATATGAATTAGCTAAAATACACAAAATCATAAGAAAGTAGATAAGAGGTTATGGGGACTAAGATGAGGTAGGAATGGAGGCTATTGCTTAATTGTTAAAGTTTCTCTTTGGTTTGATAAAAATTTTTGGAAACAGATAATCATAATAGTTGAACAACATTTTGTATATACTAATGCCATTGAACTATACATGTAAAAGAGTTAAAATGGCAACAAACACATGACAATCAAAATAATGCTTTAGTTAGACAAGAATATTAATACGTACACATGGGAAGTAAAATTATACTTCTTGGAAAAAAACTGGTAGGATTACAATTTGAAATACTTGTGGATAGACTAATGTATTTTTCTTCTTTTTTCCAATGGATTTTTAGAACCTGAAACATACCATGCTACTTCATACCAAGCATAGCCCTGAGTGGAAAGTTCAGTAGCAACAAAACCTCTTCCAACATACTGGTTGGTTTTGAGGGTAGCAAAGAAAAGGTATACTATTAAATGAAAAAATACTCTCTTTCAGTGGCTCAGAATGTTATACTGGGGTTGGAATGTTGCAGGTAGAATTTTTGTTTATCTTTTGCCTCATCACCATCTGTTGCTTTATTCCAAGCATATTCCATAATTCCCTGCTGGAGCAAAATACAGAAATGAAGCCAGAATAAGAGTTTCAATGTGAAAACCAAGAATTGAGAAGTTGTTGTTGGGTTTTTTTTTTGTTGTTGTTGTTGTTGTTGTTGTTTTTGTTTGTTTTTTTTAGGTTTTGTTTGTTTTCAGCATAAAATACCCAAGTAGTAGAAAAGATAGTCACATGATTATTTTTGGTTTAATATAAACAGTTTTCATTTATCCCTCTCCTGTATTCTAAAAAAATTAGAAATGTTTAATGACAATGTACAAAGAGAAAAAAATATCAAGAATTCAAAACACAATAGAGGATCTAAGCTAGGTCTAAGGAGAAATGGTGTAGGAGGAAGAGTGGAGAAACAGCTGAGGAGTTTAAAAGAACAAATGTTCTCTGTGAGAGAAAGAATGAGAGAAAATTTTAGAAAGTCTAGGATCTGGGAAGATGTTTGAATAGACAAAGAATTGAGAAGAAAAATCCTCAGGGCCAATCTTTATGTAGGACCATACCTATATTTGTGCATTTAACTATCGTATCAGTTAATTTTTTTTTCCTGAATATAAGCCTTCTCAAAACATGACAACTTAAAACAATCATTTATTTAATTCATAATTTGTGGATTAGCAATTTGGACTGGGTTTAGCTAGATGGTTTCTCTGATTTTATTGACATTAATTCATGCATCTGCGGTCAGATGTCAGATCAAATTGGGTTAAAGTGGTCCCAGCCACGATGACTTGTTTCTGTTCTATGTGATCTCTCAGCTTCCAGAAGGCTAGCACAAGACATTTCACGTACCCGGGCGACTTCCCAACAAGAACACCTCAAGGCTTCTTAAAATTTGGGACTGGCACAGCCTGACTTCTACAGCATTTTTTGGCAAAGCAAGTTCCAAGGTCAGCCCACATTCAAAGTATTAGGACACAGACTTTACCTCTTGCTGAGAGAAGCTGAAAAATAACATTACAAAGTGATGTTGATATGGAAGAAAAATAACCCTAGTCATTTTTGCAAGCAATTTACTACCCTATTTTATCAGCCAATCAAGAAGCAGAAACTGAACTTACCTTCTGGATCCAAAAGTGTCCTAAGAACTTCGATAAAAATCCCATCATTGTTCCTTGTTTACCTTGTCTACATGTTCTCTGTGAAAATGTCTATGTACCTATGTAAAAAAATGTTCTGAGATTTTCAGAAGTTTTTCAATCCACTTATTTTTTTCCAAACAACCATGACCTTGAATTTCAAGATGTAGAAACAACAGTTATGTTTTTGCTTTTTAGTGGTTCAGGGTCTATTAGGAAGCCCAGATGTAAAATATGTCTAAGAAACACAAATGAAGGATTTTTTTTTTCACCTTTGATAAGGAGATGATTTATTTAGGAGTTTAAAGATCAACAGAAACCTGTCAGGCTACAAACATCAGGAAAGTTAGTCCAGGTAGAGAGGACAGAATGATTAAAGAAAAGGAAGCAGGGCAATACAAAGCATGCTCAGAAAAGTGTAAGTTTCCTCTGTGCAGGACTCAGTTTGAAGAGTGGAAGGAGTTGTGAGGATTCAGTTGGCTGTAGATTCTTATATGGGCCAAAGCATGGGAATCTACTCACTATATGCAAAAGCATGCAATTAGGCTCCCACACTTCCCTTTGATCCCTGTTTAATTGGTGACATAATTAATGCCTAAGACTATATTTAAACTCATAATTCCTGAGAAATTCTGGGGAGTGATATTGGCTAAATTTTATTGTTATATTGTATACATGTACAAATATGTAACAACAAATCCCACCATTATGTACAAGTATAATGCACCAATAAAACATGTGGAAAATCCAGGTAAGATGGGATATGCCTGTAATCCCAGCAACTTGGGAAATTGAGGCAGGAGGATTGAAAGTTCAAGGCCGGCTTTAGCAACTTAGTAAGGCCCTAAGCAACTTAGTGAGACTGTCTCAATAAAAAATGAATAAATAAAAAGGGATGGTGATATAACTCAGTGGTTAAGTGGCCCTGGGCTCAAGCTCTGGCACAAAATTTAAAAAAAAAAAGCAGAAGAGAAAAAATTACAAAATTTCATTCTTGTGGAACACTATTATATTACTATGAAGGCACATTTTTTTCTATTTACCATTTTTTCTTTACCTTCTACCACAGAATGGAAACATTGCCTGCTTTATATTTGCCTATGAATAGTAGACACCCCCAAATTAAAGTTAGGATGAACCTCTTTTATAGCACTTCCCACAGAATCACTTCATGCCAGAGAAGTTATTTTTCTCCAGAGACTTAATTTTTTTTTCTTTTTTGGTATAAAATTGGATTCTGGCACAGTCTTGATTCTTATTGACGAGATTCCTTGTTTACTGTTGTTCATCCTTAAGATGTTGCCTCATTAAATACTGAAAGGTTAACAACTGAACCCTGTTTGCCTTGAGTAAATCATACTCAATTTTCTGGAGCTCATTGCAAACAATCTGCTCCAAAAGAGCTAATTAGAGCTGAGAATATAAAATGTGAGTCTGGACGGCACTGTCTGCAGAGTCTCAATTACAGCCTTCTTTTTTTCCTTCAAATCAGAAACAGAGTCATTCTGTGCAAGTCAATCTCATTTGCTTCTCAGAAGGAAAATACATGCAAAAGATGGTGATCCGTGCACTGTGGCATTCTGATGGCAATGATGGCTGAAGTAGCAGAAAGTGGACCATGAAATGTTTGAAAAAAAATTGTCAGCTTCCTAGAGCTGTGCTGATGGTAACTGTCAGGTTCTTAAGGGTGCCGGAAGTATCACCCAGGAACTTCAGAATGGGGTTTCTACATGCAGCTCAGTTAGAGATGTTCTGTCTTCTCTCTCCCTCTCTTTCTCTCCCTCCCAGTGTGTGTGTGTGTGTGTGTGTGTGTGTGTGTGTGTGTGTGTGGTGGGAGGGAATGCAGGGGAGGAAGGGAAGGATTTGTCATTAGATATAATCATTTTTATTTCATGTGTCAGATTTCCCTGCATAACAGAGTGCTCAAAATGTGTTGGCTTCAAACAATATTTTATCAATGCTCTTTTATCTGGATAATTCTGCAAATTTGTGTCTGGCTCAGATATCTAAACTAGGTACACTCTATTTTGCAGAAACCGAGTGGGTTGCGGGGAGACTGGGCTCAGCTCAGAGGGCTCATCTGTGGTCCATATGGTCTTCCATCCTCCCACGGCAACCCTGAGCTTATTGCCTGGTGGCCCAGCAGGGTCTCTAGGGAGTGAACAGAAGTACACAAGGCTTCTTGGCCTAGATTTGGACCAGACACAGCATCCTGTCTACCACATTCTAATGGCCAAAGCAAGTCCCAGAGCCAGTCCAGATTTAGAGAGTGGGAAACAGACTCCATCTTGTGAGGAGTTATAATGTCACTAAGATAGGGCATAGATGAAGTGCGGATGAAGAATTTATACTGTATTTATAATATATGTGAGTCAGAAGGGGAAGACAAACCCAATTATATGTGTGATTATATTTATAAGAGGGCCATTTGCAATTCTGTTTGACTATGAAGTAGGGAAAGTTGATTTTTCTCTTCTCCAACTTGTTCTTGTTTTCTGGTTTTGGAATCCCTTGGATAAATCCCTTAGCATACCATATTGCATAAGATAACTTTACTAATGTGTATAAAGGAGAGATTCTTCATCCTACAGCACTTAATAATATACCTCCTGTGACATTCCCTCTGACATAGACACAGCTCAGGTAAGCAGGTAAGAACAATTTTGTGAGACAAGGCATGTAAGTAAGCAGCCCCTTAGACAGGATTGATTCTCTTCCTCTATACGACTGTTTTATAAATAAAGCAGTGATAAGATCCCAAAGAGTTTGAGTCTCATGGATTCCAAGAATGTGTAAGAACAGCTGAAAGTTGATGTTATGGAATGAACATTTTGACAAGTCCTTGGAAATTCAACTTTAAGAATTTAGAGTATGTGTGTGTATCCATTTACAAAAAAAGAAGAAGAAGGAAGGAGAACTTTGTTCATGGTATGCTTTGAAGAAAGAATCATGGCTCAAGGAGGGAAATGGGATATATTTTAGAGAGTCTGATTAATGTCAATTCCAGGTAAGACAAAGCAATGACACTTAACCAGGATTTAAGACATGACACAGTTGGGACAGCAAGCACCTAACACTATCAAGGAGAGGAAACTTCCTTGGCAATAAGAGAATCTGTGATCTCAAGAAAATGAGGAAAACAGCCATTGCTTCCCCCCACCCCCTCTCTCACCTCCCACCTTCTGGTTATGGAATGGTTCCAGCTTGGGAAATTCATGACACGGCAGGCTAACTGTATACCCAGATTTCTGGCTGAAGAACTGAAGAAGAGAGCCCCATAAGACCAGAAAACATCCAGGAAAAGATCACAGCAAGGCAGGAGCTTAAAGAAAGCAAACTCTGGTGCTAAAAACTCTTGGACCCACTTCCAAACTACACATGTATGGATCTAATTCTAAAGAAACAAACCAAAGACTTTGAAAACCGAACAAAGATAGCAGTTGCCAACTAAGTTCCTGACTGGCAGATGGGGGCACAGATATGAGGTAGATGCAAGGATCTCTCTGCAAAGGGAACTAACTTAATAAGTTTGATTAAAATTTGTTGTTTGAATCCAGCCAGATAAATTACCTCTTAAAGATATACACAATTTTTTTTCATAGAATTTCAATTGGACTCCTAGTTTTACAATACAATATTCCAAAGGTACAGAAAACAGTTCAAAATTATTTTTCATGGGAAGAATCAAGAGAAGAAAATTTAACTTGTTTGGGAAAAGTCAATAAATGATAAAATCAAGAAAATGACTAGATGTTGAAATCATTCAACAAACACATCGAAACACTATCATACAAATTCCCAAATACACATCAGTAAGTTCACTTTAAACAAATAGAAATTTAGAAAATCCCAGAAATAAAATGCATAAAGCATAATGAAATTGAAATTTTAGAAATGATATAATAAAGCCATGGCCTAAAATTGAAACTTGCTGAATGGACTCAACAACATAAAAGAAATGAAAGATGGGGCTGGGGATGTGGCTCAAGTGGTAGTGTGCTCACCTAGCATGTTTGAGGCACTGGGTTCGATACTCAGCACCACCTAGAAATAAAATAAAGATATTTTGTCCACCTAAAATGAAAAAATAAGTATTTTTTAAAAAAGAAATGAGAGAGAAAATAACCAGTAAAGTTGAAGATATGTAAAAGAGTTATTCCATATGAACAAATGAAAAAAACAAAGTTTGAAAAAACTGAACAGATTCTTAGGAACCTTTATTCATTGATTAAGCATTCATATCACTGTTAGCCCAAAAGGGGAGAACTAAAAACTGTTTGAAGAAATAATGATTAAAATCTTCCAGTTTTTGAAAGATATAAACCTACAGATTCAAGAAACATAGCAAAATTCAAATAGGAGAAATAGAAAGAAATTAAAACCCAGGCATATCATCAACAAATGCCTGAGACAATGCCAGAAAAAATTAGGTCTCTGTTATAGAGGAACATTTATTCAAGTTAAAGCAGAATTCTTATTAAATGATGAAGTCAAGAACAAAGTTAAATAATATTTTAAGGTAGTAAAAGAGAAGAATTGCCAATCCACAGTTCTATATGCCAGAAAAAATATCCTTCAGGAATCAAATTCATAAAAATACAGACCTAGATGAAAGGAAAAAAAAAAAACAACATAAGTTATTGCTGTAGACATAGCCTTAAGGAAAGATTAAAGGTATTTCATGAAACAGAAAGGAAATGACATCAGAAGGAGGCCAGGAACATCAGTAATAAAATAGTAAGTATCTGAGTAAATGTAGTAAACAACTCTCCTGTGGTTCTTTAAAAAAGATATATGGCAGTTGAGTTTTGTTTTTTTTTAAATGGCACTGTCTTACAGGGTTTAAAATGGAAACAAAACTCTAAAGAGTGAAAGGTGAAAGGACTATGTAGTTGTAAGATTTCTACCCTCCTCCTGAAGTAATGTATATTGATTCTAAGTAGACTGTGTAAAACTAAGTGTGTATCTTGTAATTCTCAGGGCTAGCAAGAAAAAATTCAAAAGCAAAACCAATACAAAAAGGCCTGGACATAACTACAATAGATAAATGAAAATTTATTAACAAAAAGTGTTGTTCAAATAATCCAAAAGAAAATGGGGGAGGGTCAGAGATATAAAAAAATGTCATATGCAGAAATCAAAGAACAAAATGGTCACTCTAAATATCAATAAGTATAGTAAATATAAATGGTCCAACACAAAAACAAGAGATTGCTGGAGAGAGTAAAATGACAGGCCTTAAGTAAATGATCTCTCAAACACACACACACACACACACACACACACACACACACACACGGTTCAAACGTGTATCCAAACGAAGCTGGGATGGCTATATCAATCTCAGACAAGGAAGTATCAGAGCATAAAAATTTACCAGGTGTAAAGATATTTATTACATAATGATAAAAGTGTTAATTGACCACAAAACTATAACAATCCTAAAAGTATATGTATATGGACCTTTAAAATATATCTCCCTTCTCTGTTGAATTTTCTTTGTATGTTTGTAAACACACAGACCAAAGACAAAAAAAAAAAAAATACAAATACTGGGTGCAGGTAAGGGTGAGAAATAATCAGATCTTTCCTATTGCTGACAGCAATGAAAAATGAGACAGCCACTCCAGAAAACAGTTTGGAAGTTTCATGTAAAATTAAATATACACTTCGTATGTGATCCAGCAATCCCGATCCTAGGCATGTACCTTAAAAAATAACATATTGTCAGGCTAAATGAAATTAAAATTTTAGAAATGATAAAACCATGGCCTGATCATGACGGCTTACTGCAGCTCTAGTCATAAGTACCCAAACCTGTACACAGTCCTGATGTCCCTTAACAGATAAGTGACTGAAGAGACCATCGTACAAACACATGGTGGAATACGATTCAAAAAGAAATAAGAAACCATTGCAACAATTTAGATGGATCTTGTAATAGCCCATCTCAAGATGTTGCATACTGTACAATTCCACTTATATGATGTTCTTGAAAAAGCCCAAACCACGGTTACATATGATGAATAATAGATGGATGGTTACCATAGGTTAAGTTTGGGGAGACAGTTTGACTCCAAAAGAGCAGCACAGGGAATTGTTCAAGTAAGATGAAACCATCTTATAACCCTGATTGTAGGTTATTCAAATATTTGAATGTTTAACTGTTCATAGAATTCTACACCAAAAGTTAATTTTTCTATAAGTTAACTTAAAAGTAATACTGAAATATAAACATATATATGTATTTATTTTATGTCATTTCAAAAATGATTTTAAGTTAATTACTGTCTTTTGAATTTTAATGTATTACTAAATTATGTCTTAGCTTGTCAACACATAACCTTGAGTATTTTATTCTCATCTTTCTCTACAATACAAATCAATTTTTCATCAAATTGATAACTTTAGAAAAATTAATGTCTAAGATTAAGATGCAGTGGTATGGAAGATGTTCGGGAAGTGATTATCAAATTAAAAAAAAAGAAAAAATATGAACCAACTGGACATAGTAGCACTTGCCTGTAATCCCAGTGACTCAGGAGGCTAAGGCAGGAGGGTTCAAGGCCAGCCTTGGAAACTTAGCAAGACCCTGTCTCAAAATAAAAGATAAAAAATTAAAAAAATAAAATAAAAAACGGGCTGGGGATGTATCTCAGTGGTAGACCACCCTGCATTCAATCCCCATTACAGGAAGGAAGGAAGGAAGGAAGGAAGGAAGACAACCCAGCATGCTAGATACTGATGATCTGTTTTTACAAATGAAGAAATGGAGGCTCAGAAAGATGAACTAGGGCCGGCATGGTGGTACACACCTGTAATCCAAGTAGCCCAGGAGGCTGAGGCAGGAGGATTGAGAGTTCAAAGCCAGCCTCAACAAAAGCAAGTTGCTAAGCAACTCAGTGAGACCCTGTCTCTAAATAAAATACAAAAATAGGGCTGGGGATGTGGCTCAGTGGCCGAGTGCCCCTGAGTTTAATACCTGGTAACTCTCGCTGAAAAAGAAAGAAAGAAAGAGAGAAAGGAAGGAAGGAAGGAAGGAAGGAAGGAAGGAAGGAAGGAAGGAAGAAAGAAAGATGAGCTAGGTTGAATAATGTGCAAGACACAGAATAAAAATTCACTAATAGGCCCTTCTACCTTCAAAGTTTTTCCTCTTTTTATTGAAGAATAGAACATCATTCCTATATCAGTCCACTAGTAGATACATATAAGTACTTTGTTGAAACTCTACACAATTTTCTATAAATTAAACTAGGCCATTTTCTGGGAGATGTCTATTGCAGCATTTGACTCATGGGAGGAAACACTACACACCTCTCTCAGGATCAGCTTGAAGGAGGGGCCCAAATGCCAGGGTGGGATCTGTTCAGCCAACATGACCCTGGGACAGCAAGTAACTTCCTGCATTCCTGAGACCAGCTGCTTTTACCAACTGCACTTGTGAGTAAGTTTGGGAAACATCAGAAGAAGCAATTTGCTTCTGCCCTCCTGGAAACTGAGCCAAGAATCAATCTAAGTGCTCCACTGGACAGATGACCGAAAAGCTTTTCTGAAATAGATCTTTCAACATTTCTCTCCATGAGAATGACTACCAGGGACCCTTCAGAATGGAACAAAGCTGTCCATCCAAAATGGTTCACATATTACCTGTGGGAAGCCAGCACCAATGAAAAGCATCGAATGACTGTGGTCTTTCCAGACAATGAAATATTCCGTGTTTGTTTTGTTCTTCTTCCTGATTACAATGTAAAATGTGCCCAATATGCAACTTTTTTAAAACATTTAAAGAAAATGAAAATTGCTTATCTTTCCACCAATTAAAGATATTTGATTCCAGGACTTTCTACAAAGGTTTACCAAATTGTGATTATATGATGTAATATTTGATATCTTTTAAATAATTACCATATATTTAAGTGTATGTTCATGCCTTTAAGTAGCTTCTATGAGCAGGATTTTTTTCAATAACTTTGTCATAGTTCATCATATAAATATATGCTAATTTAGTTTCACTTCCTTGTTGATTACTTATTGTTTAATACTAATAAAATGACAGTGTAAGTAATAGTGTTGTTCATACTAGTATGTGACTTTTCCACTATATTCTAGAGATAAATTGCTTAAAGTAGGATAATTTCATATGTTGATACCTACAGCCAAATTGCCTGTCAATATTGTGTCAATTCACAGACCAACAAGCATGGTACATTAGAATAGACATTTTCCTAAACTCTTGCCAAGGATAGACAACATATAGTGGTAGCTTATTTTTTACATTCTTCTGTTTTTCTATTGTATATGTTATATTTTTATACTTTTATAACTATTGCCATGCCCTCCTGGAATTAGTGGTGTTTATCATTTATAATTTATCATATGTATTAATTACATATGTATTTAGCATATGTAATTAATACATTTACAAGATTATTATCTGCCATTTAATGTAATTTATGTTGGATTTCAGTTTTGTTTTGTTCTTGTTATTGTTTAGTTTAACTCTTCCATTAATTAATTTTCCATGGAGAAATTTTCAACTAAACTTTAATGTAGACATTGACATCTTTCCCTTCATCCTTTAGCCATCTAATTCTCAAAGAACTCTTTCAGATTGTGTACATCTTGAAAGATGTTTATATACACAGAAACAAAAACAAATTTACCTCTATTTACAATATTTTTGCTATTATGAGCACTTCTTACCTCAATACCCTTGTACCTAAGTCAATTGACACAAGTACAAGAAAGGTAATTTCACCAGCAATGGATAGGATTATTTGTTTTTATAAAGTTACCAAACTTCTTTGAACATCTTTTCTGATATAATGAGTTAAAAGTGATATTTTCTTGGAGTTTTCATTTGCATTTCTCTTACTGTAACAGATGCTGAGCATCTTAGCCTATATTTAAGAGCCATTTCTATCTCATTTGGGTAATATGAAAGATTTATTCAAATGCACTTTCAATTAGGTAGTTCTTTTACTTACTGATTTCTAGAAGCTGTTTGTATACGAGGAGATTTAGCCCTTTGTGGTAATGTGAGTTGCAAATATATTTCCTAATTTGACATTTATCATTTGACCTTGTTTGGAATGTATTCTCTTTTATAGCCAATTTAGTGAGTCATTTCTGTGTTGATTTTTGATTTATGAGTCATAGAGAGAGAGGACTTTGCCATTCTGAAGTTATAAAATAATTATTCTATGTTCACATCTAATAACTTTGTGGTTTCATCTTTGTGTTTGTTTTTGAAGTTTTTATTGAAGTATAAAATATATGCATATATTTATGTATACCATAAATGTAAAATTGATTGAATTTTCTAAATTGAATACACCTGTGTAGTCAACATCCACATCAGGAAACAGAACATTAACCAGACACCAGAAATTCCCTCATTCATTCCCAATCACCCACTTCTGCAAGGTTAAAGATTATCCTAACCTTTGAGACCCTAAGCATGGATTCCTTGCAGAACTTCTTAGCCTATTTGTTCCCAGTGTGCACAGAAAATGTTCAGTGCTACATAATTGCTGATTAAGCATATCCACTTACGATAATCAGAATAATTACTCATATTGCCAGTAGAATTGATTTTGTGCACACAAAGGATGGTGTGCAGTGTACAGTAGAGAAGTATAGATGAATTAGACATTGACAAAAATGTGTGAAACATTGAGAGGAAAGAAACTATATCAAATTAAAGATTAAGATAAAATTCTGAAGAAACTGCTTTCCTCAGCTCTGCAAGGTAATTTTCATTATCACTAAATGTGCCATTTCTGAATCCTCTTCTTTAATGAATAGCAAGAATCTTCTCATCCTCGTTACTTCATATCAAAAATGAGCCAAAACACTTAACAATGTATTTTTCTTTAATATCCCTCTAACATACACAGCAAACTCCAGAGCTTAGAGATTCTTAATGATAAGACTTTAAAGATAAGTCTGATTCACAAGTCTAAAGGCATAAAGACCAATTTGATGAAGAAGGAAGTGAATCATTGACAATCATGTAAATTAGGGAAACCAAACAATTAGGGGGGTGACAGACAAATGAAAATGGCAGGCAAGAAGTACAAGAAAAGGTCAGAAAATTGGACTGGTGCAAATCCAAAGGAAGTGGTAATTTTTTTTTGTCATAAAAATATAATGCAAAGCAAATTGGAAGAGACAAAAGGGACAGTGCTAAATTGTATGTTTTAGCACAGATTATTTCTCCTGGTAGATTGGAAAGGTTAAAGTTTATAGCCTGGATATTCAAGAAGATGAAGAAGTTTGAAGCTCAAAACCAGAGAAAGAGGCTCTGAAATACTTTTAACAATACAGGGGGAAATCTACTTTCTTTATTGCATTGATAACTCTATTCTAAGGTTGCCTATATCCTTCCAAGTCTAAATTTCTTATTTTCTTTGCTTTTCGATTTTCATCTTATTTGACCTTTCTATAGCTCTTGATGGCATTGATCCCTATTCTTGAAGTTTCTCTACCCTTTGGCTTCTTTAAAACATTCTTGCCATTTCTCTTATCACTTCTGCTCTATTCTGTCTGTGGTTTGGTTCTCCCAGTGGTAGGACCTGAGCAAGAACTGGTATCTTGAATTTACTTGGGAGGTGTTCTAAGAAGGAGGAGAAAAAAGGAGAGAGTGAAGGAGAGAGGAAAAAGCAACAAAAGGTTGTGTTGTCTAGTTCACTGCTGTGGGCATCTGGGCTCAATCCATTGTGAGCATTTGGTTTCCAAGGCCACACCTAATGCTATCTTAATGTGGGTTCCCCCCAAAAAGTAGAGTCAGATGCAAAGATCTGTGGGCAAGTTTTTAATTTTAGCATTATTCTGGGATGCAAGAATGAGGAATCCAAGAGTCAGAGGGAAAGAGAATGCTTTAATATAAAGAGATACTCTGAAGACTACTCCTGATAGTAATGGGCAGGAATCTCTCTGTAACCTTCTAAGAAACATATAGAGCTCACCTGTAATAATTTTCACCATGAGAATTGACCAGAAGTGCTCAACCATCAGCCCATTCCATTACTTATTTGTGGAGGACGGTCCCTAGGATCACGAACTCCCTTCTTTTTAAGAGTATGCACCCATGCCTGTCTCAGGTTCCTGAAAGTGTTAGAGAAATCTAACACAAAGGGGAAGACAGGGGGCCTAGGCTGAAGGGTGAAATGCTCAAATGCAGTCCATCAAAGTCCAAAAGGAGGGGCGGGGGTGTACCTTAGTGGTAGAGCACTTGTCTAGCAAAAGCAAGGCCCTGGATTAAATCCCCAGTGAGTGCACATGTGTGTGTACATTTGCGCATGCACACACACACATACAGTTCCAAAGGACTAGCCACTAGAAGACATCTGAAATCAGAGATAATTTCAAGAGTTAGGAAGGCCCCCAGAGATGTTTGGTACTGCATCCTAAGCACTTCTGTGCTTTTGAAATTGGGACACCTGTTTAATAATGCAATGTAATCATTTTGAATAATTTTGCAGGAATCACACTCTGACATTTGTCAATCTTCTGAAAGTTAATGTGATTTGAGTAATTTTAAAAGTATTGTGAAGGCTTGGTGATCATAAAATCATACTTATACATCCACAATCGTGTTGACTGTGAAGGGCAAATGATAAAATGTGGTCTAGACACCATGTTAGCAGTTCGAAAAAGAAAACTTAGAACAATGCATTTATTTTAGTTGTTGGGTATTGGTCACTGGGCTAAGTAACCACTGAGATCTTTCTGATTGCTGCTTGCTAGTCTTCCAGGATCTGAACCTCTGCCTTCTTTTCCTGTACCATGTATGTACTGTCCTCCAGAGATAGCATCTTTTCCTCATACAATTTTACCCTGTTCTTCCCACTGTCCACTAATAGACAAGGTTTCGTGAAGATAGGCCTAAGAATTCTGGGCCAACTTGTGCTCTTACTGTCATATATGATTCATTAAGTAGATTCTCAATGACCTCTTGAGTTAAAATTAGCCCAAAAGTTTTTGAATACTGCTTGTCAATACAACACATTCAGAAATGTTCAAATAAATACAAAGGCAGGGGAGATGGGACTCAAATAATATTGTAGAAAGGGCTTAAAATGCCACATTCAAGATGCAAAGGATAAAAATGAGCACTTATTTTTTTCTGAAGCAAAGAAAGACAAAGGAGAGTGATAAATAAAAATCTAATAGAGAGATCTGTCTATCTGAAAACACCTGAGCTAATGTGTGGAGATATAAAAGGATCCACAACAAATAATAACAAAGAATCATCTTGGCTACCCTGTGTAAAATTAATTCTTATGTAATTCTGTCTGTATGAAGCTATACCTCTTCCTTGCCTATAAAGTGCCTTTCACTAGAAATCACTTCAGACGCTTATACTCTGAGAACTGTCATATTCCAGGACAGCTCCTACTTGCAATAATTGTTCTCTGGACTTATTTATCAAAAAAATGTTGCATTTCTTATTCCAAGAATACCTCCTTCATCTCTTTCCTGAACAGTCCATGTTGCCTGTGCACATTGCCTTGTACATGAGTTTGAGTCAGTCCAAGTCAACTTTCCCCTAAACAGATTCCATCTAACAGAAATGAACAGACCACAACCCTCAGACTACCTCTAGGAGTAAGGAGATGCTAAAGACTGGCCTAGAAGAAGAGAGGTGAGAGTCAGAGCCAGATAAATACCAACAGTTCCAAAAAGCTGGGCATTAAGCAAGCTGTTCGGAAAGCAGAGCCTGAGATTTTTTTTAAAAATTGAATGTACAGGACTTATTAAGGGAGTATTCTTCAGGATAACCCTGTAATAAAGTCAGAGAAGAAGAACTATGAGAGGAAAAAAATTATTCGGGTTCTCCAGATAAACAGAAGCAATAAGGGTGTGTGTGGTGGGGGGCGCACTTGTGTGAGTGCATGCATGTGTGTAGGGGGAGAGAGAGAGAGAGAGAGAGAGAGAGAGAGATGATAGATTAGAATTAGATACATATATATGAAGCTATATGAAAATATAAAGACATATATGTCATCGATGTCTAGAGATTTATTATGTTATTAGCTCATGAGTTCATGCAGGCTGAGGTCCCATGATCTACCATCTGCCAGCTAGAGATCCAAGAAGGCTAGTGAGTGGTGTGACTTGAAGACCAAAGAGTCAAAGGTATAGATTTCAATCCAAGGCCTGAGAACTGGGAGTGCCAAAGGCAGGAGAAGACGACATATCCCGGCAGTCAGGTAAACAGTGAACTCAACCTTCCTCTGCCTTCTTGTTTCGTACAGACGCTCAATAGATTGAAAGATGCTCACCCATAAAGAGGAAGGACATCTGTTTTGCTCACTTGACAAGTTGAAATGCTATTCTCTTCTGCAAATGGTCCACAGACACACCCAGAAAGAATGTCTAACAAATTGACGTGTAAAATGGATCATCACACGATGTTCTCAGGTAAAAAAAAAAAAAAAAAAAAATCTTATCCACAAAGGGTTCTGGAACATATATTTCAAGACAGAGTTACTCACACCTGAGATCAATGGACTTGGATTGTGCACCCCCATTGTCACTCAGTCCTTGCTCACTAGCTGACTTGGCTTCAGAGGGCAGCAGCCAACCTTCAGCTGTAACGTGACTTTCCATCTTCCATTAGTAATTGTCCACAGAGAAAGCAGAGCTGTGAGTTGATAGCAGCCAACATTCACACAGCTGGAGGATTTGGTACTTTTCCTGCTTAGAGGATCTGGTGCTTTTCCAGATCAAGTCCCCCACGAGAAATCAAAATGTCCTCCACTGAAAGCCTTGGAAGACCTTGCATATGATTCTCGTGGCAACCCTTAAGTAAATGAAATGGCATATGTCTCTCTATCCTCCTCCAAAGACCATTTTTAGGGATTCTTCAAGTTGGCGCAAACAGCAGGCAGCCTATAGCAGAACCCTCTTGGGTACATGTAAGCGCATGGACTAGAAACCAGATAATATTTTCATTATTCCTGAAAAAGACAAATTGTCCATGAGACAGAGTAGGAGAAGCCTTACTGGATAAAAACAGAAAATGATTCTAAGATTACATAAGATTGGTAGGCTAGGCATCATAAGAAGACAGAAGGGTATATAGTGGGACTGAACCCTAATCACAAAATAGACAAGAATCAGAAGCCAGGGAGAGAGTAACCGTCTAGAATTCTCCTTGAGGAGAGAGTACACCTCAGGTTCAATTTTAGTGGCAACAAAGTCTGTGCCACATAGAGGCTGAAGCAGAGCCAATGTACTGAAAATACCATTGGCAGCACCAGCCTGAGCACATTTGGCCGCTTTTCTTCTAACTTAAAAATGAGGTGTAGGTGGGCAGAGGTCATGATTCATGGAAATAATCTATGCACTAGCCAGCCTCAGGGAGTATTTATCACTTCTGCTTGTAGTCACTGCCTTTTCTGGAGGGAAGAAGAGTCAGGAAGGAAAATAGAATGGTGATAATAGCTTACTTTGACACCTCAAACAACCTGGCTTCCCCATTAACTTTTCCATTCCATATTACTCCAATTAATCTGAGTGATAGTCTTGGACTCTTTAGTTACCAGTAGAGAGGCCAAGAATTATTCCATGGCAACGGGACCTGATATTTGGTGAACAACTTTTAATCCATATCAATGCTTCTAATGAGAAAGGGCTTGAAATCCAGCAAAGCAATAATACACATATTAGCTTTTGGACTGAACATTGCTGATAGCTTTAGGAAAAATAAAACATACCAATCTCCAGTAATGCAGCTAATGAGCTCCATCAGGGCTGCAAAGCTAGATTTAATAGCCCCAACATGCTGTTGCCAGCAGGTCCCAAACGCCCAGCTACTCCCACTATTCCTTGAATGTCCTCTGATTATGACATGTTTATGGGCATTAGGTGGGTTTCTGTTATTTAAGTTTACTTGATCTCTCAGTACAAATTATTATTCTCCTGCTAAACTGTGCTTATGGCCTGAAAGGGCAGACTGTGGCCATCAGTTTTCAGGGGGGAGATCCTTCTCTAACAAAGAAGCATCTATTCTTTTCTAATTATCACATTGGTGAGTCTTGTCTACATTTGAAGGAAATTAGAATGGGTAGAGGCGCCCATGACTGTTGGAAGCAATATGTAACTCACTGGATAATAACTCTTCTAACATTCTAACATCCAATGAGGTGGAAACTTGCTCTTAAAAAAAAAATCCCTTTAATGAATCTACTATACAAGATCCACTGCTGAAAATTTTTAAAAAAATGTTTTAGTGATATGCTGTTAAGTTCATTTTGATGTGGTAGTTGTGCAGTACTGAGTTTTAACAAGTATATAGAGTTCATAGAATTCTGTAACCATTTCCACAATCAGGAGACAGACTAATTCTCAGACCAAAATTTCTTCAGGGTACTCATTTGATGTCATACTCTCCTTCTACCTCAATTGTACAACTACTGTTGTGTTTTTTTTCCCCCTGATAGTTTTGTCTTTTTTAGGTATCATTTTACAAAACTATGCAACATATAACTTTGAGTTGACATAATGCACTTTAGGTTTGTTTATTTTGTGGTGTATATCAGTTTTTTTGTTTGTTTGTTTTGTTTTGTTTTGCTGAATAGTGTCCTGTTGTATTGATAGGCCATGTACCATAGAATGTTTGGCTAGTCACCCACTGAAAGAAACATGGGTTATTTTCAGTTTGGAAGATTATGAAACATAGCTCCAAACAATCATTTTTATAATGTGAATTCAAATATTTATGTCTCTACAGTGAATAGCTAGAAGTGGAATTATATAGTAAATATGTATTTTCCTTCATAAAAATTATAAAATACTCTAAAGACTTAAAAATTGCATACTACAGTGACGCAGCCACATCATTGTTTATAGCAGCAAATTCACAATTGTTAAACTGTGGAAGCAACCTAGATGCTCTTCAATAGATGCATGGATGAAGAAACTGTGGTACATATACAGAATAAATATTTCATTCCTTTAAAACAGAATAAAATTATGGCATTTGCAAGTAAATGGATGGAGTTGGAGAATATCATGCTAAGCAAAATAAGCCATCTAGAAAAACAGGGGCCGGATGTTTTCTCTTTTTAATAGATGTCTAATCCATGTAGGGGTGGGGCATGGAATGAGTGGAAGAACTTTAGATGGGGCAAAGGGGAGAGGAGAAAAGGCAAAGGAATAGGAAAGACGGTGGAATGAGATGGACATCATTAACTAGTTACACGTATGATTGCACAAATGGTGTCACTCTACTTCATGTGCCACGGAGAAGTGAAAACTTCTGCTCCCTTTGTGTACATTGAATCCAAGAGCTTTCTACTGTCATGTATAATTGATTAGAACTAATAAATTTTAAAAAATAGTTTTCCATTATGGCTGTCTCATTTTATTTTCCCACCTGAAATGTAGGAAAGTACCAGTTGCTTTATATCTTTAACAACATGATACTTTTTCAGTTTTTGCTTGTTTCATTGATTAATTATTTTCTTTTTTGCCTTTTGAATAGGTGTGCAATGGCCTCTCATTGTCTTTGATTTGCAATTCCAAATGACTAAAAAAGAGAGTTTCTTTTCATATGTTTATTTGCCATGTTTCTATTTTTTTTTTGATAGAATGCCTGTGAAAATGATTGCCTGTACCTTTCATTTTTTTTATTATTATTATAGAGTTTTGAGAATTTGTCATATAATGTGTCCTAGTTCAGGTAACTGACTTGGGAGCATTGTTTTCCTACCTGCATCTGGTCTTTTTGTATCATTAACAGTGTCTTTCATAGAGCAAATATTCAAAATTCTGATGTGGCCCAATTTATCAAAATGTAGACATTGTGCTTTTTGGTGTAAGACTTAAGAACTTTTTGCCAAACAATCATGAAATTTTTTTTTTCTAAAATACTCGGTACCATTAGGATATACTTAGTCCATGATACATTTTGACCTAATTATTGTTTAAGGTGTCAGGTACAGATCAACATTTATTCTTTTTAATAAGGATATCTAATCATTCCATCACCATTTGTTGAAAATGCCATCCTTTCTCCACTGAATCGCCTTCATACCTTGGTCAAAAATCAATGATCTGTATTTGTCAGTCAATATCTGAATTTGAAAATCTGGTCCATTAGACTATGCACCTAACTTTTTGAAAATATAACTGATTTGGTTATAAAAACACTAAAATTAAATATTAAGAGAAGACAATATGAGTTTTCTGAATTCTCTTGTAAATTTGTTTTGGCTATTCTAGTTTCTTTTACATTCTATATACATGTTAGAATCATTTTATACTGCTGGTATTTTATCTGTATTGTATTGAATTTATAAATTAATTTTTAGAGTATTGACACCTTAAAAATATTAAATTTTATAATCCATGAATAGTATATCTTTCTATTGGTTTATTATCTTCTTTGATTGTTTTCCTTTGCAATTAAAAATTTAGTATAGAGATCCTGTATATATTTCATTAAGTTTATGCCTAGATGTTTCAGTTGTGGAGAAAACTATTACATATAGTACTACTTCTTAAATTTCAGTTTCTACTTGTTCATTGCCATCAGATAAAAGAATTATTGATTTTTGTGTACTGACCATGTATTTATGACTTTGCTAGACTTATTACTTACTTCTAGGGACTTTTCTGCAGAGCCTTGGACACTTTTTACACAGAAAATAATGTTCTGAGAATAGAGATGGTTTTATTTATTTATTTCCAAATAGATCTCTTTTACTTCATTTTCTTTATTTATTGTACAATCTAGAATTTTCAGTATAATGTTGAATCAGAGTGTCAAGAGATGACACTCAGTATGAGGATAAATTTAATTAAGATGATGGTAGCTTGTTGTGGATATCCTTTATCAGTATGAGGAAGTCCTCTTCTATTTCTAGTTTGTTGAGAGGTTTTATAATTTTAGAAATGTAACTTTTGTTGAAGACCTTTTATTGCATATATTGATATGATTATTTAGTTCTTATTTTTTGATCACTTACACAGTTGATTAGAGTGATTGATTTGTAAATATTAGAACTTTTGCTTTTCACAAGGAACTCTACCTGATAAATTGCTTGATTCAAATTGCTAATATGTTGATGAGGACTTTTGTATTCATGTCATAACAGATATTGGTCATCAGTTTTCTTTTCTGCATGTATTTTTTCTGTTTTTACTCTTAAGGTAATTCTAACCTTGTAAAATGAATTGGGAATTCTTCTCCTTTTTTTAATTTCCTGAAAGAAATTTTGGAGAATTGATATATCTTTTTTAATGTTTGGTAGAATTTGCCAGTGAAATTTCCTGGATCTATAGTTTCTTTGTTGGAATGTTTTCAACTATGAGCCCAATTACATTAAAGTGTATAGGACTATTCAGGTTATCTATGCCTTCTTGTGTGAGTTTTAATATGTTGTGTCTTTGGAGGAATTGATCCATTTTATCTAGGCTGTTGACTCCACAGCCATAGTGTCCTCACTAATAAGGAAATAGTATCCACGATTACCTTAAATGTGAGATTGTTTCATAACCCAAGATATAGTCTATCTATGGGAATGTTCCATATGCACATTAGAAGAATGTATAGTTTGATTTATTTGATTCTATACATATGAGTTTGGTCAACTTGTTTGGCAGTATTATTCTACATACTTGATGACTTTTCTGTCTAGTTGTTTCCTCAGTTATTGAAAGAAGAGTGTTGAAGTCTTCAAGCATAACTAGAGATCTATTTATTCCTTCAGGTCAATCAAATTCTACTTCATATTATTAAAGCGCTACTCTGAGATGTGTGTGCATTTAATATTGTTGTATGTTCTTGGAGAATTGATTCTTTTATCATTAAATATCACCTCCTCTTCCCTTACATAACAAAGTTTGCACTGTATATTTATATAAAAATTTTTAAAATTCAAACTAATAAGCAGTGACAGAAAGTACCTCAGTGATCATCTGGAGATGGGAGAACATTAGGGAGCTACTGCTAAGAGACAGGAAGAAACTTCTGGAGAATATATATATTTTACCATCTTGAACAGGGTGCTGTTGTCATGAGTTTAGGCATATGTTAAATCTAATTCAAATTAAATATTTATTATTTATTAAACTGATTGTAATGAATTATTCTTCAGCAAAGCTGTTTTTAGAACACTATTTAATCAATAGAGCATAGTTCTTCAGGAGTGAAGCCAGATGTAACTCAGAATAAAGGTATCTAAATATTGTTCAGGAAAGAAGGGAAACAAAGAAGGAAGTAAGTACTCAGAAAGTCAGCTAAATAAAAAGAAGAAAAACTAGGACTCATTGAGAGTTTTCTTTCAAATGTGTATAATATAATCCACTGGTATAACTGAAGACAGCAACTTCAGTACAGGAGGACCCTGGGTTCACCATCAGTATAAGTAATGCCAACCTTAATTTTTAACCCACAGCTCCCAAAACTCCTGAAATAAATCCAATGTATTGTATATTGTTACAGAATTAATAAAAGGCATTATCCACTCACCTAAAGCCTAAGTGAATTTCAGCAGAAAGTGGCTAGCATGAAAAGTAGAAGGGAATCTCTCTGCCAGGTTTTCATTCAGGCATGGCTAAGGAGGTGAGTACATAGTGCATAATGGAACCCCAAGAAATGTACACCAACACTCCTGACTCAGCACCCTGGAAACTACAAAGAAGTGACTGTGGCAATTTAGAATCCTTCAGACCCTTCAATCTAGGTGTCAAGATTCACTTGGCCAAAAACAACAACAACAACAACAACAACAAAAAAAACCCTCCAGTATTCTCTGTGTTTATTCACAGGCTGCCTGAGGCAGAAAAGAGGCTACACTTTGGAATTTGGCTTTTTCCAAGTTATAGAGGACATTTGGAAAGGCAATAAGAGACCCAGGGAGCTCTGAGATGTCAAAACAGACAGATGTAGCAGTTGGACAGTTGAGCTGCCTTCCTCCAAATGCAGCTATCTTTCTGGATCTCTAAGCTGGCAACTGAAAAATTACCATCAATCTACCATTTTCACAAATGAAAAGAAAACTCACTCAATAACAAGCTAAAAATTGGTGGTGCTAGAATTTAGAGTTGGTTCTTTCTAGTAACCTTTTTAAGCATCTGTATTTCAGCTCTCTTCTGAGGATCACACTCTGAGTAAGAACACCGGGAGAAAGGAAGTAAAGAGAAGGGCAAGATGGGGAGGGATTTGGGTACATTCTGAAAGAAAGAGTATCTGATCCCATTTCTTGACAACCATTGTCACCTTCTCCTACTCAGGAGGAAAAAATAAACAGAGAAAAATCATCAAATGTATGAAAAGACTTACCATGTCACAAAAGGGGAAGTGTGAACAATGAGATTTTTCTCTGCCAGAATCAACCTTTGATTCCACTGTTGAAAAGGGAGTGCGAGTGCCTGCCTTGGAGTGTAGCCAATAAGACAACTTACTTATTCACATAAAAGAAAATGGTGGAGGCGGAGATCGGGTGGGAAACAGGTGCGAATTTGAATCCCGTCTCCATCATTAACTGACTAATGCTGAACAAAGGATTTACTTTAACTGAATTTCAGTTTTCTTAAATTAAAAAATGGGAATTGTGTACCTCAGCAATCCCGCAAACTCAGGAGACTGAGGTAGGGAGATCACAAGTTCAAGGCAAGCCTGGGCAATTTAGACTCTATGTCAAAATAAAAAAGAATTAAAATTCTGGGGCTGCAGCCTTGGGATAGAGCACCCCTGAGTAAATAGCCATTACCACAAAGAAATTTTAAAAAATAAGAATGACACTGGGTATTATTTATTGTACTATTTTTTTAAATTTAGCTAGCGTAAGCAAAAATGGTCATTTGTTAAAAAGGATTCTAGCAATTTGCAGGATTAACAGAGAAGCAAAACAGAGAATCAAGAAAATGCGTGGGCAAGCAGGACCATTGTAGTCTCAGAGAGGACTTTCACAAAGCAAATAAGTGGCAATGATTTTCAGCAATTTTAAAGCTCAGTTCAAGATTTATTGACCCCCCAAATTAACTCTAAATGGTGTGATTGTTTCATATCCCCACCATGGCTAGGGCATCTTAATTTACCAACTAAATGGACACAGTAAGACGGGGAAAAGTGATTTGCTAAAAAGACATCACAGTTCTATTGACATAAAACAGTGGAATGGATATTTAGTAGGCCAACATAAGTGTCTAGCACACATCCTCAAAAGGTTGTTATGGAAATTAAATAAGAGACTTTCAGTAGAGCACTTAGTAAATGAAAGCTAAATTCAAACAAGGCAGGTAGGAACATCTTACCATCTGGTGCTTAGAGGACTTGGCCATCCTGAACTTTCAGACCAGAAACATGACCAGTCCTGTTTTGTTTTCAATTAATGCACTTCAAAGGAGCTAGAGTCAGTTCAGCCATTTGCTTTAAACCTATCTGAAAAGAATCAACACAATCTCCTTTAGAGCCCTTCCCCTTTTTCCCCCTAACCTTTATTTAGCAAGAAAAACTTTCCCTCTGGCCCTTTCCTTCCCATTGTCTTGTTTTAATGTCCCTTGAAATGAAAAGGAAAAAAAAAAAAAAGATTGGCAAATGACAATTCTAATTGTGGCTGTATCCTTGGAAACCACAGAAAATTGGCTATTTGGGTCTTATTTGTTACAGTGATTTTCATGACAACAGCCAAGGGTATATTTTAACTACTGTTTTTACTCTTATTCAATTAGAAAATAAAAAAATGTTTAAAGTCAAACAGCCCTTAGACTCACTCAGGCTGTTTTTGTTTCTTTATTTGCCTCAGTGGTGAGCATAATAGAAGCAGGAGACAAAGCCAGTGCAGATTCTTCCCTTCCTGGGTCTAGCTGCATGAAGGAGGTCAACATTTTGGTGAGAATAAAGTAATTTAAGGCCAAAAATGTTTTCAAATTTTGCACAGGCAGTTCACAGCCATTGATCTCAGACCTGCCCTGGCCTGAGACTTTCTTTAGAGAGTGTGGATAACTAGAAGCAAAACCACTTCCTCTCAGGATGTAAGTTTGAAGTCAGTAGTATCAAGTTGTTCTAGGCAGGAAATATGAAACTGTCACCAAAAACTGAGACCCCAACTCTAAATCTAAGATTGCAACATAGCTTGGATTTCAGGAATGATGATCCCACATCCTCTCTACTCACACTTATGCTATAGCACAAAGGAAAGGGACAAATGGCCACCCACTCTCATTAAATTTTCTTCACATTTCCATCTGCTTAGGGGAAAAACTGAGTCTGACTCTACTACTCTGGGAAAAAGGAGGGGAAGACAGTTATTTTCTTACTGAGGCCATACATCATTGTTGCTTTGCAGCTAGAATCTCAACATAAATTCAAGGCAGGGTCCTCCACCCAAAAAAATGCAGTTAATATCCTGTTCAGCAACATCTAGTGTCTGAAGGGTGAACAAATGGTCTAAATCTAACCTGTCCAATGCTCTAGCCTGTGAATCTGAATCTCCAGGATAGGATGTAAAGGCACAGAAGGTCCTTCAGTGATTAGTCATCTACACTGCCCTATGTGGGTGAAAGTCAGATGGCAAGGCAGTGATTGTCTTAGATCAGCAGAACTCAGCAGGTCATGAATTCTGGAACCAAGGAAGTCCCTATAGTGCTTCCATTAGTGATGATATCTCTCCAGGGGCAAATGGTCCAACACGGCCTTGTAAACAGAACATTCCTATTCAGGGGTGGTGGTGGAGCTTTGTCTCCATTACATCCTTCCCATGTCTACTTCATCAGCCTTCTCACAGATTCTAAAAAGAGACAGAATATAGAGTATGGAAGCCAATGCAGGAAACATCTAACTATTTTCATAAGCTTTATTTTATTATCTGTGTGTTCAAGGATTAAAAAGATTTTGTCATATAGGAATTCTGGAGTGAATAAATTTTTTCTACTGACTCCTAACCTTTTCTATAAATTCCCTTTTCTACCAAAGGGATGAGAAGAAATGCCCCTTCATCAAATATAAGAAAACCAGAGAGAATCCAACATCACTACTGGACATTCTTGGAGTTGTTGGTAAAAGATGTTGAATTTGAAATCCACCGCTTGGTTTTCAGTGGGGCTGTTGTATACCAGGATGGCATGACCATGTAACAATGCTTAACTGTCCAAGAAAAATTGAACATAGCTCAAATGCTGATCACAGTGGTGGTTCCCTGGAATACATGCCTAGGTATTGGAATATATGGCTATTGGTAGCTAATAAGGGAGTTCTACATGACAGGAAATAATGCAAAGCTCACTAAGATTCTGCTTGAACTTTTTTACCTCAAACATTTTATGCCTAGCAGAGACAATACCTCAGCCTTCATGATAGACCCCTTTATATTTGCGTTACCTCCTAGATTCAGGCCCTTTTGAACAAAGAAAAACCAGACAACCTTGAGGAATGCCTCAGAAGTATTATCACAGATACTTACCATGAATATTTCTCCTTGTCTTTCCCAAATGGACTTGGGGTCATTTATCAGGCTAAGTAGGCACTGGACAAATAGATTCATCCAGACATTGCAAAGTTATTAAAAGTTAAATTTAAATGAAAGCTTATCCCTTGGGACCTAGAATGTCTTCATGATGTATAGAAAATAATGAGAGTTTTATAGAGGTCAAGTATTTTTAAATAGATGGTGTCTTGAGTCTCTCTCATAGTGTCCCAGTTGGTTCTTAAACATATATCATGTATATTTCCTCAGTTCACAAGTATATTTTAGGCCAGCTATCCTCAGCAACGAGCACAATCACAACTGCAACCTATCCCACAGAGCAAGTTTTATTTTGGCTGAAAAAGGTTCTAGAACTCCGTTTCTGTACCCAAACACTGAACCAAAATATAATGTCATCCCTGTGGAAATCTCAGAGTTAGGTTCCACTCTTCTGGACTCAAGGGTTGCAGCATGTCCACTCTTCTCACATAGCCATTTAACTCAGCGGTTAAGCTGGTAGAGAAGATGGAAAAGTCCTCAAGAACATGACAATTTATGGTCATATGTTTCAGATAATGATTTCATTTGCAGGAGGTTTGCTAGATTTTATCTGTTTACTAGAGGAAATTAAGAATTGGCAGAAAGTGATGATTGTTCATCTTATCAAGAAGTTTTCCTTACCCCACCCCCACAAAGAGACACTAAAACCCATTGCTTTCACCTCAAGAAACAGCCATACAACTTTACCATGTAGACTTACCCCATCTCAGTGCTTCTGTTTGTGTTTTAGAATTTGGTGTTCAATGACCTTGATCTGACCATCCCCAAATGCATCATACTGGTTCATTATGTTAGTAAGACTAAGAGCTCAAAAGCAGCAAATACATCAAGATATAAATCCCTTACAAAAACAGACTGCTTTCAAATTCTGGGGATCCAGTAATCTGGAACATGTTGGCATATCCTTTCCTAAATGAAAGACAGATTCCTGGATCTTATACTCTCTCCCTAAGAAAGATGCAAAGTGGCCTTTGGGGAGTTTTACAGGCAAATTATACCATATTTGCTTGTGTTTTTCCAATCTATTTATCAGGTTATTAAAAATGTTTTCAGCTTCAAGTGAGTTCAAGAACAAGAGGAAGTTACCCAGCTGGTCCAGGTTGCAGTGCCAGCAGTTCTGTCATTTGGCTCTCACAACCCAGCTGATTCCGTGATGCTTAAAATCTGTGGTGGATGAGTATGCTGCCTGGAGCCTGTGACAACCCTGATGGGAAAAATCACAGTTCTTAGGATTTATGGATAAGAGCCTGTGCATTCTTTGCAAAGTAAATATCATTTTGGAAAATGCTCTTGCCTCACCCTATATCCTGGTTGTTGTTTATCTATGTGCCCATTCAAACTGAGTTAGAAATCATGGATTGGAATTACCCAGGAACACCACACCATAAAGTCAGATGCACACAGCAGCACACCTTTATCAAATGGAATAAGTGTATATGGGACTGGGCCCAAGCGGCTCCTAGAGCAGAAGAAAGTTGCATGAGCAGATGGCTCATGAACACAGCATGTTTTCTCTTGGCGCACCACCATCCCACTATCAACCCACACTTTTGATCTCATGGGGAGTCCCTTATGACTAGAGCAACAATAATTTATCATACAAGCAGAGACTTTTTGAGCTAGAAATTAGGCTAGGATAATAGGCCTAAAATGGTACTGTCCCAGCCAAATCAGTGTGCATTGTCACTCTACCAACAATTCAATGGGTTTTTAACTGGGAGTGATCATTTTCTACTCCCCCCAAAACATGTGGCAGTGTCCAGAGGCATTTTTTGTTGTTACAAGTGGGGGGAGGTATGCTATCAACATCTAGAGGGTAAAGGTCTAGGTCTCTGACAAACATCCTAATTGCACAGAAAAATTCCCCTACAACATAAAATTATCCAACATAACACATCAATAGTGCTGAGATTGTTATACTTTTTTTCATAATAACTTAAGGGGGGAAATCAATTCATGGAAAATTCTGAATGTTATCCTTACAACATATGAAAGTGGATAGCTGTCACATCAGCTGCAGCAATGGACTGAATGCAAAAGAGTTTAGCATTGGGAACTTTTCCTAGTAGACCTAAGTTTAACTGTTACAACTCATTTTCCAATTGGATTGGAGGAAAGATTTGCTCAAGTAATGATCCCTATATATCTATGACCCCATGGTCATGTCCTTGCAAGGAGCAACGTTGGAAGATGACTGATGAGATTTGGGGAAAATGAATATAGATGTATTGCTTGTAAATTGGCCTCAAGAACTCATTGATGAAGAGAGTCTTAATTAACAAGAAGGTCACTCTGAGTCTTTCCATTTCCCTCCTCTCTCAAGTTTCCCACTGACCATATAAAAATTCTGCCATAGTAGCAGAGATAGCAACTATACATATACTGGAAAAAATTTAAGTAAAAAAGGTTGTCCTTTGCCAATGCTCATCTGCCTACCACTCTTTTTGGATACACTGACCACACCAAGCTGGTAAGCTAAGTATAGATCAGTCCAGTGGTAATAACATTGGATTTCTTCAATTATGGAAGGAAAAGTCATTTGTCCTTATTCTAAATGACACATATTAGAGTCAAATTCTCTTTTCTGCTAAACATGCTTATGCAAGGACAATTCAAAAATCTAGAACATTATTCTGATATCATACAAAATGATACTTCCAATAAAAATAACTTATTTTTAAATGAAATTTTAAAGACTGATGCCCATAGGATTTTTTTCTTCAATATACCCCAGCTTCCAGAAATAACCTGCCTCACAGAATGCTGAAGTAGAATATGAAAAAGTCTATTTCAATGCCAGTTGAGTAACAGTACTTTGCAAATTTGAAGTATTGCTCCAGAGGAAATGGTTTCTATTCAAAGCTAAAGATAAACATATAGTGATTTTTTTTCATAAAGCCAGAATAAACAATAAATGAATAACAGAGTTGAAGAAGAACTGGCAATTCAAAATATTATATCCAATATTATGTTATAATATCTTTTCAAAGCCAGCTAACCACTTAATCATATAATATTTGACTGTTTCTTATCATATTTACCATATATAATATTATATGCCACACTATTCTTTAAGTGGCTTTCTATTGGGCACTATATCTTACTTTTCTTTGTCTTCCCAGTACTTAAAAGTATGTGAGAGGTACTCAGTACATATGTATTTAATAAATGCATCAACACATAAATAAATAAGTCAATCATTAATAAATAAAACAAAACCGATACTTCTAATTTTTACATGGCCTCATAGGAAATTTGCATTTATTTTGGAATGTTATTATTTGAGCCAGGCATGACTTAATGCTAGGAGCATTATGAAGTAAAGTATATAGTTACTTGCTTTTAATGATTTTAATATCTACTTTTGGAGTAACAAAAGAAAAATGGAATTGCATTGTTGATGTTTTAATCATATCACCTTCCACTGTTATTTGCTGTTGGATAAAAATCTAAAATATTTTAATAAGTCAGAATGCTAATGATTGTACAATTCATGATTGTAAGACAATTAGAATGTAATTAACAGCACTTGGAGTTACACCGTTTTATCTGTTTATCGTCTCTTCATCCATCCCTTGGGCTGTCCATCCATCAATCTATCATCTGTCTAGCTTAAGTAACAACCAGCACAAAAAAATAGTAATCACATAATATCACTTCCCAAAACAATCTGTAAGACCAGAGGCACTGTTGCCTTCCTCCATGGCCTCTCTGCCTTTAAAAATATCACTTTGCCACTTCAGTCTAACATGGCTGGCAAACCAAAATAGAGAAATTGTGTTCTGCCTTGTCTTTGGCTGAGCAAGGCTTCAAATTTTTAAAAATGCAAGACTTACACATTCCTGTGCTCCAAAATTGTTTTAACAAGATGATTTGAACATGTATTTGAACTAAGATCACTTTTTAAATGGAAGTGAAAGCACAGAATTTTTTTCAGTGATTATAGTGATTGATAGAAGAGGTATTGGACATAGAGGTGCCAAGAAAGCCAAGAGTCAATATGCAGTAACTTAGCGAATATTTCATGTAAAATTAATCTCTCCAAAACTTAATCGGTTTAAAAATACAACTCTTTATTTCACTAATCCTTTTATGGTTCAGAATTTGGGCTGAGTTCATCTGGGTGATTTCCCTGAACCTTATTGGATGCAATCATGAAATCGCAATCCATGGCCATGCTTACTATTTACTAGCTAACCTAGGATGCCCTCAGTAGTATGCCTTTGGAAGTCCTTCAGCTGAATATCCCATCCTTGTTCACAAGGAAACTGGAAAGAGTTCCAAGAAAGGTATCACAAGCCTAATCTCTAGGCCCTCTTAAGGCCCAGGCTTGAAACAGTCACAACATTATTTTATGGTATTGCATTGATCAAAACAAGTCACATAATCAGACTCAGAAAAAGAGATAGATTCCACCTCTTGATGGGAGCAACTGAAAAGTCTTATTGCAAAGGTCATGGTTGCAGGCACGGGTTAAGGACTATGGTTGTTAGTGCAATCTACTGCTCCAGTGTGCAGAGGAAGAGCCAACTGATTTATAGAGCATGACTGCCATTCAATGACTAGCAATAGAGAAGGAGTTCCATATGCTTCTATTTAAATAGGAATGATGATTAATACTTAACACTTTAGATTACCATGAAGATAAAGTGAGTTCATTCATGACAAAGTACTTTTATATATATATATATATATATATATATATATATATATATATATATATATATATTATTAATACCTAATATATAGAAGTTCAAATATTACCATAAGCAGTAAAGTGCAATAGTGGACATTTTGACCCTGGACTCAGACTATCTTGGTTAGAATATTGTGCCTGCCATTGGGTCAGTCTCTTCTATAATTTCTAAGGTTTATTTTCATCATCTGTAAGTAATAAGCATTAGTACTTTTATTGTTATTATTAGTATAATCAGTGAGACACTCTCCATAAATTTGGGAACAAAGAAAGAGACATGGTATAATATTTTAAACTTGAGAATGACTTTATTATAAACCAGTGACATTATGCAGACTTAGGTAAGTCACTTAAACTTTCTGTTTCCTCATGTGCTCAAAGTTTCAACTTGGCTACTCATCAAAAGATACTAAGAAATTAACACCTGGTAGTTACAGATGTTGAGTACTGAGAACTTCCTCTTTTAGCTAAATCTAGGTCTGAGGAACACTATTCACAGGAATGAAGCTTACCCTAGGATGACTTTTTCCCACCAGATTAAGACACACAAGTCCTGAAAGGTGCTCATGTTGATGGCAGAGCTTTACTCTTGATGGACCCTTATGATTTTAGTAAAGGCATTGAATTAAAGTGTGAGAGCCCAAGATTAAGAGTTGGGTAGAGCTAGATTCAAATACTGAATCTACCATTTATTTAGTTCAGTGTGATTTCTGTTACTTACTAACACCTCCAAGGTCCTTGGTTTCCTCATTTGAAAAAATGAATATATAAGCTACTTCAGAGGTTTGCTATACCACACCTCACACATCACCATTGCCATGGCTGAAGCTTGTCCCATTAGAAACAAAGGGAACCTGAGGTCTGGGTAGAGATACCAGAATATTCCAAGGACAGACTTGTGTTATTAAAGACAAAGGGAGACCCCCATCTCCTGCTTTTCCTCCATGCATCAAGCTGTCTGGACTTCACCCAGAAAAATGTACAGTATAGTTGAGTAAGGATGAAGTATCAGTCCTGCTGGAGGAAGACAGGGGATGGAATGAAGATTACTTAGGCTCCTACTGTGGGCCAGGAAATGTGAAGTGCTTTGACATCCAGAATCCCATGTCACTTTCACAGATGTTCTTCCAAATAAGAATTATTAACGTATATTATTTATTATCAAACCAACACTTTCCGAATTCAAATAAATTATACACAGTCATGTACATAGCTAATTGCTGACACCACTAATATTGCAAACATAGGCTGCTTGGTTTCAAATTCAAGGTTTTTGCAACTGAAACGCATATTTGCAATTTTAATTAATTGATTGATCCATTCATTTAATAATTCTGAAATGAAGGTCATGTGATATAGGAAAATTTATGTTTATTTTGGATAGAATTGAATTTTTGTCTCATTTCACTTATGTACATGCATGTACACATCTATCTTTTTCCTAATTCAGTTAGTCAATATATATTTATTAAATCACTATTATTTGCCCCAGATTTTGTTGGGGCAACTTGCTAACCATTTAAACTCAACCAAATACTTAGCTTGTCTTACTCTGTGAAAAGAGTAGGGTAATCCCCATTTAAGTGAATGGAGCTAATGTATCAAAGATTTGGTATAGTTCAACGTACACAGGAGGCATTTGGAAAATTGTTGTTTTGTAGAGGCTGTTAGCATGGTTTCCATTTGTCAAGCAAGGAACTGCAGACATGTCCCTTGCTAGCATGTAGCCTTGCTGCTGGCTTCATTATGGAGGGAAACTAGCATAATCAGTTGTTGAGGGCCACAACCAAGTCAAGATGGCACCTGGCACTTTGCCAGGAGGAGTGTTTTGTGAGCTAATGCCACCAAGCCATTAATATGGTGGAAATTCCTTATTGTCTGGTTGCTGTATCTAGATGACGTTAATTGAAACAAGCTGTGTATAATCAGTTAGGTATATATACCTCTGCTGTCCCGTAATAAAGCGGCTCCCGCTGTTTCAATCTTCACAAGTTGTTTGTCACCTCCCAGTTATTTTGCCCAGCCAGACTGCGGCAATCAGTCTCTTTTAGGGTCAAGTTAGACCCTGAATTGGAAAGTGTTTCAGTTATATTTGTGTTGCTGAGACCAAATTACCCGACAAGAACAACTTAGAGGGAACACTGATTTAGGGCCCATGTTTTCAGAGGTCTCAGTCCGTAGACTGCTGACTCCATTGCTCTGAGCCCAATGAGAGGCAGCACAGCAAGAGGCAAGTGTTCACAGGAAAGTTGCTCAGCTCATATGGGATCAGATAGCAGAGATAGAGAGAAGGAGGGCAGAAGGGGTCACAGGGAAGATGCTCCCTTCCAGAGCATGCCCTTGGTGACCCACCTCCTCTAACCATGGTGCACCTATCTACAGTCACCACCCAGTCAGTTAAGTCAAACTAGAATGGACTGGATAGGCTATAGCTCTCTCAGTCCAGTCAATCATTTTACATCTGAACATTTCCGCATTGACACAGGAGCTTTTGAGGGATGCTTCATATCTAAACCATAACAGAAGGATAGGGTAGATAAAAAAAGAAATGAGACCAGGGACTTCTGTTTTTACTGAGACTAAAGAAGGTTCAAAGGTTGAAAGCAGAGCCAAGCTTATTACATGTATAGGGTCAAACACATTCCTTCAGGCTGCCCTCTGAATGTCCATTATTTACTTATTCTGTCATTCAGTGATACTTCCCTAATTAGTAGTTTTGATTACTTAGAACTCATTAACATTTTTTTTCTTTTTACCCTCTTTTATCCCAATGAACTGTTCTGCCAACCATACAGTCTAGCATCATCTAAGCCATTTTCATCCCTATATAACCCCTCCCCCATTCCCCAAAGCCAGCTGTTTGGTCAACTCATGAATACCACCTCTGTGTCATCCTACACTTCCAGCCTCCCCTCTCCACCTGAATTGCTGGGACCCAATCTAGACTCTCAGGCCCTCTGCATAGATTCTGTAGCACCTACTTATAGTCTTTATGTTGCCAGCAAATTCCTTCACTCCCAGATGATCCATAATGCAACATTTATTTCCTTTTAAAAAGAAATAAATTCATTTCTAAATCCTCCATCATCTCCTGTTGTCCTGGCAAACTTCCCATAATGTTCATCAAAATTACCCAAGTGATAGGGAAGAATTTGGGTCAGCATTTCTCAGTCTAGAGCTTAAATTGATTTCCTAATATTTCCAACAATATTTTGGCATTTCATCCACACTGCAACAGTAGCTCACAAAAGTTTGTATTTTTCTCCAAAACATTATTTTTCATTTGGAAATAGTGTTTTCAATTATTCACCATGAAGTAAAATTACTTCTTTGAGAGAATGTGACTGGTAGATACTACAGTTTTCCAGATTCTCTGACATGTTACTTTTGTCCCAATTTGAGAGGAACACACCCATGGACAACTCTTCAAACTTTTACCATGATGGGAAGACCCTGGGAAGCAGATCCTGTTCTCTATCATTATGAAATCACCTCAAAACAGTCATTTGTTCCTTTTCCTTCATCCATGGTCCATGAACATGTCAGGAGCTTTCCTAAACCAAGTCTCTGTTCAAACTATATCCTCAATCTGAAATACCCATGGTCTTTAGAAATGAGTCCTCTATTTGTCCTTCAAGGAGGAGTTGCAATGCCAGCACCTCTGTTAAAAGCAACAGCATTTTCCTAATTTAGAGAGGCAATGTATTTCACTTAGTCTTCTTGCCTTCCTAGTCTTCTGCATAGAGTAGGTATCAATTGAATTTTTATTGATGTAAATCATTGCCATAAATGTTGACATTAATGTCAACCACTGATGTTATCATATAATAAATTTAAAATATAACACTTTTTCTCTCCCATGTTCTTTTTCAGCAGCATAGAAAACCAGGCACCAGTAATAGTATTATGAGTTCATTAACTTTGCAGATGAAGAAATTAAGGCTAAGTGCAGTCAATTTCTTATGCAAGATCACACAGAAATAATGAAAGCTTTTTCATCCTCACAGGGAGAAGTCAGGTGCAGAGCACTGGATAGAGTAAGTGAAACACTGGAAACTGGACATACCACTGCAGAAACAATGATTGACAGTCATGTGAACATAGGGTGGCCAAGGATTATGGGTTAGAAACACAGTGTTAAACTCTATGTCTAACTTGCAAGTCTGTAACAATTCTCTTCCCATCTACTAAAGCCCAAATAAGTTATTTATACCTTTTCTCTGTATCTGTTTCAATGTTATAAAATAGAAACAGCAATATCCACACTCTGTGCAACACATATGAATTACAAAGATAAATAATGGGATTAAAGTTGAAGAAAGACATGGAGAAATGGCAATGGTTAATTTATCTGGAGGAAAGTATGTTTCATAAGAGTAAAAACAATGCCTGCTTTTGGTGGCTTCTCAATCTAACTACCCCAAATCCTAAAGCAATTTTGGGCATGTGTCTTTTCTTTGACACTTTTCTCCCTTTCTCAAACTCTCACTCTAATAAGAAATATTTCCAAACTAAACGAAGAAGCTGGAATCTTTCTTTAATTTTCATCTAACAGTTTTGCCATCGGGTTATCAGTGTCATACCTGTGTCTGAGCTACCCTGCTGTTGTGAGTGGAATGTTTGTGTCCCTCCAAAATGCATGTTTCTAACCCCCAGTGCAATGCTATTTACAGAGGGGAACTTGGAGAGCTTATTAAATTTTGATGATTTCACAAAGGTATGTTACTAATGGTGGGATTCAAATCCCTATTTAAGGGGGAAAAAAAAGTCTAGAGAGCTTATTCTCTTTCTCTTAACCACGTGAGGATACAGAAAGAATGCAATAGTTTGCAACCAGAACAAAATCTTTCACCAGCAGCCAAATCCATTAACACCTTAATTGATACTTCCTAGCCTCTAGAATTATTTGAAATAATTTTCTATAAGGCCATACAGTCTACAAAACAGTCATACATCACTGAAGAATGGGCATACAGCTAAAAAAAATGCATCATTAGGTGATTTCATCATTATGTGAACAACATCAACTGTACCTACACAAACATAGTGTTATAGCCCACTACATACCTAGAATTACAAGGAATAACCACTGTCATACACGCAATTCATCACTGACCCAAATGGCACTATATACTGCATGAATGCATTACATTACAGCAGATCAAACAAAAGAAGACACTGATCTAAACCTCAGACAACCAGTTCATTTTGCCATGCTATATTTTTTTTCTACTTTGGAGACCATAGAATTGACTCCTAATGTCATCCATAAGCATTGGATGACCACACAAAGAACACCTCCAGAATGTGGGCCTACATGCCCAGGTTTTCCCCTGTAGTCCCCCATCTCTGAGTTTTCCCTAAGAGACAAAACAACAGTATTTAAAATGCACTTAGAATAAAATTAATATCAGTCTTTCGCTAAACAAATTAAACAAAAATGTCCAATTTCTATATGGCCTGCTCATTCTATTCTTTTTTTTTTCCTGTTCTATTCCTTTGAAAGAACACTAAAGTTTATTCAATCTGTTGGAAAGGATTAAGTCCAAAGTCAATAGAGATCTTTTATTGCATCATTGAAATATCAAATTGACTCCAGGACATGTTTCTGTGACTAGACAACTCTTAGATCTTATTCATCAGCCTGCTGAACAGTTCCTTTTTCAGAAACATAAAGACCATCCAAAAATTTTCTGATATCCTTGTTTTTTCACTGTTGTGGCTTGCTGAATTAAAGCAGCTGAATTTGAAACAAGTTCAATATCATTTCCTTGAAGGATTAATTCATCTTTCTGAGCTTGAGACACTGAACAAGCAACACCTGTCCTCATCTGAACCCTGCAGATACATTTTTCACCCCCCAAAATTTGGATTTCAACAAGAGACTCATTCTCCTGAATAACAACGTTGATGGGGAAGTGAGCATACACAGACCTCATCTTGTAATGGAAGTCCAGTTTAACACCCTTGATCATGTTCTGTGCATGACTACAGATGGTGCGAACAGTGCCAGTTCCTTTCTAGTTCCCCACCATTTGTCAACCCATAGCCTTTTCTTTTTCTTTCCAAGGAGGCTGAGTTCCACATTGATATGATTGAAATCCCTTTGTTTCTATTTTATAACATTGAAACAGATATAGAGAAAAGGTGTACATAACTTATTTGGGCTTTAGTATATTCATCTTGGGCCCTTCACAATAACTGTACATCCCTTCAGAGTAGTATCAACATGTTCTGGAATGTCGACAGTCTGAGTGCTGAGAATGGTCTTCATTCTCGCAGTAGATGTGACAAAGCATGCTCATTCTATTCTTATGGATAGATCTAAGGATCAAGTCAACATTTAATCAAAGATTGCTGAATGAGCAAAGACTCATAACTAGAGGGATGAGATGATTCAGAAAGAACTATAAGTTATCCCAATATGTCCATCTTACAGCAGAGGTTGTCTGAGAGTATTCCTAGTTTAACAATTAAGGATTAAGAGATACAAAAAATTGTGCTGTATATGTGTATTAAGGATTGTAATGCATTCCACTGTTGTTGTATATTTAAAAAATAAATTAATTAATTAAGAAAAAACAATTAAGGTTTAAATAGGCAATATGCTCCAATCCACATGGCCAAGGTAATGCATTCCTCTCTGGATTCAGACGATAATTTCAGTAATTATTAATTTAAGAAAGCACACCAGGATTTCATAAGAAATAATCTCAAGTCCACTGTGATTAACTTGAAAGAATTACCTATCTTTAAATAGTGGTACTCTATCTAGAGTTATTTATTCATTCAGCAAATGTTTATTGAGTACATGCTACATGCCATCAATTTTTGGTTATACAAAGCTCAATGAGAATGGAATAAAAAGGAATGATAAAAAAGTAATTAAAGTGAGATATTATGTTATTAAAAAAAATAACAAGCTATGCTAAAGTATTAAATACACAGATTTTGGAAAATAAATGAATTTATTTCTGCTCATGTTATGGGAAAGAAACATAGAGGTAAAATTTTTATCCTACTTGAAAGATGATATCAATTTTCCTCCCTCTTTGGCTACAGACATACAGTGGAACCCAGATACGTTATTTATGCGTTTTCTCCCTGTGTATTCACAAATATTAGCCAATGTTATTATGCAGTTTTCTAAAGCTCTCTTCCAAATTATGACTTGGAGACCTATATGGTTTCCATGATGAAACTTCAATATCACAGGTTCTTTGTATTCATGCATGCAGAGAAGACATTCCAGTTCTGCGCTCCTATAGACCAGAAGTGACTTATTACTGTCATTGTGTTCTGTAGGTGAAGATGTATCACCTGTTTTACCTAGATGCATAGGATTGAGAAAAGGTAAGGGAGCATATGACTTATCTCTGCCATGGATATAAGGGGAGTAAGTAGGGAGCTAAGTGAGAAGTAGAGGAAAGAACAGTCTACACAGAGAAAAATAAACTTCCTGTGCAAAGTCATTTGAGATCAGAAATCTGTTGGCTCAATTACAAACTGGAAGACCACTGTGCCTAGAATACAGTGAATGAGGAAGAGAAAAGCTCCCTGCAAGGATGCAGAACTATGAAAGGACAAAAGGCAGACCAGACATGAGTGCACCAAAGCAATAAGGTAGGAATTTACGTATAATGCAAAGGAAAGCTTTAAGGATATTGTTAATAGAATAATTATATTACATGTTATAATTTTTTATGAAGGATCAATGTTATTACTTTAAGAGAATGGATCAAAGAAGAGAAGAATGGCCATTTGGTCAGCTGTGCCAGGTGAGAAATGATGATAGTCACTGGTGAATTGGAGGGAACTCTCTTGGACAAGATGAATGTTGTCACTTACTGAAATGACTGCATATTTGATAAAATAGGTTTCAAGAGGAATTCAAAATTGTATATCTCAAGTCTCAAAGTCGTTTAAAATATTCAAATGGAGATGCAATGGAAATTGAAGTACATAAGTCTCAAACTGAGAGGATCCATCCAAGCTTAATGTGTATGTTTGGGAATTGATAACAATCAGAGGAATTGTCATCCAGGGAATGAATCAAATCCCCTGGAAAGAGAGAATTCAGAAAGCCCTGAGACTTCATAGTTGGTAGAGAAGTAGTGAGGCTCAAATGAGTTTAACATGTTATCCCAATTAAAGGAAGTGTCTCAACCAAGTTGTGGTCCACTGTATTAAATATGGCTTAAATTTCAACTAAGATAAAAATCAAGAAATGGTCTTTGGGGTTTGAAATCAGAGTTCAAAATGACTTTCAGTTGAGCCATGACAGAAGCAAACAATTTGGAATAATATGACCAACATATTGGGTATCAGAGAATCAGGTGTTGTTACTTGTTCTTTCTAGATATTTGTGTAGGAAGAAGAGCAGAAAAATGGTGGGTCTAGAGTCAAAAAGAATTTTATTTATAACTCACTTGTGTCACCCCTCTCATATAGGCTTGAAAAATACTAAGCAAGACAAATAAGAATGGAATTTATCATTTGGGGCTGTTTGAGGAACTTTTCTAAGACACTGAGGCAGTTAGTCATTCTGAGTTGAATTTTCCAGTTTCTCCTACAGATCATTTGTCAAAATTTTAGCCTTTCTCTACTCCCAGATCTTTCTTTCCTCATTCAAGTGTCTTGGACATGCCTTCAGACTCTGTACCCCTTTCACACCTTTCCCAAGACAGTTGGCCTCTTCATCAGGTTCTATCAGCTTTGATGGCAGTTTGAACTCCTTGAAAAAGATTAGGCCATAAAGCCCTGCTACGTATTGGGCTCTCAGCCAGACCACAGCTCTCTGGGACAGGGTCCTTCTGCTACTTCTTTTCCTGGTCATAAGAGAGAAGACAGATGACAGTGCTGATGTGACTAAAGCTCAATTGAAATATTAATTACTGAACTCCACTAGAGCTTCACCCAACCTCAATTACCTTCTCATGAGCTAGTCTCAAGGGCCGTTTTCTGCTCACTTATGACTAAATCATATGCTACATCTCTGTTAGTCCTTATCATTTCCAATCTCATTTAAAACCTTTCTATGGCTCTTACAACCGAGGTCTTTGACTCAACTTCCCTAACAAATTTGAAAGTTATCAGAGACACCAGATGGACCTAAGTATCCTACCATAGCCCATAATATACCCTATCTTGTTTGGGTTTTTGTTTTGTTTTGGTACTAAGGATTGAACCCTGAGTCACATTCCCATATTTTCAGCTTTTTAAAATTTTATTTATTTATTTATTTATAATTTTAAGACAGGGTCTCACTAAGCTGCTAGGGGTCTTACAAATTTGCTAAGGCTGGCCTTGAACTTGTTGTCCTCTCATGTCACTGTGATTATAGGAGTACACTAGACCCAACTCCTACCTTGTTTCTTCTTTTTTTATTTTCTTGGTACCAGTGATTGAACCCAGGGAGGCCTAACCACTGAGTCATATTCCCAGCCCTTTTTAAAAAAAAAATTTATTATGAGACAGGGTCTCGCTAAGTTGCTTAGGGCCTGGCCGAATTGCTGAGACTGGCTGTCAACTTGCGATTCTCCTGGCTCAGCCTCCCAAGCCACTGGGATTACAAGAGTGCTGCACCACACCTGGTCTCTTACCTTGTTTATTTACATTGCTGTTGAGTCAGCTGAACCATATTTGAGGAGAAAGTGCTTATGAATATGAATATCCCTCTGACATTTCTATCCCTTCCACGTATGACTTTCTATAGCATAAAACTGTCTTGTCTCAAGGTTTTGGTTTTGTTATTTCCTGCCTATGGCCAGAAGATTAAAAAAATAGTTTCAAAATCAAATTTTGCCTTATTGCTGGAAAAGTATGATAACTTTACCTAATAATTTCTTTGTATTCATAGGATTTTGATCTTGGTAAAGATGAAGTTAAATGAATAATAAAGATACAATTGAAGCTCCATGTAGGTAGATCTGAGGCAAATTCTATAGGTGCAGCATAAAAAGAATGCACCAAATGCAGTCATACCTAATTGTCATTATCTCTTTAGCAAGACTATTATATCCCATCTCCTTTGCACAGGCTCTTGATTCCTTGCTCCTAACTGTCCATAGTTTGCTTTTCTCAATAACTATATTAAATTAGATAAATTAAAGTCTAACCAAAACTAATTTTGCATAATATCCCAGTCCATTTGTGCTGTCTCTAAAAACCTCTAAGCTATTTCTCTAGGCAGTAGGGTAGATAATTATTTACCCTCCCAGCAGCCTCTAAGGCACTTCTGATCCTATGTTTAGAACACAGAATGATTCCATTTGATTAAGAGAAAAAAATGCCCACAGCTTTCCTAAGATAACATGAAAATTCCATCTATCCAAGGGGACTATGTAATTTACTCTCTGCAGATTCCTTCGGATCCTGAAATAATGTGTAGTGATGCATAGGCACATGGTCATTATGCCCCAGATTTCCTCATTTAGGAAATCAATTCTTAAACGTTGGGGATATGCAAATTCAATTATTCCTGAACTGCAGAATGATAATCATGCACTGAAAATTGTATTAGCATATCCATGTAGAGCAGGCTTCTCTTTCCCCAGGGTTTTCTGCCACCTGTTGAATTAATTTGACCTTATCTCTAGATATCTATCAGGTTCCACAAATGACAGGGGCAGAGTAACTTAACCTGTTGTCAGAAGAAACAGCAAAGTAACAAGAGAGAGTCACATCTCAGCAGAATCCTATAGAAAAGAGGTAAAAACTGGAACAAATGCTTAGTCAACCAGTCACCAGATATCCCTGAACAACACACCTTGGCAAACAAGGACTATTGAAATCTAATTAAGAAGTTTCTTTTCAGGTCCACTGGGGATCTACACAACGACACAAGAACAGTGCTTAACTGGCATGGTGCTTGGTAAGCAAGCACTTGGGAATTAAATTCTTTCTTATTGTTCTTTTGAAATATTTCTGAACCACCATGAAATTCTGTTGTCACGATTCAAAAAAAAATGAAGAAATAAATTTAATTCTCGATTTGATTTTAAGGTATCCACAGAGAATAGTATCTTTCATTGTAGTTATCATTCCTCACAGGCTCAGAATTCCACAGTGTCTTGGTATAGTTGTTATATGAGTATGTGTGTATGTACGTGCACGCACGTGTGCACACACACACAGCAGAAAGAAAGGATATGTTGGAGCATAAGTTATTGTATGTATGATAACAGATATATAAATAGTAACATAGAATATACATATATTTTTATTTATTACTCTATTAATATATTACTCTAGGATACCTATCACATAACATCTCCTGCCCCAAGGAGTTATCACATGGTGCACTTGTCAGATCTATTTCAATTCATTGCAGCAATAAAATCTAATTACCTAAGCTTTACTTCTAAATAAGGTATTTATTTATCTGCACCCTCTTTCCAAGCTCCTCTATTTCAGACCTAAATAGCAACAACTGAATTCAAACTGCTGCATGATCATAGGAACAGGAGGACCAAGCATCTCAAACGCCCTTGGGGAGAAGCCCCATGCACCCACAGGCATTCTATAATACTCTACTCATTCACACTGTCCTTCTGGAATCTGTTATAGGATTCTGCAGATGCATCTGCTTATCTCTTGGGGTAGCACTTAATTCTTCTCCAGTTATGCTGCAGGTCTCATCACTAAACTGTAAACTTTTTGAAGTAAGAAACAGTTTCTTATTGCTCTTTATATCCCACAGGTCAAGCACATATAAGGTGCCCAATAAGTAGACAAGTATCTCTGGAAAGAATTGATAAAGAAAACTTAAATTTTATTTAATAAAAAGAGTAGAATATGTTGTTTAAGACCTTAATAAATTTATCTTCTTCATAAATAAATAAATTATTTTATGTCATAATAATTCAGAGATATAAATAATATAAATGGTATGAATATAAATTATTTTGTCATGATACTGCAGAGATATAAATAAATATGAGGCATAAATAATTATAAATTCAATATCATCTATATTTGTGTATCAGAAAAGAATATAAAATGTCATTTAGATTGGTTTTAGAGAACAAGTAAGCTTTCTGATCTTAGTTTGTTCTGTTCTTTTTCTACGTTATAATCACATGAGCGTTAAACCCTTATCTTCCATTTTCTACCCATCAGTACTGATCTTTTCTCATTCCTTTCAGGGCAACTGTAATTCTCTCATCTGTTGTCTCCACCTCCACCATACCATCCACACAGACACTTTTCTACCCTACCATCCCTTCCCTGGTCTGCACAGCCAAGTTTTCATATGCTCCTTCAGATCATTTGTTACACAACTGCTGGGGAACCTCTGTGTGATGGAAATTGTACCCTTCCAGGTACACAAATAAAATTTGAATTTTGTGAACATTTCTTTTAAATTTTGTATACATTATCTTTTCCCTGAACAAATGATTGCATGAGCAAGTCACCAAGACATTTTTAAAGATAATTTAAAAACAAATTTTATTATCTAACATAGGCATAAGATTTTATAGCAACAGAATTAATGGATACCCAGGTTTTATTGCAAGAGAGAAGAAATTTCTATGTTCCTTTATCTGTCTTATAAATATATTAAGAGAGCATCTTAGAGGATAATAAAAAGTTTTGCTAAAGGTAGCAAAAATATATAATAATATACCTGTTATAATACATACAATAACTTGTCTCCAATATATCCTTTCTTTCTTTTTCTCTTCAAGTAGGGAAACAGAGGATAGGAAAGTTGAAGAAGAGGGAAGCCTTAAACCTGACTTTTCTTGCTTGAAGAATTATGAAAGACAGGAGGAAAGAAATAGACCACAGATCCAGATACAAATGTTGAAACTCTAAAATGTCTTAAAAAAAAACAGGAAAATATCTTCTCAACTCTGGAGTGGGCAACTATTTTTGAGATATATAAACTAGCTGTGTAAAAAAGAAAGGTCTTGCAAGGTCTTGAGGCCTCCCATAGCTTTCATGCAGTTCACAAATCCTGAGAAGCTCCTGTGTGGTACATGATAAAGCAGACAGTATCACAGCCAAGAGTCAGTGGCTTCATGTTGTGACATAACTTGACAACAGAGTGAATGCAGAATGAGATGGCAGATATGAACAGGGACAGAGACCTTTGCAACACCTGAGAATGCTGTGGTCATGAGCTTATCAGAAAAAAAAAAAAATCTATGGATCCCCAACTGCGTTAAGAAGGCAAATATCCAGTTATAGCAGCCAACATGAGGAGAATACCCATGAAGAGGACCAGGTATTGGAAAAGGAAACGGATCAAAGTATGTAGGTTTTGTGGCTTTGCCTCCAAAAATTAGCTTGGGAGGTGGAGCCAGATCATACAAAACCTGGTGTGCCAGAAGATTCTGACTTTATAACGTGTACAATGATTTGGAAAGATGAGGTGGAATGTGGAAGTCTTAACTGAGAGCTGATGATGACCTACTGTTTGATATTTGGAAAAGATAACTGGCTAAAATGTAGAGCAGTAGTTTCCAAATGGTGGCTCTGACATAACTTGACAACAGAGTGAATGCAGAATGAGATGGCAGATATGGACAGGGACAGAGACCTTTGCAACACCTGAGAATTCTGTGGTCATGAGCTTATCAGAAAAAAAATCTATGGATCCCCTTACTGCGTTAAGAAGGCAAATATCCAGTTATAGCAAATCAATGTAATAGATTCTCACCAGAATCATTTTTAAATGAATGGAATGAGATAGCATGTATCAAACTGAATCATACATTATGGGCTTAAATATTATTTTGTAAAAGTTCATTTCAGCATGTATTGCAAGTTTGTGTGTGTGCACATAAATGGTTCACTAAAATGTAAATTTTATTTCATAATATAGATGACAAGTGACTGAAAATAAGAGACTGGAATTGGAGAAACAAGTATGGTGGTAGGGAGAATTATAAGAAAGTGTTTACCGTATTGGAATCTGAAAAAGTGTTTTTGTCTTGTTTTGCTTTTAATTAAATTAGAGGAAATACTTTACTTTCATCGTGTAGTTTTGTTTTGTTGTTTTGTTTTGTTTTCCAATCCAACACCAGCTTTAAAGTGCTTCACTTTGCAAGACTGTTATGTTTTGGAGACTATCAATCGACAGATTCCAAAACATAAAACTTTAGTCCACATTTAAATGTGCATTTCCCCTTTGATATTCACACAGTCATTGTTTCCACATACCTATTATATTCAGGTGACACAACATAAGAAAGCTAAATCTGGGTTCAGGTTCCTACCCACCCCCCCCGTCCAGCTAGCTATGGGAACCCCAGCAACATTTTCAGTCTCTCTGACACTTTGATGAGGAGACCATCTGTTGCATCTGAACTGTTCAGTATGGTCGTTTGTTTTCTTACTACACTTAATAGTATGTGATTCTATTTGTTTATGAACATAGAACTTACTTTTGTGAGATTTAGGATCAGGACTCACGGCATTTGTGTTTCTATCCCAGGACATTCATTGAGCTAGGCAACCATAACTGTCCAGTGTGCAAAGAAATATAATTGCAATAATCATATGTCCCAACAAATGCTCCCAGAAGGGTGACTCAATCCTATAATCTCTACTATTGGCATATAATGTGTGTTCTTACGTCTTTTACACCCCCACTGGTGATAACTTTCTACTCTGAGAAGGGAAGAATTTCTTAGTCTTTAAATATTCACTGTAGCACAGTGGTGTACTTACAGTAGAAACAGATATAACTCTCCATTACATACCATTGTGTAGTTTGCTTCTAGCTCAAGCCTCCAAACAACTGAGCCACGGGAGCATAAAAGCTTTCTTAATGGGGTACGAGAATAATCGTGGAGGCTAAGATTTGAAAGAGTCAACAGGTTGAAGGAGGGAACCATCACTGTGAGCCTAAAATTCTTTCCACTGTTTGCCCTAGGAATTCTCCTTTAGTGATTCTTACTTGACAAAATAAGAATCTAAGAAGCCCAGAAGATTGTTGCAGTTAAATGGATAAGATACTATGCATAGTCTTCAATGGTCTCAAAACATCAAGAACATTTACAAAATGGAGTTCAGGACATGTTCATGAAGAGAGGCCTTGGTACATGCTGCAGAATTTTAGTCAGAGCTTGTTAAGTGTTTATATCGCAAAAGCAAAGACAAATTGCAGAAATAAGCCTTTGCCTTTGAATTAGTTCAGAATAAAACCTCTTAGCAAAAGAGCCAGGGAATGGGAAGAAATTATTTAATATGATAAGAGGTATCTACAAAAAAAAAATCAAAATGAAACTATGTTTGCTATTTAAATATCTAATAATTCCTTCTGATCGAGAAGAGACAAAAATATCTTTTCTCACTATTTCCATTCAATATTTTCCTGGAGGTCCTAATCAACATTCTAAAAGGCAAAATATATGTGGGTGTTGAATAAAATTGCCATTTTAATATGATATGTTTATATGCATGGAAAATATTTACATCTATATGAACAAATTTGGAAATATGTAAGTGTAGTTAGCCAGGTCAATGTTTGCAGAAATAATATAAAATGTATATTTATATATACCAACAGTAGATGATTAGAAAAGAAAAAAATTAAACTTAAAAATGTTTAATTTTTAAGATCAAAAATAACAAATATCTGAGGCCTAGGCTATAAAAATGCATTCAGTCTCTTTCTATAGAAAAATTAAATCACTTTTATAATAAATTGAAAATGTCCAAAATAAAAGAGAATTATGATATATTTATGAATTGGAAGGTAAAATATTTGAATATGTAACAACTCCACAAATGGACCTATAGATTTAATGCAATCCAATAAGAAAATTCAGCACATGTGCTTGTATAAATTTACATGCTAATTCCAAAATTTATATGGAAATACAAAGGACCCAGAAAAGCCAAGATAATCTTGGAGGAAAGAATCAAATTTAGAAAACTGACTCTAACAAACATCATGTCTTAAGAAGTTTGACTAATTAGACTACAACAGCTATGGTATATGAATAGACAAGTTGAAAAGTACAGAACAGAGGAGGGCACGGTGGTGCTCGCCTATAATTCCAGCTCAGGAGGCTGAGACAGGAGGATCTTGAGCTCAAAGCCAAAAAGCAAGGCTCTAAGCAATTCAGTGAAACTCTGTCTCTAAATAAAATACAAAATAGGGCAAGGGATGCGGCTCAGGAGCCCCTGAGTTCAATCCCCAGTACCAAAAACAAAAGAATAGAAGACAGAAGAGATATCAGAAACAGACCACACAACAGGGTCATTTCATTAATGTAAAAAGTGACTCTGCAATGAAGCTAGGAGGTGGGGCTTAATATCCAACAAGGATCAAAATCCAGGAAATAAAAAGAACATTTACAAATCATAATAAAAAGACAAACTACAGTAGAAACAGAGGAAAGTTTTTTTTATTACTATTTTATTTATTCATTTTATGTGGTGCTAAGGATAGAACCCAGCGCCTCCCATGTATGAGGCAAGCGCTCTGCAACTGAGCCACAACTGCAGTCCAAGAGGAAAGTTTTTAAAATGCACTTTAAAAATAAGAAGATATCTAAGTATGTTCAGTACATACTATAGAAGTGTTTCACCTCTTCAGTCATATCAAAGAAATGTTACACTGGAAGGAGATAAAAACAGGCAAGTAAGACTTCTTTCAAGTCTATTGCAATGGAGGAGAGAGATTAAACTCAACTTCACTAAAGAAGACAGGGGAGTTGTAAGCACTGAGGTGAGCTAGTGGGAAAGAATTGGAGGATATTAGAGGGAGAGTGTGATTAGGTCATCCGTGTTTGCTAATCGGCATTTATGGAAGTCAGACTCCTACCTCCAACAGTGACTGGGATCTATCCTTCTCGATCATTCTATTGCAAAGGATGGCTCCCTGGTCCTTGAGAAAGACACTTCTGGGTTGTAAAACTGGAATGAGACTGGAAGAGGATGTGCAACCTAAAAACAGGACAATGCTCCAAGCCAGAGGAGTTCTGTGGCTAACAGTCTAGAAGAAACCTGCCTTAAGTTTAATCAAGTTAAAGGGAATGTAATGGGATATCCTAGATATTAGTGACTCCATTTTGGTTCTGGAACCACATCTTGGCCCAGGGTCAGGGCTTATGAGCTGCCAAGAAAAAGAAACCTGGGGGGCTAGGGATGTGGCTCAAGCGGTAGCGCCCTCGCCTGGCATGAGTGCGGCCCAGGTTCAATCCTCAGCACCACATACAAAGAAAGATGTTGTGTCTGCCAAAAACTAAGAAAAATAAATATTAAAATTCTCTCCCTCTCTCCCTCTCTCCCTCTCTCCCTCTCTCCCTCTCTCCCTCTCCCTCTCCCTCTCCCTCTCCCTCTCCCTCTCCCTCTCTCTCTCTCTCTCTCTCTCTCTCTCTCTCTCTCTCTCTCAAAAAAAAAAAAAAAAAAAAGAAAAGAAAAAGAAACCTGGGATACCCTGTTCCCATGTCCCTCCCCCGTCAAGGTTCCTAAATACAGAAATCTGTTGTTACTTGACCATCTGCACTTGTGGTCAACTCTAGCTTACTGCACTTAAGGCCATTTCCAGATTGCTCTTGTTCCTTGGTTAAAAAAAAAAAAGATATAAAAACATTATTCAAATAACTCTGGCTGCTGCACCACTCTACTGGGAAGCCTGGTAAGCTTTACCCATCAATAAACTCTGCTTTCTAAACCTGAGACTCTGTCTCAAGAGATTTCTTCAAGCATTCTCTTCTAACAGAATGTTAATAGCATTTTGGTCTTTCTCAAAATTTTCACTAATTTTTAGCATATTTTTATCAATTTACATTAAAACCATTGATGAATTTCTACAGTTGGTAGTCAAAATCTAAGTGAATTAAACAGGTCAAAATGTCCCCCAAAATATCTGGTCCATGTAAACATGTGTGTTGAATGAAATGAATGAGTCACTGGATTAAAACTGGGTATGTTAATCATTGGATAAAAATTGGGTCTGTTCGTTAATCCTCTATCTGCAAGTGTGAAATGATATCCTCCTTATAAAATACATATCAGGGAAGAATTAAACATAATGAATGACAGGTACTGGCACCTCCACTTCAGGACATAGAATCCAAATAACTGAAGAGCAGCCTCATACCAAGGTGGATGATTGTGGTGAAATACTGAAGTGGGCAGACAAAGACTTGGAACCCAGAGACGTTAAATAGTGGAACAGAGGGTGAAACTGTGCACCTCAGCACTAGTGCAGCACAGGGTAGGGACAGACATGAAAAAAGAAGATTCCCATTGGCACGAGACTAGACATCTTGCAGAAATACAGTCTAACCAGATAATGGGCGTGGGACCTGCATAGCAAACTGGTATTAGAGAAGTTCTCTGCACTTCCCAGCATATTCTCATGACACTATAAAAGGGAGCAATCTTGAGAAGGTCTTTTGTGACCTTATGGTTCTGGGAGTCAAAGACCCCTACATTTTCCTGTCCACAGCTCCCTATGGCAATATTGTTTAGTGGGCAACTGCCATGAAAGGCAATTTGGTTCCCATGGAAAAGCACAAACCCACAGAGAATTATATGTGGTGGGAAACCAGACTGCTATGTACACAGAAACAGAGGATTCTTCCCCTTGAGAATGATTATTAGGGAAGCCAGTGGCAAGAGTCTGAGAGGATGAGCAGTCACATGTGATTTTGCATGAGAGTTACCCCTTGGAACACCACAGCCATGGGGCTAGCCACCCCTCCCCCAAGCATAGATAGTGACATCTCTGTAGCCTCTCTCCAAACTCAGAGTGTGCAGCAGAAAATGTGCTAGAGTCCTTGACATGCTGCAGCACTTAATGCCTTACTCTTGGGGTGTGCAGTACAAAGGTTATCAGAGAGAACCTGTTCCAAACAAATTCCATATTACCTCGGTAACATGCTGCAACCTCCACACCTGCCCTGCTCTCAGAGTGTGCAGACCAAAAGTCTCCACAGTAAATTTTTGCCTAGGGAGCTTTGAATTCCACCCTTCCTCATTTATGGCATGCAGGACAGCTGAGGGTTGGCTACAAACCTCTCCCTCTGGTAGTTTACAAACACAATAAAGCAAAGAAGAAAGGAATGGGAAATTCCAACTTTTACTCTGTCCAAGGGACGGGACATATGACCCAAGAAGACAGATCTTCTATTCTTGCCCACATGATAAAGCACCTTGGAAGAGAGGAGTTTTTACTTTTTTTTTTTTTTTTTTTGATTTATACTTTTTCTTATTGCTGTTTTTTCACTTGGATATATATTTTTTCTCATTATTTCTTTCTGTTTTGTTCTTTTAATATTTAACCATCTTTTTTCTTCTTTTTTTCTCATTACTGCCGACCAAGATGATCATTCCCAGCAAAATTAATCCTTTAGACTTCGAGAAGAAATAAAAGACTATTACGGTTAGCATAAACTAAGAGAACTCATGACTACTGAAACAACATTACATAAGGTACTTAGGAGAATCCTACACTCAGAAGAAAAAAAAAGATCAACAAAATCATGAGTTCAGTAGAAGAGTAGATAAGCAAATGAGATTAGGAAAAATCAAACATCATTAATAGAAAAAGCCATAAAAGAAGAACAGAGAATATTCAAAGCAAACAGAAGAAAAACAATAAATGACAGGAACAAATGTGTACTTTTCAATAATAATTAATTCTCCAATTAAAAGATGCAGACTGACTAATTAAAAAAAAAAAACAAGTTCCAAAAATATTCTGACAGAAACAAACTCACTTCATCTGCAAAGCTATACACAGACTAAATGCAAAAGGAGGGAAAATAATACTCTAAGGAAATGGAATCTTAAAACAACCAGGAGTAGCTATACTTATATTTGGCAAAACAAAAAAAAATAATAAATAGGATAATTCATTAAGAGGATATAATGATTATATATTATATATATTCCCAAATATTGAAGCAACCAATTTTATGAAACAAATACTACTAGACATAAAAGGGAGAGAACTGCCCCAATATAATAATGGTTGGCAACTGTAATACCCTGCTCTCACCAATAGATAGATCATGCAGACCAAAATTCAACAAAGAAATGTCAAAGTTACACTATCAATCAAATGGACTTAACAGACATCTACACTACATTCCACCGAACAGCTGCAGAATACTTATCCTTTTCATCAGCAAATGGCACTTTTTTTTCAAAACAGATCATATGTTAGGCTATAAAGCAAGTCTTAAATTCAAAAATATGAAATAATTTCTTACATTTTCTTAGATCATAATGGACTAAATCTACAAGTCAACAGTATGAGAAACTACTAAAGTGATCTTTTTTAAAAACGCACATATTTGGACCAACACTATTCCAATCCAAAAATAAGTTAATTATCAAAGACATACGAATGCTAATAACTATAAGAAAGATACTCAGTATCTGTACCCATCAGGGAAATGGAAGTCAAAACTACATTGAGATGCCATCTCAGCTCAGAATTGCTACTATACATTAATTAATTAATTAACAAATTCCAGCAAGGATGTGGGGAAAAAAGGTACTCTCTACCCTTGGTAGGAATATAAATTAGTACTATAACTATGGACAATAGCATAGAGGTTCCTCAAAGCACTAAGAATAGAGCAATCATATAATCCTGCTACATAACTCCTGGGTAATTATACAAAGAAAATGAAGTCAGCATGCAAGAGTTACCTGTATAGCCATGTTTACTGCAACACTGATAACAACAGCCAAGATGTGGATTCAGCCTGGTCCCCAAAAACAGATTAAAATGGGTAAAGAAAATATAGTACAAATATAAAGTGAAGTATTACTCAGATATAATGGTGGAAGAAATTGAGTCGTTTGTAGGAAAGTGGATAGTACTGGGGTGTTGTGTTAAACAAAATAAACCAGATACAGAAATACAAGTATTGCATGTTTTCTCACATTATGTGGGGGGAAAACAAAGTGACCTGGAAATAGAAGAGGACTATTAAGGCAGGGAAAGGGAGCCAAGGAGGTAGGTAGAGAGAGGAGGGTAAGAGAGGGTATTAGGGAAGGTAGAAATGATCAAAGCATGAAATTCACATCTATGAAGGTATCACAGTGAAACCCATGAATTTGTACAATCAGTATGCTTTAATGCTAATATTTTTTTCAAAGAAAGTAATCATGGTGTCTTCTTAAATATCCAATAGTTGTATAGTTTCTTTGCCTTTGCAAAAACATCCCACTCAGGTGTAAAAAGTTCATGGCCTACATGTGGCTGTGTCAAGGCATCATTGCTCAGCATTTATGAGTTTCCCATTCCATTTTGCATGATTTTCCTGGCCATCCTCTGTTCCTTCGAAACAACAGACTCATTTCTAGAAAGTAGGCACTTGTTTTTTTTCAAAAAAAAAAAAAAGTGACCTGGAAATAGAAGAGTACTATTAAGGCAAGGAAAGAAAGCCAGGGAGGTAGGTAGAGAGGGGAGATTAATATCAGATTCAGTGTTTTAAACAATGGTGATTATATACCATGGGTCTTTTCTACAGGCAATCCCCATTTTTGCGCATAGCAAAATATTCCCTCTGCAGTATTATTAGTGCCTGTCAGTGGTGCAGAAGGAATGAAGTAGTGATCTAGGCCAATATTTCCTAAGCAGTTTCCCCAACTCCTTCCACTGTGTGTGAGCTTCTTCTTCCTTGGCCCACCTCTGCAAAACGAGGAGCAGAAGCTGCAATATAGGGTAGGAAGTAAAATGAAAAACACAATCAATAAGGGGCAGAAAAATCAAGAAATGAGAACTCTTTTAAGTGAGTTGAAAACATACTTTATAAATGCTTGACATGAGTGCCTTCTCCTAAGGAAAGGCAGGTCATACACCAAAGTACGGGAGGGCATTCAGGATTATCTTCATATCCCAGTTACTTCAGATACTTATAGGGTATCAGGTACAAGGAAGCGAGGTCCTCTATTCCACGTTGAAGGCACTGGATCGTGCTGTTCTCTAAAAAATCCATTATTCACTTAGATAGTTCTGACTTCTGGAATCCTGACCCAGCATTTGCAAAAATAAAAGGAAGGAATAAATGAAGAGAACACAAATGGAATGACTCAATGGGATTTTCTAAATAAGAACTCTTCCCTAACAGCACCTTAAGGTTTTCAAGAACATCAGTCCCTGCCTTTTCTTTGGTCATTTATTGGACAGAAAGGAATGAGCAGCCCATCAGAAATGGGCAGCATGAGGTTACACTGAATTGCAAAAGAGCCACTGGCAAGGGGTAAAGGGGAAGGGAAAGAAAAGAGCAGCTCACAATTTTAAAAGCAGAAACACAAGGCCAGTTACTATCTTCCTTTCTCCATCTCCAATTTCTTTAGTTAAATAAAATCTCAATTAGGGTTAAGTAAGACTCCTGAATCCAGTTCTTTCTAGTCTATGCCACAAAGGACTCATTTGCTGCACTGGACCTGGTCTAAAGGTTTTGCCTTAAGATATCTGACCGGGGAGAAGAGAAAGAATCAAAGAAAATTGAAACTACACATTTGAACTACTGGGTTTGTATAGAAAGCTGAACTTTCTTGGGCTAAATAAAGTAGCTGCAGTGAATTTCCTAAGGGAAAACTTTTCATTGGAACAGTTAAAATAAAGGAACACCAATACTCTGGAAAATAATGAAGAGCAAGAAAGGGCATCAGGAGGGTGGCATCACAGAGGTGAGATGGCATGGGTAATTCCTTTAGTCATACATGAAACTACTGAACGCCTAGGATAGTCACCCAAAGCCTATTGGTCCTAGGCCTTGCATTGAATTAACCCCATGATTTCAGTCATCATCTCTGCAAATTGTGATACTGTGATATAGCTCAATGCTCAAATGATGCTTTTCATTTTTCTTTTCTTTTATGCAGTACTGGGATCAAACCCATGGTCTTGTGCATGACAAGCAAGTTCTCTACCATTGAGCTACACTCCCAGGCTTAAAATTGTTTTTAATTAGAATTAACTTTTAAAAAATATCAGCCAAGGTGAGACGCCATTAAATCAAACAGTAGTATGAAAAAGAAAGGTAAAAAAATTAAAAATTAAGTGGATTGAAGTGCAGCACAGAAGGAAAGCAGAGATTTAGTTGGGATGACAGATTCATATGGATTATAAATACCAATTTGGAATAAGATGAAGCACACATTTTAAAAGGCCCATATCTAGCAACAGACATCTTATCTAGTAAAGATAATAAAAAAATACTCCCACCCTTTTCTCTTTTTTTTTTTTTTTTTGGTGGGGGGGGTACCAGGTATCAAACCCAGAGGTACTCAACCACTGAACTACATCCCCAGCCCTTTTTATTTATATATTTTTAAAATTTTAAGACAGGGTCTTGCTAAGTTGCTTAGGGCCTTGCTAAATTTCTGAGGCTGTCCTTGAACTTGTAACCCTCCTGCCTCAGCCTCCCAGGCCTTTGGGATTACAGGCATGTGCTACCACACCAGGCTACTCCCACCTTTTTCTTCTCCCCAATCAATTCATCATTTCCAAGGTACAGATGGGGTCCTGGCCATGATGGTTAAAATGTATTATTTTAAAATTCACATTGATCTTAAAAAGAGATACCTTTATTCCCATATTAGTAAAGAAACCATTGTTCAAGATATTACAATAGTTACTAAAGATTATGCAAAAAGGTTAAACGTGTATTTGAACCTATAACTGTCTGACTTTGAGCCAATGTTCTTTCTTTGCAAATAGCAGAAAACATCTCCAGTGCTATTTTTCTGGGGGCATTTGCAAGAAAAATTAGGAAGTGCTCCATGCCCACTGTGATGTTATAGCTTAAAATAAAGTGGGAAAATTCAATAAACACCAACTCCACCAAGCTATTTGCCTCTAATTTTAGAATGCCTACAATAAAACAACAACAGTAACAACAAAAGTGACTGCTGTCATCACCTGCACTGTTGGAGTGATGGCTCCACATTTGTAAAACAAGGAAATGTGATGATTATTCAAGGACTGTGCTTTTTATGCACAAATTGCCTGCCTGCTTGTGATAAAAATGAGCTGACAGCCTTTGGCTGTTTTCACATAAAATTCAGGACCAGAATGTCCCTAGTTAAAGACAGGCCTCTCTACTTTTAGCCCAGATGCATTTTTTTTTCCAGTGTAGGAATCAGAATTCTTTAAGACTCAGCAACTTCTTACCAATCTTCTGTAGCTTGTTTACACTTCTTTCTAGCTTCATTTTTGTGGTATCACCTATGAAAGGAAAATTACACAAATCACAAGGATAAATTTTCAAAAACTGTAAACACTTTTGCCTATTAGAAAAACCAGCCAGATCAAGAAGAGTATTAGAAGCAACTTAAAGCCCTCCCTGAGACCAGTATCTGTCATGACCTCTCATCCTCATTAAAGTGAACCACTATTGTTAATTCTTCCACCGTAGATTAATTTTAAGTGTTATGAACTTTATTTAAGTGGACTCATACAGCATTTTACTTTCCTGCCTCTTGATTTATCTCATTCAATACCCATATATGGATAATTCGTCCATTTGCATTCCTATCTTATGTTCCCTGCTAGCAATATACCAGAGTGTATCTATCTACTCTACTATTGTTAAATATATGGGTTATCCAAGTACTCGGCTATTATGAATAAATCCACTGTAAACACACGTGTTATTCAAGGGACATATGCACACATGCTTCTGTGTATACACCCAGGAGTGGAATTGCTGATTCATATAAATGTGGATGCTAATCTTTAGTAAATACCTCAAGAACTTTCCCAAAGTGCAAAAATCTTCTTACAGTCTAGCTAAGAATTTAAGAGTGTTCCAATTACTTCATATTCTAAACAACACTTGATGTTTTTAGTCCTTTTATTTGGTGAAATAAATTTTAACTTTTCCAGTGGAATCATAGCAAAGCTTGCTATAGTTTTAATCCATGAAGACTGATCAAGATGTTCTAACTTGGCCCTAAGCTTGATTAAACTGTAGACTGATTTCTTCCTGATGATAGACCACAGAACTCCTTTTGCCTGGAGTATTTCTATTGCTTCAGATCTACTTCCAGTCTCTTTCCAGGTTTACAGTCCAGAAATATCTTTCCCCAAAACCTGAGGGTCATTCTTGACACTATAATGGTCAAGAAGGACAGACTCCACAGTCTATGTGGGAGGTAGGAGCCTGAATTCTATGATTGCTGCTTAGCCCACATGGAATGCCTAATCACACTAACCATCCTCTCCCTCTGTGTTCTCTGATTCTTTTCCACTGGCTCACTCCAGTGCTTAAAACTCCCCTGTCTTCCATTTCAGTGGAGTTGAGTTTAATCTCTCTCTCCCCATTGCAATTCTCTTGAAAAAAGTCCTGCCTATTTGTCTCCATTCAATGCTATTTTTTCTTTGACATGACTAAAAAGGTAGAACACTTTTAAATGCATTTTTCAGACACTTTAACCCCGATTTTTCTATTGTCTTGTTAGTTACAATTTGTAGGTTGCTTTTATTCTTGCCTGGTTTTGAGTTCTTTGTCCATTCGTGTATTTCCTCCACTGCATTGTGAATTGGTTCTGTAAGGCTCAGTTGCAGTTATTTGCCACTGGAAGTGAGGCATTTCTAAAGGAAATGGGCACCTGCCAAATCTCAAGGGACTCAGCAACATTGGCCCTACTCTACTGGGGGCCCAAGTTAAGTTTCCAGTATTTCTCACAACTAAATTCTCATCTTCTACTTTCCACATCATGAGATCATTCCCATTGTCTCATTTTGTACTGTCATAAGATCTCCACTTAGCAACCATGCACCCAGTTCACAATCACCATCAAGTGCATTATGAGTCTTAGATGAGTGGCTCAGAGCCAAAACTCTATCTGCTGGAGTAATCATTTGTTTGCTGTAGGGAGACTGGTTTTCATCTGAGCCTGGTGCCCAGGAGTAATTAAAACGTGTATTTATTTTAGTGCATGGAGCCAGATTCAATTAAGCTTCCTCATGTAGTCATTAATTAAGAAGTAAGTTGTCTTACCTAAAATCTGGTAGAAAAATAAGTTAAAATCAGAGGCACTCATTACATAAAAAAGAAATACAATTTTCCCTTCGACAACTAAAAAGTTGTCCAATTTACAATAAAAAGGAATAGAAATCAAACCAAAACTGAGATATCATTCTCACCTATCAAACTGGCAAAAATTCAAGTAATTAACAAGCATAAGTGATTTTGTTGGTGGTGACTTGGGGAAATGGATATATTCACACACCACTGGTGGTTGTAAAAAAAATGCAACATCTTTAATGTTGTTTCAAGAGGAAATTGACAATGTTTGCCATATATCTGAACAAAAAGAGTAAAACTATAAACTTTTATATTTACCCTTTGGCACTGTTATCCCAATTCTAGAAATTCTACCTTGAAGTTTCACTTCTACAATCAATAACAATATATACAAGATGGAATTCACCATAATAGTTAAAATGTGGGAAGCAAACAAAAATATAACAACCTATCCTTAGTAAACTGGTTTAATAAATCATGATGCACCCAAGTAGTGGAGTACTTCACAGCCATTAAGAATGAAAAGTGTCATTAGAAATTGATATAGGTTTGTATCCACAGTGTTATTTTTACGTGAAAAGATTGAAGTATAAAGGAATACATAAAGTACACTATATCTTGTTTAAGAAGCATGACAAAGGAAAAATAAGCATTAACTCAAAAGTATATAATTGGGTCTGGAATTATAGCTCAGTGGTAGAGCTATAATAAATTTTAAAAAATTATTATTTTTTAATAAATTAAAAATATTTTTAATTGTAGATGACACAATAAAGGTATTATGCCCATCTACAATTAAAAATATTTTTTAAAAGATATATAGTTGATTAACATATTTATTTATATGATTTATACTCATTCTTTATTATTATATCAATTTGATTAAAATACAAAATTAAAATTATATATGTTACATATATGAATGTGTATATTCTCTTTTATAGTTTTTTCAAAAGTGAACATAGAAGGCTAACCCAAAATCTAATGAAAACAGTTACATGTGGGAATAGGTTGTAAAGGATGATTCTGGGAATGAGATAACTCTGACTTTAACCTGATATATACTTAATGTTTGAATCACATAGATATTTTTTCATATTCAAAAATAATATTTATTTGAGAATATGAAAAGGGAGCACAACAAATTTGAATACATACAGAAACCAATGAACTTAATATCTATTACATTAGTAAAAATAAATGCATGGGGTGAATAATTAATTGAATAACTTTTGAACATAGTAACGTGATTTACAGCTCCAGTAAAATATATTCTAAAAACAACAATAACAAATCACAAAGAAATATTGACCTTGAATTAACATCCAATTTTTAGCATTGATATTGATGTAGTATTTCTAAAAGTGGAATGTATTATAGATAGGATCAAACAAATAATATATTGTAGGAAACCTGGTTATCATTCAGAGCATGGAATTATGAACATGGAATGGATGGAAGAAGGTCAGGAAAAAGTTGTGATATTAGAATTGAATTTTAGGTATGTTTATAAACCCAAAATAATTCACAAAATATTTTCCTACCTTTGTATAATGAAAAAGCCTAGAATAGAGATTGATAAACTTTTTAAAAAACAAAAATATACATTATAAAAACTTAGGGCTTTGTTTGCAATATATGGTCTCTGTTGCACATTCTTTGTAGATGTTTTGGTTTATTTATTAATTGTCTATTTAGAGTTTTTATTTTTTGTTTTCTTGCATGTTTTTCATTATTGTTGTGGTTTTTTTTACCAACCCATTAAATTTTTAAAAATAATTTCTGTTCCTGAGCTGTACAAAAACAAACCACAGGCAGGATATTGTCTTTAGGTGAAGAAATATAAGTGGCCAACAAATATATGAAAAAATATTCAACATCATTAGTAATTGCTGCCTAGAAGCAAAGACACAGCAGTAGAAATGGGCATATTTAGCCTTCAGTTCTTGGTTTCTAAGTACTATTCATACCTTAAAGCATCAAGCCTCTTTAGAGAAACAAATAAATCCAGGTCAAGGACCTATACAGCATGAGATAATCATGAGGATATCTCATTCAAAAAGAAAAAGAAATCACCAAAGACAGACAAAAGAGCCACATTTAGTACAGTTTGAGCATGGTGATATATTATAACACACTGGACAGGTGGTGGCGGGGGAGCATAGAAGGAGAATCAAAAGAGAAATGGTAGCATTACACAATACAATTACCATTTGGCTATTAAAATGTGATTATTAATTCAGGCTGTGATCATCAGTAGCAAACAAACAACTAATTTAAGTTTGTTGAGGAAGCCAAGTATAATCTTCCAAGAAAAATCATAACTCCCATAAGTATAAAGTGAATATGTATCAGGAATGTTATCCTACAGAGATTGGAAGGACTGCAGATTAGAAGAAGACTGCATTTTCAGTTGCTCCATGGCTTGGAATTCATGCAGCAAGAATACCGTTTCTCAGCAAGGTGCTGGGAAATCTAATAGACACTATAATTCACAACATAGAGATTCTGTTTCCCAGCTAAACAGCCAAGAGATAGTGCACCTTGCTCAACAAATACCAGCAATACTTAAATACAAAGAATGAGAGAAATAACAACTCCAAATTAGGAACAAGCAGTAAGTAGGAATGGACAGTGGAAGTGGGGCTTATTCCATGGACATCAATTCCAAACAACAAAAACAGAGAGAATTAACACAAAGGTTGTGGATATCACACCTATGAAGGGTCTCAATCCAGACTGCTGTGGGATTCTCTGGCAAGAGAAGGCTATGCACTAAAACAGCCCACTCATAAGAGTGGACAAAAATAAATTCATACCAACAAATGCATAAATCCAAATACATTAAATATGAAAAAACAAAGTAACATTAGGCATCCTAAGGTTCCTAATTCAAAAGAAATTGATTCCAAATATATTGATTGAAATGGTTCAAATATCAGATGAAGAATTCAGAAGAATGATAATATAAATGATCAATGAATTGCCAAGAAAACACTGAAAAATAACTGAATGAACTAAGTCAGTAAGTGCAGTTATAAATGAGAAATTCAGTAAGGAGATAGAGATATTGAAAAAGAACCAAACAGAATATATAAGAAGAATATAAAAAGAACTAAAAAAACAACACCAAAAAGATTAAATAACCCAATTAATAAATGGGAAAATGTACTAAACAGACCCTTCTTAAAAGAAGAAATATAAGTGGCCAGCAAATATATGAAAAAATATTCAACATCATTGGTGATTACAGAAATGAAAATCCAAATTTCACTAAGATTTCATCTCACTGCAGTCAGAATGGCAGTCATCCAGAATACAAATAATGAAAAATATTGGAGAGGATGTGGGGGAAAGGTAACACTTTTACAGTGTTGATGAGATTATAAATTAGTGTAACCACTCTGAAAATCAGCATGGGTTTTCTCAAAAGACTAGGAATAGAACCACCATATGACCCAACTATACAACTCCTCAGTACTTATCTTAACAAATTTAAGTTAGCATATTATAATGATACATACATAAGCATATTCTTAGCAGCACAATTCACAATAGCCAAACTATGGAACCAGCTTAGGTGTCTGTTAATAAGTGATTGATAAAGAAAATATACACACAATGGAATTCTACTTAGCCATAAAGAAGAAGGGAATTATGTCATTTATCAGGAAAACAGATAAACTTATAGAATATTGTGTTAAGCAAAATAAGCCATAGTCAGAAAGTCAAGGGTCAGGAGACTCAACATGGGGGCGGGCGGGGAGGCAGCGCATTCAGTACCTCCTCAACCACGGGGACAGAGAGACACATGGAAACGTTCAGATTCTACCTGCTGAGAAACTCCTAGCAAAATTCTGCTGAAGTGAGACCTGCTGGGGAATTTTGGGATTATTGGAGGTGACAGTTTGCCCCAGACGGGTGAATCTCTGCCACGCGGCGCGGAGGTCTGGGCCCGCTGCGGCTGCCTGGCAACCAGCACAGTAGGAGGCGGTTCAGCAAGGCCGGCATAGAGACCCTATGAAGAGGTTGCTAAACAAGCCTTCATGAAACAGCGAACCAGAACTGAAACCAACCAAGACTGGGTCAGACCAGAGACAGGCCAGACCCACCCTTCCCATGGGACACTCTGGCAAGGAGTCTGGGGCCTGCCATAGCAGAGAACTGACATCACCAGAGTTCTGCGGACGGGATCCCTTCCGCAGATTATATTCAGGGGTAAACCAATTAGGTTAACGGCTGATTTTTTATCATAGACATTGAAAGCGAAAAGATCCTGGAACAACGTATTTCAAACGCTGAAAAATAATGGATTCCAACCAAGAATACTGTATCCAGCAAAATTAAGCTTCAGGTTTGACAATGAAATTAAAATATTTCATGATGAACAAAATTTTAAAGAATTCGCAGCCAGAAAACCAGCACTGCAAGGCATTTTGAGCAAAACACTATAAGAATAGAAAATGAAAAACAGCACCCAAAACTAACAGTGGGAGGTAACTCAGTAAAGGGGGGAAAATAACCAAAGAGGAAAAACAAGCCAAATTAAAATAAATAAATAAATAAACATGACTGGAAGTACAAACTATATATCAATAGTAACCCTAAAACGTTAATGGCTTAAACTCACCAATCAAGAGACAAGAGACATAGGCTAGTAACCTGGATTAAAAAACAGATCCAACAATATGCTGCCTTCAGGAGACTCATATGATAGGAAAAGACATACACAGGCTGAAGGTGAAAGGTTGGGAAAAATCATACCACTCACATGGCCCTCGGAAGCAAGCAGGAGTGGCCATAGTCATATCGAATAAAATCAACTTCAAACCTAAGTTAATCAAAATGGATAAAGAAGGACACTATATACTGTTAAAAGGAACCATTCACCAATAAGAAATAACAATTATCAATATGTATGCACCAAATAATGGTGCTGCAACGTTCATAAAACAAACTCTCCTCAAGTTCAAGAGTCAAATAAACCACAACACAATAATTACGGGGTGACTTCAACACACCGCTTTCACCATTGGACAGATCCTCCAGACAAAAGTTGAATAAAGAAACTATAGAACTCAATAACACAATCAATAACCTAGACTTAACCGACATATATAGAATATATCAACCATCATCAAGTGAATACACATTCTTCTCAGCAGCACATGGATCCTTCTCAAAGATAGACCATATATTATGCCATAGGGCAACCCTTAGTAAATATAAAGGTGTGGAGATAATACCATGTATCTTATCTGATCATAATGGAATGAAACTGGAAATCAATGATAAAAGAAGGAAGGAAAAATCCTGCATCACCTGGAAAATGAACAATATGTTACTGAATGAGCAATGGGTTACAGAAGACATAAAGAAGGAAATCAAAAAATTCTTAGAGATAAATGAAAATATAGACACAACATATTGGAATCTATGGGACACAATGAAAGCAGTTTTAAGAGGGAAATTCATTGCCTGGAGTTCATTCCTCAAAAAAAAGAAAAAAACAACAAATAAATGAGCTCACACTTCATCTCAAAACCCTAGAAAAGGAAGAGCAAAACAACAGCAAATGTAGTAGAAAGCAAGAAATAATTAAAATCAGAGTGAAAATCAACGAAATTGAAACAAAAGAAACCATCAAAAAAATTGATAAAACTAAAAGTTGGTTCTTTGAAAAAATAAATAAGATCGACAGACCCTTAGCCATGCTAACAAAGAGAAGAAGAGAACTCAAATTACTAACATATGGGATGAAAAAGGCAATATCACAACAGACACTACAGAAATACAGAAGATAATTAGAAAGTATTGTGAAACCCTATATTCCAATAAAATAGAAGATAGTGAAGATATCAATAAATTTCTTAAGTCATGATTTGCCCAGATTGAGTCAGGAAGATACACACAATTTAAACAGACCAATAACAAAGGAGGAAATAGAAGAAGCCATCAAAAGACTACCAACCAAGAGAAGCCCTGGACCAGATGGGTATACAGCGGAGTTTTACAAAACCTTCAAAGAAGAATTAATACCAATACTTTCAAGTTATTTCAGGAAATAGAAAAAGAAGGAGCTCTTCCAAATTCATTCTATGAGGCCAACATCACCCTGATCCCGAAACCAGACAAAGACACTTCAAAGAAAGAAAACTACAGACCAATATCTCTAATGAACCTAGATGCAAAAATCCTCAATAAAATTCTGGCGAATCGAATACAAAAGCATATCAAAAAAATTGTGCACCATGATCAAGTAGGATTCATCCCTGGGATGCAAGGATGGTTCAATATATGGAAATCAATAAATGTTATTCACCACATCAATAGACTTAAAGATAAGAACCACATGATCATCTCGATAGACGCAGAAAAAGCACTCGACAAAGTACAACATCCCTTTATGTTCAAAACACTAGAAAAACTAGGGATAACAGGAACTTACCTCAACATTGTAAAAACTATCTATGCTAAGCCTCAGGCTAGAATCATTCTAAATGGAGAAAAACTGAAGGCATTCCCTCTAAAATCTGGAACAAGACAGGGATGCCCTCTACCACCACTTCTATTCAATTTAGTTCTCGAAACACTGGCCAGAGCAATTAGACAGACAAAAGAAATTAAAGGCATAAAAATAGGAAAAGAAGAACTTAAATTATCACTATTTGCGAATGACATGACTCTATACCTAACAGACCCAAAAGGGTCTACAAAGAAACTACTAGAGCTAATAAATGAATTCAGCAAAGTGGCAGGATATAAAATCAACACGCATAAATCAAAGGCATTCCTGTATATCAACGACAAACTTCTGAAATGGAAATGAGGACAACCACCCCATTCACAATATCCTCAAAAAAATAAAATAAAATACTTGGGAATCAACCTAACAAAAGAGGTGAAAGATTTATACAATGAAAACTACAGAATCCTAAAGAGAGAAATAGAAGAAGATCTTAGAAGATGGAAAAATATACCCTGTTCATGGATAGGCAGAACTAACATCATCAAAATGGTGATATTACCAAAAGTTCTCTGTAGGTTTAATGCAATGCCAATCAAAATCCCAACAGCATATCTTGTAGAAATAGATAAAGCAATCATGAAATTCATATGGAAAAATAAAATACCCAGAATAGCAAAAGCAATTCTAAGCAGGAAGTGTGAATCAGGCGGAATCATGATACCATACTTCAAACTATACTACAGAGCTATAGTAACAAAAACAGCATGGTACTGGTACCAAAACAGGTGGGTGGACCAATGGTACAGAATAGAGGACACAGAGACCAATCCACAAAATTACAATTATCTTATATTTGATAAAGGGACTAAAAGCATGCAATGGAGGAAGGATAGCATCTTCAACAAATGGTGCTGGGAAAACTGGAAATCCATATGCAACAAAATGAAACTGAATCCCTTTCTCTCATCATGCACAAAAGTTAACTGAAAATGGATCAAGGACCTTGATATCAAATCATAGACTCTGCATCTGATAGAAGAAAAAGTTGGCTCCAATCTACGTATTGTGGGGTCGGGCTCCAAATTCCTTAATAGGACACCCATAGCACAAGAGTTAATAACAAGAATAAACAAATGGGACTTACTTAAACTAAAAAGTTTTTTCTCAGCAAGAGAAACAATAAGAGAGGTAAATAGGGAGCCTACATCCTGGTAACAAATTTTTACTCCTCACACTTCAGATAGAGCCCTAATATCCAGAGTATACAAAGAACTCAAACAATTAAAAAATAAGATAACAAATAACCCAGTCAACAAATGGGCCAAGGACCTGAACAGACACTTCTCAGAGGAGGACATACAATCAATCAACAAGTACATGAAAAATGCTCACCATCTCTAGCAGTCAGAGAAATGCAAATCAAAACCACCCTAAGATACCATCTCACTCCAGTAAGATTGGCAGCCATTATGAAGTCAAACAACAACAAGTGCTGGCAAGGATGTGGGGAAAAGGGTACACTTTTGTTCAGTGCTGGTGGGACTGCAAATTGGTGTGGTCAATGTGGAAAGCAGTATGTAGATTCCTTGGAAAGCTGGGAATGGAACCATCATTTGACCCAGCTATTCCCCTTCTTGGATTATTCCCTAGATACCTTAAAAGAGTGTACTATAGGGATACTGCTACATCGATGTTCATAGCAGCACAATTCACAATAGCTAGACCGTGGAACCAACCTAGATGCCCTTCAATAGATGAATGCATTAAAAAAATGTGGCATTTATACACAATGGAGTATTACTGAGTGCCGCAGTCTGGCTGGGCACAAATCACAAGCCACTGAAGCAGGAACAAACTTTATTTTTGAACTGCAAGAAAACACTTCACCCACGCTCCCGGGGAATTCTCCCGAACACCATGTGGCTTGTCCAGGAACCCCCAGCCGGAAATATCTCTCCCGGAAATCCCTCCTCCTGCACTTCCTCAACCAATGGGAACTCTCGGGAAATCCCCGGGAATCCCCACTGAGAACTCCAAAGTAGCGTGAGAACTCAAAAGTAGCGGCGGAGGCGGATAGTAATGCCTCGCCTGTCAATCAATACAGTTTGCAAAATGCCAGGGCCCATACAGACTCAGCCGTGGCTCTCAGCAACTGAGCACTAAAAAAATGACAAAATCATGGCATTTGCAGGGAAATGGATGGCACTAGAGCAAGATTATGCTAAGTGAAGCTAGCCAATCCCTAAGAAATAAATGCCAAATGTCATCTTTGATATAAGGAGAGCAACTAAGAACAGAGCAGGGAGGAAGAGCATGAGAAGAAGATTAATATTAAACAGGGATGAGAGGTGGGAGGGAAAGGGAGAGAGATGGGAAATTGCACGGAAATGGAAGGAGACCCTCTTTGTTATACAAAATTACATATAAGAGGAGGTGAAGGGAAAGGGGGAGAAAAACAAGGGAGAGAAATGAAGTACAGTAGATGGGGTAGAGAGAGAAGTTGGGAGGGGAGGGGAGGGGAGGGGAGGGGGGATAGTAGAGGATAGGAAAGACAGCAGAACACAACAGACAATAGTATGGCAGTATGTAAAAACATGGATGTGTAACTGATGTGATTCTGCAATCTGTATACAGGGGAAAAATGGGAGTTCATAACCCACTTGAATCAAATGTATGAAATATGATGTGTCAAGAGCTATTTAATGTTTTGAACAACTAATAAAAAAAGAAAGTCAAGGGTCATATGTTTTCTTGTATATGCAGAAGCTAAAGGGGAAAAAGAGAAAAAAAGGTAGGAGAGGGATATCACGAAAACCTAAGGGAGATCAATAGAACAGTGTATAGGAACCAAAGAGAGGGAGGCAGGGAGCAAAGGAGAAATACTGGGGAATGATATTGGCTAAATTATCTTGTTATATTGTGTGCATGTACAAATATGCAATAATGAATCCCACCATTATGTATAATTACAATGCAATAATAAAAATACAGAAAGGATTCCAATGTAACTGTTCAAAACCTATTAAAGAATAATGCAGTCATATTGTTTCAAAGTAACCAGACTCCTTAGTAAAATAATAATAAAAAGAAAATAAAACTGCTATGGAAAGGTCCATAAAGAAACAACCTTAACTAAATAATCATCAGCAATCCAACATACTTGAATCCCATAGTCTTCTGATGGGATGGTATGGGAAATACAAAGCATCTTTTATTTCTTTAACCAAGTGTTTAACCTGAATCTAATCACAAGAGGACAAAGAGATAAGGCAGAGATGGAACATTATATAAGATAACTGACCCAAACATTTCAAATCAAGTCAATTTCACAACAGCAGCATGAAATGGCAAGACTGTACTAGAATAGAGGAAAATAGAATAAGATTTCATGATGAAATACATGGCTATTTGCTTGGAACTGATATGGGCACCAAGAGTAACATTTATATATAACATTTTGGGGGCAAATGAGAAATCTTGAATATTGCCCACATACTAGAAAAGATTATGGAGTGGGTTTTAAATTTTCTGTGTAAACCAATGATATTGTGGCTAATTAGGAAAGTGGTCTAGTCCTCATAAGATATATGCTGAATTACCTAGAGATTATGCATTGGGATGTATTCAAGTATATCCAAACAATTTTGCAATAAGTATCTATATATATTTATAGAAAGAAAAGGGACAGTGGTGAAATATTAGAGTCACTAGCAGTAACTCCAGATAAAGTAAATCTAGAGATTCTTTGTGTGTTTTTTTAAACTTCATTGTAGGTTTGAAAAATTTTAAATGGGAGCAAAAGGAAGTAGGCTTTTTATACCATTTGTAAAATAATATAAATTTTATGTTCAAGAGCATTTTAATATCAAAAAGAAAACTTTATAAAGCTTACATACAATTCACCAGGAAAGTAATAGAATACATTATGTCATAGTCATGTGATGCTATAAGTAGCCATGAAAATGTGAAGTAAATCTTTATCTATTGATGGAAGAAACTGTCATATATGATATATGGGGGGAGGAAAAAGGAGTAAATAAATAAATTTGAGTGCAGAAAAGTGTGGATGGTAATCATTATTCCTGTTATACTACACTGTTTGGGGAAGAATATACAAGAAATGATTTACAGTGATTTCCCCTGGAGAATGAGATAGGGGTCCAGAAAAGGATTTTAATTTTCACATTTCATATTTCATTACTGTTATAAATTTGTTTACTGTGAGCATATTATCACTGTGATAATAAAAATATCTCTACTTCCTCCCACCCAAAACATGCAAGGTCTTACTCAACTGTATAAAATTCTTAAAACAGTAAAGCAAAACCATAGCTATTTCTTTATTAATTGTTTTGCTTTACTGATGCATTATGCAGGCTTTGGTATTGGGCAAGATCTGTAGGGTCAAGGACAGGTGTGGTTACAGTTGGTATGTTGATAAAAGTTGATGCATAAGAATGAACCATGATATTAAGCCATATCTACTGTCTGATGAGATTAAATGTCATGAACACATTTTATGTCTAGATTTTGCAGGTCTTATAAAATTTGAAAAGAAAGCATTGATTTCACCTTTACCAATTATTGAAAAGCCTTTGTAAACTGCAAATCTTAGCCCACATGTGTATTATTTTCATTTCCTTGGAGTCTTAGTATAATCCTATAGCCAGAGCAATTATTATAATCTCCATTATTTACAAATTAGGAAGACAAATTCAGAGAAAGCAAGGGACTTGTCCAATACTGGGTTCATGATGATGGTATCAAATTTTTCCACAATGTTCTTAGCTCCCACAATGGAATCAACAAATAAGAATATTAGAGCTATTTTCATCATGGAGATCAGAGGCCAAGAAATGTGGAAAAGGTTATATTCCTCATCTGGATTTAAAGGGGATTATGTGTCCCCTGTGAAGCTGATTTTTCTTTGTTTACACATTCAGAATCCTACCCTAAGATGAAGCAACTAATTTTTAATATTTTCTAATGGCTTGTAGGACATCTCAAGAGTTTGTATGCCAAGTCCCACAGCCATTAATAAGCCTTATCCCTATGTAATTCACATGAGAAGTCAAATAGCATAAGAATTACAAACATCACTTTTATTCATACATGGTTAAAGTCCAGTGAGTCAAGAAAAGTTTAAGCAAACAAAGTAAGGTGGTCAAGATATTTCATATTATGTGCATGAGTCAATAACATTAGCTAAGCCAGAGACAGTTAAGCTCTGAGCAAGAACTGCTGGGACTATAATCAATATGTTACCTCTGACATTTGCAAACACCCTTTAGAATCAAAACACTATTTTAAAACATTTTGATGTCATTTTATGAAGTTGGCTTGCCCTTTAAATGTCTTTTCATTCCACCTGAGAATTAAATTAGTTTCAGGGAGGAGCCCTTTAACAGCAATTGGGGGTAAAGAAAATAATGAAGAGGAAGACTCTCAACCTGCTCATAATAATCTATTGTCATTGTGACTGCCAACCTTTCCACTCTTCTGTTTTCTTCTCTTATTGATATGTGAAAGGTGGTAACAACTTCCTTCTCTGATGAAAGTCTCATTGGAGTATGAAATGGAACTGGAAAGAGATCCAGATAAGGATCTTAAGAGTAGGGCTTTGAGAGATTCCCAGTACATAGGAGATACCCATTAACTAGATTCACAGAGGTACATCCTTCCTCTTAAAAGAGATCTGCAGGCATAAATATCCATCTAGTGAACACAGGAAGGTACAAGACTCTGAATGGGTGTCATTGGGACTGTGGGAAGCCAGAAATAAGTGGGACAAAGGTTGGAGATGTTAAATTATGGGTTGTAGCTGAGACAAGCATGAGCAGGAATATGGGTGGAGATAGCTAGATGAGGGAGGCCAGATCCTACATCAGTGTATGAAGGTTGCTATGACATGATGGTTCTGGATAACTCTCTATTCCCAGCAGAATCCAATATAGAGATTGAACATGTCTAGTCTCTGAAGGATGAAGCCAACAAAGGTCAAGATAAATTATCTGAACTCCTTTAACAAAATAAAAATCAGTATAGTTGGCTTGAAATACAGGCTTCCAATCAAGACCCAGAGTTCTGCCTTTGAAGTGCACAGCTAACACTAAGTCCCTCAGAATAGAAATTTTGGGGAGTCACCAAATGAATAAGAGTCAGAAGTTCTATGCAGGAAAACCAAGACAGAATCCATTTCTAAGCCAACCGTCACAATGGTCTATAATAACTTGAAGTTTCCTCCAGAATCTCAGGCTATATTCTGAACCCAGTTCTTTGGTAAATAATAAAGTTGTGTCTCTTGAGGCTGAGGTTGTTCTATTTGAGTGGCTATCATAACAGCTTCTCTTTGAAAGTACAACCATGGGGACATATGGATGATAACTTCAAGAAAAGTGAAAAATTGGCTGCTAGAATGTCTTTGATTTCTGCTTAGGGACAAGGCCTGCTACTCTTCAACTGAATGGTTTACCTCTATGTACATCTGCATTCCCCAAGTGGGCACTGATGAAGATCAACCCTTAACTGAATTCCCTTGTAGAACTTGACATAACCCATAATGTTTACTATAGCTACTCTAGTGGGTCAAAATGAATATCTAAGTCACTACCTGTAAAGTGTCAGTGTCAGCTCTTTATCAAGGATAACCTTTTAAATCAATCAGTTGTCTTCCCATTTTCCTCCTTCTCTTTGCTTATATTTTGATTGTTTGGGGATTTACAGAAAGGATTTTTATTAAAGAATAAAACCTGTTGGTGGGTCAAATATGAAACAGAAACACAAAAACCTGACATTAGATCTCTCAAAGAATTACAAGTCTCTTCAAGAAAAGGGAGGTCCCCTTTTGTCACAACACCCATGGTAGAAGAACACGGTGGCCAGCAGCACAGGCTGCAAGGAGGACCCATACTAGATTGTTTATATTTGAAACAGAGAACATTAAAAGTCATCGGTTCTCTTGTCACATTATATATTGATAAGGAAATTAAGACTGGTTCAGGGACAAAATAATCTGCCCAGATCTCCATAGTCAATTAGAGAATAAGAGTGACATTTTTCTGATTTTGTAATTCTCTACCCATATTATTATGTTGTCCTAGTCTACTAACACAATCTGGGATTCTTGAATTTCAGCTGCCACCAAAGTCAAATGCATTCAGAATGTCTCCTGATAGGAAGAGTTTTATTTCAAAAAAATGAGAAGAATAAGGGGATAATCCATCCATTCCTCCAAGACTTCTGCAATTAGGGACTTTGTTTCTTTATACCTATGATTTCCCTTCTGAGGTCCCCTTCATACTATACAGTGTTCTTTAAAAATATGGCTTCCTGTCTGGCTGAATCTTGCCTCAGCTGCAATCAGAATGCTGAGTAAAATTGTGAAACAGAAGAGCATAAGATTTTGAATCCGCAGAAGTGAGTTTATAAGTCTAGATTCTGAGTCTCCATGTCAGTGTGACCAGACAAATCACTTGTGTCAGCTTCAATTTCATCATCTAAAATAAGAGAATCTGTTCAAGATGACAGACCCAGCACATTTATGTTTACTTATTACAGTGTCTTTTTAAATGGAAAATAGTTCTGGCATATATTCACATAGAAAACAAGAAAGGATGCAATCAATGCACCAGAAAATTAGAGAAAATTCCAGTGGGTAAAAACCATATAAAACATGTTAAAAGGGCAAATGGAAGAGAGAAAACCACAACTTAAAACACCACAAGTAAGAGACACTTTTAAAATAGAGCCTCAAAAATGCTTCAGAAACAGCAAAGGGGAAACATACTTGAGCCAACTATCAGGATAATTAAGTAGCTTCTTGGACAGAAGAGCAAAGGTCTTCTCAGGCCCCTCACACTCTATGTTTAAAGAGCCTGTGCAGCAAGAAGATATCAATAACACCAGGATGAGATTTCTTCTAAATAAAGTAGACAATTTGCATGACTTCTGGAGTTTGTGAGAGAAGTATGGAAAGACAGACACAACTGAGGAACTATACTCAAACAAAAGAAAAATATAAAGTGCTTCTATCAGAGTTAAAACACATGCACACACACACTTAAAATCTGATCTCCAGAATAAAAATCTTCTTATCTGGGCTATTGTGGTCCCCCAATCACAGATCTGTCAAAGATCTGTACCTGGGCACCTTCTAGGGAAGTTGCTTACTAAAACACTCCATTGAATACACAGAAGTCAATCAGTTCTCCCATCCAAGGAAAAGTGGTGTTGGAGAGGGGGATTTACACAGAAAATCCAAACCTCCTGGGTGTACTAATTACTCTGTCTTCATCTAGGTATCCACAAAATCAGACTGAAGAACGTTGAGTACCAGGTAGTTTATATAGAAGGTAGTCCTAGAAAGCAGGTGTGAAGAATAGTGAGAGTGGAACAGGACAGGAGCAATACAATTCAATAAAGAAGGGTAGAATTGAGGTTGCCATTATAGGCAACAAGGACTCCATCCTGCTGGGATGAACCATGTAATAAACAACATGATTGTCCCCTTTGAAGATGGAAGGCTGAGGCATTTATTCAGGACTCTCCCTCCAGCCCTGTTCACCAGAGCAGCTAAAACCTAAAGGGAGTCACTGGACATGGCAAGGGACAAACAAAGTGTCTGCTATTGTTATTCAAAAAAGAACCAACTGATCATAGAAAGGATCCTGAGATGCTGAAAGAAAAAATATGGGATGAAAAAGAAAGTCCAAAATTAAAAAAGAAAGAATATCTGACCCTAGAAATATGAAAGTTGATCAAGAAAGAAAATTTTTAATTAATCTAATAAGTATTTCCAGAAAAAAATGAAAAACTATTTCTTAAAATAAAAATATAAAAATAAAAAATGTCTTTGGGAAAAGGAAGCAGAGAAACTTTCAGAAAATTATATACGCTATTATAAAAAATATTATAGTTTTACCAAAAAAAAAAAGTTATAGTACAAGAAGAGATAGTAGTGCTCCACAGCAAGACTAAACAAGAAAAACATTTCCTCAAGCTTAAAAAATAACACATTTCAGGAAAACTAAAAAATCTAGCAACATGGGTGAGAGAGTAAGGGGAATTTTCACATTGTAATAATTCAGGCAATTTCAGAAGTCCTAGAACGAAGAAAACATTATAAAAGCTTCCAGAGGTAGAGAGACAAATTAACCAAATTTCTCATCAGCAAGAATGGATGCTAAAAGACAAAGCAGTATTTTTTTAAAATTTCTGATTCTTAAACCTTGAAATAAATATGCAGCCAAACCATTAAAGAGGTAACCATTAAAGAGGTATTTTATGCATTTTTTTAAGTTATGCAAGTTCTCCTAAAACACAAGAATCACATTATAGGGGTTTAGCTTAACTTGACTGCAGCCATCTTGAATTGTAACTGCTATGATTGATTATGAGTAACCCTGGTCTGTTTTTCCCATTCCTTCCAGCATACTATTGAAACCAGAATTAAAGACAGGCAGTCAGTGTAGATAGGTAATTGGGTTGGATAGGATGGAAATAATGTAGACCAGTTTGGGTCCAAGAAGTTGAAGACAGCCATTGAGGTATTAAAATGTTAATGACTTTAGTGTCCTTCCACCACCTTTATCAAGATAACTTGCCCCTACTCCAACCTATTGCTAAAGTAATCTGTCCCAGGAATTGCCTTTCCCTACAGGGAGTTGTAGAAGTTAATTAATGTCTCCTGGACTGCTTCCTGACTGGATCACTCCATTTGACCCTTCCCCCTGCCCATCTGCTTCTCACCTTTTGGCCATTTCTACCTGGGCCATCTCCTGGTTCTTTAGGCAAGAAGAAGAGAGATAAGAGGGAAAAAGGCAGAAGAACAAAGAAAGTCTAGGATATATAAAAGAGGTTTCTCTACAGTCTTAGGTCTGTCTGCTTCTTTGGTCTCAGGGGATCTTACAACTAGTTCTCATATAGTGGGACGGGTTTATCTAGAACACCATGTTTTAAAAGAGACCTCTCCAAGAATTACTCCAGGAATAGTGAACATCAATGTTTATATCAGTTCAATTCACAATAGCTAAACTGTGGAGCCAACACAAATGCCCATCAATAGATGAATAGATAAAGAAAATGAGATAGATAGTTAGATAGATAGATACATACAATATTAGTCAGCATTAAAAGAGAATAAAATTACAGGTAAAGGGTAAAGGTAAAGGGTTGTAGATGGAGAATATCATGCTAAGCAAAGTAAGTGAATCCCCAAAAAACAAAGGCTGAATATTTTCTCTGATTAGTGGATGCTGATCCATAATGGGAGATAGGGGGCATAGGAAGAATGGAGGAACTTTGGATTGGGCAAAGGGGAGGGTGCAGAGGGGAGGGGAGGGGTAACAAGGGTAGGAAAGAGGGTAGAATGAGATTGACATCATTACTCTAGGTATGTGTATGATTGCACAAATGGTGCATCTCTACATCATGTACAAGCAGAAAATTGAACAGCTGTGTTCCATTTGTGTACAATGAATTGAAATGCATCCTGCTGTTGTGTATAACTAAGTAGAATTTTTTTTAAAAAATCATTGTGATTTTAAAAAAAATAAAAAATAAAGAAAAAGAATTACTTCAGAAAAAAGAGTAACATAAAAAGCAGAAGATAACATGAGCCACAAGAAACAATGGCATTCAGTAGAACCTTCAAAAACTCCAACAAATAAATAAAGAGATAAGCAAAACCAGAAAACATTGGACCCTGATATTTTGAGTGTTCTAGGAGTGTAGGTAGCAGAGAATAATGACAGGAAGTTTAAAGTCCCCTGTATGAGACCAATCACTTGGTTAAAAATGAGTAATAATCATATCATCATGACTCTGAAAATACTATTTGAGGTAATTTCAATTTTGAAAATCAACCTATATGAAAATCAATACTATGTATTAGGAGAACAAATGTCATTAGCTTTGACAATATAAAAGCTATTTTTTTTGCCAAGTCCAGTAGCACACGCCTAAAATTCCAGTAGCTCAGGAGGCTGAGGCAGGAGGAGAGCGAGTTCAAAGCCAGCGTCAGCAAAAGTGAGGCACTAAGCAACTCAGTGAGACACTGTGTCTAAATAAAATTCAAGATAGGGTTCAGGTTGTGGCTCAGTGGCCAAGTGCCCCTGAGTTCAATCCCTGATACCCATCCCCAGAAAAAAAATTAATTTTAAAAAACTCCAAAGGTTACTAGGTAATAAAATGAAAAGAAATTAAAACAACTTTAAATTTCTTTAATGTTTATTCTATTCTATTTTATAGTTGATGCATAATAATTGTCCATATTTACGGAGTATAATGTGATATTTTGATGCATGTATACAATGTATAATCATGAATTAAGATAATTAGCATGTTTATCACCTCACTTTTAATTTCTTAATGATAAGAACATTAAAAATCCCTTCTAATGTATTCTATAAAGTTGTTAAATCAAGAAATACAAATATAAATATATATTTTATCATTATGAAGGTTAATTACATGAAGAGCTAATAGTATAACTGAAAAAACTGAAGCATAGAGGCACAGTATGATAAAAGATGTTTCTAAGCTCTTCACCATTCATGCATAGAGTAGATTGGTGCTGTCTAAACTTGGTAATTCAAGAAATTGAAGTAGAAATGAAAACATTTAAAATTTTAATAGGAGCTTCCAAACAAATTAAAAGAGAATGCTTAAAAGGTATTTATTTCTGGGATGTAGTGCTGGAGGTGGAGGAAAGATTGATACTTTTATAACTTCATTTTAGATGACTTTCAACAACTAGATTTTCCCTGTGGTTAGATGTTGCTTTTAAAAAGAAGACTATAATGGAGACTCAGAATCTCACAAGTCTGCCAGCTATAAATGAAGTTTCCTGTCCTCTTCGATGAATTTCTGTGATTAATAACAACTTAACCAGTGTCCAGGATTTGGGAGAACATACAACCCTGTCGTTTCTAACCCCCAAGCTGTGGCTTCATTTTGTATAGCCATCTTAATTCTACTTGTAATCCCCATGAAGAGCGGGGACTTCTGTCATTTCTTATCGTTAAGCCTCTTTTATCTCTGATAAATGCAAAAGGATTGTTTTATAAAAGAGCCGATAGGGGTAGGGAGAAAAAATACAATAAGAAAGGAGGAGGGTGTTGGGAATGAAAAGGGAAGACAATGATTAGGTTAAAATAATTAGATATTTATTCTTCCCTGTATAACTTGAAGGGTTCAACATTTCTCTTGTGGTAATGGGAATTTTATATATCTCTAAATTACTTTAAGAAAGCCTTGTTTTCACTGAAAGTACATCAGATCCTAAAATATTCAATAATGTACCAAATCAAAAATTTATGAATTCAGTTTCTTACCTCAGGGACAAGACTCTGTTTTTAACCTTCTTCATTCCTTGAGAAAAGGGGAGGACACAGAACTCAGAAAATATTGAAATGAATAAATGAGTCTCTGGGTTTAAGTACAGCCAAGCTGGTTCCACAGGTTGGTATACACAGATGTCTCCAAAATCCCATTCCTCACCAGTAGAGACATAGAAGGGAAACTGGATGAACATGATGTTCAAATCTCGATTCTCTCCATTAACAAAAATGATCTGACTCTTGAATAATTTGGGTTTCTACTCTTTGAGACTACCAGAATTTACTTTTGGGGAGAAAGGGAGGGAGAGAAGAAGGAATAGAGAGAGGGAGGCATGGGGGAGGAGTGGTGTAGCTGGCAACTCCCCTCCCACTTTGTTCCTTGACAAATGGGAACTAAACCCATGAAGTATCTTAAATCTCCTTCCATTCAAATTCTACACACCCCACACCTTCCCCCTCCTCCACAAACACAAACACACATACCCAGTTCATGTTCCACCTCGACCACTGTGGACAAGTACATCTATCCTAATATGTCAATGACTTGAGAAGCAACATCACTGAAAGGTAAACTAGGAGGCTCCAAGCCCTAGTTAGAAAAGTCAAATTCATACAGAAAGAGGAACAGTGCTTACCAGGAACTAGTGGGAAGGGAGAATGGAGGGTTATTCAACAGGTACAGAATTTTAGTTGGGCATATGAAAGAAAGTTTTGGAGATGGGTGGTAGTGATGCTTGTACAGCAATGTGAATGTGCTTAATACCACTCAACTGTACACATAAACATTGTTAGAAGAGTAACTTTTATATTATATATAAGTTTACCACAATAAAATCAGGCATAGTGATGTGAAGTTGATATTTATATAAGGCAAATTTTTCCACTGGCCTCCCTAGAGCTTGCATATATAGTGGTGCTGTTCTACAATAATTAATGCTGCAAAAGAAAGGGTTATTCTTTAAGTAGAGCAAGGCATGTACAATATATATTTAGCACATGTGTCTAGCTTAATTATTTTCCTTTAAGAGTTTGGAAGTTGAAGGAGTATATTTCAGATGCCTTTGAAAGCTTGCGAGAGGGGCTGGGGATGTGGCTCAAGCGGTAGCGCGCTCACCCAGCATGCGTGCGGCCAGGGTTCAAACCTCAGCACCACATACAAAAGAAGATGTTGTGCCCGCTGAAAACTAAAAAAAAAAAAATAAATATTAAAAAAATTCTCTCTCTCTCTCTCTCTCTCTCTCTTTAAAAAAAAAAAAAGCTTACAGGAAAAAGAACAAGAAAGTGAGGTAGAGAGAGAGAGAGAGAGAAAGGCTAGACTAAAACAGAATATTAAGGTCACACCGGAAGTCTTAGAATGAGCTGGAGAATTAGGCAGATTGCATCCTTATTCCTAGCCCTTTGCTCTTGGGCAAGTCATATATTTCCTGAACACTAAGTCTTCACATCTATAATACAGAAACTCATAATAATATCATAGGGTTATTAGAAAGATTAAGTATAGGCAAAATACTTAGTATAAGTGCCAAGTACTTCACACACAATAAAATGTCACCACAGCTGTCCTTGCCATTTTACGGTTATTTTTATTAATATTCTCATCTGATAATGCTCTTGTCCTATCCAGCATGCACGTCACAAACTGAAGCTTGTTAAGACAAAATCCAGAGCACTGGTAAACTTCTCAGAGAAATGTGATTCTGGAGATTAAAACTCCATCAACTCTGAAGCAGAATCCCCCCAAGCTGTGCTTCCTGGGACTCAGCTAGAAGGCTGAGAGGGTGAAGTGCTAAGTGAGTTAGCAGATGGAAAGATCAAGTCTCAGAGAGCAAGGCATGAGCTGCGGGTGGTACCACCATGACACAGGCTTCCTTTATTGGCATAAACTGCAGCATGGCTGGCCTCTCTGCCGCCTTCTAGACATCATGTGGCTATTTGGGGAAAGGAGAAAGGAAGGCCTGTAGAACTGAAATAGATGTGTGTTCCTCCATGGTACCAAAAAGGAGGGGAGGAGGAAAAGGATAGACTCATGGAAAATTATTTCAAATCCAGAAACCAGGTTCTAGGGGTAACCCTGTCTACAGCAGTGTGCTGTAAATACAGTAGACACTAGCCACAGGTAGCTATATATATAAATTAATTTAAATTAAACTGAATTTGAAGATCAATTCCTCAGTCACCCTAGCCCATTTCAAATTTTCAGTTGTCATTTGTAGCTAGTGGATGCTTATTGGGCACAACAGCAAAAGAAAAGGAACATTTTCATCATTGCAGAAAGCTCTGTTGGTCATTCCTGGTTCATAGTGAAAATATAGAAAGAAAACATATTAATTATTTTAGCCAGACAAGTTTTCTTGGTTTCTTCTGCAAGACTCTTGGTTCTTATATGGTCTGAAGACTATGAAAGGCCCACAGGGATTCAATTAGAACTGTTGGAAAACTAACCTCTTTTGACCTGTATGACAGATTCTGCATCCCTCAATCAAGACACTACAAGGCAAGATCCTAGCTGCCAGGTAATTGATGCAGAAGCTATTGGCAAGGAAGCCATTTTTCAGTGGGCTCCTTAACCTGAAGGGGCCCTCCACAGGTCACCTTAACCATTCACCCTCTTTCAGGATGACATTTCCATTATGCCTAGCAGGCGAGACTTTCCTGGGTTTAGTTCTATTGATGAAAAGGGTAAAAGAGCTCTCTTTATGTGTCACCTAAAATTCTATCTTTTCTCCTCTGGACATTCTTTCCCCAATCAAATTAATATCAAAATACAAGTATTAAAGGATCATTCATGGTTTTACTGCAGGCTAGAAGGATTCTAGGTGTTTGAATGTAAAATATCAATAAGGTGAAAACTTCAAAAACTCCTCAATTAGAAAGAAATGTATGGTAAGGTCAGAGGAATGGGTTTTAATCAGACAAATCACAAAGTTAGCATATTGTTCAAGAAAATTAGCCTGCACTCTTAAAACCATCAATGTCCTGAGGAGATTCAAGATAAAAGAAAGATACCAAATAAAATGTATGTGTTTTGAGTTGGATGCTGCTTCAAAGATGAAAGAAAAACAGCTATAAAAGATCATTTGGAACAACTAAGAAAAGTTGATTGTGGACTGGTTATAATGTGATGGTGTAGAAGCCATGTTGTTTTAATTGCTATTGCTATTATTATTGTACCAGGGATTGAACAGAGGCACTCAACCACTTAGCTCCATTCCCAGCCTTTTTTTTTTTTTTTTTGTATTTTATTTAGAGACAGGATCTCACTGAGTTGCTCTCTCTGGGCACCTTGCTTAGTGCCCCTGGCCATTGCTGTGGCTGGCTTTGAACTTGTGATCCTCCTGCCTCAGCCTCCCCAGCCACTGGATTACAGGTGTGAGTCAGTATGCCAGGCTCAAAGTATTATTTTTAATAGTGATAATGTCACTGTGGTGTTGAAGGAGAATGTCCTTATTGTTGGACAATGCTACATGAAGTCATGTGAATCTCATGGTGTCTACAACTATCAAATGCTTAAGGGGGAAAAAGGCAAAACTAAAAATATACAAAGAATTAAGCCAAATGTGACAAAATTTTAGTTAACTATTAACCCTAGATAGCATACAGATGGTCGTTGTTTTATTTTCAAACTTCTCTCTATTTTAAAAAACATTAAAAATGAAAATTTGAGTCATGGGAGAACAATAATAGACTTCAGAAGAGCCAAGATCTACAAAAGAAAAAGCTCCAAAGGGAATGAAAGCCCAGAGAAATGGAGTGCACAGAGTACTAAATGTCACATATTGTTCCCAGAATCAAGCCAAATCCAATCACATTTGTTCTGTCTATCTAGTGTTTGTTAGGTGTTAACGACATATTGAACTTCAAACTAGACACTTCACATTCATTATCTGAAGTAATTTTCACAATGTGCCTGAAAACAGAATTATTACTTCCTTTTTGGTTAATATAAAACAAAGAGAAGCTGATAGAATGCAAATCATTTGGTTAAACTTATGCAGCTATTAAGTAGCAGACTTGGGATGTAAACCCAAATCTGTCTAGATACAAAGTCCATGCTAATTTCCTCTTGTTAATTTAGCTTTAATAGTAATTCTTTCTCCATTAAAATCAGCAGCAAATGAGAAAAAAATTGGGCCTTGATTATAAAAGAGATAGAAATGAAATAATGAGAGAGAGAGAGAGAGAGAGAGAGAGAGAGAGAGAGAGAGAGGAACTAGAGTGAGAAAGCAGGAAGTCAAGGAGGAGAAGAATGATTCTGGTTACCTGGGCTTTAAAAGTATTTTAGGTCCCAGTTCTCAGGATTATACAGGTAGAGTGATATAACTCAAGTTATATTGAAGCTTTTGTACTCCTTATCAGGGAGCAGGGTGCCCCATGGACTGGGATCATCTGTAGGCCTAGAATGGGTTGCCACAATCATTAGCATTCTCATCACTCTAGGAAGAGTCACGGGTCAAGGTCATTGCATTTATGCCAGGCACAAGTACTAGTTCACTCATTATATTTCAATGTTTTTCTCTTTCTCTGACAAGCTAGAAACTTCTTGATATCAAAAGATACTGGATCCCGTGTCTGCATTTGTTTATAAAATAAATTTTTCAATAATATAATTGGGCCAAGAATCTCTTAAATTCTGAGCATTCTCTTTGAACACCCCCCCCCCATGAAACATTTTAGTGCATTGCTTCTGTTCCATAACTGTAAGTACAACCCTATAATCCTCTAATCGAGAGTTATACACTAAGCACAGGGGGCGAAAGTGTTGATGGTGGAGGCCATCCACATACCAAGAGCTCCTAAGACCGGGGAATGTTAGATATTTGATGACTTACAAGGTGCTCTCCTGAAGGGAAATGCCTGCCATGCATGATTCGTGTCTCTTTGTGTGTTTCACCCTCTTCTCCACACAATTGCTTCATTTTGTATAAGCTTGCTTTGCTGCACTTGTTAGTCCATGGTAAAGTTTAGGTCTGTATCTCCTCCCATTTTAGTATGAGTTTTAATAGGACAACAACATTTTAATTCTCCACCTCCACATCTAGCATAGGGCCAAGCATATATTCTAATTTGGCTGAATGAATGAACAGGTGAATGGAGTTGGAGTATATTTTGATGTTTTAAACACAGAGCACAAAGATCAGGTTCTTCTTGTTTCCTAGGATTGGCATTTCCAGGACCCTTGATCGGGGCTAAGCAACTGACATCTTTCATCTCTATTATTGCAACAGCCCAAAATAATGAAATGCTTTTGTTCTTTCCACCCCACTGGCACAGATCCCTTCTCTATGAAGCAACCAGAAATTGTTTTAAAAGCACAAATCATCCGATGTGGCATATGATAAATTTATAGACATCTTATGTCTTCATATTGGACTTGAATAAGACCTAACTTTTCTCATGTCCCCAAGAAGCTTGTCAACACCCTAACTAAACTTTTTCTGTCACCACGGTCTTCCATATTCACTGTCCTCCCCCTACTTTGGCTTCATTCCCATTGTCAGAAACTCTCTCCCCTGTAGTTATGTGCTTGCTCCTCATCTGCCAAGTCTCACTTAAAGCATTACTACTTCAGAGAAGTCAAGAAGTTGCTTGTCCTTTTGTTGTTTCCTTCATAGAACCAATTTAAAAAGAATTACATTGTTCTTGCTATACTTGTTTGTTTTCTGTCTTCCCCACCAAATAGTGAATTTCACAAGAGCAAGCACCATGTCTATACTCTGCCCCTGGTACACACTATAGCTCATGTACACACTTGAGTCTTCATGGCCATTGAAGGCCATTAAAAAATTAGAACAGGTAGCACATGCCATGCATGCACAAATCAGGGGACTGGTCAATGAAGAGGTAAAAAAATGAGGTCTTGATTGAGTACGATGAAATTTGGGGATATTTATTCACCTCTCAAAGCTTCTCTCCCTCCTTCATCAAACACACAAAGGAATCATGATAGTTTCTGCCTTAAACAATAAAGGATTTGGAGAAAACATTAATATATTATGCCAAGAGGTACCAAACCCATTCTTTGGCAGCTTCCCTTTCCTCTCTCTAGAAGCTTCATGTTCCCAGGCTATCATTTCAGCTCTTTGGTCAAACTATGGATCTCATGATAGGCATTGCTTCATCTTTGTATTGTCAAGCCTAACTCAGGGTCTTGTCCCAAGTAGTACTAAGAATATGTTTATTGGGCAGAACAAAATATAAAAAATATTTTTTAGAAAGATTCCTATTCTTGGCTGGGGAGGTGGCTCAAGCGGTAGCGCGCTCGCCTGGCATGCGTGCAGCCCGGGTTCGATCCTCAGCACCACATACAAACAAAGTTGTTGTGTCTGCCGAAAACTAAAAAATAAATATTAAAATTCTCTCACTCTCTCTCTCTCTCACTCTTCTCTCTCTCTCTCTCTCTCTCTCTCTCTCTCTCTCTCTTTATAAAAAAAGAAAGATTCCTATTCTAGAGGATGATTCAGAAGTCAAGAAGAAGCCAAGAACTACAAAATCAAGAGAATTAGTAAGGATAAAACCATGATAATTTAGCAAGTCTTAAATTTGCTCAATAAATGGAAGTCCAGATTTTGCTCAATAACTCAATGTCTATACAATTTTAGCATGTCCATAATATTTTTATCCTCCAAAAGACAAAGAATGATTGGAACGCTCTTACTTTCTGGCTCCACTTGGGCCTTGATAAGCTTTACAAATAAGGTTATTCTAGGTTGTACTAAAAAAAAAAGAAAGAAAGAAATTATCCCACTGTAGCATGAAAATGGAGCCCTACAAATCTAAGTAATGTCAAGAAGTAAAGAGTACACTGAATAGGAACCTGATTGGAAGGCCTCAAAAAGAAAATTTGGTTGATTGTAATCCTTATATATGACAGGAGTTGGATTTTCTCAGTCCAATTGTGCTCTACAGGTATCTGACAAGTCTAAACTGCCAGCTTAAAGGAGTTCAATAAATTTCAAGTTGTTTTTATGTCAAAGGGTTGAATTTAGACAAGCCATGCTGACGAGAAGTTGAACAGCTGGAATTTATAGTTTTCAGTCATTGGAAATCCCAGTGCAGTTTTGACAAATATTGATGATTCCTTATTGTGGGATTCTGTAAAGTGCAATTCTTGTCACTATTTTATTTGGTACTTTTTGCGATTGAAAAAGCCCTCTTCTTTCCAATAATTTTAAATAATTTTCATAATAAAGAATACAATGCATCAGTAAGAAAGTCAAGATTCAGTGTTGCTTAGAATAAGTTAAACTTATAATGAGGCTGTTATTAATGTTAACTTTCCACAATAGCTGTTTTCTGGGCACCTCACAAATTGCATAATTTATCTTGTGTTTCCAAGTTCAATTTAGAGGTGCTGCAGTGTCAGTAGCATGGAGGGAGCTGTGATTACAAACAACATTGATATATTCTGGTTATGGCACAGGTCAATGATTCTTCTAAAAAGCCAGAGAGGGTGAAGACAGAAGCCTCCCTTTTATGACACCTACATATTAAGCAAAGCTTGTTTGCTTCTGCCAATAGGTTCTCAGACTTAAATGCTCCCTTTGGGGAATTCTCTTCCACCTCCTCTGAAATATGACTCTCAGAGGAATGTTAAGATTAATAGTGCATCAGATTATGCACAACCTCTTCTCAATATTTCATTTTGCATTAATCTTATAACATTTGCATTTCTGAAATTAGGGTATCTGATGCGTTGGGGTGGGACCCAGAGGCCTCGTTTGGGTTAGATTTATTATCTGCTAAATGACTTTCTTAGCAAATCTCTTTATCTCTTTGTCTGCCAGCTAATCTCAATGCTCTATCTTGAGCAGATTCTATTATAACAAAATTTATTATTACTTTTTAAGATTTTTCTACACAGCTTTCAGAAACTTTCTTATTAATAGCAAACACTAACTGGTATGGAGATGTGAAAGGTGTATTCTTGATCCTCCTTTTATCCCCAAATCCTTGGCTTAGGAAGAGATCTCGATATTTCCCCTAAACTCATCTTTAGGCTTGATGAGTTAAATTCTTAGCACAAGGAACTTGTTAGAAGTATATTTCCTGTGTAACCTTGGGCCTGGTCTAAGAGTAAGTAAACTTCAAGGTAGGGAAAGAAGGTACAAGTGAGGGGAACTAAAGGTGACAGGAAAGGGCCCAGGATTTGACAGAGAAGTGCAACAAAAGAAGCTGGAGTAGAATCCAATCTGCTTTCTGATTATTGCTCAACCAGCTTAAATACTATGCTATAAATATCAGCTGGCTGACTCTATAGCTGATTTATAAAAGTGAATGTTATATAGTTTGGTGTGGAATTTTAGAACTGGTTGTCACACTGATCAGTCTATGACTGAAGATGTTGGGGCACAGGAGCTTAAAACTGATATGGTAGATGCAGTTGAAGAAGGTGGTATAGATGGAATTAAAGATGGCAATGAAGATGAGAAATGGAAAGTATAATGGGCCTGGTCAACATTATCTGTGGGAAAGCAGAACCAGGCAGACCTGTGAAAGGAATGAAACAAAACCAAGAATAGGGGACAATTTTTGGTTCCAAAATAGAACATTCTAGAATGCGAACATCATATGATTGGCATAAAATGAATGAATTGTTTCTCAGAGAAGGGCTCAAGACTTAATGGGGAAATAAATTACCTGGTCATATTGCTGCTGCCTGAGCACCAAATGCTAATTTCACATCTACCAGGCACTGTACCTGTGTATAGCTACCCAGCTTATTCCACCTTCACTGGCTGGAAGATTGCACAACTCCCTCTGCTAGCTCAGGATGAGCCCAAGACAGAGATATGCTGCAAATGAAATTTGCAAAGAAGAGGCAAGCATATGAGAAGTACATGTTTGTCTGTCCTTGGATAGTTCCAAGGGATGACAAGTCACAATATTGGCTTTCACTAAACGGCAACTTTATCCAGTAAAAACACCCTAAAACATATCATTTTGCCTCTGTTCAAGCAGATGCAAATAGACTAGATTAAGATAATAACAAAAATACAGAACAAATATAAATACACTTGGAAATAAAAAGGCCTTTCAAATATTTTAAATGAACATATTTGCTTTTTTTTTCTGAAAACAATTAAAGCCTCTCCTTAGGGGAATTTTAACCTAATTTTGAGTTAAATGTTGTTGCACATCTAAATAAAAACAAAATATGATGTGGATCTCACACAGAATACATGTTTAAAAGGGCTGTCAGTATGGGAGGAGAATAAATTTGTCACAGACGTAAGTTAATTACTCTTTGTTTTTGTATGGTTCACAGTGTGAAAGTCAATATCTCTATATTTTTTCATCCAAGCAAATAACACTTGTGGAAGACAAGTGAGACTTGTGAAAGAAAGGGAGAGATCAGACACAAAGGAAGAAGCAGAGACCCTGAGAGGGAAACTGGAGTGGAAAAAAAGGATTCATCACCTCAGATTCTTAAGAAGAATTCCTATTTGTGGTGTCATTTATTCAAGATTTTGTGACTGCTGATGGTTGTGACATTCATGTGACAGCAAGCCAAGATAATTCTGGTCAGCATACCTTAATAGTCCAGCTCTTGCAGACATTATAACTCTGCATATGGATGGAGCGACAAAAATCAGAGTTCCTTCGTGGTCTTTTACAGAAACACTTATTTTAAGAACTAACACTTAGAAAATTGGACTGGTAGAAATCCAAAGAATAAACCATGTTAGCTTTCCTCTGTTCCCTGCTGCTTCAAATAGGAAGTTTTCAAGGGCAAGAAGAAGGAACAAATGGACTTTGAAGAACAAAGCACTTTTCTATCACTGATAGAGATTAATATGCAGCTCAGACTTCAGGCCCACTTTGGGATAGAGTCCAGTTTCTCCAAAATGAAATAGTTGTCCCCTCCTGGGAAACACAAGGATAAGGAAGGCAGTCAAGCAGCTACCAGAGACAGCCACTATATGCACCAAAGTTGTAAGTACCATCGATGCACTCACTACCCACCACCACCCGTACCACCATCAAAGTTAACCCAGTGTCAGGGTCAGTAACTTATAATGAAGAGCCAGACAACTAAAGGAGGGGAAAACATATTAAGAAATCGCACTGTCCATGTCCTGGATTTTTTCACACATGTAATCTCATTTGAGAAAGCCAAGATTACTATTTCTAAGAGACCTATCAGAGATCTTCATCCCCAGCATCTTTATGTGAACAGCTATGACCCAATAAAATGAACAAAGAACTGGGATTTAGCAGTTATGGGTTCGTGGAGTGAAATGAGCTCAATATCATCTCTCTGCACCTTACTTTCTTCATCTGTAGAAGAAGAAATCATAATCTCACACTGGCTTACTGCATTAGGGCAGTCATAAGTGTTAAATGAGATTATTTTCACTGTGGGAATGGTGCTTTGCCAATTTTAAAGATAGGGGTTCCTATTTTCTCCAACCACACTTCACTTTTGCAATATAAATCCACAGAAATCAAAGAACTCATTGGTTCAAAATGTTCAGAATCTTTCAAAAATAGTTATTTCCAGCTTCTTAGGCAATAAAATCTCCTGTCCCTAACAGAAGTTCTACCTTTGGTACTCTTCTGACTCTTGGGCTGTCTCTACATGAAGGTGCTGAGCACCTAACATGATTCTAGAACTGAACTGTGAATCGTGAATTTGCCACTGACAAACAAATAACTCAGCAAGTCACCAAATCCAACTCTAATGAGAAGTCTCAGTAGGAGCCTCAGCAATTATTTGCTTGTTGTGGTTTTCTCCTTTATTTTATAATTCTCAGCTCAGAGCATGGTTTGAGAGTAGAACAAATAAATATTTTACCTTGAAAATACCTCTGAATACCTAAGCCAAATTCAAAGTTGCTTTTGTGAGAGTAAAATCATATAAGAATATTTGTCTTAAGTCTATCATGTCCCTAACTCTGTGCTAGGCACCACAAGAAATGCAAGAGAAACACACACACACACACACACACACACACACACACACACTTGTCTTTTTATACAGAATTTTCTTATAAGTTTGGTCCCCTGGATTTTGCCATTTAAAAAAAAAATGTCAGTCCCATTTTTTTCATCTTTCACTAAAGGGCTGAACATAAAAAGAGCAGTTCAAAGTGCAAACTTCTGCATATCTATAAAACACATTCAAAGACAATGCCTTTAACCATTATTCAATGACTTTTTATGCAGAGACCCACAAGGGAATGATTTTCCTAAGCTCAAATTGAAGAAAGCATCACATCTTCTCATGAAGGAGAAATAGTTTGTTTGTGTTAGAGTAACCCATCAGGTTGTGAGGTGTTCCTTTTTCTGTGAAACTAAGAAATCCAAAGCAGAGGCTTATGTTCAGTGTTGCTTTCTTACATTCTTATCACTAATCTGCCTTTCTGTGTCTTTACAAGTCCTTTATCATTGTCCCTGCTATGTAGCACAAGTAGACATATATTTGTAACATGCCTTGCAAGATAAAATCAAGGATTAAGTTCCTGTCACAAATAACCAAAGCAACAGTTCAGAGACTCTTCTGTCAATGGCCCCTAATGCCCGAGATTAAAGCAAGAATGCTAGATGGTATTCAGAGCCTCCAAGACCTGTCTAGGACCCCTATATAGTTCCTAAATTTTAACCACACTGATTTGCTTGCAGATTTCCTAATCAACTGGGTTGTTCACCTTAACATAATTTCACTTTTATTTTTCTCACCCTGCCAACACTCTGATATTTGGTCACTGTAGCAAATCACCATCAGTCCATCAAATTGTACTTTCAATCAGGCTTTCTCTGATGGCACTCCATGACTGCCCCAGAATGAATTGGGCATTTTCATTTTTTATTTTTAAATCTCCTGAGGTTTTCATAATTCCCCTGTGTCTAATATTTTGCTTTTTCTTCCCCTAGACTAGAAAGGGTTGAAACTCAGGAACTCTATCTTTGCATCTTTTATCCCTAAGTCTGGCACAGACAGAGTCACAAGGACTGATTGAACAAATAAACAAACAAACAAAGAGGGCCTGTTGTGATACCAAGTTCAAAGAAAGGAAACAACAGAGAAAACCAACAGAAGCTTGCTGCAGACTCCAAGCATAAAATTTAGAGGAAATCTAATCAGCAGAGAGGAGTGAAGAAAGCATTTAATCATCTGCAGAGATCTTCCAAAGGGAAAGGCACGTCCAGTGAAACACAACACCATCCCAAGAAACCCCCTGAAGAGAAGAGCATGGGTTGGGTTGAGCTGTGATATCTTCACTCTTGGCAAGCTGCATGTTTCTGACAGGAATGGGGGAAAGTTACTATTTCCTGAATACCTGTAGATACAACTAAAATCCCATATGGCTTTATTTACAAGCTCCAAAGTGCAGTGCTACATTGATAATATAGCCAGAAATCAAGTTTGAAAAAGCGAGAGAGAAAAACAGAGGTTTCCCGCTGAGGATTTAGCAAGAGGTATGAAAACTAAATGGAATGGACAAAAAGATGACCTTAACACAAGTGACAGGCTCCCCCGGCCATTTTCGTCCCTTCTTTAGCCATCTTGATTAGAACCTTTAGGTTAACAAACTTTCATTCATTAAGCAAATATTTATTGAGCATCTTCTATGTACCAGACACTGAAGACATAAAAGAATAAAAGAGTCAAAAGCATTTAAACTCACTGGACTGAGATCACTTAGAAAATACCAATAGATATATAAGAAAAGATATCCAAGGACTGAGCTCTGGAGCACTCTAACCTTTAGAGGGTTGCTACTGAGATACAAAAATACCAGAGTAGAGCAAAAATGAAGTGAAGGGAGATAGAACGATATAATGGTATTCTGGGAGCCAATCAGATCAGCCGATGGCTGAGCATTGATCCTTGGATTGAGCAATGTGGTCATTAGTGATTTCAGTGAGAGCAGTTTTCAATGAGTATAGTATCTCAACGTGTATGTGTGACACGTGGTAGTGACATATGTCAAAGTGCAGCTGGAGTGAGTTAAAAGCCAGTGGGAGGAGGAGAATTATAGGCAATGAGTTTAACAAATACTTTGAAAAGTTTTGCTATAAGAGGAATCAAACAATGGAGGCAGAAACCAGAGCATCGTGTTGACTGGGTCTTCATGAAACAGGATAGAATTAGAAAGGAAATGGACTGGCAGGGATGGGGGAAGCCTGTGAAATATAGAAGGGAAAATAAGCACAAGTAGACAGAGAGTGTCTTCATGCCACAATGTAGGTCTGAGACCTACTAAAGCAGAGCAGAAGAAAGGAGAGTCGGGTAACATGAGCCCCAGATTGAATGTCATTTAGGAGGTCCCAGGCAGCCCATCTGGGAGCTCTGGTGAAATGAATTCCCTTACAGAAGTCCTGCTACACAGAAACGTCCAGGTTTTAGTCCCCTTGCCATGCTAAGTCACTGCCCAAAGTCTGCCTGAGAAAAGCAGACCCTGGGCTCAAAAATTGAAGGACAGGACTGGGATTGTGGCTCAGCCATAGTGCGCTCGCCTAGCACAGGCAGGGCCCAGGTTAAATCCTCAGCACCACATAAAAATAAAGGCATTGGGTTGTGTCCATCTACACCTAAAAATAAATATTTAAAAAAGATCAAAGAAGAGATGAAAAACCAACCAGGGAAGGTCCTGAGTGTGTTATGGTTGAAGGATGCAGACTAAACACTGTCTTCAGAAAGCACTTTCCTGAATGAAGACACAACTCTGCACTTCACCAATGCCATTTAGGTTAAGTAGGGTCAAGGAGATTTTTTTTTAAAAAAAAAAGAAAAATAACAGTGCTCTCTCTGAATTTGAATTGTTCAGTTCCCACAGTCTTTAAAGTTCTGAGTCCCAACATATACTCCAGTAGCCCAGCAGGGTCACCTCTTCACCTTGAACTCTGTTTCTCCATACAACAAATTAAATAATACATTCAGTGGAAAACTCATTACCACTTCCCTTCTTTCAAAGAGCATAGCCCCTCTAGTCCTGCCTAAATTGGTTATAATCCAAAGCCTCCAAACCTTTTACTTGTTTGCTTTATCAACTTGCCTCCTATAAATTTAAGACGTACAACATGATGTTTTTATTTGTTTATTTTATTGGTACATTATCTTTATACAGAATAGTGGAATGTATGATTACATATTAATACATGCACACAATATAATTTGGTCAACATGATGTTACGGTACACATGATGAATGAGTTATCATAGTTAAGAAAATTAATACATCATTTTACATAGTTACCCCTCTTTTTACTTCTTCTCTATATATGATAAGAGTACCTAAAATCTACTATCTTAACAAATTCCCAGTATGCACTACAATATTACTAACTATACCCCTCATGCTATACCTCTGTATTTCTTCATCCCTTATAATTACAACTTTCTACTCATGGACCAACATCTCCCCATTTTGCCTACCCCTTTACCCTAAGCAGCACCATTCTATTCTCTGCTTCCTTGAGTTGGACTTTATTTTAGATAACAGATGGAAGTAAGATCATGTAGGGTTTTTCTTTCTATGTCTGGCTTATTGCACTTAACATATTTTCTTTGGTTTCATGCAAGCTTTTGCAGGATACCATTTTTTAAAGCCAAATAATATTCCACTGACAGTTTCTTTATCCATTGTCTGTTAACGGACACTTTGTTTCTGTATCGTGGCTATTGTGACTAATACTGCAATGAACATGGAAATACAGATATCTCTATAACATGGGGTCTTCATTTCTTATGGGTATCTATCCAAAAGAGAGATGACTGGGTCACATGGTGGTTCTTTTTAAATTTTTTTTAGGAGCCTCTATACTGTCTTACACAACAGATGTAGCAATCTACATTTCTACCAACAGTGTACAAAAATTCCTGTTTCTCTACCCTTGCCAACACATATCTTTTGTCTTTTTGATAACAGCCATCCTTACAGGTATGAGGTAATATTGTGGCTTTGATTTGCATTCCTCTGGTGACGATTTGTGATATGGAGCACTCTTTTGTATTTTTGTAGGTCATTCATATTCTTTTTTTTTTCTTTTCTTTTCTTTCTTTTTTTTTTCTTGCAATACCAGGTATTGAACCCAGGAGCACCCTGCCACTGAGTGACAACCCCAGCTCTTTTATTATTATTTTAATTTTGAGACAGGGTCTCACTATGTTACCCAGGCTAGACTTGAACTTGTGATCCTCCCATGTAAGTCTCCCATGTCACAGGGTTTACAGGTGTGTGCTACCACCTGGCTGTGTCTTTGTATAAATATCTTTTCAGGTCATTTGCCTACTTTTTAATTAGGTTTTTCTTTTACTTTTCTCCCAATCCATAGGCTAATTTTTGATCTAGTTGAATTTTTTTTGTTATGCAGAAACTTTAGTCTGATTTAGTCCCAATTGTTTATTTTTGCTTTTGTTGCCAGTGTTTTTGACATCCCACCACATCAAAATAATAGTGATAATAATAATTTCCAAGTCCAATGGTCATGGAATTTTCCCTTACAGTTTATTTTAGGAGTTCCTTAGTTCCATGTTTTACATTTAAGTATTTAATTCATTTCAACTTGATTTTTTTGCATGGTTAAGATAAGAGTTCTGTTTTATTCTTTTGCATGTGAATATGCAGATTAGAGACTAGTTAGAGCAGTAAGAACTTACAATGTGGTTAAAGTTCCTCCTGTACGATAATCAAATGGTGTAATTATTTTAAATGCAGATTCCTTTACTCTGTTCTACTTAATCTGAATTTTCTGAGTGCTTAAACTCAGGTGCAAACATTTGTATCAAGGTCCCCAAGTGACTCTTATGCATACTAAAACTAGAGAGCCATGGAGATAATTAGAAGTGTGATCCTTCACCCTCCTCTACTTATTCTTTGGTGATTATCCAATCTTGTTGATTTGATATATATAGGCAATATCTTTTGTTTTAAGATATTTCCATCTTCAGAGCCATTTGAAGACTTTAGTTAGGACTGATGGACACAGGTTGGGTCTCAAGAGTCCCCCTTGCCACACACAGAGAAACTATTCTTGAACCCTGTGTAGAAACAACTAGAGCTTATTGTATCTTTGTCCTAAATGGAGAGGAGAAGAAAATATATCAATTAACAAAGAAAAGGTAACTGGTTTATCCTTTAAACTTTAAACTGATTTTATATAGCACATTGCTCAAAAGAAACTTTTCTAAATTCTGTACCACAGATTTATATTGTAAGTCCAGGAAGGAGGCATACTAGATGAGCAATGGTCCTGAAAAGGAGTAATAACATCCAACTCTTTCATGAATAAAAATGTGGACCGAAGTTAGTGGAAACTGTTTCACTCAATGCTCTTGAACTATTTTGTGTATTTTTTTGCTTGCTTGTGGTACTAGCTTTCAGACTTTAGGCAGTTTTTCTAAAAGAGTTATGCATTCTAATTCATTCATCCATCAAACAATTCCTATGATAGATGTATTTTCAGTGTACCCTGGGTACCTAGAATGAATATAATGAGTATATAATATAACCTGAGGTATGAATGAAATTAATATGATCAGGAGACTCTCTACAAAAAGGTGAGGGTGACGGTAAATCATGAAAGATGATTAGAAGTTTACCAGCCATAGAATACGAAGAAGGACACACCAAGTCAAGGAAAACCATGTTTACAGGCCCATCAGGGCAAGATTCCTGGCCTTCTCAGCAAACAGCTTGCAGGCAGTCCACACCCAGCAAAAGCAGAAAAAGAAATAGTTCAGAAAGGCATTGGAGACAGTGTCATAAAATTCCATTTATGCAGTTTTAGGTTGTAGTCAATGGTGAGGAAAGAATGTTTTAAATTAATTTGCTTATTTTTAGTATAAAAATACATATATGTATGGAATATAATATGATATTTTGATCTATGCATACATTATAGAAAGATTCAAGCAAACTAATTAACAAATTTATCACCTCACCAAATTTTTCATCATTTTATAATGAGAGCACTAAAAATCTGGGCTTAGTGTAATCTAGTATATATTACTAGATTACTTTCAAGATGGGGTAGAAGAAGCAGCTGAGTAAAAATGTAGCTTCAGCTAAAGATCAGCTTCCAGCTCATTAGATGGTGTGATCTGGAGTACCACAGAATTGGCTCTCATGTAAGTCAGGGAGACAGCATCTTGTGCTTCTGCTTCATCCAATCATTGGCTAATGGCTGATGAGGTAGGGAGAGGTGTGTGCATAGCCTCAAGAGCCAGGTAGCCTCCGAATTAAGGTAATTTTCTGGAGAAGGTAGTTGTGAGCCATCAGGAGCCAACATTCACAAAAGCTGGGGAATGAGTCCCCAGATGAGTAAAGGAGATGTAAGTGGGGCTCCAGTGTATCCCTACTCTGTGCAGCGTGTGCAGGACTCTGCCTGCAGTCCAGGTTACAAGGATTAATAAATATTTTCTCCTGTATTCACCCCTGCTTTCCACAAAGAGCTGAGGAATGACATAGAGTATCATTCCCCTGTGGGAATGACACAGAGTAAAATAATCAGGATTGTGCTTACTCCCTAGCAGCAAGGATGGGCCGATGGTGGCATGGGCATTGCCTGGTAGAATGAAACAGAGGCTTGCAGTCAAAGAAGCATGTGTTTCTTCAATTTTTTTCCTTGCAGGCATGACACATAGTGTGTTTGGTAGATTGCAGTGATGACCTGTTTTTGCTCTTCTCCTGTGTCCTCATTATGTTCCACATGACTGTGCAGATTTCTCCACTAACTAGAGGGAGTCTACTTAACTATCCTTTGAATTTGGACTAATCTATGTCTTGCCTTGGTTAAGAGAATATGGCAGACATGTCAGTGTCCTAGTTCTAGGCCTGAATCTCAAGAGGATTTTTGTGTTTCTGCCTGTTCTCTTGAGCTTCTGCCATCATCACACACACACACAAAAAAAGGATGTCCAGACTAATCCAGTGGAGAATGAAAGGCACACCATGGAGGACAGCCAATTCATCACAGATGTCCCAACCGAGGCCATTCTAGATCAACCAACAGCCAGCCAACCAATCTGCAGACTCATAAGTGAGCCCAGCCAAGATCAGCAGAGTAATTTACTGTCCTCCCACTTACTTCAGACACAATAATCACTTATTCTTGCACACTACTGATTTGCAGTCATTTGTTTATTCTTGTGACAAGAGATCATTGTTAGAGTGCACAAGCAATAAATATTTATTGCATATGAATCAGTGTGTTGTGAAGTCACCAAAGGGGCAGAGAACTACACTATCATGAAAGAATTAGACTGAGGCAGATAGGATAGATTTAATTCTCCATTCCCACTAGCAGAAATATGTCTAACCCAGACCTTGTCAAAAAAAATCTTGAGAATCATGGAGTTATATTGCTGGAGAAAATTACACTGATATATATTTCTGCAAAGTGTTCCCTGCTCTAGCAATCTGCAACACCTGATTCTTGGCAAAAGCCCAGTTGGAAGGAGGATAACAGTGTTGGGGTAGATAGGAAATACAAGAAGGTAGCCATCAGTATGCACACTGCACAGTGTTTAGTCTTGAGATATTCTGCAAGTGTTTCTAGCCAGCTCTGCATCTTCTCTCTCTCTCTCTCTCTCTCTCTCTCTCTCTCTTTCTCCCTCCCTCTCCCTCTCTCCTTCTCTCCCTCTCCCTCTCTCTCTCCATTCCTCCTTACCTCCTTAGCTGGCAACCAAAGACAATTAAGTGGAAAGACACTTAAAAGCTGGAGCCTCTGAAGCATTCTTTATGTCTTTCTCGGTCTCACTAGTTTCATGGGCCCATTTTTAATTTGGTCTGGCAGCCACTACGGGAGACAAGGAAGGTAAATCAAAGAGCTACTTTTTATGAGACCTTTGAGACTATACCAAATAAGTAATTCCTATGGTTTTTTATTTATTCTCCTACTGTACGCAATTTAGTTTTTTCTTGTATTCTTTCCTCCTGTTGCTTTTGCACCACCCTCTCTCTCTCCTGCTCTCAGCTCCATTATTTCTGAGTAGAATATGGCATCGAATAAAATACAGACCCTGCACGCCCCACCTCCGAGGGTTAGTTTTAGTTGTATTAGTGGCACAGTACTCATTTTCTTGCTGTGCCTATCAAGCTTCACACTGAGGATGTTTGAAAAGAAAATTTTCCTCAGTAAGAGATAATTTTCTACCCAGTGACCCACCCTACATGATAACTCTTGTGAGCATCCATCCATACTCATCAGTTTTGCTTTTTTTTCCTTCAATCTAGAATTCACATCAAGGAGAAAACACAAGTTTTCCTTTTTTTTTTTCTTATTTTAACATCAATAATGGTGGCTCCAAAGCACCAAGTCAGAGCGTGAAAACATAAAGTGAATAGTTAGTTCTGGCATGACACAGGTCAAGAAGAGAAGGTCTGGGATTTTAAATTTGGGGAAGAAAGTGCATACCCACCCTTCATTCCCACTGGGTCCCTATATCTGCCCCACCCAGTTTTAAACACTAAACTTCCCATCTGTCTAATTTTTTTTCTTTTTCTTCTCTTTGTTCATCTGATCAATTTTGCTCTGTGACTCAGGACCAGGCTAGGAACTAACAGAACCTTGTATAATACAGGTTCCTGTCAAATCCTCCTTACAGAAACACACACACACACACACACACACACACACACACCTCTACAATACACAAACACACCTACAATACACAAACACATGTTAGCATGAGCATAAAGGCTTAAATACTCACAGGAACAGGGTACCTTCTTGCCACATGCCACATCCACAGAATAGACAGTAGAGAGCAGAAAGACCAAGACTTGAGGCAGGGGCTCCCTGGGGATGAAGAGAAGAAGAGGATAGATTTATGGACCCTCCCCCTATGCTGGCACAACTTGGATACTCAGAAGCTGCTGCAACCGTGGTCCCAGGAGATTTGGCTACTACCCAAGATGGTGACACACCTTGGCATCAAACACATGGTGCTGGTTCTGCAGAAATGCAGGATGCTAGAGTTATAGGGTCAGGGAGGCTTCCACCAAGATTTCAAATGAAGGCCTGCAAGTCTAGGCAAAGTGTAGAAGGCTTTGATCCCTGCAGGCAGTCCGTGAAAGGACTTTGCATGAAGATTCAGAAGGAAGCCAAAAACTGCAGTAGAGACCCCTGGGATGAAGAGATGGCAGTAATATAGGATATCTGCTGAGGAAAGCGGCAGGAATTGAGTAGAAAGAAGCCGAGAGAGAAGCCATGTGGGATGCGACCAGCTGGGTCATAGGGACAGAGCTACATAAGCCCTTTAGAGGCACATCACAATGCTATGTGCTCCAGATGCTGGACGTGGGGCTCTAAGATTTCAGTCTTCTTTCTATGCTCTATTTCTCCCTTGTGAAGTGACTCTGTGTCATTATATATTGAATATATGTGACTTGCTTTTGTTCTTTATGGGGGAAAACATCCATGAGTTTGCCTTGAGTCTCTGATGAGATTTTGGACTTGAACTTTTGGGCCATCCTGTAACTTCTAAGACTATGGGGACTCCTGAAAACAGACTAAATGGATTTTGAATTGTGAGATGCATTAGTTTTGTGGGCCAGGGGCACAATGTTATGTTTTAGGTATGAGGAGTCCCCCCAAAGTTCAAGTGTGATACAATGTAAGAATTTTCAGATTATGAGAGGTATAACCTAATCAGTGGATTGATTTACTAATTGATTAACTGGTCAGTAACTGTAGGCAGGTTGGGTGTAGCTGGAAGAATTGGGTCACTGGGTGCATCCCCATCTGTACCTCTCTCTCTCTCTCTCTCTCTCTCTCTCTCTCTCTCCCCACTGGCATCATATCCTAAGTTAACTTCTTCCACCTCACCTTCCCATCATCATATTCTACTTCATCTCAAGCCCTATGGAGTGGCTGGCCATGGACTGAACCTCGAAAACCATGAGCCAAAATGAACTTTTCCTCTTCTAAGGCATTCTTGTTAGGTCTTTAGATCTTTGGGTCACAGCAACAACAACCAAAAAAAAGGGTGACTAAAACACACTTAGTAAATGGGAATATAAATAGCAACCCTAGATCTTATAAATGGTTTTCTCCAGTGCCTGGGGTTTGCACAACACATAGTTTTATTAGGGTGGGCAATTAAGGTAATTTTATCATCTAAAATTTGAAAAATTAGGAGAGCCTTCAGCCATACCACTTAGTGTAAAATCACGTTGCACCACTGTCCAGCCATGAAGTCCCCTTGCTGAGGTTGAGTCCTCATATTTAAAGGAGAATCGTGGTAATTCTTACGCAGAGCTTTAGAGCTTTAGAGATGAGGTGATCCTTATAAAAGAGCTCAACATAGGACCAGCAACAAATGAGTACTTAAAAAAAAAAACTTCTGTATTTTATTATTTTTGTAGTAGTGGTAAGTCTTAAATAACAAAATTTCAATTATATTTAGTTGAAATAAATATATCTACACATGAATATAAGGCTGAATGCATATTCTTTCATGTGCATGGTGATAGTATGCGCCCCATTCCTCTGGCTTTGTAAAAAAAAAAAAATTGAACTCCATTGACACAAGACCCTTTATGTACTGTGTCACTTCAACTCTGAAGTTTATAACTGAGATTCCCTTCAAGTTCTGTTTGCTGTGTTCTTGTTTTAAGGTTCTTGGAGTCAATGTTATGTTGGCTTTTGAAAAACAATTTGGAAGATTTCCTTTTATCTTTCTGCTTGAGAACAATTTAAATAGTTTTGAAGTTTCTGTTCCTTGAAGGATGAGAGAATTCACCTGAGAAACCATCTGGGCTTGGCACTGAGGGAGAACTCTTTCAGATTTTCTCAATATCTTACATGTTTGCCCAGGCAGAAGTCTTCTGTTTCTTCAGGAATAATTGTAGAAATTTGTATTTCCCTCAAAAATTATCCATTTGATATTTATTTGAAGACAGGGGTTTTATTTGTTTGTTTGTTTGTGGTGCTGGAGATTAGAACTGAGGGCCTTGTACATATAAGGCAAGCACTCTAGCAACTGAGCCATATCCCCTTCAGAGAGTTTATTGTTTGTTTTTCTATAGGAAGAAAGTTTTTGAACTATTCCTTTAAGGTTCTCACAATCTCCTCTGTATTCATGGTTGATTCTCATTTCTATGTATGCACACTTCATTTCTTCACCCATCCTACTTTTTGACATACTTTAACTACACAAGCTTGGGGTTACCTAGTTTTTCATATAAGATTTGGGTTTGCTTACTAATTCAGCCTTTTCCCTATATTCTACATAATCCATTTCTGGGTTAATTTGTTTATTTCCTTATGCTTTTATCAAAGTGACTTGCTCTCCTGATTGCTAATTTCTTGATGTAGATGATTGTATATTTATAATCATTTATTTCTGTTTCTTAATGTAAGCAAGCTGTTTTACATGGCTTTTAATACATAGTGCTATCATTATTATCATAATTTTTGTTATTATGCATGAGTGTAACCAAATATCATTTTATTATCTTTGAAGCAAAAACAAATTTTTAAAATTTTTAAAGTAATATTTTTATTTGTTTTTGTTTTAGAACTCATTTCAATTTGTACCATCTTCTGGATGAAGAGAACATTTTGTACTATTCTCAACCATGAAATTTATTTGGGATACAATAGCTATATCTCTACTAAACCAACCATACTTAAAATAGATACTTATTCTATTTTTCAGATCCTCCATAGCTTCCCTAGTTTTGCGTTTTATTAGTCCTGGTCTGAGAGTTGAACTTTCCTAGTACCAGAACTTTCCTAGTACCACACCGTGTTTCTAGTTGTTTCTTCTCAATTTCCTGGAAGTTGAACTTTATGTTTTTGAACCTTAGTAACTCAGTGCCTAAAGAATCATGAAATTTTATTGTGCAAATATGCCTATCTATCTCACTTGATACTTTTTTCCTCCTGGTTCTACACAGAGTTGGAATCAGATTTAGAAGGACCTGCTGCTTCTATGGATTGGAGGACCCTCTTTAGAAAAGTTTGAAAGTACTCAGTTTTAAGTGTACATTTCATTTCAAAGCCTTGAAATGCACCTGTAACATGGGTGCTAATAATTCATCTCTCTTAACTTCATGCTAAATCTGCCTCTGCTTCTATGATTTATATTCTGCACCCATCTTCCTTTGTCTTAGAATTTCTTTTCCCCACACTTTCTTCTTCATCCACTCATTCACTAGGTACTTAATTGACTGCTAACTTTGAATAGAGTACTGCATTTGGTGTTGTGTATACTGAATCCTTTTTGCAGAAGTTCCTTACTCTACTCAATCTTTAAGCTTTGGTGCCTGTGAGGAAGGGCACTGTCCTGAATTTGCTTCTGTACTTACTCTACAGTTTATGGAAAATCTCGTCCACTTTCATAACTATCCACATATTCTCTCTATACTGAAGACTTTCAAATCTGTTATCTCCATTCCAAATGCATACATGCTGTGCTAATGTTTCTCAGGTTTCTATATCCCAAACAAAATTTCCCAATTGAGTTTGAGACCTATATATTCTACTCTTTTCTGTGCATGAATACTGGGATATCACAGACAGGTCATATTAAATATATCCAAAGCCCACTACAATACATTTATCCCTTTTCTAAAACTTTTTTTTTCTTTTTGATTATTCATTATATGTCCCTTTTTAATAATGCCTCCATCACCCAGTTTCCAAACCATAAACTTTGGCATCATCCCCAAACCACCTCTGTGCCATGATGCTCCACATGTAACCACCAAAGTGCAATTCTCTATTTAGCCGAACTCTGTGACTTTTCCAGAAGTACCCACCAGCCTACTCCCTGGGCTCTGTAACTCTGTTCTTTCACAACTTTCTGTCCTAATTCTGTCTCTCATTTTCTAGTCAAGAAAACCTTCATTTAACCCAAATCTAATCATTTATTTTCCCTGCCCAAAGCATTTGAAGACCTTCCACCCATTTGCTCAAACTGAACCTGACAGTGGGGCATAAAAGACCATCTTAAGCTGGTTGTTTTGATTCATATTCTTATATTCATATTCTCTCTCTCTCTGTTTCCATTCTTGCCCTTTTAATACCACGATGCTTTTATGATGTCCAGTGTGCCTCATTCTCTCCCTCTGAAGGGACACTTGCTCCTCCCTCTTCTTTTCTGCTCACGTTATAGTGATATGTTTTGTTTTACTGCTATTTTCTGGTCTTATTCTTTCAGTTTCTGTGTGTTCTTCTTTTTTTCTCCCTTTTATGTGTGGCTGTCATCATAGGCTTTGTGTTGTTTAGAATATTTTTTCTAGTGATTGGAAAGGTACATTTCTACTGATAATAACCTTTGGGCAGTGATGTGTTTAACAGGCTCTCTGAAATTTAAAAAAATAAATAAATAAAAGGCCCAATTTTATACCGTTTGCCAATTTGATGGCACAGATATTAGCATATACCCAATTTCAAGCTACCAACATAATATCACTGAACACAGAGCTGGGAAAAGATGTGCACAATTGGCCCTGAAAAGCCAGTTCCAGCTGGCTTCTGCACCTCACTATGTTTAAGGTTTATAAAATATCATTGAACCTACAATTTCCTAATATCTATATAAAGAATGAACTACCATCTATTGAGTTCACCCATGCAAAAGGAAGAATTTAAAAAACAATTCCGTTCCTCACTGCTTCTACTAGCTTCCTGAGTTTTATGATTTAATTTGAGAATATAGATTTGTATTGTATAATTATATTTACATTATGCTTTATCTCTTCAAGAATTATTTTTGACATTGGCATAAAGATTTAAAACTGCTTAAAGCCATTATTTTTATACTTAACTCTGTGCTTGATTGATTTGAATTATTATTATTATTATTATTATTATTATTATTATTATTATTATTATTTTGCTATAAAGGAGTGAGAAGAGCACGTATACACGGTCACTCTCACATCACTCCATCACCTGGCAGCCCTGCGATGCTGGGAACGGGGATGGTATGATTGGTCTTTCGTGTGCTTTGTCTTACAGTAATAGCAATACCAGCAACAGGTCACTGTTACATTCTGTGTTAGTTCACCACCCAATCATTTTTCCTATTGTTTGCTTTAATTGAAACGGGGAACAAAACACGAGGGCATGCTGGCCATGTGGAAACACCTCTGGTCTGTACAGATAGAGGGCTACCATCCTGGTTTGGCAGGAATCAATGAACCACCTGCTCTTAGAATGAGATTTTTATTTCAAAGCACACAATTTGGTCTGTGTAATTGCTGAGTCATTTATTATATTAAATCAAATTTTCATTTTGAAAACATCCCAAAAGTAGACTGAATAGTTTTGTCTTCAAACAGCCTCTTGGCACTGTCAAATAACAACAGGCTCAAAAACTGCTTCTTGAATCTCCATGTTTCCAGAATAACCATTGTAGGTTCAATGATATTTTATTTAACCAAAATCCAGTTTGATCTGCAATTACCTAGAGACTTGTTTCAAACTCCCCTTTAAGTCATTGCTGTAAGCTTTAAATTTTTTTTTATTTTTCTCTTATCTCTGATATTGGTAGTGTATACAAATAGGAACCAGGCTTTATGGGCCCCACATCCTGCCATTTGCTCCTGCGACCTCCATGCCTTAGCTACTTCATATGTTTGGCATCTTAGCTTTGTATGCTGCCCATTATCAGAAAGTTTCCTCACTTCCTTGTACCAGTGTCTTTTACTAGGGTACTCACATTTTAGATGTTTCCCACTTAGAATATAATCTTTCTTGTTCATTATTGTTAACTAAATCTTTATGATTGGTTTTCACTTGACTGTTAGGAAGGTTCTAAGTTTTTGAAGCTAGAGGCAGTGTTGTTTATTAAAAAAAAATTAAAACTTATACAGATGGGGGTAAATTTATGTCTATGCCACAGTTATGCTGTGTGACTTTGAGCAAGATGATTTATCTCTCTGATTCACAAACAGATTAAAAGAGGATTTTAAATGTAGTTATCTGAGCAGTTATGAGGATTATATAAAATATGTAAAATACCTATTTTAGTGCCTAGAATTCTTATCAATAAATATGAGCTTATTTTTCTGTTTCTTATTTGCATTCTCCTTCAGGATATCTCAGTTGACTAATGACAGAGCTGTTATAAGATCTATTTTATAAGGCTTTGGAAATGTCCCTTTGGAGATTTCAGAGGGCAGGATTTGCAAATATTCCTAAACCAGACAGTAGGAACTGGTTCATTATAAGAGAAAGTTCTCCTCTTCCTGTCTGCCCAGGCACACGCCCACTGAAGTTGAGACATGTGTCGAGAAGTTCGTCAATTAATAATGATAACTTGTACTTGCAGATTTCACTGCACAGTCTGAAAACTATCCAATTCCACTAAGAATCATATATCCCTTATTAAAAGTGAGAAATCTGAGGCTCAGAGAGGTTAAGAAATATATGTAACGTCACAAAACCAGGAGGGACAGAACTCAGACAGTGTTATGGTTTATATATGAGTGTCCCCCCAAAACTTATATGTCAGAGGTGAGATTATTGGGTTATAAGAACCTTGACCAAATCAATGGATTAATCCACTTACATTGGGAGGCGGGTAACTGTAGGCATTTAGAGTTTGGCTGGAGGAGGTAGGTCACTGGCAGTATGACTTCTGGTTTATATTTTGTCCCTGGTGAGTGGAGGTCTCTCTGCTTCCTGGCTGTTGTTTCCAGAGATGCTTTCCTCTGCCAAACCCTTCTGCCATAGTGTTCTTCCTCACTTCAGTCACAGAGCTATGAATCCAGTCATCTATGGATTGAGACCTCTGCAATTGTGAACACCAAATACATTTTTTCTCTTCCAAAGTTGTTCTTGTCAGGTCTTTTGGTCACAGCAGTGAAAAACCTGACTATAACAAATAGGAACCAGGCTTTATGGGCCCCACATCCTGCCATTTGCTCCTGTGACCTCCATGCCTTAGCTACTACATATGTGTTTGGCATCTTAGCTTTGTATGCTGCCCATTATCAGAAATTTTCTTCCCTTCCTGTACCAGTGTCCTTTACTAGGGTGCTAGGCTGGGCTCGCCCCAACAGATCATGATTAGGCGGTGCTGAGCTCCCCCATCTCTGGTGAACTGCTAAGCTATCAGCCAGATAGAGTTTTCTTCTGAAGAAAAACATTGCTAGGAATTGCAGTGGAAGGGGGGTTATGAAACTAAATAAGGAGAAAAGAATGAGGTCCATAGAAATGAAAGAGATTCAAGAAACTAAAAGCATCAACTTTCTAGCCCTACTGCTTGGCAGACCTCACCACATAGGAGCAGCACTCTGAATCATCAAAAACAAAAACAGATCACTAGTGAAATTACTCTGATTGTTTCTGTAAGGAAACAATTACACCTAATTACAAGCAGGGCTGAGGTGTTGCTTTCCTAATGAAGCTAAGGGGGCAGGTGTAAGTTCAGGATCTCATTATCCAGCTTCACATACGGCTTCTAAATATACCACTAATACACTTCCTGCTGGCATTTTACTACTATATTGATTTGGAACCAGTAAGGTCTTCATGAGAATTTGCTAAAATAAAACTCCACTCTGGAGGTTTCTTCTCATGAGTGACTTTTGGAATTCTGCTGAGATGTATAAAATAGAAATAAGCAGGCTGTAATTGTAAAGGACTGTCAGTGTGTGTTCTCAGCTCAGCATTTGAGGGCAAATAAGGAGCCCTCTTCTGTGAATATGCTAGGTCTTATGAGATATTTTAAGTAACGATGCACCAAAAGTTTCAGTCCAACTTTATTTCTGGAATTTCATTTTTCCACTTCAATGTTTGGTTTGTTTGTTTTTTTAAATACAGATTTTTAAATCCAGTTCTAGAAATAATGTTCTTTATTGATATAATCAGATGTGAAAAGGGGAAGCAATCTCTCAGGTTAAAGGAGAAAGAAACTTGTATATATGGGGAAAATACTTGAAGGAGAAAGGTTTGTAAAAGGTCCTGAAGGATGAGAAAGTTTTGGGAAGGCCTGAACAAAAGAGATTCTGGAAGCCTGAGAATAGAAGATTGAGACAGAGTAACATGAAAAAACACAAAAACATAGAAGTGTTGATGGTTACACCAGGAAAAAGGAAACTGTCGCATGAAAAATAAAATTGTGGAGACAGTGCTATGGTTTGGATGCAAGGTGTCCCTGGAAATCTCCCATGTGAAACAATGCAAGAAGTTCAGAGGAGAAATGATTGGGTTATAGCCTTAGCCTAACCAGTGAGTTAATCCCTGATGGGATTAACTGGATTGATGGGGTGTGGCTGTGGGAATTGGGGCATGTCTTTGCTGTATGTCTCTCTCTCTCTCTCTCTCTCTCTCTCTCTCTCTCTCTCTCTCTCTCTCTCTCCTCCTTGATCACCATGATGTGAGCTGCTTCCCTCTGCCACCCTGTCCCACCATGATGTTCAGCCTCATCTTGAGCCCAGAGAAATGGAGCCAGTCTTCTAAGAACTAAGACCTTTAAACCATCACCCCTAAAATGAACATTCCTCCTCCTTAACTGTGTTGGTCAGATCCTTGAGTGGCAGCATTGGAAAAAGCTGAATAAAACACTAAGACTGTGCATAACATACCATCGACCTAGCTTTTAAAGCAAGATGGGGCCAAACAAAATTAGATACCGAGAGACAAATGTTGACTCTTGTTCCCTTATTTGTTAATTCCTTCTTTTATCATGTTATCTACTACTTATCATTGTCAATTTTTATTCATGCATTACTTTTTCTCTTATGTATTGTTGGCCTTCTATTATTCATGAAATAAACCTTGTTTGGGGAAGATAGGCATCGATGTGGTAGGCAATATTAGGACATAACAAGGGAGAGTCTTTGAGACAGAGATCCTTCTAGGAACCTCTGCCACACTGTGGGAAAGCCAGAGAGAAGATATTGGCAGGGTCCGCCTAGATGGGGATAGGGATAGGGATATCATCAGTAGGGTTAGGCTATGATCTGCAGCAGGAAGAAGCAGGGTCTGGAGGTCATGGTGAGCCTATGGCTATGAAGGCAGTGAGGTTGTCCCTACCCAGTGATGGTATCCTATTATTAGGCAAATAGAGAAAAACAAAACCAGCCAGAGATCCTGAGAGGTTTCAGCAGCAGAGAAGCCTGGTACAGAAGCAAGCAGAGCACAACCCTATTCCAGATACCAAGGTGATAGCTCAGGGGGATATCTAGCTTTGGTTACCAGCTCCTAGAATTAAGCTAACAGAATAAAGTGGAAATTCAACCAAGTTCTTAAGAGTATTTCATTTCCAGAATGTTTTAACAGTTTGGATTGCTCAAAATGAGAGGGAATCCCTAGACACAGGATCTTAAACTTATAAACTGGGGTTAAGATACAGGCTTCTACTCTATGACATGAGAAAGGTGGGTGAGAAGGAACCTGGGACCCAAGATCATGAGGAACCGCCAGACAACACAGCTAGCATGCAAAGTAGGTCACCTCTGAAAGGATTTCATGAAGAGTACATTAAGTGTCCTTCTGGTAAATCTCAGGGCTCAGACCCCAGGGACTCCTAGGGCTTTAGGAACTTTGGTGTGTGAAGTTTGGCATGTTCAAACGTGTTGCTTGTTTCCTGAAGACTAATCAGTTCCCGCAGACTGAGGTTTTGAGTTTAAGATATCTGAAAGCATAAGGTAGGGAAGAATCATACTGTTTTTATAACAGAGATCCTTGAGGCTCCATGATGGCCATTCAAGATGGTTATGATTCTGGCCATTTGAAGCTAAGTAAAATTGGAAAAGATGACTTTACTGCCCAAGCCTAGAGTTAATGACCACAAAGAAAAGGAGGCCAAAACAAAAGAAGAGCTTGGAGACTCAGATCAGCCCCACATCAACACAGCTCATGTACTTCAGGTTAGGCAGACACAGCCGAGGAGAGAAGCATATACACCCACTGTGGAGAAAAGCTGGATGCCCCTGAGGAGCATGGGAGAGCTAACAGTGCCTCCGCAACCCATCCTTTCACTTTGTATTTTGCCAGGAAGCAGGCAGAACACAACCCTATTCCAGATACCAAGGTGACAGCTCAGGGCGATATCTCCAGCTCCTGGAGTTAAGCTAACAGAATTCAGTGGAAATTCAACTAAGTTCTTGAGAGTTTTCCATTTCCAAAACATTTTTACAGGTTGGATTGCTCAAAATGAGAAGGAATCCCTAGACACAGGATGCTTGGAAGCCTCACTACTCCCAGAAGAGGAATCCTCCCAAATTGCCCTCACAGATGTGGCCATGGAGTCAATGAATGAGGAAGATCTTCCCTCCTGGGAGAAGTGAAGGAAGGCCAACTGTCTTAGTCCAGTACCTGGCCATGAGTCTCTGATATTCTAGGCAGCATGATATGTTTTTGATGTGCTGCTTTCTACTGATTTCGTTCCTCATCCTCCCCTTTCCAAAATGGGAGATTTATTTCACTTACTCTTCTCCAGAAAGACATATTAAGACTTATGAGAGCAATGTGCCAAACCACGGAACATTTCAAACAGAGTTGTCTATGAAATAATCTGCGGTGACTGGATACAGAGACCCAGGATTTAAATCTATATTTAGCAATGAAAGGAGATTCTCCTGTTATCCCAGTACAGTACCAACTTCCCTTCCTTATTCTTGTCATCTACAACGATTCCTGAGCCAAACACTTCATTTATTGATGATATGCAGTCTTATCTCCACCAATGCTCATATTGTAACTCTTGATAAGCCACTTATTTCTTGGAGATAAAATTCAATTCCTTGACCTCCTGTCACCCAACGATCTTATTCCTCATCCCACTTCTATTACTTAGTGCCCTTGTACTTTAGACCTTGTAAATATTTATTTTCATGGTTGAATCAAAGCATAGTGAATACATACACCATGAATTTCTACCCATTTTCTTATTGAATTGTTATGAATTGGAAGCTATTATAAACAAAACCTCTCTATGCTGTCCCATTGTCTTGTGAATGAACATTGTTTCTGATAAGAACACTAGGGCAAGCAGACATATTGAGATTCCCTCACCTAAGAATCTTATCCCCTGGTTATTCTATCACACACTAATCTAGGTGAAGTTGTGAAGAGAATTAAAGTCCTAAATCTTAAGATATGAGACTTATCCAATATATATATATATATATATATATATATATATATATATATATATATCTCAGTCAGATGAATCTTATCAAAGAAGAGAGTTTTCTCAAGCTGGTATCTAAAGAGGAATTCCAGGAGATATGAAAACATTAGAAGGATTCAGCAAGCCATTGCTGATCAGATGGAGGAGACTTCATGATAAGGATTGCAAGTGGCCCTGGAAGACAAAAGCAGTCCCCAGATGATAGCCATCAATGGACTTCAGTCTTAGAACCACAAGAATCTGAGTTCTGTGGATAACAAGAATAAACCTAGAAGAGCATCGTCAACACGAGATGAAAATATAGCTGCTATCACCTCCATTCCAGCCTGAGAACTCAGCCATGTCATGCCACATCATCCTAGTTATAATCTGTGGAGCATGTGGCTAGTAAATAAGAATTGTGTTAAGCCTCAAAGTTTACAGACTAGGTTTAACAGCAAAACTAATACATCAGCTATAAAAAGTCTGTCATTTCCCCTTCTTTATTGTTTTTAAGGTGATTGACTTTATTTTTGCTTTTCAGCATTTGAAATAGTATGTGCCTATGTGGAATTGCTTTTTTATTACCCCAATCACGGTTTAATGAACATACTACACATATACGTTGCTCATTAATTTTTCTCATATTGGAAAAGTTTTGGCCAATATGTCACCAAATATTTTTCTGTCCTATTTATTGCACTTTTTACAAAACACACATATAGCAAACAACTTGATTCTTTCTGCCAGGTCACAAAAGTTTTGGGGTTTTGTTTCCTTATTTTTTTCTCTCTTCATGCATTAATTTGTAATATTTCTTTTAACATGTATTTAATTTTATGGATCTCTTTTGCTGTTGTTCTCAATCATCTATTGATCCCATTCTATTTTACTTTAAATCTTGTATACTTTTAATTCTAAATCTTCTGTTTTGTAAATGTTTATGGTTTTCTATATCTTTTAAAATTTTCAATCTCTTTACCTATTATCTTCTTCTATTCCCAGAAATTGTCTAATATAACTGTGATCATTATTTTGAACTCCTTAGCTCCTAATTCAAACAAATGGTTCACTTCTGGGTCTTCTTTAGACTGAATTTTTTTCTTGCCTGTAGGCTATATGTTTCTATTTCTTTGGTGATTATGTTTGAATTGAATTTTATTGCCCCTTAAAAATGTGAATCGAATTTCACTTCACCAGTGGCATATGCCATGATATAGGCTTTCTTCATTCCTATGCCCATAACCCACCAGCCTGAAGAATCCAACTCGGCTCTGTTCATGTCTCTCTGGATCACTGGGACTCAATGAGGGTTGTAGACAAAGAGAACACTGCCCTATGTGCAGATAAATATGGCTCTTAGTCAAAGCTTCTTCATGAGCCAGCACACCTTGAACAAGCTGAACACCTTGAAGACGCTCTCTTGCACCATAACCCTAATTAATAAAATGTAAATAACAAAAAGTATTTTGTATATTTTTGTGAAGATTAAATTGAGGATTAAATGAGGGTGATTAATACAAGCAATTACTGCCTGAATTAAATGAGATAATGAAAGTAAAACCATCCAACTAATTAACACAGGTTACCCTAGCTGGTTGATATGGAAATTCGGCAATAAACTAGTGTGACATTGTCTCTTCCCTCAAGAAACTTAGATTCTGATAGAAGAAATAGAGAGCAAACATGTAAACAAGTTTATCAAAACAAATAACTTCAGGTTGTAGGGAATGGGAAGTATGATGGGGAGGGAGAGTGACACTCTAGTTTTCGCCACTTTGGAAGAGCTTCCAGAAGAGGCTTCAGAACAGAGGCTGCAAGATGAGATAGAGGCTGTGTGCAAAATTATGGTGGAGGAGCTTCCCATGTAAACTGAACAGAAATGTAAAGACTCTGGGTCAGGAATAACTCAGTGTTAGAGTTCAGAAAGGAAGCCAGATGCCTTCTACTGAGGTAAGGGAAACAGGGAGAATCATACTGCAGGAAGGGTGTGTGGAGACGGGGATCAGAACTCTGTTCTGTGTGTGTTGACTTCATGGTGTCTGAAGAAATCCAAGTGGAGATGCTGAGCAAATATTTAGACAGAAAATCTCGAGTCCAGTTGTAGGAGAATAGCAACCTAATGATAGCTGATGAATGAATACTTCTTTTTTATATATTTTTTTCCTAGTTGTAGATGGACACAATACCTTTGTTTTATTTGTTTGTTATTTCTTTTTTTTTTTTATGAACCCAATGCCACACACGTGGTAGGCAAGCGCTCTACCACTGAGCTACAACCCCAGCCCAGATGAATACTTCTTAATGTCAGGAAAATATAAAATAGGATTTGAATGCTCATATCAGGGAGCTTTATCCAGAACAAAACTCAAGATCCTACTGAACAGAAACTGAGAAAGAGGTCACCACCACCCCTTTTCTGAGCCCTCATTCTCAACCCATTCTCACAGACTTACGTATTCCATAATATTTTTAAATGATTCTTTTGATTTTGAAAATAAAATTTAAGACAATTCTTATTGTCCAGAGGATCTGAAAATGAAACTCAGTCTTGAAAACCAAATTGTGTGTCAGCAGTCAGAGGTGTTGAAGAGGACACAGGACGAAAAAGGTACAGCCAAAGAGATGTGCTTCCGAAGTACTTGGAAACGGAAGGACAGGGTCCTCCCAGGTGTGTGTTCCGTGTTCACACCAATTGGAGAATAAGGGGGGATTGTTAACGTAGATCCTGGAACCAAACACGAAGACCAGGCGCCCCCCCACCCCACCCCCGAATATGCTTCCCAGCAGTTTTCACCCAGGTCTTTCAGACAGTCCCATGGACAAGTGGAAATGGTAAGCCACTTGGGGTGATCACGGAATCTGAAGTCAGAAAAGCAATGGTCTTTCATCAGCCACACTCTCTTTCTTCTTCTGAGTGCCCCCAAGGCCATGTTGAGGAGGTGGAAGTTTGGGAGACACACACAGTCAGTGTCTGAAAGGATGTGAGAGTCAAATGGAGACACCCCTAGTGTCTACTAGCCTACTGTGACTGACATCAACATAATCCTTTGCCTAACAATCTCCAGTGAAATGGAGAATCAGATCAACCATTGTTCCCACTCAGTCACAGGAGAATCTGCCTAGAGGAGGGCTTACACTGATGACCTTGAACCTCCTTAATCCCTTAAACTTCTTGGACTAATGGGCCTCCATTAACAGTAAAATAAAGCTGCCTGCATTATTCATGACTGTGAAAGCAACATATCTGTCATGGTCCCAGGCACAGAGTAAACGCTCAAAGGATATCCTTTATTTCTCTACATCACCTCTCTCTTCTAGAGCACCTCATGTGTGCCTCTACCTCATTCATTTCACCTTGCAGCATAACTAAGTCATACAATGTCTTTTTCCCTGATGCATTGTAAACTCTTTTAGGAGAAGAGACACTGTCTTTTTAATTTGTGTTATCTTCCCAGTATCTCTAGGGTAGAAAATTGCCCATCACTGGTGAATATTAAATGTTAAAAAAATAAATCAATGAATAAATGAAGACCAAAAAGAGATCTATGTTCATTGATTCTTCTGAACAGACCCAGATATCTTATACTAAGATGGAAATTAAATAATCTCAGTAGCATCAAGCTCAGGGCCTGCTATGGCATGTACCCACCACACTTTCACTAAGATGCCAGAGATAAGAACTTACAGATGCATACATTTATCTCCACTCACAGTATCTTTATGTACAAGCCAGGTCTAAAAAATTAGATCTCTTCTAGATATAAGAAACATAATGGTTGGATGAGAATATGTGAATATGCATATGAGCTTTACCCCCAGTTGTTGTGTACTTATATTGCTCAAATAGAAGAGAAACAATAGTTTCTGTCCCGTGATTCTGACAATATTTTTCCCAATCCCTGAGGTCATCTTTCCTTTAGGATTCTGTAGTCAAGCTTTAATTTCCCCTTTCATTTTTAATGAAAGCCTCCATCACCTCTTGACTCTGCAAACTCTTTTGAAAGTACCAGATGAGACAGAAGGTTCATTACTCTCATATCAATTCCCAGTCGGTTATACTCCTTCTTGGTCAATGAGATCTGAACCCTCCGGGTCTCTCCTGCAGGACTACACAGAATGCAGACACTGAGTGTTCAGATGAATCACATGGTTCTGAGAGCAGCTGCCCCTACCTATTTCCCAAGGGGTCTCCATATCCCTTGGAACTCAGTAAAGTCCATTTGTCATGGACCCACATTGCTATCCTACTGTTGAAACCATATTAAAATGACAAAGATGCAGTAAGTAGTCAGATAATGCATTTTATGAAATTTTGTCTTTCATCTGTCAAATGGGATTGTTGATAACATCTAAGACCTGACACCACTCCACTGTTTATAAACTCATATAAAACTTCAGTTCAAAGAAACATTAGAAAATACCACTCTGACATCCTCCCTTTATTAGAGATGTGGGAAAGAAGGCAAAATACTTTTGATTAGTCTTCCAGAAGTGAAGTCTACATTCTCAGCATCACAGAAATGTTGACCTTCTATTTTATATGTGATACTCCTGTTTACAGATGAGGAAACTAAGGTTCAAGCATACATAAGTAGCATATTCATGGTCCAGTAAGGGTCAGAGGTAGAGATAAGTTCTTCCATCGAAATTCATTATATTACTTTATATTCTAATTAACCAGTAATCATATTTTTTCTTAAGAGAAAGAGGTAGCATTTTCTCATTTTAATTTGAAAGTCAATAAATGAAGTCATAGCTCAATGCTTTCTTCTGGTGTGGGATTCATTTACTTCCCCCAGGCTTATGTTTATTTAAAGCATCCCTTTGTGAGCCAAGACCAAATAGACAAAACCAATCAACAGGTTCAGAAAGAGTAAGAGAAGGTTATTGTCTGTGTGACCATTAATCTTCTCTTCTTCAATGTACTCAGTGGCCTACTCATTCCTCCATGCCCCAAGCACAATAAAGAGTAATGGCAATTCTGCAGCTCAGGGAAAGGCTGTGCACATGCGTGGGCCTGTAAGTAGCCTGGGCTTGAGTGTTCTCAATGACCAGCCTTGGCATTTCCAAATGTATTCTCAATAGCCATGGTTAGGCACATTTCTCAATCTGCTAATCATAGCCAGACTTGGGGACTGAAACTATCCAGGAGATGTTATTCCTGAACTACAGATTTTCTGAATTACAGGTATTAAAGAACACATTGGGTATTGAGTTAAAAGATTAATGCAGTTTTATATTTTTGATGTGTAAAAATGTACCCACTACTATACAATGCTTTAAATTTGTTTGGTACTTATAACCTACAAAGAACTTTCTGTTTGTTGGTTGGTGTGTGACATAGTTTCATTAAGTTGTAAAGACTATCCTTAAACTTGTTATTCTCCTGCATCAGCCCCCTGAGTAACTGGGATTACAGACATGCATGCCTGCACATAACTAAAGAACTTTGTTATAGAGCCAATACTTTTTTTTAATCTTTACATTAACCTGGAGAGATAAACAGAAGCCTTGTTATCATAAATTTTTAGTTGAAGAACATGAGAGTCAGAAAAATTAAGTGATTTGCCCAAAGTCACATAATCAATAGGTAAAAGCTATGACTAAAAGCCCAAGATTCTACTTCTTAGTTTGGTGCTCTTTCATGATGTTATATTTTCACATGCAATAAAAGAATCATTCAACATATGTCCATAAATATAACACAGACAACAAAAATAATGTGAATCCTTTACACATTCATCATGGTTGATTTTAGCCAGGAATAAATACTACTTTTGCTAAAGATAAAATCAAAATTGAAAATTATTTTTCAGCCTCAATTCTAACCTTATTTCAGCCTTAGATGGGGACTGGGATCCCTCTTCCTACACCTCCAGAAACTAAGGCCACACAGTGGAACTATGCAAGGTCCATTTGTATCTGTGTCTGAATGCTTCCAATTCTGTAATAAATGTTCTATACTCTTATCAATTTCACATAGGACTGAACACCTCTCTCTTTCTGAATTTAAAACTCACACAAAAACATTCCACATTTTCACAAGTATTTTTATTTTGCATTTTAGAATGGTAGATCAACCCTCCTATACAGTAAAGAATAGAAGTAAGAGTGTTTCAATGTGATCCTATTTGATAACTGCAAGAACGCAGGTGAATGAATAGATTTAAAATGCACCCCAAATATCTTTTTATATTCTTGTTTCTCTGATACTATCATTGGCAATTTATTTATGTAAATAAACATTTAACTAAATCTAGAGATAAGAACACTTCAAGGTTCCTAAACCTTCAACTTTTGATTACCTAAATTTCTATTCACTTGCTTATATGTCCTCTGATTTTATCACTTCCCTTTTGATATCTCTATTTCCCCATCCTGTGGTTCAGTGATACTAATTCCATCAGGTTCATGGAAATAAAATTGTTATTCTCACCCTACTCCATGTATCACATCCAAAAGTCATGGATCAACAATATCTTCCCCCTATAGGATACTGAACCTCACAGATATGGGAGGTTTACACAAAGCACTGGACACTCTTTCATAGTCAATTAGATGTCCCTGATATACTGAGTCCCCATTGGCATCAGGCAGAGGGGCAATTCCCCAGGAATATCCGGCTCCAATATCTAAAGATCAGGGATGGTAACCAGTATCCAATAAACATGTAAAATATTCCAGATATGGTGCTAGGAATTTTCACATATAAATCTTGTTAGATGCTCATATTGACCAAATTTTATGAATGAACAAAAAAATGACTCATTAAAAACTAAACAATTTTTTTTTATTACAGAGCTAATGAATGGGAGAACCAAAATTTAAGTCCACTACAGAAATGGGTCCCAATAACGACAGCAATTTCTAACTTCAATTCCTGTTAGTAGCTCTCCTGAATTCCCTCACAGCTTTGATCATTTTCTGGGAGCCCTGGGAACTTGACGGTCTGGTGCTTTTCATCATAATTGTTTCAGTGCCATGACTGGGGATAACTTCCTTTACTAGTACAGAAGACAAAGAGCTCATTCAAGAGACTTCAGCAAAAAATTGAAAGAGATAAATTAGTGAAATGAAAAAGCCTTAGCAGTATGCTTCTAGATGTCCCTGCAATTAAACTATTCTATATCCGAGAAGGACCTAAAATCCAGATGTGTGATTTCTTCTGCAGTTCAAGTAAGCATTTAGACTTTAGATGAACACCCATTAACAAGTGGGATATTGATTCCTCCAGGGAGACACTTAAGTATCCAGAAGTCATGCCAAAGATACCGTTTTTCTTCACACATGCACCCATGCTCTAATATGTGGCCCTGGAATCTCTCATGGGCTACCCAGTGTTGCACCAGTGTTTCTCAGTGACCATGTGAGGCAATGGAGGGGCCTCCTTGGTATTGCAAATACCAGAGTTACATCTTTTCTCAGCTGAATAATGTCTCATTGTGTGTATGTTCCATATTTACTTTACTCATTATCAGTGGATGGACACTTTGTGACAACATGGATGGAAGTGAGGTCACCACAATAAGTGAAATAAGGCAGGCACAGAAAGACAAGTACCATGCAACTTCACTCTTGCTGACATCTAAAACAGTTGATCTTGAAGCAGTTAAGGGTAGGATGGTGGTTACCAGAGGCTGTGGGGAATGGGAGGAAGAACAGATGGCAAACATTGATCAACAGGCATTGAGTTATACTTAGAAGAAAGAAGTTCTGCTATTTTATAAGTGACTATAGATAATGATAATGTACTATAGATAGATAGATAGATAGATAATTTGAAAGTTTTTCACCATAAAGAAATGTTTGAGAGGATAACTATACATACTATGATTTGCACACTACACAATATATAATGTGTTAAAACAACACAGGGTACCCCATAAATGTGTACAAATTTTAGGTACAAGTCAAAATTTTTTAAATAAAAAAAATTAATAATAAGGCATAGACCACCATGAGAAACAGCATTTACTTCTCTTCCAGACACTAGAGGAATTTAGTTTCCACTATCAATTTAATCCTGCAGCTTTAATTAAGGCCCCCACAGCCTATTGATCCATGTGGTATGAAGATTTACCTTCGAGGCAGGAGAATCATAAGCTAAATAAACAATAGTAAGCAGGGTGTCAAGAGGATCAGAGAAAGATGCAAGCTACATGGAATCAATGTGTTAAAGACAGAAGCAGGAGCTGCGGGAGGGGCAGGATGAGCCTGCCAGCCTCCCTGGTGCTCTGATGTATGTGTGAACATTCCCTTCTGCTTGCCCTTCTGTCTTCATGTGTCACAGTGGAGATCAGATCAAAGGCCGGTCCTGAAAGGTAGGAGCATGGTTGGTTGGTAGCTGGAGGGCTTTCCCTGGAAGGCTATGGAGAAGCTCTCACAAACTCTGCTGTCAGGAATCAGTCTCTCCTTTGAAGCTTTCTGGGCCCATTATTTCATGCATGTTCTCTGTACCACTAACACTACCAACAACAACATTTCTTTAAATAAACATATTCTTTATCACATAGGGATAAAGCAATCTTATGCATTTTTTGTTGTTGTAACGTTAATGAACCACTGTGATAGTAGGTGCACTAAATACTTTTTGAATTAAAGAACTGGTTTAAGTACTGCAGAGATTCAGTATGCATGGCTCACTAATAAAAGGATGTCTGAGGGATAACAGTATCCAAGACAGCCTTTGTCCAGGGCACTGTGTCAAGGCCTAAAGATACATGCTGTTCAGAGGCCTCTATCCTTGAGCAAGAACTTAGACACATGGCATTTTGCATAGATGGGCCATAAACACTTAGTTCACAGACAGTGTGGAAAAAACTCAGCCCTTGGGAAAATATTACTAAGATATGCACTAATTACCTAAGGATGCAATGCCCTCTGGTTTAGAAAAAAATAGAACTAGAAATTGTACCTGGAGAACTCTTTATGTAATGAAGAATAGGAAGAGGAGGAGGAAGAAGAAGAAAAGGAAGGAAGAGAAAGGAGAAAGGGAGGGACCAAAGAGGAGGAGAAGGGAGTTGGAACTCTTTGTGGAATGTCTTGAAGCAGGGCTGTACATAGTTTTCATGCATTAACTTATTTGATACTCTTAAGAACCCTGTGTAGGCCACTGTTACAATTTCAGATAAGGAGATTAAGAAATTGACCCAACATCACCCAATTGAATGCAGGATTTTTACTCTCAAAATAGGACTCTTAAACACTAGGGAAAAAAAAGCAAAGAGAAAAGAGAAAGGGACCAAGGATGAGGCAAACTTATACATTTTAAATGTTTAATACACTACCACATATTTTGATCTATATCATAGCACTGTGAAGAGAACACTGGCACAAAACTATAAAAGGAAAGTACAAACAAATTCAAATTTCCTTTCCTCCCCTGACACCTAATTATCCATTCCTCTCTCTCTCTTCAGGGGCAACCACTAATCACAATTTATTGCATATCCTTCCAGGTATGATATTTATGTTGTGCCTGTCAGTAAAAGCCAGCATCATTCTCTCAAGTGTCCAAGTCAGAAAACTAAGAGCCACCCTGATGCCTCCCTGCATCCAGGGCCCACAGCCCATACACCCAAGACCAAATCCTGTGTTTTTGCCTCTAAGTCAATATTTCTTAAATTTATCTACTTTTCCCCATCTCAACATCACTAGTCTATTCCAAACTATGGGTACCTTCTACCTAGGCTAGTATAATAGCCTTCTAACTGATCTTCTCATGCATACTCTTGAATTTTTAATCTATTATCTACTCTATAACCAGAGATAACTTTTCAAAGGGCAATTTTGGGGTCATGCTGCTCACCTCTTCAAAATATTTAAGTAGTCTACAATTGCTTTGGGGATACAGACCTATCAACACTTAGAATCTTTCAGAAGACACTCATAAGATGCTCTGACCCCAATATTCCTGTCCAACTCCATCTTGAACAGAGCTCTCATTGTTTTGGCTCTGCTCCATTGGTTTTTCTCTCAATTTATCAAATGTTTCATGTTCCATTGCACCATAGAGAGGTTGTGCTTGTCATCTCACCTACCTGGAATGCTCACTATCTAAATGACTCCTATGATTCCTTCAGATCTCAGCTACTTAGCACTCCCTCTGTGAGGTGCAATCAACAGAGTTAGATTCAAAGACCTTCTGAAATAAAACAAACACTCATGAATAGGCTGAAAATGTAGGAAAGTCTGTTAATATCTTAACTCCTCTTGATCTCTATTTCTTCACCTCTGAAGGACAAGTACCTATTTGCAAGGTTTCTCTGCAGAATGAAGTATAACCATAGAGTTTAGTTCTGTTCAGTACAGAGCAGTGTTTGTTGCTTTTATTCATTCTACATTTTCCTCATTTGTAACTAGAAATTGTGCCTTACTAAAGTCAAAGGCTATAAGAAATAGATGAAATAATGCTGGGGTGAGCTCTATATGACATATGAAGCAAATCCATCTGGTGGCCATCCTGTGGCCAAAGGATAAACTAAGAGTCTATTTATATTTTTTAAAGGGTTGTAGAGAATAGAAAGAAGGAAGAGAAGCTGGAAGATGAAACAGGGGACAAAGGAGGGAGAGAAAGACAAATAAGAAAAAGGAAACAGAAGATGCAACTTCTTGGTTGTGGAAACTTCACCTCTTTTTAGTCTTCTACATCTAGAAGACTAAAAACCCCTGCCCTTTCTGAGCTCAAAATCTTCCATAGAACTTAATTTTTGTCTACTTCTGTATGGCCATAATTAATGAAGAACAAGTTTGAATTAGCATATGCTGAGCATATGGGTATTCCAGAGACATATCAACATCATTATCAAGAAAAAGGAGATGTCACTCAGTGTGCACACAGCAGTTTTCAGATGCAACTCAAGTGAAAATTAATATCCCTCCCTTTGGTGCAATATGGATCACATATTATATAACCTGTCTAATAGCATTGTGATTGACTTGGTGTGCAATAAAGACTTTAAACCATATAGCTGTTCTTTCTGCTTTTCAGATATATGAACAAACCAACGTGCCTGGGATGGTACAGGTATCGAGGAAATTTTCCAAGTTTTCTTTTCCTCAGAGAATTTTTAATTTCCAGCAAGATCTCTTAAAATAACAAAATCACCGACAACTTTCACATGCCAAATAACAAGCTAGAAGGGTATTTTCAATTTATAGCCTTTTGAAAAAATATATGGTATTAGAGATTATACCCAGGGTCTGCTCATGCTAGGCAAGTACTCTAAAACTGAGCTATACCCCTAGTCCAACATACAGCTTTTATGTCCTCACGTGAGGCATGACACTGAGAATAAAAAGCTTTGTTTTCATAATGCTCCTGTCCTGAACCCCTAAGTCCTAATGAAAGGATATTACCTTTATTATAGCGCCTCTGCTGGCCAAGCAAATGACAAATGCTCTGTCACATTCCTTTCATCATATTGAGGTCTTATAGATGTAATATTCAACATTCATCAAGATAAATAATTGACCCCAACTCACAGGAGAAAAAGACAACTCCCCTGTAAAGAAGAGTATAGGCCTTTAGGAATCAAATGAATCCTTCACGGGAAGTTTCATGCACCAGGACATGGAGAGGATGGATGGAAGTCCATTTGTAACTATGAGTCCTTACTTGGAGATTCTCAAGTGAGTGCAAATTTCCTGCTGTTTCTATTAAAGAACCTGAGTCTTCCTAACATATGATTCTGATTTTATTGGTACTTGGAGGATCAAAATAGGCTGATCCAGTAGAAGCCACCCTCAGGGAAAAAGACTAAATGAATGTATTTTTAAATAATTTTTTATTTGTTTTGTTTGGGGGGGGTTATACATGACAGTAGAGTGTATTTTGGCATATTATAATACATGGAATATAACTTCCTATTCTTGTGGTTATACGTGCTATAGAGTTATACTGGTCATGTATTCACATATGAACATAGGAAAGTTATACCCGATTCATACTGTTTTTTTTTCCTATTCCCATCCTCTCTCCCTTCCCTTCATTTCCCTTTCTCTAATAAAAAGTATTTCAATTATCTGCACCACCCCCCATTATTGTGTGTTAGCATCCATATATCAGAGAGAAGATCCAGCCTTTGCTTTTTTGGGATTGGCTTATTTCACTTAGCATGATAGTCTCCAGCTCCATCCATTTACTGGCAAGTGCCACAATTTCATTTTTCTTTTTGATTGAGTAAAACTCTAGTGTATATATACCACATTTTCTTTATCCATTTATCTTTTGAAGGGCACCTAGTTTGGTTCCATAGTTTAGCTATTGCGAATTGAGCTGCTATAAACACTGATGTGGCTGCGATATTATAGTATGCTGATTTTAAGTCCTTTAGGTATATACCAATTTGATTAATACATCAAATGATGGTTCCATTCTGAGTTTTCTGAGTAACCTTCACACTGCTTTCCAGAGTGGTTGCACCAAATTGCAGTCCCACCAGCAATGTATGAGTTTAACTTTTCCCACACAACCTCGCCAACATTTATTATTGTTTATATTCTTAATAATTGCAATTCTGACTGGAGTGAGATGAAATCTCAGTGTAGTTTTGATTTGCATTTCTCTAATTGCTAGAGATGCTGAAAATTTTTTCATATATTTCTTGACCATTCATAGTTTTTTCTTCTGTGAAGTGTCTATTCAGTTCCTTGCCCATTTATTAGTTGGGTTATTTGTTTTTTGTTAAGTTTTTTCAGTTCTTTATATATCCTGGAGATTAGTGCTCTATCTGAGGTACAGGTGGCAAAGATTTTTTTTTCCCATTCTGGCTTTAGCTTCACATTCTTGATTGTTTCCTTTGCTGTAAAGAGGCTTTTAAGTTTGATATCATCTCATTTATTGATCTTAATTTTACTTCTTGCACTTTAAGAGTCTTATTGAGGAATTTGATTCCTAAACCAACATAATAGAGATTTGGGCCTACTTTTCCTTCTAGTAGGTGCAGGGTCTCTGGTCTAATCCCTAGGTCCTTGATCTTTGAATTAAATTTTATGAAGTGTGAGAGATAGGGATTTAATTTCATTTTGCTATATATGGATTTCTAGTTTTCCCAGCACCATTTGTTGAAGCAGTCTTTTCTCCAATGTATGTTTATGGTGCCTTTGTCTAGTAAGAAATAACTGTATTTAAGTGGGTTTGTCTCTGTGTCTTCTATTCTGTAACATTGGTCTTCATGTCTGTTCTGGTGCCAATATCATGCCAGTTTTATTACTATACCTCTGTAGTATAATGTAAGGTCTGGTATTGTGATGCATCCTGTTTCATTTTTCTTGCTGAGGATTGCTTTGGCTATTCTGGGTTTAAAATTTTTCCAAATATATTTCATGATGGCTTTTTCTATTTCTATGAGAACATCATTGGAATTTAGTAGGAATTGCATTAAATCTGTATAGCACTTTTGTTATTATGGCTATTTTGACAATATTAATTCTGCCTAGCCAAGAACATGGGCGATCTTTCCATCTTCTAAGGTCTTCTTTGGTTCCTTTATTTTGTGTTCTATAGTTTTCATTGTAGAGGTCTTATTTTGTTAGATTGATTCCCAAATATTTTTTGAGGCTATTGAGAATTAGATAGTTTTCCTGATTTCTCTTTCAGTTGATTCATCACTGATTATAAGAATGCAATTGTTTTATGAGTGTTATTTATATCCTGAATGCATGATTTGTGAGTCTCACAAGTAAATAAACAGCTAGAGGGGTCTTGTACTTTGTGGTCCATTAGAAAATGGCTGCCAATACAGAGGAAGCAACCAATGATTTCTTTTGTTTCTAACAAGAATAAAGCCAAGTAATGGGAACTGGAGAAGAGTACTAACTCTCTGAACTTTGTTTTAGGTCTTTCTCTGTCCATAGCACATGGGCACTGGCATCTACTATAATAGCCTATAAACACAACATAATCAAATGAATAAATACGTGAATGAAAAAACGTATACCTGAAAGAATGGATAAATGAAAACTCACCCAAATCTATAACCAGAAGTCAGATAGTCCATGGAGAATTTTAGATCAAATCAGTCAGGGTCTATAATGGTTATAATGAAACTTAAATTTCTGAACATCTACATGCACAGGCTTCTTTCCAGGCCCTGGGATGAACTACAGCAATATGTTCACAAGATCTTAAGATTTTTTAAAATTTGCAAAGATAGTTAAACCACAACTGGTTAAATCTGCTGTCTCTGCTCCCATATGTGAATTGACATTAGCATCGCCATGTGTATTTTTAGATCAGCTAAGAAAGAGGTTGGACTGGGTATATATTTAGTTTGGGTTCAGTGAGACATATTGATGTGGCTCACAGTGGTTAAGTTATTGCTGTAACAAGGTAAGAAAATCTTCCAAGAATACCCTTACCACCCACTATGCTGACTCAGCTGCATCATGACACAGAGTTTGAGGAGGTAGAAGCACAATGTAAACATGTCCCAAAGCTTTTGGCACCAGAGTATGCAGGCAATAGAGTAGCAATAGGTTGGAAGTATGAGGAGTCAGAAGGTAGGTTGTAGGAACATATAACCAACAGTGAAGTAAATTTATAAGCAGAGGATTTCTTTCATCAATCCCAAGTCAAAATGAAAAAAAAAAATTCTGTCAGGAATATAGTTGACAATGCACCCTAAGCAATTATAAATGTGTTCTCTTCTTATGGGATCCATGTAAAATAGAAAGCATCACGCCAAATCCCTGGGTGAATAAAGCATGAACACAAGATGCAGACAGTGGACATGTCACTAAGTCAAGCTTCACGTTTTATGTGTGCCAACATATTAATATCTGACACATTGGACCAAGTCTAGTGATCCTCAACAGTAAGACACACAAAACAGACTTGAAATAGAAAATCCACCTGAAGAAACAAATGTTCTAAGTACAAACCTCCCACACATTTTTATTAGTATGTCAATGAATACAGTGTGAGAGCTGTTTGGTTATATATTAGAGATCCCAATACAACGTGGCAACAATTTTTAAAATATTTATTTGGAATTATTTATGCCTAATTTCAAAATAATTTTGTATTATTTTACAAAAGAACACAAATATTTAAATATATATCTACATAGGGATATGCAAGAACATAATGGTGGTTAATTATTACAAATGTTAGTTAATAAACAAGTAATCAAAATTTACACTTTCCAGGTTTTATGGTATTTTTAAGCAATTTGAAAGTTACAGTTCACATTATTTTTCTCAAAAGTAACTATTTTACTCCTAATTTTGCATTGAAAATGTTTTGATTTTTTGAGATACACACAAATCATATAAGCATCAAACCCTGCTAAGGCTAAATCCAACCCTGAGCTCAGAGGGCTAAGGATTTTATAAATAGTTTATCCTTTGATTTTGTTGTTGTCCCTCTTGCCTCTGATATCAGATGATTCACAGTTTGTTGATATCAAAAGACCAAAGAGTATTCTAGGGGCTGAGACTGGCCAGTGATGGAGTAGGGAGTGGACAGGGTGGTACACTGTCCTTTTGACCCTTTTTTCCCCACATCATCTGGTCCAGAACATCGGTGCCTGAAATCAGAGCTGGAACCAAGGAGCAATTACCTCACCCTGACTGTGCTCTTGAGGGGTCTTTGTACTCTCCCAGTTCTGTTCCCTTCTCCCCAACACATTCATATGCAGACTTTTCCACAGATGCTGGCTCCTATCATGGTGACAGATCTTTCCTAGGAAAGGTCACTGGCCCAGAGCTGCATTTATCAGCAGCAGTTTTCTGTCATACCTGGCAGAATGACTCCTAACACCGGGGAAGGAAGACAGCTGCCAGAATGAATCGAGGGGGGACGCTGGCATTTATGAAGTTTGTGGGCACACTCAAGCACATGTAAGCATGCTCATGCCATTTTCACCCAGTTAGTCTCCAGTACGAACTCTCCTAATGTCATCTTAAAAAAAAAAAAAAGCACTGAAAAAGTAAGGTATCACCTTAAATATCCCCTCAAGTCGATATATTCCTTGACTTCCTTTCCTCCTCTTGTTCCTGTGTTCTCCAGCAACTACTGCATGGATAAAATTAATGACAAAGTCCCAAGAGCAAACTCAAACCTGCTGAATAAAGTCATGATAGAACTGGTTCAGTTTGATACTGTATGTGTGGAAATTGCTAAGCCAACCAATAATTGCATCGCCCAGTGGTCAAGTTAATAGAGGGATATGGCAATTACCTAACTACCTTCTTGTCTAGAAGAAAATTCAAGATGGGTATAGAGTTTCTTACCTGTTTTGTCACTGGGTGTGTGTGTGTGTGTGTGTGTGTGTGTGTGTGTGAGAGAGAGAGAGAGAGAGAGAGAGTTGCTGGGAATTGATCCCATTGAGCCACATCCCCAGCCCTGTCACTGGGTCATTTATTGCCATCCCACATGAGGATATAGCCCAAGACAGAAATGTAAAGGGAAACAAAATATGGTACCCATGTCCAGGGTTCACATTCCAATACTAGAAATAGATAAATAATAAGTTCAAGACAATGTGTGGTATATTACCAAGTTGTGTGCTATGGGAAGCCAGAAAAAAAAGCAATTACACAGTCCATAATTCTTCACTGAGCAGGAAACACAGGAGAAGTCTTTTGAATGATGAGTGAAATTCACCAGGCAGATAGGGAGAATGGGTGTTCTGGGAAGAAGCAATCCCAACATGGGAAGAGGTGCAGTGCATTCTAGGAGATCATGGGAACATGGTGTGACAAAGGCCCAGGGTGATGTCAGGAGATGTTGCTAAGGGGCTAAGCTGAGGCTATTTTCTATAGAACCCAGGAGAGGCAATTATTAAAGGCACTTTCCTTGTGCACTACTCATAGAATTGACAACCAACAAAAAACACAAGAAAGTTAGTGCCCCCAGCTTTGCCCAAATTTTATTCCAGAAATTATTCTATAGAGTTCCACTTGATGATCCCTTTCAGCTCCACCTGGCAATATTTCTTTAGTGGTGTGCCTAACAAAATTGACTCAAACTTCAATTAAATGAGGAAATTGAAGGCACAGGAAGGCAATTAGAGGGCAGTCCAGGTGAAGTAAGGTGGGTAGGATTACTTCTCCACACTGAGCTCCGACTTCAGTGCTAGTTAATTAACTCCACAGAGTTTTAGCTTCTTTTCTTGTCCAAAGTAATCTCCTCCCCACAAGGTCAACAGAAATTCAAGAAAATAAGATTTTTCAGAGGTATAAAAGACAGAGGGTGTCCAATACCAGGCATGTGGGCAAACCTTATGAGATCACAATTACTATTTCAGGGCTCAGTTACTGCTGTCCTGAGCTGAACTTGGTAATTATTCCAATACTGAAGCTACTCTGTACTTCCTATGGCTCAGATTGCCAGGAAATATAGGTTGGGTATGTGGGGTGCACTTTAAAGAAGAATATTTTTGACAAATGTTTCTGAATGCATACATCCTAATGAGTGTTATCTCCAGGAAAATAATTGTCATGCAAGATTACTTTTAAAAAATACACTTATTCCAGAGATTTCTGTATATCAAGCATGCTGATAACTTTCTCTTTTACTTCGTTGTTGACACTTGTCTGCTATGAGACCTGAAGAATCCTACTGCATGCCACAGGAAATGAAAAATCGCTCATCTTTTAAGTCAGAACTGAGGGTGATTTTGCTCTCTGAAAGACATTTGGTAATACTGGGGGACATTTCTCATTGTCATACTAGACGGGAGATGCTACTGACATCCAGCAAGGCCAGCAATGCTGCTAAATATCATATAACAAAAGAAACGGAGATCAGCCCCCCAGCAAAGAATTGTCTGACCCAAAATGTCAATAGGGCTACTGTTGAGAAACTCTGCTGAAAGTCTAGATTTAATCTCTGGAACATTCAATAGCTACTCAAGCCAAGTCTGTTCTTCTATGCTTCAACTCAGCCATCTCATCCCACAATCTACTCCAGCATCCTAGACAAAATCCCTGATTCCCAAGCTTCATCTCTGTGAAGTTTCAGGACATTTACTCTTTACTTCATTTTTATCTTTATCTTTTAACACCAATCAACTTTTCCCCTCACCCTTTGGTTTTTGGATAAAAACACGGGTGAATCATTTTGCATATTCCTTTCCACTAGACCTTTCTCTCACCTTTAGTACACCCATTTTATAGATCTGGATAAACCCAATTTTTTACTTTACCCACCACTTTACCTAGGCTCCTGAGAAATGCTGGAGAAGAATCTTGCAAACAAAAATACTGACAATAGCAAGAGGACTATATATTAATTCATCCTGTTCTCTTTCTCTTTCTCTCTCTCTTTCTCCTCTCAAGCTTGTATAAATAATTAGTTAACCTCCATACCGAAGGATTCCACATCTATGAATCCAACCATCTATAGATTGAAAATTATATTTGTACTGAAAATGTGGAGACTTTATTTTCTTGTCATTTTTCCTAAACAGTACAGTATAGCAAATACCTAGACAACATTTACATTGTAGTAGGTATTGGAAGTAATCTAAAGATGATTTAACATACACAGGAGAATTGTGGGTGTTATATGCAAATACTACTATGTCACTTTATATATAAGACTTGAGCATCTGTGCACTTATCTACAGAGGGTCCTGGAACCAACCCCCTGTGGTTACCAAGGGACAACCATATTCAAATCCTTACTCTTCACCTCAAATTCTCAGACACATCAAATAAACTAGATTCCTCCTTCAAAGAGAAACTTACTAAACCTACAACTTTGTACCTTTGAGCCTGTATTTTCCACCTTCTTACTGGTCAGCCCCAGTTGGGGACCCATTCCACTCATATATTACACTCTCCATGCCCACATTGTTATTGTCATGCAAACTGGTGAATGTTTATGTGTCTTCCACCTTATAAATCAAGCTCTCTTAGAATTCCCTTCTCTTTCACTTATAGCCCTTTCTCTTCTTCCTTAGATTCTAAAAGATGTGTTTTCTTTTGGTACTTTCATTTCCTTTCTCACTTCCATGCCTCAACCAACTGAAGTTTAGCTACTTCTTATAAAAAGTGATGAGGGAAGGAGCTTGCTCCCGAAGAGACATTAGAAATAGATACAGAGGATGCAAAGGAGGGAAACTAGCAGAGATGGTCACTTCAGATATGGGTCCTATAGCTAATAGAGAATTTCAGGTAGGTCTCTGACTATAGTGATTAACTAGAAAGTTGTATAGTCCACCAAGAGAAAGAACTCAATCAGGGTGACCTGTAGTTCAAGGGTGAAGAGGAAAGAAAGCTACTGAGTCTCAGCCTTATGATTTCCAAAGCCAGATGTTCTAACTACTTGAACCCAGGTTTATTAGTCATGGTGACTAGGATGGGTTTACTGCTAAACGGGTAGCCCCCAATATCAATGTTTGTTTGTTTGTTTTTTACAATGAAGTTTACTTCTTTTTCTTATTCATATTATAGACTGATATAGGTCTAGTGGGAAGGTGAGGAACCTCTGATCCATACAGTCATTCAAGGGCCCAGATTTCTTCCATTCAGTGACTCTATTATCACTAGGGTAATCTCCTGATGAACCCATTGCATCTAATGAGCAATAAAGACAAGAACATGCATGGAAAATTACATCTAAGAGACCAGATCTGCAAGTGGCATACATCACTTCTAGCTGTGTTCCATTGACCTAGATTCAGTAACATGGCTCTGCCAATACAAGAAAGAATGAGAAATGGAGCTTCAATGTGACCAAGAAGAAAAGGAAAGAGCTTTGGGGAACACATAGGAGCTTGGGTCACACTGTGTTACCAAAATGGAGCTCATCCTTGCACTATCTGCTTTGGTGAATGGATCTCTAGCCCAGCAAACCTGCACTAGAACCTGATCGATGGCTACCCTCTCTTCCAACCTTCTACTACATACTAAACTTGTTGATCCTTCTTACTAGATATCTGTTCAACCTATCTTTCCTTTTACCCCTTTTAAAAACACTTTGAGCAATCCATGTCCTTTATGGAATGTTTCAAAAGCTTTGCAAACTATCTTAACCGAGAGTCTTACCCCTTCATTTTCCGGGTCATTTCCACATAGCACCAAGTGTAGTCTCTAAAGTGCACAACTGTCTGACTTGTTTAAGTTCCCTTAGTGACCGATCACTGTTCTTACAGTCATTCAGACTCACCTATTTAACAGGGAGGCCCTTCATTGTCTGGACCCCATTTATTCTTTGGTCTAACAAGTCATCACTCACTTTTGGTACTGTTTTCCAGCCACCAAACCACTATACTTTGAATTCCCTTAACTGACTTCATTCACCCAACAAGTCTCCACTCTTGAAAGGAGTCATTCCTCAGGACAGGGATTGTTGTCAATGCCTCTGTGCCTCACTTGGTTATCCCCTACTCCTACTCTATAATTAGTGTACCAGCAGATCTTCTGCCTCTTCAGAAATGCCTAGATCCCCTCTGTCAGTTTCCATCAGAAGGCCCCTTCACACACCCCCTCCAGGTGATTGTTACAAACCTATTTTACCTCATTCATTAAACATTTTATCCATTAGTGCCTCCAGTGCCTAGGAGAGTATCTGGCCTATAGAAGTAATCAACAAATACCAGAGAACATAAGGCACATCCATCATTGGAATGTAATTATATTGGTATATGTTATGATTTGCCTGTGATTTGTCCCTCAAAGCTTCGTTGGTAGGAATCTTAGTCGCCAGTGCAGTGGTGTTAATAGGTGGAGGAATCTTTAAGAGGTGAAGCCCATTGGAAGGTAATTAGGTCATAGGGTTCTGCTCTAAGAAGGGATTAATGGAGTTTTCTTGACATCCAGATGAGTTCCCATAAAGGCAAGTTATTATAAAAAGAGCAAACAGCCCTTTAATCCTTCTGGTTTCCTGTTTCATCATGTAATCCTTTCCATACTTAATTACCATCATGTTGCCATCCATAGTCAGAGGGCCTTCAATAGAGTGAGGAAGAGGATGGAATATGACTCGTGTACCTCCAGGCAGGACTGTGAGCTAATTTAAACTTTTTTCTTGGTAAAATGGCCAACATCAGGACTTACATTACAACAATAGAAAATGGACTAGTTAGTCCATTGTGTAAAATATTTTAAGTGAGGAAGAGGACTCTCTATCACCTCCCACCAACCAACACTTGCTAGACAAAATGTTATAATTAGACTCTAAAATTACACAATTTTCTATACTCCTCAAATTCCTTTTCACTCATTACTTCCCCACCAGCCTTTGACATATTTCCATGCCCCTAACATCAGCCAATGATTATTTCATTGAAATTACAGAATGAAGAGAATAACTTCCACTTCCTACCACCATACCTGCCATTTTATCCATATTTATATACCCTTTCTTGCTTCTGTTGTAATAGAAAAGATGTTTGTGATTTTGAGACCAGTTCTCCATTCCTCTCCCAGATTCCATTTCCATTTCCTCTCACCCACTCAAGGAATTCTTTTTTTCCCCCACTTATAAATCACAATCTCTCTCTCTCTCTCTCTCTCTCTCTCTCTCTCTCTCTCTCTCTCTCTCTCTCTCTCTCCTCAGCAGCACTAAAATATTCTCCTTAACATTTTCCATAGCTGGGAGGAAAAGAAAACCTCTCCCTTGACCTCAACATTTTCCAATTTCTGACTCATGTTCTTCGTTCTTTTACAACAAACTCCTCTTGCCAAGCTACCTCTGACCTCCACATTGCCAGGTCTAGAAGACATTCTCTTATCTCGTCTGCAATATTTCACACAGTCATTACTTCACACTGACATTAGTCAGCCCTCCCCTGCGGACACGCTCTTCTTGTCTCCACAGCATTACTCTTGGTTCTTCTTCTCCTTCCCTAGCTGCCCCTTCCCAGTCTCATCAGTTGGCTCTTTCTTATTCTCTAGATTTCTAAATACCCAAAATGACTCAGAGCTCCGACTTTGGGTTTCTTCTTTTTTTTTTTTTTTTTCTAGACACAGAAACTTTATAAGCGATTTCATTTCGTCTCATTACTTTAATGGTATCTACAAGCAACTGACACATACATTTAGATGTTCAACACCAATTTATCCCTGAAGTACAAACCCTTATTTCTGGCTGCCTACCTGCCATCACCACTTCCAGAGCTCAGAAACAGCTTACACTGAGCATGTACAAGAGCTAATTCTATATTCCCAAACTGCTCTTCTATCAGCCAAACCCCAGTAAATGCTTCTTTTCTCATCCAAAGCACTTAAAGACATCCTTAATTCCTTTCCTTCCCTCTGTTCCTTATCTAGTTGCTATCTCTATTATAAAGATACACCTACAATCTGCTTATTTCTCTGCACCTCCACCAATATTTCTGTGAGTATGAACCATCGTCTCTCCTCTATGCTTTTGTGAAAGCCTCCCAACTGATCTCCCTGGTCCATGTTGGTATCCTATAGTATTCCTCTAAATATAAACCCAAATAATTCTTTAAAAAGTAAATGCATGTTGGGTCATGTAACTTGCCTGGCTTTCTGTTTCATGCAAACTAAAAATAAAATAACCCATTGAAAATTCATGCATAATCTTGTTCCTGCTTTGTCTCCAATCTCCTACCAATCTTGTCCTTGCTCACTCCTTCTTATCCACATTGACCATCATAGGACCCTTTGAAGACTGTAACACTCAGGACCTTTACATCCATCCAACTGTTGGAATGTTCTTCTTCCACACAGACATGGCTCAACCTTTCATAGTCTTCACTGCCATGTTTCAAAAGAGATTTGCTCTATTTGCTCTAGCTAAGACTAACTCTCTAATCTCTGCTCTTTGCCTTCTTAGCTTTTGCTCTTTGGCATTTCTCATGGCATGACATGTTATTTACCTGCTCATTATCTATATCCTCCATTAGGACAGAGAATGGAGTCAGCTCTTTTTGGGGGAGAGATTTTGTTTTGCTCCATGCAATATCTGCAGTAATCAAAACTCTAGGCATGTAGAAATTATCAGTTAATTTTTACTAGATAGTAATTAAAATGCTTGTATCAGGTAGCATAGAAATAACAATCCATAGAGGAACAGTGTGTCATCTTGGCTAAGATTATAAACCAAGGTCAAAATGCTAAATTTGAATTCTGAATCTACAATTTACCAGGAATGTGATCTTATAAGGCTGCTTGTACCTCAATTTTCCTATCTAAAAAAATGGAAATAAGATTAGTGCTCAAATCAAAGGAATACCGTGTAGACCAAAATGAACTAATGCATGTAAAGAACTCAGAATAGGACCTATTATATAGTAAGCTCTGAAGCAATGGACTTTTTTAGATAATAGAATAATAATAAAGCTTACATTACACTACTTTTGTTATCATTAAATAATATTTTAGCACTTTTGCAAAATATTTTTTTTTCATTTCTGGGGATGGAACCCACAGCCTTGTACATGCTAGGCAAGTGCTCTACCATTGAGCTACACCCTCAGCAACACGGTTATACTCCATTCTCATAACCACCCCATGATTCATGAACAACCCCATGTTAGAGATGAGACCAAGGTACATGGAAGTAAAAATCAGCACACACATTTGCACACATGTGCATGCACACATAAGCAGATACTGTCAGCTTGACAGACCATTCACCCTTCAAGCCTTGTACCTTCACTGCACATCAAAACTCTGTTTGACCATCCCTGCTCCAGCTGTGTGAAGTTCACCTTGACCCCTTTTTCACCCTTCTGATATAGAAAACTCCTCTAAAGTTTGTCTGGCTCCTTAACCTTCCACTACTTTCCCTTCTAAGGACATTATTGAGTGGAACTCAAGTCTTCTCTCACCTTGGACTCTAAGCACCTCCCAGGCCTGGCATGTACTATGCCTATGGTAGGAGTTCCAAACCCTCCAGTGTGACATATTCAGACAGAATTGATATTTCTCTGGCTTTGACACCAGTCACACCAGAAGCCAGTGAAGGATGGCCTGTCCTAACAATTAACTCCCAGAGAACATCTCCTGGGTGCTGCCTTATTCACTTTGGTGGACTAGGTTCCCGACCCTCTGCTGCTGCCATTCCCTTGGAAAGCACTGGCACCCAGTGTTCCCCAATCCTCCAGAGTACTCCTCACTCTTGCTCTGTCCTGCTTCCTGGAAGCTGTACTGTGCTCAACTTCCTTTTGAGCTCTCCTATGGAAGAAATAACAGCATTGCTACTAGGAACTCTACTGACTCCCTGGTGAGGGAGAACAGCTAGAAAGTTATTACTTGAAATCTCCTCTCCCTGGAATTTAGCTCCAAGCCCATCAGTGCTAGAAAGGAGGGCAAGTCTAAGAATGGAAAGAGCTTTTTCTACTCAAGACTAACTGCCTCCTAACACAAAGTTATTGCTAAAGACAAAGCCTATGGGCCTGAATTTCAGTGCCCTGAGGATGAGTTTTTCTCACAGAGATGCCTGTGAGATGCAATTGCTCTACCTTCTTTCCCCAAGACATGCTAAAATGTCAGCCTGCCTGTGTCTCAAGATCAAATGTTCCCTGACTACAAAATGTACAGCCAGCGAGGGAGGTGGAGCCTGCCTGTTGGACTCAACTGACTGTGCCTTCTCCCTCCTCCTTGACAGGCTGCCCCTTTCCTTGGAGGTGCGTGCCCAAAACAAAAATGATATCCAAAAAGTAAAAATTATGAACTCTGGACTTCTTATTATAGGCATAGCTGTGGCAGGAGATGGAAAACTTGTGGTTTCTGGTCCTAATCTCTGGCACCCAGGTGACATATCCCTGAGAAGAAAGCAGTTTTAACATGATCTCTCTGCTAGAGGATTCAAAGATAAAATACTTGTTCTTTTGATCCCATGACTAGGTTTTTGTGATCCTCGTCCAGAGGACAGTTGGAGGAATTAATGAAACACTTTCTGCCCTGCTGAGAGCTCCATTAAACTGCTGCTTGTTCCTAACATCCCAAAAATTAAGAGAGGAGTCACATCAGGAGAGGAACTTAGGAAGAAAGTATGTTCACATATTAGGGCTTATGGTAGTCCAATCCATTCGGTCCCAGGCTACCCTGGCTTGTGTGGCAATCGCAAAATGGCTGCAATTCTCCATCCTTCTCTGTGCCTACCCTTCTTTGCGTTGTAGTATAATTGTAATATAATTGTAAGCAATGTGGCATATCCCATTTCCCTCTTTAATCTGAGTTGGTTCTGTGTCTTATTTGTCCAACGACATTTGGTAGAACCAATGGAGCCATTGAGTAATGGAATTCAAAGCAGAACCACACTCTTAACTCTCCAGGATCTGGAGAGTGCTTTCACCAATGTGTGTACCCCTCAACTCCATCTTCCCCCCCAAAGTAAGGCACATTCATCATAATAGAACCAATAGGACTATGTTCACTAGGAAAGAAAAGCAGGCATTTACTCTAACCAAGGATTGTCATGTCATTTTTTACCAACTGAGATTCTTGAGTAGTAGACGTTGTTAGTTCCTTGTCTATAAGTCCTCAGCACTAACCCTTTCTGGACATCCTAACCCAAAGGCTTCTAATTGGATGCAATGGGATTTATGCATCACAGTGCTCTTCCCCTGTATGCTAGATCCCATTCTGCTAGTTTCCAGGAAGACCAGAAGTACAAGGGAGTTAATGACTCTGCAAGCCAGCTTTGAGAGTTAGTATGTAAGTACTCAACCCACCAGTGGGAAAGCTCTGAAGCATGTTCTACACTGTTACCTAGTGTTCTCAGTGAAATGAGTTCACTGCACACAGCAGGAACCTACTTATAAATGTAGCCTTTATGACTCTGTTCCCTTCCCTGTTTTACTTCCTCATTCTTGTTCCTGGGATCACCTCAAAAACCCCTTGCAATTAAATACTTGTCACAGAGTCTGCTTTCGAGAGCACTCGGCCTAAGACATTTGATACACCAGAAGTCTTCAATTTTTTTTCCTTAAAATACCAGATATTAAATATCTTTGCTTTATAGGTCATTTTGTGACAGTCACTCAATTCTACTGTTGAATCATAAAAGCAATCATAGACAATAACCCCAAAAATGAGCATTGATGTGCTCCAGTATAACTATTTGCAAAAAACATCATGATGATTTCTTCAGACTATGACTCTAGAATTAATCAGTTACAACTGATTTTTCTACCAGTAAGCCTTTTCACTCAGAACTCAGAGAATCAGGATGGAGACACCAATCAGCATGCTTGGGTCATGAGTCAACTCCTTGCCTGGGGTCTGCAGTGCAAGAACAGTTGATTGAAATCCTACCAGATCACATGCAATTGGAAAAAGATATTTTCCCTATGGAATTCAGGGTGCTACTGACAAAAGAAAAGAACTGGATGCTGTGTGACCACAAATTTGTCTACCACATTTATTGGTCCACCACTTTGTTAATCTTCTGTTTTGTTGGGTTCAACTTAATAGCCATGTTTTCCAACTAGTCATCTGGTCATTGATGTTTTTCTTCTCAACATTGAAACCTTCTTTAATCTCAACATTCTTCAGAATCTTTACCAGGGAGGTGAAGATGTAACTTGAGGGAGTTTACCTATTAGGTAACTCAACTAATTTACTATACAAGAAAACTCATCTTTTTTATTTTATAAACCTGCCAAGGTTTATATTAAGAAGGTGGATTCATTAACATTTTGTCACCCCATGTCTTGTATCTGTGGCATGCTCTGGTATGAGATCATAGAAAGCCAATGGTTGTGCTCCCCTCTCTTAGGGCACATTTAGCATACATTTTTCTGTTGCACTAACAAATCATTATGGGAATGCTTATGTTCTCCAGAGGATTAGAGTATTGAATAAAACTGAGCTGTCAAAATCCTGATACTAGCTTGCATCTCCTCGTCTAGCCCAAACAGTTTCCTCTAATTATATTATCAGTATCAATATGGAGCTGCAGTCCTGAGCAGACCAATCTTCAGATCCAGGTCCCCCATATGGCAATGCTACATGGATCTGTGACATTTTGTAACATTTTTAGGTGGCTTAGAATAAATGTCACTAGGCTATTGGAAGAGTAAATGGATGACCTTTAAATATGATCATTAACTAGCTCTTTCCTTGTCCAAGCATGACTTTCTGCCCTTCTATACAAACTCCAGATGTTAGACGTCTCAGAGTCTGACTGCCCTAATTAGCATAGGCCAAGTTTTACTTTGACTATCTCATGTTCCGAGTTAGAGAAGTTGTCTATCAAGAGTTACTCACTGTAATGGGGCTTGACTTCTGTCATCCTTTTCAATGTGCAATTTTCATTTGATTTAAGAGAAAACCAAGGTGGGTGGGTTATAGATGTATTGAGAAAAGAGTTCCTTTATTGTGTCAAAGACAACATATTTTTAAATTAATTTCAACTGTTTTTCTTTTTACTTTTTATGTGGGTATGAGAAAATTTTAAATTTCATATGTGTTCCATACTATATTTCTATTGGGAATGGTTGTTCACTGTTGCAAATGTGCCTACGATTCACAAAGAACACTTAAATACTCTCTAGAAAGACAGAACACTTATTATTTCAGATTTTCTTTGAACTATGGACACATTTAAAATATATATGAAGATTTCTGTTTACAGGTTTAATAACCACTCAGAGATTTGTCCCTAGCATGGTTAGTCATGTGGCAAATCTACTAACTTAAAAATAAGCCTGTGAACTAAATTGGAAATATTCCAAGACTTTCAGTGTTAGTAAAGGAACTAAGGGTGAGATCATAGCTCCATTATTAATAATATCCATTATAGCGATTACACAATCACAATACCATCTGTTAGGTAGTAACAATGTGGGACAGTGCAGGAAAAAAAGCAAAAAATAATAATTCTTCCTATCAGATTAATCAGAGAACTGATGTTGATGTGTTCTAATACACAACGCTATCTTTGGTATAAAGTAGAGCTGAAACTGACCTTTCCTTTGTTAACCTAAGGCTCCAGTGGTTCTATCCTGCAACTATAACCCACACCAAATTCAGGAAGATAGAGCTTTAATTTTAACTAGTTAGTAGATTTTTTTTTAATGAAAGAAAAGCAGGAAGAAGGGAAAGAGAAAAATATTTCAACAAGTGTCTCTAGCTATAAAGGAAGGTAGAACATGAACTAGACTTCTAAGAAAGCCTTATCTTTTAATACGTTGTTTTGTTTTTTGTTTGTTTGTTTGTTTTGTGAAATCACTTCGCCTCAAAACAATGCTTTCAAAAAGGTTTTATTCAAATTTGTGAATAGAGAGGTAAACAGTAGGAAAGAAAGTAAAATAAGAAAAAAAAAATCGATAATGAGAAGAAAGAAAAGGGGAGAAGACAGAAAAGAGAAAATGACCATTAGCAGGTCTTCACGTGGGACACACACTCTGATGGTAAAGAAAGGAAAAATAACAGCTTCTCTTCCCAGCCAGGTGTGTTTTCTGCACTTAGGGCAGAAATCCCATTATAATTAGAGGAAACTGGGGCTAGAAGAGGAGATGCAAGTTAGTATCAGGATTTTGACGGCTCAGGATGTCCCCAATCTTTAGCCTGGCCATTTCCTATTTGAGGAAACTGACACTTATGTCAATTGAAGTTAAATACATTACAAAGATCCATAAGGTGTAGAATAAATATTCAAATTCAAGTTTACACAACTCCAAAGTCTATCTCTAACTCCATATCTATGTCTTCCCCCTACTTCCTCAAGGGCATGCTATACCTGAATGTTAAAATCAGGATCTACTGGTTGATTAGGATCTGACAATAAGGCAGCTCCTTTGAAGTCAGCCACCTCCCTACAGGGATCTCATGATTTCCAATGTAGTAACCACCAATCACATATTAAAAATAAATAAATAGACCCAGATTTTGAAGACATAGCATAAAAATAAAATGTGCAATATCATTAATAACTTTTTATTGCCAGGTGTGGTGGTGCACAACTATAACCCCAGTGACTCAGGAGGCTGAGATAGGAGTATAGCAAGTTCAAGATCAGCCTCACTAACTTAGGGAGACCCCAAGCATCTCAGTGAGACCCTTTCTCAAAATTTAAAAGAATAAAAAGGGTTGGAAATGTGGCTCAGTGGTTAAGTGCCCTTGGGTTTAATACCCAGTACCAAAATAATAATGATAATAATAATTTTATATTAATCACGTAGTATGACATATTTGATATATTGGATTCAAATGAAATATATTCTTTTTTCTTATGTATACCTGTTTCATTTTCCTTTTTATGGGGCCACTAGAAATTTTTTAATTACTTATGTTTCCGTGTTGTGTTTTTATAGGTCCTTCTGGTGGTATTTCTGGTTCATGCCATGAAACAGGAAGAAGGTTCTCCAGAAACATCCAGTTTGTCCACCTCATGGTGGGTAGATGACTGTGTGCCCAGCTCACACCTCCTGGAATAGGCCTGGGCACTCACCCTCGTGCTGGTTTTTGGGTTTTTTTTTGCTGGTTGATTTTTTGTGTGTGTGACAATGCATTCATTAAACCATTGGTCCCTAAATCCTTGTGTCAGACTCAACCTCTAGAGAACCTAGCCTGAGACCTAATGAGATCTAGATTTTTAAGTCTTTCCACAGGTCAGTGGTATGCATGTATTAATAATAATAATAATAATAAAGTTGGAATGCCCTATCAGTAATTATACATGGCTGTGAGGACACAGGCTTATTAACTATTTTATTTATGCCTAACTCCAGTATAAAGGATATATTTCATGATGACTCGTAACTTCCTTTCTGCTTTCAAACAAAATGGAAAAATAATTATAAATATTTTCCCAGGATTTATTTTATATTGTCTACCTCTGTTACTGTGTTAGAAAAGCAAAGACCCGATAAAGTTCAAAATCGGACCAGCTAGAGACGAAAGCAAAGAGTTAATATTTTTTTACATGCCAATTATTACAGGAACCAAGCTAAGTCCTTTAATAACTGTCTCATTTGACCCTGAAACTCTAACTTACAGATGAGAAAACTGAGGCTGACTAAAGCTCTTGAACTTGTCCTAGGTCTTCCATTTCAAAAAGACTCTGAATCTGAAACAGACCTACATCTACATAAATATTACTCCACCAGTGATTGACGAACTTTGATTGCTCATCCCTATTGTTAATTTTCGTATCCAATATATAAAGTTCCAGTTACTTTAGATCACTTTAAATGTGAACTGATTTTATCTAACCATTTTGTTATTGTTTATTATTTGCATTATTGGAAACCTCTTCCATATCCACACTTCTTTGCAGAAATCCTATAATTACTTATCTAGTTTGTGACTGTTCATTTGGTTGAAACTACGTAACAGTGAAGAATCCACTTCTCGTTGCAGTGCTAAAAGCAAATGACAGTGAGGGGCACAGTTTTCCCCTCAAGAGGCCTTGGGTGTCTGACTCAGAGCTTGAATGAGGACACCTGGATGGAATCAAGTTTATGTTAGAATATAAACTTAATATTCTTAAGTTTCTATTAGAAAGCCTTAAGTTCTCCCTTATGTGCTCTAGATGGCAAGGGATTTTAAACAGGACTTCTAAGACTTTCTTTTGGCAGGATCAGAATTGTCCCTTTGTTGCTTGACTCTTCCTACATTCTAGAACCTTCTATCCTATAATGCCTCAAAGGGATGTTAGCATCCAGTCATTCCTTTAGTCTCCCACCACTTGACTCAGCCTCTACTACCAGGAGATCTTTTCGCTGGAATCAATGTTTAGTTTCTTTGCTGTGTGAGAACCATTAAGACCTCCTGATAAATTCTCCATCCTGCATCCTAACTAAGGTCATCCAACAGATGGCGGCAAGCAGAGACAATCCACCCAAGCTCATTGCTTTGGTCTGATTTTAAAACAGAGGGAGAGAGGCTTAGCCTCTTATAAAGCCCTCAGAGGCAGGCCTAAACCCACCCTTCACAGCGTCTCTTAGAGCTTTCGGTTGATTTCTACCAATATGCATTACAACTTTCTTCTCATGTCACTCTCAACCCTCACATTTTCTTATCCTTAATTCATCCAGGCAAACTTTTCCCTGCTCAGATGCTCACGATGAATCTTGTAATGAATGAATCTTGAATCTTGAATCTTGTAATGAATCTTGTAATGGGGAAGATGCTAAGAGTCCAGGCCTGGGAGTTTAAGAACCCCCTGAGGGGCAGCCTGCAGCTCAGTACAGAGCAGTGAAAGGCCAGTGTCCTCGCCTCAAGGTGGACCAGTTCTGTGGTAAAATCACACTGGCCTTCCTGTGAATCAGGTTGAGGCCACGTTTTAGTTACACCCACATCTTTGCCTACCTTCTTCCTCATCATATCCTTCTTCCTTTATTTCCTTACAAGTTTTGCCCAAAAGTTACTACCTCAATAAATCAATTGTATACAAACCCCTGTCTCTTACTCTTTCTCATGAACCTGGACTACTACACATTCCATCAACTTTTCTCATTCATAAATATTTCCCCTTCACTTTCCAAGTTTTCTCTGACCTTTCACTGACCTTACCATTGATAGGACACAAAATTCCAATCTACAGAGACCAAACGTAAATATAAAAATAGATCATTTTTCTTTGGAGGCTCTCTTTCTCTCAAAACCTTTCTGTAGTTTCTAGCCACCTCTATAGTGTCCCAGTTTTACCAAGTGAGTTAATCCTGATTGGTAGCAAATTCAGAAATTTTAATTAACAAAAGACATAATTAGCCTAAGAACCAAAAATGTTCTTCAAATCTAAACTTGTCAATATTTATTGGCCACTCATAAGGTCCTTTCTCACATTGGCCAGTAGGAAGAAGACAATCTGCCTGCCATGTGGCTTGACCTTCTTTGTTGTTTTTGACATGGATAGTACCTAAATTATAGGATCCAAAGTCTGATGGAGTCTCAGTCAAGAGCTTTGCTTCATGCTTCTCTGGGATCCACACAGGAATGGTGTGTGTGCACCTTTGCAAAAGCAGATAATTGTCCACTTGTGAGTATATTCCATGATGAGCCATTACTGAACTCAGCATGAACTCAAACTCAACATCTTGCTGCTTGTGTTGCAGCCAGGGTCTGTAGGGGTTAACCCATACAGATTTATAGAAAACACCTCTGAAGCAAAACTTCTCCAGGAAAGAATGAACAAAAATTGGCCCAGATGGCCTTGCAAATAAGTGACCTGACCCTGGGACCCTCCAGGAATGTGAGGAAGTGGTTCATTCACACAGCTCCTTTGCATTCTGACTATGGCTGACCTTCTTCCTTACTGAGAATAAGTGTAAAACTTATTTTTTCTTCCACTTTTGTTCTATTAATAAGAACACTTCCCAGAGGATTAACTCCCTTAAAATTCTAATAGAGTCACTGAGCTCTTGAGTTGCTTTGTTATAATATAGCTTCTTAATTGTTGTGTTGCTTTAGCTCTTATAATTTGGTAACTACAATATGCACACATGCTAGAAGGCTAAATGGGCTGAAAAATTCCTTTAAAAGGTAGCTTAGTGAGGAATAGGATTTACAGACCCAGATGTTTCTCCTGGCCTTTCTAGATGATCAGTGCAGGTTCTTATATATCTGACATGTCTTATTTCCCTATGGAGAGTTAGATTGGACTTGGGTCAACCAACCTATATCTGGATTAATGAAAGTAAAACCTTTTATTCCCTGTGAATGAAGCTCCAGAAGCCAGGACTCTCCCTTAGCCAATTCCCTCTATGCCCCACAGATGAAAAGAAGTCACATTCTGTCACATCAGAAAATCAATGAAGCACTGCAAACTATTGACAAAGCATGAGAATGACTGGCCTGGGTCACCTGAGCACCTGAGTCTTCTTTCAGATGGAATCACAACATTGTGTGTGAAGGACTGAACAACATTATCCACAGGGTAAAGATGATTTGGGTTCCAGTAATAAGGAGCTACTTCTGCTTTTCAAAACGGTGACATTTTCCTAGGAATAACATGAGACCTCCACCAAAATTTTACACCAAAAAAAAAAAACAACAACAAAAAAAACTCAACAGATAACCTAATTGATAAATAGGAAAAATAACTAAACAGACCTTTCTCCAAAAAAAATGAAAGAAAGAAAGAAATATATGGAAAAAATGTTCAATATCTCTAGCAATCAGAGAACTACAAATTAAAACTACACTAAGACTTCATCTCATTCCAGTCATTCCAGTCAGAATGGCAATTATCAAGAACACAAATAATAATAAATGCTGGTGAGGATCGGGAAAAAGGGTTCATTAATACATTGTTGGTGGGACTGCGGATGAGTACAACCATTCTGGAAAGCAGTACAGAGACTCCTCAAAAAGCTAGAAATGGAAGCACCATATGACCCACCTATCCCACTCCTTGGTATTTATCCAATGGAACTAAGATGAGCATACTAAAGTGATAGAGACACCTCAGTATTTTTATCAGCACAATTTGCAATAGCCAAATTATGGAATCATCCTAGATGCTCACCAATAGATGAGTAGATGAATAAAATGTGGTATGTACACACAATGGAGTTTTATTCACCCATAAAGATGAATGAAATTATGGCATTTACTCTAAATGGATGGAAATGGAGAACATTATGCTAAGTGAAATAAGCCAGTCTCAGAAAAATAGGGTTGAGGGTTTCTCTCATATATGGAAGCTAGAATAAAATAATTGAAAGAAGGAGAGAAGCATTGGATATCACGGAGATATAGGAAAGATGATTAGAGTAGAAAAAGGAGATTGAAAGGAGGATGGATGAGAAAGGGGAGGAAATACAGAATAAGATTAATAAAATCAATTAATATAAATATATAAACATACCCCAGGGAATTTCACCTCCATGAATAAGTAGAAAGAACCAATCAAAAATAAATAAATGAGCACAAGTAATATCAGGACAGTAGAAGACACAGAATGGGGGGAGGGAGAAGGGAGGGGAAAAAGGAGGAACAGGAACTAAGATCAAATTTCATGCATGTGTGATTTTGTCAAAATGAACCCAACTACGTATACCTATAGTTCTCTATTAAAAGGAAAAAAATGAGAACTGAGGAGAAAATGAATACTATCTTGAATATCAGGAAAACAAATATTTAGAGAATAGAAATAAACTAATGACTGAATGTTGCTTTGAGATATATTTTTGTTGGTTATGTAGAATTCTTTAGAAGTAAAATGCACAGCTTGGGTAGTTAGTAAGTTGTTCACTACCGAATTCTACAATTCCAAGTTTAAAGGAGCAGGTATACCATAGAGTGACCCAAAATCTATGCAAAGGATCTAACAACTGACTGGGCTATTTTCAAATATTGATTATTTTCCCCTGTAATAATTAAGGCAAATGAGGTTGAAAGTCTAAGCATTTTCTTTTTTTTATAATAAGTCTGCATAGAAAATTATGTAGTGCTTTAAATATAGAATTTAGAAAAACACACACTTTGCCTTTTTATAGAGACCTAATTTTCAGGTTGCAGTCTTGTTCACAAAGGAGCTGCTATGTCACCTGCCTTTGGTGATATGTCAATATTTTTGATAAATCCTTGAAAGTATTCTATATGTTGGCAGTAAGTACTTGGTTGCTACTCCTTTCTGTCTTATCAATATCAGTTTGGTATAAAATAAGTAAGAAAAAAGTTTCGAAAAATATACTTTGGAACCTACTTTGTGTTTTACTGACAAATCATTTAACTCCAAGTGTTTCCATGCCTGAAGCAAACCATATGTCCCGGAATATGCTTAAAACTAGAATTTATATAGAACTAGTTCACAGGTTGTCATCCAACCAACCCCCAACCTTTCCTTCATTCCTAGTATTGTCCTGCTGGGTCTCACCAATATAATTCATCATTGAATTTTCTTTCTTCCTCATTACTTTTTTTAGTTACTTCAAGGACTTCAAATGAGATCCTTCTCTCCCAACCATGCATCTTCATTTACCACTGGAGATACTGACCATTGGATGATAGCAACCTGGACTTAATCCTAAAGATCAAAGAATGTCTAAATACAAAAAGACTAAAAGTAGGAGGCTATCCCAGTGGCCATAATGCTTCTATGTAATCTGATAGCCTATAAACAGCATTAACAGCATAATCTTTGCCTTCAAGGAACTTATGGAAGAGATTTTATTTAGTAGGAGTTAGGTTCCAAAGTAAGAACACGTGGTGCAAATTTTGTATCTTCAGAATAAATCCTGAGAACATTACCTTCCTGCAACCTCAGTTATGAAAGGCACCAATCTTGGTGAAGGGCTTAAACTTTGAGAAGCCCATGGGAAATGAGAATGGGATCTAAGATTCATTGCTCTCATCTCAGCACACAGTGGGATCACTAGATGCAGTGTTGAGGAAGCCTCTGTTCTTTTTAAAATTTCTGGATGTATTTAACTGAATTAATGTCCAGTAAGTGTATATACAATGTAATTTTGTTTAAAATCTTTTTAAATGACTTAACAAATTGGTCCAAACCATGAATAAAGTAAGTTTCTTCCTTCAAACCAACAAACAATCCATCAGTACTCATGTATGAACAGTTCACTGATTTACCTTTCTTTCCTCCAATATCTGCATCTGTGACCTATTAGGTGAATTTGCATGGGAACAACTTCCCCACCATCATCTCCTTCACTGTTTATCTCTTTATTCTGACTTCTTTCATATCACTGCCTGGTGTTGGTGAGTGTCGTGTGTGTGTGTGTGTGTGTGTGTGTGTGTGTGTGTGTGTGTTGTGTGCAAGGCATTCATTTCTTTTCCAGTATCTCCATAGATAATGCAAAAATTTTTTAAGACAAAGAATGCTGTAGCTTTGTTTATCACCATATTCTCAATTCTCAAAATACATGCAGATACAAGGAAAACACCAATAAATATTTGTGATAGGGAGGGAAGAAGAAAAGAGGAAAAAAGACGGATTCAATTTATAGGAAGCAATTAGCAATCAATTAGGCAATTTCCCACAAAGAAAAACCAAGCCCTTTATGATTTCATTGATTAATTCTACGAACTGTTTAAAGAAGAATTAACATTGATCCTTAAAGAACTTTCCAAGAAATAGAAAAACTGGTAATACTTCTCCAATTATTCTATGAGTAAATTGTTAACCAATATAAAATCAAAGAAAGGCATCACAAGAAATCTATAGACATCTGTTACTTATAAATATAGGTGCAAAATTTCTCCACTAAATACTAGCAAGTGGAATAGAGAAATATTTATTCCAGGAGTGCAAAATTGATTTAACATCTGAAAATTAGTGTAAAACACCGGTGGATAGAATATAGAACAAAAACTACATGATTATCATAGTCAGTGGAGAAAAAGAATTTACAAGATACAACACTCTGTCATGATGAAGGGTATTCAGCAAACTGGGAAGGATTGGGAATTCCTTTAACCTAATATAGGCCATCGTTGAAAAACACAATGGTAGCACAATGAAGAAGTGAAAACGTTTCCCCTCAGATCTGGTGAAAGACAGACGTCCATTCTTTCTACCTTTGTCCAACATTGTCCTAAAGTTTTTTTTTTCTAGAGCAAATTGACAAAAAGAAAGACAAAAATGGCATCAAGATTGGATAGGAAGAAGTAAAACTTTGTCTATTTACAGATGGCATAATTTTTATATAAAAAATCCTAAGAGCATGGCACAGACATACCCAGGTATACTCCCAGCTATTGAGGAGGTTGAGGGAGGCATATCACAAGTTCAAGGACAACCAAGGTATCATAATGAGACTCCATACCAAAATAAAACAGGGTGGGGGAATGTAGTTCTATGGCATAGAAACCCTAGGTTCAGTTCCCAGTAAGGAAAAATTAAAAAAAAATCCTAAGAGATCCTAAAATAAAAGTAATAAACCAAATAATGTGCATGTAGGAATATATAACAATGAATCCCACTATTATGTATAATTATAATGGGCCAATAAAAAAGTTAAAAAATAAAAATAAATTTTAAAAATATCAGAATTAATAAATGAGTGGAGCAAGATTTGAAGATGGAAGATCAACATACTAATTTTTTAATAGCAAAGCAATGTGAAGTTAACAAAATTATTCTATTTATTGTAGTATAATAAACAGAAAATACATTGGAATCAATTTAACAAAAGAAGTACAAGATTTATACATGAAAATGTTTAAAAAGTATTGAAAGAAAGTAGACCTAAGATTGGAAGACTTAATTTGATCATAATGCCAATACTCCCCCAAATTTATCTACAGATTTAATGCAATTCCTATTAAAATTCCAAATTCTTTCTCTGCAGAAATTAACAAGTTGATTTTAAAATATATATGAAAATGTAAGGGATTCAGAATAGCAAAAAAAATTGATAAAGTAGAACAAAGTAGGGGAACTCACACTTTCTGATGTCAAAACTCATTACAAAGTATCAGTAATCAAGATGGTGTGGTAAAGGCATAAGTACAGACATATAGATCAGCTGAATAGAATTAAGAATCAAGAAACAAGCCTTCATGTTTTTGAACAATGAAAATTCTCAACAAGGGATCCAAAACAATTCAAGGAGGAACAGAATAATCTTTTTAATAAATGATGTTACAACAAATGAATATCAAAAGATTGAAGTTGTTTCTTTACTTCACACTACATGCAAAAAGTAATTCTAATGGATCATAGACTAAATGTAAGAACTAAGATGATAAACTTTTATAAGAAAACTCAGGAGGGGCTGGAGTTGTGGCTCAGTGGTAGAGTGCTCGCCTAGCATATGCAAAATGCTGGGTTTGATCCTCAGCACCACATAAAAATAAATAAAATAAAGGTATTATGTCTAACTACAACTAAAAAAATATTTTAAAAAAAGAAAACTCAGGAATAAATCTTCATGATCTTGGATTAGACAATGTTTCTTAAATATGATACCAAAAGCACAAGAAACAAAAGAAAAAAAACAGATAAATTGGAATTAATTAAAAATAATAATTTTTGTGCTTCAAGGAAGTGAAAAGGCAACCCACAGTATAAGAGAACATATTTGGAAGTTTTATATATGTGATTAGTTTATAAGCAGCACATTACATATATATATATATATATATATATATATATATATAGAGAGAGAGAGAGAGAGAGAGAGAGAGAGAGAGAGAGATCCTATAATTAAACAATAAGAGACAATAAAGATGAATAAAGGACTTCAAAAGATATTTTTTCAAAGAAGTTTTTAAAATGCCCAAAAAGTTTCTAAAAGGATGTTCAAAAATCATTAGTGATTAGGAAAATGCAAATCAAAACCATTAAAAGATGCCATTTCACAGCCACTAGGCTGGTTAAAACAATGACAAATGATAACAAGTGCTTGAGAAGAAATGGAAAAATTAGAACCCTTATAAATTGTAGGTAGAGCTGTAAAATGGTTTATTCGATTTAGAAAACAATAAAATAATTCCTAAAAAATTAAACATCATGTTACAAATGATCTCAGTCTTGTATACTTAAGTCTATACCCAAAGCAAACTAAAAACATGTTTGCAGAAAATTTTTACGTAAATGTTTATAGCAGCACTTTTCCCATATGGGCTCATAACAGCCAAAAAATTGAAAATAATATATTAATAGATTAACAAAATACAGTATATATCACATTAACAAAATGAATATTTCATGCTATGAAATATTATCCAGTCATAAAAAGGAATAAACTGATATATGGAACAACATGAAGGAAACTTGCAAAGATTATGCTAAGTGAAAGAGTCTAGTCACAAATTATATAACTCCATTTATATGATACTTCCAGATTAGGTAAATATGTAGAAGTAAAATTTAGATTAAAAGAAAAAAATAATTTTTTAATCTGCCAAAAAAACAAGTAATACATTTTGTAGTTTTAGCAAAGGAGTCATGAAGACTTCTCAGATCATCTATTGACATACTACTATGTATTTCCACAATTAAAGATGAACATTGACTAATTAAATTAGTGTGTCGATATAGTGAGAGAAAGCAAAAGGATATTGGAATTCTATAAAGGCAGGGAATGTGCATTAGCCATGAGACTATGTTCCCTACCTAAAGCTGACACAGTGGCAAGGGAAGAGAATACATCCATACAAGCTTGTGAACAAATCCAGCCAATTAAGCTGCAAGAGCTGGAAGAAGTCATGATTACTGTTTCCTTAGGAACAATTTCTTCATCTGTTCTTCCTGACTGGCTTTGGGTGGTTTGCAGGTTTTCTTCCTTCCACTCCAGGGCTTCTATGAACATTCTTGGTGTATGTGAATGGTTCCCTTGGAAAGGAAACTCCTAGATCTTAAAGAAATGTTCAGCTTTGAAAATAATGTCAAACTGCTTTCCTAGAGGTTATTTGCAGTCGCACAGCTTAGGGTAAAGCACAAGAGATTCTCAGGATATAGGAAAGTGGCAACAAAGGAATTGTTTCCCTGTGCTTTTCTGAAGGCCCAACCTTCCAGTCTTTCCTTTCTATCCTTCCTTCCTTTATTTTCATGTCACAGAGTCACGGGGCTGGAGAGACCTTAAAATGTTGTCGTCCCAGTAGGCATGGTGGTGCATCCCTGTAATCCCAGTGGCTCAGAAACTTAGCAATGCCCTAAGCAACTCAGCAAGATCTTATCTCTGATAAAGTATATTTAAAATGAGGGATGGGCTTGGGATGTGGATGAGTGGTTAAGCACCCCTGAGTTCAATCCCTGGTACCAAAAACCAAAAATCAAAAAATGTTGTAGTCCCACCACTTTAAAGGAGCTCAGCCAGGATGAAATAGCATGGTCAGCACCAGACAGCTAAGCCAACCTGTAAACCAGGTTAGAAGGCAGAGCTCAGGTGTTCCCTTTTCACTCCTCGCTTCTTATTTCCTCTCCTCTCTTTCTTCCACAGCCCAGGCTGTAGAAAGACAAAGAGGAAGAGTCATTTTGCAGAAATCAGAATTACTTTAGTCATTATTTTCAGCTGGCTCTTCCAGAAAAGAGAACAAGAGGTATCCCAGTCTCACATACCATGATGGACTCTAATAAAGACTCATTTCAAGAAAGACAAACGGTGGAGTTTTAGTCATAGTTAAGCTATAATACTTTATTGAGGACACTGAAAGGGGTCATTGATATTAATGCAGTATGATGAATGACAGAAGTTATAGATTTAAGTCACAGCTCCATAACTTTATGTCTGGGAGCTTGGGGGTTAAAAAAAAAACCCTTCCATAAGACTCTGCTTCTTCTTCACTTACTGACTTCATTGGCAGTTGCCCCCCTAATTCCCAGGGTTACTGAGAGGACCAACAGTGCAATAAGCACCAAGCATACTTCTATTTCCAGCTCCTGGTAACCTGTCTTGGTATGTAACAGTTCCTCAAAAATGTGCTCATTGCATAAATACTTCATGAAGGAAATGCTCTGAAAGGTAGACAGTACTATACACAACACAAATTATTAATCCGAACCGATCAAAGAAACATCCTATTTAGTATTCACAAATGAATCTCAAAACCACTCAGCCATTTGCCTTAAGACTTTCCAGACACAAATTGAAAGTTTCTAAGATCCCCGCTTAACCATGAGGCCAGAAAGTAAAGTTGAGGTTCTGTGATTAGACCATTGCAATGAAAGGTTATATTATTCAAAAGCTCAAAATCAGATTGCAGTCCAGCAGGGATCCCCATTCTACAGTGGTTATTTGCCTCTAAGAGGCTGAAAGATTCCTTCTGCCTGCCCATTCCCTCCTGTACACCCCATCGGCCAGGGCAGTGTAGGTAGGATGGTGCACCATGTTTTCTTACAGAGGAGGATTGGGGGATATGACAGCAACACATCTGTAGGTCTGAGTGCTGATGCTTTCCCGGCTCCACAGGGCTGGAGAGCCAGGGTCTGGCCCCTCCTAACCCCGTCTGCCCCTGAGGAGATCTGAGTAAGTGTTCTAGGCTGACTTCCCCAAAGGAAATGGGGAAATTCTTCCTCTTCTTGTCTTTCTCTTTTTCTTCTGGTGCTGCCTCTAAGTCATCTCAGAATTTTCCCTGGAGTTGTGATCTGGTTGAGCCCAAGCACTGAAGGCGTGTGCGTGGGCAGGGCAAGGTCCTGCCTGCTCCCTGCCTCCTCTGCAGTGGGCTGTAGAATCGTGGCCTCAGATAACAATTAAGCTGTATTTCCCTTTGCTTTGCCTAAGTTTTACAAGGGTTTTTTTTTTTTTAATTTCATAGTAAAGGAGGGGCAGCTGGGGGTAAGGAGGGTCTGATAATTTTGAGTGGTAAAGGTCGAACAAAATTCAAAAGATTATCCAGAATACACAGAAAAAAAACAAAGCACAAAAACCCTGCTGATCTTGAAATAAGCCAATCCCCAAAAAACCAAAGGCCAAATGTTTTCTCTGATATGTGGATGCAAATTCACCCTGAGGTAGGTGGGGGGAGCTAGGGAAGAATAGAGGTACTTTGAACTAGGAAGCAGAGGAGAGTGAAGGGAGGGAAGGGGTAAGGGGGTAGGAAGGATAGTGGAGTGAATCAGACATTATTACCCATGTGCATATATGTCCACACAACTGGTGTGATTCTACATCATGGACAACCAGAAGAATGAGAAGTTATATTCCATTTATTTATCAAATGTCAAAATGCTTTCTACTGTTAAGATTAACAAATTAGAACAAATTTTTAAAAAGAAAAAAAAATTGAACAATAAAAATATAAAGAAAGAAACTGCTGATCTGGTTGTCATGGAGTTGAACCTTGTAGGAGACAAAGACGAATAGGATGGAAAGCATACAGCAATATGGGAAGGTCTGCAGTATCTTAAATCAAAGTTCTTAAGGACTAACCAAAATGAACTAGGGTCTTAGTCCAAATTCTATGGCATTCTAAGAACTGCCACATGAATATAAAATGTAAGAAAAGAAAAAGAAAAAATTGCCAAATAGAGCCCAGGCCTCTAAAGATTCGACTTGGCTCCCTCTTAGAAGAAGGTTTAGAAAATAGCTACTGAGAAGGTGACATCAATAAGGGGAAGAATGCAACATACATCAGAGACATTCTAATGAATGTGCTTCTCCACCTGACTGCTCAAATCAATGCAGGTGACAGTTTGTGCACCTGTCCATCCACACTGCCTCACCTGCTTCTCTGTCCACACAGTTATCTTAAAGAAATACTGGATGGGGGAAAGAGAGACATCCACTTTCTATTGCCTAAACTTTGACTACAACGTGGAATATCATGAACAACCTCCTCCTTGAGTAATTTCTACTCTCTTTATCATCACACCAGTCGTGGGGGTCAATGCATTTCATGAAATCCTATTTTACTAACATTAATGGCACATACCATCATTGACCCTGGCCTTGTTTTCACTGATAGTCATTAAATTGTACAGAATAGTCCAGAAACATAAGATCATGGGATAGAGACAAAGTTCAAAGGGTACAAAAGCAAATACTTTCATTTGAAAGGAGAAAAATTCTGTCAGATACCACAATGGAAGTCTTATTTTATCTCATTTCTTCCTTCATGGTTTATAGGCATCATTATTTTTATCTGACAGGTAAGAAAACCAAGGCTCACAGATGTTGATTTCTTAAAGTAGCATTGTCATAAGGGATAGTCTAGAACTCCTGACCCATAGGTGAGCAAAAGTAAAAGCATTTTACTTAAAGTGTTAAGCAATTATTTCGAGGACTGGATTAATAATGAAGGCAACCAACTGTAAAATATTTTTGTCTCTGCATTGTTATATACATGAGGCATATATGTTGAAAGTGGCAGCATTTTCAAAAACTTAGATATGATAGCACATGATATTCTAAATGCAATAATTATTTGTTTGTACACTTACGATCAAATTAACAATCTTCATTGAACCTGATAATAATTTTCTTGATTTTGGGATAATCCAAACAGCCCTTGATTTTATGATTTTTAATCAAATAAATATAGTCTGTGATTTCTTCAGCGAGGCTTGGCTCAGATACTATTTTTGTATTTATTTACAAGGTGGTCATCATGTACTACAGAAGATTTGGGACAATCTCTCTGCCCTTAAATTTTTATTTTTTGTCTTTAAATACTACAAAACAATACAAACAGTGCAGGATTCAGAATGGACTAAATAAGATAAGCATGTGGAGTGCTTAACATAGAACATGGCCAGCAGCAGGCCCAAAGTAAGTTGTAGACAATCTATTTAAAATTTCTAAACAGTGGAGGGATGGAGAATTAAAGTGACTTGTAGATTTATTTGCTTCACTTTTTTTTTTTTTTTTTTTTTTTATGAAAACCCAGTTTCTGGGTAGCTGGGTAGCTTATTTCCTAGGGTGGGTTAATCCCTCCCTGGACACACTCCCTTGGACATTATGATCCGACACACCACTTCTGTACCAGAGAAACCATCAACACCAGAGTGCATCTATATACCCGAGCAGCCACCTTCCACACATACAAATCACCTCTTAATGGAATTTTCAAAACGGCTTTTGCTTAGATGACATGATCTGGACTCACAGCTGTGACACCCCTAGAAGGGAGTTCGCTGTGGCTATTTCTTCCTCAGATAAATTAGCAGGTATAGGGCCTCTAACCACCTGGGACAGCTAGACTGTTACTTAGCTAACAACTAGATTCTCTATAAAAATTAGGCGGCAGATGGGTCACATTCTTTTTTTTTTTTTATCCCCTACAATGTCAAAAAGAATCTCTTTTTAAATAAAAAGGATGTGAATAATGGGGCTGCTGGGTTTGAGGACAGTTCCCATATAAAGGTCCCCAGCAACACTGCGGAAGTCAATAAGGAACTGGCAGCTCCTACTGTGTGACAGTCTTAATGGTTCTCAAACTCCATTAATATAACAATTAACGGCCCATAAGGAGCTCTGCCAGAGATCTTTCCAGATGAGCCAATCCTCCCTAATTAGGAAAAAGCAGAGAAGGGATCTACACGTGGAAAATGAATGCTTGTTTAGAAGTCATTGAAAATAACAGATATTTTCTTTAAAAAAATTTTTTTAACACAAATCAGCATTTAAAACAAAATCAGAAGTTCAGGAATAATATAAAAACCACCAGGAGCATATCAATCAACTCCAATAATTGTTGCTGCAGTTTGGACATGGATTTAAGTATACATCACAAAGGTTTCTGAATTGAAATTTGGTCCCTAGCTTGCAGTGTTGGGAGGTGATGTGGAACCTTTGGGATCCAGGGCCTCGTGGAAGGGGATTAGGTCATCAGGAGCACTACCTTGGGAAGGAATTAATGCTGGCCTCGCAGAGTGAGTGGGTTCTTGTGAAAGTGAGTTGTTATAAAAGAGCAAGATGCCTCTCTCCACTCCCAGCTTCCTGTCTCACCATGTGATCTCTTGATGTCATGCACACTCCTACCATTATGCCATCCAAAAGGCAGCCCTTTCCAGAGGCCAAGCCAGTGGGGTCACCCAATCTTGAAATTTCAGTCTTCAAAACTATGAATTAATAAACGTCTTTTATTTGTAAAGTTAACCAGCCTCTGGTACTCTACTATAGCAATGAAGATTGGACTAATATAATTATCAACATTTTCTTTTGTTTCATCCATGTACTCCACTGTTTTGCTTTGTTTTGTTTTTTTGCTTAGTTATTTTTAAAGGAAATCCCATATATCAGGACATTACTCTCACAAATCTATGTTAAGCATCTCTATATCACTTTTTAAATTTATTTACATTATAAAACGACCAACAGCATTTTTAATAACTCTCTGATATCATCTAAAATGCAATCTATGATCAAACTTCCTTATTTATCTCAAAGGATCCTTTTTACATTTGATTTGTTTGAATGTGGCTCCACACATTACATTTCAATACTAAGACTTGGCTTCAGCAACCTCTTCCTGCATAACAACCATCCCTAAATTTAGTGGCTTAAAAACAAGAATAATTTATTCACTCTGCATTCTCTATGTCAACAATTTGGTCTGAGATCAGATAAGTGATCTTCTGCAGGTTGTTCTGAAGTCTGTCAGGTGGTAGCAGTCAGCTGGTGACCTTACAAAGATCAGGTAGTGCAAAGTAGCCTCATCATACATCTAGCAATTGGTTCTGTCTGACTGCTAGGTCTCTCTCCCTCCATGAGTCTCTTGTTCTTAAGGAAGACAGTCTGGGATTCATCACAAAGCAGTCTCAAGACTCTAAGTTTTCAAGAACAGAATCTACCAGCCTTCTTTGCAATGCCAATTTTACCACATTCTATTTGTCCAGGCAAGTTATATAACCATCTAGATAGCATAGGCAGAACAATAAACTCTACTTCTTGATAGAATAAAAAAGCGGAATCACATCACAAAAAAATGATCATTTTTTCAAACTGTCTAGCATATTTTCTTATATATTCTTTATTCTCCACCAATATTTAGGCTTCCTTTTATGACATTAGTTTGTGGAGAAATAAAGCCATCTATTCTAAAGAATTTTATATTTTTCTGTTCTATTTTAGATTATTTATCTATCCCCCATATTTTCCATAACCTGGTAGTTAGATAAGAGATCTGATTGGATTTTGGTTTCAATTACTAGGTAAGACTATTTCATCAATACTCTACCCAGAGCAAGTAGTCAAAAGAAAAAAATTAAAGGGATACAATCAGGTAAAGAAGAACTCAAATTTTCACTATTTGCCAATGACATGATTCTTTATCTAGAAGATCCAAAATATTCCACCTGAAAACTTCTAGAACAAATAAATGAATTCAGCAAAGTAGCAGGATATAAAATCAACAGCCATAAATCAAACACATTCCTATACATCAGCAATGAGTCCACTGAAAGAGAAATTATGAAAACTATCCCATTCACAATAGCCTCAGGGGGCGGAAAAAAACTGGGAATCAAGCTAACAAAAGAGGTGAAAGACCTCTACAATGAAAACTACAGAACACTAAAGAAAAAGACATTGAGTCTGCTGTCGGGACACAGTGGGCCTGTTACCATGTGTGAAGGTGGATGTGAATCCTATCAAAGAGGAAGCTTTTTTTTTTTCTTTTTTTGGTACCGGGAATTGAACCCTGGGGCACTTAAACACTGACCTAAGTCCCTAGCCCTTTATATTTCATATTTTTATTTAGAGACAGGATCTCACTAAGTTGCTAAATGTCTTGCTAATCGTCTCAGGCTGGCTTTGAACTCACAATCTTCCTATGCCTCAGCCTCCTCAGCCTCCTCAGTTGCTAGGATTACAGGCGTGCACTACTGTGCCTCCATCCCAACGCCAGGATGGTGCTTCAGGGTCTTAGAAGCATTCTTGTCTATTATGGGACTAGGCAAGATCTGTATCTACCCATTTTCCTGATAATGTCCCACCAACCATGAATCCCATTGTAGATCCAAAACTAGCCACTAAACTTCACTCCAACACACTTGACTGGAATCTAGGAGTCTTCCACCAGCCTAGGGACACAAGAGGAAATGGTCTTTACCTTCCAAACACCAATGTACAAAGATTGGAAGAACAATTTTCTACTTCAAATGCATAGACACCAGTGCAAAACTACACATATCACAAAGAATCAAGCACACATGAAACTTTGAATGAAAACTAAAAGGGTTGGATTAACCAATTCTAAAGAAATGGAGATCTACATATTGCCAGACAAAGAATTCAAAACAGTCATGTTAAAAAAGCTCAATGACCAAACTATGTACATATACTATATACATGTACTAATATATCTCAGTGAATTTCACTTTAATGTATATCTATAAAGCACTAATTTAAAAATTATAAATAAATAGAAGGCAGACCATGTGACCCATTTATAAATAAGCAGAAGGAGGAAGGGAAATATGGAGGAGGGAGGAAAGAAAGGAAAGAGGAAGTACCGGGGATTAAAGTGAAGAAAATTATATTCCATGCTTTCATGATGATGTCAAAATGAACAATGAGAGGCAAGACAACACAGAAAGATAACTAATGAACTCAAATAATATATGAATAAAATTAGGAATTGAATAAAGAAATAGAAACCTTAAAAAAGAATCAAATAGAAATCCCAGAGATAAAGAATAGAATAATAGAACTAAAAAATTAATTAAAGAACTTCAATAGTAGGCTTAATTATGCAGAAGAAAGAATCATCAAACTAAAAGACAGGTCACTTGAAATTACCCAGTTAAAGGAACAAAAAGAGTCAAGAAAGCATACAGCACCTGTGGGACTCCATCAAGTGAATGAAAATATGCATTATGGATATGTTGGGAAAAATAAAGACAGAAAAGAACAGAAGATTATTTAAATACTTAATGGCTGATAAATTTCCAAATAGTGAAAGGAACACAAATGTCCACATTCATGAAACTCAAAAGTTCCCAGGAAAGATCAAATCAAAGTTTACCTCAGACAAATTATAATCATTTTTTTAAAAAAATAATTCTATAGCTAACATAAAGCTTTTAAAACAGCAAAGGAAAAATTATGTCACACACAAGGAAAAGATCCCACATAAGACTATCATAAGACTATCATAAGATTTCTCAAAGAAATCTCACAGGTCAGCAGGGATTGGGATGATGTATTCCAAGTGCTGAAAGGGAGGAAAAAAACAGTCAACCAAAACCATCATACCCAACAAAATGAATGAGTAATAAAGACATTCCTAGATGGAAAAAAAAATCTGAGTAATTTTCTTACCACTAGATCTGCCTTAAAAGAAATGCACAAGGGAGCTTTCCAAGTTGACATAGAAGGACGCTAAATAACATGAAAACATAAAATTTTTAAATCCAAATTCAGAATATGCTAATATTGTAATGGTGCAGGTGTGGTGTGGTCAATTTTAATATTAGTATAAAGGTTAAAATACAGAAGTATTACATAATAGCCAGTCAGTTTTAATCAGTTTTCTGTCACCATGATAGATACCTGAAATGAATCAATTCAAAAATATTAAAAGTTTATTTTGGTTGACAATTTCAGAGCTTCCTGTCCATGGATAGTTATTTCTGTTCCTTGCAGACCTGTGGTGAGGCAACACACTATGTTGGGAGCATTTAGCAAAGGAAGTTATTTACTTCCTAGTGGCCAGAAAGCAAGGAAAGTGAGAGAGGAAGGAGCTAAAATCCAATTATCCCCTTCAAGGGCACATCCCCAATGACCTAACCCACTTCCATTATGCCCCACTTGCTAAAGGTTCTACCAGCTCTTAATACCACCACAGGCTGGGGACCAACTCTTTAATACACAGCCTTTAGGAGTCGTTCAAATTCCAAACTACAATAATAATCTATCAATGAATATATAACATAGAAAAAAAGTTAAGTATGACATAAATAGTATAAAATAAAGAGAAAGATCATCAATGTAGAATTTTTAGATAGATTTTTTTAATTGAATCAAGATTTTGTGACCCTAAAATAAAAAGTTACTCCTACAAAATGTTTTATGTAAGCCTAATGGTGACAAAAATAATCAAAACATGATGTAGTCAAAATATATTCCTACAAAAGAAATCAACAAGTCACAAATGAAGACAGGAGAAAGAAAATAACAAAAGAACTACAAAACAGGACACAATTTAAAAATGGTAAAAAAAAAAAACTATCAATGACAGTAAATTAATTATACTAAGTTAAAAAATATATAGCCTGGGCACAGTGCCACATGCCTATAATCCCAGTGATTCAAGGCTGAAGCAGGAGGGTGGCAAGTTCAAAGCCAACTTCAGAACTTAGCAAAGTCTAAGCAACTTAGGGAAATCCTATCTCAAAATAAAAAGAGCCTAGGTTGTGGCTCAGTGGTTAAGCACCCCCAGGTTCAATCCCTAGTACCTAAATAAATACATAGAAATAAAATTTTAAATATCACAAAAAATAGATAGAGGGCGATATAAGAAAATGATAAATTCCTAGAAATATACAATTTACCAAGACCGAATAATAAAGAAATAGAAAATCCAAATTGATCAGTAAAAACCAAGACCAAATGCCTTCATGGTTTTTGCCAACTAATATTTACAGAAATAACACCAATGCTTCTCAAATCCTTTTAAAAATTTAAACAGGAGGAAACACCTTGAAGTTCACTCTAAGGCATGAATTACCTCACACAAAAGCTGAACATGGATGCTGGAAGAAAAGAAATTACAAACCAACATGCCTAAACAATTTAGATGCAAAAATTCTCAACAAAATATCAGCAAATGGAATTCAATGGTACATTACAAAGATCACTTACCAAAATCAAGTGGGATTTATCCCTGGGGTGTAATTATAACTCAACAAACACAAATCAATAAATGAGGGAGACCACATTAACAGAATAATGGATAGAAATCATATGATTATCTCAATAGATGCAGAAAAAGCATTTAGTAAAATTCAACATCTTTTGTAATAAATTCTCTGCACAAACTAGGTATGGAAAGAATGAACCTCAATAAAATAAAGACCACATTTGACAAACCCATAAATAACATCATAATCAACAGTGAAAAGCTGACAGTTTTCCCCTAAGATCATGAATGAGACAAGAATGCCAACATTCACCATTTATATTTAAATAATATGGGAGCAATTTGGCTCTGACCAGGACATTCAGAACTGTGAGGCTGGGGGAAGAAATAAAAGCCATCCAAATTGGAAGAAAGAAGTTAAATTAACTATTTTCATAAGATCTTATAAGAAGAAAACTCTAAATAACCTACCACAAATTTTTTATTGCTAATTAACAAATTTAGTAACTCTCCATAATACATGCTTTAAGTATTAATGAGGTAATTATTGATTGTATGCTAAGTAATAAATAATTTTTCAGTGAATCATAATCTTCCCCCCTACATCTGTTTGTGGCTTCTCAAAGAAAGAAGTATTTTTACTTAGGTAATTTGGAAGGGTTTATATCTAGCATGAATTATCTCCATGGGTGAATCAAATATTGTGATTTTTTTTCTTCTTTCATTCCTCTCCCATAAAGAAAATATCTATTTTTTTTCAAGTGGCCATGTTGAACTGACACCTGTGGTACGGGGTCTTTCTCAGACCTATGGCATAAATCCTGGCATTATAAATTTTTGTCATAAATATAAGTATCAAGCAGTTTTGATGTTTTCATTTACAATCCAGCTGGCTTTATCATATTCCCTAGAAAACAGATGCTTCAGGGTCTATTCTAGCTACTCATTGTAACAAAGCCAAAGACCCAGTCAATGGCTTTTAAATACACCTGCTAGGTAACGTAAATGATGCACAGAGAATGTTATAAAAACTAATAATGGTTTAAAGCTCCTACATTTTGCCATATATTTTGAGGGCAACAATAAGGAAATTGCTAGTATAATTATCTTGATGGTTTTGTGTGAATATATTGAACCAATCCATTAAGCCTTGATAATAATCCAATTAATTGTTTACAAACATTATCCTAGCTCTTGTGTATGGTTTTTCTCACAGATAGGCGAGGAGCCTGTTTATCTCACAGGAGGACTGACCAAGTTAGATATCAATATTCTCCACAAGCGAGCTCTCTAAAATGGATTCTCTATTGATCGTTCCATTTGCTATTGTTAGCAACCTTGCTCTACATTGTGAGGCCTCTGAGTTTTTTTGCCCTACTTAGTGCTGTGAATCACTCCTCCTATAATCAACCAAAATTAAATTAGGCTTTGCATGTACACAATGATTTTTCCTACAAGTGCAGTATTAATTTTCCCAAAGAGTATACTTTTCCTGTGCCTCAATTACCTACATATATTTGAGGATTTAGATGTGCCTTTTAAATAGATGTCATTTCACAGTAAAGTTTAATTTAACTGCAAAATGGTGGAAGAATAAATTGCATTCTTCTCCTTCTCATTTTATAGGTAGGAAGACTGAGGCAGAGAGAGCTAAGATGATTTAGAGCAAAATAGATCTGTGTGGGATTCTATTTCTGATACTTATCATTTGTAGAACTTGCTCTTTCTAAACCTCAGTTTGTTCATTTAAAAAATGAGAATAACTCTAGTGTCTGTCCCTTCTTCTTCTTGTACAGATTTAATGAAATCTTTCACCTAGAGCTCCCAGCGTATGCCCAGGACTTGGTGTTACTGCTGTGAGCCCACAGAGCTGTAATAATTTCCTTACCTTGACTCTTAGAGGTACTACATTGAATTGCAAGAAATGCCTGCTTACTTTTGCAAGTAAAAAAAAATCATCAGATGCCAGCAATTCTATATCAGCCTAATTGTTTTCTGCCTATTGAGAAAGAGGCTGAGATACATTTTATATTATAAAATACACTATGAGAGCCTGGCACAAAATGAGCACTTAATGAGTGACTGCACAATGTAAATAACAGATGCAAACAACATAAAATGTGTATCATGTATCATTTTCATTGGACTCCAAATCAGTGACCATACCAGCTTACCACAGTTTTTTTTTTTTTTTTTTTTTTGGTGATAAGCCCTACTACAAGGGAAAAAATAGTTGCATATGTTGGTTGCCATAGGACCCATGAATAGAAAAGTATATTTTATCTGCAGGCTACTTCATGCTTAGCTGAGAAGAGAGTATGGGATGCCTGACTGGTGAGGAACTTTGTACATCCCCAGAGATCTTCATACTTCCAAGCTCAAGAACACACCATTCCTCATATAAGCTCCAGAATCAGGGCTCTAGTCTACCCTGTGTTAACCAGAGACTGTACAATAGAAGATCAAGATTATCAGTGCCCCAATATGGAGCCAGATCCATTATGGCCATCCCTGCTGCTCTTGCAAAAGGAAGTATTATCAATGCTGCCCTGGAAACAGCAAAAATCTACTAAAGAAATGCAGTTGAATTTAACTTTCACCATTATGGATAGGCCATAGCCTTGAGCTCAAACAAGTGACTCACTCACTGGTCATCATCTATAAAACTCAGCATAATCTCCATTTTTTAGAGTTGTGAGAATTAAATAAAATATTCCAAAAAGCATGGAAAATACTGAGCCCATGAGTGAACAAGAGACAAGTGTCAAGGAGAGAAATTCTTTCCAACTACATCAGCAGGAATTGGACAGAAACACAGAGATCTAGGATTTCTCAGAAGTCTGTAGACTCAGATTTTCTCTGGGGCAGCACCAAACATAATTCAACCACAAACACATATGTCAAAAATTTGACATTTAATCTAAAAAAAAATTCCTTAAAAAATGCTAAGACTAATTAACTCGGAAGATTCTTGTTACTTAAACTCCCAGACTAAGTACAATTTTCAATGTCTCCAGAACTCCCCAGAACTCATACTTTCCTCTGTTATAGAACATGCCATACCCAGTTTTCAATACACCTGTTGACCCCTTAATGAATTCCAAGTACATTCTTCAGATGTCACATTTCATTTAAGTCTCCCAACAATCCAATTAGATAGTTATACTCTTATAATAAAAGGAATCCAAAATTTTAGATTTTTTTGTAACTTCAACCAGATTGATTCTTCTAATGAGCAACAGAATCAGAACATAAACCCACATTCTCCCCAGTTGGGTTTTTACCAAACAGACCAAAAAAAAAAAAAAGTTTTATTTTCAGGCTGATTTTTGAGAGCAGAGTCGTGATTTACTCACTCTTGTGGCCTCAGCAGCTGGGTATTTCATTGATTTAAGCTGGGCACTTAATGAATGACTATGAAATGTAAATAATAGAATGCAAGTAACATAAAATGTGTTCAATTTGTTCAATTCAACTAACACATTCGAAGCAACTAGTGGCTTCCTCGTGATTCAAAAGTATGGACAAGGCTCATAGCAGCAGTCAACCTTACCTGAGGATTGCTGTGAAGAGGACAACCATGAATTCAAAGCCTCTTAAGGGCAAGGTTAAACAAGAACCTCCAGGTGCTGCTATTGTGTTCTTCCTTTTGCACCAAAATGAGCCAGCTTCCTTTGGAATTGATGCTTTCCTAAACAAAATTTCCTACACTAAGTGCAGTGCCCTAGAAAGCGATTCTATGCCCTTGGACTGTAGGATATGGCCTTGGGTAAGTGATGTTGCTCAATAAGGGCCTCATCCACTGAAAAATGAATTGACGTGGGCAATGATCTCTGATCTCAGAAGACATCTGGAGTGGGTAATTATAGAATCCACTGGGGTGTGCAGTCACAAGGCAGTGTCATGCAGTGGTGAGACATGGCACCAGAGCCAGGCTGTCTGGATTCAGATGCCAGCTCCAGCTCAAACTAACCATGTGATCTTGGCAGACTACTTCACCTCTCTTATCATGATCAATATTTGTCTCTAATTTCTCAAAACTGTATGTTACATATTCACAAAGAAAACATCATTACTATGGATATTAGAAAGGACTGCTAGAATGTGCACACACAAAAAAAAAAAACCAGGGGTAAAAAGAGATATTTGTTTTGTGTGGTGGGATAAAAGAGTAAAGCATTTGGTGGTCATGGGGCAAAAAGAACTATGGTGAACTTTGCATTTAAATTTTGGGGGGATGTTTTCTATGTGGATTCCAGTTTTATCTGCTCACATTTCTTAACACTGTGAACACTGTTTTGTTTTGTTTTTTTTTTTAAATGGTATTTTCCCTGTGACCTCTTTTTTCTGGTTATTTATGAAATATCCTATAAGCATTTCAATAGAAGGTAACAATTGGTTGATAAGAGAGTCACTCAATGGGCAGAATATTAAAATAAAATTTATTCAGTGGGTGCATTTATTTAGGATTAAAAATCACTATCTGAAAGTTTTTAACCAAAATAGTTGCTCATGATTATTCATTCCTCACATGTAAATTTTTATGAATAATCAAATGGAAAAACACTCTTGCTTCAAACTAGAAACAACTGAACAAAAAGAAATAAATCAAGCACAGTAGGTATTGATGGCGAAGTGATTTAGCAGGATTATCTAACGAGCAGCTTGCTTTAAAGAAACTGGTGAGAAAATGTTTCTCTCTAATACATCTTATACAACTTTCCTATTGCTACTTTAATAATTTATCACAAACTTGGTGGCTTAAAATAATAAAAATCTATTATTTTGCAGTTGTGTAGGTCAGAAACCTGACATCAGTCTCATTGAACTAAAATCCATGTGTCGGCAGGGCTGCACTTCTTCTGGAGGCTGAGAGGAGAGTGTCTCCCTGCCCCTTCTAGCTTGAAGCGGATGTACATGTTCCTTGGCATCCCCCCTTTGTCTTTGGAGCCAGCAATGATGGGTGGGGTCCTTCCCACAATGTATCCTTGTTAACCTTTCTGTTCCATCTTCCACTTTCAAGGGTCCTGTTTTCTACATTGAGTTCTTTCAAATAATTCAGGGTAATCTAGCCTTCTCAAGGCCCTTAATGTTATCATATCTGCAGAATCTCTTCTACCATATAAAGTAACATATTCACAGATTATAGAAATTCAGACATAGATGTCTTTGAGGACCCATCATTTGCCTGCTCTATATCTTTTATGAATCTGTAGTAAAGAGCACACAGACACTCTAGAGGCAAACCATATAAAATCAAATCCCAGCTTCCTCAATGACCAGCAGAATGATCATCAGCAAGTTATCCAACCTCTCTGGCCTCAGTTTATTCATCTTTAAGAAAATGTTGAAAATCCATACATACCTTATACAGTTTCTGAGAATTAGTTAAGTGCTATATAATTGTTATAATTCCTAACTATTAAGAAGTAGAGGTATATTAGCTAATATAGACTACTTCCTGTAAAACACAAATCTCCAAATTTTGATGGTCTGATACTATATACACGTTTCTTGCTATGAAAAGTTTAAAGTCAGAACAGAAGGCATAGGCTTTGCACCATGAAGTTATTTTTGTTTCCACCCTTCCCTGGGGCTTCTGAATCCTCTCTATTCAGCCACTGTGCGACTATGGGGACAGCCAGCCACAGGGAGATAAGTAGAAGAAATGGAACATCTCAAAGAAGGCTTTCATAGATCAGGTCTACACATTAATTACATTGCTTTGTATTCAGTAACTTCAAAAACTGGTTGAGAACTGTGGTCTGTGTTTCCAAAATAAAAAAACAAAAAAATGGATTTCTTGAAGAGTTAGGTGGCCTCTAACAAAGAGAACCATGGGGTCATCATGGCGGGGGGGAGGTGAAGTTCCAAGGAATCATGGCCCTGTTGGAAAGCAGATGAGCCATTCAAACCAAGGAACATCATGGTGACCATGTGAAAAAAATCTTCATGAGGAGACAAAAGGTTGGGATGGAAGTTCTGTATAGTCACAACTACACACTGCTTTTGATGAGTTGACAACTGGGACTGGGGATATGAGAGCAAAGGTTCCAAAGTGAGCATAGCCACATGATTTCTGAATGAAGCAAGTGACACTATGGGGACGGCCAGCAAGCAATCAAATAAGCAAATCTTGGGTTCAGACACAGGTTTGGGCGCTAGATGTGTATCTATTTATTGCTGGTATGTAGGTGACATTTTAAGCCAAGAAAGGGTATAAATACAAGTAGACCCAGGAAGAACCTAAGGAGAGGAAACCACAAGGAGAAGGAGCCACTGGAAAGGAAGCAGAAGAGGACAGTGGGAGTGGAACTAATACAAAGGAGAAGAAAATCTGTGATCAGTGTCAATGCTACCAAGAAATTAAAATGATAATTGCCCAGTGCAAGAAACTGGGAAGTCATAGATATCTCTGCCAAGAACAATCTCTATACAGTGTGTTGCACATGAAATGTTGCTGAGCATACATTGCAATGTGAAAGGAGGAAGAGAGGCCCTTTGAGGGATGGAGAGATTTGAATTTATGTCACGTGGCATCACTACCAGTAATTATGAAAATGGGCAAATGGTCCAATTCAGATTCTGCCTAAACACAATGCAACTTGTATTTCTATTCAATAACCTGACACCTCTCACTGTACAACAGAGAAAAGATCACAGTTCTAATTAGGATGTTCTTTCATTTATCTACTTAGATCTAAAAGGATTTAAGGTTATTTTTTTTTCAAAATTCATCCACTTATTTTACTTCTTCCTTTAAATAAATATTTAGTGCCAGAGAGATTACAGTAAGTAAGGAATGCAAAGTTATGGCACCCTCCTCACAAGCCAGCCACCAGAAAGCTCTATGGAGACCAAGACCCAGGCTTTTCTGTGTCTGAAGTAGAAAGCAGAATAAACACCACTCAGTTTTCAGGGAATATAAAAAAATCTGTCCTCATTTAAGTTGACGTAAGAAATTTAGAAGTGTTTCTATGTATTGAAACGTGGTTCCACAATGTGAATGATAAGGTAAATCATAATTAGGGGAAAAATCAATGATTTTTTTAAAGGGAGAGAGAGAATTTTTATTTAATATTTATTTTTTAGTTTTCAGTGGACACAACATCTTTATTTTATTTGTATGTGGTGCTGAGGATTGAACCCAGCGCCCCGCACATGCCAGGCGAGCGTGCTACTGCTTGAGCCACATCCCCAGCCCACGATTATTCTTTTTTAATATCATATAATACTCTTTTTTAAAAAGACATACAGTAGATTTTATATATAGAATGGCAAAAAAGTCACCATTGCAATCTAAAACATAGGCCCCAGACTTCAGATGCAGGTCACAGCTCAAGTGAAGCCATGGTGCCTGGGAAGAGATGTAATCCGACATTACAAACTCAAATTCTAAAACTGCAGGGTATGAAACCACTTGGATCCATGTGCTGTACTTCCTCCATACACCTTCTTCCCTGGTCTCACACCCTACTTCCAGAAGTTACTTTTCTCAATATTACTAATTATAATTGAATTTCTTATATTTTATTAAGTGCTTTTTGCTTTCTATCTCCATGGGATGAGGAGTTTTTGACTATTTTGGTCAATGTGGTATTATCAAAGCAATAGTTAAGTCCTTAGCATTTGATAAGCCCTGGATAGATACCTTGTAAATGAAAGATTTAGTGAATCAGTAGAAGTGACTTCTTATACTATAATCCACCACTGCCTGCCATTCCAGCCTCCTTCCCAGTGATCCTCCTGCTCCAGTCACATCCAAATGCTCCCTACTGTTTTCTGTCCCTGCATCTTTCACTTTATCCTCTGATTTGGCATTTCTTTCTTATACTAACACACACACATACACACACACACACACACACACACACACACATACATATATACATCATCATCATCATCATCATCATCATCATCATCACCATCATCATCCACCATAAAGACTCTTACTCAACCTTCAAACATCAAGTGTCTTAGCACAAACATTTCTATCTTATCAAAGCCTTCCCAGAAGATCCTTCATTCTTTTATTCATATATTTACCCTCTTATTTGATACTTACCGTAGGTTTTTGTATGTCTGCTGCTGTGATGAGCACAAGACCAAAAAAAAATTGCAAACAAAACCATATGGATCCTGTACTCATGGAGTGTAGAATATCACCATGACTGTGTCTTGCTCATCCCTCTTTCAGCATCTGGCAACCTACAATGCAATTATGTGTTTACATCTGTCTCCTCCACTAGACTCTGAAGTCCTGCAGGGCAACCCCATTTTTTATTTGTCTCCATTTCTGCAGCACCTAGCACAGGATTTGCTCCTTGATAAATGTTGAGATGAATGGAACAACTTAGTGACCAAAGAATATGAGAGAGATCGTGTCTACCCATCATGGTGACAACCTCCTTTTCACTCCTGGCACTGAAGAGTCCTGTGCTTTTCATGTACACAGATGCTGTTTGCTCATGGCCTTTCCCTCTCTTTTCCTCCTGTGCCTACAATGGCTATCCTTCATTCCTATCAGTTTTGTGTCAGACACTACGCATGGTCTTTTATTTCTTTCTCACAACATTATCAAACAAATATGATCATCTCTATTTTGAAGAATACCTTCCTTTTCCTCTTCCCACCCCCCTTTTGTTATTGCCATCCCTGTCCCAGTCTCACCCAGGATGCCCAACCCACCCCACATGAACAAAGGACCTGAAGCTCAATGTTTTCCACAGAGATCCAGATCCCTTATCTGCCCTCCTCCTCCTGCTTTGTTGCTAAACTTGCCTTGATCATAAATTGTTCGATACAGATCTTGGCAAGGTAACAAGTCTAGACTATATTGATTTCCTTGACAAGTGACAAATAGAGCATCATGATGAGTTATTTCAGTAAAAACCAAAAAGAGTTACAACTTAGGACAGCTGTCACTGATCTCAGTCCTACCTAGAGATTAATACCAGGTCCTCTCCCAGAGAAAAAGCTAACAGTCAATCCTCCCCCTCCAACCTATGACTGACAAGCATTTGGACATTTGTGTGGTATGACAGCATCTACTGTGGTCTCAGTATGCTGTAGCTCATGAAGGCATTCTCGTACACAAATCAATGGAGCTTGGTAATGAAAGCATAAGAATACATAAAATACATACAATACATAAAATTCAAGCCAGATTCATCATATGGGAAATTTTCAAGGTATCTTCATGTTCTGACTTCAAGCAGACAGCGCTGGATTCTCAATTCCTCCATTTGCAGGCTATGTAACCTTCGGAAAACTATTTGATCTTCTTTAATATCTTCTGACTTACACATAAAATCAGATAATACTATCAGATTCCATAGACTCATTGGGGTAATTAGGTTAAATGCTATTAACAAAGGATCTGGAATTTTGCAATAAAAGTAAATTTCCTTTTCTTCTTTTTTCCATTTCTTTCACTTTATGGAAATCTACAGTTTTTAACTATAAGGAAATAAGTTCCCATTGATGTCAAACCTCCAACCACCACAGAGAGGCCATCTGGCTGCTAAGGCTCTATCACCTACAGGACAGAAAACTTTCTACTTTAAAGGGCAATTAATGTTGAATGAAGGAGCAAATAAAAGAATAAATGAAGAAAGACATGTACCAGTAAAGTGTCTGGTACACAGGACAACTCAGTAAAGATGTGAATGAAAGATTTATGGATAGATGTTCACAGAGTTCTAGAAACCCTCCTTTATCTTAAGCAAACATCTTACTAAAATGGTCTACTCTTCCACTGCTATGCATGTACATTTTAAATACAATTACTAGACCAGTTGTTATCACAACTGGTGCTGACATGAATGTCCATTCAGCACCATGGACAAAGTCCAATCCCACTAGAAGCAGATGGACTGAGTCCCAAAAATAAGATATTGATCATCAGTCAGAAAACTGAAATGTGACTACCAACAAAGGCCAATGCTATACCAGCAGCTCATAAGGTGAAAAAAAAAGTCTAAACAAAAGACCCCTTCTGGCATACTTTCTCATTTTCTTGTCCTGTGAATCAATCCATCCGCTCCTCCCATCACCTTTTCTTATTTAGAAGATAGGGGAAAGAGAAAGTGGATCTTCTGCTGCAAATTAACATCTGGTCACAGAAAGCAGGAGATGATTTTGAATGAAACTTACAAGGCTTTAAAATAAAGAAAAATATTAATTATGCCTAACATTGGTAGAGCACATTATAAAGCACTTTCACATGCATAATTCCACTTTATCTTTACAGAATTGATGAAACAATACATAAAACATGCTTAGAATTGTGCAAAGAACAAAGCAGGTGTTCAATAAATATCCTTCTCCTCCTCATTTACCATTGAACTCTTCCTGCTGTCACCATTTCAGCCCGCCTCCGGACTGTCACTCCCCATTACTCTTTGCAGTGAAAACTGGGGCAATATTGTTCTCTTCCTTCCCTGCTAACAAACAGAATCCTACCAAATCCCTTTAAAATGAACCTGCACCAGTGAAGAGTGACAGTTTTTGTAAATCATTTTAATGGGAAAAAATTATTTCTCTACTCAACATAAACACAGCCTGTGTCTGTTAGACTAACAGTCAAATGCCAGCAGTCTATTTCAGCGGCCCTAACCACCAAATTAAATCACAACATATTCAGTCCAGATGATTGCCACATGATAAGCTATGCAGATGATCAGAAATACTAACACCAGGATGCCAACATGGCATTATGTCATAAAGTGGAACGCTGGCCCTTTAAGTCATGGAAAACTAGTGATAGACACAATAATTCATTCTATGGCTTGAGGCCTACCAAGTGCGAGATACTTCTCTCTTTGCATCTTTCTTACACACACACACCTTTGTATATTAGCCTTCAGATAAAGCTCTGCTGTAGGAAAATAGTTAAAAACTGCTGCTTCCAGTGTTCTATTATTGCCTAAAAGATAAACACATCTAGTCCCTTTCCTTGCCTATCAACATTGCTTTCATCTTTCAATGTCACTTCTATGTCCCCTGCAGCCAGAATTAACCACTTGTCTTTCTTGGCTCCCACAGCTGGATACAGGAATGACTAATTAGCCCTAATTCTTTCTGCAGTGTGTAACACTTGGCTGTTTATATGTGGGGCTCTTCTACAAAATGAAGACAGGACAGCATCTTTATCTATGTAGTTTCCCCAGGGCCTACTGTGGTGACTGGCACTTGGTAGGTGTTCAGCAAATGCTTGTGAAATTTCAATGAAAGTTGAGTGAAAGGTATATAGCGAAAACACAATTATTTGATGACCCCATGTTGTTAGAACCCTCATGGTTCAGATACATGGAGACCATATGGAGACCATGTTTCTTATCTGACAGTTTGTGTTCAACAGTTTGTATGGTAACAGACCTTTAGGGTCTCCACTGCAGCTTTGGCTTCCTCCACACATTGCCCTCTGAGAAGCTACCCGCAGGGACTCCAAACCTGCTGCACTTTGCCTGGCCTTCCAGGCCTTTCTTTCTTCTGCCTAGGCAGAAGCCTCCATGAACCCCTAATTCTAGCATCCTAGTCCACATGGTTAAAGCCAAGGTATGCCACCATCTAGAGTAGTAGCCAAGCCTCCAGGGACTAAGGCTATAGCAGCCTCTGAGTGGCTAGGCACTGTGAAATGACTTCGTAGGCCACTTTGCACATGAAGTGTGCCCCACTGGTCTCTTTTCTCGATAGAATTTTTACTTTTACTCCTTTGAGTCTGATCTTGAACAACCTGGTCTTGCCAATTCTTGAGATGCTCTCAAGCCATCTTTCTTATTGTTTCTGGGTAATTTCTTCAGCATTTCTTTAGTGGCTGAAATGTCTTTAACATCTGCGACTTCCTTAGCCCCAGGTTTATTCCCCCCTTTAAAGTCCGAGTTTTTCAAATCTTTCTGCTCTACTTTCTGCTCCTGAATAACACAATAAACTTGGCTAAAAGCTGCCAACAATACCATGCCATCACCTGAATACTATGCTGCTTAGAAATTTCTCTAAACAGGTTAAGAAGGCCATCAGTTTGTTTTGTTTTATTTTATTTTTTATGGTACTGGGGATTGAACTCAGGGACACTCAACCACTGAGCCACATCCCCAGCCCTATTTTGTATCACTGACTTGCTTAGCACCTCACTTTTACTGAGACTGGCTTTGAAATCCTGCATCAGCATACCAAACCACTGGGATTACAGGTGTGTACCACCCCACCGCACCCAGCAAGAAGTCCATCACTTTTAAAATCAGCCTCACAGAAAATCTCAGGACTTGGACAAAATGTAGACAACTTCTCAGCCAGAACATAATATGAATGGCCTCTAGTCCAATTTCCAATATAGTTCTCCATCTCCTCTGAAATCTCATGAGTTTGCTCTTTATTGTGCACAGTCCTATCAGCATTCTGTTCTTCTGAGCTCCCACCAGATGCACCCATTTAGCTCTGCTTACAATAGTCCAGAGCTTTTCCAATGTGCATTGCTAAACTTTCCAAAATTCCTCCCACAAATTTCGCAAAGCTACCAAAGCTTCTGAACCACATGGTCAGGTTAGTCACAGGAATAACCCTATTTCTCCGCACCAATTTCTGTTTTAGTCAGCTTTTTTACTGCTGTGACCAAAAGACCTGACAAGCACAATTAAGGGGGAAAAGGTTTACTTTGGGACTCATGGTCTCAGAGGTCTGAGTCCATAGACAGTCGGCTCCATACCTCCAGGCTCAAGGTAAAGGCTCATGGCAGAAGAGTGTGATGGAGGGAAGCAGCTCAAGACATCCCACCAAGAAGCAGACAGAGACTAAGCACAGCTCAACAAATACATACCCAAAGGCACATCCCCCAATGAACCACCTCCTCCAGGCACACCCTACCAGTCGATAGTTGACCTATAGTGTTAATCCCTGTCAGGGGATTAATTCACTAAGGTTCTTATAACAAATCACTTTACCTCTAAACCTTCTTGCATTGTCTCACACATGAGCTTTTGTGGGACACCTAATAGCTAAACTATAACAGAGGACATTAGGACCACTAAGGGTAAATGTGGATGGTTGCTATTATAAATAGAGCAAGCACCCCTCATACATGATGCATAACAGCCCTCTGACAAGCACAATTTAAGGGGGAAAATGTTTATTTTGGGACTTAATATCCTTTGGCTCTGGGTATTCTTGCAGGAGTATAATCTCCCTGGCCAGGTAGCTCTTCTTGGCCAAAGACGCATTTTTGCAGAAGTGGGATAACTATAGGCCATGATATGTTAAAGTATGATGATTATATGTACCCCCATATAACCCTGACCCTAAAGCAGTACATCCCAGAATCTGATGGTCCCCACTCTAACTTTAGATGATACTAAAGCCTGACTATCTATAACCTATTAAGCATATGTAGATGCCATTACTATGCATCCATATTCCTTTGTATCTCCTCTTTCCAGGACATAGCCATTGCAAACTAAAGCAAGCCATTTGATTTGTCTCATTGGGCAGGTCAGCAGTGCCAGGGAGTTAATATTCTGGGGAGCAGCTCTCAGTGATCATAGATGGGAGTACCAGCTTCCCCCACCCTCAGTTGGCCTCAATTGTGTTTTTGCAGCACCTCCCAGAGCTCCCCAGTAGGGAGATGGTAACAGACTTAAAAAGTATACACTTTAGAAACTCTTTCCTTTCATGCTCCCCCTTTGGATGTTTCTTTTGAACTCCTTTCACTATGGTTCAAATACATTTTTTTTCTCCTCTAAAATTCATGTTGGAGTTTCACCCCCATGTTTGGTTTTAAAAGGATGGAAACAACCCAATAATGGTGCTTAGAGGAGGAGTTTCTGAGAGGTGATTAGGATTGGATAAGGTCATGAGGTTGGGACCTCAATGAATGAATAGTAGTGGCTTTACAAGAAGAGGGACAGATGTCATGTGCTGCCCATCTCATAAGATACCCTGTACCTTCTCAGAATGTCATAGGCAAAAAGTCATTTCCAAAGGAGGCTCCTCAAACTCAGACCAGAACCATGAACCATTCTGTGAACTATGAATAATCTTATAAGCAACAGAAAACAAACTAAGGCATCTCCCAAATAAGCTATCTGCTCTCACTCTCAAATCTTTACTAAGTCTTCTGGGGAAACCCAACCTAACACCATATTCAACCATTAAGACTTAGTGTCTACATTTCTTGAATAACCTAATTCTTCCAAACTTTGTATTGTATTAACAAGATGCATGATGACTGTTTGTTATGACATTATTTGATTAACTACAACCTACCATTTTCCCACATGGCTGCAAAATAGAGTTAACTGTATTTGCATGCATGTGCAGATACTGTGCACACACACAGTCTCACTTTGAATATTATACAAATGAAACAAAGCTTGTGAAGCATATAGCAATCCGATGCTACCCATGGAGCCCTGACTGACTCTTGCATACCCCGTCCTTGTCTTCTGGTGCCTCCCCCAGCAGCAAGTTCCTCCACTGCTAAGTGAAATCTAATAACCAGTGCTGTTCCTGCTCCTCCTCTTTCTCCTCCTTCTCTTCTCCTCCTTCACTTTCTCTTTTCCAAGTGCATGATCATGGAAAAATACCAAGCTATCTTGAATGCTCATTTTTCCCCTACAATAGCAAATCTGAATTGTAAAGTAAAAGAAGTTCTATAAAATTAAATAGACTTATAATTTTCCATACGGCTCCATGAGCTGAGAGAGTGACAAATGGGAGACCAAAACACCAGGGCAGTTGGCATTAATTAATACTAAATTTACTGAATGAAACAATGAATTTTAAAGAAATAATTCTAAGATGTCATTTCAATTAAGGCACTGTCACCGAGATAATGGATGTGGGTGGCGTCCAGGAAAGTCGATCATGGCACTGTTACAGGAAGAAACCATTAACTCCAAAGGAAAAAAAAAGAAAAAAGAAATCCATGCTTCTTGAGGTTTCTGGAAGAACCTACTAAGCTATTAAACTTTTCTACTTTATCAATAAAGGAAGATACATTGTGATGAAGCTCAGTCATCTACCGCAGTTTATGTCAATAGTTCTCTCACTTCACTAAGACAAAGCAGAAGCAATTGTATCCCTGGGTGTGAGGGAAAAGCAGACATCATTTTGGGTGTAAGGTTCTAAATTGACACAAGCCTTGGCTTTTCTCCCAACAGTGATTTCCTCTGCTGGGCCTAGAGAAATAAGCAATAGCAGCCTCATAGTGTTTAGAAAACTGGGACAATAAAGAGAGAGGAATCAGAGCCACAAAATTTAGTGCTAGAAAATTCTTCTTGATAATCATTGAGTTCTATTACAAAGTTGTCAAACAAAAAAAATAAAAAAATAGAATCCAGAAATTAGAGCACTGTCCAGGGCCACAAAGTCTAGACCTCAAACCTACAGCCTGTTCATTTGTCCCTCCACAATAAAGTGGGTTTCAATTGGTGCTGAGCATAAAGAAATAAGCTGAAGAGACACTTTTAAAAAAATAAACATTAAAATTTTTAGTTGAGGGAATAAATCTTCTGTCACCAAGTGCAGGCATACCCAATATCTTTCAATACCAGTTTTCTCGTGTATCATAACATGAACATAGGAACCACTAGCTAAAGCCGCCATAAAACACTCCGTCTTCCCTCTTTGCATATATCATGCTGCGCTACTTTGTGCATTTAATGCATGCCTGTTGCACTGTATGGATCTCAGTTTATCTGGAAAGAAGAAGTTCAGTGTATTTGGAAAACAAAATATATGTGAGAGCAAAATTGGCTGAAAGCAGTACAGGGAGAAGGAAAGAAAATAGCCAGGTCTTGTCTTTGAAGCTCCTTCCATCCCTGCATGAATACTCCTGTGGTGTTCTCTGACAGTGAACCAGATGGAGTGGCTGGAAGAGACACCACCAGTCTTCACCAACCCTCAGCTTCCATCCATTGTATTGTTTTGTTTTGTCTTAGTTTTGTTTATGTTCGCTTCTCCATCTTGGAATATTTCTTAAAATGAACAGCTCTTTTGGCCCAGGACACCCCTGGGAATTTCTGTTCACTTTCACAATCTGAAAAAAAGGACAATTTCATTTTTAATTATACATATTCATGTGTTCAGCTGAGACTGTGCATGTCATTATGATTCCCAAATTAGTTCAGAAGGAAACTGACATTTTATTCAAATTTCTTTCTTCTTCATTGAAGCAGAATTGGGTGACATTTTGCTCTTGAAAGGAAGTAAAAATTTTTCCATGTCTTTGTCACCTGAAAATTCTCCATTCCCAATGAAATCCTGTTTGCAGAGGTTCCCCCGCCCCCCACAGAGTTACAAGAATTCCAGTGATCAAGTGGGCGAGGGCATTCCAAAGTTTGTAAGAGAGAGACTGACTTAGACAAGATTAGAGCAAGCTGAAGGTGACAACATGAGTCATATACAATAGCTTCTTTAGTCCTCACCACTAGCCTATTATTATCCTTCAGTCTGCAGATGAAAAACTGAGACTCAGAAAAGTTAAATGGTTTGCCTAAGGTCACATAGCTCTTAAATAGTAGAATTAGAAAGTGAATGTAACTCTCTAGACTCCAAATTCAGTTCTCCAATCCACCATAAGCCCCACAGATTATTGTTCTGTTTGTCAAAGCCTCTGCCAGCCCAGCTTCCCAGTTAGTACCTCTTCAAGAGCTTATTAGCATGCCAATCACTGTTACTCATGTATCACAGATGAATAGAAGCATAGGAAATCAAGTGATTTCAGAAATATCATACAAAGGCACCTGAAGTTACATAGGTTCTTGTCCTTGAAAATTCTTACACACAAAATAATATATATATATATATATATATATATATATATATATATATATATATATATATATATTCAATTTTAATAGAGGAATAAAAATGGGAGGAATCGCATGTAGAAACATCAGTCAACCACACATGCCAGGGTCTAAATTCCTTCTATAAAGAGCTTTATTAGTTTTCTAGGCTGAATAACACATACCCACAACCACAGCAGCTTTTAAACCACTTATTACCCCCACAGTGTCTTCTAGGATAGAAGTCTAAGCAGGCCTTAGCTGGTTCCTCTAGTTAATCTCAGAAGGCTGCAATTAAGATAGCAGACAGGCTGAGGTCTCACAAGAAGTTCATTTTTTTCTTCCATAATCACTTGATTGTTGGAAAGATTTATTTCTTCATGACTGTACAACCCAGGGCCCACAAGAGATGCTCTCTAACCTCAGAGAAGTCCTAAGCCATATTTTATGGGGCTTACCTGATTAAGTCCAGTCTACTCAAATAATCTCCTTTTTATTAACTCAAAATCAAACTAATTAGAAACCTTAAGTACATCTATAAAATATATTTCCCATATAAATATAATTGTGGGAGTGACATCTATAATATTGATAGGTCCTGCTCACAATCAGAGGGAAGGGATTAACATGTACTATGCTCTAACTGCCACAGAAGCAATTGGCCTTTCCAACTTGTAGCTCTCAGATTTGTGCTTGGTATTCTGTTAGCAATCCACACAACAGTGTGATGGAATCCCTGTGTTCTGTGTAGGTCTTTTAAATGAATGCTAGATCACTACTCAATTAGGTAAACCAGAACAGGTACCTACTGTCATGTCTGGCACAAAACAAAGAAATCTAGAAAGTCCAAAGCTAATAAAAGACTTAATTGTTTCTCAGAAGATATTTCTAATCCACTTTGGAGAGAGCTGGAGATTATTATTTATATTTTTTAGCTGATGGGAATTATTATGGCACTGCCTCACTCAACAGACTAAGTTATCAATGACAAACACGGGGACCCTACAAGAAAAGGAGGGGACCCAGAATAAAAAGAAAGATTATTCTAAGGTCAATAATACTAGATTTAAGAATACCAGAGCTTTTGTAAGGTTTTGTTGAGATCCAGATTTAGGAAAAAATAAAAAAATAAAACCCAAAGATCTGGGCGTGGTGGTGCAAGCCTGTTATCCCAGTGGCTCGGGAGGCTGAGACAGGAGGATCTCCAGTTCAAAGCCAGCCTCTGCAAAAAGCAGAGACCCTGTCTCTAAATAAAATACAAAATAGGGCTGGGTATGTGACTCAGTGGTCAAGTGTCAACTCCCAAATATCTCTCTCCTTCTATTAGCCACAAGATCATTACCTGCAAAATGAAAGCAACCTGCCCAAGTTGAGATGATGTCTAAAGGTTTATCCCCCTCAAAAGAAAAATGCCATGAAAAACAAATAGTAATCATTCCTGATCTCAAGTGTGGTCCATGGCACCTGTCTTGTGCCTCTTTTGATGTCATTTATTTTTGTGTGCCTATGGCTGTCATTTAATCACCTGAGTCAGCTTCCTGTTTAATGGAGATGGTGATATCTTCTCAGAGAAGTGATGAGAGGGTTAAGTGATGTAATGTAAAGTCAATTATCCAGCACAGGTCCTGGCACATAGTAGGCACTTCTGGTCTACCCTTCATACCCTCCATCCCCTTAAAAAAGCAGACTTCCAGGGCATTATTTATGAAAGGCTAGAGGCTGTCTGCCTGCTAAATGAGCTTACAGAAAATTCAGGTCTGGTAATCAAAATTAATAATGGTATTCAATCTAATTTTCCAAGCCAAAGGAGTGTAAGGCTAAGCTGTAATCAATCTTTAGAGGTCAGTTCACAGGGGATTTACCAGGTAAAGGGCCTGGCGCCACCTTGTGAAGAAAAATGTGGCACTTCTCAGCCTTCTGCATAATACCCTGTGATTCTCTCAGAAAACTGGAAATAAACCCACCCTCTCCTCTGATCCTGTGCAGCTAACTCTTGCTTAGCATCAGTTTTTGACTTTTGAAATTATGAAATGTTTGATTAGTTACTTAATAGACTTGTCTTGCACACAAAACAAAAATCATCCACCATTAGTTCTCTACCTACTTCCCAACCCAGAAAGCCAGATCCTTCCTCGGAGGCAAAATATGTTGCTGAATTCCTATGACTCCTACAAAAGATGGTGTGTGTGTGTGTGTGTGTGTGTGTGTGTGTGTGTGTGTGTGTTGTGTGTATGCATATACACAAATGTTTACAAATACACATGTGCATTCTTTCACAAATGACATTACACTTCATGCACTGCAATTTGATCTTTCTGCTCCTTGCTATTTTCTGCCCCTTAATTTTTTCACATATGTCAAAGATCATTCCAAATCTGTAAGTTTTAAATTGCCTCATGTTTTTAGTGACTGAATAGCATTCCATCATATGAACCCTAATCTATGCTTACAGTATCCTTTTGATAAGTGTTTGTATATAGGTATCTATGTTTTTCATCCTTTTCTATTTCAAACAAGCTATTGCTCTTTCTATAATTTAAAATGTTTCACTTCTGTGGATTTATAGTATATCTTTTGGATAAATACCTAGAAGTGAAACTGTGCAGGTGCTGTTCTAATTGTTCAAATGCTTTCATTCAAAAATATTTATTAGGAATCTAGTCTGGGTTGAGCCCTCTTGGAGGTGCCAATAATTCAGTAGTGAACATAGTGGACAGAATTGCTCTAGTGGTATTTTTACATTTTAGTAATAATAATTCATTTCGTCTTTAAAATAACTGTTGAATAGGGACTATTATTCTCCCCATTTTATAAATGAGGAAACTGAATTGCAGAAAGTTGAAGTAACATGCCCAAAATAATATAATTATTAAGGAAGGAAGCTGAAGTCAAAACAGGTGGCCTTATTCCAGATTTCAAAATTCATGTATCTTACTGCATGCTGTTTTTGTAACCTCTAAGTTTTTCACCACCATTCTACTCAATCTTAAAAGAAGACCCCACACTTTTTCAGAACAATTAAAAATTTAAAAAAAACATGAAAGTAGGGCAAAAGAATAATCTTCCCAGAGATTTTATTTCAGCTGAACTGTAGCCTCAGCCTGAGCTCATGGATAGCTCTGGAGCACAAATGGCATCACAGAGTTGTCACCCTGGAAGCAAAGGGGAAGACTATTTGCATCACCATATTGGTTGGTCATTGCCTGCGGGCTGCCTCCATGGAGTGGCCATAATCTCCCAGGCAATTCAAGGTGAGGGAAATTCCCAGAAAACAGCAGGTGTGAGCTGTGTAAATCAGTTATCATCACAGCTGAGGATGGATCCTGTAAACTGGCCTACTAGAGACGTTCTGGGCAGAGCATCCCTGGTGTGCACTACCATGCTATTGGGCATCTCCATCTGACGTTCCTGCCGGAACGGCGAAAATTCAAGCAGGCTGGGTCACCACTCCCTGTTCCTGTGCTCTCTACCACATCACATGCCACCACCACACAGAGTTGTCTAATGAGGAAGATTCCAAGTTCTTGGCTCTCCTGTCTCTCTTCTTCAGCTACACAGTGTAAAACAACCCCTGAGGGGCTGTTTCTTTTGAAGGAAGGTAGATTTCAGTAACTGGAGAGCCCTCAACTCTCCTACACTAGATCAATATATTACCTCTCACCCTTGTCTTTGTTTCCCTGATCCCCTAATGCCTCTCAGATCTCTCTTTCCCGTTACAGCCAGAGTTATTATTTCTCATATGCAAATCTCATCTTGGTACTTTAAATCTTTCATTTGAAATCTTTCACTGACTCTTTTACTTGTTAAAGCTCATATTCCCCAAACAGCTAGGAAGGAAATGTCGCTAATCTCTGTATGGATGCTCTCTACCTCATTTAACCTGCTCGACTTTACAGAGCTCCCTCAACTTTGTCAATAGTCTTCTCAGGAAAAACTTCTTTTGCCCTGAAGTTGGCCTGTCACTTTATGAAGCTCTTCAAATACTTGGCATGGGAGGTAGGCTTTAAAGATGGTCCCCAGTAAACTATGTTTCTTGATATTTGTGCTTTCATGTGACCCCACCTTTTGGATCTGGGTTGGACTTGGACTTATCTGTAATCAACAGAATGGAGTTGAAGTGACCATTCTGACACTTAGGAAATTACTTGAAGTTTCCAAATTTATTTCTCAGACAGTTGAAGGGAAGTCAGATATTAGGAAGTAATCCATTTATATAAGACTTTCATGCTATGAGGGATTTAAGCTAGACAACTGGACAATTCATGCAAAGAAAGAAATCTGTCAGAATAGTCCGTCTCTTTCTCCAGGCATCCCAGGAACCAAGTACCTGAATTAAAAAAAAAAAAAAAAAAAAAAAAAAGCCTTGAGATGACCATGGTCTCCACCTCAATTGGTCCAGTGGAGTTTAACATCCCAAGAAACATGACAGAGGATAAAACTGTTGTTTTGAGACACTAAATGTTGAGATGGTTATTACTCAGCCATAGATAAATCAGAAATATACCTGAATGACTCATTCGGTATTTAATGTGTTAATTGAGTTGGTAGTATACATAAAATACTAAGTCCAACTATGTTATTTGTATTTATGAGTATGTCAAATTAACCCTGCTATTATACACATCTATGATCACTAAAAATAAATTTAAAAAAATACTTAGTCCATGCGATACACAATGGTGCATGCCTACAATCTCAGGGGCTCAGGAGGCTAAGATAGGGGATCTCAAGTTCAAAGCCAGCTTCAGCAACTTAGAGAGGCCCTATACAACTTAGTGAGACCCTGTCTAAAAATAAAATAAAGGGCTGGAGATGTGACTTAGTGGTTAAGCACTCCTGGGTTCAATCTTCAGTGTGTATGTATATATTTCTTTTAGCTCAGTCATTTGTAAAAGAAATAATAAAACAGCCAATGCAATTAGTAGAGTCTCAGTAAATGCATTATTTCCTTCATTCTGTTCCCCTCTACTGTAAGGTCAAGGAGTCAGGAATCAATGTGAACTAAGACTAAAATATCCACAATATAATTAAAAAACAGTGGCAGACAGATTCAGATTTGAGTAGTTACTACACACCCAAAACTGGCATCAGCAACAAAGAATCTATACCTATAGGTATAGCCAACACCAAATTCCAGATTTGGGGCAAACTTTTCTAAGAAACAAGATTCTCCATAAGTAATCAAGTGCTCTTCCAGCATTCTCTTGCTTCCTCCCCCAGGGAAATGTTGAGAATACTGTGTTCCAGCCACAATTTTGTCAAGTTTTGTCACTTATTATTCTTCTATAATAAAGCAAGTTATTGAAATAGGGGACTCTTGGCCATTTCAAAAAAAGAGAGAGAGAAATCTTTTCAGCAGGACATTTATGTGTTAGTAAGATGTTTATCAGCAAAGAACATTTCTTCCTAAAGTGGAAAATGACTTCATGAGATAAAATTGTGAGATTATCTCTTACTCATGCCAGATGAGAAGGGGAAATGTCAGCATTTATATCCAGAGGACTGAGATTCCTGTAATGTGTCCTTCCCACTGTGCACTTAGGAGGAAGAGCTGCTTCTTCAAGCCATTTCTGGAGTATTTTGCTTGGAGTAACGCAAATACTTGATCACTATAAATAGGGAGAAAATAACAGGGACTTTGATTTTAGAAAGAAATGTTCTCGTTACTATCAAAAAGAGAAACACTGGAGTGATTGAAGATATATAAATTGACTGAAGATCTGTCTAGTGGCTGAGGTATCTTCTTTTCTCTATTAATCAGGGGCTATTGGGTTTCTTTTCTAAGTCCATTTCCACAGTGCTGCTTAACAATAAATACAAAATAATGTGAAAGTGGTTCTCCTTTCCCAGCAAACACAGGAAAACATGTCTTGTCTCCTACCTTGGAAGGTACAGATTGTCCATCCAACACTTCTGGTTTTCTAATCTTAGGGCTAGCACACACATTAAAACTTTCATGTGAGTATCAAACAGCTGTCCTCAGAAAGACAACAAGGGAAAGGAACAGCACAGGCCCCAAAGTCAGAGGGCCCAGGAACAACCCTTTTCCTTGGCCAAATATCTTCAGTCACAAGATGCCTCCCTTTCCTGGACAAGCTCTGTATGGCACATGCTCCCCATGTTACTCCCATTGCTTGCACTTACACTCTAGGAATCATGTCAGTTGGCATGTGTGCAAGAACCCTTCCTAACACAACCCAGGTTTGATTACAAATATCATTTTGTATGTCCCTGATCTCCCATGTTTATTTCTGTGCTATAATTCTCCATATATCTCTCTCCATAAAGACATGCTCCGTTCCTGTACAGCAAGATTGCTCTGTTTTAATTTCTGTAATCCCAATAACTAGCACTGGGATTGGGGTCAAGAGCTGCAGTGCTGAATGCAGCCAGGATGGGATCAATCAACTGGCAGATCCAGAGGGGTCTTTGGAGAGGATCTTGTACAAGCTCCTCTTTTTGTAAATACAGGTATGAGATTCAAAGTAGACTGAGAGTGAAAAGAAAAGCAAGGAAATTAAAATGGGACCCTCGGCAATTCCTAACCCAGAATATGATAATAATGTAGAAAACAAATAGCAAGATGGCAGATGTAAGTTCTAACTTTTATGTGGCCCAACATCATACAGCATGTTTGTTACTGATAGAGATTAGGCTTCAGTTTTCCTAAATTCTAGCCCAGGAATTTCAAACTTAAATTATATCAACAGTATGTAGTGAGCACTGATTATACGCAAGGTTCTGCAGAATGCATATGCTCATGAAGTCAAGGAATTTATGTCTCAAGAACAAAAGAACTTATAGGATATGTGAGATGTGACCAAATGAAAAAACAAGGTCTTGCAGATGTAGATATGAAACCATATTAGAGATAGGAGATAAGGTGTGATCCACTCCAGGAAAACTGTATCAGTTTTAATGTTTTGAGTCATCCCTTTGACCCCCCTCTAGTTTCAGCTTCAGCTGTGCCCAGCCATGCAATCTCACTCTCACACTAACAGCATGTCACCTTGAACAAGCACTTTGTATTTTCTGCTTTAAGGCCTGCTCCAGTGCCAGGAAGCCACTTAGCATTTCTACAAGCCCTGCAGAAGGGCATCAACATCTCTGGGAGCTCAACAAATGGAGAAGGTAGTCACTGGATGAATTCTTCTATCCTTCTGTCCTTCATGGAGGATACTAGGAAGCAATCGCCCATCTCTAGGAATGGAAGTCCTACAGGAAACTGAACCCTGTTGCCCACAACCACAATCTCGAGAACACACAATTTTATGGCCTTTTTCCCCCTTCCCTGAATCTCTCCTGAACTCTCGCATCTGATTTCTATGATCACTTTCTAAATAATCTGCCTATAGAGGTTTGTCTCCGGATGGGCTTTAAGGAAACAAAAATTAAGACAGAAGGAAATCTTGAGGTACAAGACTGCTTTATGATTTCATAGGCCCTGGGTACTTTCCCCCTGGTGCACCCCTTCCCCAACTAGCACCAAACACTATCTGCACATAGTATTTTACCATTACATTGACATAAAGACCAAGGAAATCCAGAATGAATTCATTACTACATAATCATTATTACTATTATGTTCATCTTTCTCTTCTGATTATAAAATTAAATATTTTCTTGGGCCCCAGAAACTATCATAGGCCCTATAGGCAGATTATTTAGAAAGTGATCATAGAAATCAGATGCAAGGGTTCAGGGAGAGATTCAGGGAAGGAGGAAAAAGTCCTAGACACTGCACTTCCTGTGCCAGTGGACTAGTCTTCCCTGAAGAGAAAGGGTAAGAGGATGAAGCCCACAGTGTGTCTAGAGTGAAATTTCACATTCTCTCCTCCATTCTTCAACTTCTGTTTCATGGTTCCTAACGTTTTTGTCTCTTTTCACTGCATTCAGGATGATTTTCTCTGATAATTTTTACATTTTACTCAGTCACATCTAGACTATTATTTAAAGCATCCTTAAAGATTCTCCCACATCTATAGCAATATATATATACACACTTCTGAAGCTAGTTAATTATTTTCTAATTAGCCTGTCATCTTTCATTATCTACATATTTAAAACTTTAGATATTTTCAACCTCTTAGGTAAAAATATTTCTTCAGCTCATTTTATTATTCTACTTTCTTGAGTGTGAATGTTCCATCTGTTATATATACTGCCCATCTCACATTGTAGGGTTTGTTCTTCAGTGTTCTATGATGTCTTCTCCTTGGATTTTCTTCAGTGAAAGACTGAGGCATGCCCTGAGTTATGGAGATGTCCCCTGGGTGTTTCAACCGGACCCTATGAGTTCATTGGCCTAAGACATTTTTATTTAGGCTTCAGCTCAGGTCTCCGGGGCTCAGGCATACAGTCTTTCTGGTAAACCTGATCCCACCTCTAGCCAGAACTACAACATCTACATCTGACAATTAAATTTGAATTCACATAAAGTTTGCATGTAGTGTGCATCCTACCCTTTATTCCTTAATGTTCATAGCATGCATATTTAATGATCCTTCCCCCTGAAGCCTCTGGAATTTTAACAGATGCACAGGATAAACTGAAATGGTTTTTTAAATCTTGTGTTTGTGCATTTTTTTCCCAGAAGAGGGTCCATATATTTCATTTCCACAAAGGCCTCTAAGACTCAAGAAAGTTTGAAAACAAGTATTCGAAATCATCTTAAAGGCCTCTCAAACTAACTTGAGCCCTTGGTAGTATATCAAGAGCTATGGATTTAAGTTTTGAAAACTTTCCTCCATATTTTTCCTGGTGTAGGTTAGAGCTGGGATGGAAGTGTGCTGACTCCTGTGAGTGGTGCCAGCACAAGCAACTTCAAGAGGCTTTCTTTATTCAAATACATGTGAATATATTTTGAGTTCTTGGAAGTGAAGAAGAGGGTTGGCAACAAGATCAGTATGCACACCTTAGCTATACCAACCGCCAACCTGAGCCAGTTCCTTCTCATCCTTCGCCTCTAGTCCTATGAATCCTGAGAGCACAGAAATGTAAAATAAACCAACTACACACACACACACACACACACACACACACACACATACCCACAGAGCTCTCACCCATAAAATAATATCACAAAAATACTTTTAAGACAAAAAACATGACTGGAGAGATGCAAGGGGTCCCTTTCTAAAGATGAAAACCTCAATTCACCAGGAAGATGTAAAAATTTGAAGCTTCGTGCACACATAAAAATAATTAAAAGCATAGCCTCACCATATAAAAACTTGACAAAACTATTTGGCAAATCCATCATTGTAAAGAGAGATTTTAAACAACTGAACACTGATACGTGACATCTGTTATTGGGCTTTCACAAATAGTATCTGACCCACGTTACTCATCACAAATTCAGATTGGGTGAGGGAATTTTCCCCAAGTCACAGCTAGTAAGTGGCCACGCTTAGCATGGAATTATCCAGCCCCAGTATCATAGCACTTTCCAGTAGAGCTTGCTAGCAAGAACTAGGAAAGGAATTGCAGAATTATTTTTTAATTATACATAATTCATGGTTGAGTATTTTTCTTCTCCTCAGCAGCAGTTAGTTGCTATTTTTCCCCACCTGTTAATTACTTGGGGTTGGTGTGGGGGCGGGCTTGGCTTCCTGCGGCAGCCCGGGCAGGTTGTCACACTGTCAAGGATTCCTTCATTAACAAGCTGTCAATATGCTGCCAACAGCCGCCATTTGGTTTGTTCAGGGAGCGGGAGCTCTGGTGTGGAGACTTGGCTCTATCATTTAGAGGAATTTAAAAAAATAAGGCAAGAGGCAGATGTCTTCCAGTCTGTTCTTCCTCAACAGACTCAGGGATACGGCGTGGGTTTTCACTGGAAGGAGGAGGGAGGAGGGTTTTTTAAAATAAGTGTCAAGAAGGAGATAGCTAGGCATAAAGGGACGAAGGGCAAGAACGAAAAGAACGAAGCACTTAAAAATGCAGCTTTTTCTTTCCTCCGGGTTTGTGGCTGCACCCTTGCAGCTGTGGACTTCTCAAACTCAAACTTCCAAAAGGGCTGAAAAGCCACAGTTTCGATTTTTTTAAACTGAAAGGTGCCACTTGCCTGCAACCTTTTCAAAGTCACCCTAATGAAACACAGAGAAAATCTGCCAGCCCGTTGGGGGCACTTTCAGAGGACTCTGTCCTTTCTGTTAATTAGCACGATTAACCTCTGAGCTGACATGGCCCCTGGCTTGCTCTAACAACATGCCCATGGAAATGCCAGATTTTCCAAGGGCCTCGGATAAGAGAATGGCAAAACCTAGCCTTTGAGCAACTACATTTAGAGCTGGGGTCTCGATAAAAATCATTTTTACTCATAATGCCACAGACTCTGCTCCTACCCCTCTACCTATGATGACCAGCAGCTTGCCCACTAAAATGTGCTTGAATTCTCTCCAACCAATGATACATCACAATCATCTCCACAGAAATATTGCTATTTCCAAAAACTGTTATCAGAGTTGCCTTATGCTGTAAAGGTAAGGATTCACCACTCAGATTTCAAGAAATGATGAAATATACACATTTCCCCATTTTTTACCCCTTTCACTTCACTGGGACAAATAACATTATTTTTCAGGCCTAGTAAGTCAGTCCAAACATACCATTAATTTATGGTGAGTGCCTAAGTCAATTTAAGGGGACAAAAGGCAATTATCCTGGCTCTATCCTGTCACTGAAGGTACAGAAAGATGGTACCTCAGAGGAGGAAGGGCAGGCAGTTTTGAGGTTCTACAGACATTAATGAGCAATAGAGAGGATGGGAGATATTTCAAGATCTCCACGTACCTACACTCCATCAGGATTAAATCCAAATATTAGAGAGGTGACGCCCTCGAAAAGAACCTGGAAATTTTTTTTTTTCAGAAGCTCCCCCATATCCTAACTCTATCTTAAGCTCAACTCTTGTGTCTTTCCCACCATGGGGTATCTCCCTGGGAACCTGTGTCAGACTTTATCCCATGAGACTTTAAGTTCCAAACAGAAAGGAAAGCTTTAGGGTTTAATCAAGCAAGAGCTTTGGTTCTCTATTTACCATCACTGCCAGAAATCTTAGAGACAACATTTTCAGAAAGATTATTGCGATGTTTTTTTGTGTTTTTTTTTTTTTTATTGTCAGCTCTTATACAACAGGAGTGGAAAAACCAAAGCCCCGTGGTTTATATCCAGTCAGTCATTTATTGTTGTAAATAAAGTTTAAGGGAAACACAGTCACACCCATATGTTCACATATGGTCAATAGACATGGTGAGGCTATAACAGCAATCCTAGAAGTCACAACAAAGATCCTACGGATGGCAAAGCCTGAAATATTTACTAACTGGCCCTTTACAAGAAAAACATCTGGATTCAAAGCATCTACAAATTCTGGATAAAATAATCAAAACACATATTTAAGAAAGGGCTCAGGTGAAAAGAAGATTGGTTAACCAGAATAAATGGACTCATAAAAGTCAGAAATCCCTTAACCTGGTGGGTAAACTTGAAGATAGATATAAGGGTCATCATACAACACACCTACCTACAATCAGGGACACTCACAACAGCTGGGATCCTAAAGTGTGACAGCTTTACCAGATGGAATAAGGAAAGAACTTACCTTGTGAACAGTCATACTAAAGAATTTTGCCTTACTCTTGTCTCTAAGGAAAAGGAAAAGAAATCTCCCCTAAGAATTCAGAGGCACAATTCCGCCCTCAGGCAAATATGCGGTTTAATTTTTAGGGGGAGTACCACTGAGCCACAGTTTGTATTCTATTGAGAGCCCTATTTTGTATTTTATTTAGAGACAGGGTCTCACTGAGTTACTTAGCATCTTGCTTTTGCCGAGGTTGGCCTTGAACTCACAATCCTCCTGGCTACATGCCTGTTAACCCAGCAGCTTGGGAGGATGAGACAGGAGAATCCCAAGTTCAAAGACAACTTGAGCAAAAGCAAGGTGCTAGGCAACTCAGCGAGACCCTATCTATAAATAAAATATAAAATAAGGCTGGGGATATGGCTCAGTGGCCACGTGCCCCTGAGTTAAATCCCTGGTACCCCACCCCCAAAATTGGGGGTTTAAATACATACTATCTATGTGGCATGAAAACACCAAGCCAAGGATTCAATTTAATCTCACTGGGACTGGTAGGGTCTGGATGGCCCAGCAAAAGTCATGTGAGTCTTCTTTGAAGGAATGTATCCAACAGAAATGCCTCAAGAAATATTCACTGCGAGTGTTTCAAGGAGCAGAAGCTCACAGCAAGAAGTTACTTAAGACGTGGGAGTCAATAAACAACAAAATCAGATCTACAAATAACAACAGCAATAACAATAAACTTTGTATAGTTTAGTTGATATGCTACTCTTCTAAGGACTGTATAGGCATTAAATCATTTAATCCTCAAAATACTCCAGCAAGTAGCAATTACTTTATCTCCAGTTGACAAGTTAGGAAAGTAAAGCACTGCCTCTTCAGATTTTAAGATGGTTACATTCAGATAGATAGATAGACATATAGATAGATAATTCTACAGATTCTTTAAATGTAATATATATTATAGAATAAGATACATAATTGTCATATATATCACATTTTTAATAGTCATCAAAATTGAGCCTCACAAATGTCTGAGCATATTTGAAAGATTCAAAGACAACTTAGAAAAACAAAAAAATATGTAATAAGTGAAAATAAAAACTCAAAATGTAAGTTGAATAACATATTAGACACAGTTGAAGCAAAAATTATTGAACCAGGAAAGATAGTAGAATACAACAGTTACTATTATGGCATTATGTAAAAATGTGGATGTGTAACCGATGTGATTCTGCAATCTTTGTAATGTTTTGAATAACCAATAAAAATAAATAAATAAATAAATATACCATAGTAAAAAAAAAATTATTGAACCAGAAATCAATCTAGAATGAAAACACAATTACTCAATTAGAATATGGATATAATAGTCTTCAACGTAGAGCAGAGATAACGAGCATAACCAGAGGTTAAAAAACAAAGAAATAGAGTGAGATTTAAGACAAGCTTAATGGGAATTTTAAAAGGAGATAATGAACCGATAGATACTATTTGAAGAGACAGTGGCTCAATTTTTTCCAGAATTGATGAAAGTCATGAGTTCTCTCATCCTTCATTTGAGTAGGATAAATAAAAACAACCCCATACCAAGATACCTTGTAATGAAACTCCAAACACAGAGTAGAAGTAAAGTCTGTAAAGATCCCCTAAAAAGTTGCTTACCTCGAGGGCTAAACTCCCCTCACTAACATTGGACCAATCAATCAACTGAGAAAAAAGAGCTGCTGACCAAGATCATATCAGCAATATTTTTTAAATGAGGGTGAGAGAAAGATAGTTACAGACAGGTAAATTCTAGGTTAGCTTCCAGTAGACACATACTAAAGGAATTCCTGAAGAATATACTTTTGAAAGAAGGAATATTGTTTCATGCGGAAGACAATAAAGACGTGAGCAAAGAAAATGGTAAAGATATGGGTAAACTAAGCATATTTAATTATATAAAACAATGATTAAAAATTCTGCCTGTGTACAGTAAAATATGAGCATGATATAAAGAGTTAAGTAGCAATATCATATAAATTCTGGGAGAATGTTTGGGAATTAAATATTTTAAATTTCTTACATTTGGGGAAAATAAATCAAGGTTCTGATTGTTTTTCAGCTTTGTTAAATTCAGCAAAAGTGGGGCTGGGGTTGTGCCTCAGCTGCAGAGTGCTCACCTGGCAAGTATGTGGTGCTGGGTTCAATCCTCAGCACAAGAAAGAAAGAAAGGAAGGAAGAAAGGAAGGAAGGAAGGAAGGAAGGAAGGAAGGAAGGAAGGAAGGAAGGAAGGAAGGAAGGAAGGAAGAAAATTTTTAAAAATTCAGTAAAAATTTCTAGAGTAACTAATTAAATAAGTTAAATAGAATGAAAATCTTCCAAAATAATAGAAGAAAATTCTTGGAATGATGGGAAGGCAGGGATATTGCTCAATACAATGAGAAATCCTAAGTTAGAACAATGGAAAGTAGAAAATGGAGATAAACCCATATATTATTACAAATGGAAATCATTACAAATGGAAATGGATGAACCCCACTGTATTAAAGATAGATTAGGTAAAAATATACCTAAAACATGAGGGCAACAGATAGCTATAAGATAAATGTATAAAAGCAATAAATCAAGCAAGTGCCAGAAAATAAAATAGTATCACACAAAGTAAAATTTAAGGTTGAAAGTTTTATTAGGGTTGAGGAGGTCACTTCATAATTATAAAAAGACTCAATTCTCCAGGAAGATAATACCATTACAAATTCCTTCACACATAAAAAGCATGGACTATGAATATAAAACTCAAAACCTGTCCAAAAATTTAGACAATTTTACATAGCAAGAGAGCCTGAGATTTTAACACATTTCCATGATCAACAAATAGGGGAGGGAGGTATTGAGATAAATGAGATTTGGATGTCCAATACTAAAATGATCTCATGGACTTATACATGATACACACACATATAAAATATGCCTATACATGGATATGACATACATAGTGAACATATATACTACAACCAAAAATCAAAGAACACACGTTGTTTTCAAGAATGGGTAAATTACCAGGCACAGTGGCACATGCCTGTAATCCCAGAGGCTTGGGAGGCTGAGGCAGGAAGATCATGAGTTCAAAGTCAGTCTCTGCAATTGTGAGGCACTAAGCAACTCAGTGAGACCCTGTCTCTAAATAAAATTCTAAATAAGTCTGGGGATGTGGCTCAGTGGTTGAGTGCCCATGAGTTCAATACCTAAAAAATAAAATAAAATAAAGAATAAGCTGGCAGCTACATGGTAAGAGTACACCCATTTAAGATATTGTAAGTGTTAAAAGTAGTTCTGGCAGAAAATTATGGTGGCCAGAGTTAAAGTAATAAAAATGTGAACAAGTAAAAGTAAAAAAACTTTAAAAGAGAAAGAGGAGGAATATTCATAAAGCATGGTGATTGATTAAATGTTGAGCATGAGAGGCAGGAAGAGACAAGGAAGAGATGGACTCTCTAAATTAATAAATCAAAACAATGTGCAGATTTATATCTTCTTTGACTTAAAGAAAATGGTAGATGCAAGTTTGGAGTGACGGGGGTAAATTCTCTATGGGATGTTATAATTATAATCTCGGTATGGGGTTGTTTTTATCTATCTCTATGGGATATTATAATTTTGGGGTCCATGAAGTATAGTTAAGATTCAACAGTAGGTTTCATAATAAAAAATATCAGAAAGAAAAATATTTGCTTTGGACCTATTGTTTCAGGAACTATTAGAAGATTGACAGTAATAAAAAAATATTTGGAGAAAAGTAGATGGCACAGCAACATGGGAGAACTGAGAAGAAAACACTAAATTGAAAGGGCGTGCAGAATAGAAGACTGAATCAGTTATCTATTGCTGTATAACAAATAGCCTACAACTTAGTGGCTATTATTTGCTCACAGAGTACAGTTCAGCATTCTGGGATGGGTTCATGCAAATGAACCGGGTCTCATCTGTAGTCATTCATATGGCTAGAGGACCAGTGGGATCAGAGACTCAAATGGAATGATTGACCTAAAATGATCTCATTCAACTCTCTTTTAAGTGGCAAGCCAGAACATCCTGGTTTCTTCTTCATGGCTTCTCGAACAAGCTAGCTGAATGCCACTCATTCATACTGAAGGCTCAGAATTCCAATACAGTCAGAATAAGACAAGCCCCATTGTGCAACCACTTGCTTGCATGTCATTTAACAGAAATTTAGAAAAAATCCCATTTCCCACTTCCATTAAAGCCAATTATATGGCCATTCTCAGATTCAATAAATGCAGAAATCTTGATTATAGTTTCACTGCATAGAAATATGCACCCATGGGTGGGAGATATTATTGAAGTCATCTTTGCAACTATCACAGTGATCCATCAAGGAACAACTAAGTTGGCAAGTTGCATGCAGAAAGCCCAAAAGTATGTTGGTGCAAAATCCAAGGAAATTGAGATTGGAAAATGATTGAGTGGTTCTCTGAGTCAAATAATATAGAAGACTGAAGTGAGATAAATCTGAAGAAAAGTCACTGAATTTATCAACAAAGAGATTGCTAGTCTTTTTAGTTTTTATATTTTAAAATTTTATACTATCATATTTTATACTATCACAATCATTGAGGCATAATGAACAAATTCCTCATTTACACTCATTGAACCATCATGGTGAGCAATATGAGAAGATCCTTCATCCACAAATTTCTTCTTGGCCCATTGTGAACCCTCCCTCTCTACCTCCTGCCTGCATCCTCTGGCCCACATTTGCAGGACCAGTTTTGAAAGTGGTAAGTGGTAAGAGCCAAACTACAGGTGGTTGAGGAGAAATGGGAAGAGGGTAAATGCAGAGGGAAGGCTTGAGACTTTAGGAAGCCTGGTCTTGAGGAAAAGAGAGAAGTGAGGACTAGAGTAGCTAGAGAATGTGGGCCATCCAGATAGTTTTGCTCCTTTTTACTATGAGACATACATAACACTAAACACATTTAAAAGCTGTCAGGAGAGGGCAAAGGAGAGGAAGGACAAATGCAGATGCAGGAAAGAAGGAAATAAAAATGATAAAAGATTGACCCTTAGAGAGAAGAGGAGCACCTCTTCTGCTGTAACAAGAGGAAAGGTGAAACCATCTTTCAGAAATATAAAGGTGACTAAAAGCAAAGACAGATGTTGCTGCATATATACTTTCACACTGTCAAATGTGTGGCTTTTCCTACAAGTTAAAGCAAAAAAGAGGATTTAGTCAATGGAGTCCAAAAAAACCTGAGGCCTAATCCTGACTTTTACACTCATTAATTGTGCAGTCTGAGGTAATTTAACATTTATGACCATCTACTTGTTAATCCATACTAAAATCATGATACCAGACCAACATCAGACCCACCTATGTAAGAACATATTTGAAGACAACATATAGCTTCAGTTATCTCCTCACCTCTGCAAGACCCGCTCACAAAATGAGTTGCATGGCATTGGGCAAATTACACTTTTCTGAGCTTTATTTTCTCCATCTATAGAAATGCAAGCCAAATTAATGGACTTTTTAGGCTCCTTTGAGCTAAATAGTGTTCCAAACACTATAGTGTTCCAAATACTATAGGTCTCAGGAATGGCTCCAGCCTATGACTTGCCAAGATTTTGAAAGGACAAGTTTAATATGATGGCACAGAGAAGACCTGGAGTGGATATCCTGGAAGCCCCTTGCAATCTTGAACAGTGTGCTGTTCAGGCTTTAAATGAAGAGCCTGGTGAACAAAAAACACTATGTAGTAACTTGATGGTGACTTTTCTGAGTGAAGAATTTTTCCAAAAATTTTAGAGTCTCTCTCCAGAGCTAGACACCTAACAAGCAACCAAAGCTCATTCCTCCACTCATTGAGAAAATATTTAGTAAATGCTTATATACCAAGCACTCTGCTAGATATCAGGAGTATGATAGTAATCAAAGCAAGCAAAATCATTGCTTTGGGGAGCTAACACTCTAGTGTGTGTGTGTGTGTGTGTGTGTGTGTGTGTGTGTATATATATATAAATCATATGGTGATAAGTGCTATAGAGAAAAAAATAAAGCAAGGAAGGGGAGAGGAAGAGATGGTGCATAGATGCAGATGCACGTTTAAATAGAATTTTCAAGAAGGCTTCACCGAGAAGAAAATGCAAAAGTAGAGGCCTAAGAATCATGAGGGCAATCGCCATGTGGACATTTGGAGAAAAGCAAACTCAACAAGAGACAATTAAGGGTCAAAGCAGGAATGTGCCAAGAATGTTCAAGCCCAAGTTTGGGAATAATTCTTGTCATGACCACAATACCCAATGTTATATAAGACTCCATTCCAGATATTTGCATAGTGCTGAGTTCATATCGTAAGTGCATATTGTAGACCAGTGGATTCAGAGTTCCATGCCGCTTACTCCTGCTGTCCCCTTGCTGCACACAGCCATGGGTCACGCGCAATACACCATGATATCTACAATGAATTATTGAAAGCTCACACAGCCTCCAGATATGGTTTCCCCAGCAACCATACTTCTCTTATTATATTTTATTAGTTTCCTTTTCTTTTTACAGGGTAAAACTATTAGTTGTGAAATCTATTTTGTTCTGCTGGAAGCCCTATCCCTATTGGCACTATCTAAAACAGACTTTAAGATTAAAGCTTCTTCCTTGGGAGAATGAATTCTACAACTCAGCACTGCTACCCAGTCACCAGAAGTATTTATTCCTACATAGCAATGACCACATAACTCACAATTTCTTTTTCACATTCTTATGCCCCCAATTTTATTTTGCCTCCTAAGTGACAAATTTCAGACCGTCTTTTAGAGCCAACATGGTAACATTGAGATAAAGATATAAAAGCATTTTTTAAACCACTCATTATGAGCACATGGGTGTCTGGTTAAAATGCTGATATTCTTTTATCCACCTCATGCCATTGAGAAGCTGTCACTGTGGAGTGGAGAATTTCGTGTCATTCTCACTCCACATTCTGAATTGATCAGCCTACAGTGGCTTATTCCTCCATCAGGAACTGACATTTCTTTTCCATGGCTCTTCACAGTTCTCAAAGCTTTTTCAATGCCTTAATTTATCATTTTATGCTTCTCTTCCTCACCATTGACCTCATACTTGCTAAATTCCACGAATCATCTAGATTTTTCTTGATCTTGGATTCCATGAAATAGTTGGAGCCCAGGAGCATTCTCTCTGTCCTCTCAGAGGTGTGATTCCACCCTGTTTCTTCCTGTTGCTCTCTTTGCTAGGCCTCGTGCATGGACATCTCTCTTTCAACACATTTCCATTCTGGTGTTCTCCTGAGTTCTGTTCTAGTCCTCTTCATTGTGAGATCTCTGATCCTTTTATTAACTCTGCTGCTATGCATGTGTCGAGGGTCCTCAAACATGGCCTCCAATCCTGCCCACTCATTCCCCATTGATCTGACTCTGGGTGTCCAGTTGTTAGAAAGACCTTAGTGTCTCTTTCCACATGCCTCAAAATCAACAACTCAATAACAAAACAGTTTCCAAGAACTTTGCACAGGATATTCAGTATTGGCTTTCTTTCCCTCATCCCTGCTGTGACCAACCCCCAACTCGTTTGCTGTTCATAAGCTATTCTCTACTCAAACTTGCTCAGACATCATGGTTCTCTGTGATACTTCCCAAGAAATCATCAATTTCTCCTTTTACTACTGCTGCAGCCAATAACTCTGTACTATGCTATGACTAACACCTATTACAGCATATGTACACTTGGCTGTCATTTTTCTTGCACTAGAATCTTTGAAGTCATCAATGGTTTTGTTGATCGGTGTTTCCCCAGTGTCTAGTGCTACAGCTCAATAAATGTGTATTGAATTAGAAGGAAGGAGAGAAGTAAGCAGGGAGGGAGAGAGGAATCCTGGTCTTATATATGTGGGAGGGAAAAAAAAAAACATATTCAAGGAAATTTTAAAACTGGCCCAGGTACTACAGCTAGAAACTGCAATTCCCAGGCTTGGATGAACTCTTCTATTTCACTCTCCTCCTACACCACAGGAGCCTCAGCTGCCACTTTTCCTTCTGTTTTGCTGGAAATGGCATGAGAATTTGTTAAAAGATAAACCAAGAAGGATAATTCTGTTGACCCACAACTGGGACAGGGCTCTCCACCCAGCCTCTCCCTATGCTCCTACAACTTAAGAGGCAAAATGTGTGTTGACTTCACTGTTTAGCAGGATGTCATCAAAGCATTTCTCAAACAAATCACAGAGGATCACAGGTGTCCAAACACATCCAATCCAGAAACCGTTTCACAGCACTGCTGCCCAAGTGAATTTGTCATGGAAAAAGGGTCATGAACATGGCTCACTTCTGCCACTATCATCGTTGACACTGCAGTCACTTTTTCCTGCTTTAGAGCGTTCTGAGCACCTTGATCCTCTGTCTTATGGAAGCACTCATCTAATGGCTGCCAACTAACTAAATCCAATAGGCAAAAGGAAGGCACTGACAGCTTTTGTCCATTAGTACTTCCCTTGATAGTGAGTTAGCCCAAGAAGATGTTGGCAGGGAGAGGTGAGGGCCCAGTCTGTCCTCCTTCCTCACTAGAATGCCTCCTCCTCTAATCCTCCTCTAACTCCTGCAACTCTGTACCCCCTTACAAGATTTGCACTCTGACCCAACCGTCTCAGCACCTGCTTCTGGAAGAATCCAACTCACAGAGGTCTCTACTGGGTTCATGTCACTTCTCTGCACTCACCAGAGATTTTTATTCTCCTTTTTTCAGTGTGCATATGTGTCAACTGAAACTTAGCCAGGAGCCTCAACAAACTCAGCCCCTTGATGCTCGGGAGTTCTGACTGGGAAACTTACCTATTTATTGGGAAGGGGCTAGAAGCGAATGGGAACAACACAGCCAGAGACTGCCAGGGAGCAAAGACTTTCTCCAAGCTTAGTACTGAGGGAGTTTTCTCCTCCCACAAGGCTCCTCCAGTTAGGAAAAACTACCGGTTTAGAGGTCATGGCAGTGGCGGCAGTCCACCGCTCAGCTCTCTGTTGAAGGCAGAGCTTGCCTTCCAGCTACTAGCAGAGCAGATAACTGACAGCCTCCCGCTGCAAAGTCTAATACCTTCACTCCAACTTCCAGCTAAGAGCATGCTCTTCCAGGGCAGCTCAGACATGGCTGGTGTTCTAGAACTCAGGCATTTCAATACAATGTAGGACTCGGTAGTGGCAGTTCATGCTCTAGAGCTATGTTAAATTGTAGATGGACACAATACCTTTATTTATTTCTATGTGGTGTTGAGGATCAAACGTAGCGCCCCACATGCACAAGGCGTACACTCCACCACTAGGCCCCAGCCCCAGCCCCTGGTCAAGATTTTATGAGACCTACACTAGAGTCAGAATTCCTCTCCCTCCTCTAACCCCTGCAACTCCGTACCCCCTTACAAGATTTGCACTCTGACCCAACCATCTCAGCACCTGCTTCTGGAAGAATCCAACGCACAGAGGTGTCTACTGGGTTCGTGTCACTTCTCTGTGCTCACCAGAGATTTTTATTCTCCTTTTTGTTTTTGGTGATATTTTTACTCTGCTTATTTGATGATAATTTTACTCTGTTTATTACTATACATTCACCAATTGGAGTCCAAAATTGGAGAGAGAAGATACAATTTTCAAAGGCAATATTGACTTTGTTTACCAAAAGAGAAATTACTTTACTAAGGACCATATTTCAGACTAATGATCTAACCTCAACACTCATTGGTTTCTAGCTATATGAACAGGGGCCTGAACTCTAAAAGACCATACTTGTCCTGCAGCTATTTAAAAAAATAATAATAATTGTCAATTCTGTTGGGAGTTTCCCTAAGAACTCCACGGGCATTTCAGATAAGGGGCCCCTAATGTAACATGGTGGTAGACAAATTGCCAGTGGGCGGATAACAAGTTGTTTTGAAAATCTTCCAATTGGTCCTCCCATCTTCCGTGCTCCTGGACAGCTCGTGCCCCCCATGAATCTCATGCAGGGCAGACGTGCGTGCACCGTAGGTGATGACCTGACCTTTACCATGATTGGCCCTGGGGGCTTCCTGCTTTAAGATAACTGACTTTCATTTTCTATATAAGCTAGCGCCAGTTTGCAATAAAGTGCCTCATCTTTGTCACTGCTATCTGTGTGTGCATTTTAATATCCGAGGACGAATCTTGGCTTTTCAAATTCCTCTAATTCCCTCTGGGTAGTTAATTTTTGTTTCTTCTAATAATATATTACCGGTAAAAATAAATAATATTATATATACAAACAATTTTTTTCTTTCTAAAATATAGTCTTTTGGACCTCCTTAGCCTCAATGATAGTTGGATAGAAAGTTTTAACTCACAGCCCATTTCCATGAGTGAAAATAAGAGAGAGGAACTCCTTTTCTGGTAGGAAGGGAAATGAAAAAGTTGAAAGGAGGAATGAAAGGTATCCCATGGGTTAATTCATTGCAATGTGTGCTATTGGGATTCCTCCCTATCCTTCACTATCCTTGGTGAAGTTGGGTCACTCATCCCCAGCTGATGTGAGTATGGCCTGCTTACAACTCACTGATCACTGCCCACTCCCTTGAGGAATTGCTATGGGCTGACCACAGCTGACTTGCTCCCACCTGGTCTACAGTCAATAACTCACCATAAGGTGGTATGGATAACTTTTCCCCTGCCTAAGGCAAGCTATTTCCTTCAGGCCAGTTCTTTGCCTCCTATAATATTTTTCTACAAAATAATGGCTGTGGTAGCGGCCATGCTATTTGTGAGAACTGGAAGAAAAAATATGGATCATCCTGAATTTACTTTAGAAGAAAGATTAATTTACTTCTCTATCTTCACCATGTATTCATTAAGATTGCTTCATTCTGTAGGGCTCAATGCAAGACAGCAGGAATAGCACATGGTTGTTGACCTCAACATTTTTAAAGAGTGTTCTGTTTATCTATTGAGGAGTGACAAACCACCCCCAAACTTAGTGGCTTAATACAATGGCAACATCTATTTTTTTTTCTCATGAATCTGAAATTTGGACAGACTTTCATGAGGACAGCTCATTTTTGCTCTACTTGATATCAGCCAAAGAAGCCCAGAGACTGGGATCTGGGGTCAGGAGCAGTTTCTTCTCCACAATCTGGCAGTTGGTGCTGGCTGCCAACTGAGCCCTCCTCTGTGATTACACCTGGACTTTCATGTGTCTGGTAAGTTTCCTTATAGCACAGTGGCTGGGGTTCCAAGAGGACCAAGCAGAATGTGCATCTCCACGTAGAGAAGTCTCAGAATCTTATACTATCACTCCCCCAAAGTCACTGGACAACCCAGATTCAAAGAAAAGTAACATAAATGCCACTGCTCAGTGGAGGCATGTCCATGTCACATTGTGAAATATCATGTGAGACAGGGTATCTATTAATGAAGCCAACTCCGGAAAATATAATGTTTAACAAGAAAACAAGAGGTGCACCCAAAGCCAGTGGACCTTTAGAGACATTGTCACACAGCTATGTGCATATGAGCCAGAAAGCAAACGTTGACATAAGCCCAGGGTACTTTGGTACCAATATACTCAGCCTGCTTAAACTCAAGCAGAGGGCCAAAGGGATGGTCACTTTCATAACACCTTGGAGAACACAGTACCTTCTGGTTGTGTTCATCACAAGCTACTTTCTCTCTGCTTTCTTGATACAAGAAGAAACTGTGAGAGCCACTTAGGTTCATTTTGTGGTTGATTCTAATTTTTTTTAGGAATAGGGCAAATATCATGTGAAATGAAATTTAATTAAGGATTCTTTAACAGATATAAGCAGAAAAGGAGGCCTTGAGATGTAGCTCAGTGGTACAGTGCTTGCTTAGCATGTGTGAGGTCCTGTGTTTGGTCCTCAGCAACACACACGCACACACACACACACACACACACACACATACATACACACACATGTGCATGAACATGCACACACACACCCAGAGAGAGAGAAATAAAGAAGAAAAGAAAAACATAGAAAAGGAAATTGAAAGGCATTGTGATGTCTTATTAGAGAGGCATTATTTTTAATTCCAGGATTATACAATAGAAAATTTTTCATTAACTCTCCTTTTTCTGGGGGGGAATTTAAAAAATTTGTTCTAATTAGTTATCATGACAGTACTCTGATGGTTCTTTACTGAGTAAATTTCTCTAAAGAAGTCATAGCTACAAAGATCTACTTGATCATTCCTATCCAGAGATATTAGATCATTCTTAGAGAAAAGGGATTAGAAAGTGCATGATCCACAGTACTAGCAGGGCTTGGTCCAAATACTAGTTTTACATTTTACTAATTATGTAACCTGCTTAAACTTTCAGAGCCCTCAACAAATATTTATTGAATGCCTGTTCAAGTCAGGTGATGTTTTAAGCACTAAAGACAAACTCAAGTAACAAGCAAATGACATCAGAGCACAAAGTTCCTGTCTCCGTGAGTACACACAGTCGAAGGGAGAATAAACAAAAGCAGATCACTTTAAGGTGATGAGAAGTATGAAGATAAAATAATATAGGAAAAATATAACAAATCATAATGGGAGTAGGTGACACGGGTCAGGGAAGATCTATCTTATTAGGACCTGAAGGAAAGAAGGGAAGGAGTCACATGGGTATCGGAGGAAGGAACACTCTACAACAAGAAAACAGATGCAAAAGGCTGTGCTCTACAGTGCTTATCAGGTTTAAGCAACATGGGAAGGAACCATGACAGTGATTCAAGTAGATGGAATAGAGCCAAAGGTGGAAGAGAGATTGGGAGGTGGAAGGGTAACCAGATCACGGAAGCCTCAAAGACCATGGATGGGGTTGGGCAGAGAGTTGATATGGTCAGACTGCCATGATTTTTATAGATCATTCTGGTTACTGGATGGAGAATAAAGAAGCAAGAGAATAACCAGGGAGGTAAGTTAAAAAAACTTTTAAAATAGTCCAAGTAAGAGATATTCATTGCAACACCAATAGACAAGGAGGAAGATGATGGAGATAGTAAGAAACATGTTGATCATGGTTATATTTTAAATATAATAGCTGAGAGAATGTGTTTATAGATTTAGAGATAATAGTATCAATATGAGGAGGCTGTTATGAGGAAATCAAAGTAGTTTTGCAAAAGTCTTACATATTGTCAGATTCTCAAAGAATGTGATTTGCCAGCCCACCTCTGCTCCATCCTCCTACTTTTTACAAAGAAAACAAAATCCCTGAGAACTCACATGATCTGTTGATATGAGAGAAGGGAAAAGAAAGGAGAGAGAGAAAGAGAGTCTCTGCTTTAGAAAGTACAGTCTTGGGACTTCCCTGTTCCCAGGTTGCCTGACTCCTCTGTACCCTAAAGCACCTGGCTAGAAGGAAACCAAAATCGTACATAGTTGGGTGGAAGACGCACAAGGTCTTCTCTCTCTGCCTCAGGCCTTTGCCCAAGCCTCTTCTCCCATATCAAAACCTCCTCTGCCTTGGTTCTCCATCCAGGAACCTGCAATAGTCCTGTAAGATTCAGCTTATTATGAGTGATTAATTTTCAGAACACCCAGCCCATCCTTTCTCTTCATTCTGTGTCAGGGACCGCCTCTGTGTCTTCCTCTTTACCCTGCATCTTACCATCACTTCAGACTTCACCATACTGGACTGTAATCAAGGCAGGATAGAAAATCCATCCACATTACTTTTCTGGGTATTAATAAAATTGTGTTTCTTTGTCTGTGACTGGTATATTCTGTTTCATAAGCCTCCTTCCAATTAGTAAGCAGGAAAAGAAAACTAAATTTAGTTTAAGCTGTGACTTTTTGAGTCTGATTCTAAATTTAAAGATTCTATTGAATTACTCAGTCTGTTTGGATTTCTGAAGTCCCTCTCACAGGCTCCATCCCATCCCCTCTAAATGTACTGTGGTAGGTGTCATGGGAATGAAGTGTCCTTAATAATGCTCTCTGAGTCTCCTCTTTGCAGGCTCTGAAGACACATTGCTAGACTGTACACATAGTGATGTCCCTTGAAAGAAGATAGACCCACCTCTGGTCTCCTGCCAGGACCCTCTGTGATATCTCTAGCTGGTGTGGCTCTGGCTGGCCTCCCTCTATCTGTTCCCTGAAAACCTGACATTGCTCACTAGGAGAATGGTCCTCTCCTAGGTTTTTCCTGTCCCTGCACAGACTACCCTGAGTCTCTGTCGTGTCTAACTGCACCTCTATGCAGGGTCACCACGACTCTCTTCCTAGGGGCTCCCTTCCCCATGGCAGGCTCCATACTCAGCAAAACATTTTTCACTCCTCACTTCCGTTCATGCCACTGAACAACCAAAGGCCATTTGGGCAGGCCAACTCCATCCCATCCAGTGCTCTGACCATTTATCTATTCTAGCCCAATTTCCATCTCCCTCCTCCATCCCACATATGCCAGGACCAAAACACTTGTCCCTTCTCCCTATGTCTTCCTAGTTTACAGTGACCTCCCAAACATAAAATTCTATGACCAAGTTTACCACTCCTATAATTTGCTATGTTTTGTAGAAGCTAAAATAACTTAGAACACTTTCTATCTCAACAATAACTACTTTTCAAGCCCATGTCTGTCATCTTTCACCCCAATGATGCAGCATATCCAACAACTACAAAACCTCAGTGTACTCTAAATAAGCATTTATTTAGCTCCCAGGACTGTCTGGAGATTGACTGCAGCTAGGCTGATTGAGGCTAGGTACCACTGGGTTGGCTCAGCTGGGGTAATTCTGGTCCACTTATTTCTCTTCTCTCCCCACAGAGAGTACCACACAAACAGAGTAGCACAAGCACATTATTCTTAGGATACTGGGCAAGGAGAAGGAAGAAGCCCAAATACATAGGCATATTTCCAGATTTCACTGGCTTCAAGTCTGCTGATACCCCATTGGTCCAAAGAAGGGAACTAAGGTAGAGAAATAGTCTCCCCTCAAACAAGAGAGCACTGCAAATTACAAGGGTTATTACTGATGAGGGAGAAATAATATAAACTTGAAAATACTGAATTTTAGTTGTTTTAAAATACCTTCTCTAGGACCTCTTTTCCCATACCCTGACCAGGAAGCTGATGACCATCTTGGACCAACTTGGATTATTAATTCTGTTACAGAATTATCTATTCATCCATTTATCTCCACTAAGCTGTGACCTACATAGGATCAGAGACCATATTCTATTTATCTTTGTAAGCTCTGAGTGCCCAGATAGAGTATTTGCAGTGGATTCCACAGTTGCTTCCCATCACAGAGCTCATTCTCCCTATTGCATAGCAGGCATACACTTTAGGTGACATTGAAAAACACTTCTAACTTTAAACATGAACATCGCTATAAAAGTCCATGTGGGACTATACCAAGCACAAAGCTAATCAGTGAACAATATTCCCCTGGACCCAGGGATCAAAGATGGTTCTTATCAAAGTGAAGCTCAGAACATCTGTTGGCTTGTTATAGAAACTAATGCCCAATCTCCTGAATATAAACAAGAAGACACACAGGTCTAGTTCACCAGCAGCCAAACTGCTATCATAAAGGAAGCCAGTCCAGCCCAAAGCAAACCCAAGGGAGTCACAGAGGAGAGAAAATGGAGACCTTGACTGGACCCTGCCTCTGAAGTTTTTTATTAAAGGATCTCATATGCCTATACCATCCTTGGCATTATCTATTCTCTTCATTCTGCGTCATGTTTTTCCATAGAAGCCTTCACCTGAATTATTACATACTTGTTTATTAAAATGAACATGTTTATTTACTTCATTGTTGACCATGTATATTCTTACACTAGAACTTGAGTTCCTTGCAGGTAAAGACTTTTGTTTTCTTTACTGCTCTATCTTTAGCATCTGGAGCAGTGTCTGAAACATAAAATATAAAGATTTTCAAATAGATGAGTGAGTAGATGGGTTGTGGAGTTCAGTTTAAGATGAGTTTCCCACTTATTACCACTAACAGAATTCTGATACACTGCTCAATACACGCTTGCCAAACAAACATGTGCATGAAAGAATCTGTGAGACGTAAGAGGTGCCTTCAAAGTCTATGCAGTGAAAAGAGCATGAGAGTCATGCTATGTGGTCCCAGAAGGCAAAATTATATCAAGACTCTGTATAAGGAAAAGCTTCCTAAAAGCTGTACATGATGGGATGAGTGGACACACTGATGGGCTTCCTATCACTGGTGGTATCATACATTAACCTAAGCTACCATAGGAAACTATAGAGAACATTCTTACAACAGTGACAAGATAGATGCTCGACTGTTTTCAATATGGAGAATGTACAATTCCAGCTTTCTCTCCTGGGCCTCTAGCCTACATAAGCATGTTAAAACCTGAACAGGTGGGGATGTCTCTTCTTTATATATCTGTCACTTGGAAAGATTTTCTTCTGTCTAGTCCTAGCTTTGACACTTATATTCCTGTGACTTTGGGAAAGTCAGATTACCCTGGGGAGCCTCAGTTTATTTACCTGCAGCAGAAGAGGATTGGGTAGGTAAATTAAATATCCCAAATTATATTTGTAAGTCCTCATCTGTGACATGATGCTGTACTAAGGGATGTTGGTTTAATGTGAATTTCAGAATTACAGAAAGCTGTACACTATATAGGACACACTATATCTTCCTTTTACAGGCAAAGAAACAAACATTCAAGAAGGTTAAGTCAAATTTTCCTAGGTCAAAGAAATTCTGGAGCTTGGAATCTGTACCATTAATCAGGACTCCAACTTGTCAAGCTAGAGCTTATGTATTATTCAAGGTTTAGAAAAAATTCCTGAATTCTATAATACCTTGGTGGGCTCTTCAAGCTTTGAGGGTACAAGATTCCACACCTCACCCCTCAGGCTATATACTTAGGATATATCCTAAGACTTTACAGTCAACCTAGGCAGCAAGAAAAGCAGCCTTATCCTTTCCTGCTGATCCCTCTAGGCTAAATATCTCCACATATCTAGATACCAAAGCAAATCCTTAAAGGCTCGTGATTCTCAAACATTCCCCACAACACCCCTGTGCCTTCATGACTCTGGCCATAAGGAAGCAGTATATACTCTGAGTAAGTCCTTTCTTACTCGGGGGGTAGGACTAATGTGGGTGGGAAGGATAATATTAGCATCCCCATTTTATAGATTGAAAAAACTGAAACTCAAAGCTTAATGAGTTTATTTGGTTTGTGCCAGGTCACCCACAGCTAATAAGTGACAAAGCTAAGACATCTGCACTAAGCATAACTGAGTCCAAAAAAATTCCTGCTCTTCCTCCTCCTCTTCCTGCCTACTTTCTCCTTCTCCTTATCCTCTTTCTCTTCCTTCTCCTTCTTTTTCTTTACTCGCTTCCTCTAAAATAGAGTCCTAGGATAAGTAGAAATCATAGTTCAAATTCATTTTTAGAGGAGTATAGCCTTTCCTCCTTATTTGAATTTTTGGAAGGATTATTAGAATTACCAATTATCCATCTTTTCTCCAAATATCTTTCCATTCCCACCCCAATGAATTTCCAGAAAAATTATTGCACCAAACTTTTTAAAGTTCCCTCTTCTAATATTTGATTGATATAACAGCAATTGACACAGTAATGCTGCCTAACAAGATACCCCAAGACTCAGGACCTTAAGACAATGATTATTTATTATCGGAGCACAGAGGTCAGTTGCGGGAGGAGATAGGGGCATGGCTCTATGTTGCTGCCTCTAACGCAGGCTGTGTGCACCCAAGTGCCTGTGCTTTAAGCTGCAAAGCTCCACTCCCTATTCCTCTCATCTTTCTCTGTGCAGCACACCCTTCTCATAGCACTAGTACAGGAACAAGAAACCAAGATGAATCACCCAGATGTTTTTAAATCTCCAAAATAGGGTCTGCTGAGAATCCATAAACCAACACATATTATGTGACTGAATGCAAAGTCAAGGGACAGCAGAGTACATCCCACATATAAAGGTGGCAGAATGTACTAGTTACTAGAGATACCATAGCAAAATACCAGAGACTGGCTGTCTTAAACAATAGAAGTTTATTTTCTCATATTTTCCAAAACTGGAAATCTAAAATCAAGGTGTTAGTAAGTTTGGTTTCCTCTGAGCCTCTTTTCCTGGATTGCAGAAGGCCATCTTCATTTGTGTCCTCAGATGACCTTTTCTCCCTGCCTGCAAATCCCGGGTATTTTTTTGTTTATTTATAAGGACAGCAGTCATATTTTATTAGAGTACAACACTTATGACCTCTTTAATCTTAATTGCCTCTTTAAAGGGCATGCCTCCAATCACAGACACATTGAGAGTTAGGGCTTCAACACATACATTTGGGGGAACATAATTCAATCTCTAATATGATGTTAGTGAATTTTTCCAAACAATAATGCTTAGTCTCTACTTTTTTCTAGTTGGAGTAGATGACAGTTTCAAATTCTGACTCTACTACTTAACAGCAGTGCAACCTTAGAAAGATTACCTTTATTTCCCTATGAATAAAATTATAATAGTAAATAACTTGCATAATGTGTTAAAACTTATCAAACAATTCATAAACAGCAAGTAGCACAAGATTTTGCAAAGTAATTGCTCAGGAAATGCTGCTAGTGTGAGGCTCTTCGTGATTTAGGAGTCTTCCCTTTACCTAGGCAGGCAGCACAGGCTGTGACATCAGCCATGTGCCTTCCCTTTCAGGACCTGGATTCTCTCCTACAGCAAATTCGATTCTCCCAAATCCATCTTCCTCCAATCTGTTTCTGCAATATGGTGACTCTTTTTTAAAAATCCACTTAACATTTCTCTGCCAATAAATTAGAGGCCGGGAAGAAAGAAGACAGTGCTCACTAGCCTTTCTAGACATTGTGCAGATGGCTCTCTGCCTTGAAGTCATACGATGGTTGCTGAGGCTGGGTGCTTGACTTTCATCACTATGTGGGAAGCCTGTGAGCTCAGAGAAGACAGTACAAGTGTTAATCAGGGTCCTCTGAGAGACTCCTGGGAGTTCTATCTAGGACCCTCAAGGAGTATAAGGAGGTATTATTCAAAAAAACTTCCAGCACTTTGTAGTCATTTCTCAGAATCAGATTGGTTATTTCACAGGCTACGTGCCATGGAGACTTAGTGAGACATCTATTGCCTTTTCAAAGGAGTTGATCATCTACCTAACCTTACCAGGATCAATTCTTTCAAAAACTAGTCTTAATTGTGATGTCCCTTGTCTTTAAATTGTCAGGTACTACTGAAAAAATAGCAAGTGGTGGGCTAGACAGCACAGAGAAGAACACCAACATGTATTTCTTCTTTATTCTGCATGCAGCAACTTATTCAATGATCACAATATCACTTCAGAGCTAATACTTTCCACTTTTTTAAAAAAATACCCTTTTTAGTTGTGATAGACATGATATTTATTTTATTTAGTTACTCTTATGTGGTGCTGAGGATTGAACCCAGTGCCTCACATGCTCTAGGCAAATGCTCCACCACTGAGCTATAAAACCGTCATCATCCACTTTTCTAACATGAACAAAATGTCAAAAATTGAAGATTTGAGTAAAGTATCAAAATACAAAAGGTGTGTGTATACCACAGTTAGATACCAGATAAAATGCTGGATTTTAAAAGGAAATGTTTGAGAACAATGTCCACAGTGCTTAGCTCCTGCAGGAAAATCACAGCTGTGAAAGGATGTTAGAATGTGGAAAGAAAAGATTATTTCATGAGAAATAGATCTATAGAACAATGATATTAAAACATAATATCCAGACCAGCAGCATTAGCAATGTAGGAACTTTTTAGAATTGTAAAATTATCCAGTTCTACTCTAGACCCATTGAATCAGAAACTCAGAGAATAGAGCTCTGTGGTTTTTGTTTTGCCAACCTTTCAACTAATTTCTGATGAAGGCCCAAGACTGAGAACCACTTCCTTCAGTCATACCCCACCTGGCTCCGGTTACCACTTAGTTAATCCCATCAGGGATTGATTCGCTGATTATGTTACTGCTATGACCCAATCAGTTACCCTCCAAACCTCTTGTATTGTCTCACAGGTGAGTTTTGGGGGACACCACATCTAAACCATTACAAAATCTTTCTTCCCATTTAATATAACACTCAGAAATCATATCCCATTGTTTTCTCAAATTCCACTCACAATCAAGGGCAGGGAATTGTTCAAGGGAGAGTATTATTGGTGGCCATTTTACAATTGTGCCTATCATAGACCCTTTCCAAAACAAGAGGGAAAAGAGAACCCCAGCAAGTAGTAGGTAACAAGGGATCATCATTTGGAGGTCAAGAATTTTCGAAAACAGGGATCCAAGCAAAGGGAATTTCCAAATAGTTCGTGGAAGTGTCCTCTGAGAAAAACATAGCATGGACTCTAAACTCTTCCACCAAAGGGCAAGAATTGGGGAAAGTCCACATCAATTTGTCAATTACATGAGAACTTCCTTGTAATCCCCTTCCTCCTCCACTCTCTATCCACATTCACCCTGGAGAGGGCAAAACGCACTAGTAAGCTAGAAAATGGGATAAATTCTGGGAAAAGATGGAAAAATAAAGTCATCACACTGCCTTCCCCAAAGGTAGGTAGCTGAAAAACTCAGGCCTTTACTGGGGGGAGGGTCTTATATTTGAATGAAGATTGAAATATTGATTCATAATCTAGGGATAGACATTTTTTCCCCAGAATTGCAACTATGTTGATGTTGTTGTTTTGTTTTGTTTACTTATTTTTTATTCCTTTATTTAAAATAATTTTAGGGTTGCTAAGAGTGAACAGGATGCCAGGAGAATTTCTGAGCTTTTATTCAGTAGTAGGGAAAAGTCTTTCTCCAATGAATACAATCCAAAAGGGCAATTAGAAACAAGAGGAAGAGGGAGAAGGAGAGAAAAAAAAAGAGGAGAAAAGGAGGAGGAGAAATACAGAAGAGGCAGACAAAGAAAAGGAAAAGGAAGAATGAAGAAGTGGAGGGAAGAAGAGAAAGAGGAATTTCTGCTGCTGCTTCTTAAACACATCCCAGACATGATGGTTGCTCAAATTATTGATAATCTACATATGAGGCAACTGAGACCATAAAAAATAAAGTGACTTGCCCAAGCTACACAAGGCATAAGCTCCTGAGTAACTGGCCTATGACTGGAAATTAAGTCTTACTAACATTAATATTGATTTCTTTTTACTTCCCTACCATGTTAAGTAGGAATGTTGATCATAGAAAAATATCATGAATTTGGTGAACACAAAGTGAGGAACTCTATGAAGATGCAATCCCATTGCCACTGTGAATGGGTTTTTACCATATCCTTTTCCTGAACATGGGTCCTGTTCAGGCCTCAGGATCCAACATGACGTTTTACTGGAACATCTCCATACCCTAAGGTAGCCTTAACTGTTATTCCTAGATAAAACTTCAGAGATTCAGACTTTCTTTTCCAAGGATAAGAGTTAAGGACTCTTTGTTCTAAGGAGAATCTAGTACTTCCTGGATAATCAATCACTGTGGTTTGTTCATGACTCAGGACTTGTGACAGAGAGGGGAAGCGTGTTAGTTAGTTTTTTGTCACTGTGACCAAAATACCTGACAAGAAAAACTTAGAAGAAAAATTTATTTTGGCTCATTGTTTCAGAGTTTCAATCCACAGATGGCCAACTCCAGTCCTCTAGGGCCAAGATGAGGGAGAACATCATGGCAGAAGGGCTTGGTGGAGGAACACTGCTCCACTCATAGTGACCAGGAAGTAGACACACAGGAGGGGAGAAGGAGCTGCAGAGAAAATTCACCCCTCCAGGGTGCATCCCCAGTGAGGACCTCTTCCAGCCTTGCCCCACTTGCCTACAGTTCCACCCAGTTAGTTCATTCAAACTTAGGTCACCAGATTAGGTTAGAGCTTTCAGAATGGAATCATTTCACCTTTCAAACCTCATAAGCACAGTCTTTATTATTCACATTCCTAGCCCATTCTGGTCTTCTGTGTTCCCACCAGACTCATCCATTAAGCTTTCACTTAGAACATTCTAAAGCTTCTCCAGGCTTTATCTCCAGAATTTTCCAAACTTTTCCTCATAAACCATTTCCAAAGTCTTTTGAACCCCATGCCAGGTGAGTCACAGCAACAATCCCATGTCTCAGTACCCCTTCTGTGTTAGTTTTTCATTGCTGTAAAGTGGAAACGTTTATTTTACCTCATGGTTTCAGAAGTTCATTATATGGTCAGCCCTTAGACCTGGGCCCAAGGTGAGGCAGAGCATCATAGCAGGAGGAAGAGTGTTATTTTATTCATCATAGCCATTAAGAGGGGGAAAGGGCTAGAGAGAAGATATACCCCTCCAGGGAATACCCCCAGTTACCTGACTCCTTCAGCCATGCCCCACCTACCTACAATTAGCATCCAGTTAATCCATTCAAACTAGAATGAACTGAGAATTAGGTCACGGCTCTCATAATCCAGTATTTCACCTCTGAATATTTTTGCGTAAGCACAGTAGCTTTGGAGGGACACTTTATATCTAAACCAAAACAGTTAGGTAACTTGAGATAACTCTTTCTTAGTCTTACTGGAAAGAAAAATATGCAGTGGTCTCCAGTTTCCACCTTCCAACCAGGACAGTAAGTAACCTACCTGGGGTGACCACACCCCATTGCATTAAAAGAGGAGAGAGAAGAAGGATGAGAAAGTCCATTTTCTTGGCCAGTGTCTTCTCCTTCAGTCCTAAGAGCAAATATTTTTTGAGGCAGGAAATAAATGTCAGAGAAGGAAAATAATATCTGCCAGCCCCTTCCAGCAGGAACTGAGGAGTCAGAATCATGCCCAGCCTGAGGCCAACATGCAGCTAATTAGGGTTTGATGAGGAAACTGAGGAGTGAGATTACAGAGTGTAGCAGAGGAGGGACCTGGGAGCTAGACAGCCAATGTGCATGCAACTTTGGGATTTTGGACATACTTTGCAAGACTAACTGAATCTCTTTCCTTCATCTGATAAATGGGCATGCAATTCCCTATGATTGCCCTGTAAGATGACATGGAATGACATATTCAAAGCACTTGACAGTAAGCTGACTTGATTTTTTGGTTCTCTCTCCAACCCATACTATTTCTTTTGGCCAATGTCCTAGAAAATGGGAATTTTTAGAAAATTTCTCAAGATTTGAACATAAACTACAATCAGAGTCAATTATATTTGTAATCAGTGAGAATATCCAACCATACAACATAGGCTTCCTCCATACATGAACTTTTTAATTCTACCTAGAAAAAAAAATTCACCAATATAGATTGTGCTCTAAACCTGTCCTTGGGCTGGCCATCATACCTCATATTACAGAGAGAAGGTAGACCTGCCTACTCCCTCCCTCTTTCTCAGAATCAAAGTGGAGGAGTTAATAAAGAAACATGAAGCAGGAATAATTGCATTTTAACCTTGAACATAAAAGCTGAGTGCTCTGCTAATATGATTCCACAGGAAAAAAAAAAAAAAGAAACCTTCTAAGAAAGGAGAGAAAAAGAAGCAGAAAAACACAAGATACCTATTGGCAACCAATCTCTCTGCAAATAACTTTGAGGCCTACCTGGGCTGGGCTGATAAAGTAGTAGTAGTCATATAAAGATCTTCTCACTCCTTGTCATCCAAGATGAGAATGAGCCAGTGGACCTTGAAAACCAGCTATGACCTCACATGAAATTGTCTCACTTGTCCTTTTTTGTTACTGCAGCTTTGCTAGGAATTAAGAATGCCCACATGACTAGTAAATGTTTTTATCCATAAAGAACTCACAAGTAACAGGGAAAACAAACACTACGTTAATCACATAATTAATACCCACTACTTTTAACAGCCCTAACATTTCTGTCGTTTAATATAAGTTTTTTTCTTGCTTGCATCATATGTGAATACAAACTGGGTAACATGCCTTCATCCTGTAAGTTACACAGTTCAAGACACATGATCAAGTTTAGGGACTATGCCAAATGTGGCATGTCTGGAATACTATGCACAGAGAATACATGGAGTAGAAACTAGAGAAGTCAGAGAGACCTCATTCTGAGGTTAGGAGAAAATTTTCAAGATTACTGTTAAAAATGTATTTGAACCTAGAGTCATTAGTAAGCATCAGGAGAATGTAACCAAGGTGTGGAAAGATACGTGAATCGGGTACTTGTGGAACATCAGACAATAAGCTAGGCCACCATGATTCCTGCTCTCACATCAAAAGGTCACTATAGTAACAATGATTGTCGGCTGCTTTAACTAGCAATTCAAGGACATTTTCTTTCATTATAATACCACACAGAAGGAGGAGGGCAGGCCTGAATGTCAGACAGATCTATACTAACACGCTTATTCCACCATTGTTATCTGGGGCAAGGTACTCTTAAACTCACATGTTCTCTGGAATGAGAATAACAATGCCTCTCATAGAAAAATAGCATGCAGATGAAAGAAATGCTTGTAGAGCTGTACGGATGGCATACAGCAGAATAGGCCTTCCATATATACAGTTTCAGCATCACTAATCTGAAAATCCAAAATTTCAAATGCTTCAAAATATGAGACTTGAACATCAACGTGATGCCACGAGTAGAAAATTCTACACCTGTCCTCATGTGACAGGCCACTAGAACTACTGCATAAAATTACCTTCAGGCTATGTGTATAAGATATTTATAGACTTAAAAGCATTTCACGTTTAGACTTGGGTCTCATCCCCAAGATGTCTCATTATGTGAAAATATTCTAAAAATCAGAAGTCAGAGACACTTCTGGCCCTGAGCATTTTGATAAAGGGCCTCTGTTGTCAGCATTTCCCACTCTCTGACACACCCCTCTCTCTCCCACTTTATAACACAAGAATAATGCTGGTACTTTGATAGGCTTAGATTGCTTGTTGATCCCTCCTTTTTTTCATAGTGGTGCCCTTGAACTCTGTGTCAGTTGAAGTAAAGCTACTTCCTTTCTTAAACCCATGTTCCAACACATTCGCTGGGCACAGCCCTTACATGTTCCTGGACCTCTCAGCCTCTTTGGAAAGCCAGCTTGACACTGGAGTCTAGAAGTCTTCTCAGATCCACTATTGCATTACATATTGACAATCATCCTCTGAAATAGACAGCATCACTCCCATTTTACAAATGAGGAAAACCACAAAGGGATTTGAAAGACAAAGGCAAATGTATCCCATTTACTTTAATAGAATTGCCTAACATTCTCTTTGGTATAAAAGTTGGCGGGGGAACCTTGATTCTGGCCTTCAAAGATAGTAGAAAAAGATTAAGACGTATTTTGCCAGGAAATGAGATGCCTCTAAAATGAAAATTTGCCTAACTAGTTTCCCCAGTAAAGTAAGTACTCTCAGAGCACTAAGCAATAAACACCTAACTCCAGAGATAAAATAGAGGAGGCATTACTAATATTGTTGCTTTTGACTTGTACTGAATGAAAATAAACTGGGCACAGAATCGCCAAGTCAAACAGCAGGACCGTAGTGTAAGTATTACTCTCCTCCTTTGGGGTTAGTATTGTTTTGCTAAGGATTCACATAACTCAAATGTAGTTTATAACAACTTATAACCATAAGACGTGCAAATATATAAACCCACAATTTTATAAGCACATAAACATTTACATTTATACACATATATAGCTCAATTAACAAAAAACAGTTCATATACATTTTTTATTTTTATTTTCTTTACTCTGACATGAATTACCATAGTAAAAACTGGGAAAGATGTCACTTTAGGTAACTTGACCTTCCCTCCCTGCATAAAAGAAAGTAAACCTGAATGGAAAAGTGAGATGAGGCCTAGAGTACACAGCATTTCGTGGCCCCAAACTCTGAATCATGGAGCCATATGATGCTCTTTATTTTTTCTATTGATTCCCATAGTGAAAGAGTAAGGGTCCACCTATGTCCTTTTAGCCCACCTTAAAGACTACCTGCAGAGTTTTCTAGCATATGCCACTCTGGTCCTGGTAGTGAGCGCATCTTCAACCCAGAACAGCCTAGAAGGGGTAGGGAGTTAACATCCCTCAACATTGAGATGTGGCCAAGCTGGTGGATAAATACCTAGTGTTCCCATTTCCCAGTAGGACACAATCTTAAGTATACTCTGCACAGTCTCTTATAAGGTACCCATCAGAATAGAACCTGTGTTACATTAGTGAGCTATTAAGCATTGCACCCTGTTATATTTTGGATCTGAGTTCCTGTGTGAATGCAGGAATATTCAGAGGTAACTTGATTAGATTATGAGAGCTATACCCTAATCTATTCTAATTTGAATGGACTAATTGGATGGTAACTATAGGCAGGTGGGGCATGGCTGGAGGAGGTGGGTCACTGGGGGCATGCCCTTCTCTGCCGTTTTCCTGTTCCTGCCTCACTGCTTCCTGGCTGCCATGAGCAGAGCAGTGCTCCTCTGCCATACCCTTCCACCATGATGCTTCCACCTCACCTTGAGCCCAGAGCAATGCAGTGAGCTGAACATCTGAAACTGTGAGCCAAATGAACTTTTCTTCCTCGAAATTGTTCTTGTCAGGTATTTTGGTCACAGCAACAAAAAGCTGACTAATAAACACCCTTTATTGACCTTCCCTCCCGACCCCTGCATCACTTCCCAGCTCCCTTATTGAGCTGCCTAAAAGCACTGCCCAAATGAACTATTTTCTCAAATCCAAGTTTCAGAGTGTGCAGGCAGGAGACTAAAACTACACAAGTTTTCTAATCCTAAATCCTTCAAACCAGACCTCCAACCCCTCATAGCACCATCTCTCCCACTAAATCGCCTGGACCAGCCAGTTCCAAGGGAAATGATCCCTCCTCTATGCTGTGCAGATTTATATCCTCTCTCCTGTATTATTACATGGCAAGAATTGAACCATGTGTCTAGTGTTTCATTAGAACAAACTAGCCAGTAGCTGTTCAATAAACAACTGATAAAACTTCTGATTCTTCCTCTCTTCCCAGCACATGCACAACTCTAACACCTTCAGCCTGGTTCTGCAGCCTTGGAGACAATATCAAGGAGCTACTTAAAGCCTTGCAGAGGTGTTGAGCCTGGGGTCCAGGAGCTGCATGGAAAATTCTAATAAGCTCTGGTAGTATACTTGACTATAATTCCAGATGCATGGGTGGACAAATGGACAGGCTTCTGGCCACTGGTGCCTTGTGCTGCCAGATGAAGTGCGCCTAAGAAGAGCCTGCCTTGTTCTGGAGGAAAGAGATTAGGTTAGTATTCTTTTGCTGAGGATTCACATAACTCAAATGTAGTTATAACCATAAGATGTGCAAAACATCTCCACCACTCCCAACCATCTCCAGCACTCCTACCCTTTCCCAGCTCCTCTTCTCATAGCCTCCCTGCATGAGTCTTTCTCCCCATAATGTCTCTACATATTTCTAAATAAAACATTCCTCAATTTCCTTAGGATGAAGCTGTCCTAAGGCTGGACTCTCAAACAAATACACCCTATATTCTGCCAGCCTACTTAGTGAGCTGGAAAGGCCACATGATTAACTGCTGCTCACTTCACCTGGATTTGCCTGGACCACCACCCTTTACACCCATTGCCTAATACCCATAACCCTTCCCAAGTCTGAGCTCCCACAGCCAAGCTGACATATTATGGTACTGGGGTCCTTGAGAACAGGGAAGCTTTGTTCAATCCCACTCCCACCATTTATTATAGTTCCAGTTACATACATGTTGAATACATGAGTAAGCAGAGCTTTCTGTATGAGGGGGCCATAAGCCCTAAAATGCATATATCCCTTGAAGAGAACATGATGATGATAAGTTTATTCAGGACTTCTACAAGAGGAGAGGTGGTTCATAAAGGAAAAAGCTGAAAACAACAAACATGGTTTTCTTAATTCTCAAGTTTTCTAAAGGAAGAGAGTGGAAAAATAGAATCTAAATGGGTGATACTGAGAAGGTGAGAGGACATCATCCTCTCTCATTGGAATTTTTTCTTTCTATAATAATAGTTTAAAAGCTCTGAAGTTATGCAGAAGGTGATTTGCAGCCTAGCTTTCCTGAGATTGTTCATGACAAACTCTGAAAATACCAAGACATGATAGCAAAGGAGTCTTGGGAAACAAGGTCAAGACTAGGAGTGTTTCTGATTGTCAACCATTCACACCTTGTGGTTTATTTCAAGCTTCTTTGAAGCCAATGGAGAAATGAACAGAAGGCTATATCTGTACCAGTTATCTCCCAGATGAAGCTTCCACAGTGTGGAATGATGTTGTTTCCATTTGTTCACTCAAATAAGAAAATTGCTTGAAAAACAATTGTTAGGTATTAGTTGGAACTTGATAAAGTGATAAGTCTGGGTACAGATGTTTTTGTAAGACTCAGAGTAGACACTGTAGAAAAGTCAGCATCACAGATATGAAGGGATGGTGGTATTTCAACACATCTGGTGATGACAGAACCTGTCACCTGGCCAGAATCATGAAATACAGGATCATGAGAGTCCCATCCCATTTGGAAGTGCTATAACACCTGTGTTTGAACCCAGGCTTGGGTATCACAAATATCGAGTTTCATGTGAAAGTTCATCCAAGGTCTTCTACTCTACTGTCTGAAGCAAACTCCTTCAACTTTCTCCATCTGTTTCCATTTCTAGATTTCAAAGTGGGAGATTTTTTTCTTTAGAAAGATGAGAAAAATGGGTGCTTATAGAGAATGCTCTATGCACCAGTGTCCTATCAGATGCCCTATGTGAATTATTCCACTTAATCTCCACAACAGCCTGAAGTATTTAGGTAGTATAAGGCAATGCACATAAGTCAGAGCTCTATCAGAGGAATAGAAATCACTATAGGTATTTATGCAGAAATTTATTTAATATAGAAATTATTAAATAGAGGGAAGGAGAATTAAGGCCATTAAGCCACTCCTAGATTGGAAGAAATCAGAAAAAAAAACTTGACTCAGAGGAATCCTTCACCAAGGATTTCAACTGCATGCCACATAGAGGTGCAGGTTCCTAGAAGATCACCAGAAGCCACTTCATGTTTATTATGTATCCACATGATACTCACTATTACCAGAGGAAAATAAAATGTTCTATCTTGTATTGTTTTTCTTTTTTCCAATTCTACTTAAGTGTTTCACGTTGGCAGAATCTAAACCAGAAACTTATTGATCAGGGGGCCTAAAATAATGGAGTTTTCATTCTTCCAACCCCTATAATAAGATAAAGAAAAACTTAGAATCCACAGCCAATATCCAATGTAGAGGAATACTATTGTGTTCATCCTAATATGGAAGCAACTGAACTTCTAAGAAGTTAAATGACATGTCTTAAAAATTCTCTCTGCTAGTTAATAATGGAAACAGTGTCTTAGACCATTTTCTTATCTTATGCCTGATCCTGGGTAATTTATAGACAATGGAGATTTCTCACGGTTATACAGGCTATGAAGTTCAAAATCAAGGTGCTGTCAAGGTTGGGTCGGGTGAGGGCCCAGTCTCTACTTCCAATATGGTGCCTTGAATGCTGCATCCTCCAGAGGGTGCGACAGTGTTCCTCACATGGCAGAAAAGAGCCGCACTACCACCATAAGCCCTTCATATACTAGCTTTAACCCATTCATGAGGATAGAGTTATCATGATCTAAGTACACCTCAATTGAGCCTGTTTTCCAATCCTGGTGATCAAGTTTCAACATGAGTTTTACAGAGGACAAAAACATAGCAGATGGAATATCAATAAACCTAGGTCCCTCTTCCTCTAAAAACCAAGAAAATGGATGAAATTTTAATTGACATGGAAACATATTTAGTGGACCTATTTAGTGACCAACATTACTGACCAAAGCAATGCATGTGACAGCAGACTGTGCCACTAATACCTTGCTGCCTTCTAACAGAAATTTGCCTGTGTAGATCCAGAGAGGACATTTCTGCTCATTGCTGCTCATCTACCAATGCTGCAAGAATTAGGGTGATAATTAAAGCAGGTTTCCCTGTCATTTATGCAAGAATCTATTTGATGTTTGTTTTTAGTAATTAAGAACAGGCTGAAGGCAATAATATTAAATCCTGAAAGGAAAAAAAATCTTGACATGTAACCAGGAAAATAAAAAGTAAAACCACAATGAGATACCCTTTCACATCCACCAGACTAGCAAAAATTAGTTAACAAGGATGAAGAGCAACACCAACTCTCAGACACTACTAATGGACATATGAACTGGTGTAACCACATTTGAAAACAATTTGGCATTGCCTCTTAAAGTTAAATGTGCTCATAATGGGTGAGCAAGGCATTCCACTCATAAGAATATTGCCTACAGAAATTCTTACACTTGCATATCATACATTGAAGTGCATATAGAAATGTTTATGATAGCATTATCCACAATATATTGAAATTTAAAATAAACCCAATATCTATTAACAGGATAAATAAATAAATAGAGTATATTCATATAATGAAATATTATATAGTCATGGAAATAAATGAATTACTATATGAGATATTAAAAGATATTATGAACTTAAAAATTTAATACTAAGAGAAAAAAGGCAGTAAATCTGTACTAATCTATCCATATAAAATGAAAAAAAAAGATAAAACTAAAAAACATTGTTAGCCAGGTGCTGTGGTGCACACCTCTATGGATAGTCTCCTTGGGAGACCAAGGCAGGAGAATTGCAAGCTCAAAGTAAGCCTCAATACATTAGTAAGACCCTGTCTCAAAATAAAAAGAGCTAGGGATGTAACTCAGGGGTAGAGTACTTATTGAGCACATGCAAGGACTTGGGTTCAATCCCCAGTACCATCCAAAACAACAACAAAATAAGACTGCATACTCATATATAAAAGGAAGCAAGGTAAATACTAGTTAAATATGAGAAATAATAGGTTACTTTAGGAGGACAAGAATGCAATAGAACCAGGGAGGGGGCTCAGAGTGGGATGTCTGTGGTCTTGATAATGATTTCTTTCTAAGTGAAATGATTCAAGAATACTTATTATTTTCCCATTTACTATGCTTATATATGCTCTTTTATGTGTGTATTTTACATGCAGTAAATTCTAAAGTCATTCTGGAGATTTTCTATCAGTCTCTGACCTTCTGTAGTCCCATCCAACTACAGTTTGGGAGCAGTCAATGTACAGCCCATCTGCCCCCTTCTGGCTTTCTAAATCAGCTGACTCTGAGATGATATAAAGTTTACTGCAGATATACACAATCCCTCCCCAGAATTTCACCTAATTACCTCTCACTTGCCAGTTCCACAATGTGGAATAATAAATCAGAGTAGTTAAGCATGAATTTTGGAAACTGGGTTTGAATCCCAGCCCTACCGCTCACAAGCTGCATGATATTGGAAACATTAGATAACCTCTATGTTTCCCAGACAGTAAAATAGAACTTATGGCATTTTTTTTTATAAAAATGCAGTAAGCTGGTGCATGTAAAACACTTAGAGGAGTGACTGGCATGTGGTTACCATCACTTGATGTCAAATTTCACTACTACATCTTACTTTTCCTCTTGCCAAACTTATCAATCACTCCATCCTTCTTATTTGATCCCACATTTCAGTAATAACTGGGCCCATGATTTGTTGAACTATGGTCTGGAAGCCAAAACTACTGCCTGTTTCTGAAATAAAATTATACTGGAACACAGTCATGTCCATTCACATCTATATTGTCACTGCTTTCATGACATAACAACAGAGTTGAGTGGTTGCAACAGAGACCATATAACCAGCAAATCTTACCTGGTCCTTTACAGAAAATGCTACTAACTCCTTCTTAAGATTATGATGGAACTCTGCTCTTCCAGCTTTGATCTTGCTCCCCTCCCATGATCTTCCTACTACAAGCCCAATTCCCATCCATACCTACATCCCATCCTCAGGAACAGCGACTAATGAAGCCAATACAATCTTTTGTCCTTGTGGTAGAGAGACCATGAAATCAATTCCACTCTCTTGGCCATCTCCCACCATGGGTAGAAGAAAGGACATATTGAGTGACAAAGCCATTACTGACCAAAGCAACGAATGTGATCGCCAACTATGACCACTCAGGCCTTGTTGCTTTCTACCGGAAATTCCCAGTAGGAGATCATGTGATTACTTCACTTTGAAATAGAACACTGAAACACATAATAAACATGCCAACTGTATCTATTTGTGTGTATCTGCAAATACATGCAAAGATAAGTATCACTGTCAGCATACCTTACTCATTAAAAATGTTTTAAATATTGACTACTACCTGCTTTATCCCCAAAGTAAGACAAAACCATTAAAGCAAACATTAGAAAATATATTATTCTTGCATTGAGTCTTAGGATGAAACAAGTCAATGTGACCATTGCTTAACGTAATCCCAGTTCTGCTGACTTCATTCACATGACCTCACCTACCCACGACCCCACACCTAATTCTCAGTTCTAAATAAGAAGTCTTCTAATAAGGGTTAAGAGTGACACAAAGAGAAAAACTGAAGAATAAAATGAGGAATGATGCAAAGAGGGGAGTTTCACCAAATCACCCATGCCCATCCAGGGAAGGAGAAAAATAAGAGTGCCTTCCTCTTTATGTGCTATTTTGATCACATGTGATTAATAGCCTGTCATACTGTCAGGAGATCCCCAGCTCCATCAAATCAGTATATGGCTGCTCTGTGCATTAAGGCAGGGCACATCTTTGTGCAAAACGTGTCAGGAGGATGCACTCTGTATGTCTGCATATATATAGAACACATACCTGCCACTTACATCCCTGGATCCAGAAATGCTGCTGAAATTCCTCTCCTTGCACATTGCATATTCTCCCGAAGTGTGTGTGTGTGTGTGTGTGTGTGTGTGTGTGTGTGTGTGTTTCTCATTTCATTCAGCAAGCAGCTGTGAAAGCTGTTATACTGCCTACATAGCCACAGAAAAGGATCCGGTAAGTGTTTAATGAGGGGGAGGTGTGATGAAAGAGATAGGGCAGTTAAATTGGGTAACTTAGAAAAGAATGAGATAAGATAATGAATGTGTTTCCATGGAAACCAGGTCACAGTCTATAATCTAATATGGCTCTATCTCTAACTTTCTATATTCTGAGAAATGGGCAAATCCTTTTGTTTTTTTTTTCTTCATGAATATTATCTTTATAGAGATATTAACAGTCTGGTCAGAGTACTTCATTTCTCCACCCATTAGTGAAGCAATACATAAGTGAGATATAAAACATGCCCTCTGGAATAGAAAGATGTAAAAACTCTTTGTGAATGCTAAAAGGACTCCATGATTTACTTTTATTCCTTATTAAATTGACTGTCACATTTTGCTTTGCTGCCCATAAACATCTTATCTTCCAAGCCTGCTCTTTAGTAAAACACGCTCACTAGAATATCCAAGAAATAGATGCATATATGTAATGTTGGCTTCAAACCAAATGGACTCCAACTGTCTGTTTCAAAAGAGCCCTTCAAGTAATCATCCCTGAAAGTTTCTCAACTAGCTGATTCACTGGGGTAAGCTTATTTGTTACTCTTCCTTTGGCATCCAGGACATGAGGTGACTTTAAATGTATATTAAGATACTGAAATATAACTAAAAAGAAAAGGTCAGGCTCTGAAAACTACAAATCTCAATGAAATATTGGCATGAGAACAAGGGTGGTGCAATACACATCTGTAGCTCTTAATTGTTAAAGCTGTGCTCATTGAACCAACCTTTTGACTGTGCTTCCTGGCAGTCAAAGCAAAAGAAAAGTATGAAGAAAAGTAAATAAATAAATGAATAAAGTATAGTCCCCTTCAAAGAAGAAAAACTCATCCTAGGACATAATATTGCAAAAAGCTTCTCCCTTGGAGATTCATAAATGGACTATTCAGAGATAAGGTGCATAACAACTCCATTGCAGGTGTTCCCTTAACACCTCCCGATGAAACCAAGGTAAAACCAAGGTGAAACCAAAACATGCACCTACAAAAACAGTCCTGAGTACACATGTATGAAGACACAACTGGTGTGACTCTACTTTGTGTAAAAGCAGAGAAATGAAAAATTGTGCTCTCTATATGTACTATGAATTGAAATGCATTCTGCTGTCATGTATAACAAATGAGAATAAATACATAATTAAAAAAAAAACAGCCCTGAGGGTAAGGAGAGGGAGATGATGGAGAGGAGACGAAGGAAATAATACAGAGGATCTACAGAGCATTTCAATTTGTCCTGCTTGATCCAAGGATTATTAACATTGGCATGGAGAACTCCCACAGACTTCCAAATGTCACTGATTTCAACTAACCACAGTTGGTGTAGATGGTTTTCTCATTCTTTGATCTACTCTGGATATGATGACGATAGTGGCACATGGACTAACAGGCTTTTATGAAAATAGAGGGCAAGTCTAAGACTCTCCATCAAGGTCCCAGGTGATGGTGTTACGGCCAAGGCAATGGGGCAAACAACTGAGATGGTCCTGAGGAGTTCACAGTGCAATTCCTTCACTGTGGAGAACTTGGTCCCACTTAAGTTCTGGCAAAGGCAGAGAATGTTACTGCAAACCAAACTTTCGTGACCTTGCTACATCTCTCAACTTGCTTTGCAGTTAGGTTTGGACCAAATGACTACATTCTAACCGAAGGAATGTGGGCAAAAATGATGTAATCTCTTAAAAAATCCAAAGTGACCCTCCAGTTTGCTTTCCTCCTTTGATAAGGCAACTGTAGAGGCCATATGTTCCATGTGGGGTGGCTACATCCAGCTGTGATATGAGCAAGAAATAAATTTTAATTATGCTAAACCACTGAGACTTCAGGGTTCACCTAGTGTGAGAATGAGCATTACCCAGATGACTGATAATACCCTGGCCAACAATCGGCCCTTACCACACTATTTGCCATTTTTTAAATCATGTTTTATTAATTTTATTAAGGACATTATATAATTTTGGTTTAAAAACTTTTGTAAAAGTAAAAACAAAAATTCCTAAGGTGAACTCCTTAAATGTGTACTTCTGTAAATGCAGTACATTTTTTTCTCTCTCTCTCTTGCTCTCTCTGCACTCTGTTTTCACTCCCTTTCTCCTTATTAGAGAAGTATAAATACAATTAGAAAGAAAGATAAGTGATGGATGCCAGATATAATAAATAGATATTAGAGAAGCAGACAGACACACTGCTTCTGAAAACTTCATGGGGGGGGCATGGTTTTCACCTTTAACAGTTGACATAAAGGTCACTCCTATTAATTTACAAATGTTGATAATGAGTACTGAGGAGCAAATTAATATTAGCAGCTGAAGAACAATAGGAGAGTGTTTTAACTCCTGCTTCTGCCCAAAGCCTCATGTGAATCAGCCCTCTCTACTGCCTCAAGTTCATTGATCATCTCACTCACTCAGCCAAATTTACCAAAAGCAATTGTTGATTAACTCGAACAATAAGTGATAGATCACTGCTGTTTCTTAACTATTTCCTGATAACTTGCACTACCTTTGGCATTGCACTGCCAATTTTCTTTAATAACATCTATTTATTGATTTGTAAAAGATCTTTTGAAATTTATGACATTGACCTTTAATCCCCACATTTGTTCAAAAGCATTTTTCTTGGTTTTCTTTTCATTTAATTTATGGTGATTTTCCTTTATTTTATTTCCTTCAACTTTTTCTTTATGATATTCAACATGGTGGTAAAGCACTTGTTAACCAAACTTACATGTTCTATACATGCTAATAGTTTAAATTTTACCTTTACATCCTTTATCTACTGTAGAGTCATGTTTACATAAAGGCTTTAGGTCATTCTTAACTTTGTTTCCTGTGGTGTTTATTTCTCATAAGTAGTTTTCCAACAGATATTAGTGAATATCTGTACTTTATCCTATTAATTTGAAATGCTATCTTTATTATACACTGGATCAATCATGGTATGGCAGGGAGAGCAGACAATCTAGACTTGTAATGAAAGTGACTCTAGTATTTGCATTTAAACTATGATATCAAGTGATCTGATTTGTTTTCATTACATGCAGAAACTATTCTAGCCCTATTTTTCTTATAATTTACTTAATTCAGGAATAGGCAGACATTTTTCCCTTACCAAAATAATGGATAATCATAATATATGCTTTTATTAATAAGCCATCATTAAATTCCTGGAATAAAACCTACTTAGTCATAGCACATAATTTCTTTAATATATTAGATTTCATTCAGTCCTCAGTTGTGCAGAATTTTGCATTTCCACTTCTAAGAAAGATTGTTCTACAGTTCTCTATCATTATCTCAATTATAAGACAAAAAAAAGTGGTAAAGCTTGTCTTTCTATGATCAAATATTTCAAGTGGCACAAGAATTTTGTGTTACATAATGGTCTGAAAGAACTCATCCTCAAAGGCTGATGGGGCTGACATCTTTCTAGGGATTATTTTTAGGTATTTTTCACAATTTTCTTCAAGTTCTATTCCATATATTTTCCAATTTCTTCTCTATTCAGTTATTTTTATATTTTCCCACAGAATTTTTTATTCCTTGTAGGCTTTATTTACATATTTCAGCAGAACATACTACCTTTTCTGATCTGTTTATATATATGCAAATGACTACTTGGTTACATCTCCTTAGTCAGTCCTTGTAAGGTGTTTTTGTTTTTTTCCCTAATCACTTTGAAAAGCTTCTTATTTATTTCTTTAGAAAATAAAAAAGAGAAGAATAGAAATTATAGTATTTATCATTTTTATGATAAATTAAACATGAATTACTGTGTATATTTTTAATCACTGCTTCTTTGGATAGACACAATTCTAATACAGTATGATCTATCAATCCAATTACTAATTTCTTTTTATTCTGCTATCTACTTAATATTTAAAGATATTTATTTCATACTATTACTCTTAGTTTTTAAGTTCTTCATTTTGTACGTTCCTGTCTTCCTCATTAGCTAAGATTTATAGCTATTACATTTATATTTGGATTTTGCCATTTGCATTTTAGACTGTATTTCTTTTTAAAAGGTTCTTTTTAGTTATACATGACAATAGAATTCTTTTTGCACATTTAATTTTTCATTAAATTTTACTTTTGCTAATATTAACCCTCCTTCTTTTTGTTTAAGTTTGCATGGAAATACAAGCCCATATATTTGGATTTCATATTATAATAGGATTTTTCACATTTACATTTGACAGGTAGGTTTCATGTTCTTATTTTCATAGTATTCTCTAAGACCATTTAAGATGTGGGGGATGTCAATTAAAATCAGAATGGATGTGCACATATATATGCACAAGTACACACGTTTGTATGCAATTACTTATTGTGTACACACAATGCATGTCAATGTGATGTGGGTATAGTCTTCAGGCTAAAATGGCCAAAAAAACTGAAAGAAGACCAAACCAATGAGGACAGGGGGGAAAAATACTATCTCCTAGGGAATCTTCATTAGCTTCTTGATTCTTTAAAAAGTTGAAGCCCAGCATAAGAACCTTAACCAGATCCTGGAAAACAAAGAGCTATATTTCCTATGAAGGCAGAGGCATATGGGCTACATGGGAAAACCAGTTCAGAAGGACAGGTGAAATTTCATTCAAACAAAAAATTGAAATCAAGATCTAATGACAGAGCAACAACTGAGATGCTACAAAATTTTGCTCTGTATCCTTGTGCATATGGATCTCTACTGGTAGTATCTGAATGAACAATCATAGCTTGCCTGAGTCTTGGAATAATCAAATCTGTAACAGTCTTGTGATATTTCTATCAACTTCATTCAAGATCTCAGAATACTTTCTTCACATGCAGAGTCTCCGGCTGGCTACCACTCTGGACTGCCCAAACCCCACACAGTGCTGCACTCCAAGTACTGCACTTAGCTGGTCCAATTGAGCTACCTAATCCATTGGAGGTGAGACCTAAAAGGACCCTCTCCAACACATGGCCCTGGCCATCTGCTTGGTCCTGGTGACTGGGCTGAATCAATCTGTTTTTAGAAAGAATAGCCAAGATCCTGCCCTGCCAAAACAAGAGGTGAAATGTGGGCTTCCTGAAATGTGTTACTGAAACATGCTATTTGGGAATTCACTATTCCACTGACAAATTCTCCTTTCTGCACAGAAATACTCATCAGAGTGAAGAGACTAGAAGCCAGAACCTACCTGCTTCCCACTCACTTGTTCGAATTTAAAACAGATCCAAAAGAACCATATAATCTTTTCCCCAGAAATGTGTAAAAATATGTCTCTTCTAAAGGAAGAAACATTTTAATACACACCTGGGTTGTTCTGACAGGTTTTTGAAAGTGAGTTCGATTTGCTGACTTCATAAAGAAGTATTTATCTTTCTCAGGCATCTTTTCTTCCATTTTTTATGGTCTGCAAGTGCAGTTCACCTGCTCCATCAGCCTCCAGTCAAAGGTATCAGGGGGAAAATAATGCCTAAATACACGGCAGTCCTCAATGGTCACTGCAGAAGGGGAACATGATAAGGAAAGAGCCATCCTCACACGCATATCTTGCACCCTGAAGACAATTGCTCCCATAGAGTCCACTGTGACTTTGGTGACTGGTGTCCTGGTGGCCTAGGAGAGGGCTCACATTGGTGCTGTTCCATCTCACCTGCATCTCTGCTATTGGGAGTCTGAGTCATTGGCATCCTGTCCTAGCCCTGTTCCAAGAGGCCCCTATTCTACCAAGAACCCCTGTATACACCAGTCTCCTTAATTGTTTTCAGGTATGAGGGTATAATCAACCTGAAAACCAATAAATATGACAGGCAAAGAATGAATGAGATTCAGGTGTTCCATGAATGGCTCACCAAAGCACAATAAAACCAACCCATGAAAGAGGTTTAAGTGCATTACTTTCTTCTTCAGCAGATTTTTATGTTCCCCTTATACTCACTTTCAGGAAACAGGAATAACTGGAAGTCAGATGTGTTCACTAATGCTACCTGGTTAGCATCCCCTGGCAGAAGGATGGTTGTGTTTTTCCAGGGATGGTGCCAAAGAGACTATGCTTGCTCCAGTGAGCTTGTTGGAAGTAAACCCACATGCCAAAAGAGCGGGTGCATGAGATCGCCAAGTGCATCACACAAAGCCTGATTTGCCACCTTATGTTTGTATTCTCATCCCTCTTCTAAAGTAAGGGCCAATTCAGAACTACACAATGCCCTCTCCAATTCCTTGAGCCTCAGCCCTGGACAATTCTGACACACAACTTTATCCCAGCTTTGAAATACAGGATCAGTTTCCAAGATCCTGGGGCAACATACACACATTGCATGATAAATCTTGACCTGGACACTAAATGCAGATGACAGTTTCTGCCACTCATTCTGCCAGGCACAGCTGGCAGAATAAGGCTAAGGCTTTCTACATTCCCACTTTCAAGGGGTTTCAAGAGAGAATGCTGGTTCAAGTCTCTGACACTTGTGAGAAATCCTCATGTGGGTGCTTAGCAGAAATGCAGTAGGAGAACGTTCTCGAGTTAGATGGAGGACCCCAAATATTTCAACCTCAATGTTCCCTCAACGGATGTGCTGTCAATCCACACATCTACATGTACTTAACATGCCAATCTTTCTATAGGGTTTATTTTTCTCTCTTGGTTAAGGGGCCAAGCGAGAACAAACATAGATAGATCAAGTAAAACTGAAATTAGCAATCAGGTAACTAGAATGATTTACCTCTTCTCTGGTCTCAAATGGTAAGATTTATTTTTTATTCAAAAAAACAAGATAATGAAGATTTCTGATCTATAATCTCCCCATCTTTAAAGCCCATGACTCAGAATTATCAAAAGGAAATGTCCATTGATGAAGCCTGGTGTAACTACAGACACTAATATTCCTTGTTTCAGGCGTAGGTTTTGTTATGAAAAGCAGAGGGGAAGAGGGGAAAACAAAAACTTCTATTCTTTGTTGTTACTATGACCAGTAGCAGCACCAATAATGAGCAAGCCTGAAAGTATCAAACATGAATGCAGAAAAATATAAATCGCCAGAGCCATTTTCAGCCAAGGAATAATCCAGCAGCAATCTCTGGACATTGTGCAGCTCTAGGGCCCCAGGGTTGCCTCAGAGTGGATTGATTGCTTGCCTTCGGGGGGCATTCTTCCTGTTGGAGAAGGAAGCTGAAGGATAATCATCACTCAGGGCTCTGTGGCCTCCAATGAGGATGCTCTATAGCTTGTTTTGATTTCATAGTTCCTCAGCTAACAAGAAAATAAAAAATGATGCTGTGCTGAGCCCTATTACACCTCAGAATTTAGGAAATCAAAGTGCTGAATGCTATCAAAGGCATAGAAAGAAAATGAGAGGCATTTGCTACACTGTAGATACAAATCCCAATGCCAAGCTCTTACTAGCAATTTTTTCAGGTCAAATTTGAATCAAAGAATGTGGCTTACCTAAAAGTTTGTTTAACAACACTAGGTAATCAGTGTTTCTAGAATGATCAGACAAAGTGCCAACACTCTAAAGTGCTACTTACCACTCTGTCCCAGGTTGTCTCAAAGAAGAAGTCAGGAAGTCTAGCTTGAAGTTTCCTAGGAGGGGAACACATTGTGATAGTCAATAGCAAATATATGTAATATAATAAAACATATAATATGGCTGTATATATTACATATGTGTGTTAATATATATAAGCAAATATATATATATATTTGCTATTAAATATATATAATTTATATATATGAAATAAAAATGAAATGTGTGTACACATATATAGGGTGCTCAAATATATATAAATATATGTAAATATGCATGCCTAAACTTTATAGAAAAATATTTATATAAGATATTAAATATTTATGTATATATATGTTTATATATTTGAGTGCCCTATAAAAGTATAGGTATAATGAAAAGAGATAATAAGCAGCTTAGGAACTTTTTGCTACTATTTCAACTTTCAGGATAGTATATCGTAATTTAGAGATGAAAGGACTAAGACCCAGAAAATAGTGGTGTTTTACTGAAAGATATTAGAAATAAAGTCCTTTCCCACAAAGTGGGAATAAGTAAGTAAGTAAATAAATAAATAAATAAATAATGTTTATTTAGAAATCATCCACGAGGCCTCAGGGTAAGGAGAAACTAGTACTTTTTTATTTGTTTGTGTTTGCTTTTTTATGCCAGGGAATGAACCCAGGGGCACAGGACCATGGAGATATAATCCCAATCCTCTTTATTTTGAGACAGGGTCTCAAAATTGACTTCCTTAACAGGACCCCTAAAACTCAAGAAATAGAACCAAGGATTAATAGGTGGAATAAAGTGAAGTTTAAAAGCTCTTGCAGAGCAAAGGAAACAACTAAAAGCATGAAGAAAGAATCTACAGGATGGGAGAAAATCTTTCCAGCTACTCTTCTGACATGGGATTAATATCCAGAATATATAAGGAACTCAAGAAACTTAACACCAAAAAAACCAAATAACTCAATCAATAAATGAGCAAAAAACTAAATTGGTATTTCTCAAAAGAAGAAATACAAATGGCCAATAAATAAATGAAAAATTTGTTTAACATCTCTAGTCATCAGGAAAATGTGGGCTGGGGTTGTGGCAGTGTGGCAGAGTATTTGCTTTGTACATGTGAGACACTGGGGTCAATCTTCAGCACCACATAAAAATAATCAAACAACATAAAGATATCGTGTCTATCTATAACATATATATATATATATGTATATATACACACACACACACACATACACACACGTATATACATATACATATTTAATCGGGAAAATACAAATCAAAACTACATTGAGACTTCATTTCACTCCACTTAGAATTGCAATCATCAAGAATAATGATAATAAATATTAGCGAGGATGTGGAGGGAAAGGTACACTCATACATTGTTTGTCGGACTGCAGATGAACACAACCACTTTAGAAAGCAATATGGAGATTCCTCAAAGACTAGGAACAGAACCACCATATGATCCAGCTATTACGCCCCCCTCCCCGTATTTATCCAAAAGAGCTGAAATCAGTATACTATAGAGATACAGACACAGCAATGTTTATAGCAGTACAATTCACAATAGCTAAGTTGTGGAACCAGCTCAGGTGCCTGTCAGCAAACAAATGGCTAAGTAATTACACACACACACACACACACACACACACACACGCACAATGGAGTTTTACTCAGCCATAAATAAGAATGAAATGATGGCGTTTGCTGGTAAATGGATGGAACTGGAGAACATCATGCTGAGTGAAATCAGACTCAGAAAGTCAAAGGTTGAATATTTTATATGCAGAAGCTTGAGAAAAATGAGGAAATATAAAAGGGGGATCCCATGAAAATAGAAATGAAATCAGTGCAGTAGAAGAGGAGAAGTGAGGAGAGATGGGAAAAGGTAGGATCTGTGAATGAAATTGACCAAATTTTATATATATAAATATATATGAATAGGCCACAGTGAATTCCATGTTTACTCATATCTATTAGACATCAGTTAAAAACCAAATTAATAGAAGGAAGTCAAGTAGAGGAAGGGAAGCAGGGGAAAAAGGAGGGGAGGGGAAATGGAAGTACTAAAGATTGTAATTGAGCAATTATATGCCATACATAAATGAATATGTCAAAGTGGACCCCACTATAGAGTATAACTATGATACACTAATAGAAAAAAATGATACACTAATAGAAAAAAAGCCATCCTCCAAAATGGCTAAAATGAAAAAGAACCAATACCAACTGAGGGCAGCAATGTGGACAAACTACAGCTGCCACCATACTTGTTGCTCGTGGGAGCATAAATTAGTACAAGCACTTCACAAAATTGTTAAAAGATATCTGCTAATGTTGAGCCAGAGCTCACTGGATGACTCAGCAATTCCACTTTTAGGAAAGTATACAAGAGAGTGTTTACATGATCACTGAAAGAAGTGCACTAGAGTACTCGGAACATTCATCACTATTAAAAACTAGAAACACCCCAAAGTCTACAAACAGAGGTTAATAAATTATAATATAATCATATAACAGAAGACCGTGTGTAATAATAATAAATAAACAACTGAACATAACAACATGGACAAAACTTATTTGTATATTGTTAAGTAAAGGATGTTTGAAAGAAAAAATTACACACTGTATAATTTAACTTGTATAAATTTCAAAATGAAGCATAACTGCTCCATGGTATCATAAAGTAAAATGTTGGAAATTTTTGGACAGAGTCACCAGAGAAATTTTTGGTGATCTGATAAGGTTGGTTTCCTTAAACTTTTTTATTACTATGGCCAAAATACCTGACAAGAAAAACTTAGACAAGGAAAAGTTTATTTGGGGCTCACAGTTTCAAGAGTCTCAGTCCATAGGTGACTGACTATTATTGCTCTGGACCCAAGGTGAGATAGATAGCACATCATGCTGGAAGGGCCCTACAGAGGAAAGCTGCTCAGCCCATGGCAGGTCAGCAAAAAGTGACCCAGGGTAAGGGAAGGGGCCACAAGGAAGATATACCTTTACAGAGCACACCCCCAGTGACCCACCTCCTCTAGCCACACCCTACCTGCCTAGAGTTACCTTCCAGTCAGTCCAATCAAAGTTGGATGTACTGATGAGGTTATAGCTCACACAGTTCAATCACTGTTCCTCTGAGGATTCCTGCATTAATGGGAGATGTCAGGCAACACTTCATATTCTAAACTGTAACACTGAGTACTGCTTACATGGATGTGTTCAGTTGGTGAAGATCTAAACTACACCCTCAAAATCTGAAAATTTTTATATGCATTTCACCCTTCAATAAGACCTCTTTTAAAAATTGGTTATAAAGCTGGTGATAGATACAAAAGATAAAGAAAATTCATTCTACACAAAATTGTTCTTGAAGAACTAACAAACAATAACAAGAATTCAATTATTGAACTGAAGAAAGTTTTCCAGGCAAAAACAGAGAGAGAGAGAGAGAGAGAGAGAGAGAGAGAGAGAGAGAGAGAGAGAGAATATGTGTGTGTGTGTGTGTGTTAGTTCTCCTCCACTCAGAAAATAATAAAATAAATAAATAATAAATACCACAATCATATTCTACCCAAAGTCATTGAAATTCAAGGTTAAAAGAATCCCTTTGGAAATCTCAGCTTTTAGTAATGGTGGACTGCCGCAGTCTCTGGCTGGGCACAAATCACGAGTCTCCACACAGCTTGTAGATTCAAACAGCAATTCTTTATTCCCGAACTCACACCGGCCGTCTACAAACACGCTCTGGGGGAATCCACGTTCTCTGCCCAAATCCACTCTCTCCCAAATCCACTACTCTGCCCAAATCCACTCCGCATGGGCTTCTGTCTCCCAAAATATACTGTCTGACCCTAAGCATTCAAGAGGAACTCAGCAGCAGGATACGCCCTATTCTAAAGGGGGAACACCCTAATCTCCTATTATGCTAAACTGCCCTATTCTAAAGGGGGAACACCCTAAACACTGATCCTGCCCTGGTCCTTGAGCAAGGTCACCTTTCAGAAGTCCTTCCACTAGACAGCATGGGAGTAAGCTGGCAAGGAATTTGTCATACCTACTTGGCTGATGGCTCCCAGCATCTCCCCCCTTCTGATTAATTAAACAACAAGTAATGTGGCTTAAGGACCGCGCCTGGTAGGTTGTCCAGTTCAACATATGGCTCTTACCCGTCATCGGAAAACTGACCTTTAGGCGTCAGCCTCCTGTCTTAGGTTGATACCACTGCAATTGGATCATACCCGTCACTGACTGCCGGTCCAGCATATAGCCATTGGCCTCCAAATTTAGACCATCACTAGCAGAAGGGAGGAGGATACAGAAATGCCACGACACCAAGCCAATTGACAGTTCCTTTGGAAAAATTGCATCATTGGTGACACCATCAGCAAAGATCACTGGTGACACCATCAGCAAAGATATGCCAGCATTACCACAATTTGCTGCACTAAACGTAGTTACATAGTCCAGGCAAGTTCTGTAAGCAGTTCAAAGGGGAGGAATCTATCAATCTGTCCATCTCTTCCCAAAGTCCGTTTCCTCCCAAAGTAAGTTGACTCCTTGATTGAGCATACTTGTTGAGTTATATTCATTGGGATGAAGATAGGAATTCTGGCAATGATGCTAAAAAGACATTATCCTGAAAAGAATTATTAAATATAATGAAAAGGAAAGGTGAAAGTAAACAAACAGATCTGTTAACCTACTTAAAAAACAATCCTTAACAGCTGTTTACCTGATTTAAATTAGTAAACAAGCAGATCTGTTAACCACCTTTAAAAACAATCCTTAACAGCTGTTTACCTAATTTAAATTAAGCCATTTAAATCACGTGAATAAAAAAAAAATTGGATCCATTTTCTCATGAGCGCTCCTCATATATGAAATACGCACACACAGACATACAACAAAAAACACAAATGTGCAAACAAACGTACAACACATAAGATAATAATAAAGGCCTTGTAGCTTTACCTAGGTGAAATCTCCATTGCAATGTTTAAAAACTCTATAGTCAAAAAATAAAACTGATCAGAAAAACATTAACCTAGGTTTGTATGAGCTCAAAAAATAAAAATAGAACCTTATGATGTGGAAAATGCAATAATAAAATAGATATTGAAAAAAGCATCCTGGTTAATCACAGTCGCAGATGTAAGAATGGCCAAGCTGGAGTTCTGGATATCAGCTGTTATGGATTTGAGTCAAATCATCTTCTTTTCGATCTGTAGAAATCGTTTTGGTTAGTCTTTCTGGAATCCAAATCGGCTGCTGTTCTCCCTGTGGAAACACGCAAACAGAGCCCCGACTCCAGACAATCACTGGGTCTGGACCTTTCCATTGTCCTGTTAGAATATCTTTCCAAAGAACTTTAGGCTTATGCACATTTTTTGGATACATATGCCTTTCCGCAGCACTGAGTCCTGATGAATCCAAATTTTAAAAGTTTAGAGTAAAAAGCGTTATTTTAAGTTTATCTTTGAGGGATATATACCCCTTTCCAATTCCCTCTTTTTGCTTTAATAAGTACGTTTTAATAGTTTGATGAGCTCTTTCAACTATGCCTTGTCCCTGTGGATTGTATGGAATTCCTGTTATATGAGTAATACCAAATGATGAGCAAAATTGTTTAAAAGAGGTAGAGGTATAGCCAGGACCGTTATCAGTTTTTAACTGTTTAGGAACGTCCACAGTGGCAAAATTTTGTAAGCAATGAGCTATAACATCTTTAGTTTTTTCTCCAGCATGAAGGGAGCCCATCAAAAATCCGGAAGAAGTATCAATTGTAACATGTAAATATTTTAATTTTCCAAATTCTGGCAAGTGTGTGACGTCCATCTGCCAAATATGGTTAGGTATCAGTCCTCTAGGATTGACTCCAAGATTAACTTGTGGTAAAAAGGTCACACAATTTTGACATTGTTTTATTATATGTCTGGCTTGTTCCTTAGTTATTTTAAAACGCTTTTGTAAAGTATTAGCATTAACATGGAATTTTTTATGAAAATTCGTAGCTTCTTCTAGTGTAGAGAAAATATGTATGTCATGTGTAGTTTTATCTGCTAAATCATTGCCCAAACTAAGGGCTCCAGGCAATCCTGTATGTGCTCTAATATGTCCTATAAAGAATGGATCTTTTCTGTCCCAGATTAGACTTTGTATAGTGGAAAACAAAGAGAAAACAGTAGAAGAAGGGGAAATCCTACCAGCATCTTCAAGAGATACTATAGCATTAACTACATACTGACTATCAGAAAATAAATTAAATACAGAATCTTTAAACATTAAAAAGGCTTGTAATACTGCATTAAGCTCTACCTTTTGAGCTGATTGTTTGGGTACTAAAAATGTAAAAGTTTGATCAGGGGTAACTACTGCTGCTGTACCATTATTTGACCCATCAGTGAATATATTTGGAGCATTCATGATAGGGGTTTTTCTTGTCATTTTTGGAAAAACTACAGGATGCTTAGACCAAAAAGACAATAAAGGATTAGATGGTAAGTGATTATCAAATGAAACATTAGATTTACACATGATTATTGCCCAAGTATTTAACTCATTAGCTAACTCATCAATTTGATCCATAGTGTATGGAGTAATAATTTTATTGGGAGAAATTCCAAACACTCCCTTCGCTGCTTTTATTCCTTTGAGTATTAATTGTCCTACAGCCTCAGGATACCTAGTAAGAATAGTGTTAGGAGAATAAGATAAATGTATCCACAATAATGGACCTTCTTGCCAAAATACTCCTGTAGGAATATTTTTTGTTGGTAGTACAATAAATAATAAAGGCAAACTTATATCAATTCTATCCAAATGTATATTTTCCATATATGTTTCAATAATTTTCAATGCCTTTCTTGCTTTAGGAGTTAATATTCGAGGTGAGTTTGGATCTGATGGACCTTTTAGAATATCAAATAAAGGTCCCAACTCTCCTGTTGGTATGCCTAGATAAGGCCTTATCCAATTTATGTCTCCCAATAACTTTTGAAAGTCGTTAAGTGACTTGAGTTGATCTACTCGTATTTGAATTTTTGGTGGACGGACCATGGTTGAGGAAAATAGAACTCCTAAATAATTAATTGGAAAATTTAATTGTACTTTATCTATTGCTATCTCTAGATTATAATTTTTTAATAAGTTTGTAAGTGTGGCATAACATTCCAGCAATATGTTTTTATCTTTATGTGCCAATAATACATCATCCATATAGTGAAATATTTGTAGTTCAGGATTTTGATTTCTAAGTGGCTGGATTGCTTTATTAACATATATTTGACACATAGTTGGACTGTTAGCCATCCCTTGAGGGAGTACTTTCCATTCATATCTCTGATCAGGACCTTCATGATTTAATGCAGGGATAGTAAATGCAAAACGTGGACTATCCTCGGGATGAATTGGAATTGAAAAAAAGCAATCTTTAATATCTATGGCTAAAACATGCCAGGTTTTTGGCAAAGCAGACAATTGAGGAATCCCTGATTGAGCAGGTCCCATAATAACCATTTCATTATTAATGGCTCTTAAATCTTGCAATAATCTCCATTTACCAGATTTCTTTTTAATGACAAAAATGGGAGTATTATGGGGAGATATGGAAGGTTGTATATGTCCTTCCGCTAATTGTTGTTTGACCAGATCATGGGCTACTTGTATCTTTTCTTTAGTCAGGGGCCACTGAGGAACCCACACTGGTCTTTCTGATTTCCAAGTAATTTTTATTGTCTCAGTGGCCCTTTCTGAAAATTCAACCCATGTCTGTCTGTTCCTTGATCTATTTGAATTGGTGCTGCTATACCTTGTCCTTGTTTTCCTAATCTTTTTTCTTTCCTAAAACCTTGTCTAGCCCTAGTAGTGGGCGCATTAGGATTGATGTTATTTGTTAACGTCAAACCTAATTGATCTAGGACATCTCGTCCCCATAAATTTATAGGAAGATGATCCAATACATATGGCTGTATAGTTCCCTCACAACCTTCAGGATCCTTCCAATCTAATACCATTGCACTTCTATGGGGATTAGTAGCCACTCCTAGGCCTCGAAGCGTTTGAGTGGCTTGTTGTAATGGCCAATGTTTTGGCCATTCCTTACTAGATATGATGCTAAGGTCTGCACCTGTGTCCAGTAGCCCGTTAAAGTCGTGTCCTTGAATATTTAGTTTTAACATTGGGCGAGAATCTAAATTTAAAGACAACATAGCCCAATCTACACCTGTGGAGCCTAATCCCCTGGAACCTCTTTTTACACTATGACTAGGAAATTTATTATGTAGGCTGGGTATTATTAACAACTGTGCTATTCTATCTCCAGGTGAAATTACTGATACACCTCTTGGAGAACTAGCTATAATTTTTATTTCACCTACATAATCGGGATCAATTACCCCAGGACTTATCATAAGTCCTTTTAATGTAGATGAACTACGTCCCAATAATAAGCCTACTGTCCCATGGGGAAGAGGTCCTTTTATTCCTGTGGGAATGATTTGAACTCCCATCTCTGGAGTTAGTACTGCTCTGGCAGAGGCGCAGATGTCCAACCCTGCACTCCCTCGGGTTTGTCTGATGAGGGATTTAATGGACAATGTGTCCTGGGCACTACTCTGATGGTGTTGCTGGGTTCCTCTACTGCCCCGTATATTTGTGGTTGTGGGCCCCGGAGCATTGGGCCCGGCTGTCCGTTTTTTGGCAATGGAGCCTGATGCCTTTCTCCACGATATCGTGGGTAAATACCTGGTCCTTGTCCGTTTTTTGATAAGGGAGTACCCTCTATGGTAGTTTGAGAACGGCATTCATTAGCCCAATGTCTCCCTCTACGGCATCGTGGGCAAATACCCGGTATTCTATTTCTTTGATACCTAGTTTTGTTAAATCCTCCTCCTATGGGGCAACTCCTTTTAAAATGTCCTGTTTGTTCACAATCATAGCATGTTTTTGGCCTGGCATCTAAAGCCTGTTGTACTGCAGCTGCCAAGACTTGCCCTTGTTCATTAATATCTCTACATAATTTAATATATGTGATTAAATCTTCATGTCTCCATGGTCTAATAACCTCTCTGCAGCAACGATTAGCTTGGTCATAAGCCAGTTGTTTTATTAATGGCATTGCTTGTTCCGTATCCCCAAAAATTTTGGCAGCCGTTTGAATTAGCCTATCTACAAAGTCAGCGTAAGGTTCATTAGCTCTCTGTATTACCTTAGATAGCTGACCTTGTAAATCTCCATGTCCTTGTAAAGTCTTCCATGCCCTAACTGCGTCTGCAGCAATTTGTGCATATATAGCAGGGTCATATTCAATTTGTTGCCGCTGACCCTCATAAGGTCCTTTCCCTAGTAACATTTCTAGATTTCTTTGAGGGTAACCGGCTGCTGCATTTCGCCTAGCTGTCTCTGCGCAAAATTCCTCATTGGCAACCTTCCATAACAAATATTGTCCTCCATTTAGCACAGATTTACACATGCTAGCCCAATCTGCTGGCGTCATGTCCAAGTTAGTAATGGACTCGACCATGCTTACCGTGAAGGGAGCTTGGGGACCATAGGTTGTTACAGCCTCTTTTAACTGCTTCACTGTTTTAAAATCTAAAGCATGGTGAATTCGCTGCCCTCCTACCTGTTCAAGTACAGGGCATGCTAATCTTTGAGGTCCTGTCTCAGGATTCCATTTATCAACTACGGGGTTTGAGGGCCACTCAGCTGTCTCTATCGGTGGGGCTGTTGGTTGAATTACACCCTCTTGTGATAAAACGGAGTTAGTAACAGCCTCCTGTTGTGGCCTTTTTCCTAACAACCCCTTTTCCTTTAAATTTTCTTCCTCTGTCTGACTAGCTCGAGAGACCTTCTCTTTTGCTTGATCTAAAATGTCTTTCTCCATGTTCTGAACCTCTAACAATTTACTTAACATCTTTTCAGTTTGTTTTAATCTACTATAAAGATAACACAACCCAATAAGATAACACAAAACAAAACTGAAATTGAATGAAGCAAAAATGGAATAAAAAATCGTTGTATCAATTTTCTCTTCCTCAGGGCCGACAAACTTCAAGCCTTTAGTCAACCATTTTTTCCAGTTTGCCTGAGAAATTTCTAGGGATAGGCAGCTTTAAAGAAAAACAAAATAAATCAAAAGAAGAACACATTGTTTTTTGAAATGGTCACCCATTCTCTCGCCTTCCCTCAGGGGCGAGCAATTTCACTTACCTTCTTTTCAGATGTTCCCCGTATGGACCGCCAAATGCCGCAGTCTCTGGCTGGGCACAAATCACGAGTCTCCACACAGCTTGTAGATTTGTAGATTCAAACAGCAATTCTTTATTCCCGAACTCACACCGGCCGTCTACAAACACGCTCTGGGGGAATCCACGTTCTCTGCCCAAATCCACTCTCTCCCAAATCCACTACTCTGCCCAAATCCACTCCGCATGGGCTTCTGTCTCCCAAAATATACTGTCTGACCCTAAGCACTCAAGAGGAACTCAGCAGCAGGATACGCCCTATTCTAAAGGGGGAACACCCTAATCTCCTATTATGCTAAACTTCCCTATTCTAAAGGGGGAACACCCTAAACACTGATCCTGCCCTGGTCCTTGAGCAAGGTCACCTTTCAGAAGTCCTTCCACTAGACAGCATGGGAGTAAGCTGGCAAGGAATTTGTCATACCTACTTGGCTGATGGCTCCCAGCAGTGGACTGTGTAACTCTGAACCACTCTCCTACGGCCCAAACTAGTGACAAAGCTGGATAAAATACTTCTTTAAATGTACTGGAAGACACTGGAAACCTAATAATAGTAATGAAAAGTCACTATTACAGATCTGGGAACACGTATTAACACAAGTGCTGAGTCCTCCATGAGAAGACGATTTCCACTTAGGGATTTTTCAAATCCAGAGAGGGCAGTGGAGAGTACAGGAAGAATTCCATTTCTTGACTTGGGTGAGGGATATGTAAGTGTATGTTTTGTGGTTTGTGGTTTTTCTCCATATGTGTCTTACACTATGCAATACCATGTTAAATATTCCACCAGTATTCAACTAGGGAAAAAAATAAGAGTTGATCTTAGATGTATCCAAAGCAATATTATCAAAGCCAGAAAGTGCTAAAAAAGTAGTTTCAAGTGTTCTGAGGAAAAATTACTCCGTAAGTTTTCCTTCAAGTACAAAATGTAAAAGCAACAATGAGACATTCTCCATTGTCAGTAACTTAGAAAAGCCAACACATGTGTGCCTTTCTTGCAAAACCCACTAAAGGAGGAAATTCTACTAGCAAAGGAATATATCAAATATAAACACTGGGAAAGAAGGAGCTTACAATAAGGGCTGTTAGTTAGCACTATATTCATTCAAATATAAAACTGTGTCTAAGCAACTACAAGACTATGTTCCTTTAACCTCACTGTAAATTTATTTCTGCTAATTAATGAAAGACTATATTTAATATTTTCAATATAAATAGCATTGGTTTATGATCCCATCTCTGTATTTTTCCCTCCCCCTTTTTCTATTAATAAAGAGATTTCAAAAATTATATTTACAAATATTAAAAGCAGTTGTTTTTAAGTAATGGAATTTTGGTAATTTTTCCTCCTTGCATGCCCCATTTCACTGCATTTTTATTTAAAAATTAACATATATGGTAATGAAAACAGTAGCAATTATTCTTTCCAAAATAAAAAATAAACTGGGAACAATATAAACCAAAATAACATCTAGATACAAAAGTCAGGTAAGAATGTACGTTTTCCTTAGCAACACTGAAGGAGATATTTAAACATAATCAGCATTCAATGAACACATAATTTAGCAATCAACAAAATAACTGACAGTCAGCTTGTAAATTATTCATATTTTAATTTTTCAACTGTTTACTCTTTTCAAATATTTATTTCTCCTTTCAAACAAACATATTCATTCAGGAGTCTAAAATTAAAAAGGAAGAAAATTTTGTATCAAACTGAGTTTAAATTACATATTCGAAGTTTAGGGTAAATAGAAGGAAGAAACATCCAATATTAGAAAATAGTCAAAGTTATCTTAAATGGTTACAATACTATATTGTTTCTTAAACTTAACTTCTTTAAAACCACTGTTTCTATCTTAAATATTACTGTTCTCCTTATATGTTCATCCCACACACATCCAATCTTTTGAATAAGGCCAAAAGCTTCTGTAGCTTTGATGTTCTCTTCTCCATTGCTCCTGACATCTGGGGCTGCTCTTATAACTCTACCTCTAAAAAATCAAAACAAATTCTTTAATCCACCCACTCCCATTACTTCCAAATCATGCTCTGATTATCTAGCACCCAGAAACTGAGTACCTGTCTAGTACTTCTACCTCCATTCCCATCATTTCATTCATTGCTTAGATCACTTAATGTGAGTTGAAACTAAGCTAGGACTAGACATACCACATGAATGAGTTACCCTCCATCAATCAGGTTAAAGTCTCACAAAGAGACAGGCAAGCAAGAGATGCCCAATATATAGCGAAACAGATGGAAGCAAGTGGCCCTAGGAGATGGGCATCATCCAGACTAGGAAAGTCAAGAAAGACTCCCCCAAGAGAGTGACAGGTGGAAGGAACCTGAAACAGAGAGCCAAGCAGAGAGAGTATGGAGTTTGGGAGAATTTCTAGTAGTTTTCTAGTAGTTCAGAAAGAGAAATGGAGAGCAGAAAGGAGGCTGTGTGGTTGTCCACTGGCAAGAGCAGAACAGATGCCATATTGAGGAGGCACCAACAGACTTCAAGTCTGACATGATTCAAATGGATCATCACTGTCAAGTAATTTTTTCCAAAAGTGTGACTGATTTTTTTTTTCATTCAGATGCTTAAGATTTGTCATCAGTTCTTGAATTAAGAACATTCAGGATAAATGATGATTGATGATTGTTTTTTTTTCATTTTGCATCAGACTGGTGGACACAGCTCCAAGGTGTACGCACATAATTCACAATGATAATGAGGAGGAAGTGGGGGAAGATGGTAAGGGAATGCAAATGGTTATTTTAGCTCCTCCATATGCCACAATGTTTAACTGAAAGTCCTGGTGTATGTACATATGTCCCTCTATGAATTTGGTTACAAAATTTACTCTGGTGAGAACAAACGGGCTCTAAAAATATAATCATACAACCCTAGCTTTTACTAAAGAAGAAAAGTATTATTTAATCAAAAGTAGTTATAAAAGTTTAGAACAGGGGCTGGGGTTGTGGCTCACTGATAGAGCATTTACCTAGCACGTGTGAGGCACTGGGTTTGATCCTCAGCACCACATAAAAATAAATAAATAAAAATAAAGGTATTGTGTCCATCTACAACTAAAAATGTGTGTGTGTGTGTGTGTGTGTGTGTGTGTGTGTGTATAAATAAAAAGTTTAGGACAGATCTTAGGTCTTTCAAGGGAGCACAGGCCTTCATCATTTCTAAATGAATTAGTGAAAGAAACTGAACAAGTAAAAACAACTGAAATTTAAACTTTTTGTGTGTGGTCAAAAGAATGTTTAGACAGTCCTGTAAGCTCACTGCAGTGAACTAAGCATTATATATAATCAAAAACGCCGATTTAACTGAGAAAATCTTGGAAGTTCCACAGTGCTTCAAGTCACTTTTTTTTTCCTTCAGTAATTGAAGAATCACATTGTGATTTTATTTCTTCTATCACCTCTGACAAAGACCTAAGCATTTCCACATGCTGTCTTTGCATATCTATGATGTGTCAGACATGGTAATTGATCCTGGAGAAACAGAAAAAGGCTCAAATACACCCCAACCCCCCAAGAGGATATAAATTATCACATTCTTGATTCATAGGAATCATAATAATCAAGTCACAGTTCACTGTTTGGTGCCCCTTTCATTCATGCATGTGCCATAGGTATAATGATGAATGACAGACAGCAGAGCCCCCTGAGGGAATCCGACGTGAACCATAACAGAAGACTAGAACTTTAATAAAGACATGTCCGAGGCATCCCTGGAGCTGAGCTAGTGCACCTTCAGTCTGTCTGTGGATATTGTGAAGCCATCCCCAGAAGATGAGATGGTACAGAACCTTGAAGGATGAATGAGCAAATGAGGGCAAGCAAGGTCAGGGGGCTTTGAAGGGAGACACTGTAGGCCTGTCTTAGAGTACCTGGGGAGAAGTGGGGTCCGACAGACAAGCAAGATCAAATGACAAGCCCAGAATATTTTAGGTTTTACCTCTATTGTTTTTCTTTTTTTTTACTACCTTTTGAGAACTTATTTATTTATTGAATTGTATTGTATTTATAATTTTCAAATAATAATATAATTTTCAAATAACTCTATACACTTAAGTAGAATGTGATGCTTTGATATTTGTGGTGTGTTGATATGTTGTGGAATGATCAAAGCAACCAGGCAAGTAAATATATTCACCAGCTCATGTTCTGATCTTTGTGGTGAGAACATTAAAAATCCATCCCTTTAATTATTTTGACTATAATTAATAACAATTAATTATAGTGTCTATGCTGTGTAACAGATCACAAGAATTCATTCCTTTGGTCTAGTTGAAATTCTGGATTCCCTGAACTGGCATCTCCCTTTTCTTCATCCACCTCTTACCATGGCCTCTGATAATGGTGCTTCTATTTTCAACTCCTGTGAATTCAACATTTTTGGATTCCAAATATAAATGAGATTGTGCAATATTTGTATTTTTGTTCCTGGCTTATTTCATTGAGCATAACATCCTCCAGGTTCATTCAGGCTGTCACAAATCAGAGAATTTCCTTCATTTTTTAAGACTAAATAGTAGGCCGTTGTGTATATCTCACTTCTTTGTAAAATCCACTTGTCCATCAACGGGCACCTCACTTATTAGGTATTTTGGCTATTGCAAATGATGACACAATATTAACATGGGAGAACAGCTATCTTTTTGACATATTCACTTCAATATTCAGTAGTAGAATTGCTCAATTATATGGTAGTTTCATTTTTTTAGTTTTTTGAGGAACCTCCACACTGGACTATAACGCTGTACTAATTTACACCACCACTAACAGTGTGCAAAGGCTCCCTTCTCTCTGCCTAGGTGCCAACATTTTTTATTTTCATTTTTTTATAATAACAATTCTAACAGGTATGATATCTCAATATAGATTTGATTTGCATTTCCCTCCTGGTTAGTGATGTTGAACATTTTCTCATACACTTATTAGTCATTACACATTTTTTCCCCCTTGTTTGGGAAGGATTGAACCCAGAATCTTTCTTACATGCAAGGTAAGTGCTCTACCACTGAGCTACATCCCCACACCACTCTGCATAATTTTTATAAAAAAAAGTCTACTGAATACTCAGGTCCTTTGTCCATTTTTTAATCATGTGATTCTTTGCTTATTATTGAGAAGTTTGTGTTCCTTATGTATTTTAGTTTGCCTCTTAAAAGTTTATGGTGGTAAGAGTGAGCTGTCAGCCCAGTAAGGGAAGGAACTGAAGGCAGAGAGAGTAGTTAGAGAGTGTCAAGATAAACCAGGTGAGAAATGGTGAGGTTCTGAACTCCTAAAGATAAATGCTTGAACCTAGCCTAATGCATTCCTATAAAGTGTTTGGCTCCATTTTCTCTCCATAGGGCTTGTTAATGTAAATAGCAAACTTCAGAAGTGATTAAAATCAGATAACCTGAACTCCTATTTTCAATTTCCTACCTTGTAGGTGAGATCTGTGCTCCAGCAGTGAGCCCTAGGGAGGCAGAGGAAGAAGGTTTTGCTGGTACCTATGGCTCTGGTAAACACAATAATGATTGCTAATCTGTATTAAGTCAATGGCCTTTAAAATCTGCTTAAAAAGCTGTGGATCTTTTCTCTTCAAAATTACATATACACGAATTTTAAGTATTCAAGGTGTGTCCAAGGGTGACTAAGCCTCAAGCTTCTATATTTAACTTGAAGATTTAGTGGACACTGTAAGGAATAACACTTTAAATAAATGCTAAAGGAAAGGTCTGCACATGATCATCTTGGAGTATGAATAAGTCAGTTGGGGATGAATGGATGAAAACAGAGGGTCTACTCTCCAAAACAAAAGCATCGAGTACACAGAACATTAATTTTCAAGGCAATGTCCATAAGGAACAGGTTCTTACCTTAAGAAACAATATCAGGGTGAATCAACTATGTTTACATGGTGGACATGAAAGAGAGGTTGCGTTTAGATATAAATTTTCCTACAATAACAAAAAAATACTTGGGGTTTAAAATAGGCATAGTTTATTATTATTTTCTATACAAGTCCAAGCTAGTAAGAAATATGCTTTTTAAATCCATCTGTGACGCAAGCTCCTATGTCCATGTTGCTATGCCATCCCTATGATGTTTCATCCACATAACTAAAAAAACAAAATAGCTCATCATTAGAACATAGTATGAATAGTAGGATGGAAAAAGGAAAATAGAGGTACTAAACCCCTCACTTCAAGGACATAGCTTATAAAGTACATGCATCTCTAATACTACATTGTTCATAATTTAATCACATGGGCAAATATAGTTGCAAGGGAAGTGGGGAATGTCCCTTATTCATAATTATAGAAAAGGAGAAGAAATGAAGATACACATTTATATTTTCTTTGGCTTGGCTTCCACATTTGGTGAGGAGGAAGTATTATTCAACTGCAAGATTGTGAGTAAACTAGTCCATTTTCCTTTACAATAACAAAAATCCTGAAACTGGGTACTTTATAATGGGAAAAAAAGTCTATTTATCTTACAGTTATGAAGACCAAAGTCCAAACAGCATAGCACCAATTTAGTGAAGCTTTCCTCTCCCACCCAAATGCATCACATCACAGCAGATGGCATCATGATGAGAAAAGCATACGCAGAAGAGATTATATGGCAAGACCAGAAGTCAGAGAGCAGGAAGGGCCCAGTCTTGGTCTTTCATTCCAACTCACTCACTGGGGATTCAACAAGAACTATCTTAATCCCTTACCAGGGAAGCACACTTGATAACCAAAAGGTTGCATACCACCTTCCAACACCACCATATTAAGGAAGAAGTTTCCAGCACATTAACCATTAGGGGACACAAATAATAATGATTAAAAAATAATTTTGCAGGTTTTGAAGACTTTCATCATCAAGATATGATAGAATGAGATATGAGATAGTGGCTTCATTTCCCATTTCTCCCAACACACATACACACACACACACACACACACACACACACATATTCATTTATATATATTTATATATTATATTTATATAATACTATATATACATATCTATTTATATATACATACATATATTCATTTATATTTTTTCATTCCAGACTAAATATATATATATATATATACTCTAGACTAAAAAAATCAGTAAGAAAATTTTGGAAATAAACTACATTGTAGAACAAATGGACCCAACAGACACATAACAGAATGGACTTAACAGAAATACACAGAACATTCTGTCCCACAACTGAAGAACACATGTTGTTCTCAAGTACACAAGGAACATTCTCCAGGATAAGTCATGCTAGTCCACAGAACAAGTTTTAACAAATTTAAGAAAATTGAAATCATATAAACCATCTTTTGGAAACACAATGGTATGAAGCAAGAAGTTCAGGACTTGGAGGGGTTTCAGAAAATGCACAAACACATGGAGATTAGTGAACATGTTCCTGAGCAACCAGTAGGTCAATGAAAAAAATTGAAAATGGAAATACAACATACTGAAACTTTCAGAATGAAACAAAAAATGACTCTAAGCGGGCAATTTATAGCAATAAATGCCTACATCAAAAAAGAGAACAAGGCCAGGCATGGTGGCACACACCTGAAATCCCAGTGACTCAGGAGGTTGAGATAGGAGGATCTCAAGTTCAAAGCCAGCCTCAGCAATTTAGTGAGGCCCTAAGCAACTCAGCAAGACCCTGTTTCTAAGTAAAATACAGAAGGGCTGGGGATGTGGCTTAGTGGTTGAATGCCCCTGGGTTCGATCCCTAGTACCAAAAAGACAGAGAGAGAGAGAAGGAAAGAAACAAAAACTTCAAATAAACGGCTTGGTGTAACATCTTAAAGAACAATAAAGAAAGTACAATCTAAGATCAAAGTCAGCAGAAGGAAGAAAATAATTATGACCAGGACAAATGTAAGTGAAATGGAGATTAGAAAAAAGAGAAAGATAAACAAAGAGTTGCTTTTAAAAAAAAATAGTTTATAAGCCTTTAGCTACACAATGGGGAAAAATACTTCAGTAAATAAAATCAGAAATGAAAGAGGAGACCTTACAACTGATACCACGTAAAGACAAAGAATTATAAGTACCACTACCAGGGATTATACACCAACAAACTAGAGAACCTGTAAGAAATGGATAATCTCCTAGAGTCATATACCCTACAAAGACAGAATTAGAAGAACTAAAAGATCTGAAGTCCTTTTAAATTTATTTTGAGACAGAGGCTCACTAAGTTGTTGAGGGTCTTGCTACATTATGCAGGCTGGGTTAAACCTTCAGTGCCACAAAAACAAAAATTAAAAAAAAAAGAATAGATGATCTGAACATACCAATAATGAGTGAAGACATCAAAGCAGAAGTGGTAAAAATCCCTCAAAATAAAGCCCACAACACAATGACTTCGCAACTGAATTCTACCAAATATTTTTTTTAAAAAAAATACCAGTCCTTCTCAAAGTCTTCAGAAAAATCGAAGAGCAAAAAAATATTTCCAAGGGCTAAGGGTATAACTCAGTGGGAGAACACTTGCCTCACATGCACAAGACCCTGGGATCAATCTCTAGCACCAGCAAAAAAAGAAAAAGAAAATATTTCCAAACTCATTATGCAAGCCCAGCATTACCCTAACAGTAAAACCAGACACAAACATTATAAGAAAATGAAAAACAAATGGTAAGCCAATATCCTTAATGAACACAGTTGAAAATATTCTCAATAAAACACTGCAAACCAAATTCAACAACAACATATTAAAAAACTAATTCACCATGATAAGTGGGATTTATCCCTGAAATGCAAAGATGGTTAAACATATGCAAATCTGTAAATGTGATACACTATATTAACAGAATGAAATTTTTAAAAAAATTAAACATGATCATCTCAATGAATGGAGAAAAAAGTTCAACATCACTTTTCAAAAAATGTCCTCAACAAATTAGATATAGAGGATGACAATGAAGCCTATATATGATAAGTCCATAGCTGTCACCATACTCAATAGTGAAAAGGTGAAGTTTTTTTTCCTCTAAAAGCAGAAATAAGACAAGGATGCTCACTCTGGTCACATCTATGCAGCATAGCACTGGAAGTCTTCATCACAGCAAATAGGCAAGAGAAATAACTAATGGGCATCCAAAGTGGAAAGAAAGAAGTTAAATTCTGCAAATGACGTGATCCTGTATATAAAAAACCCTAAACACTTCACAGGAAAACTATTCAAATTAATATCCAAAGTCAGTAAAGATGGGGAATATAATGTCAATCTACAAAAATCAGTGGCATTTCTATGCACTAGCAACAGAGTATCTGAAAATGAAATCAAGAATACATTCTCATTTATAATAGCTACAAAAAAAATAAACTGCTTATGAATACATTTAAATGAAATATCTGTACACTGGAAACCACAAAACTGTGATGGAAGAAAGTGAACACGACACAAATAAATGGAAAGATATTTCATGGTCATGGATTAGAAGACTTAATCTTGCTAAAATGTCCATACTATCCAAAGCAATCTACAGATTCAATCTCACAATAGAAACAACAACCCTAAAATTTGCAAGGCGCCACAAAAGACCTCAAATAGCTAAAGTAGTATTGAGGGGGGAAAAAAAAAGAACAAAGCCAGAGGCATCAAACTAATTTCAAAATCTACTACAGAATGTGATTAATCAAAACTTTATGGCACTTGAATAAAAATAGACACAAAGACCAAAGAAACAAAATACAGAGCCCAGAAATAAATTGACACATTATGGTCAGTTGGATTTCAATTCACAGTTGCAAAAAGGCCACCTCTTCAAAAAATGATGTGGAGAATGGAAATTCACACGCTGAATGAAATTAGACTCTGTCTTAAAGTGCATATGAAATTCAACTCATGATATTAAAAACTTAATGAAATAACTAGAACTGTAAAATTACTAGTAGAAAACACAGGGGGGGGGGAAAGCTCTAGGGATTGGTCTGAGCAAAGAATCCTTGGGTTTGACTTGAACAGCACAAAGAGACGAATGGGATAACATCAAACTAAAGGCTTCAGCATGGCAAAGGAAACAAGCAATAGAGTGAAGAGTCAACCTACAGGGTGGCAGGAAATATTTAAAAGGAGTTACTGTACAAAATATATGAGGAACTCAATTGTAAAGAAAAAAGAAAGAAGAGAGGGAAGGAAGGAAGGAAGGAAGGAAGGAAGGAAGGAAGGAAGGAAGGAAGGAAGGAAGGAAGGAAGGAATTAAAAATGGGCAAAGGACCCGAATTGGTATTTCTCAAAATAAATGCAAATGGTCATTAAGTATATGACAATGTCCTCAACTTCACTAGTCAGTGGAGAAATGAAAATCAAAACAGTAATGAGATATCCCTTCAAAATGTTAGAACAGCTATTATGAACAAGGTAAAAGATAACCAATATTGGTGAAGACATGGAGCAAAGAGAACTCTCGCTCAGTGGCACTGTGAATATAAATGACACAGCCATTATGGAAGTTGAACTAACGGAAATTCTCAAAAAAAATTAAAAATGGAACTATCATCTGATCCAGGAATTGCACTTGGGGTATATCCAAAGAATATAAAATCTGTATGTTGAAGAGATATGTTCATTCCCATGCTCATTGGGCATTATTCACAATAGCCAAGATAAGGCAACAACCTAAGTATTCATCAGTGGATAAATTTATAAAGAAGAGGTGGTCTATACACAAAATAATATACAATTTATTCTTATAAATAGAAGGAAATCCTATTATCTGTGACAAGAATGGATGAACCTGGAGGACATTATGCTAAAGTGAAACAAACTCAGTACAGAAAGGCAATGCCACATGATCTCACTTATATTAGGAATAGAAGAACAAACAGAAACAAAGAGAAAAGTGGTAGTAAGCAGAGGGATTGGCGAAGATTTGGAGCAAAGAACCCAAAATTTCAGTTTGGAGGAATAAGTTTAAGGAATCTATTGTATATCATGGTTACTACAGTTAATAACAACATAACCCACACTTGAAAATTTGTAAGAGAAAATATTATATCACTGCAAAATAATAAGCATAGGAAGATGGCGGCGAAGGGAGTGCATCATCCCCGTGTACCGCATCACTGAGCAGGAGATTGACGAGGTAGAATGGCTAAAAGCTAGCTTATTAGGAATTTCCAGCAAAATTGGGGTGCTCCGAAACCTAGAGGAAGGATTTCCATCGCATGAGGATCAGCTACTGGGGCTCAAACTCGAGAGATTTGTCCGCACGGAGGGTCACACTGCTTATTCAGCAAATCACCCCTTGGCTAGAGTCTGCGGCGCGCGCTGGGAAACAACGAGATCAAAGATACAGCACTGCTGATTCTGCGGGCTCCTGCCAGCTGTGCATTTACTGTACTCAGAGCTGAATTCTGGGTTTGAGACGGGGATAAGAAGTGGTCCCATTCGGTTCTCCACACCCGTCAGACCACAGAGGAAGCCAGCGGCCACCATCTTGGAGAGCTGACGTCACCATCCTTGATCGCAGCTCTTTCAGCTATAGAACAGGTAATTTCAGGCTGCCATTTGCCTGCGTCTCGCAGACAAATTCCTCAGGCTCAGTGATAAAGAACCCGCGGAAACTGCTTCTTGGAGCCTGCTCCTATCAGATCATATACCAATCCCGGAGCGGCCGAATTCCGGCTCCCGGAACTGCTCTGGTCCAGGGTTAAAGAACCCGCGGAAACTGCCATTTACCTGCGTCTCACAGACAAATTACTCAGACTTAGTGCTAAAGAACCCGCAGAAACTGCTTCTTGGAGCCTGCTCCTAGCAGAACACACACCGAGCCCGGATCGGCTGCATTCAAGCTCAGGTTCGCCTGCTTTTCGTGACTCAGCACTAATGATCCTGCTGAAATAAATGGTCGGCCCTTCTAACTTACAGAGGTAAAAGCCAACTGAGCCTTCATAGGCAGTGGCCACAGGATTGAAACGGGGCTTGGGAGAGAGACACTCAGGACCCACCCGTTGCATTGGTCACCCGGCAAAGGGAACGAACGGTCACCATTTGCATGGGATACCACCATGGCAGAGAACTGACGTCACGGGAGGAAGAGAGAACTTCACTGAAACCAGCGACAACAAGTGTATAATCCCCTAGCCATCCCTCTCCACTCAGCGGGGAAACCTTAAGGGCCCCTCCCAGCTCTCCCGTGAGCGCCATAGCCAGACCGAGGGAATCAGGAGTGAGGTCTCTTGCACCAGATACCGGGGGCGTGGCTACCGGAAGGTAAGCAAATTCGCTGGGGTTCTCAGCCCCAAGCTCTACAAACTTAGGGTCTGAGGGAGGCAAACAGGGAGAGTGTGCCCAGGAGCTAATGAAAACAGGGCTCCCAGGAGCAACAGACCTGGCGTGTAGCCAGTATTGTGGTGAGCCTCACAGGGGAGCGGGGCCTGGCTCCAGGAAACACAAGAGAAGGCCCTAGACACTCAGGATTGGAGACCCGCCCAGTCTGGGAGGAAGAGCTGCTGCACAGTGATTGGTTCCCACCTATTGAGAGGAGAAGCTTGACCCAGTGGGCACAGCTCCACCTACTGGAAGAGAAGTTAATCGATCTCTATGACTGCACTTATTATTATTATTATTATTATTATTATTATTATTATTATTTTAATTGGTTTTTTCTTTCATTTTCCTTTTTTTGTTGTTGTTGTCCTTTAACTTTTTTTAATGTTTTTAATTTTTATTTTATTCTTATTATTTTCTTAAAAAAATTTTAATTTTCATTTTTTTTATTATCATTATTTTCTTTTTTAAAAATTTTTCTTTCTTCCCTTATTTTCTATTTTTTTTCTTTTGTCTTTTCATTTCTTTTCAATTTTCTTATTCCCCCTTCCTTGAATTCTACCTGCCTACCCTCATTCTCTTTAGTGACTTCTTCCCCTCCCTTCTAATATTTTTCCTCCCAAGCATCAAATAAATTTATAAGAGTAAACAGTAACCCAGCAATCAAACAGAACAAGAAGTAATATGAGCAGCATAAAAAAGCAAGGAAGAAAGGGAGTACAAACAATGAAGGACAGCCTAAATACTCAGGAGGACCTAGAGTCACCAGAAAAATGGTCATATAAAGAACTCAAGGAACACCTTAGACAGATGGAATGGAACCTTAAAGAGGATACGAGACAGCAAATCCAAACAGTAAAGGAACACATTGAAAATGAATTACATAAACAGATAAAAGAAGAAGTAAAGCATCTTTATCAGGAGATAGAGATTATAAAAAAAATCAAACAATAATTCTAGAAAGGAAGGAAACGATAAATCAAATTAAAAACTCAATTGAGAGTATCACTAACAGAGTGGAGCATGTAGAAGCCAGAACGTCAGACAATGAAGACAAAATATATCATTTGGAAAAGAGTCTATCCAACTCAGAAAGGCTGGTAAAAAATCACGAGAAAAACATCCAAGAAATATGGGACAATTTAAAAAAAACAAAACTAGGAGTCATCGGGATAGAGGAAGGTACAGAGATTCGAACCAAGGGAATGAGTAACCTTCTGAATGAAATAATTACAGAAAACTTTCCAGAAATAGAAAAGGAAACGGATATACAAATTGTAGATGCATACAGGACACCGAGCACACAAAATCACAGTAGACCAATGCCAAGACACATTGTTATGAAGATAGCCAATATACAGAACAAAGAGAAAATATTAAAAGCTACAAGAGAAAGGAGGCAGATTACATTCAGGGGTAAACCAATAAGGTTAACAACGGATTTTTCATCACAGACACTGAAAGCGAGAAGATCCTGGAATAACGTATTTCAAACACTGAAAGACAATGGATGCCAACCAAGAATTCTGTATCCAGCAAAATTAAGCTTCAGGTATGACAACGAAATAAAAATCTTTCATGATTAACAAAAGCTAAAAGAATTTGCAGCCAGAAAACCAGCATTACAAAGCATCTTGAGCAAAGCCCTATACGAGGAAGAAATGAAAAACAACAACCAAAACCATCAGTGGGAAGTGCCTCAGTAAAGACAGAGGGCAGGGGGGAAAGCTAACCATGGAGAAACAAACTAAATTAAAAAAAAAAAAAAAGGATAACTAATCAAACATGGCTGACAGTACAAACCATATATCAATAGTAACTCTAAACGTTAATGGCTTAAACTCTCCAATAAAGCAACACAGGCTGGTAACATGGATTAAAAAAACAAATCCAACAATATGTTGCCTCCAGGAGACACATCTGATTGAAAAAGACATACACAGACTGAAGGTGAAAGGGTGGGAAAAAATATACCACGCACACGGTCCTCGGAAGCAAGCAGGGGTGGCCATCCTCATATCGAATAAAATCGACTTCAAGACTAACTTAATCCAAAGGGATAAGGAAGGAGATTATATACTGTTAAAAGGAACCATTCACCAACAAGACATAACAATTGTCAATATTTATGCACCAAATAATGGTGCTGCGACGTTCATAAAACAAATTCTCCTCAAGTGCAAGAATCAAATAGACCACAACACAATAATTATGGGTGACTTCAACACACCTCCCTCACCATTGGACAGATCCTCCAAACAAAAGTTGAATAAAGAAACTATAGAACTCAATATCACAATCAATAACCTAGACTTAACTGACATATATAGAATATATCAACCATCATCAAGTGGATATACTTTTTTCTCAGCAGCACATGGATCCTTCTCAAAAATACACCATATATTATGCCATAGGGCAACCCTCAGTAAATATAAAGGGGAGGAGATAATACCATGCATTTTATCGGATCATAATGGAATGAAACTGGAAATCAATGATAAAAGAAGGAAGGAAATATCCTACATCACATGGAAAATGAACAATGTGTTACTGAATGATCAATGGGTTACAGAAGACATAAAAGAGGAAATCAAAAAATTCTTAGAGATAAATGAAAATACAGACACAACATATAGGAATCTATGGGACACAATGAAAGCAGTTTTAAGAGGGAAATTCTTCACCTGGAGGTCATTTCTCAAAAAAATGAAAAACCAACAAATAAATGAGCTCACACTTCATCTCAAAGCCCTAGAAAAGGAAGACCAAAACAACAGCAAATGCAGCAGAAGGCAAGAAATAATTAAAATCATAGCGGAAATTAATGATATTGAAACAAAAGAAACCATTGAAAAAATAAACAAAACTAAAAGTTGGTTCTTCGAAAAAATAAATAAGATCGACAGACCCTTAGTGATGCTAACGAAGAGAAGAAGAGAGAGAACTCAAATTACTAACATACGGGATGAAAAAGGCAATATCACAACAGATGCTACAGAAATACAGAAGACAATTAGAAATTATTTTGAAAACCTATATTCCAATAAAATAGAAGATAGTGAAGACATCGATAAATTTCTTAAGTCATATGATTTGCCCAGACTGAGTCAGGAGGATACACACAATTTAAACAGACCAATTTCAATGGATGAAATAGAAGAAGTAATCAAAAGACTACCAACCAAGAAAAGCCCAGTACCGGATGGATATACAGCAGAGTTTTACAAAACCTTTAAAGAAGAATTAATACCAATACTTTTCAAGTTATTTCAGGAAATAGAAAAAGAGGGAGCTCTGCCAAATTCATTCTATGAGGCCAACATCACCCTGATTCCAAAACCAGACAAAGACACCTCAAAGAAAGAAAACTACAGACCAATATCTGTGATGAACCTAGATGCAAAAATCCTCAATAAAATTCTGGTGAATCGGATACAAAGGCACATCAAAAAAATTGTGCACCATGATCAAGTAGGATTCATCCCTGGGATGCAAGGATGGTTCAATATACGGAAATCAATAAATGTTATTCACCACATCAATAGACTTAAAGATAAGAACCATATGATCATCTCAATAGATACAGAAAAAGCATTCGACAAAGTACAGCATCCCTTTATGTTCAAAACATTAGAAAAACTAGGGATAACAGGAACTTTCCTCGACATTGTAAAAGCTATCTATGCTAAGCCTCAGGCTAGCATCATTTTGAATGGAGAAAAATTGAAGGCATTCCCTCTAAAATCTTGAACAAGACAGGGATGCCCTCTATCTTCACTTCTATTCAGTATAGTTCTCGAAACACTGGCCAGAGCAATTAGACAGACGAAAGAAATTAAAGGCATAAAAATAGGAAAAGAAGAACTTAAATTATCACTGTTTGCAGATGACATGATTCTATACCTAGAAGACCCAAAAGGGTCTACAAAAAAAATACTAGAACTAATAAATGAATTCAGCAAAGTGGCAGGATATAAAATCAACACGCATAAATCAAAGGCATTTCTGTATATCAGCGACAAAACTTCTGAAACGGAAATGAGGAAAAACAGTCCATTCACAATATCCTCAAAAAAAATAAAATACTTGGGAATCAACCTAACAAAAGAGGTGAAAGATTTATACAATAAAAACTACAGAACCCTAAAAAGAGAAGTAGAAGAAGATCTTAGAAGATGGAAAAATATACCCTGTTCACGGATAGGCAGAACTAACATCATCAAAATGGCGATATTACCAAGAGCTCTCTATAGGTTTAATGCAATGCCAATCAAAATCCCAAAGGCATTTCTTGTAGAAATAGATAAAGCAATCATGAAATTCATATGTAAAAATAAAAGACCCAGAAAATCAAAAGCAATTCTAAGCAGGAAATGCGAATCAGGTGGTATAGCGATACCAGATTTCAAACTATATTACAGAGCAATAGTAACAAAAACAGCATGGTACTGGTTACCAAAACAGGTGGGTGGACCAATGGTACAGAATAGAGGACACAGAGACTAATCCACAAAGCTACAACTATTTTATATTTGATAAAGGAGCCAAAAGCATGCAATGGAGGAAGGATAGCATCTTCAACAAATGGTGTTGGGAAAACTGGAAATTCATATGCAACAAAATGAAACTGAATCCCCTCCTCTCGCCATGCACAAAAGTTAACTCAAAGTAGATCAAGGAGCTAGATATCAAATCAGAGACTCTGCGTCTGATAGAAGAAAAAGTTGACTCCGATCTACATATTGTGGGGTCGGGCCCCAAATTCCTTAATAGGACACCCATAGCATAAGAGTTAATAACAAGAATCAACAAATGGGATTTACTTAAACTGAAAAGTTTTTTCTCAGCTAGAGAAACAATAAGAGAGGTAAATAGGGAGCCTACATCATGGGAACAAATATTTACTCCTCACACTTCAGATAGAGCCCTAATATCCAGAATATACAAAGAACTCAAAAAATTAGACAATAAGATAACAAATAACCCAATCAACAAATGGGCCAAGGACCTGAACAGACACTTCTCAGAGGAGGACATACAATTAATCAACAAGTACATGAAAAAATGCTCACCATCTCTAGCAGTCAGAGAAATGCAAATCAAAACCACTCTAAGATACCATCTCACTCCAGTTAAATTGGCAGCCATTATGAAGTCAAACAACAACAAGTGCTGGTGAGGATGTGGGGAGAAGTGTACTCTTGTACATTGCTGGTGGGACTGTAAATTGGTGCGGCCAATTTGGAAAGCAGTATGAAGATTCCTGGGAAAGCTGGGAATGGAACCACCATTTGACCCAGCCATTGCCCTTCTCGGACTATTCCCTGAAGACCTTAAGAGAGCTTACTACAGAGATACTGCCACATCGATGTTCATAGCAGCACAATTCACAATTGCTAGACTGTGGAACCAATCCAGATGCCCTTCAATAGATGAATGGATAAAAAAAAAATGTGGCATTTATACACCATGGAATATTAAGCAGCACTAAAATATGACAAAATCATTGAATTTCCAGGGAAATGGATGGCATTAGAGCAGATTATGCTAAGTGAAGCTAGCCAATTCCTAAAAAACAAATGCCAAATGTCTTCGTTGATATAAGGAGAGCAACTAAGAACAGAGCAGGGAGAAAGAGCAGGAAGAAAAGATTAACATTAAACAGGGACATGAGGTGGGAGGGAAAGGGAGAGAAAAGGGAACTTGCATGGAAATGGAGGGAGACCCTCAATGTTATACAAAATTACATATAAGAGGTTGTGAGGGGAATGGGTAAAATAAATAAGGAGGGAAATGAATTACAGTAGATGGGATAGAGAGAGAAGATGGGAGGGGAGGGGAGGGGAGGGGGGATAGTAGAGGATAGGAAAGGTAGCAGAATACAACAGTTACTAATAGGGCATTATGTAAAAATGTGGATGTGTAACCGATGTGATTCTGCAATCTGTATTTGGGGTAAAAATGGGAGTTCATAATCCACTTGAATCTAATGTATGAAATAGATATGTCAAGAGATTTGTAATATTTTGAACAACCAATAAAAAAAATAAAATAAAAATAAAAAATAAAAAAAATTTAAAAAAAATAATAAGCATATCAGAGACTGCATCTATTAAACCAATAGACTTAACCATTGCACAATGAATATGCATATCAAAACATTGTGTTGAATATCATAAATATATGTAATCTTTACTTGCAATTTAAAAATTAACTACAAAAATAAACTTTTCCATTTGCTCTACTGGAAAACCATAAGGAATATTGTAACAACAGATGTCAAGAGCCCTGGTCTTTTGGGCCAGAGTATCAGAAAGCACTGAAAAGGACCTAGGTAACATTGGAAATTATTATGACTTAGATATTTTAGGTATCCTCCAAAAACTCATGTGTGAGACAATTCAAGAAAGTTTAGAGGTGAAATGATTGGGTTATGAGAACCTTAGTCTAATGAGTGAATTAATTCCCTGATAAGGGTTAAATGGGTGGTGACTGTAGGCAGGTGAGTAAGGTGTGGCTGGAACAGGGGTATAGATTTTGTCCTTGGTGAACAGAGCTTAGTTATTCTCTCTTGCTTTGTGGTGGCCACATCCTGAGCTGTTTTCCTCCTCCACACCCTTCCACTATGATGTTCTGTCTCACTTTCAGTCCAGAGCAAGGTAGTCAGCCATCTATGGACTAAGTCCTCAAAACCATGAACTCCAAATAAACTTTTCCTTTTCTAAAATTGTTCTTGTCAGGTAATTTGGTCACAGCCAGGGAAAGGGCTAACTAAAATGGAGATAGCAAAAATAGTCGCCCTAAACAGCACATGAATCAGGATATGGTTTTCCACCCGCATCAAGAGCTGCCCCAGAGGAGAGAAGGTAAAGCGTTAGGATCACAAATAGCAGCAAGACCAAGAACCAGGGCAAAAGTAAACAAGGTTCTCAAAGATGTGGTTGTTGCTCTGGGATCCATCAAGGAAGGGGCACTGGAGCCTGCCCCTTGTACAGAAAAGACTGCTTGAAACTTTGCGTGGGGGTAGGAAAGACAGTGGAATTAGATGAACAACATTACCCTAAGTACATGTATGAAGACACAAATGGTGTGACTCTACTTTGTGTACAACCTGAGATATGAAAAATTGTGTTCTATATGTGTAATATGGATTGTAATGCATTCTACTGTCATACATAACAAATTACAATAAATATTTTAAAAAGATGTAAGTACTAAAAAAAATCCTTCTCATCAAAGATAGCAATGCTGCCAAGGCCTAGATGGAATGATGTACAGAGGTTTATCACTAAAGGAGATGGATGGAGAAGAAACTTTTCAGGAAGCCTGAGTTGAGGTTAGGATTCTCCACATAGCCAGGACACAAAACCCATGTATCCTCCTGGAATTCTAGGGCTCAAAGTTACTGTTATTCCAAAGCACATAATTTATTTTTTAGTAAGTTGGTGCTGTGTGAAGTCATGACAAGAACAGTCTGAGAGATTTGGTTTCAGATTGTGTTTGTCTTTCTTGCTGGCACTACAACCTTAGGTAAGTTATTCAGGATCTCTAAGCCTCAGTTTCCTCCTTACATTCATAGCACTAAGTTATCTCATTCATTTTATATCCCTTAGTAAAGTTTTCCTAATGCCACATTTCTTGGTAACTGCATTCCTAAGTATCATATAATTTTGTCGCTATGATGGCAGAGATCTTTTTCCTAATTATATCTACAAGTATATAAGAAAGCTAATGGTGCTGTATCTGCATATTTTTGTAACTACTAATGGTAGAAGCTCTTTTTATTAGCTCTAATAGTTGTATAGTTGATTTTCTGAATTCTTTAGGAAAATAATATATACATTTCAAAATTATTTGCTGAACTAATGAATACTATTTTTTTCAAAATATAGTGTACTTTGAAATACTATGCTCTCAAATTATACTTTCAAAGCTCATTATTAGTCCTATGTAAATATAATTTCTCTATTCTTAAAAACATCTTTTACCCAAATTTCAGTTGTGTTATTAATTGTCTCTATTTTCCATAAGAATATATGAATAGTATATTGTGTAAGTTATTAGACATAGAGGATATATGCTTCTCTTGTTTTTATCATAAGTTTCATAGGGTGACTCACTACACTGTAACTTCAGTAAAGGCAGGTATCAATGGTGGCTAATATTCAAGTACCACGCCATTAACAAGAACATCATAAGCATTTTTATTTGTCAGATTTGTCAGATTTTGTTTGGTTATACTGCTATGATATATAACCTTAATATCTCAGTTGCTCTAACCAATAAGAGCTTATTTCATCAAGTGTTGCTAAAGGTAGACTGAAGCTTCTCCCCACAGCTGAAGCTTCCCTTACATCATTTTTGTTCCAGAATCCCTGCTGATAGAGCACATCTTGTCTGGAACATCTTTTCTCCCTTAGAATGGAAAGAACAATGGCAGAACTACATATAAAACTCACTCTCAAATATTCTGTTCATACTTAGCACATAACATTTCTGCTTACAATTCACTGGCCAAAGGAAATCACATGCCTAACCCTAATAACAGTGGAGAGGCGGGGAGTGCATATTTCTCCTACTTGGAAGCTGCTGAGAGCCATTAGCCAAGTAGGTATGACAATTTCCTTGCCAGCGTACCCCATGTTGCTGAGAGGAAGGACTCGTGGAAATGGACTTGCCTTGGACATTTGCAGTGACATTGCATGTAAGGTGACCTTGCTCAAGGACCAGGGCGGATCCGGGTTTAGGGCGGATCAGGGTTTAGGGCTCTCCTTGGGTTTAGGGCGGTTCCGGGTTTAAGGTGTACCCTGCTGGGAATAGGGCGTATCCTGCTGCCTCAGGCGTGCCCGCTCCTGGAGTTCCCATTGAGTTCTCCCGGGATTCAGAGAGTTTTTGGGATCCAGAACGTGGAACTTGGCAGAGAACGTGGATTGCCCCCAGAACGTGATTGTAGAGTGTCGGTGTGAGTTCGGGAATAAAGAATTGCTGTTTGAATCTACAAAGCTGTGAGTGGCTCGTGATTTTGAGCCCAGCCAGACTGCGGCAGGAAGCACTGCCAACGTTATGGTTTGGATCTTGAATGTCCCTCAAAGGTTCATGTATTGAAATCTTGGTCCCCAAAGAAGCAATATTCAGAGGTGGGGACTGCTGGAAACTGATTGGATCATGAGGGCTGCAACACCTTTGGTGGATTAATCCACTGGTAGCTGAACAGACTCCTTAGAGACGCTGCAAACTGCAGGTAGTGGGGCATAGCTGAAGGAAGGAGTTCACTGGGAGCATGGTCTGAAGAGATATTTCTCATTCCCATCCTCTCCCCTGCTCCTTCGTCCCAGCTACCATGAATTGAGAAGATTTCCTCTGCGGCTCCCTTCTGCCATGATGTCCTGCCTGAACCAAAGCAATTGAGCTGCCCAACCATGGATTGAGACTTCTGAACCCATGAGCCAAAGAAAGCTTTCCTCCATCAAATTGTTTTTCTTAGATGTTTTTCATAGTGGCATATAGACAGCACAGCAATTCACATGGCAACAAGCAGGCATGTATTAATCTTATCAAAGGTGGGATAGCAAATTGGGAACGACAGTACAACCCATCGCTCAATTTAGAACTAAAAACTGTTGAATACAGAAGTGATTTCTTACCTTTTTTTTTTTCTATATCATTTGATCCTTAGTGAATTTTTCCTTATCTCTATATTTGTGGTTTTGGTAAGATTTTGTTTTGTTTTTCATCCTAGGGAATGTTTTTTAACCTTTTTTTCTCATTATTTTTCCTTTTGCAGTCTTCCCTGCCTTTATCTGAGTCTTGATAAAAATGGAGTTGATATCCTGTATTTATTCTCCACACGCCTTTTCTCCTCTTACAAAGTTTTAATATCTTTATTTTTCTCTGAGCTCCAGTAATATTTCTCTACCAACTACCAGGCCCTTAAATCTATTTGCTGTAAATGACATCATTGTTCATTGTTTTATATAACTGATTTATTTAAGTTCTACTTATGATTATCTTACCATAGGAGGGTCAGGGGTGGGGTGAGGAGAAAGCATGTGTTTGATTGTATAGGACATTTTTCAAAAGATTATTGTATGTTTTTCCCTCAAGGAGGAATTAAAATAAAAATTATATAACCATGTTTGTGTTAGGCATTAAGTGTGTTTTTGTTTGAAATGTGCAATAAATCAGTGAAATCTGGCTAGGTATGTTTTTATTTTTATTACAAGTAGGGGGCCTAGTAATCACATTTTGCTCTTTGTCCTAACACAATTATTAATAGCTCTTATTCTCACTCTCAGAAAGGTCTTGGTTTGGAAAATAAGTTATATGCTCACTCTAATCAGTCAACATCTGTCCCCTTATAAAAACAAAGAAGGTAAGAATAATTAGACCCTCACCCCTCTGAATATTCTTAGGAGGATATAAGCAATTGGAAAACCATTTCTCACTTTCAATGTCCTATTCTTGGGGAAAATAAACTAATGCAAATCTGGACCTGTTTTGTTGAACAAGAGCAGAGAAGGGAAATGTTATAAAAGGGCTGGGCTATAGGCAAATAATGGGATTGCTACATTTGATTAATATATCCACACTTCCATGGCCTCTGGAAGCAATAAAAATCAGAGTTCCTGTGGAGCAGATTCACAGTCAAGCCTTATCCCCTAGTAGAGAAAGTGTTTGCCCTCTGTGCGGTTCTCCCGGCCAGGGACTGGAGTACATGGTCTTTCTGTGTTCACAACACTCAAGAGTTGGAACTCATTTTCTGTAGGTAACTTTGTTTCATCTGAGTCCTATGTAGATCAACTTTCAAGAGTGCTTCTGAGAAATTGAATATGGATCAATGTTTATAGAAGCATAATTCACAATAGCTAAAATGTGGAGCCAACCTAGATGTCCATCAGTGGATGAATGGATAAAAAAAAAATGTGGCATTTATACACAATGGAATATTACTCAGCACTAAAAATGAACAAGATCATGGCATTTGTAGGTAAACGGATAATGTTAGAGAAGATTATGTATGTGGGTTCGCCAATCCCAAAAAAACAAACGCTGAATATTTTCTCTGATACAAGGGGGTTGACTCAAAGTGGGGTAGGGAGGGAGAGTATGGGAGGAAGATTATTTCTAGATAGGGAAGAGGGGTGGGAGGGAAAGGGAAGGGGAGGGGGATTAGCAAGGATGGTAGAAGGGATGGTCATCATTATACAAAATAAATGTATGAAGATTTGAATTTGGTGTCAACATACCTTATATACAAACAGAGATATGATAAATTGTGGTATATACATGTAATAAGTATTGCAATGCAAAAAGAAAAAGAGAGAGAAAGTATGTGTATAATGGCATAATTTGGCGTGAACATACTTTATATACAGAGTTACAAAAAATTGTGCTGTAAATGGGTAATAATGAGTGTAATGCATTCCACTATTGTCATGTATGTAAAAAATAAATAAAAAAGAAATTGAATACGGAGTTGGTAAACTATTCAGCTTAATCTAGAAGTCAAACTTCGGTAGTTTCCTACTATCATATTTTTTATATCTAAGAACTCTTCCCTATTTCCATGAAAGAATCTTTCATAATGCTCTACTGTGGTCTGAGATTTTATGATTTTTTATCCCATTAATGGCAATAAATTTGTTTAAAATAGACTATTTTCCAGATTGGTATTCTTAATTTTCACTACTGTTCTGATGAAAGAGATAAAGATACAAATAGAGAGATATAGAGATAGATAGATAGATAGATAGATAGATAGATAGATAGATAGATAGAGATAGATAGATAGGTAGGTAGATAGATGGATGGATGGATGGATGGATAGATATATGGATAGATAGATAGATTCTATATATACAATATAGAGTTATAGGTTCTACATATACAATATATTTATTTATTCTTGTGTAGTGGTGGGTGGGATATTTATATTTGTTTAGTTTTAGGACCTGGTACCATTGAAGACTTAAATATAATAATGTTCAAATATTAAGGAAAAAAATTGTGAGGAAAATAGAAGATTTATATATTTATTGAGAAATAGTAATCGTTCATTTGAATGATAGTATGGGGATAGTTTGATGAATGCAGGCTGCAGAAACCATGCTTGGACAGAAATATCATTGAGAGATAAACATTCTCTCCAACTGTTAAATCCTCTATCCTCTTCCCAAACATTCCACCTAAGCAAACAGAAGGAAATCCACTATGGCAAGAACCATACCCCCAAAACAGCCCTGTGTCCCCATGACCCTCAGTTCATCATCTACCTCCCAGGCCATGTGGGGAGCTCCCTGGGGATTCTCACTTCTATAAATATCCTGTGTGCTGCAGTTCATTGAAAACTCTAACATGCTCATACTTTTCCCAAGGCACACAATGATTGCCAGTAACAGATCTATTTCCAAGCCCTGTGATTCAGTCAAGAATTTACTGAGATTTTGTTCATTTTGTTTTATTTTCCAGGGTCTTTTTTATTCCTTAGCAGGTTACTCATCTCTATGGAGAGAATGGGAATTAACCAGCTCTTTTTCCTTTATTCTTCTACAATTTCTTCCCCCAAATTCGTGAATCTTCAGAATAACACTCTGTGCTGATTCATAACCATGTCAAAGGAATCTCTTTCTTATTAGATCACATCTATAGAAATTTGAAAAACTAAAATAATTAATACCAAGTTGGACTTGGATGGCTACCTGGAACAGAAGTTGGGAGAAGACCATTATTATATTGGAAATGCTTAAAATTAATGTCAAGAATTTTAATTATGTCAGCAATATCCTGTATACAGATATCTTGGTAGGATCCAAAGTTACAATAAAACATTCTTTCATCACGTGGGATATCAATGTGTAGTCCATCTGAGCTCTTAAGAAAACACTACTGGGGGCTGAGGATGTGGCTCAAGCGGTAGCGCACTCTCCTGGCATGTGTGCACCCGGGTTCGATCCCCAGCACCACATACAAACAAAGATGTTGTGTCCACCAAAAAACTGAAAAATAAATATTAAAAAATTCTCCCTCTCTCTCTCTCTCTCTCTCTCTCTCTCTCTCTCTCTCTCTCCACTCTCTCTTTAAAAAAAAAAAAAAAAGAAAAGAAAAGAAAACACTACTGATTCGACAAGATGGCGGACTAGAGGAGAACTCTTTACATGACCCCAAGTTAGTGGACAGACACTCTCCCTCATAGGAGCCCTCATCCATGAATTTAAACTTCATGGAACCTGTGACAGGATTATAAACAGGGACTGGTCACAAATGCAGTCCAGAATGCGAGAAACTCTGAGTTGCTCCGTGTGCGGAAACCGGCCAGCAGAACTGAACGTTGCCAGGGGAATTGAATTGAAGGCTGTGAAGTGCTGGCAGCTTAGAGACACAGAGTTTCAGATCCTTTGGAGATAGAACGTGCCAGACTACAAATCGCATCTCCATGGGGCATCGGACCAAGGACTTAAGTTTGGACTTAGTGGAGATACAAACCAGTTCCCTCCCCTTCACCGGACACCCGGGTACGGAAATGGGCGGTTGCCATTTTGGAAAATCTACCTCATAGCTTTAGGCAGATCTCACAGACAGTGAGATTATCGACAGATCAATGGTGATGACTTGGTGAGTGCCCAACAAAGAGCATTCAGCCGATCGCAAGCGTGAGGTGACCAGGGCACAACATGCCCAGAGTGATCCCAGGGTTGTAGAGAGGAGCCCTAGTCGGGCCTGGTGAGCAGGAGAAGGTGGGGAGGGAATAGAGGCTGGGAGCAACCCAAAGAGACCTGGATTGGAGAGCCGCTTCCCATGGATTGCTTCCTACATCCTGAGGGCAGAGGCTTAACCTGGAATGCACAACGCCACCTACTGGTAAAGAAGAAAACAGAACTCTAAAAGTCCATTTTTCTTTTTTCTTTTCTCTTTCTTTCACTTTCTTCTTTTCTTTTTACTTTTCTTCCCCCTTCTCTTCCTCTCCCAACCTCCCAAGCATTACTATTTCAACTACCTGAAATGTACTAAATGCAAATAGGTGAATGTTTATATGCATCTTATAGTCTTCCCAAGTACTTAGCTATCCCAAAATACTCCTGTCTGTTCTCCTGTTAATAACCTCCTTCATTAGAGCTCTCCTCCAAAGTAACTAAGATATATTAACCCCCATATCCTCACATCTTTCCGCCTAACATTAAAGTCCAACATCCAACCCTCAGTTCTCTGTATGCCACCAGAACCTGTATGCCTTTTATGAAGCTAATGAATTTACTTTAAATTACAGTTGAACCCAACATCTCTAGACATTATCTCCCATCACAAAGGAGAGACCTCAGAGCTATACAAAAACAACACAAATTTATAAGAGTAAATAATAACACAGCAGTCACACAGAGCTGGAAAGAAATGTGAGCATCATGAAAAAACAAGGGAAAAAAGGAACACAAACAATGCAGGACAACTCAACAATAGAGGAGTTGTTAGCTGCAGCAGAAAAAATGTCAGATAAAGATTTCAAGATATACATGCTTCAGTTGATATGGAGTCTCAAGGAAGACCTTATATAGCAAATGCAGAAAATGAAAGATCATTTTGACAATGAATTACATAAACAAATCCAAAAAGCAAAAGATCAACTGTACAGGGAGGTAGAGGTTATACAAAAAAAAAAAAAAAAACAGAAATCATAGAAATGAAGGAAATTATAAACCAAATTAAAAACTCAAATGAGAGTATCACCAGTAGAGTATACCAATTAGAAGTCAAAACATCAGACAATGAAGACAAAATATATCATCTCAAAAAGAGCCTAAACAACTCAGAAAAGCTAATAAGAAACCACAAGCAGAACATCCAATCTGGGATACCATAAAAAAAATTTAAGAGTTATTGGGATAGAGAAAGGTATAGAGGTCCAAACCAAAGAAATGAGCAATCTGTTCAATGAAATAATTTTAGAAAACTTTCCAGACATGAAGAATGAAACGGAAATCCAAATCCTAGAAGCCTACAGGATGCTGAATGTACAAAACCACAGGAGACCCACACTAAGACACATTATAATGAATATGTCCAACATACAGAACAAGAAGAGAATTTTAAAAGCTACAAGAGAAAGTAGGCAGATTACATTTAGCGGTAAACCAATTAGGTTAATGGCTGATTTTTCATAACAGATGCTGAAAGCAAGAAGATCCTGGAACAACATATTTCAAACGCTGAAAGATAATGGGTTCCAACCAAGAATACTGTATCCAGCAAAATTAAGCTTCAGTTTTGACAATGAAATAAAAACCTTCCATGGTAAAAGTTAAGAGTTCACAGTTAGAAAACCGGCTCTTCAAAGCATCTTGAGCAAAACATTACACGAAGAGGAAATGAAAAACAACAACGAAAATCAACAGTGGGAAGTAGTACAGTAAGGAGAAAAACTAATCAAAGAGGAAAAACAAATCAAGTTTGTTTGGACATTCAAACCATACCTCAATAGTAACCCTAAATGTTAATGGCTTAAACTCACCAATCAAAAGACATAGGCTAGTAGACTGGATTAAAAAAAAAAAAAAGATCCATATACAACAAAATGAAACTGAATCCCTTCCTCTTGCCATGCACAAAAGTTAATTCAAAATGGATCAAGGAGCTTAATATCAAATCAGAGACTCTGTGTCTGATAGAAGAAAAAGTTGGCTCCAATCTACATATTGTGGGGTTGGGCCCCAAATTCCTTAATAGGACACCCAAAGCACAAGAATTAATAACAAGAATCAACAAATGGGACTTACTTAAACTAAAAAGTTTTTTCTCAGCAAGAGAAACAATAAGAGAGGTAAATAGGGAGCCTACATCCTGGGAACAAATTTTTACTCCTCACACTTCAGATAGAGCCCTAATATCCAGAGTATACAAAGAACTCAAAAAATTAAACAACAAGATAACAAATAACTCAATCAACAAATGGGCCAAGGACCTGAACAGACACTTCTTAGAGGACGACATACAATCAATCAACAAGTACATGAAAAAATGCTCACCATCTCTAGCAGTCAGAGAAATGCAAATCAAAACCACCCTAAGATACCATCTCACTCCAGTAAGATTGGCAGCCATTATGAAGTCAAACAACAACAAGTGCTGGCAAGGATGTGGGGAAAAGGGTTCACTTGTACATTGCTGGTGGGACTGCAAATTGGTGTGGCCAATTTGGAAAGCAGTATGGAGATTCCTTGGAAAGCTGGGAATGGAACCACCATTTGACCCAGCTATTCCCCTTCTTGAACTATTCCCTAAAGACCTTAAAAGAACGTACTATAGGGATACTGCAACAACGATGTTCATAGCAGCACAATTCACAATAGCTAGACTGTGGAACCAACCTAGATGCTCTTCAATAGATGAATGGATAAAAAAAATGTGGCATTTATACACAATGGAGTATTACTCAGCACTAAAAAATGTCAAAATCATGGCATTTGCAGGAAAATGGATGACACTAGAGCAGATTATGCTAAGTGAAGCTAGCCAATCCCTCAAAAACAAATGCCAAATGTCATTTTTGATATAAGGAGAGCAACTAAGAACAGAGCAGGGAGGAAGAGCATGAGAAGAAGATTAACATTAAACCAGGGACAAGAGGTGGGAGGGAAAGGGAGAGAGAAGGGAAATTGCATGGAAATGGAAGGAGACCCTCATTGTTATACAAAATTACATATAAGAGGAGCTGAAGGGAAAGGGGGAAAAAAAGCAAGGGAGAGAAATGAAGTACAGTAGATGGAGTAGAGAAAGAAGTTGGGAGGGAAGTGGAGGGGAGGGGGGATAGTAGAGGATAGGAAAGACAGCATAATACAACAGACACTAGTATGTAAAAACATAGATGTGTAAACGATGTGATTCTGCAATCTGTATATGGGGGGGGAAATGGGAGTTCATAACCCACTTGAATCAAATGTATGAAATATGATATGTCAAGAGCTATGTAATGTTTTGAACAACTAATAAAAAAAAGATCCAACAATATGCTGCCTACAGGAGACTCATCTGATAGGAAAAGACATACACAGACTGAAGGTGAAAGGTTGGGAAAAATCATACCACTCACATGGACCTCAGAAGCAAGCAGGGATGTCCATACTCATATCAAATAAAATAGACTTCAAGCCAAAGTAAATAAAAAGAGATAAAGAAGGACACTACATACTGCTAAAGGGAACCATTCACCAACAAGACATAACAATCATTAATATATATGTCCCCCAAACAATAGTGCAGCTATGTTCATCAAAAAAACCCTTCTCAAATTCAAGAGACTTATGTAAAAATGTGGATGTGTAACCGATGTGATTCTGCAATCTTTGTAATGTTTTGAATAACCAATAAAAAAATAAAATAAAAAAAAAATTCAAGAGACAAACAGACCACAGCACAATAATCATAGGTGACTTTAACACCTCTCTCACCACTGGACAGATCTTCCAAACAAAAGTTGAATAAAGAAACTATAGAGCTCAATAACACAATTAATAACCTAGACTTAATTGACATATATAGAATACATCAACCAAAATCAAGTGGATACACTTTTTTCTCAGCAGTACATGGATCCTTCTCAAAAATAGATTATATATTATGCCATAGGGCAACTCTTAGCAAATATAAAGGAGTAGAAATATTACCATGAATTTTATCCAATCATAATGGAATGAAATTGGAAATCAATGATAAAATAAGGAAGAAAAATTCCTACATCACTTGGAGAATGAACAATATGCTACTAAATGAACAATGGGTTACAGAAGACATCAAGGAGAAAATTAAAAAATTCTTAGAGATAAATGAAAACAGACACAACATATCAAAATCTATGGGACACTATGAAAGCAGTACTAAGAGGAAAATTCATTGCATGGAGGTCATCCTCAAAAAAAGAAAAAGCCAACAAATAAATGATCTCACACTACATCTCAAAGCCCTAGAAAAAGAACAAGTCAGCAGCAAATGCAGTAGAAGGCAAGAAATAACTAAAATCAGAGCTGAAATCAATGAAATCAAAATAAAAGAAACAATTGAAAAAATTGACAAAATTAAAAGTTGGTTCTTTGAAAAAATAAATAAGATAGCCAAGCTAACGAGGAGAAGAAAAGAGAGAACCCAAATTACTAGCATAAGGGATGAAGAAGGCAATATTACAACAGACACTCCAGAAATACAGAAGATAATTAGAAATTATTTTGAAACCTTATACTCCAATAAAATAGAAGAGAGCGAAGGCATAATCCTTAAGTTATACAATCTTCCCAGATTGAATCAGGAAGATATACACAACATAAACAGACCAATATCATGTGAGGAAATAGAAGAAGCAATCAAAAGATTACCAACCGGGCTGGGGATGTGGCTGAAGCGGTAGCGCGCTCGCCTGGCACATGCAGGGCGCTGGGTTCAATCCTCAGCACCACATGCAAATAAAATAAAGATGTTGTGTCCTAAAATAAATAAATAAATATTAAAAAATTCTCTCTCTCTCTTAAAAAAAAAAAAAAAAGATTACCAACCAAGAAAAGCCCAGGAGAATCTTACAAGACCTTTAAAGAGGAACTAATACCAATACTCTTCAATCTATTTCAGGAAATAGAAAAAGAGGGAGTACTTCCAAATTCATTCTATGAGGCCAATATCACCCTGATTCCAAAACCAGACATAGACACTTCAAAGAAAGAAAATTTCAGACCAATATCTCTAATGAATATAGATGCAAAAATCCTCAATAAAATTCTGGCAAATAGGATACAAAAACACATCAAAAAAGATCATGCACCTTGATCAAGTGGGTTTCATCCCTGGGATGCAAGGCTGGTTCAACATACAGAAATCAATAAATGTAATTCACCACATCAATAGACTTAAAGATAAGAAACACATGATCATCTTGATAGATGCAGAAAAAGCATCCAACAAAATACAGCACCCCTTTATGTTTGAAACACTAGAAAAACTAGGAATAACAGGAACTTACCTCAACATTGTAAAAGCTATCTATGCTAAACTTCAGGCCAGCATCATTCCAAATGGAGAAAAATTGAAGGCATTCCCTCTAAAATCTGGAACAAGACAGGGATGCCCTCTCTCACCACTTCTATTCAACATAGTTCTTGAAACACTAGCCAGAGCAATTAGACAGATGAAAGAAATTAAAGGCATAAATATAGGAAAAGAAGAACTTAAACTAGCACTATTTGCTGATGAGATGATCCTATACATAGCAGACCCAAAAAGTTGTACCAAAAAACTTCTAGAACTAGTAAATGAATTCAGAAAAGTGGCAGGATATAAAATCAACACGCATAAATCAAAGGCATTCTTGTATATCAGTGACAAATCCTCTGAAATGGAAATGAGGAAAACTACCCTATTCACAATATCCTCAAAAAAAAAAAAAAAAAAAAAAAAACTTGGGTATCAACTTAACAAAAGAGGTGAAAGTTCTATACAATGAAAACTATAGAACCCTAAAGAGAAAAATAGAAGAAGACCTTTGAAGATGGAAAGATATACCTTGCTCATGGATAGACAGAATTAATATTATTAAAATGGCCATATTACCAAAAGCACTCTAAAGATTCAATGCAATTCCAATCAAAATTCCAATGGCATTTCTCACAGAAATAGAAAAAACAATTATGAAATTCATTTGGAAAAATCAGAGACCCAGAACAGCTAAAGCAATTTTAAGCAGGAAGAGTGAAACAAGTGGTAGTGCTATGCCAGATCTTTAACTATAATACAGAGCAATAGTAACAAAAACAGCATGGTCCTGGCACCAAAACAGGCTAGTAGATCAATGGTACAGAATAGAGGACACAGAGACCAACCCACAAAATTACAACTACCTTATATTAGACAAAGGTGCTAAAAGTATGCAATGGAGAAAGGATAGCATCTTCAACAAATGGTGCTGGGAGAACTGGAAATCCATATGCAACAAAATAAAACTGAATCCCTATCTCTCACCATGCACAAAAGTTAACTCAAAATGGATCAAGGATCTAGGAATCAAACCAGTCTGCATCTAATAGAAGAAAAAGTAGGCCCTAATCTCCATCACGTGGGATTATGCCCCAAGTTCCTTAATAAAACGCCTATAGTACAAGAATTAAAACCAAGAATCAACAAATAGGACAAATTCAAACTAAAAAGTTTTTTCTCAGCAAGAGAAATAATATGTGAAGTGAATAGGGAGCCTACATCCTGGGAACAAATTTTTACCCCTCAGACATCAGATAGAGCTCTAATCTCTAGGGTATACAAAGAACTCAAAAAGTTAAACAACAAAAATCAAATAACCCAATCAACAAATGGGCCAAGGACCTGAACAGACATTTCTCAGAAGAGGATATATATAATCAATCAACAAATACATGAAAAAATGTTCACCATCGCTATCAATCAGAGAAATGCAAATTAAAACTACTCTAAGACACAATCTCACTCCATTAGGAATGGCAGCCATTATGAAGTCAAACAACAAGTGCTGGCGAGGGTGCGGGGCGGGGGGGGAAGGTACACTCATACATTGCTGATGGGACTGCAAATTGGTGCAGCCAACTTGGAAAGCAGTATGGAGATTCCTTGGAAAACTGGGAATGGAATCACCATTTGACCTAGCTATACCTCTTCTCAGACTACACTCAAAAGACCTAAAAATGGCATACTACAGGCACACAGCCACATCAATGTTATAGCAGCACAATTCACAATAGCTAGACTGTGGAGTCAACCTAGATGCCCTTCAATGCATGAATGGATAAAAAAAATGTGGCATTTATACATGATGGAATATCACTCAGCACTAAAAAAATAACAAGATCATGGCATTTGCAGAGAAATGGATGGCATTAGAGCAGATCATGCTAAGTGAAGTTAGCCAATCCCAAAACAACAAATGCCGAATGTCTTCTCTGATATAAGGGAGGTGACTCAAAATGGGGTAGGGAGGAAGAGCATGAGAAGAAAATTACCTCTAGATAGGGAAGAGAGGTGAGAAGGAAAGGGAGGAAGAAGGGGAATTGCATGGAAGAGGGAAGGAGACCCCCTTCGTTATACAGAATACAGGTATGACGATGTGAGGGGAAAAAAAAGAAAAAATGGGTCACATTAGATTGGGTAGAGAGAAGTGATGGGAGGTGAGGGAAGGAGAAGGGGGGATAGGAAGGGCAGCAGGATAAAATAGACATTATTATTGCTGTGAATATATACGTGACTGCATGAACGATGTAATTCTGCAACCTGTACACTCAGAAAAATGAGAAATTATATCCCATCTGATTCAATTGTATATGTCAAGATCATTGTACTGTCATGTATAACTAATTAAAACAAATTTTAAAAAGAAAGACAAAAAAAGAAAAGAAAACACTACTCCCTCTAGAACTCTGCCTGGTATCTCCAAGATCACCAGCAATTACACCACTATGGAATCAACTCATAGAAACTTCTAATAATTGAGCTAACTTTCCCAATGTGATAGTACTGGTACTCCCCTTTTAGCCCTGTCCTGGCTTAGGAGTCAAGCTCCTCTTTTATCTAAAGTATAGACGCTACAGACCTTTTAGTTGGAATTCTTTAAGAGACTCACTTGTGCTACGACCCTTTTCTCAGCCTGTGATCTAACATTGGGTTCACTGTCAATAAGGATTACATCATCCTTATACTCTTCGTGCCTTATTTACGTAAATAATTTTTATCATATCGTTGCTATGTGGTTTAGGAAGATTCATTTGAGGGTGAGTGGTGGAAGCATGATGTGGTCTGTCGTGGCCACTGCTTTTGTTTTTAATTTTGTTGACATACTAATCAAAAATGCTGGCAGATAAAGAGCTTCAACTGAACAGCAATTTGCCATAAGAAAGATGTGTGAGTTTACTGGAGTTATTTTTAACTTTGAGCTCCACCTACACACACCTGCTAAAATTGTGGGACAAGTTGGAGGACATGTGGTGACAGTCTCTGGGAAGAAAGACCTAAAAGAAACTGAAGAGAAGCTAAAAGGCTCTGGGATCCTCTTAAGGGAATTGCAAAGTCTGAGAAAATGTTTCATCCAGGTGCCTCTCCTCTGTTTTGAACATTCAAACAATCTAAAGAAAAATGAATCTCCATTTCCAGGAGGAATTGTGTAGACCTCCGTTTAGACCATCCCCAAATGAAAAGATCAGTAGGTCATACCCATAAAGGGTGAAGAAATTCAGGACAAAATAGATTAACAACTTTATTCCCACTAATTGGTAACCCATTTGTGGAAGAGTTATGAAAAGGAGCTGGTTGTTCTAATTCCCAGCCCCATGTTATCACAACACACACCTCCACATTCTCTATCACCAAAGGTGTTTGTCTGCTCTGTGAGGATCTTGCTACCCCAGTGACAATTCATTCCAAAACACTGATACTTGATTTCCAAGTCACCTGTGCTGGAAACCTGGAGCCACTTCTGATCTCTGAGTTAAGCCACTACTGATCTCTGACTCAAGCTTTTGAGTCTGCCTTCTTTCCTATCTCATAGACACTCTTCTCCTTCAGGTTTGGGTATTCAGAGCTAATTCCTGCAAAGGCCTTGTGAGGCTCCCCTTTCCTTTGCTTTTTCCAGTTCTATCAACAGTCAGGTCACTTACCATAGTTCGACTTATGATTTTCTTGGCTTTGTGATGGTGAGAGAACAATGCACATTCAGGAGACATCATATTTTGAATTTTGAATTTCCATCTTTTCCTGGAACCCTGTTATGCAATAGGGTGCTCCTTGAGGTGCCGGCCAGCAGCAATGACCCCCAGCTTATAGTCAGCATATTGTCACAAATAAACAGAGGATAGTCTACAGTGTACTGTGTTTCTAAATTATGATGTTTAGTACTTTGGGTGTATTCCTTGTATTTTTTACTGGGGATATTTTTCAACTGACAGAGGTTTTATTGGGCTATCAGTCCATCACAAGTCAAGGGCCCTTTGTACTACCAACAAGTTTGTCTTCCTCTCCGGGGATGGGGATCACTCCCTTCCTGAAAAATCTCTCCTGGATTCTCATTACTTATAGAATTCCAGCAAAAACTCTCGGCACAGCCTCCTAGGATATGAACCTAACAAGAATCTCATCTCTCATATCTCCCTTTGCCAACTCTGTACACCCAGCCCTGGAGCCTACCCAAATTTTCTGGAACAAAAAGCCACAGATACTTCCCATGCCCCAGATCTTAATACACTCTTTTTGGAAGACTATGTGTTTCCTTTTAAACAATCACCGTTTGAAACAACATATACATACTCGAGTGTGAATGAATGGAACAATGGTTGAATTCAACACTTATTTTTTTTCCACTTTGTTTCCATTATTTACGCCTCCAGTTCCTCTAGATTGAAATCAGGAACTAGAGAACCCATCCCAGTGTCACATTCCCTCCTGGAGGACACTCTGCTGCTATTATAGGGTCTTGAGTTGACATCTGAGCAGCCATTTTAAATGTTAACTGCCATCTTATAACTTTCGATTTCCTGTACTTCCTCTTAACAGAACTTTCCCCCAGCCCCATTAGTGACCTACTCCATGGTACCATAACCCTAAGTCTATCCCAGAAGGACACAACCCCTTGACTCTGGAAAGCCCCATGGTGCCATCACACAGCGCCACAACTACAACTCCAAACCCCTGACCCACAAAAGCTGAACACCCAAACATCTTGAGGCCTCTCTCCTCTCTCTAGAGAGAGATGGATTTTATTTGTCAGCTTTGACAAATTAACCTTGGTATGGATCTCTGTCTGGTCTCTGTCCTTCATTTCTTGCTCACCCTTCTTGCTTTCTCACTTTCCTTTCAGCTATATGGCCCTCCTGCTATGTCCCTGCTGCCGTGATGTCCCACAAGCAAGTCTGTCAAGACGTCCTATGTGACCTATATACCACATTTACCCAGGCAGAGGGAAACAATCAGGGTCACCATTATAATGAAGTTGTGATCCATGACTATGTGCCATGAGGTTGGAGGTTAGTCCTCTCCCAAACCAGTTATGTACCCCAAATCAAAGAGAGGACCTTTGATCAACTGTGCACCATGGCAAGAGAAGATGGGCCTGGCCGAGGACTGAGGCCTAATGGCCTGGCTGCAGGGTCTCAGGATGAGAAATTTTCCAAAGGTTAGGTACTAATTTTGCACCAGGTACTAATTTTGCACCAGATCTCCTAAGGCCATAAGAGTCATGATCGAGAAAGAGGTCTCCTGTGGGAAGGATCCTTATGCAGACGGTCCTCAGAAAGATGAGACTGAATGAAGAAAATGTTCTCTGGAGGAAAAATCCTCCAGTAGATGAGTTCTCATTTGGGAAGACTCCTCATGTGAAAGGTCCCCACCAGGATAGAGTCTTCACAGGAGAAGGTTCCTAATGGAGGAAGGATCCTTCTGAAGAAAGTGTCCTCAAAGGGATAGGTCCTTTTGGGGATATGTCCTCATGGCAAAGGATCCCCATGTAGAGGAGAGCCCACCTGACTTTAGAACCCCTATAAGAGAAACGTCCTTGTGGTGGAAGAGTCCCTGTCTGTGAATGGTCCCTTTGAGGACTGTTCCTCTCCCAGGACCCTTCCTCCATGAAGACCATTCTCCATGACAACCTTTCTGAGCAGAGTGGGGGAACGTGAGGATGAAGATACTGGCTTCCATACTTAGGAAGAAAATCTGAGGACCTCATAATAGCAAATGCTCATTGAACACATAATAATTACTAGGCACAGCCTCTTTATAATAGAGTAGCTCTTTTAATCATCACAATAATCAGAAGATAGTTACTAATATCATGCCCATTTAACACGGACAACAAGGCTAAGCAATTGCTTAAATCATGCAAATGGAAAATGGTAAAACCAGAGCTGGAGCTTAGAGACCAGCTTTTTACCTACCACACCAAAGATCTTATACCAACCTGCTTCAAAAAGAAGTTTGAGGTTATAACCCTGAGGTCAGAACCCCAGGGGTCCTTAGACTTGATCACTCCTCCATAGTTAATTTTGAAATGCCTCCTGCCCAGGGGGGTAAATAATAAGTCTCCAAACACAAAGGTTTAGGTATTTGTTTCAAAGCCAGAAAAAGAGGCTGAGTTTCTCTCACAGGTTTTAGAAGAGGAGAACCCAAAAGTTGGTGTGGGAATTGGCTGTTATTAAGGAAAAACAACAACAAAAGAAAACAGAGTAGGTCTTTATATGATTGGTGCAAGGAAAAAGTAAGTCCAAAAAAAATAATTTATGTCTAAATAAAAGGAACTTCCCAGGGCCCTGGCTCTCAGCAGCAACTCCTCTCATGCAGAATCCCAGTGTGGACCCAATACTGGGACACTGGCTAAGGCCTCTCCCAGGGAACACTCATCATTGGCAACAGAACACCAGCCCAAGAAACAAACCTTGGTCTTTTGATTTGGACTGTGCTTATGTCCAGGTCCTGCCTAAATACTGCAGGAATAGCACAATTTTCTCTTTTCAAGTCCAACCAATGTGTTTCCTGAGAGTCCTTAACCAAGGGAGCCTTCCAGAGGCAAATCAAAGAGAGTCAAAGTTTGGAAAAAACAAATGCCAGATGATAACTCACAGAGCTAATAACTAAAGGGACTTTCTCAGGGCCACACTGATCGTGGGCCATCAATGAGTAAGTAAAGGATTCAGCCCAACTTCAGTCAGGATGCACATTAAATGACAAAGTGTTCAAGGCTATGGTCCTGAATCTAAGTCAAGGATGTCCTTGGCTTGACCTTCACCCCCTGTTGCTTCCCACGGGACAACTAGTTGACCCCCCATAAGGGTGATCCACAGAGGAAAAGAAACCATCTTCATACCCACACATTTTTTTTAAATGTGATGTGACTAAAGTATACATAAATTTCAGGAGATCTCTTGTAAAACAAGGGGACTGCAGTTCATGATGATCTATTGCATTCTTGAAAACTGTAGATGGGAAGTTATATATTCTCACCACAAAAATGATAACTACAAGAAGCAATGCATTCATTAATGAAGTATGTTTAATACTTTATGTTGTAGGTATACTTCATGTTGTACATGATAAAAACGTGTTATCTGTCAACTTTAAAATTTTTTCAGATAAATAACTAAATTAAAAATGCATTTTAAAAATAACTATGGTTATATACAAAAGCATTGATGAATTTCACAAATTAATCTTGGACAAAAGAATTCAGACACCAAAAAGGAGTACATTGTGCCTGCTTCCCTGTATAAGACAAGCCAAGCTAGAATATAAATAAGGTGAACAGAATATGATTTGGTGGTAAAAGACATAAAGAAAGGATTAAATAGATTGCTAGAATACACAGGACAGTGTTTCCCACCGGAAAGGTCATGACTAAAGGTCCTAGGGCCTGGAAGTACTCTTTTTCTTCAACTGAAAGCTTTTGCTTTTATAATAGTATACAAATATGTACTTTTAGATTTATGCATGTTTACGTGTCATATTTCCTAATGTTTACAAGTAAAAATATATTTATTCACAAAAACACCAAAGTTTTTTTTTAATTTAGAAGATTATGAAAGAGGAGGAAGAGAAAAGGAAAACACACGTTTTTAAAGGATGCACAGGGACAGAAGAGCTCATGCAGGTGATGCTTCAGAGTTCCAAAGAATTACCCAAAGCTTTAAAAAAAAAAAAAAAAAAAAAAAAAAAAAGCTCAAGAGAATTAAAAGTTCGAATCTTCAAGAATTACTGAAGGAGTAACAAAATGAACTGAGAAAGCTCAGGAAGAAATACAAGAAAGTCAGGAACAGAGGCACATGCCTGTAATCCCAGCAATTCTGGAGGCTGAGGCAGGAGGATTGCAAATTTGAAGCTAGCCTCAGCAATTTAGTGAGTCCAAAGGGACTTTGCAAGACACTTTCTCAAAAATAATAATAAAAGGGCTGGGGATATGGAAGGAAGGAAGGAAGGAAGGAAGGAAGGAAGGAAGGAAGGAAGGAAGGAAAAGAAATAAATAACTTTTGAAAGAGATGAAGAAAAGAGAAAAAAGGAAACACTGCAGAGACTGAAGTCATATTAGAAGCAGGAAAAAAAAATGATGTAGTACAAATAAAGCACCCAAAAAGTAAGAAAAAGAACAGATATTTAGAGAAATTTTAAGGGGATAAAATTAAAAAGCAAAGAATTTTTCTTCCTCTATATATACATATGTGTATGTGTGTGTGTGTGTGTGTGTGTATATACATACATATTCTGAGAAAGAAATTTTAAAAGGAACCAAAAAATACATTAACAATAGTAGAAGTTAATTTGCTTGAGAGAAAGAAATATTCTTTCCTATTGTGGAAGGAATTCACTGCAGATTGTTCACTCAAGAATTACATGAGGGAACAAGAAAACCCAAGAGAAACAAAGAGCAATTGAACAGCCGACAGAAGTTTAAGATACTGCAATTCCCAAAAGTGAAATTTAAAATTGTCATCCTTAATGTATCCTTAAAATGTTAAAGTATATAAAACACAAAATTGAGAATTTTGGAAAATAATTAAGAAAAACTAATCAACACGTGTAACTGACAAATCCAATTAACTAAAAGAAAAATATAATATGCAGATTTAGACACTGGTGAAAAAAGAATTAGTGAACTGGGAGCAAGTACAAAAGAAAACAGTAAGAGTGGAACATGGACACAGAAAAAGATGATAATTTCAGAAAACAAAAGTGAGGAAGGCTAACATAAGAGAGATTACAGAGAGTTGTACAGGAACAAACCCTGAAGAGATAGATTATGGCTGAGAATTTTTCAGAACTGATCAAAAAACTTAAACTACAGTTTCCAGAATAATAAGCATATTTATTTTTTAAAATTTTGAACAGCTATATTGAGTGTACCAACATGTAACAGTGAATCCCAGTATTATGTGTAATTATAATCACCTCATTTGAAAATTAATTAAAGATCTCATTACTTAATTGATGAAAGATAAATAAGTCTTTAAGAATGTTACGATCACTTGCAGAGTCAGATGGCCCCCTCACCCAGTGTTTGCTTCAGATGCCAAGACTGAAAATCACACACACATCAGGAGAGAATGAGAAGTCTTGTTAGTTATGTAATTGAAGTTTCTGGGTAAAGAGGGGAAGCCCCTCAAGCAGGTCTGAAATGGCTTCAGAAAGCAAGGAAAAAGAGATTGGCCTAGGTTGTTCTTGTGTTAGGGAGTAGGCCAGGTGAGAGTTCCCTCTTGTGGGCTGGGACCCATGTGTTTTGTATTTCCAACTGGCACCAAAGGAGAATGCACCCAAACTTTCTTATCAACTTGTTCAAATTTGAGGCAAACTGGGAAGAAGAAGAAGGAGTAAGACTTGAGAGCTGTATTACAGGGATACTGCCACATCGATGTTCATAGCAGCACAATTTACAATAGCTAGATTGTGGAACCAACCCAGATGCCCTTCAATGGATGAATGGATTAAAAAAATGTGGCATCTATACACCATGGAGTATTACGCAGCACTAAAAAATGACAAAATCTTGGAATTTGCAGGGAAATGGATGGCACTAGAGCAGATTATGCTTAGTGAAGCTAGCCAATCTCTAAAAAACAAATACCAAATGTCATCTTTGATATAATGAGAGCAACTAAGAATAAAGCAGGGAGGAAGAGCAGGAAGAAAAGATTAACTTTAAACAGAGACATGAGGTGGGAGGGAAAGGGAGAGAAAAAGGGGAATTGCATGGAAACGGAGGGAGACCCTCATTGTTATACTAAATTACATATAAGAGGTTGTAAGTGGAATGGGAAAATAAACAAGGTGAGAAATGAATTACAGTAGAGGGGGTAGAGAGAGAAGATGGGAGGGGAGGGGAGGGGGGATAGTAGAGGATAGGAAAGGTAGCAGAATACAACAGTTACTATTATGGTATTATGTAAAAATGTGGATGTGTAACCCATGTGATTCTGCAATCTGTACTTGGGGTAAAAAAGGGAGTTCATAACTCACTTGAAGCTAATGTATGCTAATGTATGAAATATGATATGTCAAGAGCTTTGTAGGGTTTTGAACAACCAATAAAAAAAAAAAAAGGAGTCAGACTCTTCGTTACAAAGAGCAACCAACTGGTAGGTGGCTGACTTCTCAGGAGAAGACAGCAGACACACACAAAGGACAGTAATATCTGATCAGAATTCAATACTTAGCAATACATTCCCCTTGTGAATGAAAGGGAAATTTTTTAAAAAATGAAGAAATTCATCAGTAACAGAACATAAAAGGGTGTTCTTCAGGCAAAAAGGAAATGACAAAGGAAGAATAAAAACACTAAACACATGTGTCAATCTCAATGCAAATTTTCTATACAACCATAGTAATAATAGTGTTCTGTGCTATTTTAAATGTAGAGATAAGATATGAGATAACAATTTAAATTTATAGGAGGTTAATGGAGTTAAATTTGTAACGTTGTTCAGGAAAAGCTTAACATTACAATTTGATAGGTCAAAAATATATGCAGTAATATCTAGAGACATCAAAATTCACATATTAAAAATAATCAAATGGACATTGAGACAGTGATCAGACAAAAGTAATACACAGCCATGTGTGTGTGTGTGTGTGTGTGTGTGTGTTTGTGTGTATGTGTGTGTGTGTGTGTGCATACACACATACTGTGAGAGTTTTGGTGAGATTTCTATTGATCTAAGCTTTATCTCAAGTAGTATTTAATGCCAGTAGACAAGAGCGAGATATCTTTAAAGTTCTAAGAAAGTGTGACTCAATAATTGCATATCTACTCAAGCCGTTTTTCAAAGATGAATGAAATTGAGAAATATTCTGAAATATGCAAGAACTCAGGAAACCCCACACCTATGAGTTCTTCATGAAAAATGTTATTAGAATAATAAAATATACATAAAAAGCAATAAATCAAAATAAAAAAATGAAATGGAAATGTCAAAGTGAAAGAAATGTTGATGATCTGTTTAAAAATAGAAGAAAAATGGACAACTATAGGAATTACACTTAGGAAAAGAAGTCTTTCAATATTATGAAATTTAACAACATTAAAATACTGAGATAATTAATAAAAATTAGAAGTGTTTAAAAAAGAAAAAAAATTAGAAGTGTTGGAGAGAGATATAGGAAAAAAAGTAGTGTGATAAATGTTCACCTTTTACAGCAAGATTTCCAAACACACAGCCCAATCAAATAATGTGATTCAAATATTAATCCAATCTTTTTATAATAAAAACTCTCTTAGAACTAATATATTTTATATAAAAGAAATACCTACTTTAAGAGTAGCTGTATTAAATACAACTTACATTATATTTCTAGAGCAATTCTTCTGAAGCTCTATCTACATACATAGTTATCTGAATATATGCAATAGCAAGATATTTGAAGTGATTTTAGTCAAATCTTTATTGTTTGGTCCTTAGTTTTACTTTTATCTCTAGGAAGTGGAATTTGGAAGGATTTTTATCTTTCTGTGGTCTTTTCTCTATTGCTTAAATGTTTTATCATTAGCAAGTAGCATGTTTTACATAAGAAAGATCATTTTCTAAAAGGAAGATAAACAACAAAATAAGAGACATATTTGCAACATATGACAAATAATACTCAATTTAAATATCAACAGGAAAAAAATCACCAGAGTATATGGGTAAATGACATGAAGATGCACTAAGGAAAAAATATACCAACTGTCGCTAAACAGATGAACAAAATTCTCTACTAATTATCAAAGCACAAGAATTAAAAACAGAAATAGCATAAATATTTATCATTTTGCTAAAAATGGAAACATTCTCTGTCTACCTTTGGGAAGGTGGCAGATGGTAAGTCGTCATGACAGGGTTGGGGTTCCTAGTGCACTGCTTGTATAATCTAAAGGCATGTAATTTGGAGGAAACAAAGTGTTTTGTGCATTTTTAAAATATAGTGATATTTAAGCAAAACCAGGGCACTTTAGAGTGGTCATTTGGGACAATAAGCATCTATTCATAAGAACTCTTTGGAGGTTCTACTCTCTTCCAAAATTCCTTGAATAAGTTTGTGCTTCTTTACAGTGGTTTCTAAAGTAATTTTATCACCTTTAATCAAGAAAAGCAATGGACATTTTCATGCACTACCAGTGGGAGTGTAAAATAGTGTAACCACTTTGGAGAACTGTTTGGCAGTTTCTGATAAAATTGAAATACAATCATACTACAACCCAGAATTTCCACTCCCGGCTGTAAATTCAAGAGAAATGAGTACATAGCTTCATAAACCCTTGCACAAGAATATTCATAGCAGTTTTATTTGGAATAGACCAAAACAGAACAAACCCAAATATCCATCCATAGAAGAATGACTGAACTGTGGTTTATCTATGCAAAGGAATATCATGCAACAATTCAAAGGAAGGAGGTACTGAAGCACACAACATGCAGGACCCCTCAGACATCATTTGAGCCAAAGAAGCCAGCTTTGAAAGAGCATACACAATATGTTTTCATATATGTGAAGATCCTAGGTACAATGTATCTTTGGTGGCAAATATCACAATTGTGTTTATGTTAGGAAGTGGGTTCTTGAAGGGAAAGGGGCATGAGGAAATTTTCAGGGGTAAGAAAAATGTTATATACCTTAATCTGGTGTCAGTTTCATGGATGTACGCAAAAGTTAAAACTCTTCTATCTGTAGACTTATGATTTCTTCATTTGTTTAAGTAAATTATATCTCAGAACAGTACTCTTGGCTTAGAAGAAAGGCCATTTCCTCCGAGTACAAGGAACTGCATAGCAGCTGCTCACCGTATCTATCCCCCAGCCCTTGCACCTGCTCTCTCAACATTTTGTAGATTCCTGGTTGCCTCTGAGCCACCACAGCCCAAAGAGGCCCTGAAGAGCTGTGTGGTTTCAGTCCAAAGAGAGAAAGGGGTGACTGACCTCATTTCATTACTGTGGATGGAGCTGTATCTACGATGTTCAGTAAAACAGCACAAATGTAAACGAGGTGTAAACTGCTTTCACATCTCATTTAGGGAACAGATGAGGCGTGAAATGCATTTCACAGGCTCACGTACTAGAGGGGTATGCTTCCCACGGTACAGTGTTCAGCATTTGTTCCTCTTCCCTCAGGAATGCTGGGTTATTTCTGAATATGGCTACTGTCGGGGCAGGAGGAAACGGGGGTGTGGTGCGAGTGTAGGAGGAAGAAGGAATCCGCTCTCTTATGTCCTAAAGATGCCTTTCTGCCTTTCTCTGCCTAACCAACTCCTGCATATTTGTTAAAGTCCAGCTCAACTCTCACCTCCCTCCTCACCACTTGCTCTCTCTGATTTGGTGGCTCTTTTTTCTGGTCACTGAGCAGTTGGCTCAGCACTCAAACCTGTCACTTACTTCCCTTGTCTTGGATACAATGGCAGGTAATGTGCATTGTTCCTGTAATCCAGCACTTGAATTTAGCAGTTGCTCAATTAACCTTCAGCGAATTACTGTGATCTGAGGCAGAGGAGATATGGAGGGATAATAATGTCTCAAGGGATGACATTGTAGCAGCTAAACCTTCTCCAAATACTCAAAAGAAACAAAATTCCAAAGACTACTTAAAAGCTTAGAAGATTTATATCATTGTATATCTTTCAAAGACACATACATACACATCCTTCAGGGCAAGCTTTACTTTAAAAGATTAATGTGGAAGCTGTGATGTTTGATCACTGAAGCAGTGTTATATCCCTGTCTGTGAGGGGAACTCTGATATCCCAGGTTGATAACTGTTAATGTCTCTATCACTCATTCCAGAATATTTGTGTGGTTACATAGGCCTTTGCTCAGTACCAAAGGCAGATGTTTTTGAAGAGCTTAGGCCTATTTTTCCAGTGCCAGTGCCTGATAATAGTTATACATGTTTCTATGTCAGCATCAACTTGTCTAATGAGTTGACTCATAAAGTAACCAAAACAAAGTTGAGTCCAAGTTTAAACACAGTGAAATTATCATACTAGAGACATTTTTAAGTAAAAACTTAGAAAATTCCAGTGAACTCAAGGAAACTGAGGTGGTCAGTAGCCAATTGTGGAAGAAATAGTTCACTAAGATTCAGAAGATCTAAGATCAAGCCTAGCCACAAACTTGACCTTGAAAACTTGCTTACCATCCCCAGGCTTCCATTGCCTCCCACCTAAAATATGATCAATTTTGGAATGCAGTTTGTACTTGCCCTATAACCCACTGGTTGCTTTCCCAGGAGCACATCTCATGCAAGTACCCAAGCTCAGATTCATAAAAACTATTCAGCCCTGCATTGCTTGTAAAAGCAAAAAGTTGGAAATAATCTGGATGCTTATGGATGTGGGCATAGAGAAGCAACATTTGCAACATTAGGTATCCTAATTAGATGGATGTCAAAAATAAAATATTGGGTGAAAAACAAAGGATGCAGTTTGGAATTTATAGTACAATAGCATTTATAAGTGAAGGACCAATCAAAATAGAGGAGAAGGAGAATGAATGAGTATCAAGGATGAAGGAGACAAAACTGATATACTGAATGAAATAAATAGAGACTATGTATGAAGTAATGATAAACCAGAGACTTTAAATTTGGGTTCAGCAAAACACACAAAACCATGGATAGTGAGAAATGATTATTTTTTCCCTTGCTTATCTCACATAAAAGTTAAAAATCCTTAGAATTTCAATCGGCTTAAATTTGACCACATTTTGACTAGGTCATCCACTGTAAGTAATTAGGAAGTTCACCCCCCACACTCACACACCTTCTTTTTAAATAATATATGCTGTACATTGTAAATGGTAGATTGTCACAGATTTTGTTCAATATTGACAACCAAGGAATCTTTTATTGGTAATGCAAAGTTAATTGGGACCATGCTAACATTTAATTAATTTCCAGTACAATAGATAATTTGTCAACAAAGGGGGGTAAAAATATTAATTGAAACATATGTGAATAGTTATTTGTTGGGTGTAGGAAACATCCCACAATTAAAGTTAATCACAGTGTGATTAATTGATTTTAATTGGTTCAAGATGGGTTCCTGTGGCATAACATAAGTCTGTCAATAAAACTTACAATTAAGCCTCATTATGAAAAGCCAAGCTATTAAGGCAAGCAGCGATGGGGTGGGGCAGCAGCAAGCTACTTTCCTCATAATGTAGAAGGAAACAAGGCCAGCAGCCCAGGGAGGTCAGCTATGGCACAGAGGTTGAGTATTCTAGGAAGGTGGAAGAGACACTCGGGTAAATGTGGGAGTACACTTGAGTCTGGGAAATGGAAATCGATTTCTCAAAACTTTAAAGATGAGATGGGTGAGTAGGAAGTGGAAAGTATATGTGAAAGAGGAAATCCAGTGGGACCAGCCACTTTGTGCACCAAATATAGAGATAAGCAAGGCTCAGATACCCCATTGGATGTACAGATGCATAGAGCCAAGGTATTCCAGAGGCTCAGAAATGCACTGGAATGGGCAGAACCTATAAGTCCTGTGAGATAGGCATAGAATTTCCCCCATAAACAGAGGTTAGATCCTTTACTAGTTAACATTAGCATGGCTCTCAAAACCTCCTGAGAGCTGGATTTCAGTCCTGACAATTATCCTAAAGTGTAGATGACCGCATGGCACTCTAATAAGTCTTGTCAAAGATTTTCAGTTCTGCATATGGTTCTGATTCATTCAACTATTCTGTGCTTAGAAAGTCAAAGTGACTGTCACTTGTTTTTCAGTATACATGTGGCCTCTATGTATACTCTATAATATGTTCCCATCACCTTGTATGACTTCCTCTCCCTACTCCATAAGGGAAGCTTGAAACCTGTCAATGGAATGCTTTTTTTTATAAGTGTTGAATGTGGTTGTAAAAACTTTTTGTTTAAGTTTTAATTCCACCCAAAATAAAATGGTGGCATGATAAATATATCTGGTCTTTATCCTCAGTTCCTGACACAAGACTTAAAAATCCCCTTGGAACTTCCTTAGTGATAGTATTGTGTTTGTTAAGACATGATGTGTGGCAGGCAACTCTATAAAGCTTCAGGATGGGAACTGGTCACCAGAAAGTTTAGTTACATGACTAGAGAGTTGAAACTTTGGGCTAGCCCAATATCTAGGGGAAAGAGGAGGAGCTAAATATTGAGTTTACAATAAAATGAAGAGAAATCCTACCAAATGGAGGAAAATCTTTACCATATGCATCTCAGAGCATTAACCTCCTGGATATATAAAGAATTCAAAAAACTCAGCACCAAAAAGACAATTAATACATGGACTAAGGAACTAAACAGACACTTCACAGAAGAAGAAATATAAATGGCCAACAAGTATATGAAAAAATGTTCAACATCTCTAGCAATTTGAAAAATGTAAATCAAAACTACTCTAAGATTTCATCTCACTCTGGTCAAAATGGCAATTACTACCAACACAGCAATAATAAATGTTGGCGAGGCTGTGGGGAAAAGGTACACTCATACATTGCTGGTGGGACTGCAAATTAGTGCAACTATTATGTAAAGCAGTATGGATATTCTTCAGAAAACTTGGAATGGAACCACCATTTGACCCAGTAATCCCACTCCTCAGTTTATACCCAAAGGGCTTAGAATCAGCATACTATAGTGATGCATCCACATCAATGTTTATAGCAGTTCAATTCACAATAGCCAAACTATGGAACCAACCTAGATGCCCTTCAACAGATGAATGGATAAAGAAAATGTAGTGCAAATACACAATGGAATATTACTCAGCCTTACAGAAGAATGAAATTATGGCATTTGCAGGTAAATGGATGGAGCTGGAGGATATCAAGCTAAGCAAAAGAAGCCAATCCCCCAAAACCAAAGGCTAAATGATATCTCTGATATGCAGATGCTAGTTCACAATAGCAGGGGCGGGGGCTAGAGAAGAATAGAGGTACATTGGATTAGACAGAGAGGAATGAAGGGAGGGGAGAGTTAATCGGGATAGAAATGATAGTAGAATGAATCAGACATTATTACCCTGTGTGCATATATGATTACACGACCAGTGTAATTCCACATCATCTACAACCTGAAGAAATGAGAATCCATACTCCATTTATGTATGATGTGTCAAAATGCATTCTACTGTCATGTATAACTAATTAGAACAAATTTTTAAAAAAGGTTGAGTTCAATCACATGACCAATGACTTAAACTATCATGCCTAGGAAATGAAGCTCAATAAAAACTGGACACAGAGACTCAGTGGAGCTTCCTAGTAGGTGAGCATACTGATATGCTGGAAGACTGAGGTGCCCAGATTCCACAGGAAGAGGGCATGGACACTCAGTGTGCCCCTCCTGTCTTCCTCAGACCTTGTCCTATGCATCTGTTCCATTTGGCCATCTCTGGGTTGTGTCCTTTATAATGAAACTGTAATCATAAGTACAATACCTGTACTAAGTTCCATCAAGTCATCAACCCTGAGAGGGGCATGAAATCCCCCAGATTTACAGCCAGCATTTCAGTAATGTAGATGGCCCCTGAGACTTGCAGCGGGCATGTGAAGTGGAAGCAGTCTAGTGGAGAACTTTGCCCTTAACTTGTTGGGTTCATGTTAATGTCAAGTAGTGAGTGTCAGAACCGAAATGAATTATAGGGCTCTTGATTGGTGTCAGAGGTTAGTGTCAGAACACAAAAGCTTGAGTCAAGAACTTGGGTACGGTTTTTATCAAACTGTCCTACAAGGCAAAAACTAGGGAGTAGGAAAAGTGAAACAGAGAAGGGAGAGAAACCAACATAGAATACACTAGTCACTGGTTATCTCTGGGATCCAGTTCTTTGGGGGATGCTTTAAAGAAACATGAAGCACTCATCTCCAAAGACATGAAGGCTGAGGGGCTCCTCCATTGATTCTCTTGCCCATTGGCTAAGGGTTGCTCTAAGGAGGTACATTCTTAATTCCTCCACCACTCTCTTCATACATGAGCAAAGCTAACTGGTATTCTTGGCAGATAAATTACATGCCAGAGAAATTCCTAAAGCAGAATAGTAGTTAGTCATGGAGCTGTAAGCTTCATTTGGGATGCTAGAAACATAAAAGAATCAAGAGATTTGAGAGAAAATGCCTCAGTATGTGACAAGTATTTGCTGTTGTCATGAATCTCAATGTCCTCTACAAAGTAACCTAAGCTGATTTTTCTTTGCACTAGAATCATAAACAAATCATTTGTCAGGCACCAATGAAGCTTCAGAATGCCTTCCTCTCCTTCTCAGTTCTATGCACAATCACTATAGAGGAAACAACCCTAGTGATTAGTTGAAAATAAGCCACATGATCCTCACATCATGTGACATTGACCCTCTTGCAAGAACTGATCAATTTAGGATTGTGATCTGTGTACAAGATGCTAATCTCTGGGCCATCCAGTGATCCATAGAAATAATAAGGAAGAGGGTCAAGCTTTGAATGTTACAGCTGGAGTAGAAACAAAGGGAGGGGAAATGAGACCTTATAATGGTGTTGTAAGGGTGTGACAAGATGGTCTGAGGCAAGAGCTACCTTGAACACAGCACATATCCAATTTGCAAATTATATTCACAGAGACCCATGCTATGGCTGTGCTCCTGTAAAGGTTTGGGTCCTTCACTGACAACTTCATAAAGGACCCTACAGAAAATAACCTCAATGAGTGTTCTATTCCTAGTCATCACAAGAATCCTATTCAACAGACAGTTTCAAGTGAAACTAAATCTCGTAGACACCCAGGCCCAAACCTGCAATGTCCACTGGAACCTGTATTGTCTACCTTGAAAGCTACTATTCTCCATCCACCATCACCCGGGTTGGCAATCCACACCCCCCACCAAAAAAAAAAAAAAACAGTATCCCAGAGATATTTTTGAGCCAGGGTTTAGCTAAAGAAACCACAGTTTAAAAAAGACTCCACTTAAATAAGTTAAAATGCATGGGGGATTGCCAAGAAGAAAGAAAGAAAGATTGAGTAGACATAACGTTTTGGTCAGTTCTGAAATAGTTCTTGAAATACATACATCTAATGGGCCATCCAAAATGACGTCTAAAATAAAACCCCTTTCCTGAGACAGGTCACCATTTTCAACCTGCCTTTTATGACTAAAGCAGTCATCACTGTTATAAAAAGATCAATATTTAGTAATATGGTAAAAATTGAATCATAAATCCTAACTTTGCTTTTCTCTGCAAAATGACTTAATTCTTTATATTTCATTCTGATGTTTGCTATATAGTAGGACAACTGACCAAGTTGGACTAATCACTATAGATCCAAGGATAGTCATAATAATTATATTATTACTATCTTATTCTGAGTCACTTGCCTGACCCTTTGGCTGGAGACATGGAGTCTGGTATCAAAGAGAGGTAGGTGAGCAAGGGAGGGAGGGGAATAGAAGTGTTCAAGTTCAACACAATAACCTCCATACATACATGCCACGTTCTCCATTTACTCATTTCATAACTAGGTTTCACACTTACCACGAACCAGACACTGTACTAGATACTGAACTGAGGTGAGCAAAACCAGTACAGTCCTCAGTGTCACAGAACTTTCAGTGCAATATTTCTAGTTAGCTTTGGGGACAAGCTGTCTAATCACTCAGTTATCATATCTGTATAATAAAAATAATGATATTTACCTTGCATGGTTGTTGCAGGGGAAGTTAACTTGGTATTCAATGCTCAGCATTAGCCGTTCAATCTGTGGTGATGTGCCCAGGGGTGGCAATTGTGGTCTCCCTGTTACCTGAATTCTGCAGTGAGATTTGGGAATAATATTTTCTAACTGCACAGCTTCCAAATCCTGCTCTTCAGCTTTGCTAGAGATTTTGTGCACAAACTAATATCCCTTAATAAATTGCCCTTCTGTTCAAACCAGTTTTGATTATATGCTACTAAAAACCTTAACTGATAAAGAAACTCCTTAATAAATGGTAACTATAGTTACTAATCCCTCAGCTTCTTGTCCCTTTATTAAGAAAAGTACATCTGAGAGTCATGCCAAGTAGAAGCCTAAATAAGCAACCCTAAAAATTAAATCTGTCCCCAACTCTGGCCATGGCAGAAATTGAAGTCAGCTCCCAAGTCTGATGGACAGGCAGGGCAAAGAGTCCCCTGTCATTTTCCAGAGACCAGAGGAAATAAGGAGACAGCTCTGCCTTCCACATATAGAGGTAAAAATAATGATTTCTCCAAAGGGGCTTTCATGCACTGCACTGATTAAAAGTAATAAGATGCTGTTGCCTCAACTCCAGATTTAATTTTAGACACTTAAATGCATTATGGACTTTCAATTGAGTTCTGTATATTCAGTGAAGCAGGAAGGTAGGAAGCTTAGATTTTCCTTGTCACTTGGGAGACATTACAGGGAAGCATGTCCACATCCCTGACCTTTAGAAGATGAATGCAAGACATGATTGTCTCATTGACCCACAACCTTGACCTTCATGAGCACGTGTGGTTTCCATGACCTTGGTAAGTTGTAAGTGGTTTACATGTGAGTGAAAGTATCAGGACTTGATTAAACAGAGCCTGGGATGACTTGACTGTCAGAAAGCCCTTGAAGGGCAGCTGGGCTGTTGTTACTCAGATGTTTAAGTAGATCACTGTCGAAGCATCGACCTGTTATCCTGGAAACACACCTGCTTAACAGTGTACTAACTTTGAAATTTATCTGCCCACATTTCTCCATCTCCATGGCCACCCAGCCTATCATTCATATTACCCAAGGCTCTGATACTTAACATCCTATAATACTGTAGGGTTACACTTCCTCAGCCTCTGTTTCCACAGCTTTAAAATAGGAATGGTTTTGTCTAACACATTGTATTGAAGAACATGAGAGTACTAAATACAAGTATTAAATAATGTAATATGGTTGGCCATAATCTCACACTAAAAATCAGTAACTGCAACTAATTATATTATTACCCTTACTGTCGCCTTACCAAAAAGCAGGGCAGAAAGAGCTAAGTGTCACACACACAGTTCTTTTTGATGACATGGTCCTCATGGCTCTGCCTAACCTCTTGGCCTCCATCTCAAAAAGAGATGAGAGAGGTCCAGAAACAATAACTATGTTGCCACAGGTCACAACCCCAGACAGACTCTGCTGAGAGGAGGGGAGACCCCTGATCTTGCACCCAGTCCCAGAAAATGGAGCCCATTCATGATCCTTCTCATGAAGAGATTCCTCATCAGCACACTGTGCTGCAACCATTCTCAGAATTCTCACATTGACCCATCCTCCAGAATGGCAGCAGACTCAGGGGGTCTGGGTTTGAGCATGAAGACTCTTTAATACATTCCTGACCTGAAAGGTCATTTGGTGGTTAGTAGGAAGCCTCACTAAATTATAGACAGACATCTTCCTGATTATGGACCCCCAACTTCCTTTTCTCGGAGTGTTTACTTTAGAAATAAATAAATTCTTTCACTGCCCCCTTTGCAATGAAAATCTTCTCCCAGCTATTTGCTTGCCAGTTACAATCCAGAAATGTCTTTTTCAAGAACCTGGAAGCCATCCCTTTTCATGCCATCACCAAAAAAATCTAGGGTCCCTATTTTCTAATCTCTGCAGGAGAATAAGAGCCTAACTTTTAAGAGAACCAACAAGTAAACATAACTAGCCTCATCCCAGTGACCCCACCATATTCTCCAGTCCTTTTCCTCTAGCTCACCCCAGTGTCTTTTGTTTCAGCAAAGTCAAGGTCACTCTTTCTCCCCTCACTCAATAACCTCGGATCAAGTCTTCCTTGCCTGTTTATCTTGTGCAGTTTTTCCTTGGCAAGGGTGGCTAGTGGAACCATTTATAAGTTGCTATAATTTTCTAAGAGAAAAAAGAATCAAAGACAGTGTAGAGCTAGAAAGCATGGCTTGGACGTGGGAGAAGGGAATTTTGTTAGTTTATTTTCTGTTGTGACAAAATACCTGATATAATCAGTTTCAAAGGAAGAAAGATTTTGGGGGGCACATTGTTTCAGAAGTCTCCGTCCATGGCCAGTTGGTTGTGTCACTTTGGGGCCTGTGGGAAGGCAGAACATCACAGAAAGAAGGATATGGTAGAACAAAATTGTTCACCTCATGGCAACTATGAAACAAAAAGAGAATGAAAAGAGGGGCCAAGGTCTGACTAACCCCTTTAAGGACACACCTCAATAATCTAACTTCAGTAGGGCTCCACCTCCCAATAGCACCACAGGCTGGTGACCAAGCCTTAATGCATGAACATCTGGAAGACGTTTAAGATCCAAACCATAACAGGAATAAAAGAAAATTTAGAAGTTAGGGCAACTTTCTGTTATCCTTAGTATCTCGTCAACAGTACTGCTATCCTAAACCTGTCATAGAGGTCAGGAAAGGAACTGGGATGGCTGGAAGGGAAAGACAAATTAAGATGTCCAGTTTTTAATGTGTTGAGTTGAAAATTCCTCTGGAAAAGATAGATTTCCAGTATACAGGATTGGAGAAAAGGAAAGGACCAGGGTACAATGTTAACCTATGATTTCTTCAGGGTAAAATGTATATCATTTCAAAAGTAATACATACTTACAGAAGAAAGTTTGGACATAGATAATTATGAAGTAAAAAAAAAAACAAAACACTACCCAAAATCTGTACAATAATGGCCGTGGCTGTTTCCATTTAACAGTTGTGCCTAAGTTGTTCACAGACTGGAGAGGAAGAAATAATAAAAGGGACCATTGTAATGAAATCAATAATGGTTGTGAAAGAGTATTAAGCAGAGGCTGTGGGGGAAACTGGTGAGGGGGCAACAACTCTGGAAGGAAGAAAATGAGGGAAAATCTCACCAACCAGGTACCATTTGAGCTGGAGTTTAAAGAATGAGTTTGACAACTCTAAAAGAGTTTGATGAAGACAAGCCATCACCAGGAAGAATACATTTGCTCTAGTAAACCCAGCAAAGAATTCATATCCACATTTAAAGAACTCTTACAAAGAAAAAAAAAAGCACATAACCTAACTTTAAAGACAAAATATTTAACAAGAACTCCACCAAAAGGGGTATGCAAATGACCTTTAACCATATTAAAAAAGGTGCTCAATTTATTGGTTACTGAAGAAATGCAAATTAAATCCAAAATCCTCTATCAACACACACCCACCAGAATGACTAAAATTAAAATACCAAGTGTGGGTAGGGCTGTGGAGCAACTAGAACTCATGAACTTTTTACGTAGGAGTATAAATTGGTAACGCAACTTTAGAAACAGTTCAGTAGTATCTACTGAAGTTGAACATATGCCAATCTATGAAACAGCAATTCCACTCCCAAGCATCAAGCCGACAGAAAGAGGCTGTATGTTTTCCAAAATGCTTTGAAAAAAAATGTTAATCATAACAAAATTTGTAATAACCTCAAATTGGAAAAAAAAAGTCCATCAGAAGGAGTATGAATACAATATGATAAACTCATTATACAGAGAGAGAGAAAGAATAATCAAAATGAACAGACTACAACTTGCATATTAACAACAGGAACAAATTACACAAACAATATTGAGAAAAAATAGCCATATACAAAAGAATATGTATGGAGTGATTTCATGTAAATGGAACTAGACATAAGCAAAGTTTAAAAACAGAGAAATTTGCTCTATAGTGGTATTAGTCCCCCTGATGGAAGGCAATTACTGAAAGGAGCACTTAAAGATTTGGGGTATCGGTTAAGTTCTATTTCTTGATCTGAATCCTGGTCACTACCTTTTTGTACTCTGTGAAAACATCTCAAGCTGAAAATTATGACTGTGCACTGCTACGCTTCCACAACATTTGTTTTTGTTTTGCAAAACCAGAGAATGAACACAGAGCTTTGTGGCCTACCATTGAGCTACATCCTTAGCCCTAACACTTCTATAACATTCCCATTAAGCAAACAGAAGTACAGGAGGGCCCATTTCACTTCAGATGCAAGTTGCCTGGGAGAGGAGCCGTTTTAGGAACTGAACATTGTGGTTCATGACTGACTACACAGTCTGCTCTTAAAAACCAAAGACCAGAAAGAAAGGTATGTGGAGGAGCAGAACTCCTCAAAGAGGAACAAAGGACAGGAAGCTAGTGAGAATAAATACAAAAGGGAAAAAAATGGAAGCAGCTGAAATAAAGACTGTAAACACTTGCAAAGCCTGCAGACTAGAAATTGATGGAGATGAAGGATGATGACTCGGAGATGGTTAACATTTGTATTTTCCAACTTTTAGGTAAAATACAATGCAAGAGAGAATATTGAGAGTGCATAACCCCACAGGGACGAATTGTTCTCACTGTTTGGGCTCAGGTGGCAATGGGACTGCATTCTGAAGGCCAGGGGAGTTCTTGGACTAAAATCAAAAAACTTTCCTCTTAATCCTCCTATGTTTCATTTTTGAAAGATGTCACACCCAGTTTGATGTCTTCACTCCTCCCCGCCTTGCTGTTAGATTCAGGTGCCTTGACAGAAAGGTCTGAGGGGCCTTGGGCTCAGTGACCAATACCTCCACCCTGCAGGCTTTGATGGAATTTAATTGGCATCCAGTATTGTCCATCACTGTCAAGTCTGAATGGTACTGAGTGATCAACACAGTACGTGCAAATCCAGCTGCAAATTTGCCTATTTCAGATTCCCAGAAGGGTGACAGTTCTTCTCCTCACAAGTTAAAAAGACTTGAGGTCAGACGCCAGGATAGGGGAGGAATGCTTGTGTTTCCAAACTCGCATGGCTTTGCAGTATCTGGAACCAGACCCCAAGGTCATGAGGAGAAACGGACCTTACTTCTACACAGTGACACTACACTTCAGCCAGTGTGGTGCTGCAGAAGCACCTTTAAAGAAAATAGAGTTGTCAAACAGCATTAGAGAATGTCTTTTAGAATGTGGTCTAGGGCAAACAGTGCAGCTTCTGGATTTGAGAGTCCAGTGGCTCTCAAAAGTGGTCTCCTGACAAGCTGCAACCCACATGAAACTGGTTAGAAACTCAAATTCTTGGGCCCCACGCTGGAACTACAAAAATCAGAAACTCACTGGGCATGGTGGTACACACCTGTAATGCCAGAGACTCCAGAGGCTCACGTAGGAGGATCACAAGTTCAAAGCCAGCCTCAGCAACCTAGTGAGGCTCTAAGCAACTTAGTGAGAATTTGTCTCAAAATAAAAACTAAAAATGGCTGGGGATGTGGCTCAGTGGTGGAGCACTCCTAGATTCAATTTCCAATGCACACACACACACACAAAAAAAAAAAAAATCAGAAACTCTGGGGGTAGGGATCCAGCATTCTGTGTTTTAAACAACCCCAGGTGATTTTGATGCAAGTTCAAGTTCAAATAATACTACTGGAAGTCTAAGAAGACATTTAAACACCACTTACTTACTTACTTGTCTTCTAATTAGCTATATCTTCTGAAAAATGGGTTATGTATGCTTAACTGCCTAAAGACTGAGGAATGGAATGAGATTAGAAGATCTCATGTGCCAGCAGCTCCTTTTCTATTCCACATCTATGGCTGTAGGGATTCGAAAATACTCTGGTTCTTTTAATAGACTATAGCTACCAGGGATTCCTTTGTTATTCAATCCCAGTGCTGATTACTCAGACCCACGATGCTGAGCAATTGTGGGAAAGCAAGGAAGAGTGTTGAAAATTCTAGATCATCATGATGTCCAAGAAACAGGTGAGCCCTGGCAGCCTCCACATAGGACTCCTAGAACTTCTGAACTTGACACATTCTGTAGATTGGTCATGGGACATGGTTAGGGAAGAGCCTCCCAATTTTGCAGATGCAAAGGCAATGGCAGAAAAAAAAAAAAAACAAGCTTCCAATATTCTGTGCTTTGGTTGTTCCAATCACCTTCTACTTGCCTGCCCCATAGACCTGAATCATTAAAGCCAGCCTATTTAAGATAAATCTGCTACCATCTGTTCTAAAGAGATTTGGGCCCCTGAGTTTGTCCCAGACTAAAAATTATACCCGTTCAAGGTTTAAGAGCTTATGTTAGGAGAAATTGAACATTACCTCAGGATCATGCTTTCTTACTGAAATTTCCAAAGGCATTTACAAAAATTAAATATCATTGGGAAGCCAAGTCCTTTATTTATGAAACCAACAGTAGACATTGATCCCATGATAATGTTATTTTTCTTATTGCTCATCAGCGTACTTTTTATATCATCATTGGGTCAGATTAGTACAGTGTGGCACATGAATAGAATGTGTATTGATTTGCAGTTTCTTAGTGCTTTAAAAAAAAAGCGTTTGCTTCAGTCTGAAGACCTTTAGAAACTTAGTTGACACATGAGAGCATACTAAAGCTCTTAATTGGTGTTTTGAATTTTTTCTTTTCGTTTTTTTCTTTTTTTTTTTACTGTGACACTATGATCAGCATTTTATTAACACTTATAGAATTTAGTTAGTCATCTTGAAGTTACATTAAATTTCACTTAGCCATCTAAGTAGATGGACTATTTAGGCCCTTCTGTAAATTCAAAGGGGGTAGTGACTTCACCCATAAGAAATATAGAGTTGACTAACAGCATTAGTGAATGCCTACTCATTCTGGACCCAGACACAGAGGAGCCTGGAATAGACCAGGGGAAGTGAGACCATCATATACTCTGCAATTGCAACTTGTCCAGTCAATGACCCTGGCCCAGCAGCATGTGAACTTGGGAAGTCAGGTGAGAAGAGACACTGGCAAAGAGCAGGTATGCAGAGGCCTTAGGGGATGAGTGCCAAGCCTGAGCAGACACAGTGTGAGAAGAGGCAGTGGATTTAGTCCCAATCACTTAGGAAGTGTCTAGAAGGAACCTTCTTCTCCCCCTGTCCTACTGTCCTACATGTGCATGAAGTTTAAGCTGCTCAGAATTGAAGTCTAGAGAAAAAGTATGTAGCAGATATTTTGGACACAAGAAATAGTAGCTGACTCAGTAAAAAAAAGAGTGTGGCCTCCACAGCAATGCACTCCCCTGATGTGACATTTGAGGCGGTGTCTCTTCTCTGTCAAGTTCAGTCCCTCCTCTGGCATTGTGGATCTTTTTCCCTGGTGTCCTTCAGGGTATCAATTCCATCTCTCTCCTAGCTACTCAACACTTTCCTCTCAATCACCTCATTCCAAAAAAAAAAAAAAAAACATTCGAGCAGATTCAAGCTTTCTCTACCTTAAAAATATCCCCTCTCCACCCCACATTTCCTGCAGCTACAGCCCTCTCTCCTCCTCCTCACACCCAAAGTTTCCCAGAAAATTATCCCTCCTCACCGGCTCCATATGCTCCCCTCCCACTCTCTCAATTCAGTCCTCGGTCTTCCCCTGCCATGGGCTTTATAAAGGCACTGTGATCATCAGGAGACCTCTCTGTTGCTGTCCCAGGACATTTCCAGTACTCATCTTCCTTGAATCCTCAGCAGTGCAGAGGACTACTCCCTTCACCTGGGATCATTCCTGGACTCTCAAGCCTTCTTGCTTTCCTCCCTCCTGCAGGGCTGCTCCTCTCATCTTTGCAGGCTCCTCCTCCCCACCCAACATGCCAGAGTTCTTGCAGCCTCCAGAGGTCATCCTTGACTGCTCACTCTCCCTCACCACCCTCTTCCAAAACATTAGCACATATTGTTGATATAGGCACACTGGCATTTATTTATTCTGTCCACTTCTATCTTTCTTCTTCTTGCCCATGAAGAGCCTCTTCCTTTAGTCTCTTCCAGAACACAGAGAAAAATTTGCCAAAAATCACAATAATTAGCATGATTATGCTAATTAATGGTGACTAGAAGTGGGACCCTTGAGAGCCAGGCATGGTGGCACATGCTTGTAATTCCAGCAGCTCAGGAGGCTGAGGCAGGAGAATCTCAAGTTCAAAGCCAGCCTCAGCAACTTAGTGAGACCCTGAACAACTCAGTGAGACCCTGTCTCTAAATAAAATACAAAATATGGCTGGGTTTGTGGCTCAGTGGTCAAGTGCCCCTTGAGTTCAATCCCCAGTAGCAAAAAAAAAAAAAAAAAAATGAATTAAAAAAAAAAGCAGTAGGAACCTGATGTTTCCTTATCACCCTAATAGACTCACACTCAATCCAGAAAAGTTAAAAACTAGTGAGGGACATGTAATTTATTATCAATGTCATGGGGGGTGGGAATGGGATGTGAGGTCCCTTTAAGCATCTTTCTTTAAGTTGGCAGAGTCAGAGAAACAGAGATAAGATTCCATATGTGTCCTCAGAAGACCTTCCTGAGGACCATTCTCCTAGGAACTTAAAAAAAAATTTAAAAAAGAGTTTCTAACATTCTCCATGACAACTGAGGAAAGAAGGAGACAAGTAAGACTGGGACTTCAAAGGCTTGGCTGCGACTGTCAGCAAGAGGTGAGAACTGCCGACCAAGGAGACAGCAACACTCCCAAAATAATCAATCCATAAGGACTGTCATGTGGAACTCAGAGCAGACTTGCCCTGAGTGGCTCCAGGAGGCAAAATAAGACTCAAAAGAAGTTACTGATAGACAAATTTCAGCTGGAGATGAAAAAGAGCTGTCAGAACTGTCCATGGTGCCAAGAGCAGGACTGGGCCAGGAGGGACATGTACATCTACTCTACATACCACTTTCCTATGGGGTTGTCAAAGAGACTCTTGCACCAGAGTGAGTGAGATAATGCAAGATCTGGTTTTCACACCATCCCTCCTGGTTAAAATAGTACCATGAGGTGTGACCTTAACAACACTACTCTTAGTGGACCAATGGACAAGTATGCTCACAGAAATGGGAATTTAGGCTCACAAAAGTTAAGTAAGTGATTTGTATCACACAATACACTACAAAGGGATCCAAGATAGAACTTGCAAAGGGAATCCCAGACCACCAAAGAAACTATGAATGAAGGAGGAGATACTCCCATCAATGTACAGAGACATGAAATGGAAACAGCAAGTTCAGGATACTTACTGAACACAGAGGAGGAACACATAACAAACCCAAGAGGAAAGACACACTCACAGTTGAAGAATAAGAGGGTCTGGGATGCTGCTGATCCCCACACAGGTCTCCTCTACTAGGACTGTGTGCCCATTGTCCAGCTGCAGCCAGTGCTGGCTGCTGTGGTGCACACTTGTCCCACACCTGTACAATTGGCCAATGAGGGACACCTCACTTGGAAGGACATACCCCTCACCTACAGTAATCTCATCCCTAAGAGCTGACTCATGTGGCAGTACAGTGACTCAAAATGGGACAATCTCTATATTGAAGTTCATACTCCAGAGCTCCCTGAGGGAGCAATTGAGATCATTTCTCCCTTAGCTCTTACCCCTACCCTGCCCTGCCCTCTCCTTTTCCTGAGACTCCCTTAACAAATCATATGAATCCCTTTCTTCATCTCTGCTTCTCAGAAACACAACCTGAGTCAAGGTGAAGGATATTCTTTTATTTCCCAGATTTTTCTCTATTGGTGCATTATAATTGCACATAATAATGGCATTCATTGTTACATATTTGTAAACACACAATATATAATAATATAATATGATCAATTTTATTCACCAGTGTCTTCCCTTTTGCTTCCTTCCTCCTCACTCTAACCCCCTTCCTCTATTCTCTTGGTCTCCCTTCTATTTTCATGAGATTCCCCCAAGAGGGAAGGATGTTCTAGGCAGGATAAATAGTGTGTGCCAAGGCACAGATGTGAGAGAGCACAGTGCAATAAACACACAACAGTGGTAGTTTTGGAGAAGAGGGGGTGAGCTATGGGGTGTAGTGTATGTGTGTTTAGTATAAACCCAGGAATGCAGGCAGGGCACATGGTCCTTCCCCATGATATCCAAACTCTTTATAGTCAGTCGCTCCATACTGATCTCTGATTCTTTATGTGTCTGCTTTAGACATAAGATATTTCAGAGTACATCTACGCCATGAAGTGAGTTCATAGAGGAAGGAGTTACAAACAAATTCTTTGATTTATTCAATGGCATTTCACAAAACAGGAACAAAGATGAGCCCCCTGGAATTTCCTGATTCTCAGACCACACAGCCTCTGTGGAACTCACAGGCACACTCCATTTGAGGAAGAGCAAATTATCTCCGTAGGCTATTTTTGTCCTCTCTCCCTCATCCCCACCCCCATTTCATTGGCTCCATCTGCTTTTCCTGCTTCCCTTTCTGGCCTCTATTCACAAGGTCTTGCCCCTGGGTCTCCGTTAGTACTCAGTTTTAATTCTAAAACTTTCCAAAGCCAGTGAAGCTCTTTAATCACAAAGTTGGGCTGCCAAGGAAAGAATGCTAATTGGAAACTTTTATTTCTAGAGGTCCTGGGGAGTTTAAATATGGAGATTTTTCTTTTGTCTATCATGCCATTAGCACACCATAGGTTCAGGAGGGGCGGAAAATAGAACGGTCCCAAGTATGAGAAATTAATCCCAGAAATACAAATTCCTAAGCAAAAACATCTGGACTACAAATACTAAGTATAATGGCCTAAACGGAGATACAAGAAAGCTGGTTATATTTTCTTAGGAGGAACAGGAGTGGGAAAAAGGAGGGAGAATGATCCCAAGAGGCCAAATCAATTTGGGATCAGATTGCAAGAAAGACCAGTCCCTCTGTCACCCCTACTCAGGTTCAGTGTGTCATCTTAAATTCAGAGTCACGTGGTAACCCTGTAAGTACCACGCCCTGTGCTAGTCTCTCAAACTACAGACAAGAACAAGGCATGATCCTCATCCTCAGATTCTAGAAGGAAAAACAGATACAAAAACATGTATTCACAGCAGTTACCTGAGGAAAGAGAAGACGTGTTATTCCCAAAGGGAGTGGAGGTCAGAGCAGAGCAGACTTCCCTTTCCTGGACTGTGCAGAAGCCTGTGTTTACTTCCCAGACAGGAAGCCCACTCAAAACCAGAATAGCAACCGCACATCTAGATTCCATGTCCTTCCCTGTTTCTGTGGTTATACCAACAGAACAAATCTGACTGACTTAGGTCAAAAATAATCTATTTGAAGACTCTGTGATCATTCACAGAATACAAAACAAGAAAACAACAGCTAAAGGACTGAACTTGGGCAAAGTTGAGACCAAAGAATCTCTAAGGATTGAGATGGCAGGCATTAATACCAGTTGGTCAGAGTACCACTGCAGAATCAATGGCTTCAACATATTTTTTTTTCCTATTCTTACATTACTCTGGGAAAAAAAAAATAGCAACCAATTGGATGCATTAAGGGTATAAGACCAACTAGTGTGCTTCTCTATTCCACAGGATAAGGAGAGTGGTTCCCCAAATGGAAGTAAGATGATTTTGCCAGAGAAATAGAGGTTGGATTCCTTGATCCAGTATGGGCTATACAGGCTACATGAGCCTGCCTGGGATTTTTACCCAAGAACTGCTTTATCAGTTTCCAAAGGCAATTTGTGGATCTACTGCATCACTGGAGTTCTGACTTACAAAATAGAAGGCTGTCCTTTTGTTGGATACAGTGAAACAGAAGATCCTGCAGGTAGCTCAGGAATCAGCACCTTAATGAGCAATGAAGTGGCTCTACAGCCGAAGGCAGATGAAGCCTGTCTCCTTCTGAGGTCTGCCATGAGTGTTGCATAGTAGCCACCTCAAGGGGTAGGCTAAAATGCTTGATCAGAACCAAAGTGTCATGAAAAAAAGATGATTTCTTTGTCATATTTTTTGAACTGCCTATGTTTAAGTCCATTATAACCATATTTTCAGATGTGAGGGAAACAGAACTGATTTCTTCCCTGTACTTTCCTAATCCTGGATATCCTCTGATCTTGGAAATAACAAGCATGAGGATATAGCTAAGTCTCCACTGTTACCTGGAAAGATCCTTACAGATACCCATGAGAATTCCAAGATATAACCAGCTATACTTGGAGGTCCCTGGTTTCAAAGAAGAACCAGGAATATCCCCTTTTTGAGTTTTGGCATTTGTGCTGCATAACACTCATGAGGGCAAGCAGTGATCTTGCACCCAACCTACCAGACTCCCTACTGCATGTCCCACACCTGGAAGAGTAGCTGCTCCACATTAGGTTCTTTGTGCATTGTTGAAGGAAAAGGGGGGCTAAAGGAAGGGAGGAAAGTGGAGAGGAAGAACACTTCTGGGCCATCTATCAAAATTCCACCTTTTAGTACTTTTTTCTTTCAATCTGCTATTTAGTACTGTTTCACCAAGACCCAGGAAAGCAGACCAAAGGAACCAATCTGGCCATAGCAGTCCCCTCCCTTTAGAAACAATATTTTCACCTGTGTCAGAGAGGCTTTATCACTCTTTATTAATACAAACAAATAAACCTGTATGCCTGATCCTCTTTCTTTAAATGACCCAGTTCCTAAAAAAGAATTCCAAACCTAATCAGTGTTAGAGTATTTATCGTTCATGATTGCATGGAGAGGGGGTTAATGGTTAAGGGGGAAAAATCTTCTCTCTCTGTTTCTCCCTTCTGATTTAAGGCACAATGTAAATTGGAGGTGGGGTGGGGTGGGAGGGGGTAATTTCAAGGTACCAGTTTTCAATGGTATCCAACTGATCTTTGCTGGATTGCAAATAAAAGAGGCTGTATCCTCAGGAGTGCTATTAGCGCTAAGGTCTCTCAGCTCCTATTGTTAAAGAACATTCATTACCAGGCTCTCATATAAAATCCTGAGAAGGAAGCAAATATGAGTCTGCAATGTTCTCTGTAGTTCTTATGCAATTGCCTCTTGGGGCTAATTAGAGCTGCTTTTGTAATTCACCAGCTATAAATTCCTTCCAGTGCTCACTAGCACTGGGAGATTGGCCACCACAAGTCAGAGTTTTGTGCTGATACTGCAGGTCCACCCAGTGATCCAAAGTCGGTAGCAATCCTTCTGATGCCTGTGTTGAGGTGGGGGGGCTCCTGGACATCTGCAGTGGCTTTCCAATTTGCTAATTGTTTTCCTGTTCTCCACTGATCAGGTTAAAAGATAAGTTTTCATACTGTGTAAGGCAGCACCTGCTTTTTATCAGCGAATTTATTTTAAATTCATTTAGGACAGACTCCTTACCCCATGATGTCTACAGAGCTACAAAATCATTTCCTCATCTACCCTCTTGAATTTGATCAAGGAATGGGAAAATGGCCATAAAGCTTTACAGTAATACTTTGACAGTCCAGACAGGGGAAACCAAGCCAAGCAAATTCCCAAACTGGAAAATAAATATTTTTTTTCAAAAGATTCTTTTCTAAGATAAGAAATGGAAGAACAGGTACTTAATCAAAAGAATCTAACATCTAATAACATGGTCAAATGTTCTGTTGTCATTGAACTTTCTGTAAAATATCCAACTCTTTGCATATGTTCTTCCTTTCCATGTAATTCTCTTAACAACCCAATGGGGAGAAGTATCTATTAATCCCATTTTACAAAAACAAAACAAAAAGAGAAAAAGAAGAAAAGAAAGAAACTAAGCTTAGGGTAGTTGAATAACTTGCCCAAGATAATGCAGCTGATAAGATTTGAACCTAGAGCAGGTCAACTTCAAGGCCAGAGACTTTTCTACATTATCTATATTTTAAAATCCCTTTGCTTTGACCTACCAAGCAGCTAAACCAGGAGGTGATTTAGGGTGTTAAAAAAGGATTCTTTGCTCTCCAAAGCATTCTCAGTGGGGTTCCTTGAAATAGCAAACTCCCCTATTGTGCTGAAAATATAATTCAAGCTACAAAATTTCTATTTACAAGAAACATTTCTGCACCACATTTGGTGCGTAAGGCAGAACAGGGTTCTAACATAGCCACTTTCTTTCTTTCATGGAAACACGAAAGATATCATATGAGATAGCATGATTATCATATGAGGTCAATTATCATATGAGATAGTGTGAATCTAGTGACTGGCATAATGTGTGAGGCACAGTCAACATTCATAAATGCTATCTACCATTACAATAATTTTTTCAGACATCTCCAAATGCAGATTATGATAGATTACAACAATGACCATAAATTCTTTCCCTTCCATCAAGAAACGAAATCTACGTCTTCACCCTTTGAATCTCAATTGATCATACATTTTGCTTTGCCAGTTGGACGTTAGCAAATTTGATATAATCTGAGGCTTGAAAAGTACTTGAGTATTCTGGCTTTCCCACTTTCTAAGCTTGGAGCCCTGAGTCTGCCATGTGATTCAGTCCAAGCTAGCCTGCTGGGGGGGAATGGAGACCCCCCAGCCAGTAAGCATCCACAGCCTGGCTGCCAACCTGCCATCCTGCCAACCACTCAACAGGCAAGGGACACCATTCTGGATCATCCAGCAGATCTTCTAACTGATGGCAGAAGCATAAGAGAGCCAGTCACAGTAGGCTAGGCCAGCCCAAGACAGAACTAGGTAATGTATACAATTGTGAACTAAATAAAAGTGGGGTGGTTTTATGCCACAAAGTTAAAAGATGATATTTTACATAATAAAAATTAATGAACATGAAGCCCTGATGCATTTTCTATCTGTGCATACCTAAGTCTTACAAATAGACGAGAAAATCCTAGAATGACATGGAGTACTGGCAAAGAGGGAGAACAAGGCATCCAAAGTGTGAACTGAGTTGCTGAAAACTTAAGGGACTCAGAAAATCACATTCATGGTTAGCATTCAGCGCTCCTCTCTCCCAGTTCACTGATCTTTCCACTACACTAATCTCTTTCTCTGAATTTTTGAGCCTAACTGGACCAATTCTATGTTCCCATTGTAGTCTCCAGCCCTGGGGGAAGCAAGTCAATTGGAGTTTTAAGTTAATAATAAAGGAAGAATTTTTCCAGAGTGCTTCTTCATTTCTCCTTCTCCCTTAGATCTCTTCTGCAGGTTACTCAAGTCAGCTAGCAAACTAGGGAGGGAGAGTGGATGAAAGGACAGACAGAAGCTACAGTAATGCTGTATGACTACAGGGTGTTTTTCACCTTCAAAGCACATTGACCATAAATTACAGGATACACTTTCACAGCTCATATTTCTATATAATGTCTACTTTTGAGGTCCCTAGCAGAGGGGAATATGTTAGTTTAAAAAAAAAGGCAATAAAAAATGATGTATTCCCCCTCAGTGTGGAGGGGAAGGAAGTAGGACACTCAGGAGCTATTGGTTTTGCTGGTCAGTGGTCAGATTAAGCACTCCACCTTCCTTGCAATAAAGAGCTGAGAAGGTCCTCTGACAAAAGGTGAGAAGGTCCTCTCCCTCAGTCATAAAAGCATATGGAATACCCACCCCCCAAACCAATCAGGTTTTCAGGTCCAATACCACTTTCAGAAGCTACTGTTCGGGGAGAGGGGAGATGGGTATGCACCATTCTAAGCTAACCAAAAATTTAAACTCCTACATATTGTCCAGCCAACAGTAAAATTGCCATAAATAGTATATAATGGACCATAATTAATAATGTAAACTCCAGCACCATGTGGTTTATCTCAGTAACCATATATCACAATATTAAGATACTCTTCTATTTTGGAAAAATCTTCTGCAGAATCTTCTGCAGAATCTTCTGCAGCTCAATGTTATTATTTGAGGGTTTATTTTCACTTTTTCTTGTTTTATTTTTATTTTTGTTGACACATAACAATTTTACACATTTGTGGGTTACAATGTGTTGTTTCTATACAGGCATGTCCTATGGAATGATCAAACCAAAGTAATCAGTGGACTCATCACCTAAATATCATTTCTTTGTGGTGAGGATATTCAAAATCCTCTGTTTTAGCTATTTTTAAATAAGTATATTACTATCATCATCTTCTTCTTCATCATCATCATCATCATGCATTGATTATAGTCATCCTACTATGCAAAATAGTACATGAGAACATATCCTCCTAACTATAACTTTTTATCTGTTCAACAATCTCACCTCATCTTCTCCCCGCCCCCCAGTCCTCCCCAGCCTCTGATAACCAACATTTTACACTCAGTTTCTGTGATATTGACTTGAAAATTCCACATATGGGTAAGGTAATGTAGTATTTGTTTTTCTGGCTTATTTCACTTAATCTAACATCCTCCTGGCTCATCCATGTAGACAAAGATGATGAGATTCCATTCTGTTTATGTCTGATTAGTATTCTATTTTGTATATATACCACATTTTCTGTATCCATTCATAAGTTGATGAACACAAAGGTTAATCCCGTATATTTGCTACTGTGAATTCAACAATCTGATTCCATTTCCTTTGGATATATTCCCAGTAGTGGGATTGCTGGAGTGTATGATAGGTCTGTTTTTAATTGTTTGAGGAAGCTCCATACTGTTTTCCATAATGGTTATACTAGTTTATATTCCCACTAACAGTTTATAAGAGTTTACCTTTCTCCTTATACTTTCCAGTATTTATTATTTTCTGACATTTTAGTAATGGCCATTCTAATTGGGGTGAGGTGATTCTCATTTTAATTTGGTTTGAATTTCCCTAACAATTAGTGACATTGAACATTTTTTTCATACATCTTTTGGCCATTTACACATCTTTTTTGAGAAATTCGGGTCCTGAGCCTAATTTTAATTAAGTTAGTTGTTTTTGTTTGATATTATTACTGTAATTTTTTTTTAATAAGCTGGGAATTTGCCTTCTCAAAAGCCTTTGAATGGGAGAAAGAAGCCACTTAGACAGCATAAAATCTTTTTCTTCCCACCCAGAAGAAACACCTGATCCAGCTGGGCTCAGGGAGTGGCTGAAGGGATGGTCAGGGGCCCTGGGCCTAGACATCAGTACAGAGTTCTCAGGTGGACTTGAAGAGCTAGCTCTGTTTGACAATCCATCCTCCAATTGGGAGGTGGCCATGGCTGTCATTGTGAATAGTCTGAACAGGGAACCATGCCAGGACATCCCAGCATGTGGTCATGTGAGCCCCCTCTGCCTGCTCTAGTGATCTCTGGGCAGAGGAGTCTTGTGGACCCACCCCATGACACACAACACAGCTAAGACTGAGCCACCTCCTCTGTCAATAGCCACTGCTTTCTCTCATTTCCAGTGTCTCTCCCATTCTGCCTTTGTTCCACATTCTAAAGAACTCATCTGTGCTGCCTCCTTGTTGACAATGCCCACCCTTCTGTGTTGGCCCAGCCAGGACGCACAACACTTTGGGTTCCCTCCAGAGAAAATCAAACCAAAACTTGAGGTCCTGGCTCCTGCGGTCGGGAGAAGCCAATTTGCCCCCCACGCACTGAACCCACTACCCTTGCTTCTTCTTCTGCCTGTGGTTTATCTTTTGGGATCCCTGTCCCTGAAGCAGCACCTGGTATGGGACCAGAACCTAGGTGGTACCAATTTCACTACTCATGGAGGTAGAGAAAAGTGGGGGCCTAAAGAACATTAGAAATCTTGATGCTAATACAGGGGCAAAGGCACAATCCCACTCGGCTTCTGACGAGAATCCCTGTCTTCCAGAGATATCAAAAGCACAATAAATGTTCAGATGGAAATCTCATGGTGACGTCCATTAATTTGCACAATTAATGTATGTTAATAAATTAATTTTTAAAATCAAAACTTCCCCATCTCCTAGTGATAATAATTATTATGGGAAAGGTATTGGGAGTATTTGATACCATTGTCAAATCATGGTTCTCACAGTACTCTTTAGCCACTGAGTGCCATATCAGCCAATAGAGTCTACCAACAAATTAAAGAAAATCAACAAACAATAGGAAATTATATTGATGTGACAAATAATTTGTGACAATATATGGCACATTAAGGACATTTTTAGATCATATAAACTTCAGTTTATATATAGTGTATATATACTATATGTAATAAGATGAACATCATATATACTACAGTACAGATCCAATAATATAAGCACACATACACACTATGTATATGTAATATATATGTATGTATATGTAATTTAGTATATATAGTTCAGTTGTAGAAATAAAAATATATTTTTTTATTTTTATATTATATGCCACTTTTTAAGTATTTCAAATATAGGTATAATTAATTATCTCATTGATGAAATAATAAGAGATAATAATTTTGTGCCACCAAAACTATGAAAAACTATTATGGTGACAAATTCTTCACATGGTCACTTCACTCCAAATAATCAGCCTAACCCTATCATGATAATTCCACTTCTCACCAATTAGTGGTCAAAGAATGGGGTTGTCATTTGATTCCAGACCATGAGAAATCATATAAGTCTCCTGGGGATGCAGGTCTCCTCCATGTAAGGAGAAAGCTAATAAACTGTCCTCCCTCTGGTGCTGGGTAGCTAGATGACCTGAGCTCCTGAGGCCATAAAGGACAAAACCAACGTGTTGAAGAGGGCATAAACTAGTTCTGAGGAAGTCAGAGCTGTCACAAATGTGTCACAATCTGTATCTGTGGGAAATACAGTTTCTTTCTTCCTTAATTGCTTGTGTCAGGGTTTTCTACTCTTGGGCCAAAGTATCTAATCTGATGCAGGATCCCATTCCTAGACTACATGGAGGCCCAGGTAGCCATCTCCTGGGGAGACATGCTGTCTTAGAACCTTGCATTCACTCTTTCTCTTTCTGCACTTTAATCGTTTTCTTTCCCACCTGTTTGCCATCTCTGTTGGTTATGATCTCCAGCATGGATGGACAGACCCTAAGTATACTCCCTATTGCTGACTAAGAGGAGGGAGAGGCACCCATATTGCATCATAAAGGAGGAGAGAAGAGGTCATTATCCTAATATAATTCTTCGTGGAATGTCCAAAGCACCGTCAGGTAACATCAGGCTGCTCCCCTGCTAGCCCACCTCCTCTATTGGATTATGTTAAACATGAGTTCTGTCTGCTTCTGGGGTGGAGTCACCTTGTAAAAAGGTTTCTTCTATTCCCTTAGCTCTGGGAAGGAGCAAGGTGATGGTGGGGGTGGGGGAAGGAGGCAGCATCCAGCCACCTAAAAACTTCACAGAAAAAATCAAACTCCTCATGGAATTTTTTTTATAAATATGACTAAATTAATCTAATCTCAAGAAGAAAACTAACACAATTTTTTTTTCAGTCAGAAATTATCAAGACAGAGTTAAAGACATTTAACATTATCTATTATCATGTTCTGTCTGGAATCAATTTTTCCTGAGTCATGCATTCTAGTAAGAGATTCTTGCTCTCCTCAAGTTCTCTGGAGACTTAGAAAGAACAGACCCTAAAGCAATGTGTTCAGGGGCCAACTGGAAATTTGTAATGACATGTACAACAGACGTTTTGGTCCCTGTAGGAGCTAAAAGTATCATTTGAATTTTAACAATTTTGGGAACTTGCTGAGACTGATATAACTATAGCAGTCACTATTGAAGTTGAGACAATCCAAGGTAATGGGCATGTAAAGGCAATTAATAAAGGAGCTCCACAATTTCCCCTGGGGGACTTTGTGAATCGGGATAACCAATCTGAGAATGTCAATGAGGGACCAGAAAGTTAGAATTATTTAGACCCACTTCCACAATATTGCCAATTTCCAAAAACAGGAAGCCTAACTTAAAGATAACACTTCTGGGCACTACACAGCCTCCAGGGATCCTTCCTGCTTCAGCCCTCTCTCATCTGTAGGAATGGGAGGGAATAGGAAGAGAAATGTCAAGTCACAAAGAAGGCAAGCATTTAACCGAGTTCTCAGACTCTGAAGTCTACAATCATTGGGTAACAGAAAGCTCTACCCATTCCTTGTCAGATTGTCCTCTAGGATAAATAAATTGAGGATTGGATTTACTCAGCAAGAGATATTTTCCTGGTTTGTTGTCTACATGTGGGTTATTTGCAGAAGCAGAGGTACAAAGAGACTAGTATCCCAAAATCTATCCAAAAGACAGAGATACTATCCCCAACTTTCAGATTTAGGAATACTTCCAGAAATATTGACAGGATATGTGGGCATTTTTCAACATTAAGTTGGTATTTTAGAAGTGGGGTGCTGGGGACTTGACTCATTGATAGAGCATGTGTGAGATCCTAGCCTGTGTGAGGGTCCCTATCCCTAATTTTTTTTTTAAAAAAAGGGCATTTTACTGGCATCAGTTTGCTGCCAGTACCTTCTGCTGATAAACATGAGTAAAAGAAGAAACAGTTATTCTCTGTCCCAAACACAGCTTTCACACAGCAGCTCTGTCTTCTGAGAGTTGGGAGCTCTTCATTATCCTTATGTGAGTAAAATTCTGAAAACAGTCAGAGGTAATGAAGCCACTACAATGGACAACTCTTCAAGAGGAGAAGGGTGAAAGTCAGGACAGAGAGATGCAGGCTCTGCTGGTCAGAAATCTCATCAGAAGCTATCAGCAGGAACAAACTCTGTTGATGAATCAATCAAGGGAAAAGAAGGCTACCAGACCACAGTTAGAACATCTCTCTTCATGCTTCAAATGCTCTGGTGGGGGTAGGAGAAGCCACTCAAAGCAGATGCAGGCAGGAATCCAGCCTGGTGAATGTTACTTTGTGTGCCTTGCTTCCATTTATAGCCTCACAGACGCCTCAGACTATCCCCACTGAGTTCTCTACAGTAGAAACCACAAGATTCAGGGCGAGAGATCATACTTGTGACAGTAAAGTCTCCAAGAATCATGGTCAGTACGATTTAGTGTAACACTGGCTGCTGTAACAAATAAACTTATAAATAAATAGTAAAATTACAATAGAATTTTACTATTTATGATAGTTCTTGGCAGATAAACAATCATTCTAGGTGGTCATTCAGGGAGCCAACTGATCATAGATTTTCAACATATGGTTTCCAAACTCACCTTGAATGTCCTCTCCATTCCAGGTAGTTAGGAAGAGCAAGGACTGCTTGGGGGTTTATAATAAACCCTTGGAAGTGATCTATATCATTCACTCTCCAGTCCATTAGCCAAAACTCAGTCCCATGACCACACTGAATGCAGGGGAAGCTGTGGGATATAGTTGACCCTTCCCTAAAAAAAAAGAAAAGACAGTTTTTTGCAGTCAGTGGTCTTTGCCCAAGTCTAAGCACAATAGCCTAAAATTCCTATTTCTTTCCATTTTGGAGTGCTTTTAAGAGAAAAGCCCTAAGCAAATATTTCAGATTTCTTTTGTCTTTTGTCAATGCAAGAGGAGAAAACTATGAAGGTTAAGTTCTTTCCACCTTAGCATCACCTAATTCATTGTTTCTTAAAATAAGCACTTGGCTAAAGAGGTCAAGTTTCTTTTAATATCCAAATACAAACAACTTTAAATTCTTTTTCATAAAAAGAATTGAAAATAATTGAAATAATAATAATTTAAAAAATAATAATAAATTGAAAATACACCACAAAATGCACATTTCTATGTCCGACCATACTGGAAAAATAAAAATCAAGTACAAAAAAATGGTATCATTCAAACATAATAATGGCATTTATCTATTTAGGTAAACACCATAAACCTGATGCAGGTTTGACAAGATATAAAGGGGAGAGGTCAGATGGAACATTTTTTTTTCTTCTAGAACCATGGAGGATTATTGTTCTTTTTAATTTGCAGCATTTTTCTCATAGAGAAAAAGGTTTAGATTTTGGAAAACAGACAAGGGTCCCTGAATTCAACTTCATGGCTTCAGCCTTCCCATCTATAAATATGGGAGTAAAACTAAGATAAATAAGATATTACAAAGCACTCAACACAGTGTCAACTCCACTGTAGTTTCCTAGATACTAAAATTGATGGTGGACCCAGGGAAGCAGAAATGGCTATGAGAAGATTCCATCTTTGGAATTTGACAAGGTGTAGGAGAAATGTAGAGTAAAATACAGATAAGGAGCAACGATGAAAGGCTCTTCTGCAAATGACAAATTCCCATTGGTCTTTGAAAATAATTCCTCCAGAGAGCTTCTGTGATCCCACTAGCCTGGGGATCCTAAACTGTGCCCATTCGTAGCCCATCCTCTGACGCATGTCTGTCACTGTCACAAGGGATGATGTCCCTCATCACAAGGGAGCCCTTTGTTTTTATTCTTATCATCAACGTGGACTTTCTAGGGTGGGACTTGTCAGCTCCCCACATAGTAGACCACATAGTAGACCACCACTTGAATGAATGTTCAAGGCCAGTGCTACCCCAGCGATGTTTGGACAGTTGTCAAGATATTTGTGCTCTGTGCAGTACTGCAGATCTTGGGGTAGGAGAGAAGCAATGTTCACGCCCAGTCACTGGCTTTTTCCAAACCAATCATTAAAGTCCCCATCAGAAAGCTTTTAACCAAGACATCTGACATCTTCCTCAGGATCTGTGGAATAAGACTGGCAGGTGGATTGAGAAAACCAAGGAGGATGAGAAGATCACTGTTCCTTTTCATTGACACTATTAGGAAACACTCTGGTTCAATGAAAATAATACATATATATGTATGTACATTGAATGGAGTTAATTTTTTTTTCCTTTTCACTCAACACTGAAATAGGGTTATTTTCTTAATAGCTTGTGGCAGCTTGTTTTCGATAGCAGCTCTTTAAATTGAGCTCATGCGGTAATAATTTACTTCTGAGCAACTGAAGCAGCTCGAGAAAAAAAAAAAAAGACTAGATGAAAGAAAAGAGGAAAAAGGCATTGACCAGAAGAGCCATTGAGTTCCCCCCACACACACCTGTTCTTCTTGACATTATTTATCATTAAAGCACAGTATCTTTTTTCCAGACCTGGAAGATTCAAATGAAGACTAACAAATCACACAGTAAACCAGCAATAAGCTGAACAATTACTCCAAGCTAGAAGATGTATTTCTTATGGGAAATGTGATTTGAATTGCTGAGGTTTTTAAATTCACCTCAGGATGCTCCTGGGCCATGCTGCCAGTAACAGGAAAATTCCAAGCTATTTGGTATTCTCTCCCAAGTGAGCTGGGCATCATTAATATATGATCACTGTTGTTATTTAACATTCAGCGAATATCCATAGGGGTTAGGCACTGCTCAGATTCCATTAAAGTCACTCCTGTCTTCAACCTGTTTGCACCCTGGAATGTGAAGGAGAATGTAATATCTTGGAGACATGTGATGACACTTGACATAGCTCGCAGGCTTTGGTGGGCTCAGCTACCTACATGGGAAGGGACATTTCTCTCCCCCAAAGACGAGTGACTCCAATGCTTAAGCCATGTCACAGGTGGATACCAAGGCCAGGCAGGCAAGGTATCCTCAGCCCCTGAATCATTACAAGTCGGCAATGATGTGATGTCTTATATTAGTTTCATGTGAGAAAGACAACACTTATTCCCATTTTATTTTTGTTCTGGCAGATAAAATAACTGGTGAGGTGAGTGTTTGGCCAATAGAGGCAGCAAAACAAGTCAATGTAATGAAAAATGAAAGAGCGGATAGATAGTATATCAGAGCTAAGCAGAGGAGGAGAGATGACCACTTGTCATGGGGTCAAATAGCTACTCAGTAACAAAGGCCATCCCTAAATAAATTCCTAAAAAGCTACTCCATCAACCTCCCGCTTCCTGCCTACCAGTACACACACATTCCAGACAGAAAAGAATCAACATTAATATTTTTAAAAGGAATTAGGAAAAGAAAGTAGCAGTTTGTAAGACTTTTATCCATATATTTGCATTTCTTGTTGTGTGGAACTTCTGGGATGACAGAGCCATAGTTGTTCTCTGAGGTGCTTCGAAAATGAATTTAGTCAGTCCTCTGGTAGCATGAAGAACCAAAAGTGGTCTGGCTTAATTGTCGCTGGGTCTCATCTCATGCAAAGTCAAAAATGGCCTAGAATAGTTATATCTAGAATTTATCTCACAAAAAGTCCTAGAGAACAGAGTGTTTCAGGGAAAGGTTTTTGTCTTGTTCTGTTTTGTTTTGTTTTTGTTTTGATCTGTTTGGTGTCTTTCAGAAAACTCTGAAAAAATAGTCTATCCCACTGAGATATGAAAATGTAGAAAAATGTAGAAAAGGCAATGGGCTTCTTTCTCATTTCAGAAAGCCCTCAATCTCCCCTCCTCCAGATCTAGAGTTTGTCTTTCCGTTGGTTCCTAGATATTTGCTGAGGTCACTTTGGTTTTGAAAGTCAAACAAAACTGACTGGATCCCATCTCACATGCTCTGGGAAATCCATGCCTATCTGAGATTTTGTGATTTCCCTGCAGCTTTTGTTCTCAGTCTCTCAGTCTCCCAACTCCTTTTTTTAAAGCTTCATTGAAGCATAATTGAAATACAAATAATACACAATGTAATGGAGACATATACCCATGATAACACCACTATGTTCATGTACTAATATTTTAAAAAATATTCTACTCTAAAATATAAGAAAAGGGTATTTTCCAGTCCACCTGCAGAATCCATGCAGGTGGTCCATGTTTTCAAAGTCACTGGTGAGCTGTGTGGAGAAAGGGCTCCAAAACTTTCCTTGTCCCTGTGTGTTAAGAGTAGTTAACAAGAGATCTATGCTGTTGACATATTTTACAGAATACAATACCATATTGTTACCTATAAGGCATCATGTTGTACAGCAGATCTCTAGGACTTATTCTTCATTCATAACTTAAACTTTATATTGCATTGTTGCTTTTCAGTTTTTTAAAAAATTTTTTAGTTGTAGATGGACACAATATCTTTATTTATTTTTTATGTGGTGCTGAGGCTCAAAGCCAGTGCCTCACACATGTTAGGCAAATGCTGTACCACTGAGCCACAACCCCAGGCCCTGATTTTTATTTTTAAAAAAAGGGTAGTTCAGCTATATTTTTCCCCAGTATACCAGAGGGTTCATTCCTAAAGCAATAAATTTCCCTGTCAATTCCCAATTCCCTCATTCAAATTTTCATGATTTGGTGCCTTAGCCTTATTCCGTGCCTTCTCTGCTCCCAGTCTCTCTCTCTTTTAATTTAATCTGACGCTAACAGATGCGTCTTCTAAAAACCTGCTTCCATCCAGTCACACATCCTCCTCCCCCTCTCAGACACCTTCCGACGCTCCTCACTGCCACTCACATTTGCAAACACATTTTCAAAACTTGATTTTTCTAAAGAAAAATCTTGAAAAGCATGAAAAAGTGTCTCAATAGATCACCAAAAGAGAGTCAACACTGATCAAAAAGTAAAGCTACAATTCATGCACCATTAAACAAGAGCTGTTATGTGCACAGAGGTCAGGAAATCCAGTTATGTTTCCCATGCATAACAATAATTAACACAAGAGATTCGTGGTATTTCACATGCTTGGAACACTTCATAGACATAGGCTAATTAATTACACAGATAAAGATATTGCAGGTCTTTCTTTTGATATCAGTGGGTTCATTAAATTCTCCATTTGGTTAACAAAGTAATTTCCTGGCTTCTGAATTCCTGAGTAGAGTGGAAAGAAAGAACAGTAGAAATGTCAAACAAGAGTTAGCCTTAGTCCTTCCCCCACTTCCTGACAATCTATAGGCAAAAGTCTGTGAGGGACCCTCAGACCTCAATCATCACTCTGCCTTACAGCCCATGTGGCTGTTACCCTGTCACTAGAACCCTGAGTATGGACACACCTCATCCACCAAAGCTACACCTGCCCGGTTCTCTGCAAGAGGGGTGGAGATCTTCCAGGGGGTAATGAATTCAGGGTCTTTCTGCAACAGCTCTATATCCTTTGCACCCCAGATTTTCCCTTCCTGCCCACATACAGACTTTTGCTAGAGCATTTAACATTCTTCTGTCAACTCACTCAGGAACCCTGGGATGGAATGCAAAATTTTGGACATCCTACTCTGCTGTGACCCATGAGACAAGAAGCTCCAGCCCTACTGGGGAGCTAGATCCATAGAATCTAGCTTACCTACTAGACTAGAACTGAAATATTACACATCCCTAAAGAAACTACTGGAGACAATCCCCACCACCTTTGCCTAATTACCAATTGGTGTAACAAAAGCACTTTCCATTTTATCACAGGTAGAGGCATCAGCGGAACTGTTTGAATTACATCAACTTTCATGCAGCTCTGCCCTAAGAGCCAACATACTATTGTAGGATGGTTTGAACTCTGTAGCCCATGGAAACTAGGTTCAAATCATAAGTCTTCCAGGATGAAAGGAACAAGCAAATTTGGAAATACCTGGCATATGGTGACTACTGAATAGAGGTATTTGTTTATTGCCATTAATTCAGTTTTCCTTACTATTACAGTAGTCAGGGCTGTGTTCAAATCACTGGTTGTTCTAAGGTAACACAAACTGAAACAGAAATTTTGGCTAGGAGTATTAAGAATTGGTTTTATTTTATTTCCATTGAAGAGAGAGAGAGAAAGAAAGAAGAAAATAATTTCCACAAAGTCTTCTCCAAAATTTCAATATCTATCCTAAAAACTCCCAAGTTTCTACTCTTTTCCAGTATAGCTCCACAGTCACCCATTTGGTCCTTGAATGTTCTGAAAATGACAGAATTTGACTCTTGGTTACCCTCTTCCAAACTCCATTTTTGTTCTGGAAAGGGAGAAATGGATACTCTTTAACATTCCCCCTGGACCCCCTGAGTACAAGAGGCCATAAGTAGATTGAATATCTGAAAACTAGTAGGAAAAGCACATCATAGGGGAACCTCACTCCTTGCTAGGGCAACAGCTCCTGAGGAGATGCTGGGGGTGGGAGCACAGAGAGAAAACTTTCTTCCCCTTCTGGCTCCACTGAGAGTTGTAGAGTAATACGCCACTGGACCTGTATTCTAGGGCAACATAACAGCCTTGTGAGGCAAGGTTTCTCATTCTTGCTTTCCAACTGGGACAACTCAACAAAGATTCCAATCAGATCCCATGAGCTCATACCCTCGTTCCTAACCATTGGACTGCAGGGAAAGAGTTGTTTTTCTCCTCTTCCCTCCTTCCAAGAGAGTCCGGTAGTGTCAGAGAGCATGACCTGAGTTGGAGCAGCTGTAGTCTGGGTGCTGGGGACTAACCGCGTTCAAAGAAGGAAAGGATGAAGCAAGAGCCATGAATGAGGCCACAGCTGGGGGGGAGGAGACGCTGAGAATTCTTCCCTCATTTCTGAGCTTCCTGAGAGATCCACAGACAAAGGAATTGGTAGCAGAAATGAGGCTGTGATTTCACTCACTTTGTTTCTTTTCTTCCCAGAAATGCAGCTAGGCTACGTTTCCCAGCATCCCCTACAGCCAGGGGAGGCCATGATTGAGTTCTGTGTGGGCAAGAGTTATGCATGCTACTCCACTTCAGGCCTGATCCGTAAGGCCACGCTCACGCTTGCTCTTTCTTTGTCTGTGAACCAAAGGAGGATCCAGTGGAGGTCTCAGATGCCCCAGAGGATAGAAGAACCCTGGCTTCCTGAATGACTGCATGGAGCACAGCTGCACCCTTCCCCACCTTACACGGATCTGTGACATGAAGATGAACCTCAGCTGTGTTAAGCCAAGGAGATGGGGGTTGGTGTGGGATAGCACCTAGCACACCCCAATGCAGACCTTTGCTCTTTGTAATCTCACCACTTAGGAAGGGGCCGTGTCCTCCCTACCCTTTCTTCTCACCCCTCCTGTGAACCCTTGTTGTCTCTCCATTGCTCATTAGCACTTTTATCTCAGCCTGCACTGAGAAAATTAAGGAAGATGAAATTTAAATCAGTCCATTTTTCCCTTGTTAGCAGCTCTGGTCTTAAGACAAAGCAAAAAATAAAAAATAAATAAAAGTTCAATGGAATCAGGGAGGAGGTTAAAATTATTGCTGAAAATGAGGCTTGAAAATCATCTGTGGATTTCAGTTTTTCTGTGCTCTCTCTTCTTTTAATTAATCAACGGCCGACTCTGCTGCCAGGGAACACAGACTGGAGGATCATGCCTGCCTACACATTTGTCTGTTCTCCTTCTGGGCAGCGTGAGTCCACACTCCCCATGAAACCTCTCCAAGGTAGACAGCCACTAATGATGAGTAGATGTCTCCACATGTCATAGCTGCCTCAGCTTTAAAGCAACGGGTCACAGAATGCCATCAATGACTGAAGGGCTAGGAATCGTTTGGTCCTATTCAGTCATTTTTCATAGGAATAAATCAAGAGCCCAGAGAAGGAAATTAATTTTTCCACAGTCACACAGCAACATCAAAGACCAGACCTCCTGCCTCCCAAGTAAAATGTTGAAAATACGTATTTCAAAAAAATACAGAGGAGATGACAAAATAAAGTTTAATGTTTATTAAAGGGCATGCAAAGATAACCCTACAATATCAAAGCATCTGGAAAAGAGCCTGGCATCTCTGCAAAGAGCATTGTTCAAATATCCTCAGACAGAAGAGAGAGAGGGAAGGAGGGGCAAAACTCTCTGATTCCCAATGCACCTACCCTGTGAGGTCCTGGCCCCTGTGTCACTTCCCTGGGGTCTCTGCAGATGCACCATGGGATGGTCCTTCTCATATAGACCAGGTGCTGAATCTCCAGTGCAAGAGCAGGACCAGGCCACACTGTGGATTTGAATGTCCCCAACATTATTATCCATGTGAAAATTGACATCAGGTACCCCTTGAACCAGAGATGACATTCCAGAAGCACTCTCTGTAGGGTGCATATGGATGAGGACACAGGACTCAAGGCAGGTTGGCAGGTTGGAACGGAGATTGCAGCTAAGGGATTTGTGTCCTGCCATTCTTGAGTCATTCTTCAAGGTGAAGCAGACCAGGTACCCCCCGACACACACCCAAAAGACCCTTGCCATAATTAAGCTTCTCCTCTTGTCAGAAAGATGTTTACAAAGATGTTTACAAAGAGTATCAGCAGGATGTCTAAAGAGAACATTGTGGCTTGAAGCTTCCTCTTTCTTGTAAATGACAGGTTGACATGCAAAAGATAGAGTGATAGAGTCTGCAATCAAGCTTGTGGTGCAAAAAGATATCTCTGGGGCTGGGGTTGTGGCTCAGCAGTAGAGCACCTGCCCCTCACGTGTGAGACCCTGGGTTCGATCCTCAGCACCACATAAAAATAAATAAACAAATGAAGATATTGTGTCCACGTATAACTAAAAAAAAATTTTTTTAAGATATCTGTATTTTCTTGTTAAAACTCTGGCCTAAGAATATGGTACAAAGGTATGTTCCCTCCCACTGTCATGTAACTATCCCACTGAGTAGAAATCTAAAAGAATTTCCAGACTCAGGGTCCAGAGATTTTTAGGCATTAGCCCTCTAGACCACTGTAGCTTAAGTAAACCTGCTTCCTGAAAATTACTTGGGTGTCCAACCTCATCAAAGGGTCAATACAAGCAGCTGGTTTTTAACTGAGGAGAAACCACCTCATTTAAACCCACCCTGACCAGTCTTGACTGGACCCTATGATTACGGAAGTCATGGGCCTGTGTTTATACTCCAGGAATAAAACCAACCCAGAAGCTACAGCAGATTCTGGTAACATTGGCTACTCTAAGCCTTGAATCAAGTTTTGCTTGAAGACTGTTCAATTATATTAACCAGAATCACCTCTTTTTTTTATTCCCAATTGAAGTTGGGTTTTCTGCTGCCTGAAATACTGCAACAGAGGTACCCTAACTGATTCAGGGACCTTCTTCTCTGACCCGAGACCATCCTCCACTCAGTAAGTGGGATTCCAAATGCAGTAACTGAACAGTCACTTAAAATTGATGCCTGGAATCTGCGTTTGCTATTGTTGCAAACATGTCATAATATTGGCTAATGAAGTCAATTTCCTCATTATTATAACTATAATTGACAAGGAAGAAGGAATTGATTTACAGAGTAGAATTTGTCAAATATCATGGGTCTACTCTCTGTCCTGGGCTCTGAATTTTATGTATCTTAACTAATAGTCCTCACGTGCATACACACAAAAAAAAAATGGTTAGGAAATTATTATTCCTATTACATGGATGATCAAATTGGCTAACGATAGATCATGCAACCAAAGTGTTTGCTTTTACACATGAATAAATACCACAGAGACTCCAGACTCATGGTGCAGAGACTTGAACAAGAATCACCAGAACGCTCGGTTATTTTTGTTACTTGAATGTGCCAAAGTATTCACAGGAGCACCGACCTGCCACCTCAGTTCACTGTTCACAAGAGTAGAAAGATGTTACCTGAACAGAAATGTGGAGTGACTACCTAAAAACAAGAGTAAAAATCCGTTTAATAATGTGTCTCGAAGCACCAATATGGCAGAGCCAGGATACGGGCTCCCTCACACTCCGGTCCAGTTGGACACCATTTTGGAAATGAATACTTTATAAATACTGACAAAGGAGAACACAATGGTCCCCATCTTCACCCTCTACACAGTCACATTTTGTACCACTGGTTGCCACCTCCTGGCTTGAGTGTCCTTTTTTTACAGAAGAATGACAATTGTGCAGTAGAAGCAGAACTACATTTGTTCAGAGTACTTCACAGATCTCTCTACTGCTTTCTCTCAAGGAGTGTATGATCTAGGAGGAGCCATGCTATAAACAGATAGTTACACAAATAAATTATAATAACTGCCATGCCCTAGGTGGTTGTACATCTGGGAGAGACGGAATGACAAGGAGGATCCTAGGCAATGCCATCTGCCCTTAGATGATGTGAAGCCTAAAGTCTATCTTGCTGGGGAAGAGGAGCGTGGATAGCAGAGAGCAGATAGAGCCCACGAGTCAATACTTAGTCAATATTAAAACAAGACTTTCAAGGCAATTGTCATTTTGAAAGAAGAATTTGCTTTACTTTGTTGGCTTCCAAGGGGGTTGGATTGTACCACATGCCAAAGGAAAAGAGAATACAATGAACTTCTATTCTTCCCTCCCCCTATTTCTTCATTCTTGCGAGTGAAAAGTCTGATATCAATAAATCTCTGTATAGAGAAGAGAAAGAGACAAAAAAAAAAAAAAAGCAAAGAGAAACATATGTCCTGACTTTCCTCCAGGATAAAATCCCAGAAAGTTTGTGCACATGAGAGGTCATCAGAGCTAGCAACCAACTTCTTAGTCAGAGCTTGCAACCAACCTATTAGGTCAGAGCTTGAGGGAGGCTGCAATGCTTGGGGACTATTCAGTGTGTCACAGTCAAAAATGGCTTTGGAGGGATAATGTAACATTAAGGGAATTCTCTAAATACGTGTCCTGAGTTTCCAGGCTTGATTCCTGGAGGTCAATATGTGTTCCTCTGGGAACACGAAAGACAGAGTGTCATGATGAAGGCGCATGGAGATGAAAAGGACAATGGTGAACCAACTGAGTTTAGAAGAACAAAGAGGTTATTGAAACCAAGACTTTGCAATAATAAAGTGATGTCAACATTGGAAAATCAGATGAGGGCAGCTCTAACCAATAGTCACCTCCCTGGGACTCAAGAACCAGCCAAATCATCCACTTCATGCAGAGGCCCAGCAAGAACTCAGGGATAGCCTATAAGTCTCTAGAAATGCATTTGAGGGTCTCTCTCTCCCCAATCCCATGAGAACATGTAATACTTCCCCCTCAAAAAAATACTAAGTACCATCCTGGGAAGGACAAAGAGGAAAGAGAAGATTAATGAGAGCTGGTTTATTTCCAGAAAAATATTCAAAAAAAAAATACTCAAAAAATGTTTAAAACAGAAACCGAGAGGGATACCCAGCAAAAGCATTTTGTTATCTTGAGCAGTAAATGGCAAAAGAGTCAAGGGCTTATCATTAGCATTAGACCAGTTATGAAAATAAAGAAGTTACACTGACACTTTGCAGATTCCTATTAACTGTGTGCATATGCATGCCCACTGATGATGTCACCAAACCTCTGCCACTTAAAGAAAGTTCCCAGCATCAGAGAGGGCCAACTGATTCTTTTCACTGTGCTCTAGATTCTTCACACCTTCTGGCATGCTCCATGTCGCCACTCCAAGTACCTCAAGTCATTTTCCTTTTATTCTTCTTATGTTTGAAGAGAACGTTTCAATTGTGTTCAGATTGGCTACGTGGGTGTTAAATATTTTGAGTTCTGGATTTCTCAAAAGTATCTTTAATGGAAAGTTTGGATGCAGGCTTGTTTGAGGCTTGTTGTTATTTGGAATATATACACACATATATGTCATCATTCTTTTTATCATTTTTTTAATTTGCTCTTTTTAGGTGTACATGATAGTACAGTGTTATTTTGCACATTACACATACATGGAGTATAACTTATTCTAATCAGGATCCCATTCTTGTGGTTGGACATGATATGGAGTTACACTGGCCGTGTATTCGTATGTGAACTTAGGAAATTTATGTCTGATTCATTCTACTGTCTTTCCTATTCCCATCTCCACATTCTTCCCCTCCATTCCCCTTAGTCTAATCCAATGAACTTCTATTCTTCCCCCATTTCTTTATTCTTGAGAGTGAAAAGTCTGATATAAATCTAATTGTCATTGCATTGCAGGTAACATATTTCTTAATTAGAGAAAATTTTAGGATAATCCATTTATCCTTCTTCGTTTGTTTATTTTTTTAACTTGGTTACTTGGTTGCTTCTAAGTGTGGATATTTTTTTCTTAGCATTGGGATAACCCACACTTTAAAGACTCTCTTTTTCTCTATTTTTCATTGGTTTCTTCCACTCCATTATTTCTGTTCACTTTCTGGAACTTTTAATAAATGAATGTAAAACTCCATACCCCTTACTGCCTGCCTCTCTCTCTCTCTCTCTCTTTCTCTCTCTCTCTCTCTCTCTCTCTCTCTCTCTCTCTCTCTCTCACACACACACACACACACACACACACACACACACACATTCTTTCTAAATAGTGAAAACTAAATATAACCTATACTTTTATTTTTCAACCTATACTTTTAACAATAGGGAATTTATTAAATACATTGTGGGTAAAATATAAAGTGGTTTTAAAGAATATAGATGTATTTGAAATTTAAATAACAACAAAAATATTAAGCCATAAATATACTAGAAGAAAGCATCAAGCAACAGAAACTTATAATATCAGATTAGGAAAGAACTTTCTGAATGTATATAAACCCAGACCACTAAGGACAAATTGATATATTTGAATGGATAAAGTTTATATTTGTTTTACTCTTTTTGGTAAAATTTATACAAGTAGAGCATGGCATGCTCCTGTAGTCTCAATTAGTTGGGAGACTAAGCAGGAGGACTACTTGAGCCCAGATGTTCAAGGTCAGCCTGCACAACACAGCAAGACTCTACCTCAAAAAAAAAAAAAAGAACTTTTATATGTATAATTTATATAGAAAAAAAGGACACACAAGTGTACAAATTGCTGAATTTTCACAAACTGAGTAATTTGTAAAACCAATACCCAGACAACAAAGAGAGTGTTATAACCCAGAAGGTACCTCAAGCTGTCTCCACCCTCACAGTCCCTCTTCACTTCCTTATTCTTTAATGCCATGAGGTACTGTTGACTAGTTTTGAACTTTGTAAACACATATATGTGGAATAATACTGCATGTGTTCATTGTGACTCGCTTCTTTTGCTCAACACTGTTTGTGAGATTCATCTCACAAACTGTCCTGTATTGTTCTTAAAAATCTCCTTTGTTCTGTTTCATTCTTCTATCTTTCCGTTATTACTCAGAAACATGTACACTCAGAAAAATGAGAAATTATATCCCATTGTTGCTGTGTGGGGGTGTAACATGCTCATTCTCATTCCTGTATACTATTCCATGTGTGAACACAGTCCAGTTTATGTCCATTTCACAATGATCTCTTTGACTTTTGTTTTTCACCATTGGAGATTTTTTTTTTAAAACTTATCTTCCAACTTTTGTATTCAACCCTGGCTTTTCAATTCTTATTTAGTCAGACTTCTTGTCTGATTTCTTGTTTTTCAATTGTATTTAACATATTCTTGGTTACCAGGGATTTCTATTTCTACTAACTGCCTGTGCTTTTTTTATAACATCTTTCTGTTTAATAGAAACAATATCCGCCTGCTTCTCTTTCTAAGGATATTAAGGATTATTTTAATTTCTCAATTATTTCTGTTTCTTCAAAATCAGGTTGCTGTTATTTTTTGTTTAGTTGGTTGGTTGGTTTTGTTTTGTTTTATCTTAACCCTTTTCTTTTGTGCTTTGGTTTTCCTTAAATGTTTGGGAATTTTTTGACTGGGAGTTAGTCTCATGAGTAGAGAGCAGATCTGTTTCCTTCACAGGCTTCTCCGAAAGTGGGACAGCTAAAAACAGGCTCTACAGGCAGGCTCCGCATGGGACAGGGGATGGGCTGGTGACCTGCACACTTCCCTGTTGGGTGCATGGATAGGGAGCAGTCAGCAGGCAGAGTTTCCCAAAATTGCCATGTTAAGAGAGCTTCAGTTTCATATTGGAATGCTTTGCAGAGGGGAACAGCTTTGTTTCTGATGCCCTTGTTTATTTCTAATGTTAATTTTGCTGAGTTAATTTCTGCATGAATTTCTGATCTGCTCAGCATTTCTGTAGATCCCCAAGCCACAGGAGGATATCTTCCTAGAAAGTCTACACATTTTCTTTAGAAACTAATTCCTGGACTTTGTCATGTGCTCTTTGTATGAGAAGTGAGAGAAAGAGGGACACACCTAGAATTCTCAGATGCTACTATTTCTTTTTTTTTTTTTTTCACTAATAATCCTGGTGGTCATCCTATGGCCATCGTTTTGTATTTGTTGACCTTGACCTTGGAGCTTTTTCTGCACTCCTTTGAAGATTTTTCTCATTGCAAGTGTTTAGGCTGCAGTTTCTCCCACTAGATTGTCTTTGTCAAACTGATCACATCTGTCTTTCATTATCTAGGATTTCCTTAAAGATTCCCTTTCATTGTAGGATTCTGCCTTTATCTTCCAGCATTCTGGTGTTGAAATTATTGTTGTTAAGATCTCCTTTGTCTGTTTCATTCTACTATCTTTCCATTCTACTATCTTTCCATTATTAATTTTCTTAGTTCCTCTGTGACTACATAACCAATATGATTCTGCAACATGTACACTCAGAAAAATTAGAGATTATATCCCATCTATGTATGATATATCAAAGCACATAAATGCATTCTACTGTCATGTACAACTAATTAAAACATATTAAAAATTTTTAAACTAAAAAAAAATTCCTTTGTCCTTTAAGGAGTTTTTGAGAGACAGGAAGACTAGCTGTCTCAGCTGGCTGTCTTAAACCTGAGATCTACATCTTTATAAGTTACTCCAGCAGAGGTGAGGAGAATAGACTGAAGAGGGTTGATTGTGACTCCTCAAAGACACGATCATACTAATCCAGAAAAGATAGGACAGGTCCTTAGGCTAACGTAGGGACAACAGGCATTTAGAAAGATTTAATAATTATGGAAGTGGAAACAATAGGACTTGCTAAGGTGTCAGATATGGGAATGGAAAGCAAAGCCTCAAAATGACCCCTGAAGGCTGCTATCACTAGTGGACAGAGATTCCATTTACTGACTTGGCACTTCTCAGGGAAGGTAGAAATTATTGAGGCTACTGTTGTTTTATTATTATGAAGGAGTGACATTGCAATGTATTAAAACATTTTTGATTATAGTTTAAATATTCTTTAAGCTGAAAAGTTCAAAATGTTCAAGTCAACCTAGCAGTCTTTGCATTTCCAGAGTCAACCTTGTTGATGAAATTGAACTAAGCCTTGCTGGAGAATTCACTCAGCAGACTCCAAAAATAGGCAGCAAAAACTGCCAGAAGGCTCAGACTTTGAATTGTTTCTTGGGCTACTCAACTGCTTAGACTATACCTACTAAACAAATGTTAGAGTAACTTGCATACATTTTTGGAAATGGATTGTCTTGGGTAAAAGTTTAATCTTTTTAGTTCCTCTGGTGTGCTCCAGTATCATTAACTTTATGTCAATAAATGCTATATTTCTACAGCAGATAAAACCTGGGCTGTTATATTTTGATGCTGTTGGCATTCCATATGGAGGGAGGCTTCAGAAAGGATCCAAATGTCTGACTTCACATAGGAAGGGGGGAACTCAGAGTTTATTTCCAGCAGCAAGAAAAGGTGAAAACTGGACCCAAGTAGCTATCTCCAAATCTAGAAGTATTGGCCCCATCACCACATGCTTTATATCCTCCTTCTTAAATGCCTACCGACTCCTTAGCTGCTGTGTTTGCAGCAGAATGCAAGGTTATTTAAGGAGGTGCGATTCAACAGTATCAAATATCCCATAAAGGAAATGCTGAGCACCCCTGGGGTATTTGCAGAAAAATACCAGGACTTGTTTGTGATATCTTGGTTGCAAGAACACAAAACCATATTGCAGAATAAACCAAAGTCTAAAGACTAGACACATTTTCTTTCCTGTGCTTTAATCCAGATTTGGGGCATCCAGGGTGATTAAGTACCTGTAAAATTCCAGCATTCCTTATTAGATCATATTTGTAGCATTCATTATTAGATCATATTTCTATCTTGCTTTCAGTCAGATTCATGGGAAAAATGAATTCTAAGTGAGTCAGAGTACCTCAAAGAAATCATAGAAAAGAGAGGAGTCTTTACTGGCAGGCAAGAAAAAGGCATCGATTCTTGGTTTGGGAGAAAGCAGAAAAGGAGGAAGGACATTTAACAAAAGGAGAAAAGAGTGCTCAGGACCAGGGCTGAGGACCTAGAAAACGATCCTGACATCTCTCTTTAGTACTTCACAGGTTATAAAGCACTTCCATTTAAATAAGCTTATCCTTGCTTCCTGGGATAAGCAGGAGAGAGTGTATTGTCTTCATTTTATGGGAAAATAAGCCTGAGATTTTAAGGGAACATTCTCGGGGGTTCACAGCTAGCAGAGGAAGGAATGTCTGGGACTCCTATATCCCAGTTTTGTGCTCTTGAAAGACTGTAGTCCTTTATGATTTTGTATGATTCATAATCATTCCAGCAGGACAAGAGTGGCCTTATTGATATTATTCTCTGCAAAAGGAGAAATGAATGATCGGTTCAGTTCAATCTAATTTAAAGTTGACTTTGTGTAAATGGTGAGACAAGGAGACAATACTTTAGATTTTCAGCTAATTTGTATTTTCAGCTAATTTTACATTTAAAATTGTTTTCTAATCATACTGTATTGATTATCTCAAAGTAATGTCCAGAAACCAACGAGACCCAATGTGACATGAAATTCAAAACCAATGATCCCAGGTTTCAATTTTTTTATTTGTATGTGCACACCATAGAAGGTCCAGATAGTTACCTGGGATTTCCCAATCACCATTGGCCATGCTGCTCTGGTTATGATGTGTATGAGAGAGTGCATAGTGAGGAGGGTATGCAAGTGAGCCAGCATGTGTTTGTGTATCTATGTATATCTGCAAGAGTAAGTGCTATAAGGTAATCTATTTTGAGTGTAGAACTGTCCTTTTCTGAAATGAAAAAGTGAGAAAAGAAAATATGCATATGCCTTTGCTCAAGTTCCCTAGGTGAGAGTGTGCATGGGGTTCAGATAAGCAAGTCTTACAAAGGATTTACCATGTATGGTCTCAGGAGAAAGACAGTGACAGGGCAGGACGGGGCAGAGGACTCAGCTGAACATGGTTACAGCTAGAGATGAGCCTGCACCTTATCCTACTGGGGTACTGGATTATGAATTATGTCACAGAATTGATCCTATCTTGAGGCCTGTCAGTTGGGTTTCTTTACCCCCATCTAAGTCAGTCATTGGCTGCAGGCTGTGGGTTGTGGGACATGGGGAAAGGAGCATTACATTATGAGCCAGGCAGCTCCTGTTTGATTACAAGCCAATTTTCCAAAGAAGGGGCTGCTATAAATCAGTTGTGACCAATACTAACAGCATCTAGGAACAGGTACGTTGGTCCAGTAAAGAGATGTAGGAATCCAGCTTAACATGAATGGAGCCATCTTTGTTGTAACTACCCTCGTGCTACCAGGTGACCCTGGCATTCATTCCAAACCCTGTAGGATAAACAAAATTGTTAAGATAATCAGCCAGGTATTTCCTGCAGCCAAGTATTTTCACCTGCAGCATCTCTTAACTGATGCTTGACATGCGAATTTTTGAGAAAGCCTGGGTACATTCTGATTGGCCATAGGCCACCTTTTATCCAACCTAACATATAAACCATCACCTCCTGCCTAAGGGTGCAGGGAGCCTCCTGTCTTACTGTTGCCTAAGATATGCTTCTGACTGTACATCCCTAATAAATTGCATTTTGTGCAATCCTGGATCTTTCCACTCTTTCTTCAATCTTTCAGTACCTTCTACCTTTGGCAGCCAGTTTTATACACCAGGTTATTCTGAAACAAGGAGACCTAGTCAGGACACAAGTTGTGTCCACTAGATGTTGCATTTGTTTTTATTGTTTGAAAATCAACTTTACCCAAAGTAGAGTTTGTTTCTTCTGCATTTTCATTTTTGATCAGCAGCTATTGTTCCAGAGATCAGAAGCCATTTATATGGTGAGCCAAGGCTAAGTGAGGTCAGTAGGTCCACCGGTAGACTTATGCTATAATAAAAAGACAATGAACAAGGCAAAAACTGGGAGATTTGAATTTGCTCTATAATAGTTAACTGAATCATGCCCATGTCGATTATGGGGTTTTGAAACTATCAAGTTTCATAAAACATTACCACTGAAAGAAGCTGGATGACAGGTACACAGGAACACATTGTCCTATTTTTAGAACTTCTTGTGAGTTTACTTTTCAAAAACTTTTGAAAGCATAAGGTCTGGAATTAATAGTACTGGTTCTTAGAGCAATGAACTGTGCAATCTACATTTTGAGGAGAGCTACCAACTTTTGTTCCTATCTGTATTTCCTATTCTATCATAGGGATTGGGCCTTTAAAAAAATTATCAAAGAAGAAATCGCTCCATGATTCAAAGAATAAGCGAGTGAGTGAATAGTTGACCTCGAATAAATTGTGGAAGCTCCCTGAGCCTCAACTTCTGCATCTGTCCATGGGGTGTTGCCAGAATCATATACATTCACAGGCAGACAATGTTCTCTATGATCTGAAGTTGTCCTTCATTTGACATCAGGACTCAGAACAGGCTGGTAGGCTCAGAATCACCCAAAGCTTAGAAATGCATATTCTTAGCCCTAGTTTAGACTATCTGGGATGAGGCCCCAAGCCTCATTATCTTGCCCATGAGACTCAGTTATGCAGCAAAGTGTGAGATATATATGTGGAGAAGACAGAGCATGGTGTTAACCTGCTAAGCCAGAGTGAAGAAAAGGAAAGGAAAGAAGGGGAAAGAGAGGAGGAAAGAACAAGAAGGTGAGCAGAGAGAGAAGCATTGCCTGATGTGGGGAGTCTTCAGGATGCTGTCCTGGACATATGCCACCAGGGCACCTGCATCCTGAGGGAATCCACCAAGCAAAGCAAACTGCAACCCACTTGTCCATGAGCCCCATTGATTTGAAGATATTGTGGTCCCCTTCTATTTGCCTCCAGAGCATCCCAGGAACTTGCCAGATATACAGTAACTCACACTTTGATTCCAGAATAACTTTTTTTTAAAAGCAGGTATGTTATTTCTATATATATTTAAAAAGTCTGTCGTTATGGAAACATGCTCAAATAAAACTCTTTTTGACAAAAGAGAAGTCCTCTATTTGTCAGCATTATTTCATAAAAAGCAAAGGAAAGAATGTGTGAAAGAGACATTAGTGCAAAGCTGTGGGAGGAAAAGTAAAATGTGTAGTACCGTGAAACCCTGATTAGCACACCACTGTCACCTTTCTAGAACTAGCAAGCAGTTCTTTCCATCTTTCACCAGGTTGCAAGCCAGACTTTCTTCCGCATCACACAAAAAAAGTGAGACTTCACCTTTGGAAATGACAGCTTCCTTTTTTTTTTATGAATTGGGGGCACTTGGTTAACTATCTTATCTAAGTGTCAGCTTCTTCTCATAACCTGAGAAATATCTGATTATGTGACTAAATCTGTGTGTGCATGTATGTATCTATATTTGTGTATGTATCTGTGTGTCTGTCATTACCTGTGTGTGTGTGTGTATGCCTGTGTATGTCCATGGTCCATGTACGTGTATGTGTGTGTGTGTATGTGTGTGTGTGCATGTGCTATGAGTGACTCTCCGACCCATGGAATAAAGAGTGGTGGTGCCCTCTCCCTCTGTGAAGAATGATTTCTATGCTCCAGGACTAAGATTTTCCTCTGGTTCCTTCCTTTTTTCACCCTGGGATGACTACTAGTACCTGAAATGATGTAGCACGGCAGTGGTAGGCTTGGAATACATATCTGGATTTCAGGATATATTTAATAGTGGGCAAATCACTCAGTCTCCTCATCTCTGCTTGGGGAAAATTCTATTTGCCTTGATCTACACACAAAGAGGTCTTGAGGACAACATGAAAGAATAACACTGCGTTTTATAAATTCCAAATCAGGACACCAATGTCAATTATTTGTAATGCTGAAGGTGTCCAAGCATCTTTACCCTGTAGGGTCCTTATCTAGAATGTGGAAACCCTCTCTGCTTGTCCTCAGGCATCACTGCCAGGCCCTGTGTTAAATGCTTTGCTTGTCTATATTTATTAAAGCAAGCCCCCAAAGAAGGTATTATTGTCCCATTTTTCAGGGAAGAAATGAAACTCAAAGAAGGTTGATAAGTATCCTCAGCATCTTATAAGCAGTAAACAGCTGGGTGAGTAGTGATTTGTGTTGGTGTGTCCCCATGGCCTGTACTGTCCCTATACAGCATCATGGTCTATGATCAATGTCACCACCTTGTGGTGTGCTATCCTGGGGACTCATCAGCCCTCCCACCTCTCTTGCATGGTCTTTCTTGATCTTTGAGGACCAAATCAAAATATTAGTCCAATTAATTTCATTATCTCCACCTATGAGGAAGGGTGCATTTGTGGACTCCTGTAGTGAACCATCTTGCCTTGCCTTGCCATACCCGCCCCCAGTATGCCTGTCTTGTGAGACAGAATACCTTCCCAACACAGCAAAATTCTCAGGCATCTGCTAGTGTTTGCTATCAGACTGATTGCTATGCTCATCGAGGTCACTGATTCTATCTCTCATCTATCCAACAATTGATGTAAGATTCTAAAGAAATGCCCTTTTGTTCTGGAAACACAATACAAGAGGTCTGAAAAAAGCCAACATTTGCATGGTGTTAAACTTAGGAATCTCTGTAATCGATGCTAATTTGACATGATGGTACACGACACTTTTCATCTCCAAAGCTCTTTGCAAAAATTAATTACCAATTAATCTAAAACTTTAGAGCATTATTTATTTATTATCTGTGCACTCTGAATTTGAAAATGTTTATGTTTGAAAGTATGACAGTAAAACTATTCCATGCTTTAAAAAGGTGACAAAAAGTTCAAATAACTTTCACAAATATGTTAGTGAGATGAGACTACTGGATTATTCTGACAACTGTTAGTATCTCCCTGTGAAGTGCTACACAAATATTCAGCTGGAAGTTTTCTGAAAGAATTTCTCCAAAGCAGTAATGCTAACCAGTCTAGGAAAATGAAAGACATAAGAGAGTGAGCCACTCTGCCCACTCCCTCCCCCCCCTTTTTTTTTCCAGAGTCCAAGGAGATTTTATCCATAGCTTCTCCCTGAAAGAGAGCTTTTCAGAGAGGATGTAAACTGATGGTCCCAGCAGACAAATGAATCCTTAATCAGAAAGAGAAGTAGAAAGGAAAGGAAGGATGGAGGAAATTAAAAAGAAGGAGGATGAAAGAAGGGAGAGGGGGAAGGAATGAGGGAAACAGAGGAGAGAAAGAAGGAAAGAGGGGGGAGAGGAGATGGAGGAGGAAGTAAGATTGTTGGCAAGTGGTTTGAGATTGAAAGGACGATGCTTGGCAATGCTAAAAGTAGGTACCACTTCTGTAAGAATAAACCCAAAATGCAGAGACTTGCTAGGTCTGAACTTTCATTTTAAGATGAGGAAAAATAAACTTTTTTCCAAGACCACAAAGTAAGCCAGTTGCTTACTGCTTCTTCCCAAAGATGCTTCTCTGTAGCCCCACCTAGTGGTCCTTCTCCCTTTCAACCACAAATTAATATATAAGCTATAAAAATTTGCAGAAACCCATACACAGTTCTAGGCTTTGGGCACACAGTGAACTGGGAAGAATTTTTTTTTAGAAAATGAACAGAAAACATGCCTTCCTAGAATCAGGGTCTCTCCCCACTCCTCTTTGTCACCCCTTGAATTCTTCTGGACCTCCTCCACCTCTTCTCTTTTGCCCAAATTGTGGTTACAATTTATTTCAAAGCTGGCAACAGAGTTAAAAGCCCAGATGACACCCCTAGACACTCCTTCGTGGGAAGGTGGTACAGGTTGAGCAGGCATGAATTCATAGCACAGTAGGAACAACCCTGACATATACTCAGGCTGTGAAAAAATCTTCTGAATTCTCATGAGGGAGAAAGCAAACTGACTGAACAGAGGCATAATTTGGGCTGTGATAGAAGAAGGTACATTCTGTCTGAGACCAAGTACTCTGGAAGCTTTCAGGCAGGGATGTGTCTCAGCAACAGTAGTTACATGTTATTAGAGTGTATTTAGGTAGATACACTGATTGATTAATATTTACCTATAGGTTCTGTACTGCAGGTGGGAGGAAGGATGAAAAAAAAATCCACAAAGAGTTTCAGAGGCACCCATCCTTTCTGGAAACATCAACACCTTATTCTGTGAGCCCTGGACCTTTGGGGCATCGGGGTTGTCTACACCCTGAGAACACCAGGAGGGTTTGATTGCTGGCTATAAAAAGCTGTCAGCTGTGCATCCAACTTCCTACACTGTTGCGCATCCTCTGCACCCCTGGGTGGCTGCCCCTGCACTCCTGCTTCTCTTTGTACTAAGCCACTACCAGCAGCACGTAAAGAGGGAGCTGGTGCAGCAGTGAGCTGACAAATATCATTTTAAATTAAATAGTATATTTTAGAATGCACTTCACATGTTAAAGGCACAGATGGTGAGGCGTCCATGCCTTAGGAGGCAGCTGTGCTGAGGAGAAAACAGGTGTGGATTGCAGTTCATCCTTGCCCCAGTTTCCTAGCACGGTTTCCCTTGAGCATGTGAGCTACCTGACCTGCCTCTGTGCCCTTGGTCTGAGGATCCTGCTAGCAAACTCTAGCACCCCTGGACCATGCCTTGAACTGAGGTTGTTCCCAACTAAAAACAACACTTTACAACACAGTGCATCCATTATTGTTTTGTTTGTTTGTAGTGGTGGTTATTTTGTTGCTTAGGATCATTTCTGCCACGGTGATTTTTTTTTTTTTTTTTTGCTTAGGTTTTTCAAGGACACAACAAAAGAAAAGTGGGTGTAATGTGTTCTACATTGACCTTGATCAAAGGCCCAGATTTCCCAGAGATTCCCAGCCTTTGAAGACCATTGAACCATGTTCCCCACTCCTGTGTTATCCTCATAGTGAGCTAAATGAGTGGTTCTCAAAGTGGAGGTGCCTGGATCTACACCATCAGCATCACCTGGGAACTTGTTGAAAATGCAGAACTCGTAGAAAATCTATGGGCCCCACCCAGACCTAGTGAATCAAAAATTCAGCTGGAGCCTTCTGTATTTTACCAAACCCTCCAAGTGACCAATGTTCTTGCCTCACGTTTGTCTGCAGAGAGATAATGCCCTGATCTGGCCTATTTCAGCACCTTGGGTTTAAAGTGGGTGCTTCCTATAATAAAACAAACACTACTTTCTGTCTCAATTTCCTGAGAATTTCTTTGTACTTCTAAATTCCTGGAACTCTTCTTTGGGGTTGGGTCTGCATTTCTGTATCTTCAGGAAGAAGACCAGATCTGAAACTGAGGTGAAGGTACCAGGGCTAATGCCATCTTCTACCTCTGTCTTCTGTGCCTTCTTTCTAACTTCTCCCCAGCAGATTCTGTCTCGCCCATGGTTCAGTGGAGTTCACAGTGCAGTGGTGGAGACAGTCTTGGAAACAGATCCTTGTAATGCAAACTGATTAGTGCTGTAGAGAGGCGTGAGCCAAGCTCCTGGACACAAGAAGGAGCTCTTGGGAAAACAAGGACACAATTCTTCCCTAATCTCTCCAGCCCTGGCAGACACCCAGAACCCCAGGCAGGGAAAAGGCACAGAAACATCTTCCTACATAATACTATTCCCTTTTCCTTCTCTGTGGAGGGACAGCTATGTGGAGCATGCCTGCATGGACTCCCAGAAGAAGTTAGGGGGCAAAAAAGGTAGGATGCCTCTTAGGCTAACCCAGAAGCACAATCTGGCTCTTTCTTAAGCTCTAGATGGTGATGGTGGTGGTGATGGTGATGGTGATGGTGGTGGTGGTGGTGGTGATGATGGTAGTGATGGTATGAAAGAGTGTAAGTATAGTGTGTGTGTGTGTGTGTGTGTGTGTGTGTGTGTGTGTGTGAGAGAGAGAGAGAGAGAGAGAGAGAGAGGGTACACTTGCAAGGGAAGGGAAAGACTCTCCATTGCTTTCACAACCTTAATTTCTTAGAACCAACCATTGAAACTAATTTTTTATTCTTCTATAACCAAAGTCATCTCAGTCTGTTTTGGCACTCTCCCCTATACACAATTTTTCTTCAGCATATATCTCAATTAAATATCCATTAACCCTAATAAAGCCAGGAGCGCCCTACCTAAGCTAACCTCAGCAGAGTGGGCCATGATCACCACTCTGACCTCCACCAACAGCCAGGAGAGTTTCTTTGTATATTGACATGGATGCATCTCCCCTTGCCTCAGCCACAAATGTCCTACACACAGCATTCCATAGAACTGTTCCTGGGAGCTCTGGATCTGTGAGTCTGGAGAACTAGTCTCTGTCTCATTGTGGTTCCATAATGAGAGGTTTTTTATCTCTCTGATCCTCTCTGTAATGCAATGGAAAATGGAACAATCCTTCTCTGCCAACCTAAGGGGAATATGGTGAGGATATGAGGGGGAAGTCTACATCCCTGTTGGGGTTTGGTAAATAATGGCGATGGGAAATGATTCACAATGAAGATATTGATCTGGAGCCTCTTTCTTGACCAATTTAGACAAATTAATTGGACCACAAATGTGCTCTCCTTCTAGTGATACAAAGTGACTCTGGTCTCATTCTGATGTTTACCCAAGGGTACAGTGCCTCATGATAGTCACAAGCCCCAAGTCAAAGGAAAAAGAACTAGAACTGGGAAATGGTAAACCAAAAAGGTCCCCCCAAAAAAATTAGTTCAAAGAGTTCAATGAATCAGCTCTGATGTGCTATGGGGAAATTGCCAGCTTCATGGTTTCATTTCACCAAAAGCCAGCAAGAACTCAAGGTTATATTTCCTCTTGCATTGGCTCAGCAGAAGGTGGATTGTGGCTGCCCATTAGATTCTTAGTATGCCCAGTTCCCATAAATTCTAAGCATAGAGAGGCACCAGGGGTCAAGATGGTGTTAGAGGAGCGGTGGCACGTGCTTCTGAGATCACAATCACTGGCCCCTTTCAAATAAGATTGATGAAGTCTTCATCATCATCAGAGAGACAATTTCTGAGGCCTAGCTAGAAGCTGCATCCCAGAGCTGGAGAGAAAGACTTTATTCCTGGGAACCCAAAGAATCAGGTTGTACAGGAAAGAAACAAAGACTCCACAGTCGATCAGGTAACCCCACTGGAAAGCTGCAAGGAGAAGCAGGAGAAAACAAAGCTCTACAGACACCCCACACCCAACACCCCACCCTCCACCCGCTGAGGCTGAACAGCAGCGCTGCCCAGCTGGTGATGCTGTTATCCCCATTTCACACATGAGGGTGCTGAAGTTCAGAAAGTTCAGGTCAAGTCCAAGGCTATGAAGCTAGCAGGCAGAACTCCATGTCCTAACTTTCCAGATGGACTCCTAAGGCATCTTCTTTTCTGTTTCATCCAGCAGAGAGTTGAGAGGAAGGTCATAATCCCAAGCCCTCTCCTTCCTTAAAGGAAGGCAACCCCAAGAATTTTGTTCTGTGCCTGGACAGATGAGGATATGTCAGGAAATGGGCTAGGAGGTCAGGGTGTCCTGGGCTTAAAATCTAATTCTGCTATTTATATTCTTCATTTCTTTCTATCCTGGGTCTACCAAAATGTCAGGTGTTTCACATTTTTCTCACCATCTTTATTTCACCCATGGCCACCCTTCAATCTAACTGTGCTAAAAAGCCCCTGGCCCTCCTCTTCCAAAATTCTTTGCCACAAGCAAGATTCCACCCCTCACCGCCATTTCTGGATACATCCACATCTCTGCTTCTCTCTTCTTCTCCCCTTTCCTCTTGTTTCTTCCCGATCCCCCTTCTGCCTACTTTCTCCCTTAGTTACTTTCTTTATCCTGTTCTCTTTCATCTCTATCATCTCCTCCCACAATTTCCCCTGCTTCCTTCTCTCTTTTTTTCCCATGCTCTTCTCTTACTTCCTCTCCTTATTCCCCTTCAGTGGTTCACCCATAAATAGACCAAGAGTTATGATGAGTGGCACCACCCACAGTGTCTCAGACGACCTAAAGAGCCTCATCCTTGCACATAAGCACTGGGCCTCAGCCTGGACATGGTGCCTTGCAGCTGCCTGATTAAAGCACTGAGGGAGGGTTTGTCTGGAGATGGTTTTATAGTGTTTGCTGAAGGGGGTAGTTGCCTTTTTGTCTCCATGCCAAGATGAAGCAAAGCTTTTTGGAAGGGGAAGTAGAAAATAAAAAACCCAGCCAATCCCCCTCGGTATTGTTCTGTGTGCCAGCAACTTGATGCTTTTTCAATGTGGGAGGAGAGTAACTGCAAACGCCACCCTCCACTCTGGCCCAGGCTTCCTCCTGGCCAGCGCAGCCCTCAAGCATGGTAAAGACTGCTTTGCACAGGAGACAGCAAAACAATGGGGAAACTGGGCTTGGAGCCTTCGACCCAGACGCAGACGCTAAAAATGACTTCTCCCCACATGGGTAATGTTATTTAGCATAAAGGAGACAAGAGGGAGCCGAAGGCTTTGTAAAGATAGCTCAGGAAAGGGGAAGGAGTGAGCCAAAGGAAATTTTTATCTATTTCTGCAGCCCACCACCTTAGGAACCACCCAGGCAAAGGAGAGAGACTGTAAGACAGAGAGAAAGAGTGAGAAAGAGAGAGAGAAATGCTATTAGCATTTGCAATTCTATTTTAAAAGATAGGAATAAATTCAGGTCTGGGAAATGCTAAGATTATCTGGTCTCACCCCTTCTCTTTTCAGACAAGGTGACTAAGGTCTAGCAACTTCAAGTTCATTACCCAGGTTGACCCTACTGAAACAAGACAAGACCAGCCCACTTCAGATCCTCGATGGCTTTCCACCATCACTCACATCTGCTTTGCAAACAGATGAGTAGCACTGCCTGATCCCTGGAATTTTATCAAAGACGTCTTAAAACTCAGTCCCACAGAACTTGGGTACCTTGGGGGCAGGGGGCAGCAGCAGCCCATACTCCCAAGGTAGAATGCCTATCTGTGCCTTGAAGAACCCTGGTTCTCCTTAATAAGCTTGCCAAAAGGATGATTGTATCTCTCCCTCAGTTTCATTGCCTTATTTATCTTCCAACACACTCCCACATTATGTTTTTGAATTCTCATTCCTCATATGGCTAGTTGTTTGTGGTCCCACCTCCACAATCTTATCAGCATCCATCTCCTCCATTTCCTGCTATCTCAGATCCTGAAACAAGGATTTGGGTGCATGTGATTGATTATAAGACATAAAGAGAGAAAGGAAAACAGGATAGGGAAGAGCAAGGAGATAGGCAAGAATTTGAACTTAGATAAAGTCTATGCTTGACTTGATTGACATGGTAATCTGGAGACAAATTATAGTGGAGAGTTGTCCCCTCCTTTAGATCCAACATTTTGTGCCAGGGCACAAGGCCATCACTGATCCTGAGTTTCCTCAAGATGGAACATGTGTAAATTCCAGGGTCAGATAAATGAAGACCATTCTATTGACAAGTAGGCTATCCATGAGACTTAACTTCATCCTCTCACACTCCCAGAAGCTGGTGAATGGGTACCTGGGCCTGATGAATTGGCTCTGGACAATATCCACTACAGTTGGCAAGCCTGAAGTTAAATGAATCCTACCCTTGCAATGCCTTCCTGTATCCTTAAGCCAAGCAGAATCAGAAGTGAAAGGAACCACTGCTGCTTTCTCTCTGCTGTCACAACAGGACTGGTCTTCATCTCCAGGGGCCATTCACTGCCCTAGTGCTAATCCCACCATCCCTTACCTGGACCAACAATTCAGTCTCCCCACCAGTCTCTCTGCCTTCAGACTCAGCATCTTCAAAACATCCTCCTATCAACTACCAGAGGCAATTAAGTGGTTGATGCCTATCATTCCCTGCTTGCATCCTTCAAGGGCATCCCATGGTCCTCAGGATAAAGACCAAACTCCTTAACAAGGCAGACAAGGTTCTTAGTGGCTTGACCCTCACATATCACTCTAACCAGGTTACATTCTCTGTCTTCCTTTTCTAATGCAAATGTGTTTTTGTTTTTGTTGTTTGTTTGTTACTTTGGCCTTTATATAATGTTTTCTCTATCTAGAATGTTCTTATCCCCTTATCTACTGGGTCATCCGTTGTATATTCTTCTACATTTGAGTTTCAATGTTTAAATATTCTTACCACCAAAAAATGATCCATATGTGGTATGTTAATTAGTTTGATTTAGCCGTTCTGCAGTGTATACAAACATCAAAACATAATTCTATACATGATAAACGTATACAATTTTTGTTTTACTAATACATAAATAAATCAATGCTTCCTTTTGCCTAAAGACTTTCCTGGCCTTTCAAGCTGTCAGTTCACCTTGAATAAGCTTCTTCATATCAGGTAGAAGTTATTATTGTATTATTCAGTACCTTCCACCAAATCATGAGATCTTTGAGAGTTTGGACCATGTCTTACCAATATTTTTGTGCTCTTCTACTTCAGTGTGTAACATATGGTAGGCATCCGCAGATCTTGGGAAAAAATAAGCAACTCTACCCAAGAAACTGAGTATTTCATCTCTATATATTTCATTTCTGATCCTGAGAAGTCAGGAAATATGTTTTCTAGATTGTTAGCATCCCTTTCAAAGACTCTCTTGACTGAGTGGCTTTCTAATGTCATGCTAATGGTACTATTCATAATCATTCCTGTCTCTAAATTGTTGCTTACAGTTCCAAGGCCTTGAAATATTACATTCTCCCCACATCCAAATCCTATGCATTATTGGGTCGTAGTCTAGCAATTGTCCCATTAAATATTAAATATGGCATTTGTTTTTCCTCATTAGAGAAAATTTAAGTTGCACCACAATCTTGGTACAGAAAGCAAAATCACTGGAGTAACATCCATTTGAAGAGTCGGTGAAAAGTGAGTTGTCCCAGTTTTTCTTGAGAACACAATAGCAACCATTTTACTTTGGAAGTGGTAGGAATCATTATCAGTGTACAGTAATATCCACTTCTTTTCCCCTTCTTGAGTAATTTGGCAGATCATGCTTCTAAGACCCTGGTAGACAATTTACTTACCATGTGACCAGATATGGCCAATGAAAGCAGAGATTAAGTGCATCCTCTGATAGCAGCCTGATCTGCTGGGTCACTCCTTGGGGGAAAGGTTGCCTGACCAATCACCTGAATCCACCACAGACCTTGCAATTCACCTTCTCTTGCATTGAAACTTTAAGATTTGTTATTCCTGTAGCCTATCTCATCCTGATTAACAGGAAGATTGGAAAAGAAACTACTCCACTATCTGTGTGGATGAGGGTAACTTTGAGATATAAAGTGGTTGTTCTAGTGCTCACAGATTGTCTGAGCCCTAATGTATGAAATAGAGAAGTTCACATCAGTAATACTCATTTTGAACACCAAATGTTTGGCCAGAGGCATCCTTTTCTAAAGAACTTACCAGGCTTAATAACACATACAATTAATAATTTAGGGCAGCCTTATATATATGCCTTGAGTTAAAATGAAAATTAACTTAATAGATAATATACCTGCTACACCAAGAAATAACCTTACCAGTTTAGACTATCCATTTCAGGGAAGGTCAATTAGATGTCTTTAAAAAATAGTATAAAAAAATAACTGGTTTTCTACTTCAAATGAAATGATTTCTTCTCCTTGGCAAAAATAGATGAAAATTTCTCTCCAAAACAAGATGAAGTAATTGAATCTGCCTCAATTAATCTTATCAAACAATGGAACAGATTCACCATGATTATTTTTCTAGACTGTATTTCTTTTTCTTATTAGACTTTTCGTTTGTTTCTAAGGATGGAGAAGAGTTTGATTCAGTGCAGTTACTAATGTATGTACTTAAAGGTATCTGTAGTCTTTCTGTTATTTGTGCTGAAATTGGAGTGCTTAAAATTTGTAAAGATGACTTAAATTTTAAAATTAAGCATTCATAGAAATGGTTGGAGATCCAGGCAGAAATCCAGTTTGTTATTGTTTTTCTTGTTGTTGGCAGTTTTCTTTTTTCCGTTAACATTCTTGAGTGAGCCAATTTCCCGGAGGTTATCTTAATGATGTGCTTGTGGGAAGAGTGGCACTCCTAGAATCTCAACCTCATAGTACAGCTGGTATTGATGGAGAGTTACAAAGAAGAAACTATCCTGTTTGATATGACTAAGCACTGGTTGGACAAACATTTTGTTGAGTTTCAAGGAATATCAGTAATTAGTCTTTATTATTACCGGTATAGGATACAGATGTGTATAGCTATATATAACTTATGATTTTTGGTAGATCATATAGAAAAAATAAACATTGAGAGTGTTTAAAAAAATACAGAAGCTCAACCCTGGGAGTCATCCATTGGAAAATCCAAATGTAATTATGCACCCTTGGCCAAGCTTGGCATAAAAGAAATGGGATTTTTCTCACATAAAATGTCATTGTTATGTGTGCTTGGATCTTTACTAGCAGAAACTCACCGCAGGAGTGACTGGTCATCTATTGGAGGAACAGGATAAGTAGTGTGGCCAATTCCCATCATTCTCCTTGAGTTTACATAAGGACAGCCGAGTCTCCCCAATTTAAAGATCGACTCCTTATTTTACTTCCAATTCTTAAAGAACTTGAAAGACCAAATAAGTTCATCCTCAGAGGACTAGAAATATCCCTCTTCACCATGCTCCTGTTTTGCTCTCAGAAGGCTGTAGAATGAACCATGCTCCAAAGTCTAGCAAAGAGAATTCCAAGTTCTCAAGACTTGCAAAAGAAAAGCTTGTCTCCAAGGGATCTGGAAGCCCCACATCATACCCTGTCTCTACACAAAGTAAATAAAAAATAGTTCTAAGTTTAGCCAGAAGTGAACTAATTCTAGAACCTGTAATTCATTCCACAAAATTTTAATGAATGCCTATTGTGATGTATGCAGTATTCCAGGTATTGCAAATTCAGCAATATTCATCATGATACCTTCTTTGGTATCATGATGCTGATGTTCTGGGGCTGGAGAAAACCATAGACAGATGAACAAATGTTCATGTCAGCTTGTCACATTGTGCTAAGTGAACACTGAACACTGTAAAGTGTTGGTATCATGGAGACAGATTTGAGTTAGGGATGACTGCCTTGGATTGAGTAGTTAAGAAAGGCCTCTTAGAACTGGGGACGTTGGATCTGAACCTGATGTATAATAGTAATAGCTAACAATGATTGAGAATGTTCTTTGTAAGAAGAAATGTTCAGAGCATTTTACATGTATGGAGTTATTTTAATTCTCTCGACAACTCCATGAAGTTGTGAGTGTCACCTCCGTTCTACTGGTGAAGAAACTGAAGCAGAGAAGTGCTTGGTTGCATGCCTGAGGTCACACAGCTATGGAGAGAGGGAGGCAGGCTTCCAACTCCAGAAGTCAAGCTCCAGCATCTGCTTTTAACCATTATATTCACTTCCTCTTAACAACGAGTATAATGAAATATGTCTTGGGTAAATGTAAATGAGAGCTCCGAGGGGGCAGAGGTTAGAGTAAGGACAGAGTTCCTAAGTTTGGAAAGTAGACTTGTGGTCCACAGCAATTTCTATTGGAGCTGACAAGTTATTTCCATTCCTGGCCAAACCCAAAACAACTGTTAAAATTGGGGTAGTTTCCAAGGCCTCTCAGTATGTTGCATGATAACCTCCCAAAAATATGAAGAAGATGGTGCATATTTTACATTATCTTGATATCAAGCACAACATAATTGCTCTCTGAAATATTAAAAACCCTATTGTAGCTCCCCCAACTATCTAGGACCTTATGAAATCTAATTTCATCTTGGCAAAGCTTTCTGCAAGATAAACATAAGCCTACTCAAGGAAGTCTTAATTCAATAGCATTCAAAATATGCCGGCAACTGATCAAGACAGACCTGGGGATCGGAGAGAGACCTGATATGCTTTGAGCATTCCCATTCAGAGATAATTATTGAGTAATCCTCAGCACACCAATACGCTCAACACAGGGGCCAGAGAGAAATAAGGATATCGACAATAATATTTAGGAGCTCAACTTACATTTATAGTAATTTTGGGTGCCTGCTTGACACAATGAAAAAATTTCCCCAAATTAAAAAAGAGAGAACAGAATTTCAGGAGCTGGAAAATGAAGGAATGCCTAGAGTAATACCTGAACCCCTGATCAGGAAAACAGTCAAGACTATTAAAAAGTGTTTGGTAATATTTAGAAAAAAAAATTTCTCTCCATTTTGGCAGAACATAATCATTTCCAGAATTGGCAGGATATAAAATACAGAGTAAAAGGAAAACTACAATAAAGTTGATGCCCCATAATCCAGATGCAGGTTGATAGGGGGGCTGAAAGCAAGGCTTTCTCCTCTGTAGGCTGAGACCCTGCCAAGTGCTGAGCACTGCAGGTTGCCTGCTCATGTACAGGTGAGAAGAATAAAACACTATCCCTGGGACAGGATAAAGATTCCACTCTACAGTGGGTATCTGTTGGAGATGTGGGCAGAGATTTTTGCTGATTTTTCTGTTTCAAGGTGGGTGGAACATGTCCAAGAAACAGACCAAATGTGAAAATAGGTAATTAATGAGAGATTGCTATCTTAAGATCAGTAAGTCTCAAACTTTCATCTACCTCAGCATCATCTGGCAAGGGGGCTTGTTCAAACAGAGATTATGGGAGCCCTGCCCCCAAGAATTTCTTAATCAATAGGTATGAGTGAGGCCTGAGAATTTGCATTTTTGATCTTCCAGGTGACAATAATATTCCTGGTCTAGGGACCACACTTTGAGAACCACTGGCATGGTCAGGGAGATGGTGTAGAGGAAAGAGGAGATTCCCAGGGGTACAGCAGCTATTGGATCAGATGGAAACAGGGGGAAGCAAAGTGCCAGGAACTCTATCCTTGACAAGTTGTCCAAGAGGTCTCTGTCTGGGATCCCTCCACCAAAGGCTCGTCTCTCTTGAGGAAGGAAGGGAACTAGCACTCAGAGAATAAGCTATGTGCAGGCACTAATGCCGAGTGCCTCCACAAGGATGTTTACCTTATCTCACAACAATCCTAGGAGCTAGGTATCATGTTCCCATTTCAGATGGGGAAACCAAGGTCCTGACTGAATGATAAATCAGAATGCGAGTCTCTCAAACGCTAAAGGACAAGCTCTTTCCTGCGGCACATTTAGCTTTCAGGTGCTCTCTCTTCTGACATTTCACACAGATGCAACAATAAAATACCAAAGAAAATTATCAAGGCACTTGCAATTCTCAGTAAACAAGGTCTTGTTCGGTAGGTGGACTTGCTTTATTCAGTTGCTCCAAGCAGCTGAGGAGGCTGCTGGGGTCCTGAGGATTGTCAAAAGGTTGTATCACTCGGTCCCTGAGAGGTTGCTGTCAAATAGCCTAAGAGAAGGTGCCAAAACTCTTCAGTTTACCCATGAGGACCCTGCTGTCACAACCATCACTACCTTGAGCACCTTCTATGTCACCCCTACAACCACCAGAGTTTCTAGTCAACTAATAAGTACCAACCAGGAGCTATTATTTCTATAACACTAAGTACACACACACACACACACACACACACACACACACACCCCTCACATAATAAAGCAGTAGCCTTGGCCACTTACTGTGACACAAAAGTGGGGGGACCCCAATCTTTATGACATAGACCCTCTTGTTTGTTTTTGGACTCTGGAGTATTTCTACTCAAGTGATTTATCTGTTCATTGCAGGATGATAAAGGATGGATCCTCATTTGATTACCTCTAACCCATTTTCTCCCCTTGAAGTTTGTACAAGCCTGTTTGCCTTACTTGCTTGCTTAAAGAAATGAGTGACAGCAGACATGTTCTTCAGTAAAATGACCTACACACATCATAAATGGTTCTTAATTCAAGAGGAGATAGACTCCAGAGACTAGAAGGGTTCCTTGAACACCCCTCTCTTCCTGTCCCTGGTATACTGTTTTCAAGGTTTTGGCCCCACTTGTGGATGCAGCAAGGACAAGGAACCCTGAAGATACTCTGATGGTGGAGGCCTTCAGAACCCCATCTCAAGAACTACCCAGCTTCTGTTTGGAACATTTCACAATTTTGCTAAACCTATGAGCTGTTGTTCAGAGAATCTATGCTTATGATTAGTGTTCCTTTAGTAATGACTGGTGGAACCCCAAACAGAAAAATTCTGGGGATTGGCTCCATGATAATGACCAAATGAACTGGCATCCTAAGTGATCACAATTTTGTGTGTATTTATATGTATGTGCTTGGCTACTGAAATAGGTGTGTGCATCGCCTCTCTCTACCCCTTCCCAAGGGCATACACAAATGTATTATGACCCATTGTCCTCTGTTAGGAAAGTATGCCATAACTTTTGGAAGGCAATTTGTCAGTAAGAATCTAAAGGCTTAAAAAATGTTTATAGCTTGGGATCCAGTAATTCCACTCCTGGGAATCTAGTCTAAAGAAGTAATTCTAATGCATGAAAAAGCTTTATGCACAAAGATATTCATCATAACAATGAATCAATTGAAACAAAATAAATACCCAACTCTAGTGACAAGCAAAAGCCCAATTGCTCTGAGTTTCCCCGTCTGATCTTCTTGAAGGAATCCTTGAAACCTGAATATACAAAATTCCCACACTCCAATATGGAAATTAAGGCACATCTATGCTTTGAAGTGTAGAACCAAAAACACTGTTTTCAAAGTGAATAATATGAAATATACTTACGATGTTGTAGTCACTTTACATATATTGAGAAGAAGGTCAATAATCTTGCACTATAATCCAGGCTTTCTTGTTCCATTTATAAAGCACAGGCATTGTAAATGTAATATAATTCTTAAGGGCCCTAGGATTTCAGATCCTGCCATATTCTGAAATAATAATTATTTGAAATCTCCTGGTGTGAGTCTTGGAAAAATTGTAGAAACTTAAGATACGTAAACAGTTATGCATAAAGACGGCAAATTGTCAAACTCTCGTTGTTTCCTTCCTTTATAAACCTCCACTAAAGCTGGGGCTAAGGGATTTTTCTTAAAGACATGATTTCCCAAGGATGGAAAGAATGGGTTGAGGGGACAGCAAAGAATGTTGAAAATGTAAAGCTGATGGAACGTGAACAAGGGGTAATTGACCTTACAAACTATTGAGATCTGAATCTTTTAAAATGCCATCTGAGAATCGAAAGCCAATCTCACTAAGACAGCAAAATCCTCAAAAAAAGCTCAAGTACAGGAGCAAGTATTTCTGGAAATAGAATGAGAGTGAGAGTGAAGCCAAGTTTTAAAAGGATGGATGAAAGCTGTTTGAGAAACAGCTAGAATTCCAGGACCCTCTTCCCCCATCATTTCAGTTTGACTTCTCACCTGGAAAAATAATCTGGGAGTTTCTTTCTGAGAAGTTAGGCAGAAGGATCTTGGGATGGCACAGAAGAAGTTGGACCCAACCAAAGCAGTGGAATTAGTAAAGCTACACCTCCCAAATGCAGAGGCCAGCTGTCGGCCTCCCTCCCGCTCAGAACACTGGCCGCCTTGCCTATATCCTCGCCCCGCCTAGGAGGAAGGACCTGAAGGTACTGACATCGGGTCACTCTACCTATTCCACTCTAACTATCCCCAGCAATGCCGCTTCCAACTTCTTCCAAACTCCTGTTAGTATCGATATTTTGACATGCTCACATGATTAACAAATGTTCTTAGTGGCATCTAGAAGGGTGAATACGCGACAGAAGGTTTTCAATTTTCTTATATAAGACTTGAAAGTCAACATTACTCCTTGATCCATGGACTTCAGAAGGCAAGTTGTGTTAGAAGACATCAAAACACTGTTAAACTCACTGTGCCTCTCCATCAGGTGCGTTGCCAATGAGCAGTAACATTTTGAAAGGAATATTTTTTTCTTTATAAGCAGTAGGTCTCAACAGTGGGCTTAAAATATTCAGGAAGCCATGTTGCAAACAGATGTACTGTAATCCGGGCTTTGTTGTTCCAGTTATGAAGCTCAGGCATCATAGATGTAGTGCAATTCTTAAGGGCCCAAGGACTTTCAAAATAGTAAATAAGCACTGGCTTCAACATAAAGCCACCAGCTCCATGACACCCTCACAAGAAAGTCAGCCTAGCCTTCCCAGCTTGAAGCCAAGCATTGACTTTTCCTCTCTAGCTATGAAAGTTCTGGGTGGCCATCTTCTTCCCATATGAGGCTGTTTTGTCTACATGGAAAATATGGGGGTTTTTAAAATGTCAACATCTCCATCAACTACCAGCTTTATTTGCGGTGCTTTTCTCAGCACTTGCTGCTTCACCTTGCACCTTTCCCTTTGTGGCTTCTAAAACCTCATGAACTGACCTTTGCTAGTTCAAAGCTTTTCTTCTGCAGCTTCCTCACCTCTCTCATCCTTCACAGAAATTGAAGAGAGTTAGGGCCTCCCTCTGGACTAGGCTTTGGCTTAAGGAAATGTCATGGTTGCTTCAATTTTCCATCCAGACCACTGAAACTTTCAATAAGGCTGTTTCACCTTCTTTCCATTTCTGCACTCACTGGAATGGGGCTTTTCATTTCCTTCCAGAAAATTCCCTTTGCTTTCACAACTTATACCCCTTGGTGCAAGAGGCCCAACTTTTGGGCAGTCTTGGTTTTCGGCATGCCTTCCTCACCAAGCTTAATCATTTCCGATCTTTGATTTTTAAATGAAAGATGTGTGACTCTTCCATTCACTTGAACACTTAGAAACCATCAAAGGGGTATAAATTGACCTGATTTCAATATTGCTGTGTCTCAGGAAATTGAGGCCCAAGAATAGGGTGAGAGGGAAACAGATGATAAGTGGAGCAGTCAGAACACCCATGGATTACTTATGTCTTCTTAAGGCACTCTTTGTGACACTCCAAAACAATGAACAATTGTAACATCAAAAGTCACTAATCACAGACCCCCACAACAGATACAATAATAATGAGAACATCTGAAATGGTGAAGAAACAAACTGTAACAGAGACATGAGGTGAGCATGAGCTATTGGGGAAACACTGTCCATAGATTAGCTTGATGCAAGGTTGCCGAAAATTTCAATTTGTAAAAAAAAAAAAAAAAAAAAAAAATACAGTGTCACTCAAATACAGTGAAGCAAATCACAATGAAATTAAGCTCACCTATAGACAGTGTTCAGAACATCACTATTAACAATCGCCCTAAACTGCAAACTACCCAGATGCCTATCAATAGTAGAATGGTTAATTTGCAATAGACCCATAAAATGGAGCACTATATGTCTATAAGAACAAACTAAAACCACAGGCATCAATATGGGTGAATAATACAAGCAATGTTGAGCAAAAGGAGTCAAGCATAAAGAAATATATAAAGTATGGTCCCTTTACATAAAGTTAAAAAACAGATAAAACCAATCCAGGGCATCAGATATTGGAATAATGGTTACTCCTGAGTGGGTAGTGACAGCAATGAAGCACAAGAGGGGCTTTTGAGTTTCTGTTTTCCTAATCTGGAGTCTGAGAAACAGTGTGTTTTCACTGAGAAAATGCTTTGGACGGTACCTTTATAATATAAATATAACCTTCTTTATGCCAGGAACAAAGCAGTTGGGGCTTTCATAGTAGAGGGAAATATCCAAGCAGATCACAATTCTAATGACCATAGGGACTGGATACCAGAATCCCTGCCAAAGCTGGCCCAGAAGAATCAAATACATCTGCCACAGGTTCACCACATCAAATCTGCTTTTGTATGGTTAATTCCAAGCATTGCTCTCATTACAGGTACAACTTTGCTGTCTGGTCAAATCCACATCACCTGAAAAATCTTAGCTGCAAGGGCGACTGAAAGTGTGGTTTTGTTTTTCTAGTTTCTGTAGCAAGCTAAAAGGATGGATGGAATGGATGATGGCTGAATCCATCTGTACAAGGCCACAGGATGAGTATCCCTGGCCATATCATTCAGTGGGGATCTCGATGTAACTGTGCTTCCAAAGACCTAGGATCTGATGATCCAGGGATAAGCCAAGGAAATCTAAGTCATCCAAGCCACACTTCCCCCTGAGCATGCCATCTTTGTCCTGAAGACATGATAGATGTCTAATCCCATGTGGCCATTCCTGCTGGAGCCTCACCTCTTTTGGCTTAGCCATGCCCCAGCCCCTGCTGACCCCTGACTTCTTCCCAGGGTCTGCTCATCACTGACAAGTTATCAATGTCATTGGTCCTTAGCTATCTGCCTATTACCATGTCTTGCTAACAAACAGAATCACCCAAACCAAAGCCACTATGTCGAAAACACACTGAGATCCACCCCTTGAGCAAAATCGGATACTAAACTCTAATTTATCCTTCTTCCTCTTCCCCCAGAACATGAAACAGAGGTTCAGCAATCATTTTGAAGGACTCTAACTTGACTATGGCCATAGAGCCATTTGGATTCTCATTAGCCTTACAGCGGCTGCATGTGACAGAAATGGAGGAGATACAGGATCAGCTCATGACAAACCTTTATCTCTTTCTTTTCATCATGTACAATAGCAATAGCAGTAAGAACTTTTATTTGTAAATTTTTAGCTATGTGTAAGGCATTGGGCTACATGCCTCACAAAAATCAATTCATAGAAGAAGAAATACAGTCGATCAACAAACATGAAAATATGTTCATCATCTCTAGCAATTAGAGAAATGCAAATTAAAACTACTCGAAGATTTCATCTTACTCTAGACATATGGCAATTATCAAGAATACAAGCAATAATAAGTGTTGGCAAGGATGTGGAGAAAAGGGTATATTCACACATTGCTGGTGGGACTACAAATTAGTGCAACCACTTTGGAAAGCAGTATGAAGATTCCTCAGAAAACTTGGAATAAAGCCACCATTTGACCCAGCTATCCCACTCCACAGTTTATACTTAAGAACTTAAAATCAGCATACTACAGTGATGCAACCATATCAATGTTTATAGCAGCTCAATCCACAATAGCTAACCTGTAGAACCAACCTAGATGCTCTTCAACAGATGAATGGATTAAAAATACACAATGGAATGTTACTCAGCTTTAAAGAAGAATAAAATTATGGCATTGTAGGTAAATAGATGGAACTAGAGAATATCATGCTAAGTGAAATAAGCCAATCTCAAAAAAAAAAAAAAAGCCAAATGTTTTCTCTGATAATTGGATGCTGATCCATAGTGGGACAGGAAAACAGGAAAGAATGAAGGAACTTTGGTTTGTGTAGAGAAGAGTGAGGGGAAGGGGTGGGGTAGGACGTTAGAATAAAGTAGACATTATTACCCTATATACATGTATGATTACACAACAAGTGTAATTCCACATCACGTACAACCTGAAGAATGAGAGTTCATACTCCATTTAAGTATGATGTGTCAAAATGCATTCTACTGTCATGTATAACTAATTAGGACAAATTTTAAAAATCAATCCATGTCTTCCTCATGGCAAACCTGTATGGTTGATATGATTATTTCCATTTTACACAGGACAAGGTAGGATCAGAGGGGTCAAATGATGCACTCAAAGTCACACAAGAATTGAAGTACTTTTGTGAAACAAAATAACACCCTGAACCCTATGTATGCATCCTTTGGATGATCAGTAAATACATAATCCATTACCTATTGACAGGCCTGCAAAGACACTGGATTTAAGATGGTGCCCTTGAAAAGAGGTCATTCTTCTCCACACCTATTTCCTGAGCAATAGAGGGGTTTATAGTTGGCAAAAACTAATTGAATATTTCAAAATAGCTAGTAGGCACACAAAAGAAGATAAATGTCTAAGTCAATAGATAGACCAATTACCCTGATCTGGTCATTAAACATTGTACACATGTGTTGAAATACCACAGTGTACACCATAAATGTGTGCAATTATTATGTGTCAATTAAAAATTTTTAAAATGTATTTAAAAAAAAAAGAGAGAGGAGTCCTCAGACAGGAAACAGAAACACAGGAGACAGCTAGAGGCAGACAGAAGCTTCTTCTTGGACCTAGAGCTGATCATAGAGCAGAGTGTAGATGATGAAGGAGGCTGTCCTCTTCATCACAGCTCTGTGGGAGCCGGGCCTTCTTTCCCCTACCGTATTGCGCCTTTCTGCCTACAGTAATCTGTATTTCTTCTACCTGTGGAAAATTACTTCTTTGGAGAGGCCTGATCCTCCATCCCCCTTGGCCCAGGAAGAATTAATCATTTTTTTTTTCTTTGTGCTCTCTCAACACAGTGCTGTATTATAGCCAAGTGTTTACAAAGAGGCAGTGTCATATTGTAGAAAAGCTTTGAAATGGGAGTTCCTTGACCTGGATTCTGGGGCTCTCACTTACTGGCTCTGTGATCTTAAACAAGGTCCTTGTTCTCATCTGTAAAATGCAGATAACACTTGCCTTACCTGCTTTGCAAACAGGGCTAAATGAGATGTTTGTGAAAGTACTTGTAAATGTTCAAGCCTAGTGCCTGGGTTGGTGGGTTTTGTTTTTGTTTGAATTTCGCTTTGCTTTTCCCTTTTCTCTCTAGATTGTGAGGGTAGAGACTTGTCTGAGGCGGCATTGTATTTCACTTGGAGCCTGCAGAGAGCCTGCCTGTGATAAGTATTTAATGAAAGTGGACTCTCGGTAAATTGAAATTAAAATGACACAACTACAAAAAGTGGAATACTGCATCCTGAACACACAAGATGTAATCACCACCAGTGAGTATACACGTGTGAGTGTGTGTGCATTCCATCTCTAATAGCTCTTTTTTTTTTTTTTTTTAAGCTGTGGAATCTCAGTCCTGCAGAGGAATTCTGAGGCCGATTGACAGAGCCAGACAATGCTATGAATAGAAGTCTTTTCACAGGGTCACACTGCCAACAGACACCTTTTTTTTTTTTTTTTTCCCCCACCTGGACCTGCTGTGTGCTATAACCAGCCCTGAGCCTTTCAAATCCAGGAAGACCCAACTTGGGATGCAGGGCTCTGGAAAGTAGCTTCTACAAGACCTGAGAGAGATTAATACCCCAGTTAGTGGGACAGCTCCAAGTCAGGTTCCATGAGCCTCAGCACAGCCCATACACAGTCTTCTGTGTCCAGAAGTTCACAAAGACACATTCATACATTTCTGACAGTGTTTTTGGAGTGCCATGGAGAATTAGCTGGTACTGTGCAAAGGATAAAAACTTGCAATTCAGGACAGATAACCATACTACAAAGAAAAATAACTCCAAGGTGGGCGAATATATAGGTGAGTAACCTACAACATAAAATGCAGAATATTCTCTATGGACAATTTTAGCACATTGAGAATGATTCTTTTCTATCCCACTGATGCAAATTCATGGTGGGTGGGCCAAAAATAAATAGAAGTTATTAAAACAGATCTGGACTCTCATATTACCCACATATGTATGTCCTTAGCAAGTTGTTTAAATTCTCTCCTTTTCCATCCCATTTCTTAAATGTTTATAAAGTATCTTCTGTGAACCAAGAAATTACTGCATTAAAAACAAGGGATAGACTAAAATAAGACACAGTCCTACCAAGAAGGTACCTGCAGTCTAGAAATGACTGAATGTTAAGGGTCTAGAGACACACAGCAAGTGCTCATTCTAAACTAGCTTTTCCCCTGTTTATCCCTTCTCCTTCATCATAATCTCAAGCTAATGTCTTCAACATTGCTATGAACTCTTTATTTCTTTAATTTAGGAGTCCAAACTTTTCATCATTCAAATTCACTCTTCATCCCCTCATGAACCACATCTCTAATGGATTTTTGTATGACAAATATTTGATATTTATAAATTATTCTTCAGCACATGTTCACTCCAATTACCACACTGAGTTCAGAGCATTCAAATTCAAACCAAAAAAAAAAATCTTGATTTATCTGCTAAGCGATTGTTTCACGGGTGTTTTTTAAACTTGAAAAGAGCTCAAGGATCATTTACTAACTACCCAGAACCTTGGAGACGAGGTAATTTGGGTTACAAAGCACCATGATCTGTGGCTTTCCCTGGGAGTTCTTACTCATCCCCAGAAAGGCACCCCATCCTCCTAACAGTAGCCTGCACCTTGGTGCGGATCAGTTCATGATTTTTGCCCGATAGCAAGAAAAATTATTCCAGGTTAGGAGCTCTCACCGAACAGACAGGGACAGAACCAAGATGTGGCAGTGTAACCCAAGTTAAAAACAAATCTTACAGATTTTTAACTTTGCCCATGGCCAGCTCTAAAAACAATTTATTAAAGAGATTCAGACATTGCTATTCAGATGAGTTGCTTACACTTAGCCAAAAAGTAACCACAGGCACATTTTCTATCTACAGTGCTATTACCAAACAAACAAACAAACAAAACATTTTATAAGGAGAAAAATTTATACACACACACACATATATATATAATACACATGTTTTGTGGGATATATGTATGTATGTGTGTATATATACACACATATTTACATAACAAAAAAATAAAATATATGTATATCAGTGCTTATCTAGACATCTCTAAGACCTATCATTATCAGAGAACACATAATGTTAAGATTTAGGATTCCCCTGCCTAACACATCATCACCCACCATGCCATCAAAGGAGTGACAACCACAGATAGTCATTACGTGAAGTTATTACATGAAGTTTCCTGAATGTTGTTTTTCGTCACTGTGACCAACAGACCTGACAAGAACAACTTAGAGGAGGAAAATTTTATTTTGGCTCATAGTTTCAGAGGTACAGTACATGCTTGGTAGACTCCATCCATAGCCCTGGATCCAAGATGAGGCAGAACATCCTGGCAGAAGGGTGTGGCAGAGGAAAACAGTTTAGCTCCTGACCAGAAGCAGAGAGAGTTCCACTCACAAGGAAGAAAGTATAAATCCTAAAGGCACGCCTGCAGGGACCTATTCCTCCAGTCACACCCTACCTGCCTACAGTTAACACCCAGCTAATCCATATGGGTGCATTAATCCACTAATCTCATAGTCTAATCATCATCTCTGAAAATTCTTGCATTGACTCACAAGAGCTTTCAGGGAATGCCTCATACCTAAACCATAACAAATGTTAATGAACTGGAGAACACATTTTGAAGAGAAGACAAGACAAGGAGATGTTCAGAGCCCCCATGGTGGCTTCACTCTCTTTCAAGATGACTTTATTTAGAGATTTATTTTCCTCCAGATCACCGTCCACTAAAGATCGTCCTCTCCCGTGAAAATCTAGAATTCCATCCATTCCTCATACAGGAAAGAAAGTTAGGGTTTGCTATAGGGAGTTGATTTCTCACTGTTTAATGCTTTTACAATGTCTCCTAGCTGGAAGAGTAAGAAAGCCCCAGATAGGTAAACATATGTACCAACCATCCCTGGCTGTTTCTGTTTATGCCCTGTAGGGAAAATTGGCAAAAGCTGATCTCTTTTCAAGGACAAGGTAACTAACTCTAGGTACCCATGCCGCCAGTTACGGCTAATGAGAATTCAACTGCAAGAAGGTAATAGGAGACAAACAAACCCATAATTTTCTGGCAGGGTCAAAATTGGAAGCCCAAACTCTGAATCCTTTTATAGGGCTGCTTATAATACTCTATGCTGTTGAAAAATCTGAATTAACTTTTAAGTTCTATTTTAGTCATATCATTTTAAAAGAAATTGCCATTATAATTGCTATTACAAAATATAAGTAATCTATGTATCTATCAGGGTTCTCTCTTTGTTCTCCTTTATCAAAGCAATATTGTACCTAAGAAAGAGGTAGACTGGGGGCAAAGCATATTAATATTTTTGACTGTTTTCATTGGAGACAAATTCAATGAAACCATGTTAAACAACATAGTTTCTAATCTTTTTTCTAATTTCTTTTCCTTTATAAAAAGTTTTCCTTTATATTTAAGCCAAAATGTTTGTGAAGGTCCTTTTAAATTCAAAGAAAATGAAGTCAGGCATTTTTGGTGCAGAGAGCAATTCCAGACTCAGTAGGGGAGTGCTTATGACTGAACAAAAACTCTTCTCTCACAAAAAAATGTGAGCTCTCTGCCTGGGGTTCACACATTAATGACTGTATGAGTCATTATTATATATGCTTCCAAAGCTGAGGTTCTCTCTTCTGCTAACCGGCTCTGAACAGCAGATGTTGAAATGTTAACCATGGGACTACAGGTGTGGCTAAAGTTGTTTTTCTGAAGGTATTTCTACATCATTCTTCTGAGTCCTGTGATCCAGCCAACATCAAGTTACAAGGTTACCCAGATGCTTTAATTGATACTTGGCATAATCTTCATTCTTATTAACAAAATCATGACTCTTCCCAGAACTGCATTTTTCACCTCCTTCTATCTTGGGTAGTAGTTGATAGGAGCTTTCCAAATGTCAGATGGCTTGCATCTTTTGGTTCTGTGTCTGATTTTCTTCTATAAACACTATGAGTTTCCTGAGGATTAAACATAATGAGGTTTGGGGGAGAAATTCAATTTGGAGGACTAGGGTTGGAATAGGCATGGACTTGCTAGATAAGGAGACCAAGTTCCGAATCCTAATTAGATCTTTTAAAAGGTGTTTGATGGTGGGCAAATCGAATTTATATTTAGAAATGTTGGAGGAAGTGGGAAACATGCAAAACCAGTGGAAAGAGCTTGGCATTATAACTATAGACAAGAAACACTTTGAATAGATTAATATTTTAACTCCGATTTTTTGCTTCCTCCTGATTCCATGCTCTTTATCATATGATTGTGCAGTCATTTCCACTCAGAGGAGAATGGACTTCTTTACTCTTTGATTTTGGACCAAGTCATGTGACTTTGCTCTGACCAATGAACATGGGCCAGGTAAGAGTGTGCCAGATTCTAACCTAGGCATGAAGAAGAAACTCATGCTTCTGTTTTCTCCCTTTCACTGCCTTTGCCACCATGAGAAGAGCTTTCCCAGATAGTCAGCCTGAGCTCTAGAATGAACCTACACAGAGTAGACCTGTGGGTCCAATCCACAGGAAGTGATAATACCTACTCAGACTGACAGGTAAAACAGGGTTTCCCAGCAACACCCAATTTAGCTATCTAATACTTCAATAAATCACAAATGACCAAGTCACCGAGTTTGGAGATGGCATGTTACATAGAAATAACTGAAAGACGTGCAATGCTTTATATATATATAATGAGTTTCTGTAGCTTAAAATGACATTTGACGATCAGTTCCAGGATCTGCTTTCCTGTCCATCTTCCCACTGAAACACCAATGAAAATATAGCAAGAAGCGAAAAAAGAAATCATACTATCACAAAAACATAAGCAAAAAGATAATCTGTGAACCTGGAAAGAGCAGATGTAATCCAGAGAAAATGCCATCTAAAAATTAATAACAACAGAACTGAAGATTGAAGAGCAACTGCTCTCTGATGCCTGTCCCTGCTTTTCCCAACTCTGCCAAAATGAAGGCAGAACATTAACTTCCTCTTCTGCTCTCCAGTGTTGAAGATGTGCATGCCCTATGCCCATTAATTCCATTCCTTGATAAACTTTCACATATGTGCACCAGAGAGAAATATACAAGAACTCTCCTAGTAATAGAGTTAATAGTAAAAAATTTAAAACCTGGAAACAATCCAAATGCCCATAAACAAGATAAATAGAGTGATGCATTTATGTAATGAAAATATCAAAAGCAGCAAAAAAAAATTACATAGATGAATACCATAAACACATTCTTGAGCAGAAATCAAGCCAAGAAGAATTTATTCAGTATAATTTATACATACTTCAAAAACAAGTAAAGTTAAACAATCACTGCCATATATGTAGATATGTAAACATGTGCTGAAAAATAGTGTTTCCATCTGGAGATAACATTGGTACAGAGCATACAGAACCCTCTAAGTGCTCCTTCCAAGTCATGCTCTATCTCTCAGGATAGTGGAATCATTGGTGTTCATTAGCTTTATTTATTATTTTTACATGCATGATGGAATATGCATTTATATTATATTATGTTTAGTTAAAATTTATTAAAATTGTTTTAAATTTCACTAAAGAATGGATTTATAGATTAAATGTGGAAAATAGGAGTATAAGAGAGGAAATAGATAGATATGTAGTATTCTTGAAAAGAATGATAAGCGATAGCAATTAGAAACAATTTTGTGTAAGCAAAGGAATGCACAGAAAAATGAATGGAAAAATCTCAAAAGCCCATAAGTAATATTAAAATTTTGTGGGAATTTATGATATGATAGACATATTTTATTAAAGATAAAAATAATAGTGGTACAACTGACTTGCCATTTGAAAATAAAGTGAAAATAGAATAATATTCCCAACACTTATGCCAAAATATATTTCAAATAAATTAATAATTTAAAAGCAAAATAAACCCCTAAAAGTATTAGAAGTCTTCATAATTGATTTTTAAATAATCTTGAGCTAAAAGTGCCTTTGAAATTAAAGAAATGTTTAAAACTTTAAAAAAATTTATAATATATATGATAGTAAAATATTTTAAATATTTTATTGTTATTAACCTCTATCATAGTATAAAGTACTGTGATTAGTCTTCTATGTGAATTATTTATTTTGATTCTCACAAGAAACCTAATTGACAGGTACTCTTATGATTTATAGTTTATAGATAAAGAAAATGAGTTAGAGAAGTATTGAGTAACTGGTACTGTATCAAAAAATTAACAGGTAGTGAAGTCAGGATATGAAACCATGCAGACTAATACCAGTCCTGATCACCACTTTATGCTGCTTACGAACTAGTTCTGAAATGTCAGTAAGATAAGATAAACAGCCCAGTTTAAAAGGAAAGGATAAAGAATATGAACAAGCAATTCTAAAACAATAAATATAAATGGCCAATAATCATATAAAGGTGCCAAGAAAACAACATTAAGATACCAATGCTATCAGATTGACAATTCCTCAAAAATAATAAAAACAAATTTTTTAGGTGAAGATAAAGGCATAACCACTCCATTGTAGTTAGACTGTAAAATATAGAAGCTTTTTCAAAGGCAAATTGCAAATAGGTACCAAAATGTAAAATACATGTATTCTTTCCTAAAAATAATTTTTTCCTAGAAAAGTTTCTAGAGATAAACACATATGTATTCAGAAAGTCATGGTGATATTCATTGCAAGATTTATGTTATTAAAAAATATACTAACACCTTAAAACCACTTGAATCTTTGACAGAAAAGAAATGAATAAATTAATTTAGATTGATCCATATGATAGAAGTCTATGGAGCTGTTAAAGACATAATTCTCTGTGAACTGACAGAGGAACATGTTCAAAATATATTACTCAGTGAAAAACAAAAAAAAAAAGTTTCTGAACAATGTGAATAGTATTATCTTATTTGAGTAAATTATGTGATTGTGCCCTTAAGTTAATTTCTGGTATATACCATGAAACTATTGAGAGTGGCCGGTCACCAACACCATGGGGCTAAGATTGTAGGGGAAGAGATTTACACTTTTTATTGCTTTTTACTTTTTTAAAAAATACCATTATAAACTGCTGATGTTTTATAAATATATCACTCTAATATAAAATTTTAACCAAAAAAGAGAAAATTTTGAGTCTATAATAAATTGTGCTTTCATAATTAAAAATTAAAAGAAAATAAATATTAAACTATTATTTTAAAAATCTATAAAACAAAGAAGACACTCAGAGGTTGCCCAGTGTCCCTGAACTTAATCCACTGGACAGTGCAGAATCTAATTTCCTGAAAGTATTAGGAGCCATAAAAGAGGAAGGGGGTGCCTGGCCTTATCATGGGGTGAGAAAAAGTTGCAATCAAAATTAGCAGGAAGATGGAGTGAAAGGAGAGATGTTAGGAGAAGGGCTTATTGCAAAATAACCCAATAAAACTCAATAAAAAATATTGAAGGCAGCAAGGAGCAAATCCAATGTTACAGAAATTGAATCTGTGATACAAAGGGCAAACCTGAGAAGCTGAGCAATAATTCTGATACAGAGGGGAAAACAAAAAGATAAGAACACATCATATATACATAAATATAAGTGGAATAGGACAATTCATTAAAAATCAGATGATAAATAAGATCTGTGGTTTTTAAGAGATTGTGTCAGAAATTCTGTATACTATTCTGTAATATGTAAATTCTGTTGACTAGGTCTGCCTTATTTATTTATGAATCCCTCTTTGCAAGGTCACTTGGCAGCATCTCCCATTAAGAGGTATTTTTTCCCACCCCTTCAATGGGAGCTGGTAGCCTTTAGCACTTGGAGAATTAAATCGACCACAATATTTTATGTGAATGTACAAATATGTCATAATTAGTCCTGTACATATATAGTTACAATGTACCAATAAAAATAATTTTAAAAATGAATAGAATATGTTGTACGTCAGGCTGAGCCACTTGTAGCCTACTCCTTAAGAGACTCTGTGTATCTCTGGGCTCTCTCTTGGAGCCCTACCCAACCATTGTATAAACAAGTCTGAGTTAGTCTGCTTTCAGGTGAGACTTTCAAGAAGACAGAGCCATTTCAGATGAGACCAGTGTCCAGCCAACCTAGCAGCTTACCACAAATGCATGAGTGAGAACATCCTTGACCAGAAAAACTCCTTAATAAAACTCAGTTCAAAGGGCTAACCTACAAAATTGAGGACTAAGTAGATGATTATTAAGTTTAATTTTAAATTTTTTAATTGACAAGGAAAAATTGTATGTATTTGTGGTGTATAATATGATATTTTGATATATGTATACTTTGTAGAATAACCAAATAATTATTCATAACATTTGCATTACCTCATATTTTTGTGTGATGAGAACACAAAAAAATCTTTTATTAATTTTCAAATATACAGTATATAATTAACTATAGTCACCATAATGTACAATACATCTCTTGAGCTTATTCTTCCTGCCTAACTAAAATTTTGTGTCCTTTCATTAACATTTCCTTAATCCCTCCACCCTCAGCCACTTCTAAGTCACTAACTTTTGATGTGGCCTTTTAGATAGCAATTGCTAATGAACATATTCATATTTCCCTAGTTATCACTCATGTTGGAAAGGAAAATAAAAAGACAATCTCAGGAGTAAAACACACTTGAAAATACACTATCCTTAAAACATTATTAGAAGATGAACTTGAAACAATAAATCAAAAATTGGAGACCCAGGAAGAAGACAACACAGTACAAAATTTAGTATAGACTGGTGATAGCAGTTACTACAATTTGGCTAAATTCGTATAAATATGATTTAAAACAATAAAAATAATTACAACATGCTGTGAACAACTATAATATTAAAATAACTATAGAATTTCAAAACACTAAATTAAAATGTAAGTTTAAGAAAATAAATGGAAGAGGAATAGAGAATAAGTAAAAGTAAAAATTATTGTTTTTAAATATAAAGGGAACTTAGAAGACTCCAATTGTTACATCAACTGGAGAGATATGTGCTCGTATTAGAGGGCAGAGGTCGACTACAAAGCTGAGGCGACTGCAGAGGCCCCCTCTTGATCTTTCTGACATGTTGTTCAAAGTAGTAGGCATGAATTTATTGAAGGGATAGGAAAAGGGAAAAGGGGACATTGTCAAGAGAGACAGTGGGTCCTACCAGAGAGAAGGATGGTGTGCCCCTCCTGCCCTCCAGTTTTATTGGGAATCCCAAGGAGCTGTGAGAGTCCTGCCCAGGTCCACCTCTTGACTTTTGATTGACAGCAAGATGACATCAGACTTTCAAGTCTCCAGGTCATTTTGACCCATGCTGACTGCTTCTAATTGGAAGCTGTTTTTATGGATTTTATGGTTAGGGGGAATTATCCTTATCTCTCTGAGTTCCGGGGTATGGTCTGTGTAATGGTCACAAAAGGTACCCCCTTCAGAGTAAATTGTATTCTTTTTATTGACATTTGGGACCTCCATTTCTCTTCAGATAACTGGTTGTTTGCTGAGAAAGTAACATATCCTGTTGATTTAAACCAGGCAGGCTGCAGGTATATTGCTTTTTAAGAAAAAAAAAAAAAAGAAAGAAAGATAGAAAGAAAGTATGTGGGGGTCAGCACAGTGGGCCCTGTTTATAGAATTGTTCCCCTAGACTCCTGTTCCTACTGCTCTCAGCTGTGTGTTCCCTATCATTAGAATATGTTTGGGAAAAACTTTTAAAGGAGTAAATATGTGGTATTAAAATAGATTGCAATCAAAATATGCAAACCACTGGAGAAAAGAAAAGCAATGAATGCAAAATCCATATAGCAAAAGACAGCAGCAACAACAACAACAAAAAAATCATGAACATCAACAAACCAAATAAAAACAAAATGATGGAAGTAGGAGCTAAAATATCATTTATTGCAATGAACATAAAATGGATAAAATTCATATTAAACATGATCGATATAAAAAGAATCCAATTAAGCAAGGAGCCTAAAGTTGAAAAAAAATATATCAGGCAAATACAAATAAACAAAAAAGCTACAATTGGAGTAATAAAATAAAACAAAGCTGAATTCAAGGCAAATATATTAAAAGGAATTTTTAATGATCTTATAATTATCATTTTATAGTGATAAAGAAGATAATTCACAGTTACATTATAAATTTCCATGAATATTCATCAATCAACATTGCTCCAATACATAAAATGAAAAAGTAGCAGAAAACAAGATAAAATTGTTAAAAGCCCCCATAAAGTGCAACTTGACAGATCAAATAGATGCAAATAAACATAAAACAAAAATTAAGGCCGGGCACAGTGGCGCATGCCTGTAATCCCAGCGGCTCTGGAGGCTAAGGCAAGAGAATGGGGAGTTCAAAGCCAGCCTCAGCAAAGCTAGGCACTAAGCAACTCAGTGAGACCATGTCTCTAAATAAAATACAAAATAGGGCTGGAGATGTGATTCAGTGGTCAAGTGCCCCTGAGTTAAATTCCTGGTTCAAAAAAAAAAATTAAGATCATGAGGTTATTAATGTTTTTAGACTCTTGGCCTGCTATGAGAATCTCATGAAAGTTCTCTCTTTACTCAGAAGCATATGCATATTCCCTAGATGTCAGGGGAGCCCCTTCATAAACTTCTTTGTGGTCCTCTAAGGTTTAACATTAAGCTAAATGATTAATAAAGTTTGGTTTAAAAATTACATACTATATGGAGAATAAGTTTCCAGTGCTCATGGTTCATTCATACAAATCCATTATATATTAGACCACAAAGTCAATCCAGAGTTGCAGCTTCAATCGATAATCAAAATGCAATAAAGTTAGACATTAATAAGAACATAGTAACCCTAAAAATAAAGTCACTTAAAGTTATTAAAAAAGCATTCTCCAAAATAATTCTGGTCAAGAAGGAAAATAAAATGACCCATTAAAACCCTATTACCAGATATTGCAGAGAAATAAACATTTAAATGACATTGAGACACCACTTTACATCCATTATAATATGAAAATTAGACAGACAGTGAAGGTGCCAGGAAACAGGTTTCTCATGCAATACTGATGGTCACATGAACTGGTGCTTCCCTTGTGGAGAGCTATTTGGCCATTCTTAGTGCAATCAAGTATGCACATACCCTGTTACCCATCAGCCCCGTCCTGGGTATATACCCTAGAACAAATTTCCAGCAGTTTGGTAAAGAGTTGTTCTTAATGCATATGTTCTCAATGCATGTTTTGGATAGTGCCGACAATCTGGTTATCCAGTAGTTGATAAATGGACAAGTCAAGGGCAGAAAATACAACACAATGCTATTTAACCTTAAAAGTAATGAACAATATGTCATTAAGCACTGTGGACAGTCATTTAAAACATTGTTGGGTGAAAAGGTTAAAGAGAGGGCGACTCACTTATATCATATACAATTTGCCTAAGCTTTACATACACACAAAAATATAAAACTTTCAAGGATAAAATGAATTTAAGAATATGCATGAGGTATATTAGAAGAGATACCTATGGGAAAAGATGAGATAGGGATGAACAGATGAAACAGGAATAAAGAAGAAATTAAATAAATAGGTTCATATAATAGAGAGCCTTACATGGACTTATTATTATAATGTGCTATTATTAACTTACATCATAAACCATATCTACTTTTTTTCCTTTTTTCAATATGAGGTGAGGTTGGATGGTCTCACTACTCTGCCCAAACTGGCCTGGAGCTCCTGGGCTTAAGAGAGCTTTCTGCCTCAGCCTCTTGAGCAGCTGGGAGTACTCTGTAGCTACTGTACCCAACTGTATCCACTGTTCAAATCATGCACAACAGATACTATTCCTGCCCCATCCATCATCCTCAGACCTTAAAAGAACCAGCAGTTGGGTTAATTTAAATACCACTTGGCTCACTCTTTACCTTCAAGTCAGGTAGCATTTATATGGTACCTTCCAGTGCCAAGTATGTTCACTCTCATTCTTTCATCTAATGCTCACCAGAAACATGGATGTTTGCCATCATTGTCTACATTTTGCAAAATGGAAAAAGGTACCTACATTTAAGAAACTTACTCAAGGTCACAAGATTGGTAAATTGGAAATAAGAAATTGACATCAGGTCTTTCTGGAATACCATGATACCTCCAACATGATCTACATTTTCTTAGGGTGCTTGAAACACCATTTAGACTCTTGAATCATAAATCATACTACCACACACTCTTGACATTTGATTGGATACTGACTCCTAAGAGCAATGAACAAAGATATTGATGCTGCTGTGGTGATATCAATCACAACACAGCCATACAAGAATGCATAAATCTTGTTATGATCTCTCTTCCAGATAAGATTGCTCACCAAAGGAACTATTCACAAAAAATCTAGAGGGCCTTCAAAACTGCAGCTGGTAGTAATGGCTCAGGTCTGCAGAACTAAACTTAGCTTTCTTCTTCTTTCTCCTCTTCAAATGAAGATGAGCAGTACCTGAGTCTACTTAATTTGACTTATCCTCTGGAGGCTTACGTGAGCAAGGAGAATCACCAGAACATTAGGTAGCCACAGTCTCTATCACAAGGCATTACAGGATTTTACATGGTGTTTCTATGTTTGTGCAGATCTTCAGCTGAAACTCCAAAGCAGAGAAAAATTGGTTAAGTGCTTATGTCAGAGACCCTCCCAATATCCATGTTCTTCCCCTCCTCTCCTGGACACTGCTAGCCTACATTGTAATCTCCTTGTAGATGTAGGTGGAATCCTCTAACTAGATTTTGGCCAGCTCCACTAAAATAAGGGGCATCATTTAGTTATTTCTACAAAACAAAGTAACTTAAACTTACTGGTTTAAAATAATAAAATAATAACTTTTTTTCCTTTGCAGTGCTGGGGATTGATCTCCTGGCCTCATGCGTGCTAGGTGAGCACTCTATCTCTGGGCCACACTTCTCTGGCCCCTACATCCATTTATTTAGACCATCCTGCAGCAGGTCAGCAACTCAGCCTTGGCTTTCTGGGTAGTTCTTTTGGTCTCATCATAGCTCTCCTTTGTTTCTGTAGTCAGCTGCAGGTCAGTTAGCTTCTCTGCTTCTGGAGTTTGGATGGCTACAGGCTGAGGTACCCAGGCAGCTGACCACATGTCTCTCAACATCCAGCAGAAATATATGGGTTTGTTCATATGGCAGTGGTGGTATTTCAAGGGGAAAATTAAAAAACAGAAGTGTGGAAAGTTTCTTGAGGCAAGAGTGTGAGAACTAATTCATGTCATTTCACCAAGCTACCAAAGGAAGCCAGTACAAAATAAGATCGTCTACACTAGTAGAAGCAGCCTAGACACTGAACAAACGCACAGAACAGCACTCCCCTCACATCCTCCAACTCACTTTGATCAAAGTCATGGTCAAGAAATAAACTTCTATGTTTAAAGCCACTGAGATTTGGGGGTTGTTCCTAAACTTAGTTGTATGCCAACTGATAACAATACTTGACCTATCTTTGCAGTTTGGACCATTAAGCAGCTATACGCATGAAACCCATCTTAATATGTAACCTAGGTCACTTAAAGGGGAATCATTAGATAAGACTCTTATCCCCTCTCCTACCTCAAAACAACTGAGGGAGTCCCCAAAACTCATCTTTTGTAGATTGGCATTGGTTTGATAGAAGGAACAACTAGAAACTTCCTCCCTGGCCAAGGGTATGTAGAGAATCTTCTAAGAATGAAAGCATTAGTATGTGAGTACCCTAGAACCTGGGAGATGTGAATGTAAGGGGCTGGCTGGAGCATCAGCTGAGAATATAAATGGACAACACTTTGAAAATTTGTTAGATCCAGGAAGCCAAGTTCCCATGAGGAACAGAGAGTGTGTCCATTGCCCCAGAAATAGTAAGGCATAGAGGTTCTCTCTGGAGGTATGTGAGAATACACAAAAGAACTAGAAATTGGATACCTGCCCCAACATGGTTTTGATAGCCACAAGAGAGATTCAATCAGTATAGGTAAAAAAAAAATAACAACAACAAGAAGATTGCCTCTTCCTATAAATCCTCCACCTATGTTCTCCGACTCTAAAGAAGCAAAATCAGCAGTGTTAGTTGGGAAATAGGAAAACAGAAAGAAAAGACCATGGTCTCCCCTTCTCCTCTGCCTAGTCTCAAGCCAGTTGAGTCTGACTTTGGAAGAGGGAGGAATCCTTGAATTGGAGAGTCTGATGTTTGGGTGTGAGACTGGACTGGACAATTTAATCTTACAATTGAAACTTTTCCAATCCACATGATGATTGGAAAAGCAATGGAATCTCCCTGTAGCATCAGCCATTGAATGGAGAAGGAAAATTCTACAAAAATGGGGGAGGAGGAGAGATAATAATTCCTATTTATGCCTCATTAATCCCAATGATAAGAGCAAGCCAAGTCAACTCAGAAAATCCACAAGAAGGTGGATTACAGATTCTACAGCCCCGAATTTCCTTCATGTTGTTGAGTTGGAGCTGTAAGGAACTAGAAGGCAGCAGGGCTTCAATACTGACTCCACAGGTGGACTTTGGCTGTGACCGTACCAGTGGGAAAAAGGTTGGGCCTGTGACATTCCCAAGATGTTCTGAAGTTTGCAAAATCGATGCATGCCTTCCCACCCCAATCCAACTCTTCTCAATCTCAGACATTTTCTGCTAACAAAACCTAACATGAAAATACCAAAACTCTGTAGTCCCTTCCTCTGAAATATGTCCTTGACTTGAAATTTCTTGTTTTCAAGATATCTGCTCCTCTCTAACCAATGTATTTGGATACTATTTTCTATTTACACACAGAAGACATTCCAAAGCTAGATGTAGGATCACATACAGGAGGCACATGTTCCTGAGTGTCTTTCCTGTTTTAATAAAATTAAACTAATTTTTACTGTTTTGATAAGATCAATTATTCTTCTTTTCAGCATTACCAACTTTGGTCACATTGATTTACCAAGATCTGCTACAGGAAAAAAGAATCAGAGAAAGACCAGTTTCCTTTTTGATCTTTAAACAGCATATGAATGACACTGTAGGTACCCCATCCATAATCCTCAGACCTTGCCATGTTGGTGTACTGAGCAGATCCCAAGTGGACATCCAACTGCTGGAGTCTGCATCTCTTTGTCCAAAGGCTCTCTCCAAAGCTCACAGTAGGTCTTTGAGTCTCAGCATTCAGGATGCTGGGGAATTAACATTACCCCAAAATAATCCTCAACTGAAGATTAATGGGAGTTGTTATATAAACACTGGGGTGGAATAAATGTGAGCTGTATTCTACTCTGTTTCCTGGAGTTTCCTTATGGGATTAAGTCCCAGTTGCCCACATAAGTAACTGGTTTGTTAATACATCCTGTATTGACTGACTCCCCTTCTCCATCTCACTTCTCCAACCCCTTCTTGATTCCTTTTGCCTGTAGAATAAAATAACTTTGTCCTGCAGTCTGCTTCCCCAAAACTAAAGAAAGTACAGTAGCCCTGCTTATTAGTTAAATGTGACCCCCCAAAGACTACTCTAGACCCCTGAACCATCTGATCAGCTGTTCCTCTCTGGAAAAGAGGGGTGGTTGTGTAAGGTGACAGAGCAGAAGGTATCTGAATCCAGCTGATACGGGGACAGGCTCAACTCTCCACTTGGCATATTCTACATAGATATGGCTCTGAAATTGCCTGAAACAGCTTTTTCTGCTTATGTCCCTAGGCAAGGGAATCTTCATGCTTTGTTTTAATGAAAGTAGACACATCTGAGGAAAAGAGACTTTCTGGAACCAGATGGGTTTGGTCAAGCATTCTGCTGTATTTTGCGTCTTTCTGAAAGAAGTCCTTTGAAAATTGTTGGTGTTGGTTAACAAGGCGATCATTATTCTAGAGGAAAATTTTCAGAGAGGGAGAACAGATGGAAACATGTGACTCTCATCAGGACTGTAATGCTACCTGAAGGCAAAGGTAAACAAAACACCCAGACTTGGAATTAACTGTGACAGATGGTGCCTAAACATCTGCCTCTGGTAAGAACTAGACTTCTGTTCCACCTGCACGTGGAGAGCTTGGTCATCTCCCCTTCCCCCAGAGGGAGGGCTTCCGTTAACAGTTTGGATATGGAACATCCCCCCAGAGGCTCATGTGTTGAATGTTGGGTCCTCAGCTGGTGGCACTGTTGGGAGGTGATGGAACACTGGAGAGGTGGTCCCTCCTTGGAAGAGGTGTCACTGAAGGTATGCCTTTTATTCCTGGACCCTCTTTGCTCCCCAATCACCATAAGGTGAGCAACTCTGCCTCATCATGCACTCCTCACTATGATGTTCTACCTCACCATAGACCAAAAGCAATGGGCCAAGTTGACCGTGGACAGAAACCTCTGAAGTTATGAGCCAAAGTAAGTTGATTTGTCCTGGCAATGGAAAGCTCTCTAACACGGCTTCTCTTTCTCCAAACTCCTCCACAGTTGCCTCCATCACTGGTTTCCTTTCTTCACAATCATAAATCCCAAATCATTTTTGTCCTCTGGTGTCTCACTTCTTGGCAGGACCATCTGACTTTATGCAAAATATCTGTGCCTCATCTGTTCTCGAAAAATGTGACTCGGAATACGTCTTCTCAAAATGGCTTATCAGGGCTTGGGTTGTGACTCAGTGACAAAGCACTTCCCTCGCACATGTGAGGCATTGGGTTCGATCCTCAGCACCACATTAAAAAATAATAAATAAACAAAATAAAGATATTATGTCAAAATATAGCTAAAATTTTTTTTAAATGACACCAACAATCGATTGACTTTGTTCCATAGTTCTTGAAGAGTCTTGAATCCAAATCATGATATTAACTCGAGTTGCCAGGCTCCCAAATCTACAGAGCCATATTAGGCCTTCAATCATTTAAAGATGTGCTTCAGTTTGGCAGTTTGCAACAAAAGTCATACCATTGACAATAATGATACAATAGTAAATAATAATAATAATAACCACCACCACCATACATAACCATAACTATATGGCAGGCCCACTCCAAGGAACAGATAGATGTATAGATACTCAGATAGAGAGGAACAGACTGACTCACTTAATTTTCACTGTGACCCTAACAAGTATCATTTCCCCTGCTTTATTGGCAAAAGAACCATACAGGGATTTGCATGAGTTCCCATGGTATGTGGCAGAGTCAAGACAGGGCTGTTATGTATGGCTGCACAGGTTGTACACGGCTCTATACCAGGAAAAACCATAAACTCAGCTGATACATGACCTTTTACCATGCCACACAGCAGGATCTAAACCAAAATTACTCATGGATTCTCTAACCAAGAAAGTTAAATCACAGCACAAGATTTATATATGAAATCATACATCATGGTATTGTGTATGAGAGAAAGAGAAACAAAGGAAGGGCAAGCAATAGAGGAATGACTAAGTCAATTACATTAAAGTCATGTCATAAATTATTTCAAAGCCTTTAAAATAATGTTTACAAAAAGATATGATACTAAAATAGATACCAAAAGTTATAGTAAGAAAAGACACAGTATATAGATGTCTAAATCTTTACCAGGGAGGAAAAAAACAGGAAGACAACATTTACCTTGAGCTCACCAACATGGCACCAGGCCTCCTGACTCCAGCAATACATCTGTGGCAAGTCAATTACATTTTAGTCTTGTCATCATCTTCAGGACAGAAAATAGTTCTCAATGGAATAAAAATTGCTTCTCCCTTGTATCAGTCCATTTCTTATTACCATAATGAAATACCTGAAGCTGGGTAACTTTATAAAGAAAAGAGGCTTATTTAGCTCAGAGTTCTAGAAGCTCAAGGGCCTACATCTGATGATGGCCTTATTACTGGCAGAGTCCTGAGATGGCCCAAGACATCACACCACAAAAAAATAGGGAATGCATCTATGTGCATCCCATGGCCTCTCTCCCTCTTCTTACAAAGCCACAGTACTCAATGATAGGAGTTCTACCCTGGTGATCTTATCCAGTTCTAATCATCTCACAAGGCCCTACTTCTAAACACTATGGATGAATTGATTTTCCACCCTCTGAATACCTCACAATGGGGATTAGCTTTCAATACATGAATCCTTGGAGGACACACCCCTTTCATGTCCAAATCACAGCATAGCTTTGGGGGTGTTTTTCCCTGATACTAAAACACTTCTGCAATATCCAATTAAGGCATCTCCAACAACATTGCACCCAATGAGGAATCTCAGTTCAGAGTAAAAGAAAGAAGGTGGTGATGAATATCAATGGAATTCACCCAGTTTACCATAACCTTGCTATCCAGAAGAAGTAGCCTTATAGACCACGAAATATTCTATTGAGGACTCAGCAACATCAATAGAGAGATTAATACTTGAACCACAGAAGTCTACAATATACTCTAAATTCAAAATAAATATAATTTTTTCTTTCTTAAAAACAGAACATGAACGTCTGGGATATAAGAACTAGATGCATAAGAACTTGCAAAAATTTCACTCTCCGAGATTCTGGATGATAGAGTCTAGACATTCTGGTACCACAGGCAGGATCACTTCCTCCAGAGAATGTAACAATTCACTTAATAAACTGGAAACAAGCTTCCCTAGCTATCAAGTCAATAAAGAATATAGGAGTGGAATGTGAAGTGTCTCCTGGTTTCTTTTTCTTCCCAGCATTATTTCATCTGAAGACTGCCCTGTCCCAATCCAGATTATCCTAGGGGCTGCCACTTATGGGAGCCCATATTTTTCATCCTTTTGATCATTAGGAGAAATATGTAATCTAAGATCGACCAGTTGGTATCTCTGTCCAGACATTTTATTCTTCAGTGAGGACACAAAGGGGCCAAAAGTGATTTGGGCAACACCCTGAGGAACTCCCACACAAAGAAGTCGATGAGTTATTACTTCAGGACTCTCTGCTCAGGGCTGCTTCTGGCCCCTTCCAAGCCCTGGTTGCTCTTCTGCTCCGTGGATTCTCTCTGGTCTCCATCTTTGCTCGTTAGTTACTTTGGCAGTAAGTGATTACCCGAGTTGGCAGTCCTTGATTCCAGAAACAGCTGGTTCATGTCAGGTGATGTATTTTTGTTTCCACACCCTCTGAAGCAGTATCCTTGTCCACCTCTGACCTTCAACTCCAAATTGGCACCAGTCAGGCAGGTAGGTCCTTTTTCTCAGAGCCCGGGGTTCCAGCTTGTCAGGGCCCCACCTGCAAATCTGTAGGTTCTGATTACCCACCCTTCTCCTTTTTTTTTCCTAGCCCTGGGGGAGGAACTATTTCTTTCAGTTACTAATTCTATATTAACCTAATGTTCTAAGTTAGCCTTTTAAGTCCCAATTAACCTAAAATTTCTATTAATTCCTCTCTGTTGAAATAACGATGGCATCTTTTTTCCTGACTGATCAGCCATCCAGTGTATTCTTTGTTTCCTTTCTCAAATTAGCCAGATCCATTGTTATCAATTGAAACTTGAGAAACCTAACTAAAACACTAATTTCCTGACCCAGCTGGAAACTAATAATGGTTAAGGAACTTGCCAAAACCACACGGCAAATGACAAGTGACACCATGACTCAAATTCAAAAGCAGTCACAGGTTTCTCCAGATCACACAAGTATTAGACTAGAAATTATTCTTCAAACAGAACTTCAGACCTGAACAAGATGGAATAATCTCCCCAACTCTTCCTCAGAAAGTACAACAGTGACCTCTGCAAATCAATTAAGAGACCACCAAAGGGAAACTCTGAATGGTGGAAGAGGAAGATGAACGGTTTGAGACCCCAGGACTGGAGAAATAACATGGAGGAGAGGCCTTCCAACCTACTGATAGGACCCAGCTGAGTTGCTTCCTGATCCCCAGCCTAATAGTAGTCTGAGTTCCCCTAGACTGACCGGGAATCCGGCCACAACACCAGATGAGCCCAGTAGTTGGGATGAATCCCAAGCCTTGCCAACAGTAAGCAGTAAGGAAGCCAAGGAAGCTGTGGCCCTCTCTCCTGGTTCCGAGACCCCCTCCTCCAGGAAGCCAAAAGGGACCAGAAAGGGAACACACCAGAACAAGACAGCATTATGACCAACTGGATTAGCTTTTACAGATAATAATGGGAAAGAAAACCAAAAAAGTTGGGGGGGGTGTGCAATTATTTTCTGGAAGCATTCACTTTGCTGTCAGATACAGGCAAGACCTGTCAGGCATGAGCTGATCTGTGCAGATAACTCACAGCCTAGAGAGTTCTGGAAGGCCTTGCTGTGGACGATAGTCCATATTTTTTTGCCACTGGTAGCAAAATCAGAAAAGGAGTTCTGACCTGTGAGACTGCATGTGAACATGACTCAGTCTTGCATGTCACCCCTGAGTGTTTAAAATACAGCATCCTCCGTGGGTCTGCAGTCACTTATTTTTCAGGGTATTTTCTAGTCATTTTCCTCTTAAGGATCCCACCCTTCACCCATTCATTCACCCGCTTTGCAGAAACTTATTTTAAGCTGATATGAAAGCAGAGAAATATTTTGCAACATTGAAGCAAATGAATCTGACTAAACCATGCTTCCTAGGCAAATTGGGGAAAGAGTGGAAAATTAGGCTAAAGATATGAGTCAAGAAAGTGATGAAACACTTCAGTTTCAAATTTTTATTTCCAGTTTTGCAAAGGAACACCATAACCAAGAGGTTTTTCTCCACATTGCTATAGAAAGCACAGGTCGGCCCAGGAGATCATCAGGGAACTGTCAAGATGACTGCAAGAAGCTCTTTGCCCTCCCAGACAATCATCCTACAAAGAAGTCACTCTCACAGTATATTTACCAAAAGAGAGAAGAAGCCACCATCCCACACACTTTCTGGATTTTGTGATCCCTTTGCTCTTCTGTGGGCTTTCAATGCTTGTCTGAATGGCCCACTAACAGGCTGCTCTGATCAGCTCCTTGCCCAAACAAGGAGGTTTATGTAGGTGAGAATACAGGAGTGACAGGTAATACTCCCCTTTCAAATGTGTCCTGTTGTGGCACGTTTCTTTGCATAAAATCCCAGAGCACCAAAATAAAATAATTGCACTAATGCTAGAAAGAATGTGTAGGGACATTATAGAATGCATTAGTAGAGCACTCATTGATTCCTTTATTTAACAAATAATTATTGAGCAACTTTAACATGCCAGATATTGTTCTAGCCACTGGAGACACAGCTATAAAAGAGAAAGATGTGGCCTCAGGAAGCTTAGATCAGGGTAGGAGGAACCAGACAGATAAATAGGCATAGCATGTGGGATGGGGATAAGTTTTGCAAAGAAAAATAAAGAGAAATATTTTGCAACATCAAAGGAAGGCAGAGTTAAGAAGAGTCAGAGAGATAGGGAATGGGGATAATATTTTACTGTAAATTCTCAAAGATAATCTGTCTAAGGAGGTGACACTTAGGCAGAGACAAAATGGAATGAGGGCAAATCATGCACACAAGTGAAAGGAAAAAAAAGCCCCAGCAGAGAGCCAGAGGTAAGGGGGGAAATGTGCACATTCATAGAGAGCAACAGGCAGGTGTCCATGAAGAGGTCCATGCTGACAGGCCAGCAGGAGTGGAGGGAGAGGCTGGCAGCACACCTACAGCCAATGACAGGATCTCACTTCCACTTTGCAAGATATGGGAAGTGTTGAACTGAAGAGCAATAAGAACTGGCCAAGGTTTTGAAGCAGTCAATTGGACCACAGCTGAAGAACAGGCTGAGGAGGGGGCAAGAGCAGTTAAGAGGCTATGTAATCATCAAGGTAAAAGATGGTGGTGGCCATAACCAGTGAAGCAGCAGTGGAGGTGGTAAGAGGTCCGATTCTGGGACGATTCTGAAGTTGAGGCTGACAGATTCTGTGGAAGAATTGGGTACATGAACTGGGAGAGGGAAGCAGGAATCAAGACCGACTCCATGTTTTTTGATCCAAGGAAGTGATGGAATTTAATGAAAAGCAGAAGATGGCAACAAAAGTAAATCAAGGCCAGGAATGAATGGAATTAAGATTTTGACTGGGGATGTAGTACATCCAAAATGCATGTTACAAGCCCCCGGGGGGTGGGGGGATGGCAAATAGGTAGTGGAACTTAAAAGTTTGGCCCTCGTGAGAAAGGCTGATACTAGAGACACACATTTGGAAGTTATTTCTCACCCAGTTGGTAATTAAAGCCATGAGCACCTTCTTGTTCAAGCCTCCTGGATTTTAATGAATGACCAGATTTATGCAATAAAGTACAGGATAAAAAACAGAAAAATAGAAATCTCTTTTTGGAGCCTAGTCAAAAGCAGAAAAACCTCTAAGCCTGTAAGACTGCACTCAGTGGCTAGCTCTGCTCAAGGAATCCCGTGAGCATAAAATATGTGTGAGCATAAAATATGTGTGAGCATAAATGATAAGGATGACCGAAGAAGGGAAATTAGGCAAACATCATTCACAATACATTAAATAGAATATATTAAAAGGACATCTACAAAAAAAGAAAAAAAAAGGACATCTACACACAGAGACACAAAAGGCAAGACACATAGATAGATGATAAATGGATGGATGGATTAGATAGATGATAGATGATATACAGACAGAAGGCAGGAAGACAGACTTGTAGTAGGCATTTATACTTAATTACCCATAAAGAATAGAATCAAGTTTTGTCATTTTTTTTTCAATTCTCTGTCTCCATCCATCTAATCTAACCCAAGATGTTCAAACCCTACATTTTCTTTTTATGCCCCCTTCGTGGCTCATCTCAAATCAAAATTCCAATTTATAAGATCACTCTTACCAGACCAAACAGATTTGGGGAGAGTAGCATATTTTTTTACAGGATAACTTGGGATCTGTTATCATTTTTAAAATATGACACTTGATTTCTCACCTGATGTGTTAGAGAATGGCAGAAATGAGGTCTCTGGGGAGGGAATGAGATTTTCATAGCTTAAACGCTAAAAATAACAGCCCCATAACACTGAATCTCATTACCAAGCAGCGAACACTCTCGCCTCTCTCTTCCACAGTGGCGTTCACGAAATGCCTTTCAGGAGCCCACACATTCATTTACACTCACGCCTACCCACCACTCCACACGCACCACAAACACACACTCACACACTCATGCACGCACGCACACACCAGCAGCAGCAGCAGCAGTTAATGCTGTTACCTCTGGTAAACTTGGAAAACACATGTCAGAGCTGGAACCTTATCTTGTCACGTTATTATAATTCACTGCCTGGAAAATGAGTCTGTGGTTGTAGACCATCTTGTTCCATATGTGACCGATTTGGGCAGAGCTGGTGAGAATAATGAATGCAGCTGCACGTCCCATGTGCGAGGAGGATAGAGATTCAGACCCAGGGTAAATTAGAGAGAGAGAGGAAACCTGAGCACCAGGCACGACCCGGTGTGTTCAGCTTCGTCGGTCACTGTTGACACCATGTCCACCCATAAAATAGATAATGACAATATTTCCACATATATTTCTAAGCCGCTACTCTCCAGGGAAGTCTAAAAGCTCATAGTGGCCTTGTAAATATCCACCAATATCTTTAGCAGACAATGAAAGAGAAGTGAAATCGGCATTTTGTCAGTCGCTGAACTGGACATCCCTATGCCTCAGGCAAGGGACTATTTGCAAGGCTATGAAAAACAGGGAGCCGGAGTGACAGCTGCGTGGGAGCTCATGCCAGCATGCTGTTGTCCTGCTCTGCTGTTTTGTCCTTACAGCTTATGGCAAGTCTCCTGGGAAAATTGTACCTCTGGAATCTTATTTTGGAGTATTCCAGAAGGAAATGCATAAGCAGAGCACACCACACCAGCATCAGCCTACCCACACTCTCCCTGTCTCACCAAGCACCTTCCTCCGGGCCTTCCGCAGAGATGTGCTTCCTTGCTCTACTAAGGCCCCAAATTAGCACAACACAGGACTGGGGGTTTCAATTCCATTAATGTTAGGTTGCAGTTAGATGTGAGAAGTGGGTCAGTTTAAGAAAAGACTTAGTACATAACAACTCGGTTCATCGACAGCCCTGCCACAGTGGTGCCACAAGGTCTGACAAATTATCTCTTTTCAAGACCCTTGCCTGATCTCAGCCCTATAAACCATTCTTCTTATAAAAGGGAGAAGATAAATTTAGGGGGTAAGAACCATCAGGCTAAAATAATTTGCTCAAAAGGGCCTAATTGCTACACATTTTAAACAAACAACATAGATCAAAATCCCAGAACTGACAAAGCAGGATAATTAAGACTGGAGCCCTCTGACCATGATTCTGCAAAATCAGTTCCAGTTATGACCTACACTCAGGCCAAAATGACCAAGAGTTGCCCTTGGGTTGCTAACTAATGTAGTCTGTCAATCCAGAGCCTAGAGATGACACTTGGGCAGGACTTTCTAATAGTCTCCCTCCTACTCCAAAGACAGATTGAAACACAAGCAAGTGAGACATTGCCCTCCTCTCTGAGAGGATCCCCTCTCCCCCTTGAGGGTGCTTTCTCCCCTTACCCTCCTCCTTTCCCTTCTAATAACTTTGCTATACTTTTACTTAGTCTTGTGTCTTGCTTGAAATCCTCTCATGGGAAGACACAGAACCAAGAACACGATGCAATCTCTGATAAGATCTTATATCAGGTATGATCTGATTTCCATTATCAATTAACACTTGATGTCTTAGGTTTAACATCTGTGAAGCAGTTTAGGGTTTGTAAGTGCCTTCGGGCCTTTTACCACAGAGAATGCCTTCAACAAGTTTCTGGGAGAAGCAACACAGGTATCACTCTCTGTGTTAGCTATGCATGACTGTGACCAAAATCCCCGACAAGAACTTAGAAAGGAAAAGTTTAGTTTGGCTCATAAGTTTCAGAGATTTAATCCATGGTCGGCTGACTCCATTGCTCTGATCCAAAGATGAGGTAGCGTATGGTAGCAGAAATGCATGGGGAGAAAGTTGCTCACCTCCTGGCATCAAGGAAGCAGGAAAAGAGCCACAGGGAAGATGAACACTTTAAGGTAAACCCCCAGGGATCCACCTCCTCTAGCCATACCCTACCTGCCTACAGTTACCACCCATTCAAACTAGGATGATTAATAAGGTTACAGCTCTCAAAATCTAATCATTTCACCTCTGAATAAATTCCTGCATTAACACCAGAGCTTTGGGGTGATACCTCATTCAAAACCATAAAACTCTCCCATTTCTAAAACAGAGAAGTGAAGGCTCAGAATTAGGGAAACAGAGGACTAGATCACTGTGAAAGGGGAGAACAGGACACTACCTAGAAGTCCCTGAATTGACTTCTTCCTGATGAACTGTATTAACTTGTCTGTTTTAATGGGAAAATAAAAATGGGGGGGGGGGTGGTAAGACAGACCTGACTATGGCTCATGCAAATTTATCAATTCTCCAAGCCAATTCACTCATCTTTAAAACTGATTTATTGTGCCTGCAAAGGTTACTATGATTAAGGAAGACGGAGGATGGAAAGCAGCAGGCTAGAGCCTGGCATGTGTTCTGGGAAACTTAGTTCTCTGGTGCCTCCTTTATACTCCGCTTGCACCAGCTTCAATACCCAGAACATTATCACCATTACTGTAATTATTACTCTGATTGTGACTGTACCTAACCTATTCTCCATGCTTACTATGTGCCAGGCACTATGACAAATGCATTCCAGTCACCCCTATATTTAATCTCTCCATGACTGTAGGAAGTAGCACTATTATCTCCCTTATTTGAAATCATGAAAAAAATAAACTGCTTCTTAAAGCATTCATTCAGAGTTGAGAATCCCTCTTGGCCTATGCCAATCTCAGCCACCCTGGTATAGGGCCTAAATGCTCAAGCCTCCTGTTCAACTCCCTGAACATCTGCCTCTCTCTTCTCTATTCTCATTCTCTGGTCCTGAGTCAATCTGAACTGAACCACCTTGCAACTGTACCAACAAGTAGCTTCTTTGACCTGGCCCCTAGTCTTGTACACAGGGCTTTTATCTGGTGTTGCCAGATATAGCAAATAAAAATACAAACTATCCAATGAAATTTGAATTTCAGTTAAACAGATTTCTAGTACAAATATGTTCCAAATATTGCATATTATGCTAATGTGCATGGGACATAGTTATACTAAAAAAAATCTGAAATTCAAATTTCATTGAGTATCCCAGTATTTTGTCTTGGCAACTCTAGACACTCCCAAACCCCCAAGGTTTTTGCCTATGCTTTATGTATCATGTCTGCAAACCTTCCTCTTCAAACCATGCCACGATGGTCTATCACATCAGCAGATTTTGCAGGACCCTACTTTTGCTAGTCATATCTTTGTAGAGTTTCCTTCCCTTGATCTGGACTGACCTATGACCTTGATTTTTATGACCTATGATTCTTGCGTTTGCAAGAATAAGAAGTGATTCTATGCTGCCTGTTTTGAGCCTAATTTTTAAGAAGCTCTAGAGTTTCGGTTTTTGCACTCTTGGAAGCTCTGAACTCTCATGTAAAAAAATCTCACTGCCCTGCTGGAGAAACCATATGGAAGGGTGTACTGAAGGACAGAAGCCCTGAAGCTACATGAAGGGAAACCAAGAAAACCATCCAATAGCAAAGCCACACCTGTGATCCTAGCCGGGCCATTCTGGCATCCCCCCCGCCCCCCGGCCATTTAAACCATCCAAGATGAGGCATCAGACATGTATAAAAATGCCACCAAGAGACACCAAGTGAAACAGAGATAATCTATCCCCTCTGTGCTCTATTCAAATCCCAGACATTCTGGATCAGGAAAAATTAATGAAACTTTCCACCGCTAAACCTTTGCTATTGTAGCAACAGGTAACTGATTCACAAGTCCAAGCATTATTTTCATAAAGTTTAGAGATTAATGTCCTAAGCATCCAGTTCAATCTGTTTATTACTTTGGACTTCTCCTGAGTCAACCTTACAAGTTCTGATTCTAGATACAAGCTTCTTCTGTAGTTGTGACTTTAAAGGCTGCTGGAGTCCAAGAGTCAGTTCCCACATTTCTCTATTAAAGTTGGGCACTAAGACGCTGCAGGGCACAGTAGGCAGTTATCTTGTTGTGCTGCATAACAGAAGCAGCACGGGGTCAGCCCACACCCAGAGAGACATCAGCAGAGCAAGGCTGAGGGAAGATTGTCCAGCACCAGGCTGCTCTCAGCTGGGGCTCCTGCCAATCCTATTTGCTTTGTGCTTACATAATCACAAAGTCCACCTACATATCCTTCAAAAGAAAAATTCCAGGAACTGTGGACCATAATATCCATCTGAATTATTATCTGGGTTTGTACACTCTGGGGAGGGTTGATAAAAGCACAGCAAGGAAAATATGCAAGCAGTATTGACAGAAAAACACAAAAGGTTATAATATTGATTCACAGTTTAAAAAATAATAATGTCATCATTTGACATCCCCCCCCAAGTGGTTTAAATCATATCCCACCCATTACTCATGTTTGATGTCTGAGTGAATGATTAGGCTTAACTTTCGTGGAAGAATTCTGCGTAGGAAATTAAGAAGAGGAGTTCATAATTCCCCGGAATTAGAGTTGATGTCACTGGGCCCTTAAAATATGCATATCATCTGAAAATGTATCAAGGCTAAAAACATTTTGACAGAATTAGCTAATGCTTCTGGAAAGGATACCTCAGAGTAGAGACACTAAATAGAGAGCATTGGCTTGAAGCCTTTGCCTTAAGCCATGATATAGGTGCAAGGGAGGTATGGCAATTCTCTTTCAGGGCTCAGAAAAGCCCTTCATTATGGGTTAATTGATTTCTCCAGAGTGGACTTTTTGTGAAGGAAACTGCCCTGTGGCTGATTCTTCAATTGAAGGTGTATTGGTTTGAGTAGCAATTACAGGCTAAGTACCATGATAAGTTCTGGGAGGTTTAACAGTAAGTAGCTCATAGTTCTAGTCCTCAAAGGGCTTACTGGCTTGTGCAGGAGTCCACATGAAAGCAGACCCTTGAAGTTGAGCACCAATAAATGCACTAGGTAGTTTGACATGGCACAGGGCAAAAGGGAAAGAGAAACAGTCAGCAGAAGTGCCACTGAACTGTCAGTCGATTCTACATGTAGCCTGACACCCCAGACTTCCTCAATCCCTATGATTTGATTCAGGAGATAACTTTCTATGTGATCTTGAAAAAGGACCTTAGTTGTTGGGACCACTGGCTAGCTTCATCTCAATAATGACTGGTTTTCATCATATTCAGAACATGAAGGTCACTCAGAGAACTAGACTCAAATTGTAACCTGTAGATACATTAATTTTTTAAGCCTCTGTTTCCTCATCTTAAAATGGGGATAATATTTACAAGGTTTTCATGATGCAAATGAGGGCAAGACAATCTAGATCAGCGACAGAACTCAAGACCAAAGTTTAGTGATTAAGAAAATGTTCCCAGGGAGCCTTGTGGGCGAGTGTGGAAATCAGGACAGGAAAGAGGAGGGAAGCCAAGTAAGAGTGTGATCTCAGGGAGAGTCCCAGGGAGTGTGGCCTAAGCCTGACCCTGGAAGGGAGTCTGGGGTGTAATTTATGCCTGAGTTTAGTACCACTGGAGGCAAGGGAGCTGGACATTCAAACTCCGGCATCTTAGTCACCAACTAAGAGTTGCCATGGGGCTAAAAGGAAATATAAACTCACAAGCACTTTGAACTCTGTGCACATGTGTTCAAAACAACTCCAACAACCAGACACAAGCCTCCAAAGAACAATTTTAAGGGCCTTCCTCTTTGCAAACAAATGTCCCTTTGAAGCTGGGGAGGGATGAACAGGACTGATAAAAGATCCAAGGGGATCTGAGTGAACTACCAATAGCATGAACTTCAGTCTGAAGTTCCAGGCACAGAATAGTTAATAAATGGGCCTTCCCGCTATTCTTTAGAAGGAGGAAATGTTCCAGTCTCTCACACATTACAGTCAAAACAATTCCTTTGGCTTTCTTTACATGCAATCATGTTTCATAGCCACAAAAGGATAAAGGCCTGTGTTTTAGCTACTTTGTGCCTGAAACTAAGTGGGACAAGGACGGCGGGGTGGCGGGGTGGCGGGGTGGGGATCTCAGCACTTCCTTTCCCGAGAGGGAAGCACTGGGTTTAGGGTCAGTGTGCTATAGTGGCTAGATTTCCAAATGTACAGGTGCCTTTATCTCCCAGGCTATACAAGGACAGTGGGCAGACCCTGAGCTCAGGGCAACCTCCCTTCCACTCGCTTTCATGTCGTAGGAAGAGTTGATGCCCCAATGAAAGGCCAAGTGAAGACCCACCTGACATAGTTTAAAGGAGTTCAGTGCCTTCAACAAGGAGGAAAGAGAAGGGTCAGCAAATCCAGGGCCTCAGCCAAGATTTCCTCAAGGAGGGAAATCTAGCATAAGGCCATCATCTCTATCACACAGGCTTTCAACGATTCATTGTACTAACTGGGCCAAACATCCTCTTATGAGAGAATGATTTTTGTTTCAGGAAAAGGCTTTGATAGATTGTGTTGGTCAGAACAGTGGAAATCCCAAACTCTTGATCCATAGGAAGACAAAGACACTAAGAGATAACTCAATCATTCTACCTAGTCAGTTTTTGGAGGTTGGTGTGAGTGGGTAGAGAAAAGAGGGGACAGAGTTGAAAAAGGCAAAGAAGAGAAAAGACACAATTCTAAGTGTCTACTCCTCTGGGACTAATGTTAACCTATTAACCTCTTTAGTCTCCTCTCACTGAGATTTGGTTTCTGCCCCTAAGCCTATAAATATGACCTCCCTCCAACAAATTCCACCCCAACCCTCCTCCCACTTTAAGATATTGCATTATGTTTTCTATTCTCTCCCATTTAAGTTGAGCCACTCCTGAGGCATCCCAGGATCTGAGCTTCATTGTACCCGATCAGATTGCCCCAGCTGCCCTTCACTACAAATGCCCATCAATGTCTAGAGAGGGTGAATAAATTCGTACTTTGTCTCGCTTCAGCCTATATACTCCAGGCTCAGAGTAGTCAGTTAATTCATGGCCCTTTCCCCTTTTACTGCTATAAAACACGATTCTGAGTTGCAAGTAGGGGGAGGCCTAAGCAGTGTCAGGAACCTCGTAGTCCAAGGCTCTGCAGAGTTCAGTGGCCTCTCAATTACCCAAGTCCTTGTCTGTCATTCTTGACACCTGATAAATTTCCAAAGGTGCCCTGAACTTCAATAGACAGGACAGCTGCTTCCCACCTTTAACATCACAGAAGGCAAAGCCTTTGCAAAGGCCTGTCTTGTCTTTCTTCTGACAGCACCTTGAGAAATGACCCCTGTCCAAGGCCTCCCCAGGTGAGCAGCCTGTGCCTGTCTTCTTGTTGGCTCTCTAATGTTGATATTTTTATTCTGCCTTACTTTAAAATGAGGTGTTTATAAAACATTTCTAAACTGGAAACTCTAGGTTTCTTGAGAACATGAAATGTGTTGTTTTCATCTCTGCCCTTGCCACAGTTTATGCTGTCAGTCACATTGCTCCCAGGGAAAGTTGGGGTCTTGCCCTGTTCCGAGTAAGTGGAGTCACTGAGCAAACTGACATCTTCTAGAATCATAATTCCATCCAATGGTGCAAATGTGAGGAAATGGACATGATCATACACAACCAGTGTCTAGTAAATTAATTCACCCTCACTAAAGGCATTTGTAATAATTATCAAAAACCCTAGTGCCCTTTGGGAAATACATCTAGAAGAAGGCAAAAAGTTTCTTGTGTAAGGAAATTATCTTAAGAAAATATTTGTAATAGGCTGTGCATGGTGGTGCACATGTGTAATCCCAGCACCCCAAGAGGCTGAGGCAGGAGGATCAAGAGTTCAAAGCCAGCCTCAGCAACAGCCAGGTGCTAAGCAACTCAGTGAGACCCTGTCTCTAAATAAAATACAAAATAGGTCTGGGAATGTAGCTCAGTGGTCAAGTACTCCTGTGAAGTTCAATCCCTGGTACAAAAAATATGTATATTTATAATAATGAAAATGGGAAATGGCCCATATACCTAATGACTTACGTCTGTATGATGTCTTATAGATATTAAAAATTCATGTTTAAAGAAAATTATTAGTATGTAAAGATTTGTGTGTGTTTGTGTGTATGTGTGTTTACGTGTGTGTATGTGTATATGTTTTAGTCAGCTTTGAGTCACTGTGACTAATATATCCAACAGAGCAACTTAAAAGAGGAAATGTTTCTTTTGGTTCATAGCTTCAGAGGTTTCAGAGGTTTAATCCATGATCAGCAGATTCCATCCCTATGGGCTAAAGATGAGGCAGAACATCAGAGTGGAAGGATGAGGTACAGGAAGATAGCTCAAGACATGGTGGCCAAAAAGCAGATAGAGTAAACTCTCTTTGCCAGGGACAAAATAAAAACCCTAAAGGTGTGCCCACAGTGACCTCCCCCCTCTAGCCTATAGTCACCAACCAGTATAATAGTCCTTTCAAATTATTAATTCATTAAATGGATTAATCCACTGATTAGGTTATAGCTCTCATAATCTATCAATTCACCTCTGAACATTCTTGCATTATCTCACATATCAGCTTTTGGGGAACACTTCATATCTAAACCATAACCCTGTGTGTGTGTGTGTGTGTGTGTGTGTGTGTGTGTGTGTGTGAGAGAGAGAGAGAGAGAGAGAGAGAGAGAGAGAGAGAGAAACCAAGAGAAAGAATTTTATTCATCCAAAAGGATGAATACACCAAAAATGTGAGATTATAAATCATTTTTCAAATTCTCCTTATCTCTTATATCTATAGTAAATATAGTATTGCTTCATAATTAGAATCATAGATGAAATTTATCAAGTTTTAGAACAAAAATATCAGCCCTGACCTAAAGTCAAAGTCATCCAAAGGCATACGTACCATTTCAAGAGCCAATTACTATCAAGTAGCACCTATTAGCCCAGCACTATGGTTGAAGATGGAAACTCTTAAGATTGATAGAACCCAACTGTCTATTTAAAAGAATTTGCTCAGTGAAATGAAAATTTGTCAACTACAATGACTAAAAACGTGGTCAGTGTAGTAGGATTGCAAAGGAGGATGTTCTGACTTGTTCAAGGAAGGATAAGAAAAGCTTCGCAGTGCAAATGTACTTTCTCCTCCAGTATTTTCATTTACCCATTCATTCTCTGATTCAATCAATGACTGTTTCAAACACCTTCAAGGTCCCAGGCACTGTGCCAAATGCTGGAATGATTAACAAACTTAACACTCCTCCCATCGAGGATCACTATCTAGTGCAGGATTAAATGACTCAAAGAGTGAACTGTTATTGTCTGATTGCAAGCCCCAAGCTGGTGACAACAAGTGCCCCAGTTCTTTCCATTTCCATATTCCCATTTCTGCTGTGGTATACAGGTTTCCTTCTAAGTATTCGAACCTTCCCCCTCCATATATCATATGTCTTAATAACAGCTCCTATCAGTGACAGCTCCATTCCCTCTGCGTCCATTTAAAATCACTGGTCCCAAACTCTGGGAAGCAAGTGGGTCTACACTAGAGATGCCATCCATACCCTTTCTGTGTCCTCATTTCACCTTCTAAGATAGCATCCTCACAACCCTGATGAATGGTCAGAAGGTACAAAACCTCGCCCTCTGGTTATATTGAATGAATGGGAGGGGACCCTAGACATGAACTGATCAATCAGGTTCACCCATTTAGGAGTTTGGAACACATAGGCTTCAAGCAGTCTCCTTGGAATGTGGATTGTTGAGTGTGCAATCCAGCCAGGTTTAAATGGCTTTTCTTGGCCTGATTCTCTAGATGTTGCAGAAACTAGGTCCAAAGAAAAAAGAAGATGGAAATAGATGCCCAGCGAGCACAGCATCTGGGAGAGAAACAACTTGTGAGAGACTACCTTGGCACCTACTGCCTTTGGATTCTGGAAAACTTCTCCCATTTCCCCATCTTTTAAAGAATTTTGTTTGAATGGGTTTCTTTTTCCTACAAATCACATTAGATAGTGACTTGTAGGAAAAGATAGTGTTCAAGATCCTGAAACCCTTGGGGATCCAACAAATTGGACATACCCTCTTATTGGATCAAGCCTAGCTTGTTTTCTCTGAGTCTTGCACAAAGCAGACACTCAGTAAGTAAGTGTTAATCAGGTAAATGTAGAAACAAAAAAGTATTTCCAGGGTCTTCTTGGCCTGCTTTAAAGTCCTCATTTACCTGTCTGATATCCACAATCACAAAAAGAAGTGGTCACATGTGCCCATGCACAGCTTGGATTCTCTGCTCAAACTTGTTCCAGGAATCATTGAACACCTGTTTTCTTTGGCAGTCCTAGTTCCACTGAGCCATTCCAGTATATATTAGAGTTCCTTCTTGCTATGATCTCTAATGAGTGATAGCCTTTGTGACAAGGAAATTGCTCAGTGTTCTCTTGAGTCCCATCAGTATTCAGAATTGTAAGGATAGAAGCATAGAATCAAGCACAGACAGGCCACTAGTGAAGATTTAGCTCCTGGTTAGCAAGAACAGACTTCACAAGTAGTTTTGGAAATGAGGTCAAACCCATTTGTTTCCAGATGGTCTCAGACAACCAAAAAAAATTGCAAAGGGTAATGGAAAAATTTTCAGGCATCATATGGTCATTCATCACATCTAACCAGCAACTTGATTCCTGAAATGCTAGATAAGTCTGTCTTGGAAGTTAGCCATGTAGCTGTTCAATACATGTGAACTTTATTTTCGAAGTAATGACTTTTTATTCAAGGATTCATAAGGCATACCCCCTATCCAAATTAATTATTTCTTCCTCCATTGTAATCCATTTGCCTATCTTAGCATTATTTTTTTTCTTCCTTGTATTATTCAACAATACTTGTTGAGTTCCAACTGCTTTCCAGGCTCTTTTCTGGACTTAAAAGTAAACTAGTAAGCAAAACAAAATCCTCCATGTCTATGAAATATATATTCTAGTTGGGGTGTGCGGAAGGCAGGTAACAAACAATCAAAATGGAAAGCAAATACATAAGATATACGTTATATATAAGTGGTATGGTTGGGATCTGAATACCTCCCGAAAGTTCCATGTATTGAAGGCTTGGTCCCCAATGCAACAATGTCCAGAGATAGGGCTTTGAGGAAGTAATTCAATCATGAGAGTTCTGACATCATCTGTAGATTGATTCATTGGTCGTTGAGTGGACTACTGGGAGATAATGGAAACCATAGGCAAGTGAAGTATGGTTGAAGGAAATAGTTCACTGGGGCATGTCCTTGGGAACTATATCTTGTCTCAGGCCTCTTCCTCTTTACCCTCTTTCTTTACCTTCATGAGCTGAGCATCCATTATAGTTTAGATGTAGTATCCCCCAAAAGCTCACATGTGAGACAATGCAAGAAGGTTTAGAGGAGAAATAATTCAGTCATAGCCTTAACCTAATCAGTAATTAATCTCTGGTGAGATTAATTGAGTGGCAATTGGCAGGTGGAGGAGGCAGGTGGCTGAAGAAGTGGTTCACTGGGATTGTGGCTATGGGGTATGTATTTTGTAGCTGGAGAATACAGTCTCTCAGGCTCTGCTTCCTGATCATCATATAAGCTGGCTTTCTCTGCCACACTCATCTGCCAAGATATTCTGCCTCACCTCAGGCCTAAAGCAATGAAACTATCTGAACCATGAACTGAAACCTCTGAAACTGAAACACAAAATAAATATTTCCTCCTCTAAGTTCTTTGTGTCAGATATTTTAGTTACAGTGATGAAAAGCTAACTTAATCTGTTTAACTTATATACATAGAGAATACTCAAGAGAGATCTCACTGAACTGAGCACAGACCTGAAGGAAGTATAAAAGACAACCTTGCACATATCTGAGCAAAGAATATCCTAGGCAGAGGGAACTTCAAGAGCAACTACTGCAAGAGATGCTTAGGATGTTCTAGGAAAATGGAGGAGGACATTGTCTCTAGAGTGGACTGAGTAAAGGAGAAAGGATAGAACATGAGGCCAGAGAAATATATATAAATGCTTTCTACTAGACCATGAATTCCAAAGGGCAATAACCATGTCTTATTTATCTTTATATACTCCTTAGTTCTGCCACATGAGAGTTTAATAAGTGTTTGTCATGGTTATAAATGAGTGCATGGTTTACTTCTGTTCTATGGAATTTTTGATGACTTATTTTCTTTACTACAAAGTAAAGAATTTTAATTTTACTTTCATTTCCATTAATATTAAACTAGGTTTAATTCTTGAGTCAATATATGTAATTCTGTTAAATAGATAATGGATGGATAAACCAATAGACAAAAATATGCAAATGTCAGACTTTAGAAAACTCTAGATCCTGGAGATGATAATACACCTGGCCAGGGTTCAGTGAACCTCTCAGATTATTCTTGAGTGTTTGTTTTCAATTTTATCCATCAGGTGATGTGGGATGAGAAATTTGAATACTCAGAAAATGATCATATGTTTTCTCTTATATACAGAAAGTATAGAGCAAAAAGGAAATTAACCAAATTATATTGTTATATAATGTTACATGCATGAATATATAACCATGAATCCCACTGTTATGTATAATTATAATATACCAATAAAATGTATGGGAAAAAATATCGGGACATAAATTTAACCAAAGAAGTGAAAGATCTCTGCAATGAGAACTATAAAGCATTGATGAAATAAATTAAAGACACACCAAAAAAATTGAAAGGCATCCTGTGTCCACAAATTGGAAGAATCAATATTGTTCAAATTTCACACTACTCACAGTAATATAAATATTCAATGAAATTCTTTTTTAAAAAATATTCATTTATTTATTTTTGCATTACAATTCTTAATACACCATTATATCATAATTTATCATACCTCTGATTATATATAAGGTGACACCAAATTCACATCTTCATACATGTATTTTGTATAGTGATGAGGGTCTTATCAAAATATAATGGTATTATTTACAGAACTAGAAAAAGCAATCCTAAGATTTGTATGGGATCACAAAAATCTTCAAATAGCCAATGCCACCTTGAACAAAAATAACCAAACAGGAGGCATTACATGACCTGGCTTCACAAAGTACTACAAAGCTGCAGTAATCATCAATGGCATGATATTAAAACAGTCACATAAACCAGTGAAACAGAAGGGAGAGCCTAGAAATAATCCCACACATCTTCAGCTAACTGATTTTTAAGAGTATGCATTGAAGAAGGAACAGCCTTTTCAATAAATGGTGCTGGGAAATTGGATATCCACAGCAGAAGAATGAAAATAGGCCCCTACCACTCACCAGCTACAAAAATCAACTCAAAATGGATTAAGGACTTAAATGTAATACCTGAAACTAATGAAACCCCTAGAAGAAAACATAGGGGAAATACTTCAGGACACTGGAATGGGTAAAGATTTTTTTTTAACAGGACCTACAAAGCACAGGAAACAAACCAAAAATGGGAAAATGAGATTACATCAAACTAAAAAGTCTCTGTACAGCAAAGAACACAATCATAAGAGTGAAGAGGCAAACTACAGAATGGGAGAAAATATTTACTAACTATAGCATTGTACAAGGGGGTTAATATCCAGGATATTTAGGGAACTCAGAAAACTCAATAGGAAAAAAACAACCACTCAATTTAGAAATGAGCAATAGACCTAGATAGACATTTCTCAAAAGAAGTCATATAAATGGAAAACAGGCATACGTAAAAAGATGCTTAATGTCACTAATCACCAGGGAAAAGCTAATTAAAACCACAGTAAGAAATCACCGCACTCCAATCAGAAGAACTATTATCAAAAACCCAAAAGATAATAAGTGCTAGCAAAGATGCGGATAAAAGGGAAAACTTACACACTGTTGGTGAGAACACAAATTAGTACAGCATTGGGGACAATGGGATGGAGTTTCTCAAAGTTTTTTTAAATAGAACTACCATATGATCCAGCAATACCACTATTTTACACACACACACACACACACACACACACACATATATATATATATATATAGAGAGAGAGAGAGAGAGAGAGAGAGAGAGACAAAGGAAAATAAATTAGTATGTTGAAGAGACATCTGTATTACAGCACTCTTTACAATATCCAAGGAATGGAAAAATCTGTGTCCTTTAACTGATGAATAGATAAAGAAAATGTGGTCCACATATCCAACAGAATACTATTCAGTCATAAAAATAAATGAAAAGTGTCATTTGCGCAACACAAATAGAACTAGAGATCATTATGTTAAATAAAATTAGTCAGACACAGAAAGACAAATACATAATCTCACTCCTATGTGAAATCTAAAGAATTTCACAGTAGCTGAGAGTAGAATGTTGTCTCATCTGCAGCCCAGTTGCCAGGGCACTGGGGTGAGTATGTGGGAAAACTTTAGAAAGTGCCCAGAGACAGCATGGGAGACATGCTGTGATTGGGGAAACTTACAGGAGATCAGTGACTGCTCCAAGAAGAATTCCAGTAACACCTCTGTCCCTCACCATGTGCTTTGTGCAGTAACACTTCTGTCCCTCACCATGTGCCCACCAGTGCCTCCTCTCCCTCACAGTGCTTTGTGCAGCATTGACTGACAGAACAAGTAATACATATCCTTTCCAGTGTCCTCAGTTCCCCTCAGAGAGGGGTTGTGCATATTAGGCTGCAGAGCAGCGACATCATCAGCACTACCTTGCCTAGTTAGCTTATATGACCATCATCCCAAGGAGAGTCTGTCTTGGTGTACATGCAAGAAAGTAGCTTTCTACAGATAACACTAACTTACCCTAGTTACCAGTGTGCATAAGAAAAAGTGAGTGTCCTTCAAGATAATATGTATCTGGAATTTCTGGTTCAGGCTTGCTGTCATTTTCCCCTTAACTTGGCTAGGTTTGGAGAACAGAAATGGGGCACTTAAGCACATAGTGTTTTACTAACCCCTTTTTCTTTCGGGATGACACAAATGGTGGTCACTGGAGGCTGGAGAAAGTACCGAGGAGGAAGGGATGGGGAAAGGTTGATTGATGGGTGTTAAGTTCCACTTAGAAGTAAAAAGTTCTGGTGGGCTATTGCACTTTGAGGGGACTATAAATAAGAATACATACTGTATGTTTCAAAAAGCTAGAAAAGAACAGGATTCTGAATGTTCTCACATGCAAAAACAATTAATGTTTGAGGAGCTATTTTGAACCTGATTTGAACAATGCACAAGATTTACATGTATCAAAACGTCTCATGGTACCTCATCAGTACAATTTTATGTACAATTTTATGTTTTTATGTGTCCATTCAAAGTAAATTTTAAAATATTTTTAAAGTCAAACAAGTCTTAATTTTTTTTCTGTAGTATTCCAAGAAGGAAACAGTGTATCTTAGCACATAAAGGTGGTTGTTTCCTTCCATGAGTTTGGTAAATGTATTTGCACATATACTTATTATAGCAAGTCTAAGAACATTAATTGATATGCTGCACTAAAATGTGAATTCTCAAGGATGTCAGAGATGAACCCAACACATTCTTCTTCAAAGATTGTCTGGAAATGCTTCAATTATCTCATATACACCATAAATTCTAATCTGCATCTTTTGCCAAGTATTCATTTACACCATGCTGTGTACGGTGGAAATTCTCTATAAACTATGACTGTTGTTCTGATACAAGATTTCTCATGATAAATTTCTCTTGGCTTTGAGAGGTTGGGAAAGTTTGTGTCTTCTAAATAACTGATTTACTTATTTTAATCAATGGAAACTAGATAAGCCATTGGATTTCTCTGGTTTTGCTTTGTTTTCTAAAAAGATCAAAGCTCCACTCCTTTATCCCTCGCCCAGTTTACTAGCATAGTTACCCAGACCTGCTGATCCTGCATGATTTCTGACCTTCATTTAGCTTTATTCCAGCCTTCTTATTATATTCTTTACACTGCTGGGAAAGCTTGGGCGATGCCTTCATAAGAAGAAGGGAAAATATACAGTGTTAGTAAAGAATGATTGTATGACTTCTTGCTCCAAAACCACAGGGGGTTGAACTTAGATGTCGTCTTCACCACTTGTTAAAGGTGAAGCGAGCAATTTGCTTAAATTCTCTGGGTTTTAGTTTTTTCATCTGATAAATAAGGATAATGATAATAAAATTTTCAGGAAGAATTAAACAAGATCCTGCATAGAGAATGCTTAATGCATTCTCTATGAATGAGGATGAAACCAAAATCTGATAGGGTTGTTTAAGGAGTAGATACAAGAATATGTACTTTTTAAAGTTCCTAGTATATAGTAAGCACTTAATAAATGCTACTATTGTTATTATTATATTTTTTATTAGTTGACCCTAGATTGCAACTAAATTTAAAGAGACAACTACTCCATCTTAGCTCCAGGAATAACTAAAAATCATAAACAATGAAAATTGAATTGGCCTGAGAAATTAGAGATCTTTTCCCTGAGTTCATTTACAATTACACATTGGAAACTTTGAGACTTTGTATGGAAACAGATGTACAGCATAAGCCCATGAAGGTACATGTTGTAACTTCTCTATAACAGAAGGAACTGATGTGGAGATGTATCTCTCTTGTACCTTTATAGAGCCAAGAACCAAATGAACCAAAATAGCCCATCCGCCCTCATTATTGATTCCTTATTTCATTTTACTCTTTGCAATATGGTTTCCTATCCAGCCTCTATCCCTTTTGATCCTCAGAGTGAATCAAATAAGAGGAAAAGACAGGTACCGTTATTATTAATAATAAAGTGAATAATCAGGGGAATTAACTGCCTCAGGGCTACTCGCCTAGTTAGCAATGGACCTGAATTCAAACCAGCTAGCTAGCTATTGACCTGGATTCAAAGCCAGCTATCTTCTTTCCTCACACAACATACATTGCCCAAATTCATGTTTTTACATTGGAGCAGCTTCATCGGTTCTTTAAAAATCTCTCTATCTAGGATATCTAAACAAAATACTCCAGGACACCTCAGCTCTCCCAGGAAGGCGGCTCATCCCAAATCCCTTAGGGGAGGAAGGCATTGGAAAAACAGAGCGCTTTTTTCCTTTTTCCCCTTGTGCATTGTGTTTGAGCACAGGGCCCTGCTATCCCTGAGCTCTCCACTAAGCATGCTATCAGAAATAAAGGAGGTGCCTCTTAATCCCTGGTATTTATAATGGAAAACTGAAGCACATAATCACAGGATTAGGAACAGCTGAATTTAGGGATGCTGAAAACCCCTCTAGAATAAGTTGCCAGATAGTTTTACTCTTTGCCAAAATATCTTTTTATTTAAACCTTTCTGAACTATAAGAGAAAAGTAATTAAAAACCACGATTTTCTCTTCTCAGATGAACAGCCTCTGCTATCTAAGAAAAAAGAAAACAAAAATACCTGTGACTGTTTTGGCCCATGGAAGGGGGTAAAGGACTGCTTGAATCTTCAAGCCCAAACTCAGGCCACTTGGAAACTGACCAAACATGTAGTTTGGGATCTGGGCTGGTTGTTAGGCAATTGTCTCCCAGCACCACCCACCTTCTGGTCTCTGTTTTATAATTCTGAGGCTGGACTCCACAGATAAAATCTCTCCTTTGCCATCTGGCTTCCTGTTAGGATCATCTAATACAGGGTGTTAGAGGAACACTGCAAGGCTAGAGGAAGGAGAGGGATTTGCCCCTTGCTGTTTGCTTCCTAGTCCTGTCAATGTCGCCTCAGCAGTAGTGATCTTCAAATTGCCAGCAGCAGTTTGATTCCAGGTTCTTCTTTCCAAATTCCCAGAACAAACTCTGGGATGCTTTCAGAGACACCAGTACCAGCCAGGTGGCACCTTCTGCTCCATGGTCTAGGACTCAGCACTGTGGCCCTCACCCAAGGTTCTGTCTTCTACTAATCTTGTGCCTTCATTCTCACTGGTCTTAGGGTGTGGGTGCTTCCTGCAGCTATGCAGTTATGCATCACTTAACAATGGGGATGCATTCTGAGAAAGGCACATTAGGCAGTTTCCCATTGTGCAAGAATCATAGAGGGTACTTACACAAACCTAGATGGTATAGGTCAATTGCTGTACCTGGCCTCTTCATGCAAGGAAGAGACATGGTAAACATGAGATATGTGAAGTTGTTGCTCGTGTAACATAGCATTCTAATTTACTGTAAAGTTCTTTAATGAGTACAAGGGGTATAGTCTACAATGATAGTAAAATATATAGCATTATGTGCTATGCATAATTGTGTGTGCTACAGTTTTATCCATCTGGCAGCACAGGTTTGTCTACACCAGCATCACAACTGTTTTGCCCTATGGTGTTATAAAAGCTGCATCATCATCACTAGACAGTGGAGATTTTTCAGCTCCATTGACATACAGCTTGGGGGATCACCATCACATATGCAGTCAATTGTTGACTAAAGCTTCATTATATGGTAAATAACTCTGTATCTTACTGCAATTACACTGCTCCAAATATAATTTTAGCAATTCAACTCCCAATGTTAAATTACCTCTGTTAAAATATCTAGTGTTGTTCCTGTTTCCTGACTTGATTCTAATAGATTCAGGATCTAACTTTATTTGTATAACAGATGTAAGTGGGAATGGCTGCTTTCTTCAAATTTTTATTGATTGATTAATTTAGGAGAACAGATTATATTCTGTTAAGGACTGGAAAAAGAAATATAAATATATCTCCTCTACTAGTTAAGTCCAGGAAAACTACTGGAATACTCAAATAAAAGCAATGCAATTCAATGTTCTGTAAGAGTAGTATATAGAAATTTCTAATGATTTGTTTTTATTCTAAAAAAAAGGAAAAATAATCACATTTAAGAGAACTCAAAGACATCTATAGAGAGAGTACAAGCTGAAAAGAAGAGTGTAAATGAATATTTTAAAGGGCCATTTGACCTTATAGTAACAATAATAATTTAAAAACAACTATGAAGACAATCTTATTTTCATTAAGTGTATCTATAATTTACACTTAATGAAATATCAATCTGAAATGTTGAATCACTGCCCAATTTCTTCCAGGCATAAAGAGTACATTAATTTGTAATACATGACCTTCTGGAGGAGTTATGAGTGTTTCATGTTTTAGAACTATCCCCCAGAAACACATATATGCATGTATTCGTAAACATATTCTCTCTCTCTCTCTCTCTCTCTCTCTCTCTCTCTCTCTCTCTCTCTCACACACACACACACACACCAATATTAAACTCATTAACTCTCTTATCCCTACAACGTTGAATATGTAGATAAAGATGAAGTCAATGAAACCTAAAGTACATTTTATATTTGATTTCCTTGAGGGTATGAGTAGGTAGTCTATGAATAAAGGGCTGAAGAGGCACATGAATTTGTAAAATGTTACAGTGAACAGTTTTACTTACTGCAGGCTTTTTCATAGCATTTAACATTTTAATATGTTTGTAAATCCCACAGACAGAATTACAAATTGCAGTCAGTCAACCAGATCACATTTGATTCACCTTTTCATTAACCCACAATATGCAGGGCAGGGGAAGAAAGAGCTCATTGACAGTGTGCATGCTTAGCATGCACAAGGCCCAGGATTCAATTCCCAGTGTGTGCGCACATACACATACACACACACACACACACACACACACACACACACACACATACAAACACACACAATCCACCACATCCAACCATTTATTTAAATTTCTTCTAAAATCTTTCTCCTTCCATCTTCCTTCCCACTGCCACCATCTAAGTCTTAATTCTTATCATCTTTGCCTGTAAGTCTCCTCCCTGACCAACCTTGTTTGTCTTTTCATTCTATGGTGGTCCCCCATAACAGAGGTTAGCAAAATGAAGCCCACATGCCAATGCCAACCCAGTGCCTGTTTATTCACAGTTACACATATTATGCCTTTATTTTTGGCTAGAAGAACTATTTTTAACCTAAATCTAACCATTTTCATACTCTAAACTGACTAAAACAGATTCAGAGAAATATCAAGTATTATGCATTGAAACTTGTTTTTAAATGTTAAATTGGCACTATGTATATTAATGTAAAACAATGTTAATTTACTCAAATTTTCAGTTTGTACTGCCTGGTATTTTGGTGTAAGAAACCAATTTTTGTATATTGTTACAATTTTAGGTTATTTGTATTTGATGTTTCATAAAACTCAAATAATGGATATACTATACTTATGGACCAAATAAATGGCATCTGCATACTTGTTACAAAAAAGATGCTAAGGATTTTTTATATGGTTACATTTCAAATGGTTACATAAGTATTAATGTAAGAGCTTCAATTCTGCATCTTGGTTTTTAAAACCTAAAATACTATCTGGCACTTGAAGAAAGTTTGCTGATCCCTACTCCACACTCTTGTCAGATACATTTAGTCTAACTCACCCATATTCTTTTTTATTTTTTCTCCAAAAATGTAATGGCATCTACTCTTTTAACCAGAATTTTTGAAAACTATGAGCAAGGAAAGTATTTTCACCGAGCAGGAAAAAGAGGTCCTGCTTTTAGGTTTCAGCAAGGAGGAAAATTGCTGTCATCTGCTGACTATTGTGGAAAAATCAAGGAATTCTGAACATGTGTATAATCCTTTTCTGGATATACAATAACATGCACTAAACAGTGGTCAAGTAGAAAGGAGGACCAATTTGTCAGAGCAGACTCTCGAGACAGGCAACGATGTATGGGCAAATGTTTCCCAACAGGCTTCCTAGGGAGATGCTAGCAAGAGGCGAGAAGCCCTGATGTGTAGCCTTTGCCAATTTCCATGGTGCAAACATTCCTACCATGCTGGTTTCAAGTTACAACATGACATGCTGAACAAGAAGTTGAGAAAAGACATGTATAGTTGGCTTTCAGTAAAGCATACCAGAAACAGAAAAGAAACCAAAGCAGGACCAAAGGAGCAGAGTTCCATTTCTCTGGAATTTCTGTACCCTTATCACTGAAAGATGAGACCAAGCCACCTAAAATGGTGATTCAGAATCAAGGCCACAGCTGACCCTTGACAGCAGCCTGAAATTTAAGAAAATATGTCACCTATTCTCTTTGTGATTGATCTATTGCTTCCTAGGAGATGGAGAGGGCCACCGAGTTCCTGTGCTGAACTTCTTTCCATTTCTTCCATGATAAAAAAATGTTTTTGAAAGTGAAAGCAAGGAAATATAAACTTACCCACCACACTGGCCAAATGCCTGATGACCCTTTCCCAGGGTTATGTTTCCTTAGAAGTGAAAGATGAAGAAAGCTTGAAGATAGTACTTGTTAAGAGGAAGCATCAGAAAGAAGAAATCAAAAGAAATGAAATTAACTTCTATCAAGTGTCTGGCTTTTTACCAGGTAAGAGCTTTGGGGCTCCTTAAACTTAAAAGAAATAAAATTCATTTTTATTTTCAAACCAATATTTTTCTTTCTTTTATTTATGCATGCAGGCTGCAGACACACAATGTGACTTTGTCAACAAAAGAAATCTGAGATATTTTCATGTCTTACAGTTGGTAGATAAATTAAAATACCATTTATGCAATTCTTTACCTCAAAATTATAATAGTTATCAGGGGTTTGGCTTAACCTTTTCATTTTTATTACCTGAACATAGAAACATCTGATAGGTTCGATCACAAATATTTTTCCAAAAACATTTTGATGACTATATTATAAATAGCTTCCTTTGTAATTCTCCGTATTTTATTTTATGAGCTTAAAGTAATTGTCCTGAGGAGTCTATAGGTTTTACCAGACTGCCAAATGTACAAGAAAAAATAACAAAAATCATCTGAAGCCTTCTGAAGGCCTTTTAAGTATATTATTCCATCTAACCCTCAAAATAATGCTGAGTTTTCATGTCCTCCTTTCACTGATGAGAAAACCAAATGCTAAAGAGGTTGAATAATGAGCCCAAGTTCATTGTACCATTACATAGCAGAGCTGGTAACTGCCCTAATTCTCTGCTGTTCTTTCAAGCCCTTTACCCTGCTGTTTGTTTCACTGGTAGATGGGAAAAGGGTACAACCAATGGTCTTGATCAGGTGGCAATTCTCAGAAAGAGTTTTTGGCTACTAGCAAGTCAAAGGGCATTCAATGGAAAGCAAGTCAGCAGGACATTAAAGAATGGGTAGAGGAAATGAGCCTCTCAGTGTCACCATATGCATCTCCATTAGAGCGGCAAGTCTGTGGGTTTGGCTGCATACCCAAGCCCAGTGACAAGAAATGAAACATGAATACTTTGAGAAGAAGAGATTCCAAGGAAAATGATAGGAAAGAAGATGATTTCTCTCTGGGCTTGTGTTTCTGTCCAGGAGAGTGATTCTGCTTCCACTCCAGTCATCTATTGGGCACTTTGTGCCAAAATTGTGTGAGATGTTAAGATCCAAAAACAAGGTTGCAATTTCCACCCAAAGAAGCTCACTGACTAGGGACACTTACAGGTCCTGCTAGCTTATTTCAGTGCCCTTTGATACTAATTCAAAAACCCTAGAGGGAGTTAGAAATGAAAACAATCTCTAGACAGTGAGATAAATGTTACAACAGAGGGAACTGCAATGAAGATGAAAAGGAAGGATTTATACTGATTGCTTAGTCAGGCAACATAAGTTTCTATTGAGGGTCTGAAAAAATTAATAAGACTATTCTCCAATAGGATGGAATGATGAAAAAAATCACTGAAAGAAAACCACAGGCAAAAAGTACAGCTCACTTTCAGCAAAAGTACTTAGTTTAGGTTCCCCTAGAGACAGAACTGAGGCAAGGACAAGGGTGTAGTTGGTTTATTTGAGAGAATGTGAAAGTGAAGGAGTGATGACAGTGAGCCAGAGAAGGAAAAAAGTGAATAAAGAGAGCATTCAGGAATTGTTTGCCACTGTGGGCAACAAGGGCTCAATCTGTTGGGGAGTTAGGAGAAACCTGTGTAGCGTGCACCAAAAGAACTATTCTACCGGAGGGAGTGGGTAGCTTGAATGATTGGTTTGAGATTTATGGTTAGGGACATAAACCTCATCACTCTTAAGTTTTGCTTGCATGCAACTGAGCAGCCTTTGATGACCTGGGGGGTGGATAGAGAACGACCTCCCATTCTGTGCTGGATGTGTGGCACTGAGTAATGCATGGAGCTGTCCACGCTAGTGGTGCTGAATCAGATGGGCCAAAGGAATGTGGTACTTCACAAGCATCTGCTACTAACAGGTTGTGACTCCTCCTCCCTGGATGAAAGCCAAATTAAAAGAGTAAGGATGGAGACTGGGAATCATTCAGGAGTTAAGTGCTACTCAGTCTCTTCCTAAGATCTGATTGCTCTATAAACTCTAGCCCTCTAAAATAGAAGAAGCTTCTTCCAAGAATTCCACTTTTGGGGGGTGGGGGGTGATGCTGGGAATCAAACCCGGGGCCTTGTGCATGCAAGGAAAGCACTCTACCAACTAAACTATATCCCCATCCAAGAATTCCAAAATTTTAGAGCAGAACTTTCCAGTATTAAGGCCTCTTTTCTTTTCATATATATATATATATATATATATATATATATATATATATATATATATATATATATATATTAAATTATGAGTCTCTGCCCAAAATCCTGTCATTTAAGTATTTATTTCCACTTATTCCTTTTTAATATCAAACAATTATCACAATTCTATAATGTTTAGGGAATAAGAGCAAAAGGCCTAGAAAATAATCCTATAGAAAAGAATAAAAGTTTATTTAATGTACAATGATGCTCATTATGTTAACTTTTTACTTTTATATTTTCAATACTCGTTTTAATGAGATATAGTTTGCATATATTTTAAGCAGACAATTTGCTAACTTTCAACAAATTAAGACACCTTGCTGCTGTAGCTATCCTGTAGTCAAGATGTGCAACATGTCATTGGTCAGATATGTTCCCATACTCCTTTGCTTAACAGAATTACATAAATGTCAAAAGATAAACATTATACATACAGAGAACTTTTTAAATTTTCTACCATGAATGCAAATCATCCTCACCTGATTTATAATTGTACTTAACCATAACCATAAAGTATTCACCACTTAAATTATGGTTCAAAGTGATCAGAACTTTAATAAAGTAAATCCACAGGAAAAGGTCATGGCTGCAGATTTTTTAAGGATGTGTTTAAAATAGAGTTTTTACAAATTATATGATTACTGATAATGACAAGATCCAGAGTTTTCCATGGGTGAGGTAAGAAGGCATAAGAGGGGGAACCATCATTGAAATCCATCAAGAAACCTAGAAGGTAAGGCCTTTAAAGGTTTATGCAAGTAGATGCTGATGCTACACATCAGCCACCACATGTGCCTCTCCTGGGCTGCATTGTCATTTTTTTCTAAGCTACAAAATTACAACAGCAATGGCAATGATGGTGTTGTCTGGCAATGATGAGGAGGTCTGATGATGACAATGTTGGTGGTGATGACAAAGATGATGATCAATTGACTTGCCCATTCACTGTCTTAGGATTTAATAAATGCAATGTATCTGAGAGCAGTTTATAAACTACAAAACTCAATATAAATGTAAGGGACTGTTTTCATCATTCAAAAAGGAGTCACTTGGACATTACGTCAACTGGGATTCAAACAGAGAAATTAAATCAGCGAAAGATACATATATTTTTGAAAAATTATTACAAAGCATCTTTCTAAGCGATTATGGGCACAGTCTAGGCATGTCCAGAATTCCCAGATCAGACCGCAGGAAGGGCAAGATGACTCTTAGGCATGAGCTGAAGCAGTCCACAGACAGAATTTCTTCTCAAAGGGCAGTCCAGAGGATACAGCAAAATGGTATGTATTTAAATGAACATTAACTAGAAGGTAGAGTGAAAATTAAGGGGTAATCAGTATAAGGGAGTCAAGTGTAGATAGCTAACTCATGTAGGAATGAAAGCTCAGCTCTGGGTCTCCTTGGTACCATTTCTTAATAGGAAAAAAATTGCCACCTACCCATCTGTCTCACTGATTATGTATACAAATTTGTCTGTTCACCTAAGAGACTAAATATAGTTAAAAGCAGTGTGATTCACACTACACTTCTTTCAAAAAATAACCATATATAAGCAATGTTTCAAAATGTTTCACCATCACCAGGCTGTCACCCAAGCTGACACCTTCCTAGGGTCCTAGATAAGGCTCAATTCTCATGCCTTTTCCTTGGAGATCTGAGCAGAATTGCTTTGCTTCTCACAATCTCCTGAACCAATTCAGCTTTCTGATAAAGATATTTAAATCAAACTTACTTTGAGTGGATGGCAGAGCCATTTCCTCCATGCAGGGGAAAAACCCCTAGCATATATGATAAACATCATATACAAACTAAGCAATTTTGAATTTATATCATTGGTGAATGATCTATAAAAATTTCTTCTACACGTGTAATAATGATATTTCAGGATTTTTTTTCAAAATTGTGTCTCAAAAGTATATTGTCTGAGCCAATAAATAATTGCAAATTCATCCCAGCAGATTGAGAGAAAGTCAGGTATTTAGACTGATAAAATACTTTTGTGATTTATAAAAGATGCCATTTGGGAGGATATTAGGTTCTGCAGCAGTTAGGGTCAGGCATTAGTAGCCTGTTATAAACGGAACCAAAACTGATGGAAGATACAACCTTCTGTCAGTTATCAAGAATGCCAGTCTCCCCAAGTGGAATTTCATATACCTGCCCAAATTTTCGCTGGGTCAGATCACATCAGATATTTTAATTCCTAGCCAGCCAAGCAATTGAATATCATGAAATTCCTATGTCTCCCACCATCATGTTCTGTAATTCAAACTCTTTTTTCTAATTTTTCTGTATACTGTGATTCCAATCTTAAATATTCAATCAGCAAAAAATCTTTAAATGCCATTATGTGTCAGGCATTTTCATAATAAACTAAGATAATAATAAGATATAAATATAGGATTTCTAGGGGCTGGGGTTGTGGCTCAGCAATAGAGCACTCACCTGGCATGTGTGAGGCCCTGGGTTTGATCCTCGGCATGACATAAAAATAAATAAAATAAAAGTATTGTGTCCAACTACAACTAAGAAATATATATATATATATATACATATATATATATATGTATACATATATACATATATATATATGTATACATATATATATATATATGTATATATATATATAAAATCATATATTATATGATTTATAGGATTCTAACACTTTGAGAATAGGATTCTTATGTTTTAAGAGCCTAGAAAAGGAGATAGATAATTAAACAAAACACTATAATATATGAAAATAAAATAAGAGCAATAAATTCAAGAGTTCTGGGATCCCAGAGGAAGAGAGAGCAAAACAGTGGGAAAGAAAGCTGGAACTGCTCCTTGAAGGTGAGGAAGCACCTTCCAGTCTCACCTGACATTCAATGAATATTTACTGCATGTAAACAGGGCCTAGAATTTTATGTGTTAGTATATCTTGTACATTCTGAGTACTTCTGAGTACTTCTTGTACATTCAATAGGAAAGAAACCATACTTCTCTTCACTTAGAAACAGAGAGAATGTGTAACTTGATTTTAAGGTCACATAAGATGGAGTGACACTCAGATAGTCACCAGAGTCTACTCAGTGCAGAAGGTAAAAGGGACTGAGCAAGTTATGAAACCAGTCTAGATGCCTATCAATGAATGAATGGATAAGTAAAATGTTGGATATGTGTGTGTGTGTGTGTGTGTGTGTGTGTGCAAGTGTATACACAAAAGAGTTTTGCACAGTCATATAGAAGATTGAAATTATGTCATTTGCAGATAAATGGATAGAACTGAAGTATATCATGTTAAATAAAACATGCCAGACTCATAAAGTCAAGGATTATGTTTTCATCTCATATGTGGAAGCTAGGAAGGAAAAAAGGGGAAAGGGAATTTTCATGTAAAGAGAAAGGAGATCAGTGTAATAGAGATTGGAGATTAGGGAGAGGTAGAAGGGGAGAGCAATGAAATTGGTCACATAATGTCCTGTGCATATACCAATATATCACAATGAACCCCATAATCTTTTATAACAATAAAGTAACCCCCCCCAAAAAAAGATGCCTAACAAAAAAATGTGGCAAATTTTTAAAAAGTAGGTGGGGGATTAGGAACAGTGTCCAGGTCATGCAGTAAACAGCAACCAAGAAAAGGCACAGCATGAAAGATCATGAGCAATTCTGAAGCAACGCTGAACACTTTGTGACTCCTATTCTTTTGAAAATATGAAGGAAAAATTCAGGAAACGTTTCAGTCTTTGGAAAACAAGTCACCCTGTTTGTCATTCAACCAAACTAACAGTCCCACTTTCTGTTTTTTCTCAGAACTTACAACAGCCATTTGACAGATATGTCCACTATGCACATCTGTAAATGAGCATATCCATATCATTTAATGCAGATCAACCCACAGGAAGCAATACTTAAGGAAAGAAAGCGTGTTTTATGGATCTTCTGTATCTTTAAAGTGCCAGGCCCAGAGATAGGACCTTAACAATCCTCAATACAGTCTTTTTGTGAAACACAGTACATGTCAGCATAAAAATAATTAACACACTTTGCCAAATTACTTAATCTTAGACCTTCAGAAAGGTCAAATATTGAGAACTTGCATTTGGATAAAAAATACTCCAAATAAGAGTGTCAAAAAAGAAACTTCTTCCAGGAAAGATTAGGGTGTTATATAAGTTGCTATGACTGCCATCACAAAATATCACAGACTCAGTGGTTTAAACAACCGAAATTTATTTCCCTCAATTCTGGAGAATGGCATTCCAAGATCAAGATGTTGGCAGGTTTGGTTTCTTCTGCAGCCTCTATTGAGTTGTAGATGGCCATTGTGTCCTCACATGGCTTTTCTCTCCTGCTGTCATCTACTTCTTATAAGGACATCAGTCCGAATACATTAGGGATCTATCTCTATGGTGTCATATAACCTTAACTACCTCTATAAAGTCTCTTTTCTCTAAATACATTGAGAACTTGGATGAAAGAATTCTTGGAGACACACAGTTCAGTTCAAAACAGATGCATTTGTGAAAGGAAATGAGAAAAAGACACTTTATAAGTCTAATTTTAGGATGCTACTGGAAATAACTTATATGTGTCTCTACCAGAGCAACTTGCTTAGAGAAATTTTGCATGAAACATATGTCTATATAGAACTGTCTCTAAGAAAAGAATTGCATGATGTGCAAGAAATTATTTAAGTCTTCCCATTTTCCCTCACCTCTTCCTTAGGATAGATGAGCCATTACCAAAATGGCCAGCATATCTAACAGAAATCAATTCAGTAAAATCTCTTCTAAGCAATGTGACACCTTGGGATAAATGACTCTTAGCCCTCTTCAATCTCCAACAACACTCCTGATATTCCTGCCAAATAATCACATATTCTAAATGAAAATGGTGTGCTTGCTACAAACAGTTTCAAAACACAACCCCTCTTGCCTCCTTCTTCTTAGAATAACACCTCTAAAGCAGAACAATCTCAAAGACATAGGAAATCTCAAGAAATTGCTATTTCCAGTCAACTATCATTCGGAATGTCATAGGAGCATTTTATTTAAGATGGAAAACTTGGACCCACCCAGCAGAAGGGCATCTTTTGTACTCCACATAAATATGCCTAAGAGAAACCCTTTAGGAAGTGTCTTAAAGCTTATAGAGAAGAATAAAACACATTTTTAGCAGAATAGCATGGATCACCACTGTGATAGACAGAGAGACACATTATCCTGACCTCCCTTTAAGCAAGATGTACTTCCCAGATGTAGGGACTGAAGTCAGCACAGTGCCTCCAATTGTCAGCTCCTTCAGGGTCAGCCTCAGCTACAGTTGGCCACCTCACTCAAGGACTTCATGCCTTCACTCATGCCCTTCCCAAACCAGTTGATACAGCTGGTGACTGAAAGGGAAGGGCATAAAGGTCCAGCCATTTGCATCCAACTCAGACCTCTATAGGTAATACTCCAGAGCAGCCACCCTGTTGGCTAAGGCTTTGCAGGGAATGCATCTCAGTTCCACTTATAGCTTATAGTGGAACCCAGTTCTGCTTTTTTTTTTCCCCCATTCTTTCACAGGTATTGATCCTTAGTGAACATCAGGCTCCCAAACTCCACCTCTCCGGGAGAACCCAAACTGCAATGAAGAGCTTCAAAGCTCTGCAGGAAAAACCATCTTGAATCTCTAGTTTTACATCAAACTGTCACCCAAGTGTGAAGGTTAAATATTAAATCATGCAAGACTCATCCAGCTACCTCTTTACACACTCTCTTTTGCGGTGTGGTAGGGGGGTGTTATTTGATAATATACCCAAGGAGACCAAAGAAAAAAATCCAAGAAAATGTAAACCATTAAAATAATAGACCAAAGTCACTAGTGCACTGAAAATGAAAGCCAGAGAGAGAACTACACAACTGACCATGGGAAATAAAATACCCCATCAAGAACTTTAAATCAGAGATTGTTCCAGGACAAAAGTTTCTCTAAACAAGTAGATTTCAACTTGATAGCTAAGACGAGACAGCAGGCAAAATCTTAAATTTGATACGTCAAGTTTGATGAAGAAATTGTGTTTCCTCTCAGTAAGAAAAATAAAAGTTTAAACCTTTATTTTATTCATTTATTTTTTATGTAGTGCTGAGGATCAAATCCAGTGCTTTATATGTACTAGGCAAGTGCTCTACCACCAAAATGCAACCGCAGCCCCAAAATTTAAACCTTTAGATAAGACAAAATCTGTGCCAAAAACCCTAAAAATATGAAGAAAATTAAAATGTTATGATTTTGAGATATTGAAACAAACTTGGTGTTTAGGGGGTGAGGGCCTCAAGCTGGCCATCCTATTCTCAGAAGAGCTCCTACCCTCCTACTCTCAGAAGGGCTATTGAGCTTGGTGATCTTGGGATGAATAATATATAATCATTATATTTCTAACTACCTGCATTGGTGCTTGATTTTTAAATTCTAGCTATAGGTAAAGCAGAGAAGGCTTATACATATTTATGAAATATAATAAAAAAATTAATAAACCCTAATGGTTTTTAGTGATATAGCTGAAAGATCATGAGAATCAGAAGGAGGAAAAGTGGAAATTCAGGACTTCTAATTTCATCTTACATCTTTTATAACAGCAAGTCAAATTTGTCTAAATTTTTGGTTCTAGATGGAGCACTTGACATATACCTATTAAAATTGTTAATATACCAAAGGAAGAACCCAAATTAATAAACTAATAATTATGAAAAACAGGACGAGAGAAGGGAAGGTAGGAAAGAAAGACAGTTCTTTATTTACTAATCATAACATGCAGTATATAGCTGATGTTTAAAATTAATAATTGGAAAAATAAAGTTTTCACATACTATTTAGAATTCTGGAGGTAACCACTGAATGAAGCAAAAGCAGGAAGGGTTTTGTGAAAAGTGAATCAGAGAAAGAATCAAGACAAAAACAGATAAGTGACACTGTATGCCTTTATGCACTTTGAAGTTAACTCTCCATGTGCATAAACATTTTACTTGGCTTATGTTCTCCCCCTGCCCCTCGGATAAGCCTACATTTATGACTGTCTATCCTAATTCTGTTTCCTCACCATCAGAACACAGCTTCCCCTTTGTGTATACCTTTTCCTCAAAGCACAACCCTAGGAAACAGGAAAGAGATGATCACCCTCCATCACCCACTTCCCTAGACACAAAGCTTCACCTGTTAGGGGTGAGAAGTCAGCAGAGTCTTGTCTCCCCCAAATGCCTTACAAAGGGTCTTGATTAAGGTCCTCTGTGTAACTAGAAAGTCCTACATAATCATACATGCAGGGACAAATTCATAGTTCTTGATTGTGCCAATCCAGTTACTAACCGTGTGACCTTGAGCAGGCCATATCACCTCTTGGGATCTCACTTTCTTCATCTGTGAAATGGACAAGCCTAACCAAATTCCTGTGAGTCAATGACTAATTTGTTTCACATAGTAGAAGATTCAAGACACATCTCTTGGGGAGAGAAATGAAAAAGCTTAAAAGACATTTTCATTATTTACCTAATCACAGATCAGGATAGGATTGTGATAAAAACCTTTAGCAGCCAGTTAGTTACCTGAGTATTTGTCAATGTTGCCTTGAGAACTCAGCAGAACAAATTTTTCCTGGACTGACTATCTGGGCCCTGTAACTTAGGACAGGTCACTTTGTTAATCTGGGCCTCACTATATTCATCCATGAAGAGAGAGGAATGAAACAGATGCTCTTTGGAGTCCCCAAGCAAGTTTAGGATTGTGAAAGCCTGCATGGCCTGCCTTGGCATCTTAACAGCTCCCAAGTTCATGTTCCAGCAGTTCAGCCCCAACAGTGTAGGAAAGAAACCATACCACCTCCTCCACACCCAATGTTTCCAGGATCCCTACTAAATCTACACCCCAAACACAAACTTGTACTTCTGACCAAGTCTCACTGATCCTTCAGCTCATGTCCTGAATTTGCTTCTTACCAACTTCCTTGGACTCTATGCCTCAAAGCCATCCCTATTTCCCTAGCCACCTTTGTCCAATACAGAAGTGCAAATTCTCCCTTTCCCCATAGCTCACAGTCTTCAGCCAGCCACAGGGTCACCCTGCAAGAAAAGCAAAGTCCTGAATAACCCTGCAACTAAGTTAAATCAAAGCTATTTTCGAGCAATGAGAGTTGTAGGGAAAAAATGCATCCAAAGAATCCCACAAGTGAAGCATTCAATATATAATTGGTATTATCATTAAAGGTCAAAAATCAGCCATCAGTGAGGAATGGAACAATTATGTGGAACTCAGTCTCCGCCAGCCAATAAGGACTAGGAAAAGGAGTCTGGTGCACCATCGGGGAGTCATTTGGCCTGGAGAGCTCATTGCCCTAGCAAATGAGAATTAGATTCTAATTATCCCATTGGCAGATTTCAGAAAATTTTTAAATATACTCTCTACAACTGTCACAGTGTCAAAACAATTATTTGCCTGCTTGAGCAGGTGTCAGGCATTGTAAAGTATATATGTCCTGGTAAAATTAAATGGGAAACTTTCTGAAATTGGAGGTATAATCTGGAGCCCTAATTATAGCATACACAGATACCTAAAGTTAGGAAGCAAAGAGAAAGAAACGCTGATTTTACTTTTTCTCTTTTTTTGCCCCGAGGCACTGAATTCTGAGCACACACACAGGTGAAGGTAGTATGCGACACCCTGAGCATAGGAAGGGACACTAAGCAATTTTTCTTTTTTCTTGCCATCTTGCCTCTGAGCCAGAATTGGTCCTTAAACATTTATTCATTTTCTCTGCATAGTCCATGGATTTCACCTATATTTTCTCCTTTGGCCCTCAACAATAGACCTGTAAGATTGGTTAGGCGGCATCTCGGTCCCATTTTATAAAAGCAGAAACTGATTTGCGAGTGCCATTCCAGGCCTCCTGAGTTGAAAGAAACCTGTCTTTCTTCTACCTGACCCTGCCTAATCACCTTTCTTCCCAGTCCAATAGTAAATCTCTACTAGAATTATCTCACTGCTCACCTGCCTATTGCTGTCTCATGGACTCTGAGAGTCTTGGACAAGAGGTGAAACAGGTGGCCACCATCACAATGACCCTTGAGTTATTCAAATGGACATTTAGAAAATTTTGACTGACTGACTGAAATGCGAACATCAGGAAGGACTCTGCATATTCAAGGATTACTTGACACACAGATACTGCTTAGTGGCCTACTGTGGACAAGGCATTGTGTACAATGTGGGGGTGTTTCACATGGGATGAGGCAAGATTTCTCCCCTTGAGAAACACACACTTGATAAAAGGAGGCAGATATGTTCCTCTATTTTCTGAAAGGTCACCTTCATAAAGGTATGAAATGCTAAAAATAAAAAGAAAAGGAGATCACCACAGGGACCAAAGGAGTCTTCATGGAGGAGATAAAACATGACATGGTCCTAAAGGACAAAGAAGATGTTGACAGAAGGTGATGAAGGAAAAGATGGTACCTCCTGCTCAGTGATGCATCTTCAATCCTTGTTAACCTTTCTCAGACACTAGATCCCCAGACCTAGTGTAATTGGCTCTTCACTGGGCACCCCTCCACCATGTAGGTACCTGTCAGCATGGTATCGTCCTCTGTTTATTTGTCTCCCAAACCAGTTAGTGCCCATTGAGTGTCAGCACCATGTTGGACACAGGACTTGGCACACAGTATATCTTTTTATTTTTAATATTTTACCAATGATTTAGTGACAGAGTCAGTTAACCAGTCAGATAATGGATGCAGATAGAGGGAGCACAGTCACATATAACACTCATTAAAAAAAAAGTCATATTTGAGCAATGATGAACAGCAAGCTTTGTCAAAATAGGGGGAGTTGAAGGGCACCAATAAAGGAGAGATGAGCCTGGAAGGCAATTGATGACAACTGTGGATTTTTTCACTGTAAAAATGAAACTAAAAGGAAAGTCACCCAGTAGAAGAGTAACCTGATCTTATTTTCAGTTTATAAAGCAACCACTGGCCATAATGGGAAGAATGGTTTGGAGGAGCAATTACCAAGGCAAGAGATAGTGAGAAATTTCCCAGAGGGTAGCAGTTCAAATGGCTCGCAGAAAACTCTTCCCCAAAAGCGGATGATGAGTATGGTAAAGGAGCAGAAACCACTGGGTTCTTGCTTATGAGCCTAGCATTCCATAGGACAAAAAATATATATGTATGGATTTGGGTGCAGACACATCCAGGTTCTAACTTCCACTCTACCAAAATCACATTTGTCAGTTTCCTAACTTCTCTGAATTCCAGATGATTTTTTTAAAAGTTTTTAAAAATCCCTTTATTCCAAAAATCACATTTTCTTTTCCATGAACATATTTCTGAAATAAGGATGGACCTTCAATGACTCAACTTATCATTAATGGTACCTTAAAAATGCAGTATTACTTACCTTTAGAAGTCTTCCAGATATTGAATCAAGACAAATGGAGTGCCAGGTAATGATCAAGTAGCTATTGTTATTAGCACTGTGTCACTGTCCTTTTCCTCTCCGCTCTGGGCAGTCATTGGTGCTCTTGGCTATGATTGAGAAAAACCATGGTCTTGAATGAAAGTCATTCCATCTTGCTTTGAATGCATCTAGATTAAGGTCCATTATTAATGCTCTAACAACCCCTTCAGTTCACCAATAGTTATCAGCCATCAAGAGAGGGTGACTCTTCCATACATCCCCAAGTGAAGGCAAATGTGGGTGTACACAGACTCTAAAGAGAGGGAGATCAAGAGAGGAGAGGTAAGCATTTGCCTACTTCTAACTCTGCCAACAGCTAGCCCAGATGAGGGGTGCAAAAATACCCAAAGATCATAACAGGGCCCAAACTCCAGTGCCACAAAACTAGCATCAGCGGCATTAAAAAATGCAGACCCAAGCAGAGATCTGAATTATCTGATAACTTCTTTCTGGAATCAGTTATTCATCCAAACACAATGTCCTGAGGATTGAACCACAGTGTAAGGGGACACACTCTTACACACATTCTCATTCTATTCTCTCTCTCTCTCTCTCTCTCTCTCTCTCTCTCTCTCTCATACCATACACACATACACTCAAGCACACATGTCTTAGAAATGGACAAAAGCAAATTAAAAACCAGTTCCTATAACAGAAGCCATCACATGTTAGCAACACAGGGCTCCCTATGGTCTTCCAGGGCAGGTGCCAACTCGGCACGTACACTGACTTTTCCATGAAGGCCTACATTTGTTATTATTAACCCCATTCAACAGATCATGATGATCAAAATAATAATGAAAGCAGCTGATAGCTAAGTACTTCCTATGTATCACATGTCCCATGAACATTGGCCACAATCCTCACAACATTATAGGAATGGAAATGACCCTCCACCCCGACCGTCAAAATCATTTTTAGGTTCCAAAGGGAAGTAGTATGAGTTAATTGTAGATTAGTGGATGCTGGAGAGGTCCTGGCAGAGATCCGACACAGGCCGGAATGGCAATGCTCCAGATGCTGTGTTAGCTGCCATGAGCTCCCAAATGACCCCATCTTCCTTAGCTGATGAAAGATTCCTGGCCCGAGGATTCACATCCTCACCCAGGCAAGGCCAACAGAAAATCAATGACAGGAGTTCACCCAGCCCCTTGGTCTCAAGTGGGGGCCATTCAGAGTGGTCCCTGCTCTGGAGGCTTCCTGTGTGTCATGCCAAACCTGACTCCTGGGACCACAGCCATGGCCACATTTTCCTTCTTTTCTCCCATCCCTGTGCCTCCCTTCAGGTTCCTCCTAATCACACTACTGTTAATAAATACCATGTCCCCAGATCCCTCACCCAAGCTCTGTTCCTTAGATCTAAGACAGCTACCTCCTCTTTTGACACCCATATCCTCCCCTGTAAGACCCTGAAAGCAAACGTGTCATCAGTGGGTGCAAGAATGAGGTAAGATAAGGCTGTTCAAGTTTGTGTATAAATCCTGGGTTTTATAAATCAGGACATAAGAAGGGTTTATTATTATTATTATTATTATTATTATTATTATTATTATTATGCTTTTACATTTCAAGAGAATTTCTGGTCTCTAGGATATACAATGAAGAGACCCCAGCAGCAGCAGCGGCCAGAGCAGAAGCAACTGCAAGTTCATAAATGAGGAAGGAACCAGTCAAAACACTCGTACTGGTGGGCCAGTCAGGACGTGTGCCGAACAATCGCATTTTGTTCCTAATTTACCACAATGGGGCGTTTGGGGGGCTGGGTAAGGAGCTGACGGGAGGGGGACAGGTGGCTGGGGCAGCAGGGTGTCACTGGAGGAGTTTCAATACAGTATGTTTGTAGGTTGGCTTCGCTGTTCACCTTTTAAGCAGAAGGGCAACTAGATCGCCCACCGGATAAAACAGCTTTCTCTGAAATATTGCTTCCTGACTCTGCCGTTTCATCTCCATTGGCTTCTGCCTCCCTCTACCCTCTCCTTTCAATCTGGTTTTCCACAATCACTGCAGGGTGAGCCCAAGCTGATGAGGGCACCTGGCTTTTGCGGCAGCTCTTCAAAGCTAGAGGTCAGTTGTGTTTCTAGGATTTAATTAAGCTGGAAATGAAATCTAGCCCTGGAGTGGCTCATCGTCTTTATTATCACATTTCTTACTGCTTGTCAGGCCACGGTGGCTTCCAGGTCTTGAAAAGGGAGAAGCTGTGTGAGTCCTAGGCAGGGCTCCGTTAATCTATTTCATGGGGCATTTCAGGTACCTTCCTCCATTTTAGGATGGGGAGGGGGACTGCATTCTCAGGGACCTTTCTTGGGAAAAGAATCACTTTAAAATGAACAAAGGAAAATAGATTTTAAAATAATGCATCATTTCTGATACATTTTCTTGTTATTGTAATAGAATACCCACTATTAAAAAAGTATAAGATATAAAAAAGTAAAGAATTGGAAAAAAAATCATCTGAAATCTCACCAGCTAGAGATAATAGCTGCTAATATTATGTCTCTTTCTTACCAAGCACAGGTTGTGATCAAGGACTTGGAAATATGAGTAGAGAAAGAAAGAGTTCTGATCCTATAGAGGTTTTGGTTCACTAGATAAACAATATATATATATATATATATATATTTTACTTCTGCTCACTAACATTACTTCATATAGGACCCTCATTCACTAAGATCAGTGGGGGTTTTCCCCCTTACAAGAAATATGGAACCAGGAAAAAAAATCAGGACTTAAAGGAATTTCCATGCTCAATAATAGTACAGAATATCTCACTGCAGTCGTGTTTTCTGTGCCTAATAACATATTCTATAGTCTCTCAGATTAATCAAATGAGATGAGGGGATTTATACACTGCTGTGCACTGAGAAGGGGGCTTAACAGCCTCCTAAAGTAATATCATTTGACATTCGGAGCTATTAGACTGCAACTGCAAAGGGTATTCATTTTTTAGCCTGATTTGTGTTCAGCGGGTGGCAGTCCCCTTCCTGTCCCCTTAGTGTGGTGAGGCTTGGCAGCTACAGGGCACTGACCTTTCTCACTCCGGAGATGTGATTGCTTTCACACTGATCTCACAGAAACACTTAGCAAATCTCATACTGTTAGCTCCATCCCACACCAGCGATGCTGGCTTTTTATGACTGTCATGTGGCATTAGCCAGCTAAAAACTCACTAAGATGGAGAAGCTGTGCCAAATTAATAACTTCTGTGGTAGTAATTTAGTCAGTTTTCACAAAATTAATAAGTACCACTTTGGCCAATGGCAAAAGTCTCAAAATCATAGACTGTCGAAGATAAAAGGAACTTTGAGAGCTTCTAGCCCAGCCCCTTCAATTTATGAGTAAAGGGAATCAAGGGCCAACGAGGGGAAGGGATTTTTGTTTTTAAGCTCACAGAGCTGGGATGGAGTAGTGGCTTTCAAGCTGCATGGAGCGGCATCAGAACTTAAATGGAATCCCACATGAACTAAAGCATATATGAAACATCTAAGAAAGAGGTACCATGATCAAAACAGGGTGGAAACCAAAGCCGCACCTACCCCTCGTCCATCTCAGCTTGGAGATATTGTAGGCATGAGAAACACACTCACCTGTGCAAGCCCAAAAATCAGACTAAGAGACACAAGCAATAGCAAAAGGTGAGGCTTTACTTTAATGATGGTCTTGCAAGATTGGGTGTCTGGTGGTCAGGGACCCACAGATTGGTTATAACCAGCATTTTATCCCCTGGAGTGCAAGATGCTTTCCCAGTTCCTCATTGGCTGAATACTATGGGGTATACAAACTTCACCTAGGTTTATAAAACTGTCTTCTATTGGATTATTTAAAGAAACAAACAGTACTAAAAAAGAAAGAAAAAAATACACCTTTAATTGTTCCCACCTCCCTTTGTTCTCTTGTGGCAGGAAAATTCCCTGGGATTGAGTGCCTTCTTGGCAGTCTACAGTTTATCTCTGTTGGTCAGGTGGTGGGGGGCTTCCTTCTCACCTCCTATTTGTCAAGGGGCTATGAATTATTACACTGTGGTGTTAACTGCTTGTAACTTTTCTTCCTGCTCTCCCTTCAAGCTACATTTCTTGTATTCCAAGTCATTTTACATTTAAAGCTAAATACTGTGTCCTGAAAATGGGCCACCAGACTTTTTACTTCTCACACTAGGGAAGCCCTAAGTCTCCAAGAAATACAAATTAGCCATCTTCTTACCACCTGCTGGCTCCAGTTATGTTTCTCGTATCACCAAATATTCTTTATATGAATAGACAAACTCAATTAAACTGATAAACAAATTCAGAGAGTGGAATTTCATAGCTTTCTCATTTGCAAAAGGAAGACGATAATGGTATCTCACGTAGCAAATAAAAATCTCTACTATCAATAAAACAGATAAAGGAAATGAGTGGATTTTGCAATATCCTCCCCCAGCATCAATTTCAGCCCTGGTCCACCATAGACTTGTCTTGTGGTTTAGGCAGCACTGGCCCCAGCCTCAGCTTCAGGAGTGGTTCAGGTGATTCAGGATTGGCCTAGACCAATAAGCTACGGGTAGCAACTGAATTTGGAAATGTCAATAGTAGAGTAAGAATGTGATAGTTAAATTTATCTGTCAAGCACACTGGATCATAAGGTGTCCAGATATTTGGTTAAACATTTCTGGATATGTCTGTGAGGGTCCTTCTGGGTTTGAATCAGGAGACTAAGGCCTCATCCAACCTGCTGACAGCCTGAATTGAACAAAAGTATAGGAAAGAATTTGCTCTGACTTGAAGCTGGGAGTTCAGGCTTCTGTTTCAGACTTGGGCTTAGACTAGAATTTACACCTTGGCTTTCCTGGTTCACAGGCCATCTGACTCAGAATGGAACCATGCCATCAGGTCTGGACTTCTCATCCTCCACAATCATGTGAGCCAATTCTTTTTTTTTTTAAAGGGTGGGGGAAATAATGTATTTTTTTTTAAAGAGAGAGAGAGAGAGAGAGAGAGAGAGAGAGAGAGAGAATTTTCAATATTTATTTTTTAGTTATTGGCAGACACAACATCTTTGTTTGTATGTGGTGCTGAGGATTGAACCCGGGCTGCACGCATGCCAGGCGAGCACGCTACCGGTTGAGCCACATCCCCAGCCCATGAGCCAATTCTTTACAATAAATCCAGAGAGGCAGATCGATGATGGATGGATGGATGGATAGATAGATAGATAGATAATAGATAGAAGGATGGATAGATAATAGATAGATGGTTGATACATGACAGGTAGATGATAGACAGATAGACATCCTATTGATTCTGCTTCTATGGAGAATCTGTCTAATACACAATGCTGACCATAACTTGGGCCAATCAAACAAGATTTACTAATTTAATAAGATATAGAAGGGGCCAGGCGCAGTGGCACACACCTGTTATCCCAGAGGCATGGGAGGCTGATACAGGAGGACTGCAAGTTCAAAGCCAGCCTCAGCAAAAGCAAGGTGCTAAGCAACTCAGTGAGACCCTGTTTGTAAATAAAATACAAAATAGGCCTGGGGATGTGGGTCAGTGGTTGAGTGCTCCTGTGTACCAGTACCAAAAAAAAAGATACAGAAGGAAGTCAGGGTGATAAAATATATACAGCAGAGAGGTCAACAACACACTCAAAAGACTTATAAGTGTAGGGGGTCACAAAAATTCTTAACAATAGGCTCACAGTTGCAGATGATAAATCTGAGAGAGTAAGATGATATCAGACTTGAAAAGCAGTATAACTGAAACAGAACTAATTCTTGCTCCTCTCAGATGGGTTTCTTTCCCTTAGTCATTTACTATTAATGACCCATATTGGTGGCAATCTCTATTTTACATCTGAAATTTCTTTTGTATGCATTTCCTTCTTCATAAAACAGTCACCACTTCAGGATTTGTACTCTTTCCCATTACCAGCCTCATAGTTGGCCTCCCTGCCCCTGGCTTTACCAGTCCCTACACCATCGCATCTTCATCACTACTGTATAATTAATGTTTCCAAAATAATGATCTGATCAAAGGTTAATAAAAGTTGTCATTTACCTGGTGTCCAACCCCACACTTTCCTCAAGAGTTATTTAAGCCATTTAGATGCCAAGAATGCTTTCTGTAATTTCCCCAAATAGAAGCTGTCTCTTCTCTGAATATACATAATTCCTCTTCTCCACTTCATACCATTGTTGTAATTCACTAGCCATGTGGGACAGTGATCTCCAGTTATTCCCACCAATGACAAATTTGTCTCTGTGCTCCCAGCAAAGGTCCCATGTTGAGTCACTCATTAGTCACTTCCTGAGCTTTCTCTTCACCTTTGATTCTCTGAGGACTCAGACTCACTCTTACATTGAATCAACATGATTCTGTCTTCTCCACCCCACCATGACTGATTGGACCTGTTTAAATTTGGGGACAATTAGATACTCTTCCTTGGATGTGAAAGATCAGTCCAAAAAGTTACATTTCTACTTGAACAGAAGAGAAATATCTTTTCACTAATCTTCATACTTGTGTGATCAGTGGATTGTTACTGATCCACCAGGAGTATAGAATTTAAAAGTAAGCCTTTAAAAATTTTTAGAGCTATTTGACAGAGTAATTTTATATCGGTTGATGCTAATCATTTAAAATGCAAGGATTTCATTTTGAATCTATTCTAATTTTATAAAAAATTGTCCTTAATAATTTTTAAATAAGACTCACAAGAAGTTGCAAAAAAAAAATAGTACAGAGAATTCCCATGTACCATTTGTCCTGTTTCTCCCAATGATAATATCTTATCCAACCATAATGCATGGTGCAAGCCAGGAAATTGACACAGGTCCAATTCTAATAATTCATTCTTACTGTATTTTACAAACGCATCCATCTGTGACAGATTGTAAAATTTTAAAAAATGGTTTATTCACCACAGATAATTTGGAAATAGCTAGTTTACAACATCTTATTGTAAAAATAATTGAAGGTAGCAAAAGAAGCTGATAAAAGAAAAAACCCACCAGAGGCTTGGGAATAGCTGACTTAATTAAGCCCCTACCCCATTTCCAGTGCAGTTATTGAAAAATACCATAACCTAAACATGGGGTTAATAGTTATTACCTGGAAATTATGGAAAGTAGTTAGTCTTTGTCATATAACTATAAGGACCAGACAATGGAATGTTTGCAAAGGCAGTTTGAAAAATACTTTCAAACATAAGCTAGTACTCTTCCTGTACTAATAAGATGATATTTATGTCCAAATTACATGTACATTATATTAGTGCACAGACCATGTTCCAATATTCAAAATTATAAGAAGTCCTTGTTTTATAACAATTAACAATTTCAAGCCCTTTCCATAAGCATTGGAAACCTATTAATCTCTGCAGAGTGGTTTCCCACTTTCACCCAGGAAGTTCAGGAAGCTTAAGTGGCCTGCACTGAGTCAAATAACCAGGACAAGTTAGAGTCAACAAAGGAGCTTAAGTCTTCTTTCTCTGAACATGGTAACCTTTCATTCACTTACCCACATCCACGTGCATTTTACAAAATCCTAAAGTCATCTCAACACTTCAGTAATCCAACAAGCCAAGAAAACAAAAAGATAATTTGTGCAGATTTTACAAGTTACCTTGCTAACTTAAAGACCTGTTTTTTAAAAAAAAAAAAATTGTTTTATGCTGCCTGGCCTTTTGCATATATGCTTTCCTTTCATTTATATGTAATTCTGTCCTTTTCTTCCCCCTTTCTCAAAAGTGGCACCATAGAGGTTGCTAAGCAATTGTCCCTGACAAGGTCTCAGCATCTGTCAATAAAATGGAACATTCACCTATTCTCTGTTCCTTTTAGTTCTGAGGAGGGTGTCAATCAAGAAAACATCAGTAAATGCTTGGAGAAGGCAGAAAGACCCTGACAGGCAGGGAATGAAAGAGGACTATTTTTAAACTAATAAGTCCTTTCTTAAAGTAAGGCAAGTTGAGAGAGAGAGAGAGAGAGAAAGAGAGAGAGAGGGGGGTTTCACTCTTTTGTTTTTCTGGGAGGTGAGAGGGCTCCTTCAGGTCAAGCCACATGTTGATTTGAGAGGGACCTCAGAGGAATATCCTGTTTGTCCACAGAGCAGTTTTCAATGGTGTGTTACTACTCTTTGTGAATCAAAGAGAAAAACTCCTCAACAAATAGATATCTTAAAATAACATTTTCCCAAAGGCTCAGTGATCTAGAAAACTCTCCGAATCTTGGCCATTATCTTTAACTAAATCAAGATCATCAGAAAATAGAGAATGGATGTGCAAGGTGTCTTTAGTTAAACTGTATCAAATGTATCAACCTATATTTATAATGAAATATAACCCAAGTCATTGTACACATACCTACACAATGGCTGCCATCTTTGTGTACAGCATTGGATTAAACAGAGACCAATATATGAAGAAAAAGGGACAAATTTTCCCCTACAATATTTATAACCAGTTTGACACAGAATTAACATGGGAAGAGTCCAGGGTATAACTTGGGAATAGAAATGTGCTTAGCATGCACAGGGCTGAGGGTTCAATTTCAGCACGCACACACAAATAAATAAATAAATAAGAATAAAAAGGTTAATATGCAGACACAGACTTGCAAGTTAGAGCATCTAGTCAAGCCACAGAAAATCTGTCTTGTATTTAAGATTGAAATGATCAATCAAACCACTATTTCGCCTACATCCCCAAACAGGAAACTTAGAATTGTCTTGCCTGAAACTATCTTAGTTCTTCTCAGAATATACTGCTCTGTTACATTAGAATACACCAAGTTGCTCTTGAGCCCTCACCTGAATCATTTTTCTGAACTCATTAACCTTTGCTCAAACATATGCACATGTTCCTAGCAGGTGGCAGTGTTCTCCAGTCCCTGGTAATATCAAGATAATTCTAGTGCAAACACAGAAATGTCAGTGTTGCTAAACTTTTTAATTACACAGCCAAATTACCTTCATGTGACAGAAAATGGCATGCTGCAAAGTTCTACTTCAAATAGCTTGCACTGAAAGCAAATGCACATATAGGAGACAGTACAGCAAACTCTTCACTAAGTCCATGAAAGTAAAGTGCTAGGTAACAATGATATGGTGAGGACACAGAAATGGAGGTGGGAAGAAACAGCTAGTCCAATGATAAATGTTGGATTCTTCAACAGAGTGGCACAAAGAGGATCGTACCCCACATGTCAAGCCAAAAAGTGTGAGACCAGCCAATGGTGAGCAAGAAGCATGGAACACAATTTTACAATCATTCCCTCAAAGAGTAGGTAAGAGACCTACTGGCATACGGATTTTTCTAAGTGAGAATTATTATTGTTCATTACTTTTTAATCTTTATGGCAGTCAAACACCCCCAAGACCTCTGAACCCAGACCATACTCCCAACTTGCTTTCCAGCCCACTCTCCAGCCTCCAGTTTCAGACAAGGTTTCAAATAATATCCATTATCCAAGAATCCAGGATTATTAGATGACACATCAACACAGTTACTCAAGACTGGAGCCTGAGGCTGCCTGGTTCATTTCTAGCCCAAGCATATCACCCACATGTCATGGAACAGTATTCATGCCCTGAAACCTGATCAGCATGATGCAGGATGAGTGAGAGTCTGGAGGTTGTTGATCCAAGTTTGGGCTCTGACCTTTCACCTCTTCACTCTGAACCTCAGTCAAGCCCTTTATCAGAGAGAGTATTAATGTCTTTGCAGCAGAGCTTTTGTGAAGAACAAATCAAATGCCTAGCCTGATATTTGCCACATAATAGGTGTTTAATAAATGTTAGTCTACTGCCCTCCATTTGAGTACCAGGCAGATGATTTATTCATCTTTGTATCACCATCAGCACAGAACATAACGTATTACAAGTTGCCCTCCACTTTAAAAATAAAATCTTTTTCATTTTCCTTCTTATCCTATCAACCTAGCCCCAATCATTTCTGCTTTCAATGTGACAGACAGAAACTTAGAATTTGTAGTGGAGTGTTGCTAAGCAGCTAAGTGACTCTAGAAGGTAATGATAAAAGGACTCCATGGAGAAATTTGTCCTTCATATTCAAAGATGGTTATAGTGATGGTACAATGTCACATGAGTGACAATATCAAATCTCATGGAATGCTTGTACTTCCTAGGTTATTCAAAAGCAAAGGCCACTCCCTCTGTTGTGACATATGCCTTCTCTAAAATGCTCACTGACTCCATATCGTGACTTGTAGTTTAAGAAAGCCAATATATGCCCAGTTATTCCCAGAGTTTTACAGTTATATCTGTGTATAAGTGGGTGGAGGCACTGAGGTGGTGGGACACTGTAAGGGACAAAACAATTTGCAAATTCCATGCCACATAGCATGTCAAAGCGCCTGCCTCATCGCCCCTACTTGCATAACTACACAATTTGAATAATAGAGCTGTCTTTAGAACGCATCCATCCACAGCTGTCTAACATAGACTCTTGAACTTTGGGTGCAGGAAAAAGAAGCCAGAATTTAAAACATAAAATTAAAGGTGAAGATTACATAAGATTTCTCATAATTCTTCCTCATTCGTACAATTACAGGTAAGTGTGTGGGTGAAAAAGAATCTTTTAAAAATCTCAGATGCTCTTCACTTTGCCCTTGACCTGCGCTTCTGAACATGTTGTGCCTGCTCTATTTCAAAACCGATACAGATTTCCAGTTTAAATAGTTCTTTTCCTTCTGAAAAATCTTACAACAGCAAAAATGAGAAGTAATGACATTCCATAATTCCATTTTCAGTGATATCAGAAGGACATATAATCTGTAGACTCCAAAATTCATGCCAGGGCTTCCAAAAGCAACTGAGACAAGGCAGAAATTGCACAGGGAATAAATAATAAGAGGAGACTTATGCATGTAAAAAAAAAGTCAGTAAAACTATACTTCCTGCAGATGAGGAACTCATCCTAGTGTGGGCTATTATCTTTTGTTTATCACAATGAGTGCATGAACTGGGGAAACAAAGCTGATGGAAAAAAACCCTCTGGGATCCAGTTTGATTTGGAATGGCAAAGAAAAAGAGGCTAGGCCAAAAAAAAAATTTTTTAAACTTGCACATATGAGCTATATTTTTAGGAAGCAGACTGTGGCAGAAAAGATTTTTTAAAGCCCTTGAATTGTGAAGCCTGGAAGACAAGTCTGAGCATCCTGTACTTCCCTCCCACCATCCAGGAACAACCTATAAAGAGCTCCTCCAGGAAAATAAAATGGATTAAAATATGAAGAATAAAAAGAAATGGGCAAAATACCATAACAAGCTTACTTTAAGGAAAATAGGAAAGAATAGCAAAACTTACCAAAGGACAAAAATCCACTTGTCAAAAAAAAAAAAAATGGTGCCAAGGAGTGGATCAAAATCGTGACCAAACACTCCACCGGAGTCTATATTAAATTTTAATAAAATAAATACCTCCTTGAATAAGGACCATAGTACAAAAAGGTAGAATTTCAAGGAAAAGATCACAAAGCAACCAGGGTATTATTTCCCTGAGTTCTTATTTTTTTAATATATTTTAAACTTTTTATTATTCCTTTTTAGTTATACATAATAATAGAATATACTATGAGTTCTTTTGTTATTTTTAAATTTTTATTGTTCCTATTTAGTTATATGTGATACTAGAATAAATACACCATGACAATTTTAAAAGCATGGAATAAAATTTGTTCTAATATAGTCCCCAGTATTTCTCCTTCCCATTTCTTCCTCCACTCCTGTTCCTTTCCCTCGACTCCATTGATCTTTCTGCTATTTACTTACAGTTTTTATTTTTCAATTAGTGTCTTTTGGATGTACATGATGGTGAGATTCACTTGGTATATGCATACAAGTACATAAGAAAGTTAGGTCAGATTCATTCCACTGACTTTCCCTACCCCATCTCTCTTCTCTTCCTTTCATTCCCCTTTGTCTACTCCTCTGATCTTACTTCTATTCTTTTTTTAATCTTCCCCCCACTTATTTTGGATTAGCTATTGCATGTCAGAGAAAACATTTGATCTTTGACTTTTGGGGACTGGCTTATTTCACTTAGCATAAGAGTCTCCAGTTCTATCCATTTACTGCCAAATACCATAATTTCATTTTTCTTTATAGCTGAGTATACATATCACATTTTCTATTCATCTGTTGAAGGGCATCTAGGTTTGTTCCATAGCTTAGCTATTGTACATTGAGCTGCTATGAACACTGACGCGGCTGTGTCACTGTAGTATGCTGATTTTAAGTCTTTTGTGTATATATACTCAGAACTGGGATAAATGGGTCAAATGTTGGTTCCATTCCAAGTTTTCTGGGCAATCTCCATACTGCTTTCCACAGTGGTTGCACCAATTTACAGCCCTACCAGCAATGTCTAAATGTATCTTCCCTCACATCCTCACCAGCATTTATTGTTATTTGTATTATTGATAAATTGCCGTTCTGACTGGAGTGAAATGAAATCTCAGTGTAGTTTTAATTTGCATTTCTCTAATTGCTTGAGATGTTGTACATTCTTTCATATATTTGGTGACCATTTAGTTTCTTTGTCCATTTATTAATTGAATTATTAGTGTGTGGGTGTGTGTGTGTGTGTGTGTGTGTGTGTTTTAAGCGTTTTGAGTTCTTTATATATTTTGGATACTAATACCCTATCTGAGGAGCCAGTGGCAAAGATTTACTCCCATTTTATAGATTCTTTTTTCACAATTTTGATTGTTTCCTTTGTTGTGAGGAAGCTTTTTAATGTGATACCATCCCATTTCTTGATTGTTAACTTTATTTCTTGCACTTTAGGAGTCCTTCTAAGAAAGTCAGTTCCTGAGCCAACACGTTATAGTGTTGGGCCTACATTTTTTCCTGTAGGTGCAGGATGTCTTGTGTCATTCCTAGATCTTTAACCCACTTTGAGTTGAATTTCGTGCAGTGTAAGAGATAGGGGTTTAGTTACATTCCGCTACATATGGATTTCCAGTTTTCACAGCACCATTTGCTGAAGAGGCTATCTTTTTTGCAGTATGTGTTTATGGTGCCTTTGTCTACTTATGAGGTAACTGTATTTTTGTGGGTTTGTCTGATTCTTCTATTCTGTTTCATTGGCCTTCTTGCCTGTTTTGGTGCCATTACCATGCTATTTTTGTTCCTGTAGCTCTGTAGTATAATTAAAGGTCCAGGATTGTGATAACTCCTTCTTCTCTTTTCTTGCCAAGAATTTCTTGGGCTATTCTGATGTGGGTCTTTTATTTTTAATTTCATGACCGTTGTTTCTATTTATGTGAAGAACATCACTGGAATTTTGATGGGAATTGTATTAAATCTGTATAGCACTTTTGATAGTCTAGCCATTTTGACAATATTAATTCTGCCTATCCAAGAACATGGGAGATCTTTCCAGCTTCTAAGGTTTTCTTCAATTTCTTTCTTTAGTGTTCTGTAGTTTTTATTGTAGAGGTCCTTTGCCTCTTTTGTTAGATGGATTCTCAAGTTTATTCATTTTTTGTTTTCTGTTGTTGTTTGTGTGTTTATTTAGGCTATTATGAATGGGATAGTTTTCCTAATTTCTTTTTCAGCAGATTCATCATTGGAATACAGGAATGCAATTGATTTATGGGTGTTGATTTTGTGTCCTGCTACTTTGCTGAATTCATTTATAAGATCTAGAAGTCTTCTAGTGGCATTTTTTGGGTCTTCTAAATATATAATCATATTGTCATGAGATAGTTTGAGCTTTTCTTTTCCTATTTGTATCCCTTTAATTTCTTTCTTTTGCCTAAGTATTCTGGCTAGTTTCAAGGACTATGTAGAATAGTAGTGGTGAAAGTGGGCTTCCATGTCTTGTTCCTGTTTTTAGAGAAAATGCTTTCAGTTTTTCTCAATTCAGAATAATGTTGGCCTTGGGCTTGTCATATATAGTTTTTACAGTGTTGAGGTGTGTATCCCTTCTTTCCCTATTTATTCTAGGGTTGTAAACATGAATAGATGCTATACTTTGTCAATTCTTCTTCTGCATATATTTAGATAATCATGTGATTCTTGTCTTTAAATCTATTTATGTGGTGTATTATATTTATTGATTTTCATATATTAAAAGAAATTTGTGGGCTGAGGATGTGGCTCAAGCGGTAGCGTGCTGGCCTGGCATGCGTGCGGCCCGGGTTCGATCCTCAGCACCACATACAAACAAAGATGTTGTGTCTGCCGAAAACTTAAAAAAATAAATAAATATTTTTAAAAATTCTCTCTCTCTCTCTCTCTCTCTCTCTCTCTCTCTCTCTCTCTCTCTAAAAAAAAGAAATTTGTATTTCTTGAATGAATCCCACTTGATCATGATGCACTATCTTCTTGACATGTTTTTGTATGCAGTTTGCCAATATTTTATTGAGAATTTTTGCATCTATGTTCACCAAAGATACTGATATGAAGTTTTCTTGGTGTGTCTTTTGTCTGGTTTTGGTATCAGGGTACTAATGGATTCATAGAATAAATTTGGCAGAGTTTTGTATTTCATGGAATAATTGGAGGAGGCTTGGTATTAGTTCTTCTTTAAATTGCTGGTAAAACTCAGTAGAGAATCCATCCAGTCCTTGGCTTTTCTTTGTTGGAAGTTTTTGATGGCTGATTCAAGTTCATTTCTAAAAATGAAACTGTTTAAATTTTCTATATCCTCTTGGTTCAATTTGGGTAGTTCATATATCCCTAGGAATTTTTCTATATTTTCCAGATTTTCTAGCTTATTGGAGTATACATTTTCAAAATAGTTTCTGATGATCCTCTGGATTTCAGCAGTGTCTGTGGTGGTATTTCATTTTTCATCTTGGATTTTGATAATTTGAAGCTTTTCTCTCTTTCTTTTAGTTAGTTTGGCTAAAGGTTTATCAATTTTATCCTTAAAAAACAACTCTTTGTTTTTGGTATTTTTTAAATCTCAATTTCATTCATTTTGGCTCTAGTTTTAATTATTTCCTGTCTTCTATTGATTTACTTTTCATTTCTTCATGAAATATTTTACTGAGTATGTTGGATACTCAGTATGTTTGATTTCACGTTTGTTTGACTTTATTATCAAGATTACATACTTTCTTTTCAAAGCCTGAAAATCTATCTTCAAAGTGGTCTAATCTATTGGTGATGCTTTCTGTTGAATTTTTTATTTGATTTATTGATCTTTTCATTTTGAGGATTTCCTTTTGATTCTTTTTCAGAATCTCTATCTCTTTATTGAAGTGATCTTTCATTTTCTGCATTTTCTCTCTAATTACTCTTTACATCATATTTTAGCTCATAGAACAGTTTAACTATGAATTTTCCAAATTCCTTCTCTGACATTTCTTCTACTGCAATGTTGATGAAGTTTGTTTTGAAGCATTATGGAGTGTTTAGGATGTTTGTTTGTTTTTTTTTAAAAAATATTGTTTGTATGACTACCCATCTGTCAGTACAGTTCTGACTTCTTCTTTTAAGTGAACTACAATGTGAGTTTTTTATATTTTTTTCGTAAGGGTCCTGGGTTGGGTAGATATCTAGATAATGATATCTTAATTCAATGTGTGACTTCTGTTGATCCCAATATCAGCTCCACTTTAAGAGATATCACTGAGCCATATCTACTATAATTACTTCTGAGCAAAGCCTAGTACTACTGTAAGAACAAAAACTTGTTTGAGTAGTTCTCCGTGGTTCCTCAAATTCAGGTACAGGTCAAAAAATAATAATTAAATTTAGTAACTTTGAGTGCATGCTAAAAGTGGGGAGGAATAAAGTTTGGGCAAATTGGAAGAGAAAAATAAGGAAAGAAAGAGTGAGAGAGAGAAGCTATAGAAGGGTAATTATACCAAGGCATAAAGGAGAAATAGATGAATGGGTGTTATTTGAGGTAGTAAGTGAATAGTGTAAGAAGATGAGTAGGAAATGAGAGAAGCAGGTATGAACTAGAGGTAGGAAAACTACAATAGGATGATTGATTCCAATTAATGCTTTAAACTATTAGATGAAATACATTAAAATGTATTGGAGGTGCAATATTGGCTGTTGAGTTGTATTATCATAAACTTGAATTATCATTCAAATTATGAGTTATTCATATGATCAAAGTTGACATTAGAATTGTTCATAGTTTTGGAGGATGCAGTGTTCTGAGTTAACTGATATTAAATTTGCAGAAGTTCAGGATGCAGGCTCTGATGTGCCCTTACGTATGCTGTGGGTCACTAGTATACCTGTTCCCCTCTACTGAATTCTTTTTGCAGTAGTGAAGATCCTGGTAGCTGTCTGTGTGAGCAGGAACGAAAGTTGTGTGTTTTTCCCCTTGTTGACTCTGCTTTCTGAGATACTGTACTGACAGGTCTCTGGTGATTCACTTGGACTCTAGTTTCTGCCCCACGTTATGAATAGTGGGCATTGATTCCCTCTGCTTAATTAGTCTGGTGCAAGGTCCTTCAAGTATCCAAACAATGCTCTGTCACTTACCAATTGCAATCACCGTTCAGGCTAGATGACCTTTTCTAGCTGGTATCTAGCCCTTTCTGCTGTGTAGCCTCTGTCAATTTCCCAAAATCTGTATGTCACTGGGTGTTCAGGCAGCTTCCCTCTGGTATGATCCTGTGATCCTGGGGACTCTCCCTAGGCTTCTCACAATGCCTTCCCCCAGTCTCTCTGGTCAGGGCCTGGTGAGTCAAGTTTCCTTTGGGAGGACCAAAGCTGCTTCCTACTTGTCTGAGTGAAGCTAACCTTCATAGAGCTTTTTTTCCCTTGCCTGGGTTGCAGAGGCTAGGTGGGGACAGATGTGCATTTCTCTGGCCCAGGTCCCTATTAACCAGCTCCGTTCCTCTTTGTTCATTGGAAGGGTCAAGGGTGCAAGTTCCTGAGATTTATGACTAGTACTGGTCTTTCTAGAAGTTCTTTCCAGTTGGATTCTTAAGAGGCCCTACTGCAGGGGCTTCTCTCTGTTTTAATTTGCAGCTTTCTGGGTGTAGGAAGACACTGTACTGATTTAAGAGGGTAACTGTTTGTGTTTTGTACTTTTTAAAGGAGCCTTCTGCGTATAATATTTTGTCTGTCTTTTTAACAGTTTCCAACAGTTTTAAGTGGGTGAACTTAAGAGAATATCTGCTCCCTGCACAAGCGCTCTCTCTCCTTCTCTCTCTCTCTCTCTCTCTCTCTCTCTCTCTCTCTCTCTCTTTCATCTCCACCTTTCCCCATCAATGGTTCAGGGTTAGGGCAGAGTTTTGTTTTCTAATCTAGTACACTATCTTCCAGAGTCTCCAGATCTCAGACTAAGTAGTATGCAGTCTTAGAGCATTTATCATGTCACCCACCTCTCAATTCTGCTTTTATTCATTGCTTTCTTTCCGTGTTGTGAAGAGATCAGGACTCACTGGCTCGCCTCGTTTGCGTCTGCCATCTTTATACCCAGGAGGTGTTTTGTTGTTGTTGTTTGTTTTGTTTTGCTTTTATAAAACAGGGATTGAACCCAAGGGCACTTAACAGTTGAGCCACATCCCTGGCCCTTTTGAAATTATGAAAACACAAATTACATAACTGAAGTAGAGACAGGTTTAGCAGCACAAAGCAACCACTTTCTTAATTTGATTGGCTTATATTAACCAACAGAAGAAAAATGTTTTAGGAAATGGGATCATGCTACTGTGGTATGACAATGTTTCCTCCAAAATTCAGTAGTTGCCAAGGGGATAGTATTAAGAAACAAGGACTTTCAGAGGTAGTTAGGACACCACAAGGGCTTCTCCTGTGCAAATATTACTTTCTGGAGCCAAAAAATTAAATACATTTTTTTTCTGTGTTCAGAAGAAAGGTGAGGGGGGACTCAGCAGAGGGAGTTTGTTCTTTTTCCTCTGCCACCTTCTGCCATGTAAGGTCATAGCATTTCTCTCCTCCACAGGACACAAGGTGCCAGGCTCCCTCCTGAAAGAATAAAGTAGCCCTTGCCAGACTATCAAGCCTGCCAGGACCTCGATTGGGGACTTTCCCCCTCCAGAAATGCCAGAAGGTAAATTTCATAAATTATCCAGTCTCAAATAATCTTTTAGAGAAGCACCAACTAGACTAAGGTCCGTGCTAATTCTGCTTGGAAACTAACAGATGCCTAAAAAGGTGGAAGGCCACAAAAAGTTATAATTATGGAAATAACCATTAAAACAAAAATTTCACTTTTTATAATTATAGACCTACAAAACAAAAACAACACAAAATGAAGTCTTTTTCTAAAAATAGGCAACAAAACATGAAAAAAATAACATAATTCAAACTAAATATATCTGTTACATAAAAATGTAAACATGTTTAATTTGTTGTTTAAAAAAGATTATCATGTTGACTTGTAAAACAAAATTGAACTCTGTGCCAAAATAAAAGAGACCCAGTTTTAAAAAGTGGTTTTGAGAAGTAGAAAAGATGGCTGAGCTATATCTTGCAATGCAAAGAAGAAAAAAACAAAAGATTCACAATATTAAAACTAGATAAGGCAGAAGTAAGGATTCAAAGCATTAAGTGAAACAAAGAAGGACACTTGGTAACACTAAATTTACCATTCAAATTGAATATTTTTGAGTTATAAACATCTACGTACCAACAGAAATCTTATGAGGAGAAACAAAGATGCCTTATGATAGGAAACTAAGTCCCTTCTCTCATCCCTGACATCAATCAAGCAGACAGGAGGGAGGAAATGAGCACAGATACAGAAAGCCAAAGCAACAAATCTAATGATGTAGTCCTGATCAATATATATCAAATGCAGCACCCTGAAACAAAGAATTTTCTTTATTTCAGTTCCTATGGATAGTCAGCAAATCTGCCATGCGTTAGGTCACGAAGAAAACCTCCATGAGCTCTAAAAAGTAAAACTAGAACAGACAACTTTTTCTGATCACAATGGAATGAAACTAGTATCTAATTTCAAAAAGGAAAATTAAAAAGACTACATCTCTTCCTAAATGTTATTTTTTTTCCTCTTAAACAACTCTTGAGTCAAAGAGGGATCCAAATGAAAGTACAGAATTTCTGAAAATTCTAGTCATTGGAACTTAGGAAAATCAACCAAATTTTAAAACAGTTTATAACTTTAAGCACTCACTCAACAACAAATAAAATGTAACATCAAGATGTTTTAAAAAAATGTAACATTAAGCTAAACCATAGGAAAATAATAGCAGAATGTCACAAATTTATAAAAAATGGGAGTTCATAACCCACTTGAATCAAAGTGTGAATTATGATATATCAAGAACTATGTAATGTTTTGAACAACCAACAATAAAATAAATAAATAAATAAATAAATAAATAAAAGTAGGAGAATAATTGAACAATAAATAGCTTTTTGTAATTGGGGGAGGATAGAAGGAAAATAAAAATATATAAATAATTCCCTATCTTATTTTCTAAGGAAGTACAAATATAGAAAATAAAAATGATAAGATGAAATGAAAAAATAAGATATTATTAAAAAGTACTTTGCAGGCCTGGGTTGTGGCTCAATGCAGAGCACTTGCCTCACATGCGTGAGGCATTGGGTTCGATCCTCAGCACCATATAAAAATTAAATAAATAAAACAAAAACATTATGTCATGTACAACTAAAAAAAAAGTACTACACAAAATTCTACAGAAAATCCAGATAAAATAGGTCATTTTTCTAGGGAAATATAGTTTATCAAAAACAATTCCAGAAAAAAAAAAATTGAACATTGATTTCCATAGAAGAAATAGGAAAGTTACCAAAGGGGTACCTTTTAACAAGGTTTCCCCATGTATCATGTAAAAATATGAAAGTGCATCATAATCAATACTATGCTAGCTAAATTCCAGATGGAGCAGAAATTTAAACTAGACCCTTTAAATATCTATAAATTTTATTTGTCAATCATTCCTCAATGAAAGAACTGAGGGAAAAAGAAATAGATAAGGAAAAAAACATGAAAGGGCCAAGATAACATAGAAGAGAATTATTTTACTATTTTAGAGGGGGGGAAACCTTTCTATGTTCATAGTTCAAAACCAGACTAATAAATTTGGCTATAACAAAGTTTCATCCTTCTAGGTGAGAAAAATACATTCTGAGTCAAAAAACAAATGAAAGATTAAGGAGAATGCATGCTGTTTACTTCATGCATTTGTAATCTTAGTATAGTAAGGATCTAGTAGAAATAAATGTGGAAAAGATCACAACTCAGCAGAAAAAATACATAAATGATATAAACAGGTGCTTTACCAACACTGGAAATACACAGAATTCTGAGCATCCAAATATGCACTCTTTATATAGCTACTTAGGAATAACATATAATGAGTTTATATGGAAAAAGGTGCATTTATATATTACTGGTGGGCATGTAACTGCTCTGAAGAACAGTATTATAATATATTTCAAAAACATTGCATATACATATATAGATATAGATGTAGATATAGATATTCCTATTGTCAAACATTATCTCACAATTATACCTGCACAATTTTTGAAATAACATACATGCCAGTTAATAATAAGGGTCCAGAAACAATAAATTTCCTTCAAAAGTGATGAGTTAAAAATAGATTGTGGTTTATCCTATCAATTTAATGTCCTGAAAGTGCTGAAAACCAAAGGAAAAAAACAAGAACACTCTCCATGTGCTAATAAGAAAACATAGCTCATATATACTGTTAAATGTGAAAAAAGATTTAAAGCAGCATAAATAGTACTACCTATGTGTTAAAAAGGCGACACATGGTTTTATTTGTTTGCATGTACATAATGATAGTCTGGAAAAAAGCTAATGACAGGGGGCTGGGGTGGTGGCTCAGTGGTAGAGCACTTGCTTGGCATATGTGAGGCACTGGGTTCAATTCTCAGCACCGCATATAAATAAATAAAATAAAGGTCCATTGACTACTAAAAACTATATATAAAAAACTAATAATAGTATGTTTGGGGAATATGATAAGGAAATGGAAAGCTGAGAACAAAACTAGGAAAAAATTGGGAGGAATTTTTCCATTTACCTTCTTGAAAAGGGAAAATAAACGTGAATCATAAATAAAATATTAAAATAATTAAAACTGGGTTTTATACTCGAAGCCCTAGATGCTTTAATAGTTTCCTATCCAATAGGATAATGTCCAATATTGTTTAAATCTAGGCTTCTGTATAATATCACATCATAGACCAACATTTGTTTCAAAATAAAGAGCAATTTTTCACCAATTTAGTACAAAAAATATATATTTGAGACTTTTTAAGTAAATGTTCACACATTGGCATTGTTTTCTCAAAGGTTAATTTTCCAACAATTGCAGAAAGTTGAGATTTCTTGTGTTAACCTTGATGCACCCTCACTTAAAACTCCATTTTTAAAAACATTAGTCACTATCAAAGCTTGTTTATGCACTTAAACTTTGCTTTCAGTTATTTTTTTAACAAAATATTCTCAACAAAAAAGAAACCTTTTATGAAATTGTGCAGAATACCTGCTAAGTTAACATGGTACAACAGTGGAAGTCATTAGATTTGGAACCAGGAAATATGGGGCTGGGTTTCAGAGTTTCTAAACTTTCCTTTAGGAGCCAACCAAAGATGAAATCAGACATTGAAACTCCTCTACAGTCTTTATTGCTTCTTCCTCTCACCAAATCTCACCATCTCAGTGACATCACAGTCTTCAAGATCTAGGAAACAGGAGGTTTGCTGTTTGTTGGCTTGTGCTTCGATATAAATGTGTCCCTCCAAAACTTACAAGTTGAAATCCTTAATACCTATTATAGTTTTGATAGGAGACATCACCCAAAAGCTCCTGTGTTAATGCAGGAATAGTCAGAGGTAAAATGAATAGGTTAGGAGAAACTCTAAACTAATCAGTCCATGCTAGCTTGAATGGACTAACTGTAGGCTGGTGGGGCATGGTTAGAGGTGGGTCACAAGGGACATATCCTAAAAGGATTCTTCTTCCCCTTGCTCTCTCTGCTTTCTGGTCACCACAAATGGAGCAGTACTCCTCCACCACACCCTTCTGCCATTATGTTCTGCCTCGCCTTAGACTCAGAGGAAAGGAGTTAGCCTACCAGGGACTAAATATCTGAAACTGTGAGCCAAACTAAGGTTTTCCTCCTCTGAGTTGTTCTTGTCAGGTGCTTTGGTCACAGTGACAAAAGGCTGACTAACACAAATCCCAGAGTGATGGTATTAGAATATGGGATGATTAGGCAGAAGATGAGATCAAGAGGGAATTACTATCTTTTAAAATAGGACCAAAGAAGTTTCATTCTCCCCCTTCACCATGCAAGTAAGAAGGCACCATCCATAAACCAGAAAACAGACCCTCCCCAGACACCAACACTGTTGGTGCCTTGATCTTGGGTTTCTCAGCCTTCAGAACTGAGAGAAATAAGTTTATTGTTTATAAGTTCCTACTCTATGGTATGTTGCTATAGCAGCCCAAACAGGCTAACACAGATTATTCATTTTAAGGTAAGACTTCTCAACAGAGGCACTATGGATATTTTGAGTTTCATTTTCTTTCTCCTGTGAGGAGCTATCCCATGCATTATAAGACAGCAGCTCTCCTGACTTTGGCACACTAGATACCAGTAGCACCCTTTCCAGTTGTGAGAATCAGAAATGTCTCCAAACATTGTCAAATGTCCCCTGGAGGAAAACATCTCTCCTAATGCAAAACCATTCCCTTAGGAGCAGAATCCTCTGTAGGTGGGTGGTTTGGTGTGGTATGACAGCTCTGCACACTACACAGATACTCCAGTGGCTAGTAAGTATTCCTCATGGAACTTTACTAAAGCATTCCATGCAAGTGTTTATTCACTCAATTTAATCATGATTCAGTGAAAGTTCAAAGCTCTCACTAAGCACCCCCGCCCCAAACTTTTTAAATCCTTTTTAACTATCAGAATATCTAAACCCTCATAGTCAATTTCCCTACTTAAAGAAAGTAGTTTTTATTTTGGGAAATGGCAACACTGTTCTTATGCTTACTGTTTTTATCTCAAATGTTTCTCTGTTATCATCTAAATATCCATTCCTACTTTATCATCCTTACACATAACAAATCGATATTTCCACAGTACTTTTGACCTGCATTTACAAACTGTTATAAGTAATAACAGAATGAGATTATAATGTGTAAAGTTCTTTAACCCAAACCCCTTTGCTAAAATAGATGAGGCAACACACAGTTGAGAAGTAGACTTCATTCAAACAGTCTGTCCAAGTCACTATACAGGTAAGCAAGCAAACAATAAGAATTTTCAGAGGAGGTGAGAGAACCCATATCCATAACTGCTACAACTTATTATCTAAAATGCCTTGTTTTAACAAAAAGAGAGAATGCAAACAAGAAAGTATGACCCATTCATAGAAAAAAAAAAAAACAGGCAACAGAAACTACCTGTTAAAGTTTCCAGAAGTTGGCTTAAGAGAAAAAGATTTTCAGTGCAATCACTGTTAAGAATCTTTAAAGATCTAAAGAAGACTATGTCTTAGAACTAAGGCAAGGGATGAGGATAATGTCCAATTAAATATGAACTATGAATAAAGAGAAAGTATTTTTAAAAGAACCCTGTAGATATTCTGGAGTTGAAAAGTACCATAATTAAAAAGAAAAAATTTAGAAAGACTCAATAGCAATTGTTTTAGAAAACTATTTAGTATCATCTAATAAAGTTGAAGGTGGCAAATTCTACAACCCAGTAATTCCCTCCTAAGAATAGTTTCTCTTATATAAAGTTCAAAAGATGACAATACTAAACAACATGTTGTTTAAGAAAAATATTGTGCATTATAAAACTATGAAGAAAACCAGAAAATGAAAATAATATAATATAGGAAATTGGTTCTCTGGAAGGAAGGAAATGTGGCCAGGAAAGAAATTGTAAGAAGTTTCTAAGGTTCTTAAATTGATTATTTATTTGTTGTGGGGGTGGTGCCAGGGATTGAATTCAGGGGCACTTGACCACTGAGTCACATCCCCAGCCCTATTTTGTATTTTATTTAAAGACAGGGTCTCACAGAGTTGCTTAGTGCCTTGTTTTTGCTGAGGCTGACTTTGAACTCGTGATTCTTCTGCCTCAGCCTCCTGAGCCACTGGCATTACAGGAATGCACAACCAACCTGGCTTGATTATTTCTTAAATGGAGTAATGGGGATTTTATTTTCACTGTCCAATTCTTATCACTATGTACATGTGTTGTTCATGTTAAGTTACTAGAGAAGTAGAGACATATGCAGAGTCACTGAGAATCATGCTAAAATTTTCACACAAAAATTCTGCTCACTCTGAAGCCCAGAATGCCAAAATGTAAAAATTCACCTGCCCGTGAAAACAGAAAAAGCAGCAGATTTAATGCAAAGGTCTTTGGGGACAAAATAGACAAAGCTTATTGACTGCCTTAGTTCACAACTCTCAACCCTCTCCCACATTGTAACAAGCAAATCAAAGACCCAAACAAAATTACCCCCACTGAAAGATGAGTGATCATTAGAAGTGAAACAATATGTGCTGCATGCATATTCCAATAGAAATTGGAAGAGCTGTCAGGGCAAAAGCATACAATTCAGAAAAAAAAATTTACTCGAGAAAACAGCAGAAAAAAAAATATTTCAGACACCTTGCTCATTATTTTCAAATAAAGAAAAAAAACTCCTTGAACAAAGAAAAAATACTAAGAAGAAAAAAGAGGTACAGGAAAATAGAAGACAACAGAAATAGATGAAATGTTACTGCAGACTCCCGGGAAAGAGAGAGATAATGGCTTAGCACCTGAGAATGGAAAATTCATGATCCTTCAAGTAAGAAAGTTTGAGTTCAAAGCTTAGCATTAAAATCTACTAGTTGCCTGAACCCTGTGCAACTCTGAACTGAGTCTGATTTCTCATGAAGTAAATCAAGATAAAAATCTACTAAATTGAATTATTAAAGACTCAGACAAGAGAGTAATTTAACCTAGCAATAGACTCACAGAATGCACTCCGTTTTACCCACCTCTTCCCCTCTCTTCACCTCTGTTTGTCCCTGCATTTTTCTCTTCATCTCTCTGTCCCTCACTCAATTTTCCTCTTTAATAAATATCACACCTAACTCTTGGATATCTATCTGTGCTAAAGGGAAGACACATGAATAGGAGGACTTAAAACATGTAAATTATTCAAAAGACTCCCTAAACCATTTCTTTTAATCAACTTTCCCAGCTAGAATTTTTTCACACTTCCCAGCAGTCTATGCTGATACACTAAATTTCAATCTTCTACAAAGTCAATAAAAGAAAAAAGAAAGCAAAATAAAATCTATCAATGTATACATGACCAGTGTAACTCCACATTATGTTCAACCTCAAGAATGGGATCAAAATTGTAATGGGTTGCACCCCATTACATACATTAATTTGTCAAAATATACCCTACTGTCATGTATATCTAAAAACAACAAATGAAAAAAATCTAGAAATGTGAGCCCATACATTTGGTTAAGAAAAATATTTCTAAAATAATTTAGTAAGCACGATTTACCGTACTAACAATGTGATGCAATAAGCAAAGCAAGAAGTAGATATAAAACATGATGGTTCATCGCTCTGCAGAATGGACCACTGACTTCATTTCTTAGGTCATTCTCACCCTGTAACACCTTCTACCCATGCTATCCAATAGAACATTAGACAATAAAGAAAATGTGTCTGTAATGTCCAACATGGCAGCCAAATAGCCACATGTGGTTATAGAACACCAGCAGCGCTACTCATAAAACTAGAGAATTCTTAATTTTACTTTATTTTGACTTATTTAAATGTAAACATAAATAGCCACACATGGCTAATGGCTATATTATTGCATGTGCAGTTGTGAGCTAATTAAGTCATATCATCTAGTAAGTGGAGATAATTTCATTTAGACTCATTTTATTAAGTTTAATAAGTTTCTTCTCATTAGTGGTCATATCCCCTCTTGATCCTAACCTACTCATAATAGTAGCAGATCTCAATTTCCATTACTCTCTTCTTTTTTGCCTGTGCTAACACAGAGAGACAATATCACTGAAATGACTAAAGATGGAGAGGTTCCTAAAATGTTTATTTAGTTATACATAGACACAATATCTTTATTTTGTCTTATTTGTTTTTATGTGGTACTGAGTATCAAACCCAGTGCTTCTCATGTGCGAGGCAAGTGCTCTGCCACAGAGCCACAACCCCAGCCCAAGATGGAAGTGTTTTTAATGAGCAAAGCTAGACAGTCAATGAGGTAACAAATCCAATGGATATTAATTTTTCTCCATCCTTTGCACTATATGATAAAAGGCATTCTCTGGCACATTTTCCCCACAACCCCAACAAGGTGTTTCCTGAGGCTGTTTCTTATAATATTCCTCAACATAGGCTCATCCAACAGTACAAAACTTTCAGGAGGTTGTTAATATTCATTCCAGAGTCACAGCTCTCTTGGGTCTGGAAGGAAATATTTGCATTTCAAAAGACAGAATTAACCATACATCCTTTATGAAATACATCCTGAACATTGTTTTTCTCAACTATGATTTTAATAATGTTTGGACAGCTGTAAATTACAGAATGTACTCCTGGAAAGCACTTGAACACAGTTATTTATGATGCTAGTTAAGCACAGAGCTGTGACCCCCCAATAGGCAGTCAAACTGCAAACAGAGACCTCTTGGGAAACCTGAATATCCTAGCAAAGACTCATGCCTGAGGAAATAACCTCACCTTGTCCAAGAGGTAAGCAGCACTGATTAGCATCCTAACTCGAATTAATGCCACTTTACAAGCTCCTGACGATCCTGCCTTGTACATGGATATGTAGCCCACTGGGCAAAACCTATATAGAACTCTTGACTATAATTAACCCTTTCCTATGTCCCATGATTTATCACGGGACTTAAAGCAAATGCTCCAGAAAGGAAGAAACCATCTTATTCTGTTTATTCACAGTGCCTTGCAGCCAACTGGTATATAGTGAATGCTCATTAGACATTTTCCAATTATACAAAGAGAATCAAACCATAATTGGAATAAACAGAATTCCTATCATGCCATAGTACCCTTGATTAATTTGAAAGAAACTTTTTAAGTATGTTTAAAAACAGTGGTGCTCAATTTACACTGGCCCTTCAAATTATTGTCCTCCTTAATGAAAAGTATATATCACAACTACAGCTTCTCTCCCAGGAAGAATTCCTTCTTCTTGGCCAAAAGAAAATGCAATGTCAGACCCTCCCTATATACTTTGTTTCTTCCTTAATTAATTCTTACTTGTAGAAATAATCCCCAATTTATCTTATATTAAATTTTCTTTCCCTACCAACCAATTAGTTAATCACCAATGATTTTCCTAATTCTATCTCATTGCTGAATTTCAGGTCAGACTAAGTCAGAGGAACTTGATGTGCATTTTGTAGAAGTAATCTTGGAATGAGTGCAACTTCTGAGATTTATATTAGTGGGGAAAACTGACAGTGGACAGGAGTCCCCAATGAACTTAACATTGTCCAGTACAGGATAGCAAAGAGTGGGGTTTGTGGGGATCCAATAAAGGTGACTAAGGAGCATTTTTTATAACAGTTTTAAACAAAATGAAATTTTAAAAAAGGATTAATAACTATATGGAGTTTAGAAAAAGTTGCACTAAAGAACAAGAATATTACAGTCCATGCCTATCCAATGAGAATGTTCTGGCCGCTAAAAAGGCATACAGGTGAGAACCTGTGACTTGAAGAATATACTGACAAGGTCAGCCAATTCATTTCTTCTGAATCTATTCACTAATAACCCTTCAATTTACAAAATCTTGTGTACCATTTCCTTACTACCTTGAGTGGTGGGCATTACTATTATGGTCACTAAAAAAATGAAGTCTTAAAAGTTTTGAATTAATAAATAATAAAAGTTTTTGAATTAACAAATTTCCTTCTCTAAGTATCTAAGTCAGTTCCCTGAGGCTCATCAAATCTGGGGCACTGACAAGTCTAGTTCCTGGACCCAGAGTGAAGGCGTAGGACTGCCGACTGCAGTTCTGACATCTCAAGTCCTCTCTGAGAAGTCAGCCAGGCTTTCTTGAACATCTTCAACTCCTTAACTTTATTCTCCACATTCTCTGTCTGGAAACACCTTGACAAGTCCCGTTCTTTCTGCTGTACTTGTGAGTGTACTCTTTTCTCTCTGAAAGACTTAAGAAGCCATAGAAGACGGACAACGGCCAACTTGCTATACATGTGACCCTGACACTTCTTATTTCTTATCTTGTGGATAACACCTTTCTTTTGCCCATTTTATTTGATTTTTGAAGCAAAATATCTTCTGAATCAACCCCAGAGAGATGTGACTAATGAAAAGAGAATACATTTATAGGCTAAACACATATGGTATGAATACTAGATCCACAATTCATATTCACTCGCCATAGAGATTAGTCAAATCCTTAACCTCTCTTACCCTCAATGTCCTCATCTGTGAAAATAATAATACTTATATCACAAGATTATTATGAGTATTCAAGGAGACAATATATATTTAAGTATCTGGCACTTAATGGGTATTCAAAAGCATTCATTTTCCTTCCCTCAATATAATCTTTTCTGGCTAATAGCTATGGCATTCAGTAGCATTTGCAGGGCTTGTAATATCTTACTGAAAAGAATCATTCCAATTACTATTTCAGCTGCTTATTTCTGAAATTGCATGCTACAGTTTATCATCCTGTGTCCAATATTAGTTATATTCTTACTATCGGTTGTAACTCCAAATAGGTTTTATTATAATTTATAATGAAAACTTTTCCTACAATACTTTAAAAATACTTGGACTTATTACATGTAGAGTCTATGTTTAAAGACTTAATGCAAGGAACTAACACAAAGCTAACCCTCTTCTTTTCCAATAATTACCATAATAAAGTTAATAGCAAGAAAGTTTGCAAGTTATTGAGTATATACTCTTAGGTCCAAAAGGAAACAAAGGTTATGAGTAATCAAGAATGTTTATTATAGTATTGTCCCTACTGGTTAGTTCTACCTGAAATCTGTTCTCTAACTCTGAATCTGGAGCTTTGGAACCCAACTTTGGTTTTTGACTCACAACCTATGTCTTTGAACAGAAAAGAAACTGGTTGGGGGGGGGGGGGGAGGTAAATACATAATAATGCAGACATGTGAATAAGTGCAAGTCCAAAAGGTGGTGGCAAAAATTGTGTTAGAATGGAAAGAAATTATATTCTAGGAAAATAAGCACACATCTTAATTAATTTGGATTTCATCAGTCTTCATTGTCAACTATGTTATTTCTGGGTAAATTACTAAGATTTGTGGGAAAAGCCACTACACATTTTTAAAAGTTTATAAAATGCTGGCAGGCCAGAGGATTCCTTAACCCATCTAAGAATTCAAAGAATCAGAACAAAGGTTTTATTTCCCAGTGATTTGGCTAAGTCAGTCTTATTTTTGTATCCAAAATAAATGTAATTAGAAACATTTATCACAAATGATGTACCATCTCAAAAGAAAAAAACTAATCCAGAGATTGATCAGTCACTCAGAGATTTAGTTCAACTTCTCCTGACTCCCAATTCCATTGCTTCTAATAGTCAAGTTGTTCCTACATCTGCAAGCTCAAATGTTCATTTCCTCCTGCTTCTGCTGTCTCTAAATTCTTATCTCTCTAACTCCACAGCACTTTCAGTTTCTTCACCAGTTTCCAAAATAATGCCACCATTCCAAAGGAGCCCTTCACAATTTATGGAGATTTCCTAAAGACAGTGTGACTCATGGGGAGGGGTGACTTCAGAGAGTTTGAATCCTCCCAGAATCTCCTAGTTATATTCTCAACATCTCTGGACCAACCACCAGAATCTCTTCCACCACCCATATAAAACATACTTAGAACACACCCTAACTCCTTGGGGGCAGTGGAGGAGCAGAACTGTAGCTCTATCCTAAGTGCTTATACCAGTGCATTCCTCAAAGACACCTTTCTCCTTCTCAGAAGAAGACAACTGAATATTGTTTTCTCCAGATATGATGATCTTCAGCAGAGACAGACTCTTAATAATCAGGAGTGTTAGCATGTGCCATTCACAAAGCTTCCTCTTATATTCTGAGGATATAAGTAGTAGTAGTAGTAGTCTGCATCATATCAAACAGGAAATTTAGGTTCAAAAGGTATCAATACAATCTGGGTGTCAAAGCAAATAAACTTAGGAGCTGGAACACATAATAGACATACAAACCATAGCAAGGGAGAGGGGTCCTGAAACCTACTTTTCTTTCTTCATAGAAAAATACCAAAGTCCAAATTTGTCCTCGGAGCTACATTACTATTGTCCTGTGAGAAGTTTGCAGGTTACTCCAATAAAGAGTATCAGGAAATACCTATGATCTACATATTATTACGGTAGTTAACAAAAAAAAACAAGTTCACAGAGCAGTTAACAACAACAACAACAACAAAAAAAAAAAAAGCGTTCTTTTTTTTTACCTTCTAAGTGAAGGGTGGAAAAAAAAAGAGGAAAAGCTTCATCTATGTAGATACTACTTTAAATCTCCATTTTACTTCACCCATGGTAGAGACCCTAAGTCAATAGGCTGACTAGCCCATCTGTATTTCCCCAGTCTTTTTTTATTTTTATTGGTTCATAATAGTTATTCAAAACATTAGGATTTATTTGGACATAATTATAAATGCATGGAGTGTAGTTTGCTTTACTTAAGTTTCCAGTATTTGCCCTTATGCTCATCCTTCCCCCTGTTCCCTTTCCTCTACTGATCTTTCTTTTTATTTACATTTTTTAATTAGTATGCATAATGATGGGATTCATTGCACTATAGTCATATATGTACATTGAAAAGTTAGATCCGATTCATTCCACTGTTCTTCCTTTATCGCGTCCATCTTTCCTCTCCCTAAATCCTCTTCTTCTACTCCCTGATCTTTCTTTTATTTTGGTGAAATCATGCCCCCCATTTCTATTTCTTCTTCTACTTTTCCTTCTCCTCCCTCCTCCTCCTTCTCCTTCTCCTTCTCCTCCTCCTCTTTCTTCTTCTCTATCTCTCTGCATGCATATCAGAAAAAAATTCAACCCTTAACTTTCTGAGTCTGACTTATTTCACTTAGCATTATAGTCTCCAGTTCTATCCATTTATCAACAAATGCCACAAAGTCATTCCTCTTTATAGCTGAATTATATACACACTCACACACACACACACACACACACACACACACACACACACCACATTCATCTGATAAACATTGATATGCCTGAAGTATGATGATTTAAAATCCACTGGATGTATATATACCAAGGAGTGGGATAACTGGGTCTTATGGTAGTTCCATTCCTAGATTTTTGAGGAGTCTATTCTGCATTCCAGAGTGGCTGTACTGATTCGCATCCCCACCAGCAATGTATGAGTGTACCTTTTCCCCCACATCCTTGCCAGCATTTATTATTTGTGTTCCTGATCATTGCCATTTTGACTGAAGTGAGATGAAATCTCAATGTAGTTCTAATTTTCATTTCTCTAATTGCTAGGGATATTGAACATTGTTTTCATGTATTTTTTGACCATTTATATTTCTTATTTAGAGAAGGCTCTGTTTAGTTCCTTTGCCCATTTATTGAACAGGAAGCAAAGATCATTGCCCATTCTGGAGGCTCCCTCTTCACACTTGACTAGCCCATCTTAATTTCCATTTATGCTGATATTTTCCATTTGCAAAAACCACAGAGGACATATTTATAAACCCCACAGCAAAAGAGAGGAAAACTTCACGTTCAGCCTAACCTACTTCACACAGCATCTTTAAATATCTCTTTCTTCCAAGGGACAGATGTTTGTTGCAACAGTGTACCAACTCTGAGAAAGCAAATGCTACTTCCTTTTGAAAGCATCCACTTTCAGGATCCCATAGCCTTCTTTTGTGGAATTCCCCAGAGGATCCATGTGTGTTCTCCCACAGAATTCCTGTGTGGAAGTGTGTGTCTGTGCACAAATGCATGAACCTCTGGTGGGGCATGTAGGTAAAACATTTCCTATTAAAATATGACTGGGATATGCAAAGGACAACAAAAAATGCCATCAATCAATGGTCATCGTGAATCATTAAAGTTATATCTATAGAAGATGATGCAGCATGATTTGTACAATAGAAGTACTAGAAAAGTGGAAACCTTCATTAACAGGGAAAGCAAGAAAGTATATTGTAATCATACAATGAACCCAGCAATCAGTACAGATACATAAACTAAGGCTTATACAGGGATGGAACAATACCAACAGTTTTGATTTTAAAAAAAGTATAACATAATCAAAATAGCATGATCTCATTATGTTAACATCTATATGTAATTTGTTTATAAACTTTATTAATAATAATCACACACTGCATGATCTCATTATGATAACTTCTATATGTAATTTATTTATAAATTTTATTAATAATAATCACACACTGCATTATATCACATATAAATGGATCACGTGATTTACATTCAATAATGGAAGGCTAAAAGATATTAATAGCATTTGCCATTGGATGGATTATAGATGTTTTGCTTTCTTCTTTTTACTTATCTATATTTTGAATTCATGTTATAAAACATATGTGTTATTTCTTAAAAGGAATTTTTAAATTTTTTATTAAAACATATGCACCTGTGAGGAATCTTTTAGCATTCTAGCAGCATTCAGTTTTTTTCTTCATACATTTTTAATTAATTTTTTATTTGCTTTAGTTAGTTATACATGACAGTAGAATGCATTTATGCACTTTGATATACACAGATGGGATACAATTTCTCATTTTTCTGAGTTACATATTGTAGAATCACATTGGTCATGCAGTCACATATATGTATAAAGTAATAATGTCTGTTTCATTCTACTATCTTTCCTATCCCACATTCCCTCCCCTTCCCTCCCATCACTTCCCCTATACCTAATCTAAGGTAATGCTATTCTTCTCTAGTGCCCTGGCCTTATTGTGAATTAGCATTCGCATATTAGATAAGACATTCAGCCTTTGGTTTGGGGGAATTGATTTATTTTACTTAGCATAATATTCTCCAACTCTACCCATTTATTGGAAAATGCCATAATTACACTCTTCTTTAAAGCTGAGTAATAGTTCATTGAATATATATACACCACATTTTCTTTATCCATTCATCTATTGAAGGACACCTAGATTGGTTTCATAGTTTAGTTATTGTGAATTGAGCTGCTATAAACATTGATGTGGCTGCATTACTGTAGTATGTGATTTTAAGTCCTTTGGGTATAAACCCAGGAGTAGGATAGCTGGGTCAAATGTTGGTTCCATTCCAAGTTTTCTGATGAATCTCCATACTGCTTTCCATAGTGGTTGCACCAATTTGCAGCCCCACCAGCAATGATCGTACCTTTTTCCCCACATCCTCACCACCATTTATTGTTTCCTGAAATTCTTGATGATTGCCATTCTGACAGGAGTAAGACAAAATCTTAGAGTAGTTTTGATATGCATTTCTCTAATTGCTAGAGATGTTGAACATTTTTTCCTATATTTGTGGATTGATTGCATTTCTTTTTCTGTGAAGTGTCTGTTCAGTTCCGTGGCCCATTTATTGATTGGGTTATTTGGTTTTTTGGGTGTTAAGTTTTTTGAGTTCTTTATATATCCTAGAAATTAATGCTTTATTAGAGGTGCATGTGATAAAGATTTTCTCCCAATAAGTAGGCTCTCTCCTCATATTATTGGTTATTTCCTTTGCTGATAAAAAGCTTTTTAATTTGCACCCATCTAATTTATTGATCCTTGATTTTACTTCTTGTGCTTTAGGAGTCTTGTTAAGGAAGTCAGATCCTAGGCCGACATGGTGAGGATTTAGATCTATATTTTCTTCTATTAGGTGCAGAGTCTCTCTTCTACTGCTTAATTCTTTGATCCACTTTGAGTTGATTTTTATGCAGGGTGAAAAATAGAGGTTTCATTTTATTTTGCTACATATGGATTTCCAGTTTTGCCAGCACCATTTGTTGAATAGGCTATCTTTTTTTCCAGTGAATGTTTTTGGCACCCTGGTCTAGTATGAGATAACTATATTTATGTGGGTTTCTCTCTGTGTCCTCTATTATGTAGCATTGGTCTACAAGTCTATTTTGGTGCCAGTACCATGCCATTTTTCTTACTATAGCTCTGTAGTATAGTTTAAGATCTGGTATTGTGATGCCTCCTGCTTCACTTTTCTTGTTAAGGATTGCTTTAGCTATTCTGGGTCTCTTATTTTTCCAAATAAATTTCATGATTGCTTTTTCTATTTATATGAAAAGTGTCACTGGGATTTTAATAGGAATTACATTAAATCTGTATAACATTTTTGATAGTATGGCCATTTTAACGATATTAATTCTGCCTATCCAGGAGCATGGGAAATCTTTCCATCTTCTGAGGTTTTCTTCAATTTCTTTCTTTAGTGTTCTGTAGTTTTCATTGTAGAGGTCTTTTACCTCTTTGTTAGATTGATTCCCAGATTGTTTTTTGTTTGTTTGTTTGTTTTTTGAGGCTATTGTGAATGGGGTAGTTTTCCTATTTTCTCTTTTAGTGGATTCATAGCTGATGTATAGGAATGCATTTGATTTATGGATGTTGATTTTGTATCCTGCTACCCTGCAGCATTCAGTTTTGTGAGCATCTTCTTCACGACATATTTCTGAGAATCCCGAATGTGTGGATGAGACTCGCACCCTGGGTAGAAATCCTCCACAGGCCTCAGACCGTCCAGCCATTTAGGGGCAGAGTCATCTTGACACCCATGGTCTGCGTTTCTGCACAACCCACAGCAAACATGAGCTTCAATGGGCAGGGAGGGCAAAACTGGCACTTCTGACTTTAGGGTGCCCAAGGCAATTTTGTAACTAAGAAGGAAGCCTAACTTCTTAGACAAAAAGTACAAAGTATTTTTCCACTTTGGTCCAGTTATCTATTGCTGTGTAACAAACCACGGCAAATTTAGTGTCCTAAAATAATGACCACTGTGCTCATGATGATGTGGGTCAGGAGTTTGAATAGAACACAGTGGGGATGTCTCATCTCTAGAGTATCTGGATGGTCAGCAGGAAGAGTCCACTGACTGAGACAAGAAACACCTGGGGTCTTCTTCCATCTCACATCTGGTGCTTTGGCTAGAACGGCTGGAAGTGTGGACTCCACAAATACTACCCACTGAAGCACCTACACATGGCTTGGACTGTTCACAGCATGATGACTGGGTTTCACAGTGGAGTATCCCAAGAATGAGCATTCCAAAAGAACCAGCAAGTATCCCAAGAATGAGCATTCCAAGAGAACCATCCTACTTTATTGGTCAAAATAGTCATAAGCTTGTTAAGGTTCAAGGGGTGACATAGACTCCCCCTGCTGATGAGGGAAAAGTCAACAAATGTGGCCATTATTCCAAAATCACCACACAACTATCAAGTTTCCACTCTGTGACAACTACTGGAGCTATAACTACAAAGAAGAAAAACAAACTCAGAAGGCCTAGATAGAGCAAAGATAGCCCTTGGTCTTCTTTCTCCAGTAACTCATTGTCTCCATTGTAAATCCCATTTCTCCCTCAGCAAGATAGAAATAGCAGTGTTAGGTTAAACCATATAAAATTGCCAATAACTCAACCATTTCTAACCTAAAAGAATTGTAATTTGTTCAATCTAAAGCTTGACCTACATGCTTTATAGAAATGTAAGGCTAAAAAGAGATAAAAGATAAAATATTTTCAGGGAGAAAAAATGGAGCTTGATGCTCCTTTTTTTCTGTAACTTTCTTCCATAAGCTTTTGTAATATTTCTAACTTAAAGATAAATTTATATTCCCTGCTGCATTTTTTACTTTTTTATTTAAATAATCAGAGTGTAAACTGTTGCCAGGACACATATCCCACAATTATGTCTACTCCAGCACTGTCTGCTAAAAGACTTCCCTAAAGCTTTTTTGAAGTGTCATTTACTATTACAATGCTTACTTTTTATTAATCAAATTCTCGACCTTCAGCAGTTTTTCCTTATATTGTAAAATGTTCTGTCAAATATTACACCATACTAATATGTAGTGTCCCTTGTATTCAACAGGTTACTTCTTCTAGATACTTACTAAACCATGTTGTTGATCATTAAAATACCACCTGTACTTACAATCAAGTAATTTTTCTACTGTTGTAGATTCATGGCCAATGGAACAAGTTTACATGTAGAAATAATAACACAAAAAAAAAAACACATGACTATAATAGAGAAAGGTACACAAGAAGTTCTGTTCTGATTAAAACTAGAAAATCAAGAGAGGTAAAGTGAGGCAAATCACTTAAAGGTAATTTTGCCACAAAAGGTAATGAGAACTTGTCTCTCAAATGTCCCTAAAAACCAGATCTAACGGCAAATCCCAGGCTTTGCAAATAACAAACATATTCTGAACAACAGAATAAGCACGAAAGCTTCCAGAGGCCATTTTCCAAGAAGTCAGAGCCAGTTTTGCTAACTTTTGTTTTGTTCTCCTCTTTACCTCTGGATTAGCCATATTATTCCACTGGTGGTGACTGTGTGTAAAACAATAAGATCCTAAATAAAACCAATTCAAACAATGCATATCCTAAGGGGCAATTGTGAGGAGCAAGAAAGATTCCAGTTCTTGGTTGTGAGGGTTCAAAACTGAACCAATTTCCAGGCTGACCCATTTGTCTGTGTGCAACTGTCCTCATTTTAAAACTGAGGTTCCCATGTGCCAGGAAACCCATCAGTCTCAAGAAACTAGGGAAAGTTCATCAGCCTATTTATGAGATAATACTGGAAAAATCATTTTTCCTTAATAAAATTCATTTTCTTCAAAACTAAAATTTACTTTTTAAAACCCAAATCTTGTCGATTTGCTGAGAACACTATGGAAATAATGCTTCAACACACACTGTTCATCATCTACAAGTCTTTAGCTACCTGAACCAAGGGCACCTAGACAGCTTCCCAACCTTCTGGAGACCTGTGGTGTTTGTCACTGAACTTTTGCTACAAAAATTCCCTAAGAGAAAGTTTCTGCTGCCCCTCCTTCTTCCAGAAGACCCCTGATGCTGCCCAAGGTTAGAGGAGCCTGTAAGACCCAGGTCCCAGGAAAGGAGACATGGAGGAGCCCCACATTTTTTAAATATTTTAATGAGGACTTGTTTTGCTCTTCTCTTGCCAAATGAGAATCGCATTCTTTAGAAGTGCATCCACTTTCCTCCCACCGTGAACAAAAAAGAAGAGGAGAGGGGGTAATTATAAAAGCTCTATTTTCAGCAAATTTTAAAAATATTTTCTCTCCAAAAACATCAGATACATATCTCTTTTCCTAATGCAAATTAGTAATCAAAGAAGAAAGAAAATGTTTTCAAACTATTGCATGAATAAAAAGAGACATGAGACTACCACAGTCAGAAAGCTGGGCAGTAATAATGGAATGTTTCCAGCCTATTGTTTAATTAAAAGTTACCAAAATTAGCATACGTGCCCCACTCTAGGCTCAGTAACAGTTGAGCTCCTCCCCCATTCTCCCCACCTCCCATCCCACTCCTTCCCTCCCCACTGTGTCCCCTTCCCTTTATTCTCTCTAGACAGCCCACCCCCTTCTCTCCCTGCATCTCTCACACCTGGAGCCGATAATGATACACAGCTCCAAATGAGCTGAGAAGATGAAAACTACCTTCCTAGAGAAAGAAAAGTGCATTTGATATCCCCTTATTCCAGGCCTTGAGGGACTCTGATATAATTACTTCAGAGAGGCTGCAGGCAGATGGCAGCCTTGCAGCCCCAGGTCCTCAGTCAGCAGGACTCTGCTGAGATGCTCTCCCTGACATTTTGTTCAAGATGTTTCCAGCACACAAAGCTGAGAGCTGGCAACCAGCAAAGGAGCCTGCAGAGTGTTCGTTAGCCTGAAATTACAACCATCTCACACTTTTGCTCCATGGGCTCAAGCTGCCATACCTTTGCCCAGCTCCATAGGCAAAGACCAGGGACATGATCAATGGCCACATACTCATGGAAAAGCTGAAGCATGAGCGTATGGGTGGGACAAAGACATAGGAGGAAAGTTGGTGAAGAGTGTGCTGTGCCTGACTCTGGTCCTCCTGGGACACCATTCTCCTCCACTTTTATCTATGAGAATCACATAATGAAGTCAATGCAAACTGCAAGACTCTAAACAGACACTCAGGGTTACTATCAAAGAGAATAATGGAGGACTAAATGTAGACAGTAGAAATATGGTCCCATCAAATGTAGAAAAGCTCCCTCTCTTGAATTTCCACCTCATCAACACCCCACCTTCAGAAATATCTCTGTCAGTGTCCATAGTAGTCAAAATAACACACCAGGGGTTTTCAAGATGGAAGAATAGAGGAGGTTGCTTTCCTGTCTGCTTCGTGGTATGAAACCAAGAAAGCAGACAGGCAACTTTGCTGCCAGGTGGGTGAACAAAACAGGTGGGGTAGGCAGGATTTACTGCAATTTAAAACTAGACATTCAAAGAAGATCAGGGACCTGGAAGGTTAGATATAATAAAATAAGGAAGAAATCCCCAATGGCACAGCCACTGCTGTAGCTGGGTGGAAGCACCAGCCAGAGTGGTCCATGGGAGAGAAAAGTGGAGGGATAAGGGAATAAAGGAACCTGTATTTTTAGGAGGCCCAGGATGTGTTTGGGTATGGAGCATTTACAGATTAAGGACATTGCCCAGCAAACTTGAAAGGCTCACTGCATAATATCCTTATCCTGGAAAGAAGCCACCATCTCTCCAGGTGGCATGCAGAGGACAAAGGAAGGAACCATTGTGCAGCCATGGTGCATGAGGGGGCCTGTAGCTGAGGCAGCCAATTCCTGGCAAAATTGAGTTTGGCCTGAGATACAAGCCTGGCAAGCCCACATAGTGTGTGTCTAAGTGACCAGGAGAAAATCAAACATGGAGAGAAGTTTACACTGGGGACAATTGGTCGTGGAAACCCACCGGGCTCTACCCCTCCCCCTCCAATATGGCTTCTTGCAGGACCTGCTAGGAGAGATGCATCTGGCTTGGAACTAGGAAGAGTAGGGACAGGAGAGATTTCTTGGAGTCTGAACCCAAGACAGGAAAAGATGGAGTCCACAGGTGACATAGGGGGCTAAGAATTGGCTCCCTCACCATATGAGTGGAACCCAGGGGAGATCCCTAGGGTATAATCTTCCAGCATGGAACAACAATTACTGGGCCTTAGAGATGCACTGATTTAAAATCTCTAAACCAATTGGCATTCAGTGAAGAGCCTGGAGCCCACCTAAGCCTAAATCCTGCCTCCAAGAATTCTACCTATGGAAATAACCTCTCTCACTCCAGCAATCCGGAGGTGGAGCATCATGCTCCAGATGACCCCGCTTAAAATTGCTAAGAAGAGAAGCTAAGACTTTTTGAACTCCAATGGAAAGAATTCTTTACCTTTTCATCAAGATTGTTTTTCTTTCATCTTTTTTCTTATTTTTTAAAATTATTTTCTCTATTTAATTGTGACCCTAATAGTACATGGACATTTATACATATTCATACTTGTTTGTCTTATTTCTAGTATTTTTGAAGCCAGTTACTTTTCATGGATTAGATTTTTATGGATTAGGATATTTGACTAACATATTTTAGTTTTGTTTTTTATTCTTTTGTTTTTATTTTTAATATTTTTAATTTTTATTTTATATATATTTTTCCCCTTGACTCTCTCTCTTTTCTTCTGCTAATAGCCAATCTCTACTGTTCTCTCTTTCACTCTTCTTTTACATTTCTTTTACTTCTATCTTCTCTCCTTCTCCCTCATAATCATCACATCCTATATCACTTCTGTTTTCTCCCTGTTTACCATTTGAAATTGTAAACCCTTTTACAAACTTGCTATTTTTATTATAGGCAAAAACTGATCATATCATTTCTATTTATTGTGATAATTAACATTGTAGATGTCATAGTAGAAACTATTTGGTTTAATACTGTATATTCTTTCTATTTATTGTTGTTATTACTTCTCTCCAGGTTATAGAAACTTCAAGGGACACTATTAGATGGGTAGACACACAAATAACATGAAAAAGCAAGGAAACAAATCACTCCAAACAAACCAAGATACTAATAACAGAATCAATCAACACCACAGTGGAAGAAATTTAAGAGCAAAAATTTTAGAATGCACATGGTTAAATGGATCTTCAAAGTAACGAATGTTATGCAGAGAGAAATCAGAGAGAAAATACAGGAAGTGAAATATCACTTCATTAAAGAGAGATTCTGGGGGAAAAAATAAAACAAGCAGAAATCCTCAAAATAAATTGATTAATAAACCCAATTCAAAATTCAATTGAAAGCATTACCAACAGACTAGATAACTTGGAAGACAGAGTTTCAGCAATGTAAATAAAATATATAAACTTGAAAAAAAGTTCACATTTTTGGAGAAAATATGTTAAAAGACCATGAACTGAACTTGCAAGAATTATAGGATAACCTGAAAAGAACAAATTTAAGACCTACTGGCATAGATGAAGGTTCAAAGATACAAACCAAAGGAATGCACAATCTTTTCACTGAAATAATATCAGAAAATTTCCTAAACCTAAAGAATGAAATGGAAAATCAAATATAGGAAGCTTACAGGACCCCAAATATACAAAATTACAACAGACCCACACCAATGGGTCTGAATAAGAATAGAATTTTAAAGGCTGCCATAAAAAAACAACAGATAACATTTAAAGGGAAACCAATTCAGATCACAGCTGATCCCTCAACCTAGACCCTCAAAGCTAGGAGGTCTTAGAATAATATATACCAAGCTCTGAAAGAAATGGATACCAGCCAAAAATGGCCAGCAAAGTTAAGCTTTAGAATTGACAATGAAATAAAAGCCTTCCATGATAAATGAAAATTAAAAGAATTCACAAGTAGAAAGCCTGCACTACAGAACATTCTCAATAAGATATTTCATGATGAAGAAATGAAAAATAAAAGTGAAAACCTGAAAAATGAGGAGTGAATCACTGTAGAAACTAATTCAAATTAAAAACCAGAAATAAATCAAAATGACAGGGAATAAAACTCATATCTCAATAATAAAACTGAATGTAAATGGCCTAAACTCATCAATCAAAAGATAGACTAGCAGATTGGATTAAAAAACAAGACCAAACAATATGCTGTCTCCAAGAGACTCACCTCATAGGCAGAGACATCCATTGACTGAACGTAAAAGAATGGGAAAAACATATCATTCACAAGGATCTCATAAGCAAACAGGAGTGGACTCCAAGCCAATGTTAATCAGAAGGGACAAATAAGGTTATTTCATACTGCTTAAAGGAATTATACATTAACAAGACATAACAATAGTAAATATTTATGCCCCAAACAATGGAGCATCTATGTATATCAAACAAACCCTTCTCAATTTCAAGAAGCAAATAGACCACAACACAATAATACTGGGTGACTTTAACACACCTCTCTGACCACTGGATAAATCCTCCAAATAAAAACTAAATAAAGAAGCTATAGGGGGCTAGGGTTATGACTCAGTGTTAGAGTGCTTGCCTAGCATGTGTGAGGCACTGGGTTTGATTCTCAGCACCACATATAAATAAATAAAAAATGAAGATCCATTGACAACCAAAAATTATTTTTTTAAAAAAAGAAGCTATAGAACTAAAAATTATAATTAATAGTTTATATTTAACAGACATATATATATATATAATACTTCATCTATCAATGACTGAATACACTTCCTTCTCTGCAGCACATGGGTCCTTCTCTAAAATAGACCATATCATAGGCCACAAAGCAACTGTTAGCAAATACAAAATAATAGAGATAATACCTTGTTATCCTATAAGATCATAATGGAATGATATTAGAAATCAATGATAAAATTTTTAAAAAATAGAAACTACTCTAACACCTGGAGACTAAATAATACATTATTGAAAGAAGAATAGATAGCAGAAGTAATCAGTAATGAAATTAAAAAATACTTAGAGGTAAATGATTATAGAGATAAAACATATTAAAATCTCTGGGACAATATGAAGGTGGTGCTAAGAGGAAAGTTCATTGCATTGAGCTCATTCATTAAAAGAATAGAAATTCAACAAATGAATAACCTAACATTACATCCCAAAGCCTTAGAAAAAGAAGAAAAAAACAACATCAAAAGCAGTAGAAGACAGGAAATGATTAAAATCAGAGCTGAAATCAATGAAATTGAAACAAAAGAAACTAAAAAAAATGACAAAACAAAATGTTGATTCTTTAAAAAAAATCAATAAAATAGATAAACCCTTAGCCAAGCTAACAAAGAAAAAGAGACAAAACTCATATTACTACAATTTGCAATAAAACAGGAAATACCACAACAGACACTACTGAAATACAGAAGATAATCACAACATATTTTGAAAATTTATACTCTAATAAAATAGAAAATCTTGAGACATCGACAAATGTCTAGAGACATATGACCTATACAAAGTGAATCAGGAGTACATAGAAAATTTAAACAGATCAATTTCAAGCAATGAAATAGAAGACACCATAAAAAGCCTACCAAGAAAAGCCCAGGACCAGATGGATTCACAGGTGAGTTCTACAAGACCTTCAAAGAAGAACTAATAGCAATACTCCTCAAATTATTCCATGAAATGGAAAAGGAGGGAATGCTTCCAAACTCATTCTATGAGACTAGTATTATCCTGATACCAAAGCCAGACAAAGTCACATCAAGGAAAGAAAATTTCAGACCAATATCTCTGATGAACATAGATGCAAAGATTCTTAATAAAAATCCTGGAAAATCACATTAAAGAAAAAACATTAAAAAGATAGTGCACCATGATCAAGTGGGGTTCATTCCAGGGATGCAAGTTTGTTTTAACATACATAAATCAATAAATATAATTCATTGCATTAATAGACTTAAAAACAAGAATCATATTATTATCTCAATAGATGCAGAAAAATCATTTGACAAAATATAGCATCCATTCATGTTCAAAACACTAGAAAAATTAGGGACAATAGAAACATACATCAACATTATAAAGCTATGTATGCTAAGCCCAAGGCCAACATTGTTCTAAATGGAGAAAAATTAAAAGCATCCCCTCTAAAAACTAGAAGAAGACAAGGATGCCCTCTTTTACCACTTCTATTCATCATAGTCCAGGAAACTCTAGCCAGAGCAATTAGAAGAAATGAATTAAAGGGATATAAATAGGAAGGACTCAAACTATCCCTGTCTGCTGATGACATGATCCCATATATAGAAGACCCAAAAGACTCCACCAGGAAACTTCTTGAACACATAAACAAATTCAGCAAAGTAACAGGATATAAAATTAACACCCATAAATCAATTGTGTTCCTAAACATCACAGATGAATCAACTGAAAGAGAAATTAGGAAAACTATCCCATTTATAATAGCCTCAAAGAAAATTAAATATTTGGGAATCAATCTAACAAAAGAAGTTAAAGACTTCTACAATTAAAACTACAGAACACTAAAGAAAGAAATCAAAGTCAGCATCTACATATCACGTAGCATGATAGGCCGCAGGGCGGGGGCAGAGTGGAGGTTCACCATATTGGCCAGGGAAATGGGGCAAGGATGGGGGTATGGGAATAGGAGAGACAGTAGAATGATTCAGACATAACTTTCCCATGTTTATGTATGAATTCACAACTAGTATAATTCCACATCATGTTCCATCACAAGAATGGGAAGTTATACTCCATGTATGTATGATATATCAAAATACATTCTATGTCATGTATAACTAAAAAGAACAAATGAAAAAAAAATTTAAATAATACACTAGCTGCTATACCAACAACTCTAAATCTCAGTGACCTAACATAAACCGAGGTTGATTTCTTCCTCATGGCAAAGCCTTATATAGTAGTGAGCTCTCCTTATTGGCTTCTCCTCCAAGAGAATCCAGGCTGCTTCTGCCTCAAACACACAACCTCTGGGAGTCCTGTTGAAGGGCAAAGTAAGAGCATACCTAACTGTTCAGAAGGACTTAGAGCTGAGCCTGGAAATGTCCTTCAGATGTAAAAACACTAGGAAGTTGCTGGCCTTGATAAAAGCAAATGATGCTGGAGCATTAGAAGCCAGATTACAGTGTGCTAAGTCTTCATAATTAGTGTTTTTAAAAGACAACTGAGCATCCATTAATTTATTCTCTACTAATAAGGAATTTCTAATAATAGAGACAAATCTGAGCTTAGTCTTGTCCGTAAATCACTCTTGGATGAAAATGAGAGTACACATCACACAGAACAGGGGACATTGGAATATCTAAAAGAGCAGGCCACATTGAACCAACTTTGGGATTCCTCACATAGAGACCCTCAGAGTCCAGGTTCAAGTCACAGTGTATGATGTTGGTATCTGGGAAGAGCCAGATGAAAGAGCGGGCTTGAGGGATGGCCTGGCTTGGAAGTGGGCAGGAAGTTCCTAAAGGGAGAGCTGCCATCACGGCAAGCTGGAAGTGAGGAACAGAAGCACAGCCCCAGGGCTGACAGAGGATAGAGGCATCCAGGGCCATCATCTCAGGTGTGTCCATGTTTTCATCCAGAGACTTCCTTCTCCCACATGAGCTACCTCCCTGGGTACCTGTCCAGGTCTTCAGGGTTGAGGGGTGTGGGGGAGAAAGAGTCCATGATTGGCAGTTGACTGAGGCAAATGGCAGATCAGGTCTGACTTGATCTGAAACATATTTATGTACCAGAAATTAATAAACCTACTAAATAAACCTCTCCTGGCTATGAATTGTATATGACTTACAGTTATAAATTATATAAAGCAATTTTCTTTTGTGGTTTTAGTCATTCAACTGACACTTATTAAATACAAAACAACCAGAATACAACAGACACCAGAATGGCAATATGTAAATCAATGGTTGTGCAACTGATGTGATTCTGCAATCTGTATATGGGGTAAAAATGGGAGCTCATATCCCACTTGAATCAAAGTGTGAAATATGATATATCAAGAACTATGTAATGTTTTGAACAACCTACAATAAAAATTAATTTAAAAAAAATACAAAACAACCAGTGCTAAGCTCTGTGCCAGGCACTGGAGTAAATGTTCACTTGGTTCCTTCCAAGCGTTCACAGTCCGAGACCTTATTACAGGCTACACAGAGTTATGTCATTAACTTAAAAAGGGGGCAGGGTGAGAGAAGAAAACATGTACAGCTCTAATTGTGATGGGAAAACAAAGCACTGTTAGTCACTGGGTTCAGATAAGCAGAGCAGATTTCTCAAGGTCACACAGCTAGGAAATGGCAGAGGCAACATGTAAAGTGAAAATGGGATAATTGAACTTTTGTGAAATCTTTTTCATTTTAGACTTTGTGCCACATTAAACATGTCTTCTTGCTATTTATCCATCCACTGTTGATTTTATTGCCTTTTGCTTTGATTTTCCAGAGTTCTGTGTTACCTCCCTTTCGGGCCATATGTACTCCAAAACACAGGACCTTGTTCTCCCCTGGACAGAATGTCATGAAAGCAAACCAGATCATGCCTTTAAATGCTTTGATCATATTGAAGACAAACTCAAGTGGAAGTTCATATTGTTATAGTCATGATAATAACTATAATTAATACTAGACAACATAATGATAAGAATGTGTTGTATTTATAATGCCTAATTAGAGCCATTTCATCATTATTTTCTTCCTAGCCTAATGATCATGATCATCGTTATTAATAATGATCATCACCACAGGAAGACAAGGACAATAATGATGACAGACGGCCCGATGCCCGTTTGGTATTGCTGGGGAAAAGCACCCCTCCAACCATCTCTTGCAGGTCAGAATGACTTTGTTAGTCGTGAATGATAGTTTAAATATAAATGACAAGTGACATTATACTACAGAGGAGAAAAATGGCAACTGTGGCCACCAACACATCACTGGGGCAGTACCTCCATCCTGCACAATTGATATGCAAACATAGACACAGTCACAACCTCTGGCACAACCTCCAGGCAGGCACCATGATTCACGTTTATCAAAAAGCTCTGCAATATGAAGCCCTGGGCCTGAGGTCCCTGCTTCCCCACTGGTTTGGTTTCAGAGACCACCAAGATGATACTTTACTCTTATCCAGACTTGTGGCGAGACCTAGCACATATTAGATGTCCTATGGGAGAGTTATTTCAAATTTCAATCCACAGATGACTAAGATGAACCCAAATATATTAGGACCAGGAATATGTTACTTAAGGTTTGGATATATTCACTGAGTCACACCTAAGTCCTACAAAGGACATCACAGCCATCCAGGGATGAGGGGGGTGGTGTTTCTTTTGCTGGCAGATGTGACATAAGTTGTCCAATTTGAGCAACAAGAAGGTCATGGTGCTCCCCAGCACTCATCACTAATTAAAGGATCAAAGGTGGACATCCCCTCTACTCCTGCCCAGCTCCACAGCTGTGCCACTCCAGCTGCTGGGAGCCCTTCTCTCCCCTTTGATGAACCTCCATCTGCCCTGTGCCTCTTGCCAAAGAGACAAAACAGGTGTGAACACTTAAGTAATTGCCAGCCTCTAGCTCATCAACACCATGGCCACTCATGAAGCAAACTACAGAGAACGACAATAAAACCATCTGTGAAAAGCCTGGAGGTGCAGAGGGTAAGGAGAGAACAAATGGTGACCACCCTGATAAGAAGAGGCACGTCACCACAAATATAGAGAGACCCCTTCTTCTATCTGGAGCATAGTGAACATAAAACAGCAACCTCACACACAGCAGAAGTGCGCAAACCCTAATCATTGAAATCCACTCAGTCATTCAGCAACTACACACTGACCCTGTGCAAGACTGGACACACAAGCCCAATCCCCAAAGAACTCACAGACAAGAGAAGACTGGCAATAAACATAAAGCAATAAATTGCAAACATAAAATCACAAATTGCAACAAATGATCTGAGGGACCAGGTTGAGACCCAACCCTGTAGGAAAACAAAACACCTGCATTTGGGGGGCTTTACTACTATAGGCCTACTCTGCATCAGGTAAGGGGTTGAAAGACTAAGATGGACCCAGATATATTAAGACCAGGAATATGTTACTTAAGGTTTGAATATATTCACATTCAAACCTCAGTGCTCTGAGTCCTGTGTGTTTTTTCCAAGTTGCAAGTGTCCCAAGTATAGTTTTTGAAGCAAATACCAGGTAATGTTCAACAAACAAAACAAGCACCAACATAAGCATCAGCCATCACCCACCTGAACAAATGCCTTGGATTTGTGATTCGTTGGCCAGTTTGCCTGTGAGGTCTAGCACAGAGACCCATTGTAGAACTGGCTCCAGGGGAAAGGGAGGCTCCATTTTTTTCCATCCACTCAAGAATGTGTTTACGCTAATGAGGAAGCCAAACACTGTGCCACATACAACATTCTCATGCAATTTCAATACCCACTCTCCAAACTGACCCTAGAGTTTTGTTGATGGTGGAGAAAGGGTACCCAAGTAGAGTCCTCTCTGGGGAAGACACAGTCATAAGCAATTCTGGGATGCAGGAGATGCAGGAAACACTGCTCTACTTTGCCATCAATGTGCCCTTCATCCCACAATCCACCACATACGGGGATCCAAGAACTCCTCCTTCATCTTCCTCCTTCCATTTCTACCCTCAAGCCACTTTTTGCTCAGCCCAAGTCTTGCCGCACTAAAATCTAGGAAGGTCTGTCAAGCTCTAATAGGAAAGAAACAGACTGTTGAGTTCCTCAGAGTGAGAGAAGGGAAATGTGATAGAAGGACTGACTGCAGGAAGCCATTGTCTGCCCAACCCATCATCCTCTGTCCACCTCTGGGTCTTCAGTCATTGATACCATGTCTTTTTTTTTAAATATTTTTTTAAGTTGTAGATGGATGTAATACATATAATACATATTAAAAAATAAAAGTTGTTTTTCTACAGGAAATCTTCCCTAATTCATTTTTATTATAAACAATATTACAATAGTAACATATATAATAAATGATTACAGTAGGGAAAAATACTTATAGGGAATAATATTTATTTTATTTTTTTTAATTTTTATATGGTGCCAGGGATAGAGCCTATTGCCTCACGCATGCTAGGCAAGTGCTCTACCAGCCATAACCCTGGTTCTTGATACTACTTCTGATTGGGATTTTCCCATGTCTTTGCCCATCATACAGTTTTAGGATTAATTTAAAAGTTATTTTCTAATGTTTTCTAGTATATACATAATGATGTTTCATTCAGCCATAAGGACAAATGGAAATTATGTCATTTGCGCGAAAAAAGGATAGCACTTGAGGCCATTATATTAAGTGAAATAAACCAAACTCAAAGTGCCAAGGGTCATATGTTTTCTCTCCTATGTGGAAGCTAGAGAGGAAAAAAGAAAAGAAATTAGTGGGTTGGGTGTCCCATGAAAATCAAAGGGAGATCAGTAGAGGAGGAGAAAGTGGGGAAGGGGAGGGGGGAGGAGGGAAAGGCGAAGAAGTAGGGAATGGTATGGGCCGAATTATGTTGGTATATCATGGGCATGAACACATATGTAACAACAAATCCCATCATTATGTACACCTATAATGCGCCAATAAAAAATATGAAAAAATTAAAAAATAAAAGTTGTTTTCTACAGGAAATCTTCCCTAATTCATTTTTCTTACAAACAATATTACAATAGTAAGATATATAGTAAATGATTATAGTAGTAACATAGAATATATAATAGTAACATCATTGTATAACATCATACAGTTTTAGGATTCTGGGCTGGTATTGTAGCTCAATGGCAGAGCACTTGCCTGGCACCTGTGAGGCACTGGAGTTGATCCTCAGCACTATATAAAATAATTTATTTTAAAAATAAATAAATAAATAAAGGTGTCCATTTACAACTAAAAAATTGTTTATAAAAATGTATATACAATATTCTTATTAAAAGTTTAGTAAATGCTAGTCTCGAATGGGTTTTTGTTTGTTAAATCTCAAAAGCAGGTTTCCAATGTTATTATTATGTTTATCATTATAATTAATCTTATTTTTCAGATGAAACTCAAATAGGTAATTTTCCTAAGGTCATGCAAACAGAAAATGGTAGTGCTATAACCTTTTTTTTTTTTTTTTACCTCTTGCAACACCTGACAGTCTACCCTCTGTAATGCTACTAGAGAAGATGGCTATTTATCACACAAACTTGGAAATACATGAAGGACCAACAATATGCCCTTGACTTGGACACTGTGCTCCACTTAATCATCATTAATAATACCCCTACTTCTTGCTCCCACCCCAACAGAAGCCTATAGATAGTAAATGCTCAACAAGTGTCACAATAGGCTCCCAGGAACCAGAACTGGGATCTGACATGGAAATTTAGTGGCCAAGCAGTGCCAGGCATTCTCTCCACCAATCATTTTCTCCTCTGTCCTAGTTGCCCTTTTCAGAGGTTTTTCATCCTCAGCAGGTATGTCAACCACCACCTGGCCATTTCAATTGAATTGAAATAAATTTGTGTTGCTATATCATGGGTGGGACAGCAAATTGGTGCAACCACAGTGGGAAGCAGTAGGGAGATTCCTCAGAAAACTTGGAATGGAACCACCGTTTGAACCAGTTATTCCACTCCTCATCATATACCCAAAGGACTTAAAATCAGCATACTATACTGACATGACTACATCAATGCTTACAGCAGCTCAATTCACCATGGCTAAGCTATGGAACCAACATAGTGCCCTTTAACAGAAGAATGGATAAAGAAAATGTGGTATACATACACAGTGGAATATTACTCAACCATAAAGAAGAATGAAATTATGGCATTTGCCAGTTAGTGAATGGTACTGGAGACTGTCATGCTAAGTGAAATAAGCCAATCCCAAAAAACCAAATGCCTAATGTTCACTCTGATATGCGGATGCTAACTCACAATGAGCTGGTGGGGGGCGATGGATGAAGGGAAGCCAGAAGGGATTGGAATGGGAAAGTTAGTAGAATGATTTGGGCATAACTTTGCTTGTTCTTATATGAATACATAACCAGTGTAACTCCACATGATGTACAACCACAAGACTGGGAAGTTGTATTTCATGTATGTGTGATATGTTAAAATGCATTCTACTGTCATGTATAACTAAAAAGAACAAATTAAAAAATATTTTTTAAAAATTGAGTCCCAACAGGCAGAGTGCTTTAGGGTAACAGGATGCATGCAACCTTTTGCCTTAAGTCTAGTCTTGGGTGAGTCACATTGTCTCTGTAGTTCCATTGAAAGGAAAAAGAACCTTAGCTAACTCGGTGGTAATTTGGGGATCAGATATTAGGCCATACTAGCCATCCAACCCTATGGAGGCATTCCTAAATAAATAAGAACCTGTTATAGCATCCAACCAGCTATAGAAATGTGCATGGAAGACCAGCACTAGGGTCCGCATTGCCCTGCTCCTCCCAGTAGAATCTAATGCATGTGGATTCACTCTTGTTCACTTTTTCAACATAGCAAATTAACCCCAGACAACAGCGGCTTTAAATAACATCCATCTATTATCCTACAGTTTCCATGACCAAGAGTCCAAGCATGTTTAGCCCTGTTCTCTGATCAGGGCCTCACAAGGCGGAAATCTAGATGTTGCCTGGCCTGTGGTCTCATTTAAGAGCTCAGCAAGGGAAGAATCTGTTCCCAAGCATTCTTGAGTTATTGACAGAAGTCATTTGCTTGTGGCTGTAGAACTCAGCAGCTTCCTTGTTCAATGTAAGCAACAGCAAGAGCATATCTCTGCCCTTGGAGTCTCTGACCTAAGTCCTAAGACCTCACCCATTTAAGTCAGGCCCACCCACAGTAATTGCCCTTATGGTCAACTCAAAGTCAGTTGACAGGGACCTTAATCACATCTGCAAAACCCCTTCCTCTTTGCCACATAATGTAACATGGGAATAACTGTGTTCTACGAGAACTCAAAGGAAGGCTTGACACTAGTGGAAGGGGATCATAGGAGGCATCTTGAAATTTTACCCACCACGGCTTTCCTCCATCTTCCTGCAGAACAGTTTCTGTTGCCTCTGTATGAGAGGATTCAGGCTCCACTCTAAGTTCAGCTAACATAGGCTTAACTCTTTCAGGGAACTCAGGAAAGGTATCTTCTAAATTACTGATTCTATTACTCATAGGCTAACTCCTCCCTATTTTTAATCATCAAGACACAAAAGTATTTATTTGTAGCCCTTATTTTCTTCTCTTTATACTTTTCTTTAAAGATATCCCCGTGATATTGCAATAATGACTCAGGCCATACTTGGAGTTTCCTTTCCCTCCCTCCTGTTGCTTCTAACATAAGAACAGTAATAACAATGATGGCACTGGTGGTGACGGTGCCAGTCAGCTCTGACAGAAGGGACCATCCTCCCCGCCCCCTTTGAAGTCTTCCACAAGTGCACATCTGTCAGGAGCTGGTGGGAAAACAAACCAAATTAAATTTAATGTCAAGTTGTATCACCTCCTATTTGTGAACTCTCTCTATTTCTTTGTCTTGGAATCTGTTGAATGTGATGGACAGCAGGGGGAAAAAAAAAAAAAAAACCCTGATTAGCATATTTCCCATTGCCATTTCAGGTAAATGAATCTTCCTTCTCCAGGATTTGAGATTCCAGTCAGATCCTCAATTCCATCTGGCTAGTCATTCTCATTATTATGCAAATGTCAGCTTTACCTGAAGGCTAGAGCTTTCTTCTTAATATTTAAATTCCATCTCGTTTTCATTGATCTCTAAACAACAGCCCATCTTTGAACTTTCCTTGGAGAACTTCTTAGGGATGAAATGTCCCCTGAGATTGTGTGGTTCCCTTTTTAAAAATAGATTGGGATGATTTGGAAAGGGATGGATATAAGCAGCACAGAGTGCAACTGCCCCTCCTCTGCTTCTAGAACAGGTTTTTTTTTTTTAATGTGACTTTGGCTGAAGTGTGATAGAGGGTCCCCTGCTGCCAATGAAAGGCATTCAGAGAAGAAATCAGTTGGCAGAGATAGAACAAAACTAACAGGCTAGACAAGCCCATTTTGAGGAGACACAGCACCCAACAGGAGGAGCCAGCAGCCAAGGACATGGTCCACATTGGGCTGGCAGCCATGGAGCTCAATGCTGGGGATCCAGGGGTACAGAAGGGCAGACTTGCAGCCTGGCTTGCAAACTGGAAGGGGGACTGTAGACGCTGGTCTCCCCAGTCCGAGCATCTTGAGTGCAGAATGCATTGCCACAATAGGCTCCCAGGAACCAGAACTGGGATCTGACATGGAAATTTAGTGGCCAAGCAGTGCCAGGCATTCTCTCCACCAGTCATTTTCTCCTCTGTCCTAGTTGCCCTTCTCAGAGGTTTTTCATCCTCAGCAGGTATGTCAACCACCACCTGGCCGTTTTTGATGGTACCCATGTGGACACCCGACCAAAGCTAAATTAATCAAATTCTCCAGCAGGAACTACGGAATTAGGATTCAGAGACTTAGGATTAGGATTCTCTTGCTCTCTCCACCTGTCTTTCTCTTCTTTCCTCTCTTTTAGTGTTGAAAGCTATGTTTACATAAAAGCAAACCAACAAGTCCACTCTCCAACTTGTGCTATCTTCCCCAAGAAAAAATTTGCTGAGGGAGAGAGAAGCAAACACGTGGAGAAAACAAGAAGGGTGGCCACTGAATTCCTAATTTACAACACACTTCTGATATTTGGAACCCAGCGATGCAGACCACTGTGGAAGCAGAGAGCACTTACTATTCTAGAGCACCATCAGGACCACTTTTCATCTTGCTTCTTTCACTCACAAACTGGCTGAAAGGGATCAAAACTCCAGGCCCTCAGAGAGTATTAGTGGGTGCTTCCAAATGTCATCACTGACAGAGACTTCTCTTTCCACCCTTCCCTAAGCTCCTTAAGATATTTAAAAAACCCAACCTAAAGACCAAAAGACAAAGTTCATTTTATAATTTATTTTCAAAATAAAAACATGTCAGCATTTTGAACTTTTTATTAAAAAGAAAAAGAAATGTTTTCACATGTTTGGTGTTATTTGAACATTTTCAATTTGTCAAGTAAAATAACATCAAATCATCATCCTCATCTATCTCATCACTAATAGGTATAGATACAGGAAGAAGAAGGATGAGAAATAGGAAGAGGAAAGTCAGGGAGGAAAAAGATCAATTTCATATTTATCATGTGCGCTGATCTTAGTGCTTGAGGTATGTTATTGTTTTAATCTTTTCAAGAGCTCCACAAGGTACTGAACTATGCCATAGTAGACAAACCAGGCTCTGGCAATAGATGGCCTACGTTTGAATACTAGCTCTGCTATTTATTTAACAACTGTTTGCCTCTGTTTCCTCACCTGTAAAATGAGCATGATATAGACAGATGGAAGCTAGATGAGTTAGTATGTGTAACACTCTTAGAACACCCCTTGTCATTAGGCGGTCACTCAATAAAACCTTGGCTTTTACTATTACTGCCATTTTACAACTGAAGAAAACTCAGGCACAGAAGAATTAAATTTACCGCCCCCCCCCCACACACACACCAGGGACACACGGCTAGTAAGTGGTAGTCAGAGACCACTACATAAGCTCTCTGCTCTATAACTTCCACGAGTTCCTGCTTCCTTGGTGCTCTGTTCTGGATTGTAGGCAACTGAGAGGTTGTCAAACGGCTCTAAAAGAAAAAGAGATAGAAATTGAGGTCACCTGGACCTCCCATTGTAAGGTCCTGTCTCATTTTCTCTAGGAAATCACCCTACCATCAAGGATAATGGGACACAGAAAGCCAAATTCCACCCTCAACAAACTAGAAAAGACTTTCGAAACTGAAATGTGACAAAAGAGAAAAGGCTACAAAATCCCCTGAAGGAGTCCACAGAGACTTTGGCAGTACATGTATCAGAGCAGAGTTGTCCAAACAAGATGGCACACTCTCGTTTGGTGCAACATGGAGGATCAGCAAGCTGTCAGGGGGATTGTTGCAGGGGAAGGGGACTCAGTGAGGAAACAAACCGAATTTGCAGGAAGCAGTCTATTGCTGATATAAATAGAGGACAGTGTCTCAATTACAAAGAACCTTGCACTGACAATTTCTTTTGTCTGGAGATACGTCTGGAGATAACTAAAAACTAAAATAACTCCTTCACTCTTAGGTACATGTAACCTTGCATCATAAAGCCCTTCTTAACCAAACCTAATAGGAAATGTAGATTCTTAAAGAACTGGCTTCATTCAAAGATGATCTAAGAAAAAGAAAGCAATATATGTGTATATAAAACACCATATTAAATAAAATGGCAACAGAAAGAATAAAGTAAATAGTAAATAAGAACATATACTAGAAAAATATTTAAAATATTGGTAAACAGTAAGAAAAATTTATTAATATCAGTAAGCATGTAAAACTTTTCTTAAAAATCCTCAATGTAGCTGGGTGCAGTAGCACATGCCTGTAATCCCAGTAACTCAGGAGGCTGAGTGAGGTAGGAAGATTGCAAGTTCAAAGCCAGCCTCAGGCAAAGCTAGGTGCTAAGCATTCGCTGAGACCCTGTCTCTAAATAAAATACAAAATAGGTCTGGAGATGTGGTTCAGTGGTAGAGTGTCCCTGAGTTTAATACCCAGTACCCCCCAAAAAAAAATCCTCAACGTAGAGAAAACATGGGGGAAAGTTTCATGGAATTGGAATTGGAGAGCATTTCTTGTGTATGACTCCACAAGCACAGGTAACAAGAGAAAACAAATAATTGAATTGGAGTACATCAAAATTAGAAACTTCTGTGCATCAAAGTACACAGTCTGCAGAGTAAAAAGGCAATCCATGGGCTAGAAAAACATAATTCTAAATCATATATCTAAAATGCATAAATATTCAAAAAGATGAGTAACTCCTACAATTCTACAACAAAATAATAACAATTAAAAATGGGTAAAGCACTTGAATAGAATTTCTGCAAAAACCACATATAAATGGGTAACAGGCACATGACACATGCTAAATATCACTAATTATTAAAGGACTGCACATTAAAACCATAAACATTTCTCAGTCATTAGAATGGCTATGATAATTTTAAAAAAAAACAGAAAATAACATGTATTGGCAAGGACGTGAAGAAATTGGAACTCTTGCACAATGTCAGTGGCAGTGTAAAATGGTGCAGCTGCTATGGAAAAGCAGTCTTCAAAAAAAAAAAAAAAAAAAAGGAATCATCATAAGATCCAGCAATTCCCTTTCTGGGTGTATACCCCAAAAGTATTGAAAGAAGAACAAGACAGAAGGACAAGGTAACAAAAATGACCAAATGAAACAAAATTTTTAGGATTCAAGAAAAACAATGGTAAGGAAAGCAGATAATGACAATCCAACATATGCACAATTTCCATATTTGCTCTGAAGGAGAGAAGCACACAACTGGAAACAAAAATAATAAAGATTTAGTATTAGAAATGTTTTCATCAGAAAAAAAGAATGAGTCTATCGATGGAAAAGGCCCACTATATTCATGGAGAAAACTGTTATAGAATGGCTAACACCAAGACATATCTTAGATAATAATCAGGCAAAACATCTATTCATCTTAAAGTTAAGAAAAATCATGTTGCTGCAAACTTTATCTTAAAACTAAGTGAAAGAGGATCATGGGAAAATGCTAATAAAGTCCTCAGAGGAAATGTGACTCAGGAATTTTATATCCTGTTTTACTTTTATTTAAAGATAGAAGCAACATATGCACATATTTCAAATGTGCAACTCAAGGAATGAATTCCCATGAACCTTTCTTGAAAAAACTAGATGTCAAACTTCCACTAGTCAAGTGATGAGAAGAGAAACTGTTGCAAAAGGACCAGTGGTATGCACTGATCCACTACACTGAAGACTACAAAGAAAAGCTATGACCATTACATTTAGCAAGTAGAAGGTGCATGTTATACACAATGGTGTTGTAAAAATAATATCACTGACAAAAATCAGAAGACAGGGAAGGCAAAAGTCAAAGGTAACATAAAGGCTGATTTTTGTCAGTTTTGTAGGCTAGGGTCAAAATATGTCCTGTAAATCTAGTATGTCAACTAGAAGCAAGATAATTATATTGAAAGGTATAAATGAATTTCCTAGAAATTTCATGGAAGAAAAAAAAAGAGAAAACAGACAAAAATTGGGTACAGGAGTGGGAAAGATGAGGGGAAAGAAGTAGAAGAAGAAAGTCAACAGAGTGTTGAGTTTTAAAAAACACATAAAGTCATTGATAAGTAAAATTCATACTCTAAAAACAAGAATATACATTTTTGCAGGGTTTGGTTGGTTCAGATGAACAGCTTATTCTCATATGTGTTTTTTGCAGATTTAGAATGGATTTAAGGAGCTGGATCTGGAAGGTGGCTGGCAGCAGATATCTGAATCCTACCTCTGGGCCTCTAGGCAGAGTGACAGAGTTGAAGAATCACCAACAGCCTTCTACATTACCTTTGACCTTCACACATGCGTGCGCGCGCACACACACATAAACACACACACACCTTCTCACCATTAGCCTACTGTAACTCTGTCTGGTAATAATATCCTCTTTTTATTTGGGGGTGGGGGAAGTACCAGGGATTGAACTCAGGAGCACTCAACCACTGAGCCACATCCCCAGCCCCCCCTTTTTGTTTTGTTTTGTATTTTATTTAGAGATAGGGTCTCACTGAGTTGCTTAGCGCCTCCCCTTTGTTGGACTGGCTTTGAACTTGCAATCCTCCTGCCTCAGTCTCCCGTGTTTTTATGCACAGATCTTGCAATCTTCATTTCCCGAGCCACTAGAATTACAGGCATGCGCCACTGCACACAGCTAACAATGTCTTCTTAATTCCATGGACACTACTGGTTCACCTGTAGCCCAGGTCACTTCCTGACATTGCACACCTCTAGCCCATTTTAGAATGGCTCTCATCCTGCTCCTGACTATCACACTCTAGTGCTGACACAGATTTGAGTGTGAACCACAGGGATGTTGTTGGAGGCAGGGTTCAACTGTCCATTTGTTTTTGCTTGGGATGGGGTTGCAGCCATTTTAGGGAACAGAACACATATTTTGGACTCAGACTACAAGTATCTGCCATTTGCAACCTTTGTGAGCTTGAATAAGTCACCTAACCTCTTAGTTCCTTCATAAGTCCCCAGGCCAAAACAGCGGTTATAAGATGGGGGAAATTCACAAGGACACTGTCAGGGTTAGAGATAATAAATATAAAGTACCTAGTACCTGACAAGTAGCACCTGGTCAATAAATGTGGCTGCTTGTTCATCACTATTATCCTCAAAGCCTGTCCCGGGAGCTCTCTGCCAAACAGCAGGAGATCATAGCAATACCAGTCGGGCCTCAAAGAAAGATAGGAAGCGGTGGGTGGCAATCCCGCTCTGTTTCTTCATGCTTTATTTCATGCCCAGACACTATACACACCCATGTGCGCACATGCTCGCTCGCGCGCACGTGCACACACACGTGCACCTTCCTATGAGGAATCTGTTCATAAACATGGGTTCTTTTCTTGCCAGAGACTCCCATGGACCTATCTTTGAAAGGTACAAAATACAGATGATTCTCTCTCAGGAGTGTCTCATCATTAAATCCTGTCACTTGTACTTCAGCAAAGGTGTTTTTACGCATAGATCTTGCAATCTTCAGTTCCAACACTAACATCTTCTTTTTTAAAATGTTTTTTAAGGGATTTCTTCCCTTATGCCCATTTTCCTACATTCAGTTCAATGTGGCTATGTAAGGAAGCATCAAGGCTGACTCCCACCATGTTCACAGCCTGGGAGGAAGACAGGCAGCCTGCTGGCACAGCCATCTGCCGCATCTGGCACTTCTGATTCCCAATCTGGCCTGGCAGCTGAGTCCTTGCTTAGCCCAGACAGGGCCACTCTCTCTGACCCTCTGGTCCTCAGATTGAGATCTCTTCCTTGTCCAGCAAGCTATAGGTTTTTTGTTGTTGTTGTTGTTGTTGTTTTGGTTTTTTTTCAAAAGCCAAGGTTGTACAACAACACTGATTTTCCCTCTTTTCTTCTCTCTGGGGATTTCCTCATCTGAAGTGTAATTCCAAGGGCTTTCCTCTCTCTGCCTTCTTTGCATTCAGAGCTTCAGGCCAGGGCACCTTGCCAGCCTGTGGTCTGAGGCTCTGAGTTCTGCTTCAGAAGTTGATGGTTCCTCTGTGACCAGGCCAGCTTATGGTTTCCTGACTTTCTGGAATACTGGAATAGCTCTCTATTCTGGTTCCCATCACTCACACCCCACTGTATAGCCCAACTTGATTGATCTGACTGAGGTCCAAAATATCAATTCCCTTTGCCACACTGCTCTAGTTTTCAAGCAACAACGATAATAATAGCAATAATAAGAACTGACATTGATCAAATGCCAGACAAGTAGCAAATAGTATTATGTGCATTATCTTAATAAATCTTCACAGAAAATATGAAGTTCAGAGAAAGTTTTTCAATTCCATCAAGAAGAGAGTGGAATAGTGGTTACTAGAGACTAGCAAGAGGGAGCCAGGAGATAAAAGTTAGAAGAAGGGCACAAAGACACGGGAGGAATTTGTTCTGATGTGCTATAGCACAGTAGGGTGACTATAGTATATTACAATTTATGGTATATTTCAAAATATCTAAAAGGCCAAAGTTACCCAACATATAGAAATGATAAATATTTGAGAAAAAGAAAATGCTAATTACCTTGATATGTTCACTATACATTATGTATGCATCAAATTCCTGTACTGTATCTCATAAATATGTACAAATATTATGTGTCAATTAAATTTTTCTAAAAGACACTTTTCCCAGACTACAAAGCTTGTAACAAGAATCCTAAATCATGAATGTCTCCAAATTTTTGAATGCATATAAGCTAGTTATATAACATTAAAAATATAAAAACAAAATTGTAAAAAGAAATATTCCTGCTTTCTACTTAATCTTCAAAATAAATAGCCTACATGCTTTGTTTTTCTAATCCTCAGAGGCTCTTTTCTTCAGAAAGCTAACTGGCCTCTGAGAAAGTAATTTCTCAACTGAGCAAGTCAACAGCAACTTATGTACCCAATTGTCAACATTTATGTCACGCCACCCTAAAATTGTTTCTATGCTTGAATTCCAAACAAGATTCTGCACTCTTCCAGGTGAGTCTCCCTGTCCACAGTGACTGGCTTACAAAGGCATCAATAGATGTGGTGTGGTATTGCCACAACTGCAAGCTTAATGCTCTCATACTTTCTGGAATCTGTGGGCTGTGGTTCTCTTCCTTTCCCTAGGAAAGGGTTCATGATAATCTGCATGCCTCTGACAAGAGCAAGCTATAACCTTGATCAGAGAAACCAATTTGTCCCTCCCACAGCTATCCAAATGCTTCCTATGACAGGAAAATATTAGATGTGGGAAAGGAAGGAAAACTGGAATTTACAGTACATTATCCAATGCCAGCACTTTGCCAGCCCTCCATGTGGGATTGCACCTCACCCGCCAAGACCTGTGCGGGAAGTACTGAAGTGGAAGAGCCATGAAAAGTACAGTGATTTGATGTCCTTGCTACTCCAGTGAATCTCATTGGCCAACTCTGGGCTCATCAACACAGAGCCCCTGATCTGCAGGAGAGAGAAACAAGAGCTGGTGAAGAGACAAGATTTCAAGTGGTCTCAACGCACAGAGTGGAAGGGGAGAACTTCAGCAAGATCCATAGGGAGGGACTGCCTTGGAAACCAAATCCATCCAGACTCTGCTTGGGTCCTGAAGATAAGCCTGTGGGCTTTCTCTTACTGACCTGTGTGACAAAGCCTCCTGTGGAACTCAGTCTAGAGGGCACAGTGCCAGGAGACTAATGTGTTTTCAATCCTATATGCTTATTATTTAGAGGCAATATCAGGATCTACTATCACTTCCTAAAGCAAGGGATTCTAAGACTTCTCAAGAGCCTAAAGGCTGAGATGAGAATTAGCTTAAAAGCTCTGAGATATTTCTAAGTTAAAAGGTTTAAAAAGAGCTTCTGCTTCCTAGATGTTACCCCAGAATCAATTAATTGAAAAAAATATATATGGGAACTGAAGTGAGGAGCGCTTTCTTGCTTCTTCAAATGGATATTGCCTTTTTTGAAGTCTCCATCCGGTAATAGATTGATGGGTCTAGCCCAATCCTTTCCCTACCACCACCCCATATTACAAATAAAAGTACTGATCCTTTGAGAAATTAAATTGCCTCCTCACTACCATATGGTTCAATCAAGCTCTCAGTTGAGGCTGGAACCAGTTCTTCCATTTCCCAGTTCTGAGATCCTACCTTTGTATCATGGGCCTGAGTTCAATGTAAATAGCAAACTTAGGAGAGAGTGGATTACAAACCACAATCTGCTGAAGTAGAAATTAATCAATCATTTGAAGAGAAGGTCTGTGCAGGGTCCCTAAGCTAAACTTTGCCTCTCAACCCCAGGCCCATATGCCACTTCCCTCTGCCAGGGCAGCTCCTGGACTGCTGGGTGTCCTTCTGCTCAGGACATTGAGCAAAGTAGGTCAAACGTCATATTCAGCAACCTTATCTAAGCTCTGAAGGTCACCTCAGTGCTCAGCATTTTTGCATCTTTTCAAATAAATAATGAAAATGGAGATTTCTCAATATGGCATAGCTGAGCTGATTCCCTGGGAGCTACATTTGCTGCACCACGGATTGCCAGCATATGTTTCTTCTTGTAGAGCGGATGCCAAATTGATATTCCATTAGGGAATACATTTTCATAAAGAATCAAGGACATCAAGCAAAAACTTGTTAGAGAAATATATTACAGAGGAATATGGGCAAAGAGAAGTCCTGCTCATAATCACAATACACAATATGGAAGTTTATGGAGAACAGTTAATGACATATGAAAGAGGATCACAAAATGTCACCAGATGATCACCGTGAAAATTAAGCCATACCTTTACTGATAACTGGAAAAGTAAAATATTGCACAAATGCAATGCTGCTGAGAATTAAAATAAAATTCTGATCCTCTTCGTGGTCGGCAGATAAATGGCCCCCCGTATGTCCACATCCTAATCTCTAGAATCTTTCAATGTTACCATAAGACGGAAAAGTGACTTTGAAGATATTATTAAAATATAGGGGGATTATTCTGAACTACCCAGGTATGCATAATCTAATCACATATTCCTTAAAATCAAATGTATTCCTTTGCTAAATGTATTCACTGAGAAAAATAGTCAGAAGAGGCAGCACTGCTGCCTTTGAAAGTGGACCAAGGGCCCATGAACCATGAAATGTGGCAGCTCTAGATGCTGCAAAGGGCAAGAAAGTGGATCATCTCAGAGCCTCCACAAAAGAATACAAGCCCAGCTGACAGCATGAGTTGAGCTGAGGAAGACCAGGTCAGACGTCTGACCTATACAACTGAGTGTGCTGTTTTAGCCACTAATTCTATGGTATTATTTTACAGCAGCAAAAGAAAACTAATACATTATTTTTAAACCTAATCAATTTATGAAATTGTGAAATATTATGAAATTAGCCAGAGAAGAATAGAGGGACTTTAAAGAATAGAAAGGACTTTAAAGAAGAGCATCCTAGTAGGTATTAAAATGCATGTGGCATCAGATAAGTGTAGAACCAAATAAGTGGTTCCAGAAACAGATTCTATCACATTAAGTGATTTTACTCTTACAGGAAATATCACTAAGCAATAGAGAAAAGAACCATTTATTTAATAAGTAACTTGGGGATATCTGGCTAGCAAACTTTTAAATTAGTATTTATTCTCAGCTTACAGTATAAATCTAATAAATTTTATATCACCAAAAAAGGAAATTTTTGAATATTATATAAAGCATAGCAAATAAAATAATTAAATGGTTAGACATATTCAGGAGTTAAAACATTCTAAACTGTAATTATTAAGAAAAAATCAGATTTAATGCTATAAAATATACTTTGTGACTTCTAAAATATGAAAATTAAAAGAAAACCAAGACATTAAAATGATTCTAATAGAAACATAAATGGCCCACATTATATAAAATGAACAACTATCATTTAAAATTAAGAAGCTTAATAGATGAATGAGCTAAGAATATGACCTGATCATTTATGCATGAGGAATTGAACTTAGTAAATAAACATATGCAAAAATGTTCCACCTTGCTGTGATCAGAGAAAAACTAATTAAAATATTCATTAAGTATCACTTTACACCTATTACGTTAGCAAAAATAATACTACTCAAGTCTAACCAGGTTCTGATTAAGTTTGTGTATTTGTTTACTTTGGGTTACAATTTTATTCTGTTTGCAAAATGACTTAGCTATATATGTTAAAGTCAAAAAATATTAAATTTCTTGGATCCAATAATTCTGTCACTGAGAATTTATCCTAAATAAGTAACCCCTAATATAATACTTTCCTATGTTCATATATGAATACACAACCAGCGTAACTCCATGTCAGTACAACCACAAAATGGGATATTATACTCCATGTATGTATGATACGTCAAAATACATTCTACTGTCCTGTATAACTAAAAACAATTTTTTTATAAAATGAGAAAAAAAAGAAGTGGGGTTTGAGGTAGTAGTAAAGACCACTGAAGGGGGAGGGACAGGGGAAGTGCTGGTAATGATACTGGCCAAATCATGTTGTTATATTATATGCATGTAAGAATATGTAACAACAAATACCAGAAGTGTGTGCAACTATTCTATACCAATAGAAAATGTTGGGGGTGGGGAGTAACCCCTAAAGACAAGGAAATGTCTGTGTATGAAGATATTTCTTTACAATAATAAAAACTGAGACAATGAACAGAGAATGGTGATCTTTTTCTTAATTGAACATCATTAGACATTCCTTAATAGAGCACATATGAAGGCTACAGAACAACATGGAAAAAGCTGACATTAAATTGAACTAAAGCAGCAGATATTAGGTTGAAACTTATCAAATGTCATCATTTTGTATAAAGATGATCAAATAATGAAAGCTTCACATGATTCAATCTATAGCTCTGTCATGGATGCAGGTAAGTAAAAATAGGACCTTCCTATGGACCAGGTCCATGAAGAAATGTAAAGAAAACACAATTGATGGATCAGTAGTGTTGAAGATGAACTTTTCAGCCCCTGTCATTTTTCATGCTCTTGTAATGTTGTTTGTAGAGTCTATTTTAATTTTAAAACATTAGAGACACTGTCACTATTACTAGACACTGTTACTATTACTGTTACTATTACTATTAGAGACACTGTTGCTATTACCCTGTTATATAGAAAATAAGTCAAATAAGTTAAAAGATACAATTGCATTATATCTTTATCCCAGTTTGAATTCTGCCTGAAAGTCTTTAATTAGCCAAACAAGACTCAAGGAATTAGGCTTCCAAGTAAAATAAGAAATTGTTCCCCCCCCCCCAAAAAAAAAAACCTAATGAAAAGCTATTAACTGTAGTAATATGACAACACAGCCCAGGAGACATCACTGGATTCTAGAGCCAAGTCCCTCTGACTACTTGTGATACATTGGAAAAATTGCTTCATTTAACCTTAGCTCCTTACCTGTAAAATAAGAACACTGATCATACTTAAAGATAAACTGAATGATGCTTACCAATTGTTGATAGAATATCAGACAAATAAGTATTTGATAAATATGAATAATTTTTACACTGCTAATGAGGCGATCTAAATCTTTAGGTGAACAATGCTCACAGAAAAGTATTTCTACATACATTAGGATATGTAATGGCTAATTTGAATTGACAACTTGATTGGATTAAGAGATCCAGATGATTAAGAAGCTGGGTGTGTCAATGAAGGTGTGTCTAGGAATGATTGGCATGTAGGATAGCCAACTAAACTGAAGACCCTTCCTAAGTATAGGCAGCACCATCTGATAGGATGATGGCTTGGATTGAATAAAAGTTGGAAGAACATGTAAGCAGCAGCAGATGCAAGCTACATTCTTCTTGAACAGGGTTCTTGATTGCTGCTGAGATCATCTGAGGATATCAGACTCTCACTTCTTCACCCTTCCAAAGCGGACTCTGCCAGTGATTCTCCAGGGAGTTTCCAGAAGCTTCTGGTCTTGGATTAAGGTAGAATCGTTTATTCATAAAACTTATTCTGAGGCTTCAGTCTCTTGGACGGTGCAGTTACTGATTCTTCCAGTTCTCCAGCCCGCAGGTGGCCATTGTGGACTATCCAGTTTCCCATCGCCTAAGCCAACCTAATAAATCCCCCTTTTATAATTATACTTCTTGTTTATTCTGTTCCTCTAGAGAACCCTAATACAGGTTGGAAATTATTACAACTTATATAACTTTTTATCTTCTCTTTTCTTAAACTATCTTGATAAAAACAGACCAGTCCACATTATGGTACAAATTTTCATCATCAGAATTACAATATTGTAGAATATAGATTTAGCAGCAGGTGCCAATGTAAATCAGAAACAAGTTCTCTTCCCTGTCACCTATAAGACAAGACCAAGTGGCTTCAGGTCATTGTTTTTAAAAGTACAAGCCATAAACTCTTGTGTTGTTTCCCACTGTATGTGAATATGCCTCCTCAATTTTTGGTGCAATAAAAAATTTGAAGGTTATAGTTGACACTGGTTCCTTTTTCAGCATGTGCAGCATGCACTCCTTTGGGAGTCTGCCATTCCCACATATGGTGGAGCTCTTGATCACTGTGACCTCTACCTCCCCTATCACAGGGGAAGCAGAAACTCAAGGTAAATAATGAAAGTCATCTCACTAATATAACCTGAAGACAAAGTCTCCCTCCATCTGAAATAATAAATAAAAGTTCAGGCTTGGGCTGCCAGGCCCACATTGGTTGATTATAGCAGACCCTGTGTCCTCCATCCAGCTCCTTTTTGAGGGTCAACGCACTCATTTTCCCAACACTGGATGTGCTCAGAGCTTTGTCTCTCACTAGGATTGCTCTCTGCCACAAGGAAGAAGCTCTGCTGTGCTTCCTCCCAGGGACCAATCCATACTCAATGAGGCATATACTTTTTGCTTCAACTTGGGAACTGTACTGAAGGATTCTGGAGCTCCTTGTAGGATCAAAAGAGGCGCATCAACTTCTCTGCCACATCATGTTTTTATTACTCCCTCACAGATACAGTCTCTAGAGCTCTCCCCAGTAATTTTCATGTAACTCTCCATTCCAGAATTTATTTCCTGGGGACCAAACTTAAAACAGTTGGCACATTGATAAATCATACTTTACAATGAAATAAAAAAAGGAGAAATGGGGAGATCCAAAAATGTAATTTGAACACCTTAATCCTGCTATACCTAAGCCAGCCAGCCCATGCCTTGGCCTTCCAAGATACTTTACCAATAGATTCCTATTTTGTTTTGTTTTTCTACTTAAGCCATCTAAAATTGGGCCTTAATTCTCCTATAAGTAAAAGATTCCTAACAGACAGATGCTATCTCATCTCCTGCAATACTTTTCAAAGGGCTATGTACATGAACAGCAATTAACAAATATTTGTTGAAGTTAATTGTAGCATGGTTATATCTCTGCTTCACATAACAACAGCCTTGTAAGATGTTCTACTAAAAAGGGAAAAGGAATCATATCATAAAATAAACTTGGTAAGTACTACATGCTATATGCACCTCCAGACTTAGTGGGATATTACATTAGAATATTAAAAACTCTGAGAAGTATTTCAGTAATTTTTTACAATTAGAATAAAGCCCATTAACCTTTAGTTTAGGCAGAGTTATCCTATTTGATCCCAGAACTTTGTGTGAGTGTGGGAAGAGTGCCCAGACAGATTTAGTTTGTCTTAAAGTTTGAAGATCATCAAATGATAAACTTTCTTCAGATGGTTCCCTGACTCTCTGGTGACCAGGGAGATTTAGCACAGCCTGAACATGATTTATTACAAGAAATAGGAGAACATATACCACATTTTCTTTATCCATTCAAATGTTGAAGGCACCTAAGTTGGTTCCATAGTTTAGCTGTTGTGAATTAAGCTGCTATAAACATTGATGTGGCTGTGTCACTATAGTATGCTGATTTTAATTCCTTTGGGTATAGACCAAGGAGTGGGATAACTGGGTCAAATGGTGGATTCATTCCAAGTTTTCTGAGGTATCTCCATGCTATTTCCTAGTGGTTTAACCAATTTGAAGTCCCACCAGCAATGTATGAGTGTATCTTTCCCCCTACATCCTCACCAACACTTATTATTGCTTGTATTCTTGACAATTGCCATTCTGACTGGAGTGAGATAAAACCAAAAGTCAATTGTTTTCTCTGATAAGTGGTTGCTGATCCACAGTGGGGTGGGGTGATAGGGAAGAATGAAGGAACTTTGGTTTGTGTAGAGAGAAGTGAGGGCAAAGGTAGGACTGTGGGGATGGGAAGACCTGTAGAATGAGACAGACATTATTACCCCATATATATGTACGATTACACTACTGGTGTGACTCTGCACTATGTACAGCCAGAGGAATGAGAAGTTGTGCTCCATTTGTGTACAATGTGTCAAAATGAATTCTACAATGAAATAAATTATTTTTTTTTAAAAGAAAAACAGCCAGGTGCAGTGGCACACACCTGTAAAGCCGAGGCAGGAGGATCATGAGTTCAAAGCCAGCCTCAGCAAAAGCAAGGTGCTAAGCAACTCAATGAGACCCTGTCTCTAAATAAAATGCAAAATAGGTCTGGGGATGTGGCTCAGTTGCCAAGTGCCCCTGAGTTCAATTCCAGGTACCTCCCTCCCCACCAAAAAAAAAAGAAAAAAGAAAAAGAAATAGGAGAACAGAGCAAGATGAGACTACAGAGGTAGTCAAGAGTTGAATAATTGAGGGAGTAAGACATTTCTAAAGGCCATGTGTTGAGACATAGAAGACTAGAGAATGAGATGATAAAAAGGTCACTTCAATTTAGTATAAAAGTTAACCACAAGGACCAAAGTGAACCACAGTAAATTAATTGGGATAGTTTTCCATAGTCAGGCAAGACAAAACTATGACCTGGTTGTTGTAGAGCAAAGCCGTGGATGGATTCAAGAGATACTTGAAAATCACAGTGGTGGGAGGTGACCAGAGAGACATGTAGAAATTCTGAACTATATTTATTAAGGGGCCATTCACTGAGATGGAGAATATTAGAGGAGAACCATATTTGAAATGAAAAAATCTGACTTAAGATATCAATATGTTATGTCTGAGCAGCCCTGAAGTTGTTCAAGGAGAGAAGTCTGTTAAGAGAATATGAAAATATGAGGATCAGAAGCAGGGGGTAGCCAAGATCGATACATGTCAGAGTGGCCTCCATAGAACTGGTCACTGAAAGCTTGGGAAATCTTTTGATAATTGTGTACAGAGTAGGGAGAAAAGGCATGGGATGAAAATATTTAGCCATTTGTCATTAGAAGATGAGCAAAGGTCAGAGAAGAGCTCCCAGAGGAGGCAGGAAAACCAGAAGAGCATTGTGTCATAGAAACCAAAGTAAAGTGGTTCACTGTGTTGATTTCTGCTTGGAAGTCTCATAAGGTGAGCACAGCGGTCATGGGCTTCTAGAAAGAGTTATTAAGGTTGAGTGATGGGAACAGAGGCCAGGTTGGAGTAGGTTGAGGAGAGTGAATGGGAGGTGAAAATGGAGACAGAAAGTATACAAAATGCTCCAGAAAAGTTTGGGTAAGAAAGAGCAAGAAGAAGTTAAGGCTATGGTTGCAGAAGGAGAGGCATTTAAAGAAAATTTGGGGAATATTTTTGTTTTAACTTTTTATACTTTTTTTGGTTGTGTATGGACTCAATGCTTTTATTTGGGTTTTTATGTTTGTTTGTTTGGTTGGTTGGTTCGTTGGTTGGTTGGTTTCATTTTATGTGGTGCTAGGATCAAACCCAGTGCCTCGCACTTGTGAAGCAAGTGCTCTTCCACTGAGCCACAACTCCAGTCCTGTTTTAATTCCAGTTTTAATTTTTTAATGGGATAAATGTGAGCATTTTTTATGAGAAGGAATCATTGAAGAGAAAAATTTACAGTCAAGAACAGGGAAGAAATAAAATATAGTATATGATTCCTGAGACAAAGGGAAAGAGGGGGATCCAATGAGCCAAGAGATGGTCCTTAAACCCATATTCCCTTGAGAGATTGATGTGGGTGGAGATATGAATTTAGAATTGATGATAAAAGTCAGAGTGAAGAATGGAATCACCCACGTTGAGAATGGGGAAAACAAGAATGTAGACAAAGGCCAAACACTGGGCAATGCCAGTTCTTATGAAATAGACAAGAGAAAGGGGGCCATGAGGGAGAATGGGGAGGAATGTTTAGGGGGGTCATGGAGAAAGTAGAAATCTGGTGCCATGCAGTCCCTCCACACGTCATTCCTGGTTCACCAAAATGGCCTCATGACTGGTTTCTAACTGTTTAAACCCTAGTTCAGTGTTCCCCAGTCTACAACGAGGACAAGGTTGGGGGATGGGGGATGGGGGAGTGGGGATCAGCCACAAACACAGAAGAGATACTTGTTTGATGGGTGAAAGTAGCAAACAACCTGAATTTCCACTTATCTCCCCCATTTATGTGCCATGTAATTTTGGGTAAGCCCTCTCTTTCTTTCAATTTCAGCTCTCTCTCGTGTGTAAAATGAAGACAACAACATTTTATTTAACAACCTCATAGGGTTGTCCCAAGAATTACACGAGTTCCTGGCTGTGAGAGCATTCTAAGCACTTGTAAATCACAACCCAGGCATAAGGAATTATTATTAATTTTGAATCACTGTTTGCTTCATGGTTCATCCTTTTTTCAATAGTTCCACTGGCTCTCTTTCCTGACTCCCAGCAAGGTAATGGATGGCACTGTCACCACCTGTACACCATTGCCTTTCCCTTCAGGTCGTTCCAAATCTGAGTCACAGATTTGCAAATGTAATGCCTTCTGCAGGTAGAGTTGGCAAGATGTGCTCCATTTGCTTTTTGGCCCAGTCCTTTAATTATACTTTGAAGTAAACAGCACACTGTAGGCTGAAGATGAGAATGTAATTTGGAAAAAAGAGAAGGGGAAGAGGAAACAAATGGAAGTAGAAAAAAATAAAGGTACATCACACAAACTTAAAAATAATTTGGAATATGTATAATTTCTTAAGGACAGTCATAGCATAAGCCTGCTTGGTAAGTAGACCCATTAAACCCTATACTCCTGTACCTGAATTCTATGACCCTTCATGATGTGATTCCCAATACCAGATACCATATCTTTCACATAAATCACTTAAATCTCCCCTTTGTCTATTAACATGTCTATTTCTGCCTCCACAAGGGCAGCCCCTTGGCATTTTCTGCCACCCCATCACTATGCCTGGATTCAGCCTCCCCTTATTTGGTAACCCTGACCTCATTTCCTGAACTTCTCTAGAACTGAAGAGTCCAAAGCACAATTCAGCTCATCCCTACTATGTCTTCCTTACTGTGCCATTATTTCATGTGCAGTGGCCTTTTGTCTCCAAGTCATACCAACAAACAGCCATTATGTTCTGGATGCCTTGTACCCCTCATCTCATTCAAGGTACGCACTCTCCTCCTTTTACATATGGGGAAATTGAATTTCAGAGGTGAATTGTTCACCCGAAGTTAGCAGCGGGGAAGACCTACTGGGTATGACTATAAAATTCAGCCTCATATTTCTTCTTAAAAACAGTCTATGTTACTTTGTCTTCCCATAGTTTCTACCACGGTGCACTTATAGAAGAAATATTTGGGTATCTGGGAAAGAGAATGCTGAGGCAAAAAAAAAATGCTGATAAAAAGGAGATAGGAGTACCCCAAAGACCAATTTTCTATTCCAGAATACTCTCTCATAAAGAGCATACCAACCATCTTCCAGTGCCCAGCACAATATTCCTAAACCATATTCTGAAATGATGATTTTCTTTTCTATTCACTCTTAGACAATATTTAATTTGCTAATATTTCTAATGTTATTTTAATCAGAGAAGACTGTGATTTTTCACAACATTTTAAACAGAATAATACTTTCTGTGACTTAGCACTTTAGCCTCCCAAAGTGTTATATTTGTGTTACTGTGAGCTAATATATGCAGATGCACCACAATGAGCCCCCACCATGGTAATTTTATGCCTTTTTGTTTTCAGCCTTTGTTGATATGCACACCAAAGAGATGGACACTTTATTGATGAAACAAATCCATTATCTGCCTTTGGATTCAACTGCATCAAATTTAAGGAAATGTTTTCAAATCCTGACAATATCCCACTTCCGTCTTCTCAGGGATAAATAAAACATGCTATCTGGAAACCAGCAAGCAGCTTTCATTTCCACCTCCTTAGGCTGGGACTGGCAGATTCTTTAGCCCAAAAGTCATGGCTTTCACAGGGAACCTATGCCCCTGGGAGTTGGCAGAGTCTTCAAATCCTCCAAAGGAACTTTGACTTGCTATGGTGACCTCAGCAGCTGCATGGTTAAGTGCTGCCTGGCTAAGTGTGCGGCTGTGTCCTTAGCTTTCTCATCAAGCACAAAGCAAAGCTTGCAGCTGTACTGGATGGTCTGAGAAGTTGGCAGGTGACCCTCAGTCCAGTGCAGTACAAACATGTCACTCATCCTATGGAGAATGGAGTCCATTTCCCCCAGTCTTGAATCTGGGCTGGCCCTGTGCCTTATTCTACCAAAAGAATAGAACAAAAACAATGTACAAATTCTGGAATCTAAGTCTTAGGAGACCTGACAGGTTCCATTTTGACTCTTTTAGGATCCAACTGCTGTCTAAAATATAATGAGGGATCATCTAGGAAAGGAGCCAAGGCCTAGTCAGCTGTCAACTTTTCTAGACACCTGAGACGAGATACCAGAAATGTGAGCAAAGGCATCTCGAACATTCTTTACCCAGCTGAGCTCCCAGCTGAATGGAGACATATGAGTAATCCCAGCCAATACCACAGAGAACAGAAGAATCTCTCAGCTGAGCTCAGCCAACTCAGAAAATCATAAGAATATAAATTTTTGGTGTTTTAAATGATTTAATTCAGAGTTTGTTACTGAGCAATAGCTAACTGATATCATGGCTAAGGGAAAGGAAAATGGAACAAGAGACCTGATCTTCATAATTAGTGGGAAAAACATGTACAACCCCTAAACTCCCTCCCCACCTACTTATTAGTTGCTTCCATAATCCGCTTTATTCAACTGTTGAGACATAACTTAGATACCACCTGGTCAGAACTAACAACATCCCTTTGGCTCATTACTATATCACAAAGGTGAGATCCCCACTCTGCCCTTTCTACCTGCTTCATGCCTTGACCTATCCTTGGTAGAGGACCTGCCATCTTCTCCTTCCTCTTCTATCACATGGACCTGAGATGGGTAAGTGGACCACCTGAAGGCTTATGTCCTCCTATACAGGCACAGCACAGTGAATGTGTCCCAAGACCTGAATTTTGCAGAGTAAATGGAGGATGTATGGAAGTCACCACTACAGATCCCAATCCCAGCCTCAGGCCCTAAGCAGCTTTTATCAAGGAGCCCTAATGCGGTAAACAACTCTTAGGATGTCCCCAGTCATCTCCACCTATTCTTAGGAGTCACACTCTTGTGTCATCCTTCCTGCTGAGGCTGTGCTTATGGCAAAGGTGATTTGGAAATAACATCCACTTAGACTCCTTATGACCGTGGCTTCCCTTTTGCTGACAGACCATCTCCTTGGCTGGCTTTGATGAAGCAAGTTGCCACAGTAGAAAGGTCCGCATGACAAGGAACTGAGGGCAGCCCCTGGCCAACTACCAGCAAGGAAATGAAGTCCTCAGCCTAACAGACTTCAAGAAGCTGAACCCTGCCATGAACAATGTGAGCCGAGAAAGAGATCCTTCCCCAAAAAATAGCCTTGCTGAGAACACAGCCCTGGCAGGTGCTCAGTTGCAACCTCATAAAAGGTCATGAAACAGAGCCTGCAGCTAGACCATGCTCAAAGTTCTGACCCACAGAAACTGTGGCACAAAGAGTGTGTGCAATTTAATACCTTAAGCAATAGGTCAGTAATGTTACTGCATTAGAATTCCAGGTACTTGCTTCATTATCAATAAAAGTGTACTTTGTCTTACTTTGTTATTGCAGGTATAACTTTTCTGAGAACTCAAAAGATATGAGGGGTGATCAGCAGAGGAGGATTTGGCCATCTGTGGATCCTAATATTGTCAATACTACATCCTAATCTATGATTATATTCATACCCATCTCAGAGTTGAGAAAACTGAGAATCAGATAGATTATTTGTTCAAGTTTCTCACTTATACCAGTTTTCTAACTCCAGAGATGACTCCTTGTACTTGAACATGGAATCCATGTTCAAGAAATCCATGTTCAAGCTAGCATGACATTGTTGCTTTGGAATGTTTAAGTAAAGCCTCTGATTTCATTAATTAAGTGTAAGCAATCGAGAGCAGGGTCATGGGACAGGTTTTGTTTTCTGGGTACCACGTAGGTGGTGCTGGATGGTTCCACGGCAGATGTTGCAGTTGTCTTCCTGGCACCCTCATAGTCTTCACCTCTCAGGCCAACTTCTCCAATGCCACCAGGCAACATCATTTACAGGAACACTTCAGTCAGCGTCCAAATAAAGTCGTTCAGACTGGGGATGTTTTCTGAATATGAAATGATCCAGTTTTTTAACATGGAGTGGTTTATGGCATTAATAAAATTGAGTGTTATGGGAAATGCCTTCTAAGTGAACCAGGTCTAAAGCCAAGGTTCTAGAAAGCTTTTAGATCAAATGCAAGTCCACTGGAAATGTGGACCTTCCAGTATTCAGGAGACACCCAGAAGAATTCATAGGATCCAGAGAGAGCATAATTCCTCTAGTCCATGCATCCCTGTGATCCATTTTATCTAATAGAACTAAGTAAAGTTGAAAGGCTTGGGGATAGAGGTTGGGGAAAGCAAGGCAAGAAGACTAAGAGAGAAATTCTACTTGCTGGTAATAAGAATTCCACTCATGAAGGGCTGCAAGGTAAAAAGAAAAAAATGGGGAAAAAATTTTTAAGACAGTTTGAAGTTCAGTAATCTGTGACTAGTTATGTGACTTTGGGCAAGTCGCCCTCCTCTGAAAATTCATTTAAGTGGAGGTAATAGTACTTACCTCACAGAGCTGCTGTGAAAACCAGTGAGAAGAGGTGGCTGGCTGTGCTGTGTGCCCTGTGAGACGCCATACATGTGAGGTATTGTTATCACCCAGAGCAGCAGCTGCTGCTGGAGCAGCAGCGATCAAAATAGCAGCAATAAAACAGGGTAATACTCTTTAGTGGAACACTTTAGATTTTACCCACAAATAATGGATGCTCTCTGATTTCATATCGTTTCCTAAGAATTAGAAATGAGGATGCATCAAGGTTCAATCAGGAAACAGGGATCATACCAGCTATTTTGACAGAGAAACTTTATCATAAGAATTGTTATCATGATATATAATTGTTAACTAGGTAACTGAGGTAGCAGCTGCAGGAAGCAGCTGTCACTCTAAGGTGACCAAACTTCTTTATTTGCCTGGGACTGAAGGAGTTGCCAGGACACTGGGCTGTTGGTATTCTAAAACCTGGAAAGTCCCAGGAACACCAGGGTGAGTTGGTCACCTTCTACAAACTCTTAAGCTGAAAGAACAATGGAAAGATATTGAAATTGGTAAAACTTTAGAAGTGTGAAGGAGAAGTCCCTTAGACATGGAGCCCAGAACTCTGAAGTCAGGGTAGCAGCAAGCTGAGGTTGTCTCTGTGAGTGCTGGAAGCCCCCCAGCCGTGTTTAGTTGCTGCTGTGGGAATGAGCTGGCACTACTGGGGTGAGAAAACATTGCTAGGGTGCTGCTTACAGGAACAAGAAAGTAGGGAGCAAGCCTTCCTCCCTCTTCTGCCTGCTGCCGGCAAAGCTTAACAGGGAACCAGCTGACAAGGCAGAAAATATTTGCAGAGATCCAGCCCCAGCATCACTGATCAGAATGAAGAATGTTGGATTTGGGGATGTGGGGATAGGAAAGATAATAGAATGAAACAAACATTATTACTGTATGTATATATGGACTGCATGACCAATATGATTCTGCAACATATACACTCAGAAAAGTAAGAAATTATATTCCATCTATGTATGATATATCAAAGTGCATAAATGCATTCTACTGTCATGTGTAACTAATTAAAACAAATATAAAGTTTAAAAAATAAAAAATGTTGGATTTGGAGCTGAAAGACAATAGTTCAATAACTGTTTAATTGAATCCTACAATTCAATTAAACATACACAGGGTAAAAAAATATATCTGTGTTAAAGAATTCAATTGAAGAACTTACCTACTTAGAAATTCTTCCTAAGCTCCCAAATCTAGTCTACCTAGAGACTTATGAAAAATGCAATTCCTGCAAAATGCTAGTCTCTCAGTTCCTGCCCTCTGACCCAAAGGATGAGTCAAATCATTTCTCTGCCCTCCTCAGCACTGTAGCACCACCAAAGAACAATCTAAGGCACTAGCTGTTGCAGCAGCAGACCCGACACTGGGTCAGGTCTACTGGTCTTCTCCTGGAGAGTCATGTTGCCTGCTTTGCAAACTTCTAGACAGCTGAGCTAAGAGGAGCATTAGGCAGCTTTAAAAATTGATGTGGCTCATTACTCTTTCATGAGCCACTGCAAATCCAACAGCACAAGGCCAAAGGCATGCACATGGGAGCCACTGTGTCACTCTGACCTGTTCCTTGCAGATCTGACCCTATAAAAGAGGACACAGAAAGGCAAATACCACACAAGCACTCACCACCAGTGGAGGTGCCACCAGACGATCGGAGCAAACCTATGTCTCGTTCATGTGGTTCAGCAGCCCCCTTGTCCTCCTTTCCCAGAACACCCCAATATGTACCTTTGCCTTTAGGCCAGCAATGGGAGATGAGACAAAAGATTCATAGCTGCAGCTCTGATCTCCATCTCTGCCTCCCTGAGAGATGGAAAACCTTTTTACAGGGGTTTTCATTCACTACTTTCCCAACTAGCTTATTATTTGGTCTTATTTCCCCTATTCCTCTTCTTGTCTTCTAGTTTTCCATTTATCCATCTTTTCTTTTTTCATTCCCCTTTATTCATTCCCCCTCAGTCCATCTTTCCCCTTCTTCTGGGTCCAGTCTGTCTATCTGCTAAGCTCCCACTCTCCTTTCTCTTGCTATCCACATGTGTGTTGTGTGTGTGAGTGTGTGTGTGTGTGTGTGTGTGTGTGTGTGTGTGTTCCTGATGACCTCCTGTCTCCTAGGACTCCTGTGCCTCCCCTTGGCCACTGCTTCCAGACCTAATCCCTCTGGGAAGAAAAAGAATAAAATGTCTGTGCTTTCAGGAAAGGGGAAGGTTCAAGTTTTTTTCCCCTTCCTGTCATTGCCATTGAAAGAGGAAGTTGGGTCAAAGATTAGTTCCATTCAGGACACAAAATGAGCCCCAACCATGCACCATGGATGCACAGCTCAGTCCAATGCACGTTTATCAAGACACCAAGCTGCAGGCTCATCACAAGGACTCAAAGAGAAATCAGATGGTGTAGATGTGCCACGATCCATTGTCTGTGAGGAAGGCAGACCTGTGAAGATGCAGCATGAAGGGCATCTCAATCAGGTAGGGAAAGGAGTCAGTCAAGAAGGGCTTCCTGGAGGAGGCAATGCTGAATTGTGAAGAATGCATAGATGTGAATGATGGGGGAGGTGAGAGAAGGACATCCAAGGCAAAAGACATATCGTGAGCAACAGCATGGAGGCAAAAAGACAGCTGGAAGTGTACAGGGACACACAGGCAACCGGGGGCTACTGGAGCAGAAAGAGTGACATGGGTAGCAAAGGAAGAGGGGACTGAAGAGTTGGGAAGTACGTGGATCATGCAGAGCCTTCTGAGCCAGGCCACAGGGGATGCTGCCAGTGCCCCTCCCATTTTCCCTCAGCACTCACTATTCCACAAAGTTTCTTCCTGAATATATCGCCTCTCTGCTTGAGGGCATCCACTGACCACTGGCACTTGCTTAGCTCCTATGCAAGGCAAGCCAGAGTGGGAGGTAATCAGTACCCCTGGGAACACACTCAGCCAATGACTAATGGGAGGTTAGATTTTGTTTTGGGTTTTGTTGTTGTTGTTGTTGTTGTTGTTTGGAGGAAAACTGGACTTATAACTCTTTGGGTAGCATCACATAGGCACATTCTACACTGTCCATCAGGGGCACCCTTCAAGATTGAACATCTGCCACCCATGGTGGTAATCTGCTCTCCAGCACTCCCTACGCTGGCTGCTTTCCTTCCCCATCTCATGTAACCATCCCCCTCTGGCAGTCCCCTCTACTTCCAAATAAAGGACTTGCACTCAATTCTTTACCTTAGGATCTGTTTCTGGTACAATGTGACCTAACACTCGGGCTTATGCACCTTCCTATAGGCCTGAGGGAGCTCATGAAAACTTAGAAGAGCAGTATAGTCAGATGTAGGTCTTAAAAGGACTCTCCTGTGGTTGGTTTGAAAAATAGATACGAGGTATAAGATAAAAGAGAACTGTGTGAGAGGCCAAAGAGGAGAAGGACCTCAGTGGACTGACGATATCAGGGGAACAGAATAAGGGTCAATATTGGAAACAGAAAGAGAAGGTTTAGGATTGACAAGTTGCAATCCCTTCCTTTAAGGAGCAACAGACTCTCGTAATACAGGGTGATAAAAACCAAGAAGAGGGTGAGGTCTGGTACCAAGAAGCTTCAGATGAGCAGCCTCACCTAGGCAGGGGGTCTAGGAGGAACCATCAAAGGCAAACTCAAGATGGCCATGCCAGGATGAGTTGTGAAGAATGAGAAGAGCTAGCCAAAAAAGCAGGAAAGGGGAAAGGGAAGGGGTGACTGTTAGAGAACCAGGAATAATACGACAATTGGGGTGCACAATAAAGAACGTAGAAACCCTGGAGAGTGCGTGGAGCACATGCCACAGCCCCGTCCCCCTCCCTCGGTGTTCTTGCTCTTCCTGAGTCTGAGCCTGCCCTGGACTCTACCTAAGAGTTGAATAAGAAACCCACAGCTCAGACCCCTATAGAGGCCAAAGAGGCACCACCAGGCTTATGGGTAGGGGGGATGTATACCTGGGCCATGGTGCTGAATCCCTTCCACCTCTGAGTTGGCAATCTATCCAGTGGATCCCCCTTCATCCTATCAGGACACAGGTGTTTGCAAGTGTCAGGGAAGTTCAGACAGCTCCTGATGGAAGTGAAGAAGAATATCCGAAAGGGAAACCCACATAATCCAGAAATGTTCAGGACAAAATATAAAACTATCCACTAAAACTTCCTTTAAGATAACTAAAATACAGCAATGTAAGTTTTTTTTTTCCTCAATAAATTTTCTTCTCAGTTTCTATGGAAATTTTAATGGATACACACATTTTAAAAAATGGCTAGGAAAAGGGAAAATAAGAAGATAGGTATCAGGTGACTCAAGAGAGCAGAAATCATCCCCTAAAGGAAACTGACAGAGAACTCAGCCAGTTCATCTTCTGCCCTCCACAGATGTTCTACCAAATAGCTCCTTACACTTTGACCAGCATCTAGAGACCTGCTTCCAAGAAGGTACTTGTAGACAGCTCTGCAAAGTGGGTGCTATTATACGTGTTTTACAGATGAGGAAACAGCTTAACAGAAAATTTATCTGAGACCACTCAATTGTCAGTAGCAGTCAGAATTCACGTCAGATGTGGCTGATTCAATGATTCCGTGTCATTTTATCTGTAAGAATAAGTTTTATTTGCCATGCTTTACCACCCTTCCTGTCCTCTGTTCAAAATTACTGTGTACAGTCTATAAAGTCTTTGTGAAACATGTTTTTCTCTGACTTCCTTGTACCCTTCCTTCAACTGATAAGCTGCAGCTTTTTCACTACACAGCGGCGAAGTACTCTATTTGGAGCATCCATTGCTGAGAAAGTCATTCAATCTAACACAATGAACACGTAATAGTATTGCTCGATTCTAATGTTCTGGGAGTCTTCTAAGTGCACTATAGATGGGGAAGGAAAGACTTCCTTCTTAATTGTTTGTAACCAATCAATCATGATAATAAAATATTGGACAGTTATTTGTGCAGTTACAAAAAAAAAAAAAAAAAACACCTCCCACATTAGCACTGGGTGAAGTGTGGAGGGAATGAACTTTGGTCTTGCTCTGGAGTCAGGATGCACTCTAAGGGGGCTGAGCCCCTGTCAGGAAGGAGCCTATTACAGGTTCATCAAATGCCCCAGTTCAACCCAGATAATTTCCTCCCAAATGAGACAAATATGAGAAATTTGATAGCTTTCAGGTCATTGTTCAAAAAATGCTCACTGTGTCATACCCATGGCTAACAGTACCACTTTTCCAAACCTTGGGAATCCCTAAATTGAGTCAAGATTGTGACAGCAGGGAGAGCAGTGATTGAAAGCATTCCCATTTTTCCCTTTTCATCTGTACAACCTAAATAAATAGGTCTTTTTCCTCTTCTATCCTGAGTCAGATGCCCATGCAGGCAGGCTGCAGGTGGGAAGCATGTCCAAGGCTGTCCGAGCTAACCTCCCGGTTGTTCCTCATTTTCTCATGCACCTGCTGCACTCTCTCAGAAGGCATCTCTGGCTGCATGTTAGAGGCTGCAAAGTCTATTGTTCAAATGCCTTCTATTTCATCTCGAACTAAGAAACGGCTAGAAGAAGCCAACATTAGAGCAGGAAAAAATAAATCACCAATTTGGGACCCAGGGAGGACTGAGTTCTTAATCTCAGCCCTAGAACCTCCCAGCTTGTAACCATAGGCACTTCAACTTTACAGTAACCAATCCCTCCCTGTTTGCCCAGGACCAGGGGAGTTCCCAGGTTGCAGAGGAGTTCTGGGGACATCAGGATTGGCTCATTGTCCACCCCTCTTCTGTAAACATGTTCATGAGAAGATCTGCCATGCAGAGGGTCTAGAGGATGAAGGCGGGAGGCCTTGTTGGTGACAGAAGCACTCTGCCAATCCTTATTACTCCATCCAGAGGCATTTGTTCGTTTAAGAAGAGATCAACATAATGAAGGAACACAGAAAAACAATGGTGATCATGGAAGAAAGGAGGGACCACCAGGGAAGGGAAAGCAGAGACGGCCACAGCCAGCACAGCCCGTCACTGTGAGGCTCTCTGGAATCCTGCAGGAGTTTGGCATGGGCATTATGATGACTTGTGAGGCATATGGAAGAGCAGCAGAATGAAAATAGTTCCTTCTCTGAACACTCAGCTCAGAAATCACCAGAAGCGATGCTCAGGGCACCTTCTGTTCTGTGGCCTTCTTTTCATCCTGCTCCCTAAACACTGACATGCATCCCCCTCCCCAGTGCCTACTTTTGAGAACTGGCAGGAGGGCTGCATCCTGTCAACTTTGCCAACCCCCTTGGAGCAGGGACCATTGCAATGACAACATCTAAGTCCAGGTGTCCTTGCAGGTGACATCCATGCCACACATTCTTGCTCCCTGCCTGCGCCTGACAGGCATAAGCTTTTGCTATAACTGCTTATTCACCAGGTACTGTCAAGTGGGGATTTCAGCTGCTTTTTGAAAGAGACTTAATTGTTGTTGCTGCCTGAGTGTCAAGTGCATCCCTCTGTTCTGAAGGGCTACTGGGGAAACTGCCCTTGTTCAAATATGAAATAGGTTCCAGCCAAATGAGGGGGTCTCAACAGGGTGTCTGCAGTTTTTATGATCACCTCAAGGGGTGGAGAGGTGCCCCAACCTGGACTCTGGATGTCAAGCATTGCAGGGGAAATGCTAGCAGGAATCCGAGGCAGATCACTGGAGCCGAAGTCAAAAGGCCTGAGTGCCGGTGCTCCCTCTGTTCCCTCTGTGGCTGTATGACCTTGATGAGCCACTGAAATTATCTGTGAAGGTTTCTTATCTATGAAATGAAGATAAGCTTACAAATCCCCTTGCTGCCTATTGTGCAGGCTTCTTATGAGGAAGAGGTATTAAATCAGTTCATAGACACTAAGGTAGTTCTGAGAATATAAATGTAACCAAAAAATTGGAAGTAACCCAATAAGAGAAGAATGGATAAATTGAGGTATATTCACATCATTAAATACTACATGCAAAATTTAAAAGAACAAACTCCTTCTACACACATAGTAACATGGATGATGTTCCAGACAAAATAATGAATCAAAGAAAATACTACATATTGCTTGATTTCCTTTATATGCATATCAAGAGCAGGAAAACTAAGCCATAATGAGTATGATTAGAATCTATGAATCTATAACAGAATAGTAGTGACTCAGGGTAGAAGCAAGGATTGACTGGGAAAGAGAGCAAGAGAACCTTCTGGGGTGTTGGAAATGTTGGAAATGCTCTGCATCTTGGTCTGGGTAGTGGCCACATGAGCATTCACATATATAAAAATATAGACAGTTATATACTTAATATCTGAGAATTATCATGTATTCATGTAACACTGCAATTTTAAAAGTATAAAAGACTAGACAGACATCAGAATCCCTCTGCTGGATAGGTTCACAGCAGTTAGGAACTCTATCCCATACTGATTTGTCCTTCCCCATGACCTCAAAAATTCTTGAAAAGTGGAAGTGCAAAATATACAGCATTTCAAAACGGGAGGCAGTTCCATCCATGATTTGAAACCAAAACGTACACGGGCATTCACGCACAAATACAAAAGATGCTGCCAGCCCTTGGCTACTAGCAGAGACGAAATCTCTAAATGATCTACTGCCAGGCTTGATCACGCTGATTTGTTTCTGATCCGAGCGGAAGGAAAGCAGAGACTCTGCAGTAAGATTGAAAGTACTGCTCGGTTTGACAGAGGGAAATATGATTAGAATGCACTGAAGCGGAAATAATGACTCGCCTCCCCCCAGGACCAGTCCGCCCTCCCGCCTGCACCCACAACAAGCCTTGCATTGCTAACGGCGGGGTGTTGGGAGGCCGGTGGCATCTCAAATCCATCCTGACTCATCATGCAGTCAGATAATATACAACCTGAAAAGCCCCAACATTTCCAGAAGAATGACACACGCAGGCACGTGGCACAAACATCCCCTAGCCTCCAGCAACTAGAGGGCATGCTCTGTCGTTAGGTCAGGTTCCCTGGAGGAAGAGGCTGGGGGAGAGTCAGGTGTGTTTCAAGGTCACTGAGAAGGTACTCTAAGGATAAACCAAGTGTGTCTAGGGTCTCAGGTTGAGTCAAGCCGCCTTGAAAAACTCTGGAGCACAAACTGTGCCACAGTTAGTCATTCACTGAAGATTCCCTGGACAGGCAGGAGTGGGCATGTTCCTTTATCTACCAGGCAAAGTGGCCACATCAGCAGAGTGAAGTTCTCCAGAAGAGGGGCAGCTATGACCAGGGAGCAGCTAGCACTCACAGTAGCTGGGAAACAATATTTCTTCTAGTCGAGGGGAGGTGGGCCTCAGCCCACCTTAAATACCACCTATATGCTGACATCCCAAGTTCAAATCTCTAGCCAGACCTCTCCCTTGAATTCCAAACTCATATATCCAACTGCCTACCCAACATCTGCAGGTAATGACTAATTCTCAAGCTGCATTTATCCAATACTGAGTTCCTAATAGTCATTCCAATGCCTTCTCCCTCTACAGCCTTCCCTTTGTCTGCAGGTGAGGTGATTTATTCTACTCTTCCAGCTGCTCGGCCTTGATTTCTCTCTTTCACTCTCTCTCCAGTCCATGAGCAAACCTGTTTTATCTACCTTCAAAACATAACCCAGAATTAGAGACGGCTCATTATTCTCACCATCAGCCTGGTCCAAGCTGTCACTGTATCTTGCCTGGAATACTACAGTAGCTTCCTAACTTTTCTCCCTGATTTAATCTTTGTCCCCTAAAGATTATTCTCAACACAGATGCCAGAGTGATCCTGTTAAGGAAATGAAATGGTCTCACAAAAATCCACCATAGGCCCCATCTCATGCAGAGAAAAGCCAGAGCCTGCACTGCAGCCCTACAGACCCTGCACTGCAGCCCTACAGACCCTGTGTGATCTGGTGCCTTCCCCTGTACCTCCTCCCTCACTGCTCTCCACTTAATTCCCAGCTCCAGCCACACTGCCCTCTTGCTGCTGCTCAGACCCCCACAAGGTCTGCCACCCCTCAAGGGCCTTGCACTTGCTCCCTGTTCCCCAATCTGGAATGCTCATTCACCAGCTTCAGAATTCCCTCCTCACTTAAAAAGTCATCTTCTCAGTGATGACTCCCCTCGTCACCCCAAACCCAGCATTTCACAACCCCCTTTCCTGATTTAACATTTTTATCTTAAGTACTTATCATTATCTAAAATGTTGCATATTTTATTTATATTCTTGCTTATGATATGATTCTCCCAATAGAAGGTGCTTAGTGTGGGGTTTTTTCCGCCTATTACTATAACCCCAGGGTCCAGAAATACTGGCACAGAGAAGGCACCCTCTCGGTTGAAGGTATTGGTTGAGTGGATGCATGAATGAGTAAAATGTGTAAGCATATATACATGCAATAAGTATTAACGGGAACTATGTTAGGGGTGTTATGAGTCTTTTTATCTTCTTCGTTTAACTGTCTCTTTTAGCATTTTTTCTAAATTTTCTACAATTTTTATGACATACACAATTTCTGTGTTTCCTGATGTTTTCATACTCCCCTTTCCAAATCTTCTCACCTTTTGTTACTTTCACTGGTTATCCAGGAAATCCTCCTCCCCAAACAGTCTGTGTGCCCTGCCACAAAGCAGAAGAGCCTGCTTCGTACTCAGCTCTAGGAAATCCAGACTGACAGACATGAAGTTGACAGACAGGAGATGAACATTGAAGAAGAGGAAGCAGCTTCCTTCCCTTGCAGTCATCTAAAACCTGGTTCTCACCTAGGGTCTCACCTGGGAACATGTTAAAACAAGCAAATTCTTGATCCCCATCCCAGACCAATTGAGTCAAACTCTGGGGGGAAGACCAGCAACCGCATTCTAAGGAAACCTCTTGTGATTCTGATGCAATCTAAACTCTGAGGTCAATAGGCACAAGCCATTCAAAACAGGATTTCAGGCAAGCAGTGGGCAGTGGGAACCAATTTGGTGTCACTAAATGTGGGGCAAAATAGAGAGGACGCAAATGGCTCCTTGATTCAGGCAGGAAAAATATGGCGACTATCAGAAATGCAACAGATTTATCAAAACTACTTGAAAATACCTCGAGAACAGACCCCAGACTGTATTTGCTCACACTGTCTACCATGTGACTGGCATACAATATGCAATGTATTAAATATTTTTTGACTAAATTAAAATGTATGAATGAATAAGCCAAATAAATCATATACTATGTCATGGTCCGTTTGTGTTATGATGGTAAAAAAAATAGCAAAATCTGGGGCTTGGGATATACTCAGTTGGCAGAGTGCTTGCCTCACATGCACAAGGCCCTGAGTTCAATCCCCAGCACCATAAAAAAAAAAAAAAAGCAAAATCTTCACCAATATAGAAAGAACTCAGAAAACCTCTCACCATCTTGCTAAATGGCCTACAATGCAAATATAGAAACTTTCTGTGCCCTTCTTGCCGTTGTTAGTTCTGAGAAGCCTGTAGACTCAGTAAAACAAGCATATCCCAAATATTACATAGGACATACTGATACTAAAAAAATCATTTGTTGTTTATCTGAAATTCAAATATAACTGAGTTCCTTAAATTTCATTTGCTAAGTCTGACAAACCTAATGGAAACTAAACTCTGTCCTTGGAGCAAACCAAGAAAAGCCTTTCTCTGTACCATCACTTGAAGAAACAATGAGGGATTACAGTCTCCCTTTCTCACTCCTAGAAAGACATAAAATATCACAGGAGGCACAAGGCTTTGCCCACCTGGACGATGTTCTTCCATTCTCCTAAGCTCATGGACTTCACTCTTTTATTTAGACTCTTCTTTCCATCCTGACCTCCAGTCACTTGACACCTGTTAATTCCAGCTTGCCCTTGCAAGACTCATCACCTTTCTGTGGAAAACTTCCCTGGAAACACACACACACACACACACACACACACACACACATACAGAGTCTGAGTGAAATTCTTCCTCTAACACGTGCATACAACCAAGCGCTCACCACCCTCAGTGGCAAAGCAGTTGTAGATGCGCCAGCCTTCCACACCAGACCAATCCTTGGAGTGGAACTGTGCTTATTTATCACTCTATTCCCAACATGCTGCTAGGATATGGTTTTCAAAAAAGTGTTTGATAAGTAAGTGAATGAATGAATGCACAGCAAACTTCTCAGAAAAAAAAGGTGTTCAAAACCTTGAGAGGCAATCCAGAGAAGATTGGGAGTAACAGGGAAAAGAGGAATATTACATCTCTCTGGCCTTGGAAGTCTTTCTCCTTCAGGACAAGTCAGTGACCTCCTAGCCAGAGAGAACATGACTTAGGATGAAGATAAACATGCCCCCGCCCCACATTGCAAGCCAGGATCTCAAAGCATTTGGCAGACAGATTAGGACTTTGGTTAGTTCGCCAAGGCCAGTCAGGTAGTGGACCTGAGCCCTGGCAACCCATCCTGGCCACACCCACTTGCCAGAAACTTTGTCAGGGTCCTCTCAGAACAGGTCCCAAGCTGCATGTAAGATTTTCTTCCTCCATTTCACAAGTTCCCCCATTCACTCCACAAACTCTGGTTTAACTTAAGGCCCATAAAACTAGGAGGTAAGTTTTGCACTTCATTCAGCCTTGTCTCAATTCCCAGCTCTGGAGGACATCTCTTTGTTGGATGATAACCTGGATTTCCCTGTGAATTGCGGCATGAGTTCTGAACACCTGTTCTTTATGTTATTCCATGAAACATTCTCCAATTAAAGCCTAGGAGAACAATGAAACTCAAAGCCCATCTGCAAATGGAGAATTATACATTCAGTAGCAATAGCAACACTAGGTCATGGAATGGGTCGTTAAATCATTGAATATACACATCCAGTGCAGGAAAAAAAGAAAAAGAGAAAAAAGCACACTTCTGAAACCTTTATGGTTCAGATTTAGAACTACTGGAGCTGAGACATTCAGAGGTAAGTGTCCCAGGACAGCTTTAATTCTGGCTCCAGGGCCTCAGCACAGAGCCAGGGAAGGCAGCTTTCATCTTTCTCCAGGTAATACCAGGAAAGAAATCTGTCTCAGGAGATGCTACAGCAATCTGTGTGGCTTCAAGATAAGATTAGGGAATGCAGAGAACATTTCAACAAGTTTATTTGCTTCCTCTTCTAAACTTTGAATATGAATTCTTGTCTGTAGAGAAGAGGAAAGGCCTACTTATCAACAAAGCAAAATTTCAACCTTCTTTTGTGTCTACACTGTGTTTGGAATCACCAAAACCACTCGTGGCCACCCACCATCTCTTTTGCCTTGCTATGGTGTGCCTTTATCTTTTTATTGGCTGACACATGTAACCCCGGTAAGCCCAAAATTAATTTGCTTGAAGATGCAAGAGAAGATGAATTCAAGCAATACCATGGACAGCAAGATGTCTAGCAAAGCCCTCCTGTGCTACAGTGTGCCAAAGACAGGTGAGCTCAGGTAGGAGGAAACAAAAGGGACCTCAGACCTCTGAATCTAAGCCAAAAGCTTCAGATTCCCTACAGAAATGCCACCTGATTTCCATAAATGGGGAAGGGATAAAATTAATGCAGAAGCAACTCAGAGAATACAACAAAAGAAAGGTTCTTCTCGTTCTTGCCTGAGTCTTGTTCACACTATGCAACGGGGGATCCTAGGTGCGAGCAGCCCTTCCCCTGCTCCACATGTGGACTGCATGTGGACACCAATAAAATACCTAAGAACCTTTCAGCTGTGCAAGTCTTCCCTTTTCTCTTCTCCATAAAATAAAGTTTTAAGAACCAAAAAAAAAAAAAAAAAAAAACAATTGCTGGTACCACTCATCCTTATTTGTGAGTCTTGGGAGAAAAAAAAATCTCTCAAGCCATGAATTGAAAATTTCCTCCTATTCTGGAATGTTCCAAACCAGACAAAAGGCCAAGCGCTTTCTCACAGAAGTTTCCTTTTCCAGCAAAAGCAGAATAGAAGATTTGTGTAACGAACTAAGAAATGCAAACCTTCACGAATGACTCAATGCCCTAAAGCCAAAGACAATTCAGGCAGAGGCACTTTTTTCACCCCCAATTAACCACGACATTGCTTCCCATCTCCATTTTGCTTTCTGCTCAGGGATATGTGTGCCTTTTGCTCAGGGTTTTGGGGATGGAGTGCCCATCTTCTCACAATTATAGGCTGTGTCCTTTGGCTGTCAGAGTTCCCAGAGAAATGATTGTCATCCCCTCATCCCCAAACAACCCCCTGCATTCCTACTCTTCTTCCTCGTACTCATCAGAGTACAAGACATGCAGCTTACTCAGCCATTCAACCAGAAAAACATTCTCAGTTCCCTGGAAAGGGGGATCCAAATAGGTAACCTTCCACAAGTACCAACAAGGTGCCAAGCTCTGTTCTCATACCTTTACCCCTTTAGCTTAATAAAAACCAAAAAGATGCCAGGGTATGGGACTTACTGTTCCACTTTACAGATAAGAAAACTGTGCCAAAGTTGTTCAACTCCCACCAGCCCACAGTGGTGGACCAAGTGGTGGGCTGAGGTGGCCAGTACTGGGCGGGGTATGAAGAGATCTCTTCCTGGATAGCTTAAACTTGCTTTTGCAATTTTCTAAAACTCACTTAAACTCCCTGTTGGAGCTATTAATATTATCAGTTCTCCTAAATTGGAATAATCTTGTCTGTTCATCCTCTCCCTCTTTCCTGTTTCCTTGTCCTGTGGTGCTGCTGAATTAGATAATGTCTACAAAGCTCTCTGGGTTCCTTGAAGGGAAGTTTCAATAAACACAAGTTATTAACCTTCATAGCACCCAGAGTTTTGAATGAAGAAGTTATAAAAATTATCATAAAGTCCTGCTGGGGCTTGATAATGAACAGAAGCTTCACTGAATCTTCAAATACTTCTCTTTCTTCCTGAGAGCAAAGGTGAACCCCTCGAGCTAGAATGGGCTTTAGTTCCAATGCTAGTCTCTAGCTCTTCTCTCTTCTGATGTAAGGAAGGTCAAGTGCCTCTTTCCAGAGCCTTCTGCAGTGGCTGCATAGAGATTCTGAGCAGCAGGTGCCTAAGGCTTCTGCATGCCCCACCTCCATCAATCTCTGGCTCTGACTCCTCTGGTGCAGCCTAAGCAATGATGTGCCTTGCAAGAAAGAAGATGATACTGCTGAGAAGTCAAGACCCAGGGATTCAATATTCAAAAAGGGCCTCATTCCTCACCCCTCGGGCTCTCCTCAAACTGCCAGCATGATTATCATCGGTCAGAGAAGACCCAATCTTTGTCCACAAAGCCACACAGGCAAGTGGGAATCTGACTGTGCCTCCCCGCCATGAGATTGTACTGTGAGTGGCAAGAAGGAGAGACGCAGTGGAGTCATCCCACCTTCTCCACTGGGTCTGGATCATTCAAATGCTGAGTCAGAAGCAGGAATGGAGGGAAGGATGTAAAGGTTTGGGGGCGAAAATATGACCTCCTACCATATTTCCTATCTTAACCTTCAGCTCTGCTCTGGGTTCACCAAGCAAAAACATGAACAGGGGTTATTGGACATCACCATACCCAGTTCCGTGCTCAGGATTGTAGTCCTGAAGGGCCTGGCTACCTTCCCTACCTTGTAGTCTTATCAAGCCAGTTGAGATAATCAACCTAAGGCAAGAATGTAAAGGAAAACACCCAATCACCACACTGGACTTGATGGGTCTGACCTACCAGCACTGGATGCTAAATATCTTACTTGCATGGAACATATCTGCCCTCTAGGAAGAATAGCAAAATGAAATTTGGGGACTGGTAGATAAACCCTAAAACTATAGAATGGAGACCGTAGAAAAGAGAAAAAGAGTAAAGATGATTCCTATCTCTGAGAAAAAAAAGATACCAACAAAAGAGGAAATTTCTTTGAAGCTGAGGGAAGACCTGAACTGAGAGTCCACATCTTTCCTAAGATAGTAGTTGGAGGCTGACAGAATGTCCACTTTGGAGGGCAGTGTTTTTAATTATATTCTGGTCCTGTCATATGGCAACTTAGCCCAAGTTCCTTGAGACAAAGGAAGCTGTAAGAAAACCTAAATATTTAAGCCTTTCCCTTTAGGAAATACTAAACTTAAGTGAAGCAAATCTTTTGTCCATCATAGCCCAACTAGACTGCCCACCAAATGGGATTCCCCAGACCCTGTCATATTAATCCAAACCCTCAGTAGCTATGGGAAAATTTTGCTTGTCTCCAATAAAAGTGCTGGTGTTTTAGAGACAAAAGGAACAAAAGGACCCAATCATTCTACCTGGAAATTTCTCAAAGTCAAAGATCATTGCTGCTAAGCCTCACATTGTGCTAACACTGATTGTATCATGTGGCTCCAAAAGCAAACAACTTACTATCATTACCATTATGATTATTATTCATTCCCGATTATGTATGCTAAATTCCAATAATTTTAGAATCACACAGATGTATATCCAAATGGTTATGTGCCCTTTAATAAGGTGCTTAGGCTCAGTTTTCTCATCTGCTAAATGGAATAGTAATTGCACCTATTTATAGTCATACTGTGAGGTTTGATTTGTTAATTGCACAGTGCCTGGCACAGGGTCAGCACTCAATAAAGGATAATAGCTCTAATTATTAGATAATAAGCAAGATGACATTAACAGTGTGAAAGGAATCTGGAAGAAGAAAGATGGTAGATGAGAAAAAACTTCCCTTTCTCATATAAGGAGGGCCAAGTTAGAATCTGTGACTGTTTGGCTATGTGGAAGATGAACCAGGCCAGAAAATAGAAAAGTAAGATTGCATTACACAAAGGACCTTGAACTTCAGTCAGATGGGTTGGACCAGCTGTAGTGGGCCATAGTAGACCCCTGTTGGTCTCTAGGACTTGGGCAGCTTATACTCACCATTGGACAATGGTGCACATCCTGGGATAGAAGGACTGACTCTGTGGCATCATCTCTCTGTCCTCTCTTTGGCCCTTGGATACAGCTCTTGGGACACTGCTACCAGGGCTATGACTCATCCAGGAACAGGAGGACCCCGAGTAGGCTACAGAAGTCCATGTCTGAACTCCTAGCAGAAGTCTGAGATGTGAAAATCCCTGAGTTATTGTTTGACCCCAACATACTTGCCAAACTGCCTTTTCTAAAACACTAGCCCAGAAAGTGGGCCAATGCATCTTCTCCGTTAACCACGCAGAATACCTTCAAAGCCCTGCTCCTGGAGAAGCAGCCCATTTTTCTCAACCTCCAATAAAGAAAGCCTTTGCATATTAAGAGAAATGTCCTGCAGATGAGGGTACTCAGAAGGGGGTCGCCTTGATTAAAGCAGGTTGTTCTGCCAAGAAGTCTTGAATATGCTCTCTTGGTTTAGGCTGTTAGTGCTGTGCGGAGGCAGCAGGCAACATGAATTGCCTTTTATCTAATTGGAAAACTCCCACCGAGTTTAGAAGTGCTCATTTAGACAGGCAGATCAATAAAAGAAATGGAGAGTGGATGGCCGTGGAGATGTTATAGAGACGAGCTGGTCCTCCATACATCTGCTTAATAAAGATTAACTCATCCTGCTTGTAGTAGAAACCTGGAATGCTCTCTTGGCTCTAGGCTGCAGAAAGTTCCAACAATGCACAGACATCTCCCAGGAGAGATGGAAGAGAGACTCTACCCCTTTTCTCTTTATTGGGACTCAAGTGCTCCAGTGGAAGAAGAGGGAGAAGTGGAAAAAGGGGTATTAAGAATTTGGGGGGTTTCTAGCATCTCCGCAAAATGTCATTCCCTTCATTTGGACAAAATTGAAGAGAACAAAAAGCCGAGATTCACCAAAAATAGGTCGGAAAAAAAAGAGAAAGAATTGAGAAGAGAGTCAGCTTCCTTTGCCATTTCATATAATTTTATTTGTGTACAAGTCACATTACACAATAATGAACATTTTATGAGCTTTTGTTTTAAGAACTCCCAGTTGAAACCCTCATGTTTCCCATTTCTCTCTCTCATCACTGAGTTAAGGGTCTAACATGCCTTTCTTATCCCCACATTGCCACCTTAAGCTTTTATCCTGTCCTTGCCACTGTCCCCGCTCTCTCCCGACCCCCATTTTATGCACAGAAGGCTTCAACAGCTGAGCCCACCTCTCATTTCAAACGTAAGCCTTTGTTCCAGACCACAGAATTCAAGTTAATTCTCTTCAAAAGGAAAAAAATGCTCTGTGCCTATACGGCCAAAAATAGAAGAATTGATGTGAGCATGTGTGTGTCTACACACGCGCACACATGCAGTGGGTTGGGGGTGTTTCATTTACACTGGGGAAATTGTGAGAAGGCTGGGAACCCTTCTTTTGATTCCTGTGTCCCTCCTTTTACTCTCCTGAAGAAGTTCCTTTCTGGGCCAGCGCCGTGGAAGGAACCTGCTGGCACTCAGCTTCAATAACGGCCTTTTCTCTAGCACAGTCGTATGGTGAAGGCAAGGGCTCACACCTGGGCTAGGGGTCGGTTGCCATGGAAATAACTGCACAGTCACAAATAAGGCAGTATTCTGTTCTCTCAGCAGGGTGAGAGGAGAGCTAGAAGCTAGACAGAGAAAAAGGAAGAGAAAGAGAGAAACAGAGATGAGCAGGAGAGAGAAAGAAGAGAGAAATACCTCTATCGATAGCAATCCTGAAGGACAAAGGGATGAGATGCTGTTTCAGAGAGATTTCAGACAGGATTAAGCAAGAGAGGGGGACATGGTATTGTTTTATACGAAGGAGTTCTTTCATTTTCCAAGAGGGAAGGAGGGAAACCAAAGGGACCATTGGGGACCTCCCTCCCTCTCTTCCCCTTAGCTGTTTTATCTTCTTTCCCTTTCTCTCCCCGCATCCCACCCATCTCTCTCTCTCTCTCTCTCTCTCTCTCTCTCTCTCTCTCTCTCAATAATGGTGCAGAAATCCTAATGAGCTAGGACTGGGGAGACGCAGTGTGCTGCCAGAGAAGAGGTGGGTAGGAGGCAAGCCAAGCTTCAAATTGCAGAAAGGCCCTGCTCTGATTCTCAGCAGAAAACTTGTAGCCTCTTGGTCCCTGGCTGTTTAACAAGTTTCAAGCCAAACTTTCTACCCTTCTGAAAGGCCATAATCCCTCTAAGATCACTGGAGCTACTTTCAGCACCTTCATTAAGATGTTTCTGTCAAGTTGAATACTTCTGGAGGGAGAATGGCCACATTGTCTTCCTGAGGTCACTTTTTTCATTCAAAGCTTCATTGGTTTCCTCACTGTCAACAAAAGTCTGAGAATCAAGACCTAGATTCAGACTGTACAAGCAAATAAAATGCACCAAGCTTATTTAAGCTAAGCTATGAGCCTTTATATAGGGCAAGGAATGCTAACATTCTTCCCTTTCCGTGCTGTTTTATTTTTTTTAATGGATGTGTATATTATATAGAATTTGATGTGCACAATGTTTTTAAACAACACATTAAAAAGTTTCTTGCACTCTTCAAAATCCATTAAAAAGAAGAACCAGATTCAAAATTCAAATGTATTACACACCCCCATGCTTTCTCTGAGCCTCATTCCCTTTATGGTGGCCACTTCAACCAGCTCAGCCTCATCAGAGCATCTAGTGGCTTCCTGTGCAATATGGTTTGGGTAACATTACAGTATCACTTAAAATTTCTCCCCCATCAATTACTATTCGTGCCTAAAATCCCACATGTATGTTACCCCTTTCTGTCTTCAAAAGATGCATCTATTCAAAAACAAAGATGTTGGGGCATGCTATCAAAAATTTTCAGTACAAATGTGCTTTCAGATTACATAAGAAAGTAGGACTTTGAAGGAATAAATTTTCATGCATCACAGAACAGAGTCTCATATCAATCTCCTCGATGGTGGGAAATACTTTATATAGAACCCAAATTCATGATTCATTGGCCAGCCACTTGATGGTCACCGTAGGTGCTTGAAGGAAAGAAGAGAAAACACTCTATTTGAATACACACTATTAAGAACAAAAAGCAGAGATTCAGCTGGTACAGTGTTTGCCTCTCGCACGCACAAGGCCCTGGGTTCAATCCCCAGCACCACCAACAGAAAAAGAAGTGAATATACACTGTTACTGCCACAAGTTTTTGGCCTTGAGTTGTCTGAAATTGCCTTTGTGAATTGGGCTAGAAATACATCTCCATGTCACTCAAAAGGTTCTTGGTCATAGGCCTTTGGTTGGTCTGCCTTTTAATCTTCAAACACAAATAATCTCTACACTTCAAGACAAACTCAAGGGAGTGTTCCTCCTTCTCCTTGAGGTATAAAGTGGATCAACCCTAGGTTTTGCCAGAATGTGTGCAATCCCTACCCAGGAGCAGCCTCAGACTCCCCTCCCAATATTGTCAACACAGAAGCACTAAGAGTTGGCCAACAAGTGAAAGAGCTTAAAATTTAAAAAGAGCTTAAAATTGTTCATGTCTCTGAATATTCTCTGAAGTGGAACAACAGCTCCAAACTACACATGATCCTGACTCTAGTCTGTATTCTTCTTCCTCCACTTGGAGTGGGAAATGGAGAGATGAGCCTTAAGCAGAAACACAGAGAGCATCCCAGGCAGGCATCCAGCCTAAGATCTCCCAGGGCTGATGGGAGAGTAGGAGAACCACTTTTCTAATTGAGACTGATTTGGTTAACCAATGATGTGACAGTGCAGAGATTCATACAAAATTAAAATGATGCATAATACACTAAGTGGCTTTGCTTTTAATTTAACAAAATTTGTTTGAACAAGATATAGGGCAGCACTCTTAAGATAATGTTATACTGGTATAAAGACAGGCAAAGAGAGTAATGGACCATATGCTAAAGAACTGAAATAAATCCTTATATTTATGGTCAAATGAGTTTCACAAAGATACCAAAACAAGTCAATGAGGAAAGAACAGTTGTTTCAACAATTGATGTTGGGACAATTGAATATACACCTGCAGAGAGTAGGAAAGACAAAACAAAAACCTTAGACCCTGGCCTCAAGTCATATACAAAATTTTCTAAAACTCCTATAAGAAGAGTTAAGAATAAATTTTTATGACTATCAGTTAGGCAACAAGTTCTTAGACACAAGTTTTTAGACACCAAATGTACTATCATAAAAGAAAAACTGGACTTCATTAAAACTAGAAATTTTTCTACTTCAAAAGAGACCCTATATTAAGTGAATGAAAAAATAAGTCACAAACTGGGAAGAAATATTTATAAAGCATACATCAAAAAAAATTAAGAATTCTTAAACTTCAATAAGAAGAAAGACAACCATAGCTACAATGAAGTACATGAGATAGCTAACTTATAAAGAGAAAAGATTTATTTAGCTCATAGTTTCAGAGGTTCAAAGCCAAGATCAGTATGCTGATTTGGCCTCTGATGAAAGCACAAGATAGCAATGGCAGGAGCACAAATCATGAGTCAAGAAGTAGAGGGAGAGCAAGGGTGGATAGGGTCCCCAGGATCCAAGGATCTCCCACTAAATTCTTCCTCCTAAAGATTGTGCCACCTCCCCATTGCATCAGCTTGGGGACCTACCTACCTTTTAGCACATGGGCCTTTGTGGGTATTCAGAATCCAAAGTATGTCAGTCCCCTCATTGACTAGACACTCAAGAGAAAATCAGGTTAGAGTAAAGAAATGCCAGTGATATGATTCAATGGGTCTAGGCAAAGTGCTTTCTTAATTCATCTAATCTAAATGTCAGGTAACAAAATTTATTTTCATCAAAATGCACATTGAGTATATCAAGCTAAGCAAAATAAGCCAATCCCAAAGAACTAAAGGCTGAATGTTGGGAGGGAAAGGGAGGGAGAATGGAAATTGCATGGAAATGGAAGGAGACCCTCAGGGTTATACAAAATTACATACAAGAGGTAGCGAGGGGAAAGGGAAAAATAATACAAGGGGGAGATATGAACTGCAGTAGAGTGGGTAGAGAGAGAAGAGGGGAGGGGAGGGGAGGGGAGGGGGGTAGTAACGGATAGGAAAGGCAGCAGAATATAACAGACCCTAGTATGGCAATATATAAATCAATGGAAGTGTAACTGATGTGATTCTGCAATTTGTATACGGAGTAAAAATGGGAGTTCATAACCCACTTGAATCAAAGTGTGAAATATGATATATCAAGAACTATGTAATGTTTTGAACAACCAACAATAAAAAAAATATTAAAAAAAAAAGGCTGAATGTTTTCTCTGATTATGTGGATGCTAATTCACAATAAAGAGAGCTGGAAGAATAGAGGTAATTTGGACTAGACAGAAGGGAGCGAAGGGAGAGGAGAAGGTATGGGGGTGGGAATGACAGTAGAATGAACCAGATAGTATTACCCAATGTGCATATATGATTACATGACCTGTGTAATTCTACATCATGTACAACCAGACGAATGATAAATTATACTCCATTTATGTATCATGTGTCAAAATGCATTTGTGTATAACTAACTAGAATAAATTTATACATATAAATTTTAAAATGCAAAAAATGAAGAGAAAATTTGAATACACTTATACATAAGATATGCAAACAAAAAAATAATTGCATGAAAAGATGGTCAAACTTTTCACCTCTTTAGGGAAATGGAAAAGTGAAAACTCAACTAAATGTTACTATGTACCCACTAGAATTTGTACAATCAAAAAGACAGACACTACCAAGTGTTGGTGAGGAGATAAAAAGACTGGAACCCTCATGTGCTGGAGTAGTAAAATAGCACACCAATCTGAAAAACAGTTTGGCAGTTTCTTAAGATATTAAGCATAAACTTACCAAGGGACTCAGTAACTTCACTCCCAGTAATCTAGCCAAAAGAAATGAAAACAAATGTTTACACAAACATTTGTACACAAATGTTTCTACCAGAATTGTTCAAAAAAGTATATCAGAAAATAAATGAACAAGTTGTGGTATATCCATACAGTAGATAAAGAAAATGAATGAACAGTTGTGGTATATCCATACAGTGGAATATCCTGAAATAAAAAGGATCAAATTGTTGATCTATCCTACAACATGGATAAACATCATAACCAGTATGCTAAGTAAAAGAACAAAAAGACAGCATACTATGTTTAAATTTATATTAAATATCCAAAAAAAGACAAATTCATAGAGATCAACAAAACAGACAAGTGGTTGCCTGGGGCTGGAGTTGGGAGGAAGAAATAACTACAGAGTGGTATAAGGGGATGTTCTAATGTTTTAATATTGGTCTGTGTTGATGGTTGCACAAACTCTACAAATTTACTAAAAAGTGTTGAAAATTGTGAAATTATGATGGGTGGTGTTTGTGATGTGTACATTATACCTTTAAAACGCTGCTTTAGAAGTGAGGCATTGTTCTATTCCTGAGATATTTCCCCCATCTAATGATGGAGTGAGGGGAGGAAAAGCGGCAATGACCATTTTGAGCTCCACAGCAGTGATATAGCAAAGAGCTCTGGTAACACAAAGGATGGGGCATCAGTTAACTACAGAGGCTTTACCAAAAAGTGTGCTGTTTGAGCTGAGTTTCTAAGTGTGTTCAAGTAGGGTCCACCCCCCAGGTAAAAGGATGACTCAACACTAGAAAAATCAGCTATTAACCTTTATTAATAGAATAAGAATAATATGCATGATTGTCTCCGTTAATACAAGAAAATAATTTGATAATGTTCAGCAACTACTGAAAGAAAAAAATTCTAAGCCATCGAAAAAGAGAACTACAAAATAGAAGTAAATGCATTTCCTATAAGAAGAAAGGGAAAACACAAAAAGCATTACTTTCTCACTCAGTAACCAACTAGAAAATATAATAAAAAGTGAGATAATCTTCACAATAGCAACCACAAAAAGCATAAAGTATCCAGAGAGCTTAATACTTCACTATGGAAGAAATTTTTCTTAATTTTAATAAAAAACAAAGAAAAGAACAGCAGGAGCAGAGTGGCATTCCATTGTCTTGAACAGCTCACATGACAAACACGTCATTTCTTTAACAAATAATGTACAAATTTTCTCTGTGATCACAATCAAAGTTTCCCTAGATCTTTTAGGTGATTAACCATCATGAGTATCTCTATGAAAGAATAGCTATCCACAAAAATAAAATAAAATCAACTTTCATTTTAAAAAATGACTGGAAATTTAAGAAAGCTAGAATTGCCAAATACAGCTTAGTTTGGGGGAAAAAAATAAACAGAAGTGAAGATTGTCTCAGATACATACATATATTTAATAAAGGTGGTAGCATACATCAGTGAGGAAAGGATAGATTGTTAAAGAATTGGTACTGGAATAATTAACTCAAGTATAGTCAGAAAAATATAACAGACTCTAACATTGTACTCTAAGCAGCATTCCATATGCAGAGTATGAAATACTTTATGAAAGATAAAATGATAAAGTTAATAGATAAAAATGTAGTAGAATATTTTTGTCATCTAAAATCAGATAAGACCTTCTTAAATAAAACCCAAAGCACAAAACTGAGACAAAAAAAAATTTTTCATAAATTTTATTATTTAAAAATTAGTGCTTTCTAGTCAACAAAGAATACTATGGAGCTGGGATTGTGGCTCAGTGGCAGAGCACTTGCCTTGCACATGTGAGGTGCTGGGTTCGAACCTCAGCACACATAAAAATAAATAAAGATCTAAAAAAAAAAAAGAATACTACAGAGTTATCCCACTCTTTGGTATATTCCCAAAAGACTTAAAACCAACATACTGGAGAGACCCAACATGGCAGCCGGCGAGGAGGCAGCACTTTCAAAGCCTCCGCAGTAAGGGGATCAGAGAGACCCATTAATACATCTACATGCGACCTGCTGAGAAACTTCTAGCAAAATTCCGCTGAAAGGAGACCTGCTGGAAATTAGTAAGTCTATTGGAGGGGTCAGTTTGTCCCAGATGAGTGAATCTTGGCAACGCAGAGCAGGGGCACAGTCCCACCGGCCGCCTCCAAACTGCCGCTGCCCACACGTTGCAGGGAAAGGACAAATGCCCGCTGCCTGCCTGGGCCCCGCCAGCCCGGCTCTGTGAACCGCCTCTGGCAGTTCGGCGCTGCAAACAACCACCCCCCCTGCCCCCCGCTGGTTCAGCACTGCAAACGACGACCCCCCCCCCACCCCACGCTCGTGTGAACAGCTCCCGCCCGCCGGGCTCTGCGAAAGGCCCCGCCCACACGGCAAACGGCCCCGTCCTCCTGGCTCTTTGAACAGCCCTGCCCGCACGGGGGAATCAGGAGTGGCGCGGAACCCGCGGCACGGAACTCCCGGCTACGGCTCCCACCAGTGCTGACAACTGAGGTCTCTTGCACCAGTTTCCGGGGGCATGGCTACCAGAGGGCAAGCAAATTTGCTGGGGGTTCTCAGCTCCAAGCTCTACAAACTTAGAATCCAAGGGAATGGCAAACAGGGAGGGTGTGCCCAGGCGTTCATGAAAACAGGGCTCACAGGAGCAGCAGACCTGGCATGTAGCCAGTATTGTGGTGAGCGTCACCAGTGAGCGGCGCCTAGCTCGAGGAAAAGTGGGGATGTGACTAGACACAAGAGAAGGCCCTAGGCACTCAGGATTGGAGACCCGCCCAGTCCGGGAGGAAGAGCTGCTGCACAGTGACTGGCTCCCGCCTACTGAGAGGAGAAGCTTGGCCCGGTGGGCACAGCTCCACCTACTGGAAGAACAGTGAATCGAACTCTGAGACTGCATTTATTAAAATTTTTGTTGTTGTTGTTGTTGTTGTTGTTGTTTTTAAAAAATTTTTTTAATTCATTTTATTTTATTTTATTTTATTTTTAATTTTCATTTTCATTTTTATTATTACTATTATTTTTTAATTCTTTTTAATTTTCCATTTTTTTTTCTTTCTTCTTTTCTTCTGTCTTTTCATTTCTTTTCAATTCTCTCATTCCCCCTTCCTTGAATTCTACCTGCTTACTCTCATTCTCTTTGGTGACTTCTTCCCTTCCCTTCTAATACCTTTCCTCCCTAGCAAAAAATAAATTTATAGGAGTAAACAGTAACTCAGCAGTCAAACAGAACAAGAAGCAACATGAGCAGCATGAAAAAGCAAGGAAGAAAAGGAGTACAAACAATGCAGGACAGCCTAAATATTCAGGAGGATATAGAGTCATCAGAAAAATGGTCATATAAAGAACTCAAGGAATACCTTAGACAGATGGAATGGAACCTTAAAGAGGATACGAGACAGCAAATTCAAGCAGCGAAAGAACACATTGAGAATGAATTACATAAACAGATAAAAGAAGAAGTTAAGCATCTTTATCAGGAGATAGAGATTATAAAAAAGAATCAAACAATAATCTTAAAAAGGAAGGAAATTATAAACCAAATTAAAAACTCAAATGAGAGTATCACTAATAGAGTGGAGCAAGTAGAAGCCAGAACATCAGATAATGAAGACAAAATATATCATCTTGAAAAGAGTCTAGCCAACTCAGATAGGCTGGTTAAAAATCATGAGAGAAACACCCAAGAGATATGTGATAACATAAAAAAAACAAATTTAAGAGTCATTGGGATAGAGGAAGGAATAGAGATTCAAACCAAGGGAATGAGTAACCTGCTACATGAAATAATTACAGAAAACTTTCCAGAAATAAAAAAGGAAACAGATATACAAATTGTAGATGCATACAGGACACCGAGCATACAAAATCACAGTAGACCAAAGCCAAGACACATTGTTATGAAGATATCCAATATACAGAACAAAGAGAAAATATTAAAAGCTACAAGAGAAAGGAGGCAGATTACATTAAGGGGTAAACCAATAAGGTTAACAACGGATTTTTCATCACAGACGCTGAAAGCGAGAAGATCCTAGAACAAGGTATTTCAAACACTGAAAGACAATGGATGCCAACCAAGAATTCCGTATCCAGTAAAATTAAGCTTCAGGTATGACAACGAAATAAAAATCTTTCACAATAAACAAAAGCTAAAAGAATTTGCAGCCAGAAAACCAGCATTGCAAAGCATCTTGAGCAAAACACTACACGAGGAAGAAATGAAAAACAATAACCAAAGCCAACAGTGGGAAGTACCTCAGTAAAGGCAGACGGAGGGGGGAAAGCTAATCATGGAGAAACAAACTAAATTTTAAAAAAAAGAGAGAGATAAATAATCAAATATGGCTGGAAGTACAAACCATATATCAATAGTAATTCTAAACGTTAATGGTTTAAACTCTCCAATAAAGCAACATAGGCTGGTAACATGGATTTAAAAAACAAATCCAACAATATGCTGCCTCCAGGAGACACATCTGACTGGAAAAGACATACACAGGCTGAAGGTGAAAGACTGGGAAAAAATATACCACGCACACGGTCCTTGCAAGCAAGCAGGGGTGGCCATCCTCATATCGAATAAAATCGACTTCAAGACTAAGTTAATCCAAAGGGATAAGGAAGGACATTATATACTGTTAAAAGGAACCATTCACCAACAAGATATAACAATTATCAATATTTATGCACCAAATAATGGTGCTGACATTCATAAAACAAATTCTCCTCAAGTTCAAGAATCAAATAGACCACAACACAATAATTATGGGTGACTTCAACACACCTCTCTCACCATTGGACAGATCTTCCAATCAAAAGTTGAATAAAGAAACTATAGAACTCAATATCACAATCAATAACCTAGACTTAATTGACATATATAGAATATAACAACCATCATCAAGTGGATATACTTTTTTCTCAGCAGCACATGGATCCTTCTCAAAAATAGACCATATATTATGCCATAGGGCAACTCTCAGTAAATATAAAGGGGTGGAGATAATACCATGCATTTTATCTGATCATAATGGTATGAAACTGGAAATCAATGATAAAAGAAGGAAGGGAAAATCCTATATCACATGGAAAATGAACAATATGTTCCTGAATGATCAAGGGGTTACAGAAGACATAAAGGAGGAAATCAAAAAATTCTTAGCGATAAATGAAAATACAGACACAACTTATCGGAATCTATGGGACACAATGAAAGCAGTTTTAAGAGGGAAATTCATCGCCTGGAGATCATTCCTCAAAAAAAGGAAAAAACCAACAAATAAATGAGCTCACACTTCATCTCAAATCCCTAGAAAAGGAAGAGCAAAACAACAGCAAATGCAGCAGAAGGCAAGAAATAATTAAAATCGGAGAGGAAATCAATTGAAACAAAAGAAACTACTGAAAAAATTAACAAAACTAAAAGAAGGTTCTTCGAAAAAATAAATAAGATTGACAGACCCTTAGCCATGCTAACGAAGAGAAGAAGAGAGAGAACTCAAATTACTAACATACGGGATGAAAAAGGCAATATCACAACAGATGCTACAGAAATACAGAAGACAATTAGAAATTATTTTGAAAACCTATATTCCAATAAAATAGAAGATAGTGAAGACATTGATAAATTTCTTAAGACATATGATTTGCCCAGACTGAGTCAGGAGGATACACACAATTTGAACAGACCAATATCAATGGATGAAATTGAAGAAGCAATCAAAAGACTACCAACCAAGAAAAGCCCAGGACTGGATGGGTATACAGCAGAGTTTTACAAAACCTTTAAAGAAGAATTAATACCAATACTTTTCAAGCTATTTCAGGAAACAGAAAAAGAGGGAGCTCTTCCAAATTCATTCTATGAGGCCAACATCACATTGATTCCGAAACCAGACAAAGACACCTCAAAGAAAGAAAACTACAGACCAATATCTCTGATGAACATAGATGCAAAAATCCTCAATAAAATTCTGGCAAATCGGATACAAAGGCACATCAATAAAATTGTGCACCATGATCAAGTAGGATTCATCCCTGGGATGCAAGGATGGTTCAATATACGGAAATCAATAAATGTTATTCACCACATCAATAGACTTAAAGATAAGAACCATATGATCATCTCAATAGACGCAGAAAAAGCATTCGACAAAGTACAGCATTCCTTTATGTTCAAAACATTAGAAAAACTAGGGATAACAGGAACTTTCCTCGACATTGTAAAAGCTATCTATGCTAAGCCTCAGGCTAGCATCATTTTGAATGGAGAAAAATTGAAGGCATTCCCTCTAAAATCTGGAACAAGACAGGGATGCCCTCTATCTCCACTTCTATTCAATATAGTTCTCGAAACACTGGCCAGAGCAATTAGACAGACAAAAGAAATTAAAGGCATAAAAATAGGAAAAGAAGAACTTAAATTATCACTGTTTGCAGATGACATGATTCTATACCTAGAAGACCCAAAAGGGTCTACAAAAAAAATACTAGAACTAATAAATGAATTCAGCAAAGTGGCAGGATATAAAATCAACACACATAAATCAAAGGCATTTCTGTATATCAGCGACAAAAGTTCTGAAATGGAAATGAGGAAAAACACTCCATTCACAATATCCTCAAAAAAAATAAAATACTTGGGAATCAACCTAACAAAAGAGGTGAAAGATTTATACAATGAAAACTACAGAACCCTAAAGAGAGAAGTAGAAGAAGATCTTAGAAGATGGAAAAATATACCCTGTTCATGGATAGGCAGAACTAACATCATCAAAATGGCAATATTACCAAAAGTTCTCTATAGGTTTAATGCAATGCCAATCAAAATCCCAATGGCATTGCTTGTAGAAATAGATAAAACAATCATGAAATTCATATGGAAAAATAAAAGACCCAGAATAGCAAAAGCAATTCTAAGCAGGAAGTGTGAATCAGGCGGTATAGCGATACCAGATTTCAAACTATATTACAGAGCAATAGTAACAAAAACAGCATGGTACTGGTACCAAAACAGGCCGGTGGACTAATGGTACAGAATAGAGGACACAGAGACTAATCCACAAAGTTACAACTATCTTATATTTGATAAAGGGGCTAAAAGCATGCAATGGAGGAAGGATAGCATCTTCAACAAATGGTGTTGGGAAAACTGGAAATCCATATGCAACAAAATAAAACTGAACCCCCCTCCTCTCACCATGCACAAAAGTTAATTCAAAATGGATCAAGGACCTTGATATCAAATCGGAGACTCTGCATCTGATAGAAGAAAAAGTTGGCTCCTATCTACATATTGTGGGGTCGGGCTCCAAATTCCTTAATAGGACACCCATAGCACAAGAGCTAATAGCAAGAATCAACAAATGGGACTTACTTAAACTAAAAAGTTTTTTCTCAGCAAGAGAAACAATAAGAGAGGTAAATAGGGAGCCTACATCACGGGAACAAATTTTTACTCCTCACACTTCAGATAGAGCCCTAATATCCAGAATATACAAAGAACTCAAAAAATTAAACAATAAGAAAACAAATAACCCAATCAACAAATGGGCCAAGGACCTGAACAGACACTTCTCAGAGGAGGACATACAATCAATCAACAAGTACATGAAAAAATGCTCACCATCTCTAGCAGTCAGAGAAATGCAAATCAAAACCACCCTAAGATACCATCTCACTCTAGTAAGATTGGCAGCCATTATGAAGTCAAACAACAACAACAAGTGCTGGCAAGGATGTGGGGAAAAGGGTACTCTTGTACATTGCTGGTGGGACTGCAAATTGGTTCGGCCAATTTGGAAAGCAGTATGGGAAAGCTGGGAATGGAACCACCATTTGACCCAGCTATTGCCCTTCTCGGACTATTCCCTGAAGACCTTAAAAGAGCGTACTACAGGGATACTGCCACATCAACGTTCACAGCAGCACAATTCACAATAGCTAGACTGTGGAACCAACCCAGATGCCCTTCAATGGATGAATGGATTAAAAAAATGTGGCCTCTATACACCATGGAGTATTACACAGCACTAAAAAATGATAACATCATGGAATTCACAGGGAAATGGATGGCACTAGAGCAGATTATGCTTAGTGAAGCTAGCCAATCCCTAAAAAACAAATACCAAATGTCTTCTTTGATATAATGAGAGCAACTAAGAATAGAGCAGGGAGGAAGAGCAGGAAGAAAAGATTAACATTAAACAGAGACATGAGGTGGGAGGGAAAGGGAGAGAAAAGGGGAATTGCATGGAAATGGAGGGAGACCCTCATTGTTTTACAAAATTACATATAAGAGGTTGTGAGGGGAATGGGAAAATAAACAAGGAGAGAAATGAATTACAGTAGATGGGGTAGAGAAAGAAGATGGCTTTGGAGGGGAGGGGGGATAGTAGAGGATAGGAAAGGTAGCAGAATACAACAGTTACTAGTATGGTATTATGTAAAAATGTGGATGTGTAACCGATATGATTCTGCAATCTGTATTTGGGGTAAAAATGGGAGTTCATAACTCACTTGAAGCTAATGTATGAACTATGATATGTCAAGAACTTTGTAAGGTTTTCAACAACCAATAAAAAAAAGAAAAAGAAAAAAAAACCAACATACTACAGTGATACAGCCACATCAATGTTTATAGCGGCTCAATTCACAATAGCTAAGCTATAGAACAAATAGAGGTGCCCTTCAAAAGATGAATGGATAAAGAAAATGTGGTATATATACACAATGGAATATTAATCAGTCATAAAGAATGAAATTATGGCATTTTCCAGTAAATGGGTGGAACTGGAAACTATAATGCTAAGTGAAATAAACCAATCCCAAAAATCCAGACTAAAAGTTCTCTCTGGTATGTGGATGCTAACAATAGTGGGGATGGGGAGAATAGAAATTCACTGGATTAGACAAAGGGAATGAAGAGGAGGGAGGGACAATGGGATTAGGAAGACAATAGAACAAATTGGACATAAGTTTTCTATATTTATGGATACATAACCGGTGAAACTCCACATCATTCGTGTACAACCACAAGAATGGGATCCTAATTAAAATAAGTTATACTCCATGTTTGTATGATATATCAAAATATACCCTACTATCTTGTATATCTAGAAAGAACAAATGAAAAAAATCTAAAGTATAAAAAGAAAGAATACTAGGGATAAACTTAATAGAATAGAGAACTAGAGAAGAAATTTTCAGTGCCCAAAATTGAACAGGGAATAATACATAAAGTAAATAGAACATTTACAAAGAAAACAATGGCAATACCAGTAGAACTATGAATAAGCAAGGTGTACAAAAGGAAATTTTAAAATTTTGCCATTGATTCAAACTTAACCATCAGAGAAGAGAAAACATACAGCTACTTGCACTCCTACCTTTATTGTGGCTCTCTTCATAATAGGCACAATATGAAATCAATCAGTGTTCATCAATAGAAAAATGGATAAAGAAAATGTGGGATATATACACAGTATTATTCTACCATAAAAAATAAATAAAATTCTGTCATTTGTAGCAACAATTATAGAGCTGGAGGACATCATGTTAAGTGAAATAAGCCACACACAGAAAGACAAATAGTGCATGTTCTCATTCACTTGTGGAAGCTGAAAAAATTATCCATAGAAGAGACAAGATTAGTAGTGACTAGAGACTGGATAGGAGAAGGGGGAAAGGGATAGTGAGAGTTTAGGCATTGTATGCATAAATCAGCTTTTCATCACTGTGACAAAATACCTGAGAAAAACTTAAGAAAGATTTATTATGGCTAACAGTTTCAGAGGTTTCAATCCATGATTTGGCTGGCTCCATTGTTTTGTGCCCGCAGTGAGGCAAAGCAACATGGCAGAGAGGGTGTGGTGAATCAGAGCTGTTCTTCTCATGGCAGTCAGGAAGCAGAGAATAAGGGGCCGGGGACAAGATATAGCTCCAAAGATGCACTCCCTTCAACTGGGTCTCACCCCCGATGGTTTCTACCACCTCCCAATCGTCCATTTAGCTTATGAATCCATCAATGGACTAATCCATTGATGAGGTGAGAGCCCTCATGATCCAGTCATTTCTAAAAGTCCGATCTCCAAACATGACTGCGTTGGGGACTAAGCCTTCAACACATGAGCCTTTGAAGGACATTTCAGATATATAACAACAGGTACCAAAATACACTTAGAGAGGAAGGATAATTCTAGTGCCCTATAGCACAATTGGGTAACTACAGTCTACAAAAATTTATAATATATTTCAAGATAATGGGCAAAAAGAGAATGAAGTTTCTCAACACATAGAAATAATAAATGTTTGAGGAAATGGAAATTCTAATTACCTTGATCTGACCACTACACATTTTATATATTTATCAAATTGTGCTGTGCCCCACAAATACGTACAAATACTACAAGTCATTTTTTTTAATCAGGATCTTATGAATTCACAGTAGATTTGGAGACAGTTTGAATGCCCATGACTATAAAAAAAAATGAAACAGTAAAATGAAGAGAAGCATCTGTGGAGTAAAATGAAGCATCAACAACAACACAGACTGAATATAACCTGGCAACGTAGATGGGTCTTTTAAAAAGTGAACCAAGAACAGAATGTGATCTATTCCCAAATACCATTCACATAAACTTCAAGTACAGGCACATAAAACAACAATATAAGAAATAAAGAGATCAGTAGGAAACAAAAGGAAATATTCTAAAATATTAGAATGCTCTCTTATGTAAAGGGAATAGCATAATAAAACTGAAATTAAAAAGAATAAGTTAAGGCAAATAAATAAATATATAAGAGAAAGAACCTATCATTAAAGAATTTAATAATTTCCTATTTTCCCTTCCTTCCAATGAAATGATCCCAGAGTCTGTTAATTATTACCAAGAAAATTTTTCCAATCTTTATTTCAATGTATTAAATCATGAATTATGTGTCTGCTATAAGGAAGGTGTCACCAAATAACAAAATATAGACCTTTACTTGAAATTTAATTTCCAGATTCATATGAAATAGAATGATGAGGGTGTCTACAGCCTTCAATGTGATCTGGAGGATACTTTGAGTTAGCTCCTGTGAACTCTAAAAACTTTACAAGAAAATTAATATGAAAGTAAGACTTTACTTGCCCACAAGTTTGTTATCCTGTTTCTTTTTCCAACTATTTTTATACCTATTCTTTCAAACTCTAACCTAGGTTGTTTTTGTTGTTTGTTTGGTTTTTTTAATAATTTGTCTGCAAGCAGGAGATACACACATACTCCTACGATGAACCTTCCTTGGAATATGCAAAAAATTAAACAGATTGTGCAATAACCTCATTTGTGACAAACATGTGGGTGTATTCACTTCTCAGTTCTGCATAACCCCCAAGATTTTGTCTAAGTCACAATTTCAGTAAGAGAAAAATACAAATGAAAACTTCAAGATGCTCAATAAATTCTCGCCTGTTTACTAATACTGAGCATTTCCTATGCTTTTTGTTGTCTAGAATAGGAAGAAAGGTTTCAACTTTCTTTGTAGTCTGTGTTAGAAACTCTGTGACCAGAAGAGGACATCCAGACAGAGATAGGAGGCCTGAGGCAAGGTTCAGGTCAGCCCATTCTGAGAGTCCCTAAGAGTCACGGTAACAGGCCTGCAGTCTCTGGTCAGCATCTCTTTCCTGGCAGCCTTTGCACGGAGCCCTGCATGCAACCTGGCACCTGCTCTGTTCACTTCCATAAGTATCCATGCAGAGAATTACTTCCACTAGGCAGATGCACACCCACAAAGGTCCCCCATGCTGTGGGCAGCCTTCTACTGATTTCTTCATGAGCTTACCAGTCTCCTTGTAGCATTAATCTGCAACTGTTGACATTTCAAATATGGTAGAGGAAAAGTTCTCTCTGCTTCTGTGATGTATGATAATTAGGGGAGAAGTGTTCTAAAACACAAAATTGCCAGGCAAATGTTTAAGAAACATATTCATCTGTAAGCAGATTGAGAACATCTTTGAATTCAGAAAGTAAATGTACTCACATCAAATGAGTCCTGGGTAGTCATTAAAGGAAGGCTGACAGCTCTTTATCAGTTGCTATACATGCTTGCAAATTAGAAAATTCAACTTTACAGAGCTTCAACCAAGTTGGGCCCTTCCCATAGTCTTCCATGCTAGGTTACTCACTCTACGGCATGGCCGCTGAGGGTGGGTGAGCTCATCAGACTGATGCATGAAAAACATTTTCATGTCTCCCTCACAGATGTTCTATCCAGTCTTACAATTGCCAATTTCAGAATATTCTATGTAGACTGAAGCTCTTGGGTGTCTCCTCAGACCTCAAGAAAGCTGCCAACTTGGAAAGAATAAACATTGACTATGCAATCTAGATGCATGTCTTATTTAAATACCAGGGTTCCCCTTAGAGGCCTCCTTGTTCCCTTTAACTCACCAAGGAAAATCTAAATAAACCCATGGGAAGAAATGCCCAGGTCCACGTTGTCCAAGTTACCACCTCTTTGATAGCTCTGCAAAACATTAGGGGTAAGGAGAACATACACAGGCATTTAAAAAAGCAACTGTTCATGCGTTTCAGATGTCATTGCAACTCTCATTTAAAAGATCCTCTAAGACTAATACTCATCTGTAAATGGTAATTTTTTTTTAGGTTTTTTTGTTTTTTGTTTTTTTTCTTCCTGTTTTCAGTTTTATTTTTTTTCCAGATCTTTATTTTTTACATGTGCTTTTTTTGCATTACAATTCTTAATATACATATATACCATAATTTTTCATATCTCTGTTTATATATAAGGTATGTTGACACCCAATTCAAGTCTTCATACATGTACTTTGTATAATGATGACCATCACATTCCACCATCTTTGCTAATCCCCTTCCTCCTCCTTTTCCCTCCTACTCCTCTTTCCTATCTAGAATTAATCTTATCCTCCCATGCTCTCCCTCCCTACCCCTGTAAATGGTAATTTTATAACTGTAAAAAGTTTTAACCTCTTAAGCTTAGACAGAGCTCCCAGGAAGAAAGAAGCAGACTTGAAAGACGAACAGGGCAGGATCTGTCTTCCTGCCACTGGACTCCCTCACTACAACCACAAACACCACTGGCCTTTCCACAGAGGACCTCATATCTCCTACAGGCCTCTTTCCTGCCTCTCTTGAAATAAAACTGTACGTGAATAATTTCATAATTTATTAGAGTATGCATGGATATTATTTAAAAGTGAAGAAAAGCCACCAACACAGTCACTGCCTACCAATAACCATTATTGATAATAATGTTAATAATGAACAGATTCTTTCCCACTTACAACCAATAATCCAAAGAGAAAAATTAAATAAATGCATAGGTTGTATTAAAAGAAAAAGAAAACAGAAATTCCTTGGTGCCAAAAACAAAAGAGCAGGATAAAGCTCTGTGCAGATTCCATGACACTCCAGAGTCCTACCAAATTGAGTGTAATCCCTAAGAATCTTACGTTAAGATCCAGAAGAATGGCATAGGAGATAAAGAGCAAAAGCAAAAAAAAATCACTGCCTATAACTAGACCATGGAGAAGCTATTGTTTTTGTAAAAGAGAAAAACAGAAGGTTAAAAACAAAATACCTATACCCACTGACTCAGAAAAACAATAAGAAAGCATGACTCTACCTGGAACTCTGCATAAGACAAAAAAGTCCCCCACAGGGAACCAAAGACCAAATTCTCATGTTCTGTGCAGTCCAAATGTATAACTAGTATAATGGGGCAGAAATCTCCAAATACAGAAATAAACAACAACAAAACATTTAAAGGTTGTAAGTAAGAAAAATATCTCCAGGTCACCTGTCAAAATCAAATTAAAGCCCACTCTGGAGCAACTTTTCCAAAAACCCAGCATCAGTGAGACTCCTGTTTAGGAAAAAGGAAAGAAAACAATATAAGTAAAAACTCTGCTGAAAATAAGCAAACAGTCCAAAATTTTAAACCATTCTCACAAAAACACAATGTACCTAATAGGACAAAATAGAATTTGTGATAAAGGAAAATTTTTGATAATTATCTTTAAAAAGATTAAAGCAACAAAAAAAGAAAGAAATCAAGATAGAGAACTATGAAAAAAGAATTGGCAATGAATTTCCAGAAATTAAATAATAATCTTCATAAGTCATTAAAACTAAAATTTCTCTGAACTAGATAAACAAAAAAATCAAGCCTAACTAAAAATTCGTTAATTGGATAAGAAAAATGAGAAGTTGACCAAAGAAAGTTAGGATGTCAAATGGAACTTTGAAAAAAGAAAGGAGAGAAGCAAAGTAAGATTCCAAGAGAAAACAAATGAGACTCTTCTAGAATTCATGAAAGACATGAGTAATGAATTCCGAAAATATTATGCATTTAAAATCCTACATCTAGGCACATATAATGAAACTACAGGACATCAAAGTAAAAAAGCAACACCATGAAAGGGAACCTGGAGGTGAAATGTTCTAAATGGGGGAGGGGGTTACTGTTTTAATCAACTATGCATTCTAAAAATTAAAATGTTACTTATAAAATAATAGAAATAAGATAGATATGTTTAGAAAACAGTTGAAGGTCAAAAGAACAAGAAAGCATTTTTTTATTAATTCAAAGCAATATAGGAAAGAAAAAAATGGACGAAAACTAATGGTAAATAGAAAATATGAAATGAAATGCTAGATATATATTTAAGCACCCATAATCATATGAAATACTTGGATTTTACATATCAGAAATTCCCAGATTGGATTTTTATAAATCTGGCCATATGCTATTTCTGGAAAATTATCTGAAAAAGAAAGACATGAAAGTTAGGAAAAGTGAACAGAAAAAGATAATCTGGGCATATCCAACTAAGTGGGGTTGGGGACTGGCCAATATAGCAATATGAATATTAGGAAGGAAGACTAAGCAAAAATACAAATGTAGACATTTGTCTGTATACCTGTCTTGCCCTGGTTAGGCTGCAATAACAAAAAGTCTTAGACGAGGTAATGGAGAAGCAGCAGAAACCTAGTGTTCCAGAGCTTGCTGGAAGTACAAGACCAGGGCAGCAACAGATCTGGTGTCTGGGTAGGGCCTATTCTCACAGATGGCAGCTTCCAAATGTCTTCACCTAGCGGAAGGACAACAGGGCTTTCTCATGCCTCAGGGCACTTAACCGCTCACAAAGACCCCACCTCTTAAAATCAACATGCTAAGCATCAGATTTCAACAGAGAATTTTGAAGGGACACAAATATTTAGACCATATCAATATCTATGAAGATATCAAAGATAGACCATAATCATGATAGGTATGGTCTCATTCTATAGGGATAAAAAGGGCAATTTATTAATAACTCAGCTTCTGGAGCATTAATTCTGTGCCAGATACTGATCCAAGTGTTTTTTTATGTCTTAATTTATTTAACTTTACAGTGCTCCCTGGGGCACAGTCCATTCCACAGATGAGAATACTGAATTAGACAGAGAGTGACCTTCCCAAGGTCCAGAGCTAGGAAATGGCATAGCCACAATTCCAACTCTGCCATCTGACTCCATTTGTACAAACCCTGCATTTTTCTCCTAACAGCTCAGCTTCAAAATATATGAAGCACACATTGACAGAAATGCAGAAAAAAATTAGTAAATCCACAATCATAATAGAAATTTTAATATGCATGTCTCGGTATCTAATTAAGCAAATAAAAAATTAGTGAAGACATAGAACACAATTAAAATACTTGATGTAGTGGCTCTATATAAAAATGCCATTGCCAACAATTAGAGACTACATGCTCTATTCAAACAGCATGAAACATTTACAAAAATAGATCACATAAAAGGTTGCAAGGCAATTTGCTATAAATCCCAGAAAATGAAATGCATAGAGGCCATGATCTCTGACTACAGCACAATTAAATTAGAAATCAATAACAGAAACATAACCCAAATAACCCACATACTTGGAAATTTTAAAACATACTTTTATGAATATTATGGGTCAAAGAACAAATCATAATGTACACAACAAAATCTTTAGAAAAAAATAATGACAAAACAAATATATTGAAAGTTATAAAATGTATTTAAATTAGTATGTAAAAGGAACGTCACATCCTTACGTGTGAGCATTAAAAAAGGAAAATTAAAAATTAATGAGTTTCATTTTCAAATAAAGAGAGAAAAGTAACCACTTAATAAAAGAGAAAGAAGGGGGAAAATAATAAAACAGAAAAAAAATCTAGTAAGTTGTTGTTTCTGGAAGGTTTCCTAAAATTAGTCCTGAGGCTAAGCAATGCAAAGCACCCTCAGCTGGAGCTGGGAGATCAGAGTCTTCATCCACCACTGTGTGATCTTCATTAGGGTCCTCAACCTCTCTGGGCAGCAGTTTGCTCATCTATTGTCAGATAAATTCAGAAATTTACCAGTTTTAAGACTCTGTGCTCCATCCCTTGCTTTCAGGGACAATTTGCTAAGATGAAAATAAGAGGAGATGTAAAGCAATTTGCAGCCTAAAGAGTTGTCTGGTAGAAGAAAAGTCTTTGGGTCTTTAAGAAGCTAACTTTACAATCTAACCAGGAAGTGAAGAGAAACGCCCAAAGGGCATCTCCTCCCTATGCCAGCTGAGAAAGTGCCTGAAAATTCCCATCTGAGCAAGGAAATCGCCTTTATTCAAAAGCCTCTCCGAGAAATTCATAATAAGCAGCTACAGAATCTCTGTGAGTATTGGACCATATGAATCTTGAAGCCCCAAATGAATGGAAGTTTAAAGCATAGATTGCAGTAAAGAGTAGACATTTGAAAATACTGAAATGGGGACTCAGCACCACATAAAAAAAGAAAATTGAAAGGAACAAAAACAAATAAATGAACTAAGACAAAAATGCAATGTGATGTGTGAAAGAAGGTGCTAATCCAGATTTTCAAAAAAAAAAGCACTTAATTAATCATTCAGATCATTTACACACACACACACACTCACACACACACACACACACACTTGAACTAAATGCCTAAGAGCCAAAGTCTTCAAATTAGATGAAATCATGATTGACAATGATGGATATTCTAACTAGAATAATAGACTTCAGCCTTTTTTATGTGCTTATGGATATTAAGGCAGGAAGGGATCATGAAAATCCACAGACAGTGAAATACAGCCCAGAGGTTTATGACCTCTGTACCTAGAGAATGACAAACTGAATACAGTCAAAGATTTGAGAAAAGGATATTCACACTTTGTACTGGTTCTTGAGAAGTGTGCTCTCATTGAAATCAGTGCACCATGCATTTAACTTGATCTGCGTTAAAGGTTTGTGATGGGTCCCGTTTCTAGAGGGATGAGGAGATAAGATGTGCTAATAGCCCTCAAATCAGAGGTTATATAACCAAAGCACCTGTGCCCCCCGGTTGTACAGATGGGTGTACAGGAGTGTCAAAAGCTCTGAAAAGAGGAATAATTTTTTGGTGATTCCCCCCCACCACCAGTACTAGGGACTGAACCCAGGGCTGATTTGCCACTAAGCTACATCCTCAGCCCTTTTTGTTTGTTTGTTTTTCACTTTGAGACAGGGTTTCAGTTGCTTAGGCTGGTCTCGAACTTGTGATCCTCCCACCTCAACCTCCCAACTCTTTGGGAATACAAGATGGGCCAACATGCTTAGCTTTCAAACAGGTGAATCTTAAACTCATCAAGTAACTCATAAGCACTATAAATGTAGGAATCGATACAGATGCAAAACTGGGCTCCCTACACTTTTCAAAAAAAAAAAAAAAATGAGGAAGCTCAAGTCAACCCATAAAACACTCAGCTAATGGAGCGCTTCCCCTGCGTGACTTAAACATGTGTCTTTCCAGATCAGACTACTCTCCAGCTGTCAATACTACCCATGGATGGTTACAGAAGCCAAGTTCCTTGTGCCCTTAACACCACTTCCCCCATGTCAGCTCCCCCTTCATTATGGGCGAACTAATGTTATAATGGAACACTTGGGGTAGATCCAGAAGAATAAATCTGACAAGCAGTGTTCAGTTTCCTGTCTCAGACCAGAACGGGAAAGTTAGAAAAAATTCTTTCTGGAGAAGGCGGCTGTGTAATTATTATAGCCTTCCTGAAATTTAACTGTTTAAAAGAACATCTCTAGCAGGTGATGGCCAAGCTGAGCTTTCCTGAGCACTCCATGTATGCAAGGGTTAACTCATCTGGACTATTAAACAGGTCACACTGCACTGCCCTTTCCAGGAGTCCAAGGACCAGGTACTCTTTGGTGATATGGGTTTTAGCTAAGGAACCACACAAGGTGTCTTCCGTCCCACTTCCCTTTCCTTTATGAGCTTGTCTTTCTTGATGCCTGCCAGTTCCTCATATCCCATGTTGATCCATTTGCAGGCAATCCTGCCGAGCCAGCCAGAGAAAGCAAGATCCACGGCTTCCTCAGTCAGCGGAGAGAATAGGCCAGGAGGAACCCTTCTGTTTTCCTCCTTAAAAGTCCAAAAGTCCCCATGTACCATCAATTCCCTCAATGACTCTTCAAAATGCTGGAACCCAACTTGAAATCGTTTTTAAAGTTTGTATTCTTATTGTAAGGAAAAAAAATGACAGAGTAAAAATCTACAAGAAGAATGCTTCTTTGTGTCTCTATTACCTCCCTGGGATCTTGCCCTGCCTCCCCCTCTCTTTCCATCCCTTTTATTTCCAGATGTGTACTGGATAGCCAGAACAGCTTCAAATTCCACAGAGCCATGTATTTTTTAAATGTCAGTCTTTAAAGGGCACCGCTGCCAACGCTTCCGTCGCATTGCAGGGATTTAATTACCTAAATGAAGTATACTCAAAGAAATGCGTGTTGGGCTTTTTTATTTTTTTTTCCACAACTCCACTCCAATTTGTATTTTTCCCCTTCTAATTGAAATTAATTTCCCTTGCTGTTTTGTGTTACAAAACACCTGGATGGGGTTATTATTCTGGAAAGGTAATTATAAAATTAGAAGGCTAACCACGATGCGGATTTCCTAAATCACAGGTGGCAACAGTGCCGAGTGCCGGCGAAAGGGAAGTGTTCACAAATGCAGGCTAAATTCTCTTGCAGAGAAACATGCACAGGCCTAAGAATGCTCCAAATCAAGTGAGGCCTGCACACTTCCATTGCCAAGGAAGGTAAGGTGATGCTGTAATACACTGTCCAGATCACACCTTTGGACTAAAGAATTACTCCCCCAGCTGCTTGGAGCTCTGGAGGCAGAGGCCCCTTAGCTGTCAGCCCCCTGTACAAAACCACGTTGCCCAAGGTCTCACCTACTTCACTTAATTCATCTAAGGCCTTCTCACTCCACCTCCATCCTAATGTCAGAAGTCTCTAAGGATTTCACTGACACTATGCCCAGTTTTACCCTTTGCCCAGTCCTGCCTCTTTCTCTTCCCTTCCTCAGATGTGGATCCCAAGAGCACTTCCTAAAAAGCCTCCTTCCTGCACACTGAGTCAGGTTTAGAGTCAGCTTCCCAGAGAACCCAACCTACAACACCAAGGAGAGTAAGTTGGAGAAAACCTTGACCTTGCATTCATTAAATCTTCCAATCAAGTGAATATGCGCCCTCTTCTTGCATTGCTAAAGACATTTTCAGACCCACTGGTACTAGCCCAATGGCTTCAAGTTCATGAAAAAGAAGATGATAGTCATGGGAGGTAATCAAGAACAGGAAAGTTCATGGTAGCATGTAACAACCTCAAGGTATGCACATTTTTGACCCAATAAATTACAACTGATTCCCAAAATCATATGCCTTACTGGAGGTGCCTTATAAAAGTATTTATGATTCAGCAAATCGAGCCACATAAATAAGCAATCAGTGGCAAAATAAAGACCTTGTGAAGCCAGAACTAAGGCAAGTCCAAATGAGTGGCCATAAGTTCAGGCCAAATTGAGGCCTTCAGAGACCCCAATGCCCATGTAGCCAATTCAGACAAAAACAACATTAGACCAAACACAAAACATACATCTGCAACTGAAATTAAAACAGATTTTTTCCAGATTTCCTGATAATAAAATTCTCTGTGGATATACTGAAAATGAAAAACTAAAGCAATAAATGTTTTGGGCAATGTTTTGGGTTTCCAAAACCATGTGTTTGAACTGCCTGTTGGGTAATGCAAACTGCTGAGGTTTATACCATTGCTGAAGATGAACTGGTAATTTGGCTTTGGGAAGAATATTGGTTAATTAAACACTGCATATACTCAATAAAAACAAGAGGCTAGCTAGGAAGAAGTAAAGCCACTCCTGGGACTATGTCTGGGAAGAAACCTCATGAAGGGCCTTGTATGAGATAATGTTGGAGAGAGAGAGAGACAGAGAAGGTGCCTGCAAATGTGTGGCTTTCCTGCCATTCTCTGAAGGACCTCCCCAGGAGGCTGAGAGCAACATTCTGAAGGCAACAACAAAAAGTTTAATTCTAAAGAGCTTAGAACAACAGAACAGCTGCTCTAAGCTCTGGTGCTTAGATAGGTCCAAAGATAAAATAGATAAGTCCTCAAGGAGTAAAAGGACTGCATATCTGTCTCTTCAGTTGGGACTATTGCAGCTAAGTACTACAGACTGGAGAACAGAAACAGCAGGCATTATTTCTCGCAGTTCTGGAGGCTGGAAGTTCAAGATCAAGGTGCTAGCAGATGCAGTTCTTGGTGAGGGCCTTGCAGTGACTTGCAGAGGTGAGTGACTTGCAGAGAGCTGCTTTTCAGATGTAATCTCCCACACCAGAGAGAGAAGAGGGCTGTGGTGTCTCTTTCCCTCTTTATAAGGGATAATCCTATCATGACCTCATCTAAATCTGATTACATCCTGTGTTAGTTCGCTTTTTGCCAAAATACTTGACAAGAACAATTTATAGGAGGAAAAATTTATTTTGGATCAGGGTTTGAGGGTTTTAGCCCATGTTGGGCCAACTCCATTGCTCTGGGCCCGAGGTGAGGGAGAACATCAAGGTCGACATGTGTGGTAAATGGGAGCTGTTTCACTTATCACTGCCAGGAAGCAGAGAGATGGGGTAGGGAGTGCAGGGAAGATGTACTCTTCCAGGGCATATCTAGGGACCCACCTCCTCTAGTCCTGCCCCACCTGCCTACGGTTACCACTCAGCCCATACAAACAAGGACAGACTGATTAGGTTACAGCTCTCATAATCATTTTATCTATGAACATTCCTGCATTCACAGGTAGAAGCTTTGGGGAGACACCTCATATCTAAACAATAACATATCCCAAAGGCCTAGGCTCCAAAACACACCAACCCTTTGGGGGTTAGGCTTCAATGTGTGGATTTTGAAGGACACAAACATTCAGTCCATAAAAGTATCCTTCAAGCAGTATCCTGTGAAGGTTATTTTCCATGCCAGACCTTTGACAAGAGTTGAGCAGCAAAATTTCTGGTTACGTTCCCTATCAAATATCTGGAAACCAAATGTCTACATAAGCAAATCCATGTGCATTTACAATCAACAGATACAGAGCTGTGAGAAGGAGGGTTTTACAGATTTCAAGAAGAGTTGGCTGGCCAAGGAAGGGCCCCACCTACACTTTGTACTAGGTCATGCAGACACCCTTGCAGACAAGAACAGGTTCTCAGAAGGAATTTTTCCAATACAATAAATGGAAATCAAGGTCTTAATACCTTTGGCCATGGAATTCTATGCCATAGTGACTTTTAGTATAGCCTTTTTTCTTAGACAGTACAAATTGTTAAGCATAGAATTTGAAAATTTTAAAACCATTGGTAAAGCACCCATGACCCATGTACCATCTCATTTTTACCTCCAGAAATATGTTCTTTTTAAAACAGCCTAAAAAATTAGACTAAGTGTCCAAAAATGATATGCACAGAGATATTCACTATAGGTCCTTTATGATAACAATAACCTGGAAAAAATAACTGTCTTAGTCCATCCCAACTGCTACAACAAAATGTCATAAAACAGGTAACTTATAAAGAAAGAAATTTATTTCTCACAGTTCTGGGGGACTGAGAAATCCAAGATCAGCCCACCAGCAAATTCAGTGTTTGGTGAGGGCATGCTTCCCCCACCCCCACCCTCCATCCCTGTGGTGAGGATCAAACCCAGGGCCTTGTACATGCTAGGTGAGTGCTCGACCACTGAGCTGCACCCCCCAATCTGAGGGCATGCTTGCTGGTTCTTGGATGGCACCTTCTACCTCTGTGCTCAGATGGTAGACAAGGCAAGGCAGCTCCCTGGGGCATCTTTTATATGGGCACTAATTCCATTCATGAGGCCTTTGCCTTCATGACCTAATCACCTCCCTAGTCACCCCTTTCCTAATATCATTACCTTGGGTGTTAGAAGTCCACATGAATTGGGGGTAAACACAAACATTCAGAACACAGTAATAAAGGAACAGCTAAGCAAGCAAAGTACCTCCATATAATGACAAATAATCAAGAATAGTCAGAAGTTACAGCCAATCTTGCTGATTAATCCTCACAACCAGGACCTTGGGTCCACTGGTACTATCGGTAATTGTAAGCCATTACCTGGGAAGAGGAGAAAATTCCTTCCCACAAATCTGCATGGGCCTTTGCAAATGGCACTTAAAGGACTCCATGAGCCAATGGGATATGCAAAAACAATTAAACATTTCAGGACTGGGGGTTTCTCTGTTCATATCCAATTTTGTTGCTTAGGAACAGGGACCCAAGTTGATGTTCAAAGGCAAAAAGCCCCACTTCTTTAAAGGAAGGGAGCAGGCCTGACCCTAATGCCCTACAAGGCAGGCCTGACCCTAATGCTTTTTTTACTTTTGTTCCCCTTTTTTTCTGTGAGCTTTGTGCTGGATTTGTTTACGAAAGATATATTTTGTTTAACCAAATATTAAAAATGGTAAACTCTGTGTACACAAAAAAAAACAGAATATTTCAATAACAAAAATTGACTACTATTTATGATGTTTAGTAAAAAAAAAAAAGGTTAAGAATTGCATTTACTGTTTTTAAAAGTAGCAAAAACCATTAAAATAAAAATGACTAGTATATATAAAGCTAATGATAATATTTGGCAGTAATAGTTTTATTAGTGATGCTTTTATTTCTTTTCTATTAAAAAAACTATGTTTTCTAAAATTTTATTACCAAAATGTTTCTAAAATAAGTTCAAAAGAAAAAATAATAGGGTATGGAGAATAATCAAGACAGATTCACAGAACTTCCAAAATGCCATCCAATATAAAGCACAGCATAGAGTACAGAACAAGATCTACTGGTTGATTAAGGCCAGCCCTGATGCCACCTGCCTCAATGAATCAGCCCACACTCAAGTGAGAGCTGATGGGCTCACGGACCAAGTGAGGAATCACAGTGGTTAAGTTTTAGATTGGCTTGATGGGGTTAAGGGGTCCTGAGATGTCTTGGTATGTCTGTGAAGGTGTGTCCATAGGAGATAGGGATTTGAATCAGTGCAGTAAGGAAGATCCACCCTCACTCAATGTGGGCAGGCACCATGTTATGGTTTAAATATTAGGTGTCTCTCAAAAGCTCACGTATGGGGGCTGGGGATGTGGCTCAAGCAGTAGCGCGCTCGTCTGGCATGTGTGCGGCCTGGGTTTGATCCTCAGCACCACATACAAACAAAGATGTTGTGTCCGCCGAAAACTAAAAAAATAAATAAATAAAATATTTTTAAAAATAAAGAATTAAACATAACACTAACTATTCAAACAAAAACAATGTATCAAAGCATAATTGCATTGATATTTTTTAAAAAAAGCTCATGTATAAAACAATGCAAGAAAGTTTGGAGGTGAAATGATTGGGTTATAAGAATCTTAACCTAATAGTGCATTAATCCTTTGATAAGGATTAGAGGAGGTGTGTTCGTGGGGGCATGCCTTTGGTGTATACATTCTGTCCTTTTTGAGCAGAGCACTCTCTCTCGCAGGTTCTCTCTCTCTCTCTCTCTCTCTTTCTCTCCCTCCTTCTTGGTGCAATGTCCTGACCCACTTTCTTTTACCACAGTCTTCCACCATAATGTTCTGCCTCACCTGGAACCTCAAGCCATCTGTGGACTGAGACCTCTGAAACTGTGAGCCTCAAAATACACTTTTCCTATTTAAAATTGTTCTAGCTGGGTCTTTTGGTCACAGCAATGAAAAGGCTGACTAAAGCACACTATTGAACCAGCTGAGGTAGAACAAAAAGGCAGGGGAAAGGCAATCTCTTCTTTTCTCCACTCATTTCTTTCTCTCTCCATCTTCTTCTGGGACAGGAATGTCAATCTTCTCCTGTCCTGAACATCAGAAATGCAGGTTCTATAGCCTCAAATTTGCACCAGTGGCCCTTCAGGTTCTCAGGCCTTTCATCTCAGAAAGAGAATTATACCATCAGATTCCCTGGTTCTGAAGTTGTTGGACTTGGACTGAGCCACACTATTTGATTTCTCTGGTTCTCCAGTTTGCAAAAGGTAGATCATAGGATTTAGCCTCCATAACTATATATACCAATCCCCATAATAAAACCCCTCTCGTAGACATAGATATTGATACAGATATAGATAAGACATAGACATAGACACAGACACAGATACAGATATATTGGTTCTCTTTCTCTAAAGAACCTCAACTAACACAGGGACGTTCTTTCCCCCAGGGCTGATTCAAACTTTGCTAGTACTTGAGTCTCATTTCATTTCCTAAGCTAATGCCTGAATTGTACCCACTGTTACATTTCAGTCTCACCAAAACTCCGGACTTCAGAAAAAAAAAAGAAAAAAATGAAGCAACTGTAAAAGTAAAAAATAATAACTGAAAATGGCAAGTCTCACTTTCCCTGTGTGAAATCCCACATCAATTTGACAGTATTGTCTCTAATTTCCCCTGAAGAGACTGAAACAGGGAAGTCCTTGTCCCTACCAAAAAAAGTAACTGCCTCCCAGCCATGGAGATATATTTTCAAACCAAAATTTGGAACCTATGGGTTTGAATATTGGGACAGAACGTTTGAAGTTGGAGCTGTTCTGAACATCCTGGACTTGTGATTCACAGCAGCTAGCCCTTCCTCATCCGGTGATCAGAATGTTGGTCTACAGCACTGTATATTGAGAAACCCAGTTGCAAACAACATAAATGGACAAAATAGTTTTAATTACTTCTAGGTATGAGAATTTTGAGTGAAGTAAGAATTCAGATGCAAATGGTAGAACTCCTAAAATATTTTCATGGTTTGGGTGGATGGTGAAACAGAATCTTTGAAACCAGAGCCAAGTAAGGAAACCTGAGCTAAAGAGTTGTAAGTCCCAGCCATAGCTGCAGTGCCATATGCTGTGGAAGGAGCAGGGAGCTCAGGAGATTCCTAAAGTGTCTTGCTAGGCTGAATGTCTGAGGCAATATGTGTGTGGTGAACAAGTTTGTCCCACAGGACTCCACATCCCACACACAGTCTTCTGGCAAATAAACTCTGTAGAAGCCATTCCCCTCCACCATGTGGTCAGGCCTAGATTTTTTTCCATCCACTCCTCGTAATACAGCAGAGAAAGGATGGCTGGGCCAGCACCCGTTACCCATCTCTGCCAAGATTCCATGCTGCTCCCTTTAGCATCTATCCCTGGGACAAAGTGAATAGAGGACCACCAAGAAAAGCTTCCCACAGTGACTCTGGTGTGAAGGTGATGAGGACCCTGTCCAAAGGACAGAGCTGGGTAGGACTAGTGGGTAAGGACCACAGTCTTTCCTGGAGTCCTATGACCACAGCCCACATCCACTCAGTCAAGCTTAAGGACACACATAAGCTACACCATGAGCCGCAGAAGCACAGGCCTCGCACCTACACATCACCACCATATCCCCAGCAAAGGACTTGGTACAAAGCAGAAGACCTCAACCATTGCTGGATGAATGAATCCCTTGGTCTCCAGGGTGGATTACGGCTTATCTGTGGCCTCTGCACACCCTCTGGGAGCTGCTGGTGCTGGGGAAAATCAATGATCTCTGCAGAATACCAGTCTATTTCTTTCCCCAAAAAAAGAGATCTTTGGGGGAATCACAGGTACTCGGCCACTGCAATGTGGAGTTTCAGAGTCGCACTGACGGCCTGGTCTGCAGAGCCCGCCTCTTTGCGCTACCGTCCCACAGGATGGGTCTCAACCTGCAGAAGCCAGAGGAGGCCCCGCCACAGACCACTTTTCAAGGTGCCCCAGAAATGCCCCCAAGGCTCTGTTCCCCTGTGCTCTCTCTAGACTCCACCTTGCAGCTGTCAACTATCGTCTACCTACACTCTGCAAAGTTTACTTTTCTGTGTTTTCTCGCTTTTCTATAATAAGCCTGCACTCGTTTTATAATGGGAAAATCCCACTCTATTTTAAATTGTTCAAAATAAATTGAAGTTTTCTAAGGTGAAAAAGAAACTTTGCTCCAGCCTTACTGCTCATGGCTGCGAATCCGGGGAGTTTATTTTGGCACCATAAACACCCACTCCAGAGTCCCATATGGCCTGTGCATCAGCAAATGCAGTCTACTTTTTAAAGGGACCCTGCACAGTTTCACTCTGTACTTCAATACTTTAAATAGGAATATAAATTTGTCAAATTTTTTGAGAAAGTGGGGGTTGGGGGGATCTATCCAAGATCTATGGAACTAACCCTTCCTTTCCTTCATATTTCATTCCTGAGTTGTGAAAAATCTTTTTCTTTCTTTCTTTTTTTTTTTTTTGGTTAGGAATTGGCTATAGATTGTCTGAACTACCTTGGTCTCCCCCTCACAGAGCCTCCTCGGTGCACGATAGTACCTACCCCCTTTTTTTCACATTCATTCAACAAATGACCATGCATAATGTGTTTGCAGGTACTGGGCTAAATTCCAGGAATACAGTAAGAAACAAACCAGAAATTTCCACACCCTGATGCAAACTGCATCAGAAACAAAGGGAAACCCTCAGGGATACTCAAATAGGACCACAGGCAGCTGGGCAAGACCCAAGTCTGGTCAAGGGGTACGATGACAGTCCTCACCCAAAACACTGAATCTACAGGGAAGGAATTTCAGGACCAGTGGCTTCCACTGGGGCTCATGTTGGAGACAGTGAGCCTTGAACATAAAGCTGGGATGCCCTCCCAGCCAGCCAAGCCCAGGCTTAGGGTTTTCCCAAAATCTCCTGAGAAAAATCAGAACCTTCCTCCACTTTGTAATATTAACTTTATAATTTAGTCTGTTTTCTTTTTAATAAATGACATAGGAGCCGGGGGAGAACCACAAATGTTTTAGCTCTTAGGGCCTCCAAAACTGCTCCTGATGTGACCTTGGCTTCCCAATACCCTAGGTGGGTGTTTCCCACTGCTCTTGAACATGCACTGAGTAGACAGTCACTGACACTAAAAGCATAACCCTTCCCTGTCCAGCAGTCCGGATCTCCTCCCAGCTTAAGCTTTGCCCTCAGCCTAGCATAGGAGTCTGTTCTACCAGCCTGAAAAGAGGCCTGTTAATCCTTCCTCTCAAAGTCCCTCCTCTAAGAAACTTGGATCCCAGTTATTTTCATCTGCATGAAATTTTTAAATAAATAGGCTGCCTAGAAGAAATTTGGCCTTCAAAATACAGACAGGCTCATACATTTTCTTTCAGTCTCTCATTCTCTTGGGCTTACTCCCTTACTTCCTCTTCCAAACATCTTTCCTTCCCGTCCTTCACACATGTGTGTGTCCCCACTGGGTACCACACCCCCACACCTGAGTCATCCCACTGGGAAACAATCTTGCTGCCCGCCCCCTTTGTCCACCCACAGCTACTCTCTCTCCTGGATTCCCCCGGTTGAACTTTTACAGCCAATGTGCTCTCTTCTCACTGACTCCTTATCTCCTGACAGGGGCCACCCCAAAGCCTTGTTCTCTACCATGACCATTAGAACAAGGTGGCCACTGTGACTATAAGATCACCAATAGCTGGGCTGGGGTTGTGGCTCAGTGGTAGAGTGCTTGCCTTGCATGCATGAGGCACTGGGTTTGATCCTCAGCACCACATAAAAATAAATAAATAAAATAAAGATATTGTGTCCATCTACAACTTAAAAATTTTTTTTTTAAAACACCAATAGCATCCTGATACTGAACCAGAGCACCTAATCACTCTTCAATAACCCTGATAGTGTCTCTAATAATGATAGGAGCTATCATTTATTAAGTACTTAATATGTCCCATGTGCTAGGCTAAGCCTTTTGTGTTCCTTTTATTGTTTAATCTCCAATGACCCTTTAAAATGGCATTTAAAGGGATCACCAAAGAAGGACACTCCACTGAGAGGTCAGGTCTATTTTCTCCCTTTGAATCTAGAACGGCTTTGCCAATAGAATATAATGGACATGCAGCTGTGCTGGCTTCCAGGTCAGTCTTAAAAGACTGATAGTCCCAACTTTCTGTCTCCTGGCACACTCATGCTGGAACCCTGAGCTGCCACTGTGGGAAAAAAAACCTGTGGAGCCCTCACACCCAGCGACCCCGCGACATCATGCAGAGGGAGATGCCCAACCAGCCTCCAACCCTTCTAGTCCTCCCAACAGAGGCCCCAGGTCTCCTGGAGAAGAGACAAGTTGACCCCACCTGGCCTTGCACAGATTGCAAATTCCCAAAGACAACAAATGAGTAGTAATGGCCATTTCCGACATTAAGTTGAGGGTAGTTTGTAATGCAGCAGTAGGTAACAGGACATAGGAACTGTGATGATAATTATCACAGTTGTTCACTCCTCACCTCTAACCACAAGGTCCCTTTTGTGTCTTTCTTGGTAAGTTCTGTTCCTCTCTCTCTCTCTCCATCTCATGGATACCTCACTGCTCAGGTCACCTTCACCCCACTCAGAATGTGCCTGGATCCCCCTGCTCCTCCCTCTCCCCGTCCAAATCCGGGTCCTGTGCATTTTCACACAATAAGTCTTAATAAAACATACGTTTCTCACTTTATAGGTATTCTCAAAAATTCCTGGGCCATATCCATTAACTATATGGTCAAGTTCAAAATCCCAGCTTGGCCCTGATGTAACTTGATCTTGGGTCCCCCTTACCTTTCCTACCCACCCTTGACCCCACTACTCTTCATGCAGTCCCTCCAGACTACCCATCATCACCAATCCAAGGACTATGGTAAGGAAAGGGTAAGAGCAGGGTGGAGCCTGACATCCAAGAAAACTGGACCTCCCTGATCGACCTGCTCTATGAACTCAGGGAATGTCTAATGCTTAAAATCAATCATCTTGCCATTTTGTTTACACTGTCTCACTTTGATAATGACCTAGGCCACATGCACATGTCCTGCCTCTCCAGACAGACTGCAGCTCATTGCATTGTCAACAGACCATCATCATCAAAAGAACTATGCAGAAGCAGGTGGTCAATGTCAAGGGAAATGAAAATGAAATATCCCATTCCTAGACTTGCCCTCACCCAATTCTTTCTTATTTAGGAATGTGAAATAAGTAAAATAGATGCATACACAGCTGATCCAGACACAGATAAAAATGTATCTGAAAATGTTATCTGGTGTTTTGTTGGAAGTATTAGGTTGATAATAAAGAGTACTTTGGAAAGAAGCATGGTATGGGTTGTTTTTTAAAAAACCATTTTATCATCTCTAAGGTAAAGTGGTTATCATTGTGGGCCAAAATGCATCAAGAGGCACAGATAACAGTAATTGAGAGAACATCAGTGAAATGTGTTGTAGGCAAGAATTCTCAAAGGAAGTTTTGACCAAATCTCTCACTTGCAAAAAATTTACTTGTCTTCCAAGAGCTGGCTGAAAGCAAGCAGGTAAAATTAATCACAGCATATTCAACAGCAGGAAATAATAATTTTTCATCTGGTAAGTCCTCCCCGTAAAAGGGACAAGTGACATTTCAGCAAAGGTCAGGAAGTCAGAGAAAGCAGAAAGTAACTACAGACTAAGTCACCAACATCACAGCACATCATAGGTGTTCACATCAGAGCAGATTGATTCCTTCATTTCCTCAACCGATGGTCAAGAACAAAATTTATTAGTGGGTAAGAGATCCTGAAACAAAGATTTTTCTTTTATAGGAAAAGTAAAGTGACTCCTCCATGCCAGATAGTTATGCAGAATCATTCTGTTCCCAGGATAGATACAACGTTTATGTATTTGTAGGAAAACTTCTTGCCCAAAAGGGAGAGAATCTGTTCTTCAAAGTGGAGTCACCTGGGCTTGCCAAAAAGACTTTATCTTTCAAACCACAATTCTTAAATTTGGCTAATTTATAGTTTCTTTGCAGTTAGTGTGTTATTTCTGAAATACCATCTTTCATTGGACAGAAAAGGTGCACCAAGGGATTCGCTTCACACCAATAGGCATAGTCTCTCCGAGAAGAGACCCTGCAAAATAAGAGTAAAAAGAACATGGTCTCTGGAAACAATAAATCCAATATTTGGTGACACCAAATGGGATGCTCCCATGTTTTTTACAGTGTGGTTGCCAGAATAGTAGCAACAGCAACATCCCTTCCCTATGGGGTGGCCCCAGCCATCTGTTTTAGCAAGACCTTGAGGTGCTTCTGATGCATTACAAAATTTGAGAACCACTGGTAGGGTGAAGTCATGACAAGCCTATCCGAAACCTACCTGTTCTTTCTAGTTTGAGGTGATTCAGAGCAAACCCATCCCCCAAGGTCTCAGAACTCCATGGAGAAAAACTCCACTTAACCTTCTTATCCAGTATTCTAGTCAGCTTTTTCACTGTTTTGTCTAAAAGATATGACCAGAACAACTGTAGAGGAAAAAGGCTTATTTGAGGGCTCTCAGTTTCAGAGGTCTCAATCCATAGACGGCACACCCCATTCCTTGGGCTGCACATCATGGAGGAAGAGTGTGGGAAGCTGCTAACATGATGATTAGGAAGCAGAGAGAGAAAGAAACCACTCATCAGATACAAATAGATACCCCAAAACCATGCCCCCAAATCGAACCTCCTCCAGCCACAGCCCACCTGCTTTCAGTTAACACTCAATTAATCCCATTAAGTGATTAATTCACCAATTGGGTTATGGCTCTCATAACCCAATCATATCTTCTCTGAACCTTCCTGAATTTTCTTACACGTGAGCACCGCGTCCAAACCATAACATCAAATGACCCTTTTTCTTATGACCTGTGCTACAAACATAGGCCTGTAGAACAAGCTGCTCTTCTGTCTACGTTTCCTTCCTTTCCACCATCACACCCCACCTGTACCTTTGCCTAACTCACTCCTACCTAAACATTACATCTTGTCTCAGGTGGTGGGCATTAGTCATCATGTATGTTCAGCATCTAGCATACAAGGGTATACCAGAATCATCTCACATGAACTTGCACAAGATAATTTCTACATCTCTTTCCAACTCTGTGTTCAGTGTCACATTGTTGATATCTTGAAATGGGAGTATGATGGGAGTATCTACACCACAGAAATGTCAAATGCCCCAAATCAAGATTTTTTAATCTGAAAAGATGATTCAATTACCAACACAACATTGCCAACCTGGTATCTGGCATATCATTTCTCCATTGATAATGAATGAATGAATGAAAAAATGAGAAATATTCCTCTGAGGCAAGACCAGCACCTCCAAGTATTTTATTCCCATTGATGTTGTAGTACAGTTATCCAAACACCAAACTTTGAAAAATCTGAGTCCTACACTATATACAAATGCAATATAAGTTAAATATCATCCCAGTGAAAACAGCTTCCTGGCATGTTTGTGGAACAGGCATTTTAGGTTGTTTTTAACAGTCCATGGGGTACTGAGGATGCGTCTTTGAGTGAAATACTTCAGGTAGCAGGTAAATAATACAAATGTCTGCCCTTCTAGGAAACAGCCCAACAGTTCTATCTTGTTTTATTTTTAATTTGTTCTGTCCTAGTCATAAAAGTTACTAGAATTCTCAGAAGATTTGTAGAACAACAACAAAAAAATTAGGAATCATAGTTGTGTGTAGTGTGACCTCCAATGCAGAAACAAAATACACTGGAGCGGAACTAATGATTTCTTTTGGAAGTCACTTAGATATTTCAACCAAGACTATAATGTTCCACCAGGGAACAGTTTTCAAGTTCATATATTTTATGCATGCTTATTAAACATATTTTATTCATGTACATGTATATAAGTAACCATATTCAGTACAATAGTACAAATACACAATCAATATAAAAGCCAAAGCAATAAACATAAAATCAATCTTTTGTGCTAAACCTTAGCCAAAATAATCATTTGATAAGATTCTGGAATACAGGAATACTTGGGTTCAAGGTATGCCTTGATGTGATAAAAATACCATTAGAGTTGGCATCCATAAAAAAAAGTCATCATTCCAGTTTCAAAGCTGGAATAACAATTTTTCAAAAGAAATTATACCTAAATAATAAAATTATCTGGCCCAGCACGGCGCCAATATAACCACTCCAGAGAAAACTCTTCACTCTGCTTCATCATGGGTCACACCATCATTGTTTCTGATAAATACTCTATTGAATGTGAAGAAAAGACAATGTTCAAATATTAAACCTGGAAGGGCTGAGGTCTGTAGAGAAATGCCTGACTTCTGAACACAAGCCATATTAGGAGAAGGCGTCCTAGAGGGAAGAAACCGACCCAGAGGATGGAGAAAGAACAGTCATATTTACAGATCGACCTCTAACACAATGCCAAAGTACCCCAAATCAGGGATGGATTCAGAAACCTTAGGAAAGACTTTAAAGTCACCCTCATTAACCAGAACTAGCTACGTGCCTGAATTCCCCCTCCTGGCCTCCTTGACCCAGAGTGGAATAGTCACTGCTAAGGTCAATCTTTCTCTGCAAGCATAAACTGAAATGATGATATAGGAGATTTGTTGCCATAATGACCCAGTTTGCTCACATATCCCTTCGTTGGTGTCCTCCATGTTGGTTCTGAGCTCAGCCACATGATGTGTTTCAGAAGTAAGTGGGACCTAAGCAGAGATTTGAAAAGGGCTGGCCCACTAGTGTTAGTTCTCTTTCTACTCTTGGATTTCTGCCAATCCAAGAGTGAACAAGCCCAGATTAGCCTACTAAACAATGAAAATCACATCACCCAGTTACCCCATTGCCTCAGCCAATAGCTAGCCATTGGTCAGGTGTTTGAGTGAGGCCATACAGAACATGCTAGGCTCTAGGTGGCCCATTAGCCAACCACAGACACATGAGCAAACCCAGCCAAGTCCAGTCTACATAGAAGAACCATTCAAAAAAAAATGTAAGTTAAATAAATAGTTGTTTCTGCAGTGGTTTGTTATGTAGCAAAAGCTAACTGATATCATTAAGTTGTGTGATAAGGCATCCATAAAGGGATGCTTACCACTCCACTACCTGTGTTTCTGGGTAAGCCAGGATAGAGGCCTGCTGGGACACATTGGGGCAAAAAGCACTGGGGTAGTTTCTCCATAATCCAGTGTAATTCACTGTTTTCAGATCAACTGCTCACTTGTGAGCACTGGAATGGAAGCAAAGCCAAGGGGTCATTTTAACCTGTTCAGCCACAACAAGGACCTCCAGAATGCATTTTTGTGTCCTGTACACTGATTGGGGCTGAGAACAGTCTTCTATACTTTCCTGTAGAACTTTGTCTTCCAATCATCCCTAGACCGCAAGCCCCCAAATCTGGAGAGGTTCTCAATGAATTAATCAGGGTAAAGGTGCCAACTCAGGGCCGAGGATATTAAATCAACTCCCAAAGAAAGGGAATAATCAGAAACCAGGGTCATATTGCAGGGCTCTGATAGACGAAGCTGGGGTTGAGAGAAAGCGTATGCAAACCGGGCTCACAATTCAAGCATGTTCTGAGTTTGAAAAACATACAACATAATGTCTGTGATTAAAGAGGATGCTGACTATGGGTTCTTGGCCAGGACTAGTTTTGAAGCTTTGCACCATAACATTTAGTGCACTTGGCAGAGATGGAATCTTGAAGAATAGGAGAGGTTAAGATTGGTGGCAGGAGAATGCCTGGGGGACCGACTGCTATCAAGGAGGCTAAGACAAAAACTTGAAAGGACAATCAGAATTGTGACAGGCCAGCAAGGGCCAAATACACTCTGCAAAGAAGCAATCTGAGACAGAGCTCGTGGGATACCCCAAATAGGAGGCAGCTCTGGTGGTGCACCTGGGGAATAAGGCAGAGCCCTGCAGCGACAGGCTGCATGACCACCAAGCTTACTACCTGGTTTGCGAACATACCAGCAGATCTTACTGTGCTGTAACCCCAGGTCCTGTAACTGAAGGCTACCAATGTCCAAAGGTAACTACCAAGGAGCACCTGAGGGTCCTCCCAATCCTTTACCTGGCTGCCTCCTGGGCATTCTTTTTTTGTTAATTTTTATTATTGGTTGTTCAAAACATTACATAGTTCTTGACGTATCATATTTCGCACATTTGATTCAAGTGGGTTATGAACTCCCATTTTTACCCCATATACAGATTGCAGAATCACATCGGTTACACATCCACTATTTTACATACTGCCATACTAGTGTATGTTGTATTCTGCTGCCTTTCCTATCCTCTACTATCTCCCCTCCCTTTCCCTCCCCTCCCATCTTCTCTCTCTACCCCATCTACTATAATTCTTTTCTCCCCCTTGTTTTTTTTTTTTTCTCCTGGGCATTCTTGACTCCCATTTAGGCACCACTCAAATTCCCAGGTAGGCCGACCGAAACCTCCACTGTGATGACCTTCCTCAGAGCACCAGAGGACAAAGGCAATCCTGGCAGCCCCTCATCAAGTTATTTCACATCCCTGAACCTCCATTTCTTCATCCCGATGATAAAGTCCATGATACCTATCTTACAGCATTGCACAAATTCCTGCACATGGAAAACACAAAACACCTATGTTTTTTACACTTCTATTCTTCCCACTTCTCTTAATTTAAGGGATTTAAGCTTTCCCTGTTAACATGTCAACATGTTAATTAATTGATTTATCAAAATAGCATAGAGGTTGGGACTGGGGATGTGGCTCAAGCAGTAGCGCGCTCGCCTGGCATGCGTGCGGCCCCGGTTCGATCCTCAGCACCACATACAAAGATGTTGTGTCCGCCAAATACTAAAAAAAATAAATATTAAAATTCTCTCTCTCTCTCCCTCTTTCTCACTCTCTCTCACTCTTTTAAAAAAAAAATAGCATAGAGGTTAACAGCATAGGCAGATTTTGGTTTCAAATCCTAGCATCAGCCATTAAATTAGGTATTTGACCTTAGAAAAACTACTTAATCATCTCCTTAGTCTTCTCATCTGCAAAATCAACTTAATGATAGTTTCTACATTCTGAAGAGTTACTGAGTTGAACAACACACAGCAATTTGTACACCAAGCATATGGTAAGGGTTCGTTTTACATATTTTTGCTTGTTACCTTTTCATTACTGTCATTATTCTCACTTGCTTCTTTCAATTATTAACAGGACCATAAAGAGATAAAGCACAGCATGAGCAACCAAGAAAAGGTGAGAGAAGAAGAAGCCACATCCCCAAGCCATGACCCCATTACCTTTGTCCTCAAGGCCTGCTGTGAGGACAACAGAAGCTTCTAGAAATATGCCCTGGGGAACCTAGAGGGCCAGGATAGATGTGCACTCAGAACCCCTCCAGAGCAGTGATTCAAGTCTCATTCTGGGGAACAAAACAAGGTACTGACTACTCTGACGCCATCATTCCCCAGCTTATAACCCTCTGCTTGCTGCTTATTGTATTCAAAGGAAAATTTAAACCCTAGTCCTGGCCTGACCCTGTCTTATTTTCTTCGCTGACCTTACACTACCTAAAATTATATTATTAACTTCTTCCCACAGTTGGGATATCCTTCTCCCCACTAAAATACAAATTCCATAGAGCATATCTTCATACCTTCCTCATGGCTATATCCCAGCATCTAGAACACAGCTGGTTCAATATATACATGTGGAATTAATAATGAACATTAATCTAGTATGAACTCGGGAGTCTATAGATAGTTGTGTGTATCTCAAAAGAACTTAATATTATCCCGTTTTACTTAATGAATTTTCTCTACACGGCTTAAAAACATGAGTGAATTTTCAAGTCTACACACAAAGGGAAATCATAGGAGACTGCAAAAGCCAATGTCTGGATGATTTCTCGTGCTAGGTGCTCAGTTTCATCCCCACTGTAACCAAGGAATTTCAGGTCAGGATGACCAGCGCAGTAGTGGTCTGGATCAGTGCCTCAGCAAACAGTGCTAACCAAGAAGCAGAGAGCTGACTCCTGGTTCCAGATTGGCCACCAGCTGGCTTTGAAACCTTAGTGAGTTGCATCCCTCTGTGATTCTCACTCCTTCTCAAAAAACTAGGGCATATGAAATAGGTTATTTCTAAGGTCCCTTCTACTACTAGTTAAGTGGGTGATTCCATCCACTTATAATCCCACACCTTGATTGAAAGCTACTCACTGTTCCCTGAAGGAGCCCCGTACCCAACGACCTGCCCCCTCCACAACTGAAGTCTTGGCGCCCCAGCCCCACTGCCTAACTTGGTAGTGGAAGCTCCAGGTGTGCAGAACTCTCCACTCAGAAGCAAAGATCCTGTCATCCAAGTCCCCGCCCCTGAAATACACTGACATGTTTGTTTGGCTTTGTATTTCCTTTGTGCAACTCTAAATAGCACTTAAAAAGAAAAAACCAAACTTGATGACAAAGTTTTCTTTCTCTCTAGTGGAGTAAGGCTGGCTCCCTGCTCTTCAGCTGACCCAGAATTGCTAATTCCGCTGATTTCCTACTGTAACTGCCTCCTCATTTACCACACAGTGGAGGTCTGATTCCTTCCTACTGAGACAAGTAGTTTTGCCTGCTCCTTTGGGCTTTTAGTATTCTTCCAAATTATTCTGATTGATATAGACCTCCATCCTTGCTAATTATGCATAGCTTCTCTTATAAAGTGTGGTTTCCATGGCAACAGCGAGGGGAGAACAGGTGTGCGGAAAGCTGTGCTATATTAAATGACAGTTACCCTCTGCCTCTCCTATGCAGATTGCTTTTCTCTGCATTTATTTATAGCAGGCAGTAATTAATCTGTGTGAATTTCATTGCTGGGGGGGTGGGGGTGGGGAGAGGGATGCAGAATGATTAACAAGAGTCCTAATTATCCTCATACCTTTGAATCTGAGAATTTCGTCACCATCAGATAATTCTAAAGTAGAATTGTTGAACTTTCACTTGTTCAGAGATGCCATTGCATAAAATTCAAGGCTATCATCTATAAAAGGAAACATTCTTCTAGCTGCTGTAATGCTGATGCAGACACCTGTGCCATGCCATTTTGTGGAGGGCTCCAAAAGTGGACCCCAGGGCCCTCTTGAATGACCTGTCAAGGTAAAAAATTACATCAGGGCCAGTGACCCAGACTCCAGGGACTGCCCAGTTCCACATGCTGCAGCAGAAATGCTTACCACAAAGCAGAGAGGAAAAGCAGGGCAGCATCACTCGAGGCTGGCTTTCTGTGGGGCCCAGAATGCTGCTGACCAGAGCAAAGTACTCAAGGAATCAGAAACCTGGACCACAGGCCAGTGCCAACACTGACTCTGTATGGGACTTGAACAGTGCATTTTACCTCTCTGAGCCTCAGTTTCTCTCTGAATACCAATGGTATTAAACCAGAAAATCTCCCAGATTTTCTCTTGCTCCCAGAAGTTGCAATCTACATGCCAGGCTGAGCTAATGTTTGCTGTAGTAACAAATAATCCCAAAATTTTAATGGTTTAAAATAACAAAAATTTATTTTTCATTTTCACTTCATGTCTATCATGGGTGCTACCCTGTGCCATGTTCTCCAAGGTTGATGAACTAGCCCTATCCTTGAAAGAGTTCTCTAGGCAGGGTCTCACTCTAGTAATTAATTGATTATTGGCCATAACTGGTCATGTGGGCTCACCTAACTGCAAGGGACTAGAAAGTACAATCCTGCCATGTGCCAGGAAGGCCAAGAGTTGGAAATATAAATATAATATAATATCAACATTAGTGACTATGATATGACCCTCTGCCTTCATACTGAGAAATTCTCTGTATGCTTTGTGTGAACCCCTGGGTAACAATGATGATTTTGAAAACAATATGCAAGAAAATGAAAGTGAGTTTACAACAAAAGAACATACCAGAGTCATATATTTATGTGTGCTGGGGTAATATATTTTTGGCTGATTGTTTTGTTTTTTTTTTCTTCTATTTTCTGGATTTGTTTCAATGTGGTCAGATTGGGACCTGTAATTTAAAAGATTAATTTTTTTGAACTCAAGGCCTACTTAATGTAAGAACTGTGCTAGTCACTGTCAGGGGACATAAAAATGATGAAGTCACTTTTGCCCATGCCTATTTACAAACACGACATGAGTGTGTGGTGCTGGTGGAAAGGTAGGAAAAGTCTGAAGCCTGAAACAGTCAAGGGTGAGAGTTTAGACTTGTGGAAAATAATGGTGGAAATACCAAAGAGGTAAACTAAAGAAGAAAAAAACAATTAAAGATGACCATTTGGGAGGAAATTACAAAAACAAGGACTTTAAGGAGAAGAGAGTGATTTGGAAAGATGACAACAACTTCAGTTTGGATCATACCAATACATAAAGTCCAGGAAAAAAAAAAAAAAAACCTCCAGGCCTGGAGTACATATTAGAGCTGAGTGTGCAAATGTGTGAATTGCTTATTCACAAATGGCAGATTAACCTATGAATGTGCATAAGGCTCCCTAAGGAGAGAAGAAGAAAGAAGCAGCTATCTGTGGGCAAGACTGAGAAGAATATAAATTAGAGGCAGGGGTGGGGAGAAGCACCTATCACAGATCCAGGAGAGCTTTCTCTCATATGAGTCATGGAAAGTGAAGGTTTCCCAGTATTTTCATATGTAGAAAGGTCCCAAAGATGATGAACAGCCTTTACCTGATGCCATTGCAGCTCTGCTTAACAACAGATGCAGCTTCCACAGAGTAGAGAGAGGAATGGTCAGATGGCAGAGTAGTGAAGATGAGCAGGTAGTGTGGACATGGAAGCTGTAAATGCAGACAACCCTTCCAAGACATTTAGGGTGAAGGGAAGGCATAGCCATAATAAAGAAAACGATGTGTTTAAGGCAGAGGGGGTAAATCTTGGTATGGAATCAAGCAGAAGGGGAGGAGCCCAGAAGGGGAATAAAATAAAAATGCTCATGGAAAAGAGAAATTCAGAGATGCTAGATGAGGACTATTTGGGCCTTATTCTAAAAAAGTTTAGGAAATACACATGTAATAAATAACTATGAAACATCAGAACAAATGCCAAAGGTGTGTCACCTTAGATGGAGAGTAAGAACATCTGTCAAGCCAGGAAAAACCTAGAAGATGGTCAAGAGGGTACCCAGGTAGAGTATCTAGTCCCACCTAAAGTGACAGACAAGACCACCATGTGAAGGACAGTGAAGGAGGCCAACTCCTCAGGCAACAGGAGAGCATACTAAAATCAGGGAACTACATTTTTTTGGTTTTTTTTTAAACATGACATATGATATATGAAGAATATTTACATAGCAATGATAATTTTTTTAAAATATTTATTTTTTAGTTTTTAGGTGGACACAATATCTTTATTTTACATGTATGTGGTGCTGAGATTGAACCCTGTGCCTCGTGCATGCTAGGCGAGCGCTCTACCGCTGAGCCACAGCCCCAGCCCCAACCATTTTTGATGGTGCTGAAATAAAAAGGACAAAGAAAGATTGTTAGGAAATTAAGCTAGAGATCAGACAGGGGCAAAACATAGAGGTCCTGTAGGTAATGCAAAGGAATTGCTGCAATATATAACCTCCAATACCACATCTTCACTGGGACTTCCAAAGAGGAATCATGACTCACCACATCTACAAGCTCTGACCAAAGTCACCTGAAAAAGCTTAGCCTAGGGTGCTGAGAGCCATTGCCAAGTAGGAATGACGCATGGCAATTTCTTTGTCAGCCTACCCCGTGTTGCTTAGAGGGAGAACTCTCCATTGTGGAAATGGGCTTGCCTTGGACCCAGGTCATTTGCAGTGACATTGCATGAAAGGTGACCTTGCCCAAGGACCAGGGTGGATCTGGGTTTAGGGCGGATCAGGGTTTAGGGTGGATTGGGGTTTAGGGCAGTTCCAGGTTTAAGGTGATTCCTGCTGGGAATAGGGTGTAACCTGCTGCCTCAGGCACCCGCCCGCTCCTTGAGTTCCCGTTGAGTTCTCACGGGATTCAGAGAGTATTTGGGGATGCAGAGCCTGGTGGACGTGCGTGTAGAGTGCCAGTGACAGTTCAGGAATAAAGAATTGCTGTTTCAATCTACAAGGCTATGAGTGGCTCGTGATTTTGTGCCCAGCCAGACTGCGGCACTAGGGTTAAGAACACAAACTATTTGGAAGCATTTTAATCCTTGTGATCTTGGGGACAGATGCAATGGCCATATGTATTTGTGAAGAGAGCACAATATTCAAGGAGGGAATCTGGAGGCTAGCTGGCTCATTTCAAATCACATTTCTAACATACCACCTGGTTAAGAAAGTCAAAAGAAGCCTATTGCCTCAATTTCCACATTGGCCAAGTGAATGTAATGATACTGAATTCAGCAAATGATTGCTTTCAATATTCAATGATAATCGTAGATGCACATTGTCTGTCACCTATTAAATGTCAACAGCAACAGGCAGTGGTAGCAACAGAAAGAAGAACTTGACATCATGCCTCCTACACTCTGGGGCACAAATGCTGACTTACCTTCATACTAGTAACCAGTGGACAAGCTAAGACACACCAAGCATCCATAATGCAAAGAGGATGTGAGGTCCAATAATGGAAAGCATGCCCTGCCCACATTCATCCTTAAGAATTCTCCCAGAAAGTATGTTAATGAAACAATAATTGTCTGATTCCCTCATTCCATACCTCTTAGACTCCCTCTGCCACTTATGGTTGAGACAGGAACAAAAAGGTACACAGAGGAGTGGAAACAGGTTGTTCCACTCCAAAACTCACATGTGTCTCCATTGATACATGCAACTATAAAAACTCAGGAGTATCACCATTTTTTCCATCTGCATCATTAGATAGAGTGGTGCCATATGTGTCTCCAGTATGCAAGTCAGAGAACTTGTACCAGAAAGGCATTGATTTACTACCATACAGATGAATGCATGTAGACTCGCTCATAATGGGTAAAAGGTCAGAATTTAAAGGCTAACAAGCTTGAAAAACAACTTTAACCTCTGCTCTCTCACCTTGCTGCACTCTGGATCCCCTGAAGATTCTGTACAAATTCTAACAGCCATCAGTCACACTTTGTAACTAAAAAAAAAAAAAAAAAAAAAAAAAAAAAAAAAAAAAAAACATGATAAGCAAAGGCTGGGAAGAGCCGCAGCAATGCCTAGTCAAGAATCCAAATACCTAGAGACTTATCAAAGGGAGAATTGGGGTTGCTGGGGGGTAGAGGACATGGATGATCAACTTTCTCAAATGCCTACTACAAACAGCATATTTATGTAATAATCAGACTCTTTCCCCATCTTGACCAGAACATTCAAATTGTTCTGAACTTAGGTCCACCATGCAAGAGTGAGAGATTTTCTTTTCATTCTCCAAATAAAAACATTTTTTCAGTAATTGGAGACCAAGGCACAGAGAGGTGAAGCAGGTTTTTCAAGGCCTCCCAGCTCCTTGATTGTGATGTTGTTGGGTCTTATATCCAAACATCTTCCCACTCCTTCCAAAACCTGCTTCCTTCAGAGATGGAGCTGGAGCTCATGCAACACAACTTACAATTCGTCTGCTATTCTCAAGCTTTTAAGAGTCAATATAATAGAAATAGTATCATTTTGATGACACAGTCATCAAATAACATCAAGTAAAATACACTAGGATCCTGCTACAGACACAAGAGTGATTCTCACAGAGAGTCAACCTCCAGACCGTTTGATTCTCTAACTCTAGTGGGTTTTCCCACACACACATTTTTTTTTATTTCTAAAGTAACATGGAAGAAAAATAATAAAGAATACTAGAGTAATAAAAACAAAAGGAGACAATAAGGAACCAATACACATACCTTTCAAAAAGGAAATTTGACTTCAAAGTTAGCCTGCCTTATGCTTAAAAAAAAAAGGAAAGGAAAAAAAAAGAAAATCATGTATAGTTTTAGCACAGAATCTTAGCACATAACAGGGAAACATTGAAAAATATATATATCATTCTCAGTGGATTTCCCAAGCACCACAAGAAACATCAAAAAATTATTAAATTCCCAATTACTGCCATTTGTACATATGTTTTTCACAGCTGGAAAACAAAGTTGAAAATCAGCCAGGACAAGCAAAGCAGAATACAGATGCTCATGAAGACTTTACCAACCCCCAAAGGGGTCAAGCAATTCAAGAGTTGAGCTAACAAGAGAAGATTTCCCACGGGGAAAGGCCTGCCTTGGAGTGCAAGAAATACTGTTCATCTGCTGCTCCTTGGAGCTCCCTCAGTGAAACAGTGGGCCAGCAATCCATGCTCAAAGCTGACCTGAATAGCAAGCAAGGGCCCAATGTATTTTAAACATGGCAACCCTTTACTGCCAAAAGTGACTGCTACGAACATCCCTCATATCATTGATACATGCAACTATAAAAACTCAAGAGGATCACCATTTTTTCTACTTGCAGCTCTAATGCCAGAATAGAATGGGCTTAATTAAGGTTTTTGGAACCTTCAGCCAAAAGCTGGAGCTTTCCAACCAGTTCAGTATTTCCCTTGTCCAGTGTTCTCTCTTCTGTTTTAGCCTATTTCTCCTGTCTAAAGCCACACACAGGCAGATCACATCCCCAATTCACATTATATTAATCATTTCTTTTCCTTAAAGACACCAGAATGAAAAACAGGCCAGTGGGTCTTATTTGCAATAGTTCTGCTATCTCTTTGCCTCTTCCCAATGTTACTTTGTAGGTCCTTCTGTTAGGCTGGCCTTATGATTTGCATTGAGCGATGGAATATGACAGAAGAAGCATTGAAACTTGGCCATAAGAGACCTGGGATGCTCCTCCACACTGTCTTGGAATCCTGTGCCTGCCATGTGAACAAGCCCAGCTTAACCTAAATACATAGAGTCCCATCATAATCCTTCCAGAGTCAGAGGTTTAGTAACACAACAAAAGACACACAGCAATTTAAAATCAAACTCAGTATCAGAAGTATGGCTTGACTCGACGTTGGTACTCCTTTCACTATAACCTATAAAAAAACGGCACTTAATGAGGTGCTGGGTGAATTAAACTTCACATAGAAGACTCTCACAATGCAATCTACCCTGAACTTCGACCACATTCCAGGCCCACATTTCCAACAGCATAGTGAATATCACCACTGTAATAACCCTCCATTCTTCAAATCCAAGTCAAACCTTATGCCCCAAACCAGCACCAGACTACTCAGTTTGTTCTGGTTTTGTTGTTATTGTTGTTATTGCTTTCCACTTTCTTATTTCCTGGATTGTAAGGTGACAGAAGGACCAAAATTCAAATCCCAATCCAACTACTTAATTGACTGTTATAATATTCCTAAGCAAAAAAAAAAAAAGTACAAATCTCTTTGACTTGAACCTTCCTACAATTCAATGCCTAAAAATAGTTTACACTAGGAAAAAAAAGAAGAAGAAGAAGAAGAAAGTGTTAGCCTAACCAACATCTCTAGAGAAACAGCCAAGGAAACTTCATGGAGACAGTTCCTAAAAATGTATCTGCAAGTTACAGGATATAGCTTTTTTGGATGTGACATGCCACAGGAAAACCACTGAGAGCTGTTGTTTCTGCAGCTTATTATACTTGTTTAATTAGAATTTGTCTGTCAAAGAAGTAGCTTAAGCAGCAGTTATCAAAAGGGCATAAATATGTTGTCCCCAGTGCTTCTGCCCCAGAACTCAAATAAAACCAAAACAAGGCACAAAAAGATGCCAGGGTGCCACGGCTACCTTGTCCTATAAATTATAGGGGTGGGCAATAGCCCTGAGGCTCACAAATCAGCTTAGAATTGAGGCATGTTGGCAAGCATGTTTGGGAAGCTTCACCTCCACCACACACACTAGGTGATGATTCATTTAATGTTTCACTCTATTGACCCCTACTTTTCCTTAAAATGTACTCTCTGATATATTCAAATTTGCTTCATCTTTTCTGGTCAAGAAAATTCACAGGTGACATTAACATTTGATCCTCTGCTTACAGTGACAACTTCTTCCTTGTAGTAACTATGGCAACAATAAAACAGTAAAGCCAGGTTTGGTTTGTTGATCTGTATTGTCATTGCTGCTGCTTTAACAGACAATGGGATCTTCTGTATTCCACAGGGCCTCACCGCAAGAGCTAGCATCCTGTTTTTTAAATAACTTAGCAAAAGCTGACACTTTACTGGGTCTATGGAACTGGATCCTGAAGACCAAGTTTAAGTAAAAAGCCTGCATTCTAGGTAGAAAGCATGCAAGACTCCCAACCCCAGATCCTCTAGACTCAAAGATAGGACAGTCCCTCGGGGCATCTTCAGGACTCCAACTGAGGCCCATCCCAAGGTAGGTCAATGAGACCTGAGATAAAATTTCCTCTGAGAAGGGAGAGGCAAGTCTAGCACAAAAACCAGAACATCCCTGGGGACACACCTGTCCTAGCACAGTAAGGGCCAATACTGGACCTCCCCAACAGAGGCATGCTCACTCATTTGTGCATTGTCAATGGAAGTTTTTGTACTAGAAAGGCAGAGTTGGACAGTCACAACAGAGCCCACATGGCCTTCGGAGCCTAAAATATTTACTAGCTGGCCCTAAAATATTTAAGAGGCTGGAGGTCCAGCTGGCCCTTTATGGGAAAAATATGTCGGCCCTGCTCTAGGACATGGTAGATGAGCCTATGATATGACTGGGAAAACAGTAACTTTGGAAGTCAATTCTGGAGCATGGTTTCTGAATTCACATCTTTGTGATTCCAAGTCTGTAAACCAAATAGATATAGACTACCTTTTAGTATATAAAGATGGAGTCCAAAGGATTGCTACCCCCACAGTCTTGCTTTCCAGGTCTTTCTCCTGGGAGTCTACCTCTCTGAAGGGTTTGCTTTCTGGAACACTTTAACAACTTCCTGGCTTTGTACAATGATTTTACAAGATAAATCACAACCAAGAGAGTGGGCCGGTTATTGAGTTATCACCTCACAGCTCAAAATTCACCCATTGCTGTGGTTTTGGTAAGTGTTAAAAGTCCATGTGTCAAAGGTGTGATCATCAGTCTGTAACACTATTGGGAAGTGGTGGAACCTTTAAGAGATGGGACCCAGGGGAAGGAAGTTAGGTCACTTGGTGCGTGCCCTTGAAGGGAATATGGGGACACCAGCTCCTTCTTCTCTTTTTGCTTCCCTGCCTCCATGAAGTGAGGAGCTTTCTTTGTTGTGTGCTCCTGCCATGGTGTACTTCACCACAGTCTCTAAGGCAACACAAGGACAAACCTACTGGGTACTGGAACCTCTGAAAGTATGAACCAAAGTAAACCTTTCCACTTTTAAAAGTTGATTATCCCAGCAACAGAAAGCTGACTAACCTATTCCTCAATACCTGCTTTGTAATAATAGAGGGGACCCTTCAAACACTTCTCAGTGAGCACAATGTTAAGGTTTATCAGTAGAGGGCAATCAAGGGACGGCACAGGAGGAAGGAGTTTCTCCTCCTGATTCTGCTTGCCCTTTACCTTCCTGTACCTCCAGTTGCACACTCTGTCAGTGATGCGCATGGGTAGGGACATCTAGTGGCCCTCTGCCCTAGCTGTCTACTCAAAAATAGGCAGTTCAACAATTTCACAGCCTTGGCTGGGCCCACCTTGCAGGAGCCCTGCAATTGCAAACACCACACACCCTGAGCTTCTTTCCCACAGTGGCACCCCCAACACCACCAAGTCTCACTGCACACTTGATACCCAGCCTCAGCTTAACTGACCCCCATAAGGTTGCTGCTGCTTGCCCAGTTCTATGGACTAGCTCTGGCCTCTGCCAACCCAGCAAACTTCATCATCCAGAGTGCAACCACAAGACCTTCAATGAGATCTGAACACTCCCTTCCACATCTGTCCTTCCCTGGGTACTTTTTAGAGTTACTTTTCCATCTTTACATGGGCTATCGTCTCATGGCTTAATAATCTTTATATCAAACTTCCCTAGTGTTGAATTCACCCAAGACAGTGATTGAATGCAGACTAATTCAGAACGGACCATCAGTCAGTGACAGGAATGTGCTGCTGTTTTCCCGAAATCACTTTCATGGGCCTTGTCTTTCCTCAAGAAGGAGGAGCTGGAATGCAAGTCTAGGTTGGTAGCAATAATTTGGCCTCTGTCTTTCCCCACTGAAAAAGTCAGTTCTTCTTTGAATATCCCTCAGGATGTGGAGCTATATGCTATCAAAAGTTATGTGCTGATGAATAAATAAATGAATGAACAAATAAGCAATCTCAGTTATGACTCAGAAATAAAATGCAATGAGGGACTAAATGGGCTGTCCAGAAAATAGGCCAGTCTGACATAGAAACTCAAGAAATTTTATTGATACCACAAAACATTCTATACTTCTTGAGTCTGTTTCTAAAAAGCAGTGTTTTTTTCCTAAGTGCTTATAGATAAGCTATATCCATATTAAAATATCTATTTCAATCCTCTTCACATTCTGCTCCCTGGGTTTCCACAGCAACCCACATCTCATAATAAACAATCAGAGCTTTTATTTAGAGAATTATAAGAAGTAAGCTTTTGATGTTTTTCTTCAATACCCTTATTTTTCCATTAAGCAAATTTAATATTTCACAATACACACTTCCATGATTTAGTCCCTATGAACTCTAGAAGCATCCAAGAGTCCAATGTTTTGATGCTGTAAAATATAACCTCAATTCAATGGCTATTTCACCCAACATCCAGTAACTGTAACTCACAAATCTCAACTACATAAATGCTACTTACTCAGTGAATAAACAGAAGTAAGGAATTCATCTTGCCCTTGCCACGTGCTAATTATAAACCCCAGAGGCTATTATCAAAAGAGTTTCCTTCCAGGTTTTAGATAAGTGTGATGTCAAAAGAGAGCAAATGCCTCTGCCTGTGCTATAGTTTGGATATGTTTTGCATTTATCCCCCAAGTTTTCAAGTTAGAAGCTTGGTCCTCCTCGGTGTGGTGGTATTAGGAGGTGAAACCTTTAAGAATTGGGGCCTACTTGGACATTGTTAGGTCATTTGGGGAACCTAACAAATTCTTGGAAGAAATTGTGATACTCCAGCCTCTCTCTGGCTTCTTGTTTGGCAATGTAAGCTCCTGCACACACTCCCACCATGATGCAATCCACCACGATGTGATGCAGCCTAGAGAGCCCTCACCAGAGCTGAGCCTATGCCAACACCATGCCTTATGACCTCCAGTCATGAGCTAAGTGAGCCTCCTCTTCTCTTTGTAAGTACTCAGCTTTGTGTATTTTATTTTAACAGCAAAAAACTCACTAATAAGCTGTCTTTGGCTGAATTTCCAAATGTCCCATATGCAGTAAGACCCCACATTGGTAATAAGCATCTTAATTTTCTCCCCTTGAAATAAAGAACACTGATGTTTGTTGAACTCTTACTTGATCGAAGGCATTGTGATTAGTATTTTGTATGATTAACTCTCATCTTCACACTAGTTCTTCAAGGTAGGCATTATTGTCCCCATCTTACAGGTAGGAAAACAGTCTCAGATTAAAAAAAATAAATTCCTGCTGGAAGATAAATCCAGATATCTCTAGAGGCTCATTTTCCATCCAACTTTTGGAGACTTAGAAAAGAGCAAAGTCACAGCTCTGAGTTACTTCTTCAATACAAGAGGGGTGGCTATCAGACCAATTCCTAGCTCCACTGATTTCTCCTTCCAAACAACACCAAGGAGCTCCCACTGCCATGCAACTGCATAGACAGTTTTTCTTTCCCAAATCCATAAAGGCCTCATGAAGAGGCCTTTTTTTTTTTTTAGGTGTTGATGGACCTTTATTTTATTCATTTATTTATATGTGGTACTGAGAATCGAACCCAGGGCCTCATACATGCTAGGCGAGCATTCTACCACTGAGCCACAACTCCAGCCCAAGAGGCCTTTTTTAAAGACTGAAAATACCATGTTAGAACTATTTAACAGTTTCTGATAAAGCTGAATGTATGCTGATTCTATAACTCAGAAATCCCATTTCTGGGTATTTCCTCAAGAGAAATAAAAACATGTATTCAAGAATAGGTAGAGCGGCTTTATTCATAATAGTTGGAGTGGTAATAGCCCAGGTGCCCATCAACAGGAGACTAGATAAGCAAATTGTGGTATAGTCAAACAATAAAAAGGAACAAATTACTGATAAACACAGCACCGAGGATAAAGCTCAAAGGCATTTTGCTAAGCAAAAAGCCAGATAGAAGAGTACACACCACTTGACTCCTTTTGCATGAATTCCTGCAATACATGAAACTAATCTATAGGGTTAGAAGTCAGAAGAGTGGCTACCCTGAGGAATCATTCATTGCAAAGGAGTAGGAGGGACCCTTGCGGGTGATGAAACCGTCCCATGTTCTTGCTCTAGGTGGCACTCACTTGTGGAATCCATTAGTAAAATTTCATCAAACTGGACATCAAAGAAGATACATTTTACTTTAAAAATTATACCTTAATAGAAATAAAGATGAAAAGGCATAAATAAATAAATAATGTGTATGTGGAAATCAGAAGATTTAGGAAGAGCAGGTGAAAAATAAAGCCCACAGCAATAGACAAGACAAGACAGTCTCTCCTGAAACCCTCATTATCCCCCTATGCTGTGATCCTTTTGTGACAGAAAGTAGGGCCTCATCACACAAGTAAGTCAGGTATTTTCCCCTAATGGAGTACAAAGTCCATGCACTGCAAGCGGTGTGGAATTCCGGGTGTTCATTTGGACAGTAAATCATAGCTCATGGGGAGGAGAGTCCTTCAGCAGCTCAGGATTTAAATAATGATGTGTCAACATCTGCCTCAGATGACTCAGATTTAATCTTAACAGTGACCTTGTAAGCTTGCAGGATTATTAGAGCCAGCCACACAGACACAAAGAATATTAAAGTTGTTTGTCAAAAGCCTCTTGGCTTCTGTCAAGAAAAACTCCAGAACAGAGGAACACACATGCTCAAAACTGAAGAACCTCCAAATGGAAACGGAAGAAATAAGACGCCCTGACACCCATGTTGCCAAGAACAATCAGCTGGAAGGAGTAAGCTCCTGGTGTTTGCAGCTTCCGTGGAACTCAAAGTTTCTCGTATTCTTCAAGAAATTGTCGCATTGCAATGCTTTCAGATTAAAATTACATGTCCCTGGAGTACTTCTCATCTTCTATATCTTGTGCCAAAATCAATAATCCTAAGCAATTGCCTTATTAAATGTTATTGGACTTGGTGAGCAGCAACCTGATTTCTCATCCTAGTTCCAGCATTACCAGAGAAAATTCTTATGCAAGCTATCTGGCTTCTCAGAGCCTCGTTTTCCTCATCTGTTAAATGGAGATAAGCATCAAAGCAGTAATAAAAAGAAGTAATGGGCTGGGATTGTGGCTCAGCAGTAAACGCTTGCCTAGTATGCATGAGGCACTGGGTTGGATTCTCAGCACTACATACAAATAAAAATAAAGGTCCATTGACAACAACAAAAAATAAAGAAAGAAAGGCTATAGAAAGGCCTGGAACATGTAGTAAGTACTCAGCAGGTGAACTGCATCCAAATCCTCCATATCATGCAGCCCCACATGCCCTCACCCCTTCCTATCCCAAAGCAGACCTCAGGATATAGCAAACTGAGGGGCTGTGGGGAATAGCCTCACCAGGGCTGTACAGCTGACTAGCAGGCATCCCACTGAGCCTTCCAGGGTTCTCCTATCCCCAATTTGCACCTGACATTCTGCTGAGAACCAGACATGCTGCAAGGTACTTCCAGCTGGATTGACTCACTACAACCTCAGCACACAGGAGGCCTTATCAGGCCTGGTGATCATTAAGAAAGCTGAAGTTCAAGTGTTATATGAACACATAGTTAAGAGGCGATTGAGTCAAGATCTGAATACCTGGCCACCTGGGCTGGGTAAGTCTGTGCTTTCCTCAACTCAACATATTCATCAAGGCCTTGGGGGAAAGATACACAAGCCTGAAAGAAAGGGAAAAAAGGACTGTCTGGTTGTCTCTTGCTGGGTAACCAACACCTCCCAAAATTTATTTTTTGTACAATTGGCTGGGTTGAGAGCTGAGGATTTCAGTTGGGAATTCAGGAATCCAAGACTGGAAAATCCACTTCCAAGTTGGCTTCTTTGCTCTGAATCTGGAACACCTTTTTCCTCCTTGGCTGTTCTTTCTCTCCAAGTGGCATATCATCTAGTAGTTCCCAGATAATCACATGGCTGCTGGTTCCAAGAGGCAGAAACAGAAATTGCCAAGATGACTTAGGGCCATATCCCAGAACTGGTAGTGTTCCTTTACCATATTCCATGGGTTAAAGCAGTGACAGGACCAACCCAGAGTCAAGGACTTAGAGAAATAGATGCACCTTTTTAGTAAGGGATGGCAAAGTCACATTGAAGAATTTACCTGTGGATGGGAGACGCCATTATGGTCATTCTGGAAAACATAATCTGCCACAAATCCCCTAAGTGTTCTATGTTTGCAAGTGAGAAACAAGGACCTCATTATTTCTATAATCCAATAACAGTAATAAATTCAGCAGCTTACTGATTATAAAATACTTTTTATGAGGCATGTGCCATTAAATGCTCATAAAACCCTATGAGATCAGCATCATTTATGGAGCAAGACAGGAACAAGGGTTTGTCTAAAAACATACAGACAGAAAATGATCAAAGTCACTAGGGCTCCCATGCTGGCCCTGTCTGCTGGTGAAAGAAGGGTGGACATGAGAATAGGGTCTTAAAGGCCTTCCATTTGTTACTACAGGGTTTGGAGGAACCGCTGTTCATGTCAACTTCACATTCACAGGTTAAATCACTGTGCCACAGACAGAAACAATAATCTATGTGGCTCTTCCTACCTTATTTCTGACCTAAAGTGTCAGAACCCTAACCAGGCAGGTGTGGAGCTCAGGTGTCTCGGTAAGGACGGCAGCCACTGGGAATATAACAGAAGCACTGAAATCAATGAGAACAAGAGTCTCAACTGTGGCTCAATTCGCTGTCCCCTCAGCTAGCTTTTGTCTTTCCAATAACACTGTCTTGAAGAGCCTGTTGGGTTTTCTTGGTGATAAGGAAGAATAACCAACAAGGAATAAGATACTTGCTTTATATCGTGGGCTCCCCACAGGGATCCCCTTTGTCTTGAGAATGAATAAAGAAGGTAATACACATGATTACACACCCATCCATAATAATAACATCAATACCTATGTATGCATTTTCATTGCTCAGGGTTAAACACATTCAACTTGGGCCAATGAGGAAAGATAATTGCACAGAAGCATCTTTCAAACCACGTCATTATGTGAAAATGTGAATTTCTTTACTTAACATCTTTTCTCACCCACAAAAGCAAAGGCAATGTGTTATTCTCTCTTGTTCATCCATGTATTCCCAATGTCAAGCACAGATTTTATCAGATATCACTCTGTGAATGTTTATTGAACAAATGAGTGAACACAACTTCTTAGCTCCTACCATATCCATACTGGATAGTTACGGACTTTCTCTTATTTATCACTGTATCCTGGCTGGTGCATAGTAGATGCTTAAAACCTGTTTGATGAATGAATAAGGGTTACAGAGAGAAGGGGAAGGAGTGAGGGAAGGAGGAAGGGGGGAGAACTCAGACTTAAAATCAAGCATTGCCTTCAGTGCACAGGAATAAAGTCTTGACAAAGTCATTCAGTCCTGCTCCTCAGCTTCCTAGACTTTGAGAATCCCAACAGCCACCACCCCCTTGAACAAGCAGCCTGTTTGTTGTCCTAAGTGAAAATATGATCCCAGCCACTGAGAAATATCTGTACTGGAAAATTTAGTCTCATTTGCAAGATTTCACACCAATAACAAATAAACACAATAAAATAATGAGAACCAGAAGTCCGTGAGTTTCAAATAAAATGTGGTTTTAAGAAAAAGCCACAAATTTATTTGCCTGTTATTTAGGCTTTAATAACTACATCTTTGCCTATCTGTCCCTCCCCGGGGTTTCATCTTATTCCTCTCCCTCCTCTGCCCTCCTCCCCTCCCACCCCAACAAGTTCACTGAAATCTGGGTTTTCCCTCACAGTTCATCCTGAGCTATCTCTCCTTGCCATTTCTATGGAATCATTGCAGTCCATCCATGTCACTCACCTTCCATCTTAGCTAACTTCTGCTGGGGGAAGAGGCAATGATCCAGCTAAGGCTTTCTACTCTGCTTAGCACAGGGAAAGGCATTCTGTGCAATGAAGCCTGTTCTAAGTGAATGTTATGGTTTAGATAAGAGGTGTTTCCCAAAAGCTTGTGTGTAAGGCAATGCAAGATTAGCTTAGAGGTGAAATGATTGGGTTATGAAAGCCCTAACCTAATCAGTGCATTAATCCACTGATAGGGATTAACTGGGTGGTAACTGTAGGTAGATAGAGTGTGGCTGAGAAAGGTGGATCACTGGGGGTCATGTCTTTGGGGTTTGTATTTTGTCTGTGGCAATGAAAAGGTTTCTCTCTCTCTCTCTCTCTCTCTCTCTCTCTCTCTCTCTCTCTCTCTCTCTCTCTCTCTCCTTCCTGGTGCCATATACTGAGCTGCTTTTATATACTTCACATTTCCATTATGATGTTGTCTCATCTCAGGCCAAGATCAATGAAGTTTGTCAACCATGAACTGAGACCTCTGAAACCATGAGCACCAAATAAGCTTTTCCACCTCTAAAACTGTTCTTGTCATAATAGTGGGTGGTTTCAACACACCCTTATCACCAATAGACATGTCATCAAAACATAAAATCAATAAAGATATCTTCAACCTAAATAATACTAGAAATCAAATGGATCTAACAGACAGCTACAGAATATTTCACCCCTAAACAGCTGAATCTACTTTCTTCTCAGCAGCACATGGAATTTTTTTTTTCCAAAATCACCAATATTCTAGGCCACAAAGCAAATCTTATCAAACACAAAAATGTCAATATAATCCTATGCATTCTATCAGATCATAATGGAATGAAACTAGAAATCAACAACAAAAGAAATAATAAAAACCACATAAACACATGAAGATTGAATAGAATTCTTTTAAGTGAAGAATGGATCAAAGAAGTAATAAGAGTAGAAATCAAGAAATTCTCAGAAACAACGAGAACAGAGATACAGCATATCAAAATCTCTGGGTCAGTATGAAAGCAGTTCTAAGAGGAAAATTTATAGCGCTAAGTGCCTCCATTTAAAATAGTGATCCCAAATAAATTAGCTTGTGTTCCACTTCAAGGCCTTAGAAAAAGAAGAACAAACTATTTCAAAACCAATAGAAGACAGGAAATAATTAACATCAGAGCCAAAATCAATAAAATTGAGAATGAGAAAACAATACAAAGATTCAATGCAACAAAGTTTTGGTTCTTCAAAAAAGATAAACAAGACTGATGAACAACCCTTAGCCAAACTAAACAAAAGAGAAAGAAGACCCAAATCAACAATATTAGAGATGAAAAAGGGGATATCACCACAGACCCTTCTGAGATCCAGAGGATTATCAGACCTATTGTGAAAATCTAGAAGACATTAATAAATTTTTAGATACGTATTGCCTCCACAAATTGAATCAGGAACATAGAGAAAACCTAAACAGACCAATATCAAGTAGTGAAATTGAAACAGTGATTAAAAGTCTTCCAAAAAAGAGAATCACAGTACCAGAAGCTTTCTCTGTTGAATTCTACCAGACCTTTACAGAAGAACTAACACCAGTCTTTCTCAAATTATTACATGAAATTGAAAGGGAGGGAACACTCCCAAATATATTTTATGAAGCCAGGATTACCCTCATACCAAAATGAGACAAAGATGCATCAAGGAAAGCAAACTACAGACCAATGTCCCTGAGGAACATAAATGCAAAAATCCTTAATAAGATATTAGCAGACCACATTGAAAAACACATCAAAAAAATAATACACCATGATCAAGTGGGTTTTATTCCAGGATGTAGGGTTAGTTCAACACAAATGCAAATCAATAAATACAATTCACCATGCAAACAGAATTAAGGACAAGAATTACATGATCAATAGATGTAGAAAAGGCCTTTGAAAATCCAGCACACATTCATATTTAAAATTATGGACAAGCTAGGGATCCAAGGAACTTACCTCAACATTATAAAGGCCATTTATGACAATCCAAAGCCAACATCATATTGAATGGAGAGAAACTAAACACATTTCCTCTAAAATCAGGAACAGGAAAAGTCTGTCTGTTCTCACCACTTCTATTCAATATAGTCCTCAAAACATTAGCCAGAGTGATCAGACAAGAAAAGAAATTCAAAGGGATACAAATAGGAAAAGAGGTCAAACTGTCTCTGTTTGCTGATGACATGATCCTGTATCTAGAAGAACCAAAAAACCACACCAGAAGACTTTTAGAACTTACAAATGAGTTCAGCCAAGTAGCAGGATATAAGATCAACACCAATAAATCAATAGTTTTTCTATACTCCAACAGCAATTCATATGAGAAAGAAATCAGGAAACCATCTCATTCACAATAATCTAAAAAAAAAATATTTGGGAATTAATCCAACTAAGGAGGTAAAAGAGCCCTCCATTGAAAATTATAGTACACTGAAGAAATTGAAGATTTCATATGTAAAGATCTCTCAAGTTCTTGGGTAGGCAGGATTAATATTGTCAAAATGGCCATACTACCAAAAGCAATACAGAGATTCAATGCAGTCTCCATCAAAATACCAATGATAGAACTAGAGGGGGGGGAAACAGTGCTTAAATTCATTTGGAAGCATAAGTGATACAGAGTAGCCATAGCAATACTAAGCAAGAAAACCAAAGCAGGATGTATCACAGTATCTGACCTGAAATTATACTACAGAGCTGTAGTGACAAAATCAGCACAGCATTAAAATCAAAATAGACATGAAGACCAATGAAACAGAAGAGAAGACACAGATATAAACCCACATCCCTACAACCATCTAATATCTGACACAGGTGCCAAACATATATTTGGGAGAAAAGATAGCCTTTTTAACAAATTCTGGGAAAACTGGGTAGCTATATGTAGAAAAATGGAACTAGACCCCTATCTCTTCACCCTACACAAAACTCAAATTGAAATGAGTCAAAGACTTAGGAATTAGACCAGAAAACTTACTACTTCTAGAAGGAAACACAGAGTTAATACTCTATCATATAGGGGCTGGCATGATCTTCCTTAATAAGACCTCCAAAGCATAAAAAATAAAACAAAGAATCAATAAGTGTGATGGTGGGATGCCATAGAACTAAAAAAAAAAAAAAAATTGCACAGCAAAGAAAACAAGAGTGTGAAGAGAGAGCCTACAGAATGGGGGAAGATCTTGGCCAGGTACTTTTCAAATAGGGAATTGGTATATTCAGAATTATAAAGAACTCAAAAAACTTAACCCCCAAAACAAAAAAATAACCCAATCTATTAGTGGGCAAAAGACACACCGATGTTTATAGCAGCTCAATTCACATGGCTAAACTATGGAAGGAACCTGGGTGCCCTTCAACAGGTAAACAGATAAAGAAAATGTGAGATAGATATAACACACACACACACACACACACACACACACACAATGGAATATTACTCATCCTTAAAGAAAAATGAAATTATGGCTTTTGCCAGCAAATGGATGGAGCTGGAGAATATCAAACTAAGTGAAACAATCCAATCCCAAAGAACCAAAGGCCCAATGTTTTCTCTGATATGTAGATGCTAATTCACAATAAGTGTGGGCAGGCAGGGAAGAATAGAGGTACTTTGGATGAGACAGAAGGGAGTAAATGGAAGGGACAGGGTATGAGGGTAGGAAGGATAATAGAATGAATCAGAAATTATGGCCCTATGTGCAAATATGATTACACAACCGGTGTAACTCTATATCATGTACAACCAGAAGAATGAGAAGTTATACTCTGTTTATATATGATGTATCAAAAGACATTCTATTGTTATATAAAACTAATTAGAACAAATTAAAAAATAAGTGGGAAAAAGAACTAAACAAACTTCTCAAAAGTAGAAACACAGATGACCAACAAATTTATGAAAAAAACTTTCAACATGTCTAGCAATCAAGGAAATGGAAATAAAAACTCCACTAGATTTATTCTCACTCCAGTCACAATAGCAACAGCAAAGAATACAAACAATAATAAATGCTGAAGAGGTTGTGGGGGAACCGGTGCCCTTGTACATTGTTGGTGGGACTACAGACTAGTACAACCACTCTGGAAAGCAGTATGGAGATTCCTCAAAAATCTAGAGATAAAACCATACTATATGACCCAGGTATCCCACTCTGGTATTTTACCAAAAGATCTAAAATCAGCATACTACAGTAATATACCAACTCAATGTCTATAGCAGAACAATTTACAATAAATAGCTAAATTATGGAATCAACCTACATGTGTGTCCATAGATGAATGGATTAAGAAATTTTTGTATATATACATGGAGTTCTAATCAGCCATAAAAAAATAAAATAAATAAAAGTATGGCATTGGCCATTAAATGGATGAAAATGAAGAATATCATGCTAAGTAAAATAAGCCAAACTCAGAAAACTCAAAGGTTGAATTTTTCTCTCATATGTGGAAGCAAGAATAAAATAGAGGAAAGAGGGAGGGAAGGGTAGGATAGCATAAAGATAAAGGGAAGACCAGTGACGTAGAAAAAGGAGATCCAGAGGCAGAGTGAAGGGATGGGTGAGGGGAAACAATGCAGAATTAATTCTTTAAAAATCATGTTATGTGCATGCATAAACACACCACAGAGAATTTCACCTTTATGCATAAGTAAGAAGAAACAATCAAATATGACTAGGAAGTCTAGTAGAGAAGAAGAAAGAATTTGGGGGAGGAGAGGAAGAATGGGAGAGGGAAAGGAGAAAGGAAAGGGGGGATCGTGAAGTGAAATTGAATTCTGTGCATGTATGAATTTGTTGGGATGGCTCCAACTACCATGCATAACTAAAAAGTGCTAATAAAAAAAATGTTATTGTTAGTATTTTGGTCACAGTGGAGAAAAAGCTGACTAAAACAGCGAATCACCATCCCCAAGACTCTGCCCCATGCCTGAGTAAGCTGAGGCTGACCAAGCCCTGAGCAGCTAGCTCATCTCCCTCCCTACACAGAGACAGAGCCACCAGCTTGGCACACAGTGGGCATTCACTGTCTGGGTGCTTCCTGGGAGATAGAGGTAGACAGGCCCACAGAAACAGCCCAATGAGGGGACCAAACAGAACTTAGAGAGTCTTGGATAGGCTTATACTTCTAGATACTGAATCTCTTCCATGGTGAGTCCATTTGACATCCCTTCAGGGCATTCTCCAAGTTTCAGGGGCAGAGAGGGCACCAGATCAGAAAAGCTATGAGTCTCCACTAGCTTAGGTCAGAAACCATTAGAGTTCCTGGCACCAGTGCCCCATCTAGGGCCTCCCCAGGAGGCTAGGAGATCATTCCTGGGTGGGGGAGTTCCTGTGAATTCACACTCAAGCTGGGCCCCCAGATGCCAGGAAGAGGAGGGCAAGAGCAGAATGAGCCTGGCTGACCAAGTCATTCACCCACCCACAGTGATCGAGGCCAACTAAGTTCCAGGCACACCGACGCCCTACACATTCCACAAGGAACACAAAGGATCATGCCCTTATGGCCTAGGGCAAGGGATAAAAACATACCTACTCCAATTCTGTGCAAAGAGCTCAGAGAGCCCAGCAGGGCCTCAGTTAGGGTTTAGATATGAAGTGTCCCCCAAAAGCTCGTGTGTGAAACAATGTAAGAATTTTCAGAGGTGAAGTTATTAAATTACGAGAGGTGTAGCCTAATCCGTGGATTAGCCCACTGATATGGATTAGCTGGGTGGTAATTCTAGGCAGGATGAAGGAAGTAGGTCACTGGGGCCCTGCCTTTGGGGTTTATATTTTGTCCTTGGTGAACAGTCTCTGCTTCTTTGTTGCCATGTCCTGAGCTGCATTCCTCCACCAAGGGTTTCCACCATGATGCTCTGTCTCACCTTGGGCCCAGAGCTAAGGAGTCAGCTGACCATGAACTGACACCTCTGAAACGAAGAACCAAAATAAACTTGTATTATGAGAACTGTAACCTAATCAGTCCATCCACTTTGAATGGACTTACTGGGTGGTAGGCAAGTAGGATATGGCTGGATGAGGTGGGTCACTGGGGGTTCCCTGAGAGGTTTCATCTTCCCTGCAGCCCCTTCCCCTCTCTTTCTGCTTCCTATCTGCCATGGAAGGGACAGTGCTCCTCTACCCATGCCCTTCTGCCATGATCTGCCTCACTTGGGCCTGGGGCAGTGGAATTGGCCCACCTGAACTAATCCTCTGAAACCATGAGCCAAATAGTCTTTTCCTCCTCTAAACTGTGCTTTTCAGGTATTTTGATCACAGTGACAAACAACTAACACCACATCCCAACACCCCATCACATGACAACCAGATTTCAACATGAGTTATTATATCAAACTATAGCAACCCAATACCTTCCTTTTCTTTAAAAATGGGGAAATAGAAGGGCCTGGGGCTCTGCCATGGTTTCCATCAGTTTCCTGCCAGACTCACTTGTCCAAGTTGGCTGAGAGGAAGGTGATATCTCCAGTGCACCTCTCCACTGCTGCACAGAGAGCCTCTAGGTGGCAGGTTCCAGTTCCAATTCTCCCAACTTCCCCAGGTACAGCAAGCACACTGCAGAATTCCATGTACATTTTTGGAACTCAATCAAACATCCTTCTTACAAAAGCTCACACAAAATGAATGCAGCAGGACGTAAGACATGGAAAGTGACCCTCAAATGCATTCCACAGGAGGTGCAGAACATGCATGAAATTTATTTTAAAGATGACACCCCGCGCCCCACAAATTACAAGACTCTTACATCCATTTATGAGAGCTGGAGTTGACTATTGGAAGAGGGTTTTTGATGACACCTTAAAGAGAGAGCTGTGCTATGACTTATTGAAATATGTCCTTCCACAATTTGGGGGTCACAATGGGACATGTTATTCAATTCCTGCTTGAACAACCCCAAGAAATGGGCTGGCTAACAGCTGACAGCCAAGCCAGAGAAGGGCCTGCACAGAGATTCCAGGACAGAGAAGCCTTCAGTTTCTCCTGAGGACTAGTGGGAACCTTGAAAGAAAAGAAGAACAAGCATAAGGTCATTTGATCCCATCCAGGAGAGACACTTGAAAGGAGTTAAGTAAGCCTCAGCGGAGAGAAATGAGGTTGCCAGATGCCTGGGGACTAAAAAAGGAGAAGCTAAGAACTGAGCAAGTGTCCTTCACCTACATCAATGGAATGTAAATGAGAGGACCTGGGGGAAGGGGGCTGGGAGATACTGTCAACACATCACCTAAATTTTCTTGGATCCCTTTAATCGGTTATGTCCGCTCCTTTCCCAGCTTCTGTGTGCTTTTGCTTCTGACAACCTGCATCCACAACTGTCTTTGGAGGCTTGCACTGGAGCTCGAGCTGCTTTTTTTGTAGGAGCAAATTGCTGCAAGTCTTTGGGAGTTTATGTCCTTGCATAACTCGCTGCCACAAAGGCTCCTAGCCATGTCTGATGGAATGGGTGAAAGTGCAGACTCTGAGGTGTAATACACACTCCAGAGTGCCTCTTTGTAATCAGCTCAAGTGACTCTCCTTGGGATTTGGCCTCAAATCACACCTTGGCTTGCTCTCCTTTCCCATCCAGTTCCTGCCTTGCATCCAACCTAAGACAAGGGGTCTCTGCAGAACTCCAAGAGAAAGATTCAGAAAGAGCACCCAAGTCCCCACCAGTTCCCATCAAGTAAAGATGTTCATCTATCCCTTACTACTTCTCACTTCTTTAAACCCTAGACCTTCAAAAACTATGATTAAAAGCTGCAGGTGGGAAGGGTAGACACTGAAGTCAGAGAAAGCAAGAAGAAGCCATCCATATTACTACTCCTGACTGCAGGCTTCCTTCTCCTTAGCAGTCCTTCACTGATGGAATGGAAAATGCAAAATGGGATGATGTCACTTTAACCAAATTCAAAGTTTTGACTCCTACATAGGAAAAATGGGTATTGAATTATTAACCAGACAACCTTGGTCACAAGAGTGACCAGAAAAGTCACAGAGCCCACTGGAACTGTCAACCAAGAGTGGAGGAAAGACTGGTCCCACCAAACATGTAACAAAACAGTGAGACCAAAAAAAAAAAAAAAAAAAAAAAAAAAAAAAAAAAAAAAATATATATATATATATATATATATATATATATATATGACTACACCCCCACAAAGCACGCTGATTCAACACAGCAGTTTTACAAGAAAATTCCTCATGACATAAGGCCCAACTTTGGACACAAAAATTCTGTTTTAGGACCTGGCCGTTTTGCTTCCACCCTCTACTTTGTTTCTATGCCAGACTGAAAGGGGGGCCACATAGTGAGCTAACCACTGACTTCGCCATATCCCAGCTACTGAGGGCACCCCACAATCTGGGACTGATTTACCGTTCCAACATCATTGCATGCTTCTCTTTGCTCCCAGCCTTCATGTGTTTTTTCTCTCCCTGTTCTCCTTCCTCCATCTCCTCAAGTCTGCCAGAGTTCCTGACCACGTTCCAGAGGGCCTTCTTGTCATGGAGCCACAGTGCACACCAATTCATGGCCAGTTGAAGAGATTCAACCCAGTTCTTCTGGAGATGAAGAAATGGAAAGCTGACAGGTGAGGAGCACTGGGGGCCAGGCCAGCCCAGGCCGCTGGTAATTTCATGTCTTCTACAAGATTCTGTTGTTCTGCTGCCTTTTGCTTGTGTCCTGTTGTTTTCAAATTTCACTAGTCATCAGAAGAACCTAGGGAACTGGTTAAAATGTAAATACCCCGACCCCAGAGATTTAGAAAGGCTAGAGCTGAGGCATTAATGACCCAATTCCTCACCCCTTCCTGTATCCTGCCCTTGCCATGTTCCCCCAGCCCCTCCCAAATCTAGACTCAGGCATGCAGCTTTCTTTGGCCAATTGAGGAGAATCTGCACCTCTGCAATGTCCCAAGAATGACACACCTATGCTAAACAAAGGGAAGATGAAACAGTGGGGTAGAGTTCAGTCTCTCCTGCCATTCTTTCAAAAAAAACAGCTATCTGCTAATATCCAGCAGACACCCAGACATAACAAATACGCAGGTAAGCCAGGTCTACCTCACCAGTCTGCAGCTTTTTAGATTAATGGATGCTTATTGCTTTAAACCACTGAATTTTAGGTTGTTTTGTTACTTAGCATTATCAGGATGCACAGAGGAATGTGTATTTGTATCAATTATTCCACAGTTTACTATGTGGCTCATCAAGAACACCATAGCCTTGCCCTCACCAACCTAGCCACATTCTACCTGAGGCAGAAGAAGGGACTGGTGTATGTTCTTCCTATACAGAAAAGAGCCCCTTAGGGTAGAGATTCGCTAGGGTATTGATTTATGTATCCTCCATAGCTCTGGTCCCAAAAGCACTGAAATGCCAATTGCCTAACTAGTGGGAGAATGTTGGTATCACAGACTGCAATGAGCATGGAGAGACAGCAGAAGTGATTACTTTTACTGACCCCTGAGTAGTTAGCAACTCTGAACAATGCACTGGAGAAATGAGAGGAGGGGGTCAGAGACAGAGAGAAATTAAAATGGAAATTTAAAAGGGATTTTTTTCTCCTTTTATTGGCAGTATAATTCACCAGAGGAGCCCCAACTGATGCTGTTATGACTACTCTGATATGAAACTAAAATAGAATAGGAGAGAATCAGATGGAAAACAATAACACATAAGCATTTATATGACTCCTTACATACAGTGCTTTTTGTTCCTTTCATACCTCACAAACATTAACTAATTAATTGCCATAGCACCCCAGAGCAGGCAGTAAGTTTTCCTGTCTATCCTTCATAAGGGAGAAAAACAAGCTCTTTCTATGCAAGGAAGAAGCTAGTTCTAAGGTCCAGGTACTCTTTTCAGGCTTTTAAATTCTGCCAAAAGCCCCAAGGCTCACACATTTGTATGTCTTTGAATCCAGGGTTCTAAAGATTCCTGTTAGTAGACTTTAAATATTAGTGTATTTGAGCTGAAAGGGACATTAGGGAAGCACTGGTCCAAATCTCTCATTTCACAGATGGTGAAAGGTTTACTTCAGCCAAGGGATTCCAAAGGTCATAAAATAATTCAGGGAAGATGCAAGATCAGATTTCCAGCCCAAGTCCACCTTCACATCCTCAAATTCCAGAAATTACCATCATTAATGTTAGATCCACAAATGACTTATCCCTTATTTTTTTTTTTTAGTACAAGTCATTTGAGCATGTGCCATGGAATTCCCGGAGCACCAGAGATTTAAGAATAATTAAGGTTTATATCACGCTAGGTGTGGTAGGAAGTGAGTCTTGTCAAGGAAAAGAGCAAAGAGAATCTCTGTCTCGGGGTAGCCACAGGGGTCAATGTTCTGGGACGTGTGGTGTTTTCAGCCACACATATTCTTCTGAGAACAGTATTCAATAAATATATGGTGACTATATTTATTGAATATATGGTGACTATATTTATTGAATATATGGTGACTATATTTATTTATTGTCAAAGTTGGTATATTCCAGAGTTACTTCATAAGCAGCCTGAAGTAGTTCAGGATATACCAAGGCCCCAAGTATTAGAATCTAAACCTAAGGAAAGATCTAGTAACCCAAGCTTCTGGTTTCACTCTGTTGGAGGCCACAACCAAGTCAAGATGGCGCCTGGCAGTTTGCCAGGAGGAGTGGCTTATGAGGCAATGCCACTGAGCCATCAAGATGGTGGGGACTCCTTATTGGATGATTGCTGTATCTGTAGGGGAGCAATGCTAGGATTGGATGATGCTGATTGAGTCATGCTTTATGTAAATCAGTAAGATATATATACCTCAGCTGTTCCGCAATAAAGCAGTTCCCGCTTCAACCTTCACAGTGGCTTGTCACCTCTCAGTTACTTTGCCCAGCTGGACTGCCTTTCTTCTATTTATTAAACAAGTATGTCACACAGGAACCACGTTTCAGGAACTGTACTAGGTATAGGGACTACAAAGTCATTCATCATCTATATTTTACCCACTAAAAGCAAACAGAGCATCAGAGATTTTTTCAAATAAATTTTTATTCTTAATTTCCAAGAGGCCCAATAGGGTGGTGAGAGATTTGGTCCAGTTCTATCAAGTCTGTCTTATAGTTTACTAACAGCACACACAGAACAAGGCTAGAACCAAGGGATCATGCTTGTTCTGACTACCATAGCCTACTTGTCTCATGATGACTCTGCCCCAGAATCTCTAATTTCTTCTTCTCCTCCTGTTCCTCCCCCTTCTCCTCCTTCTTCTTCTTCATTAGATGACCATAATCATATTGTCATCAATACCACCATAACAATCCCATGTAATGATGAAGTACAGTCTTCCCTACTTCTCAGTCATGGGACTGGGAATCAGGGAGGAAGAGATGAGAGCTGCTGAGAATGGAATAAAATAGGAACAGAATGAGAACAGGAAGAGAGCCACAGGTGGCAGAAGAAACAAGATATTTGCAGATCTAATGCACTTTAGGGACTCAGGGCATGCTTACTTGTGCAGTTGATGATCAATCTACCAATTTTTATAAATATAATAAAATTTCCCTAATTTCTGGAAGGCCCTGTCAATCATTAAGAACAGAAGGCCTCGTGATCAGTGTTCTAGAAAAAAAAAATGGAACACCCTTTCCCAATTTACCTGGGTTTTGGTCATCCCTTCCCCTCACTCTTCAAGCTCAGTATTATCAACAGTAACAGGCTGAAAAAGAAGTTCCATCAACAGGCAGAATTGCTACAGAAACTCCTTTCTCCAAGAAAACGGCACTCACCAGTGCTTTGACTCTGGAAATCCAACTATTAGGTAATTCAGTTCATTAACATCACCCACTACCAGCAACTACACTGAGAAATGTCACATTTAAACCTCCTTAGGGCTTTGCTCCTTCATACAGATTATTTTCCGAAGGTCTTTTATGAGGTCTCTGCTATGATCTTCAGCAACACTTGTCACCTCAAATCAAGTCCACACAGCCTGACTTCCTTCTCTGGCATATCAAACTTTCTGAACAGCCCTGAACCCAAGATATTGTTCAGACTTCTGAGACTTTTTGTAGGCTGGTCTCTCTGCCTAGAAAAAAAAAAAATTGTCTCTACTGTTTGCCTGTCAAACCCACCCATCTCTCCTGACCCTACCCCAGCCCCAACACAGCACAGGACACCTTCCTCCTTGACATGACAGTATCACACGGCCACATCTACTATGAATAACCTCTGCTCCCTTATAAAAATGTGACCTCTGAATCCTCAGTGATTAGCCAAGGGCCTAGCACATGGAGGTTTTCAACACATTTGAATTTTATTTTAAAACTAAACCCAACTGTAAAAACTATCTTTTAGATGGAGAGCTTGAGTGTAAACAGAAGACACCTACAGGCACCAAAAAAAGGGGTAACTTAGCCTGAATGCCAGATACACGGCCCCTCAGGTTCCCTAGACTCCTTTGGCTCTTTGATGGGGCTCACTCATTCACCACCTTGCAGCTTCAGACCCTTAGGAGACACCCAGGAAAAGTTTATGCAGTCCCCCACATTGGTTTTTGTTTGTTTGTTTGTTTGTTTACAGATACAGAGAGATATTTACCTGAGGAGGCTGTGATTCAACCACCCACAGCTCATTCCAGGAAGTGATCACAGCATGCCTCCCAAAGACTAAAGTACAGGGGTCTTGCCAACATCTCCACAGCTCAGAAGCCTAGGAGGGAGGGCCAGGATTTCGGGCTGATGTGTCCCTGGGTTCCCAGGCAATTGCAAGTAAACATGGGAAAATGGCTCTTAAATACCAGCCATTCACCAGCCTTCTGAGTCTGTCAAATCTCTTCTTCCTCTCCATTGACTTCTCTTTCATTCCCTAACTCCTCAAGTGATCCTCTCAACACTGAACGCCTGCAAATGACATTTCAAAGAAATTAAACGGTCAGGCTCTCCCACTACCTGTTCAGTTCAGACACAGAGTTCTGATTTCCTGCTGATGGAAATAATCATTTGGTTTTAAAAGCACCAAAGTTTTTGCTCTCTCCAGGAAAGACACAGTAAAATTGTCTTCCACCGTGCCATTTCGAAAATAGGGAGAAGAAATTTACCTTATAACTTGTTTTAAATAAACCTTTTAAAGTCCTATATAACCAAAAAAAACAAAGCTGAAAACCCTCAGAGAAGCTGACGGCTGCCTGGTTTTCACATGTGGCTCATCATGGTCTCTCAAGGTCAGAATTCAGGCAATGACTTTGAAGAGAGGCTGGGGTAAGCGTAGGGCAGTGGCAATGGCATGGAGAACAAGAATCTCTGAGGTAGAGGACCTGTGACATGCAGAAGTGTTGCCTTGCCTCCTCTGTGCCAAGGATGGTGCCAGCCTCTGGGGTTGATAGGAACAAAGAGATGGGCAGGGCCCAACTTCTGCCCTCAAGCAGCTCTGCCCAGGAAATACAGGAAAATAAAGAGTCAATGACAGTGAGATGGATAAGGCGGAGTGGTAAAGGGTGGGAGTGGCCAGCTCAGGCTGGATGGCCCAGAAAGGCCTTCATGCGAGAAGAAAAAGTGGAATTTATTTATTATTTTAAGGGATACCCCCTCCAGAGGCAGGAGCTATCATGGAGGTGTTGGTGCCCAACTCTGATCCTGCTTTCCACGCCGGTGCAAGCATGGTCCTGCTGCTGTGAGTATTGACTGCTAATGACTCACCGCTGGACCTTCTCTGGAAAATTGCTCTGGACTAAAGAACCTGCCTTGTCCAGGAGGTTGCACTCCTTGCCTCTTCCACTGGAAACAACTTACAGTCAGTGACATAATGACAGTAGGTTACACAAGGCTGCCCTGTGCCCTTTGATAAATCAATTCTGTCTACAGGACACGCCAGAGTGCCTGTGAGATCAGGTTGAAGAAGGCTCCAGCTGAGATACTATCCTTGCTTAGGACCTTCCAATACCCTATCCTGCTTCTTTCACTCCCATTCTCCTACAAGAATCTCCTCCCTACTCCCACTCCCACAAAAATAAGTGGGTAAGTATCCCTGTCTAGGAAGTCACACTTATACGTGGCCAATATTTCTGATACAAGTTCTAGGTTCTAGCCTACTGGCTATAAATTAAATTTGTCTTTCCTGGCAAGGAATGGGTAAGAAGAACCCCAAAACATATGAGTCCTGTATTCTCCAGCCTATTTCTGTGTCAATCATCCTGGGCCTTTGCCCCCTACCTGCTGTACCTGGAATTTTGCCGTTCCTGCTCATAAATCCATGTTCCATTCATCACCAGAGTAAGCTCTAAAACACAGGCTTGACAATGTGGCTCAGAACCCTTCTAAGTTCCCCACACCAATGGAATCACGTCCAAACTTCCTGTCCAGGAACTCTAGTTTTTTTCACAACTTTCTCTATCCCTGTCTCCAGTTCTCCTCCCAAACACGACTTCCTTGTATGCTGTGGTTAAATACAGCTCCTCATCTCTCGGCAGACAAGGTCTGAACTCTCTCCACTTGTACCCCTTGCTCTCTTGCCTTGCCGTTCACCATTTGGAATATCTCACCACTCCACAAGGCTTCCCACAGTCACACAGTAGTGATGAATCTTTCCCTAACTGCTTGGAGTTTGCTTGATCTTCCATGGGACCTCTTCACATCGCATGTGTGGTATCCCCGCTTTCTGCACGAGGACTTGTCTCCCTCCTGAGCTGTGGATTGGCCCCATGTACCCTCAGTTAAGAATCACTAGATTTGAGGATGGAACTCTGATAATCCATAGTTCATATTTTCATTCAGGAGACACCAAGGCAAGGAAAACTTCTAATGTGTAGTGAGCATCTACTACATACCAAGTACATGTCTCTCAACATTTTGTGCATGTCAGATGGCTTACAATAATATTCACAAATACTACATGTATAAGCTTAATACATTTTCACTTGTCTACACAATGTAGACATGTAGCCATGATTTCGGTTAAGATAAAAAAAACACCCAGACAAGTTCCTATGTGTCTTTTTCTAATTTATATATTTCTCCTGGTCATCAATGTATAGATGTCCATCAACAAAGACTGGTTTTACCTATTCTTGTGTTTCATATAAATGAAGTATGAATAGAATTTCTTACAAATCAAATTATATCATACATGTGCTTTTTATCTAGCTTCTTTCATTCATCATAGTACCTGTGACATACACCTACACATTTATGAGTAGATTGTTGCTGAATGATATTTCATTGTAGTATTCCACCACAGTGTTTATTTATTCTTCTTTTAGTGAACATTTGGACTGTTTCTAGTTTTCTGATATTATAAATGGTGCTATGAATATTTTGCTATGAAAAGGCTATGAAATAGTCTTTTCCAAAGGCTCTGTTCCAATTACACTCCCAACCAGTGGCACAGGGTGTTGTAATTAGTTCACTTCCTCACCAGCACTTGTTATTGTCATCTTTTCAATTATTTCATTCTGATGGGTATGAAGTGATATCTCATTGTGATTCTAATTTACACTTCCCTGTTGACTAGTGAACTTAAGCACTTGTTCATATTATTGGTCATTTAAAAGTCTTTCTTTGTGAAATTATGTCAGACACTCGACATATAAGGGAATCCCATTTAACCTTGATGTTAGTCCTAAAATCCAGGTATTGCTCTCAGTTTTACTGAGTTTGAAGCTCCACAAACCTAAGTAACTTGCTCAAGGTCATGCGGCCTCTGAATGACAGATTTGGAACTTATACACATGGCTTCTTGGCTCTGAAACCTGGGTCCCTTCTATTATAAGAGTGAGCTCTTTCAGATTAATGTACCTGTTAAGAGTACATGCTGAGGGCGGGGGTGGGGGAAGAGGGGGGCCTGGGGTTGTGGCTCAGTGGTAGAGCACTCGCCTAGCATGCGTGAGGCACTGGATTTGATCCTCAGCACCACATACATATAAAATAAAGATATTGTGTCCACCTAAAACTAAAAAATAAATATTAAAAAAAAAGAGTACATGATCTAGAATTCATTACTGGGGTTCAAATCCTGTCCCTGTGAGACCTGGGCAAATCACAGGACTTTCTTGAGCCTCCATTTCCTCACATATAATATGAGGGTAGTGACAGTGCCTGCTTGTGAGGTCATTGTGGAGAGCAAACTGAAACAAAGCACAGTGCCCAGCACACAGTAAGAGCTCAGTACATTCGTGGCACCATTCCTTCCTCTCACTTCCTCCTGAGTTGGTACATCCAAGGACATTTTTCTCTTTGAGAAGCTTGTCAATTTTGCCACAAATAGAAAATGTAGGAATCCCCTGTCTGCTTGCTCTGGGTTTTACTTTTCATAATACCCCAATACACAGACACTTCTAGAGCTACATCTTCCCAAATCCTGTATGAGATAAAGTATGCACGGTAGATTGTGAAAATCCAGAACAGAAAGAGGACACTCCAAATACACTCTGAATCTGTCATCATGTGATGACCTACAGGTCAGTTTGGCTTCCCAATCATTGACCTCACCCGTTTCCAGAAAAAGCTACCACTTGAGCCAGCAATCCCAAGTTCTGAAGGGCTTATCAGTCATCAGGGACGTATAAATTAAAACACAATGAGGTACCACTCCATGCCCACCAAGAGGGATAAAAATTTAAAAGATTGACAACATAAATGATTGAGTCCCTGTTTTTCTTCCCTCTGGGGGCCCTTGCGATACATGTCAGCAGCACACTTCAAAAAAATGGGAACAAGTTATCGATTCTCTGTTATTAAAAATCAGAATGAGAAGTCACAAGACATTTAGTTCAGTAACATGCCCAGTAAATCCAAGACAAAAGACTGAATTTTGAAGAGATCTAACATTATTAAATAAATCTCTAATGGGTTCAGTAGGAAAAGTTCAAATAATTATGCTGGAGTTCTAACAGTCAGTATGGGCCGTGATGTTTTTCTTGCTATTTTTCCTCTGAGTTGCTAAACTTCCTAAACTCCTCTAAGAAGTAAATCCCCAGCCCATCAGGCAACTAAGGCCATGATGGAATCAATTTGTCTGCTGACAGCTGTTTAGAAAATGTGAGACCCTTTCTGCTGAACAGCCAAACACAAAATACCTAGAAATGGATTTATATAATAAATCTCTATTTTTTCTGTGAAACAAAAAAATTTAATCTGATCTAATTTTAAAAATAAAATAAAAAGTGTGTAGGAGAATATCATATGGAAAAACTATACTTTAGGTAAAGTGGATGGAAATGCCTGCAGAATAAATTGCATTTAAACTGAAATGAAAAAATAAAATAAAAAGACAGAAGTAACTCGCCAAAGAGTGAGAGACAGGGATAGAGTACCACAAGTAAACAATCTGTCCAAGAAACTAACAGACCAGTACAGCTAGGTTGAGGCAAACAAAGACAAGGAACACACAAAATCATGTGGATGAAAATGGCTGGGGCACTATCCCTCTCCTCAGTCTATACCCAAAGGACTTGAAAACAGCATACTATAGGGACACACTCACATCAATGTTTATAGCAGCACAATTCACAATAGCTAAACTGTGGAACCAACCTAGATGCCCTTCAGTAGATGAATGGATAAAAAAAAATGTGATATATATACACAATGGAATATTACTCAGCAATAAAAAAGAATAAAATCATGGTATTTGCAGGTAAACAGATGGCGTTGGAGAAGATAATGCTAAGTGAAGTTAGCCAATCCTAAAACAATAAATGCCAAATGTTTTCTCCGATATAAGGAGGCTGACTCATAGTGGGGTAGGGAGGGGAAGCATGGGAGGAATAGACAAACTCTAGATAAGGCAGAGGAGTGGGAAGGGAAGGGAAGGGACAGGAGGTTAGCAAGGATAGTGGAATGTGATGAACATCATTAACCAAGTACATGTATGAAGACACGAATTGGTGTCAACATACTTTATATACAACCAGAGATATGAAAAATTGTGCTATATATGTGTAATAAGAATTGTAATGCATTCTGCTGTCATTTATTTTTTTAAAAATTAACTTAAAAAAAAAAGAAACCAAATGGCTAGGGCCAGGTCTCATAGGTCATGGAAAGGGGTATCAATTATATTATAAACAACAAAAAAAAAACTGAAGGATTTAAAGTAAGAAGGGAAACATACTAGACATGGTTTTTTAAAGAGTACTCTGACTGCTGGGTGGAGGAGAATAATAATGGAAATAGAGCTAAATGGAAGGAGGGCCAACCGGGAGACTGACGCAACAATACAAGCAAGAGATGGGAATGACATGGGTCAAGAAGACGGTATCTGACAAAATGAGAGCAATAGATTCCCTTTATATTTTCCAGATTGAATTAAATTTTCCTATTGGATTATAAACATGAAGCCCAGGAAAGAGGAAGTTGAGGGTGATGCTTTGCTGTCTGGCTCAAGCCTTTGAATGGATGATGATTCTGTGGCTTGAAATAGGCAGAGGTGAAAGAACTGAGCAGAACAGGTGAGGGGAAATCAAGGCATTTGCTTTGGGCATGTTTAATTTGACATGCGTAGAGAAGATTCACCTGGAGATGTCAGGGGAGCAGTTGGGTGTGTGAATCTGGAATGCAAAGAGAAAGAGCTGAGCTGGGTTAATATCGACATAGAAATGACATTTAGACACACAAGAATAGATGACATCAAGGAAAAGAATATAGAAAGGAGAAGGAGGTTCAGACTAAGCTAAGAAGAACCCAACAACTTGCAGTCTGGTGATGAAGGAAGATAAAGAGGACTTAAAAAAAAAAAAAAAAGACCGAGGTGGACAACAACATAGAGTGGGTGGGGACAGAAATCACTGCCACCACCACTCCCCTGAAAATGATGTCAAAGCCACCAATGGCCTCCAGGTGACCACATCTCAGGACAACCTTCACCTGCATCATCAACAAGGAAAGCTTTGCTCCAGCTTCTTGAAACAATGTCCTCTGGGCTTCCATTGTTTTCAGCTGAAATTGACAATCACCTCAACCAAACAAGGAAATCCATTATCTTACCTAACAGGGAGCATCTCCAGAGACAGGTCAGCCTTCAGGGCCAGGGCAGGTGGATTCATCAGCATAACAGCATCTTCAGGGAGACAAGCTCTGTCCTTCAACTCCACTATTTGTAGTATCAGGAGGCTCTGAAAGGGAGGAATAAAAGAGAAGAAATTTGTTCAGAAAGAAGTTAGAATCCTCAGATCCCTCCTCAATTTTATCTCACCAGGTGGCGATCATCCTATCATCTACCCTCAATAGAACACTGAAGGTTTATCCTCTAGAGCAACAGTTTTCAAATTTTTAGTCTCAGCCCTACTTTGCAGTCTTCAAAACATTGAGGACCTCAAAGAGCTTTTGAGGATTATATATACTGATATTTGGCATATAGAAAATTAGACCTGAATAACTTTTAAATAATTTTTTATTAATTTATTTCAAAATTAACTACAGGAAATCCATTCTACATTAGCATGACTAATGTATCTTATGAAAAAAATCAAAGAAAAAATTTAGTGAGAAGAACCACATCATGTTACATTTCTCAAATCTTTTTTTAATTTCTGGCTTAATAGAAAAAATGGATCGACTACCTGCTTCTGCATTCAGTCTTTTATGATATCACACATCATACAGACTCTAGAAATTCTGACAGAATATTCACGAGAGAATGAGAATGAAATAAATAAATAAATAAATAATATCTTAGTGTTCTTTTTAATAGATTTGATATTGCTGACCTCCTCAAAGGATCTCAGTGTCCCCTAAGGCCCTTGGATCATACTTTGAGAACCAGTATTCTAAAAGTGACTAAAGGGGAAATCTATGAATTGAGGCACATCAATCCATAGGTTGTCTCATAGATAATTGGGACAATTAAGAGACAAACTTACTGTACCAAAAATATACAATAAATATTGAAATTACACCCCACATCCCTAGAATTCTCAGCCCACCTTAGATCTCAGGTTGCTGTCAATCAAGCTAAATTCTCCAACCAGGAATCCTCAACAGTTTTTCTGAGAAATGTAGCCAACCTAATAGAAAATATCTAGAACTACTGATATCAGGAGTTCTCCAGCAAAATAGTACAACCTTCACCCAATGCTGAAAACTACTATGGAAGCTTGGAGCTCTGAATGAGCTTTCAGATGCTCTTCTTCATTGTAGACAATCAAGGATTAACAAGATATTCGGGGAACATTTCTAACATAAATAATTTTAAAAGATGACAAACGTTCAGAGACAAAAATAGAGAAAGCAGAGGCTATGCATGAAGATCAATTTTTGTTAAAACTAATATTATCTTTGGAGAAATACTATATGTATAAAATAAGACCAAAACATATTTTTAAATGTCCAGAGAACAAAAACAGCCTTTTGTAAATTAAGAAAATGACAACAGAAAGAAAAATCCAATAGACATATTGGCAGATGAAATTGAGGAAACCTCCAAGAAAATAAAGCGGTAGACAAAGAAATGGAAAACATAAGACGGCCAACTCCAAACAAGAGAACATAAATGGAAATAAATTATCAATTAAATAATTCAAGAAAATATCTCAACCCTGAAGATTTGGATTTCCAGAACGAAAGGCTCACAAAGTACTCAGCACAGGAAAAAATAATAATAATAGAAAAACGTTTAAGATCCATCAGTTTAAAATCTCAGAACACAGGGGATATAGAGAGGATGCAATAATTCCTGAGCAGAAAAAAAAAGTTTTTAAATACAAAATAGCAAATATCAGAATATCAGTGAACTTCTCCAAAGCAACACTGGAAGCTAGAATTCAATAAATAATGTCATCAGAATTGCAAGGGGAAATTATTTGAAATCAAGAATTTTAGAGCCAGTTACAATTAAGCACAAAGGTAAAATAAGGACATTATCAGATTCGGAGCACTTCTAGAAAAGTATTCTTTCTCAGCAAGCCACTGCAGGGTGGGTGCTCCAAACAAGAGAGTACAACAAAAAAAGAGGAAGAAATAAAAAACCAGAGACAAAGGAAATCTCAAGGGTGATGGTTAAGGGTGATCCCATATTGACAGCTGTCCAGCATTTCTGGAAAACAACCCACTCAGTTTGGAGCACATCAGAAGACTCAAGAAGATATTTCTTCAGAGAGACAAAATTAATAGGGTAGCTAATGTGATGGCTGTGGGGGTTTTGCATTGAATTGGTGATAAGTACATAGAAAACAACATACTGTTAATGAGAGTGTACACAGGTGCAAAATTTTGGATATCCAACAGGCAATAGTGAAATTAGACCATGCTCAGGTTTCATGACTCAAACATTCCTACGGTGGAGAACACATCCAGACAAGAGTTCGAGTGGGGAAGTACATGCATAGTGTTGTGTGTGGAAATAAATAATGGGAAACAACTGAGGTACCATAAATTGAGAAATGGGTAACTAAAATGTGTAGGTACATATGATGAAATAGTGTGTAGTAAGCAGAGGCATGAACTAGATACATATGGAAATACAAAGAGAACACAAAATTTTAAATTGAAACCTTTTTTTGAGAACATACAAGAAAGGATTTTATAATGGTTTCCCTTTGAAAAGAATGAACAGCATGGACAGGAGAGAGTCGGGACATATTGGTCAAAGGATAAAAACTTCAGTTGTACAGGAAAAATAAGATTAGGAAGATTATTGTACAACATAGTGACTACAGATAATGATATAATCATGCTTGAAAGTTGCTAAGAGAGTAGATTTTTAGGTGTTCTCACCATAAAAAATAAATATTTAAAGTAATTCATATGTTAATTATTTTGATGTATTAGCCCACTTTTTATTGATGGTAACACAACATCACATACTGGTAAGTTATAAAAAAAAAAAGAAGTTTATTTTGACTCCTGTTTCTGTTTCATGGTTGAGGGCTTCACCCACTGATGATTTTCTTGCTGGCAGAGTCTCAAAGTGGTGTAGAGCATCACACAGCAAGAGACAGGGAACATGCCTGACTCCTCTTTCTTCTTATAAAGCCACCAGTATCCAAAGATTGGGACTCACTTTAGTGGCCTTATCTAATATTTTTTTAAATTTTTTAATATGTTCTAATTAGTTACACATGACAATAGGATGCATTTTGAAACATTGTACACAGATGGAGCACAGCTTCTCCTTCCTCTGGCTGTATATGGCGCAGAGTCACACGAGTAGTGTAATCATACATATATCTATAGGGTGATGATGTCTGTCTCATTCTACCATCTTTCCCATTCCCACAGCCCCATTCCTCCACTCACTCCCCTCTGCACAATCCAAAGTTCCTTCATTCTTCCCTAACCAACCCCCGCCCCGACTATGGATCAGCATCCACTTATCAGAGAAAACATTCAGCCCTTGGTTTGCGGGGATTGGCTTATTTCAGTTAGCATGATTCTCTACAGCTTCATTCATATACCTGCAAATGCTATAATTTCATTCTTACTTGAGGCTGAATAATATTTCATTGTGTATATGTACCACATTTTCTTTATCCATTCATTTGTTGAAGGGCATCTAGGTTGGTTCCATAGTTTAGTTATTGTGAATTAAGCTGTTATAAACACTGATATGACTGCATTACTGTAGTATACTGATGTTAAGTCCCTTGAAACTTTAAAGAATAGAACCAGGTATGTTTCACAATACTATTAATTCAAGTACTTTAATATGTAACTAACATGACACATGAATGTTAATAGTCATAGGAGAAGTAGTGAAAGTATATGAACAAAAAATAAATTCATAAAAATGTAAGGATATAGGAGGTAGTGGAGTTGGTAATAAAGTGGGAAAAATTTTAAATTAAAAAGAATTATCATACTATATCCCACAGATTCTGATATGCTGTGTTTTAATTTTCATGTAATTTTAACAATCTTTTAAATTTCCTCTCTAATTTCCTCAATGACCCACCTATTATTCAAAGTGTATTGTTCAATTTCCATGTGTTTATATAGTTTCTGTAGGTTTTCTTGCTACTGATTTCTACTCTCATCCCATTCTTATCTGAAAAGATGCAAGAGGTTATTTAAACATTTTGTATTTGTGGAAACTTGCTTTAGGCTTAATATATGATCAATTTTGCTAAAAGTTACATGAGAAGCTGAAAAGAAAGTGTATTTAGCTGTTGTTGAATAAATTTTTTACAGATGTCTGTTAAGTCCATTAGATCAACAGTGTAGCTTAAATCTGATATGTCTTTTTTGATTTTCAGCCCAGATGATCTATTAGTGTGAGTGATTATTGAAGTTCTCCACTATTATTGCATTGAGGCCCATCAGTCCCCTTATGTCAAGTAATGTTTGTTTTATAAAGCTGGGTATGCCAACAGTCAAGACATAAATAATCAAAACAGCTACATCTTCTTGTTGGACTGTTCCCTTTAAAAATATGAAATGATCTTTTTTAGTTCTGCTTTGTCTGATATAAGAATAGCTACTCCTCTTTGCTTTTGGATTCCATTTGTGTGGAATATCATTTTCCATACTCTGACTTTCTGTCTGTTAGTGTATTTACCTGTGAGGTGCATTTCTTGGAGACAATATAGTTGTTTCTTGTTTTTTAATCCAATTTTCCAGTTTATTTCTTTTAGTTAGAGAAATTAAGACTATTTACATTCACTGTTATTATATAGGAATGTATTAGTTCCTGTCATTTTATTCAAATATTTACATTTTTTCAAATTCTCGTTTTATTATTTATTTTTCTAATGTTATTTACTCTTTCCCATACTTTCTTTGTTGTTTTTATCTTCCTCTTTTGTGTAAGGGATTCTTTCAGGTATATTCTGCAATGCTGGCTTAGTGGCTATGAATTCCCTTAGTTTATGCTTATCTTAGAAAGTCTTTATTTATTCTCAGCTTCTGAAGGATAATAAATATTGCTGGATATAATAACCTAAGTTGGCAGTCACTTTCTTTCAAGGTTTAAAATCCATCAGTCCAAGCCCTGGCTTTTAGAGTTTCTGCTGAGAAATATGCTGCTAGTATGATGGGTTTGGCTTTATAAGTGAACTGACACATCTGTCTTGCAGGTTTTAAAATTCTTTGTTCTGAGTTTTTGGCATTTTACTACAAAATGTCATGGAGAGGTTCTTTTCTAGTCCTATCTATTTGGAGTTCTAAATGACTCTAATACCTGTGTCTCCATCTCATTCCAAAAATTACAGAAGTTTTCTGATATTATTTCACTGAATAAATTTTCTATCATTAATCTGTATCTCCTCTCCTTCCTTAAGACCTCTGAGTCTTAAATTTGACCTTTTAATGTAGTCCCGGAACTGCTGTATACTCTGTTCATAGTTTCTTTTTCTCCCCTCTATTACTGAGTGTTCTAATTCCTCCATCTTGTCTTTGACCCCTAATATTCTTTCTTCTGCTTGATCTAGTCTGTTGGTGAGAATCTCCACTGACTTTTTTTTTTTTTTTTGAGACAAGGTCTCACTTATTTGCTTAGGATCTCACTGAGTTGCTGAGGCTAACTTTGAACTTGTACTCATCTTGCCTCAGCCTCCCAAGTCACCGGGATTACAGGCATTCACTACTATACCCAGCTTCACTGACTTTTTTTTATTATTATTAAGCTTTTTATTTCTAAAATTTCTGTTTGGTTCTTTTTCAGAATCTCTCTCTCTTTATTAAAATGCTTTTTCATATCTTGTATTTTCTCCCTTCTTCATTTCTTATCTCTTCTTTTAATTCATCAATTATTTTAACAATTAACTTTTTAATTCAATGCTCAGAATTTCTTCCACTTCAATGTCTAAAGATTTCATTATTGGAGTGTTATAAGCTTTTGGAAGCATCTTATTACCATGTTTTCTCATGGCTCCTGTAGTTCCTCTGTTGATATTTGCACATCTGCTGGAATAGATATCTCTTCCTCTGTTATGCAAATGCCTTTTTAGTGAGCAACTTTCTCTTTACTATGTGCCCTGGGCTGGCAGTGTATTTCAGTATCAAAGCACCCTCTCAACATGATCACACTGCCATGATCAATCTCTAGCACCACTTTGAGAGGAGATAATAATCAGCAGTAACTAAAATCACTTCAAAGAAAACCATGTTAATGAATCATAAAAACACAACATGTCATAATTTTAACATAACAGGGCTTGTTTTGACATTGTCATTGTTCTTGCCATTGGTGAATAATATGGCTTCTCATGTCAAATCTGATATCATTTTGAACAGTAGTAGATTTGGAAGTAATACATTTCATTCTGATGGTCTCTCATTACTTAGTTTTAGGTATACTCAGCAGGTGTCTCTTTTAAAATCCAATATTTTTTAAGGTCTTTCTTGTCTTCATTCACAAATCTGTGAGTAACCCATGCATTTATTATACACATATCAATTATTCAAATGAACAGAGGTCAACACCACTTTTTATCTCTAAAAGAAATGGAATATTTGGAAACAACCAGTCTTGTTATCCATACCACCAAAATGGACGGACGCTGCCTTTGGTTGAGGCTCATTAATCGATTCTACTCTTATTTCTTTATTCCACTGTTGACCTTTGCCACCAGTGGTTCCTCTGTTTTTCATTCCAACAATGACATACTTACCACCTAACAATTTTACAATGAGAGTTTCATTATTTGAATTGATTATGTAATCATATAGCCCTCTTGCTTATTTTTTCATTAATGTTTTTGGCTTCAGAAGACATATTATTAATTTTATCTGTTTTCCCTCATAGTACCTACTATGGCTTAAAGTACAATATTTCCAAGGTGTACCAGTAAGTCATAACCAGTGGCTAGACCTTAAAAAAAAAAAGAAAGAAAGAAACAGAGTGTGATTGTGGATTCTCTACCCTTCAAACATATGTAGAACTACTTTAGTCCTAAGCAAAAGATCATTGTTGGGGACTTTTTAAGCACTTTTTTCACAATGCAAGTCAAAATTATATTAATATCCTGATACTCTGCACAGTGCCCAGAATATAAAACCAAATCTATGAGATAACCTCTCACAAATTGTTTCAGTGAATTTAGTTTGTAATATCTGATAATTATTTCATCCACTATCAAACAGTCTTTAAATGTACCAAATTTCTGCCATGATTTTTAAAAGTTTATTAGAAGACAAATTTTAAAGCCTTTATCTCCAATGTTCTTTTGATTCTTTATTGCTGCAAAAAAGTATACTTTTCAAATCCTGAAAAAAATTTCTTGACATTGCATTTGTTATGATAGGATACCCAAATCATCATCATTTGAGCCATAAATTACTTATAGACGGTGGTTTATCTGACAACCCCAAAACATGAGAATTCCTAAAAATGTTTTTAACTCATCTACACTAAGTACTTCAAATTTGTTCTCACTTTCTGCAAAATAGCATGCATCTTATATTTCAGGTTTCAACATGTTTTCAAAAATCTCTACCAGGATGGAATGCTCCCATGAATCCCTCACTTTTCTCAAGCATACAGAATAAGTACAGTCTTCAGAGTACAAAAACAGGACACAAACTGTCAAGAAATAAACACAAGTAGCAACATGTTAGGGTTGGTCAGGAAGCAGTGCAGTGTACTTCGTATTACTATGCAGTATGTATTGTCCCAATCTCCTATTTATAGGAAAGCTATTTTTGAACATTGATCATTTGAAATACAGTGTACTCCTCACAATAAAATGACAACCTAGTTCTATAAAATACTTTCATGAATGCATTTCTTACATATCAGCTATGTACAAAAAGTTTTATTCAGTTGAACATTTAGTAAAAGTAACTTTTACAGTAAAGTTTATGCCGTTTTCACAATGAATTTAAAAATATTTTCAAATGCTCTAATCATTCACCTATTACTCTGTTCAAAAGAATAGAAACTATTAAGACAATATCCGTTTCAAAGTTAACATAAGTGATATATTTATTGCTCAGTTTAAGTTTTTATACGTATTCTATATCTGGAACAATAGGTTAAAGAGTCTAAAATTAAGCCAGACATGGTTGCCCAAGCCTGTTGGGAGGCTGAGGCAGGAGGATCTCAAGTTTAAAGCCAGCCTCAACAACTTAGCAATGCCCTAAGCAACTTAGCAAGAACTTGTCTCAAAATTAAAAAAAAAAGAGGGGGAGGTGTTGCTCAGTGGTTAAGCATCCCTGGGTTCAATCCCTGGTACCAAAAACAAAAATAAAATAAAAAAGAGTCTAAAATTATTCTTTGTTGAAGTATTTCAGATGGAAAGGCTTCTTACTAGGCCTTCCAGATTTGGATTCCATCTAGTTTGGGTGGCACAGTAAATATCCACGCCTCCTTGGCTTGTCCGCTAAGTTTCTCTGGGTGTAGTCTAAGCTACATGGGAGATCTGTATATTTAGTTTCTTCTCCCATTTAGCTCAGCTTTCTGCTTCAAAAACTACAGAACTCAGGCCATGGCACCTTTCCACATGGGCCTCATTCTGCCACCTCTAACATAAACCTAGAGGACTCCCACAGTTCTTTGGCATGTTCAGGAGCCTAATAGTTCTCTGATGGGTCAGAGAAAATGGCCCCTGATTGTCTATAACTCAGAGGCCAGATTGCCCCCTAACTGGGACTGCAGCCTATGGGTTTGCATGTAGAAATGCCACATGAGCCTGGAGCTATCCAAACAGATCCTGCTCTGCCCTTCTCTGGTGAGGCCAAGGTGGCTCTTAATGCTCCACGATGAATCCAGGCACTTGGATTCCCCTGATCAGGGATATTAAACTGTGGGGGGATGCAGCAGGTATATGCTCTCCGGTATAGTTTTTGGTGCATGGGACATGGTGGCCTGCAGCAGAGGTGCAGCAGCTTGCAGCAGAGATACAGCCCACAGTGCATGGAAGACACATGCCACCCACTAGGGGCCATACTCCCAGGCAGTGTAGTGTACTCCTCTCTTCCACTGTGCTCCCATGGCCAGCAATAAGGGCAGGGGCAGGGGCAGGGGTAGTGGTCAAGACTTAGCTTTCAGCTGACAAACAACCCCACTACATAAGTTACTAAGACATCCCATTCCCTATGATAAAATTTGCTGTTATCTCTAGAATGGATGAAGCTGTAGTATTTAATCCTTTCCAGAACTGCAAGCTTAGGCCTGTCCTTTATAAAATGACTTCCTACCACAGTACTCCACCAACAAATTGAGAGAAATATAGCACTTCTCATATACTGGAGGCTTTCCAGCTCTTCCCTCAGCTTTACTCAGTCTTAATTTCTCTTCAACCACTATTTCTGAATAGAGCCTTGCCTCTTTCTTTTTCCTGTTATACACACACACACACACACACACACACACACACACACAGAGTTGTTCCATGCTACCAGTGCTAGTTCTGGACTAACCAATTCTTTCCTGCTTTCTGTTCCAATAACCAGAAATTCTGAGTGTCTCCAAGTCACTGACAGCTTAATATTGTGTCTCAGTTCATTCCCTCTGTCGGCCACCTTGCCAATCACCTGTTCTCTCTCTGCCTTGATTCCAAACTGTGGAGGAGCTAAGATCTGCAGCCTACCTTGACTCCACTATCTTGATTCTCATAGAGACATCTTTGGTTGTCATAAATGAGGGGATTACTGGCATCCAACTGCTAGAGAGTAAGTATGCTATGAAATATTCACAGAACAGTATCTCATAACAAAATTATTGAGCCCTAAATTTCAATAACACCAGACACTCTGTTTTGAAAAACTCTGTAATAGAGAATTAACAAAAACAGAAGAGATAAAGGCTAGTTGAGAATAAGACACTAGGGAGGCTCAGGCACTTAGCAGTTACTGAGGAAACTGCATTGGGTAACGTGAAGAGATTTGCCCTGTTAGATTTAACTGGGACTTGGAAACCATAACTTTTACTAAAGGCTCCCATACCTGATGAGATGGTAGCTCCATCTAACATTATGGCAATGCCAGGAAGAAACTCTCCAAGACAGTCCAGCGTAATAGAACGGGCAGGTAGCATCCGAGTGTCTGGCCTGGCCAAGTGGCTAGGATACTCCAGTCTGAATGCTTGAGTATTGATTTCTAAGGTACTGAGAAATCTTTGGAAAACTCTAATATTTAGGACACCTTGAACCCTCCTGCTTGCCATGTTGCTTATTATTATTTTCCTCAACTATTTCTCTTTTTTTTTCAGAACTAGAGATTGAACTCAGGGTTACACTCAACCACTAAGCCACATCTGCAGCTCTATTTTGTATTTTATTTAGAGACAGGGTCTCACTGAATTGTTCAGTGCCTAACAGTTGCTGAGGATGGCTTTGAATATTTGATCCTTCTGCCTCAGCCTCCCCAGCTGCTGGGATTACAGGCATGTGCCACCACGCCCGGCTTCAACTATTTCTATTACTTGTCTTAAAATGGCAAGATATAAAGGTGAGGATGAACTAAATTTTAAAGTGACTGTTCTTAAAGATGTCTATTAGTTAGTCGGGGAAAGTAAAACAGGGGAGAGCATTAGTGTTTATGGAGCCCTTCTGTTTCAGGTATTATACCAGGTACACGATAGCCCTATGAAAAGGGATTTGGAAATCCATTACAGAACAATAATGATTATGCTGGAGATGATGTGAAGAAAAAGGAACACTTTTACACTTTACTGGGATTTTAAATTAGTAAAACCATTATGGAAATCATTATGGAAGTTCCTCAAAATACTAGGTATGAAACCAGATGACCCAACTATACCACCCCTCAGTATTTATCCTAAAGAACTAAAGTCAGACTTCAGAAATACAGAAGATTATCAGAAATTATTTTGAATGCTTATACTCCAATAAAATAGAAGATAGTGAAGGCATCGATAAATTTCTTAAGTCATAGGATCTGCCCAGATTGAGTCAGGAGGATATTGACAACCTAAACAGACCAATATCAATTGAGGAAATAGAAGAAACCATCAAAAGACTACCAACTAAGAAAAGCCCAGGACTGGATGGGTATACAGCAGAGTTTTACAAAACCTTTAAAGAGGAACTAATACCAATACTTTTCAAGCTATTCCAGGAAATAGAAAAAGAGGGAGAACTTCCAAATTCATTCTACGAGGCCAACATCACCCTGATTCCTAAACCAGACAAAGACACTTCAAAGAAAGAAAACTACAGACCAATATCTCTAATGAACCTAGATGCAAAAATGCTCAATAAAATTCTGGCAAACCGGATACAAAAACATATCAAAAAAATTGTGCACCATGATCAGGTAGGATTTATCCCTGGGATGCAAGGTTGGTTCAATATACGGAAATCAATAAATGTTATTCACCACATCAATAGGCTTAAAAATAAGAACCATATGATCATCTCAATAGATGCGGAAAAAGCATTTGACAAAGTACAGCATCCCTTCATGTTCAAAACTCTAGAAAAACTAGGGATAACAGGAACATACCTCAATATTGTAAAAGCAATCTTGCAATCTATGCTAAGCCTCAGGCTAGCATCATTCTGAATGGAGAAAAACTGAAGGCATTCCCTCTAAAATCTGGAACAAGACAGGGATGCCCTCTCTCACCACTTCTGTTCAACATAGTTCTCGAATCACTGGCCAGAGCAATTAGACAGACGAAAGAAATTAAAGGCATAAAAATAGGAAAAGAAGAACTCAAATTATCACTATTTGCAGATGACATGATTCTATACCTAGCAGACCCAAAAGGGTCTACAAAGAAACTATTAGAGCTAATAAATGAATTCAGCAAAGTGGCAGGATATAAAATCAACACGCATAAATCAAAGGCATTCCTGTATATCAGCGACAAATCCTCTGAAATGGAAATGAGGACAACCACTCCATTCACAATATCCTCAAAAAAAATAAAATACTTGGGAATCAACCTAACAAAAGAGGTGAAAGACTTATACAATGAAAACTACAGAACTCTAAAGAGAGAAATAAAAGAAGATCTTAGAAGATGGAAAAATATACCCTGTTCATGGATAGGTAGAACTAACATCATCAAAATGGCGATATTACCAAAAGTTCTCTATAGGTTTAATGCAATGCCAATCAAAATCCCAATGGCATTTCTTGTAGAACTAGAGAAAGCAATCATGAAATTCATATGGAAAAATAAAAGACCCAGAATAGCAAAAACAATGCTAAGCAGGAAGTGTGAATCAGGCGGTATAGCTATACCAGACTTCAAACTATACTACACAGCAATAGTAACAAAAACAGCATGGTACTGGTACCAAAACAGGCGGGTGGACCAATGGTACAGAATAGAGGACACAGAAACCAATCCACAAAATTACAACTATCTTATATTTGATAAAGGGGCTAAAAGCATGCAATGGAGGAAGGATAGCATCTTCAACAAATGGTGTTGGGAAAAGTGGAAATCCATATGCAACAAAATGAAACTGAATCCCTTTCTCTCGCCATGCACAAAAGTTAACTCAAAGTGGATCAAGGAACTTGATATCAAATCAGAGACATGGCATCTGATAGAAGAAAAAGTTGGCTATGATCTACATACTGTGGGGTCGGGCTCCAAATTCCTCAATAGGACACCCATAGCACAAGAGTTAATAACTAGAATCAACAAATGGGACTTACTCAAACTAAAAAGTTTTTTCTCAGCAAAAGAAACAATAAGAGAGGTAAATAGGGAGCCTACGTCCTGGGAACAAATCTTTACTCCTCACACTTCAGACAGAGCCCTAATATCCAGAATATACAAAGAACTAAAAAAAATTAGACAATAAGATAACAAATAACCCAATCAACAAATGGGCCAAGGACCTGAACAGACATTTCTCAGAGGAGGACATACAATCAATCAACAAGTACATGAAAAAATGCTCACCATCTCTAGCAGTCAGAGAAATGCAAATCAAAACCACCCTAAGATACCATCTCACTCCAGTAAGATTGGCAGCCATTAGGAAGTCAAACAACAACAAGTGCTGGCGAGGATGTGGGGAAAAGGGTTCACTTGTACATTGCTGGTGGGACTGCAAATTGGTGCAGCCAATTTGGAAAGCAGTATGGAGATTTCTTGGAAAGCTGGGAATGAAACCACCATTTGACCCAGCTATTCCCCTACTCGGTCTATTCCCTAAAGACCTAAAAAGAGCACACTATAGGGACACTGCTACATCCATGTTCATAGCAGCACAATTCACAATAGCAAGACTGTGGAACCAACCTAGATGCCCTTCAATAGACGAATGGATTTAAAAAATGTGGCATTTATACACAATGGAGCATTACTCTGCATTAAGAAATGACAAAATCATAGAATTTGCAGGGAAATGGATGGCATTAGAGCAGATTATGCTAAGTGAAGCTAGCCAATCCCTCAAAAACAAATGCCAAATGTCTTCTTTGATATAAGGAGAGTAACTAAGAACAGAGTAGGGACGAAGAGCATGAGAAGAAGATTAACATTAAACAGGGATGAGAGGTGGGAGGGAAAGGGAGAGAGAAGGGAAATTGCATGGAAATGGAAGGAGACCCTCAGGGGTATACAAAATTACATACAAGAGGAAGTGAGGGGAAAGGGGGAAAAATATAAGGGGGAGAAATGAGTTACAGTAGAGGGGGTAGAGAGAGAAGAGGGGAGGGGAGGGGGAGGGGGAATAGTAGAGGATAGGAAAGGCAGCAGAATACAACAGACACTAGTATGGCAATATGTAAATCAATGGATGTGCAACTGATGTGATTCTGCAATCTGTATACGGGGTAAAAATGGGAGTTCATATCCCACTTGAATCAAAGTGTGAAATATGATATATCAAGAACTATGTAATGTTTTGAACAACCAACAATAAAAATTAATTTAAAAAAAAGAACTAAAGTCAGCATACATTAGCCATATAAACATATCCATGGAAGCTCTGCCTGATGCTCATTATAAATCTAGGTCTTAGCCTAGAAGAATCAATTTCTCTTGTGGTCATTGTTTTGAACAACCTGCATAGCAGGAATGGGCTCGCCAGGCTCAGAGCATGTAGGAGATGGTCCTCTCTGCTCCTTGGAGGTTAGAGACAGTCTAAGATACCTACTGATTCACTTGCTCCCCTGCTAATGGGAGAGGAGGAGACCTCACCAGTGCCAAGACAGGCAGGAGTAACATTCTAGTAGAACAAGGCTTTGGGGACCCAAAAGACCGAAGACTCCAAAAAGGCTCTGGGGTATGACCAAGGATAGAAAGAGACAATCAAGTGTCAGAGGATGCTGTATGATTGTTTATGTATACCCACTCTTAATGACATTTTTAAATATTGATCAAACTTTATCTTCAGATTGAAAATAAACTGGGCATGGTGGTACATGCCTGTAATCCCAGCAGCTCAGGAGGCTGAGGCAGGAGGATTGCAAGTTCAAAGCTAGCCTCAGCAACTTGGTGAGGCCCTCAGAACTTTGTGCAAAAAAAAAAAAAAAAGATAGTACAACAGGGATCTCCTCACTGTGACTCTGTGGGAGACCAGCAAGGAGCTAGTGCCAGGGTGTAAGGAACTCAGAATTTGGAGTAGGAAAACCTGCATTAGAGAGTCTCCCATCTACTAGTGACACAATCCTGGAAAATCCCCATACCACCTTGTCTAAGCCTCATTGCCTGATTTATAAACTGGAAATGATAATGCCCATAAGCAGGTGACATCCTGCAGGCATCTAAAAGACTGAGCTAAATTATAAAACCAACAAATAATGGATGATGTCAGTTGTGTGAATGGTACTTCAGAGACAAAATATTTCTTTGCCAGCTGCAAAGACAGCAATGAACTGGCTGCATTTGTATCCATGGTATTAATCAGAACAGAAATGTTTGCAAAAAGAAAAATGTCCCACAAAGCAGGCAGGGAGCACTACTTAGAACTATAATAGAGAGACTCGAAGAGTCAACAGTTGATAACACACATCCCAAAAAGGGAAGACCCTGACCCTAAGAACCCACCAGCAGTGTGATGCCCAACTATTAGCCTAATGAATTAAACACTGAAATTTTGGCCCAGGTTTTCCAGGCATCTTATGGAGACTTGATTACCAAGTGGTTTCTTCACAGGGAGAAAAGAGCCTGCTCAGATCAAAGGACCATCCAGACATCTTAACAATGTCACTTCAGAAGTGCATTAGAAGGCACAAATAATACCCTACAAGAAAAGCATTTTATAAATGTCTGGAGGTGGACACTACAGTAACCTCAAATGCTGAGCTTCACTGGGCCACAGTTAGAAGAGTCTATCAGCCACGACTTCTGGGTCCACCTGAGCGTGACCAGCTCAGTGGATCCTGAATATGGATAGATGCAAGAAGAGTTGTTGAGGCCAGATGGATGCAAACAGAGCTCTCTCTTTGCCCCTACTTCCCCGTTACCCATTCTTTCTTAATGCATTCTGCCACAGGATTAATCCAGTTGATGGGTTCATAATTCAAAAGGACCACTGTACTGAGTGGTAACTGTAGGCAGGTGTGGCATGGCTGGAAGAAGCACATCAACAGGGGGAATTATATCTTGTCCCCCTGGCTCCCTCCCCCACCCCTCCCCCACCCTACTCTGCTTCCTGGCTACCATGAGGTAAGAAGCTTCCTCTCCATGCCTTTCCACCATGATGTTCTTCTGCCTTGTGATGCTTGGGATCAGAGAGAAAGAGTCAGCTGAACATAGACTGAACCTCTTGACAAACTTTTCCACCACTAACTTGTTCTGGTCAGATTATTTTGTCACAACAATGAAAACCTAACTAATACAACAACTTATTTTTTTTTAAGCTGGTCAAGGCTCAGAACTAGAGTTTGGGCAAAAAGCAATTAGAATGCGACCCAGGTCTTCATTCATTCTTTCATTCTTCAGCAACTATTCGATATCAGGTTCCTGGGTCACAGAGCTTGCACTGAGCTCTCTGAGAATAGAAATGAGGATGCTGTTTCTGGCCTCAGGTTCTGGAACCTAACAACCAATGCTCAAATGTATCTTAGACACTTGTTAGTTATTTAATCTTTCTGTAGCTCTTATGCACTTTCCCTGAGGTGGCAATGAAAACATCTGCCCAATAGAATTTTTTGAGGATTAAGCTGGGTGTGGTGGCACATGCCTCTAATCCCAGTGCAAAGGCTGAGGCAGGAGGATCACAAGTTTAAAGCCAGCTGAGGCAGGCTTGGGAGGCTGAGGCAGAAGGATCACAATTTTAAAGCCAGCCTCAGCAAAAGCAAGGCACTAAGCAACTCAGTGAGACCCTGTCTCTAAATAAAATACAAAATAGGGCTGGGGATGTGGCTCTGTGGTTAAATCCCCCTGAGTTCAATCCCTGGTACTCCCTCCCCCCCCCAAAAAAAAAGAAATTTGTGAGGATTAAATGAAATACCATATGGGAAGGGTCACAGCAGAGAGCCTGTATATACTCAATGAATGTTAGCCATAAATGCCATGCTTGATTGGCAGTTTATGGCATGACTCCAGATGATCCTCACCTCCTGGTATCCATGCCATCATGTAACCTTCCCCTTTAGGATGTGCTGGTCCTTAAGTGCCCTCCCCTTTAGGATTGCTTCTAACCAATAGAAACAGTCTAGTATTATGTTATTTATTACAAAAGACTTGGCAATGCTCTCTCTCGCTGGCTCTTTTGCTCTCACTCTCTTACTTTCACCGCCTTCCTCTTTTTGCATGCTCACTGTGACGAAAGAGACACTTTGCAAGGAGTTAAAGGTGACCTCTGGCCAACAGCCAACAAGGTACTGAGGCCCTTGGCTCAATGGTCCAAGAGGAACAGAATCCTACCAACAGTCACGTGAGTGAGCTTGGAAGCAGATCCAGCTCCAGTCATACCTTGACATGATTGATTGCAGACTTAGCTGACACCTCATTTGCAGTCTTGTAAGGGGAGAAACTCTGAAGCAGAGAATTCCCCTAAGCCACACCCAGATCCCTGCACTGAGACCTAAAGTTTGGGAGTAGCTTGTTATTCAGCAAGAGATAGTTAATATATTATGTTTACTAAAAGCTCATAGTGTATTTGAGGGACCCAAAGAAACTGTGTTTGTCAGGAGTGACAAGAAGAAATATGGAAAAGGAATTACACTGGAGGCCATATCATCAAGATTTGGGAATGCCATGCCAAATGTTTGGGAATTCTCATGGGGACAGTGTGAAGTCATTGACTTTTCTTTAAGCAAAGTAGGGACTTGGTTTCTTCTTAAATAATAAGACAAATATGGAATATTAAAGAAAACAGCTTTCAAGAGAAGGAGCCAAATAACTTCTTGAGCCAGTATATCATCCAGAATATAAAATTGGAAAACTTCCCAGAGAACTGAGATCTCTTTATTTTCGCCCCTTCAGCCATTAGGCAATCACTTTGGAATTTATATCACTAAGTTTAATGGTGAAGAAAAGAAACGAAAGTGAGGCTACTCAAATAAACAATTTCATTAAGTTCAAAATCAGTGAGTTCAAAATCAATTAAATTTATAATATCCCTATTGAAGACACAAGTAGTAAATTAATAATGGTGAAAATGAGTTTTGGGGAATGCAAAAGAAGGGAGAGTTTTGAAATAAACTTGACAAGACCATTTCCTAAATCAATAAAGATGTACTTTTTCCCCCCTTTGTCTTTTTCACATCTCTTTTTAAATCCTGAATCAAGATTTTATTTTTGCCTGCCCTTGGACAAGTCCCATAAATCAGTTAGAAAGTGACCCAGTTTTGTACAGGACCCATAATATCCACATATCTAGGCCTTGTCATTACAAGGGGTCTGAGATATGAATATGGTTTACAAAACAAATAAAAAGAAAACACCTCTGACACATTTACAGAGAATCAGGTCCAAAGGAGAAGTCACTTGAGGATGAGGAATTTGGCACGGGAGAAGGACTGCTAACTTGGAATCTACATGACAAGTTCTATATTCTTACTGTCAGAAGAGTCCGTAACCACAGAACTTCATATGTTTGTTTCTTTGACTAGTATTTATTTAGCACCTACAATGTGATAGGCACTGTATTAGGCCCTAGACACCCTCCTATCTGCTAGTATTGGAAATCTATAGATCTCATTGAAAGCAAAAACAGAGTTATTGTAGGAAGAAACTTTCCATTAGAAATTAACAGAATGTGCTGGGTAGAGTGGTACACGTCTGTAATCCCAGTGATTTAGGAGGCTGAGGCAGGAGGATCGCCAGCCTCAGCAATTTAGTAAAAGGATCGCCAGCCTCAGCAACTTAGTAAAACTCCATCTCAAAATAAAAAGGGCTGGGGGTGTGACTCAGTGCTTAAGTGCCCCTGGATTCAAGCCCTGAAACCCAAAATAAAAACAATAACAACAACAAATTGTGACCAGAATGCCACAAATAAATGGACCTAATCATTAATTTGCTAAATTGTTGTGCACTTACCTTTCGAGAGCTCAGTATTCCTCGTGAGAAGAATGAAAGAGTCATAGTAAAATTTCCTCCAATTCTAGAAGATCACAATCAACAGCCCTTAATGCCCAAATTTAGCTCCTTCTCTAACTGCAGGAGAACCCTACAACTGAGTTCATGTCTGAGAAGGAAAAGATTCTGTTCCAGCCTTATTTCAAGAAACAAGAGTCTCCTGTATCTCCAGGACATGGATATTATCAGGTTTTGCTTTAGCTCAGCCTACCTTTATGCTGGCAAGATGGCACAGATGAGAGACAGATGCTTCAGGTGACCTGGCACAGGTCGAGGACCTTCTATAGACCACACTGGACTCTTCTTTAGAATGAAGAGGGGGTGACTGGCCTTCTACCTCTAGGTCCTCTGTCTTAAAATGTTTCCTCAGTCTGCATCTGGTGAAGATCTGCATTCTGAGTGACAATTCCATGGGGCTACTTTGACAATGATATTACATAAAGCTAGGCTGAGCTAAAGCATTTCCAGAAATTGCCATATCTAGTGATTGAAGTTCTAAATCCTCCCAAACAGGGCATGATCCCAGAATCAGGGAATGTCTTGGGTCCCAAATCTACTTCTTCCCCTTCCATTTCACAGAAAAGAAATTCAAAGTTAAGGGACTCAAGTGAGAGGTGCTTAGCAACAGATTAAGAACTAGAACTCAGGTCAACATTCACCCAAGCTTCCCTCTGCTTCCCAAAACCTCCTCCATTTGCTCATTCCATCAACTAAGCATCCCTTGAATTCCCAGGATTGTACCTAGTGCTGTAACCAGAACTCAAATACACTGAGCTGAAGCCTCCTATGCCATACAACTGAGCTGGTCAAGTAGCACACATCCTGAGCAAGGTCAATGCCAAAAGAAGTCCCAAGAGAAAATTTGGAGAGAGAAAGTGATGACAAGCAAAGTCTATTCCTTGAATAATTCCTTCCAAGGATAATTCCTTCCAAAAGTTAAAGACCCCTTACTCAGTTTCCACCTTCCTCCTGTTGGGTATTTTTCACAGCAGCAACTCAAATCTAATCTTTGCAGATTCCTCCAAGGGAAGTAGTTGGAGAGGAGAGTGATATTAGCTGATGAGCTGGAATTAGTTAAACTGACTCCTAGGGTGTGTAATGCACTTTACTAAATCAGAGATAATGAATTCCACGGAGAGCCCATGAGGGAAGGGAAAAAATAAGCACACAGACTAAATATACTTCATTTCATGGGAAGCAAAGGGACAGCCTCAGAAAGTTCACCTTGGAAAGGGATTGGTTCCAACTGGACAAAGGGGAGCATGACCTTCATGACCTGCCTGACTGACAAGCAGCCACTTCTGGCCACCTTCTCCCCTCAAATTATCTTGGTCCTTTCAAATACTTTTTGGCTTTTGAGAGCCATCTTATGTCTTGCCAGGGTCAGCATTAGCTATCCCCTATGTGAGACAGGAACTTCCTCATGAAGGGGAATGAGGACTTGGTTACTAAGAAATCATTTGTCCATCGCATAATGTGAGTTATTTATCACCCACAAGGGGGACTATCTCCACCTCGGACGTTAATGAAGAGGGAGACAATGTACTCAGTGACTTCAGGAGGATCCTATTTGAACTATCAATAGGGTTTTTAAATGTCTGGAAACAGCATACTACAGAAACACAGCCACACCAATGTTTAGAGCAGCTCAGTTCACAATAGCTAAGCTATGGAACCAACTAGGTACCCTTCAACAGATGAATGGATAAAGAAAACGTGATATATGTACACAATGAAATATTAGTCATAAGGAAGAATGAAATTATGATATTTGCTAGTAAATGGATGGAACTGGAGACTATCATGCCAATCCCTGCAAAAACAAAAGCTGAATGTTCTCTCTGCTATGTGGATGCTAACACACAATAAGGGGCGGGGGAGCAGGGAATAGAAATTCATCAGAATAGATGAATTTAAAAAGGGGTATGAGGAAAGGGAGGGGGGATGAGAATAGGACATAACTTTGCTGAGTTCATATATGAATACAACACCAGTGAAACTCCACATCATGTACAACCACAAGAAAGGGATCTTAATTAGAATAAGTTATACTCCATGTATGTAGAATATGTCAAAATACACTCACCCATCATTTATATCTAAAAGTAACACATTTTTTAAAAGAAAATAAATAAATGAAATGGCTGAAAACCCTTTGCTCCCTTGAGATGGCAAAGCTAATTCTTCTCCAATTGAAAGGAGGCCACACTTTTAACAAACAGAATGGTGCAAACATGATATCATGTGACTTCCAAAGGCTGGTTATGAGAAAGATAGCTTCCACCTGGCTCTTGCTCTCCTACCTTGCTTGTTCTAGGGGAAGCCAGCTGCCATGTCATGAGGACACTTGAGCAGCCTGTGCAGAGACCCTCCCAGAAAGCACCAACCCACCAACCATGTGAGTGAGCTTCCTTGGAAATGAGTCCTCCAGCCCCACTCTGGCCTTTCCATGATTTCAGCCCCAGGCCAGCTTTGATGGTTACCTCATTAAAGACACTGATGCAGAGGTGCCCAACGTAGCAATGTCTCAGTTTCTGACCCATAGGAATCATAAAAGATAACAAATATTTGTTGTTATTTTAAGTCACAAAATTATAGGATAATTCATTACATAGCAGTAGATACCTGATTCAATGGATGAGCCTGATTCACTCTCACCGTAAGAAGATAACCACATTTAAGATGAGGAGAAAGTCAAAGAGGCTGAGTATAGAGTAAGAAACTAGAGAGGAGGAAACAGAAAAAGACGGGAAGGAGAAAGAGTAAAAAGCAAGAAGCAGTTCTCTCTGCTACCCGGACCATCATTTATCTCTTTCTTCTCTGAATTTCTGTCCCTCCCTCAATTATTGCCAAAAAAGAAGTGATGAACTTGAGCATGTCTGCCTACAAAATCTGAGTTTTTCCACCACTGCCTCCCAAGGCATGAGAGTCAGTAGACATGAAAGAACTTTGCAAATTCTCAAGTGTCTTGCAGGGTTCTCCCGGGTGCAGATATCAAGGACTGCTCTTGTTTTCCTTCTATTTCTGCCTCTGATCTTTTATTTTAGACTTGTGTTTCCTTCCATTTCCATATTTCATGCTAAGATTTCTCATCCTCTTGGTGCAAATTCAAACATCATTGAAGGAAAAGGGCACAGCTCATCCCTAATCTTCTCAGGCTTGATTTCTGAACTTAGGAAACAACCACAGAGCCTTGGAAAAGACATTCTTTGAGTCTCAGTTTCCCTATTGGCAGAGTCAAAAATCAGTGTTCCTGAGAAAACCCAATAACAAAAAGGACACAGACAGACCCCAACACCCAGAACGGAGGCTAAGCTTCCTGGGAAGAGAGAGTCTCCCTTTTTTCCCCTTCCCTCTTTTTAGCTTCTCCCCTGTGAGCATTGCCCCATATTCTAGTGTCTCCACCAATAACAAGACCTCAGTTATCTCCATCTGCTCCTCGCTGGAACCAGGGAACAAGGAAGGTTCAACTCTAATAAAGTGACACGTGTCGTTCTAATGGAAAGTAAAATATTGAAATCATCCTGGACCCTCTCATCTTTCCAAAGGAAATAATTGTGACCATTTTCTTTGACTCTAGAATACAAGGAAATAGAAGTCTTCACTCATTCAGGTGATAGAAGACATTTTGTGGCAAAACAATAATGGGAAAGGAGGAGAGAGATGTAACTAATAAGAAATTTATTCACAACAATCTATATTATGAATATATATGTATATTTATATCTCAGCAGGCCCTGTGGAGTTACAGATGAACTAATTAAAATGCTTATGTTTTTAGCAATGATGTTTATTGAAATCATTTTATAACCATCCAAATTGAGGTTTGTTTTCAGCTATCATGCAATGCTACCTGAAATATTCCAAACTAAATTATTTATGTGGCTAAAAATAGACTGCTTTCCCCCATCACTGACTTCATTGATATATCTCAAGATGTGGGAAATTTTAGATAAGCTCTTCCGGCTCTACAGGATTTTCCTGCATTTTCTATGCCTACAAAGATGAGAACTGAGCATGTCAGAACAATAGGAAGTCTTCAAAGAGCCAAGGGACTGAAATGACCTTCTGGGAAAGGCCACACCCAGATAAATGCTCCTGAGTACAGACGGACCATTAGTAACGTGATTGATAATGCTTCTGCTTTGGTTCAATTTTTCTAGCTCTATTAGGTGTTGGAGGAGAGGATGTGACTACAAAAGACTAGCACTAGGAAGTTTTGCAGGGATGAAGAACTACTCTGAATCCTATTGTGGTGGTTACATGTGTAAAAATTCCCGGAACTGCACACCAAAAAGAGTCAACTTTATTATGCATTAATTTAAAATTTTAAAAAATATTTATCAATAAATGATAATTTTGTCTCCAAATTTTATCTTGAATTGATCGACCTTCCCCCATGTCTATTACAAGCAGCATCTCTCTCCTGGGATTTTGCAGTAACCTCCTTAGCAGCATTTCTGTTGGCATGCTTGCCCCTAACATCCAATCTCCATGCAGCAACTAGAAAGTTCATGTCCCCTCTAGACTTCAAACTTCCCAAGACTTCCCAATGTGCTTTCATTTAACCTAACACCCTCTGCCTGCCTGCAGAGCTCTGCATGATCCTGCTTCTGCTTTCTTCTCCAATCTCAGTTACCCAGAAGACCACTACTTTCATTCAAACAGCCAAACTTCCTGGTCACAAAGCCCTCACACAAGCTATTTCCTCCACTTGAGATGCTCTTCCTGCTTCCTCTTCCTCTTTCTCTTTACTTAAGTAACTCCTCTTTGTCCTTTGTGTCTCAGCTTAAATGACAAGGCTTCCTTGACCAGTCCCCTAAATTGACTTCACCAGTATCACTTTCTCTTGGGTCCTGCTCTTTGCCTTTATCGCGCTTACTCCAGCCTGTAGTCAGGCTGACTCTATGTTCCATGGCTGTCTCTGCCCCTCTTGGCTATAATCTTCAAACCAGGCAAAGCTGTGTGTTAGTAGCTTGCTAGAGCCAACTCATGACAGTTCATTGTGCACATCTCTTCCTAAATTTGCATTCAGTGGGGTCAGTAGCTTAGCATTAGTCCTGGTGACAGTATTTACAGAAATTGGGCAATGCTACAAATCAGATCTTTTCTTTTTAGAAATATGGTTTACTCACACATCACCATTTGCTCTCTACTGTGTTCCTAAATGCTTGACATGGAGCCTGGAACTTAGACAATACTCGATATTTATTAAATAAATGACAGTTATTGATATTGATGTTGGTTCCTTATAGCAACCTTTTGATGAGTTGAAAAGGAAAGATTCTTTATAGATGATGAAGTTGAATCTCAAGGAAATTGTTTAGCTTGCCCCAGGCCACATAGCAAATTAGAGCTATAGGATGCTCTAACTTAAGTTCTCTGACTCCCAGCCCAGGACTCTATGGCATTGCACCCTACCAAAACAAATGCATGCATTTGCGGGGAGTGTGTAAAGTTAGTAGCCCTGGATATTATGAAAGCAAGTTGTGAAGAGAAGCAGGATTCTTGAATCCAGCTCACAAAAAAATGGAGATTAGTTAATTATCTTGATTCTCTATTCCTCCATAGAAAGGACTCACAGAGTTATGCCTAAAAGCTAGAGTGTAAGAGAAGAAAAAAAAAACACCTTTAGTATTTCAAACTAAAAGATATTTAAGAAGTGCTGGGTACTTACCAAACATTGGAAGGGTTGGTGCAACAAAAGATATGGCATATTAGGATACCATAAGATGATTGAGTTCAATGACATACCACTGATCTGTGGCCCAGAGGTCAGGAAACTTGTTGCTACTCCCACCACTCTGCCACAACTGCCTTGAGATGTCTGTGAAGCTGATGACTAGATACTGATCTGCTGAGTCTAGGCACCGTACATGCCTCTAAGCATGCACAGATTTTATGATATTACTTATCAGAGGAACAGGATCAAGAAAATGGGCTCTGAGTTAATTCCACCTTCCAGATTTGCATGAATACATCTAACTGCGGAACCTAATTTATTCACAGAACACTGACTGCAAAGGAACCTTGGGACTGTGGTGTATTACCTTTCCAACCACCACATCTGGAAGGAAGGTAGATTAGCAATTACAAGAACCACTTCACCATATTTATCACAGTTTACCCCTTTAGTATTCATCAAAACCCAAATTCACTCTTCTACACATAAATTCCAGCACCACCAGGAACGAGGCTGAACATAAAGCAACTATCGCTTCTGCAAACAAAAACTCATTTCACCCCTCCTCAAAAGCACAAAGTTCCATCAGTCACTGAGTGGTGTTCATTCATTCTTTTAGTTCTGCCACATTCCCAACTTGATATCCCATAATCTAAAGGTTAAACTGTATAGTTAACTACCAACAAGCCATGAGGTTAAAAGGTGAATCCGTTTATACATACCAACATATTTATAATCAAGCAAAAAAAGAAAATACAGAAAACTGCTATAATCCTTGTTTCCACCTGGTCATGAGGCCAGAGACAGAATATCTTCTTCTTTTGAAACAAAGTGTTCCTCTGTTGCCCAGGCTGGCCTTGAACTCACAATCCTCCTGCCTCAACCTCCTGAGTAGTTGGAATTGCAGATATATGCCATGCACCTAACCAGAGATGGATTTTAACTTCTCTCCTATGCTACCTATTCCATGCCTCTGTAATTACCACCTGTTGTGTTATCAGATGAGATTGCTCTATTGTGATATATATATACATATATACACACATATAGTATATATGTGTGTGTATATATGTATGTTTACATATACACATACATATACCTAAGATTGTGCATATATACATACCCAGAGCAAGGAAGAAAATATAGAGAGCTCATAATTTTTTTTCACATGTATGCACCTTTTCCTTCTTTTCTCGTTATTGCCCCCAAACGATGCCTGAGGATAGAAATATTTCTGCCTTGTCCACCATCACAAAGCAGCAGAGTTCTTTCCCTGAATAAAGTGGATCACCCCGCCAATCTATCTGCTCAGTCATTGAAGGGAATGAAAGAGCAAACACGTCCTTTCCAGGTGAGGTATGTGGGGGTGAAGGAGAGGCTGAGGGCACCTAGAAATAGGTCCTCTGCCTCAAAATATCTTCCCTTCGACCTTCACATTACCTACAATTCCACCATTAGAAAAGAGCTTCTTTCTTCAAAAACTTCTCTTTGTTCATAATTTTCCAGATTCTAAAAGGGAGCTGTTTGTTGCCATGGGGATTCTTTACCCCCAAAAAAATTAAAACTGAAAAATAGGCAAGTGAAAAACTCAGAAATGACTTTACATTACTAAACAGAAGAGCAGAAAGGTGCAGCTATGTGCCCCTTGGGGCAGGCACCCATGAGTGGAATAATAGATGTCAAGAGTATGTGAAGGTAAAAAAGAAATCCTTCCCTTTATTTCCCTGGAGACAGCAGCTCAGAAGCCTGGAATTAAAGGTGACAAGCTCAGGTGTCAGGTGGCAGATTAGCTTTGTTCAAGGGATTCAGCAGGACTAAGGGATTTACAAAGAGTGACAGTCTGTGGGCAGTGGCTGGTACTAAATGCCAGCTAGGGCTATTGCTACCTTAAAAGGAGTCTCCAGGGAGAAACTTGCAGCTGGAAGCCTGCACAATGGTAATGACCACAATCATAGGTTACAGTGGGGTAGGTCCTTGGTGAGCCCTTCTTGTTTGAAAAGCTTAGCATTCATCCAGAGTTTGATCAGAAACTCCAATTCTACTGCCCTAAGACACTTGTCAAAAGAGTCCTGATAACCTGGGAAGTATATTCCCTGATTAAGACCTTTTTTGTGTTTGGTGCAATTGGCTGACATTTCTTACTATGGGAAAGATGACAGTCCTGGTCAAGTGAGCCATATATCAGAAATAGGGAACTTGCACCAAGAGCTTATCTTTCTCACTTACTCCCTGTCCCAACTGTTCTAGAGACCATTCTACCTGTCATGATAGGGGACTCTTCACAGTTCCTTCAAAGCCTTCCTACTTGGTGACCCCAGTCAGCCTGGGTTCTACTCAACTCTCTACCCTAAGTAACTCTGGGACTTCAGATTGGTGACCTCACCTCTTGGGCTATAATGTATAAAATGCAGAGCAGAGGACACATGATTCACTCCCAGGGCCCAGCTATCTCTTCATTTCTATAATTCTGTTTTATGGAAGTATCTCCACCTCCATTCCCTAAGCCCTTCTCTCAAAACATGTTCAACTGTTCTCTCTTCTGGAAATGCAAATCTGACCCTTTAAGAAACACAACAGAGGGGGAGACGCATACCCAAATCGGGTTTGCTTCTTACTTTGACAAAGTCAGTATGAGAAACAGTCCATGGCAGCAAATTAGGCCACTACTTAATGGCCTGGAATTCCAATTAAAGGAAGAAGCCATAACAGGCTTTATGAGGCTGCCTGACAGTAGGGAGGAGTGTCTGACCTAATCTTGGATCCCAGAAAGGCCACCTTAAGAGGGAAAGCAATTGCCCATCAGATTTGCCGTGGGTGAAAGGAAGCCATAAACTACAGGGAGACTGGGCTCGTTAAAATGGTAATGCTCCTGTCTCCACCATGAAAGCACTCCCTGGACACCTCCGGAAATGAAATTTGGAACAATCAAAAAACCAAGCATTTCCTCCCCTCACTCAATCTAATTATTGTCATTTTATGTTTTGATGCGTAAAGAGACCTACTAAATCTGGACTCTGCTTCTGAGTGCGTGCCACACTTCACAGTACACCTGCAGGTAAACAGAAAACTTGGAGTTGCAACTATCCGTTGCAGGATAGGAATGTCGGACAGAAATCAACAGATCTAATTCTTACTGACACCATCTCCATTTCATTTGAAACTCCCTCAAATACCTCAAGAAGATACAGGTGTACTTTAGGGGAGATAGTGGAAGGTGGGAAGAGAGCATGAAATCAAGCCTAAGAAGAAAGCATGAGAAATGCAAATCAGAGAAACTGTTCTATCTAAATTTATCATATCCCCCAACCCAATGACCCTATCATCTATTCAATATCCAAAGCTCCAATTCATCATTCCGTCTTTCTCTCAACAAGTATAACCTATCGTGTGCCAGGCAGTGTTTGCTATGGGTACAGCAGAGAACACTTACATTCATTCTATCCACCGATCTCATTGACATCTGTTTTTAAGATGAGGTTCTTTAGAATCAGATTCTGAGATTTGGAATTGTGTGCAGAAGGTTTACTGGGGTTGCCAGGACGGCGGGGGGGGGGGCAACTTTCAGAAGATATACCTGTAAAATGGGAAGTGAGGAAGACAGGTCAGCAGAGGGAGAAGCTGACCCAGAATGCAATCACAACTGAGGCCTCAGCTGATCCTGAGCTGGTCTGCAGCTTAGATGGCCCTCAATACTGCCTGAAATTTAGCCTTTGCATCCCCGCATCAGCCAGTCACTGGCCATGGATGGACTCCTAGGAAGAGGTGTAACCTTGGGCAAAGCGGTCCCCTGTCCCTGAGGGCAAGTCCCAGAGAAGGAAGCCTCTGTGAACCATAAACACCAGATATTCCTCACAGCTGTATTAGCCTGAAGGGTGGGATCTGAGTGAAGTACCTAGATCCACTGCGGAACCTCCTGGCAACCCCAGCTGTTAGTCTTTGGAACATCTAGTCTCAGATGCTTCACTCCTCCACCTTCAGTGTGGTCCCTGCCCATGGTGGTCATTCCAAGTGGCCACTTGAATTATCCCAAATACTTAAAATCACCTCTGGAATAACATTTGAGCTCCCAGATAGAGATTGTAGAGGTCTTCAAATGTTTTCGAGGAAGACTTCAAAAATCTCTATAAGAACATTTTTCTTGTATTCATTTCATTTTTAAGTACAATTATATTCTGAATTATCTGGATTTCCACTCTAAGTACCAGCCTGAAACTTAGTGTCCACATTCTCATTTATTAATAACTACATGGGCTCTAAAGTAGTACTATTTTAATTTCCCCAGGCTATTAAGGTAAAGTCCAAAGACAAACACTGTGTAAACGATGCCCTGGGGCCAAGCAAAGATTGAAGTACTTCACATCACTACCCAAATTAAGGTTTCACAGTGTTTGAATAGAGAAAAAAATGAACAGTTAGTAAACTCTGACATACAGTACAAGGAGGTCAAACTGAGAACAACGTCTGATAGCAATATCACTGCCATATTGAGAGTAGCCGTTTCGCTACTTGACCTGACACACTGAAATAACTTTTTAATTTTTTTTTTCTGATTAGGTTTGAAGTTTTATTTGAAAACAATTTATAAATTTTCTTTGGTTTCATAGTTGTGTAGTTGTTATCAATATAATTACATTAAACCTGGTTCTATTGTTGCCTATATTTAGGGAACATAACAACAAAATTGTTGAAGTCAACACTGGGAGATTTAGAGACTCTTTTACCAGAAGATAAAGTAAATGACTTAAGTGGAAGACAGGTCTGAGAGCCTTCACACAGCCTCTGTGGCCCTCAAGATCTGGTCCAGGTTTTCTGCCCTCACTTGGCTTCCAGCAGATGAGCAGGGAAGGGGACTACGTCATTTGTAAAATTAAGAAAGTAAGCATTACTCTATTGCATCCCACTTAGAAAAGCTGAGGTTGGAAGCAAAATGCCTGAGTACATCCTACTTTGCCCAGTATAGTCCTCTTTGTGTCTTCTATAGATCAATTAAACCCTATTAATTATTTTTATTGTGCCTTCTCACTAACACAAGTGTCTCTGTTTAGATGATAAATTATAGTCACTTTAATTACAAGGGATAAATGGGGATATGGTATATGTCAAAAAGAACAATTCACAGGGAAAACTTAATCCCCAAACAGTATTACCTATTAATAAAGCCTCAAAATATATAAAATAATTGTAGGAAGAATTGAATAAATCCAGTCAGGTGGAACACTTTTACAGGCATCTCTTGGTAAATTATAGATTAAGGAAACTAAAAACTAGCAAAAATAAATAAGGCTTAAAAAACACAATCGACAAATGATATAACATATATAAAACCCTGAACCAAATAATTAGAGGCTAGATAGCTGTTTGAGACACACATGAAATATTTATAAAAAATAATCACAATTATAAACATATGCAAATGTTTATAATTGTGGTTATATGCAAATATAACTATTTTGTTATAAAGCAAATCTTAATATATACTAGAAAAAAATTACTATCTTTTTTAGGAACCACTGTCTTACAACTGATTTGTGATGAAAATGTAATAAATAAAATTAGAAATCATAAACCAAAGACAGAAAAAATTCTGGAAATTTGAAAACACACTAATAAATAACACTACTAATAAAAAAAACTCAGTAGAAATCATAAAATATTTAGAGGCAAACCATGAAAATATTACATTAATGGCTCAGAACTAAAGCAATAGGTAACAATGAATGTACAGCCAGGAAGGTATCTAAGGGCAGGGTGACTTCACTCACATCTCTATTACACTTACATGTAGTTTCTTTACACATTATAGAGACTTTGCATATTGCATTAAATCTTTATTTTTAGCCATTTGCCTCCCCCACTACAGTATAAAACTTGAGGTCCAAAATATGTCTTTTCATGTATGTTTTCCAGAGCAGTTACTAGCACATAGTTGGCACTCAGAATTTATTAACTGAATGACATTCTAAAGAAAACTAAATACCTTAAAAGACAATGAGTTCTAGCAAATAATAAATGCATTATCAATATGCAGGAGAGCCCTCAACATAGCAATACGGTATAAGAACCAGACTCAACATGCAAGAAGAAAGCAATTTTCTCTTTTCCCCCTCATCTCCTTTTAAAGACACTTAATGACGAATTGTTCTTCTGCAGTGGGGAAGGCAGGGTGCCAAGAGGCTGACTCACATTCAAAAACAACTCTTTCTCACTTGGGATACTATTGCAGGTTGCAAGGAAATTCCCCCGACAAGACACTTGATCACAACCTGTCTCTGTGCAGGCAATTCCTCTTCTGCCCCTAGTTGCTTATGACTCCTCAGGCCCTAGGCATTGCAGTCTGTCCATGTTCTATCCTTAGTTCCATAGCTCATCCATGAGTCTACTCATCCTCTTGAGTGAAATCCAAAATGTCTCCAGACCAGCTCCCAAGGGAAGGTCCACCATTAATTCCCAGAAAAAACCACACATCCTTACCATGGATACAGGTAAAAAGACTGCTGTTTATACTAAAGTTATGCAGCCACATCAATGTTTATAGCAGCTCAATTCACAATAGCTAAACTATGGAACCAATCTAGATGCCCTTCAACAGATGAATGGATAAAGAAAATGTGGTGTATATACACAATGGACTATTACTTAACCTTAAAGAAGAATGAAATTATGGCATTTTCAGGTAAATGGATGAAGCTGGAGAACATCATGCTAAGTGAAAATAAGCCAATCCCAAAAAACTATAGGCCAAATGTTTACTCTGATATGTGGATGCTGATCCATAAGGCGGAGAGGAAGTAGGGAAGAAAGGAGGAACTTTGAATTTGGCTGAGGGGAGTGAAGGGAGGGGAGGGGGTATGGGGATGGCAAGGATGGTAGAATGAGATGGACATTCTTACTCTATGTACATGTATGATTGCACAAACGATGTACTGCTTCATGTACAGCCAAAGAAACGAGAAGTTGTGCTCCATTCGCATACAATAAATTGAAATGCATTCTGCTGTCGTGTATAATTAATTAGAACAATTTAAAAAAAAAAAAAGACTGCAGTTTCCCAGTGCCACTACCTTTCTTCACTTCCACCCCAGGAAGGCTGCTCCACCTACCTTACTTATGTCAAGTTCATCAGGTATGAGTCAGCAACTAGTCCACTAGGGCTCCTACACTGCTCGGAATACACATTGTGGCTCTTACAGGTCTCTTTAAATTACCTCTCACCAGGCATAACCATCCACCTCTTTTAGGATGTAATGAGAAAGTGCCAGAGCATCTTTCTTCAAAGATATTCTCTCTGCCTTTTCAAATCCAATCATGTTTTATTCTCAAGTTGCAGGTTGATTAAGGGTCACAAAACTGATTCCCTATTACTCCCTTCCCAACCTTACCTGGATAGTCTATCTAGCACCTTGTTTTAGAAAGTCAGGGGCAGCATCTCTCAGTTTGTGATTAGATTTTTGCAGCCTCTACTGAAGCAAAGATAGAAGGGTCTTGGGTTAACACCCTGTTAACAAAAGTGTAAATTCTACAAAACCTGGTATAAACTGAGTAACAAAAGGCTGTCCCCTAAAAATAAATAGCAGATGATTTCGGAAGATCCCCTTCTATAACCCAAGAAGAGAATGCTGTTTCTATGAGGACATGAGATCCTGCCACAAGCAGTCAGCATAAGGACTCCATCAGATCATCTGGAAAGAAAAAATTATACAAAAGGATAGTGGGGTGAGGGAAGGAATGGAAATGATTGGGGCAGAAGGTAATTTCTTGCTGGGCTGAGAAGGAGGTGAGAAATACGGCATATAAGCAACAAGAGCTTAACATACAAGCAGCATGTCTACACACAGAGTGGATCCTAATGATGTACAAAGCAGAGCAGAAGGGGATTTATGATTGAATTGGGCATGACAGGAAGCAAAATAGACCAGGAGAAGTATGTTTACAACAACCCTAAAGAAATGAGTCTGAACAACAGATGTTTCTCTGCACGATAAATAAAATAAAGGAATGGAAATTTATACAATCTTTAACACACAACTATCCCCATTGCAATCAATAAGACCTCAAACTCTACCAGAATATTCATTTGGGCTGCAAGCATGTTCATTAACAAGTACCTAGGGAGCATTCATTCAGGTTCTTAGTTTTTTGAGAGGGGGCATATTTCTATCTTGTCAGGTTCTAAATTTCAGGGAGCAAAGGACATTTAGCTTTATTTTCCATTTTTTCAATCATCCCCATTTCTAAGATCAGTATCTTGTTAAATTTGATTACAGGACCTTCATCAGAGAATCAAGTAAGCTAGAAGGAATCTGAGAGTTACAAGCTACCATTTTTGTAGATGTGAAACTGAAGCTCAGACAGAGCAAGTGATTTATCCAGGGACCTAATATATGTGTTTACAAAGTGTTTTCTGGAAAGAGGGACCTACTTCAAAGAATTCATCTCAACATGTGTTTTCTTGATGGCATAAAATAAAGGAAGATGGAGAGTCATATACTAGCCCTAAAAATGCATGCCTGAAGTGGTCATGTCCCCTGGCAGTTCATTGGCCAAAATAAGTCACATGGCTCAATCAGCTTCAGAGGGAGTGGGGAAGTTCGGTTTTACCATGTGACCTTTTTGTGGGGCCTCTACAGTAAAGGAGATTTTGAATTATACCTCATTACTCCCAGTAGTAAATGCTGCTGGAAGATGAGCTCAAGTCTTCTCCAGCCTGAATCCAATGTCTCTCCTTTTCTGAAATCCTCCACTTAGTCTCCTAAGCCCAATTCAGATCCGCTCATCAAAACTTCTTCCTTGCCACATGCAACCCAAAAGGATTTCTCAAGTCTCTAAGCTCCTACCTAGTATACAAGCTCTGATACTTCCATTCGACAGTTTCTGCAGACTGTCTCACTTTGGTGTGTTTTTTCCCCAATACCCATTGAACCAGCAAACTCCTTGAGATGAGACACCTAAGAAAGCCACCAAGGGAACTGAGACAATATGGAACACACGGGGAGGCATAACTCCCCGGAATTACCTAGTTCACATCTTTAAAAAGAAGGGGACAATAATACACCATGTCCCTGGACACCTCTTTCCTCTTCCCAAACACCTACCCAAGTTAAGGAAACAATGAAAGTGAGTCTGGGCTGGAATGTCCAGATACATATTATCATGAAGGACAATGGTTTTCTCTCACACATGTTGGGAATTGGAGCAAGTTAGTGTTACCCATAGGAAGCTGTCTTCTTGCATGCCTGTCAAGTTCCGGGGGTGCTGGTCATACAATGGGACAATACATGCTAAGTTGTTGTTGCTTCTGTAACCTAACCTAAAAAACCCTTATCCTATATTAACTAGTGCAGATCAGAGCACCGTGGAGAGTAAAGTGCTCATCCAGGCAACTGCTCATGGACAAAGCGTTGTGAGAGATAAGAGACACTACTTTCTGACAGGTACTGGAGGTACTACATGAGAGGTATACCTGCCCAACCAGTAGCCTCTAGACTTTCTGTAGAAGCACCTGCCCAGCCCTTCACCACTGGACATCCCTATAAGCATTCTCAATAAACCTTGTATTTCATATTCCATCTCTAGGTGTCTTCCTTAGTGTCTGGCAACCTACCTCGCTGCCCTAGCATGAGGGGGTTATAAACATGACAACATCTAATGCAGACACAACCATAGGTTTTAGACCAAAATTTCCATCTACAAAGTTAATTCATTAATTAAGACCAAAGAGGTTGCAATTTTTTTAAGGATACATTTTAACTGGACTTCAAAATCACAGTATAACTTCCCTCACTCTCAGAAACAAATGGGTCTTTAAGTCACCTTGAGTTGGTCTTGCTTAAGTTCGGTTAGACAGAGATAGAGAGGGATTTGTGTCAAAGTGATTTATTGAGGGAATGCTCTCAGGAGAAATCCAAAAGGGAGTAAGACAGCAGGACAGAGATTAGGCAAAACTAGGCAAAACAAACTGGTCCGGTGAAATCCAGCCTCAATTCCACCTCACTGGGAATTCGGGGCGTAAATTGCACCTTGTATCTGCCCTGCTTTAAAGCATTTTGTGAATCTCCTTCCACCCAGTCTCACCCAGTCAGTCATTGCTACCTGCTGCTCTGGCCCAAGGCAGGGAATGCAATTCCCAGGCATCTCTAGGTGAGATGGCTCCAATCATCCACAAGCAATACTCAGGAGAAGGCAGCTACTGTGAATCATTAGCCACGGCCCAGGCAGCAGCTGAAGAAGAGCAAATCAAACCCTTAAAATGGAACACAGGGAATCTAAACAGGGCATCATCTTCTTTTGCTACAACTCCAAAACCAGACCACGCACAGAGATAGCCTTAGTGTCATCTTTTACCTCCAGAGACACACAAGGATGAGTACATGACTCAGCAATGGGCTGAAACATGGTCAGTATTCAGAGTCACTAATTTGAAATCACAATCAGGAAGACTCTTCTCTCTGCTCTTCTTCTTACTCACATAACTCTACCTGGCTAAGGTCATTCCGACCCCGACATGCTATCCTAATTGCTAAGATGACAACAGAAGGCTTTAGACGGGAAAGTCAGTGAAAAGTGGGATGAGTTTTGCCTTTCAGCAGCCACAAAGGATTAGCTTCCACCGAAAGGCTGTGCTGAGGGATGATGTTTTGAGAGAATGCCTTGAATTGATACCTCAAAGGGCTTCTTTCGAAGGGATGATTTATACATCACAAGACAAAGAGGATTTATATTAAAGAAAATGGATTCCTTTTCTGAACTGTTTTGAGAAAGATGGATAGCTTCCTGTAAACTGCAGTTCCATGTCTGTGAGCTGAGTGTTTCCAGAAAATTACTAAGGTAATGCTGCCTCTGGGACCCACTACATTGTCCATGCCACCACCCACACTATACATGTAGGGAGGGGAGGAGGGGGACTGTAAAAGAGGCCACAAAAACAGTTACCTAACCAGATTTCTCCCTACTAATAATCCCCCAGAGAAAAATTCATATTATCCAAACTACACATACATTGAAGTTAATAATCAAGAAGGAAATTTGTAGGTTATTAAATAGTACGGTAGTTGTTGCTACTGCTGCTATTGTTTGCATATTTGCCCACTCAATTCCTCCTAGAAAAGGACTACTCTTGCTTACAAATAAAAATCTCATGAGTATCCTTTTCAATAATTTAAACAATTATGTTAGTTTTCATCTACATGTGATGGAGAAAGTACAACAGAGTCTAAGATTTGTCAAAATCTGGGTAAGGTAAAAACTTATCACTGCTTATCAGATCTCAAATCCCTGACCACATGGTGACCAGAGGTTCCTGGAAAAGAGACAAATGGAGTCATACAGGTAGTACTTCAAACCCTTACTTCCCTGCAAAGTAAAATCTTCCATAGAGCAATGTGTAAAACTGCAAGGTCTTAGAAACACCAGATCATGGAATAAACCTTCAGAAACTAAGAACTACAAGTCCCCTTCATTGACAAACCACCTATGGAGCCCTCCGTGTCATTTAATCCTCAGAGCAACTCTCACCTAGTTCAGGTAACCCAGGTTGGGTGTGGGAGGGAACTCTAATATGCAGTGTTCGTTTGCTGACTTCTGTAGTATAAATTCTTCTATTTTGGCTAACTGCAAGCTATCAAAATGATATCACTGAACAGGGAGCAGGGAAGAGATGCACAAAATTAGCTTTTGCAAGCCAGAATAAGCTAACTCTAAATGGACACACTGATAGGCCACCAAAGGGTAGAAAGTTGCACGGGCAAAATGCACAAAAACAACTTTTCATGTTTTGAGTCTTCCTCCTGCAGATCCAAAGATCACCAAAAAGAACTTTCAAATCACTGGCCTAGAATACAAAACAAGTTGCATCATTGCAAGAGTGAGGTTTTGTAAAATACACTGAAAACACTAAGTCCATCTTTGTCCAACATTAGAAAATGCTCCTTGGGAATACAGACTATGTGTTATTCAATTCTGTTACACTCACATCTTAGCACAGTGTTTTGGTCATGGTGGACATTATGAATCATTACTGAGACAATAGTTTAGCATTTCTTTATTCTGAATGCCTCACAAAGGCTAGTCACAGAAATCCAGCCTCCTCACACCATATATTTCTTCCAAAATTATATAAGAAGTTAAAGATCCTTAAATTTGAAAGGGACAATAAATCCTATTGCAGCCATTGTGTTAGTCAGTTTTCTGTCACTGTGACAAAAAAAAATCTGAGATAAACAAATTAAAAGAAGGAAGGATTTAGTTCAGCTCATAGTTTTGGGGTTTTAGTCCACCATCACTTGGCTCCATCATTTAGGGTCGGTGATGAGGCAGAACATCTTGGCAGAGAGTATGTGGCAGAGCAAAGCTGTTTACCCCATGGTGGCCAGGAAGCAGAATAAAAGAGAACAGATAATACAAGGTCCCATATCTCCTTCAAGGGCATTACTCCCATGACCTAATCTCCTTCCACCAGGGCCCACCTCCTAAAGTGTCCACCACCTCCCAACAATCCCATCAGCTGAGGACCAACCCTTCAACAATGTGAGATTTGGGGGGACATTTAAGATCCAAACCATGACAGTCTTCTAGCAGTAAATAATTTTTCTTCAGACCTTTAGTAAATAGTTATTTAAACTCTAATTGAATATATCTCCAATGAGAAGGAACTCTCCAACTAATATAATTGCAACTAACTGGTCACAGCCATTTGAGCTCCATGCTGTGGTTTGCAATGTGCCAAGGGCTCAAACAGTGAAGGTACGGTCACCAATGAGACTTACGAGAACAAATATATCTCAATATGCTTTTTTTTTTCATACTGAGGATTGAGCTCAAGGGCACTTGACCACTGAGCCACATCTGCAGCCTTATTTTGTATTTTACTTAGAGACAGGGTCTCATTTGAGTTGCTTAGTATCCCACTTTTGCTGAGGCTGGCTTTGAGCTCGCGATCCTCCTCCCTTACCCTACAGAGCCACTGGGATTACAGTGCCACTGCATCCAGTTCAATAAACTTTTAAAGGTTAATTCTTCTCATTACTCCTAATTGCATCCCTGCCACTTACATTGAAAGGTAAGTTGTTATGTGAGAGGAGGTTATGGGACTGGAAAATGAAATAAAAAAGAAGGTGAAATGCCCTGGGTAAATGTGTTTTTCTTAACACAAAAAATAAATTGTTTCTATGTGAATAATTTTTTAATATATATATTTTTAGTTGCAGATGGACACAATACCTTTATTTTATTTTTATGTGGAGCTGAGGATCAAACCCAGTGCTTCACGCACGCTAGGTGAGCGCTCTACCACTGAGCCACAACCTCAGCCCCTCTATGTGAATAATTATAAAGAAAATTAAGAAAACAATTTCAATTGACCATAAAAAAATAGTAATAAGGGGACAGGGTTGTTGCTCAGTGGTAGAGCTCTTGCCTAGCATGTATGAGGCACTAGGTTCCATCCCCCACACCACATAAAAATAAACAAATAAAATAAAGGTACTGTGTTCATCTACAACTAAAAACAATTTAAAAAAAAAAAAAAGAAAATGTAGATTTTTTTAAAAAATAGTAATAAGATACTTGATAATTAACTTAACCAAGCAGGCAAAAGACTTTTACACAAAGAACTACAAAAACATTGCTGAAAGTATTTGAAGAAGACATAAATAAGTGGGAAAATATCCTGGGCTCATAGATTGAAAGACAATATTGTTCCCACGTCAATACAACCTAAAGAAATCTACAGATTTAAAGCAATCCCTACCAAAATCACAATGACACTCTTGGCAGAAAATTTTTAAAAGCCTAAAATTCATATAAAATCCCAAAAGAACCCGAATAGTAAAAAAAAAATCTTGAAAAAGAACAAAGTTGAAGATCTCACACTAATTAATTTCAGAATTTACTACAAATCTACAGTAATCAAAATAGTATGGCGCTTGACATAAAGACAGACATATATACCAATGGAATATAAGCAGCACATAAATAAACCCATGCATATATGGTCATATTATTTTTGACAAGGGTATCAAGCCCACTGAATTGGGAAAAGGGCAGTCCTTTCAACAAATAGTTCCAAGAAAACCAGATACCCATTTGCAAAGGATGAAGTTGGACTCATACCCTATATTGTAAACAAAAATTAATTCAAATTAATTAATTAATTGAAGATCTGAACACAAGAGTTAAAACTATAAAACTCTTATAAGAAAAGAGGAGGTAAATTTTAATAACATTGGATTTGGCAAACTTCTTGGATATGGCACCAAAGGTATAGGTCATTGTACTTTATCAAAATTAATTTTTTCTTGCATCAAAGGACACTGTCAATAGAGGGGAAACAACTCATAGAATGGGAGATAATATTTGGAAATCATATAACTGATAGTGGCTTAATATCCAAAATATATAGACACTCATAATCCAAAAGCAAATAGACAGCCCAATTTTTTAAAAACACAAAGATTTGAATAGACATTTCTCTAAAGAAGATACACAAATTGCAAATAAGCACATAAAATGAGAACATTATTAGTCATAAGGAAATGCAAGCTAAAACTTTATGAGATACCACTTCATACCTATAAGCATGGCTATTATGTAATACATATAAAGGAAAGGGAGAAGAGCAAACATTGGCAAGGACACTGGAACCCTTGTGCATTACTGCTTGGAATGTAAAATATTATAGCCACTGTAGAAAAACAATATGGCAGCTTTTCAAAAAGATCAAACATAGAGTTTTCATATGATCCAGCAATTCTACTTCTGGGTAAATACTCAAAAGAAGGGAAAGCAAGGATTTCAACAGATACTTGCAGCCAATGTTCAAAGCACCATTATTCACAATAATTAAAAGGAAGAAAGAATCCAAATGTTCATGAACAGCTGAATAGATAAACAAAGTATAATATACACAAGCAATGGAATATTATTATTTAACCTTAAAAGGTGAGGAAATTCAGGGCTGTGGATATAGCTCACTAGTAGAGTACTTACCTAGCATGTGCAAGGCCCTGAGTTCAATACGCAGACCACAAAACAAAAGAAAAGAAAAGGGAAGGAAATACTAACAAATGTTACAACATAGATAAATGCTGAAAACATTACATTAGTTGAAATAAATTAGACACAAAAGCACATATACTGCATTATTCCATTCATGCAAGATATATAGAGGAGTCATCTTCATAAGAAACATAAAGTAGAATACTGCCTATCAGGAACTGGGGGAGCATTCAGGGGAAAATAGTGCATTCAATGGGTACAGAATATGAGTCTAAGATAATGAAAAGTTCTGGAAAATAGTGGTGATGACAACACAAAAACATAAATGTGTCTAACACTGATAAATCACACATTTAATATCATTAAAATGGTAAATTATATACATATTTTACCAAATTAAAATCAGAATGACAACCATCAAGAATACAGGTAACAATAAATGTTAGCGAGGATGTGGTGAAAAAGATATACTCATACATTGCTGGTGAACTGCAAACTGGTGCAACCACTATGGAAAGCAGTATGGAGAAAATTGAAAAGTAGGAATGGAACCACCATTTAACCCAGCTATCCTTGGTTTATACCCAAAGGACTTCAAATCAGCATACTATAGTGATGTTTATACCAACTCAATTCACAATAGCTAGACTATGAAATCAACCTAGGTGTCCATCAATAGATGAATGGATAAAGAAAATGTGGTATATATACTCAACTATTACTTGGCTTTAAAGAAGAGTGAAATTATGGCATTTGCCAGTAGATGGTTGGAGTCAGAGAATATCATGCTAAGCGAAATAAGCCAATCCTACAAAACCAATTCTGTTTTACAATGAAAACAGGGCAATTTTTTTCCTACCCAACTCATTTCTGTCACCTTTACCCACATGTCAAAATAGTGAGACTCTTTATTATTTTTTAATTGGTACAAAGTTTACTAGGTCATACAGTGTGGCTCACAAATTCGATGGGAAATTCCAGTGATGGTATTGCTTTGAGATAGGATTCTTTTACCCAAATGGAGACATGACATTTTCCCAGAGGACTGCCCACCCCCACGTCCCATGAGATAAACAGGATGCAAGCCTCTCCAATGTGGTTAAGGCCAGTTCCATGAATACACAATCTAGTGGCATCAACACCTCCTGAGGAGATGCCAGGCCGCAGTAGCGGGCACTGGGACTGGAGAACGCAGTCATGCTGCGTCCATGCTCACCCATCAGGCTGGGCCTTGGGTTTGGGGCAGTCCAGCAGTATCTGCTGGGTGTGCATCTGAGGACAGAAGACGTGGCTGATGGTTTGACTTTTCACCTGAACCATTCAACAACTCCTCAGCACTACATAAAAATAAATAAATAAAATAAAGGTATTGTGTCCAACTACAACTAAAAAATAAATATTTTAAAAAATTACTTTTGAATACTATCGATCACCATTTCATTTCAGTACTTCAGTCTGAGTGCTAAATGCACCTCCAAGACCTCTATGAATCTCTTCTTTTGACATTTTGTAGACCATTAGAACCTTTGAGTGTTTCCCAGGAAAAGGGGATAAGTTATGTATTATTATACTACAGGAGCAGAGTTAAAAGATGATGTCTTTCATAAGTGCTCCTTTAAGCAGGAAAACATCCACTTGGGATTAAACCAAACAGGCGGTGTCTTATTTTTAGTTTACAATAATCCCAAAGTAGTTTTGTTGTTGTTGTTGTTGCTGTTGTTGTTGATTGTTTTTGTTTGTTTGTTTGTTTGTTCATTCTTGTTTCATATCATGAACCTCTACTATAATTACAATGTGTTGGAAATCCCATCTTCAAGCATGCTCAAAGCAATTCTAGCAAAATCTAGTTTAACTAAATTAACTTTTTAAAAGAAAAATCCAGTCCACCTAATGTCAAATACTTTGCTAAAATGTTATATTCAATTAATCTGGGTTTTCACACCTGTCTCTTGTGTATTCCCAAAAATCCAAATGTATTAAATTTATTTCTCCCTTCATCCACTAATTTTATAATTCCATCAGTGAGAAGCTATCAAGTTTTTTGGCCTGATTCTTTGTTTACAGACCTGAACTGCTCAGTGCTCTTGATTCTATTATACTCCATCTGACTATAGATTTCTTTTCTCCTGGTTTTTGCTCCATTATTTTACAAGGAAATTAAAATCTCTTCCAATAGATACTCATTTTCCGTTTTCAGTATCTTTTGCATTTTTCAAAATTGTCATTATATCTACCATGATTCCATCCTCCAGCACCTCCTTCATTTCATAAATGTGTCCACTATGATTGTAGGAGTTGATGGGCCAGACTCAGAAAAAACAAAATGGTCAAAATGGACTCAATGGACTTCCTCAGTTCTATGCACAGAATTTGAGGACAATGTTTTGTTGTTTTTGTTGTGATTCTGTTTTATTGTTTTCTGTTGTTCTTAAAGGAAGGAGAATTTGATAAGTTGTTCAAATTACTTTTTTTCTTCACCTTTGACAGAACAGGATGAAGCTTGATGTTTGGACATCCTAACACACTTATTCCTCTATTTTAATTTTTTTTCAATAACTTTTCCATAAGGAAAAAGAAGAATAGAACTTACCAGAACTCTGTTTTTCCTGGGTATTGGAATCACACAGAGCTGAGTTCAAATCTCTCTACCAATTGCTAGCTAAGTAATCTCTGGGAATTTACTAGCCCTCTCAAAGCATCATACTCATCTATAAAACAGGGAAAGCACCATCATGGTCCCTTCAGGACTGTGGTAAGACTAGATGAATTAGTCTAAGGGAAAACCCTTAGAATGTAGTAGGTGTATAATACCTTCCCTTAATCTTATTCCATGTTTTGTTCCCTCAACTATATACACCTCTGCCTCATCCTAAAACCCCATCCAAGAAAGCAAAAAAATCCCTCTATCAACTGTCAGATAACCTCTACTTAGCCACCAGCTCTCCTGTCACCCAAACAATGCTAAAATGGGACCTGACACCTCACTGGGGGCCAGATTTTTCACAGTGACCATACTGGTTGCAGAACTTGGCTGCAAACAAGGAGGGTGGGGAAGAAAAAAAAAATGACACAAGAATTTCCCTCACTGGGGTTGTGGCTCAGGGGTAGAGAGCTTGCCTAGCAAGTGCAAGGTCCTGGGTTTGATCCTCAGCACCACATATAAATAAATAAAATAAAGGTATTGTGTCCGACAACAACTAAAAAACAAATACTTTTTTTTAGAGAGAGAATTTTTTAATGTTTAGTTTTTAGTTTTTCAGTGGACACAACATCTTTATTTTATTTTTATGTGGTGCTGAGGATCGAACCCAGCAGCCCGCGCATGCCAGGCTAGTGCGCTACCGCTTGAGCCACATCCCCAGCCCACAAATTTTTTTTTTTTTAAAGAATTTCCCTCAAAAATCCTTGCTTTTGTCTTCTTGGCTCTTTAGTTCCCTAATCAATTTGTTGGGGTCCTTGAGTCATTACTGTTAAAAATCATTATTCATGAATGAATCCTACTTGTTTGAGTCTTTGTATTGTTTTGTCCTATTTTCAGAATTTTCAAGGACTTTGATTCCTTACCAAAAAATACTTCTGTCCGGGCACTGTGGTACACACCTATAATCCCAGCAGCTCAGAAGGCTGAGACAGAAGGATCACAAGTTCAGGGCCAGTCTCAGCAATTTTGTGAGGTCCTGAGCAACTTAGCAAGACCCTGTCTCAAAATTAAAAGGGCTAGAGATGTGACTCAGTGGTTAAGCACCCCTGGGTTAAGTCCCCAATTAAAAAAAAAAATACATCTGAAGTTTCTGCACAGCAAAGAAGCAATCAAGTTGGGAGACAACCTACAAAATGGGAGAAAATATTTGCAAACTATTTATTTAACAAGATATTATACTCAAAACGATTCAGCAGCAAAAAGTAATAATCTGACTAAAATACAGGCAAAAGATCTTAACAGACATTTCTCAAAAGAAGGTAGATATACAAATGGCCCAAAATAATATGGAAAAAAAATGCTGAACATCACTAATAAGCCCAGAAATCACAGAAATGCAAACCAAAACCACAATGAGAAATTATCTCACCCCTGTTAAAAAGGCTATTATCAAAAAGACAAAAAAAAAACAAAAACCAAGCAAATGCTGGCAAGCATGTAGAGAACAGAACCTTCAGACACTGTCAATGGAAATGTAAACTAGTACAAAAATTATGGAGGGTCCTCCAACAACCAGAATTTAGCAATCCCACTACTAGGTATTAGCCAAAGGAAAGGAAATCAGTATGTCAAAGAGATACCTGCACTTCCATGTTTATTACAGCATTATTCCCAATAACCAAGATATGGCATCAACTTGGGTCTCCATCAATGGATGAACAGATAAATAAAATATGGTATATATACACAATGGGGTATTATTCAGCAATAAAAAAAAGATTGAAATCCTATCATTTGTGGCTATATGGGTCACCCTGAGGACATATTAAGTGAAATGTCAGGCACAGAAAGACAAATACTGCATGTTCTTACTTACATTGGGAGGCTAAAAAAGTTAATCTAAAAGAAATGGAAAACAGAATAGGTAGTTATCAGAAACTGGAAAGGGTGAAGGGGTGAGGGATATAGACAGAAGATGGTTAATGGGTAAAATGGGTATATATTTCAAAATAGCCAGTACAGAGTATTTTGGATGTTTCCAACAAAAAGAAATGGTATGTGCTTGGGGTGATGAATATGCCAAATGTCCTCATGTGACCATTATATATTATATACATGTACTGAAATATCATACTATTCCCCATAAATATGTACAATTATTATAGTTAAAAAGAAAAATTTTAAATACTTGACCTTTCTTCTTGATCCTGCTTACCATCATTAAACAAATACAATCAGGAATCCATTTTTACTGCAAAGTCCAGTAGTTCTGCAGTCACAATGGTTTTTCTAAGCACTACCATTATTCCCACATTTCCAATTGACTCTCCTATCTTTTGCAATAAAGTTCAGATGACTTCCCCTAGGACTGATTTTTTTTCCTCACTTCTGCAGCATAAATTTGCTGTCTTTATTGCTTGTTATTTATAATCTTCTTCTTTCCTAAGAAATGCACATCAGAGTTACTGTGGAAGGTCTTTTGGCCATAAAATATCTCAATATATATTCAGGGGGCCCTAAGAACTATGATTTGAGAAAAAGAGATCACAGCGGTTATACTGAGGGACTATTTGAGAAGGGCAGCTTAATTTTCTAAATTTTACTAATACGGGACTAATCCCAATTGGAAATAATTTCACCCCCATACCCTAATTTCAAATGAGCACTTACTATGTCTAGGCATCCTACTTCATATTTTACATGCACTACTTCATTCTGTCCTCACAAAAATGTTGTGCTTTATTAGTAGTAGTATATCAATTTTACAGATAAAAAAAAAACTCTAAAAGATAAAGTAATTTGCCCTGTGCCACACAGCTAATAAGTGTTGGGCTCAAAATTCAAATTCAGATCATCTGACTTCAAAAATCAAGGCCTGCAGCCCATAGCTGTTATGTGTGCCCAAATAACCTGATCTTTTCATAATGGCATTCAGGAATCTTGTGCAAATCTATGTGCCATTGTATTCTAACAAGTACAAAGCTCTCATTTATAGAGAAAAGGGATAATTTCTGTTTGGTTTATGAGGGACAGGAGTCCTAAAGGAACTTTAGGGGCTGTTGTTTTAGTCCATTTTCTGTTGTGTATCTGAGTATCAGGTAATTTGTAAAGAATGAAGTTTTTGTCAGTTCTAGGGTTGGAGAGATCCAAGGTCAAAGGGCTGAGCCTGGCAAGAGGGCACTCCTACTGGTGAGAACTCTGCACAGTCCCACAAGGCTAGAGGTGTGCATGCAAGAGACAGATCCAAACTGGCATTTATACCAGTCTCAAGATGACCTAATAATCCATCTAACCAGGACATTTGAGCATCAGAATTCAGAAAATTCTTTTCCTTACTTTTTAAAATGCTTCTCCTCACACCACAGCACATCACCTTAAAAAAAAAAAATACTATTGGCTTATGAGCCAAACCAAATGAAATGCTAAATGAAAAACTATCGTGAATCTTTCTCCAGGCAATGTAAAGTCCTAAGGCAAGGAACCCAAACTTTTTACCGACTACACAATGTTTTTTTATTCATCTGAGGCAAGAGTACAGTCGGGAGGCAGTGGCCAGACTTGAAAGCTGTGACCATCCCACCTGGAATTCCTTGGGTCAAGGAAAGAATGTAAGAACAGAGTCATAAACAGAATCAAGATCAAAGGTAGGTCACAACCAGCCTGTCCTTGCATCAAGCTGTCATCAATGACATGGAAACGAAGGAGCAGTATCAGCTTTATGTGTATCTTTTCCCATGTCTCTCCAAACCAAGTTATATTGGAAATGGGAGCAAATATAGGACATATGTCTCATTGCCCATCTTGCAATAAAGTTTCTTCTTTGTCATAAAGCTCCTAAAGTGTTCTTTATGGAAAATTTCCTTTTTCTGTTGCTTTTATTTCGTCTTCATAATCTCAGTGGTGACATGTTATGAAAGGGCTGTTTGCGCTGCTAATAAAAGCGTTGCCTCTCCAGCGTTTGAGTGACTGTAGTTGTCTCCAGGCTGCTGGCGGGTTAATGCGGCACAGTTCCAACACAGCCTTGAAAAATAACAATAATGTGATTTGGGTCTAGTGTCATTAAATTCGATTAGCTGAATGAGCGCATGAAAATCCATAATTAACTGGAAAAACAAGAAGACAGATGTTTTTGCCAGGAAACAGAGAGAACCTGGTCTTTGGTTAGACTGCTTTTTTGCCTAAGGTCCTAGCCATTCTAAGGTCTTAGTCATTCTATACCCTTCCTGTTCTTATGCAACTGGCAAACAAGATCCCCAAATATGACTCACCTTCTATCCAATCCATACCACTTTTCATAGGCAAATGAGAGACAAGCACTCCTTCAAGTATGTTGAAGCACATCAGATAAGTTGGTAAATGTCCTAAAATATGTAGGCCAGACCAGCCCCTCGCCCCCTCCTCTGAGGTCCCCTGGCTCAAGTGGTCCTCAACCAGGAGTGACTTTTGTCCCTCTGGCATACATCTAGAGACATTTGAGGTATCACAACTGGAGAGAGTGCCACAGATATCAAGTAGGCAGAGGCCAGGGAGGCTGTTCAACATCCATGGATCCTATGATACACAGGGCAGTTTCCCTCACAAGGATTCTCTGGCCTAAAATAACAATAGTGCTGATGTTGAGAAAGCCCTGTGTGGGCCAAAGACAAGCCCAGAGCAGGAACACACTCTGATAACAGCCCAGCTAAGGCCCCTCCCTGGAGAGAACTTCAGACCTTCAGGTCACCCTGAGCTGAACATATTGGTGATTCTGAGGGACAAGAAACACAAATAACCAGTATGCAGCAGCCCAAGTTCAGACAGACCCCCAAAAAAGCCCCTAGCTCAGGAGAGCTGGTGCCTGCTGCAGAAGGTGCCTTAACAGGAGAAAAGCTGCTATGGGTAGTGTTTGTAGAGGCCAGGACCTCTCACTGTGCACTCATGCTCAACTCTTGGGGAGAGTGACTTTCTGTCACAATCTTTCTCCAGCTTCTCATTTGCAGCTTAGACCCTTTAAAGAGCATGCCAAGGGCAAGAAACCACAGACTGAGTAATGGGAGGTCAGGTTCACTCATGGATTTTTATATAACTTGGTACAAGTAACCTTTGAAACTTCGGTTTCCCAAGGGGCTAAAATAAGGTTGTTATTGTCTCACCTGGGTAATTCAGAGAAGTGATAAGAAAAAGGCTTTCCAAAACCTCATATAAATGTGCTAAGTTAAATCATATGGAATTGCCATCTTTATAGGACAAAATTTGTTATTATTGTTATTTTCATTTGTCTCCACCTAAATGCTACAGATATTTATAAATGCTAACTATGGGTCTTTACATTTCCCTAAACTCTTTCAATTCTTTCCCACCTGAATTCACAGGCATCCTGTAGAGAGGGCTTAATTTCAGTTAATATGCTTATTTTATAAATCAGGCAACTAAGCTGGAGGAGTTTCAATAATTAGCCAAAAGCAGCACAGCTAACCTGAGATAGATCCAGGGCTCAAGCACAAAACTTAAGGATTCAGATCCTGAATTCTTCCTGGTGGCTGCTCAGCCCTAAGCAAGTACAACATGTTAGCATCTACTATTTGAGACCATTACACTCCGTGCAAGAACAAAATCGTACAACTGCAGCTGGGGTTAAAGTCAAGGTAGGAGTTGACTTTATTCTCAGCAAAGAACCCTTGCCAGGGGGCAAGACTGGTTCATTCCAGCCTCACACAAGAGCTACATTAATTCAGAAGAAAAGGGAGCCCTGGGTTGGTAGGAAAATTCCTCTGCGACTAGCAAAAGCAGCCAAACTTCCTCAAGCCCCTGGGCCTAACGCACTCCCCTGGCCTCTCAAGACTGCAGATACACAAACATTCTTAATGAGCTTCAGTGTCAAATAGCAAGCGTCATGGGAGCAGGGCCCAAGTTTCTGATCAATGTGAGCAATATTTAGCCTTCCCCAGGCCCTAACGGTCTCCCTCGCCCGTTCAGCAGTTCTACAGTGTTATTTTTAGTGTGTTAAGTTAATAGAGATCCCTGGAGTGAAGTGGAAAGAGCCAAGTCACTGGAGGAGCTCTGCTAAATTCCTAATCTGACAGAGGCCTGCAGGGTTTCAGGAAAGGGACCGTCCAGGGTTCATCATGAACGAGAGCATCATTGTTTCATTGTGTAGTTGTTGTAATTGTTGGGTTTGGGGGGTTTTATTGCAGTACTGGCAGTTGAACCCAGGGCTTTGCACCACTGATCTATACCCCTAGCCCCATTGTTTCCTATTTTAACTGAGGAATACTGTGGAAGGCTGCTCAGTGTCTGGGTAGGAGAAAAGGAGACCAGCACAATTTTCTTTCTGCTTTGATGATAAAATAAAAGGTAAAATAAAATAAAAATAATGATAGTATTCAGGGAGGAAAATAAGCCCATAAGTTGATGTTACATTAAAATATATGTTAGGAAATGAAAATCATTCACTCTTAACTGGTGTCAAACCTTTGGTTTCATATTTAAATAACCTCTACCCTACCATTCCCTCTGAAAAGCTGTCAATGTAATTAGAGCTATAACAAAGGACATACAGACTTACCCAGGAAAGAAAATTATGACAGGCTTGATCAAAATTACCCTATAAATATCACTTTACCGTTTTAACTATCACATTTTCATTCTAAGGCCATGAAAATAAGTCATATGCTACCAAAACTAGACATGGAGATGAAATTTGATTCATTTTTTTTTTCAGGGCGGTCACACATACAGATGTGATCACAAGAGACTCACTCTGTGATTAATGTGTACAAGGTCCCTAGCACACTTGGTCCATAAATGTAAAAGTTATAGTACCAGGAAAACTGAAGGAATAAAAGTAGAAATCAAGAACTTTCCTCCACTTTTTGCCGCAAACCCATCAACATCCAAGGTGAGACTCCCCAGCTGCAGGGTGGCAAAGGATCCAGTAACTCTGGACCAAGGACAATATAATCGGAGCCACCACCTGATGGTTAGAACTTACACATCCTTTCAGCCTTGTATTTCATGATAACTTTAGAAGGTGATGGGTTTTACACTTAAGAAATGCAAAGGTAATTTGTAGAGGGAGGAAAAAAAAGAAAGGATAGATAGAGTTAAATCTGCCTTCTTGAAAGAATAGGTCGACTAATGAACATTTTCAAATGATTTTTTTCATGTGTCATTTATTGAACTTCACTCTGATGACTGAAGTTACTAAGGAAAAACTCTCATGAAGGAGAAAAAAATTGACTTAATTCCATCATAAAACAGAATGAAGAAAGAGTCCATACAATTTAGTACATTGTTTCATGTAAACATGAATCATTTTACCTTGTTTCTGAACAAGGACACTTGCTAAAGATCGCTTTGCCTAGAAGTGGAAATCAGAGGCTCCAAAATCTGTTCACTGATGCAAGATTTGATTTTGACTGACTTGCCAGAGGAAAACATAAAATTTTTTATCTCTGTGGGTCCAAGGGAAAAAGGCTAGACTCTCTTTTATAAAGGCTTTTGTTTAAAATATTGAATTCTATTAATTCAATTGATTAAGATGATTATTAAAAGAAATATTTATTTTCCAAAACCACTGACCTCAAAAATCAAGATATCTAAAAAGTTGATCTAGGTTATCTACTTTTAAACAATATTTTTAAATGTGGGCAATATTTAGCCTTCCCCAGGCCCTAACGGTCTCCCTCGCCCGAATACAAAATTTGTTTGTGTTCGGCTGAGATCCATTCTCAAGCTACTCAATTCCTATTTGCTATGTGGTATTTGGGGAGCCAGAACAAACAGGAAGCAGGAAATGTCCTTTGTGATACATTCAGCCTCTTCATCTCAGTGGGAGGATCTGACTTCCTACTGCTCCAAGGAGCACTGACTGACAAAGTAGGGGAGGAAAGAGGACATGAGGACAGGGATGGCACAAGGACACTCCCAGGGCAGAAGGACTGTGGAGATCTTGTCCAAGCTCAGAGACTACAGAGAGATAGGATTTATGACTGATATGCCGTGCTGTGGTTTGAATGTCTGTCCCCTCCCAGATTCATGTTTGAATTGCCACTGCAACAATATTAAGAGGAAGTGATACAGGGCTGGGACAGACAGATGTGGGAGGTGGGAACACAAGGTTAAGGGAATAATTCTATAAAATGAACCCACTGTGCTGACCCCCACATGCTTTCTTTTCCAAGAAGCAATTTACCCACAGCCCTGCCCGGCTTAAGTTCTTCCACGAAACTGAGGCAGCCCAAAGACCCCCTTTCAAAACCCAATTTTTGCAATCAAGTCAGAAAGATTTTGACATGGCACTCAAAGTAACAAAGAGTTTATTGAAAGGGTAGGAAAAGGGAAAGGGGACACTCTCAAGGGAGAGAGTGGGAACTCTCAAGGGAAAGGATGAGTCCTCTCAGAAGAAACTGACAGCATGCTTCTCCTGCACTCCAGTTTTATTGAGGATGACAGAGGAATTTCCAGAGTCCTTCCCAGATCCATCTCTTGACTTTTGACTGATAGTAGGATCAGACTTTCAAGTCCCCTCTGCCATGACAACTCTAGGTCATTTGGCCCGTGCTGACCGGTTCTAATTGGATTCTTAACTATAAGTTCTTGCGGTTGTTATGGTTAGGGAGAATTGTCATTATCTCCCTGAGTTTGGAGATCTGGTTTGTGAAAAGACACACAAAAGTCTTCCCCTTCAGGGTAACCTGGGTTCCTCTTAGCAACATTATTTCACAGGTAAGTTTGCTAAGGACTATGATATATTCTGTCCACTTAAGCCAGGCAGGGCTGTGGGTAAATTGCTTATTGGAAAAGAAAGCATGTGGGGGTCAGCACAGTGGGTTCACTTTATAGAATTATTCCCTAACCTTGTGTTCCCACCTCTCACATCTGTCTGTCCCCACTCATATCTGTCTGCTCAGCCCTTGTGAATAATGCCAATATCATGGGAGTAAGTTCTTTATAAAAGAACAAATTCAAACCCCTCTCTCATTCTCTCTCTTTCCCCATCTTGCTATCACCAGATGCCACTCCTCAACCTTGGACTTCCCAGTCTCCAGAACTGTCAGCCAATAAATTTCTGTTCATTATAAATTTCTTAGCCTGTAGTATTCTGTAATAGGCTGACAACTGCCATCCGCTGGAATCTCCTCCTCATTTTGTTTTATCATCTCAAGGCATCCAGTTGTTTTCCGTGCATCATGGAGGATTGCTGTTGGTCTCTCTTCCTGGTTTCGCCTACAGACTTGTCTATATGACCTGTTTCCATCATAAATTGGCATTTGGGTTATAATGTCTAATAAAAACTAAGCAACAATTTTTTAAATCAACCATTATTTCATTAATATCTCATCAGAAGCCATATCTTAAGCCCTATATCTGGATAGGCCCTGATTTTCACAGCAAAAATGGGGAATTGTCATTAACCCTGAATACCCCAATGGAGCCTCTTCCCCCTACAGAAGCCATCCAAAAAGAGAAAAAGCTTGAGAACCCCTATTCTGGGCTTTTTCTAGTGTCTTAGCCTCTACTACCTCAGCACATCAGTGGGCTGACCCATTCTTAAAATCCACAGCAGATATTTCAAAACTTCTGGGTTCCCTTCATATAATGAGAAGGTCCTTTTTAACAGATGTCCTGAATTCCCCTGACTGCAATTTAAACTTATTCCTCTTGTTCTCTCCTTCTTATGAACTGAACCTCAAAACTAGGGAGTAAGTACAACTCCAACTGACCACACACACTATTTTCTAACCTTCGGCATTTCATTTTCACATTTCTGCCTGAATCTCAAATCTAACTGAGGGGCTTGGGAGAGAAACAACCATTAGATTAATAAGATTCACAGGGAAATAATGATTACCTAATTTAGCAGTGAAAAGAGAATGGGAACAACCTTCATATGTCATCATCCGAGGCAGTGTTGAAATGCCTCCTTTTTCTGACACAATTCTGTCAATTAGCTGAGTAGAGCAATTACCATTCCTTTCTCTTTTTTTATTTGCAAAGAACCAAAACTTTCTAAGGATGATAAATGACTCCCTAGAAAATTCAATGCTGGTTCTGCTAAATTTGCACTTTCCATATTGTAAGGGTTTGGATAGACTTTTTTTTCCCCCAGTTATTTCTCATAATCAATGGGATAAGCAACTTAAAAAAAAAATACCCTGCATGGAATTCAGAGATGGGGGGGGGGCGGCTTACAAAAAATCAGGCACATTCAGATCTGTCCAAATGACCAGCAAATGAATACATATCTCAGTGTAATTAGTACAGTTGAGGACGTTGTTAGCCAAATGATGAAGTAAATTTCATTTTAATTGTTTTGAATCTCATCCCCATTGCCCTAAAAAGAAGAAAAGGAAATGTATTCAGATTATGACCTTTGAGAATTCTGGACTCATTAGCGTTTCATACAACACAGCACAGAATTAAAGTGGGAAATGGATCTGCAGTGTTCCGCCTAACTGCGGTGTGTACATCACTAATGGCACATAATTAAGGAGGTGTCAGTATTGGTCCTGGTTCTTGGTTGACAATGGCTCACAAATAGCATTTTCAGTCCAATATAATAGCCAGCTAACAGTATCTAAACCTGTTCATTAAAAAAAAAAAAAAAAAAAAAGACAAAAGAGACCTAATTTTGCTCCAGTGCTAGGACAAGGGACAAAAAGAAATGGGGGGGTTTGGGGGGGGTGGGGAGGCAATCATGCACATCCTGAACCAGGTTTCAGAAGTTTCTGTAGTCTTGAGGGCTCCCCACAGCTATAGAAGAAGCAGGAAAGAAGTGAGGAAAACCAGGCACAGATAAAGGCCATGGAAGTGATGATTAAGGGAAAAATGAGAAAGAAGGGACCCAGGAAGGAAAGGACCATTGGTAATTGCCCTCTGATGCCACCTGCACACCTGAGATAGACTGCCCTCCAGAACAACAAAATGAAGGAAAATGGGGGTAAAAAAGAACCCTAGTCAAGGGATCTAAAAGATATCTGTTAGTAAGACTGTGCCCAGAGAAGCCCAACAACGGCCAGGTTCCTTCATTTTAACCTGACCTCTTCAGAGGTCTGCTTCAGTTATCTCTTGCAGTATCAGAAGCCACCCAAAGCTTAGTGAATTCAAACAGCAGGGGTGCATTATTTTCCATGATTCTGTGGGGTGGCTGGTTTCTTCTCAGTGTGGTCATTTGGGTGGTGGCATGAAGGTGGCAGCTTTGCAGGAGCTGCAACTTCTAAGATGGCATCTCTTCCTCCAGGGTGTCTCCCTAAGTGACTTCTCATCATTCAGGGATCTACCTGAGCTTCTTTACAACATGGCAGCAGCTTCTGAGAAACGATTTCAAGAGGATATGCTCCAATATGCATCCACATATCTAGCCTCTGCTTGCTTCATATTAACCCACATCCCATGGGACAAAGTGAGTCACATGGCCAGGCCCAGACTCAGAGTGGGAGGGTCTACCCAAGGGCACAGATTAAAAAAATAATCTATGGTTCATTAGAGAACACCAATCTAACAAGGTGATCCCTTGATCACAAGGGATCAAGTCTTGTCAGAATCAAAGCCCTCTTCAGAGACTTTATTTCTTATTTCCATTGAAGTTGGTGGAAGGCATCTAACAGCAATTTTTCAGAAGCTGTCATAGATTAGAGATCTCCTCCCAGACCCTACACACACACTGTCACACACACTGTCTTCCAGTGTTCCTTTACTCTGTGCATAGTACCATGATCTATTCCATTGTGAATGACACCTGACATTCCCCACTGATGCCACCAGCTCCTTCCCTCACACTCTGTCTCCAATCCATTTCCAAATCCTGTCCATTTTGAATCATTAATATTCACCCTAATTATTCACCCAAAGGCATTCACCACATTGTGTAACTTGGGTAAACTTAACAAACTAGAATCAGATTGCATCATGCTTTTCTGCCTCACTTCCACTCTTAACCCCTGCAAAGTCTCCCCATTTCCCTTAAAATAAGGACCAGGGTAGTTTCCAACAGAGCCCTGATGTTCTGGTTTCCCTCTGCCTTTCAGTCACTCTCTCCCTGGCACTCGGCCCTCCAGCCACACCAGCCTTGTTCACTCTCTCAGATGTGACTAAGCTTCCTCCCACCCCAAGGCCTTTGCATACTTTCCATCTGGTCAACTCCCAACTCCACAATCAAATGGAAAGCATCATTTGCTCAAGAAATCCTTAGCCAGACTCCAAAGCCAAGTGAACTCGCCTTCCTTCAACCCCAATAGTTCTATGTGTATCAGTTACTAGAACAGAGCTGATGAGTGCAGGAACTGGCCTAGTTCTGGTCACCTAGCACAAGATAGGTGATATTGATGATAAATATTTATTGAACACTTACTATTTGCCAAGTACACGTCGCAGATATAGCAGTAAATGAGACAGAGTCCCTATGTAAGTGGAGCTTATAGACTCAAATACACATATGCACACTCTAATATTTGCAGGTGATTAGTTCTAGGAAGACAATTAAAGCAGAGTAAAGGGGTAGAGAGTGACAGAGGAGATGTTATTTTAGATAAGATGCCCAGAGCAGGTCTCTCTGAAGAGATGACATTTGAGCAAAGACCCGAGTAAAGTCATGAAACAAGTCATGGAACCATCTAGGGAAGAATATTCCAGGCAGAGGGTGGACAAGTGCAAAAGCCCTGAGAACAGGTATGTTCAACATGCATGACAAGCATACAGGAATCCAGGCCGAGTCAAGGGGAGATTGGTAAGAAATGAGAATGGAGAAGTAGCCAGGAGCCTGTAAGCCACCATGAGTGTCTTAGTTCCCTAGAGTTACTATAACAAAGTACCACAAACGGGGTGGCTTAAAACAAGAAAAATTTTCCTTTCATAGCTCAGGAAGCCCAAAGTCTAAACCCAGGGTATCAGCAGGTTACTTCCTTCTTGGGAACTCAGAAGGAAAATCTGTTCCCATGTCTCTCCTAGCTTCTGGTGGTTGCCAGCAATCCTTGGTGCTCCAATCCCTGTCTCCGTGGTCACGTGGTTTTCTTTCCTCTGTACCTGTGTCTCTCTTTCTCTTCTCACAAGGACAACAGTCATATTAGATTAAGGATCCTCCATACTCTAGACTGACCACATCTGAACTTTCCTAATTATATCTGCAATGACCCTATTTCCAAACAAGTTCACATTCTGAGGCTCAGGGAAGAGCATGAATTTTGGAAGATACTATTCAAACCAGTATAATGAGGACTTGGGGTTTTCTGCTAAGTATGTGACAGCAAGGAATGATCAAATGAGCAAACAGACAACACAAGGAGTGAGCAGTCACTGGGGTGAAACAAGCAGCCATCAGTTGCCAAGACCAACAGATGGACCTTTGTGGGTCACCAATGTATATTGTTCTGTGAAGGGGAAAGGCTTTCGCCGCTGGACCCACTTTCTGAATAGATATTCAGTGATTTTCAAAACTTTCTAGAAGACATATAGACACCTCTGAAAGTGAAAAGGCAACAAAGACTTATAGCAGTGAGCTTCCAGAAACCGTGGAGGGGGATTTTCAGAACACACAATAGTTCTGACAGGTGGCCACCCCCCTTGCCTTTCATATTCCCAAACTCAATTCTCCCAGGCTATAGTTTTTCATAATTAGGTCTGAATTCAGGTCCATCCAGCATAATGACAAGTGCCCAGAGAGAGCCAATCTTATTTCCCTGCTCAGCCCTCATTATAAGTCTCAGTGATGGGCTGCCGAGTACTGACACTGCACATTTATTTAGAATTGCAAACACCTGTGTACTAGAAAACCAGGCCAGCAGAAAGTTGTGCCTCCTTGTCCCTACCCCCATCCCCAACAGCTTCTATTCTCAGGGGCCGCCTGTCCTCCTGCCACCCCTGCAGCAAGAAGCCAGAAGTCACAGCAATTCAGCACCTCTTAAAGGCAAACCACCCCTCCGGAGCACCTGAGATCACCTCATGAAGCTCCCTGGCAGTGCAGTCCACCCCATGCTAAGGTGCTATTCCACCAAGGGTTAAAGAAATAATTATTGTGGGGCTGGGAGACTTGGTAAATAGCATTTGCCTGAGGAGGAAGCAGGTTTCCTGAACCCAGCTGAGAAATACAATTAAGCTGTAATATTTTGTCAGGGCTTTTTCCTCCTCCTTAGTGTTTATCAGTGTTAAGAGACAATTTATACTTTGCAATTCTCTGGGATGGTGAGTGTACCTCACAGCAGGCAGGTAAGATTAAACTGTCTGTCACAGGCGCTGGCCTTCCATGTTGCTACATACACATAGCAGGGAAGATGAGAGCCTTGGGCTCTGGAGATCTGCTGACCCAGAACTCCCTGGGAGCAGGGAGCGCCAGCACTGCTCTGCTTTAACTATTGCTTGGACACAGGAATCAGGAACAATATGAAGATTTGGGGTTCCCCTGGCACACAGGGAAGCCTGCGGTCCTCTCTCTAACACAGGAGATGAGATGTAGCTTTATTCCCAAGGATCTCTGGTTCCCCAGTGACAGTGGGGTCCATTTATAAGCCTCTCTTACTGCAAGAAAACCTGACTGACTAAGCTGAAGGCACCAAGATTGATTGACATCTCCACAAAACCTCATATGCATTGAGCCTGTCTCAAAATCTGATCATCCTTGGCTTTCCTCATACACACACACACACACACACACACATATACACACCATTCTAAAGAGTTTTGATCACATTGAATAACTGAAAATCTGTTGACTCTCCCTATCTTCCTATGTTTAATTCACTTTAAAATGAGTATACACCCACAAAAAGATTTTTGCATAAATGTTCACCACATTTTGGCTATTTTATTCAAAATAGCCAAAAACTAGAAACAACCCAAATGTCCAACAAGAGACAAACGGTGGCATATTTGTACAATGGAATACTACCCATCAATAAAACAGGATAAATGAAACTGGACAAGCCCCTGACATGTGCGCCAACATAGATGACTCTCACAGACAAGATGCTGAATGAAAATCTGACCCAAAAAGTATAAATTGTATGGTGGCATTTGAAGCACACAATCAGGCAAACGGATTTATGGTGACAGTTCAGAACAGTGGTTATCTCCAGAAGGCGACTAACTGGAAGGGTATTTTCTGAGATAATGTAAATTTTCTATACCATGATCTGCCTGGTGGTCACATGGGTATATACACTTATAAGAAGTTACCAAGATGCATATTTAAGATTTGTTAATTTCACTGTATGTAAATTACACCTCAATAAAGAGCTTCTAAATTTTATTCATGACATCATTTCACTTAAATTCTATCCTTCCCTTCAAGTTACCAGACTGTCCCAAGCCTTCACCAATCTGCTCAAAATAAGTTTTCAGTTCTTTAGGACTGATGGTTTCTTCAGTAGTCTGTGAACTCCTGGTTCATTATGGGGCCCTCAAATGTCTGCTGGATGGTGAATGGATGGGTGGATGAATGTGCCCATCATGCCCTCTGACTTACAGACGTGGTTTACAATGTCAAATTGCTTTCCCAGAACAGGGGCTGAATCTGTACCCACTCAACAGGCAATGACCATGTTTATCCATTGTAATGAAGGAAAGCACTAACTTGCGTAATTCAAATTTAAGACAAAACTGAACTCAGTATGGTGGCACAGCTGCTGTAATCCCAGCTGCTCGGGAGGCGAAGGTAGGAGGGTCGCAAGTTGAAAGCCAGCCTCAGCAAAAGCAAGGCACTAAGCAACTCAGTGAGACCCTGTCTCTCTAAATAAAATACAAAATAGGTCTGGGGATGTGGCTCAGTGGTCAAATGTCTCTGAATTCAATCCCCAGTATCCCCCCCCCAAAAAAAATGAACTAAGACTAAGGGTCTTCACAGTTGCTACTGATTCCTAATTATTTAGATCAAGATTTTGTTCCTTGTTGAATGGCCACAATGGGCACGAAGTACACCAAATTAGCTAAGAAAATGGTAGGCTGGGGAAAAAACTTTTACAGGCAATTAAGTTTTAATAATCTATTTCCAAAGCAAAAGCAGTTAATCTTTGTTCTCTTTTACTGGGAATATTTTCTTTAGACCAAAAACTTGTCCACGTCAGGAGAACCATGTTTCTGCACTGTACCAGACTTTAGTCTTTATCCTTTTAACTCAACATATGCACAGAATTTTACCTTAGAGAGGCAAGAAAAGACATCTTGGCCATAAAATGCATTCTCAATTTCTTTACAGAGAGAAAAAGAAAGAGTCCTCAGACTCAAGGGAAGATACAAAAAGAAAAGCAGTATTGCTTTTCTTGAAAGGGGGTAATCTTACAATTTGGGGGTGGAATTGATGAAAATATTTGCACAGGAACAAAGATTATAGGTGTAAAAATGTTGAAAGATTTATAGTTAAATGTGGATAGTGCAGAAATGATATATGACATTGATTTTTTTAAGATAAAAACTTGAACCAAATTTTCCACCCTGTATCTCTATGTCATGGATCTGTAATAGTCAAGATAGAATTGGTTGGATTTTCAAAAATGAAAATGATTTTGTTCTTCTCAACCAAGAAAGCACACAGTTGTAATAGATTATACAGTCTCCAAAATCTTGACCCTGGTGAGCCAACACCTGTCATTTACAAAACTTCTATAGACAGAGTACTGTCCTCAAACAGCTGGGAGCCCATATTCTGCAGGCACCAGTCAATCAAGTGGCTAGTTTTGCTAATCCCTCTTACATAAAGGTAAGTGTATGCATGTAGTCACTCTCTGTCTCACAGACACTTGTTCACTCACACTCCCACACATACCATCCCAGCCCAGCCATCATCCCATCACAAGGAACAGAAAGCGCCTACCTCAAGCAGGCCCCGCTGGTCTAGATATACATCCCACACTCCAATCTGCAAACCCATTTTCCAAAAAGATTTCCCCCTTGAATCTAGAGAAGCCCTACATCTTATTTGTCCTAATCACACATGGAGCTGTCCATAGGAGGATGGCTGCCAGCATATGGGACTATCCACGCTCCTATCCTGGTGTTCCACAAGTCCCTGACACGCACAGCTGCAGAACACCTGCACAGCATGCTTGCACACTTGTCTCCTATAATAAATAAATAAATAAACCCACACTCATAAGAAATGTCAGGATGTTATCCACAACTTGTGGCTAATGCCATCACAACTAGGCTTGTACAAGCTGGTGACAGAAAGGGACAAAGCCAACCCAAAATTTGAAGGTAGCCAATCTAGTCAGAGAAAGATTTGTGGGGAATTGCTCACTTCTCAAATGAACCGAGGACTCAATAGACCACAAGAAAAGTGATCTCCACATAGCAGGGACAACAGGAAAGAGGGGAAAACAAACAGTCACCATGATGTCAAGCAGTCTTGATCTTCAGCTTTAATCCCAGCTTCCAGCCTATCCTAGATCTAGCCTAGACTTCAAACAAGGAGTGGTGGTGACAGCTGATTCTGATTATGGACCCTAAAGCTCATTCGTTATGGCACTCACCAGCTGGGTAACACAGAGGACACCTCACAGCTCTAGGCCTCAGTTACCTATCTGTAACTGTTGGTTAAGAATTAAATGGGCAATGTATGTATATCCCAGAGTATTCATGCCTAGCACATAACAAGTACTCAAAAGCACATTGTGGGTTAACACAAAGATAAATAAGGAGTTCAACAGCACTTGGAGGGCTGCTTTTAACCCAGAACCACCACCACTAATGTTACCTCCAGAAGAAAAGACATCATTCCCAATCATAGCACTTTGGTTATCACCTTCTCAGGTAGGTCTGGAGGCCCTCCTTGCTCTTGGATGGACCATGATGTTTCCTAGATGATCATTTTCAATATTTACTTTCCTCCAGGTAAGAGGATGAAGAACAGGAAGGAAGGACAAAAGGGAAGAACTGCTATGACCACCCTTCCTATGCCACTTTGGCCTCCATCTCCTCAGGGAATGGGGAGGGTACACATGCTCACTTGGAAGCATCCCTGGCCTGACATTCTAAGCCCAAGACTCACTTTCCTACAGAGAACCCAGAGTGCAAGCCTGCTCTCACTCACGGAATCAACTCCTGCAGTGACATTCTCTGCCCACCCACCACCAGCCTATGCCTACCCTTGGGGTCTGTGAAAGTGGACGCCTCTGTAGTCAGGACGCTTGGTGGTTTTCAGGCCCTTAGTCATCACTTTTTGATGAGACTGACACTATTTTAAGTCAAGATGGAGATGAAGGACCAACCTGTGGAGCAGGCCCAGCGCGGCCTGCCTGCGTGGTAGACACATCGCCCCAATTGGAGGAGAGGCAGAGCAGAGACGCCCCCCCGCGCCTGCAAGTCGGGCAGACCTGCGACCAGCTGGCAGAGCAGGCCCAGTGACCTGCTGGTGGAGCAGGCCCAGCAGCCTGCCTGCGTGGTAGACACATCGCCCCAATTGGAGGAGAGGCCGAGCAGAGCCGCCACCCGCACCTGCAAGTCAGGCAGACCTGCGACCGACTGGCGGAGCAGGCCCAGCGACCTGCTGGCATGGTAGACACATCGCCTCAATTGGAAGAGGCGAGGAGCAGAGCCGCCCCCCACGCCTGCAAGTTGGGCAGACCTGAAACCAGCTGGCGGAGCAGGCCCAGCGACCTGCCAACGGAGCAGGCCCAGCGGCCCGCCACGTGGTGGACACATCGCCCCAATTGAAGGAGAGGCGGAGCAGAGCCACCACCTGCGCCTGCAAGTCAGGCAGACCTGCGACCGGCTGGCGGAGCAGGCCCAGCGACCTGCCCACGGAGCAGGCCCAGCGGCCTGCCACGTGGTGGACACATCGCCCCAATTGGAGGAGGAGCATAGCCGGCACCCACCCCTGAAAGGGAGACTTTGCAACTATACAAGAGCAATATAAATATATAGGGGGAACATTCAACAACACAACAGTTTCACCAAGCAGAAAGAAAGGCGAACAGTATGAAAAGACAAGGAAAGAAAGGACCACAAGCAATGCAGGTCAACTCAACTTTAGAAGAGGTAATAGCTGCAGCAGATGGAATGTCAGATAAAGAATTCAGGATTTACATGCTTCAGATGATCTGGAGTCTTAAGGAACACATTAGACAGCAAAATCAGACAATGAAAGATCACTTCGACAATGAATTACATAAACAAATCCAAGAAACAAAAGATCAACTGTATAGGGAGATAGAGGTTATAAAAAACAAACAAACAGAAATCCTAGAAATGCAGGAAGCAATAAACCAACTTAAAAACTCAAATGAGAATACTACCAGCAGAGTAGAACACTTAGAAGATAGAACATCAGACAATGAAAACAAAGTATTTCAACTTGAAAAGAACATAGACAGCTCAGCAAGACTGTTAAGAAACCATGAGCAGAACATCCAAGAAATTTGGGATAACATAAAGAGACCAAACTTAAGAGTCATTGGGATACTGGAAGGTATAGAGGTCCAAACCAAAGGAATGAGCAATCTGTTCAATGAAATAATACGAGAAAACTTCCCAGACTTGAAGAATGAGACAGAATACCAAATACTAGAAGCCTACAGGACGCCAAACGTGCAAAATCATAAGAGATCCACACCTAGACACATTATAATAAAGATGCCCAACATACAGAATAAGGAGAGAATTTTAAAAGCTTCAAGAGCAAGGAAGCAGATTACATTTAGGGGTAAATCAATCAGGATAACAGCTGATCTTTCAACACAGACTCTGAAAGCTAGAAGATCCTGGAACAACATATTTCAAACGCTGAAAGAAAATGGGTTCCAACCAAGAATTGTGTATCCAGCGAAATTAAGCTTCAGGATGGAAGATAAACTTAAAACCTTCCATGATAAACAAAAGTTAAAAGAATTTGCAGCTAGAAAACCATCTCTTCAAAACATCCTCGGCAAAATATTACAAGAAGAGGAAATGGAAAATATCAATGAAAACCAACAGCGGGAGGTAGCACAGTAAAGGGGGGGAAGAAATAATCAGAGAGGAAAACAAACCATGTTTAGTAACATAAATAAACAAATATGGTTGGAAGAACAACCCATATCTCAATAATAACCCTAAATGTTAATGGCTTAAACTCACCAATTAAGAGACACAGGCTAGTAGAATGGATCACAAAACAAGACCCAACAATATGCTGCCTTCAGGAGACGCATTTGATAGGAAAAGACATACATAGACTGAAGGTGAAAGGTTGGGAAAAATCATATCACTCATATGGACTTCGGAAACAAGCAGGAGTGTCCATACTCATATCAAATAAAATAGATTTCAAGCCAAAGTTAATCAAAAGGGATAAAGAGGAACACTACATACTGCTCAAGGGAACCATAAACCAACAAGACATAACAATCATAAATATATATGCCCCAAACAATGGTGCAGCTAAGTTCATCAAACAAACTCTTCTCAAGTTCAAGAGTCTAATAAACCACCATACAATAATCATGGGAGACTTCAACACACCTCTCTCACCACTGGACAGATCTTCCAAACAAAAGTTGAATAAGGAAACTATAGAACTCAATAACATAATTAATAACCTAGACTTAATTGACATATATAGAATATACCACCAAAGATCAAGCAGTTACACTTTTTTCTCAGCAGCACATGGATCCTTCTCAAAAATAGATCATATATTATGTCACAGGGCAACTCTTAGACAATATAAAGGAGTAGAGATAATACCATGCTCTTATCTGATCATAATGAAATGAAATTGAAAATAAACGATAAAAGAAGTAAGGAAAAATCATGCATCACTTGGAGAATGAACACTAGGTTACTGAATGATCAATGGGTTATAGAAGACATCAAGGAGGAAATTACAAAATTCTTAGAGATAAATGAAAACACAGACACAACATATCGGAATCTATGGGACACATTGAAAGCAGTTCTAAGAGGAAAATTCATTGCCTGGAGTTCATTCCTTAAAAAAAGAAAAAACCAACAAATAAATGATCTCACACTTCATCTCAAAATCCTAGAAAAAGAAGAGCAAAACAACAGCAAAAGAAGTAGAAGGAAAGAAATAATTAAAATCAGAGCTGAAATTAATGAAATTGAAACAAAAGAAACAATTGAAAAAATTGACAAAACTAAAAGTTGGTTCTTTGAAAAAAATAAATAAAATCGACAGACCCTTAGCCACGCTAACGAAGAGAAGAAGAGAGAGAACTCAAACTACTAGCATACAGGATGAAAAAGGCAATATCACAACAGACACTTCAGAAATACAGAAGATTATCAGAAACTATTTTGAATCATTATACTCCAATAAAATAGAAGATAGTGAAGGCATCGATAAGTTTCTTAAGTCATAGGATCTGCCCAGATTGAGTCAGGAGGATATTGACAACCGAAACAGACCAATATCAATTGAGGAAATAGAAGAAACCATCAAAAGACTACCAACTAAGAAAAACCCAGGACCTGATGGGTATACAGCAGAGTTTTACAAAACCTTTAAAGAGGAACTAATACCAATACTTTTCAAGCTATTTCAGGAAATAGAAAAAGAGGGAGAACTTCCAAATTCATTCTACGAAGCCAACATCACCCTGATTCCTAAACCAGACAAAGACACTTCAAAGAAAGAAAACTACAGACCAATATCTCTAATGAACCTAGATGCAAAAATCCTCAATAAAATTCTGGCGAACCGGATACAAAAACATATCAAAAAAATTGTGCACCATGATCAGGTAGGATTTATCCCTGGGATGCAAGGTTGGTTCAATATACGGAAATCAATAAATGTTATTCACCACATCAATAGGCTTAAAAATAAGAACGATATGATAATCTCAATAGATACAGAAAAAGCATTCGACAAAGTACAGCATCCCTTCATGTTCAAAACTCTAGAAAAACTAGGGATAACAGGAACATACTTCAATATTGTAAAAGCTATCTATGCTAAGCCTCAGGCTAGCATCATTCTGAATGGAGAAAAACTGAAGGCATTCCCTCTAAAATCTGGAACAAGACAGGGATGCCCTCTCTCACCACTTCTGTTCAACATTGTTCTCGAATCACTGGCCAGAGCAATTAGACAGACGAAAGAAATTAAAGGCATAAAAATAGGAAAAGAAGAACTCAAATTATCACTATTTGCAGATGACATGATTCTATACCTAGCAGACCCAAAAGGGTCTACAAAGAAACTATTAGAGCTAATAAATGAATTCAGCAAAGTGGCAGGATATAAAATCAACACGCATAAATCAAAGGCATTCCTGTATATCAGCGACAAATCCTCTGAAATGGAAATGAGGACAACCACTCCATTCACAATATCCTCAAAAAAAATAAAATACTTGGGAATCAACCTAACAAAAGAGGTGAAAGATTTATACAATGAAAACTATAGAACCCTAAAGAGAGAAATAGAAGAAGATCTTAGGAGATGGAAAAATATACCCTGTTCATGGATAGGCAGAACCAACATCATCAAAATGGCGATATTACCAAAAGTTCTCTATAGGTTTAATGCAATGCCAATCAAAATTCCAATGGCATTTCTTGTAGAAATAGACAAAGCAATCATGAAATTCATATGGAAAAAATAAAAGACCCAGAATAGCAAAAACAACTCTAAGCAGGAAGTGTGAATCAGGTGGTATAGCGATACCAGACTTCAAACTATACTACACAGCAATAGTAACAAAAACAGCATGGTACTGGTACCAAAACAGGTGGGTGGACCAATGGTACAGAATAGAGGACACAGAAACCAATCCACAAAATTACAACTATCTTATATTTGATAAAGGGGCTAAAAGCATGCAATGGAGGAAGGATAGCATCTTCAACAAATGGTGCTGGGAAAACTGGAAATCCATATGCAACAAAATGAAACTGAATCCCTTTCTCTCGCCATGCACAAAAGTTAACTCAAAGTGGATCAAGGAACTTGATATCAAATCAGAGACATGGCGTCTGATTGAAGAAAAAGTTGGCTACGATCTACATACTGTGGGGTCGGGCTCCAAATTCCTCAATAGGACACCCATAGCACAAGAGTTAATAACTAGAATCAACAAATGGGACTTACTCAAACTAAAAAGTTTTTTCTCAGCAAAAGAAACAATAAGAGAGGTAAATAGGGAGCCTACGTCCTGGGAACAAATCTTTACTCCTCACATGTCAGACAGAGCCCTAATATCCAGAATATACAAAGAACTCAAAAACTTAAACAATAAGAAAACAAATAACCCAATCAACAAATGGGCCAAGGACCTGAACAGACACTTCTCAGAGGAGGACATACAATCAATCAACAAGTACATGAAAAAATGCTCACCATCTCTAGCAGTCAGAGAAATGCAAATCAAAACCACCCTAAGATACCATCTCACTCCAGTAAGATTGGCAGCCATTAGGAAGTCGAACAACAACAAGTGCTGGCAAGGATGTGGGGAAAAGGGTTCACTTGTACATTGCTGGTGGGACTGCAAATTCGTGCGACCAATTTGGAAAGCAGTATGGAGATTTCTTGGAAAGCTCGGAATGGAACCACCATTTGACCCAGTTATTCCCCTACTCGGTGTATTCCCTAAAGACCTAAAAAGAGCATACTGCAGGGACACTGCTACATCAATGTTCATAGCAGCACAATTCACAATAGCAAGACTGTGGAACCAACCTAGATGCCCTTCAATAGACGAATGGATAAAAAAAATGTGGCATTTATACACAATGGAGTATTACTCTGCATTAAAAAATGACAAAATCATAGAATTTGCAGGAAAATGGATGGCATTAGAGCAGATTATGCTAAGTGAAGCTAGCCAATCCCTTAAAAACAAATGCCAAATGTCTTCTTTGATATAAGGAGAGTAACTAAGAACAGAGTAGGGAGGAAGAGCATGAGAAGAAGATTAACATTAAACAGGGATGAGAGGTGGGAGGGAAAGGGAGAGAGAAGGGAAATTGCATGTAAATGGAAGGAGACCCTCAGGGGTATACAAAATTACATACAAGAGGAAGTGAGGGGAAAGGGGGAAAAATATAAGGGGGAGAAATGAATTACAGTAGAGGGGGTAGAGAGAGAGAAGGGGAGGGGAAGGGAGGGAAGGGGGGATAGTGGAGGATAGGAAAGGCAGCAGAATACAACAGACACTAGTATGGCAATATGTAAACCAGTGGATGTGTAACCGATGCGATTCTGCAATCTGTATACGGGGTAAAATGGGAGTTCATAACCCACTTGAATCAAAGTGTGAAACATGATATGTCAAGAACTATGTAATGTTTTGAACAACCAACAATAAAAATTTTTAAAAAAAAGATGGAGATGAAGGAGCCAAAAATATGGTAGCCCACCTTTCTCCTGCACAAGGCTCACATCTAAAAAAATAAAATAAAATAAATAACGTTTGTTCTCACCCTGAAAAAACACAGTGGTAGAAACTGCAAATGTATGAGCCTAAAGAGATTTGAACAGGATAGAAAAAGAAAGAGAAACAGCTGCATGTGGTTGTGGCACACTTGGGATACGAAGCTGAATCTGGTGTGGGAAATTGAGCCTGGGTAGTAATGGTAAAAAGCAGGGGGTCAGCAGGGAGGATAAGAAGTGTGGGAGTCCATGGAAGGAATACATAGGTAAATGCTAAGAGGCAAAAATCTCAGCTCACATTCCTACATCTCAAAATGGGGTGTCAACCTCTGTCCCCACTCCAGTCTTGATGGAAAGCACTTCAAAAATATGCCATTCCATGAGCTGGTGATGTAGCTTAGTGGCAGAGTGCTTGCCTTGCACATGTGAGGCACTGGGCTAGATCCTCAGCACTATAAACAAATAAAATAAAGCCATGCTGTCCATCTACAACTACAAAAGATAATTTAAAAAAAAAAACACGCCATTCCATGTGATGTCAGTTGTAATACTAACTCCACCTTTTCCTAGCTTCCTCCTCAACTTGCCCCTTTGGTTTTGTTTCCCCAAGAGAAAACCATTTCCAGCACCCTGTGTTTAGGACTGACACTGCACCTTCAGGTTTTCATCCTGAAAGAACTATTTTTTAGCACTTTGGAAAGGCGGGTAATATGAAAAGGGAAAATGCTTAAAGCAGTGATTAAGAGGGAATAATGGAGAAAGAGAAGGTAAGTAAAATAGCTTCTGCATCCTAGTTTCTTCAATTTATGTTTAATGAATGAAATGTCCTCCCAAGTGCTCACAATGCTTGGTCCACGTGCTCACTCTCCATAGATTCCCAGAAGTAACATCCCAAGCCAAAAGTGCTGGGAGCTGCTGAAAGGTTGGGGGAGCCACTGTGACTGCAAGATTCCAAGATCCCACTACTCCCTTGCACCCCCAGCTGCATGTCCTTTGTCTGCACCTTCATCCTCAGAGCCTGTCACTGGAAACAAAGGAAGTTCTCATCTGTTTGCCTGGAAAATGCAGCTTAGGGACTCAATTTCACACACACTCATAGGTTATGGTGTAAAATAGGCATGGTTATCTGGTTGACCCAGCAACTAACAGTTCCTCTCTCTGTTATAAATGCAGAAACACTTCAAAAAGCAGAGACAGTGAAGAACCAAGTAACCTAAAAGGACGAGAAAAAAAAAACAGAGAGGAAAGGATAGGAGGAAAACCTAACAGTCTGGTGGCATTTGGTATACCACTGAGTGCAATTCCCCAAAAAGGCCCCTGAGCAAAGGCACAGAGACGGTACTGACAATTGGTGCATTCAGTATATCCAGAATCCCTCATTTATGTCTCAAACCTTTATCAAAAATAATTTTTTCCCATTTATTTGCATCTGTGAATAATAGTCTCCTTTTCAAAGGGGGAAAAAGTGCTACTACAGCACAATACAACAAAACACCTCCACTTTCAAGAGATGAAAAGTCCTAAACTTTAGTCTTCTAGAAACAGCCTGTGAATGCCCTCGATATGCCCAGGTAGGAATCCAGATAGGAAAGTCTCTGTCACACTCTATATGCTCTTACCTGCCATAGAATTTTACCTATCTTAGCTACACACCTTTCTAGATTAGCTCATCTATCTAGGAGATGAGCCTAGGAAAATCCTGGTAAAGGCAAGAATGCAGATATGAGAAGTACACCCAAAGGGAAAGTGTACTGCATGAATACGTTATGAATTTTCATAATCTGGAGTGGAGGGAAGTGGGGAATATAGATGAAACAAAATTGGCCATGAATGGTTGAGCCTCAATGTTGGTGCCTGGGGTTTATTATATGATGCTCTCACTTTTGTATATCCTTGAAATTTCCCCTAATGCAAAACAAAATATTTTAAGGTTGAATTGATTTTCGAGCATTTTGTTTTAAAGGGGTAGAAATAACATTGTGCATTTTAAAACTCTTTCTAAAATAATCCAACTGAAGCTACTTTAAAGGAATATACTCTAGAAAATGCACATTTATATAAAATAACTCATATCTTGTTAGTAATTTCTTAATGTGGGTTAAGGGATTATGTGTATGTAGATATTGCTGTCTTTTCTCTCTCTGAGATGTGTGTGTGTGTGTGTGTGTGTCCACACACACATATATATATGTCTGTTGTGGTTTAGATATTAGGTGTCCCCCAAAAGCTCAAGTGTGGGACAATGCAAGAGAAACTAGAGGTGAATGATTGGGTTATGAGAGTTTTAATCAAATCAGTGCATTAACCCCCAGATAGGGATTAACTATAAGCAGGCAGGGTGTGGCTAGAGGACATGGGTCATTGGGGGCATGCCATGCCTTTGGGGTTTCTATTTTGTCTGTGGTGAGAGGAGTGCTCCCCCCTTTCCTTCCTGGTTCCATGTCCTGACCTGCTTTCTTCTTTCATACTTTTCTGCCGGGATCTTCTGCTTCACCTCCAGCCCAAAGCAACAGAGTTGGCCACCTATGGACTGAGACCTCCGAAACCATAAGCCTCAAAATAAACTTTTCCTCCTCTATGTTGTTCTTGACAGGTCTTTTGGTCACAGGAGCAAAAAAGCTGATTAAAATAATATCTTTGCCAGGCACAGTGGTGCACACCTGTAATCCCAGCAGCTCCGGAGGCTAAAGCAGGAGGATCATGAGTTCAAAGCCAGCCTCAGCAAAAGTGAGACAGTAAGCAACTCAGTGAGACCCTGTCTCTAAATTTTAAAAAATACAAAATAGGGCTGGGGATGTGGCTCCATGATGGAGTATCCCTGAGTTTAATTCCTGTTACCCTCCTCCCCCCCCAAAAAAAAAAGCCACACGCAATATGTTTCTCTGCCAGGCCCACATCCAATATATTATTTGTGCATTAGTGATGTCTCTCCCGACATAGACCAGTCATCCCTAAAATGTGCAACCCAAGGGATTTCCATGACCATAAGTGGTGGAGATGTGGGGCTTTCTGTCAGGTCCTCTTTGAGCAGAGATGCCCTCTTAACTACCCTCAAGTATCTGCCATCAAGATTTCTATTTACTGTTAGCTGCCTGGGCAGACTGGTGAGAGCCCAGCTGAATTCAGGTTCTGAGATTTAGACTCAGTATACATGCATCGCCACTACCCTACTCCTGGGGGGAGCTTGAAGGGTTTCACTTCACTCTTAGAAAAGATATTGGCCATTAGAAAAGAGTAGTTCTGTAAAACAATGCAGTCTCAGATCAAAAACAAATTGACTTTGCAGGAAACACAAGCCATCAAGTCTGTGTGGAATCCAATCATTCATTCCAAAGCAGATTAATTTGTTCTTCATTTATTCCCAACAATGATGTCTCAACAGTCCAGGGCCAGGGAAGCAGCCAGCCTTGGCATTCCAGGGGGGTTTTTTGCAGGCAGCAGATTATTTACTATTTGTGAATACTTAGAGCTGCCAACCTTCTCTATATGCTCCTGTCAAGAACTATTTCAGGGAGACCTCAGTGATTATTCTTGAGGAAACGATGCATCAGGATGGTTAATATTTATGGATCAGTCATTCAAGATCCTAGTGACCATCTATTCCTTTTACAGTAGTTCCCAACTCAAAAACCAGCACCTTCTGTTCTCTCATTACTCAAAACAAACTTGGGCACCAACCAAGCAACTATCCTCTCCACCACCCCACCCTCAATGCAGTCCATTTTAATTCCCTGTATATCTCTCAAATCCATCCCAACTCTCCATTTCCACTGCACACCCTCATTCACTTTAACTTCCTTCACTTTATTGATATCCATGAGAAAGTTCAAATGAGGCCAAGGAAGAGAGGAAGCACCTCTATGCCCCAGAAGACAGATGTGCCATGCCTGCAGGGGACAGGGTGGCATTGTAGAATGTCGAATCCTTCCTGTGTCACAGCATCAGCTCAATCCATCTCCCAAATGTGGAGCAGATCAGCCTCAGAATCCATTAGGGATGTTTTCTTGAGGGATATCCCTGAGAGCTATTCAAGGCAGGGAGCAGAAAATCAAAAGTTTGATCCCAAGAAGAATGTAAAAGGAGTTGAGGAAGCCAATTAAGAATAGGGCATGCAGCTGGGTGTGGTGGCGCATGCCTGTAATCCCAGCAGCTCAGGAGGCTGAGGCAGGAGGATGGCAAGTTCAAAACCAGCCTCAGCAATGGCAACGCACTAAGCAACTCAGTGAGACCTTGTCTCTAAATAAAACATAAAACAGGGCTGGGAATGTGGCTTAGCAGTCGGGTGCCCCTGAGTTCAATCCCCAGTACTCTCTCCTCCAAAAAATAAAAGAATTTGGCATGGGTTTGAAGGGGTAAAAGTTCAGCCAGATAGCTCTATGTGAAACCCAGAAATTCTAACTCCTGCAGGACTGAAAGAGGAAGTCGACATAACCAAGAGTAGGTTTTGTTCATGAAATTTTTCAAAATTGAACTTAGAGGACTTTAGTTAGAACATGCCATCTCCCTTTCTCCCCAGATAGCTGGTACCTTCACAATATGAAATGTACCTCTGCAACCTTCTGAACCCTCAAGGCACTTCATTTTTCATACACACACCCCATCACTTGAGCATCAGTGACTACAGAAAGCTCCGGGAAGCATACCCTGCAATATGTGCCACTTTTATTTTTTCCTCAGTGATCTCCTCTGAACAGGAAGGTGTGGACTGGCCCACAACCTCATGACAAATCCAAGGAGTGAGATAAGCCACGTATCCGCCAAGTATTCAAAGACCAATAATCATTAAAAAAAAAAAAAAAAAGTCCTTAAAGTCAAACTGGGAAGAAACAGCAGCATGTGTGGCAAGCTCCCAAGCCAGAGAAAGAAGGAGCAGGGGCCATCAGAGCCATCACCTAGTTAAGGAACTGTTTGGTGATTGGCTCATGCACCAGTGCACAAAAAAACAAATCTGAGGTGCACTTCTAGAAAGGTCATTGGTGGAGGGCCACATTCTCCCTCCTCCACAGACCCTGCTCCTGCCTGTGCTTTCTCACCAAGGGCAGAACATCTCTGGGTGAGAGCATAGCTGAAAGGTTTGGCTTCGGCTGACCATTCTCTTTCTGTTTACTCCAAAGGAGACTCCACTACACAAGACTTCCAGGGGACAGGAAGCCTGTCAAATCCTCCCCATCCCAAATAGAGTCCCTCTTGCCCAGGAAGGCCCTGGCGCTTGCATCTCTTTTTAGTAATCAAATTATCCAGAATCTCAGATGGAACAAAACAATTCCTGGATGGTCCTGGTACAAGCAATTGCCCTCCCAGGCAGAAGTGGTCCTCTCCAAGAAGCCTGGAGGAACCATTGTAGATTTGAGTGCTGGAAGAAAATTCCACTGTGCAGATTAAGAAATTCAAAGCCAGAAAAGTTAAAAATGACTTTCCCAAGGTCATGCATCTGCTTTACCACAGACGGAAACTAGAAGGCATGTTTCCTTAGAGGAAAATACCTGGAGCTCTCCCCACAGGCATGATGTTCTCAGTTTGAAACAATCCCCTCACCTCTCATGGAGAGTCTGGGACACTTCTGTACCGTAAGAATTGTCTGTGTGTGACATGTAAATATGAATCTAAATGATAACATTCCTATCCTTAGGTGAATAATAATCTGCTAAGAATGTTAAAAGAATAGGAAAATTATTTGGCAACTTAGAGATGATCATCATATGACATATTTCCAAGGAAAATTATTTCCAAAAAAAATCTACCTATAATTCAATTATATGCATCACACACACAAACTCATAAAGTCTATGTCTACCATATGAATTAACATAAGTACCCTGTCAGAAAAAAATTAAGTGAGTTTTTTTTTAATTAGTCTCTTGAGAGTGTTTGAGTTAAAAAAAAAAAATACATTCCCTCATTCTGTAGGACAGACTATACAAAAGAAAAAAAAAGTTACAAGTTCTTTGCTATGTGATCCATGAATTCTGTCATCCAGAGATGGAGGCTATTTTCCCCACCCTTCGAATTTGAGTTTACCTCAAGAGACTTCTTTTAGCCAATGAGACATTAACAAGAAACATAAGATAAATAGAGGATAGAAGTGCAATTTCACACGGAGGCTTGCTCTCTCTTACTAAAGAAGGAACCATATGAACACTGTCAACACCTGAACAAGCACAAGCTACCCTCTTGGAAGATGAGACTCCAAGTCGAAGAGAATGGAAGTGCCCCAGGCAACAGCCTGACAACCACCAGCTCATGTAAGTGAGGCCATTCTAGAACAGTCACATGCCAATACACTCACTGCCCTCGGAATATATGAAAGTTCAGCTGAGATCATTCAAGTCATCCCAGCCCAGGAGACCTACTAGCCTTGGTCCACAGTATCATGGGTCACTAAGTTTCAGATTGATTTGTTATGCAGCAAAAGCCGACTGATTCATTCTCCAGTATTACAGGTACCTTCCTCTTCTTAAGTTCAATTACATTAGAAATCTCTCTCATTGGGGCTGGGGATGTGGCTCAAGCTGTAGCGCGCTCACCTGGCATGAGTGCCGCCCAGGTTCGATCCTCAGCACCACATACAAAGATGTTATGTCTGCTGAAAACTAAAAAAAAAAAAAAATGAATATTAAAATCCTCTCTCTCTCTCTAAAAAAAGAAAAGAAAGAAAGAAATCTCTCTCATTTTGTTGAAGAAAGAAAAAAATGTGGTTGATTGGGTCAGAAGAGACATGAATCTAGGACTGAACATTATTGCTTTGAGTTTCTTTCCACATCAGCCCAAGTGTTGTAGGGCCTCTCATTTGTTCTCATGGATTTGCTGATCACCACTACTTCACTGTGGTTGAACCCTCAATGTGGATATTAGCTGTCAATAATTAATACAAGAACTAATATAATGTCCACTGAGGATCCCAAACCTGGAAAGAAAGCAATAGAAATCAGGTTTCATGGAACCCAGGGCTTCAACACTTTGTCTTCTCCTATTCTGTTTATTGTGAGCTGAATCTTTGAAATTCAAACCCCAGAGAACTTTTCTATGCTAAGCTATGGCCAGTTGTTCTCTTCACCTGTTATTAACTGTGCACACTTTCCTGTTCCCAGGTTGATCATTTATGCCTGCATTTATTTGTTAGTTTGCACATTTGTTCATTCGTCACTATGATCACTTGAATAAAACTGAAAGTCTTCATCATGGCTTACAAGGATCCTGGCCACTTCTCCAACCTCATATCTTACAACCCTCCCCAGCTTCCTTCCTGACTGCTCATCCTACACATCAAGCATCCTCGGTTTTCTTTGCCTTTGCACTGGCTGGGATAATCTGTCTGTTCTATGTGATCTCTCATCCTCCAACAGGCTAAGCTGAGCCTGCTTACATGGTAGGTAGCTCTACACATTACAGAGGAAAAGAAAGGAGACACACAAAACCCAGGCTGGGAACTGGCTCAAGGCCATCACATTCCACTGACCACAGCCAGGCACAGAAGCAGCCCTGATTCAAGAGATGGGGAAGAAGATTTGGTGGGACAAGCTTCAAAGCCAGAGAGCCTTTGAAGAAGTGTGACTACAAGAAAGAAGAGGAACTGTGACCATTTTGCAGTCTACCATGCTGTCCTATAAGGAGCCCGATGAGAAATCTCACAGGGGTGATAGATGCCCTGTTTCCTTTACATGACTTCTTATCACTTTTGCATTTTTTAAAATCCATTAAATAAATACTTTCAACTAAATCATTTTAAACTTTCTTTTTAAGTTACTTTGTAACGTCGCTTAAGAAAGGAGATGTCTTCTGGCGAAAGAAAATGTGGAACCTCGTGACACCTTTATGTAATAAATAACCATACATTGGGTGGGTGGCACATGTGACCATGTAGTTCACTAACTTTTTTTTGTCTTTTGGTTCTTTCTAAAATTCTCTCTGTCCTTAAAGCAGGAGGTGGCTGAAGTATCATTCCAGAAGGCCAGGCATCATATGATGTTATACACTTGTACTCTGAGGTCACACTCCCACGAGGTTGAGCTCTTGTTATGCCATTTCCTGTCTGTGATTCATCCCATTTAAGTTTGTTTCCTCCTCTGCAAAATGGATGAAATAACATTTATCCTGCAAGATTCAGGTAAGGATTAGAGAGAATACACACAGACTACCTAAAGTATCTAGCACTTATCGCAACAACAAATGGCATTATTTAGAAAGTTAAAACTTGCATTTCTTTCCACCAACCATTTCCTATATAACATTAAAAATAAACCTTTCAGATCAGATCACTGACTAGCACTCCCACAGGAAGCCCTGCTAGTCAACCCTTGAAAAAAGTCATGAAAATCTTCTTATTGCTTATGATTTTCAAAACCCAGGTCTATTTAAGGTAAACAATGCCAACATTAATCACTGTCACTCAGAAAGCAAACCCATCCCCAGTTCCTTAAATATACCATCAAAAGACCCTGGGCATTTTTTATACATACAAATGAGGCAGGCCTCCAGGAACCCAGAGGCTGGGCCAACCCAGAGAGAAATAACCTCTTTCCAAATAAAGTAGAGGTTGCTTGGAGAAAATTAGACAATAATTCAGAATTTAGATGGCTAATAAGAGAACGATATGATGCTGTCTGTTCCGGGAGGTGCTCCTGTAAACCCCAAAGAAATGAGGCTCAGGTCTACAAGATGCCTCGTGGGATTTGGGTGGATAACTGGGATGGATCAAGTGGATTATCAAGGCTTTAACTAGGCTGATTGCATCCTTGCCAGCTTAATCACAAAGGCACTTCACTGGAAGGGTCGGGCTCCACCCTGGAGAAGCAGAAAGCTTATGGCATGCAACCAGTGGGGGTCAACACAGCCCAGGAAGCTAAAATATGGGGCAGCTTCCTCAGGGACTGCTGAGCGGCTGAAGACTAAAGACATTTGCTTTCCAAAGACAAGCTCCAGCTCACTCTCACTCACACATACAGATTTATTACCCAAACACTGCCTGAGAAACAAAATTTTATGTCTTTGACAAAGGAAGCGTATTTTGGACTAAGGATTTACAACATCCAAGAAAGACACAGTCCTTTGCATCAGAGCAGTACAGCAATCTGAGAAATGATTATTGCTGCATTTCTTGAGGGCATTCATCAGAATTACAATGAGGAACTGGAAACTTCCACTCTGGAAGGTCCAGGACTGACACCCAGGTAAATAGGGCTGCAGAGCTCTTCCAGAATGCTAGCTGTTCTCTTCTGCCTAGACGGACCCGCATCTTACGCCTCACCCTCTCTCCTTCCTCCATCACATTCCCCCAACATAGAAAGCAAACCCTGGGGAATGAGCCAAATAATCCAGAGGCCAGCATTTTTTTTTCAGGACCAGGCCAGATGGTAAATATTGTAGGTTCTTCAGACCACGTAGTCTCTGTTATTACCACACAACTCCTCCCCAATAGTCACAGATGTTATGTAAATTGGTAGGCATAGCTGTGTTTCAATAAAACTTTATTTATAGACATAGAAATCTGAATTTCATATATTTTTCACACATCATGAAATACTCTTCTTTTGATTTTTTTCCCCCAGCCATTTAAAAATCATTCTTAGTTCACATGCCACACAAAAACAGGTTGGCAGGCAGAACTTAGCTCTGAGGCTATAGTTTGCCAAATCCTCATTTAACCATTCATACATTCTGAGGAATAAATGGCCAGAACTAAGGTTGAAATAGTTGCCTTTTCCAGGTTAACTTGCAAGTAAGGGTATCAGCAGAGTTCTCTCTTTTTTTTTTTTTTTTTTTCCAGTTACTAGTTATTGAGCAGCCTCTTCATGTCCTGCATCTTACTAGACTCTAAGTAGACCTGGTCCTTGAACTCCCAGGGCTGAAGGGTTAGCAGGCAGGGAAGTTCACTGATTGTATTATGTGATGAACTAGGTATGTGGCTTAGCAGTACAGCATTTGCCTAGCAGGCATAAGGCCCTGGATTTGATCTGTGGCATCACAAAAAAAAAAAAAAGAATTACATATATATATATATATATATATATATATAGAGAGAGAGAGAGAGAGAGAGAGAGAGAGCTGTGTGTACACACACACACACACACACACACACACATACATATCTGAGAAGGGGAAGAAGATATCTTAGAATGATCAGAAGGCTCCCAGGATGCAGAATCTACACCCCTGAGCCCAAAGGCCAAGCCAGCCACAACACAGCCCTGCCATTCCAGGCACCAAGCAGGTATATCTTCTGACTCCAGAATTCCCGAGGAAGTCTCATCTTCTCTCTTCCTGCAATGCTGTTAAATTGCAGGCTTTAACTGAGTGTATGTTGGAAAGAGGGGTGCTTTTTGTTTTGTGGTTAGGGTGTAATGCAGGGGTGAGGGGACAAAGCAAGGGAAATAATTGAATGATATGAAAGCTCAAATCATAGAGTTGAGATGGGATTAACATCTGTTCCCAGGCAAATTTACCAATAATAATTCAGAACTTTACATTTTCTGGGTAACAAGACTCATTTACGTAGAGCATTCGAAAATTCTGTTGTTCTGTCTCCCCAGCCTGTGAAGGGCGCAGAACGCAATCTGCACTTGCTTATTTTGTATCTAAGCAACTGTCAGATTACATATCTACTAATAAGAAAGGGTATAATTATACCCTGATACTTTAATTAGTAGCAGATGCCTGTGTTTGTGAATAAAATGTAAGATTTTTAGAGGTCTGGAAGCTCTATTATATGCAAACTTCAGGTGCCTGATGTTCAGGCCTCTAATTCTTTTTGGTCAGTACAGATATCAAGGCCTGGGTGCCAGCCCTTACCAAATCTGGCCCCAGTGAGGAGGGCAAGGGGCCAATTTACATGAGAAATTCATGTCACTGTATATCACTGTATAATATACATGTACATTTTTCAGCAATGTTCCAGTAAAGATGATAACATCTTTATTTTTAATTTGACATTTCTTTCTTCCTACAAAACACATTCAAGTAACATACCTCAACAGAGAAAGGAGATGTGAAAACCTGGAGAATTAGGGCAACCTATCATAAATAGTGGTTGGGTTTCAGCTTGGACAGTGTCCTCCTGAGGGTATTTTTGAGCTTATATATCACAGAAAGTATATTTCCTTAGGCCAAAAAAAAAAGAGAGAGAGAAAGAGAGAGAAAATTAACCTTTGAGTTAGCTAGCTTGGTTTATTTTTTCCCCTCTCAGAATACAAGGCAAGTTCCTATAAATAAAAAAATAAATAAAATTTCATTCTCACATCTGAAAGCACTACATCTTGTATTGAGGCCTTTGGGGAAGGACAAAAGTGATCAAACATGACCTTGGAATCCCTAATATTGCTGCTTACTTATTTCTACCTGGTAAATGCAAGTACTCCTAGAGGCTCAAAATATCATCAGAATTCAAAAAGAAAGGTGGGGGAGGAAGAAAACAAAAGGAGAGGTAGGAGAGAGGGGGAGACATGGAGGGAAGAAGGAAGGAAACTTGTAATCCTATGTCCACATTCACCACTTACAAGCAAGTTTGTCTGTGACCTGGGCCACAAGCTGATCCATAAACTAGATAGATAAGCTGATTGCTGATCCAATACTGAAAGTGTGCCTCATAGCTTAGTATGGCCTCAGTTCCCAACACAGTGCCTGACACAGAATGGGCCTTTGCCTGAGGTTTTCTGAAATATACCAACCAGATCTCTCTGGGCTTCCAACAAGAGAGGGACAGGATGTTCTCTAACATCCATTCTATAATTCTGCAACCTTAATTACCAATACACTGCAGGGTCAGCTGTCCAGCCAAGCTTACATTTTGGTTAAAGAAAAACAACATCTTGAAAAAGTTCAGATGCTAAACTTAAACACTGAAATCTCTAAGAATAAGGTATCTTCTCCCACATGTCATGACCCCCAAGTTATTTCAGTTAGCACTACCCCCAAAGAGTCAGGAAACTGTACTCTTTCTTTTTTTTTTAATTTTTAATATTTTTTTTTTTTTTTTTTTTTTTTTAGTTTTTGGCAGACACAACATCTTTGTTTGTATGTGGTGCTGAGGATCGAACCCGGGCTGCACGCATGCCAGGCGAGCGTGCTACTGCTTGAGCCACATCCCCAGCCCTGTACTCTTTCTTGATTGGATTTCCAACAAATTTTTTACAACTTTTTAATTCCATTGGCTTAATGAGAAGATCCTGCTGGAACCAACCACTATAAAACAAAAGAGGCTAGGCTTCATAAGGTGGCCTCACAATTTGGGGAATTTCATGAAAACTTCCTTTGCATGTTCTTAAGCTAAGTTCCTCCAGTCCAAAGACACACTCCACCCTCTCCAACATGGGTGTTATGGTACTCCACCCCACAAGTCAGTCCCAGGATAAAGAAGAGAGAATCTTGGAGGAAAAAATAATCCCACATATTCTTTTCCTAGCCTGGACACAAGAGGATTATTATCTGAACACTTCTTCAAGTCTTTCAGAGGCAAGAGGGTATTACCAATGAGTATCCGAGCAGTGTCTAGGCACATGTGGAGGCCCCATGCACGGTGGGAAAGGATGCTCTCATTCCCACAGACCTGCTTTGACTAACCAGTGCTGCAACTGGCGGCCGCTGCCTCCCCTGACCTCAGGGAGCAGAACCAAGTGGATTGGGAACTTTTTATCCACACTTAATTCCCTGTAGCTTCACCATTCCCAGCTGCTGACATCCCTCTCCTGTGGGGAGACTGTGTGTGTTTAACATAGCTAGAGGCAAAAAAGAAGCAATTACAACTGCCCAAATCTCTCATTCCACAAAATAGCCTTCCCAGACTTGGCTGGTGAAGTCTCAGTTTCTTTAATATCATCTCAACAATCTCCTTTCACAGCCCAACTGTGCTCAGCCGCCCCCGCCCCACGCCTTTATCATTTTGTCTTGCCCCTTGACAGTGACAGAGCTTCACATGCTCTCTGCCGATGCCTGTCCATCCATTGCCATCTAGCGTTTGCACGCTGTCACATCTGCCTAACTCTCAGGGAGCTGCTGAGAGCCTGTCTTGGAGCTATTTTATTCATTGCCCTGGAAATATAAACTAGGAGTGGGTTTGGCTCTGTCCGCCCTTGCAGGGAAATCTCTGTTTCTGATCCTGGGGACATACTAACATGGAGGTTCTTGCTGTTATTTCTGTCCCAGGAGTTCTAAAAGAAGCCCCTTTCAACCAGCTTTCTCAAGCTTTTCTGCTAGGAAAGACCTCTCTAAAGCAATGCCTCTCATATTTTTCTGTGCCTTCAAATCATAAGAGGGTCTTGTTAAAATGCAGGTTCTGGTCTGGCGGTGGTGGGGGAGAAGGAGGCTGGAGTCTTATTTCTAATAAGCTCCCAGGCAGCACCAAAGTTCCAAGGCCACACCCGAGGAGCAAAGAGCCAGAGGAGCAGCAGAGGCTCACCAAGCTTTAATTAGCAAATAAGTAATCAGAAGGATCCTGAGCTTGGCCTCTAACCAGCACAGGGACCCTGCACAGTCCATAAGTCAACCTTGCAACAGCTTGCTCCTGCTTCAAGTATGTGGCAAGCCCACTCCATAAGCAGGACAGGAACAGGTTAAGTGCTTGAGGTTTAAAGTCTAACCCTACCACTTACAGTGTGACCTTGGGAAAGACATTGAAACTCTCTCATCCTCGTCTTTCTCCTCTATAAAATGGGACAGTGATATGACCCACTAAGAACAATCTGCCCTGTAGCCAGTGCTGAGTGGCTCACTGTTGCCATTTACTGATAGGAAAGCACAAAGTGCCCCTTGACTGTTACTTTATTCTATGAGAGATGATGAATATTAGGATAGACAAGGGCTTCCCGAGGCCACCAGAGCAGACCCTTATGCTAAGAAAAGCTGGAAGGTGGAAAGGAAGAATGCACAGAGCAGACAAGGTAATAACTGCTGCTGCCTTTTGATCTCTGCTGAAGCCTCTGAAACCTGCTTGTCTGCTGTAAATTGCTCTCCTAGGGAACATAACAACTGACATCCCAGTCTGGGGCTGTCATCAGGCCATGCACACACAACCCCTCCCCATCCCTTTACTTGATGGCAATGGTTTTTATTTCTGCAAGACCTTCCTTGTACCCATCTCCTGAGCAAGAGCAGATGGTCACTGGTCCTGGTCCTGGGAGCTTTGTGCAACAAAGGGATGGGTGTCATTTGGAACACAGGTTGATGATGGACAATTCTGATGGGTTCCCAAACTAAGTCCCCAAACAGATGACAATGTGAGAAGAAAGATTATTTTATTTACCCAAGATGGTGGTTTTATCCAGTCTAATTCTGTACTAAAGTTCCCACATAGAGGAATGAAAATTATAAACATTTTCTAATAAAGTTTATTCCTAATTCTAACTTCCTCAATCTGATAGCTAAAAAGTGTTTCCTGCCTGCTAAATCCCTTTGTTATGTGAAGCCATAATCAGCCACGAGAAGCAGTCATAAGCTAAAGCTTTAGAAGCACCAAGAGCTGAATACATTTGAATTGTTCTAACGTCCCAAGGCCTATTCTGTTCTATTTTTCTACATTTGAATGGCAATTCTAGGGGAGGAAAAAAATGATTTTATTTTTTAAACATTTTAAGAGGCAGCAAACCTTTGAAGGGTTGGGAATATTTTACAACAAATCTCCAGAAAAACCTTGGAGGAAAAAAATGACTTTGGGGGTCTCAGATGAAAACCCTGAGGGAAGTGTTTTAAAGAGCTGGTGTCAGAACTTGCAGTAGAGATAATCTCCGAGAAGGACGCTGTCACCTTGCTTCCTAGAAATGTCATAGAGCAGTCTCCTGCCTGGGAGCTTCTGAGTCACCTAGAGCCCCCCCCTCCACCCTGTTTAAACTATACTTCTGACAACTATAAGACATCTTTCCCCATCCTTACCACCACTAAGAACCTTCTGAAGATACTACACTGGAAGACACTGCCATCTGTCCCTCCCCAGTGGCCCCGTCTTATGACCTGAGGGGCAAAACAAAACTCAGGCTCCTGACAATGAAGATAAAAGGAGACCCCTCTCCACCTCAAGGCCTTTCTGAAGAGGAAAAGAAAAAGAGGTCACAGCGGTGCCAAGCACACGGCAGATACTTAATAAATTTGTGTGGATTGAATGAATGCGTGAGTGAGCCAGGTTCAAGACCAAGCCCAAACCTTCAAATCACATCAATCGAAGAAGTGCTGGGTGCTGTGAGGAATGCACAGTCCCTATTCCAAAAATGCCCAGTTTTACTTGGAAAATAAATCATAAATGTCAGGAAAAGCTAAGTAGTAACAAAAGATTTAGCCCTTTATGCCCCATCTAAATTTTATGATCTGAGACAAGGTTCTTATGGCCTAGGATGCTGAACTCCTAGAGATTTGCTACCCACTGAAGAGTCCTCTACTCTCTCTTCTCACAAAATGTCAAAAACCTTTTAATGAGTACATGAGGCACTTTCACATGATAGGACTAGTGCATCAGTCAAGCTGCCAAAACAAAGGAAAATACCCCAATAGTGCAGTCTAGGATGTGTTCAGTGAGAATTTAAAATCAACATAAAAGAAACGCCATGAGTTAAGTACATGATATTATTAACCATGTGGATTCTAGAGAAGGTTATTACCAAAGGAGCCAAAGGAAGCAGAGGTCATTTAGAGTCACTAAAAGCAGGACAGGTCAGAGAGGAAGCCTATTTGAGCCAGAGACTCAGTTTTCCAAGCCAACTTGAATACTGCCATGAAGAAACCTGCATGCTCTCTTTTGGAAGAAATGGAGGGATTTCCCAGAGAGGGAAGGAACCCCTCTGATCACCAAGGACTTCATTAGACTACAGAACACCATGCTCTGAAGGTTTGACCCTCGAAAGTACCCGCCTCTCTCAGAAGTGCCTTGATAACACATCTGTAAATTACAATCCACTTGGAACACCAATGCTATGGTTGGTGTCAAGGAGATGCTTCGTTTCCTGGGAGACTTCCCTCTTGTCCTTGCACCTAAGAAATGCAAAGCCTCAGGGTGACTTTTAGGACTAATGCCTGACTTTCACCCACAGCTTCACTTACCATCTGTCATCTGTAAGTAGCTCCCACCCTCACTAACAGGCTAAAGCAGTCACTGCTTGGCGAGGTTTTGTTGTGTTGGAAGTCTACAGATGTGAGCAGGTGTCATACTCAAGGGAGAGGAGGAGACAATTATCTATTGAAATGTACAACCACCAAAATAGCAAAGCGGTGAGTCACTGACAAATGCCAACCTGGAAGATTATGACAATGATATCATCACATTCGAAGAGGGGGAAAAAATGAAGGGGAAAGAGGAAATAGTCTCAAATTCATCTTCTCCTTCAAAAAAGGAATCAGAATATGAAATGGGGGGTGAAAGAGCAAGAAATCGCTCTCAGCAAAGAAGATCACTCAGCAGAACATGACAGCCCTCCTCCCTCCCTAACGCCCCCTCCTGGGTCCTTGCAGCCCTGAGGGAAGTTCTTGAGATTCATTTGGCAGATATTTTCTGAGTACTTACTAATGTGCCTGACTTCGAGCTAGAATGAATCAAGAGAGCATCAGACCCATAAGAGTTCAAGTCTTTGTCAGGGACCCTGAGGTCTGAGTTCCAAATTCCTCCCTACAATCTCATCTCTGGCTGTTTTCATTTTCAAACTTGTCTAAGAAAGAGCTGCCACCTAAAAATCAATCCTACTCAACTCAGTATCCAAAGAGAGCAGCCTTATTGGCCCCTTGCAAGAGTCTATCATAACCTATATATGACAACACAGATCTGGGAGGGGAGAGAATATTCCTTTTAAATCCAACTGAAAAGCTATGCCTGTGACAGCTCTTTGACCCTGCAGGCGGTAGATTCCACATCCACCCAGCTGCCCCCTAGCTGTCCAAGGAAGTAAGACAGCAGAAGACAAAGCAGTGGGAGAGTTAGGCCTGAGAGTCACCATCCCCCTCTCAGGAATATCCTGGGGGTCACCGTCACCCTCCTGCTGACTCTCTTATTACCTGATGAGTTAAATACATCTCTGATGCATTTTCATCTTATATTTGTAGGAGAACTACGTTTTCTTTGGATTTGAATCCTTTCACTTGAAGGTTAGGTGGGGCAGGAATCAGGGGCAGTGATAATGATGCAGCAGAAATGCTTAGCTAGGTCATGGGGAGGGGTGTTGGGTGTTAACTTTGGTTGTGGCAGCTACTTATAATTTGGGACTCATTCTTTGGGTCCTATTGAGCTCCAGTTATTTTCTGTCTTTTTTATTCCTTCCCACCCTGAAAACATCTCAATTTATCCTTTCTCACAAAGGAAAATTATTGTAAGGTCCTGCCTTTTTTTTCACTGAGAAGAAAAGAAAAATAATATTGTTTCCTGCTTAGAGCTGTTATCGGGAAAACCCAGAAGACAAAATTAAATCTGAAATCAATCAAAACCTCAAACAAAGAGAGGAGCCAGAATGCAGGACAAAGGCCTCACAGAGCCCTGCTTGCTGCCCCTCTGGGAGGAAGACATGGGACAGAGGAGACTCGGAGGCCAGGAAACTGGCCAGGTGACGCTCAGCTCTCTGCAGGGGTGTCCTGGGCTGCCCTTTCTGTCCCAGGGCCTTCCCTTCATGATGGTATTCATCTGTGTAAACTTGCTGGGATTCTGGGTTCCGATGTGTTTTCCTGGTCTCACCTCCTTCCCCTCTGCAGTGATGTCAGTGACAAAAACTAAGGAGGTGAGAACATGCTTATTTTAAATAAAGCTGAGGATAGTCTTCTTCGTGGCTTGTCAAAGAATAGCAATTAGCAGCTAAGTGTTGCGCCCTTCCTCTGTCATTTTCCTTAACTTGGTAAGGAATAAGTTAGGTTGATTTGGGATTTTCTTTTTTCATTTTAAATTGCAAGTAGCTAAAGCCTAAAATGTCACAAATACAAAAATAGCTTCCCTTTACACTTTGCAGCTTGAAAGCACTTCCCAGGGAGAGCTATATGTTCTGTTTCTCTGCATTTGTTTGGCTTACATCATTCCTTTCCTTCCATGTCCTGTTGATAAATCACTGATTTCTTTCTTATCCCTCTTTTTTTTTTCCCTGCTAGCTTCCTGATCTTCTGCAGTACTTTTCCTCTCTCAGCTTCCCTCTTGCCTCCTCTGACCTGCTCTTTGGTCTCCCCAGCAGGCCCATCCTGGGCATAGCCTTTGGCCTAGGAATGCCCATCATCTTATACTCAGGACCCAGTTGCTTCAGATTATGGAGCCTTCCTCTCTGCTTTCAGATCTGACTTGTCTCTGTGCTGATGCTCTTATAGGATAATCTTTGGAGCTGGGGCTCAGGTGACTGAAGACCTGAGCTCAGCTTCAACACCTTCATTTATCAATTAAATGATAAAAGCAAATCACTCACTGCCTGGCCTGTGCAGTATGAGTGATGATCAGAGCCACATCCCAGGGCTGTCATGGGGACCGCTGAGATGATTTGTGAGAAGACACGGGGAAGGGTCTGGAAAGCACTAAATAGATGCCAACTCTGATTTTCTTTCTCCAAATTCTTGACCATGACATCTCTCACTCAGAAATATTCTGTAAGCTTTTCCTAAAGCAGTGCAACCGGACACCTGCCCCCAGAGTAAGGAAGAGGGCTCTGACTGAGCCCTAGAGTACATAAGACTTAGCCTCTTAGCACCTCTGTGGCCTTAAACTAGTGTTGAATGTCCCACAGCCTCAGTTCCTCATCCATAAAGTAGGGATAACAAATGTCTCCCCAGTCTTTCTCAGAAGTGAACAGGAGGACATTTTTTTAAATATTTTTTTAGTTGTTGATGGATCTTTATTTATTTATTTATATATGGTGCTGAGAATTGAACTCAGTCCAGTGCCTCACACACGCTAGGCAAGTACTCTACCACTGAGCTACAACCACAACCTACATGAACATATTTTTGGTATTAATAAATTGTACAGAAATGAAAGGCATTATCGTTTCTTAATCTGGAGAAGAAGGGCAGTCTGTGACCTCTGATCAAACCTTTTTCTCATGACCTCCTGACTCTCCTTATAGAAAAATTTGACTCTCAGACAATTTTCTCCAAGAAAACTCATTCAGTCAGTCAGTCAGTCAATCCACTGACAAATATTCTCTGAGCACTTGCAGCAAAACAAGAGCCTTTGCTAGTTACTAGGCACCAAAAATGAAGTAGTATGGTGTTTGCTACATAGATCAGAAGTTAGCAGGAGAGACAGACAAATACCTGGTGAGATGAACTATAATTAAGTGGGACAGGGAGCTTCAAAAACATAGAGGAAAGGTAGTTATCTCGATAGGGGTTGATCAGGGAACCCTGAGCCCAGGTCCTTGGCTGACAGAGGCATAAAGGCATGGACTCAGGCCAGTTACTTCTTCCCCTCTTTGGACTTCAGAGGAGCCCATGAAAAATGAGGAGCTGGAAGTCGACAATCTCTAAGGTTCTTAAGTCCTATTACCCAAAATCCTGTTACCAAAAAAAGTTGCAGGGCAGGGGGTAGGGAGGATGGTTCTAACCTTCAGGAGGCCTGCCAACCTGCTCTAGTTGAGTTGAGATACCACACAAAAAGTTCCTCTCCCCACCCTCCTCCCGGACAGGACTCTCTCTCTCTCTCTCTCTCTCTCTCTCTCTCTCTCTCTCTCTCTCACACACACACACACACACACACACAGCTCCCTCAACACTCACTCAAATGGGGACCTGGCACATAATTCATAATCAGTTAACCTTTCATCCTTTCCAACCCCCCCCCCAACTCTCTCTCTCTCTCTCTCTCTCTCTCTCTCCATCACTTTTTTGGCAATGGCTGAAAGATATTGCAGGGGTCTTCTGGATGCAGCTGGAATAAATTCAAGTTGTAGCCTAGCCTAGCACAATGCTGCCAAAGTTAATATGGAAGCTATCACAGCTTCGGGAGGCAGTTCAGGACTTTGAGCTATTTATAGAGTTTTCAATATGCAGAGCTGTTGCTTTACAATTTTCATTAACCCCTCAGAGGTTTTAACCGTCAGATTAATTTCCTAGTTCCCTGAGGAATGCTGACCTTTATTAACCCCATTAGGACACTTTCTTTTGGGGTTCAATTCTCTATATGTGAAAAATTCTCAACGTCTTGATAGTCCTGCTCAATTTACCTTGCAGTTCTTAGGCCAAAAGAGTAACAAAGAGTTTCCAAAGTATAAAAATCCCAAGCATCCTTCCCCAGATACCTTTTGGAGCAAACAAAATTCAACTAGAAGACATTATCCATGATTTGTGAAAATGCATGGTATCTTATACACCTACAAAAATGGTTCTATGTTTTATAAGTATTTACTTATACATTATACTTCCTTTGAGTTCTAATTCCAGCTGTGCAACCAACTATCTGTCTGACTTTGAGTACAGATTTCTATGTCTTTGGGCCCAAGCTGCCTTTTGTATAAGAGAGTGGAATGAAATCAGTGATTTTCAAAAATTTAAGCACCAGAATTATCTTTTTTAACGTTATTACAGAGGAAATGCTCCAATATATAAGGGAGATGCTCCATGGGCCCTGCAGAACCTGAGCCCTACCTGTTTGTCCTCCTTTCTCCCCATCTTAGATGCCCCAGGGCCTCCCATGGAACCCTCAGGAGTCCCTGAATCACAGATTGAGACTTCTTGAACTGAATGAGTTTTAAATCCTCACCAAGTCCCAAGTTCTGTTATTCTCATTGCCAAGTTCTTAGCTCCACCAGCCCAACCCTCATTCTGGGATACCCTACTGTTTAAAACAGTTCTAAACCTACAAAAGAGAAATCTTCCTGATAATAATGGACACTTCACTTGGGTCAACAACACATGAGCCAGTTCTCCCACCCACAGCACCACAGCTTGAGTAAGAGATGAGCAACAGAAGTGACTCCACATACTAGGAAGACACAGCAGAGTGAGGAAATTGAACAAATCACTCAGGAAGGCACTGGGGGTGTGATAATCTAGATCGCCCGGCACACAGCAGAGCAGTTCTTAAACATATGGGTCCATTCCTTGTCCATCTACTGATGATAGTCACTGCAAGAGAAGGCAAAGAGCAAGATGCATCCTCAGGGGAATTCACCATCCCCTGGAAGACATTCAGTTGAGTTTAAGTAACCCCAGTGGCAGAGCAGGGAGGCTGGGACTTCAAACCCAATGGTCCTGGATGGGGAGAGGCCACTTTAATTTCCATCCTAAAGGCAAGCTGCATGTAAGACAGCCTTCCAAACTCTGGAGACTTCTTAATACCAAAGAGTCTTTACAGCTTCCATACCTACAGCTAAAAAATTAATTTGAGGAAGTGCCTGAAGTATTCCATCACCCTTTCCGTCAGCCAGATAAGACTATCTGGATGGATCTGATGAGGAAAGAGGGCAACTCATCATTCCTTCCTTCAATAGATATTGAATGCCTACCATGTATCATGAAATGCAACAGGAGTTGATCAGTAAGCAAGACAAATGCATGCCTTCAAGCTACAGACATTTACCAGTCTTCATGTTAAGAACTTTTCAGCATTTGACACAATTGACCACCCTCTTCTTGGATCATATCCCAAGGTTTCTACAGACAAAGCTCTCCTCATTTTCTACCTACCTCTTGGGCCTCTCTTCTGCCCTGTTGCAACCTTGTTCTCCTCTTTTTGGTCCAAAACTCCATGCTAGCATCCTACATTCTCTCTTGCTCTCCCTCTAGTCCAGGGGTCTGACCCTGGGGTAGAATTCTCAGAGGGAGGAGCCTTAATGAACTTGGGTGAAAAACAAGCTATATCTGCATTTTCATTTACCCTTTAGTGAAATTTAGCAATTTCTTCAATTATGAATGAAGACAAAAAAAAAAAGCACATAGGTATTAGCAGGAAGTATGACTTTGTCCCCAACAAAAATGCATGGTATCTTCATTCCACACAAGAGTTGTAGCAGAGGTCTAAAAATATACTTTCATCCTATTTTGAATGTAATTATTGGAACTGCCACTGGGTATTTAATGAATTAAGAAAGAATCATATATACTTTTATATCACAAATTAATTTTAATTTGGATGACTAAATTTCTGTGTAACCAGTTTCCACTGCTATCTCATGCATTTTATTGTTCATTTACCATAGGCCAGGGAACATTCTGTTTTCTCTGCCTTGATTCTTTGCATTCTCATAACCAGGCTTAAGATATAAGAACTATTATCAACCCATTTCACAGTTCAGGCTAATAATAGACACATCTGGGCTCCCAGAGCCCAGCACATGGCCTGAAACACAGTAGAGATCAGTAAATATAAGGCTGAACCAACCTGGCAAGAGCACATTCTTGATTCATAAAAGGGCTACAGCTGCAGAGTATACAACTCCTCAGACATAGGTCCCTGAAAAAAAGGAGGAGACCCTGAGACTTCAGGAGGTAGTACCTGTGCCATTGTCTTCTCCCCTCCAGCCCACCTACCCTCTTTCCTTGAGCCTCTTTAGGGAGCCACTCCAAATACATGCACCTATAAGTCCTAACGCACCACTGGGATCTGAAAGATCACTGTAGTCTGGCGTGGTAGTGTCATGACTCGTGACTCTGAATAAGGGCTTTTCCCTCATTCGGATAACAAGGCGTGGCCCTAGGAGTAGGCAGCACCCAGAGCGGTTGAGCTACACTCACCTATTCCTTTGTAATCCTACCCCTTGCCTCATTTGAATGGCTTCTTCCCAATAAAAGGGTTCAGCACATGCTCCTCGCTCTCTTTCCGTGGACCTCTAAAGTCAGAGGAGCCATCACAGGACCCAAAGAAAAAAGGTATTTCTCTGTCTCTGTGTGATTATTTCGTGCCAGCCCTGTTCACCTGGAGTGACCTTAGTGTTTAGTCATGGAAGCGACAAGCCTCCTCTGTACCACTACCCAAAGAGAGCAAGAGGGAAGCCACAAAGAAGCAAGAGGAGGAAATGTCTTCAGGCCTTTCCAACTAAGTGGCCTGTGTTTGCAGGTTTTCTGAGACTCCAGACCAATCCTTAATGAGTTGGCAAGAAAAGATTTCTCATCCCAGCTTGTAGCTCCTGCCTGAATCAAAAAATGCTAAATGGCATCTCTCTGCTCCAAAGGGAAGGAGGGTCACGCTGGGCCTGCTATGTTAGATAACACTTCAGCAAGCTGGGATTTGTGTGAACCTGGGTATACCTTGCTGTCACTTGCTCTCATGGTAATTGGCCAAGATTCTCCAAGTCCTGTCCCTTGTGCTAATATCCTCACAGCCTGGCAGTACCAACAGCTTTCTGCACTTTACCCAGTGCTGCCCACACATGCTCTTAGGGCTCTCCTCAACCATTAATTCAAAGTTCCTCCTGTCCACACAGACCACAGGGGGTAGGCCTGTCCTATTAACTGTCTCTCTGGCAAAATTGCTGAGTAGAAGTGATGGGTAGGCCATGCAGGAAAGGGCAGAAAGGTGTTCTCTGTTTTCTTTTAAAAAAAAACTTACACAAAACAGTAATTTATCATTTATTCATTTATTGTTTAAAAATTTACTGAGGCACCCACTATGTGAAGTACCATAAGTGGAAGATCCACAGTGGTGAACAAATCAGATTTGGTTCCTGTTTGTTCCTGTGAAACTTACACACTGGTGGCATGTAATCAAGGAAATACAACCACAAGCTGAAAGTAAAAGGATAAAGAATGATATTCTATTTAAATGAGCCTGAAAGTAAGTAGGAGTAACTACTCTCATATCTGACAAAGCAGACTTCAGTAAAAATTAACCAGAAAAGACAAAGGTCACTTCATACTGGTAAAGAGAACAATCCAACAAGAAGATATAACAATAGTAAATATTTGTGTCTCAAAAGTTGGTGCACATCATATTTACATAAAACAAACCCTACTCAACAAAAAGACTCAGAGAGACCCCAATACAATAATACCTGGCGATTTCAACACCCTCTCTCACCATTAGATAGGTCATCCAGCATAAAATCAACAAAGATTCTTCAGGCCTAAAAAAACTAATATTAAATGAAATGGAATATAGAATATTTTCATCCAATTACAGCTAAATTCATTTTCTCTTCAGCTGTTCATAGAACCTTCTGGGTTTTTTTTGGGGGGGGGGGTTCAGTTTACATATGGTTGTTTCTGCAATGTGGGTGTTTTTAATTTGTTTTTGCTTTATGTGGTCAAATGCATCAATCTCATTCACTATGTCATCTGGGTTTATATAATTCTTAGAAAAGTCTTGCCCAAAAGTTAATAAATGGGATGGCATCAAAATAAAAAGCTTCTGCACAGCAAAGGAAACAATTAAGAATATGAGTAGAGAACCTACAGGATGGAAAAAAATATTTGCCAGCTACTCTTTTGACACAGGAGTAATATCCAAAATATATAAAGAACTCAAAAAATTTAACACCACCTCCCCCCCAAACACACACACAAAATAACCAAATTAATAAATGGGCAAATGAACTAAACAGACACTTCTCAAAAGAAAAAATATAAATGGCCAACAAATATATTAAAAAACTGTTCAACATAATTTGCAAGTAGGAAAATGGAAATCAAAATTACACTTATATTTCATCTTACTTCAATCAAAATGACTGAAATTAATTGTTTAAAATTAATTTTAAAGAGAGTAGCCACAAAGAAGCAAGATGGTTTGTATTCTTATTGGAGAGAATATGGAGGGAAAAAGCACACATTTACACTGTTGAGTTGTAAGTTAGTACAACTGCTGTGGAAATCAGAGTGGAGGTTTCTCAAAAGACCAGGCATGGAACCACCATTTGACCCAGTAACATACTGCTCCTCAGTATTTATCCTAAAGAATTAAAGACATCTGACTACAGTGATACATGCATACCCATATTTATAGCAGCACAATTTATAATAGTCAAACTATGGAACTAGCCTAGTTGTTCATCAATGGATGAACAGATAAAGAAAATGTGGTATGTATACAAAATGAAGCTTTATTCAGCCATAAAGATAAATGAAATTATGTCATTTGCAGGGAAATGGGTAGAACTTGAGAGCATTATGTTAAGCAAAATAAGACAAACTCAGAAGATCAAGGGTGATATGTTTTCTCTCATATGTGGAAGCTAGAGATAAAAAAAGTAAAGAAAGGTGAGGGGGCAGGTCCTATGAAAATCAAAAGGATATCAGTACAGTCAAGGAAAAGGACCAGGAGAAAGGAGGAAGACAGAGAAAGAAAAAATATTCAGGAATGCTAATATACAAATTACATCGTTATCTTGTGTGCCCATGTGAATACATAAGGAATCTCAATATTATGTAAAACTATAGTGCACCAATAAAAAAATAGAAAAAATATTCAAAAAACAAAAAGTCTTGCCCAATTTGAGATTAAAGTAATTCCCTCATTTTCTACTATTTTATGACTCCATTTTTAAAACTTAAATCTTTGGTCTATCTGGAACTTATTTTGGTGAAAGAAAAGAAATACAACCAAGTTTACTTCTTATTTACTGTGAAATAAGTGAACCAGAGAGTTTTCAGAAAAAAAAAAGCAACCCCCACCTCTGATTCTAGGACAAGAACCTGCTCCTGACTACAAGAAACAAACAGTCCACACTGGTCAGTACCCTCTCTTCAGTACCAACCTTGAGAATCTACACACAAACTGTGAGTCTCGGTGCTTCTCCCACTGCATTTAAGATAAAGGCCCAAAGCATGGGGCTGGGGTTGTGGCTCAGTGGTAGAGCACTTGCCTAGCATGTGTGAGGCACTGAGTTCAATTCTCAGTACCACATATAAATAAATGAATAAAATAAATGTCCATCAACATCTAAAAAAATTTTAAAAAAAGATAAAAGCCCAAAGCAGACTGAAGATCCTGCCCTGATTTTCATCCCAGTCTGGCTGGGACTCCAGAGCATCCTAATAATAAGGATAAAATGCCTTTTGGTTACTGAAATTCACTTTTTACCAGATTTTTGCGTGTATTACTCATTTTTCAAAACTAAACCTTTCTATTAGCCCTAGAAAGCTTGCCTTACACAAGACACACACACACATATACACACACACTACTATACATTTATGCATGTTCCCAGACCCCTTTTTCACACATTATACCACCAAAGCAGGAACCACACTCCACATTATGTAATTCACTTTTGTATAATTTCCCTGCTAGTCTACAAACAGATGTGTCTGATGCTTCTGCTATCCCTCCACTTAGAGCAGAGGGGCATTGCATGAATGAGTAAGTGAAGAACTCCAACGCTTCTCTATTAGTACTTTTCTAATGCCAAGAATGGTAAAGTCCCCAAGAAGAATGTGATGTTCATAGCAGTGCTAAATGCAATGTCCAAAAAAAGAAAAATGCAAGTTATAAATGCTTAATTGCAACAGAGCTTATATTCAGTCAGCCATTCTGGTATGCCACGGCATGGCAGATTTCTTACCAAAATGGAGTTCAAATTATTATCCTCCCTGTATGCATACTTCTTTTCAATGTGACTTTGCAGCTCCTCCCAACCAGAAGTGGAGTCCATGCTCTGACCCTTGGATTTGACTTTAGGACTTTCTTTATCCATAAGAGTAGCAAAAGAAGCCACATGGAGAATGTTTTCTTGGAACTATATTCCACCATGTGAAAAGTCCAAGCTAGTCTTCTAGAGAATGGAAACACATGACCAAGGCACTCCCACTCTCCAGTTGCCCCTGCAGGAAGCTTACAGCTTAACTTGCCAGCATCAGACTACAAAAAAAAACAAAAGAATCACCCAGCTGACCCCAGCACAAATTGCCAACCCACAGAATTATGGTTTAAATACATTGAATTGGTTTTATTTTGTTTTGGTTTTAAATTACTAAGTTACACAGCAAAAACCAATTGATAAAACTTATTATTACATGGTTATACTTCCTCCTTATCAGCAAATATTTACTCCCCAGACCCTTACCACTATAATCTGCCCTACAATTCAGCAATAAGAAAGTTAATGTCAGGTCCGGCAGGGGTCTCCAGGACATGCTCTGTTTCTGTTGCCTAGCCTGTTTTGATTGATAAATGTCAATGAAATATCATTTATTAAGTATTTTTGAAATCACCTCTGATCAAAGGGATATGGCTAAGCCTATTATAGTGTATCAAAATATCATGAGGGGCTGAAGTTGTGGCTCAGTGGTAGAGCACTTGCCTAGCATGTGTGAGGCACTGGGTTTGATTCTCAGCATCACGTATAAATAATTAAATAAAGGTTCATCAACAACTAAAATTTTTTTAAAATATATCATATAGATACTAAAAATAATTATATGAACTGTCAGTCCATAGAATCATGCCTACAAAATAAGCTAAAGGGAAAAGAACAGATCCCTGCAAAATGATAAGCACTTATTATAATGAAATGTCTATGTGAACATTGACAAAGATGAGAATTAAAATTATAATATCAAGAGCTTGGTGGGGGTTTTTTCTTGCATTTATTTTATTTTAATTCACAAAAAAAAGAGAAAAACAACTATAATTTTTCCCAAGTAGAATATAGTTGGAATTTTTCTTCTTAGAATTGAGATTACCTCAGAGTAAAGCCTTGATCTTGAGTATAAGGTATTACCAAAAAAAAAAAAAAAACGTGTTCCATTTCCTATAGGCAATATGTCCTAAATGTCAATATAAATTTCTATTTTTAAAGGCTAAAAAGTTTCAGAGTAAAAACAAATAGATGTGTTCCAGAATTGATCCTACTCATTTAAGCTAATATTCATTCACTTATGAATAATTTTGCTTAATCAGCTTTTCTCCCTCACCCCAGCATGGAAAGGGGCACTGGGTTTTTTTGTTGGTTTTTTTTGTTTTTGTTTTTGTTTTGCCATATCAGCCCCCTTCAAATCAGCTAGATTCTGAATCACAATCTAGCAGACAAGTATGGCAGACATTGATAAATACCCAATATCTGTTCTTCTCTGCTCTAGTCTTAGAACCCTGGCTTTTTTTCTCAAGGTTGCAAGATGATAAGTTATTGATAAAGGTTCAAGATTATAAGTTATTGATAAAGGTTCCCAGGCTCCCTTGCAACTAGCAATTTCATTTCCAGCCAATGAAATATAAGTGGAAATCTACTAGGTGGAAATCTACTCAGTGAGGCTTCCAGGAAAGCAATTGGTTTTCTGACAGAAAGAGACCAATCAGCAGACACGTGCCTATAACATTTGGCCATTCCCCTTCTTTTGGCCTGGAAGGAAAGCAGATGCCTAATGGTGCCATGGCCAACTATGGGAATAAAAAGGTTAGCCACCACAAAATCAGAGGAACTGCTGGACCGGCCATGGAGCACTTTCCTATGGACTTCTTCTTTGGGGAGATAAACCTTTTACTTTTGTTAGTCTCCATATTGAGGCTTCTGTAACTTGAAACCAGACACTACTGTGATTGACCTAGCCAGGAGATGGGTCCTGAGAAACAAGGAATCAGGTAGGGAGAGTATGGGCAGAGAGACCAGGTTCATCTATTTAATGAAGAACTAGAAGAGAGGAAAGAAAGGCCAGAGAAAACTTGGCCCCAGATTGTGGTTAGAGAAGCCACTTGGATATTCACACAAGAGAATATTGGGAGTGGCTGAGAGTAGAGCGGAGAAAAGGGTCTTTGAAAAATGTTAACTACAGTTCATGAGTCCTATTCCCTTACAGTTTAACAAAGTCACGAAATGAATGGAATTCTCAATGACTTCCAGCGGCTGGATTTTGCTCTCAAGTATGGGGGTCTCTACAGTGACTGAACCTTGTGGAGACTCAAGACATACCACGGTCATGTAAGAATTAATTTGGGAAAGGTAGAAAGAACAGGTACAGGGGTTGCTGTAGTACAAAGAGCAGAGACAAGGAGGACATCTGAGTTCAAGTGCTCATTCTTTCACAATCTACTGTGGAACACGAAGCAGGTACTTGGTGCTTCAAGGCCCCCTTTGTGAAAGGACAGAGAAGAGACAAACCAAATGTGCAGTAAGAACCCCAGGATTATAGTATTCCAAGAGTTACTGTTAAGAGAAGGATATCTGGATTCCTAGAAGAATATCACTCCCTTGCGTAGCTTTTACTTTTGACTTTGATTGGGAGGAATGTACAAGGAAAATTAGGTCCAATTCAATAAACAATATTTTAATTCAACAAATATTGGTTGATCAGCTACTCTGAGTTTAATGTTCAGATAAGCATGGATAAATACAGCCAAGAAATTCAGCCAAAACTCCTTAGCCAGACTCCTAAGCCCTTCAACATCTGGCCCTGTCTGGCTCCTTGGCCTTGCACCCCCTGGCTGCCCACACACACTACCCACACACACCCTTGCTCTTGGCATCCAGAGCCACTCACAGTGGCCACAACCTCCTGGGATACTCAATGCCTCCCTCCATCTCCTCCAGCTGTATCCTCTGCCTGTTTGAGATGCTTTCCCTGCTTGATCTTGAAAACTCCTACACATTCCTTAGTTCCCAAGCCAAGCATTTTCACAGGGTTAAAAAAGAAAAGCAACCCTGAGACCTTTCCATTGGTAGTCAGCCTAGTTGCCTCCTGCTAAACTGTGATGCTCCCCTCATGGACGGGAATAATTTCACAGAATTTCAACATCAGTTGAGAACTTCCGTAAGTCAAAAACAAGGACACTCCACAGTCACACCTAAAGAGAGATCGAAACAAAGACACTATACAACAAGAGGCACCAAACCTCCCCCTCCACATCTCATGTGAGTCACTATTGCCTCTTTCTGGGGTATCTCTCCCCTACTGCATCCTCCCAGTCCCTGATCTACAGTGTTCAACTGAATACTATGACTATATAAGATGCTCACTTACTGAATTGCCCTACTTTATGAAGAAGCACAATCCAGAAGGAGCCCTACTTCATTATACCCCCCCTCCAACTACCAAACATGTGCCCACATCTTCTGATAAGCTCCTCCCAATTCCCTCTTGCCCAGATGCTCCATGGTTCTCAATGGGGTGCACTATCCTTTGGTGCACCAAGTTCAGAACCAGAACCCAACCCTTACTACAGGTATATATTCCTGGTGGCCTCCGGTGGGTGGTCCTTGACTATCTCTTCCTCCTCCAAGTCAGCAGACCACAATCTACCTCTTACACATGTCCACAGTACTTGTGCAGAGGTACAGCTTCCTCAAAACATTTTTGGAACAAAATTCTGCAGCAACACTTCCTACTCCGTCCTGCACTTTCTTTCACACTTAACCACTGAGACACATCCCCAGCCCTTCTTATTTTTTATTTTGACAGAGTCTCATTAAGTTGCTTAGAGCCTCACTAAGTTGCTGAAACTGACCTTGAACTTGTGATCCTCCTGCTTCAGCCTCCCAAGCTCCTGGGATTACAGACAGGTGCCACCACGCTCGGCCCTCATATTGCACTTCCTAGGACACATATGTCTCCACCCCTCTCCCCTAAAACTGTTTACTCCCTGATGACAGAGTCCATGTCCTCTTGTCCTTGTAGCTCCAGCATCTAGCCCAAGGATCGGCACAGAGCAGGCCCACAAGATGTCTCTGTTAAATAAACACCCCAAGATACTACACCACAAAGCAGCATGGACAGTCTCTTGAGAATCTCAATGCCAAGCACCAAATGGCTCATCCCTCTTCCTCCTCCACAGCCTACATTCATGTGGATGTATTCTCAGCTACAGGATGGGAACATTAGAAAGTTGCCTTCCATCAGCACTTCATATGACTTCTCAGTTTTGCCTTATGTGCTGTTCTTAAATTTGCAAAGTTGCCATTACCATTGATCAACCACTGAGGCCACCTCTGTGACTTGGACATCCCCTGATGGTGCTCTGCCCCTTTATTGAAAGCAGAGGACTGCAACTACAGGCAAATAATGGGAACACGAGTTAATGAGCTGATAACACCAAGATCCTTCACCAGAGGGAAGAAAAGGAGAGCCCCAAGGTTTAAATCACCTCCATAAAACATCTACAAATAGGACACAGTGAGGCTGCTGGGAGCCGGTGGTTGCTGTTTAACATGCACAATTAGCATTTTTTTAGGAAGCAGCCTTTTGGAAATCAGTATGTCCTAAAGAGCACCATTTTATTCATTTTTCAGTTTAAACACATTGGCTCAAAGGCACACTCCATTTGTCCTGGCTCCTGCACCAACAAAACACTGTCTAGGACAGGAATGGTGGCAGCAAATGCAAAAGGCATTCTAGGAGAAACTGCAGTTGCTTTTACCAAAGAAAATGTGGTTTTTCTCAGCTTTACTGAATGAGAAGCAAATGGGTTTTTTGGTTGTTTTGTTTTGTTTTGTTTTGTTTTTTGAGTGGTCATAAACAATAGAAGTTTTTTGGTTTGGGTTTGGGTTTTGTTTTGTTTTTCCCCTACTTTCCAAGATGCTTCCCAAGGATGGTGAGGGCAATACAAACGCCCCTCACTCACCAAAGCTTCACACTCCACTCACGTGCTCTGCAGTGCCAACCCCACTGACTCCTGCTCCTGTCAGCAGGCAAATAAGGTCACAGACACATGCATAGGGAGGAAGGCACCCAACGTGGCTCTCTAAAAAGAGAAAAGAGGCAGCCTTTCTTGTCATCTGCCTCTCCATAGTAGAGGGGAAGTTGAAATGTAACAAAATGTCCTTTTTTCCCAACAAAAATTAATTCTGCCAGCCACGGGAAGGGTCTTAAAACCAGATGCCACCTCTCAATGGTTTAAGGAACATGTGACCTGGAGAATCACCTCAATTTTGTTACCTGTAAAGCGAGGTTCTTTTAGCTGACCCCAACATCAAAGGGATGTTATAAGAAATATTTGTAAAATATCTTTTAAAATGCCTGTGGTTTCTCAGAGAAACATCTGGGGCTTGAGATGAAACTATAAAATAAAGTACAGGCACGTCCATAAATGAATGAAGCAAATTCTAGGACCACAAGCAGAAAACAGTCTTGCTGCTTAGAATTCCAGCACAGCCGGAACTGACCCTGGCTGAGGAAACACTGGGGCCATTTGAAAAAAGAGTTGGAACCAAGGAATCATCCAGGCCTGAAATTTCCTACTGTGGTAGTCACAGCAAAGATGGCCTCCAAGTTTCCTCCAAAAACTAGGAATGAAACTCCCGAATGGCCCAGCTCTCCCACTGTTGGTTATTTAACTAAAAGAACTAAAATCAGCACACTAAAGTAATAAAAGCCACTTCAATGTTTATAGCAGAACAATTCACAACAGCCAAATTATGGAACCAGCCCAGATGAATGGATTAAGAAACTGTGGTACATATACATGATGGAGTTCTACACAGCCATAAAGAATGAAATTATGGCATTTGCTGACAATTGGATGGAAATAGAGAACCGATTGCTAAATAAAATAAGCCAAACTCAGAAAATCAAGGGTCTCATATTTTCTCTCACATATGGAAGCTAGAATAAAATAAGGGAAATAAGGCACAGAGGGGGGATACACTATTATAAAGATATAAGGATGATCAGTAGAATAGAAGAAAGAGATAGGGAGGGAGGAGGGATTGGAAATGGGAGAAAACGTGGAATGACTTTAATAAAATCACTTACTGCATGTATAAATATACCACGTGAGCTGGGAATGTACATCTGTAATCCCAGCAGCTCGGGATGCTGAGGCAGAAGCCAGACTCAGCAAAAGTGAGGCACTAAGCAACTCAGTGAGACCCTGTCTCTAAATAAAATACAAAATAGGGCTGGGGATGTGGTTCAGTGGTTGAGTGCCCTTGAGTTCAATCCCCAGTACCAAAAAAAAAAAAAGTGTATATATATATATATATATATATATATATATATATATATATATAATGTGAATTTCACCTTTATGTATATGTATAAAGCCCCAATCAAAGATACATAAATAAATTAGTAAAAAAAAAAAGATCTGTAGAAAGAAAGGAGAATAAGGAGGAGGAGAAGGGAAAGGGACTAAAATGATATAAATCAAATTCCACACATGTATGATTTTTTTCAAAATGAACCAACAATTATGTCTAACTATAATTATTTTTTTTTGTACTAAGGATGCAGTTCTGGGTTCCAACTTACCAGTGGCTCCAACTTACCAGTGGCTCAATGGTTAAGCACCAGGAGTGCTTAACCATTGAACCACATCCCCAGCCATTTTATATTTTTCACTTTGAGACAGGGTCTCACTAAGTTACTTAGGGCTTCACTAAGTTGCTGAGGCTGGCTTTGAACTCATGATCCTCCTGCTTCAGCCTCCCGAGCTGAAGGATTCCAAGTGTGTACCACCATACCTGGCTCTATGATACTCTTTAAAAAAAAAAAAAAAAAAAAAAACCTGCCTCTTTAAAAGAAAACAAAAACAAAAGGTGTACAGAAAAGGGCCAGTCCTCCTACCTCACTGCCACTGCCAGGACCCAGACCCCACAGTGTTGCCCCACAGTTCCATCATGTACCACCATCTACTCCATTATCACTCTCCACTGCACCACTACCACATTATCACTCCACCAACACCCACTATCATTCCATCAACCACACCAGCCTCACCTGACCATCACTTCATAACAAACAACAGCCACCCCACCACCCCACATCACCCCATCAACCCAGCAGCGACTCTCCATCACCACCCCACAACATTCCATAAACAACAACCATACCCACAACACTGCCCACCACCACCACCATCACCACCCATCTTCCCAACACTATGAGAACCAACCCTAACAGCACACCAACAACTCCACTGCCAATCCCTGGCCATCAACACCACCACCACCATCCTGCCTATCACTCCACCTTCATCCCACCACCATCCCACGATATCCCACAACAACTTCAGGTATGCTGGTATCCCACCCCAGATGCCTGATCCCCAGTCCATCCCCAACCCCACCAGCACTCCACTACTGCCCCTACCACCACACCACAACTGCTCATCCACTATCCCATCCTCACCCCATCACCTGAGCACGGTCTCCCTGGACATAAGATCACTAGCCTGCACTGACTAGTAGAGTCATGCAACCCTAATTTGTCATCAGAGAACACTTAACAAGTTGCCTAGGCCAATAACAGCAATAATAACAGCTCATAATTTTGAGTCACCACAATACACCAGGGATAAAGTGCTTTTTGTGTACTAACTCATAATAATTTGATGCAGTGACATTATTGCACTTATTTTAAAAGTTGGAAACTTTTAAAACTGGAAACTTTTAAAAGTTGGAAACTTTTAAGAACCTAAGTAACTTGCTCAAGGTCTGGCAGCTAATACCTGTCCTCCCTGGGACTGAGCCCAGGCCATCCAGCTCCAGAGTCCATGCTCTTAACCAATTTGTCATACTGTCATCTCACAAAATCAATCCTGGGCACCTTAATAAAGAGCATGTATTAAGATCAGCAGCCACTGGGGTGCTGGTGCCTGCAGTGAGGCAGATGCAGCAGCAACTCGTGCTCTTGGTTGCTAGCATTTGCCTGGCCCAGGCACACCACAGGCTCTAGGGACAAAGAAGCTCTTTCTCATAAGAAAAGCTAGGTACCCTGCTAACTATGTATACTGTCTGTTTTCTTAACTCACAATAATCTTGTGAGGTAGATTGTTCCCATTTCACATCTGAGAGAACAGAGGCTCAGAGAAAATCCACAATGTGCCTGGTAGGTATAGCTGAAGGGACCCCACTCAGAGGAACCACATTTACCTAACATGTGCCCTGCATCCTGAGCAGCACAGATCCACAGCCTTTACAGCTGCTTCTCTCCTAGGGCCCCAGCATCCAGGATGGAGTCTATAAAAGAGCAGCTGTCAATAGCAAGTTGTTGAATGAATGAATCAATGAATGAATGAAACAATAATGCTCGTAATTAAAATTGGAGGGAAAAAAATCCTTAAAGTTCAGAGAAATGGACAGTGTAACAAATGTTAATTTTAGAGCCATTGGTAAGGTGGAACCCAGAACTGCATTTGGTGATAGGGTCTCTGCCTCCATAAGCATTTTGCTGCATTTTCTCTAGCCTGACCTACTTCAGGGCAAGTGAGGGTGTGCAGAGCTATTCCTCCAAACAAATGATGCTGACTTGTAAGAGTGGCTGCTGCCCTTTGCAATTAGACAATCTTAAGACCTCTATTTTGTGCCCTGAAATATATCCAGTGACCTAAGTGCTGATGTGGCCAAAGGACTACAGAATGCATAAAGTCGTTCCCATTAAAATCAACCCTAGGGGCAATAGCTCCATAACCAAGAGGAAGGCCTGGCTAGGTCCTCAGAATTTTGTTATATGATCACAGTTTCTCTCCACCTAGAAAGTTCTGGACTCCCTCCTTCCTGCACCCACTGTACCTCTGCACACTACCCCCCTATTCACACACACAAACACAACATATCAGCTATGCTTCTATCTTGACAGAAGATCTATTCCTATCAGAATTACATAGCAGGTAACCTTTCTGCTCTACAAGGTTTTGGACAAGATGGGGTAACAACAGCAAACAAACGGTGGACAGTAAACCCAGTGTTCTCCTCCAGTGCCTGGAGACTCCCTTTTTCATATCACGCCTTTTTGGATTCACAAGACAAGGATATTTCAGCTCTTGGCCAGGTATCAGCTACAGAGCCTCTTCACTGGCCCCAATTACACTGCTAACAGTAAAGAAAACTTCAACGTATTTTAAAAGAGCTAAGAGGGAATAACAAAAATGCTGCTGTGCTCTTTTAAAACATAAGTTGTGAAATACTTCCCTCTTGTGGTTAAGATTGAAATTGCGGTTCTTAATGGTAGGCTTTCCAATGTCCAGAGATTAATAACGGTTTCTGGGTCAAGAACCATCTTGAGGGGCTGGAGTTGTGGCTCGGTGGTAGAGCACTTGCCTAACATGTGTGAGGCACCAGGTTCAATTCTCAGCACCACATATAAATAAATTAAATAAAGGTCCACTGACAACAAAAAAAAAATTTTTTTTAAGTACCACAATGATAATAAGGAAAAGAATGTGAAACTTTTCCCATATTTATAAGGTAAAACATATAGAATTATAAATAATGTCAATTATATTTCAATTTGTGTATCCAGTTATTAAGTGAGAGCCATACAAATATGTGGTGGGTGTGGGTGTGAACGTGTGGGTGGGTTGTTTTTTGGTTTTGTTTTCTTGATTTGATTTTGTTTTTTGTTTGTTTTGGTTTTTGCAGTGCTGGGGATGGAAGCAAGGACCTTGCACATGGTAGACAAGTGCTCTACCACAGAGCTACACCCCCCCATACCAGTGTTGCTTTTGTTGTTGTTGTTGTTGTTGTTGTTGTTGTTGAGGGACATGATACCTTTATTTATTTTTATGTGGTGCTGAGCAAACCCAGTGCCTCACACATGCTAGGCAAGTGCTCTGCCACTGAGCTACACCCTCAGCCTTAGTGTTTGCTTTTTTAATAGAGCAAATAGCAAGACCTAGAGGCAAGTCTAATTACCATAAATTCAATGTATTGAGGAACATAAATGAAATTTTAAGAAATGAGCGTCAATTATAATGTGACATGCAAATAGCAGGGAATCCAAGAAGTGATAAAGTCACAGGTTCTGGTAATACTACAAAGGTTAGTTCAGTGCCATGTATAACTGAAGGAAATTCTAAGTTTCAGTTAGAAATGAAGCGCTCAGCCAGATACAGTTACTCCCAGCAGCTGGGGAGGCTGAGGCAGGAAGATGGCGAGTTGAAAGCCAGCCTCAGCAAAAGCGAGACACTAAGCAACTCAGTGAGACTCTAAATAAAATACAAAATAGGGCTGGGGATGTGGCTCAGTGGTTGAGTGCCCGTGTTCAATCCCTGGTACCAAAAAGAAAAGAAATGAAGCACTCATCGTTTCCACTGATCTCCTGATTTCTGTCTGTGGGTCCCTTGGGGTTCATGGAATCCAACTATTCTAATCCAGCTTCATCTATGCATTGAGCCGTCTCTCCTCAGGAGGCAAGGATGTTATCAACTTCACAATATTTCACCGGGGGAGGGGGGGAAGTGCCATTGTTCTTGCAGGGCGTGTGGAACTGGAGAAGGTGAATTAAACAGCTAGTCCAGTACATTGACTCTAACGGGTCCCACCTCAGAAGACGCCACCACAGCCAGCACTGGCGCTGACAAGTTGAAGGAGAAGCCGGTCCACAGCGCAAACCTCAGTCCTCTCACAGCCTCTGTGACAGGCGTGTGAGCAGGACTGAGGGAGCCACCAAAGGCTCCTCAGCCACGGACAAAGACCTTCACAGCGTGACAACCCAGGACCCTGGGCTGGAGGGCCTGGCCCCCTGTCCACAGGCTCTAAACTGCCACGCGGTTCCGCCTCGAATCCAGAGGTGTCCCAGCTCCCAAGGAGCGAAATCTGCCTCATCCCGCCACATGGCTGCCCTGCTTAGAAGCTTTTGTCTTTTTACTGTGCACTGAGGTCTCCTACCTGCACTCCTTTCCCACCTCTGCAATACCCTGTATTTGTCTGAAACACTCCGCGTCCAACCAGCACCCCCACCACCTTGCCCACTTCACGTGCGCACGCGCACGCGCACACCCCATCCACACACCACCGGCAGGCGCAGGAGGGGGCAGGGTCCTCATCAGAGGGATCAATCTGCTATCCCACCCCAGATCCCACCCCCAAACCTCCTCAGCCATTATCACCAACTACAGATTCTCCCATGACTGAAAACTTAGCGAAGCTCTCCTATGTCCCCCCAACCATGCTCACAGTGGCCTCCTCAGGACCACTCCCTCTGAGGCGGTGTACACCTGGCTCACCTCGCTGCCTCTCCAAGCAGGTCGCTCCACCAAGGGCAGCTGAGGGTGAGCCTTTACTGATCCAGGATCCATAACCCACCTCCCAGGAGTTTAGGAGACTCCTTCAGGACGTATGTGTTGAAATGTCTGCAGTTGTTGGCCTGAGTGGCAAGACCTAAGCTGGAGCTACCAAAAAAAAAAAAAAAAAAATCAGCTGTTTTCTAGCTTCAGCTTCTAGTATCCATTCTTTACAGTGACAGGTTAGAAGTTGTAGGGAGGAGAGAGCGTCTGTCAGAGCTTGTCGTGAGGCTAGCTACCGGGCTTGTCAACACCTGTGCTGGAGCCCAGGTCTTGCTTGTGAAGTCCAGAGCACTCTGATGAAGAACTCTGAGCATCTCTCTCCATGCAGGCTAAGTGGAGACACCTTGCTGCAGCCCCCTGTGTGCTCATGGTGGCCGCAGCTCCCTGAAAGTCTGCCCTGGAGCACTGAGGAGCTGGGCTCAGCTAAGATGCCTCCTTCTGTCTTTGCACCTTGAAACCTCTTGGGCTTAACCTTTAGGATGTTACTGAGTTCTGCAATATGTCACCCACCAATCTGCTGCATCCCAGGAACAGGCCACAACAAGACTCAAATGCTCTTATCTAAGGATTAAGTGAGAGTTTCATTTCCATCAAAACAGTTTCTTGTGTGTTCATTTCCACCATGTGAAAAATAGCTGTGACTTGAATGTGTTCCCCCAAAAGTTTACATGTTGGAAATCATCCCCAAATGCATGTTAATGGTATTTGGAAGTGGGGCCTTTGGGACATAATTAGAATTAGATGAAGTCATGAGGGTGGAGCCTCCAACATGGCACTAACAGCTTTAGAATGAGAGACACCCAACCTAGCACACTTGCTCTGTCTCACTATGTAATGCCCTCACGTTACAATCTAATGAGTAAGCTTTCAGTCCTTTGGACTTCCCAGACTCTGAAAACATGAGGTACATAAATCTCTATTCCTTATAAATACCCAGTCTGTAGTATTCAGTAATAGCAACTGAAGATGGTCTATACAACTGCCTCCCAATAACTGAGACAACCCATTTACCTAGGTCTTATGTTGCATGACCAGGCCAGGGCCTTTGTAGCAATATTCTTGAATGCCACAATTCAGGCACCTCTCTCCCAAATATGTGGTACTTTTTGATGGAAATAAAAAGTGAATTGCTTCAGCATTGTGGAATAAGTGATTCACCTCCTCTCCATTCTGGTGACCCTCCCATCTGACCAGTGGGTGGAAACATTCAAGACTATTCATTCAAACTCAATCTCATTCCACAACCAACAGAAGCTTCTGAGAGACTGTGACTTCTACTCACCAGTTCTCAAGCAGGGTATGAATCCATCAGAATGAATGCAACTGCAGCAGCAGTAGACCACAAGTGCATATTCGCACGACATAAACATCTCTGCCATTCCAGAGATGGCCCAAATGCAATGGGTGGTATGACTTGAATCTCACCAATCTAGAGACCTTCTGTCAGAAGCAACAGGATGCAGAAACCTGAGCCCCAGCCCAACTGTTTGACAGCCATGTGACCTTGAAGCAGTAGCTCAACTTCTCAACAGTTGACTCTTCTCTTTAAAATGAGTATGAATACAAGTAATACCAACTTTGTAAAGTTCTTGTCAAACCTAAACATTTTATTATTCAAAGACTTGCCACAATGCTGACAATTAGTGCACGGTCAAGGTTGATCAAGTCATATGAATGCAGTGGCTACCAGGATATCAATGAAACAGAGCAGCAGTTAACTACAGGGGGGAATTAGAGGTCAGTAAAGATTGCAAAATATTACAGTCACATTTTAAAAATGCTCTAGAGACATTCTGTGGCAGACTGAACACTGCAGGACTATGAATCTGAATTAGAAGATTATTTCAAGATACTCCTCAGAATCAAGAAAAAGATTAAAATAATAGGTAAAGGTGCTGGGGTTGTGGCTTGGTGGCAGAGCACTTGCCTGGCACATGTGAGGCACTAGGTTCAATTCTCAGCATCACATAAATAAATAAATGAAGGTATTGTGTCCATCTACAACTAAAAATTTTTTAAATAATAGGTGAATAGCTAACATTATGGAATGATTATTATACACTATCTACCAGATAATCTATGTTTCTACATAGATCTAGTATCTATAACAATAGAGATTCCAGAATCAAGAACACATTAGAGCAGGAATAAATTCTCCAAGCTTAATAAAAAATTTCAGTATTTCTATCAAAACATTTATCTGGACTTCTGATTTTACTGACCTGTGAAAAGCTTGGATGTCATCACTCCGTTTTTCTCACAAGAAAAAAAGTTAAACAAATTGAAAATCAACAACTCTTAGATCCATCAGAAAACTGAAGTCACAGGTTAACAGACACAAAACTAAAGGAACAAGAAAATATGGAACTACTGAATTCTGGGAGCAAGAGCTACTAGAACCAAGATTCGAGGGGGCGGGGGGTGGAGCTATAATGGATGAACTACTAAAAATTCACTGTGGACCACCTTAAGGGTGAAAAAACTCCAGCATCTGGATCTTAGGGAGTCCCTCACATTTTTATGAGATTTACCCCCAGGCAGCTTACCAGGCTCTCCTGATGAAGATTTGAAAAAAATTCTCTGAGCTTCCAAGAGAGGAAGGTGAAAGTGACAACCTAAGTTGCTGCTGTCTGCCTCAAAGGAAACTACCAGAGCCTCAATCAAGCATCAGGGCAGGGAAATCCAACTCCAGCCCTCTCCAGCCTTGCTGTCAACCTAAGCAGAAGACTTAATGCTAGGAAGCACTTTTGAAGGTCACAACCCCTTTAAAGACTAAGACCTTGTCATAAGATTATAGAACATTTCTGCCAACCCCACACCTCACTACCACAACAGAGCTTCTGAAAACGAAGGACTACATCTGGAATAACTGCAAGGTGCTTACGGAGTGTCCAGGGGAAACAAAGACACTACAGGGAACTGAAGTCTCAGACCCCATAGTTACACTGAACAGTAAACATGGAACACAGAATTTATGTACGTGCAAACATGGAACACAGAATTTTATGTACGTGATCCTAAAGACTTGTTTATCTGAGTTCCTTTCACCCAATATATCATATCTGTCTTTCGACAAAAAATAATGATAAGACATGCCAAAAGGCAAGAAGAGACAATGCAGGCAACAGAACCAAACCCACATACAGCAGAGACTGGAGAAATAATCAACCCAGAACTGTCAAATAACTGTAATTAATGTGCTAAAAGTTCTAATATAAAAGTGAACATGCAGGGCTGGGGTTGTGGCTCAGTGGTAGAGCGCTTGCCTAGCACATGCGAGGCCCAGGGTTCGACCATCAGCATCACATAAAAAATAAATAAATAAAATACGGATATTATGCCCAACTACAACTAAAAAATAAATTTTAAAAAAAAAGTAAAAGTGATCATGCAAGAACAGATGAGCAAATGTAAGCAGAGAGACAAAATTCCAAAAAAAACAATCAAAAGGAAATGCCAGAAATCAAAAACCCTATTATAGAAATGAAGAAGCCTTTGATGGGCTCACTAGTAGAATAAATATGAATAAGGAAAACTCAGTGAGCTTTACGATAAGTCAATAGAAACTTTCCAAACTGAAACACAAAGAGGAAAAAATATGAAAAATTGGAATAAATTGTTTAAGAACCGTGAAACAACAGCATTAACAAGTAAAATATGAAACACCAAAGGTAAAAAAAAAGAAATATTTTAAATAATAATGCATTAGAATTTATGGCAGACATAAAATCATAGATTCAGGAAGCTCAGAGAACACTAATCAAAATAAATACAGAATCAAAGGAAGATGAATAGAAGAAAGGGAACAGGAGTGGGAGGTGGGGAAGAAAAAGAAATTGATATTGACCAAAGTGTACTGTATGCTGTGTGCATGTATGAATATGTAACAAATGCCATCATTATGTATAATAATAATAATGCACCAATAAAAATGTGGCAAGAGAAAAATAAATACAGAGTTGGACAGGGTGGCACACCTGTAGTTCCAGCTACGTAGGAGACTGAGGCAGGAGGCCCACTTGAGCCCAGGAGTTCAAGTCCAAACTGGGTAACACAGCAAGACCAAAATAATCAAAATAAATATAGAAAAATCTATGTTTCAATGTTTTATAATCAAACTTCAAAAAAACTAAAGATAAAAAAAATTAAGATTTTTTAGTTACAGATGGACACAATATCTTTATTTATTTTTACATGGTGCTGAGGATTGAACCCAGCGCTCCACACACGTGAGGCAAGTGCTCTACCACTGAGCTACAGCCTCAGCCCTAAAGAGAAAATTATGAAAGAAGGCAGAGAAAATCCCACCCCATAGAGAAACAAGAATAAGAATTACATTGAAATTTTTTTCACAAGCCATACAAGCAAGAACAACGTGGAGTGAAATATTTAAGGTGCTGAAAGACAACAAACACAACCTAGAATTCTGCATTTGGTGAGATTATTCTTCACAATGAAGAGGAGGATCATAGACATAAATGTAAAACACAAAATTATAAAACTTCTAGAGGATAAAATAGGAGAAAACCTAGCATTAACAAGTTATTAATTATGTCCACACAAACTCGTTCAAGAATGTTAACAATTGTCAAAAAACTGGAAGCAACCAAATGAATGGATAATCAAACTGTGGTATACCCCATATACCCATAAAATGAAATATTAGCATCAAAAAAAAAATAGGCTATATCAAGCCATGAAAAGACATGGAAGAAACTTCAAAACTAAAAACAATTTAAAATCAACAGTTGAAACAGTTGAGGAGAAGGAGGGAGGGATGAATAGGTAAACACAGGGTTTTTTAGAACAATAAAACTATTCTGTATGATATTGTAATATTATATATTTGGCAAAACTCCATACAATATACATCTTATAGAATGAATCTTAATGAGAACTATAGAGTCCAGTTAATAAAAATTAACTGGGTATTTGTTTATTAGTTGTCATCAATGAAATACACTAATGCAAAATGTTAACAAGAAAAACTGTAAAGGGGTGTGGCAGGAATATATGGGAATTCTGTGCTTTCTGCTCAATTTTCCTACAATTGCTCTAAGAAAAAGTCTGTTGATGTTTTAAAAGTTCATATATCATCAGGTAATTTTACTAGATTAAAATATTAATGTTAATGGTTAAAATTTCTGTTCATTACCTATATGGGGGAAAAAAAAGAGTTAGCAACAGACAACTCTTATACAACACCAGATCTACAAAATACCTGCCTTGTTCAGAGTCCCTTGGGGGGGGGGGAATACCTGGTATTTCCATTCTGAAAATTCCAATAGTGAAGAAATGGATAAAAACCTTCTTTGAGAAGACAAAATATGAAGGAAGTGAATCTTCCTTTAGAAAGCAAATACTATTTCATTAAAGAGAATGATGAAGCTGATAGTTGGGCCTGTGTGTCCTTCGGGGAGTCACCACTGCAATGTAAATCTCTACACTTCTGTTGATGAGAAACCAGAGGATACATCCTATTCAGCACAACCCAGGGAGCAAAATGAGAAAACTATTTGTAAATATGGTTACATGGCAAAGGGAAATTAAGGTTCCAAATAGAATTAAAATTGCAAATTAGCAGACCTTAAAATAAGCAGATCGTTTTTGATTATGTAGCTGAGTCCAAGTGATCAAAAGTTTCCTTCTAAGTAGGAGAAAGAAAAAAGAGAAATAGAAAGATAGCAGCATGAGAAGGAAGGATATTAGGTGCTACAGAACTGATAAAAATAGGATCCCTTACAGGCAGGAGTGCCAAAAAGCAGAAAAGGTGGACAACTTGAATTTGCCTTGGATTACTGCATACAAAGGCAACACCAGGCAAGTAGGCAGGGGCACTGGGAGGCAGTAGCCCATGTCCTGTGGCTCATGGCCTGCAGCACGCTAGGGCCCTAATTAAATTCGATCTGCTCACAGGTAGTTCCTAAACCAATCCTGCCCTGCAGTAGTAAACAGTGGTAAATTCTAAAGCAGCCCCACCTTGCAGGCTTCTTAGCCACTTTTGTTGGGGGCATTGCAGAACTCAAGTTCCAGGGAAGGTTCCTTGGGTGCCCACTATTCCTTCACCTCACTCCGAGTTCCAAAACCCCTCAGTGTGAACTCTCTATATTTTCCAAACTGTATGCTTAACAAGTGAAAAGAAAAACTGATTTAACAATGCTCAATTGTTATATGTTAGAATAGACATAATAGGAACATCAGACTATTGATTCATTCCTAGAGATAGCTTGTTCAACAGATTTTAAAGATACACATCATCAACACATTTTCTGATAAAAATTGTGTATACTTAACTACATAATAATATATTTTCAAATACGACCTTAAGATATGGGAGAAGAAGGAAGAAAATTTTTTTTAAAATGAGTACATTTCACCATTTACCCCTTCCAATCAACTGAATATTATGGTAATTTTGCTGATCATTTCCAAAAATTAGACTAAAAAATGGCTCTTAAATACCTTTCTGAAAGAACTGGGGTAAATTATAAGTAATAAAAAACATGGTCCACCCATGACAGTTAAATTATAGAGCTCACAGCTGTTAAAAAAAAAAAAATTAAACAACATTGTCTGTGTTTTGTAGTCTCAAGTTTTAGTCAAAGTGGGTGTTTTTTATTTCCCAGCCCAGCATTTATCAAAGAAACTATGGAACTATAAAGCTGAAGGATAAACACTTTAAATAAGAATTCATACTCCAAGGAAGTAAGAATCTTTCAACTTTTATTTCTACGATACATTCATCTGGAACCTTTTTGTTTCTTTACAATTTTCCCCCTAAGAGAAATGAATACAATAAAAATATAATCCAACCACCAGCAATGTTTTTAACCAGAAAAGAATCTAAAATCTCTGGTGTGATAATATAGGATTTTTTAAAAAATATAAACTTCATACCAGAAATAAAGCCTGAATATTCTCTTTCTTGAAAAATATAATTTCCTTCTTTGCTTTTCCATGTAAATCTTATAATCAACCACTTAGTTCTAAAGTCTATATTTAACCAGCAATTGTAACACTATAGCAGGTTTTTCCTGCTTTGTATCCTCCCTTATACTGAGAATCAACTAATTGCAGAAGTCTAAAAAAATGAGATGCCATTGGGCTGTAGCAAGACTATTCAAGGTATACCAATCATTTAAAAAAAAAAAAAAATCCCATAGCAAACTGAAGCCTACTTAACAAATTATATTTTATCCTGTTTATGAAATTAGAAAATGTGTACAAAGCACTTTTGCAAACTGTAAAGCTTTAATGGAAAACGTGTTTTAAAATTGGTTTTGATTAGAAAGGCTGCTGACTGGGATACAACATTAGGGACACCAGGCTCTGTGAAATCTGTTCTTTTGTTGTTGTTGTTACTCCTCAGATTTGTCAGGGGTGGGGCCAATTACAAATTGCAAAGATGATGGGGTATGGGTTCAGGGATAGCTTACAAAAAGACTGCTTTGCAGTGATAAATGATATTTTTCTTGACTGAGTATAAAGACCAAGGGGCATAAGAATTCTCTCTTTAAACCAATGTTTTGCACCAGACTGAGAAGTCAGGCCATCTGTCTCCAACCAGGAACAGGAAATAGAAGGAAGACAGTTTTACCCCTACTAGTTTCTCTGTGCAGAGCTTCACTGTTACAAGTGTAATCCATTTTAAAACAGAATCCCAAAGCCAAACATAAATGGCTTGGGAATCACTCCTTTAGTTTAAGAATATAACAAAAAAGCCAAACTATTTACATGGGAACAACATACCTGAGCCACAGAGTGAAGCCCCCCTACCTGTAAATATACAGCATTATCCATTGCTTTTTAGGGTATTTTGTGGAACACAGGAAGCTAAGCAGCAAATTTAAAAGTTTCATAACAAAAACCAATTTGAGTGGCTTTCTTTATGTTCGCTAGAATGTAAAATACATATAAGAGAAGGCTTCTTTTCACGTCACTTCAATGCAACTATATCAGCCTATGAAGACAAACCCAGCACTCAAGGGCTACAAAGACAGTTTTTTGAACCTAAACACGGGTAACAAAAAGAAAGTATATTTAAAAACCTAAAAGATGAGTGAACTGACAAGACAATGAGTTTGGGTCACTATATAAAAGAGGCTTTACTAACACAGCTGAGGAGTCAGGTGAGCAGAGAGAAGCGGCCACAAGGAGCCATGGAGACTTCTTTCCTAGGGTTCCTACATCATCTTTCTGTGGCTCTCTGGGAGCAGGCCCAGCTTTGCATACAGAATGGGCTAACTGCCCTTATATTCCTTGTGGCCCTCTGATGCACTTACCCTTTCCTTTAGTGCCCTCTTTCCCCAAGAGAATATTCAGGCCAATTTTGTTTTTTCCTTGTTTCTACATTAATAAGAATTATAAACTAGCAATTTGGGATATCACTAACTCTCACTGGGTGTCATGTTAGTATAAGATACCTCAAGTGGCAAAAATGTAGAACTTAAAAGCCATTTACAGAGGAGTCAAAAAAACCCATCTCACACTTTGGTAAACCCATAAAATTTAAAGATACATTATTAAAAAAAAAAAAAAAAAGCTATTTTTGCCAATGTTTAACTACTGGACTTTAACCCAATTTCAATATTCCATGTAATTGAAGGTCATTGAATTAACATGTCTTTCTGTTTTCTACATACAACAAAGATTCTTTAAAATACACATATATTTTTAAGCCAGTATACTCCCTTTTACAATCATACCTTCAGTCTAACATTCAAAATATAAACCTAAATAGTCAATGAAAACAACAGTGGACCAAGTGACAGTATCATTAAATGAAACAATAATGTAAGAAAAAGTCAGCATTAAAACTCAGAAAATAAACACAAATTTGCTGGAATTCTGTTTGTAATCTAATGTGTTCAGAACAGCCCCCACTGTGATGCTGCCCAACTCACACCTTTCTTCTTTTCTCTTTCCATGGTGCATCTTCATTATTTTACTGAGGTTTATACAATGACTATCCTAACAGCAGAGGCTAATGCTAAATATACAGCCTATTTCAGAACTGGTACATGTTCCCAACAATTGTTTTGTGTTCCCTCCATATTATAAAATGGTCCAATGGAGAAAAAAAAAAGGGAAAGGGCTAAGTAAAATATATCCATACACACTGTGCATTAAATATTACTAGGTTAAGACAGTAAGGTGGAAAAAAGGAATAGAGGGGTACAGTAAATTTTCTCCAAACAATTCTATTACATTTGACAGAACTGTCCATGACTTGTATTGTTTTTAACCATGTTAAGGAAAAAAACTAAAAGAATTATTACCAGAATTTGCATCAATTTCTTGGAGAAGCTAACAATAAAACATTAAATAGATTTCTATATATAATACTTGTATATTTATTTGAAGAATCTTTGGTAACAATTGTGTTTCTTCCACATTATAGGACTTTTTAAACAAACGTCAAAAGTAATTTAATAATCAGTATATGAAAGATAAATTATGATACTATTCTTTCAGTCTTCCTATAAAAACATCCTTGAACCTGACTAGTAATCTGCACTACTTATGCACTTAAACACAGCATCTGTTTTAACTTGTGAACATACAAAATGAGAGACTAATACCAGAAAGAAATTAGACAATAATAAGAATCAATGACAAAACATAACAATGACAACTGTTCTTAAGTAATTTATTTTTAAATTATAAGATTTACAATGCCTTGATTACGTAAAATATCATAATGGAAATTAAACCAAATCAACAAACCAAAAGAGAAAGGAGATTTCCTTGAATATCAATACTTAAACCATCTTTATAAGTATCTGATGTCCCAACCGCATCTTATGTAGAAAGTATACTAACTTCAAACGTTTCATTTGCAGGTTTAATTTCTCATTTTCAACATTTATGAACTGTAATGTAATTTATTTCAAATCCTATTATACCTATTATTTATACTGCAATAGCAGCAAAATCTCACGTGTGCAATCAAATGTGGAACTGGGGCACAGCTTTTAGCTTTCAGCCACAGACAGAAATTATACACTGCATTCAGTACAGTAACATTATATTAACCGGAGCATAGAGTTTAGTATACTTATTGCAGGGTTGGTATTTCTCTCCCTCTGAACTGAACCAGCTGAGCTTCTGAGCAGACATTACTGCTGTGGATAGTAAGACTGCTGTGGGGGCTGAGGGAAGGGGTATGAAGGCTGCTGGGGTCCTGGGTATGGAGCCTGTCCAGGGCTCTGGTGATACACTGGTGGATATGGCATATTATACTGGCCGTATGCGTAAGGATTATAGCCCATGGGCATGGGCATTTGGCAATACCTGATGGGGAGAGGAAACAAAAAAAAAATGGGTTGGTAAATAAAACACTAGAAAATGAAACACACAATAATTATTCTAAGCCCACTTTTTTTTCATTTTCTTTTTTTAAAAAAGCCATTTTTCTCTATTATTTTTTTTCCTGTATATTAGAGAACAACAGAAATAAAAAGGAATTGTTTCAAGGTACATGTTAAAGAAAAGCATTCTTGGGCTGGAGTGGTGGCTCAGTGGTAGAGTGCTTGCCTGGCACGTGTGAGGCCCTGGGTTTAATCCTCAGCACCGCATGCATGCACATACATACATACATACATACATGAAAATAAAGGATCCATTGACAACTAAAAAATATTTTAAAAAAATAAAAGCGGGGCTGGGGTTGTGGCTCAGCAGTTGAGTGCTTGCCTAGCATGTGTGGGGAACTGGGTTCAAACCTCAGCACCACATAAAAATAAACAAAATAAAGGTATTTGTAAAAAAGGTAAAATAAAATAAAATTTTAAAAAAAAGAAAAGCATTTTTATCCTATTATTAAATAAAAGAATATCAAATATTTAATACTATTCAGAAAATAATACCATTAAAGGAAATAAGATCAAATATTCAACTATTATAAAAGGAATAAAAACAGAGTCCTTTCATTTTGATGTGGCAAAACTAATACTCTAAACACATTTCTGGAGGATGGAGATGTAGCTCAGCAGTAGAAGCACTTGCCTAGAACACACAAGGTCCTGGGATCAGTCCCCAGTACCAGGAAAATATACATTCTTGTTCAGCAAGAATCAATATTTACTATAATGGACAAATATTTACTGTTTATCGTTTTTATAGTTTGAAGAGAGTGCACTTATTAAATAGAATTTAGACCATATTTTTTAAAAAGTAGTCAAGTGTCTGGATTTTTAAGATTAAGAAATTACCATAAGACAGCAGCAATGTAGCTCAGTGGTAGAGAGCTTGCCTGGCATGTACTGGGTTCCATCCCCAACCCTCCCCCCATCAAAAAAAAAAAGAAAGAAAAGAAACTGCCACAAAGAAGACTAACTTTAAGTAAGCACATTCTTAACTATGTAAATTTCTACCTAATAGTTTATTAAATTCCAAAATTTCAAAATACAGATATAACAAGGCCTCATCAGTCTTGCTCAGAAAAGGCACCTAAATAAAGGCAGCCAATTCAACACATACTGAATTTGACACAGAAGAGATATGTTTAATGAAACATGCAAAAAAAAATAAAGTATGAATTTTTAAAACCTAGAAAATTACTGAAAACTACTCAAATAAGTATCTGTGATGTTATTTTAATTTTTGGATAAGCTGCCTATTGTAGCTCATTCATTCGTGACACCTCCATTTAGGAAGGTTAACCAGAGGTAGAAACAACATTAGCCACTTCAGTGTGATACATGATGCTACAGTCTTACCCAGGATATCCAGGATAGGTGGGGTAGGGTGGTCCCTGGGCCTGTGGAGGGGGAGCTGAGCCAGGGACTGGTGATGGAGTTGGGGCAGCAGTCCCAGTTCCCACTGGAGCTGGAGCTGTAGCAGAAGGAGTTCGATTTACTGGAAGCACAGGAGGTGGAGGCCGGGCTGGTGGCTGGGGCTTAGAAGGCTATAAGAAAAAATAAGCACCTACTACAAAACGTTTCTTGTTTTTCTTAAACTGCTATTAATTAAAATAAATGAGAGCAAATGACAAATTCTAGCATCCAACCAAATATATGTCTAACTTCCACTCCTGACTTATTGACTCTAGAAATGTACCATAGGAGAAGAATAACTGTCCAATTTATGAAAACTCCACAGCCACTGCTCTTTTCTTGATAACTAATATTTCATCATTTACTATTCCCAACAATGTTTAGACATTTGAGGTAGAAAAAAAGCAGCACAAGTATGGTTTGTTACTGTAAACTCCTTTCACTCCCCAAACTCTTTTTAGAAAAATTTGAAACATTGAAAACTTTAAAAAACAAAAGTATTTCAAAACAATCATATATCTACTAATGAAATTCAGTAGCTATTACCGTATCTGCTTCATCTATAACTGCATCCAAATATTTACCTACATAACTGCAGAACCATTTGAATATAAATTGCAAACTTCATGATACCAGCCCTACAAATTTCGGCACTCAGTCCTAATAACGGTATTTTCCTACATAATCACAATTGCATTTTCACCCTAAAAATATTAACAATTATTCCCCTATATCAACAAATATCCACTCTAGATTCAAGTGAGAAGTTGGCTAAAATGTGCAATAATTACTCTGATGTCACTATTCACCACAGAAAAGCTCTTATAGCTGTTTTTAGGAACCAAAATCATTCAAGGTCCATGAACTGCATCTGATTACAATGAATCTTTCAGCTCTTTAATCTAGAATATACCCTCCCCTTTTTTTCTATTTAGAAAAGACCCACTTAGTAGAATAATAAAATACTTCCAATTGTCCATTTTTTCTAAGTGGCACATTTTAGCTTCTTATTTAATCACTGTATTTGCTGTCAACACAAATTTAGTTCTAAAGACTTGATTAGACTTAGCTTACTCACAAGTGATGCCATGCTCTACACACTACAAAATATCAGAAGTTTAATCACCTGACACAGGTAGTGACCACTAGAATCCCTCCAAAGCAAAGTGTGTTTTATCATTTAGAGCAAACAGGTTGTCACTAATGTAAACCTTCTACTTTAAGAATATACTTGGCTTACTAACCGGCATGGTTCTTGGAGCTGGAGTTGGAGGAGCTGGTGCATGTCCTCCTGCTGGAGAGGACTGATACGCAGGTGTAGGAATTGAAGGAGCACTAGGTTCTCTAGCAATGCTTTGTTGCAAGTCCCTTATTAAAGACAAGAGTATTATAATTTAACACAAAGAAGAAATTTTTAAAACCCACAAATAAAGTACCATGTGTTTTCTCATTTTTCTTTTCTTCATATATGAAACAGAAAATGGTACCCAAACAGAGATGATATTTTAGAATATATGACATTTCTATTCTTGACTAGAACATAAATCTTTCTTTCTACTTCCTATTATTTAATAAAATTAAGTTAAATCATATTCTATTTCTGAAGACTAGGAAAAAAGGTAAACTTTTTAAGAAATCACACAGTCATGGCTCAGTAAAGAATGTATTAAACCAGGCAAGCAGTATTCAGGAAATGAAAACTCCTACCATAATCTATCCAAAAGTTATCAAAAACCACAATCAGGGGCTGGGGCAGAGCACTTGCCTAGCATATGTGAGGCACTAGGTGCGACCCTCAGCAACACATAAAAATAAACAAATAAAGGTATTCTTGTCCATCTACAACTAGAAAAAAATTTTGGAGGGAAAAAAACCCACAACCATTCAGAGCTACCTCATGAATATTTTAATCAGTGTATAATATCAATGTTTATAAAGAAAATAAAACAACAGGTGTGAAAGCTAATGATGAAAATTTATAGATGAACAATTTCTAAAGATATTCAAAGAAATTTGACACTGGGATATTTTTATATTAAAAGACAACTCATGGGCTGGGGATATGGCTCAAGCGATTACGCGTTTGCCTGGCATGCGTGGGGCGCTGGGTTCGATCCTCAGCACCACATTAAAAAAAATAAATAAAGATGTTGTGTCCACCGAAAACTAAAAAATAAATATTAAAAAATTCTCTCTCTCTCTCTCTCTCAAAAAAAAAATGACAACTCATATCCTGGCACTAAAGTGAACTCAGAAAAGATAAATTGTTGAAAAGACCATTTAAATATTATAAGAGCCAGGTGCAGTGGCGCAAACCTGTAATCCCAGAGACCCAGGAGATTTATACAGGAGGAATGAAAGTTTGAGGCTAACCTCCTCAACAATTTAACAAGGCCCTAAACAATTTAGTGAGACCCTGTCTCAAAAGAAAGGGGGTTGAGGGTAGTCAGCTGAGGATATATCCCAGTGGGTAAAGCACCCCAGTACCTCCCCAAAAAAAGAAAAATTAGAAGAGAATTTCAAAATCTCCTCCTGAAATCTACCCGAAAAAACTCATTAAAACAATACCTAAAGTAAAAAGTACTCAAGTAATACATGGTATCAATCAACCTCTCCCAGCACTGATTAACATACACAAACAAGCAAATACATGTCCCAAAATGTTTGCAACAATACCTGCTGCCCGGATATAACAATTAACAGCCACCCTTCATATCTGTCACCCACACTTTCACCCTCAGAAAGAGCCCCATTTGGAAGATAAATTTGACACTGCAAACACAAAGAAAACTAATATACATTCCTTAAAAAAAAAAAAAAACTACCTGACATAAGTAAACAGTTGCTTGGAAGATAAAGTAAAATTTTTCATCAATATTAAAATTGTGAGGGGCTGGGGATGTGGCTCAAGCGGTAGCGTGCTCGCCTGGCATGCGTGCGGCCCGGGTTCGAGCCTCAGCACCACATACAAACAAAGATGTTGTGTCCGCCAAGAACTAAAATAAATAAATAAATATTAAAAAAAAAAAAAAGAACTCTCTGTCTCTCTCTCACTCTCTCTTTAAAAAAAAATAAATAAATATTAAAATTGTGAAAGGGGCCTGGGGTTATGGCTCAGTGGTAGAGCACTTGCCCAGCATGTATGAGACCCTGGGTTCAATCCTCAGCACCACATATAAAAGATAAAATAAAGGTATTATGTCCATCTACAACTAACGAAAATTTAAAAAATAAAATTGTGAAAGGTTGGATGATTTTGAAATATCTAAGAAATATGTGTATATTTTGTAATATAAAATATAAAGCCCTAACACAAGACCTTTCTTTTCCTTTGATAAACACCAGAGATGATTGTAGCAAACAATAATACAGCAAATGAGCCCAACCACTTACTAATGATGTAAATCAAAGCTAATAAATCATAAGATCAATAATAAAAAAGTAAAAATAAAATGATACCAGAATTTTTATTCCTGACATTAGTATTTAGACCCTTAATGAAAACAAAATATTCTTTTTGTAAAACATTCTTTTTTTTTTTGTAAAACATTCTTTTTGTACTCTTTAAATTTCTAATAAAAGATTTCAATGAAAAGACATATTAAAAAAATCAAATATCCAGCTAATAGAAATATAAAAAGGACATATTAGTCATCAGGGAAATTAAAACGACAATGCATTAACTCCACACACCCATCAGAATAGCTAATGGCAAAATATTTATCTTCTAAACCACTATTTACTTGCATTAAGTAGTGTTTTGTTGAGGTTTTGTTTTTTGTTTAAGGACTATATATTAGTTTTGTTTGAACAAGAACTCTTATATATTGCTAACAGAAATATAAATTAGAAAAATCACTTTGGAAAACTGGCAACATCAACTAAAGCTGAACATACACATACTCTATGACTCAGCAATTCAACTCCTAGATATGCATCCAACAGCACTGAATACACATGCTCACCAAAAGCCCATACCATCCAATATAGCAACTGTCTGGTACATGTGGCTATTAAACATTTGAAATGTGGCTAGCCTGACTGAAAATGTCCTTAAGCTGAACTATATACTGCTTTTCTAAGACTTAGTGTGGGGAAAAAAAATAAAACATTCATAATTTTTACATTGATGATATATTTAAATTATAAATTGGATATACTCAGTTAAATACATTTTTGAAATTAATTTTACTTATTTCTTTAAACTTTGTTACTGTGGCTACTAGGAAATTTTACAATTGCATATGTCACTGCATGATAAGTATTTTACCCTACAAAAATGTACCTTTATTTTATTTATCTTTTTTTGAGGGTGCTACAGATTGAACCCAGAGCTTTGCACATACTAGGTAAACACTATACCACTGAGCTACATCCCCGCACTTTAAAAAAAAAAAAAAGACAGGGTCTTGCTAAACTGCCCCAGTGGCCTTCAGCTTGCAATCCTAAGTATCTGGGATTACAGGTATATGACACTGCATCTGGCTCTGAACTAGCTTTAATTAATTAACTAGTCCCAGACATTTGTTTCATAGTAAATCAGCTGTGTTCTACTATGCTCGGGCCAACACTATTATAATAGTTCAAAACTAGAAAACTACTCAAATACTGGTAACAATAGAATAATTTATAGTATATTCACACGAGATATATATATATACATGGATATAAGGGTAAAATAATCTACAAATACACACAACTGATGAATCTCACAAATACAATGTTGAGTAAAAGCCAATCACAAAGGAGAACATATGATTCTATTTACATAATGTATAGAAAGAAGAAAAAGTAATCCATGCTCTCCTAAGCAATACAGGTTATCCTGGAGAAACAGGATAACAATGGAGTAAATGCCTGAGTGATCGATTTTTGGGGTGCTGAGAATTTCCTATGTTATGAATGTAATCGCTGGCTACCTGGGTAATATCAATTTGTAAAATGTACCTTACATGTACCTTTTCGGTGTACATTTTATTCAATAAAAAAAAACTTTTAACGAATTTAGGTCTTGGGTATCAACAATGATTATTTTAACAAAATAAGTCCTCAGATTTTTAAAAAGCTTATGTTATTATATGATCTACTTTTATATCATTCATTCGTCTTTCAATCACTGAGCCGAAAACACTTGAAAAGTTTATGACCACCTCAGAACTAATTTTGTTTATAGTACAAATACAGAAATACATGTGCATATAATAACAAATCTAGTTTTCAAACCAGATATTTGAAATAAGAAATACTTGAAAATAGCCAGGCACAATATACACTGTAATCTCAACTCAGAAGACTGATCACAAAGTTCAAGGACAGCCTCTATAATTCAGCAAGATCCCAAACAACGTAGTAAGACCTAGTCTAAAAATAAAAAATAAAAAGGGCTGAGGATGTAGCATGATGGTAAAGCATCCCAGAGTTCAATCTAAAGTATCAAAAAAAGAAAGAAATATTTGAAAATATTTCTTCCAAAGAATACCCAAAGCTTCCTTGTGCATAAACAGACCAATTTAAATACTTATTTCTTTTTTAAAAAAATATAGTTGTAGATGAACATGGTGACTTTATTTATTTATTTTTATGTGGTGCTGAGAATTGAACCCAGTGCCTTGCATGTGCTAGACAAGCTCTCTACCACTGAGCTACAACTCCGGCCCTTAAATATTTTTATTTTCTCCCTTCTTACACAAAAAGCATACTCTGTACTCTTATCCTGTATATTACTTCTTCCTACCTATTTATCTCAGAGATCTTCCCATATCAGTAAATTGAAGATATCCCCCTTTTTAAAATTATTTGCATAGTATTTTGCTGTAGAGATCATAGTTTTATTTATTTCACCAACCCTAGACACTTGATTAATTTCTATTCCTTTACTTTCTGTAAGCAATGCAGAAATAAGCTCATAAATATATCATTTCTAGTACATATAGCCTCAGAAGCTTCAAAACCAGAAAAGCAAGATTAAAGGATTGTTTGAATCTATAATTCTGACCTTTACAATTAAATTACCCTATACAAAGATTGCACTATTCTGTACTCTCACAGCAATATATGAGATCTATTTCAACAAAGCACATTATCAAACTCAGATTTTTGCCAAGAAAAAATGTTACTCCAGAGTAATTTTAACTTTTATTTTATATTGGATAAATATTTAATTATAAAAGTAAAATACATTCCCAGGTTTGCAAAATTTATGTTCACATCCTTTTCCTACTTTCCTGTTTTTTTTTCTTCTCATTAATTTAGGAGTTCTTTATAAATAAGGCAAATTTGTTTACCGACTATGAATAAGTTTCAAATACTGTTTTCCCCCAGAGTTATATCTTGTCTTTGCTATCAAAGTTGCAGGATAGTTGTTTTAATCCATATCTTTGTTCAAAATTTTCATATATCCTGTGACAATTTTTTGGTGAATATTCTTCATCTATTAAGTTATGTTCAATTTTGTTCATTTTTTTTTCTTTTTACCTTTGTATTAATGCTGGGTCAACTCTATTTGATTATTCAGCACAAAATAAGTCCTAATACCCACTTTCTCAGTAGTCTCCTTCAGAAGGGTATTTTGCTGTTATTTTCTGAGCTGTTCACCTGTCTTTTCCATGTTCTATACTTCCTGTCCTACATTAAGAAACCTATTTGTCACTTCAAGATAAACTTTCTATTCATTGGCACTTCCTAAAATCTGCCATACTGAATTGTTTTATTGTCACTTCTATGACCTTACTATACATTCCTACATTTAGTTTCTGATGGTTTTCATCCTTTCATCCCAGATTTTGCAGCCATTGGCTTGGTGCTTTCTAAGGAGAAAAGAAGGGTCCTATTTCACACTACCAAGTTCACCCTAAATGTTTTTATAATATTTTTAAGACAAAATATTTTAAATAAATTTGATGCACAAAACAAACTTACTTTAAGAGTTCATCTCTTTCTGTCTTCCGTGCAAACACTATGTCACTGCATTTGTTCTGGAACCTGACCAGGATTTCAGTCAACTCATTGTAAAACTATAAGTAAACAAGAAAACAAGTAATAAACAATAACAATTTTTTAATCTACGGAGTAGCACCATCTAAAGCTAATTTGCCAATGATGGTACAAACTGAAGAACTGAATCCTCTGTACAAGACATATTCACAGCACTTATTAAGCCCAACAACCTAATCTTAAATATAACCTAAAACTTCATTAAAAAATAAAAACAGTAAAATCATTTTTAAAGAACACCATCATAAAAATTTAAATAGCAATAAGTTAAATTTCATGATTATGAACATGTTCCCAATTCCTAGAGAAAATTCTACTACTACATAATGATGACACTACAACTAGTTAAGAGGAAGGATTAAATGTATACATTCACAAGAGAAATGTAGGGATCATTTCAGATAATCTTCAAAGAATTTCTGAAGGCTCTCTGCTAAGTTTTCTCTGCTTATCTATTTGAACAAAGTATTTAAGTCAAACTAAGATGGCATTTTACTATCCTCTGTTTGGAAGGCAATGTAGTATTTTCCCTCTCTATTCAGAGGATTTTACATTATACCTTCTGTATCTCATCAAGACCACTTTATTATGTGATCTTTATGGAGTTGAGTATCAAAGGTTCTTATGCATATGAGAAATAAGTTATTGGGGGCAAAAAATAAAAAAAAATTTAAAAAGGCACTTTCTCAAACTTAAGATATAAGGCAAAGAAGTACTTAAAATATATTCAGTAAGCCAAGCACAGTGGCATGCCTGTAATCTCAGCAAATCGGGAGGCTGAGTCAGGAGGATTACGAGTTTGAGACCAACCTCAGCAACTAAATAAGGCCCTAAGGACTTAGCAAGATCCTGTCTCAAAACAAAATATTAAAACAGCAATGGGGATATGGTTCAGTGGTTAAGTACCCCTAGGTTCAATCCCTGGCACCAAAAAAACATACACACACACACACACACACACACGTGAACCATATTACATATTTTAGCACATTGATGCTCGTTTGTTTGTGTGTTTGTGTGTGTGTGTGTGTGTGTGTATTTTTTTTTTAAGTGAGCACTCTGATGGTCAGGCAGATCACAACTCTACCCTCACCAAATCACCATCACAAAATATAAAAGCCTTGTCTCCATTTCACACCATAGACCAGACTTCATTATTCTGTTCCCTCATAATTCACTCAAAATGCTTAACATCCTAACCCTTAAAAAGATATTTTGACATCTCTCTACTAACTCCTGCTACCCAGAATGATTATATCACTTTTTCTGCCAGGTAAAATATACAATCCATTCTTCCAAATTCCAATGAAGGCATCAAAGCTAAAAAATTCAAAGCAAAGAAATTTGGTCTAGCTATAAATACCAATTAACTTCCCAAACTATACTTTCATATCTATACTTGTTAGCTATTGTTTCTTTTGTATTATTTCATACCTTTGTGCCTTCCTTCAAATTAGCTACAAGTTCAACAAAGTTGTCATATGCAGTAGCTAAATTCTTCAAAACCTCTTCTCTTAAGTTAGCTTCATTGTTAGATTGTTTCATTTTTGAAAATTCCTGGTGTGAGACCTTGTTAAAAGAAAGATACATGTAATTTATAATTGCTTACAAAATTAATGTACTTTATAATATGTTTAGATACCTTTTTCAGCCATAAAAACCAGATATGATAATATATGCTTGCAGAATTACTTAAAATACCTAATAATATTTGTTTTTGAGATAGTAAAATGCTTTAAATCTTTTCTTGGGTAAAAATACCACAAATCCAAAGGATGTCAAAACATAACCAAAAATGATTATAGATTTCTATTAATACATATCACAAAAAAATTATTAAGATGAAACTTTTAACTTTTCAGATTATATATAAATATTCAAAAGTGAAAAACATAGTTTAATGCTGCATATTAACTACTAAAAGAGCAAATATTCAAATCTTACTAAATAGTGCAAACTACTTATTTATAAATAAAAATTCTGACTAACTTCTAACATTTAGTTTGGGATTATTTACAAAGCCTGACTAATGTCTGTATGTATTAGCCATATAATTGCAGGAATCAATAATTCCAACTAATTTTTAATTTTTCTCACATCTTTTAAAAATTTGGAAAAACCCAAAATATCTGATGCATCACAGCATTTCTAAATAGCATGTACCATCTTAGTAACAGAAGAACTACTTTGTTTCATAGCTTTTTAAAATCATTGTGCCACATTAAATTTTACAAAATATAGATATAGTACATTGCACTCTGCAATTTATTTCCAATTTCTTTTTCCTAAATGAATACAGGTATTGTGCATGGGTATCCTGTCTGTAACATATATCTTATTAAATATACAAATTTTACCTGAATATTTTTTAGAAGTCCCTCCTGTTTCTTTAGGGATTCCTGAACCTTAGTTGTAAGACCTCCATAGATTCGATCCAGTTCAGTAACAGAAAGAGCTTCTTCATTTATCACACCGTCTTGAGCCAGAGCTGTCAAAAACTTGCTTGTCATATCAAAATTCACTGACTTTAGGTCATTCTCAAGACTTTCTCTTTCCTTCTTTACTTCATCAAGATTTGTCAATAAGGATTTTAAGTCGTTTACAACCTAAATGATTAAAAAAAAAAAAAAGACACCTTCATTTAATTGCCAAAGAAAGAAAAAAGCAGCAGACAATGTCAGGAAGGAAACACTATACAAAGGTTAATTCATGGTCATCGAAAGATGATTTCTCAGAGAGTAAAGTATATATAAATTGAGCATCAAGTTTATTTAGATGTAATCATATACTTTCAGTTGCCTCCAGTTACAAAAACAGGGATAACAACAGTAGCAACCACTACAATGTACTCCACACCTACTATGTGCCAGACACTATTAAATGTTTCACAAATATAATGTAACACATTTCTTATAATAGCCTATAGGGTATATATTTATTACCTCTATTCCGAAGGTAAAGAAATTGAAGCTCAGAAAAATCATTAGGATCAAGAGATAACATACTGAATCTTAAAGGAAACACCCCCACCAGCCACTAAAATGCAGAAAGCACAATTGTAAATCTTGAGGAACATGCCCTTGTAAAATGAAGGAAACACAAGCACAGGGAAATTGTGTAGCTCCACCATGGCTCCACCTCTGATCCAGCCTGATTCAGCCCATCTATAAATATTGGACCCCTAGCCCAAACCTCTAGCCCGCATTCTCCCTTCAATGTGTATCTTCCTTCCTAAATAAACCTTTGTCTGACTCAAGCTGAAATTCCTTTCTGTCACATATACCAAGAACCCTGCTGGTCCTGAGCTGAGTACCCTCTCTCCTCCAGGAACTCCTTGGACCTTTCTCCAGACACAGTTCTTTTCCCATGAAAGGACTTTATGTGAAATTTGAGACCTAACTATGCCTAACTCCAAAACCAATCCTCCCTTCTGTGAGAGTACTGGAGACTGAACCCAGTGCCACACATGAACTAAGCAAATGCTCTACCACTGAGCTACATCCCAGCCTTTTTTTTTTCCCCACCCCACTTCCTTTTTGATAGGATCTCATTAATTGCCCAGGCTGGCCTCCAGCTTGCATTCCTCGTGCCTCAGCTCCCAAGTATTGCTGCATGCCACACATCAGGAGCAAAACCCATCTCTTAACCACTCTATTCTACAGAGCCTCCCTGTAATGGCTTTGAGATAAGGTAAGATCTGACTTCATTAAGTAAAATACTCTATTTTTGTCTACAGTGAGAGAGAGAAATATATAGACAGACATGAAGACAGAAACAGAGATATGAAAAAAGTATGTAAGGTGGATAAAGAGGTTGAGGCTGGGAAACAGCACACAACCAAGGAGACTATGTACCATATATTTATTTTATATGAGGAGGGGAAAGATGGTTACATATATGTCTTTCTATTATTAAGATTTTTACCTCTTCTATTCAATCCAAGCAACCTCTAACTTGCATCCATATAATTCACTGTATTAACTGTGTTCTAATACCACTTTCAAGCTTCCCCTTTTTCTCATATCTTGCTCTTTGCTAGGACTCCAAGGAAGATCACCAACCACAAGCCCTCTATTCTGCTCATCTCAAGAATGCTCGCAGAAAGAAAAATAAGGAAAAGAAAAGGAAAATGCCCATGAACTCTATTTCCACCCTTTTCTTCTCACTAGCAACAATCCAACTCTAATGTATCTCTCCAACTGCCTATTACTGAGAATTCCTGTCCTCCTCTTCCTTCCACAGTCCCAGCTAACTCCCTGACACTAATATCCAGAGTAACATTCCTTTGTAAAGGACAAAGACCTGAGGAAAAGTCCAAGTCTTCTTCTAAATGCAGATGAACTTCTTTTGGGCCTCTGTTTACCACCCATATCTCCTAAGTATCCTAATCTTAATTTTAAAAGTATTTAAGAAGAAAAAATAAGTTCAATTCTCAACACCATAAGGGAAGAGAGGGGAGCAAAGAGGAGGCCAGGGGAAGAGAGGATGGCTGCAAAAGCATATATATAGTGTACTCATTTTGAGTGACAGAAAAGGGAAATTGGGATATAAATATACACACACGTGTGTGTATGCATATATATGTATTTTTTGCAAAAAGAAAATCAACAAGGACAAATCAGAAATTAATAAATATGGTTACTTCTAGGGAATATATGAGAATGAAGTAGAAGGAATTAATAGAAATGAGATTCCTTTGCACGCACCTTGGAATCAACATTTTTACATATTCAAAATACAAAATTAAACCAAAACAATACAGAAACAAATGAACCTATCAAAATGAAATGTAGTTACATATAAAAAAAATATTTCAACTACAACTATACTCCCTTAGTGGATATAATGGACTTAGTTATTAGTATGTAACCCAGGAGAGCTTGCTTCCTAGAAAACTCCCTTTTTGCATTTACAAAATAGGAATAGTACCTAGTACCTATTCCAGGACCACTGTGAAGACCAAGATAACCCATATAAAGTGTTCAACATAATTTCTAACATAGGGTAAGTGTTTAACCATATTAATATAATTTTTAATTTATTAATTGAGTTTTATTATTTAATTCTATACATGTTGGGAACATATGGACTAAAGGGGCTTAGACATATAAGCATTCAGATATGGATAAAAGATTTTTGTTATGGGGCTGGGGTTGTGGCTCAGCAGTAGAGCACTCGCCTGACACGTGCAAGACCCTGGGTTCGATCCTCAGCACCACATAAAAATAAATAAGTGAAATAAAGGTATTTTGTCCATCTACAACTAAAAAGTAAAAAAAGTTTTGTATTCCCTGTCACTTTTATTTATTTATGGTTTTTAATTTGACTTAGTTTCTCCTGTGGTTGACTATTCCTTTAGTGAGATCCTCCCTTTGCTGGTTTTCACTCTTCTTTTCACTTCATCCTCATGGAATATTTTGTTGAGAATGATCTGACAGGCTTTCTAGTTGTTTACTCTTTTAATTTTTGTTTATCATGGAAGGTTTTAATTTCATCCTCAAATCTGAAACTTAATTTTGCTGGATATAAAATTCTTAGTTGAAATCCATTTTCTTTCAGAGCTTGAAATATATTATTCCAAGACCTTCTAGCTTTGAGGGTCTGGGTTGAGAAATCAGTTGAGATCTGAATTGGTTTCCCCTTATACATAATTTGATTTTTTTTTTTTCCTCTCACGGCCTTAAAGATTTTATCTTTATTCTCTGTGTTAGTCATTCTCATTATAATGTGTCTTGGTGTGGGTCTCCTGTAATTTTGTACATTTGGAACATTACTATCTTTAAACAGATGGTATGCTTTTTTTAATATTTTAATATTTTTTTTAGTTGTCAATGGACCTTTACTTTATGTTTATATGCGGTGCAGAGAATTGAAGCCAATGCCTCACATATGCTAGGCAGGGGCTCTACTACTGAGCCACCATCCCAGTCCCAGATGGTATACTCTTAGAATTATGGAAACTAAGATTCTCTCATCAAAAGATGGTCCAAAGTTGCTGTGGTAACACCCGAAAGTTAGCTAATCACAATAAGTAGTATGAGAAGATAAAATGGTTCAGGCAGATACAACTTCCTCTTCAGTGAGGAACTAACTATACACAGGACAACAGAAATGAGGGACTAGAACCCCTAGGGATTTAAGAACCACAAGTTCTCCTACCAGCTCTAGTTACAAAGAAAAGCTAACCTCCCAACTTACACCATTTTCTTACCAGAGCAGAAAGGAACAAACCAGTATTATTAAATAAGTTCTGTGCTATTTCAAAATGCTATGATTTAACGTCTCTAAAAGAAATGCCATTTTAAACAACTAATCTATAAATAAATTTTTTGGACAGCTACACAAAGATAGCAAGAGACCCCTTATAATTAACATATTAATATACAGATCCTCTTTTTCTTTTTAATAATCATTTATTTACACTAGTTTAAATATATTTCAAGTTGTATGACTTCTGGCCTAATTTTAAGAGTGAATGATGTAGAAAATGAATAAAACTACTTTCACAAATAAATGACCATGATAACAAGAAAACTGCCACCTAAATTTTCTTATAAACTCAAATTTGAGACTTAAAATGCTACCAAATCAAAGTATATAAATAATTGGAAACCTATGGTATCTATTTCTGTGTTTTATAAACACTTTCAATTAGTTTTTAACTTCAATTAAATGTATCACTTATATACTTTCTGAACGATTATGTGTTGAGTACTGTTCTAGATGCTACCAATAGTCCTGCTGGGGATGTAGCTCAGTGGTAGGATACCTGCCTAGCAGGAGTATGTCCCTGGCTTGATTTCCAGCACTGCAAAATAATAAACAAATGGAGGGGAAGGATTTAAAACAAATACACAACAATAGAGTAATGTGGTAGACAGTTACAAAGATGGGGACGATAAGCCATCTGAGATTAATGAAAAAGAGGTAGTCATAAAAAGGGAAGCTCCCCAACCCCACACCAAGAAAATATAAATATAAACATCTTGAGGCAAGAACAAACTTGACAGGGACAAAGGAAAGAAAAAAGGGCCAACTGTGTCTGAAGCACAGAAAGACACAAAAGGCAGAGTGGAGGGAGATAAGGTCAAACAGAACAGCAGGAATAAGATCACCTAGGGTGTCAATACTTCTGTTTCCAATCAGGGGCTGGAAAACTTTTTTGGGAAAGGGCCAAACAAAATATTTTTAGTTTAGCAGGTCACATTCAATGTTGCAGCTATTCAATTCTTGCATTTGTACATATGAACACAGCCATAGGTGATATGCAAATTAAGGAGCCTTGGCTACATTCCAACAAAAACTAATCTATGAATACTAAAGTCTGAATTTCATATAATGCCCACATCATGAAACATTTTTCTTTTAATCTTTTTCAACCATTTAAAAATGTAAAAACAAAACCAAGAGGCCTTCTTTATCTGGCCCTCTTTCTAGTTTGTTGTACAAAACTCTTTATGGCATTTAACAGTACCAAATACAATTAGGGACATAAGAAATGCTCTCAATGAAATGTTCAACTTTACCTTTAGACCTCTCCATTTTATTCTCAGAAAAGGCAAACATGAGAATATCTCTACAATAACAGAAACGCAGAAACCTGATTCAGTTTCCTGACACTAAAGCTAACAAAGAGGTGAAGACACCCCTTTATTAGAGACCACATGCTCAGATAGTTGCTGGCATGTAGTAGGCCTTCCACGAATGTCTAGTGAACCAAATGAATGGATTCCAGTCATTCTGAACACTTGTCTATAAGTTTTCTGATATGAAAAAAATCAAGATTAAAACCCATGTCTACAGATTCTCTATTCATCTACAAGATGCCTTTGTGTGATTTAGGAAAACAAAAATCCTCTCAGGGAAGGTGCACAGCTTTGGACAGTGCTCTTCATGCAATACCTCTCATGAAATGAAGGTTTTTTTAAATGTATCCCTCCATTACTCCTGGCCAATATTCTTATACAGGGGGGTAAAATAAAAGATGCCCTTTACTCTGGCCAGGTTCAACTCCATAGTAGGGCCAAGGCTGTACATAGACAGTTTCAGACTCCAGTGGATAGGAGACCCACAATCACAAGCAGTGGTCCAAAGTATTTAATGTAAGAACATTTAAATATAAACTACCAATAATCTGCACTTTTTTCAGAGTATCTCAATATTTAAAACTAGATGCCCAAAGAGATTTAAGATAAATAGTAGGCTTCTTCATAGTAAGATAATAAAATAGCCTCACCAACAAGCTTCGATTTCTTAATAAAACACTTATGCTGTATCACTTCAGGAAAATCTAGCTTCAATAAAATAATTTCATACTGATTATAAAGTTTTCTCCCCTGTGAAATACCACTAAAAATTAACAAAAGCATCCATTTTCATAATTTAATAATATATAAACAAATCAGTGCACACTAATTCTGATTTTGCTCAGCACAAATCATTTTTGCTTTTCTATTAAAAGTAGGAAAATCAAAGGACGAAAGCTGGATATATTCTGGGTCATATATGAGACACCAAAAAGAACAAGGAAGGGATACTTACAGATCTTTTTCTAAAATACAAAAGGTTATCAGAATTTATTGCTATTCCCTGGGTCCACAGTCTCTTTGGGGGGTTTTTTGTTATTCACAAATTAATCTTCTAGACATTTCCTTTTTTTCTCCCCCAGGTCAACCAAGGATCTAATTCCCTGTCTATCAGGTTTCCCCCTTACATTCAGGTTCCTTGAATACGTAGCTTTCTCTTCTCTTAAGGAAGCTACCCAGCACCTGTGGCTGATTTTTACCATACCTCTAGAAGCTACTCAGAACATACCCAATAACTCAGTCCTTCCAAGATCCTATATAAGTCCACTTTTCCTGCTTATTCACCCAGTTGTCATAATATGCCAAATTCTTAAGAAGCCTGCAAGAGGGGTGTTTCCAAATTGCTGAAAATGAAATCCTTGTAGAATACTTTCTATATTGTTCCTGTTGTACTTTTAAACTTCTACTCTTTGTAAAGTTATCTTTTTTACACTGAACAATTTTCTACATTGAACCATAAATTGAGAGTAAAGGTTTTGTATGTTTTGTCCATTAATTTTTCAAAGTACCTATTATCACAGTACTTTACAGAATAAGTCTTGTTCGAATAAGTATATGAAATTATTCTATATAAAGACCATTTTGATAACTTCTAAAATCTACTACCCAGGAAACTCATCTTTTTATAGAAGTTTTGAGCAGTATTTCTTGCCCTTTGGCTTATTTTCCTATGTACTTTGGAGCCTCTATCTGATCCTAGTATATTACCCTATCTCATCGTGACCAGCCATTAAATTACATCTGCACTTTTTCCTCTTTTTATGACTTTTCAACTCAGATACTCTACTATTGATTTTCTCCTTCCTATTATCATTAGAAATACAATGATAATGTTATCCACTTATTAACATGCACACAGAGCTAATCCCAGTGGAATATGATATAAAACAATATAAAATCATGCAAAAAACAAAGAATTGTTGGTCAGAAAAGTATCTAATCAAACTCAGTTGTTTTGGTTTTTTTTTTTTTTATTTTGTTTTCATTTCAGGCATGTTTCTATATTTCCAAGTCTCTCCCTTTTATAAAACCTGAAATAAATAGTGTGACCATATGTAGTACCTAGAATTTAGTACCTAGATTATAAAAGGCATTTGATAAATGAAAAATATTACAGGAAATTAATATTAGAACAATAAACTGTCACACAATGTGTACATGGGTATAACTTTAAATATAATGACCCCAACTAACTCCTCTCTGTGTGTGTGTGTCTCTCTCTCTTTTTTTTTTTTTTTTTTTTTTTTTTTTGTGGTGCTGGGAATCAAATCCAGGGCCTTATGCATGCTAAGCAAGTACTGTGCCACTGAGCTATAGCTCAAATTTCTGCATTTTTAAAACTATGACAATAAGACATTATCAGTTCATTGTAGCTCAAACACAGTTTTCTTAAGCAGATGACCACCCACAACAAAATGCACCCTCTCACCTCACTGCCCTGCATGGTCTTGGCTGGGTTAGCAGAGGGGATGGCAGCATTCAGCTCAGGCTCCGGCTTACACAGAAGAGCAATGACGTCACGATGAGACTGATAACGTTCTTTCACTTGCCCATCTGCTTGCACAGCTTTATCTAAAACTGTCCTGAAGTTGGTTCCCTCTGGGAAGCAGGGGGGAAAGTTTCCAGAGCTCAGTAATGATTGTAACAGCAATGTTTATGAGGTGGCTGTACTTTTAGTTCTGGTCTTCAACTTTACTTATGCTCCTTTATGACCCCAATTTACTAGATAATAAAAACTCAATTCCTATCAATCTTTGCATTTTTGTCTTTGGAAAACTGACAAAATCATTTGTAAAATCAAGGGCACAGCTACATTTTAAAATATATTTGGTGATCAGTGTCTGCCAAATATAACTCAAGAACATACAAAGAAATCAACAAAAACAAATCACTCCAAATATTTGTATAACTTATTCAACTAGTATTCTCTCAAAGAAACAACCTGACTAGAAAGAATAACACGTTTTTAGAAAAATTTCAATAGTATATAAATCCCTTTTGCAGAGAGAAATAAAACAAGTCTTGTTGAGCGGATGAAGACATCCACTCAACAAGCACAAAATCTTAATAATCAAAGTCTTATAAAGTATAATTTTTACTTCAAAGTAACTCTTAAAACTCATTTTTTCAGCACCCAGGATTCACTACCAAGAGAAAAAAAAAATCATCATACATATAATATGAGTTCACACCATTTTAAAAGATACAGAGTTTGGAGAGTTGATAGATCATTTTAATTTTCACTTTATACCTTCTTAAGAATCTGAACTTAGGCTGGGGTTGTAGCTCAGTGGTACTGCGCTTGCCTACCATGTGTGAGGCACTGAATTTGATCCTCAGCAACACATATAAGTAAAATAAAGGTATTGTGTCCATATACAACTATAAAAAAAGAAAAAAAGAATCCAACCTTTTAACAGTGGGCATGAATTACATTTGTTACTTTTTACCTTTATCCTAAACTGAGGGGGGAAAAAATCTGGTTTTACAAACTGTCAGTAAAAATGAGCTTACAACTGAGTCTAACTTAAGCAAAAAGGTGGGTCCAAATTCAGAGTTTGAGAAAAGGTCATTTATACCCATTTTTACCTGCTCTTAAAGGCTTATAGAGTTCATTAGATGGTGTCCTTTGCCAGCGTTCCTTGAATTTTGCTCTTAAATCATTATCAGTTGCTTCTTCTTCATCCAAAAATCTTAATGACTTAAAAAAGGGGGAAAAAAATCAAGATATTATTTTCAGCATAAAAATTTTAAAGCAACTTTAAAATAATCACCCCCACTGTAAATGAGTTTAGTGAGATTGAAATACTCCTATACTTCTGATTAGAAATAAACTAGTTTTTGTTGTTGCAGAAATCCAAGGTATATGTTTAACAAAAAGTAACAAAAATTTAAGATTGTTAGCCGTTTTTTCATTAAAATAAAAATGAAGAAAAAACAAGAGATTACTTATATCCAAATACAAGACTACTTTAAAGAAAGTTTTACGATTAAAATAAAGAAACAGAAGCCATAATAAAAACCTTTCAATTTCAGAAGCCATAAATAAAGCAAAGGGGAAAAGTGATTAATTACATGAAAATAAATGACTTAGACTTCCATCCCAGTACAAGAGACTGAACACTGTGTTTTTAACATATTTTTTAAAGTGTTCTTTTAATGTTTAGCTGAAAAGAAACACAAGGAAGTGCTAATTTATCAATGGACACAAATGCTAAAGTCAGTAGTATCTCACTATCCCTGATGGCGTAGGGCAGAGAACAACAAACTTTTCTGTCACACATCAGAAAGCAAATATTTTGGACTACATAAGTTACATACAATTTGTCACTTATTCTTGTTTTACAATCCTCTAAAAAACAGCAAAAATCATCCTCCAAAACAAAATCAAAATAAACCAAACAAAAATGGGCCAAAAATCGAAAGTGACCCACCATCTATGCTTTCCCTGATATGTAGTTCTTCACGACATAAAATAGGCACTGAACACAAAAGGAAGAAACACGAATAGGTGGAGTCAACAAAAGTGAGAGGTCAGATAAAAGGCACTCTCCTCCATCAAATCAGGACACTTCTAAACTCTCAGGAAATTAATTTCTAAAAAGCAAAACAGTCCAACAGAAGGAAACCTGACTGACCAGATTCTGGCTCTAAATAGAAAAGTGATATCACCTGAGAGTCTTAATCAAAAGCCTGCCCATCGGACTAGAAATCACACATCTTAATAGGAACTTCTGATTAGAACATTAGCCACAGAAAGAAGGGGGGAAAAAAACAAGTTTAAAGAGGAATCAGGTATATCAGTTATATCTCTGCAGCTTTTAGGTACCCATTAATGTCCTAATTTTATTATGTTTTTCATCTCTAGAAATTCTATTTGGCTCTTTTTCAGTGTTTTGCTTTTTTTTACAGCAAAATTAAACACAAATCCTATCTAAAAGAATTCACTTTAAACCCAGACCTCAAAGAATTCCCACCAGTTACAGCATATGTGAATTCACAAATAAAAATCATTCAACACTAAATGTAATGTAGTATTTTGTACTGAATCATGGAACAGAACATCAGTGAAAAAACAGCAAAATCTAAGTAGTAATATTATGCCAATGCTTAATTTCTTAGTTGTAACAAATGTACCATGACTACGTAAGATTTTAACGTGGGAGGAACTGGGTGAAGAATACATAGGAACTCTGCACTAAATCTGTTAACTTTTCTGTAAGTCTAACACTATCACAAAATAAGTAGTTTTTAAAATTATAAAATATAGACAAAAAGAAATTGAATGAGAAAACACTCCCTATTTTTTAAAAAAAAAAAATAACAAATCAGAGTCAAACTCATAAAGATTGGAGATACTAGCATAATAAAATGAAAGAACATAAAATATACTTAATATATTTTAAGAAATTAGAAATAAAGATATAGGAGAAAGAGACTAGGAAACACTGAAAAAGAGCCAAACAGAATTTCTAGAGATGAAAAACATAATAAAATTAGGACATTAATGGGTACCTAAAAAATGCATTCTCTTCAGTTATATCTCTGCAGCAACTGGAAGATTCTTAGACCAAAACAATTGTGAATGAAAGAAGCACAATGAAGCAGAGTACACAAAGTGAGAGGTTAAGAGACATGGAAAATTAAGTGAAAAGATTCAACATACAAACAGAGATCCAGAAAGTGAGAGAATAGGGGAAAAGCAATAGTCAAGGAAGTGAAAACTAAAACTAAACATTTTCCAGGATAGATAAAAGATATAACTCCTTCAATTCAGCGCATCCAATGAAATAGCAAGCAACTTAAAGGAAACTCAGACACATTATAATAAATTTCAAAAAAAAGAAATAACAGTGTGTAACTTCAATTCCACTTTCCAAAAAAAAAAAAGGAATGAGCAACAATAAAACCAAAAAAAAAAAAAAAAGCAGGAGAATGGAATGGGAAAAGAGGCTAGAGCAAAGAAAACCACAGAACTCTAAGTTTAGAGACAAATATAAAATACAAACTATAGTAGAATGATTCTGAATATATGGATATAAGCAGTTAATACAAATAGACTTAACCCTCCAGGTAGAGACAAAGATTTTCAAACTAAATTAGAAAGAAAAATACTGCTATGTGCTATTTACAAAACACATAACTATAGGTTGAGCATTCCTAATCCAAAAATCCAAAATTTGAAATGCTCCAAAATTCAAAACTTTTGAGCACCAACATAATACCAGAAATGGAAAATTCCATAGCTGATTTCATGTGACAGGTCAAAATAAAAATACAGTCACACTAAAAATATTGTGTTGAATTGCCTTCAGGATGTGTACACATTACATATTAAACAGATGAATTTCAGATTTAGATTTTGGTCCACTCCCCTAAGGTAAGAATGAACTCATTCAACCAGGATTCCCCTTGAGAGTTAGGAGCAAGCCTTGGCACCACAGTAAATTCTGGGGCCAAGATGATGAGTATTATCCTGTGAAACCTTCCAGGCCTCATTTCTGTTGAACACCAAGAGATCAAGTTTTTATTCGAAAAGTAAATCTTTTAAAACATACCTCATCTAAAATTTCTCTATTTCTTTGTAGTAGTTCAGGTAGTTCTTTGATCAACTGATCAACAGTCTGGATACCACCCTGTTCAATTACTGATGTGGACTTAGTTAATATAGATTGAGGTACAGTATCTCCAGACACATCTTCAATTGCTGCTGGAAGATTAAGGGAAGCTAACACGCTGAAAAAAATGAAATATTATGTCATGTTTACGTCTAAACCACTTTTAAAATCTTAATTGCCTATATCCAAATCAATGGCAATAAAGTTAGCATCTAAAAAATGCAGATAACCCCAACTAACAGAAAAATAAAGCAAAGATAAAGGAAAAGACAATTTTTTTAAGACAAAATCATTACAAAATTAAGTTATTTAAGTTCATAGTTCACAAGTATTAGCCAAGAAGAAAAATTATGACAGCATTAAAATATACTAGATATCTTTGGCCTGTAGTTCAAACTTAACTTCTCTTAGTCTAAGTAATTAAAAGTCAAAAAATCCTTCTTTTTCAGTAGCACATGCATATAATCCCAGCAACTCAGAAAGCTGAGGCAGGAGAATTTCAAGTTCAAGACCAGCTTCAGCAATTTAGAGGCCCTAAGCAACTGAGCAAGAAACCCTGTCTCAAAATGAAAAATTTTTAAAAAGGGTTAGGGATGTGGCTCATTAGTTAAGCACCCCTGGGTACAATCCCTGGTACCCCTACCAAAAAAAATTTTTTTTTCTTTAAAAAAAGCAGTCTTTTATGACACTTTTGATGATAACACTGTCACTAACCAGAAATAATAATAGCTAAATTTGATATTATTTAAGCAAAATATCAATAGAACAATAGGAAAGCTAAGTATTAATTACAATATTAATTAATTCACCTGTTCTCAGCTTTGTGGTGCAATAACAATTTTTCACTTACTTCCTTTACATGATAGGGATGGGGGACTTACCCCTTCCTACTATTCACAAAGACAATAAAGCAAATAACATGATATAATGTAATAAACTGCTCAGAAAACAAGTTCTGTATAAACTCAGGGTGCCTCTTAATCATATGAAAGAGGAAATTATTGTTGCCTTCTTGCTAGATAAAGAAAAATGATGTCAAATTCTATGCATTCATCAAAATGATAAATCAAGACTAGGTCAAGTCTAGGATAATATGCTCTCAATCACATATATCTACCAAAGGCCTTGTCTCCAAACTATATAAAGAACTCTTTAAAGATAATTAAGAAGGAAAAACTAAATTTAAAAAAGGAGCCAAATGACTGGTGTGGAGTTCAGTAGAAGAGCACTTAAGCTAGATGCACAAGGCCTAGGTTCCATCTCCAGCACCATAAAAATAAAAAGGAATCTGATGTTTCAACTGACCACTTCATAAAAGATATATAAATAGCTACTGAACACATGAAAAGTTGCTTAACATCATTGGTAATTAGAGAATGCAAATTAAACTCCAATGAGATATGGCTACATATACACTAGAATGGCTAATATTAAAAAGTTAAGTGTTGGTGAGGATGCAGAGCAACTACATTTTTCACAATAGTGCAGGTAGAATGTAAAATGAAAAACCCACTTTGGAAAAAAATCTGGCAATCTCATATAAAGTTAAACAAATTCAAACTATAAAACTCCAACTCAAGGGGCTGGGGCTGAAACTCAGTGGTAGAGCACTTGAATTTTAATTGTGAGGCACTGGGTTTGATCCTCAGCATCACATAAAAATAAATAAATAAAGATTGTATCCATCTACAACTAAAAAAATTTTAAAATTCCAACCCAAATGTCACTTCTAGGGCTAGGGATGTAGGACAGTGGTAGAGCACTTTCCTAGCATGTACAAGACCCTGAGTTCAATCCCCAGCACTGGAAAGAAGGCAGGAAGGAGGGAGAGTCTACTACTTAGTATTTACCAAAGAAAACTAAAACATGTCCACACAAAGATTTGTGTAAGAATGCGAAGCAACTGAAATGTTTTATCAACAGGCAAAAATTAACTAAAAAAAAAATAACAAACTACTATATGATAATAAAACACTATTCAGACAAAAAAAAAATCAAACTGATACACATGACAATACAGATGAATCTCAATAGCAAACTGAATGAAAGAAGTCAAGTAGAGAATACACTGTACATACTGAAAGTACTACATATTGTACAACTGGTAGCAATACTTTACTGTGCATAATGTAATGAATTATATTCATATTAAACTGTATAAAGAGTAAAACCAAAAAAAAAAGAGTAAAACCTATAGTTACAGGGAGCACATGATTAGTGCTTCCCCGGGACCAGGGGAAGCCGGACGGAAGGGAAGAGGCATAAGAGAATTTTAGGGTAATAGAAATATTTCCAGTCTCAATCTAAGGGGTGGTTACACGGACACAAAGGTTTACCAAAACTAACTGAACTATATACTTAAAAATAGGTGTATTTTATTATGTACAAATTATACCTGACTTTTTCTTAGAGCATTATGTTACACATAATAGCTGGGTTCATTCTGACAAAATCATATATACATGAAATTTTATTTCAGTTCTCATTCGTCATCCTTCCTCCCCCTATTATTCTTCCTCTACTTATCTTCCTTCCACTCACTTATTTATTTTTGATTGGTTCTTCCTACTTATACATAAAGGTAAAATGTCATGGCATATTTCTATGTGCATATGATTTTATAAAATTCATTCTCCCCTTTCTCAACCCTCCTCCTTTTTTGTCTTTTACTCCACTGATCTTCCAACTTTATGATCTCTGGTCCTCCACTCCTTCTTTCCCTTACTTTTCTCTAGATTTTATACATAGGAGAGAAAACATTCAACCCTTGGTTTTCTGAGACTAGCTTACCTCACTTGGCATGATGTGCTCCATTTCCATCCATTTACCAGAATGCCATAATTTCATTCTTTTTTATATAAGCTGAGAAAAACTCCATTGTGTATATACCATATGTTCTGCATCCATTCACCTACTGATGGGCAACTGAGCTGATTCCAAATTTGGCTACTGTGAACTGTGCTGCTACATACATTGAGGTGGCCATATCACTATAGTATGCTGATTTTAGTTCTTTTGGAAAAACACCAAAGAATGAGATAGCTGAGTCATATGGTGGTTTTATTCCTAGTTTTTTTGTTTTGTTTTGTTTTTTGAGGAATCTCATGCTGCTTTTTACAGTGGTTATACTAATATGCAGTCCCATCAACAACATACAAGTATACCTTTTCCCCACATCCTTGCCAGCATTTGTAATTATTTGTGTTCTTGAAAACTGCCATTCTAACTGTAATGAGATGAAATCTTTGTGTAATTTTGATTTCCACCTCCTATATTGCTAGAGATGTTGAACATTTTTTCATTTATTTGTTAGCCATTTGTGTTTCTTTTGAGAAGTATCTATTTGGGGTTTTTGCCCATTTATTGACTAGGTTATCTGGTTTGTTGTTGTTGTTTTTAGTTCTTTATATGCTCTAGTTATTAATCTCCTGTCAGATGAGCAGCTAGCAAAGATTTTTGCCATTGTATAGACTCTCTTCACACTCTTAATTATTTCCTTTGCTGTACAGAAGCTTTTTGATGTAATGGCATCCACTTATCAATACTTGGTTTTGTTTCTTGAGATTTTAGGGGTCTTGTTAAGGAAAACAGTGCCAGCACCAATATTATGATGAATTGGCCCTATGTTTTCTTCCAGCAGTTGCAAGATTTCTGGTCTAATACCTAAGTCTTTGATCCATTTTGATTTTACTTTTGTGTAGTGTGAGAAATAGGATCTAGTTTCATTCTTCTAATATGGATATCCAGTCTTCCTAGAACCATTTGTTAAAAAGACAATCTTCTCTCCAACATATATTTTTGGCATCTTTGTCAAGTATCAGATGGCTGTAAGTATATCAGTTTGTCTATGTGTTTTCTATTCTATTCCTTTGATCTTCGTGTCTGTTTTGATGCCAATACCATGATGTGTTTGTGACTGTAGCTCTGCAGCATATTTAAGATTAAGTATTGTAATGCCTCCTGCATTGCTCCTCTTGTTCAATATTGCTTTGGCTATTCTGGGTCTCTTATTCTTCCGAATGAATTTAAGCACTGTTTTTCCTAATTCTGTGAAGAATGTTATTGGTAATCTGATGGGGACTACAGTGAATCTACATATTGCTTTTGGTATATGGTCATTTTGACAATACTAATTCTGCCTATCCAACAATATGGGAGGTCTTTCCATCTTCTAAGTTCTTCCATTTCTTTCATACGTGTTCTATGATTTTCATTGAAGAGAACTTTAAACTCCTTGGTTAGGTCAACTTCAATTATTTTGTTGGTTTTGGTTTTTTTAAGTTTTTATTTTGTTTTGTTCTGTTTTTTAGGTTACTGTGAATGAAATGGTTTTCAAAATTTCCTTCTCATCAGAATCACTGATGGAGGACAAGAAAGTTATTGATTTATGAGTGACGATCTTGTATCCTGCTATTTGTTGAATTTGTGGATCAGCTCTAGGAGTTTTCTGGAGTAGTTTTTTGGGTCTTCTAGATATAGGATCGTGTCATCAGGAAACAAAGATAGTCTGACTTCTTTTCCTATTGGTATCCTTTTAGTTTCCTTCTCTTGCCTGATTGCTATAGCTAGTGTTTCAAGAACTATATTGAATAGAATGGTGAGAGGGGACATCTTTGTTTTGTTCCTCATTTTAGAGAAATGCTTTCAGTTTTTCTCCATTCAGTATGATGTTGTCTCTGAGTTTGTCATATATAGCCTTTATAAAGTTGAAGTAATTTCCTTTTATCCCTAGCTTCTCCACCACTTTTAACAAAAATGAATGCTGGATTTTAGCAAAAGTCTTTTATCCATCTGTTGAGATGGTCAAATGATTCTTGTCCTTAAATATATTTAAGAGGTGAATAACAGTTATTGATTTGCACATGCTGAATCACCTTGCATCCCTGGGATGAAACCATGTAATCATAGTATATTATCTTCTTGATTTTATACCTAAATTTTTTTAATAAATGAATTATTTTGTCTTTAATCCACCAGAAACAACAATTGGTTTAGAATACTTAATGTACCATATATCACAGAGTTCACTGCTACTTCCCATTACCCTCAAGTAAATCTTTCTTAAAATGCAAGCAAGGAGTCAAATGTTCTCATCTCATATCTATAATTAAATTTCTTCTAACTATAATTTATTTGCTAGGGCTTAAAACAATGTCTGCAAGAAGTCTTATAGATTGTGTGTGTGTGTGTGTGTGTATGTGTGAGAGAGTAAGAGAGAGAGAGAGTGTGTGTGTGTGTGTGTGTGTGTGTATAAGTATGTGTTTATCTACATCTGCTGAATCATATAGACTTTGACATTTTGTTCCAAGTTCAGAAAAATTTAAATGTTCATAAACTATTTATTCAAAGAACCACCATGGGAAACTTTAGAGGCTAATTTATAAAAGTTAAGCTCTACCTACCCATTTGCCAAGGTGGTGGCTTCTCTCATTTGAGCAATTGATCTATTAACTAAATCAGCTTTCCTCTGATTAAACGCAGCCAAAGACTGTTGCACTGACACAGGAACCATCTTCTCAAATAGATCTAAAATTATAAATGGACATTTCAACAAAATTTTAGCACAAAAATTCAAACTTTAGAGATAACTGTTCATAACTTCTTTCTAATATTCACACAGTTTAGAAACATTTAAAGGTCAAAACTAAATCATGGACTGCAGATGTAGCTCAGTGGTTAAATAAATAAGTAAATAAATACTAGAAGTATAATGATGAGAAATTTTTTTAATATCTTTTAGTTACAGATGGATGCAATATCTTTGTTTATTCATTTTTATGTGGTGCTGAGTATCGAATCCAGTGCCTCACATATGCAAGGCAAGTGCTCTGCCACTGAGCCACAACCCCAATCCCATGATGAGAATTTTTAGATCACTATATACAAGATCGGTGGCAATAATGAAAGTTTCTTTTTTTTTTTAATGTTGCTGGAGATAGGCCTCACACATGCTAGGCCTCACACATGCTGAGCTACATCCCTAACCCACAAAGCTTTCCTTCTTGAACTCTATTTTATTTAACTTTTGAGATGCGTTGTCATTGAGTAAGAAAGATCTTTGGTTAACATTGCTCATTTATGGATTAAATTGTGCAAGCCACAGTGCCAGGTTCAATTCCAGCTCCACCACTTCCTCGCCATGTGACCTTGGGGAAATGAAAACTCTGTCCATCAATATCCTTACTGGTAAAATGGAAATATTAATAGTATCCATCTCATGGGTCTATTCTGAGAAATAAATGAACTAATCTTTATAAAATCCTTGAGTCCCTGGCATAGGGCAAATATTTTATATTTGCTAAAATAATAACTCTTTCTCAGGAACTTAGAATATTATCTCTGGGATCTCAGCTAGATCCATCAAATACATATTACATATATTAATGATAAACAAAGATATTATAACATTTATTTATCTAACACAAATATGACTCCATAAATCTACATTTTAAGAAATAACTATGTCTGCTGGGGATGCAATTTAATAGTACAGCATTTACCTAGCATGTGTGAGTCCCTGGATTCAATTCCCAGTAACATTAAAAAAAAAAAAATTACATGTTTATTTTTATCTGTTTACTTTTTAAGTGCTTGCTTGTTTAAAATCTTAATCATTCAAACAGTTTCAAGCTTTCTGACTGTTGTATATTTTATGTATGCTTTAACATTTATTTTCCATCTTAAAATGCCATTACATCTAGGCACAGTAGAGCTCACCCTGCAATCCCAGCTACTCTGGAGGCTGAAGCAGGAGGATCACAAGTTTGAGGCCAGGATCAGCAACTTACCAAGACCCTGTTTTAAAATGAAAAATACAAAGGGCTGGGGGTGGGGAGGGGTTGGGAGTGGTAGAGTGCTTGTCTCGCTTGTGGAAGGCACTGGGTTTGATTCTCAGCACCAAATAAAAATAAAATAAAAGTATTGTGTCCATATACAACTAAGAAAATATTTTTAAACGACAGGGGGGCTCACTGGGGATGTAGCTCAGTGTAAGAAGAGCTCCCCTGGGTTCGACTCTAGTACCACCTGGGGGGGAAAAAAAAAACACTAAAGATACAATACTTAATTTTTATTCTCACATTCACTTCAAACAATATGCATGCAACTATATCAAAATACTAGAGCAATTGTGTGATTTTTAGTTAAAAATAATACAGATTAAACTGGAGAAAAGATGAGAAAGATTAATGTGCACATGAGTATCAAACATACCAGTAAACTTCTGGCTGATGGGAACATTGACTGGGGTAGATTTCACAAGTGTGGCTTTGCCAATAGGATCTAGATCTTTAAGGTCTGGAACACGATCATGATAAATGAAGTCATTATCCTTCTTTGCTGCAGTAAGGGCACGGCTGATTTTGTCAGAAAAATCCTTTACGTTGACATATTCATCATAGCGAGATGCCACTGTCTTAATCAATTCCGCTGCATGCTAAAAAGAAAAATGACAAAAAAAAGAAACATTTTCTTTCTCTACGTAGCATTGATTTATTTTTTCCATTTCTTAATTGGTTCATTTTAACTGTACTTAATAGCGGGATTCATTGTTACATATTCTTAAATGCACACAACATAATAATTGGACCATTACCATGCCTAGCATTGGTTTAAAATAAAAACTTTAATTTGAAGGCTTTACATTTCCAGCATAATGGGTAACAGAATAACCTGGAAATTCTCCCATCACCAAATACCCAAAAATTGAAGAATAATATATACTAAAAATCCCCTTTACACACATGGATAAATTACCAAAATAGTAAAAGAAATCCAATGGTCAATCAAGATAAACTGACATTGAGAAAGGCTGGGTGTTGAATTATGTCTATGAACCCAAAGAATTCACATGTAAATTGTACTAATACCCCTCACAGAAACCTAAGACATGAATCTTGAAACCATACAAGTGTGAGATTCACCTCCATCAAGCCCCTCACATGAAGGAAGGAACTCTCAATAAAAGGAGAAATCAGGAAAAAATTAAACAGAAACACAGAAAAATACTGTGTCATTTCAACATCAATAAGAAAAAATTTTTTAAAAAAGGTTTGGCCTTGGGTTGGGGTTGTAGCTCAGTGGTACGGCGCTTGCCTTGCATGCATGAGGCAACTGAATTCAATACTCAACACCACATAAAAAAAATAAGTAAATACAATAAAAAATATTTTTAATAAAAAGGTCTGGCCTTTTCTTTTTAAGATGAATAAATGTCTCACACAAATTTAAGGCTCAAACTATATTATTTAGGTGGCAAAAATATAGCAATGTCAGGTAAAATAGACAGTACAGCCAAAAACACAAAAAGAGATAAATTCAGCACATGTTTTAATATTTGCCAATTTGTCAGATACAAAACTTCTTAAATTTTGCATGTAAAAACCTCTCACTATATAAGCAATTTTTTTAAGGGTGGGGGTAACAGGGGATTTAAGCTTTACCACTGAGCTACATAACCAGCCCTTTCTATTTTTTTATTTATATATGATAACAGAATGCATTACAATTCTTATTATATATATAGAACACAAATTTTCATATCTCTGGTTGTATACATAGTATATTCACACCACTTTGTCTCTTCATACCTGTACTTTGGATAATAATGATCATCACATTCCACCATCATTAATTGCCCCATGCCCCTTCCCTTCCAACCCCTCTGCCCTATCTAGAGTTCATCTATTCCTCTCCCTATACCACTATGAATCAGCCTCCTTATATCAAAGAAAACGTTGAGTATTTGGTTTTTTGGGATTGGCTAACTTCACTTAGCATTATCTTCTCTAACTCCATCCATTTACCTGCAAATCATATGATTTTATTCTCTTTTACTGCTGAGTAATATTCCATTGTGTATATATGCCACATTTTTTTTATCCATTCATCTACTGAAGGGCATCTAGGTTGGTTTCTTCTCAGCAAAAGAAACAATCTGTGAGGTGAATAGAAACCCCACATCTTTGGAGCAAATCTTTATCCCTTACACCTTAGATAGAGCAATAATCTCTAGGGTATATAAAGAACTCAAAAAGCTAAACACCAAAAAAATAAGTAACCCAATCAATAAATGGGCCAAGGATCTGAAGAGACATTTCTCAGAAGATGATGTACAATCAATCAACAAATACATGAAAAAATGTTCATCATCTTTAGCAATTAGAGAAATGCAAATTAAAACCACTCTGATTTCATCTCACTCCAGTCAGAATAGCAGCTATTATGCATACAAACAGTAAGTTTGGCGAGGATGTAAGGAAAAAGGTACTCATACACTGTTGGCGGGACTGCAAATTAGTGCAGCCAATATGGAAAGCAGTATGGAGATTTCCTGGAAAATTGGGAATGGAAACACCATTGGACCCAGCTGTCCCTCTCCTCGATCTATACCCAAAGGACTTAAAAACAGCATACAACAGGGACACAGCCACATCAATGTTTATAGCAGCACAATTCACAACAGTCCTTTCCATTTTTTATTTTGCTTTTTGTTTGACAGGGTCTCAATAAGTTTTTGAGGGTCTTGCTAAGCTGCTGAGGCTGACCTCAAACTTACAATCCTCCTATCTCAGCCTCCCAGGTTGCTGGGATTACACATATGCGCTACAGCACCCAGCACTACATTAGTAATTATAACAAGACATTGCTAGATCTATCCATGTCAAAGTAAAATTCTAAACTCCTTTCTCAGCAACAGCTGGACCAAGTACATAAAAAATATTTAAGATCATACAAGAGTTGAACAACACAATTAATGAGTTTGATTTTGCAGACATGAAGTACCCTGGGCTCCACAATCAGGAATATATAATACTTCAACACATTAAAAAAAAAAAAAAAAACAGCTATGTAAAACAATCAGATAAGGAGACAGAGCAAATCTAAAATGCCAAAATCACAAGAATACAAAAATGGGCTAGAAGATTTCATACTAGCAATCTACTTATTCCATTCTCTGGAGCAATGAACTTAAATTAAAAATCAAATATCTCCATAGGATGTTGAAAAAAGTGTTTGCATATATTCAACATTTGCTATAATTTGGATAAATGTCCCCATGGGTTAAAGGCTTGATCCCCAGCCCATAATCCTACTGGGAAGTAGTAGAAACGTTAAGAGGTAAAGCGGGAGATCTTCTAGTCATTAGGGGCATGTCTTTGAAGGGAATAATGGAATGCAGACCCCTTTATCTTCCTCTACTCACATCCCAATCAAAGGTTTTGCCGTGTGCTGCCACCATATGCTGCCTCATATGCTGCAACAGGGCCCACAAATCATGTGCTGAAACCTCCAAAACTGTAAGCCAAAGTAAAACTTTTCTGTTTATAAAACTGATTCTCTCACATATTTTTAACAGAAAACTGCCTAGCACTATATCCTTATATTTTTTAATCTCAGTAAAATAGAAATATATAGTTCCTTAATATAATAAAAATCTTAACCCCAAAGTTGATATTATGCTTAGTAGAAAAATATAACATCCCTAGAGCAAATGAAGATTATCAGTATCATTACAACCACAAACATGTCAAAACAACAGTGTGATTAGAGGTATATAATTTAGAACACGAAAAAATATATATTATTTACAAGTGACATATTTATATACAAAAAAAACTTTTAAAAATCAACTGAATTCTAAATAATGAGGAAGTTAGCTTAGAGACAAAATTAATATAACAGGGCTGGGGTTGTGGTTCAGTGGTAGAGCACTTGCCTATCATATGTGAAGCACTAGGTTTGATCACCACCACATATAAATAAATAAATAAATAAATAAATAAAGGCATTGTTTTCATCTACAACTAAAAAAGAAAACAAAAATATTTTAAAAATCAATATAACAAATACACGTAAATAATCATCAATTGAATAGGTAGCAGAAGAAATAGAACCACTGCCACTAGCAACAAAAATACAAAATATACAATAACAAATTTTGGACATATGTAAGATCAATATGAAACTGTGAAGAAATAAAGATAAACAAAATAAAATCTGTATCATCAGTGTAACTGAAAAATAGGAAACTGCACAAACTTAAATCATATTATAAATTTGCACTACCTAAGAACAAATTACTTTAACCAAATCTGAAAACAATGAGAAGATAAAAAAACAACTGCCAGCTTATGAAAAGCAACCAGGAGGTCACGGAAAAAATGGGATGCTGAGGGACATCAAGCCAAGAGAGTTACTAGGAGCAAGAGGCAGATTAATCAAAAGAATAGGATTGCTAGGGAAAGTAGAAAATAGGAAAGACTGAAAAGCAAAGAAGGGAGAAGAAAAGGCAGTGAGCACTGAGAAAATGCCAGCAAAATACAAACTTAAAAGTAGATGCATCAAACTGAAAAGCAGTAGGAAGCACAGGTACGTAAAAGGCCAGGTTTTTAGGACCAGAGAAGCAGGGCTACAGAGAGAACCTTTCCACAATGATGCCTGGAAAAATACCCAGGTCCATTCCCAACCCAGGAACCTCCTCTAAATCAATATCCTTCAAACACAAAGGTAACTAACTCATCTACCTGAACACAAAAACCAACCACAGAAAAGGATGAACATGAAAAGCATAATTTTCAAATACATAATGAAAACTCACCAAACATTGCCACAAAGTAGATGAAAACAGCATGCTAAAAAACTAAAATAGGCTTAAGGACTTAAGGATGCAATCACAGTACTAAAAGAACACAAAGTATGAACAGAGGACCATATGGCCCTGACAACAGTGGGTGATGGATAGTAAGAAAATGTGAAATGGGAACTGACAGAAATCAGGGAAGGAAATGAACAAAAATACAAATTCTTTTAAGAAAGAAAGACTGAAAACATTTACATAAGGAGCAAAAGGCAGAAGAGACATCACAAAAATCATAATAAGAAATACATAAGCACATGCCTGTAATACCAGCAGCTTCGGAGACTGAGGCAGAAGAATCCAATATATGAAGCCAGCCCCAGCAACTTAGCCAGGTACTAAGCAACTTAGTGAGATCCTGTCTCAAAATAAAAAATAAAGCCGGGTACCCGAGCACCTCAGGAGGTAAAGGCAGGAGGATTGCGAGTTCAAAGTCAGCCTCAGCAACTTAGGCCCCAAGCAACTCAGTGAGGCCCTGTCTCTAAATAAAATATAAAAAGGGGCTAGGGATGTGGCTTAGTGGTTAAGCATCCCTGGGTTCAATCCCCAGTACCACAGATAGATCGACAGATAAAATAGGGCTGGGGATGTGGCTAGGTGGTAAATGCCCCAAGTTCAATCACTAGTACCCAAAAAAAAAAAAAAAATCAACATGCAGTTGAGAGAAGGCTACTACAAATTAGATCTAAGAGATGTATCAATTAAATGCAATCTGAGGCTTCTGTATGAATCCTGATTTGAATAAGCCAAGACCCCATAAGAAAAACAATCAAGGAACACTAAACTAGATTGGAATAATATCGAATTGTGAATATAATTAATATATTAACATTGAAGTAGGAGAGAATAAAAATAGGTAAAAAGAAGACATAAAAGAAGGAAAAGTAAATAAGATTTTAATTCAAAAGTTTCACATACCTTTCCAAGCATGTCACTCCCTAAGCCAGTCTCCTTTGCAGGCCTAGTACTTCTAAAATTCCTGGAAAATCTGTAAATCTACCTGCACAATGTTAATTAACTCCCAAATAAATAAATTAAGCAAAGAGAGAGATGATATCTTCAGGAACTTATTATCTAAGGGATTTCCCAGCACCATCTACTGATCAGATGAAGAAGACCATATAAGCATAAGGATTAAGATTAAACAGACTATCTTGAGATCACTGGACTGATACCATTTCTACATACCTTCCTATCTATCCCTCACCAAGTTTCCTTTAAAAGAAGAGCCAGGAACCCCCAAACCATGTCTCTCACTCTCAAGATGGCCTACATTCCCCTTGAATACATATTCCTTGCTTTATCCCTAATGTACTTCTCTCTTTTTTTAATATTTATTTATTTACTTTAATTAGGTGAACACAATATCTTCATTTTATTTTTATGTGGTGCTGAGGATCGAACCCAGTGCCTCCCGTATGCTAGGCGAGTGCTCTACCTCTGAGCCACAACCACAGCCCAGTACTTCTCTCTTAAAACTGCCTCCATTCTTCCTTGAATATGTATTCACTTCCTAAATAAAATTCCGTCTATGCCTTTGATGGGCACATGCTGAAATTCTTTAATGCTGAATTAAATGCCAAGAATCCTGATGGTCCTGAGTCAAATACCCCCTTCTCTCAGAGAACTCAAGGACCCCACTTCAGAAACACCTCTTCTTCCATGACATCATTAATTTTGTTAGAAAATGGCATTGTACTGTGGTTTCAATTTTTTTGATCTTCAGCTATTACAGATACATATTAAGGTGCTTACAGGTAAAATGTATGTGACATAGCTATAAAATATCACAAAAAGATAAGAGTGGGGAGATGAAATAGATGAAACACAAAACAGCAAATACCGACAGTTATTGAAGCTACGTAATGGATATTTAATGGTTTATATTTATTTGTTTGAAATTTCCCACAATAAATAATTTACATAAAAAGGTAAAATAATTCCAAAAAACTCAGGCAACAAAAACAGGAAATTTTAAAAAATGAAAGATGAAAATACCTAACACATAAGTATAAATAACTAAAATGGTATGAATCTGAGCCAATGAAACAGAATGAAAAACTCAGAAATAAATTTAAATATAAGTGGTAGGTTTAATATGTGATAAAGTGAGAATCTCAAAATCAATGAGGTGAAGGAAGTCATTATAACAAATGGTTTGAGGACAATTAGGTAGTCGTTAATAAAAAAGAGAAAAACTGAATTCATATATCATACATGAGGATAAACATCAGTGAATCAATGATTTGAACACAATATACATATTACAGATGTATTTGTACTTTGATATCAGCAATCCTATTCCTAGGAATTTAACATATACCTGCTGCTATAGACTGAACTACATTACCCAAAATTCCTATATCAAAGGCCCCATCTTTAACATACACTATTTGTAAATGGGGCCTTTGAGCTATAACTAAATGAGGTCATTAGAGTGGGACCTTCATATGGGATACTAATTCATATAGAAGAGATGCCAGAAATATTTGTTTCTATTTCAAACAAAAATACTGAAAAGATTACATAAGAAACTAATGAAAAGTACCCACGGGGTAGTGGTAAAAAAGGGAACAGGGCAAAGGAAAGGGGGGGGGGGGGGTTGAAGTGGATGCCTTTATATATACCTAGTTTTTCTCAATTTTGATTTTAAACAATGTCAAGCCCATAAAAAATTTAAAGAACATAATAACAAATAACAATATGCCCTTTATCTAGATTCAGATATTGTTACCATTTTGCCATATTTGTCTTATCTCTTACTTTCCCATATGTATGTGCATATTCATGAACTTTTTTCTTTTTCTGCAGAGTCATATGAAACTAAAGTTCAGATGTCATGACCCCTCATCCCAAAACACCTCAGCCTAGATTACCTAAAAAAGGACATCTCCTTAATATCTGTAGTTTATTATTTTAACTAATAAAAAAGTATTATCTATATGAAATCAAATTTGTCATCTTGCTAAATCCCTCATTAATGAGTTAAATAAATCCGACATATAAATAACCTTAAGGAATCTTGTTTATATATCTTTATATCTATATGTTTTTATATCTTTTTGAAAATTATACATTGGTAGCTTAAAAATTCTATCAAGAAAAGAGAACCTTCAAATAATGCCAAATAAAATGCATTATCTAAGGGGTACAATTCGTGAGCTGTATTAAGCCCAGATACAACCATTCTGGGTTCAAGAAGTAATTCAAAACAGCAATTTTACCTTTACTACCACTTTACTTATTGTTTTGATTTTCCTGGCTGTGGCTTTGTTTTTGTTTCTGGCTTGTACACAATGAATAGGTTACTCCCCTTTGTTAGTAGCAATGACTAGAAACTTGGTTTAATGGTTTAACCATCTAATAATCTGTCAGGATCATTCAGTACTCCACAAAGTAAGAAGATACAGAAAATATATTTTGTTGCTCACCTTTCTTTGTTCTGTTTGCCTATTTGTGAGTTCAAATTGATTTTTTTTAATATTTTATTTTTAGTTGTAGTTGAACACAATACTTTTGTTTATTTTTATGTGGTGCTGAGGATCGAACCCAGGGCCTACCACGTTCTAGGTGAGTTCCCTACCGCTGAGCCACAACCCCAGCCCTCAAATTGATTTTTTAAATATTCTATGCCTACTAGAATAAGGAACTGCCAGGGGCTGGTGTTAACAGTCTGTGTTAACATTTGACCTATAACTAAAGCTGTAAAACTTAAGTTATAAACTCTGTATCTACAACCGAGAAATGTCTTCATTTTATTTCACTGTACAAATTTGACATTTTCCTTTTTACAGTATTTTAAAATTAGGTTAACATTTCAAAAAACATCTTCTCTGACTAGTTTACAGAACCTCAACCCTTTAAATTTAATAATCCTAGAATTCTCAGGGAAAAAAAAAAGAAATTAAACTTCTAATAACTTAAATATGCTAGCCTTTGGGGGAATCCTTCCAACAGAAATTCTTTGCAACAGAAATTTTATGTAAGAAAATAAGTTATTATAGTGAGAGTGAATCTCTAAACCAATCAGACACATTTAAAAATCTGGGTTTATCGGTTTTATCAGTATGGGTTTATCTTCTTAAGAAAAGAGTAATCTGAACATCAGTTCCATAGTATCTTCTAATATCCAATCAATATTAGAATTCCCCTAACAATTCTATATTTTCCATTTACAAAAACAAGAAACATAAACAATTCATTTATATAGCTCTTGCCCCTGCTTCAAAGTTGCCCCAGATGTCACTGCAAGTTTCTGGCAACTCTAATGCCAACACTATGGATACAATTGCCATGAAGGTACTCTGCTGTTTACAAGATTTGTATATGTGTGCATAACACTGTTCTCAAGCTATGGAATTACATGCTCCAGTTTAGACCAAGGCTAGGCCACAAGTTATGTCCTACACATCTTCCTGAAGCACTATAATCAATTTAGACTATTTTTGCATTAAAATAAACATGCGGGACTAGGGTTGTGGCTCAATGGTAGAGTGCTCACTTAGTATGTGTGAGCTATGAGTTCAATTCTCAGCACTGCATATTAATTAATTAATTAAAGGTCCATCGACAAAATACATATATTTTTAAAAATAATTAAGAAATATGGGTAGGGGCTGGGGATGTGGCTCTAGCGGTAGTGTGCTCTCCTGGCATGCGTGCGACCCGGGTTCGATCCCCAGCACCACATACAAAAACAAAGATGTTGTGTCCGTCAATAACTAAATAAATATTAAAAAATTTCTCTCTCTCTCTTCTTTAAAAAAAAAAAAGAAAGAAAGAAATATGGGTAAATAAAAGAATTGAAGGCAAATTTCATATGAATTTTTTGGGCAAAATATGACATGCAAAAAACATTCTGACCACATCAAAAAACATGCAGTAGGTAAAGCCTGACAACAGAAACAATCACTTATCTCTGCTGATAGAGGCAATGAATGGGAAAATTTAATAAGTAAACCTGGGGGTCTCACTAGGAAAAAAAAAGGACAATGGAGTTTTATCTATAACCAAGAAACTCACCTGTAACCTTGCAATCTCTTCCCCAAATTTCTTCTGCTGTTTAGCCAAGATAGACTGGTGGTACTCAGCGTTGGCCTGCATGATACAGTGCTTTGCAGCCAAGACAGGGAACACCTCCTGGAAATAAAAATACTGACCAGGGGAAAGTCCAACCAAACAAACCATCACAGACAACATGGGATGCAGGAAGAAAAAGGAAAAGGAGACAGAAATTAGCATCACCCCATTAATGGTTTAGAGATAGGTTAGTCATTAGATATAAACAGAGAAGACCACATGAATTTGCAAGGACTGAAGGCTATAAATTCAATTTTTTCTTCCAATTAAAATTACTGTTGGTTCTTTATTTTAAGTGTTAACCAAAGCCAATTTAGGTTTTTACAATTCTCTTTGAGCCATGAAGTCAGCATTGTGTTTACAAGGAAGAAAGGAGAGCATGCATTAGAAAAAGAAGTAGAATGTATAGTCACAGAAGAATACCAAGCACAGGGCTTTAGAAGCTTTCTTATAAGCCCTTACCCAGCCCTTGGAGTTGACTAAATCACCATTACTCACATATACTAATGAAACTGTTCTATAGCTGACTGTTTCATCATGTTTAAAAGACAAAAGACAGTAAAGTAAGTTCTCACTTAAATTCATATGCTAAGAGACTTCTTAATAGATTATTTTAGACGTATAAAATGATTTAGTGGTACACAAACACTAACATATCAGTACCATATAAAAAACACATCACAGACATACAAATACACTAAGTTAATGACTAATGATAAACTGGTGTTACTTTGCCCTTGTTTTTAAAGTAATTCCAGTCAAAATAAATTTTAAAAAATCTAAAGACATGACCCAGAAAAGCCATAATATTGGTAGAGGCTCCTCCAAACAACCAAATCCTAACTTGCAATTTCATTGCTTTTAGGAAGTACATGATATAAAAAAATCCAAGAAATATACTAGACAATCACTGTCTAGACAAAAATATAAGAGAATCAAAAACTGAATTACTACCTTGAATGTTTTCCTGTCTCCCAGTGAATAATTTCCTAGCTTCCTGGATCACTACTTGCAGATATTCCAGTTTTATAACTAGAATATGAAAATACCTTATGAGCTTTATTAGAAAAAGTAAAAATTAAAGACATCTAAATCTCAAACTGTATTCATGCCAGTCAGTACTCAAGGTAAGGCTGGAGTAAAACTTGGTACTTAAACAGGAGATTTTCAAGGAATACCAGGAATGCTGCAGAAGTAGTTTCCAAGTCTTTGTAGGTGACATTCTTCTCTCCGTGACAGGACTGAACTAATGGCCCAACAGGATGTAACGGTACACTGTGCAGCTGAACATGAGGTCTTTCAGATGAAAAAAAGGTGAGAGGAGATCCCAATTCTCTTTTAAGAGTTAATCTACTAATACCCAAGAGTCCTGGGCAAATTTCTACTAGGCTCTTGGTGTATTTTAAATTCCCAGGAATATTCATCTTAATTCCTTATTACTTGTTTTCTGACTATTGGGTACTGTTGATACACTTATGTGAATTTTAAGCTTACCCCAAAGCTCTCTAATATAATTTACTAAGATTGTGAATATGACTTAAAAATTCATTAACAAATATCATCTGCTACCACAGAGATGAAACTAATCCTTGAATATTTATGAAGTAGTTGAAACATACTTCACTCAATTTTTAAGTTTTCTTTTTTAACTATTCCAACACTTTGTTAACACTCTAATTATCAGCTTTATCACTTATAAATGATCATCTCTGAACAGTCTTTTAAATTGCCATTTCAAAAAAGTTTACATTAAAACATAATACTTCCTGTGTTATGTGGTTTAGATGGTTGCTTTTCTTTAGCTGTCCATTAGCAGCCCAATTTTCTATACCTGCTGGCAAAACTTAATTCTAACCAAAGTATCAGATGAATTTGTTATGTTTTCTTTTCCTTTTTTTTCTTTATGTCTGTTTTTGCGCTTTAAGACTCATCTCTAAGAAAACAGGACAATAATTAAAAATGTGAATAATCAACATGCTCAAGTATTCATGCTAGCACCAAATTACCAATGATTCATAATGACACAATGCCTTGAGTTGATAAAAATCACTGAAGATAGATGGTCAAAGTTTTCCAGAAAGAGTTTTAGCTTGGAAAAACAAGTTCAGCAAAGAATAAAGATAAAGTCACCCCCTAAATACAAAATTATTCATGCATCTTAAATTCAAAAAAAATTTTTTCTATAAATACAGTCTTCAAATGCTCCTATTAAAATTTCTCATTTCTTTATAATATGTAATTTTCAACTTGTTGCTTGTACACAAAATTATTTCCACATGCAAAACAACCAAGTGATTATAAAAACAGTAACTGACCTTAGGGAGAGTATCTTTGTACTGACACTGTTTGAAAGCATCACCAAAATAATCTGCAGCCTGATTAGCCAATTTAGCTATGATGGCATCTTTCATTTTATCTGGAATAAAATATTAAACTGACAGTTATAATTACAATAAATGAGAGAATCTGATAGATGACTCAGTGCCTAGTTTATACATATATATATTTATACATATGTATATACATTATATATATATATATCTCCTCATTAATGAAATTACATATATCTCCTCATTAATGAAATTACATCTTCTGCATGAAACTTATTCTACAGGCAAATCCAAAGACTAAAAACAGTTTAATGATTGCCAACAACTGGAACAAAGGGAAAAATAAGTATTTCTTTTTGGGGTGATAATAATCTAAAGTAAAATAATGTCAAAGTTTCAATAATCTTTGAATATACTAAAAAACAATGAACTGTAAAGCTCAAAAGAGTGAGTCTGGAATATATAAATTCTATCTCAGAATAAGCTTTTACTTAAAAAGAAAATTATTCTAGTTCATATCTCTTCCACATGATAATTGCTCTCATTTTCAATTTCTCTACACTTAAATATTGAACCAATCTCTCATACCAAATACATATGTCTTACAAGAATTATTCTATTCTTTTATTCACAAAGGACTTTGCCTAGATGGCTTTTTCTTATCACTTAAGTCTAATTTAAACAGGACCTTCTCAAAGACACCCTTCTTGATGAAGAGATCTAAAATTAGCATGACTTGCCTTACGTCCCTATCACAGAGTCAGGCCACGTGCCACTATCACATCATCCACTCTTATTTCCTCCGAAATTACCTTGAGTGCTTAATTTCTTATTATCTCCCCACACACTAAAATGTAAGATTCTTACAAAAAGAAGCCTTATTTGTCTGCTAATAATCCAGAGATTAGGACAATGATGGCACACAACAAGTACCCAAAAAACATTTGAATGTTTGACATATTACAAATAAACATATGTATTACTCCAAAATTCAGTGTTTTAAAATAATAGCCTTCAAACGCAGCCTACACTCTTGTAGTAAAGGTTCAAAAGAGGAAGAGATGAAAATTTTAATAATCCATGCACCAAGTTCAAAAAAAGAAAGCCTATACAGAACATCTTCTAATCACCTTATAAATTTAAATTTAAAAGCCTATCACTTCTTTTCACATGCCAACAAAATGAAAGAAAATTTGCAATTACCTCTTGTAGCTTTTAAAAAAAAAACTTCTTGGGCTTGTGCCAGCATAATAAGGCTGAGGGTCCCAACAGTATCTGGGGATATGTCCACGGTGGGCTCTCGATTTAAGGCAGATAAAACCGTCTCTTTAATATGTAAAAAGGCACCACTAGCAAACTAGATAGGGAAGGAAAATAAATTTCTTTCAAATCCATAGGAAATCAACAAGATGTAATTTTCTACTGTGATACACAAAACATATTCCAAATGTTAACTCAGTGAACAGTTACTATACTGTGCAAGACTAATCTAAAACTTCTGACTGAAAGACAACACAGATGTATTTCCAAAACTCTAGAGTAACAAATAATTTAACAAAAAATAAAAGTAAATTCCAAGGAAAAAAATAAATTACTGACAAAAACTGATTAGGCTTACTTTTAGATCTAGTTCTTTGAAACAACCTAAGAAAAGAGGGAGGGACTACAACATTATTAAAATGTTTCAGCAATGTAATGCTCTTCTCTTGGTCCCAAATTCATCTTTCAAGTAAGAACCAGCACGTGTGTCTAGTCCTATAAGGAATAGCTTTACTATCCACTATCAATCATCTTTGTTTGGCCTTCAGAGCTCCCTAGTGAGGTGTTCCCCTTTTAAATTTTTATCCTGATTCTATCTTGTTGAGGTTGATACTAAAATAACTTTGCTTTTACAAAATAAATTATACTGAGAAAAAGAAACCAGGCAGTCTAGAATTTAAAGGTAAGTTAGATAGGCTTCCCAAAGATAACTCAAAGTTAACTGTATTAAAATGAATATCACATTATAGTTAGTCATAAAGTATTATAAAAACTGAATATCTACAAGGATTAATCAGCTGGCCTTATTTAGTAAACCGACAGAATCACATTCTATCATACCCAGATGAGGAACTAGAGGTCTAGAATGGTGAAAGAGCTCTCCTACAGGCACATAATGGCTTCTGGCTAGCAAGTGGCCTAGACAAGGAGCTAAGTTCTTTTTCCATCATTGATTATAACCTAAAATATAGGTATAGCCATTCCATGTCTGACCACATTTAAATATAACCTCTCCACAAGTCTCAGAATAAAATTTCTATTTTCTTGCCAAAAACTAATTATCATGACACCAGTGAAAATGTAGGTGTTTCACTCTAAGAAAACATGCAAAACTAATGTACAAATGTTTTAAATGAAGTCACTTATTTAATGGATTTCATTCCATACACTTAATCATTTCTGTTCAGTCAATATTTACTGAGCCTCTAATACGTGCCAGGCACTGTGCTAGGTCCTGTGTATACAATGGTGGGGAAAAATAAAACTGGTCTATAATGTTTTAACTAAGAATTTCAATAACAAGAATCAAATCATTTAAAAAGTGCAGTACTTTTCAAGAAAACACCTGTTTACAAAGAAGCATCTATAAATTTAAATGTAAATTATTTTCAATTTAATGCAACTTTTATGTAGTAACTACTTTTCTGCATACCTGGTAATGCTTAGCAGCGATTTTCAATCCTTCATCATTATCCAGGTTCTGTTCTGCTGCAATCTGGCTAGCTAAGGCTGCACAATTGAACAATACACAGCTCTTTTCATATCCTAAGCTTGCAAGAGCTGTAAAATATTAAGAAAGAAAAATGTATCAGTTTTTTTTTTCTAAAGGAAATAAATGTTTCAAAGCAAAATACTATTACCTCTATTGTAGCTCTCACAAGAAAAAAATTCCAGACCTGTTTTCTAACCTATTTCAAGCTGAACTGATAAGCACTTATTTCCACAAAAATACGCCCATCATCAAAAACTCAAAAGGTGGGCTGGGGTTGTGGCTCAGAGGTAGAGCCTAGCATGCATGAGGCATGGGTTCCATCCTCAGCACCACATAAAAATAAAATAAAGGGGTTGTGTCTACCTACAACTAAAAAATAAATATTAAAAAAAATCAAAAGATTAATAAATTATTCTTTCCTTCCTTTTACTTCTACATTTTTATTATAGTCAGGTTCAAAATGTAAGAATCATTCTCGATGTTAATTCTCACCTAACTTTTTAAATCCAAACAGATTCTTCCATTTTTCCATCCTCTCACAAAATTATATCCTCCCACCACATTTAAGCCAGTTCTTCATTACTACAAAGTGGAGTCAATGCAAGCACCTCTTAGCTGGCCTTCGATTCCTCACTCTTTCATGTTAATACATTTCTCAGAGGGTTAGCAGATTCCTTTGGCTGAAATACAACTCTGATCAAGAACCCATATACCTCCTATCTATTAGCATAGCTGCTATTTGAAAAAAAGAAAAGAAAGAAAGAAAATAACAAGTGTTGCAGGAACAGAAATTGGAACTCTTGTACACTGCTGGTGGGAATGCAAAATGCTGTAGCTACTGTGAAAAACAGTATGGTGGGACCTCAAAAAATTAAAGCCAGACAGATTAAAGTATGCCTATAATCCCAGCTATTCAGAAATCTGAGGCAGGAGGATGATCACAAAATGAAAGTCAACCTTGGCAATTTAGTAAAACCCGTCTCAAAATGAAAAGTAAAAAGTGTTGAGGATGTAGCTTGGTGGTAAAATATCCCTAGGTTCAATTGTAAATACCAGAAAAAGAAAAAAAAATCTTAATAGAAGATTCCATTTTTAGGTACATGCTCAAAAGAACTGAAAGCAGAGTCTCAAACACATATTTGCACACCCTTGTTCACAGTCAAAAGGTAAAAGAAACCCAAGTGAACACTGACTGACAAATGAACAAAATGCAGTATACACATGCAATTAAATATTATTCCTTTAAAATAAGGAAATCAAATACCACAAAATGGATGACTCTGGAAGACATTATATTATGCTAAGTAAAATCAGTCATTCACAAAAAGACAAATATTGTACAACTCCACTTACATGAAGTTTTCAGAGTAGTCAATGCACAGAAACAGAAAGTAGATGTAGTTACCAGGGAGGGGATAGGAGGCTGTTGTTTAAATGTGTGCAGTATTTCAGATTTGCAAGATAAAAAGGTTCTAAAGATCTGTTTCACAACAATGTGGCTACACCTAACACTACTGAACTGTACACTTAATGATCAGCATAATAAATTTCATTTGATTTTACTTTTATAAGGTACCTACAGTACTAAAACAAAGGAAGAAAGCAGAATAGTGATTACCAGGGGCTAGTTGGGAGGGAAGAATGGGAATTTATTATTTAATGGGTACAGAGTTTCAGTTTATAAGATGAAAAAATTCTAGAAATAGGTGGTGGTAATAGTGCAAAATAATGCGAATATCCTTAATATAACTTAACTACACCTATTTAAATGGTTTAGATGGTACATTATGTGTATTTTATCATAATTAAAAATAATTTTTAGAAAAAGAATCTGCAATAGCTCTCTATGACCTGTAGAATTCATTAACAGCATATTTAAGGTCTTGCGTCACATGCCAGGCATTGACTGCCAGGCAAAATAATCAGAAAGCATCTTACAAAATCACTAGACAAACCATCTAGAAGAACCCAAACAAACAACACTACAGCTGTTTTTTTATGCTACAGAGTGTTGTCATAAAGTAAATCCCTTCTTGTTACAATCTCTTAGTAACCTCTCATTTAATAATGGCCAGTTTTCAACTTGATTCCAAACCAATTCTATCCTCCTCACTGAAAAATTTGGCAGTCATATATATCAACTACTCCAATGTACTTTCATAAATAGGTACATGAAAAATCTAGTATAACATGACTATAGAATCATATGAAAGCCTACAAAGAAATAGAAGATTAAAGTAACTGAAAAACTGAGCCCAGCATAAACAAAGATAATTCTAGTAATAAAAAGTAATATTCCAAAGACTGCAATTAACATCCTTAAAGAGTTCCAAAGAACAGTATTTCCATAAAACAAGATTTTTTTTTTTTTTTTTTTTTTTGGTACCTGGGATTGAACCCAGGGATGTGTAACCACTGAGCCACATCCTCAGCCCTTTTATATCTATATAATATAGAGACAGGGTGCCCTCAAGTTCCTTAGGGCCTCACTAAGTTGCTGAGGCTGGTTTTGAATTTGCAATCCTCCTACCTAAGCCTCCTAAACTGCTGGGATTACAGGTGTGCACCACAGTGGCAAGATCTTATTTTTTAAAAGTCAGTGACTAATAAAAGGTGCCTAGAAATTAAAAACTTGATTACTTAAATGTTTTCAAAAGTATTAGAAAGTAATATCTGGTGAATTTCCAAAAAAGTAGAAAAATTAAAGAAATTAAGAATATAAGAATTATGAATGAATAACTCAAATAACCAACATACAACTAATAAAGCAATCCAAAGAGAAAAGTAGATGAATAAAAGGGGAAATGATCAAAGAAAATTTCCCAGAGCTTAAAAAAAATACTAGTATTTCAACTAAAAGAGCCAACGATAAGTGCCACACTCAAAACTTTAATGAGATTCTAAACACAAAGAACAAAAGGAAAACTAGAAAAATCTTCCCAAAAGAAAAGAAACAGATCACCTACAAAACTTTTCAACAACAACTCTGGATAACAAAAAACAAGGAACAATGCCTTCAAGTTCTAAAGAAATATAACTTAAATTAATTTGACTACTATATATTGTGCTCAGTATGGGTAGAAAGGAGAGAACAAGGAACAACTTGGTAAAACAAAGACATAAAAAAGGTAAAAAAGAGTAAACTCATGCTATAAAACCTTAAGCTTTTACTGAGTGAGGTGAAAGGTTGACAGTTTCTAACAGAATCACTCAGCCCACATGTGGGAAATAGACCACAGGGATTCAACAGACTGGAGAATAGCTGCTGCAGCAAAATGCTGAGAGCTGATGGAGGCTCAGGCCAGAACGGCAACAATAATAGTGAGAAGGGTGGGCTGGGGCCAGGGCTCAGAGGAAGAGCGCTTGCCTAGCATGTGAGGCACTAGGTTCGATCCTCAGCACCACAGAAATATAAAATAAAAGGTATTGTGTTCACCTACAACTAAAAAATAAATAAATAAATGTTTGGGGAAAAAAAAAGATGGTAAGAAGTGACTGGAATTTGAATTTACTTTAAAGTAAAATCTGAGCCTTTCCTGATGAATCAATTAGATGTGAAGAATGAAGCAAAACATAATCAAAGATGACTTGTTTTTACCTAAGCGTCTAAGTGCCAGAATTTCAAACCAAATTCATGTAATGACAGAATATAGACATTTTCCAGAAGAGATTCAGAAAGTTGACCTTTTCTTGGAAAGTTACTTAGGAATATATCCAAGCAAAAGAGGAAGACATAATATGCAGAAAACAATGGTTTTAACCTAGGGGAGCAGTGACAGTTCAGGAAGACAACTATGCAATATCTTTGGAGAACCAACTGTCCAAATTCAAGCAAGAAAACACAAAAGGCCATGAAAAGAATCTCTTAAGAAAAGGGAACTCTGGAGAAATAGGAAAAAAGCATTAGGACATTTTGGAAAATTTGGGGAATATGATAAAAGCACAGAATGTGTGGCAGTGGAAGAGCAATTAAAACCTCTAAAACACACACACACACACACACACACACACGCACAAAGCAGCTGAGCAAGAGGACGCACACCTGTTAATCTCAGCCACACTGGATCCTCCTACAAGGCAGGAGGATCACCAAGTTCAAGAACAGCTCTGCAACTTAGCAAGACCCTGTCTCAAAACAAAAAATAGGAAGAGAGTTGTAACTCAGTGGTTATAAGTCACCCTTAGGTTCCGTGTGTGTGTGTGTGTGTGTGTGTGTGTGTGTGTCTGAGAGAGAAAGAGAGAGTGAGAGTGTCACACAGAGCAATAAAAGAAAGTCATGATTTAAATAAAAAGCAACTGGTTGGTCTACTATGTGACAGAAAATCGGAGGGCTTCAAAAATAAATGAAATATGTTCCAAGCAACAGATAAAAGTAAACTATTTATATAGATATATATGCCAGTCTACTACATTCCCATATTATCCCAGGCTGAATTCTTTTTTTTTTTTTTTAACAATTTCTCATGTCTGAGAGATTTTGAGAACTTTTTGGTTCTTATAATTGTATTTATATTATAATTATATTTTCCTTTGATTTCTTCTATCACATCTAAACTTAAACCAGGTACTCTTGTAAATATGTAGCACTTCTTTCTTCAAAGAGCAATTTTTTTCTTAGTATTCAACTCTTATTTTTCACGTGATTGTTCCTTTTTCACTGTTTTTCAAAATGAGTAACTTACCTATAAATATTCTAACATTTAAACAATTGTTTAAAATAAATTTAAAACCCCACCTCCTAGAGTTAACCAGTTAATCTTAGAGTATTTTCACAAACAGGTACACATACGTTCACATGCAACTTTTCACAAACTGGATACTACACCATACTTGAATTGCCTGGAATGCACAAGTCCAAAGAAAAGGAATCACACTGGATTCTATATGAAGTATGTCCCAAGCAGCCCAACTCAGAGGATCCAAGGTTGTGCAAAGCACCAACTCTGATCTGTAACAGGCTTTTTATTTAATATTCCATGGCTTTAAATGTCAACAAATATATACATTTGCATTATTGTGTTTAGTCTTCTAAAACTGCACAATGTTTTTTAATACTTTTAGTTATAGATGGACACAATAACTTTATTTATTTTCTTATATGGTGCTGAGGATGAAACCCAGTAATCAAACCCACACATTAGGCAAGCACTCTACCACTGAGCTACTGCACAATGTTTTTTAATACTTTTAGTTATAGATGGACACAATAACTTTATTTATTTTCTTATATGGTGCTGAGGATGAAACCCAGTAATCAAACCCACACATTAGGCAAGCACTCTACCACTGAGCTACAACCCCAATCCTAAAATTGTGTAAGATTTTAATAATAGGTAACAAGACATTACTGAAAGACATTTAATTTTCAATTCTTGCCACTAGAAATGCCTTAATTAACCTCTTCCTGCTTTATTTATGCTCTTAATTTTTTTGCTTTTCACTTCTAGGAATTTGATTCATCACTCAACTTATCTTACTCAAGAATCTCCTAGTCTCCTGTCATCTGCTCTTATTCTCAGTCTAACAATTTGCTTAAATCACAACAGCACTAAAATTTCTTTTCTTCACTTTGCCTCCCTTACGGCATAATGTTCCCTTGGTCCCTAGATCTTTCCTTCAACTTTTCATAACTGAGCAACTCAAATTTGCTGTATTCACTTCCTCACCTCTTATCCATCTCTTAAATTGACGCAATTTGGCTTTCTGTAGCATGCTCCCAGTAAAACCTTTCTCTCTGCCAAATTCAGTAACTTCTCCAATCCCGCTTACTTCTGCCACAATAACTTAATGCTTCAACCTTGATGATCGTCAGAGTCACCTCAAGATATATTCAAAAATTCTAATTTCAGTGCACCAACTTAAAATCTCCTATCACATTCGGCAATCTGTATCTTCATCTTTCAAGATATCCTTGTTTCTTTAACATTCCCCAGCAATTCTAATATGCAATCAGGTTTGGGAACAACTGAACTACTTCACCTTTGAAATGCTTTCAGAATTCCCTTTCTTGTCTCTATTCTTTACTGGTTCCTACAATATCTGAAAGCTTTCTCTCAACCTCATTCCCAGAACCTCTTCCTTTATTTCCCCTGAAGATCAAATTCCCTAGCTCTGGCTTTCATACTTTTCTATTATCTGCCAGAGGGGATAAATTATTAGCACCTAATGACAACTGTTCCCAATCTACATCTCTTTTGAGCTTTAAATCCATTGTTTACAAATGCAAGAGAAATTTCTACCCAGAAATAACAGAAAATTCAAATCCAACCTGTCTAATAAAAGGAATAAATACCAATATGTGAAACCAAATTATAAATCTCAGCATCAACCCAATAAGACTTTAGAAAGTCAATCTTTGTAATTACTAAACTGGCAATAATAGTGCTTTTCCTCATTGAGCTATTGGGGAATTCAGTAAGATAATAAAGTAAGCCCCTCCAACAATGCCTGGGTATAGTAAATGCTCAATAAACATGAGCTATTAATATACAATAGGGAGGGCTGGGAGTGTGGCTCAGTGGTAGAGCACTTGCCTAGCATGTGTGAGGCACTTGGTTCTATCCTCAGCACCACATAAAAAATAAATAAAATTAAGTTACTAAAATATACATATGAATGTAAACAACACATAATATATACAATATATAATACATAATAATACATACATATATAAATACATAAACAATAGGGTAAAGTACCACCAATTCAGGACTATAATGTTTGCAATTCTTCATAATTTATTTTCCAATATTATCATCCTTCATAATCCCCAATTTACCTTATGGTTTTGAGCAATAGCCTTAATTATTATAGTATGTATTACATATAATATATATTATTTTACATTTTCCATCTCCTCACCTATATAAGTATATGCCTTACAGATACCTTACATTAGATAGCTATATAATATACAATATGCAAATATATGAGCGTATATAATAATATCTTTTAAGATACTTAGTATTTACTATATCTTATACAATGAGTATATACCAAAGCACTTCTAAATACATATGCCATGTTAGGTGTATATATATTTGGTTATAAATATCATTTTCTGGGGATGAAGCTAAAGATATAGCTCAGTGGTACAAAATATATATAAACATTATGTGATGTGTGCATGTATCGTGTTATATTTTTTATTACTCATTGCAGCTAATATTTATTGAGCACTGTCCCAAGGCTCTGCATGTTTTCATTCTTTTAAGCCATATAAGAACTCAATGAGATAAATAATATTAGCCTCACTTCACTGATGAGGAAATTAAGACACAGAGACAAAACCTTGCCTGAGCTGGCAGATCAAAAAGCCTTCACCTTCTGACCTTTGGTTATGATGTTGTACTTGTAATATTATTTTTTACCTGGAAAAACAAATTCATTCTTTAGGATCTAATTTAAACATTGTTGCTTTAAAAAGGTAAAATTAACTTCTTCCTCATCTATGGTCCCAATTTGTGCACAGGATGATAAACAGTCATTTCTCATTTAACAACAGGATACATTCTGAAAAATGACTCACTAAATGATTTCAATGTTGTATGAGCATCATTACACCCACTAAGACAGCTACAACATCACTAGGTGGCATAATCTTATGGGACTACCATCACACATACAGTCTCTCATGGACAAAAACATCACTACGCAATATACATTATATATTGGTAGTACATACAGAATGATCAACTATCTTCCCAATCAGACTGAATACAACTATCTTATTCATTTTCATAACTAGGACAGTGCCTGGCAAGGCAAAGGCTCTACAAATATTATGAAATTGCACTTAAAGTTGAAGTTTAAAAGAAAATGACATGTAAAAAACTTTAGTATTTAACAAAGAGTCATTAGGAGACAATTTTAAAAGCCTAAAACAATACAAAAATGTTTAGGACAAGTTTCCTATCATTTCTATTAAAACTACATACCCAATTTTACAGATCCTCCAAAAAGTGAACCTTTATCGAAAGCATCCTTCCAGGTAAATGTTAAACAGATCTGGACAGAATGGGAAAAGATAGAAAATTATTTTGTCATCATGGATTTCATTAAATATTAAGTCTCCTTTTTTTGATACCAGAGATTGAACCCAGAGGCACTTAACCACTGAGCCACATTCCCAGTCCTTTTTAGTTTTGGGGACAGGGTCTAAGTTGCTTAGGGTATTGGTAGGTTGCTGAGGTTGGTTTTGAACTTGCAATCCTACTGCCTTAGCCTCCTGAGTTGCTGGAACTAGAGATGTGCACCATCCACCTGGCTCTTAAGTATCTTTTGAAGAAAAATCCACAATGAAGAAAAGAACAAAAGCTCAACCTAAAACATTATCTCCTTATAACCAACCCAATTTCTTTTCCCCCTCTGGACAATAATTTTCTTTAAAGTAAAGTACTGGCACTAGGTTATTTCAAAATGGTCATTCTATATCAGTAATCATAAACACTATCATTCATCTTCATAAACACATAATGAGTAGACAGAACAAGCACTACATGTTTGTCAAACAAGCAAAGATAAACAAAGGCAATAAAGTAAGTACTACAGGTTTTCCAGGAGATAAAAATAAACACAACTATTACAAAAGTAGGAAAATGGTTTCTCAAGAGGATGGGATGATATTTTACTTTTTGATCTGAGTGGTTGTTAAATAAGCATGCACACTTTGTGAAATTCAAACTATATATATGATTCATCCTCTTCTCTGTAGAATACTACACCTAAAATTTTACTTAGTGGAAACCTACATCTATCTCTGCTTCTAAACTAAGTGTAACACTTATGAAGGTTATAAAGAACTTAGCCTCATTTAAATTATTTATTACAACCTAATAAAAAAGTTAACTCTGAATTAGGTAAACCTTCAAACATACAGAAAAATAAAAAGAATAACATAATGAATTTGCATGTACCCATCAGCAGCTTTAGCTTTTTACTCTTTTTAGTTCATCTCCTCCCTAACTCTTCCTCCTACCACCACCACCCATTCACACATACTTTTCTTCCTGGAATTTTTTAAAACAAAATCTCAATACCTAATTATTTCACCTGTAAAAACTTAAGTACAAGGATGTTAAAGTACTTTTCTTATACTGTTTTAAAACTCAGAAATATCCCAAAGGGACAGGGAATATAGCTCAGTGGTATACCACTTGCCTGGCATATATGCCTGGGTTCAATTCCCAACACCACCAAAAAAAAAAAAAGTACCACAAAGTTTAAAACTTTTATAAAACTATAAGAAATTACAAACATTTTAAATTTCCAACAACTAGTCTTTAAGAGAAAATAAAGCTGACATGTTTGTAATGTAATATCAATCGTAACAGCCATTGCAACTTTTATATGCAATTGTAATTTGGGCTAATAATTTTTAAGGAACTGAGACCAATACTTTCTGAATTATACAGCTTACTTCTTAATCCTGTAAAAGGGGAAGGACACAGAATAATAAATCAATCAATAAACAGTTCTTCTTTTTATATAAAATGAACTCCACTGCTCTACATGAGCCTCAGAAGTGACAGGAGAACTACATGAATCAAATTTCAGGAGTCTTGAGACGCACATACGTTCAGATCAGACAAATCTAAATACTTCTAGTTTATATAAAACCACCTAAGCATAGTAAAGAGGCATCATTGATCTCAATAAAATGATATCATAGGTGGAAGGAAATGGGTAATTTGCCATTACCACACAACTTTAAAACAAAATTAATGGCTTACCTGATTTTCAGAAAATGGGAATTTGGGTTCAATGGAACAAATCTGATCATAATATCTAAAAAATAGAGCAAAGTTAATAATTAGCAGAGGTAAACATGACATACATTTATATAAACACAAGTGATTTAAAAGTATACAAAAATTCATGTCTATGCCAGGCGTGATGGCTCACACTTTCTAGCAACTTGGGAGGCTGAGGCAGGAGGATCACAAGCTTGAGGCTAGCTTCAGCAACTTAGTGAGACTGTTTCTAAATTTTAAAAAGGAATAGGGATATAGCTCAGTGGTAAAACACCCCTAAGTTTTATCCTCAGTACCACCAAAAAAAAGAGAAAAAGAAAGAAAGAAAGAAAAAGATTCATGCTGACTTTAGCAGCCCACAAATTCAATTCAATCAGCTATTTTAAGGTTCATGAATATCCTCTCAATGTGTAAACCAGGAGCTAAAATATACAAAATGAAAAACTGTGAGAAAAAAAAACGATACCCACCACCACAGACAATATTTATCAATTACTATTGCCTAGAAATAAACTAACATCTTCCCAAGAAACTATGTATTTCTTAAAATACTCTTTTTTATTAAGATACTTAAGTTTATACCCATTGGACAAATTACTGTCTCTGGCAAAGTGATTAAAAATAGGTTTACAAACTCTCAAAATGTTTTAGGTATGTCCATTTCTTTTTTTTTTTTTTTCAATTGAAACAAAAAATAATTTTATTTTGACTAACGCTTGTGTTTGAGAACAATGTTTACTGTAATATTCCATAGTTTTCTTTTTTAAAGATATATCCAGCTAGACAATTAAATAAAAAGGTAAAGTATAAGAAATATAGCTGAAATCATAATAAAGCACATTTTTTTTTATTGACATAGGAGATATACTTAAATTTTAAATATTGGCTCTTTAAGAAAAATTTCTCTTGGTTAAATAATATGCATAACCGTTGCCCAAACATGTATACAGCTGTTTCCCCCAACTATTTATATACATAGTAGTCCACTTAAAACCAGACATGTTAACCTACTAAATACAATGTGCTCCTAAATTTATAAATGGGCTACCAGTAGTATATAAAATATATAGGCACCTATGTTATACATATTAAGTAAAAAAATATAAAAAGGAGAGATGGAAGAAATAAGAAAAAGAAAACATCCTTTCCTATAAGATCCAGACAAAAAGTCACTCTAATTAGCCAGACAATGTAAAATACTGAAGCATTTCAGTTTTGGCAAATACTTTTCAGAAAAATATCCAAATTATGAGATACTAAATTGTTGTCTTAATAATTTTAGTAGAATTTTACATTTAAACATTCAATGAAGATGTGGTTTTCTAATATATAGAAAAGAAAACTTTTGGCAAACCAAAAAAAATCACTCTTTTTAACAGGTTAATATTAACCCCTTAATCAGGCATGTAAGGTACAGATAATCAAAATCCTGGTCCGCTATCATCTGAATATGTTTGATGAAAGACTCCAATGGACAGGATCTGAATTCTTCCTAAATCTTAGAGGGAATGGGGCAGGATGTTATGACAGCCCCAAATGTAGCTGGCCCAACCTTAACTGTCAGTGTTAAAAAACACACCAAATATTTCTGTAGTATTCTTTCTGCGGCATTTTCTTTATCTCAAGCCACAGGTCTACTTGGAGGATCATGCAGCAAGTGGCTTATAAATAAAATCAGAGTCTATGAATAGTGTCATCACATTAAGAGATAGAATTGCTGGATTCTCTCATTATATAAAAAGCTTGCATCTTGGGAATCCATGAGTTGGTATTATTTATGGGATACCTGAGATGTACCTTGCTCCAATTAACATTACCATGCTACTCACTATAAAAATGCCCAAGGGCAGACTACAGAAGATACTAGGGTCACCACTTTCTGGAGACTGAGTTGTAACCCAACCCATTGACTTCATCACAGCTTTCTTCCACATAGAATAACGAATTTCACTTTCCTCAGCATTGATCTGAGGTTCAAACCGCTCCATCGTGACAGCTGACAAATCCTCAGGTTCAAGACTCCAAACGCCAACTCCTTCTACAGCCCCTGCTGCCATTGCAGCACCCAGTACAGTTGTTTCAGGCATGGAGGGCTTCACTACTGGAATATACAGGATATCCGCTTGCAGCTGCATAGAATTTTGTTGCTGGTCATTCCTCCATCTACCTGCAAATGGCTGAGTGGAATTCCACAGTCGCGATTCATGGCATCCAAAATCTCTCGGGTTTGAAAACAAACAGCTTCTAGTGCAGCAAAAGTGATATGGTATTTATTGGTGAATTGAGTAAGTCCACAGATTATCCCTCTTGCACTAGGTTCCCAATAAGGTGAATATAACCCTGAAAATGCCGGAACAAAGTAGCAGCCATAAGAAGTACCTACTTCTTTAGCAAGTTTTTCAATTTCCTCTGAGGACTTAATAATACCAAAATTGTCTCGTAGCCAGCGAATAACAGCTCCAGCTATAGCTACAGAACCTTCCAATGCATAATATACTGGTTTGTCTCTGCCAAGTTTGTAAGCCACTGTGGTCAGAAGGCCATGTTCAGAAAATACACACTTATGGCCTGTATTACATAGTAAGAAACATCCTGTACCATACGTGTTTTTGGCTTGTCCATCCTGGAAACACATTTGTCCCACCAAAGCAGCAGACTGGTCCCCCAGACACCCAGATATTGGCACACCTTCCAAGGCCCCAGCTTTCATTAGGCCATAGATCTCAGAAGAACTCCGAACATTGGGAAGAATTTCCATTGGAATTCCAAAAAAATCGCAGAGCTCTTTATCCCATTCCAAAGAATGAATGTTAAAAAGCATTGTCCTACTTGCATTCGTTACATTGCTACAGTGGACACCTCCATTGACTCCTCCTGTCAAACTCCAAATAAGCCATGAATCAATGGTCCCAAAAAGAGCTCTTTTTTCTTCAACAGCCTTTTGAACTTTTCTAACATTGTCAAGGAGCCAACGAAGTTTCACTGCACTGAAGTAAGTGCTAAGTGGAAGGCCTGTCTTGGACTTGACAAAGTTATTATTTCCTGGAATTCTTTTATAAAGATTTTCAACAGTAAACTGGGTTCTTAGATCAAGCCACACCACAGCATTGTAGAGAGGCTCTCCTGTTAACTTGTCCCAGACTACAGTGGTTTCCCTCTGGTTGCTGACGCCAATAGCTTTTATGTTGGAAATATCAATATTGAGCTGTCCAAGTTTCTCACATGTTTTCTCTATGCATTCACAGACAGACTGCAGAATTTCCTTAGGATCTTGTTCCACCCATCCTTCTCTTGGGAACTCCTGTTTTATTTCTACTTGATGATGACTAAGTAGTTCAGCTGTTTTTGAATTGAAAACCAAAAAGCGTGTGGAGCTGGTACCCTGGTCCACTGCCCCCACCAACGGCCCCAAAACTGCTTTCTTCGCTGCTGCCACGAAACCAGCTTCAAGTCGGCCCGCTTCCCGGGTGACAGCGGTGGGCGGGGGAGGGGCGGGCGGAGAGACCGGAGAAGGCTAAGTCGAGCGTCTGCTAGGTATGTCCATTTCTTTAGGTTATGTCACCACTACCACACAGCTCATCAAAGTTCACACAGCTCATCTCTTTCAGGTAAACTAATCTAGAAGTTTCCTAGACAACTCCCATTTCGTTTCTCATTTTTTCCTAACTATTCCAGCATCCAGAATGATAAATAAACATAAAGCAGTCTTCTATCCCTTGACAGAGTGAGATTTTAGCCAACAAGTCTGAGGAGAAAGAGAGTTAAACCCAAGCTTTCTAAATGGCCTCTAATCTTTCTTCTTTCATTTATTCTCTTCTATCTTTCCATGCCGTCATGGACACTATCTTTCCAGTGGTTATTTTTGGGGGAGAATTTTCAGGAGGTAAGCAAGTAGGAGAGGCAAGCAACATGTCTAAGACAAAGCTTTTGATTAGCATGGCCACAAGTTAGATTACAAACAGGAAAAACTGGGCAATTAAGTAAAAACATTTAAAGATTGGAGCCAGGTTTCTTTCTGTCAGAAAAAAAAAAAAAAAAAAAAATATATATATATATATATATATATATAAATATGTGAAGAGAGAAGGCTAAAATTAATTCTGTGGGTTTGAACTGGATTGGAGGTACCAACGAGAACTCTTTTTTTTTTTTTTTTGAGCTACATACCTAGCCCTTTTTATTTTTAGAGTCTAAGTTGCTGAGGCACTTTCTAAGTTAGCTAGGGCTGCCCTCAAACTTGTAATCCTCCTGCCTCAGCAACTGAGTCACTAGGATTACAGGCATGCACCACCACGCCCAGCTGTGAGCTTTTTTTTTTTTTTTTTTTTGGTTATACATAGACAGAATACTTTTATTTTATTTACTTATGTTTATGTGGTGCTCCTGAGGATCAAACCCAGTGCCTCACGCATACTAGGCAAGCGCTCTGCCACCAAGCTACAGCCCGGGCCATTTGAACTTATTTTTTAATATCACTGAGATACAAGGACATATAAAAATGTCTATGTATTTCCTAAATATATATGCTGAGGACCTAGAAGCAATTATACCTCCCAATAGCAATAATCTAGTACCCAAATAATATCCCACATTAAAAGGAGCCACTGCTCATTAAAGAAATAACTGATTCCAGAGCAGAGACTGAGAAAATTCAAGAGTCAAAAAACTAAACTTGCTATGCCAAAAAGTGCTGAATTACTCACAAAATGATGGGGACATCTTTCAAAAAACACAATTTTAAGGGACCCCTAATAGTCAAGTTTAGAATAGTTTAAATAAAATAAGTAACAGTAACAAATCATAATCCATTGAAAAACTAAGAAAACTATTCTGAAGTAAATAAATAGATGAATACAGAATAATGCCAACTAATAAATCTAGAAAAATGATGGAGTTAAGGGAAAATAAATCACCATTTGGCATCTTTCAGAGCAATATCTGATTCTGGTAAGATTCATCAATGGATACTAAAAATAATGAAAGTTTCATGAGAAATAGGGTAGCTAGCATATATTCTCAAAGTAGCTCTCTACAAAATACTTATTAATTACAGTATAATCATTAACTGCAAAGTCAATGAACCTGGCAAACACCATCCTATTGAAGTGATAAAAACTAATACTACCATCAAGAGGACACAACAACATCACATATCATTGAGAAATATGACACAATACCCTATTGTGGACATTCTACAAAGCAACAAAACTATATTCTTCAAAAATGTCAAGGTCATGAAAGACAAAGCTAAGAAACTATTCCAGATTGAAGGAGACTAAATACCCTAGATTAGCTCCTGTATCTATAAAAAAAAAATGGGAAAATCAGCAAAATGTGAATGAAATTTGTAGTTTAAACGGTAATATTGAACTAGTGCCAATTTCCTGATTTTGAAAGTTCTAAGAGTTATGTTACGTAGGATAGTATCCTTGTACTTAGGAAATAAACTTCAAAGTTTTAAGTACTAAAACCCTTTAATGGAATCCCTTATACTTAAAAGTGCATTCAAAGTTTCTGACAAGGTCTTGAATTATCTGCCCATCATGCTTATCATGCCTTATCTCAGGATATTTGCTTCATATTCAAGTCACTAAATCATACACCCTCCTGTCTCAGGACCTTCACACACTTTTTCATCTGTACCTGAAAACATTCTTCTTCCCATTTCCCACTTTTTCTGTCTAGATTAATGTGCCTTCAAAAGAAGACTTCATGCATTCATTCCATGTATCTAACACTTCTAGGACATGAGAATTCAGCAATAAACATTTTAAAAATCCTTGCCTCTGTGAAAGTTTTAAAGGGAAAGACAAGATAAATATGTTAAATATATATACACATACATACATATACGTGTGTGTATCTGTGTGGTATAGTGCTAAGTGCTATGGAGAGATAAAGAAGTAAGAGGGTGTTATGGTTTAGATATTAGGTGTCCCTCAATAGTGCCTGTGTGAGAAATGCAAGAAAGTTTACGGGTGAATGATTATGAGAGTTTTAAATAATCAATGTATTAATCCCCAGATAGGGATCAACTGGGTGGTAACTATAGACAGGCAAGTGTGGCTGGAGGAGGTAGGTCCTTGGGGAATGCCTTTGGAGTATTTTGTACTTGTAGAATGGAGCTTACGCTCCTTCTCTCTCTCCTCCAGTCCCTCATTCTCTCCCCATCCCCCAACCCTCTCCCCCAACCCCCTCCCTCTCTCTCCCTCCTTCTTGGGTGCCAGGATCTGTCCTGAAATGTCTTCTTCCACCACACCCATCTGCTCTGATGTTCTCCCTCATCTAGGGCCCAGAGCAATGGAGCCAGGCCACTATGATCTGAAACCATGAGTCCCAAAATAAATCTTTCCTCCTATAAAATTGTTCTTGTCAGGTCATTTAGTCACAGCAACAACACCCAAAAAAAAAAAAAAAAAAAATTGACTAAAACAGAGGTATAAAGTATATGTAATGGAGTGAGGTGAAAAAGCTACTGTTTAAGAAAGCAGTCATTTGACTACATAACTTAAAAAAAAAAAAAAAACAGCATGAATAAAGGCCTGAAGAAAGTGATACAATGAGTTAAGAAAATTAGAAAGTAAGTCTAAGGAAAAGCAAATCCAAGACCCTGGGACAAGAGTGTGCCTGAGAATGTACCTGGCATGATAAAAAGGCCAAGAGGGCCACCATAGAGCAAGCACGGAAGAAAATAATAGATGAACTCAAAAGAAGTAATGATGTTTGGAGTACAACTGTAAAACTTTTAGCTTTTACTATATGCAGTAAGAAGATGAACCATTAGAGAGTTTGGACAAAAGAGTAGCATGATCAAGTTTATTTTCATAAGAGTCACCATGACTATTATGTAGAAATCTGACTGCTAGTACGCAAAAGCAGTAGAGAGGTCAGACAGTAGGCTACTGCAGCTACCCAATCAAGAAATGATGCTAAAACATGGCGGTGGCAAAAGTTAATAAAAATCAGTCAATCTAATCCCCTTTTTTTAAATATTTAATTTTTGGTTGTAGATGGACACAATACCTTTATTTAATTTTATATGGTGCTGAGGATTGAACCCAGGGCCTCAGATGTGCTAGGTGAGCACTCTACCTCTAAGCCACAACCCCAGTCCCAACCTAATCCCTTTTTAAAACTAGTTCCCACAGACCGGGAATGTGGCTCAATGGTACAACTCTTGCCTAGCATGCAAGAGGCTCTGGGTTCAATTTCCAGCTCCACAAAAACAAAACCAAAATTAATAAATTAGTTCCCCTTCCATTTATAATCTCTTAAACCCTAAACATTTCCTTCATAGATTTCTCACAGTTTATATTATTTGTGAGATTATGTTTATGTGGGATTACTATTATATCTTTTCTCTTGAAGAATTCTAAATTCCATGAGAGCAGATGCCAGGTAATTTGCTCAGTTTTGTTGCTAGTCCCAAGGAAATGAATTAATAAAATGCAAAGTCCCTGAAAAAAATAAACCTAGGATTAAGATTCTCTGTTTTGAGAATGAACAAGAGCTACCAAAGTATAAGCCCATAAAAAAAGAATAGCAGGTACCAATGGACTGAGTCAAGAAAGTACCTAACAATGTGCCTGGCAGAGCAAAGAGACCAACATGACTACAGAGTAAGGTTTAGCAAACCTTGTTTTGCCAAAGAAAAAGCAAAATCAAATTTTTTTTTTTTTTTTTTTTTTTACTTTAGACAGTATCCGCCCAGTACCTTTTTTACCTATGTTGGGCTACTTCAGATGCTAAGTGTTCTAGGTACACAGCTGTTCAACTGCCATCAGCTAGAGTCATTCTCCAAAGGAAAAGTGCCCAGTCTGTTAGAGGGGAACCATGAGGAAAGGAAGGAGTGGCCAACATGATCAGTTTCATTCTCTGCTCCAACAGCACCCAAATTTGAGCATTCTCTTCTCTCCTCCAAGAGAGACAGACATTTTAACTTGGCTACCTGACACAGCTGGATGGAAGCAAGGTAATTTTCTGAGTTATCAATTCCCAGATTAAGATTCCACTAATCAGGGCTGGGGTTGTGGCTCAGCGGTAGAACGCTCGCCTCTCATGTGCAAGGCCCTGGGATCGATCCTCAGCACCACATAAAAATAAATAAATTAAAGTTATTGTGTACAACTACAACTAAAAAATAAATAATAATAAAAATTCTTAAAAAAGATTCCACTATTCAATGCCAAGCCACTGCCAAACAGAGCACTCAATGTGTGGGTGGCACTATAGCAATGCTTGGTAGCAATCAAGGACAGAATGAAATACAAGCAAACACCCCAGCTAGGTCTCTAAGGCTTTCAGTGTTAGACCACTGGAGTGGAACCCAAAAAAAGCTGCCTAGCTGGAAAAGCCTTATTTTGCTGACCACTACTATAAAGTAAGCAGGGAAGGAAGTAGCAGAAAATGAAAATATTTGCTCTGCAAAGAAGAAAAGAAAGAGGAAGAAGAAAAAGAAGTAGAAGGAAACAGAAAGGACAGTTATTGGAAATCAACAATGTCTGGCCAGTATGGAGCAAACCCCAACAAAACAAAAGAGATCAACTAAGGCTTTGCAAAAGAAAACAGTGGTTGCTATCTGCGGTTATCACAGGCAAAACACTGCTCCTAGAGAAACAAATACAATAAGCTACTCCTTTGATATAATTCCTCTATATATCAACCCATCATGGTTCAGCCTACATCTCAGGTATCAGAGTCCCTAGAAAGGGAACCCAGAGAAATCTACCACATCCTTTTCCTTATCATTTTAATGGGCTTTTCCCTACCAGCCTAGAATACATATCTCACAAAGTAGACCTAGGCTGTAAGTTGTCCCTAAGTAGAAAGGTGGAAAACCAGTATGCTAAGCCAGGAAGGTGACCAAAAAAAATAAAAATAAAAATAGAAAATATTATATATATTATATATATATATAATATATATAATTTAAAATGTGATAGAAATAATAATAATAAATAATGCTAAGAATTTTATCTTTATAGAATTTACTTTAGAAATAAATAAAATTTTTTAAATGTTTATTTTTTAGTTGTAGGTGGACACGATACCTTTATTGTGGTGCAATACTTTTATGTGGTGCTTAGGATTGAACCCAGTGCCTCACACAGGCTAAAGACGAGCACTCTACCTCTGAGCTACAACCCCAGCCCCAGAAATAATTTAATTTGAAACACTTATTTGAAATTTAAAAACCTAAACAAATGGTATGATGCCACAATATGCAGAACTCAAGTCTTCAAGTCTTGACAACCCTGAGTTTGAATTCCAACCATGAGTTTTAATTCCATTTCTTAGAGGTATGATCATGAACAAGTTATTCAACCTCTCTAAAGCCTTCCTAAAATAAAGATAATTATCCTCCCTTATATGTGAGGAACAAATAAAATAATACAAACAAAATGCTTGAAATAGTGCCTGGGTAAATAATATGTATGTGATAAATGCAGCTATAAATTATTATAACTATGTAAAAGTAGTTTTATATGCAATCCACTATTCTATAAAACTCATGACCTTCAAAGCAAATATATCACAGCTTAATTTACAAATCTCATAGGGAGGGCTGGGGGTGTGGCCTAATGGTAATGCTCAGCATGGGCACAGCCTTGGGTTCAATCCCAGCAACACACACACAAACACCAAAAAAAAAAAAAAAAAAAAAACCTCATGGGGGGAAAAAACTAGGAAATAAATACATTTCTTTGAAAGTAACAAAAATGGAAATAGTTGAAATTATCATGAGAAGTTCTAGTTTTAAAAAAAGTTTTAAGAGAAAGATATAAAGATTAAGAAACACCAATCCACATTAGCCAAATTCCTATAACTCTATACAGCTCACATCTGTATTAGGACTATGTACTTCTGACCAGCAACTAGAGGGAGAAACAAGAGACCAGAGAAACTAAGCTGGAGTTATGAACTAGAGTTTACAGAACTTTCCTGAATCTTATTTTCATTCTTCATTCTTCACCCAATTTATCATCTGAAAAATCATTAATGAAGCACTGCTGCAGCAGAATATGAATAGAAAGCAAACAGAGAGTCAGGTCCTTAGCCAGCTTCCACCATAAAGTCAATATAAGAGTTTAAACCTTTTGGGTAAATCAAAGGGTTATATACAATGATAAGATAGTCCTGATAGGCTACTTTATTTACCAACTTTCAGAAAAACATTAAACACACATATCAGACTTCGAGGGGAAAAAATACATCAGACTTTAAATCCTAAAACTTTCTTTTGGGGCTGGGGATGTGGCTCAAGTGGTAGCGCGCTCTCCTGGCATGCGTGCGGCCCGGGTTCGATTCTCAGCACCACGTACAAACAAAGGTGTTGTGTCCGCCGATAACTAAAAAATAAATATTAAAAGATTCTCTAAAAAAAAAAAAAAACTTTCTTTAAAATTTCATGTTTATTCATCTATGCAAAATAAAATTACTGGGCCAAATTAAGGTATAGCAACCTCAGATATTCCTTCAGATTGGGATCAAGTACAATACATCTTTATATCCTCTACACTATCTCCAGCAATGTGGCTCACGTAGGACTCTCCATTAAGATTTTATAAAGAAGTTGTTACAATGTCATTAGTATAATATATCTCAATATCTTCACCCCAAATCAAGAATCAGAATGTGAGCAAGAGTTGTGAAGGAAAACAACAATATTTTCTTTCCTGATCTATAAAATATTAAAAAATTATTTTGGAAATTATAAAACTAATTCTATCAACTTCATTTTACAAATTAAAAAATGAAACATGAATTAAAAATTTTACAAAGCCATATAAATGAATCTTGGATTAAAAAAAACAAAACAGGGCTGGGGTTGTGGCTCAGCAGTAGAGCATTCGCCTACCACATGTGAGGCCCTGGTTTCGATCCCCAGTACCACATTAAAAAAATAAATAAATAAATGGTATTATATCCAGCTACAACTAAAAAATGAATATAAAAAAAAGAAAACAAGGGCTGGGGATGTGGCTCAAGTGGTAGCGCACTCACCTAGCATGCGTGAGGCAATGGGTTTGATTCTCAGCACCACATAGAAACAAAATAAAGATATGTGTTCACCTAAAACTAAAAACTAAATATTAAAAAAAAAAACAAATTATCAACTATTTAAAAATAAATATCAATATTTCAAAGTCAGTAAAATACAGCCAATGCAGACTGAGAAAAAACATAAATTTCTAAAATAAAAGTATTGCAGGGCATGGTGACACATGCCTATAATCTCTACTTCAGAGACTGAGGCATGAGGATTGCAAATTCAAGGCCAGCCTCAGCAATTAAGCTTGGCTTTAAGCAACTTAAATAAAAATAAAGAATTGGGGATGTGACTCAGTGGTTAAGCACTCCTGGGTTCAATCCCATTTACCAATAAATAAAAAAGATGAACAACTAATCATTCAAAACAAAAAGAAAATAAACAAATATGCAGCTAAAATTATATATATATATATATATATATTTTTTTTTTTATTTAAACAAAGAAAAAGGGTGGCCCCAAATCTTTAGCAAATCTGCTGGTGATGGTGAGGACAGGAATCACACATAACAAATGCACAACATTAATAAGAAAAAAATTGTTACTATAATAATGAGGAGACTAAAACATTTTTGCAAAGACTTATATATAACAAAAGATACCACAAATACAAAATTTAGTAGTAAATGTTAAAACTAAAAAAAGAAATAAATCAGACAATTTTAAGACATACATAATGGAAAAAAAGATAAATAACCAAAAAATGTAAGTAACTTCTTCAAATCAGTTTTAAAAAAAAAAAAAAGCGAACAACTTGACAGAAAATGGGACCCAAAAAATCCAAGAAAAGAAACAAAGTGACTAATAAACATAAATGTTTAATCTCAGCAAAATAAAGGCAATGCATACTAAAACAAGATACCATCCCACACCCATCATTTTGGCGAAAAGTAATGATTTAAATTTTTCATCAGTGAGTACCAGGAAGAATGTAGAAGAATAAAAAACATATATACTAGTTACTGGGAATATAAATTGATATAACCACTGTAGAAAGCTGAAATCAGATACCCACCTCTTCCTGTTAAACAAAGATATCTTTAAAAACCCTTCTAGTCTCTCTCCTGAAACCTCACTAATTTAAAAAAAAAAAAAAAAAAACTTAAAAATCTAAAAGGATTTGGGTGTAGCTCAGATATAAAGCAATTATTTAGCCTGTGTAAGGCCCTAGGTTCAATTTCCAGTACCAAAATAAAAGTAAATAAACAAAGAAAAAGAGAATGGGAAAAGGCACAGCAGCATACAAGAGGTTTCAACAAAATGTTCAAAAAGGTGAAAAGTGAATAAAAGAAGCAGAAAACTAAAATCTAACTGCATAAGCAAGGGAACCAACAAGCCAAATCATATCAGAGAAGTCAGAAAAGATCTGAATTAAGAAACATGAGATACCTCTAAAGGCAATAGTTCATCTGAGGCTGAAAAGATAAAGATGTGGTTGAAAATCCCTGAAAGAAACCTTCAGGCCCAGATCCTCAACTCTGAGGGTAGGTTCACTCTCAGAAAAATGTTAGGAATATCATATACTGTGTAGTGGGGACTGTGGGGATGGAGAGGCTCGGGCTAGAGTACAAATTACATACATTATTAGCAATTCTCCCCTTCTTCCTTATTAACAAAGCCTCTGATTTTTTTTAGCTGGGCATAAGGCCATCCATAATAAAAACTCCTTTTCCTAGCATTTCTTCTATGAGATGTAAACACACATAATGGCCAGTAACATATAAGTAGAATGTTGTGGGGCGGGTTCCAGATGCCCTCTTCCTCCATTCTACTGTCTGGAACTTGGGTATGCTTGTCATCTTGGACTATAAGAACTAGAACCATACTCTAGCTTTTACAGAGCCAAAAGCTAGGAGGAGTCTGAGCTCCAGTGAACTCCACAGAACTACCACCCCTTGACTACCACAACTACCTACCTGCCAACTTTTTAGACAAGAAGAAAATCTTAGGGCTGGAGTTGCAGCTCAGCAGTAGAGTGCTCACCTAGCTCGTGTGAAGCACTGGGATCGATCCTCAGCACCACATATAAATAAATCAAATAAAGGTATTGTGTACACTTACAACTAAAAAAAAAGTTTTAAAAAAAGAATAAAATCTTAATTTAATTCACTGGTAATTTGGGATCCCCCACATAAAGTTGAACCTAAACCTTATACAGGTGCCATTTGCAGATTCCCAACCTCCATTCACACTGATCAAATTTTAGAAAGCTGATGGCAGACTTTTTCATGGAAGGAAACAGGAAGCTTTCTTTCTAAAGAAACTTATCACCACAAAGTTTGTGGTGAAATGCTGAAATGTGCAGCTTCCAAAATAAAAGTAAAGCAAAACAGCAGTGTCATGCTGAAATGTGCAGCTTCCAAAATAAAAGTAAAGCAAAACAGCAGCGTTCCCATGTGATCACCATACAGTTCAACATTTTCAAGGCTGTTCTACTCAATTTTTAGTAAAAATCATTTTATAAAGGATAAAGTACCTTTAATATAAATGATTTTTAAGTAAGCATGCTCATTAATATTGTACAAATAAATGTTTATCTTACAACATTTAATCCAGCATCTACAAGTCAAGTATATCTTTGGAGTTTTGTATGTGGAGCTGTGTACCAGCCCTTATTAAGCTACCTTCTACTCTTTAGGAATTAGTTTAAAACTTCTTTTTCAAAGTTCATTAGTTTAAAATTCATTAGGCTAAAAAATAAATGTTCAGTTTACACAATTATCAAAAATAATCATAAAAATGAGATATTCTGCTTAATTTGAATACCTCACAACTGTTTGATTCAAAACTATCTTATTTTACAGTGTATATACCCAAGGAATTTTTGTACACATCTCCATTAAAAATTTTAGCAGCCTGGAGTAAGTTTATCAACTTACCCTAATTCCACAAAAAAGGGCAAAAAGGGCAAAAAAAAAGTTAAAAACCTTAATAGCTGCAGTAGGAGAAGACCATACAAAGGTGACTAAAGAAACACAGTTTCAAGGAAAAAGTCCCTGCAATAGCTCCACTACCTAAGAACAGTTTCCACATACATGCCTGGTTGGAAAACAAAGGATCCCAAGTTCAAAGATAGCCTCAGCAACTCAGCGAGGCCCTAAGTAAGTTAGCAAGACCCTGTCTCAAAAAATAAAAAGGGCCGCAGATGGGGCTAAGTGGTTAAACACCCCTGTGTTCAATCCCTAGTTCCAAAAAAGGAATGAACAAATGTTTTTTTAAAGTTCCTACCAGCATCCTATCTGAAGCATTACCCAATATCCTCCTTTGTCAGTCTTAAAATCCTGTGCCAACTGCCCCTGAAGACACCAAGCTCCTTCACCACTGGAACCAAACCTAGTCAACAAGGTTTTTACCTAATAAAGCATACTTGTGGTTCATTATACCACAAGTATGCTTTATTAATAATACTAATTGGGGCTGGAGTTGTAGCTCAGCAGTAGAGTGCTCACCTAGCATGTTCGAGGCACTGGGTTCCATCCTCAGCACCACATAAAAATAAATAAAGAAAATAAAGGTAATGTTTCCAACTAAAAATATATATATTTAAAAAAAATACTAATTGAAAATCCTCATTAAATCTACATGTAAAAACAACTTTGAAGATTTTTTAAAATAGGTTAATTCTAGAAAAATGGCCCAAGTATTCCTAGGTTAACTTTAAAATTGTTTAAGTTGCTGTGTGCGTTGGTGCACCCTGTAATCCCAGCAACTGGGGAGGCTGAGGTAGGAGGATGGCAAGTTACAGGCCAGCCTCAGCAACTTAGGGAGGCCCTAAGCAATGTAGCAAAATTCCTGCCTCAAAATAAAATATAAAAAAAGGGCTGGGGATGTGGCTCAGTGGTGAAGCATCCCTGGGTTCAATCCCCATCACAAACAAACAAAAAAAAAGTGTTTATGCTAAGCATCAGACTAATGATCCTTACAGTCCAACAGTCTTGGCTCTAAAATTGACAGCAAGTAGTCATAATCTCTGAGCAATCTGTTTAATATCTCCTCCTTTGGGGAACCAACCCTTCCTCTGTCCAAACTTTTGCTTCGATCTATGAGGGATGGAAAAGTTAAACCAGCTGTTTAACACAAAAGTCATTAAATTAGCCTATTTCCCACCACCTATTTCCCAAAAAGGGGTACAAACAGAACAAATAAAAGGCCTCCATGGACTTTCAACAGAGCTAGGAGAAAGTCTACTGAGTGTTATGGATCATTACATTTACTATAAGAGCTGCTACTGGCCATCTCTCTCTAAACACATGAACAAAGCTCACCTAAGACGACAGCATCACGGAGACAGATGATCTCCAGTGATGTCTAAACATAATGAATACATTGAGACATTTCAATTACCAGAGTCTTTTCTTAACTTAGGCGTTAAACCTGGATTTCTGCTATTCTACTACTTGCACCCTAATATACTTCCTCTTCTCCTGTGAAACAGGAAATGAGGTCGTAAAGTGCCACAAAAATGCTGTCATGTTTAACGTAAAATACCAAAAAAAAAAGAACCTTTCTTAAATACAGAATGAGGACAATATCATTTCCTAAAATAACAACTTATTCCATTACTGTGCATACCTGTTTGTAAACAGATTTTAAAACGTACTTTGAATGTTCCATTATGTCACTCAAGTTTTACTTCAAATAACAGTAGCTCCTAACTTCTAGAATTATTCATCCGTCGTTTAATAACTTTGAATTTAAGACTGCCCATTTCAAGTGAACCATGTAATGAGTAATAAACAGACACTTGCTCCAAGTGTCCCGATTCCCCCACTTCCCTCAAGCATTATGAAACCTAAATGTGGATCAAAAAGTCATAAGACAGTGACAGGAAAACGGGGGGAGATGGAAGTCTTCAGTCTGAGACATCAAAAAGTGAAAACTAGTTGAGTAAAGGTGACAAGAGAAATCAGTACGTGGCAGACTCTTCCTCCCAAGTATCCAGCCTTGGCAACCAAAGGGCAGGGTTACCTCCGGGCCGCGGGGCCAGTGGAGCTCACCAGGAAAGAATGCAGACCACACCTACGCTCCTGCCCAAGCCGGGCCGGGGCGGGGCGGCCTGGGCCACCGGCTCCGGAGAGTGAGGAAGGAAGGAGGCGACTACGCTCAACACCTGACTTTAACACCCGCCCCCGCCCCCGGCCCCGCGCCCACCTCAGGAGCGTTTCCAGCGCTCCCTCGTGCTTGTCCAGCGGGCGGCCGAGGGCGGCTCGGCGCAGCTTGCTGAGCTCCTCCGCGGCGCGGCAGTACTGGGCCTGCTCCTCTCCTCCACTCGGGTACGTCTGCTGGATGAACTTCACCAGCGGCTTGGCCAAGTCCACCTCCGAGGTCTTTTTCAGCTGCACCGAGATGAACGTCGCCATAATGACCACCCGGCCGCCGTTAGGGCCAAAAAGACGGCGGGACAGTGATGAGGGCCGAGGCGCGCCGGGCACCGGGCGGCGGACGAGCGGACCGACGGGCTGACGGACGTTCGGTCGGCCGGCGCTCCGAGTCTGTCCACTTCCGGGAGCTCCGGCGCAGGCGCACTCAGAGAGACGCGCGCGCCGCACGCAGTCACGTGAAGGAGTCGCCGCGGCGTCACTCACCTGGTTCCAGCTACGCGGTGGGGTCCTGGCATTCTTAACTTATGGAGGTCTCCACTTTTTCTTTACTGCTTGGATGGGTGGACTGGACACTTTCACGTAAGAATAACTACTGTTCCACTCCCTGGTGAAGTACGCCTGCTGTACTTCCAGCTGCGAGGCTTTTCAATTACCTGCCCAAGACCTTGCAGCCTCCAGGTTATTTTGACCAATGATATTTCATTGAGCCACTGTTGACGGTCTGCTGTGTACATGTTCTTGAGTGTACAGGGAACCTGAGTAAATAAGATTCCTGCTTTTTTGCAGTTTACAGTCAGGTAAGGACACTGACGGTAAGGTAAATTATCATAAAGATAAAAGGGGAGTTGGTTGCGGGAGCTTGCAATTTAGGATATGAGGTCCCTTGGAAGAACCAGACTTAAATGAGAAAAAGACTTTCTTTACAAAGGTGAACTTAAAAAGACTCTTGCAAAGTTCCCACCCTAACTTGAAATATGAAAGAATTCCACTGCCCTTCTTAAGCCCACCCTCCCCCACTGTAGTAGTGTAGCCCAGTGTCTCAGACAAGTGATTGTGCACTTGAAGGGACATTTAGCAATAACGAGACATTTTTAGTTGCAACTACCAACTAACAGGTAGAGATCAGAGATGCTACTAAACATCCTATAATGCACAGGATAGTCCCCACAACAAAGCTTATCTGGCCTAAAACATCAATACCAAGGGTGAGGGTCTCTTGAAAAGCATACTGTTATGAACAGGTTCCAAATTTTGAGAAATATATTCCTGGGGTTATAGTCTGATCCACTTGGAAACGGTAAATTGTTCCAAAGAATGAATGAGGGCTTGTCTTGAGAAGTAAGAAGAAAGCATTATTGGAGAGATATCACTGCCTAAGAATAAGGGGAGAGAAGTGAGGAATGGGATAGACCAATGAGGATTGACTTTCTTGACAACTTTTCCATTAAAGAAAGGAGAAAGTCTTTGTAATTTTCTTTGTTGGCCAATCCTCATTAAAGGGAAAGTAAAGGAACAGGACATCAAAAAATGTGAATGACCCCATACTCAGACTTCTGCTGATCCCATGGGAAGAAGCTACATGCTAGAAACTCTATCCAGAGGTTCCAAGTTGTGACCAGCAGCTGTATGATTAGAGAAACACACAAGTGAGGAGCAAGTTTAGTTGTACAACTAAGGGATTTAATGTAAGTTGGTGTGTCTGGTAAAGTTACAGTCCTCCTACCTCCCATGTACCTTCACCCATTCACCCTTCCCAGAGGATAACAGATAACAAGGTGAAGACCTTGTTATCCTCAACTCTCTTTGTTTTGTATCTTAAGGCTGAAGGGATAAGGATGTGGCTCAGACCTTAGATCATTAGTGTAAGGCATTCTCAAGCCCAAGTAGTTTAATATTTATTTTTTAGTTGTTGGGCACAATACCTTTATTTTATTTATTTATTTTTATGTGGTGCTGAAGATCAAACCCAGGGCCCCTGCACATTCTAGGCGAGCACTCTACCGCTGAGCCATAATCCCAGCCCTTAGCCCAAGTAGTTTTTTTGGTTGTTTTTTTTTTTTTTTTAAACATAGCACTGTTTTGGCTATTGCGCTATAAAAAGGTTTGCGCAAGATATCAAACTTGCCTCTTTGCTGTTTTGAGAGAATTTTTGAAAGTCATCTCTCTTTCCCTAGATGTTGATGAAGAAACATATCTCTGTATGTCAGGTACACAATAGAAATGAACCATGGATAGTTTGAACAGGAGAAAGTTTTTAGTAAAGCACATCAGGGAGTTCAGAGAATCAAGCCTTAGACCTGCACAGCTGAATATACCATAATACAGACTGCTTCAGAGAATACATCTCTGCTGCCCCATAGAGCACAAACATCCCACTTCCAGGGGTTGCTGGGCCCTAAGGGTTTGTACCTGAACCTCTGCAACTGCTGCTTCTGGAGATAGTACTTCCATATTGGCCAGAAGGGTAACTGCATGGCTCTTGGAATCTTCATGTCACTGGATTCCACAGAGCTGCAATGGAATCGTGGAAACAGAATTTCTGAATTCCATTTTGAAGGAAGTAAGGACTTCATCTGATGGGATGGAGAATTGCATATTGGAAAGGTTTTCAAAGAAGGCTTGCTGCCATAGATAGTACATTTATCAAAAAAAAAAAAAAGAAAGAAAGAAAAAGGGCATGTATCCACTCTACACTGGGAGTTGTGGTCAGCCATCTTGTAGTATTGATGGAGAATTAGCCTAATGAGGAAACTGACATACCAGAACTGAGAAAGGACTGTGGGAAGAAACCGAGTGCTTATAATCCTGCTTCTCAATGGTTAATTTGAGAGGAGGGGGATGTTAATGAGATTAAACCCGGAGGCACTTTACAACTGAGCTACATCCCCAGCCCTTTATTTTTCATTTTGAGACAGGGTCTCTGGGCTGGGGTTGTAGCTCAGTAGTAGACCACTTTCCTATCATGTGTGAGGCACTGGGTTCAATTCTCAGCATCACATATAAATAAATAAAAAATAAAGGTTCATCAACAACTAAAAAAATATATTTAAAACAAAAAAAAAGATAGGGTCTCACTAAGTTTCTTAGAGCATTGCTAAGCTGCTGAGGCTGGCCTCAAACTTGTGATCTTTCTGCCTCAGCCTCCCAAGCCACTGGAATTAGAGTTGTGTACACCACTACGCCTGGCTTGCCCCTTTGTGTGTGTGTGTTTGTGTCTCTGTGTGTGTCTGTGTGTATGGTGCTGGGGATTGAACCCATGGCATTTGGCATGCTAATTAAGCAGTCTACCAACTGAGCTACATCCCCAGTCCTGCCCTTTTTATTTTTTGAGACAGGGTCTCCCTAAGTTGCTGAGGCTGGCCATGGGATTATAGGTATGCATCACTATGCCCAACTGAATTATAACTGGTTATAAGAATGATGGAAAGCTGCTCTAGTCCACACAGACCTCAGTCTCTACCTCTGCCCCAAAAGGTGTCACCATTGAAACACAGAATGTTGGCTATAATCAAGACCTTTGACAAGATGGAGCTATTAAAACTTTATTGCTGTTAAGTCTATGGTTCCAAAGTTTACTAACACAAAGGGCTCTTCTTCCTAAAGACACACCTATTATACTAAAATAAACTTGGTAGGAGTTGAACTAGAAACCTGTTCCTCGGCCAATGATGTTAAATCTGGGTAAGCAGTCCAAGCTCCCTCTCCTTTGTGTTGAATTTCTCCTGCTTAACTCCTGGTGTCTTTTGCTGCCATCTCAGGTCAGGACCACTCCAGTCCCCCTGAAGTGCCATAGTAACATTGACCTTCCTAAAGGAGTAGTTGGATCTCAATAACTTCCTTTCCAGAAGGCTCCTTCATCTTTGGGAAGAATTTTTTTTCTCTCAATAAGCTTCAAGCTCTTGAACTCTGTAACAAAGGACTTGATGAAAAGAGCCATGTTGTCAACTCCCTTCCCTTTTTGCTCTACATCTTCCTAATTAAAAGCCCTAATTAAAAGGGCTCCCTCAATATGTCTTCCAGAACAAAGGTGATCTCCACTAGCAGGGATGCTGCTGACACCTGTAAATGGTAGTTTCTCTGCTAATAAAAATTTGAATTACTGCCTTGCTGAATTCTACCTTGTTTATTTTATGGAAAAATGAGATTTTACCACACATGCTATTTTGGGGGGGAGGTGGGTACTGAGGATTTAATCCAAGAATGCTTTACTACTGAGTCACATCCACAGCCCTTTTTTATTTTTTGAGACAGGGTCTCACTAAGTTTCCTAGGGCTTTACTAACTTGCTGAGGCTGGCCTCAAACTTGTAATCCTCCTTCCTCAGCCTCCACCTGTAATCCCCAATCGCTGGGATTACAGGTATGCACCACCACACCCAGCCACATATGCTATCTTCTTTTTTTTAAAATATTTCTTTAGTTGTAGATGGACACAATACCTTTATTTTATTTATTTTTATGTGGTGCTAAGGATCAAACCCAGTGCCTCACACACGCTGGCCAACCACTCCACCACTGAGCCATAACCCCAGACCCCCACACGTGCTGCCTTAAAAACTGTTTTCTTATAATAAGGCAGTTCAGTCCACTGGATAAAAATGTCTAGAATGCAGCTGCCGGAATTTGAGTTCTTTTTTATTTTTATTTTATTTTCTCATTCAGAGTTGGAACTCGTATCATTGTATGCTGTATGTACGATTCTGGGTTATTTACTCAATATCTCCAAGCCTTATGTTTAGCAACAATGTGTCACATACAAGGAATCATAATAAAAGTGATTCTAACCTCATCAACACTTGAAGGAAGAAGAAAATTATGCCTTTGTTGGCCATTGTGGCCTGCAATCCAGCAACTTGGGACTTTACCTTCTGGTTATAGTGGAACTGGATATTTCAGACCAACCCAACCACCAAATACAAACAGAATATTAAATAAAACTAAAAAATAATAAGATAGGCAAGCATGCAAGAGAGGACATGAGTGTAGAAAGGTCAGCACATTATTCAACTCACTTTTTTCCTAGGCATTTGCTAGTCTGAAAGAGTGGCAGAAAGGCTGAACTTGTGGAATATTTCTGAAACTAGAAGAATAAAAGTTAGAATTCACAACCTAGTGAAGGTAGAGTACCCTAGTAAACCATCTCTGCTTTAGACTAGCATCTCAAAGGGCTGTACTCTAGAATTATAAATGAATTTAAAGTAAAGCAACCTTCACACAGATTGCCACTAGTTTAAAATTACTTGGTGGGCCCAAAATCTCAAACCCTGAATTAATGATCCTAGATTGCTAGTGATCCCAGGAGCCTGGCAGAAGCAAATACAAGTCTTCTTTGGAGGGAGATAATAACATCCTAAAGTTTAATTATTTATACAACTAATTTTTGAAATACATTGTTTAGCAATCAAGTGTAATTAGTCATATGCTATGTCAAGAAAACATGAATAAGAACCAATAGAAATAACTGACATTAAACACAGTCCTGAAGGCCACAAATATTGGAATTATCAAAGACAAATAGTTTAAAAACTATATTTGCCATGCTAAAAAGAGACAAAATTTTCAACTGAAAACTATAAATATTGTCATGGCAGCTGGGTGCAGTGGTACACTCCTGTAATCCTAGTGACAGGAAACTGGGGCAAAAGGATTACAAGTTGAAGGCTAACCCAAGAAACTTAGCAAGACCATGTCTCAAGATATAAAGGGCTAGGATGTAAGTCAGTGGTAGAGCACCCCTGAGTCCAATCCCCAGCACCACAAAGAAAAGCAACATAACGTTTTAAACAGAAACCAGATAACATTTGACAATAGAACAATACTATAGACCAAATTTAGGATTAGTGAATGGGTTTCCCAGCAGATAGCAAACTGGAAGATATGTTGAAAACATAATCATAAAACATTGACACTTCTGGGAATTATATTTGCATATATAATAATATAAACACTGAGTATTGATTTGAAAAGCTATTGTAATTATACTGAGAAGATCAAGGATAGTAGGGAAGAAATTGGCAATGCAAAAGAGAAACCAAAAAAAGTGTTTTTAATTGGTATCATCAAGGATGGCCTTCAAGAGCAATTTTAGTGGCATGAAAATCAGATGTTGGATCCAAGTGAGCCTGTCAGACTGAAAAGTGAGGATGATTAGAATAGCAACTCTCTGGTTATAGAAGGTGAATGGTATTCTCATGTTGAGAGGATTTTGGACTGAGGAGGGGAGAACAAAATGCTGTGGCTAGAAGCCAGTGAGGCAGAGGAGTGATGTTCCAATTGAGGGCCTTGCACTGAAGCTGGAACAGAGGAGATGAAGCAAAAGATGTGCAAGGACATGATCTCCTCCTATGGAACTTGCTCATCTATGAGGAGCCACTCCAGTTATCTTAAAGAAATTGGACAGTGTATGAAGATTGGACATCACATGTACATGCATGATATGAAGAACCTGGTTATAGTTTCTCTTCCTATCTGCAAATGAATGGGCCCAGAATGGTGTAAGAGACTCTGATTGAATGGACATAAAAATACTACTTGTTTAAAACAAGTGGGGGAACAACCAACAATAAAAATTAATTTAAAAAAAAATAAAAATAAAATAAATAAAACAAGTGGGGGTTTTTAACATCGACGGTCAAGGGAACCACGTCCGGTCCTACTACGGAAACTCCGTCAGGGCCACGGTGCAGAGGTACCCTCCGACCCACCACGGGAGCCAGGTGTGCCGCCCGCCTCTACTCCACGGATCCCTGCCATGGCTGGACGGCGGCAAAGCCCTGGACAGCCACCACACTGCTTCACCCTGGAACCTCAGCCCCTTCTCCAAGACGTCCATCCACCACGGCTCCCCTGGGCCACTCTCCGTCTACCCGCCGGCCTCGTCCTCTTCCCTGGCGGCGGGTCACTCCAGCCCGCACCTTTTCACCTTTCCGCCTACTCCGCCGAAGGATGTCTCCCCGGACCCGTCCCTCTCCACCCCTGGCTCAGGTGGCTTGGCCCGGCAGGACGAGAAACAGTGCCTCAAGTACCAGGTGCCACTGCCGACAGCATGAAACTGGAGGCGTCGCACTCCTGCGGCAGCATGACCACCCTGGGAGGGGCCTCCTTGTCGGCCCACCACCCGATCACCACCTACCCGCCCTACGTGCCCGAGTACAGCTTTGGACTCTTCCCCCCAAGCAGCCTGCTGGGGAGCTCCCCCACTGGCTTTGGATGTAAGTCGAGGCCCAAGGCGAGATCCAGCACAGAAGACTGGGAGTGTGTGAATTGTGGGGCAACCTCCACCCCACTGTGGCGACGAGATGGCACCGGTCATTACCTTTGCAACGCCTGTGGGCTCTACCACAAAATGAATGGACAGAACCGGCCCCTTATCAAGCCCAAACGAAGGCTGTCGGCAGCAAGGAGAGCAGGGACATCCTGTGCAAACTGTCAGACCACCACGACCACCCTCTGGAGGAGAAATGCCAATGGAGACCCTATCTGCAATGCCTGTGGACTCTACTACAAGCTGCACAATATTAACAGACCCCTGACTATGAAGAAGGAAGGCATCCAGACCAGAAACTGAAAAATGTCTAGCAAATCCAAAAAGTGCAAAAAGGTGCATGACACGCTGGAGGACTTCCCCAAGACCAGCACCTTCAACCCGGCTGCCCTCTCCAGACACATGTCCTCCCTGAGCCACATCTCCTCTTGCAGCCACTCCAGCCACATGCTGACCACGCCCACGCCAATGCACCCACCTTCCGGTCTCTCCTTCGGACCTCACCATCCTTCCAGTATGGTCACCACCATGGGTTAGAGCCCTGCTTGATGTGCACAGGTCTCCAAGCGAGAGAGAGTCCCCCTCGACCCCCTTCTACTTGCGTTTTTGCAGGAGTAGTATCATGAAGCCTAAAAGCGATGGATATATATATATATGTTTTTGAAGGCAGAAAGCAAAATGATGTTTGCCACTTTTGCAAAGGAGCTCACTGTGGTGCCTGTGTTCCAACCACTGAATCTGGATCCCATTTGTGAATAAGCCATTCAGACTCATATTCCCTATTTAACAGGGTCTCTAGTGCTGTGAAAAATTGCTGAACATTGCATATAACTTATATTGTAAGAAATACTGTACATTTGAGGAAGACTTTATTGCACCTGGGTAGCTGTAAGAAAGGCATGAAGGACGCCAAGATTTTTAAGGAGTATGGGGAAAATAAAGTATGGAAATTCATAAGAAACTAGGTCCGATATCCAAGTGGACAAACTGCCAGTTTTATTTCCTTTCACTGGCCACAGTTGTTTGATGCATTAACAGAAAAAGAAAAAAGAAAAGAAAATTAAAAAAAAAAAAAAAAATATATATATATATATATATATATATATATATATATATATATATATATTTAAAAAAAGAAGAAAAAAGTTGTAGGCAAATCATTTGTTCAAAGCTGTGGGCCTCTGCAAAGGAAATACCAGTTCTGGGCAATTGCTGTTAAAGTCACAAATTGCCATCGAGGGTTTCAGAGTGTCATTTCTAGGCCTACATGCTTTGTGAACAAGTCTCTGTAATTGTTGTTTGTATGTATAATTCAAAGCACCAAAATAAGGAAAGATGTAGATTTATTTCATCATATTATACAGACTGAATTGTTGTATAAATTTATTTACTGCTAGTGTTAAGAACTACTTTTTTTTTTTCCTTTTTCGGTTTTAAATATTTTTCTTCTCTCTCAATTTTTGGTTGAATAAACTAGATTACATTCAGTTGACCTAAGGTGGATGTGCTCTGGAGGGTTTCTTTTTTCCTTTTTGTTTTTTGGGTGATATTTATTAAGTAGCTTCTAAGGCTACAGCAGTATCTGTCTCCTCACTCATTCCTCCTGCGGCCTAAGCTACGAGGGTGGCAGTGTATGAGCTACCCGCTTGCATGTCAGCCTCCCGAACCAGACAGGCCACATCCTGAGAGCCAGCCTGGCTGACTGTCATGTCCCATGTTAGTGATCACTGTCTTTAAACAGTCTGTTAATAATGCTATAAAAATCATAATAAAATTAAAATATTTTAAAAAACGAAAATGGCATCTTATCAAAGTGGTGGCCAAGCTCTTAGAGAAACTGGTAGCTCTTGCTAATTTAAGAATAAGGAGTCTTAAAAAAAAAAAAAAAACCAAACCCAGACATGTTCAATTGTTCACTGGGAGACAATGCTGACCCCAGATGGGCAACACCTATTCCTTTGGGAAGCTGGGAGTATTTGGGATTTTGCTGTTCTACCCTGCAGCTAGAACAACTTCTGGGGTCCCCTAGTGAGCTGCAGTTTCTCTGCCCGCTCTCCTGGTGTACCTAACTGATAATCTCAAGGAGAAGTGGGAAGGTTTCCGGCTGAGATTCGCAGGTGAAAGTGGCAGCCACTGCATGTAAGCTAGCTCGGCTGCTCTTAGTTCATTTCTGATTTGCTTTTCTACTGTTGAACTGAATAACACCACAGTGGAGGGTTTATTGGGATGTTTGGGAAAAATGAAATAACCATTTTGTAACTGACGTTGTATAGTTTCCTTTTACTCTGTCAACAGAATGTGTAACTATGGCACACATTTAAATATCTCTGTTAATCGCCTCTCTGCTTTCTTAGCAAATATTTTAAACCTAAAGCTAAATGTTGAAATAAAGGAGTAGAGAATCACTGAGATGCAAATGGAAAAAAATAAAATAAAACAAGTGGGGCAATGGTAACCGAACATTATAGCTAAAATGCACAACTATTTGGAAAGTATGAAAAGATATCTTGTAATTATAGTATGCCCTTATGTTTATGATACTTGAACTCTGTGAATGTTGATATTGTAAATAGCACCAAACTTCGTTTTATTAATTATAAAGGGATTATGTCTGAAATGGCACTGTCTTGTCAGTCACTTCTGTTTACATTTTTAGTTCTGTCCAGAGTGTATTTGTGAAGAGTCCCTTAAAATTATGTCTTATAAAGTCAGTACCCAACCACAATTACATTTAATCACACAACTATTAGTCTATATCTTTAATAAACATACCAATTAAGAAAAAAAAAGAGAGAGAGGGTTTTTGTCTTGGTAAATGTGAACTTTTTTTTTCCCCCAAGGGCATTCGACTACTGAGCCACATCCCCATCTCCATTTTGTATTTTATTTAGAGACAAGGTCTCACTGAATTACTCAGTGCCTGGCTTTTGCAGGCTTTGAACTCGAGATCCTTCTGCCTCAGCCTCCTGAGCTACTGGGATTATAGCCATATGCCACCACACCCAGCTATTGTGAACTTTTGTTTATGGTTTCAAATGAAAACATTTGAATGTCGATGGGAAAGACCTATTACTGTTATTATGATATAGGTCAGATACATGATTTTCTTTTTTTTTTTTTTTTTTTAAAGAAAGGAAGGAAGGAAAGATAGACTTTTTTTTTTAAGAGAGAGAGAGGTAGAGAGAGGTAGAGAGAGAGAATTTTAATATCCATTTTTTAGTTATCGGCGGGCACAACATCTTTGTTTGTATGTGGTGCTGAGGATCGAACCCGGGCCGCACGCATGTCAGGCGAGCGCACTACCACTTGAGCCACATCCCCAGCCCCCCATGATTTTCTTTTAGAGAGAGAGAGAGAGAGAGAGAGAGAGAGAGAGAGACAGAGAGACAGAGAGAATTTTAATATTTTTTATTTTTTAGTTTTCGGTAGACACAACATCTTTGTGTGTATGTGGTGCTGAGGATAGAACCCAGGCCGCACGCATGCCAGGCGAGTACGCTACCACTTGAGCCACATCCCCAGCCCCAGATACATGATTTATATCCATATATTCATAAGGTAAATTCTGTTGGGTCGGTCAGCATCTATCAACTCCAAAAGCAATAAAACATAGTTGCTAAACATCTTAAAGAAAGAATTGTTACTTGTCATTCTCTGCAGCACACAACACACAAACATTTCTTGAATGAATGAACACTGCTCAAGTAGTTGTATTTGCTCTGCCAATGTAAGCTCCATAATCAGTCAACCCGGAATTTAAACTTAATTATAAAGCTTCTAAATCTTTCTAATTTTTTTTTTTTTTTTTTTATATCAGGGATTGAACCTAGGGGCACTTAGCCACTGAGCCATATCTCCAGCCCTTTGTATTTTTTGAGACAGGGTCTCACCAAGTTGTTTAAGGCCTTGCTAAATTTTTGAGACTGGCTTTGAACTTGCAATCCTCCTGCCTTAGCCTTCCAAGTCACGGGGATTACAGGTATACATTACTGCACCTGGCAAAAGTTTTTAAATCTCTTTAGAGAAATATATTATTGCTTATGTTAAAACATAAGCCTCAAAAATATGAAGCAAACCAGGAAAGTATATTTAACATGAAACAGATTTAAGCAATCATTTATGTTGTTGAAGGAGGTATATCATCAGATTATTTGAAGAATTGAATTAGAATTATTGCAATATAATTCTTTCAAAATTAGAATTATTATAAGCCAAGTTGCAATAACAAACAAAGGTTATAATCAAAGATGTCACAGAGTTAGAGCAGAGAAGATGCAGTTCAACAAGTTACAGGAGCTTTGAAGTGAACCATTTCAACCTAGCTCCAGATAGAATTGTGAAAATGGTTTGACCAAGTGTGTGGTCCCTAGATCTTCCTCATTTCTTCAATTCGTTTTCTAAGGATTGTCAGTTACCCTGGTCTATCTTCTTCAAAATTAACAAGAAAATAAAAATGTTGGTATTATGAAATTATCCCCAAAGATACCCTTAATTCCAGTATCATGGTAGCCTCAGGGCAACCTTCCCAGGCTACAGACAAAGAATGCACCCTTGCTGAATTTAAATAAGCTCTGTTATTTTCCCTGAAAGAAAAAGACTTGACTGGTTTCTGGCCTTTATGTTTTGCTTTTTCACCCCAGATTTGTGTTTATTGAAAGCCTAGCTTCCTGCTCTAGTAATGTAGTTAGAAATTGACATGGATCTGGTAGAGGAGGTGGTACAGGGAAGGATGACTCTTGTTGTTCACTATAGACAAGAAGATAATCTCATACAAACTAAATTGGGTATATCTTTGGGCAACTTATTTAGAATCCTCTGTCCCTAAATAATGAAACCTGTCCTTTGTAAAACTATGAGTCACCATGACTGTCATTCTGACCAACATTTTATGTTGCAATGCCAGGGAGGAATGAATATTACATTTTCAATCTCGTACATTATAGCTAGTGTATCCAGGTTTAATTACTGAAAGGGATTATAGAAGGCACTAAGTTACTAAAGTGCAGTGGAATACAAGGCCACCTGTAAACATTGTGGGTATGGTTCTGATGTCTGAAACTGCCATAGCTATCTTGTGTCCATAAGGAAAGTGATAAGGGAAATTTTTGTTGAATTTGGAGTTATGTGCATTGACTTGTTCGATGCATAACCCTGATCCTGCAATACAGCAAGAAACCCCAGAAGAAGGAACCAGACATTCCAATACTTCTACCATATGCTATTGGTCTCACAGTGCAACCTTGGTATAACGTGTAAAGATGCTGCACCAGGCATGGACAGCAGGAGGCAGGCATGGGGGCTGTCTTAGAGACTGGCTACCACACAAGTTCTGCAGTCAAGGATTTGAATCCTGAACTCTGTGGGTCACTTGATATCACTTGCTTCAGTTTATACATATACAAAATGAAATAATACTAAGTAAAACAAATTAAAAAAAATAATAATATCTATTGGATTAAAATATCTAATATACTTTTAAAGTTTATAATATATTTAATATATTGATAGGTGAATTACAGAACATCCAACATTAGCTTTAAAAAAATGGGAGAGGAGAGGAAAGAATGGTGACAGATCAGGGCTGGGGATGTGGCTCAAGCAGTAGCGCGCTCGCCTAGCATGCGTGCGGCCCGGGTTTGATCCTCAGCACCACATACAAACAAAGATGTTGTGTCTGCCAAGAACTGAAAAATAAATATTAAAAAACTCTCTCTCTCTCTCTCTCTTTAAAAAAAAGAATGGTGACAGATCAAACAACATATTGTAAAAAATGTTGGTGATGTTTGAGAGCAGGTGATGCATATGTGGAGAGTGTTCCAGCTCTTTATTTCTTACGTTTGAAAACTTCCATAATAAAAAGTTATGTAATTCCTTATATAAAATGTTCTTAGCAGTACCTGGAACAGTAAGCACTAAAAGAATGTTGGTTATTACTTTTTCAGTGCTGAGGATCAAACCCGGACTTCTTGCATGATGAGCTCTACCACTAAGCTATAGCCCCAGCCCATATAATTCTTTTTTTAATTATTTTTTTAGTTGTAGTTGGACTCAATACCTTGATTTCACTTATTTATTTTTATGTGGTGCTGAGGATCGAACCCAGGGTCTCACACTTTCGAGGCAAGCACTCTACCGCTGAGCCACAACCCCAGCCCCCAGCCCATATAATTCTTGACTAGATAAGTTAACAATGTTTAATTTAAAATTATCAATCCATATGGGTGCAGTGGTACTTGCCTGTAATCCCAGCAACTTGGGAGACTAAGGCAGGAAGATCAAAATTTCAAGGCCAGCCTGGCCAATTTAGTGGGACCCTGTCTTAAAATAAAATAATAAAAAGGACTGGGGATGCAACTCAGTGGAAGAGTGACCCTGGGTTCAATCTCCATTACCACATAAACTGATAAATAAATAAATATCAATTTAACTATAATCATCTTTCTACCAATAACCAGGTAATCTTTGTAACTGCAAAAATGCAGATAAAATTCTCTATCTTGTATGTCATACATCATATGATCCACAAGAGGGAGTATGGGAGCCAATGTTCAGAAACACAAGTGACTTAAATTTTCTATTACCAAGAATGGGAGGAGTTCACTGAGCTGTTGCCACAGAGTTAACAATCCCCTGAGATCAGCATTCTCCTCTCCTTCCCCCAAGAGAAAGGTCAACAATATTTCTAAACAGAATCTTCCAGTGTGAGGGGGCAGGGTGAGCTGACTTGGTAATGTTGATGTAGGGAAGATTTACAATACTTTCATGGGCCTGATGGAGTGACCTGTGTTTAGCTTCCTTGCAGTGCCTGCAAAAAGGAATGGACTCTAAAAAGCAATTGGAGCAAGACTCCACAACAGTATTCAGAGGACACCTAAAGTCATTCCTGACCAAAATATCTCTTTATTTTTATTCTGATGCCTGTGATTTCTCTCATTAAGGAGATTTGCCCCCTTAGCAGTTGGCCTTGCTTAAAATGCACTTAATCCCTAGATGAAAAGAAAAAGAAGTCTTGGGATTGGGGTTGTGGCTCAGTGGTAGCACACTTGTCTGGCACGTGTGAGGCACACTGGGTTCGATCCTCAGGACCACATGAAAAATAAATAAAATAAAGGAATTGTTTCCATCTACAACTAAAAAATATTTTTTTTGGAAAAAAAAAAAAAAAGAATTCTTTACTCTCTACGCTCCCAAGGTTTTCAGGTGACTCAGCAGAAGTATCAAGAAAAAAGTAGGAACTGGGGTTGTGGCTCAAGTGGTAGAGTGTTCGCTTAGCACCTGTGAGGCACTGGGTTCGATCCTCAGCACCACATAAAAATAAAATAAAGATATTGTATCCACCTAAAACTAAAAAATAAATATTAAAAAAAAAAATAAATGAGTGATCATACTGAGAGACACTGCCTCATCTTTATAATCAAGGATTCCATTGCATTAATTTTTAGCTTTGTGGCCCATTTTTGATGGAAGCTTTATGAAATATGCACTAGCTTGTCCATAATGAAACAAACACATTTCCTATGTTATTCATTTATTCTGATCACTGAAAGTTTTTTCTCTTACATAAATATTGCTGTCAATTAGAGAATTATGGGCATTACTGTTCTCTGCATTTGTGTTCTCTGAAGGATGTGCTTTTTCTCTTAATAGAAATGGTTACCAGTCTGTTTATAGATTTGGATCTAACTTTGATTATAATAGTCCTTGCAAACATTAAGCATATCACAATCCAAACACATTGTACAAATGAACATGTAAGATACACATTTAAGTCCTTATGCACTGTTAACTCCGTGTATATTTCATAGACAGTTTTTAAAGCAAACTATGTGAAGGTACCAAGATGTATAAAAACAGTGGCATTTCTTAGTTTGATCTACTCTCTCTTATCCCTTCCTTTTTTCTTATTTTTTGCTTGTTTTGTTTTTATTTGTTTTGTTATTATTGTTGTTGTTGTTTTACAAGAATGGAAGTAAGCTTATGCCAAACTTTGGGATATTCTGTGCTTCTTTTATTTGTATCATCATTAAATTCACAGAACAAAATCATAGTGATGCCCTGGAGCATCCAGGTAAAGTGAACATTTTTCCAAGCAATCAAGCATGTTTATATATTCTTTTGGTATACCTGATACTTGTGATGGAAACAGAGTTGATAAGAGAGACCAGTGTCAGCAAGCTCCTACTCCTGCACCTGTAGAGTGAAGCCAAAACTATTATTAAAATCTCCTTGAGGGGCTGGGGTTGTGGCTCAGTGGTAGAGCACTTGTCTAGTATGTGTGAGGCCCTGGGTTTGATCCTCAGCCCCACACATAAATAAATAAAAAATAAAGATCCATCAACAACTAAAATATATTTTTTAAGAAAATCTCCTTGAGGGTTGGAGTTGTGGCTCAAGCGGTAGCGCGCTTGCCTGGCATGCATGCGGCCCGGGTTATGTCCTCAGCACCACATACAAAGATGTTGTGTCGGCCGAAAACTAAAAAATAAATATTAAAAAATAATTATCTCATTCTCTTCTCTCTCTCTCTCTCTCTCTCTCTCTCTCTCTCTCTCTCTTTCTCTCTCTCTCTCTCTCTCTCTCTCTCTCTCTTTAAAAAAAAAAATCTCCTCGAATCCAGGTGTGGTGGTACATGCCTGAATCCCAGTTGCTCAAGAGGCAGAGGAAGAAGGATCATAAGTTTGAGGCTGACCTGGGCTACTTAGCAAGACCTTGTCTCAAAATTTAAAAATTTTTAAAAGGTTGGGAATGTGGTCAGTAGTAGAACACTTGCCTACCATATGCAAAGCCCTGGGTTCGATCCCCAGTACCACTAAAGAAACAAACAGATAAACCCCCTTGAAGGAAGCTTATGCAGGATTCTCCTAGAGCTAAGGAATGGAATGGACTGGCTTAGTAGGAAGTGATGTCAGGGGAAGAGAGGAGCCCCTAAGGCTAAAGGACTCATAGTATTTTGTGGGTTCCATGGGATGACCTATGCTTAGCTCCTAGGAGGGGTGTCAGGCAAGTCTAACTCTAAGCAAGCAAAGCAATCAACTACCTAAAAACTTTGAATAGGGCAACTGGCTAAATACCCCAGAACTATCATTGCCGTTCTCTGATGTGATCTTTGTCCTGACTCTGGTATCTCTGAAGTAGAGGAGAGTTACATATGTTGCCTTCCTTGTAGTGTGGTACTATAGGGAAGCTGAGGAGTTCCAGGACATGAATCCTGTCCTTTAGTTAAAGAAGTTGAGGAGAGGAAAGTAACCATACGTGACAAAGATATCTTTTTCTTCAAGATTTTTATTAACGTAAATGTAACATGCATTATGTTCATTGAAAAAATTTCAGAAAATACAGAAAAGTATAATCTATATGTAATTTTAATGGAATTAGTCTATAAATACTATTTGATAACCTACTTTTCCCACCAACAATACATTTTGGACATCTTTCCATGATAAGTATCAATATATGGCCACAGAGTATATTCTTGTACAAATATGTCAAACTAAACTTAATGCCTTTTGGCAAACGGTCTCAAAAAATAAAAAAGCGTCAAGTGCAGTGGTGCATGTCTGCAATCCCAGTGGCTCAGGAGGCTGAGGCAGGAGGATTTCAAATTCAAAGCTAGCCTCAGCAACTTAGCGAGGCCCTGAGTAATTTAGTGAGACCCTGTCTCAAAATAAAAAACAAAAAGAGCTGGGGATATGGCTCAGAGGCTAAGTGACCCTGCATTCAATCCCCAGTACCGGAAAAAGCAAAGAAATGTAGACTGCTTACCACATGATTTTTTTAATATGGAAATAGTGGTACCACGAACACAGAACTTTGCACATTTATTCAGTGTGTGTGTGTGTGTGTGTGTGTGTGTGTGTGTGTATATATATATATATATATATATAAATGTACCTGTGTATACATATATGTGTGTGTATGTATGTGTATGTTTATGTGTGTGTATATGTGTGTGTATGTGTATGTGTATATATATATATATATATATATATATATATATATATATATATATATAATTTTTTTTTGTACCAGGGATTTTACTCAAGGGCACTTAACCACGAGCCTCAGTCTCAGCCCTTTTTTAATTTTTTTTTTTTTTCTGGGGAAAACACTTTATTGCGGTGTTTTGAAGTTCTTAGCATTTTTGCAGCATGCAGGACTCAAAAGTGTGACTAATGGAAGCAGCAGAACACAGGTTTTTGAAGTCTGACCAACTTCACTTCAATATCAATATTAGATACCAACACTTCAGTATCTATCAACAGTCCCACAGAACTTCAAAACTTAAACACAGAAGGACTGCGGGCCTCCCTCACTTAGTCACTGAATTCTACAAACTTCTCTGAACAGAACAATTATACAAGAGTCCAGGCAGCCTAGGGGGGTGCTGTACTGCTTCTTGGGTTTTTATTTAAGCCAGAGTTTATTTTATTAAAGAAATGCTGAGTTAGACTTAGAGATGCTGTTTCCTCTTTCACAGACAGGGCAAGAGAGCCTGAGAAAGGTCACATGGCCCGTCCTAAGCAGACCAGCCCTGCCCTCTAGGTCTCCATCCCTGCTGCCCTCTTCAAGGCTTCCACTCTGCAGGACTGGGAGTTCCCCACATTGCAGGGCACATGGTCCCCAGGCTGCGGGGGGCTGCTCCCTAAGGCTGTGTGGCATGTCCACACAGAAGCTAAGCATAGAGCAGGTCCCAGGTGCACAACTGTGCACAGGACACTGGAGATGGCCCGGAGAGCCCTGCCCATCTGCTCCATGGCATGCTGCAGGAGGGCAGCAAGGCACACTGTGGCACAAGGTCTTGTAAATGCACGGTCAGTTCAGCACAGTGATGTTCGAAGCTCAACAACAGGAGAGTGGCTGCCTCCAGGCCTCTACACCTGCCACCAGTGGCTCTAGGCCAGGCTGACTCGTGAGCAGCCAGTGACAGGGCGTAAACTCAGGCTGCAGCTTGCAAAAGAGATGAAGGTTCCAGGGGTAGGCTTTGCTTCCACTCGAGGATGGCTGTAAGAAGGGCCAGACCCTGGGCACTGTGGGACTGCAGACAAGTGAAAGGGACAAGTGCATTTGATTTTAAATTTGTAATTCACCACTCAAAAAGGAAAATGGAAAAATGTCTTTTTAAATAAAATATATTAAAAGTACAGAACTTCTCAGGAAGTTGAAATAGCATTGTTAGAAGGACAACAGTCTGATCTTGCTGGAGTCACGTGCACACATGCCACCACTGCAAACTGCAAGGGGCCTTAAATATAAAATGGGTTTCAGATAAACATCCTGAGAGAACAAATATCCAAACCAGAGAGACAGCACAACCCCAGGAGGAACAGCATTGGGTCCCTAGGTGAGCCTGCATCCTGGCACTGGCCATCTGACTTGCACATAACCACATCATCCCAGGACAGACATGGCTCTGTACTGTGATCACAATGTGACTGGAGTGCGATTTGGTAACTGCTGATGTTCACCTTGAACTTGCATCAGACAGCAATCTCCTAAAGCAGCAGCTACAGCAAGCATGCTGACCCCTGCAGCAGCCGTCCTCTGGGGGAGCAGCCCCACGGAGTCCCCACCAGCCATCATGGCTCTGAGCAGGAGGATGGCATTCCAGCTTCAGGATGGCAAGGACAGTGGCTGAGACTGGCAGCTAAGCACACAGCACCACCCGTGTGTACCCTGCAGGATGTGGGCTGGCTCCGGACCTTGCTTCACCTTCAGCTATGTTTTGCACCTGTGAGCACTAGCCGTGCATACTCCACAAAGTCATCGATGAGGACAGGCTACGCTCCTTCTTCATCGTAGTTAGACATCTGCAATCATGTTTCCAAAATCTAGCAAATCTTTTGTGATGTTCCAGCAGGAATGTGTTCCAAAGATCTAAAAATTTAAGCCTTCCCGATAACATTAATTTCCAATATGCAACAGCCATTTCTAATCTAGGGGACTCGCAGGGTAATGCTAAGATGATCATCTCTTCCTGCTCATAAGCCTACATCCTCACCACTTAGGAAGAACCCTAAGTGAGGTCTACATTTGACTCGTCTTACTGAGTGAGGACAAGCTCTCCCATTGGGAAATAGAGCTGAAAGAGCTGAACCTAGGCCCTTTTGCCCAGGGTTCTTAGCGAAGGTGAAGGTAAACTGGTAGAAGTCCTTGAACTTCACGGAGTCCTGCAGCTGTCACACCCCAGCTCTGTCATTGCGGTCCATGAATTCCTTCCTGCTGAATTTGCACTGAGTGGCAGCCCTGAACTTCTATACTATGACCAGAATGCTGATGCTGGTGGGGTCCAGCCTCAGATTGTCACAGAATTGCTGAATCCCATCAATCCCAATTCTGTCTCCATCTTGCGGGTCATGCTTGCTGGCGCCGCAGCCCCCTCTCCCCTTTTTTTGAATTTTGAAACAGGGTCTCACTAAGTTGCTTAGGGGCTTGCTAAGTTGCTGAGGCTGGCCTTGAACTTGTGACCTTCCTGCCTCAGCCTCCCAAGTCACTGTGATTACAGGCATGTACCATCACACCCAGCTTATTCAATTATATTCTTAGGACATAATTTTTTTTCTTTTCTTTCTTTCTTTCTTTTTTTTTTTTTTTTTTCTGTACAGGAGATTGAACCCAGAGGTACTTTACCACTGAGCCACATTCCAGCCCATTTTTATTTTTTAGTTTTCACTTTGAGACAGGGTCTTCCTAAGTTGCTTAGGGCCTTGCTAAGTTGCTGAGGCTGGCCTCAAACTTAGAATCTTCGTGACTCAGCTCCACAAGTCATTGGGATTTCAATATACATTTTTTAATTCAGTAAATACATTTATTACTCAAAATTTTAAGGAACTTCCAAGTGTTCCCTACCTATGAAGGTAGAAATTTCAAAATGTTTCTAAAATGGGCTGGAGTTGTAGCTCAGTGGTAGAGCGCTTGTCTCCTATGTGTGCAGCACTAGGTTCGATTCCCAGCACCACATATAAATTAGCAAATAAAATAAAAGTCCACCAACAACTAAAAAATATATTTTAAAAAGTTTCTAAAACAATAACAGTCCATCAAACTGCAACATAGGTTTAAATAGACACAATCATCAGACAAAAAGCTTTATTAAAGAAAAAAACAATATAATAATAACTTCTACCATCTAATTATTTATAACTATACTGCCACTATGTGTCATTCCATGTTAGCTGTAATAAAATTATAATACTTGTAACTCAGTATCAATTTGACATTGAATCACTCCAAAGTGATCTTTGTCCTAACTGTAAAAAGAGCTTTGTTGTGATGTGGACCAAGGGAAGGACTCCAAAGCCAAAAATTATCATAATTTGTTCTTCCATTTTGAACATATGTGTATGTAGAAAATAAGTCAGTATTTAGGCCAAATAAATCTGAAAATTATAGCCATTAAACTTGCTTTAATGTCCCATAAATTCTTTTAAAAACTGCCTCAGATTTGACATAATTACATTAATTAAACATGCTCTAGAATAGAGGTTTTTACTCTTCCTTAAATAAGCATGGTCATTTAAAGAATATAGACTGATGTATATAATCACTGTAAGGGAGAGCAGTGAAAAACTAGGAAAACTACATAGCTTTTACTTAGACTTTTTGAGATATGTCAATCCAATTTAATGAATAAATCAGTTACTTAATGAGCTCACCTTAAACAGAAGTGTATACGATCTTTAAACTTCTTCAGTATCTCAAAAAAAGATATAATTTATTATTGAAATGAAATTCATTTTAACATAAAGTTCACTATTTTAAGTGTGCCAACAGTGGTGTTTGGTATATTCACAATGTTGGGCAATCATCATTACTCTCTAATTCCAGAATGTTTAAATCTCCTCAAAATGAAATTCCACATCTTTGAACCATCTCTCCCAATTCCCTTTTCTGCTATTCTTTCCCTGTCAAACACTAAACTACTATTTCTCTCTATGGATTTGGGTGGACATTTCATATAAATGCAATCATGCAATATGTGATCTTAAAAATAACAACTTACTATATAATTCATGCACTTAAAGTATACGATTCAACAATTTTTAATAAATGAGCAATCATCATTGCAAACAATTTTCATCACCCCCTAAAAAGCCCTGTAGTTTTTAGATACCACTCTCTGATCCTTCCACTCCTCCCACCCCTGAACAATGAGTAATCAGCTTTCTGGCCAGGCAGTGGCACACACTTGTAATCTCAGGAGGATGGTAAATTCAAGGCCAGTCTCAGCAACTTTTTTTTTTTTTAGTTGTAGTTAAAACAATATCTTTATTTTATTTTTTTTATATTTATTTTTTAGTTATAGGTGGACACAACGTCTTTATTTTATATTTATGTGGTACTGAGGATCCAACCCAGTGCCTCATGCACGCGAGGCGAGTGCTCTACCTTTGAGCCACAATCCCAGCCCCTCTTTATTTTATTTTTATGTGGTGCTGAGGATTGAACCCAGGGTCCCTCACGTGCTAGGTAGGTGAGCACTCTACCACTGAGTCACAACCCCAGCCTCACAGCCTCAGCAACTTAATAAGGTCCTAAGGAACTTAGTGAGACCTTGTGTCAAAATAAAAGATTAAAGAAAGGGGCTGGGAATGTGGCTCAATGGTTAAGCACCCTTGGGTTCAATCCCCAGGAGTAAAAATAAAAAAAATAATAATTAGCTTTCTATAGACAGAAATGTCTCTTCTGGACATTTCATATAAACAGAATCATACAATATGTGGTCTTTTGTGACTAGTCATATTTTCAGCACTTGTTAATAGCTGACATTTTGATTTTAATCATCCTAGTACATGTGAAGTAGTGTCTTGTGGTTTGAATTTGCATTTTCCTAATGACTGATTGTGTTGAACATTTTTTCATGTACTATTGACCATTTGTATATCTACACTTAAGGAGCTCATTTTCTCCAATTTTCTTCCTTTCTTTTCCTTCCTGATTCCTTTGACAACTTTTTTTTTTTGAAAGAGTGAGAGAGAGGAGAGAGAGGGAGAGAGAATTTTAATATTTATTTTTTAGTATTTGGCGGACACAACATCTTTGTCTGTATGTGGTGCTGAGGATCGAACCCGGGCCGCATGCATGCCAGGCGAGCGCGCTACCGCTTGAGCCACATCCCCAGCCCGACAACTTTTTTTTAATATTTATTTTTTAGTTGTAGTTGGACACAGTACCTTTATTTTATTTATTTTTATGTGGTGCTGAGGATCGAACCCAGGGCCTCACATGTGCTAGGTGAGTGCTCTACCACTGAGCCACAATCCCAGCCCCCTTTGATAACTTAATAAATTGCTTTACTTCATTTGTAAGGTGCTATTCCAGCCTGAAGACTTCTGGTTTCTATTTTTGAGATCTGGGAGTTTCTCTTTCTAAATTATACTCTGGAAAAATTCCTGGTCATTTTGGGACTCTCCTACTCAAAATGAAAACAAAAACATTTTAAACTGAAAACATTATCTGCCTAATGGGGTTTAAGTAAAATGTAACTGGTAAAACCAGAGGCTCCTTTTATTAAAAGAAGTGATGCATGATTACAGCAATTCTAAGGAAAAGAATTCAAATTTACATCCATCAATCATGGTATAGGTGTGCCTCTGACATGTTTTCACATGTCTTAGGCATATTTTACATATGCACATCATTTCATGCTCACTCCACCCACCCCAGAGACTGTAGAATCAAGGTCTGTTTCAGGTATAACTGTGATTTGGATAAGGGACAGAAGTGGGAGTACATATGAATTTGCAAATGCCAAGACCCACTATCTCATTTACCTGCCTCCTTTATTTTTAAGATTAACCAGTAATAATATGACTATTTAATGAATCTGTCAAAAAGAACCTGGAACATTGCTTAGTCTGTTCTCTTGCTTCAGGGACAGATCTGTACCTGATTCAACTCAGAAATTAATCCTTAGGCAATAACATTCCAACTACCCTTGGTAATTCTTTGTATAGGGACCCATCCCTAAAAGACAAATTCTCCTTGTGCCCTTGTGCCAACCCAGAACTTACTTAGGTTAGAAAACAAGAAAGGGGCTGAGGATGTGGCTCAAGCAGTAGCATGCTCGCCTGGCATGCGTGTGACCCAGGTTCAATCCTCAGCACCACATACAAACAAAGATATTGTGTCCGCCGAAAACTAAAAAAAATAAATTAATTTAAAAAAAAAAAGAAAACAAGACAGGACATAAGTAAACAAAAATATTAATGACTGATAAAGAAAAATGAGAATGAGCAAAAGAAAAAAATGTGTTTTTTTGGTTTTGGGGTTTTTATTGTTGCTGTTGTTATGTTGTTTTGTTTTGTTGTACCAGGGATTGAATCTAGTGTGCTTAACCCCTGAGCCACATCCCTAGCTCTTTTTATTTTTTATTTTGAGACAGGGTCTCACTAAGTTGCTTAGGGCCTCGTTAAGTTGCTGAGGTTGGCTTTGAACTTGTGATCATCCTGCCTCAGCCTCCCAAACCACTGGGATTAAAGGCATGTACCACTGCACCCAGCTGAGAATGATTTTTGAAATGAGAACAGCATTTTTAAATTTTAAAATTATTTATTTACTTATTGGTACTGAGGATTGAATTCAGGAGCATTCTATCACTGAGTTACATCCCCAGCCCTTTTTAAATTTGTTACTTTGAGACAGGGTCTTTCTGAGTTGCCCAGGTTGATCTCAAACTTGTGATCTTCCTGCCTCAGCCTCCTGAGTTGCTGATGTGTGCCACCATGACTGCAAGAATAAGGTTTTCTCAAAAGTTATATAATTGAATTTTCTGTTAATTATGGTAAATTAACCACATTTATTTCTCTTCTACACCCTGAAATCTCACCAAATAATTATAGTTGAATTTTAAATAGCTTTATTGAGGTACACTTGACATGTAATAAACTGTCAAAGTGTACCATTTTGTAAGTACATGGGTGTATATACACAATACACTACTATATATCTATCTTTTGGAAATGACAAAAGTCTCCTTGTACCCTTTTGTAACATTGCCTTCCATCTCTTTCCTACCCTCTCCAAGATAACCACTGCCCTGCTCTCTGGTCAATATATATTAATTTATACCTTAGAATTTTGTGAAAATTAAATCATAAGTCTATAATCTTTTATGCCCTGCTTCTTTGACTCAGCATAATTATTTTAGATGTACACAGAGTAGAGCATATCAACAATCCACTCTTTTTCATTGTGGAATAATATTTCATAGTATGGATTTACTACACTCTGTTTATCCATTATTTGTTGGTAGATATTTGTGTTATTTACATGTTTTGCAATTACATAAAGTTTCTGTGCACATTTTTATAGAAATCTTTGTTATATACTTTCTTTGAATATATACTTTCATCTCCCCTGATGGACTGGGATGGCAGGGCCAAATGGAAGGTATGTGTTTGACTTCTAAGAAATTGCCTAGTTAGTTTGGAGAAAGTTAATAATACCAAGATGAAATAATTCTTATCAGACCCAGACAAAATTCAAGCTGAGAAATAATGAAGTGTGAGGGCTAATGCCTGCCTGTTTCAGATAAGTACTTTTTCAAGGATATTCTAACAACCCACAAGAAATTCCTTCTCATTGTACAAGCACCCCATGCTTTTTACATGCTTCACACATATGCACAGATTTAACAAAGTCTATCTTTAACATTCTTAAAGACTACAACAATTTAGACAAAATGCTTTTTAAAAAAAATTTTTTGTAGTTGTAGATGGACAGTATACCTTTATTTTATTTGTTTATTTTTATATGGTGCTGAGGATCAAACCCAGTGCCTTATATATGCAAGGCAAGCCCTCTGCCACTGAGCTACAGCCCCAGCCCTAGACAAAATGCTTTTGACAGAACAATTGCCCAGTAATAGCACTTCTACCAATGAACAGACACCAACTCCCGAGGGGTCTCCAAAACCAAGAACCCTGTATCCATGTAACTTATGTAAAATTTTCTTTTTGCCTTTAGAAACATTTGCTTCATCCTCCTTGAATATGTCCATAATTCACAGTGGCATGGGTATTCCCAGTGCAATGTTCTGTCATTCCCAAACAAATATTTATTCTTTGGAAAATCTCTGATTGTTAATTAGATTGACAGTTTCTAAAGTGGATATTATACTTCACATTACCAGAAGTGCAGGAAAATCTTGCTTTCTTCACTTTGTTGCTAATAGTTAGCATTGTTAGTCTTTTATCCATTTTGATAGGTGTGCCTCCTAATTCATTTTTATTTTAATTTTCTTAAGGACTAATGATATTGAGCATCTTTTCATTAACATATCTTCTTCGGTAAACTGTTCACAGATTTTGCCCATATTTTAATTGTAGTGTTTAATTGTTCTCAATAAATTCTAGATATAACCTTTAATTATAATTGTACTTTGCAAATATTTCATTTGAATCTGTGGGTTGGGTTTCCATTCTCTTAACAGTGTTTTTTGTTTGTTTGTTTCTTGTGTGTGGTACTAGGCATCTAAACTAGGGCTTTATTCATTTTTTTTTTAAAGAGAGAGTGAGAGACAGAGAGAGAGAGTGAGAGAGAATTTTTTAATCTTTATTTTTTTTTAGTTTTTGGCGGGCACAACATCTTTGTTTGTATGTGGTGCTGAGGATCGAACCCGGGCCGCACACATGCCAGGCGAGCGCGCTACCGCTTGAGCCACATCCCCAGCCCCAAGGGCTTTATTCATGCTAGATCATTTTACCCAGGCTCATACCACTGAGCCCTAGCCCCCAATCTTTTTAATTTTTAATTTTGAGACAGAGAGCCATGTATGGTGGTGCATGCCTATAAATCCCAGTGACTGCACAGGCTAAGACAGGAGGAGTGCAAATTGGAGGCCAGTCTCAGCAAGTAAGCAAGGCCCTCTGCAATTTAGTGAGACTCTGTTTCAAGATTAAAAAAAGAAGAAGAAGAAAAAGGAGGAGGAGGAGGAGGAGGAGGAAAGAAAGAAGGAAGGAAGGAAGGAAGGAAGGAAGAAAAAGAAAAGTCTGGAGATATAGCTTGGTGATAAGTTCCCCTGGCTTCAATCTCCAGTACTCACCCCACCCCACAATTTTCTTTTGAGACAGGGTCTTGCTAAATTTCCCAGGCTGCTCTCCAATTTGTAAGCCTACTGCCTCAGCCTCTTGAGTAGCTGGGATTACCCACCCATTTGTTTTGGAATTATTTCTGCATGATTGTTTACTTATGTTAACCTTAACAACATGGCCCTTAGAAACCTAAAATTAGTAATAAAAATATACCCTAAATACTACCTCTAAGACTATCTTAGCTATTCTAGACATTCGTCAACATCACTTGTCTGAACTGGCCTAATTCTAAGCTTTTAAAATGGGCATTTAGTAAATATTTCAGAACTTGTCAGATATTCTTTTTTCTCCACGGCAGTGCTTCTCAACCTTGACTGCACATGAGAATCATTAAGGAATCTTCTAGAATTCTATTCACTAGGCCACATCTCAGACCATACTACTATCTTTGGAGGTGGTAACCTGTTGGTATTGTTAAAATTCCCTTAGTGGGACTGGGTTTGTGGCTCAGTGGTAGAGAGTTTGTCTAGCACGCATGAGACACTGGGTTCAATCCTCAGCACCACGTTAAAAAAAAAAAAAAAATGAAATAGAGATATTGGGTATCTACCTACAATTAAAAAATAAATATGAAAAAAAAAAGCTCCCTTAGTGATTCCAGTGTGATGCCAAGGTTGAGAACTACTGCTCTGTGGAAAATCATAATGAACTCAGATACTGCCACATTGGTCATACTGATGTTATATTAAGTAATCTTAATTAATTTCATCTCCCCATAGGACATGGTGGTACATGCTTATAATGCCAGCGGCTAGGGAGGCTGAGGTAGGAGGATCTGGAGTTCAAAGCAACTTAGCAAGACCCTTTCTCTAATTAAATGCACATATATTAAAGGGCTGGTGCTGTGGCCCTTTGGTAATGCACTTGCCTGACCTATGTGAGGCACTGGGTTTGATTCTCAGCATTGCATATAAATAAATAAAAATAAAGGTCTATCAGCAACTAAAAAAAAATTTTTAAAAATTATTTCACCTGACTTTCTACCTTCACAAAAGAGATATATAATTGTGAAGTGCTTTAACTATCAATGCTGGGATAATTTGTGATGGCCATTGTTGGGGATGAGCTATAAATTTTGCATTGTTCTTGATCAAAAGTTGCTACCATTTATAGATGAATCATCAGCACCTAATTGGTATTATTGGAAACTCAAAATTCATCAATACCTTGGTTGTTTTTTATTTACCATGTTAAGTAAGAAGAGTAATAAAGTAATAACTAGAAAAAAAAACACAATTTGCAGTCAGGGCGTATGTCTTTCAATATACGTACCTTAAAAAGGGAAGGAGGCTGGGAGTGTATCTCAGTGTTTAGAATGCTTGTCTAGTGTTCATAAGATTCTGGGTTCAATTTTCAACACCTCAAAGGGGCGGGGGTGGCAATAAAATGTATATCAGGAAACTTTACATGCTAATTTTAAAAATCAAAGAAAAATGGAATAAATGGAGAGACAATCCATTTTCACAAATAAGAAAACTCAATATTGTCAAGATATCAGTTTTCCCATTCTGACCTAGAGAGTCAACATAAACCTAATCAAAACTTTAACAGGTTTTGTGTGGAAATCAACAAACGAATGTAAAATTTATATGGAGAGCCAAATGAGCCTGAATAACCAATACAATATTAGAGAAGAGCAAATTTGGAAAATGGACACTACTCAAATTCAAGAACTACTATAAGAGGACTGGTGTTGTGGCTCAGAGGTAGAGCGCTCACCTACTATGCATGAGGCACGGGGTTCGATCCTCAGCACCACATAAAAAGAAAACAAAGATATTGTGTCCGCTATAACTAAAAAATAAATATAATTTTTTTAAAAAAGAATTACTATAAGGGACTAGGGAATGCAATTCCATGATAGAGGACTTGCCTAACTTGCCCTGGGTTCAATCTTTAGCAGAAATAAATAAATAAATAGAAAAATGCATTTTTTAAAAAATTTATTTTTTAGTTTTAGTTTACATCTTTGTATGTGGTGCTGAGGATAGAACCCGGGTCGCACGCATGCCAGGTGAGTGCGCTACCGTTTGAGCCACATCCCCAGCCCAAAAAATGCATTTTTAATAAGTTACAGTAACCAAAACAGTTACTGTGTGGTTTTGGCAAAAGAAAAGACAAATAGATTGATGGAGCTGAATAAACATCCCAGAAATAGAGCCACATAAATACAGTCAACTAGTCTGTTGAAGAAGCAAGGTTAATATAAGGGAGAAAGCAGTCTTTTCAACAAATGATGCTGGAACAACTGGATATCAAAATACAAATATATATATATATATATATATATATATATATATATATATATATATATACAGACTTTAACCCATAACAGAAAAATGACTCAAAGTGGACCACACCACTAAAAATAAAACACAAAACTACAAAACTCTTAAAGGGTAGCATAGGAGAAAATCCAGATGACCTTGGGGCATCATGATGACATTTTAGATATGACACCAAAGAAATGTTCTATGAAGAGAAAAATTGATAAGCTGAATTTTACTAAAACTTCTGTGAAAGACACTGTCGAGAAAGTGAAAAATCAAACCACAGATTGGGAGAAAATATTTGCAAAAGTCATCTGACAGTCAGGTAAAGTGGTGCATGTCTGTAATCCCAGCAGCTCAGGAGGCTGAAGCAGGAGGACAGCAAATTCAAGCCCAGTCTCAGCAACGTAGCAAGACACTAAGCAACTTAGTGAGATCCTGCCTCAAAATATTAAACAAAAAGGAATAGGAATAAAAAAAGAAAGAAAGAAAGAAAAAAGCCATCTGTCAGAGCACTGTTACTCAAACTATACAAAGAATCCTTAAAACTAACAATAATAAGAGAACAATAGGGATTTAAGGAAATTTGATAGCAAGAAAACAGATAACCCAATTCAAAATGAGAAAGGATGTGAATAGACATTTCTCTAAATAGGACATACAAGCAACCAGCAAATATTTGAAAAATGGCTCAACATCCTCAGGAAAATGCAAATCAGCAATATGAGGAAATATTATGTTATACCTAAGAATATTATCAAAACATTAAAATTAAATATTGGTGAAAATGCACAGAAAAGAGAATTCTTGTACAATGTTAATGGGAGTGTAAATTAATGCAACCATTATGAAAAACAGTATGGGGTTTCTCCAGAAAATAGAACTACATATGGCCCAACAATTTCCCTTTTGGGTATATATTCAAAGGAAATAATATCTAAAAAATAATCTTCATTCTCATACTTATTGTAGCATTATAATAAATATATAGTACCAACCTCAGAACTCATGGATAGATGACTATATAAAGAAAATGTGATACATATATCACAATGTAACATGTAAACATGTATATCTGCATACAACATGGAATATTATTCAGCCCTGTTTTTTGCAAAATATGGATGAACTTGGAAGTTATTATGCTAAGTGAAATAAGCCAGGCACAGAAAGATAAATACTGCATGACCTCATGTATATGTGGGATCTAAAAAAAATCATAGAAAAGATTAGAATGTTGTTTTCCAGAGGTTGATGGTAGGCAAGGGGAATAGGGAAATGTTGGTCAAAGGATACAAAGATTCAGTTATACAGAATGAATAAATTTTGGAGATCTAATATGCAGCTTAGTGACTATAGTTAATAATAATTATACTTAAAGTTTGCTAAGAAAGTAAATCTTAAATTTGTTAAGAAGATATCTTAAAAACAAAACAAAAATAACTGAATAGAGGGTCTGGGGCTGTGTCTCAGTGGTAGTGCACTTGCCTGGCATGTGTGAGGCACAGGGTTTGATTCTCAACACCACATAAAAATAAATAAATAAAATAAAGTTCTATTAATAACTAAAAAAAAAATTTAAAAAACCAAAACTGAGTAGAAAGTAGGCCTTAAGTAACTATTTAAATTTTTCTAAGAAAGTAGATTTTAAATGATCTCACAAAACAAAAAGGTAACTATGTGAAGAGACTGAATACATTTTACTAGCTTGATAGTCATTTCACATTGAGTATGTATGTCAAAAAATCACATTGGATACCTTAAATACACACAATTTTTATTTGTCATTTGTACCTCAATTAATCTGGGGGAAATGGACAAAAAATCTGAACAGACACTCAGCTCAGTGGTAGAGCACTTGCCTAGCATGTGTGAGGGCCTGGGTTTGATTCTCAGCACCACATACAAATAAATAAAATAAAGGTCCATTGACAACTAAAAAAAAATATTTTTAAAAATAAAAATAAGACAAACAGCTGGGAATGTAGCTCAGTGGTAGAGGCCCTGGGTTCAATCCCCAGCACTGCTAAATAAATGAAAAAATAAACAAATAAGATAAACACAGATGTCAAATAAACATTTCAAAAGATGCTTCACATCATATGTCATTAAGGAACAGCAGATTAAAACAAGATAATAATATTTATTACAAAGGTCAAAACACTGATAATACCACATGCTGACAAAGATGTGGAGCAACAGATATTTTCATTCATTGTAAAATGAGACAGCCTCTTTGGAACACATTCTGGCAGTTTCTTGGAAAATTTAACATACTTTTAGAAAACTATCGAGTAATTGTGGTCCTTGGTATTTACCCAAAGGAGACAAAAACTTAAATCTACACAATGTCTACACAATCAGGTTTATAGATGCTTTATTCAAAATTACCAAAACTTGGGGCAGGGTTTGTGGCTCAGTAGCAGAGTGCTTGCCTCACACATGTGAAGTACTGGGTTTGATCCTCAGCACCGCATAAAAATAAACAAACAAAGATATTGTGTCCATGTATAACTAAAAAATATTTTTAAGAAAGAAAAAGTAATTCCATTTGGAAAAAAAATTACCAAAACTTGAAACAACCAAGGTGTTCTTTAAGTGAATGGATGAGTAGTAAACTGTGATACATCCACAAAATGGAATAGTATTCAGCATTAACAAGAATGAACTATCATGCCATGAAAAGACACAGAGGAACCTCAAGTACACAGTAAGTGAAAGAAGTCAATCTGAAAAGGCTACAGGCTCATGATTCCAACTATATGACATTTTAGAAAAGGCAAAACCTTGGAGCCAGTAAACAACAACAACAAACAAAGAAGTAAAAAGTCAGCAATTGCCAGGGGTTAGCAGGAAAGAATGATGGATAGGTGACGCACATAATATTTTTAAAGCTCTGAAACTGTTCTGTATGGTACCATAGTGTCGATAAATGTCATTATACATTTGTTAAACCATAGAGTGTTCCATACTATGAGTGAACCCTAATATATAACTATGGTTTTGGGGTGACAATGATTTATAAATGTAGGTTTATTTATTCTCTCACTCTGCTGAGAGCTGGTGATAGATAGGGAGGTTGTTAATATGTAGGGTAGTAGATATCTGGGAATTCTCTAGTTTTTGTTCAATTTTTTAATAAACCTAAAACTTCTCTAATAAATAAATAGATAAATAGTTGATTTGTTTTGTTTTGTTTTGCTTACCAGAATCTCCCCAACCTCCTCACCCAGACCTTGCTGGTCAATGAGTACCAAAGTTGTACAGCATGCTGCCTACACAAAATAATACTACATAATATAGTTGAAATTTGCTAAGAAAGTAGATCATAAATGTTTTCAGCACATACACACACACACACACACACACACACACACACACACACGTAACTATGTAAGGTGTGTTGGGTAATCATTTTGCAATGTATACATGTATCAAAATGTCTTATATACTGTAAGTACATACAATTTTTATTGATTATATTTCAAAAAAGCTCAAGGGGGGAAAATTCCTTTTAAAAGGGTTGGGGATGAAGGGTAGCAAATATGACTGAGTCTCCCCACTGAAGCGTTTCTTTCCTATTGAGGGAGCAGGTTCCTACATCAGTCTTTTTAATGAAGAATCGCCTGAACATAAAGCTACATGTCATTCATAAAGCCAGTTTTCAAGTGGCTTGCTCAAATGGCACACCTGGTTGGTTGATATATTTACAATCTTCACTTGTTTTCACACGACACGTAATTTTTAATATCAAGGATATAATCTTTCAAGAAAATCATATTGAGAAGATCAATTGCTGAGAATTCAGTACTTTCTCTTTTTTTTCTTAATGGTTATGTTTATTGAAAATACAGACTAGTGGCCCTGTGATTAAGTGTCATTGTGGTTGGGTGCTGACTTCAGAAGACATAATTGAAAGGGACTCTTCACAAATACACTCTGAACAGAAGTAAAAAAAAAATGTACACAGAAGTGACTGACAAGACAGTGCCATTTCAGACATGATCCCTTATAATTAATAAAAATGGAGTCTGATGCTATTTACAATTATACCAGCATTCACAGAGGCCAAGTATGACAGGCAGAGGGCACATTATGGCTACAAACATCTTCTCATACTTCTCAAACAGTTGTATATTTTAGCTATGAAGGCCAGTTACCATAGTCCAAATTGTTCTTAAAAAGTAGAATGTCTATGTCCATTAAATCAAAGAGTCTCTTACACCATTCTGGACCCATTCATCTGCAGATAGGAGGAAAAATTGTAAGCGGGTTCTTTATCTCATGCATGTGATGCCCAATCTTCATATGCTGTCCAGTTCCTTTAAGATAAGTGGAGTGACTCACTGCAGGGTCTCATAGATGAGGAAGTTCCATAAGGAGAAGATCATGTCCTTGCACATCTTCTGCTTCATCTCCTTCGGATCCAGCTTCAGCTCCAGGCTCTAGATTCTGAGCAGGCGCTTTGTCTCATCAGCTTCCAGCTGCAACATCCTGTTCTCCTCTCCTCCAAATTCAAGTCTTTCTTAATAATGAATGATTCTCTGTACACATTGCAGACATAAATAGATCACATACTATAGATTTTATTTATAAAACACATGTAGAAGTTATACCTGAACATGAAGAAATTCAGGGCAGGAAGGTAAGGTTGTGCACACCAATAATCACAGCTACTCAAGAGGTTGAAGCAGAAAGATTGAAAGTTTGAGGCTAGCCTGAGTGAGCAACATAGCTTGATTTTTATCTCTAAATAAAAAATTAAATATAAGGACTGGGCCCAGTACCTCAGGAGGCTGAGGCAGGAGGATCACAAGTTTGAGACTAACCTCAACAACTTAGTGATACCCTAAGCAACTTAATGAGAACCCATCTCAAAAATAAAAAGGGCTGGAGGCTGGACACAGGGGTGCATACCTATAATCCCAGCAGCTTGGGAGGCTGAGACAAGAGGATCACAAGTTCAAAGCCAGCCTCAGCAACGTCGAGGTGCTAAGCAAGTCAGTGAGACCCTATCTCTAAATAAAAGACACAATAGGTCTGGGGATATGGCTCAGTGGTTGCGTGCCCCTGAGTTCAATCCCCAGTACCCTCCAAAAACTAAAAAAATAAATAAAATAAAAAGGGCTGGAGATGTAGCTTAATGGTATGGCATTCCTGGGTTCAATTTGCACCCCACCCCCATCCTGCCACAAACAGGAAGACAGGCCAAATTTCTTTTTACTTTCTTCCCTTTCTTTTTCTTTTCTTTATTCTCAGTGCTGGAGCTCAAACCCAGGGTCTCACACATGATAGGCAAGTGCCCTATCACTGAACTAATTCCCCAGCCCTTAATGATATTTATTATTCTGAATTTTCCACACTTTCAACAGCATCTCTAATATCACATACTAAAAATCATTTTACTCATCTGTTTCATATGGAGTAGAATTCTGTTAAGTCAAACGTGTTTTTTTTAAAGACTTTTTTTTTTTGTTTTTTTCTTTTTAATACCTTTATTTCACTTATTTATTTTTATGTGATGCTGAGGATCGAACCCAGGGTCTTGCACGTGCAAGGCGAACTCTCTACCACTGAGCCACAACCCCAGCCCCAAGTCAATCATTTTAATGGGACTTTATTATCCAGGACAAGGTAAGGTAGTTTTCTTCATTGGCACTCTGAAGATATCTTCCCTGTTTTAGCAGCCAACATGACATCTGAATGGGATTCCCACTCTCTAGCCTCATGAATCATAAAAGCTTACATGGGGAGTGGGCAAAACTCAAAATGACGTTTCCCATAAAAATATTATGCAGCATACATAATTTGATTCCATTTTGTAAAAACTAACACAAAATTGAAACATTAAAAACAATAGGTAGGGCTGGGGTTGTGGGTCAGTGTTAGAGCACTTGCCTAGCAAGTGCAAGGTACTGGGTTTGATTCTTAGCATTGCACACAAATAAATAAATAAAAGAAAGGTACATCAACAACTAAAAAAAATTTTTTTAAATAGTTAACCAGGGCAGGGTTGTGGCTCAGAAGTAGAGCACTAGCCTAGCCTGCATGGGGCACTGGGTACAATCCTCAGCACCATGTAAAGTAAAATACAGACATTGTGTCCACCTATAGCTAAAAAATAAATATTTAATTTTTTTTTAAATAGCTAACCACTTGCTGCATGGTGCCAGACTTTCAGGAATGGAAATGTATGAAGTTCAGTGGAGAGTGCATACTTAGCATGCACCACACCCTGGGTATGATCCAAACAGAACAAGAAAAAAAAATGATAAGTTAATGCTTGCCAGAATTCCAGAACATAGATATCATCATTTCCATTTGATAAAGAAATCATTACAAAAGTCTTAATTATCTTGGCCAACACCTTATTGAATGTCTCTGGACTATTTCCCTAATTTCATTTGCCTTCTCCTTCCAACTTTGTGTTTGGAAATATACTGTGCCCTCTAATACCCAGCATAGAAAACCCACTTCAAGACCTTTCTGATCACGAAGTTGGGAGCATGCCTTCTCCATCAAGACCTTTCTGATCACGAAGTTGGGAGCATGCCTTCTCCATCTCCACAAGATAGTATAATAATTGCATGAATATGTGACATGTGATCTCATACTGTACTATAACTTTTCATGTCTTATCATATCAAGCAGTTCAAACTTCTCGTGAGGGTATGGACTGTATCATACACATGATCATTTAAAGGTGTTTTAATAGACCCAATAATCATATAAGTGCTGTTCAATGCATATCAAAAAATGAATTCCCAGGTTGTCTGTCCAACAAAATGGAATACCGAGTATCCTTAGATTGGGTTTTTCCAGAAACAGAATCTGAGACAAAGTTACAATTGGAAGAGATTTATTAAGGAAGTGCTACTGGGGCAGATTAGTAAGGGAATGAGGGAAATGGAATAAGGAAAAGGAGATAAACAAACAAGTGTATACATTTGCATAAATTTCTAGAGTTGGTCTGATTCTGAAGAGAGCTTTGGAGCAAAAGTTACATCCCTGAGTTGATCCAATCTTAAAGAGAGAGCTGGGCTTTTGTATGCCCTGACCAGTCAGTGGCTGGCTACCAGCTGTCTTGGAGGATGTGAGCTCCCAGGCATCTCCAACCTTCCAACTGGAGATGATTCTATCCAAAGTTGCAAGGCAATCCTTCAAAGCAGGTTGGCAGTGTAGACTGAGGAGATTCTGAGGGTGTCTGAGCAGAGTTCCAGTGTATACAATGCACCTGGCAACAGTTTTTTGAGGGCTTCTTTGATTCATTCTGATCAATGTGATCCTGTTGACCCTTGTATTTTTGTCTGTTTTTCTTTTCTTCATTTTTGGTCTGTTGGCTAATTTACACCCTACTGGTTTGTGTTGGTTTATATAAAACATAACAAAATTTTTAAAAATTATTCTTAAACCAAAATACCATAAAATCCAAAGATTTGCATCTAACCATAAAAGTCCTGGATGAAGGCTTATGGCTGCTTTGGGAAGTAGGAGTTTGAGAAGGTTAAATGGCTCTACAGAAGGAAATGGAAAGAATTTTTTTCCCCCTGTTTGTTTGTTTTTTCTATTTTGCGAGGGCAAACACAGAGGAAAGAGAAGTGAGTACAGAAACAAGGGATGCAGCCAAGTGACTGCTGAGAACAAGAGTATCTGATGTTTGATTTTAAGATGCTTATGTGGCCCCACCTCCCTAAACATACATTGTACCACCTACTCAAAACCTCCAGTAAATAGGAGTTGGTTTTGGTATGAAAACTGGGGAACGGAATGAAGACAGAGTAAAGATCAAATTGCTGATTGCAGAACAAGAATTCAGTCTGAGCCAGAGGACCATGAGACCATGACTCCACAGGGAATACGTAGCAGTCTTGGCCAAGGCACTGGGTTTCCTTCTCCCCAAGGCGTGGAATAGGAACACACAAGCCAGTTTATCTAGATCCAGCTGATAACTAGGGAAGCTAAAGAGCTTCATACCTTTGAGATGTTTTATAAAATAACATACAATCATATGGGAGAAGATACATGTGTTGGCGAAAAAACACAAAACAAAGAAGAGACAAAGACAAAACCAGAACTTGAGAGTTCAGATTCCTAGTCCAGCCTATACATGATTGTTCCCAATAGCAATTTGCTGTGGTAGAGGCCAAGTCGCTGACCAAGTCTGAGGCTTTTCTGAAAACTTTAATAATAAACAGAGCATCTAAAAAATGAGTTCATTTAAATCTTTTCTGTGTCTTAGCTGTCTGAGAAGCTGTTCTCCTACTCACATGGCTCAAATCCAAGCTGCTCTATGAACTTGGTAAAACTGCTGGCTAAAATTTCCTTTTCCATGATGCATTAAATTTCTTCCACAATATGCTTTTAAATTTTTAAAGAATTGATTTATTTATTTTCATACTGGGGACTGAATCCAGGGGTGCTATACTCCCAGTCCCCCCTTTTTAAAAAATATTTTCTCTAGTAGATGGACACAATGTCTTTATTTTATTTTTAAGTGGTGCTGAGGATTGAACCCAGTACTTCACATGTTCCAGGCAAGCGCTCTGATAACTGAGTCACAACCCTAGCCCACTCCTAGTCTTTTATTTTGAGACAGGGTCTCATCAAGTTGCTGAGTCTGGCCTTGAACTTTCGATCCTTCAGCCTCATCCCAGTCCCTGGGATTGGGATTACAGGTGAGTGCCCCCAGACCCAGCCTCTCTATTCTTCTTTTTTAATACAAAATTTTCTTTTGTTTTGTTTTTGGTATTGGGGATTGAACCTAGAGATGCTTTATCACTGAGTCATATCCCCAGCCCTTTTTATTATTTATTTAAATACAAGTTCTCACTAAGTTGCTTAGGGCCTTGCTAAATTGCTACAACTGACCTCAATCTTGCTTCTTCTTCTTTTTCTGTTTATTTGTTTGTTTGTCTGTTTGTTTGTTTGGTCTCTAACTTGCAATCCTTTTGTCTCAGCCTCTTTGAATCACTGGGACTAGGATTACAGGCTTGTGCCACCATGCCTGGCCTTTCTTTTTCTTTTTCTTTTCAAGACTTTTGGTATGACAGCAAAGAGGACTGTTCAAGACCTGAAAACTTTTAGAATGGTGAAGAGCAATTCCTAAGACCAGAGTAGTTACTATATGTATTCTATGGAAGTAAGAAGGGTTTGGGGTTTTTTAAAAACATCAATTAGTTCTCTGTGATTAGGGATGAAGATTAGAGATACAATGGGATTTGTAATCCATATTTTTGGCAAAAGGAGGTTACTGAAGACTTTTGAGTAAAAGAGTAACTTTAGATTTTTTTTAACTTTATTTTTACTTGTAGATGGACACAATACCTTTATTTTATATGTTTATTTTTAAGTGATGCTGAAGACCGAATCCAGTACCTCACACATGGCTGGCTAGGCAAGTGATCTACCACTGAGCTCCAGCCCCAGGTCCAGCCCATAACATTAGATCTTGAATGGGAAATTTCACTGGTTGCAAAAGTACAGAACAGTCAAAGGGAAGTCAGTTTTCTTAGTCTGGGTCGCTGTTACAAAATACCATAGGCTTAAACAATAGACATTTATTTCCCAAAGTTACAAAGACTGGAAAACCTAAAGTTAGAGTGTCAGTAAGGTTAGGTTATGGTAAGGGTGATCTTCCTATAGTTGGAAGCTTTATTGCTGCAAAGATATGGGTGAAGAAGAGATGGGTACAGGCTGTGGCTGTGGCTGTGGCTATAGCTCAGTGGCAAAGCGCTTACCCAGTGTGTGTGAGGCACTGGGTTTAATCCTTAGCACCACATAAAAAATAAACAAATAAAATAAAGGCATGCTGTTCATCTACAACTACAAAAAATTTTTTTTTAAAAGAAGAGATGGGGGCTGGGGGTGTGGCTCAAGTGGTAGCGCACTTGCCTAGCAAGTGAGGCACTGGGTTCGATTCTCAGCATCACATAAAAATAAAAGAAAGATATTGTGTCCACCTAAAACTAAAAAATAAATATTAAAAAAAGAAGAGATGGGTGGGAGACTACTCTCTGTTCTCTTCTTATAAGGACTATTGAACCACAACACTTAAAAGGTTGGTTTTTTTGTTTGTTTGGTTTTGGGTTTTTTTTTTTTTTTTTTTTTTTTGAGCCATTATAAATGTTAGAAAAGGAACAGGACCTGGAACAAGTTCTGAAAATATTTGTAACAAGGCTAGTTAGCAACTGAAAAAAAAAAAATTGTCCACTGGATCTAAGATCATTTTTATAACAAAATTGGCAAAGGGGAACATGAATTATTTACATTGCACTGACATTGTCTGTAGTTAAGAGAGGCAGGATAACATGAAGTGAGGGAAGTTTGAGGACCGGAGAACAATTCATATGGAAAAGAACTTTCTGGTTCTGGAATCAATAATCTGGAAAATGCATGCATAAACTGGATGTAATAGCACTTGGTGGTCTACCACGTGGGGTTTGAGCCAATGTTTCAACCTACATTCATGAATGTGGAACAAACTTTTGTTGGTTTCATCCTGTAGCTGTTAACTGATTGTTTTCTTTTATCCCAGCCTCCCCATCCTCTAATCCTAGTAACTAAATTTAAGAGTTCACAGAAAGTTTTTTTTATCAGGTATAAGGATGGCTTTAGGCCTTAGCCTAAGCAATTCCATTTTAAAACTCCACTTTGAAACCTGCAGTCTCACCAGGCACACCTACAGAGCCCTCTAATATGATCATCAGGCATAGCCCTGATATAAACAAGTCACTTCTCCCTACCCTTACAAGCTCAGAGTGAAGACTCTGTTGGGACTGACATCCCAACTCTTCTCTTTGTTTGCTTGATCCTCTGCATCTTCCTCACCACTCTCAAACTCTACAGCCACATCTTGACCCTGGTGAGAACTGCAACTTCTCCCTACTACCCTCTCCTCAACCAGCTGTCAGCTCCACCTCAGGAGAAGCCTGCCTTGGTCCCTGACCTGATTACCGCTGTCTGAGTGTGCATCTGCTGGACTTAGAGCCTAAGGCTTGAGGCTTTCCATCTGTCACTTGAGCTTAGCATGCAGAGGGAATGTCTGTAATGAGCCTGTCATGATTAAGAGTGTTTTCAGTGTTTAGAATTAATCTAGAATTGTTTGCTGTGGATTGATCATGTCTATTGCAGTGCCTAGCATTAAGGATTGTCATTTTCTTTATTAAGAGTGAGGGCTGGGTGGCTCTAAGGTAGAGCACTTGCCTAGCCATGTGTGAGACCCTGGGTTGGATATTCAGCACCACATAAAAATAAATAAATAAAATAAAGTTATTATGTCCAACCACAACTAAAAAAATAAAAAAATATTTTTTAAAAAAAGAACCTATAGAGTGAAATTGTATTGAGTGGTTTGAGTGAATAAAGCATTGAAGAAGGCAGAAGAGCGTGAACATTTTTTATTTCTCCCCCTTGACTGCACAAGTCACACCTTTGCCCATCATAACATCAGGGCACTCGTCTTGTAAGGAGGACTTCATTCTCATGACTTCATATAAACCTAATCACTGCCTAAAGTTCTCAGATCCTAATAACATCACATAGAAGGTTTGGGCTTTGAAATATGAATTTTGGAAAGGCCTGAAAATCTCAGGTGGTGTTAGTTCCAGTCCAAGCACAAAAGCCTAAGAAACAGAAGAGCCAATGGTATAAGATTCAGTCTGAGTCTGAAGGCAGGAGACAATTCATGCCCTAGTTCAAGGACCTAGAAAAAAAATTCTGTATTACTCAGTCTTTTGTTCTATTCAGGCCTTCAGTGGATTAAGTGAGGCTTGCTCGCTCTGAGGAGGGCAACATGCCATAATGAGTCTGATTCTAATGTTAATCTCATCCAGAGGTAACAGATACACACAGAATAATATTTAACCAAATATTTGGGCACCTATATTCCAGGCATTTTGATACACAAAAGCTAACAGGCTTCCCACTTTCATTTTTAGACTTTGTTGAGTTTTGTACACAAGTACAGAATCATGATTTGATTACTGCTTGTGTCACAGTATTTCTATAATTCGGACATTTAAATATATATATATTTAACTACTTCAGAGTCTACATGGGATGATCATTAAGTAGAGATACCCTGAATATTTTTTAGTTGTCAATAGACCTTTTTAAAATTATTTATTTATATGCAGTGCTGAGAATCAAACTCAGTGCCTTGCACATGCTGGGTAAATGTTCTACCACTGAGTCACAATCCCAGCCCTGTTGATTAAAATTTTAATAAATGTGTCTTCATGTTGATAGGTTACGGAAGTCAGGATTCTGATTGCAAGCAATAAAATTCATATCAGTTTAAATAGAGAAGGAAATTTCTATTTAGTAAGTTGGCAATCCAAGTTTATAGCTAGTTTTGTTTGTGACTGTTTCCAGGAATCATATGATTAGGGCTTTTTTTTTTCTCCATATTTAGGATCATTTCATTATGGCTGAGTAAACTCCATTATGTATATATACTACATTTTCTTATGCATTCATATGTTGACAGGTACCTGGGCTGATTCCATATCTTGTTTCATGGCTATTGTGAATTGCACTACTATAGACATTAGTGGGGTTATATCACTATAGGATGCTGATTTTATTTCTTTTAGATAAATACCAAGGAGTGTAAGAGCTGGGTCTTATGGGTATTCCATTCCTAGTTTTTTGAGGAATCTCTGTACTGCTTTTTAGCGTAGTCAAACCAGTGATTTTCTTAAAGCAACATTTACTTCTTTATTATACTTCTGAGAAAATACAAAAGCAAATTATTTGCAATAAAGTGTTCTCGGGATATGTTTTAGTCAGCTTTTTTTTTGCTGCTGTGACTAAAAGACCCCTCTATAAAGAGGAGAAAAAGTTTATTTGGGGACTCACAGTTTCAGAGGTCTCCATTCATAGACCACTGGCTCCATTCCTTGGGGCTGTAGGTGAGGAAGAACATCATGGCAGAAGAGTATGGCAGAGGGAAGTGGCTCACATGATGATCAAGAAGCAGAGAGAGAGAGAGAGAAGAGAGAGAGAGACTCTACCCTCCAGATACAAAATATACACCCCAAAACCATGCCCCCAATGCCCACCTCCTCCGGCCTCACCCTACCTGCCTTCAGTTACCACCCAGTTAATCCCATCAGTGGATTAATTCACTGATTGAGTTAAGATTCTCAACCCCAATTATTTCAACTTTCTTGTATTGTCTCACACATGAGCTTTGGGGGTACACATCAGATCCAAACCATAACAAGGTAAGAAGCTTGATGTGGGGATATTACTGCTGGAAGTCTGTCACATAGTTGGTTTCATCTCTATATGCTCCTATACATTTGCTTCCAGAAAGTGTTGAGTGCTAAAATCCTTCACTATTTTGTTCAACATGTTTTACCAATATACATCCTTACAGGCTTCACCATTACAAATATAATAAATAATTGCTTCATCAATAACAGACATTTAGGGGCTGGGGTTCTGGCTCAGTGGTAACATGTATGAGGCACTGGGTTGAATCCTTAGCACCACATAAAAAATAAAATAAAAATATTGTGTCCACCTAAAACTAAAACATAAATATTTTTTTTAAATCACAGACATTTATCCAATATTTTAAAAAAAAACTGGGCTATATATGATCAAAACGTGCATGAGTACGCACACACACAAACACACACACACACACAAACAAACTCAAATGTGTTTGTTAATTGCATTTTTTTAAAAACTAGGAACTTAGCCCAGGAACTTTACTGCTGGGCTACATTCCCAGCCCTTTTTATTTATTTTTTTTTTATTTTGAGACAGGGTCTTGATAAATTGCTGAGGGTCTTGTTAAGTTGCCAAGGCGGCCTTGGTCTGGAGATCCTCTTGCCTCAGACTCCTGAATTAATGGATTTTAGGCATGTGCCACCATGCCCAGTTTAAATGTCACTTTTTTAAAAAAAATTTTTTAGTTGTCAATGGACCTTTGTTTATTTATTTATATATGGTACTGAGAATTGAATCCAGGGCCTCACACATGCTAGGCAAGTTCTCTACCACTGAGCCACAACCCTAGCCCTTATGTCACTTCTAATAGAATGGTTTCAAGTAATTTCAAAAAAAAATTTAAACATGTCTCTCTACATGAATGAAAATTTTATTATAAGAAAATATATGAGAGGTTGAAGTTGTGGCTCAGCAGTGGAGTGCTTGTCTCCCACATGTGAGGCACTGGATTTGGTCCTCAGCGCCACATAAAAATAAAAAAACAAAAAGGTATTGTGCCCATCTACAACTAAAAATAATTTTTTAAAAAGAAAACATATGGGGGCTGGGGTTTATGGCTCAGTGGTAGAGTGCTCGCCTTGCACGTTCAAGTCCCTGTGTTCGATAGATCCTCAGCACCACATATAAATAAATAAAATAAAGTTAATGTGTTCAACTACAACTACGAAAAATATTTTTTTAAAAAAAAGAAAACATATGAACATATTCTGTGCATTTGGAATGAACTTCAGCTCTAGAATGGTAATTGGAATATATCACTGTCAAAATAATTGTAGGAAACTATGCGCAGTTCAGACTGTCAATAATCTCAAAAATTCAGATTTTTATGAATTTCTTGTATTTTCATTGTTTCAAACTTACAACCAAAATTTATTCCTTTTAATCACTGCCTCATGTTCCCATTTAAAAATACAACATAAAACGTATTGCAGGGCTGGGATTGTGGCTCAGCAGTAGAGCGCTCGCCTTGCACAGGTGGACGCAGGTTCCATCCTCAGCACCAAATAAAAATAAAGGCATTGTGCTGTGCCCATCTACACCAAAAATAAATATTTTAAAAAACAAAAAACGTATTGTAAGTCATTGTTGTAGTTCACCTACAAAAATGGTCCTGTTATAAACTGGATGGAGGTATTCCTCAAAACTCCTATGTTAATGTAAGAATGTTCAGAGGTAAAGTGATTGGAATGTGAGAGATATGACTTCATCCATCCATTCTAATTTTTTTTCTTTTTAAATTTTTTTTATAGTTGTAATCAGACAGAATACCTTTATTTGTTTATTTTTATGTAGTGCTGAGGATTGAACTCAGTGACTTACCTGCACTAGGTGAGCACTCTACCACTGAGCCACAACCCCAATCCCTTTAATTCATTCTTGTCAAATGTTTTGGTCACAGTGACAAAAAAAATGCTGACTGAAACAGGTCCCCATCCTTGCCTTAATATGGTTTCATTCCTCAGTAGAGTTCTTTCTCATACTGAATAGGGTTGACCTGAGTAAATCATAGGCAACTATGGAGATGATGGTGCTTGACTCTTGATACTAAGTGGAAAAATATATTGTGGCTTTCTTCTTGGTATTTCTTGGATTATTCACTTTGGAGGAAATCAGCTTCCGTGTCATAAAGACAATCACGACAGCATGAGGAGAGATCTATAAGGTGAGGAGCTGAGGCCTCCTGACAAAGTTCGATGAATGAGCCACCGTGGAAGTTGATCTTCTAACCCTAGTCTAGTCTTCAGGTTACTGCATCCCTGGCTAACATCTTGATTGTAACTTCATAAAAGAACTAGAACCAAATCATTCAGGTAAGCTTCTCCTAGCCCACCAAAATCTGTGAGATCGTAAATAGATATTGTTGTTTTAGACCATTAATGCTGAAGCAACCTAACACAGAAAATCAGGCAGAAAGTGAAGTTGCAAAATAAACTTCTTAGTAGTTTTTTTTTTTTCTTATCAGAAAACTCAGCTAAATCAAATGAAAAAAATGCCATTTAAAACAAAACATCTAGTCACAGACCAGGCGCAATGGCCTGTAGTTTCAATGACTTAGGAGGCTGAAGGAGGAGGATCATGAGTTCAAAGCCAGCCTCAGCAATTTAGCAAGGCCCTAAGCAATATAGTGACACTCTCTCAAATAAATAAATAAATAAATAAATAAAATAAAAAGGGTTATGAATCAATGGAATATTACTCAGCAATAAAAGAGAATAAAATCATAGCATTTGCAGGTAAATGGATGGAGTTAGAGAAGATAATGCTAAGTGAAGTTAGCCAATCCCAAATAACCAAATGCTGAATGTTTTCTCTGATATAAGGAGGCTGATTCATAGTGGAATAGGGAGAGGGGGCATGGGAGGAATAGACGAACTCTAGATAGGGCAGAGGGGTGGGAGGGAAAGGGAGGGGGCATGGGGTTATAAATGATGGTGAACTTGATGATCATTATTATCCAACGTACATGTATAAAGACATGAATTGGTGTGAATATACTTTGTATACAACCAGAGATATGAAAAATTGTGCTCTATATGTGTAATATGAATTGTAATGGTTTCCACTGTCATATATAAATAAAAAATAAAGGGTTATGAATGTGGCCCTGGGTAACTGGGATAAAATTTTATTTTATGGGAGTTAATAGATAAGTTTTTTGTCACACAAAAATACTTTAAATTTAAAGTGATTATCTTCCATATCTTCCATAATGTAGGAAATTTATTTCTATAAATATTGACTGACTGTTGCAGCCTTCAGATTTAACTCAATCCCCACTTCAACTACAAATCCCCCTCGATATTTTGTATGTGTATGTTGGACATTAAACCCAGGGTCTCTTGCATATGCTAGTACCACTGAGCTACACCCCCTGCCCCACATATTTCTTTTTATTGTTTTTCTTTTTTTGAGTCCAAATGATGTCATCGTAGTCTATCTTTACCATCATCTAACATATCTTTGACACATTTGGCAGGAAGACGTCACTGGATTTCCTGACAACATCAAATCACCAAATTTTCCTATCATTCATTGTGAATCAAATTTTCTGTTTTCCACGTTTTTTTTAATGGAAAACAGGACTTTGGCTTCTATGAAAAAGTGGTATATGATTTTCCACATTGAATGCATGTCGCTTAAAAATTCCAACAAGAACTCCCTTATATAGATTCCAGGAACCACTTGAGCCAATTTGGCCACAATTGCTGAGCTCTCCTTGGCATTTCCTGCCTCTGCATCCAAACTACTTCTCATGCCTGAGACTCTTTCTCTGCCCTTCTCTGCGGAAATCATGTGCATGCTATCCATCATTTGCTTCCCTGTCGAAAAGCTTCTCTTGAATCTTCCACCTTGGATCATCTTTGCTTATGACTATTTCACATTTGACATCTGAAATATTAATATTTTGGGGATTGCAACTTAGAGGTTAAATTCTTCTCCCCTAGAATTTAAGTTCCTTCCGTTTTTGAATTATCCTTCTTAAGAGTTTAACTCAAATTCTTAAAAATGATAGGAGGTCCAAAGGCATTTCTCAATTGAAAGGTTATGAGAATAAGTCCTGCTGTATCCTGGGACTCAGTGAGAAGTTTGTAAAGTAGGAACCATGGGTGGCACAGAGCTGGGAAGAGCCTTCCCAATAGGGAAAATTGCAGAAACTCCACAATCCCCAGTGCATTCTCAACTCAATCCCCACTTCAACTGCAAATCCCCCTCAACATTTTGTGTGTGTATGTTGGACATTAAACCCAGGGTCTCTTACATATTCTAGAACCACTGAGCTACACCCCCCAACCCCACATGTTTCTTTTTATTGTTTGTTTGTTTGTTTTAGTTGTAGATTGACAAAATACCTTTATTTTGTTTATTTAGTTTTTTAATGTGGCACTGGAGATCAAACCCTGTGCCTCATGTGTGCTAGGTTTCTTATGGTATAGGAAACATCTACATTCTTTCATGATCATTCACTAAAATGTGTCTTGGAACATGTGTGTATTTTTTTATTTTTGGAGAAGGGTTACTAGGGATTGAACTCAGGGGCACTGGACGACTGAGTCACAACCCCAGCCCTATTTTTATTTTTAAATTTTTTATTGTAATTGTAGATGGACACCATGTTTTATTTTATTGGTTCATTTTTATGTGGTGATAAGGATCAAACCCAGTGCCTCACACGTGCAAGGCAAATACTCTGCCACTGAGGTACAGCCCTAGTCCTGTTTTTATCTTTTAAAATGTAACTCATAGAAAAAAAATAAATTACATCTTTTATATGTTCACATATATATTTCTATCGGTGACACTGCAATAGGTCATAACTGTTTTATCACATTTCCCTCTTTTAATCCCCTTTAAAAATTTTTATTTGTTTTAATTAGTTATATATGACAATGGAATACATTGTGCACTTTGATATATCATACAAAGATGGGAATATAATTTCTCATTTTTCTGAGTGTACATGTTGCAGAATCATATTGGTCATGCAGTCACATATATACATACAGCAATAATGTCTGTTTCATTCTACTACCTTTCCTATCCCCACATCCCCTCCCCTCCCCTCCCATCACTTTCCTCTACTTAATCTAAGGTAACACTAGTCTTCCCTAGTGCCCCACCGCCTTATTGTGAATCAGCATCTGCATATTAGAGAAAACATTCCAAGCCTTTGGTTTTGTGGGATTGGTTCATTTCACTTAGCATGATATTCTTCAAATCCAACCATTTACTGACAAATGCCATAATTTCACTCTTCTTTAAAGCTGAGAAATATTCCATTGAGTATATATACCACATTTTCTTTATCCATTCATGTATTGAGGGAAACCTAGTTTGGTTCCATACTCTAGCTATCGTGAATTGAACTGCTATGAACATTAATGTGGCTGCATCACTACAGTATGCTTATTTGAAGTCCTTTGGGTATAAACCAAGGATTGGGATAGATGGGTCAAATGATGGTTCCATTCCCAGTTTTCTGAGTAATCTCCATACTGCTTTCCATAGTGGTTGCACCAATTTGCAGTCCCACCAACAACGTATAAGTGTATCTTTTTCACCACATCCTTGCTAACATTTATTGTTGCCTGTATTCTTGATGATTACCATTCTGACAGAGGTGAGATGAAATCTTAAAGTAGTTTTCATTTGCATTTCTCTAATTGCTAGAGATGTTGAACACTTTTTCACATATTTGTTGATCAATTGTATTTCTTCTTCTGGGAAGTGTTTGTTCCGTTCCTTAGCCCATTTATTGATTGGGTTATATGTTTTTTTGGTGTTAAATTTTTTGAGTTCTTTATACATCCTAGAGATTAATGCTTTATCAGAGGTGTATGTGGTAAAGATTTTCTCCCAATCTGTAGGCTCTCTCCTCGAATTATTGTTTCCTTTGCCGAGAAGAAGCTTTTTAATTTTAATCCATCCCATTTATTGATTTTTAAATTTTTTTTCAGTTGTAGTTGGACACAATACCTTTATTTTATTCATGTATTTTTTGACCTTTATTTTATTTATTTGGGTGCTAAGAATCGAACTCAGTGCCTAATGCATGCCAGGCAAGCACACTCCCACTGAGCCACAACCCCAGACCCTTATTCATATATTTTTATGTGGTGCTGAGGATCAAACCCAGGATCTCGCATATGCAAGGCAAGCACTCTACCGCTGAACCACAACTTCAGCCCCCCATTTATTGATTCTTACTTTCACTTCTTGTGCCTTAGGAGTCTTGTTAAGGAAGTCAGATCCTAGGCTGACATGGTGAAAATTTGGGCCTATTTTTTCTTCTATTAGGTGCAGGGTCTCTGTTCTAGTGTCTAAGTCTTTGATCCACTTTGGGTTGATTTTTGTGCAGGGTGAGAGATAAAGGTTTAATTTCATTTTGCTACATATGGATTTCCAGTTTTGCCAGCACCATTTGTTGAATAGGCTATCTTTTCTCCAGTGAATGTTTTTGGCATCCTTGTCTAGTATGAGATAACTATGTTTATGTGGGTTTGTCTCTGTGTCCTCTATTCTGTACCATTGGTCTACAAGTCTATTTTGGTGCCAATACCATGACATTTTTGTAACTATAGTTCTGTAGTATAGTTTAAGGTCTGGTATTGTGATGTCTCCTGCTTCACTTTTCTTGCTAAGGATTGCTTTAGCTATTCTGGGTCTCTTATTTTTCCAAATAAATTTCATGGTTGCCTTTTCTATTTCTATGAAGAATATTATTGGGAGTTTAATAGGAACTGCATTAAATCTGTATAATGCTTTTGGTAATATGGTCATTTTGTCAATATTAATCTGCCTATCCAGGAGCATGGGAGATCTTTCCATCTTCTGAGGTTTTCTTTAATTTCTTTCTTTAGTGCTCTGTGGTTTTCGCTGAAGAGGTCTTTCCCTCCTTTTGTTAGATTGATTTCATCTCTTTTGTTAGATTTTTTTTTTTGAGGCTATTGTGAATGGAGTAGTTTTCCTAATTTATCTTTCAGTGGATTCATCACAGATGTATAGGAATGTGTTTGATTTATGGGTGTTGATTTTATATCCTGCTACTTTGCTGAATTCTTTTATTAGTTCTAGAAATTTTCTGGTGGAATTTTTTGGGTCATCTAGATATAAAAGCATGTCATCAGCAAATAGTGGTAGTTTGAGTTCTTCTTTACCTATTTCTATCCCTTTAATTTCTTTCTTTTGTCTAATTGCTCTGGCTAGAATTTCAAGGATGATGTTGAATAGAAGTGGTGAAAGAGGACATCCTTGTCTTGTTCCAGTTTTTAGTGTTAATGTTTTCAATTTTTCTTCATTTAGAATGATGCTGGCCTTCAGTTTAGCATATATAGCTTTTACAATGTTGAGGTGTGTTCCTACTCTCCCTAGTTTTTCTAGTGTTTTGAATATGAGATGTGCTGTATTTTGGCAAATGCGTTTTCTGCATCTATTGGGATGATCATATAATTCTTGTTTTTAAGTCTTAATATGATGAATTACATTTACTGATTTCCATATGTTGAACCAACTCTGCATCCCTGGGATGAATCCCACTTGATCGTAGTGCACTATCTTTTTAATATTTTTTTTTTTTTAGAGAGAGTGGGAGAGAGAGAGAGTGGGGGAGGGAGAAAGAGAGAGAGAGAGAGAATTTTTTAATATTTATTTTTTAGTTCTTGGCGGACACAACATCTTTGTTTGTATGTGGTGCTAAGGATCGAACCCGGGTCGCACGCATGCCAGGCGAGCGCACTACCGCTTGAGCCACATCCCCAGCCCTTTAATATGTTTTTGTATGCAATTTGCCAGAATTTTATTGAGAATTTTTGCATCTATGTTCATCAGGGATATTGTTCTGAAGTTTTCTTTTCTTGATGTGTCTTTGTCTGGTTTTGGTATCAGGATGATGTTAGCCTCATACAATGAGTTTGGAAGGGTTTTCTCCTTTTCTATTTCATGGAATACTTTGAGGAGTATTGGTGTTAACTCTTTGAAAGTCTTGTAGAATCTGAGAATCCATCTGGTCCTGGGCTTTTCTTGGTTAGTTGGCTTTTGATGGCATTTTCTATTTAATTACTTGAAGAGACTGATCTGTTTAAATCATATATGATCTCCTTATTCAGTTTGGGTAGATCATATGTCTCTAGAAATTTGTCTATGTCTTTGATATTTTCTATTTTATTAGAGTATAAATTTTCAAAATAGTTTCTAATTATCTTCTGTATTTCAGATGTGTCCGTTGTGATATTTCCTTCTTCATCTTGTATTTTAGTAATTTGAGTTTTCTCTCTTTTTCTCTTTGTTAGCATGGCCATGAGTTTATCTATTTTATTTATATTTTTGAAGAACCAACTTTTTGTTTTGTCAACTTTCAACTGTTTCTTTCCTTTTGATTTCATTAATTTCATCTTTGATTTTAATTATTTCCTGTCTTCTACTGCTTTTGGTGTTAATTTGTTCTTCTTTTTCTAGGAATTTGAGCTGTTGTTTTAGGTTATTTATTTGTTGACTTTTTATTCTTGTAATGGATGCACTCAATGCAATAAACTTTTCTTTTTAGTACTATTTTCATAATGTCCCAGAGATTTTGATATATTGTATCAGTGTTCTCATTTATCTCTAAGAATTTTATTTCATCCTTAATTTTTTCTACTATCCATTCATCATTTAATTGTGTATTATTTAGTCTCTACTTGTTACAGTAGCTTCTATTTTTTATTTTATTGCTATACCTAATTTCATTCCATTGTGGTCTGATAGACTGCAGGGTATTATCTCTGTTTTGGGTATTTACTAAGTGCCACAGTCTGGCTGGGCACAAATAACTGGGAGGTCATTAGCCACTTGTAGGTTCAAACAGGAACTACTTATTGCGAGAACTCCACGGGAACTCCACGGGAACTCAAAAATAGTGAGCACCCAAGGTAGCAGGAGCCGCCTTATTGCCAGACAGCAGAGGTTTACATACATAACTGAATACACAGCTTGTTTAATTTAGCATCATCCAGTTACAGCAATTAGTCATTATCTTAATAATTATACACAGCTTAACTTAATTATCATCATCTTAATGGCTCGCTGGCGTTACTTCTGAACCACTCCTTCTGGCAAAATGCCAGGCGCCATCTTGACTTGGTTGTGGCTCTCAACAACTAAAAATTGCTTTGTGGCATAAGATATGGTTTATTGTAGAGAAGGAGCCATGTGGTGCTTAGAAAAAAGTATATTTGCTTGTTGATGGATGACATATTCTATATATGTCTCTTAAGTCTAAATTATTGATTGTATTATTTATTTCTATAGTTTCTTTATTTAATTTTTGTTTGGAAGATCTATCCAGTAGTGAGAGAGGTATGTTAAAGTCACCCAGTATTATTATATTGTGATCTATTTGACTCTTGAAATTGAGAAAGGTTTGTTTGATGTACATAGATGCTCCATTGTTTGGGGCATACATATTTATTTGTTTATTTCTTTTCTTTATTTGTTTTTATGTGGTGCTGAGGATCGCACCCAGGGCCTCGCATGTGCTAGGCGAGCGCTCTACTGCTGAGCCACAACCCCAGCCTCTGGCGGCATAAATATTTATAATTGTTAGGTTTTAATCCCTATTTCTTAACCTTTTTACTCCCTTATATTTTTATTAATTTTCATCTAATTTATTTTATTTGTTTTTATGATATTGGGGATTGAATCCAGATATGCTCTACCACTGAACTATATCCCCAGAACTTGTAACTTTTTATTTTGAGACATGGTCTCACTAAGTTGCCAAGAATGCTATCCAACTTTAGATCCTCCTGCCTTAGCTTCCCAAGTGGTGGGAATTACAAGTGTGTGCCACCGTACACTGAAATACAATTATCTATTTTCCAATTGGTAGACATTTGTTTTGTTTTATAATTGGACTATTATGAATAGCTACCATGAACTTTTATGGACATCCTTCTTAACCTTTGAGGAGAGATTATGATATATTTTTTGTAAGTCACTCTTACTTGTTATTACCTCCACCCTGGTACCTAACACAGTGTCTTTCTTGGTAAATCTTTGTTGAAATATGGTTTCAAATAGTATCATAGTGATTTATTTTCTAATCTTTGTATAGAAAAGAAACTCCACTGTCAGAACAAAGTCTACTCAAAGTTTCCATTATTGTCACAAATAATGAACAAATACATAGATCAGGAATCCAGTCTGCTGTATTTAGATGATCTATTTTAGTATTGTTGACAGTTAAATATACACATATGAATCCAGGTACAGTGGTGCAGTCCTGTAATCCCAGCGGCTCAGGAGGCTGAGTCAGGAGATCATGAGTTCAAAGCCAGCCTCAGCAGAAATGAGGCACTAAGCAACTAAGTGAGACCCTGTCTCTAAATAAAATACAAAATAGGGTTGGGGATGTGGCTCAGTAGTTGAGTGCCCTTGAGTTCAAACCCCAGTACCACTCCCCCCCCAAAAAAACCACACATGCTCTCAGACACATTTTAAGGAATAAGCATGAAAGAATGTAGATGTTTCCTACATCATATTATTTCCTAAAATTTTGACACAATTTCTTCATCTCCTTACCCTTTTCTTTTTAATAGCAATTCAAAGAATGGCAGGTTGGGGCTGGGGATGTGGCTCAAGCGGTAGCGTGCTTGCCTGGCATGAGTGTAGCCCGGGTTCGATCCTCAGCACCACATACAAACAAAGATGTTGTGTCCGCCGATAACTAAAAAATAAATATTAAAATTCTCTCTCTCTCTCCCCCTCACTCTCTCCTTAAAAAAACAACAACAACAAAGAATGGCAGGTTGTAAGTGAAAATATAAATATTCAAAGAAATAAAAAGTATCTGGGTGTGATGGCACACACCTTTAATCCCAGTGGCTCAGGAGGCTGAGGCAGGAGGATTGCAAATTCAAAGCCAGCCTCAGGAATTTAGTGAGACCCTAACCAATTTAGGTACACACTCTCTCAAAATAAAAAATAAAAAGGGTTGGGGATGTGGCTTAGTGGTTGAGCATCCTAGGGTTCAAAATCCTGCTACCAAAAACAAACAAAAAAAAAAAAAAGGAAAAATAAGCATATTAGACAAGGAGTGTTATTATTGTGGTATTTTATTCAAAACTCCCCCCCTACACACACCCCTAATTTTCTTTCCTTTAATTGTATCTATTTGGAAAATAACAGAAGCAAATATAAACAAATATCCTGGACTCAAATCATGGATCCAGAATTATGAATGAGGCTAGGGACCTAATTTTGAGCCCTGGCTTTCTCATTTCTAAGTTGGTGGTATAGTGTTTTCCATATAGCACTGTTTGGAAGATTAAAAGACCTTACATATGGCCAAGACTTTTTCGAAGCCCAGTTCTCTGAGTCCAGTCCTCCTGATTGAACTATCTGTGTCTTCTGTTCTGTCTCTCTGATAACTTCATGAAAGAACCAGGGCACTCAGGGTACTCGCTCAGAGCATACCAGGACACTTTCAATTTTAAAGAAAAATAGAGATATTCAGCATTTGTCAGATATAATGTGGCTCCAAGAAGTTCACAATTTTAATGTTAGACTGTGGTACATTAAGGTCCTACCCTTGCAAGGTTGTGTCTTCTATGGTTACTGTGATAAAAACAGAAGTATAGCATGAAAATCCACATACAACAGTATGAAAATCATGGTATCAGACTCATTGCAATGTTTGACAAATTGAGCAGTGACCAACCAGCACAGATATCCTATTCATGATTAAATGTAAGTATTTAAGTATTTAAAATGAAATAAAAATTGTTTTTTACTCATAAGTATTAATTTTTTTTGTATGGCTATTAAGTTGTTAGGACATGCATACTCTTACTCATTGATTTGTTTTCTTTCTTTTTGGTATTAGGGATTGAACCCAGAAGTGCTTTACCACTGAACTACAACCCCAGCCCTTTTTTATTTTTTATTTTGAGATGAGGTCTCACTAAGTTTCTTAGGACCTCACTAAGTTGCGAGGCTGGCTTTGAACTTGTGATCCTCCTGCATCTCTGATATTACAAGCATGTGCCACCATACCTGGCTTATTCATTAGATTTTATAATTCAATAGGTGGTATTGTGGGCTGCGGTTGTGGCTCAATGGTAGAGTGCTCACCTAGCACGTTTCAGGCCCTGGGTTTGATCCTCAGCACCACATAAAAATAAATAAAATAAAGGTATTATGTACAACTACAACTAAAAAATAAATTTTTTTTTAAAAAATAGGTGGTATTGCTTAGTTATTTCTTTTAGTCTGGAGTAATATAAAAATATGACTGAGGGCTGGGGATGTGGCTCAAGCGGTGGTGCAGGGCATGCGTGCGGCCCGGGTTCAATCCTCAGCACCACATACAAACAAAGATGTTGTGTCCACCGAAAACTAAAAAAAATAAATATTAAAAAAATTCTCTCTCTCTCTCTCTAAAAAAAATATATATATATATATATGACTGAGACAGTGAGTCTGTGCAACTTAAAAGTTGGGACCTTTTTGCTTCAACAATGTTAAACCTATGATAGACAACAGTGGTATTATGTGAATTTTTTATAGATACATAAGTATAACAAATGTTGAATTGAACATTCAAGACTACAACTTGTAGATAAACATGCTATTCCTGAGGAGACCACTTCTTGAATTGGTTCATTCCTAATTATTCTTAAAACTCAATTTAAATATAACCTTCTCCAGGAAGCTTTCTCTAATTTATAACTTTCCTACTCCATTCTTGGTGAAATCTAGATAAGGAGTTTGTTGTTGTTGTTGTTGTTGTTGTTGTTTTTCCCAAAAATTCTTTGCTGATCCTATCATGCCATCCCAGAAATGTTGATTTTCTTGTCTGTGTGAGCTTATTGTGGGCAGAGGCCAAATGCAAATGATCTGTGTGTACCTATGGAACTTGGGACAGTATCTCTAACACATGATGTACTCTGAAGATATTTGTTCATGAATTAACGAAACAGAGAATTTCTTAGTGTTATATCACTGTGACAAAATACCTTAAGTAAACAACTTAAAAGGAGAAAAGATTTATTTTAGCTCACAGTTTCAAAGGTTTCATGGTCACTTTACCTGGTGCTTTTGGGGCCTACAGTGGCAGAAGCAAGTGGTGGAGGAAAGCTGCTCACCTCATGGTGGCAAGGAAACAAAGAGGGAGAGAGGAAGGGGCTGGGGTCTTCATACAACCTTCAGTGGCACATCCCCAATTATCTACTTCCTCCAACAAGCCCCCACATCCTGAAGTGTCTACCAACTCCCAATAGCACCATCAGCTAGGGAACAAGCCTTTGACACATGAGCTTTTAGGGGCCATTTAAGATCTAAATCACAACAAAAAGGATATGTAAGTAATAGTAACCTGTGTTTAAGAATTTTTTAGTTGCTTTCAGGACTACTCAATGCAATCATAATTATAACCTGAAGACAATTTAATTATCTTATAACTTACAGACCATCTAATGTGATCCTAAAGTAACATAAATTCAAAAAGGTAAATGGAGACAACTGAGGGTGAAGAGCAGCAATCATTTAAAAATTTTATTTATTTATTTATTTATTTTGAGAAAAAGGAAAAGAAGTTTTAATGCTTTGCTAGCAAAGGAAAAACACAAGGAACTCCTGTCCCAGGGAAATGGGCGGGTGGTTGGGATTAAATAAATATATTTATTTATGTATTGATTTTTGGTACTGGGGCTTGAACCCAGGGGCACTCAAACACAGAGCTACATCCCCAGGCCCTTTTTCTTATTATTTTGAGACAGAGTCTCACTAAGTTGCTGAGGCTGGCTTTGAACTTTCAATCCTCCTGCTTCAACCTCCGGAGCCAATGGGATTACAGACATGGGGTACCAGTCCCAGCCAGCCTAATGGGGGGGGTTGGAAGCGGTAATTCACAGGCTACACTTTACATATTCTCTATCTGGAGTTGTAATTCACTTGTTAACTTAGGAAATGGAAATTTCTTAGATCTTCTGGCACCTTCCCCTGAAGTACTTCCTTCATGTATGCTCAAGAAATAACTCTGCCTCTGCTTAGGATGAGGAAGAAAGGTAATCCTGTTGTCACCCCCACTTCTACCCACAGATTAGGGAAAGTGGGGGGAGGAAGAGAAAGAAACATATCCTCATTTAAAATAAATCACAGTGATACAGCAGCAAGTGTTATATTCAAAGCATAAAATGGACCGTTGTTGCATTTCTCCACTGTCAATTTCTAAATTCCATTTTTATGGAAAAATGGGTGATGGCATCTTCAAGCTGCTTACTGCGGAGAAAAGGCAAAGTTGGGAGAAGTGATCTGAAGCCCTTGTTCTCTATCAAGTGGGGCATGGCCAGTTAAGGGTATTCAGCATCAGGGCTGTCCAAAGGTCCATGGTGGCAGTTGGTGGGTGACTGGACAAGGTATACATAGGGCAGGTAGCATGCAGATGGCCAAGGGTATTGTAACCTTACTGGATTCAGTTTCCTTTTTCTTGAAGTAGACCAAGATGGAGCAACTTATACTGTTCAGGGACAGAAGGTGGGAGTTCCCTGAAGCAAAAGGAGTTTCAACAACTGCATGGACAATTCCTCAGTCTCTATTCATTTACTCACAGGAATAGCTCCTCCAGTTTGACCCAAGGCAAACTCACCCCTCTCCTAATGTTCCAGCAGTCAGCTGTCAACAAACTTACCAGTCACTTTGTATCCTCAGCACGGAAGAAGGGTTGCCTGGAAAGGCAGACATGCCCAAGAAAACTGGAGAGGGAGCTGTTCTCAGGTCAACAATTTGTTACTGAAAGCTTGGTCCCTGTCCTCATGCCAATCCAATAATCTAAAATACAGATTTCCTATCCACAGGATCCTCCTTTTACATTGTTTTGCAACCCTGTAAGAATAGAACCTTTAGATACCCAAGGAATAATTATCAGCCTGTACTAATCAGGGTTCTCCAAAGAAACAGAACCAACAGAATATCTACAGATAGAGGCTAAAAAGTCTCATAATCTACTGCCTACTGAGGAACCAAGAAAGATGGTGTGTAATTCAATCCTAGTCTGAAAGCCAGAGAATTAGAGACTTGATGATATAAATCTTGGTCTGAGTCTAAAGTTGGAGAAACAGCTGCATTAATGTCTACAGATAAAAGATGGCTATCTCACCACAAGTAGAGAGTAAATTCACCCTTCCTCCACCATTTTGTTCTGTTCACATCCTCAATGGATCAGATAATACTCACCCAAATTGGGGAGAAACATCTGCTTCACTCAGCTCAACTATTCAAATGCTAATCTTTCCAGAAACATCCTCATAGATACAATCAAAATTAATATATTCCTAGCTAGCTGGGCATCCCTTAGTCCAGAAGAGTGTACACATAAAATTAACCATAGCACATAGTTTATTTGATTGATGCAGAGTCTCAGGGGATTTACAACCAGTAAAAAATGGAAGAAATTTACAACACAATACAAGATAAAAAACAAGTATAAGAAAAAACCATCAGAACAAACATAGAAAGGTTAGGTTTCTTTGCATTTGCAAAGTATATTATTTAGTTATTATTTATATTTCAAATGTCCATTTTCATTGAATTCATTCACTTATTCAACTTAAGTTGATTGAACAAGTACCATTCTAGAGAAAACACAGATGTTCCCAGAGCTTTCTAGGTATCAGAGGAGTCAGATACTATACAAATAATTGTTTAATTGTTATTGGGAATAATTAGCTGAGAGACAAATACTATGTATATTTATAATATATTGTAGAGCACTCGACTCCCACTGGAATAGCTATACTAAGTAATCTTAACCATACCAAATATTGTAAACGTTGTGAAGCAACTGGAATTCTTGAGCACTGCTGGTAGGAACTTAATATGGTCTAGCCACTTTAGTAAACAGTTTGACAGTTTATTCTAAAGTCACACACACATTTTTCATGAGACCTAGTAATTCCAGTCCTTGGTATTTACACAAGAGAAATAAAAACACAAGCCCACACAAAAGCTTGGACACTAACCATTATAGCAGCTTTATTCATAAGAATAAAAAATTGGAAACAACCCAAAGCCTGTCATTAGGTAAATGGATCCATAAATCAGTACAATGGAATACTGTTTGGCAATAAAAAGGAAGGGACTTCTAAGACATCAGAGAACCCAGCAAAATTATTGAAAGTTTGATAGTAGAAAAAATTCAGATTCAAAAAGAATACAGACTGTATGAATTTTTCTAAGTTTAGGAACAGGAAAAACCCTATTAGAAATCAAATTAGAATTGCCTAGGGTGGAGGTGGTTATTGACTGGGAAGTGTCTGGGAACTTCCTGGGCTGATAGAATGTATGATACCTTCATTGCATAATGATTTCATGAATCAATGTAATTGCCAAAACTCATGGAACATGAACTTCAAACTTCAGATTAAAAGAAAATGGTACTACACGGTGACTGCTGGTGACTGGAAGCAGGGGATCATAATGTTTTTAATGAGGAAGAGTGTGGAGAGTAGGTTAGCCTTGGCTCTGAAATACTCTATGTTGTATAAACAGTGGTTTGCAGGCTGTGCCTAACCTTCAGTTACTCCATTATATAAAACATTAGTTTGGTATGAGTTACTCCATTTTGAGTAAAAGTGCCAAGGTAGAATGACTCTATACTTGGTTTGTACAAGTAAACAACCACCGTCTGCACAGCACAGCATAAGGCACAAACTGATAAATTGTGTTAATAAAAATGACCCATCTGTGAACTTACTGAATTAAATCATGCATCAACTTACTGATGCAAGGGGTGTATCAACCCCATATCTGTCAAACCAGGCCCACATGCTTATCGAATTCACCAGTCCATTGAATGAAACAACCTTCTCACCTGGGACCCATAAAAGGAGGAACACCCCCAAGAATGCCTGGTGTTGTACACTCTGACCCATTGTGAGATGGAGATGATGAACCTCCGACCCTCTGTTCCTGGGTTTGATCTTACTGCTCGATGGCCCACTTTGAAGCTGCTTAGCTTGGCATTCTTGCTTGATGGCCCACTTTGGAATTGCCTGCCAAACTGACTCTGTGTGTTCTGACAGTCCTGTACCCTGAACAAGTTCTTTGGCAGCTTATAGTCTTATCTGACTGACATTCAGTGATGACTCTTCCATTTGTATCTTCTTTCTGCCTTTGTACTTTGTTTAGCCCCCTGAACCCCTGTGGCTACCTTAACCTTTTTTAGCCTTTCTGTAATTTGTGTGTGTGTGTGTGTGTGTGTGTGTACATATATATATATATATATATATATATATATATATATATATATATGTAAAGCATGATGTGCAACTGAAGTGTTACAGATAATGGTAATTAGGATTGGAATGAAAGAACCTATGATTGAATGCTTGCCTCTCTCTGCTGCCTGGTAGCCACAGGGAACAGCTTTCCTCTTCCGTGTGGTTACACCATAATGTTTCTGCCTCAAAGCCAGCCAATCATAGAATGAAACCTCTGAAATGGATTAGAGAATCCATTTGATTAAATGCACCAGCACAAAATTGGAACTGAATCTGCTCTAAAGGAGATCAAAGAATTTTTGGACAAACTCCATAATGAAATTAGTAGGACTCTGGAAAAGACCGGTAGCTGAGAAAAGCACTTGAACAATCAACTTGAGCACTTGGATCACAACTATCCTACAGTGCAATCTCAGCTGAGTGAGACAAGGGAATGACACCAGCAGGGAAGTAGTGGAGTAACTGAAAGGACAAGACTCTGATCTGAAGTTACAGAGGAATTCAGAAAGGTAAAACAAGAATTGGAGAAAAGGGTACCAGCATGACTGATGTTGCTCCTTTAGTGAAGATTAAGCAGAGTTTAAGCAAGAAACTTTCAGATATATGCTAGAATTAGTGTTGTGGGGGCTGGGGATGTAGCTCAATGGTAGAGCTTACCTTAAGCATGAGGCCCAGGGTTCAAACAGTACTTAAAAAAAAATCAGTAATGTGGAACAATATTACTCCAATCAAAACTGAATGAGAAATCCAACATCACTAGAGAAAAGGGACACACATGCAATAATTTCAGAAGCAGTAATAGGCTCTTATCAAATAACACACTGGCTTTCATGCTTCTAGTTTTTTTTAATGTCAAATTATATTTCACATTGCATAGGTTTCTAAATGTAATTATACCTCTAAAAACACAACCAATGGGTATTTTTGCATTTACCCACATACACATTGTATCATGGTGATTATAATGGTTAACACATTTATATTGAATATAATGTTCAATAAAGTAATTAAAAAACAACAAGAACAATATCTCTGTGATTGCTGGGCTTCTGACTACAAGTCACCCACAAGTACTCAGTAAATTGCAACCAATTAAACTAGTGTGGCTTGTGAATAAATTCTGACATTGTGGCAAGACATAGTGTTAGGTCTGTTAATCCCATAGCTAGCTCTCAACAAAGAATATTACAATGTATTCTGGTTTTAGGGAAAAAAAATGGTCAGAACATCACGATTGAAATAAGCCAGATTCAGAAAGACTAGGGTTGAATGTTTTCTCATAGGCAGAAACTAGGGAGAAATAAGGACTTTAAAAAGGGGTGGGGGTACAATGCAAGTACAATGAAGAACAGTGGAGTAGAGAAAGTGGAATAAAGAGAGGGAGGGAGGAGGAATGGGAAAGAAGAGGAACGGAATGAAGTTAATCACACCAGGGCATATGCACGTATGAATTCTTCTTTTATGTATAACTATAACGCACCAATTTAAAAAATAAATAAACTTTTTAAGAAAGAAAAAAATGTCCGGAGAAGTGGAAGGAGATACCAAGCACCAGAAACTTTGTTAGTATGATTTAAGTGGAAGAAAACTTGGCAGCGATCTGTATATGACACAGCGAAGGCACGGTACTGCAAAATCCGCTAGCGGTAAACTGTTGGCTCCGCTGGCAGTGTCCACCCAAGGAAGCCCTCAAACCCTCCCAAGGCGTCCCAGCATTCTCGCCAGTTCCTGCAGCTACCGCCGCCTCCACTGGGAAGCACGAGCTCTGGCAGGCGGGCGCTCGCCGGCGTCGCGCTGACGTCACGCGCGTGCTGACGTCGCCGGCGGCCGCGCTTCTAGAGCGGGCTGGGGCTCGGGGGGCGCCGAGTTTGACTGGTTTGGGGTCCGCTGGGCGCTTGGCGCAGCTTCCGCCCACCCCCGCGCCCCAGGAGCCGCGCCCCGGGCTGGCCGAGCGCATCCCGCGGGCTCCCACGGGGACTCGCCCTGGCGGCTGGGCGGCGCTCGGCGAAAGTTGGCCCCTCACGGGAGCGCTGGCCGGCGGGCGGGCGGCGCCCGCAGCTATGGAGCCCCGCAGCATGGAGTACTTCAGCGCCCAGGTGCTGCAGAAGGACGTGGGCAGCCGGCTGCAGGTGGGCCAGGAGCTCGTGCTCTACCTTAGCTCTCCTGGAGCCATCCCGGACCTGGGGGACGACCTGAGCCGCCTGGGCAAGACCGTGGACGCGCTCACCGGCTGGGTGGGCTCCAGCAACTACCGGGTAAGTGGTGGCGGCGCGGCGGGGCACGCCCTCGCTCCCGACCGGCCCTTTAATCCTGGACGTGCGCGTCTGGCCGGGAGCTCCCGAGCAGCGTCGGCGCGGCGGAAGACTCCGGCGAAGGGGAAACTCGGGGATCCGGGGCGCTCCTTCTTTCTGTTCGCGACTGTGACTTTTCACCACGACCAAGTTTTTCCACGCTTGTGAAACAACGACAAATTCAGCTATTCCGTGACACGTTGCGGAGTTACTTGGCGGGGGGCGGGGTGGGCACAGTGTTTATCACTTACTTGGAAAAAGAAAATCATTGATAACATATATACAGTAAAGGGATCCAAGACTTTTTAATATTTGTTCTCGCCAGTACGAAGACATAGGACGTTAGGATACGATTTTGAGTTGAAAAGAGATGTCAAATTAATCCCCTCCTACTGCTTTTCATCCTACTCAGTCTCCCGGTTCCTTCACCCCCCCCCTCATAATTGTTATGTGTGGAAGGTGGTGATCTTCGTCTCTAAAAGATTTTAAGGGCTTAACTAGGTGTCCGATTGTGTTTACTGATTTTTCTTATGAAAAACTGTAGATCCTGTTACATTATTTGCTTTTCCTTATTGACGACAGGAAGCAGTTGAAGGCTCTTCATTTTGTTGTAATGCAGCTGAGGATTGACTCGGACTTGAAACCATGTGCTACCAGGTTTATTGGCGAGGAGGTGGGTGAGGTATAAGAAGAAATGAATGTTTATTTAGAGTCAGTAGTAGCAGACTGTATTGTAGCTATGTAGAGAGGCCAGGTAAATATTCTGTAATTAGCCTGTTCTGTAGTAGTTAGCTGTTACTTTTCTTTCCAGTCTTCTGGTGGCAGTGTTGCTTTAAAATGCTGGCGGGAACCTGTGGATGAAGTGATTTTTCTTAGAAATACATCCTTACATCCAGGGATAGGCTGTACTTTGAAAGCTTCTCTATGCAGAGAAGAAAGACAAACTCTGGAATTAGGATGCAGATTTAATGGTAAAACCTACTTGAAAATTTGCCATTTTTGTGCTTCATTACATATTATATCTTTATTGTTTTTATTTGGGAAAAGTTATTGTTTACTAATATATCATTGCCATTTGGGAATATTAGTTATTTGGAAGAAACAAGCTAAATTTACTTACTTATTAAGAAAGACATGCTCAAGGTAGTTGATTTTATGATACAGCACAGATTCTTGTAGAAAATCAGCTCTTTGACAATGTTTGTTCACCTTTCCAAGTGATTGATGTGCCCCCTGCTTCTCATTGACTGTAGCTAATCTGCTTTGAGCTATTTCATTCCTCAGGTGTACTGTCAGTGAATGGATGGTTGAGCAGTCCATCTCTTGAAACACATCTGGCTTCTGTGATAACACAGTATCCTAATTTTTCTGTTAATGCCCTGAGCTCTATTTCTGCTTGGTGCTGTTTTTAAGTGGTCCTTAAGAGGAAGGATCCTTCAGGAGTCTGCCTCAGGTTTTCATTTGTTTTTGCTGTACATTCTTTCCATGCTCTCACCAGATACTCAGAAGAGACTTGCCACAAGCTCCCACCAGCTTATTTACACACTTTTTGGTTGCTCTCCCCAACAGTCTACCTTTTTTCCTGTTATGATGGATGAATTACCTGCCTTCCTCACTTAACACCAATCCCTCCTCATGAGTATTATTAGCTTCCATGTCCTCTTATCTACTCAAGGATATTTGATCCATTAATTCTTTCTTCTTCTTGAATTATTGGTTCTTTTCTTTGTGCTAAATTCTTCAATATAAAAACTTTTGACATTACTAGGGAGAGAGTTTTCTAATTAGTGTGTTATTTGGGTTTTATAAACTAAATTGCATATTCTTTTTTTACTCGAGAGACAATAAAACACACCAAATTCTTTTTTTTTTTTTTAATTGATTTTGGACATTCCTGGGGTTTAAACCCAGGGTCTTTTATCCAGATAACTATCATTAAATCTCAGCCCACACCAAAGTCTCTTAAAAAAAATGTAGGAATATTGAATGTACAAATAGAATTGTACTTAAATTTTAAATTATGCTGAACAAACTAGTTTTTCTTTGGTTTTGATACTTTAGAATTTATGTCATAACAGTCATTGCTTTGATACATTTGAGTACTGTCTATATGCTGGGTATTGTTCTTGATGGTGAGGATCTAGCTGTGAACCAGACAGGCAAGACTCATTCATTTAGATATTTTTTGATGACCTACCATGTGCAGGCACTTACTACTATTCTAGGCACTGTGGATACAATAGTGAAAAAAAGATATCCTTGCCTTTGTGGACTTACATTTTTGTGGGGAGGGAGGAATAGGAAGGATAAGTAAATAAATTCTATTTTTTAAAAATTTTTTTAATATTAATTTTTTTAGTTTTCAGCAGACACAACATCTTTGTTTGTATGTGGTGCTGAGGATCAAACCCAGGCAGCACGCATGCCAGGCGAGAGCGCTACCCCTTGAGCCACATCCACAGCCAAATAAAATCTATTGTGTGGTAGGTGGTGATGAATAGTTTGGAGAAAAACAGTGAAGGGAATAGGAAATTTTAGGCAGGATTAAGCCTAAAGAAATTAGGATATTCATCCTTCTTTCCTTTTCTCTCCTTTTTAAAACTTGTTTTCTATTCTTTGTTAGCTTTATTTTCATTCTTGTACATTGTGAGCAACAGTAACATCTACATTTCATCTGCATCTGTAACAGTAAATTGACTCTAAAAATGAAGAAAACAATAAGTAGTATTTATATTATAACTACATACTGCTACCTAAGTAATGTGCTAGGATTTCATGCTTCTGGGAATTCAAAATTATAGCCTCCTTGACTTTCTAAGGATAATATTTCCCAACATCAGCTTCACTTCAATTATATTTCCTATAAACTATCACTATTGTACTTTTTTTTTAAATGGGATGCGGGGTTCAAACCTAGGGGTACTGTACCACTCAGCTACATTTCCAGCCCTTTTTATTTTTTATATTGAGACAGGATCTTGCTAAATTGCTCAGATTGGCCTTAAACTTGTGATCCTCCTGCCTTAGCCTCCTGAGTTGCTGGGATTATAGGCATGTGTCATGACATCTAGCTACCATGTTTTTGTACCCCCCCTCCCCAAAAGATGTTTATCTACCAACTAATATATGTGTATTTTGGCCTGTTCCTTTCCAGGTTGTTTTTAATATTTTTACTATTAACATTGTATATTGTCACTTTGTACATATGCATGAGAATTTCTCTTGGTTATTGATTTTAATTGGTCAGATTTAGCATCTTCCTTTAATGCTCCCTTTATAATCCTGAAATTAAATGTATAGAGAATACCCATTACACATAATTTTAAAAAATCTGTGTAGTGTCCTCTAACAGTAGTATAAAGGAAAATTACATGTAATTTATAATGAGGTAAAATATGTTGTTTTCCCTTAGTTTGAACAGGGAATTGGTTCCATTCCTCTCTCTCATATACTAAAATCCTCAGGTGTTCAAATACCCTATATAAAATGGTGTAGAGTTTACATATAACCTATGCATCCTTCTATATACTTGAAATCATTTCTAGATTAGTTATATTGAATACTATGTAAATACCATGTAAATAGTTATATTATTTAGGAAGTAATGACAAGGAAAAAATGTACATGTTCGGTGTAGATCCACAATATATTTTTCTCAAATATTTTTTATCTGAGGTTGGCTGAATCTGAGCATGTAGAACCTACAGATTTGGAGGACTGACTGCATTTCTATGTTTAATGTGCCGACCAGACTGATCAAGAAGACATGATAGTTACATGGCTGCAACAGTACGTGTAATAGTTACAATGCTGTCACTATCAATTCAGACTATTACAAATGTGTGGTTGCTGGGTGATTAGTCTTCACAAGTGACATTGTTGATGACAGTGATACTCTGTAAGTCTAAATTTTTTTAAAAATATATTTTTAGTTGTAGATGGACACAATACCTTTATTCATTTATTTTTATGTGGTGCTGAGGATTGAACCCAGTGCCTTGCACATGTGAGGCAAGCGTTCTACCACTGAGCCACAACTTCAGCCTTGTAAGTCTAAATTTTGAACCTCATTTCTTCAGTACACTAGCTTACAAAGTTTGATCATCCCACCTGACATCCTTTTCATTAAGCTTTTAACTGTCCTGCACTCTTTTTTAATTTTTATTTTTTTAGTTGTAGATGGACATGATACCTTTATTTATTTATTTAAATTAGATATATTTTTAGATGTAGATGTATACAATATCTGTATTTATTTATTTTATTTATTTTATGTGATGCTGAGGATTGAACCCAGTACCTCACACATGCAAGGCAAGTGCTCTACCATTGAGCTACAGGCCCAGCCCCTATCCTGTACTCTTTTTTTGTGGGTGTTACCAGGGATTGAACTCAGGGGCACTCAACCACTGAGCCACATCCCAGCCCTATTTTGTATTTTATTTAGAGATAGGGTCTCACTGAATTGCTTAGCACCTTGTCATTGCTGAGGCTGGCTTTGAACTCATGATCTTCCTGCCTCAGGAGGATTCCAAGCTGCTGGGATCACTGGCATGTTCCACTACATCCAGTTGTCCTACTCTCATCACTGAGCTAAATATCATGGTCAGTCATTAATCACACCCTTATATTCATTCTTAATTTTTGTCTACCTTCTCATTCTTGATTTATTATCCTCATTTAATAAACTTCAGTATGAATTAACCCAACTCTGCCTATCTTATACCTGCACCAGTGGAACTTAAGGTGGATGGATGAAAACACAGTTTTTTAAACTGGCTTCATTTAAATTGTGGACTGAAAGTTGGCCCTTAATACTGTCTGGCATCATACTGTATTTTGGAGTTCATTCACTGTTTCACTTAAACAGCTATTTTACATCTTTTTCTCTCCCCTTAGAGAGAGATACCAATATCATCTTATCTATTATCACTGTCAGCTAAGTCCTTCCTTCCTACTCCATTGAGAAAATTGAAGGAATTAGAATTTTTTTTAATTCTCCCATAGTGTATCTACTCACCTTCCAGCATTTACACCCATGACAATCTCCTAATATTTGTTGCATTAGTAAATGAAAGCACACTTGTCCTTTGATTTACCTGTTGATTGCATTCCTGGAAAACTTATATACCACCCCTCCCCGCAAAGAAAAAGGGTACTTGCGGGGGTGGGGCAAAGCTAAATTTTAGACTTACAGAACTTCAGATAGGTTTTTTTTAATCTATTTAAATGTTTGTCAGCAGGACTGCCAAGTATACCTATACCATGTACCTATAGGCTGCGCATCTCCAGATTGTAATATTTGTGTCCCCCATTCCCACTGTCCTTGAGAACCATTGTTCTTGGGCATATGTCTAGACGGGGAAATATTGGGTTATATTTTCCTTATTTTGTCTACCTCATCCTAACATTCATCACTAACTCACTTTGTTTCTCTTCCTTTTTGAAGTCAATAGTTTTATTATTTATAAAAAAATAACTTTCTTTTCAGGTTTTTAAAATTTGTAGACCATTGGGTTTCATTTATATAACCTGTGTGTACATGCCCTTTTGCTTATCCAATTATTCTCTATACTCTTTTTTTGGTAGCTGTGTATGAATAGCATGCCTTTATTTAATTTGTTTATTTTTATGCAGTGCTAAGGATCAAACCCAGTGCCTCACACATGCTAGGAAAGCACTCTGCCACTGAGCTACAGCCCCAGCCCCTATAACATTCTTTTACTACTAATTGTTTAAGAATTTTTTAGTGTTGGGGATTGAATACAGGACCCAGTACATGCTAAGCATGTGTTCTACCATTCAGCTATATCCCCATTCACACTAATTTTCTTAGTTAATTTGGTGGGGAAAAAACATCCTGTAAACCTATTCTACTTCCTAGTAAGAGGAGCATTATGTGAGTATGTTTGTTATGAGCAATGTATGCTTTTTTTCCTGTTCCACCTGTGGAAAAAAATATTCATGATTATGAATTAAACATGTGTTTCTGGGTGTCAAAAAACTTGTTGCCTGACTTTCTGACTTCATTTATTTTATTTTATTTTTTTGTGGTGCTGGCTGACTTTCTGACTTTATAAAGAAAGTTCTTAGTTGTGATTCTTAAATTGAGTGTAATCATTACTATCTAATGCAGTTACTTAACAGAACTGTTTTGGTGTAAGAGTTTTCCAGGAATGACAACATTTGTGATCTAAGCTATTTGGAAGACTTTAAATCCTATTTAATTGAAACTCTCTAGCAAAGGCAATGGCTTGCATTTAAGTTTATTGACTGATTGCTCAAATATGTTCAAGTACTTGTGATGCAGAGGTGAGAAGGGAGGGGCAGAGGGAGAGAAATCGGTGGGAGAGAAAGAATGGAGGAATGACTCTAGAGTCCTGAAATTTCTCAGGGTTAATAACATTTCATTATATTTTTTAAAATTTGAGTTTTATGGTTTAAAAATACCCTAAAATTTGTTTGACCTTACCTCCAAATTTTTAGCTTTTTTTTTTTTTTTTGGTGTGTGTGTGTGTGCGCCAGAAATTAAACCCAGGGGCAATTTGACACCCTCTGAGCCATATCCCCAGTCCTATTTTTTACTTTAAGACAGAATCTCACTAAGTTGCTTAGGGACTCCCTAAATTGCTGAGGCTGGCCTTGAATTTACAGCCTCCTATCAGTCAACTTCCCAGAGTTGCTGGGATTACAGGTGTGAGTCACCACGCCCAGCTGCTTTTAAAGAGTTTTCCTACTATTAAAAATTATGTTATTCTTTCTTTTGGGGAGAGATGCTATACGTTTTATATTTTAAGGGATATAAGCAGAGGCATTTGGGTTTCTAAGGAAATGATGAGGAGCAAATTTGAGTATTGCTCTATTTCTTTTCTTTTTGAGAGTTTTAGTATTTTACTACTGAGTATACCCTTAGCCAGGGTGCAGGCTAAGTTGAAAAACATGGAAGTTCAGAAAAGGTATGTATAGCTTCATATGTAAATCTTGATATTTGATGTATCACATTTACCAACTATATACCTCTGATTGTATTTTTTGGTCTGGTACTGGAGATTGAACCCACAGGTGCTCTATTATGGAGGCACATCCCCAGTCCTTTTAATTTTTTTTTTTGAGATAGGATCTTGTTAAGTTGCCCAGACAACCTCGAATTAGCAATCTTTTTGCCTAACACCACAAAATGCTGGAATTACAAGTGTGTGCCACTGCTCCTGGCTCACCTACCATATTCTTTAGAAATGTATTGGCTGTTATTGCATATTGATTGACTGGTTGGTTGGTACTAGGAGTTGAACCCAGGGGTGTTTAATCACTGAGCCATATCCCCAGCCCTTTTTGTTTTGATACAAGCTTATCATTAAGTTGCTTAGGGCTTTCTAAGTTGCTGAGGCTTGCTTTGAATTTGTAATGTTCCTGCCTCAGCCTCCTGAGCCGCTGGGGTTAGAAACCTGTGCCACTACACCTGGCTGGGTCTTTATAAATATTATCCCATGTAAATTTCAGAATCAGGTAGGCACCAGAATATGAGGAATTTTTATTACATTTACATTGAATATTCTCCTTCTTGGGAAAAATTAATGTCTTTTTAATATTTGCCTCTTTATCCATGAAAATTGTTTAGGTATTTAATGTTTTTCAATTCTGTTTTAATTGTTTTCTCAAAATAGGTGTTATACATACTTTTTTATTAGATTACTCTTAGGCAATTTACAGTTTTTGAGAGTACTGTATATGTGATTCTTTTAAAAATTATACTTTCTAATATATAGCAATGGAATGGTGTTTGGCATATTGATTTTTATGAGTAACCTACTTGTTATATAATTAAAAGCATTTTCCCCTCCTGTAATTTCTGGGTTTTTCTCTAACTATGACAACCTTTCTTCTTTTCAGTCTATGGTTTTGCTTGGTTTTATTGTATTTTCTAAGACCCATAGACTGGGGATGAAAAAAGGAGAGTGGGCATTCTTCTGTTTTCAGGTTTCAAAGGTATGTTCTAACATTTTACCATTAGGAATCATGCTTGCTATAGTTAAAACAAAACAACAAAATAATGGTAGAGGACTTTGAACACATATATAAAGGTAGACAGTAAAATAAACTCAGCCATAACACTACTCTTCACCCATAAGCAACCCTACTCCATCATCTTGTCACAAATCATAGATGTCATATTGTCCATCTATAAGACTTTGTAGTTAGTCTCGCCATTGTCTCAAGGATAAGCTCTTTTACAAAAATTAGTATAGTGGCTGGGGTTGTGGCTCAGTGGCAGAGCGCTTGCCTAGCACATGTGAGGCACTGGGTTTGATCCTCAGCACCACATAAAAATAAATAAATAAAATAAAGTTATTGTGTCCATCTACAACTCTATTTTAAAAAAAAAATTAGTATAACCTGAATCTCATTGTCATAGTTAAAAAAAAATTTCTTTACATCAAATATCCAGAGTTCAAATTTCCAGTGTTTTTAATTAGTTTGGAGAAATAAGAATCCAAATAAGATTCATATGTTGTGGTTGTTAATTTATTAGTTTCCTACTGTTGCTTTAAGAAATGACTACAAATTTAGTTGCTTATGACAATATCTAGTATGCTCTTATAGTTCTGGAGATCAGAAGTCTGAAATGGATTTTACTGGGATAAACTCAAGGTGCCAGCAGGATTATAGTCTAGAACTATTGTGGGAGACTTAATTAAAGAGAGGCTTCTAGAGGCTGCTTGCATTCTTTGGCTCATGGCATCTTTTTCCATCATCAAAGCCAGCAGTGTAGCATCTTGAAAACTTTCTTTCTGACCTCTGCTTACATCATCATATCTCCTCTGATTTGGATTTTTGACTTCCTTCTTTTTTTTTTTTTTTTTGATTTCCTTCTTATAAAGACCTGTACTTATAAGGACTCCCTCTTACAAGGACCCTTGAAATAAATTCAGCCGTTTATGTTCAACTAATTTTTTTTTATTTTTTTTTATTGGTTGTTCAAAACATTACAAAGCTCTTGACATATCATATTTCATACATTTGATTCAAGTGGGTTATGAACTCCCATTTTTACCCCGTATACAGATTGCAGAATCACATCGGTTACACATCCACGTTTTTACATATTGCCATACTAGTGACTGTTGTATTCTGCTACCTTTCCTATCCTCAACTAATTTTTTTTTAATATTTATTTTTTAGTTAGACACAATACCTTTATTTTGTTTATTTATTTATTTTTACGTGGTGTTGAGGATTGAACCCAGGGCCTCGCGCATGCTAGGCGTGTGCTCTACCACTGAGCCACAACCCCAGCCCTATGTTCAACTAATTTTTGAAGAAGATGTTAAGAATACACAATGAGAAAAAGACAGTCTCTTCATTTAATTGTATGGGGGAAATGATACCTACATGCAAAAGAAAGAAGTTGAACCTTTATTTTACATCATACACAAAAAATAAATAAAAATGGGTTAAAGGCTTAAATGTAAGACCTGTAACTGTAAAAACTCTTGGAAGAAAACAGGAAATTTCTTCATTGGTCTTGGCAGTTTTTTTTTTTTTTTTTTTTTTTTTTTATAACAAATGCACAGGCAACAAAAGAAAAAATAAACAAGTGGGACTATATTAAACTAACAAGTTTCTGCACAGCAAAAGGAACAATAAAATGAAAAGCAATCTACTGAATGGGAGAAAATACTTGCAAAGACCCACTTATTTGTCAAGGAGTTAATATCCCAAATGTAAAAGGAGGTCATATAATTTAATAGCAGACAAATAAACCCTAAGCCAAAAATTCACCCCACTTACAAAGTGTGCAAAAGACCTGAATAGATATTTTTCAAAGGAGGACATATAAAGACCAACCAGGTATGTGAAAAAAATACTCAACATCCGTAATCATTAGGGAAATGCAAATCAAAGCCACAATGAGATATCATCCCATGCCTGTTAGGATGTCTGTTATCAAGAAGTCAGAATATAACAAGTGTTGCTGGTGAGGATGTAGACAAAGAGGAACTTTTGGGAGGCTGAGGTATTAGGATTGCAAACTTGAGGTCAGCCTGGGTAACTCAGTAAGACCCTGTCTTACTGAGTTATGTCTTAAAATAAAGAACGAGGGATGTAGCTCAATGGTAGAGTGCTTGTCTAGTGTTCTTGAGGCCCTGGGTTCAATCTGAAGTATTGACAAAACCCAACAAAACAAAACATAATGAAAACAAACCTACCATATGATTCAGCAATTCCACTTCTGAGTATATAGCTAAAAGAAGTAAAATCACCATTTTAAAGAGATATTTGCCCTGTCATGTTCATAGAAGCATTATTTATAATAGCCAAGGTATGGAAACAACCTATTTTTATCAACAGATGGATGAATAAAGAAGATGTGATATACACATGAAATGTTATTCAGCCTTGACAACAAAATAAAGGAAATCCTATCACTTGCAACAACATGGATCAACCTGAAGGACATTATGCTAAGTGAAATAAGCCAGAGACAGAAAGACAAAATACGGGGCTGGGGATGTGGCTCAAGCGGTAGCGAGCTCGCCTGGCATGCGTGCGGCCCGGGTTCGATCCTCAGCACCACATACAAAACAAAGATGTTGTGTCCGCCGATAACTAAAAAATAAATATTAAAATTCTCTCTCTCTCTCTCTCCCCGCCCCTCTCTCTCTAAAAAAGAAAGAAAAAATACTACATGATCCTATTTGTATGTGGTGTCTAAAAGAAAAAAAGGTAGAATTCATAGCAACAAAATAGAATGGGAAAAGTGGAGATGTTATTCAAAGGGTATACACTTTTAGTTATAAGATGAATTAGTTCTGGAAACAATGTATAACATGTTGACTATTATTAGTAATAACGTATACTTGAAATTTGCTAAGAGTAGATTTCAAGTGTTCTTACTTTACATTGGGCCTAAGATAATCCAGGTTAATATCTCCTTCTCTGATGATTTTTAGTTCCACCTACAAAGTCCCTTTTGTCATGTAGGATAACATATTTACCTAGTTGGGGGGGGGTTTGGTTAAGATGTGAACATCTTTGGGAGACCATTATTCTGCTGCCAGAGTTAACATATCCATTAAAGTATTTATAAATTTGTTTTCTTCTCAGTCCTCTCTGTTTTTAAAAGTTCTTGGATTTTATTTGTGATAGAGTTTCCAGTAGTCTGGATTTTCTGATTTCATTCTTATAATGATGTTTGACCTTTTTTTTTTTTTTTCCTGTATTTCCTATAAACTGGTAACTTAGTTGGATCTAAAGCTTAATCAAATCCAGGGTTTCTTTTTTCCGTTAAGACTGTTTCATAGGACCCTGTATGCATATGACTACTTGTCTAACGTGTGAGGCACTGGGTTCCATCCTTAGCAGCACATAAAAATAAACAAATAAAATAAAGACATTTTCTCCATCTACAAAAAATTTTAAAAAATAATAAAATTTAAAAATATTTTTTAAAAGACTATTTCATAAGTAATGTTCTCCATCCATCAGGCGGTGCATAAAGTCTGAATCTCTTTTTTTGTAATGTTAGCAGCCATTAATATTTAATTCTTTTATAAAGACAAACTTTTCCCATATACAACTATTTGATTACTTAGTGTTATACTTTATGTAGAATGGCAGATTTGTTTATACGATTCTTTCCTTTTATTTACTAATTGTGAAAATAATGTGATGTTTCCAGTGTCCTTCAGTGTTGCCAGAACTTTTTTTTTTTTTTGCTATCATTATGAACTCTTGTATTTAAACATATCTGATGTATTTCAAGACAAATGTATTTTTTCCTTTTTGGGATTCACATTGCCCTATCTTGGCATGGCCTTAGTGATCTTTGATAGCATCGTTGTTCTGTGGTATCATAAGATGTTGTCATATTTCCTGCTCTAGCCCTGGATTTAGCCATTTCTCTAGAAGCTGTTTCCTATTAGTGGGAAACAGTGTCTGGAAACTATGATGTGGTGATAGTGGTACTTATTGTTACTAGTTTAGTCATTGTTTTTAGATTTTTTCTTGTGGGTAGAGTTAGATTTTATTTTAAAGAAAATTATGTTGTGAAGCCAGGTGTGGTGGTATATGCCTATAATCATAGCAAATAGAGAGACAAAGTATGACAGGAGGATTGCAAGTTCAAGAGTAGGCTCAGCAATTTAGCAAGACACTCTCTCAAAAAAAATCAAAAAAGGTATAACTCTGACTCTTAGTGGGTTCAATTCCCAGTACTACAAGAAGGAAAGGAAGGAAGGAAGAAGATATTTCATGAGTTCATACTGTTATTTCCAGTTCAGATTCAGGACTACAGCTTTTACTTAACTTTTACCTATCTTTTGCATGTATCTCTTTCTATAAGCAGCAGTTTCTAAGAACAGCAGTTTCCTTTTTTTTTTTTTTTGCATAGTTTATTTTTATTTATTTTTTTTAGAGAGAGAAAGAGAATTTTTAATATTTATTTTTCAGTTTTCGGTGGACACAACATCTTTATTTTATTTTATGTGGTTATGAGGATCGAACCCAGCACCCCACCCTGTGCATGCCATGCGAGCACGTTGAGCCCCATCTCCAGCCCCTTGCATATCTCAGTGGAGAAATAAAGTCAGATTACTGTATTTTAAAGTCAGTTGCAATAGTCTTGTGTGGTTACACTGCTAACTGAATAATATTTAGGTTCATTTGTTATTTCATTTTCAAAAAAAGCATTGTAGATGTTACATTTGTGTTTTTCATTTTTGTTGATCCATTTTCAGTTAATTTTTGTAACTGATGTGATGTGTAAGTTGAGGTTTAATATTTTGGATGTGGTTATGATTGTAACATCATTTGTTGAAAGATTTTTCTTCATGGAATTGCCATTGCGAAGTTGTTGGTTATCAGTTGACTTCATGTTTGGTTCCATTCTGTATTCAGTTTTACGTTAATCTATTTGTCCATCCTTTTATTAATATCACATTATCTTTATTACTCTAGCTTTATTAAGTCTTAAAATCAGGTAATTTGACTTTAAATTTGTTTTTCTTGTTCAGTGTTTGGTATGGACGTTCTACCCATGAACCTTTTATGTATATGTATGTGTGTATTTTATAAATCTAGATCTGTATCTCCCCCTATCCTAAGATCAGCTTGTCAGTTCTGCAACAAACTCTGTTGGGAATTTGATCAAGATCGAATTATTTATTCATGGAGTTTCAAATCTTTTTTTTTTAATTTAAATTATTTTATTTTATTTTTTTAGTTTGAAATCTTTTTTTTTTTTTTTTTTTTTTTGTACCATGGATTGAACCTAGAGGTGCTTAACCATTGAGCCATGTCCCTAGCCCTTTTAATATTTTATTTAAAGACAAGTTCTCTCTGAGTTGCTAAGGGCCTCACTAAGTTGCTGAGGCTGGCTTTCAATTCAAGATCTGAAAGCCAGGATTACAGGGAGTACCACTGAAATTTTAATAATATTGAGTTCTACAGCCCATGAATTTGGTATATGTATCCATTTAATTTAATTCTCTATATCCCTTTCATTAGCTTTTTGTAATTTCAGCATGTAGCTTTTGGACCTCATTATTAGATTTATGTCCTAAGGGGTCAGGCATGGTAGCATACACCTGTAATCCCAGTGGCTCCTAAGGCTGAGATAGGAGGATGGCGATTTCAAAGCCAGCCTCAGCAATTTAGTAAGGTCCTAAGCAATTTAGCCAGACCCTGTTGCTAATAAAGTATAGAAAACTGCTGGGGATGTGGCTCAGACTTTCTTTTTTGAGACAGGGTTTTGCTAAATTGCCAAGCCTGGCTTTGAATTTGTAATCCTCCTGGCTTAGCATCCTGAGTCACTGGGATTTATAATAGTATGCCATTGCACACAGCCATGATTGATTTTTTTTTTTTGCGTGTGTGGTGCTAGGGATTGAACCTAGGGCCTTGTGCATGCAAAGCAAGCACTCTACCAACTGAGCTATATCCCCAGCCCTCACAATTGATTTTTATAGTGATCTTTTATCCTGTGATGTTACTCTCTAGTGCTAGTATTTGCTTTAGAACGTCAATTTTTTTTTAAATTTTTTAATATTTTATTTATTTATTTTTATGGGGTGCTGAGAATCAAACTCAGTGCTTTGTACGCGCTAGGCGAGTGCTCTATTGCTGAGCTACAACCCCAGCCCTAGAATGTCAATTTTTTTAGTGATTTTTATATATGTGTATGTGTACATATAGAGTTTTAATATTTAATTTCACTTGTTTACTGAGTCATTTTTTTCTTTGTGTAGATCTTTGTATTTGTCTGCTGTTATGGTTTTTTACCTGAAGATGTTTGTCTTTATTATTTCTTATAATGTAGATCTGTTGTAATAAATTCTATCATATTTTGTTTGAAAATGTCTTTCTCCTTTTTTGAAAGATTTTTTATACTAGGTATAGAAATATAAATTGATAGAATTATTTCCCCAATACTATGAAGATGTCATTGTATGATTCACATATGTTTTGACAGAGAGATTGCAACCTTTTTTTTGTTGTTGTTTACTTATTCGTTGACTTAGATTTTCTTTTCTTTTGGTTTTAATAGTTTGAGCATCATGTGTCTTTTTTTTTTTTTTTTTTTTTAATTTTCCTTTTGGAGGTTCTCTGAGACTCTTACTGGGTTTGATACCTTTCATTATTTTTACCAAATTCTTGGCCATTTTCTCCAAATACTTCTTTTGCCTTGTCTCTTTTTCTTTTCCTCTAGAATTTCTCTGATATGTTAAGACAATTTGATATTGTCCTGCTGTTCTTGAATGCTTGCCTCTTCTTCCTCCCCCTTTCTTCTCATTTTATATTTTCATTTGGGTAATTTTGACTTCAAGTGCACTGATTCTTTTTTTCTTCATGGCAAATATGTTGATGAGTCTATCAAAAGAATTCTCCCCCTCCTCCTTCTCATTTTTGTTACTAGGGATTGAATCCAGAGACTCTCTACTACTGAGCTATATCATTAGCCCTTTATATTTTATTTTAAATTACTACTGAGCTATATCCCTTGCCCTTTATATTTTATTTTATTTTTAAATTTTGAGCCAGGGTCTCACTAAGTTGAGGGCTTCACCAAGTTTCTGAAGTTAGTCTTGAACTTGTGATCCTCCTGCCTCAGCGTCTAGAGTCTGGGATTGCAGGTGTGTGCCATGGTACTGGACCCAACAAAAGAATTCTTAATCTCTTTTATCATTCTTTAAAAATGCATTTTACATTTTTTTATCATTTGCATTTGACTCAAGATTTTTATCTCTTAAAATTCTTTGTTTATTCATGCTTATTGTCTGCTCTTTAACGAGAACCTTTAACACACTTGTTATTTTTTAAACTCTTTTTTTTTTTTTTGGTACTGAGGATTGAACTCAGTGGGCACTCAACCACTGAGCCACATCCCCAGACCTTTTTTTTTTTTTTTTTTGTATTTTATTTAGAGGCATTTTTTTTCCTGTTTCTTGCTTTGCTATTGACATTGAAATTTTCTCCCTTTGCTCTTTTGTGTGTCTCCTAACTTTTAATTGAAAGCTAGACAGTGTTCAAGAAATTTAAGACTAAGTTAAATAGTATTTATGCTTACAAATGGCTTGCTTTTTCTGTTAAGCCTAGTGTGGAGATATGTAATCAGTCTAGGCAGAAGTTGAGTTAGGTTTGCATATTGTGGTTGCTATACTTACCTTTAGTTCATATTTACTTCTTGTTGCTCTATTACTTGGTTGATTTGATGCAGCGTTTTCTTTAATGTTTCTGCTCTATGTTGCACTTACACCTTCCTTATTTCCCTGTTTCATAGAGGGCTTTTCCCTCATGTTCCAGTTCTTTCCCTAATGGTAGATTCCCATTGCTGCTGCTTTCTTGTGCTTGCTAGCCTGGTTGGTGGGAGTGTGGTAATTCTTTTGTTTTTCTGGTCCAGCTTTAGCCTTAGGAGGCTTTTTGTCCTTGAGTCTTGGGGGCAGGCTTTATCAAAGATCACATCCCTCCCCACCTGGAAACCTTTAATTGTTTGAACTCATCATGTCCTCCCATTGAAGTGGAGGGCTTTTTTTTCCCAGGTACTTTTTTTATTGGTGCATAATGGTGGGATTTCTTGTTACATATTCATATATATGTACAATATAACACTTTCATTTTCTAGTATTTCCCCTTTCCCTTCCCTCCTCCTTACCCCGGTCCCTTTCCTCTTTTCTATTGATCTTCTTTCGATTTTCATGAGATCCCACACACACACCTTTCTTTTCCTTTTTTCTCACTAGCTTCTACATATGAGAGCAAATATTAAAACTCTTGGCCTTCTGAGTTTGGCTTATTAACATGTGGTCTCAAGCTCCACCATTTTTTCTGCAAATGATATGATTTTATTTTTCTTTATGGCTGAATAAAACTCCATTGTTTACATGTATCACATTTTCTTTATCCATTCATTGGTTGATGGACACCTAGGCTGGTTCCATAGTTTGGGTATGTTTGTATGGCTATTGTATGTTGACTTTAATTCTTTAGGATAAATACCAAGGAGCTGTATAGCTGGGTCATATGGTGGTTCCATTCCTAGTCTTTTAAGAAACCTGATTTCCATAGTGGTTGAACTAATTACAATTCCAAGACAGAAGGCTTTTTTTTTGTATTTTTCCTTTCTTCAACAGAAGCAGGTTTGTTGGTGGTGGTGGTACTGAGGATTGAACCCAGAGGTGCTCTGTCACTGAGCTACACCTCCAGCCCTTTTTGTTTGTTTGTTTTATTTTCTAATTTTGAAACAGAGTATTGCCTAGTTGCCAAGGCTTGGCCTTGGAGTGGCAGTTTTCCTGCCTTGGCCTTCAGAGTTTCTGGGAATACAGGCATGTGCCACTGTGCCTGGGAACAGTTTGTTTTACATGTGCCCTTGGGATAACAGTGTTTGATATCCTTCTCTCAGTATTTTAAACTGGCCTTTCTTGTAGGACAAGGGTATTGGCAGCATTAGTAAATGCAGTTTCTCACTTCCCCCAGATCTGTACACCAAGAAATCCTTTTTTCAATCTCCACCAGCCCTCAGTCTTAATTATTAGTGTGGAGGTTTGTGGAGAAAGAACTTGCAAGTGGGTGCTAATTAGAGTCTCCAAGTGTATACAAACTCTTGTGTGTGTGATACCAGAGATTTTGTATTTTCATTCTAGCCTCACTCAGTTATTAACAATGTGTTAAATATGGTTGTGTTTTTCTTACTTGTATTGCAGCTTAATTTTCTTCCTGTCTTCTGTCACATGTGACCTGCTTGTGTCCCACGTTGTCTTTTTTTTTTTTTTAAGGTTAGCTGGTTATTCTACAACCTCAGCTTCTGATGCATTCAGAACAGTTACGATTTTGTAGATTACTTGACTTTTTGTTGTTGGAGTGGGAGTGTTGTTTTTCCAGCTTCTACATTCTAGACGGAGGCTGAAATTGCTTTGTAATTAAAGGTACTCTTTTGAATTTTTCACTTTGATTTAGGAACTATTTCGAAGTTCAGGTTGCAAGTATAGTCTGAGTTCCTGTGAAACCTTCACCTAATTTCCTAGTTTTTAGCTTTTTTCCCCCAAATACTTTATTACTATCTTCCTAATTATTTATAAATTATTATTATTGAACCATTTGGGAATAGGGTGCCTCAGCCTCATGACTGTTTACCCCTTAATACTTCAGTCTCAGTGTTTAAAAACTTGGTAATATATGAAGATTTGAGTGTGTCAAAAATTATATAGTGATGTGTATCAATAATTTGTATTCATTAAAGCTTCTTTCTGTCTGTAGGTATCATTAATGGGATTGGAAATTTTAAGTGCCTTTGTGGACAGATTATCAACACGATTTAAATCCTATGTAGCAATGGGTAAGTTAACTTTATTTAAAAATCATTGTAGAGTTTGATGTGGTGACTTTTTTCTCCTAGTTTTCGAACAGAATTAGTTCAGTGTAAATTAAAAAACAGTTTTGTACAATCGAGGGATCTGCTCTTTATTATTTTAGTTTACCCTAAGATTTTGACCTATTTAAAGAATTATATCCCCTTTGAGGAAAAAGCAAGTAACCCCAAGAAACAAATAATGAAAGAAAAGAAATTGCTAAGTAGTGTTAATAGTTTTTTTATGTTGTATTTTCAGATTTTTTTTACTTGATCTCTTACTGAAGTTTATAATATAGCTTATAGTCTATGGGAAATGATCAGTTCTTTCATTGCCAAACTGTTCAGATCAGTATTTTATAGAACATAACAAATAAATTACAACAAAATTAAATGAAAAAAATGAAAGTCACATTTTTTATTTGTACATTGTAATTATACATAATAGTGGAATTAATTATTGTATGTTTGTACCTACACACAATAGAACAATAAAATTTGGTTAGTTTTGTTCCCCAGTTCTTCAAAGACTTATTTTTGTTTTTTGCTTTGGTTTTGATGTTGAGAATTGAACCTTGGGTCTTGCACATATATCCTATCACTGAGATATAACCCCAACCCCTTGAATTTTTTTTTTTTTTGTGTGTGATACTAGATATTGAATCCAGAGACCTACTACCATTGAGTTACATCCCCAGCCCTTTTTATTTTTTAATTTTGTGACAAGACCTTGTTAGGTTGCTGAGCAGTTCTCAAACTTGCAGTCTTCCTGCCTTAGCCTTCTGAGTAGCTGGGATTATAGGCATGAACACAGATTACAGGCATGTATCACTATATTCTGAATTCCTGAACTGAACTCAGTTTTCTATTATTAGATCCAGCAAACAAAATCGTTTGAGTTAGTTCGCTTTAAAAACGTTTCCTAAACACTCTTAGTTTCTTTTTTTTTTTTTTGAGGGAGGTACTAGATGTTAAACTCAGGGGCACTCAACTACTGAGCCACATTCCCATCCCTATTTTGTATTTTATTTAGAGACAGGGTCTTGCCGAGTTGCTTAGCACCTGGCATTTGCTGACATTGGCTTTGAACTCACAATCCTCTTACCTCAGCCTCTTGAGCCGCTGGGATCACAGGTGTCTGCCATCGTGCCCAGCAACACTCTCAATTTCTTTATTAAAGTTTGTATACTGGTCCTGAGCTTCTGGGTCTACTTTGGCACTTACTATGTGTTTGCTATGTACTATAATTTGCTAGTATAATCCTCTGTGTATTTTAATTCTAATTGCAAAGTTTGCTCTAACTAATTTTCTAAATCTGAGTCACCTGATTCATTTTCTAAACTGTGACTTTTAGAATGCTATATGAATGAATTTGGTTCAAGTTTATAACCATATAATCTTAAATGTTAGTGATTTCTTTTATGGATTCAGTTGATGCTTCATATTTAAGTGTATATCACACTTACTTTTAAATATCTTGGTTCAACTTTTTTATTATGTTTGGTATGCCACCAAATCCAGTCAGTTCTTTTTTTTTTTTCCTAGCTATCTTCTCAGCATCAGCATCTAATAGGTTTCTCTGTAATATTCACTTTTTTTTAATATTTATTTTTTTAGTTGTAGTTGGACACAATACCTTTATTCCATTCATTTATTTTTATATGGTTGTGCTGAGGATCGAACCCAGGGCCCTGCACATGCTAGGCGAGCCCTCTACCACTGAGCCATAATCCCAGCCCCATGTAATATTCACTTTTAATCATAATCTTGATTTCATCCCCTCTTTTATATTCTGATCTTCTGAAAAGATTTTTTTCTGTCAATGTTCTGCTTAAAACTCTGTAGTAAATGTTAAAAACTATGCTCTGAAAACTTACTTTACTTGCCTTTGTGTTTTCTTAAAATGATTGACTAAGCATTTAAAATTGGGAAATTTTTATTTAAAATTTTCCCAATTTTAAATAAAAATTTATATTTCTGACTTTGAGAAACTGGCCAATGTGTCATTCTTCCATTCTGACGTGTAATTGTTGACTGAAGTTGTGTTGTAGCTTACTTTTTGTCTGGGTCATAGGCTTTCTAATTCATAAGCCATGTTGTTTTCTTAAAACCGAGAATGCTAGGTGTTGTATAGTAAGAATGAAATTCTGCACTTAAACTGACTCAGTTTTGACATTTCTTGTGAAAACATGACTGTAGTCATTTGTATTTGTAATCTCTGCCCTTTAGTAGCTGCTTGCTATTAATTGTTACAGAGAGCGTTTTAGATTTGAGAGTATTTCTGGGTATTATGTATCTTACTTGTTTTTCAAACACTAGGAAGGCCAGATGGGGTTTGATATACTGCCTGCTCATTTTGAAGCAAGAGGAATAACGGGATTAGAGTTCTAGTTATTGACTCTTTAAAAAAAAAAAAAAAAAAAGATTTTTTTTTAGTTGTCGTTGGACACAATACCTTTATTTTATTTATTTAGTTTTATGTGATGCTGAGGATCTTAAACACTGAGTCACAACCCCAGCCCCTAGTTATCTATCGATTCTTAACACTGCCTCTTTTCAGAACTTTTGTTATGTTGTCCTTGGTGTTCAAGTTCTCTTGCTATATATATCTCTTCTCCATCTCAATAATCTTTTTCTTCATAATCTTCAGGAAGTACTTTCTGTCCACCCTAATTTAGCAGAAACTTTCATACTCTTTTTAGGTATAGCTTACCTTGTTTATGCTTCTGTTGTGCTGTTATTTCTTTTTGAGATCCTTTCTTTTCTGTGGTTGTTTTCTTTCCCTTCTAGAAATGTGCTTTAAATTTCAGTATCTGGGAGCTTTTAAGATTGACCTCAGGCTGGGGATATAGCTCAGTTGGTAGAGTGCTTGCCTCATATGCACAAGGCCCTGGGTTCAATCCCCAGTACCACCAAAAAAACCAACAACATAAAAAACCCCACCAGATTTTAGGGGGCCAGGGTTGTGGCTCAGTGGTAGAGTGCTTGCCTAGCATGGGTGAGGCACTGGGTTTGATCCCTGGCACCAAATAAAAACAAAGAAAATAAAGATATTGTGTCCATCTACAACTAAAGAAAGATTAAAAAAACAACAACATGGAGGCTGGGGTTGTGGCTCAGTGGTAAAGTGCTTGCCTGGCATGTGTTAGGCACTGGGTTTGATTCTTAGCACCACATATAAATAAATTAATAAAGTAAAGGTCCATCAACAATTAAAAAAAAAAAAAAGGATTGACCTCATCTCACCCCCAATTTTTTTTAACTCTGTGTCTCTTATACCTTTAAGTACTTAATAAATTACATTCAGTTGCTTTTTTGGGAGAGTGTTTTCCCAACTAGATGCCACATGTCCATTCATACACTTATAATATATGGATTTTTCCTTTAATTTCCTACCCTTTCTGTGCATTTACTATTAGTCAATATTGTTTTCACCTTGAGGGACCTTAATTGCTCTTAACAAAACTTGAACCTATTTTTACTTGAGGGTTGATATGGTGTTGAGAGCCACAGCCGAAGGGGCCCCAGCAAACTTTCAGACTGCCAGCTGATGATTGGCTCACAGCAGCCCCAGCAACATCTAGCTGATTGGCTCCTCTGCAGTGATGCTCATTGGAGATGCTCATTGAGCTGTTTCCCTGCCCTTTCAGACTACCAGCTAATGATTGGCTCACAGTGGCCCCAGCAACATCTAGCTGATTGGCTCCTCTGCGGTGATGCTCATTGGGCTGTTTCCCTGCCGTTTCAGGCCACGGAGCTGCTCATTGGGGGACTTTTTGGGCTCTGCCCACGAGACCCAGCCAATCGGCCTCAAGAGCAGGAGGATTGTGGGAGGTGGAGAGGCTGGTGGTTGCGGGGAGTGGCTTGTGGGAAGCCGGTTGTGGCAGTTGGGCTCTGAGGGTTTTTCCTGAGGAGCTGTTTTGTTTGGCATGTGTGGTTCTAAAAATAAAATTAGTTTCTTTTGACAAGTGGCTCCTGAATTGTGCCCAGCCAGACTGCCGCAATATGGTGTAATAGAAAAGTTTGTAATCATAGCTTGCTACCATTTTTTAATGCCTACTTTTTACCATGTACTAGGCCTATGAACTTTACATATATGAAAGAGTAACCTCATATGAAATTTCTAATTTGGAGAAGTAAGCTGCTTTTTGAACCAACATTTGAGTTTTATTTTGGAGTTAATTTTTTATTTTGGAGTTAATTTTGGAGTTAAATTCTACTTCTCAGAAGTGTATTTTTTCCCATCTCTATTATATGGTTGTTAATGCATGAAAATGCACATATACTGAAACACCTCAAATTGTAAGTTAATGGGTGGTCATGAGTGGAACCTCATATTGTCTAGTGAAACCATTTGAATCCTGGTTTCACTACTTGCCATTTGTGTGACTTTGGGCAAGCTGTTTAATCCCTCTAAGTCTTCTTCTTCTTCTTCTTCTTTTTTTTTTAAATATTTATTTGTTGGGATGTAGATGGACACAACACAATGCCTTTAATGTGGTGCTGAGAATCGAACCTGGGTCCCGCCAGTGCTAGCTAGGCGAGCACTCTACCGCTGAGCCACAATCCCAGCCCCTCTACCTTCTTTATGGAGTGGACTTACTCTGTTTCTTAGGATTGTTGCTAAGATTAATTGAGATATTACTACACAATATCTAACATTTAGATATTATTATCTTCTGCTATTTAGAAGCTGTTAGAACCATAGTCTCATAAAAGCCAATCTTACACTTGAGTAATTCCTCTAGTTTTAGTGACCTTGTAATTAGGCTTCTTCTTCTTCTTCTTCTTCTTCTTCTTCCTTTTTTTTTTTTTTTTTTTAAATGGTGAGGGCTTTGTTTCCTTACATAGTCATTTACTTGATTAAGCTTAAGATTTTTGGATGATGCCACATTTGGTATAACTGGGCTCTACTCACATCATTTTCTTCCAAAAACAATGAAATTTCTTTTACCTCAAGTGTTGTTGAACCTTATTACATGGGTTTTGATTATTGCAGTGTAGACAAATATATTAGCATCAAATTACATACACATGTAATTATACCTGTCTATAAATAAACTAGGCAAATACTCCTTTTTAAAAAAATATTTATATATATGTTTGTTAATTGTAGATGGATACAGTACCTTTATTTATTTATTTGTATGTGGTGCTGAGGATTGAACCCAGTGTCTCACATGTGCAGGGCAAGCGCTCTACCACTGAGCCACAACCCCAACACAAATACTGCTTTCTTGATTTTATTTTTTCCTACTTTCCTTGTTTTACACTTAGACCTGCAGTCCCTTTGAGAAAGAAAGGCTATGTAGATGTAATGATGAAAGAGAAATAAAAAAAGTTTCTCTGTATTTAAACAAGGAGGATGATAATAGTGATAGTATGAGACATAGATAGTATTCTGTGCTGTACATTCTCTGAGTTGTTTACATCTTACCTTTTAATTTTTAGTAACTTCTCCGAGGTAGTATTGCTACCCATATTTTGTGAAGAAATAGACAAAAAATGTGTTCAAGGTCACACTTCTAACAAAATGACACTAAATGGCAGTGGTAATTAAGGAAATACAGAAAGTTAATTTTTAAAAAAATATTTATTTTTTAGTTGTAGTTGGACACAATACCTTTATTTTATTTGTTTTTTTTTTAATGTGGTGCTGAGGATCGAACCCAGGGCCTTGCACATGATAGGCGAGCACTCTACCGCTGAGCCATAACCCCAGCCCCAGAAAGTTAATTAAAAAAAAATTTTTTTTTTAGTTGATGGACCTTTATTTTATATATTTTTATGTGGTACTGACGATTGAACCCAGTGCCTCACACATGCTAGGCAAGTGCTCTACCACTAAGCTATGGCCCCAGCCCCGGGAAAGTTAATTTTGACTGAGATTTTTGTTCTGATTTGAGAACCTGTTCCTTCTGAATTCTACCTCTATTGTCCACTCTCCTCCATTTAAGATGTAATTTCTATGTGGTGCATTGCTGATTTCTAGTTAAAAAACTCTTGATCCTGAAAACTTTCCCAGAATGGATATTAACTTGCCTTTTCTGCTTCTATTCGAGGAATAGTGTCAAAGTCTAGGGTTTGGTAGAGAAAAACCTCAGCCCTGGAGGCTTAGGCTTTTTGCTTCTGTCAGTTGTAGAATATGTCGTACAGGAGAAGAATGCATAACAAACGTACAATTTAAAGAAAAGTTATAAAACCACTTCTGAGTTAAGAAGGTAAAACTCTGCCAGTACTTTAGACTTTTCCTCTCTGCATTTCTTGATGACACCATCCTTCTCTCTCTCTTTTTCCAGAGGTCATCCCTGTCACGACCTTGGGAATAAACATTCCCTTGCCTGTGTGTACAGTTTAACTATCTATACATTTCTGTAAATAGAATTATATTTTGTTTTGCTGGTTTGAACATCATCAAAAGTGGATGTCATATTGTACATATCCTATTAAACTTGCTTTCAGATGTTTTTGATTCTCATGAATAAAGAACTTAAAACAATTTCTTTACCTTACAAATCTTCATTTATGGAAATGATTGCTATTTGTAGTCTAAAATATAGTTTATGATGGAGATGAGTTATATTTACTCTTTTCTTTCCTTCCCTCTCTTTAGTTATTGTAGCTTTAATAGACAGAATGGGAGATGCCAAAGACAAAGTTCGAGATGAAGCTCAAGCTCTGATATTGAAGTTAATGGATCAAGTAGCACCACCCATGGTAAGCCTACATTTTAAAATTCCAGTTTTTCTAATTCATGACATACTATCAATAAAGATTTATGGTAATCACAGCAAGTTAGTAAAACTGCAAGAAGCATGAAAACTGAAATTTTAGGCAGTGAATTGATGTTAATGCTATAAAGAAATTGAAATTTAAGGTACAATATCAATATTTAGGTTTTTTTCCTTCTTTTTTCTTCTACTCTTTATGCTTTTAAAAAAGTCCTAATTCATAGATGTAAGTTATTTGACAGGATACTGTTTATATTATACTTTAGGATTTCCTGGTTTACAAATTATAAATGTTTATAGAGAAAGTTTATTTGAGAGCTACTGAATATTATGTTATTTCCCTAATTCTTACAAAGACAGGAAGAGATTCTTTTAATGTGGTTACTTATTATATAAAGCATATATTTTATGACAGCAACCTGTGTTTTATGAATTTAGTAGAAATAATTTGCCATTATGTAATGTATTTTTCGTTTTTTCTGTTACTGTAACAAAATACCTGGAGCTGGATACTTATAAAAAGATTTATTTAGTTCATAGTTTTGGAGGCTGAAAGTCCAAGCAACATAGCACAGACTCTGGTGTAGACATCCCTAGCTGCATCACCACATAGTGAGACAGAAATCCAAGAATGAGGGGGAGTGACCAACCAGTCTTTTTTTTTTTTAGTACTTATTTTTTAGTTGTAGTTGAACACAATACCTTTATTTTATTTATTTATTTTTATATGGTGCTGAGGATCGAATCCAGGGCTTCACATATGCTAGGCAAGCATTCTACCGCTGAATCACAACCCCAGCCCCCAACCAGTCTTTTTTTACATCCTACTAGGCTCCACCTCATAAGAGTCCTAACATCTCAACACCACCACTAAAGATCAAACCTTTAACACATGAACTCTTGGGAGATAAACAATATCCAAACCATAGTATGGAGGTATTGTGAAAGGACAGTAAAAATAAATTAACTTGCAGAGATGAGAGAGTAGCTCAAGTGGAAAAAAAATCAGAATATGTAATATGTACAATGATATTATGTGATACTTAAAATGCAACTTAAAGACTGGGATTGTGGCTTAGTGGCAGAGCGCTTGTCTCGCAGGTATAAGGCACTGCATTCAATCCTCAGCACCACATAAAAATAAATAAATAAAATAAAGGTATGTGTCCATCTACAACTAAAAAAATTTTTTTAAAAATGCAACTTAAGGGCTGGGACTGTGGCTCAGTGGTAGAGGGCTCGCCTAGCGTGGGCGGGACCCGGGTTCGATTCTCAGCACCACATAAAAATAAAGGCATTGTGTTGTGTTCATCTACACATAAAATAAATAAATAAATAAATATTTTAAAAACAAAACAAAAAAAATGCAACTTAAAGTTATAATATGTGTTTTATTAAAAAAATTCAGTTTCTAGATTGTTAAAAGTAAATACTATTCCAGATATTTTAAACCTCAGAATTAAAACTTTATAATTTGGTAGATATTCTTTGTTTTATGTTTATTGATTTGTATTTTAAGTTGTTGTTGGCTTTTAGTTATTACAGAGTATACTCTAGAGAACATTCTTGTACATGTATCTTTAGACATAAGTATATGTGTGGTTTTTGTTTGTTTGTTATTTTTATTTTTTTGTGGTGCTGGGGATTAAACCCAGGCCTTGTGCATGTGAGGCAAACACTCTACCAACTTAACTATATCCCCAGCCCTTGAGTATTGTTATTGAGTAGAGTTCCAGAGATGATATTGCTGAGTCAGTTTATTCAAAGGGATACTCTACCATTGATCTACATCTTCAGACCTTTTGCTTTTATTTGGAATCAGGATCTAGCTAAGTTGCCCTGTCTGGCCTTGAACTTGGGATTCTACTGCCTAAACCTCCTGAGTTGCTGGGATTAGAAGTACATAAGACTACACCTGGTTCCTATTTAAAATTTTGAAAAATCAGTGTTTAGATTAGCTTCCTGAAAGTTTGGCAGTGAGAGAGAAATATATTAATAGAACTGAATATAGTCTCCAGAAATAATATTGAATCTGGGAAAAAAAAAGGGGTGTATGTATGTGTCTGAATTTGGTAGATGGTAAAGTGTGTTTCCAAATATAGAAGAAAGATTAATTGGGATGTTTGACTATTTGTTTGAAAAAAATAAAGCTGAATTCCTCGATATGCCAAACTGAAAATATTGTTTTGCAATATTTATGTAAGTTTATATTTTTCTTCAGAAATAAACTTATACAAACAGGTAACCATAAAATGACTTGACTTGAAATGGTTTTGTGTTTGGATCCAGGATTAAAAGTAGAAAAACCTTAATTATAAAATCTTTAAAAAGCCTATTCTGTGTGACAGTTTATAGTAGTTGCTAGGCAGTGGTGGACCTCTTTAATGTTTACTGGACTACTGGACTTATAATGGTAGCATTGTTATTAAGGTTCTAAAGCATACAAGAAACCATATCTTTGGAAATGCTAAGGTTTTTAGGTATTAAGCATTTTTTTCTGACAATAATTGAAATCTAAAGTAAAAAATTATATATAAAAACTAAAAATATAGTTAAGATACTAAAAATGGTTAGAAACAACTGCAATGTAAATTTGGCTTAGAAAAATTTTAAGTAAGGTTTAAGTATCCCTAATCCCAAAATCCAAAGTGCTCCAAAATTCAAAACTTTTTGAGCATTGACATGACATCACAAATGGAAAGTTCCACACCTGACCTCATGTGACAGGTTCTACTCCAAACACAGTGCACTAAAAATGTTGAATAAAATTATCTTCATGTTCTGTGTATGAAGAATATGTAAAACATAAAGGAGTTTTGGGTTCACATTTCGGTCCCATCTCTAAGATATCTTGTGTAAATGCAAATATTCCAAGATCTGAAAAAAATCTAAAACCTGAAACACTTCTGGTCCCAAGCATTTTGGATAAGGGTTATTCTATAGTAGAGAAGTGAACAGTCTGATGAAAAAATTCATTAACACAATAAAGCTGATAATAAGGTTGGAAAGTGTTAAAATATTGTGGATAATTTAATTTTTCATTTTACATGTTTACTCCTCTTTCAAATAGTATGTTTGGGAACAGTTGGCTTCTGGTTTTAAGCACAAGAATTTTCGATCTCGAGAAGGCGTGTGTCTGTGTCTTATTGAAACCTTGAACACGTAAGTTTTATGATTACTGAAAATAGCCTCTACGTTTTCCATTTCTCAGAAACAAAAATTCATTTCACAAGGTTAAGGAAAGTTATGGGAATAAATTTTGAATAGCTATTCATTATCTCCACAAAATTAATAACTATTGCTAATATTTTTATGCATGTTATTCTTCATGTTAATTTTAGTCATTTAGTGATAAGAAGTGTTCTCTATTTTTCTTCATTATGTTTATAGTAGCCACCCAAAATAGATGGTCATAGAATGGACTGATGTATAACTTAGGATCTGTTTCTATTGTGGATCCAATTTGGGATTGTTTTTAACTTTTAATGGTATTTCACATATTATAGTCATTTTCCTCCTCCATCCCCCTTTTGCCATTTGGCCTTAAACTTCCTGGAACACTGTGGGTGGCTACCAAAATCATACATTGAACAAAATTCTTCCAGTTAACTAGACAGCATAGACATCATAGATGTCACTGGGGCTTTTGTTCTGCTTGTGGACTATTTTTTCAGATTTTATGCAATCTGATAGGTAGTGTGTAGTAGCTTTCAACTTTTTCCTGTAGCATTACTTCCTTAAATATTCTTTTGTTTTTTTTTACTGCTCTATGGTCCTTTCTGCCATCTAGAGCTTATAAATGCATCCAGTCTACACAACTTTTATGGGTCTTGGCTCTCCTGTCATTTGCTTTCAACCTGTGAACTCATCCAAATATCAATAATCATAAATTATTATGATCTTTTAATGTACTTATTTCATTGGATTGCATATTTATTTGAGAACCACAGTCTAAGAAAAATCACTCTTTCAAAAGCAAATGCTTTGATTTCATAAGTAATTGAGAGGTTGCTAGGTTTAAAAGTGCCATTTGTTAAGCATTTTGCTTTTTTGGGTCATGGACAGTTTTCAGTGTCATTATTCAAGTTTGCATATTTCACATTGTTTAGAATTATGTTTTGCTTGTGTCTCATATCCTTCATGTTTTAATGATGTGTGCCCATCTTCTCTACCATAATTGTCATATTGATACAGACAAGAAGAAGGCATAAGGATATTTTGTTTACTATTTTATTGAAACCAAATTCTCTTTTTCTCAAATTATATTTAGTTTTGGGGCTCAGCCACTAGCCATCAGCAAGTTGGTACCACATTTGTGTATCCTATTTGGTGATTCAAATACTCAGGTAAAACTTTATTTATATTCAAGTATTGACTGTTGGCTACCCTTTCTTTTCTGTGCTCTTATCCCATTTTACAAAAAGAAGAAAGGGTGGAGGGTGGCCATGAAACAAAGATTTTTACCTTACTTTTTAAAAAATACATTAAGATTCGTTTTAAACAACATATTCCACATAGGTTGCTGTAGTTTGTCAGTATCTTTGCTAGTATTAAGGAGAGATGAAATTTAATAATGGGTTCTTGAGTTTGAGTCACAAAGACTCTGGGTTGCCTTATAGTCCTCCTGTGTATTAATTGTGAGGAAAGATTGTCAGCTTCCTTTATTCCTGAATATAAAAGCTTTTTTGCCTAACATTTTTTTGTAGTAGTTAAAACCTTATTTAACAGGGAGAATTTGTGTTAGTGGTATATTATTTCTTTTTCTTAGCTGTCTGTATTATAGGCTTAATCCAAGAGTATGTTCTAGATCTCGTCCCTCCAATTGAAGTTGAATCTTAGCTGTGAAAATTTTGGCATAGCTTAGGCATTTAAATGACCCTAAGTAGGGTTTTCCCTTCTTTCAGGTCTTAGCTGCCCTTTGACAGGTTTGTAGAATGTTCTGTTCAATTGCTGTGTGTGGGCTTTTTTTTTTTTTTTTTTGAGACAGTGTCTTGCTTTGTTGCCCAGGCTGGCCTCACACTCTTGGGCTCTAGTGATTCCCCTGCCTCAGTCTCCTAAGAAGCTGGGACTACAGATGTGCACCACCACATCCAGCTTTCGGTTGCTTTTTGACAGTGAGCTGTGTAAAGGAACTAGAGCTTTTTAAAAAGTAATTTTCTTTGGGAAATTAAAAAGAAAAATTTCCTTTTAATTGTGGTAAAATATGTACAACATAAAATTTACCATTCTGACCATTTCAAGTGTATGTTTCACATTTCAGTGCAATTAAATACATTTACATTGTTTGGCAACCATCACCATCATCCATCTTCAGAACATTTTCTTCTTCCCAGACTGAAACTTTGTACCCATTAGACAGCTTTCCATTCTTTCCCCTTTGTTCTCCCCATCTGCTGGCTTTTTGTGTGGGGTTAATTGTTCTAGGTACTTCATGGAAATAGAATCATGAAACACTTTTCCTTTTGTTTTGATTTATTTCAGTTAGCGTAATATCTTCAGAGTTCATATATATTGTAATACATTTAAAAATTTCCTTCCATTTAAGTCTTAATAAAATCCTAATCATATACACCACAATTTGTTTATGCATTCATCTGTGGATGAACATTTGGGTTGTTGCTACCTTTTAACTATTAGAATAAGGCTTCTATGAATTTAACCATAATAATTTATATAGGTTATTGATATTTGTTTACATAAATTTATTACAAATAAAATTTTTGAAAGTCACATTAGTAACTTTTATTCATCAGTTTCTTAGATTTCTATAAAATCTTTTAAAAAATGTTTAAAATGAGGTGTCTTTAAAGGTTTCTTAGCATGCCCTCTTGGTTTTCTGTTAATGACATGTTATAATTTCCCTAGGAGTTAAGAGGCATTAAAACAAGTTGGAGCTTCAAGTTGGTTTGCTAGTGTAATATTACCTTGAGGTGAAGTATTTCATTGTGTCATATATAAGTTTCTTAAAAAATTCTGAATTCTTTGACAGGTGAGAGATGCTGCAATATTGGCTATGGTGGAGATTTACAAACATGTAGGAGAGAAAGTGAGGATTGATCTTTATGAGAGAGGAATCCCCCCTGCTAGGTAAGTCTTGCTGAATTTATTTATTTATTGTTTCAAGTTTTAAAAGTTTGTTTCATTTTTGTTTATTTTAAGAAGGTTTAAACTTTTAAAGTGTTTTAAAATTCAAAAGGTATGAAAGGAGGTACATATATAAATTAGCACTATTTACAATGTTCTTAGGATCTTCTTATTTCTGGTCACTTTTATTATATATTCATTTATTATTTAGAATATAATTAAATACCATCATTAGGTAACTATCCTCTGATACCAGGTGGTGAAAGTCATTATTTGGAAGATGCTTGAGTAAGAATTTAGTAAAAATTTTAATTCATTAGTTAAGTAAATATTTGTAAAGTAGTACCTATTGTTGAATGTATTGTACAAGTTATTGGGTAACAAAGATGTATAAGAATCAGCTACTGCTCTTAAAACTTAGTCAAATAAAAAGGAAACCAAGAATATCTGAGTAGTGGGGCTTGGGCTGGAACTGCGTGTGGCTCAGTGGTAGAGCACTTGCCTGGCACATATGAGGCATGGAATTTGATCCCCAGCACCACATTACAAATAAATAAATAAAGGTATTGTGTCCATCTGCAACTAAAAAAAAAAAAAAAAGAATATATGAGTAGTAAACCATTAATTAGTCATATCACTAGCATTTGTTATAACAGAAAATTTTTCAGAGGTGCTTTTTTTCTTTATTACTTACTAGAATTTATTTTATTGAAGATATTCCAACCAAATTCTCTTCTTTTCATAATGAAATTTACTCTGTAAGGGGATTTGTTAAGATGATTTCCTCCACTTTGTATTATGGTATTTGATATGTCAAATAAATACTAAAATAGAATAACACAATGAACTTCTGTGTACCCATTACTCAGCCTTAACAGTTTTCAGCTCATGGCCAATTTGTGTGTTATACAGAGGCCTATTTATCTTTGTTCTATATTATTGTGAAGTAAATATAAATTGTTATGATATTTTATGTATATATATTTCTAAAGGAAAAAAATTTATTCACAACTATAAATCCATTATCACATCTTATTTTTTTTTCAATTTATCAATTTATCTAGGCAGAGCTTACATTTTCAGTTGCTTCATAAGTATGAGTAATGTACATGTTTTTAGCAGTTTGGTTGAATCAGGATCCAAATAAAGTCCAGTATTACAATTAGTTGATATATTTTGTGATCTTTTAAAATTACATACCTTAACATTCTTTTTTCCTTGCATTTTATTTGTTGAAAAAGCCAGTAGTTTATCCTGTAAAGTTTCCTATGTTCAATGGTAGACATGGTGATGCATGTCTGTAATCCCTTTGACTTGCTGTTTGAGGTAGGATTGTAAGTTTGAGGCCAGCCTCAGCAACTTAGTGAGATGCTGTCTCAAAATAAGATTTTAAAGAAAGGACTGGGAGTGTAGCTCAGAGGTAGGATGCCTTTGGATTCAATCTCTAGTAGCGCGCACACACACACACAAAAAACCCATATCCTGGATTTTGGTGATTCTTTCCCTGTGGTATGGTTCAACATATTCTTTTTTCTTCATATCCTATGAATTCGTAGTTGAATGTAGACATTACATCAGATTTTTTTTTTTTTTTTTTTTTTTTGCGGGGGGGAGGGCTTGGGAAGAATAAGACTATGTCATAGGTAGTGGTGTATTCTGTCATGAGTCTCATCATACATATCTGGTTGTGTTACTTTGTCGAGTTTTCTCAGTATCAGTTAATTTCTGATAACAAAATTGTCCAGTAAATATGCTTTTTGTTGATTTGTTCATCTATTCACTTTCTACTTTCAGGGCTAACAAGAATTTCATTTGAGTAAATTCTGCAGCATATTATTTGGATGTAAGAAATATTGTCAGCATATGTATTTTTTTGTATGTGTGAGTGTGTGAGTGTGTGTGTGTATGTGTGCATATTACACATTTTAAAATTTATATTGAAATTACTATTTTATTTTTTCTAAGTAAACTTTTATTTTTAGAGTAATTTTAGGTTCATAGAAAAATTGGAAGTATAGAGAATTCCTAAATATATTTCTATTTCCACATATACATAGCATCCTTGTTATCAATATATTCCACCAAAGTTGTATATTTGTTATTCAGTAATTGATGAATCTACATTGATACATTATTATCTCCCAAAGACCACAATTTGCAATAGGATTCACCCTAGATGTTGTATATTTTATGAGTTTAGACTGATGTATAATGATATCCATCTACCATTATACTACCTACCTTTATACTATCAGACAGAATAATTCAACTGCCTTAAAAAAATCTTTGCATTACCAGTTCATTCCTCCTTTCCCCTAAACCCCTAGGGGATTTATTATCTTATTTATTATCTTATTATCATTTATTATCTTCGTAGTTAACTTCTGCAGAATATTATATAGTTGGAATCATGCAGTATGTAATCCTAAGATTGGCTTCTTCGGTCATATGGATTTAAGTTTCCTCTGTCTTTTCATGGCTTGATAGCATATCTCTTTGTAGTGACAAATACTTTTCTATTTTCTGGATGCACCAGTGTATCTATGCACTTACCTACTGAGAGACATCTTGGTTGCTCCCAAGTTTTGGTAATTATAATAAAAAGTGCTAAAAATATTGTCAGTTTTTTTTAATGGGGCTAAGTTTTCATATCCTTTGGTTAAATATCAAGAGCTATAATTATTATGGTCTGTTGTATGGAAGAGTATGTTTAATATTATAAGAAACTGAAAACTGTCTTCCAAAATGGCAGTCTCATTTTGTATTCCTACCAGCTGCGGATGAAGTGTCCTGTTGCTCTATCTTTGCCAGCATGTTATTGTCTCTGTTTTAGGTTTTGACCATTCTAACAGTTTTGAAGTGGTATTTAGTCATTTTAATTTGCATTTCCCTGATGACTTATAATTTTGAATATTTTTTCATATGCTAATTGCTATCAGTATTTTTTTTTTTTTGTGAGGTGTCCAAATCTTTTGCCCCTTAAATGAAATTTTGTTCATTTTCTACTTAGTTTTGAGAAATCTTTGTGTATTTTGGGTAGCAGACTTTATCAGATATGTCTTCTGCAAATAATGTGTCCTAATCTGTGTGTCTTGTCTTATCAACCATCTTTATAGAACAGAAGTTTTTAGTTTTAAGTCCAGCATGTTAATTATTTTTATCATGGATGTCATATTTTAAAAAATCCATCACCAAACCCAAGGTCAACTAGAATTTTTTTCTACATTCTGTGAGTTTTATAGTAAGTCTTAGGGTTAGGTAGCTATAGGTTAGATATAAGCTGTCGCATAAAAGCTCTCATGTAGGGCTAGGGTTGTGGCTCAGTGGTAGATCACTCGCCTAGCATGTGCGAGGCCCTGGGTTGGATCCACAGCACCACATAAATAAATAAGTAAGTAAGTAAAGACATTGTGTCCATCTACAATTAAAAAACAATGTAAGAAAGTTTAGAGGTGAAATGATTGGGTTACTGAGAGCCTTAATCTAATCAGTGCATTAATCCACTTAAATGTATTACCTGGGTGGTAACTGTAGGCAGGTAGGATGTAGCTGAAGGAGGTTGGTCATTGGGGAGCATGCCTTTGGAGTATATAGTTTGTCCCTGGTGAGCAGAGGAGTCTCTCTCACTGCTTTCTTGATTGTCATGTCCTGGGCTTCTTTCCTCTATCACACCCTTCTGCCCTGATGTTCTGCCTTACCTTGGGCCCACAGCAGTGGAGTCGGCCATCTATGGACTGAGACCTCTGAAATGGTGAGTGTCAAATAAACTTTTCCTCCTCTAAAAATTGTTCTTGTCAGGTCTTTTGGTCACAGCAGCGAAAAAGCTGACTAAAACATCTTCCAACTTTGTTGTGTTCCTTCCATATTAGCTATTCTAGGTCTTTTGCCTGTTCATTTTAACTTTAGAAACAGTTTGTTATATTCACAAAATAACTTTATGACTGAGCTTGCATAAAATTTATACGTCAAGTTGGGAAGAAATAACTTCTCGACAACATTGAGTCTTTCCACAAACATGGAGTATGTCTGTATTTCATCCTTCTTTGATTTCAACAGAGTTCTGTACCTTTTCTCATGTAGTTCATATACATATTTTGTTAAATTTATACCGAAGTATTTCATTTTGGTGTGTTCTAATATAAATAGTATTTTTTTTTAAATTTCAAATTCTACCTGTTTCTTGCTTGAAGACACTTGATGTTCTCCATCCATGGTTCTGCATCTACATATTCTACCCATAAATAGTTGGTTGAAATATTTATTGAAAATATTTTTGGGGAAAAAAAATCTGTGTCTTTACTGAACATGTACTGACTCCTGTCATTATTCCCTGTATAATAAAGTGTAACACCTATTTACCTAGTATTTACATTGTGTTAGATAAAATAAATAATCTAGAGATGATTTAAAATATGTGGGAGGATTTGCATTGACCTATGTATATAAATACTGTGACATTTTATATGTAGGACTTAAGCATCTGCAGATTTTAGTATCCAAGGGGGTTTCCTGGAATTAGTCCTTGCCAAGGACCAGCTCTAAAGGAAATTAATCAAATCTCTTGTATCCTTGTATCTTGCAACCTTGTCACGTAATTGCTAATTCCAGATTTTTTTGTCAGTTAATTTGAATTTTCTCCATAGATGATCACGTCATCTGCAAAGACAAAGATGGTTTTATTTCTTGTTTTTCCATAAATACACCTTTTATTTCCTTTTTTTTGTCTTACTACATAGTGACTAGGACTAGGACTTCTAATATGATGTTGAAAAGAAATGGCAAGGTAAGGGTAACATACATGCTTTTTCCTAATCTTGGTAAGAAATTTTCTATTTTTTTTTTAGCCAATAGTGTCATGTTTGCTTTGGATTTTTTGTAGGTATCTTTTATCAATTTGAGTAAGTTCCCCTTTATTTCTACTTTACTGTTTTTAAAAAAGTTATTAATGGATGTTGTGTTTTGTCAAATGCTTTTTTGCATCTATTGAAAGGATCATTTAAATTATCTTTATAATGTCCATGAAATGTATATTTTTCATTTCTGCTATCTATAATATATGTTTTCTTAGTTTGCCTTGTGAGAGGCTTATCAGTATTATTGATATTTTCAAAGAAACAGCTTTTGAATTTGTTGATTTTTCTCTATTAGTTTTTTGTTTTTTATTTCATTGATTTCTGCTGTAACTTTTGTTATTTCCTTGTGCTTATTTTGGATTTAATTTACTGTCTTCCACTATAGTTTTTATCCATAAAGTTGAGCTTTTAATGATTCCATTTTATTTACCTTCTTAGCACATCACTTACACACATTAAAAAACCATTTTAGAAACAAATAACCCAATCAACAAATGGGTCAAAGATCTAAACAGACACTTCACAGAGGAGGATATAGAATCAATCAACAAGTACACAAAAAAATGCTCACCATCTCTAGCTATCAGAGAAATGCAAATTAAAACCACTCACTCCAGTTAAGAAAGGCAGCCATTATGAAGTCAAACAATAACAAGTGCTGGTGAGGATGTGGAGAAAAAGGTACACTTGTACATTGCTGGTGGGACTGCAAACTGGTGCAGCCAATTTGGAGGGCAGTATGGAGATTCCTTGGAAAGCTGGGAATGGAACCACCATTTGACCCAGCTATTCCCTTTCTCGGACTATACTCAAAAGACCTAAAAAGAGCATACTACAGGGACACAACTACATCAATGTTCATAGCAGCACAAGTCACAATAGCTAGACTGTGGAACCAACCCAGATGCCCTTCAACAGATGAATGAATTAAAAAGATGTGACATTTATACACAATGGAATATTACTCAGCATTAAAAAATAACAAAGTCATGGCATTTGCAGGGAAATGGATGGCACTAGAGCAAATTATGCTAAGCGAAGTTAGCCAATCCCTAAAAAACAAATGCCGAATGTCTTCTCTGATATAAGGGTGGTGACTCAAAACAGAGTAGGAAGGAAGAGCATGAGAAGAAGATTACCACGAAACAAGGAAAAGAGGAGGGAGGGAAAAGGAGGGAGAAGGGGAATTGCACGGAAGAGGGAAGGAGACCCTCATGGGTTCACAAAATATATATAAGATGGTGTGAGGGGGTAGGGAAGGGAAAAAAAAGATAAGTGTCACAGTAGAATGGGTAGAGAATAGGGATGGGAGGGAAGGGGAGGGGAGGGGGAGATAGGGAGGGCAGCAGAATACAACTGACACTAGGATTGCTGTATGTATATACATGGATGTATAACCAATGTGATCCTGCAATCCGTACACTTGGAAAAATGAGAATTCACACCCTGTTTGAATCAAATGTATGATATGTCAAGATCATTGTATTGTCTTGAGCAACTAATAAAAAAATTTTTAGTGGTTTCTTAGAGTTTGCAATATACATTTATAACTAATTCAAGTCCACTTTCAGATAACACTGTACCATTAAACAGAAAGGGTGAGTACCTTATAATAAAATGATACTAATATCGCCTTCTCACCTTTTGTGTCATTGATATTATTCATTTCATTTATACATGACCATACATAAACATATATGTATATATCCACATTCACACACATAAGTATATATAATTGAATTCATTGTTGCTGTTATTTGGAGAAAACATCTGTTAGATAAATTAACAAAAAGAAAAATTAAAGTTTTATTTTCATCCTTTACTCATTACTTCTGTGATGTTTGATTTCTTTATGTAGATCTGAGTCTCTGATCTATATAATTTCTCTTCTCTCTGAAGAATTCCTTTTTAACATTGCTTCCAAGACAGGATTACTGGCAACAAATTCCCTCAATTTTTATTTGAGAAAGTCTTCAATTCTCTTTCACTTTTAAAGGATAGTTACTAAGTTCAGAATTCTAGGTTGGTGGGTTCATTTCTGTCAGTTTTTTTCTCTACCTGAGAAATTATATATAATTTTTACTTTTGACCCTCTATAGGTAAAGTGTTTTTCCTCTGGCTTCTTTGAATATTTCTCTTTATCTTTGATTTTCTATAATTTGAATATAACATGCTTAGGTGTAGTGATTATGGCATTTATGCTTCGTTTTCTCTGGGCATCCTGGTTCTGTGGTTTGCTATGACATTAAGTTGAGGAGAATTCTCAGTGATTATTGTTTCATACATTTCTTTTTTCCTTTTTCTGTTTCTTTTTTTGCTACTGCCATTACTGTGGGAAGCCATTCTCGCACGTGATTGGGCACCTCCCTGATTGGGTGTGAGGCGTTCTGGCTAAACTGTCGGAACTAATCCCCACCCTCTCTAGGTGCGAGAACCCATCTGTGTGGGGGTGTGACTGACCATTGACCCTGAGACCAATCACTGACCCTGACCTTGGAATGCTGTCCCCCTCAACCTTCATTGGATGGAATTTTCCCCTGAATTTCTTGTTCCCAATAAAAGGCCACTCTCTGGCGTGCCCTGCCCCTCTCTCCTCGCTGCCCTACTGGGTGGCTCAAGGCAGGAGCCAGAGGGAGGGCCGTCTCAGACCTGGTCAAAGAAAAAGGTAAATTGAGTTTTGTGTGTTTATTTTGATCTCACTAGTTAACTTCTATGCTTCGAACCTCTAGTATGAAGCTAGCCTGCTGGTCACGTGGCTGAATTACATGTATATTACTTTTGTAGCTGCCAACATCAGTTTCTTGAATATTCTATTCTTTTTCTTTTTAGTCCTTTTCTTTTTGCTTCTCCGTGTTAGAAAAATTTATTGAAATATCCTTAAGCCAAGACATTCTTTCTTCTGTAATGTCCAGTATACATATAAGCCCATTTATTACTAGTTTTTTGTTTTTTGGTGGGGAGAAGGTGTTCTTAGAATTTCCATCTCTCTTGGGTGCTTACCTATCTTTTGAATGCTTTATTAAGTAGAGACCATAACTTATTAATCATAGTTTTTAAACCTGGTTTGAAACCTTCTGTATTTTTTTTTTTTTTAATACCTAGACATTACTACCAGGTAAAAGGAACTGCTAGAAACAGGCCTTTTAAAGCACTAGGTTGGTAAAGTATAGTGGGTAGGGGAGGTATAGCATAGTTCTTTGAGTAGGTCTCAGTAATTTCATGAACTTGTGCCTCTGAGCTGTGAAATTCTCAGTCTCTCCTTTCCTTTTCTCCCTCTGCCCTGCAATTTAAGACTGGGTGGTTGTTGAGTGGGCTGGAGCCAGCTCTTTCCCTTGTCTTTTGTAGAAGACAGTAGGGGTCTGGAGCTGGGTATTCTCTTTCCTCCTTGTGGAAAGCTATAGTGGCTGGAATTGGCTAGCTCCATTCTCCCAGGCCATTTAGAGTCTGATAAAACTCCGGAAGATTAGGCTCTGCTTAAATAGTTTCTCCTAAGGGCAGACCTTAAGAACAGAATGGTCTAGCATAATTAAAAATGGTTTATTTTCCATTCCCTATGCTGAAAACCAGGTTGAACTTCTGGAGGTAAATAAAATAAGCAAGTATGTGTATAGGGAGGGTGTATTAGTCGGGGTTCTTTAGAGGAACAGAATCTACAGGAAGTATAATTTAAAAAGGGGCTTTATTAGGTAGGCTTACAAAAATAGAAGATGGATAGTCCACAATGGCCATCTGTAGGCTGGAGAGCTGGAAGAATCAGTAGCTGTGCAGTCAAAGGGGCTAAAGCCCCAGAACAAGAGGGATCAGGGGTGCTTCCCTAGTCTGAGACTGAAGGCTTCTGGAAACTATCTAGAGAATCACTGGCAGAGTCCTTTTTGAAAAGTGAAGAAGCAGAGTCTGATATCTTCAGATGATCACAGTAGCAATCAAGAACCCATTCAAGAAGAATCCAGCTTGCATCTGCTGCTGCTTCCCTGTTCTTCCAAGTTTTATTTCATCCAAGCCATCATCCTATGGTGCTGCCCACGCTTAGGGAGGGTCTCCACTTTAGTTGGTTTACCCACATGCCAGTCATTCCTAGAAGCACTCTCATTGCCACACCCAGAAGTCCCTTAATCATAGGCATCTCTTAATTCAATCAAGTTGACAAGTCAAATTAGCCATTCTAGAGGGATTAGGGATGATGTTCCCCCAGGACTGTTTGCTCTGGCGTTATTGAGGCCTAGACTTATCCACTTTAAGCTTCTAGTAGTTTGTCAACTACAGTTCTGGTTTTCCTGCTCTGGCATAGGTTCCTGGAGAGGTTTCTGCTGGAATCAATTCTGGTTCTTCAGTTTTGCCTGCTTCCAGTTTGAAATCATCATGAGAATGTAAAATGGTGTATCAACTTTGGAATATAGTTAATAGTTCTTAAAATGTTAAATGTGGAATTATAATGTAATTAAGCAGTTCTACTCCTAGCTACATATGCACATGACCCAGCTTGTCTTATAGTTAGAGCTAAGAAAAGTTGTTGATTTTTTAGTTATTTTAACTTCCTGGTTGTTGTTAGGGCAGAGTGGCAACTTCCAAGCTTCTTACATACAAGACCAGAACTAGGAGATGGAAATTACTTTTTATTAAAATATTAAAAAAAATTTTTATACTATGATCTCCATGAGAAAAGTGCATGAATCATTAATATGTGGCTTTGTAAATTATAACAAAGTGAATACACTCATGTATCCAACATACAAATGAGGAAGTCAAATATTACATCCCAGAAGCCTTCCCATATCCCTTTTCATCTTTACCATTTCTGTCTTTCCCAAAAGTAACTACAATACTGACTTCTAACACTACAGATTAGTTTTACCTATTTTTGAATTTTATATACATGGAATCATACAGTGTTTATTCTTTGTCTCTGATTTCTTTTCTGGGGTGCAGGGTGTGTACTAGAATTGAATGCAGAGTGCTCTACCACTGAGCTATATCCCCAGACCTTTTTATTTTGAGACAGTGTCTTGCTAGGTTGTTTAGGACCTTGCTAGATTGCTGAGCTGTCCTCAATTTGAATCCTTCTGTCTTAGCCTTCCTAGTTGCTGGGATTATAGGTGTGTGCCATGGTGCCTGCTATGTCTGGCTTCTTTCAGTTAATGTGTTTTTTTAGGCAGTACTGGCAATCAAACTAAGGGCCTTGTGCATGTTAGGCAAGCACTCTGTCACTGAGCTATCTCCTCAGCCCTTTTTTTCTTTTAACATTATATTTTTATGATTCATTTGGGTTGTTGGATCTAGCTATAGATGTTCGTTTTCGTAGCCGTATAGTTTTTTACATTGTATGAATAGACCATACTTTATGGGTGCATACTGTTGATGGACATTTCAGTTGTTTTCAGTTTGTGGTTTTTATGAATACTTTTTCTAATAACTTTATTGTATGTGTCTTAGTGTACATATGAATTCATTCTCTTTGAATATATACCTAAAAGTGGAATTGGTGGGTCAGAGTGTATGTTTACATTTAGTTGATATTGACACTGTAGCATTTTCACCAATATTTTATATTGTTAGTTTTAGTCTTATTAATTTTAGGTTTCCAATGGGTGTGTTGTAGTTTAATTGTGGATGTATTATGCATATTTCTGGTTACTAATAAAGAAGAATAGCATTTCACTTATTAATCAGCCATTTGGATGTGTTCTGTTGTGAAGTGTTCATTTCATCCATTTTTTATACACACACACACACACACACACACACACTTGTAGATAGACACAATATTTTTATTTATTTATTTATGTGATGCTGAGTATTGAACCCAGTGCCTCACATGTTCAGGGCAAGTGCTCTACCACTGAGCTACAACCCCGGCCCTCACCAATTTTTTTTTTTAAACTGAGTTGTTTGTGCTTTTAAGAAATCAATTTGTGAGATGTCCTTTATCCATGCTGAGTACAAGTCATTGTCAACTATATATTTGTTTCAAATATCTTCTCCTACTTTGTGATGATGATTTTTTTACTTTCTTCATGTCTTTTGATGTGTGTAAGTTTTTTGGGGGTGGGTACCAGGGATTGAACTCAGGGACACTCAATCACTGAGCCACATCCCCAGCCCTATTTTGTATTTTATTTAGAGACAGAGTCTCACTGAATTGTTTAGCACCTCACCATTGCTGAGGCTGGCTTTGAATACTCGATTCTCCTAACTCAGCCTCCCAAGCCACTGGGATTACAGGTGTAGGCCACCATGCCTAGCTTTGATGTGTGTAAGTTTGTAATGTAGTTCTTGGTTATTTCCTTTATGAGTGGAGATTTCTTTGCCCTTTTTGAGAAATCTTTGCCTTTAAGAATGTCCTCTTGGGATTGGGGTTGTGGCTCAGCAGTAGAACGCTGGCCTAGCAGGTGTGAGGCCCTGGGATAGATCCTCAGCACCACATAAACATAAATAAATAAAGGTATTATGTCCAACTACAACTAAAAAAAAAACCAACACAAACAACAACAACAAAAACAGAAAACGTCTCCTTGGTCACAAAGCCATTCTTTTGTGTGATTATCTTACAGTTTTATTCACCTGCAGTTTTATTGTGGGTGGTGTGACAGGAGTTCAGATACTTTTCCTCCATATTCAGTTGATCCAACACTGTTTACTGAAAACATCTTTCTTCAATGCTTCCTTTGTTTTAAATTGAATGCATACATATGTGCTTAAAATAAAGAAAAAAATTTGTTAGGGTTTTATCACATGCAGGTAGTCATTGCTTGTTACTGAAATAAGCCAATAACTTATTTACTTAGCCATTCTTATTTATATATTTTTCCTTCTTCTACATGGCTAGTCATTTGGCAGATGAAGACTCTGAGACCCAGAATTTTGGTAGGGAGTTGGTGAGAAGCTGAAGGCTTCTTGACTTCTAGGCCATTGGCCATTGGTGCTTATATTGTTCTTCTTGGTGATGCTTTGGTAGCAGGTGTAGGGTATTGGGAGTAACTCTTTGTGGGTACACAAGGTTTGCTTTTTCAAGTGTTTAGTGAAGCTTTGCTTTTTCAAGTAACAAGTTTATTTATTTATTTGTATAAACCCTTATTGTTTTGTAAGTAGTACTTTGAATCCTCAAGATACTGGATGCATATTAAAGATTTTTTTAACCTTTGCAGGGAAAAGCATGGATTAATATTGCCCCCCCCCCCCCAGTTTTACCAGATGTTTCACTTTTTCCACCAGTATATAGTCTCAAGAGTTAACTTTATACTGTTGCATTCATTTGAAACAAGGTATTCTTTTGTCATAGTGGTTACAGTCTTTGATTTTTCAGAACAGATATTTTTGCCTCTCAAATACTGTTCTTTTTGTGGTTTCCAAATTTCCTTTTGGATACAGCTCTCTAAAGTTAAAGTTCTGTTTTTGTTTACCTTTATATTTATATCAAAGCCATTCTTTTTGTTAAAACAACTGAAATACAATTTATAAAGCCATTAAATCAAATAGTTTAAAGGTAATAATTATATATTTTTATTTGTCTGATATTTTTAAAAATATAATTTCTGATCGTATGCTCCTGAACTGAGAGTTCAAAAATAAACACATAATTATAAAGCCGTTGGTTTTCATCAGATATATTAAGATCATTCAATGGGGAAAGACTAGTCATTTCAACAAATATTGCTGTAAAAACTGAATGTTCACCTGTAAAAGAATGAAATTACTCTTTCCCTCACAACATATCCCAAAATTAACTCAGAAAGAAGCATAAAACCAAAAGTAGCTAAAATGATGAAACTCTTAAAAAGCACAACACCAAAAGCATATGCAATTAAAGAAAAAAATTAGATAAATTTGATTTCATCACAGTTAAAAAACTGGTTTTGGATGACACTATGAGGAAAGAAAAAGAAAACCTATATAGTGGGAAATTTGCAAGTCAACTATTACATAAGAAACTTATATCTTGAATACATAAAGGACTTTCACACCTCAACAGTAGAAGGGACAGATAATCCAATTTTAAAAATGAACATAGTATTTAAATAGATTTCTTATACATATGGCCATAAGAACATAAAAAGATGCTTAATAAAATTTAGTTATCTGGGAATACTGATCAAACTGCAATGAGACACTGCTTCACATTCCCCTAGGGCAGCTAAAATAAAAAAAAATAATAATGAGGCTGTAGAACAATTGAAACATTCACAGGAATATAAAATGATACTGCAACTTTGGAAAAGTTTATAATTCCTCCAAATGTAAAATGTAGAATTATCACATGACTCAGCAGTTCTATTCTTAGCCACATACTGAACAGATAGGAAAATATGTCTTCACAAAAACCCTCATATAGGTGTTTATAACAGCATTATTCATAGTGGCTAAAAAAATGGAAACACCTTTCATCTACTTATGTCCTGATGAGCAGATAAACAAAACACAGTATATTCATTCAATAGAATATTACTTGGCCCTAAATAGGGATGGCTACAACATGCATGAGCCATGGAAGAAGACAGTCACAAAAGGCTGCATATTTTATAATTCCATTTGTGTTAAATGGCCAGTTATAGTAACTCATAGGCAGAGGCAGGAAGTAGATCAGTGGTTGCCTAGGACTGGAGAGAAGAGGGTCAATGGGGAGTGATGCTAATGGGTGTGTGGTTGTTTTGGGAGGTGTGAAAATATTATAAAACTGATTATGAGAACAGTTGCGTAACTATGGATATATTAAGAACAACTGAACTGTATATTTTTTTCTTTTTGGAGTACTGGTGTTTGAACCCATGGCCTCACATAGGCTAAACAAGCACTGTACCACTAAATTATACCCCAGCCCAGTCTCATGCTTCTTAATATCTTCTGCTTTTTTTGTTAAACAGCTCTCTTAAATTCTCTCCTTTTTGTTCCTGGTCTGTCTGGATTTCATTCTGAGGTGTCAGCTTACAATTTCAATGTTCTCTTCTTTCTCACGTCTACATCTTACTTCTGGGCAACCTGCCTACTATCTGTTCAGCCCTCTGGAAGCTACTACTCTAGCATGAAGGGACCTGTGTCTTTCCACTGACATACTTTCAGATATGTAAATAGTTGTGTTTTTTGATTAGTGGGGATAGGAGATGAGGTTAGAAATCTGTTATAATGAAATGTTAGAAATCTGTTATAATCTCTAAAGGATTTTCAGTGTTAGAAATCTGTTATATCTCTAAAGGATTTCCAACTGAAAAAAATTATTTTTGTTATTTCTTACTGAAATTAGCTAATGGCTTATTTCTAAAAATACTTCTATCTGTGATTTATAAGAAATAACAGGATGTGGATTAAGGCTTACATAAGGATTTATGAGATAAACTTGTGACCGAAATATAATAGTAAGCCAGAGAAAAATATTTAGCATTTAACGACAATGCTCTCCTCTCTTCCCCAAATCAATAAGTCATGAATTTAATAATAAACCATAGCATGATACATTATAGAGTTGAGGAAAAAGCAAACTTAAAAAAAAATTACTGTCAGCATGATCACTCTGAAGATAATTTATATGTGAATATAAAATCATCAGAAATGCTACAATTAAGTTCTCTGGATGGTGGGAATGTGTGTTGTATTTTTTTCTATTTATAGTTACTAAATTCCTCTTATAATAAGTATTACTTTTGTAATAATAACATTGATTGAAAAAGGCGATAGCAGTAGTATAGAAAGAGTAATTATCCTGAATATAAAATTAGTAGTACCAGTGGAATTGTTGTTGTATGAAAATAGATTGACAGGGAAAGCATCAGATTATCAGTCTCATCAGCATTACTTTAGTTCCTAATGTTTTAAGTTTTTATGGTTGCCTTTTTTTTTTTTAACAACAACAAAAAAAATGTTTGGGTGACTAAGTAGATTTGTTATAAGGTTGCAACTGGAAAAGTTTTGCTGGATTTGGAAAAATAGTTTTACAATGAAACTGCATTGTGGGAAGTTGTCTTTTTACAAATGTACCTGCAAGAATGTAGAATCCGGGCTGGGCATGTGGCTCAAGCGGTAGCGCGCTCGCCTGGCATGCGTGCGGCCCGGGTTTGATCCTCAGCACCACATACAAAACAAAGATGTTGTGTCCGCCGATAACTTAAATAAATAAATAAATAAATATTTAAAAAAAAAAAGAATGTAGAATCCTACCTACATTTGGTTTTTTCTCTTAATTGAAGAGTGGTTAGGTTTTGTGTCTTCTTTCAGTGAGTTACTTATAGACAACAGTTGTTTAGTGAACCAGCTGAATCCCTAGAATTGTTTTCTTCCTAAGAGAGATGGTGATGGAAATTCTTTCTATTCACGTGTGTAAAAACTATTTATTCTTTATTCCCAGATTAGAAAGAATATTTGCCAAATTTGATGAAGTACACAATTCGGGTGGTATGATATTGAGTGTCTGCAAAGGTAAGAGTAATTTAAGCTATTCCAGTTTTCAAACAGTTCTAAGATTATTTAGCCAAGTTTTAGACACTATGAATTGTGTTTTCAAATCAACTATTAAATAGCAAATTCAAAGAGTTGATTTTGTAGTTTGAAAAATTACCTGTGCCGGTGGGTGGGCGGGGGGGAGGTTTGGGGTTGTGGCTCAGTGGTAGAGCGCTTGCCATGGGTTTGATTCTCAGCACCACATAAAAATAAATAAAGGTCCATTGACAACTAAAAAAATAAAAATAAAAAAAAAGAAAGAAAAATTACCTGGGTACAGTAACAAAAAAGTTTATATTTTGCTGATTATTATCTACCCTTGGACTGCTTTTAGAGTAAGTAAAATATTAATAGTAGTACAATGATGTACTACTATTAGTGTAGTGTATAATGATGCCATTCTTTTGCCTTTGTGTTGTGTGTGGGTTGAAGATGTATTATAATCCTCTTGCCCTTCATGTTACATGAATGAAGTATGTTTTTATGCCCAGAGTAATTGTTTTACTTCGTTGTTTTTACTAGAAATTGTATAGTGGATAACCTCTCTTAAACCTGTGTGCAGACTCTCAGTGATGATGATACTAGTGAATCCTTCAAAATTTCACTATAGAATAATAATCTTTTGCTTCTTAAATGGAATGAGACCAAGTTGGAATTTTGGAGAGATTTGGAATTAGCATCCACATCCACAAATCAGTTGTCATTTATTTGATTTTGTGGTTAGGTTAATAAATTGTGTTTAGTTTTATTGGGTAGCATTTACCTGACTTAAATCATTAAATATTAATTAGCCAGGTGTGTGAAGAATATGTTTCTGTAGATAATATAGATGATTTTTTACCCCCTAGGAAAGTAGCTTCATATTAGAGAGAGTGGTTAGCTTGGTAATGTAAATGACATTGGAGAAAAAATTTTTTGTTTGAGTATATAGTTAAGGAATAATAAAGCTAGTTAAAAATACAATGTAGTTTTTCTTTTTTCCTCTAGGTTAAACCAAGACTGTTTCATTGTGTTGCAAAAAGTCAAATGGAGTGAGAATTTGGTGTTATAAACATTGTATCTATCCTAGTTTAAACTTAATTCAGAAATACAAATTGTCTTTAGTGCTACCAGTTCTCACCCTGACTGCCAGCCATTTCTCACTTCTGGTCTGAATAGGTGTTTAAATTCTTCTCCTAAGTTTTGTAACAGTTATATCTATCCATGTCTATAGAAATGCAGAAAAAGCAGGAAAAGGAAGAGTTGTTAGAATTCCTTGAATGGAGACGTGTTTTCATAATGTCATCATTTGTGTATTCCAGACTATAGTTATAATTTTAAGGCAAAATGTATAATATATCTTATAAAATTTAAGGATTCATTGTTTGAATGTGGTTTATTTTAAAAGCACTGTCATTCTTATATTTAATGCAATTATTTCTGTTACCTTTGGAATGGAAGCATTTTTTTCCCCTTGATTCATTTCTTTTTGTCTTATCTCTCCATAAACAGAGAGGTTTGAAGTTAGTATCTGGCATTTATTTTTCTTGAATTCAGTATATCAGAGAGTATATTGGAGATTATGATCTAAATATACTTGTATTTTATGCAAGTATGTGAAAGTTAGTCTATAATGCACATTTTTAGGGTAAAGAATATAGTTAAGATGCTTTTCACAGCAGTACATTTCACCTGGTTTATCAGCTGTTTCCACATCATGGAGTTGGTATCCTCAGGTAAACAACTGCAGATTAAAACTGTAGTTTGCCTTGCGATGGTTGCCTCTGTTCCGAACATAATTGTCAAATCTGTACTTTGAAGTTCTGATTGAATTCTTTGATTTGATTTTCCAAAGCATTAGTTTAGCACACTCAAGAAGACTAAGTAAATTTTATCAGAACTTTGAACATATCATTTAATTTGGAAATAGTGATAAATGTACTTTTTTTGTTGTAGTTGTTATTGTCTTAAGGATTTTTCAAGCATGACTTTAATTTTCATATTACAAAAGTTAAGTTAGGCAGAGTCCCAAAGTGCAGTAGAATTAGAAGGACCTGGAATTAAAAATAATCAGATTGTGGCTGAAAGGAGGCAACACTTCCCCAGTAAGAAGGAAAAAACTGAAAGTTGGAGGGCCCCTGTGATTATGGCAGGGTCTGGTATCATCATGAAGCTTTCTAGATAATATTCTATACTAACCAAGATGTAATCATCAGCAGTGTTGGCGACTCTGACTGTAAGTATTTTTTTCACTGTGAAAATAGCTGTGCATAATTCTGATTTGTTTGGTGTGTATATAGGACCTAACACAGTGTGGTTTGTAATCATGGTAAAGTATTTCCAGTTTCTCTGTTTTAAATAGTTGTTAGAAAGGGAATTAATTGCTTCTAAAGACTTAATAATACAAATCATGGACCTTAGGCTTTTAAATTACCTTGATACTTGGTTTATATGAGTCAATAAGGTAACTTCCAGTTTCGTTTTGTTTATTTTTATAAACAAAATAAACAGGTGCCGATCATTTGGTGAAAAGCAAAGCAACTCTTTTTTTAGGCTGATTTAAAAGCATATCTGTCTGGGACCATGAACCCCAGGGCCTTCTTAGAGCTTGATAAAATCCTGATGGTTGTGTAGCTTGGATAGAGGGTGCTCTGCGTCCTTGCAGCTGCGCACTGGCTAGGTTCTGTTTCTACCAGAAGCAAGCTTTGTTTCTTGTGGCCCTGCTGTCCCCACACAGAGCAGCCTTTGATGGGCTGCCTTTGACGTGATTTGTTTACGGCAGCCAGAAATGCTTCCTGCATAATGAAAGCAGTTAATCGTGGAAACTGGGCTATTCCTGTTTGTGTACTTCTAGCAGTCTTCTGTTGTAAATATTAAAAGGTAATGACAAAGGGATGAAAACCTTTTTAAAAAGGCACAAATCAGTTAATCCATTCGATCATGTGATTGCTACTGATTACATGGGTATCTTTAGGGAAGCAGAAAATGATTGCTGAACACATGCCTTGTGTTTTGATGATTGCATTAAAAGTCCCCTAGTGGAATGGCATTTACTGACTCCCAGAGCTTTTCTTAGATTAAATTTCAGGCAGCCAGTACAAGGAGAAATATCACCACCTGTATCTAACAGCATATGTACAGTTAAAGAATAATCTTGATCAAGCCCTGCTAGGCTCTGCTAAATAAACGAAGGTTTTCAGCAAGACCCCAGACTTTTATTTTGAAGTGGAGTAGCAGCTGTTGGCTATTGCGGTGCAGAGCTGCAGCGCGGCCTGGGTCACACAGTGCTCCGGGTGTCTGCAGGCTGCAGGCCGAGCCCAGTGGCGCAGGCACTGAGGTACACTTATTTGCTGTGCTGTTTGACCTCTTGGTTTGAGAGAGCTCCCTGGACCATCTGAATGGCTATGGGAGATGGTGAGTAAGATTTATTTTTCCTCTTTTGCTGTGTTATACACTTCCTTTTAAGGTGTCGATCATTTGCTATTAAGAAATGTATTTTTCCCTAAAGAATGAAGGACATTTCTGTGTTTGTGTATGTGTGTGTACGCTCATGTATACATTTATGCATGTGTGTGCTTGTCATTTGGTATCTTTTTTCACTTGATGTCTCTGTATGGGATCTTGCAAACATAAGGTGACAAATTTAGCTTGCAATCTAAGCAAGCTTTCAGTCTTTGGTATTGGATATGAAGGGATATTGGAAGAAACGTGGAATGTATGCAAAAGCTTTTGAAGGGAGAACATGGCCTTTGGAAGAATGACAGATTTTGGCAGGAAGGTTTGATTAGCTAGCTTGGCATCTTTCCTGTTGTATTCGATACAAGTAGAATTCTGTGCTAATCGAATATTTAAAGAAGCAAAATGGCTTGCCATGGACACTATTTTAATTAGTATGCTTGTGATTTGTCAGTGTATCTAGTAAACAGTTCTTTAGAAAATAGCCTTTTAAGAATTCTCTACAGGATATAATTTGATTAAAAATTTTTCAGTATTTTATTTTGTTAAGGATAGTCATAAAACAATATTTCTATAGTGCTTTATAGTTTGCAAAAGGACTTTCATGTACTTAAAATATTTTAATTCCGGTACAAATCCAGGAAGTATGCAGACTATTTTGGTATTTCCATTTCACAGATTAGGAAACTGAGACTTGCTGAAGATATGTTGATCCAGACAGAGAAAACAAACTAGACAAAATCTAAAGTCCCAAGTGAGCATGTGATATTGTTCTTCATAACACTTAATCCTTGAGCCTATTTCCCCTAGTGTTAAACCTTTTGTTAAGATGCTTAAAGGTATATTTTGTGATCACACCAGTATGTGAGATATGTGCAAAGGGGAATATAAAGTTTCTCAAAAAGTGCTTTGCATGTTTTTTACTAGGCTTCTCAGGAGGACTTGCTTGTATTTGGATGTTTTAACTCTTAACAATTTCAGCCTTCTTGGGTCTATATTATGACCTCTTTTATCTAAGGAGTTTGTCTGTCTACTTGGAGCCATGCCCATTAGGATGTAAACTTGCCAAAATGATGGTATTGTCATTTAAACTATTATGCACATTCAAATGGAAATATAGTAAATTTGGTTTTGCACATTGTTATGATTTATTCCAAAAATTTATTTCAAGAATTTATGTAACTTTTTATATGACCTTATGGAAATAAATAAGAATGTAATTTTACTACTGATTTTTAAGGCAAAAGACATCAAATTAAGTTCTTATATATTTAAGAATATTGCAAAATTTCTTCCCTTTAAGAAAACACAAACAAACCTTAATTTGCAGGCATCTTTAAACGTTGTATTTGGTTTGGACCAGGTCCACATTTCATTTTCTTAAACATTTTGGGTTCATTGGGTAGTAATGTAGATCTTAATTTTTCTCTTTTCAGATAACAAATAAATACATTCAGATAGTTTAGAAATGTATTGATTTTTTTTTTAAATCAAAGTAACAATCACAAAGCTTAGAGGGTAACCTTTCAATTAATTTTCTTCTTTAAAATAGAAATACTTTTGTTAGTATATTTATATAAATATTTAAAAATCAAAGCAGTAAATATATATGTATAGAAATAGGCCATGGGGTTTATAGCTCTTAATAGTTTGATATATACTCCTCTGTATATTAGTTTCTCTCACACGTAATGTACATATACCATACCAGAATCATGTAAACATATGTATCAAGTAGATTACACTATTCTTAACTTTTGTGACTTCTTATTTTTAAATTGTAATTATGAACTTACTATGAAATATCATCTCCTTTTTAGAATTCAAATAATGATGATAAAACAAAAATCCCTCAGAACCACCTCCAAGCTCTAAGCCTGGGTATAAGCAGAGATAAAAGTCTTTATTTCTATGGAGTATGTTTTTTTTAATAGCTTTTTTTTGGGGGGGGGCCTGGGGATTGAACCTAGGGGCGCTTAGCCACTGAGTCCTCAGCCCTTTTTATTTTGAGTCAGATTGTCCCTAAGTTGCTTAGGACCTTGCTAAATGCTGAGACTGGCCTTGAACTTGTGATCCTTCTGCTTCAGGCATGCCCACCATGCCCAGCTTTTACATAGCTTTTTATTGTGCCTTAATTTGCACATTAAGTATCAAAATTAATGGTTTTGTTTTGACTGCGTTTAAATAACATGATATTCTGAATACCTTTTTTTTTTTTTTTTTTTAAACCATTTCCCATGTCAACTCAGTATGGCATGGAGATTTTTTTAAATGCCATCATGTGTTACTCTGCCTCATTTGTTTTCACTGTTGCATAGTACTCCATAGTAATAGTGTATCATAATCAGTTAATCTTTTATGGAAGTTCAAATTATTTACCATATATAATTCATGTAGATGATTTGGAAGTAAACTGTTCTGTATATAACATATGTGTTTGTATGCGTACACATGTGTGTACATCTTAAAATAGCTTGAAAATGGCATATCTGTTTCAAAGTTTTTATTTTAATTTATGTTAACTATAATCATTTGCTCCAAAAGAGGTTTTGTCAAAATTCCCATCAGTAGTGCCTATTATTCCTATATTCTTCTCAGTTCTTATTAATCTTTTAAAAATTTGCCAATGTGATTTGTGCAAAATATCTCACCCTTTATAAATCACGTCTGCTTTCTGATAAGGTTGGTTGCCTTCATATGTTTATTTATATTTCTTTTCTTTAGATTCTCTTTTGGTATCCTTAATTTTTTGGTTCTTAGACTTCTTTTGTAATTTATAATTGCTTTTTATGTATTACAGTTTGTGATCTTGTGATCTGTTATCTATTGAATATGTCATATAGGTTTAACTCCAAGGTTATGTAAAAGATTTGATTAGCAGTTTTTTTCTTGTTAAAAATATTTATGAAGTACTTACGATCTCTATCACTTAGAAAAGTTGTTGATTAGCTTTTGGGCACTTTTCGGTTTAGTTGTCTCCATCCTTACTCAAGGGTATAAAACCAAACAGTTACTTGATTGTGTATAGTTCTGGGCAGTCAAAGCAGATAGAGTTAAAAACCTGTAGGATTAATAATCCTATTATGTGATGCTGAGCCCTGCAATCTGCCTCAGAAGCATGAAAGAGGAATTTGGCCTTTTGTTGCTGCTACAGAATGGCTGGAAAGAAATAAGGTTTTGTTGTAAACAGACTGTTTCCAAACTTAACATTTCAACACAATCTATTATTCCAAAAATGAGTCTTTTAAAATATATGCAAGTTATGGAATAAACATGGCTTTCTAGAGGCCAACCTTTTGTGGGATCCCTTGGCTTCCGGGACTGCTGCAAACTGACATAAAACTTGGTTTAAAGGGTATAGAACAATAGCAAAGAAATTAATGCTGAGTAGATCTTTCTTCTTTTGTTCTCTTATATATTCTTTGTACATTAGGATTAGATAATTTAAATTACAGGAAAACACAAATAAAAGGCCAAATTTCTTTTTTTGGTAGTACTAGGAAGGATCCTAGGGCCTCACACATAATAGGTAAGCATTCTACCACTGAGAGCACATGCCCAGTCTTCAAGGCTTTTCAAACCTTCTTTTTGTGTGTGTGTGTGTGTGGGCGGGGGGTTGTTTGCTTTTTAAAGTACCAATGATAGAGGTAAAAAGAGTCTATAAGGAGAAAAAGTAAATTACAAGAGGCAAAAAATTGGCATTAGTAGCAATATAGGGCAATAAATAGTCAGTGACTAAAATAAATCTACATTATAGTAGCCCCCTGCCGTAGCCATTGAAAGCCTTTACCATCCAACATATGATTTAGGTCTGTATTAAGGGCATCTAGTCCCATATGCTGTACCTTTAAATAAATAAATAAATAAATAAATAAATAATCTTTTTGAGGCAGTCATATTTACCCATTGGGTACACCCATTGGTCACCAGTAGCATCATACTTCAAATCTGATGTTGCTAATGATCTTGAATCTCTAAGAAGGTATTTACATCTTTTCTTTGTACTTGTAGAGTGGTACAGTTGATTTTTTTTTTTTTTCTTGGTCATACTGAGGATTGAATCCAGGATTGCCCTACCACTAAACTATATCCCCATCCTTTTTATTTTTGAGACAGGGTCTTGCTAAATTGCCCAGCTGGCCTTGAATTTGTAATCCCCCTGCCTCAGCCTCCCCAGTAGCTGGAATTAAAGGTATATACCACCACAGTGCCTGACTTCAGTTGATGATTTTTTCTCTCCCTTTTTTTCCCATTTAAATATTTATTATTTATTTGTTTGTTCGTTCTAATTAGTTGTACATGATAGCATAATGCATTTCGATTCATAGTACACAAATGTAGCATAATTTTTCATTTCTCTGGTTTTACATGAAGTAGAGTTACCCATTCGTGTCATCATACATGTACCTAGGGTTAGTTGATGATTTTAACGGATGTTATAATCATATTATAACTGTGTTGAAGGTTTAGGTACCTTAGGTAAATAGCTTTTATAAAGTTTCTAAATAAACCTTATTATGAGTCTCATTTATTAATCAGTTTGATATAATTGTTATCATGCATGCTATTGTTTAATTTTATTAATACTAGATGATAGTGTAAATTGTGATTGTCTGTTTACTGCTTTGAACTGTTGAAGGTTTTGAATTTTTAAAGCACGTCTTTTTAAAGATAAAAATCTTTATCTATGTGAGTGTGTGTGTATTTTTTTGTACCAGAGGTACTTAACCACGGAACAGTATTCCCAGTTCTTCTTATTTGTGATTTTGAAACAGGGTCTCGCTAAGTTGCTAGGACTGGCCTCCAACTTGAAGTCCTCCTGTCTTAGTCTCCTGAGTCACTGGGATTACAGGTGTGCACCACTGCACCTGGCTTTGGAGAAAAAAAAGTTGTTGTTGTTGTAAATTACTTACTTTTATGCAGCACTAAGGATTGAACCCGGTCTCTCACACGTGCTAGGTATGCACTCTGCCACCGAGCTAATCCGGCCCCAGCCCCTCAAATATATTTTTAATTAGACAGTTATATCTACCTAGATATTTTAAGTGACTTTGTCAGATTTATTGGCCTCTATATTAAACTTGGTATGGAATCAACTTTATTTGTTGTAAATAATTGCTAAGAATAGCGTCTTCATATAAATGCTAAAATTTAACTGTTATCTTTTGAAGCACTTGAATTTTCAATTTTTAATAATTCTACTGAAAGTTTTATTTTCATTTAAATTGACATTTTAAATTTTTGCTACTTGATTCTTATTTCTGATGGCTGATGATTTTCTTTAGTTCTGGGAAAATTTCTCCTATCATTTTTTTTATATGTTTTCTTCCTTTATTAGCTTTAATCTCCTCTTTTTAAATTTTAATTTATTTGTTTTTTAGCTTTTGGTGGACACAACATCTTTATTTTATTTGTATGTGGTGCTGAGGATCCAACCCAGCGTCCCCACATGCCAGGCAAGCGTGTTACCGCTTGAGCCACATCCCCAGCCCAGTCTCCTCTTTTTTTTTTTTTTAGTTTTAGATGGACACATACCTTTAATTAATTAATTTATTTTTATGTGGTGCTGAGGATTGAACCCAGTACCTCACACGTGCCAGGCAAGCTCTCTGCCACTGAGCCACAAAACCAGCCCCAGCTTTAGTCTCTTCTTAGAGAGTAGGTATTAGTCACACATTTGACTTCTGGGGTTGATTCTCAGTGACTTTTATGCTTTGTCTTCTCTCTCAAGTTTCTTCCTCTTTCTCTTTTAATCCATATTCTGAGAGATATCCTTTACTTTGTCATCCAAACCTTCTGTTAACTTTTAACTTTGGCAAACAAAAGTTTAAATGGTTCTAAGGACTTTCTCTTTCCATTTCTGGTGGTTTCATTTTTACAAAATTATGGATATGTATGTGTGTGCACACAAACATGTTTACACCAGTGTGCATGTGCACACTTGTGTATTGAGCTCCCTGCATTGGGGACAGGGAAGAACTTAACAATGAAATCTTTTCATAGATATTTTAAAATTAATTGATTTTCTTTTTTTAAATACATGACAGCGGAATGCATTACAATTCTTATTACACAAATAGAGCCTTTTCATAGATTTTTAGTTACTCCTTGTATTCATCTCTGTACTCCTGGCTTAAAAATGGTGACTTCTGTATCATTCTGCAAGATAGATCAGGCAGTTTCTTGGAATTATAAATTGTAGCTTTAATGTGTTATTTCTTTTTTTTCTTTGTCTTTGTTTTTTTAGTTGTTGATGGACCATTATTTTATTTATTGGTGGTGCTGAGAATTGAACTCAGTGCCTCACACATGCTAGGCAAATGCTCTGCCACTGAGTCACAATCCCAGCCCTTGATCTGCTATTTCTTAGTAGCCTTTAATTTTTTAAAAATTTGCATCTTTTGAGATTTTATTGCCATCTTTTAGGTTCTGTTTTCACATATCTCTGGCCCCATCTCATTTTCTTAACTCTTATGATGTTGTTATATTATTGGGGTTCCATTGTAGGGTTTTAAGCAGGGAGGAAAGTAGTACAAATTATTATTATTACCAAAAAATTTCAAACATACCCCGGAACAGATAATATTGTAATGAGCATTTATTACCACTTGTCATTCAACTTGACGAAATCATCACTACATAACCAATCTTTATCTGTCTGTATTCTTATTCCATCTTTACCCCAGCCCCATCGTCTTGCGGGACTGAGGTTTGTACATGTGTATACTTGTGCATATGTACTCATTTACATGTATAAAATGAAAGTATCTTTTAAAAATACAATCACAGTATCTTTATCACATCTATAAAACCCCTTAGGATCAAATAGTTGGTGTTCGGTTTTCACTTTCATGAATATCTTTTAATAATTTGTTCATTGGGACTCCAACAGGGATCACTATTATAGTTGGTTGATATATCTATTAAGGATCTGTTCATTCAAAGCATTTATCTCTCTTTTTTCTTCTCTTGCCTTTTATTTGTTGAAGAGAAAAATATCTTGTTAGATAATTTTTTTTCATGCATTAGATTTTGTTGATTGCATCACCATGCTGCTTTTCACCCTTTAAAAAATGTTATATATCCTCTATATTTCCTGAAAACTGAAAATTCTTTTATATATATATTTGTAGATGGACAAAATACCTTTATTTTATTTATTTTTATGTGGTGCCGAGGATTGAACCCAGTGCCTCACACATGCTAAGCAAGTGCTCTACCACTGAACTACAACCCCAACCCGTGAAAATTCTAATGATTTGATCAAATCAGTTCTGATTTTGAAGTTGTATTTTGTTGATACAAATTTTTCATAGGTGGTATTTTGTGTGATAGTTTGGATATTTTTCAGAGGTATACAAAGTCTTAATTGTCTTTCTTTGTAATGTTAATATTGAACAATGGATTTAGTGATCAGCCTAATTTATCCTTTATAAAGCTCCCCCTGAGTCTTTCAATTTATGGTTTGTGTTAGCAGCCATTGATCCAGATTGATTTTTTTTTTTTAGAAGATTGCATTGTCTACTTTGTGATTTGGAAGGAGGTTGAGAATGAAGCAAGGAAGCCAGTTAAGAGGTTGTTGTGGTAATGTAGGCAGACATAATACTGGTCTGGTCTTACATTATGAGTTGCAGCAGAGGTAAAGAGAAATAAGTGCATTTACAATATAACTTGGGGCTGGGATTGTAGCTCAGTGGTAGAGCATTTGCCTGGCATGTGTGAGGCACTGGATTAGATCCTCAGCAACACATAAAAAATAAATAAGATTCAAGGTATTGTGTCCATCTACAACGAAAAAGAAGTTTTAAAGATATAACTGAAAGGGCTGCAGATATAGCTCAGTTGGTAGAATGCTTGCCTTTGCATGCACAAGGCCCTGGATTCAATCTTCAGCACCACAAACAACAACAAAAAGATATAACTTAGAGTTATTACATAAAAATTGTTGGTAAAATAAAAATTATCTGTGTAGGACAGAAGAAAATTTTAGATGCAGTTCTTACATTGTAAACTTGAACAGCTGAGATACATGGTTTCATTTATCATATTGGGATGAGGGAAGATTTAGGGGAAGGATAGGTTTGAAGGTGGTGTTAGTGTTGTTACCTATGTTAAGTTAGAGATGTCTTCAAGATTCCCATAGGTGAGACATCAAAGGCAGTTGAATATATAGATCTGAACTAGGCTGGAAATGAACAGTTGAGAGTTGTCAGCCTTTAGATGATATTTAAAACTGTAGAGAATGGATGAGAGACTACTGAGAAAAGGTGTAGTCTGGAGAGGAGGATGTTCCACTTGTAGTAGTTGGGTAAAGGAGAAAGAGCTGACAGAAGAGACTGAGCTACAGTTGCCTATGAAGTGAGAGGAAAGCCAATGGAAGTTACCTGTTGCAAAAGCTTGGGATAGGGAGTGTAAATAATTAAAATTTGAGTTATCTGATAATCAGTAGTACAGTAGTTTGTAGAAATTATTGTTTCCTAGTCTCAGTAATTAGCTGTTACATATGAACATGGTCAATGCTGGATTTAAAAAAAAAAAACAAGTGTAAAACAGCTCAGAAATCCATAGTCCTGTTGCTCATTGTTTTAATTAGAATAAGGAAGGATACAGATTCAAGAGAAAAGAGGAACTTCATTGTAAGAAACTAGTTAATATGAAATGGAGTGTATTTTGTGACTAAAAATCCACAGTATTGAGTGTGGTTCTTAACTAGTTGTTTCACTGAAGAAAATCCATACAAAATGAAATCCATACAGATGAGATGTGAAGTTTTGGCTTGTTCTTTTGTTGCCATGTAAGATGGAACTTTTTCATCTATTGAATGAGTCTTAAAAGCAGATGTTTAGGGTTTTTTAGTGTATGTACCTCTAAAACTGAAGTGGAAAATTTAAAAAGTCATTTGACTGTATGGCTTTCCTTTAGTGAGAAAAAGAGAAAAAAAGTGATAGAACTTAATTAAAATAATCTGAATTCACACATTCTTGCCTGAAACCTTAGGGACCAGTTGTATTTTAGAATCCAGGATATTTCTGATTATAGAAAAGTAATATGGTCACATTGCATATACTATGTAACAACTCCTACTGAGCTTGGGACACCAGCCTATAATTAATAAGTATGTTAATATTTTTGCAGTTAAATATGTGCAGATTAAAATAAGTAGACAACAAATAGCCCCATGCTATTTCATATTATGATTTGCCATAAACCGAGTTAGGTCAGTTCAAATTTTTTTTAAAATATTTTTTTAGTTGTTGATAGACCTTTATTTTATTTATTTTTATGTGATGCTGAGAATCGAACCCAGTGCCTCACACATGCCAGGCAAGTGTGCTACCGCTGAGCCCTACCCCCAGCCCAGTTCAGATTTTTGCTACCAACTGAGTTTAAAAGACAAAAGAAAAATGGATTTTCATTACTTTTTACCTTAAGCATGCATACATGGGACAGTGGAATGGTTTCCAAGTGTTATTTGAAGGTGACAAAAGGCAAAGCCTGATCTTTTTTTCTTTGTCTTTTTTTCTCCCTGTCACTCCCCTTCTCCTTTCTCCTACTGCTTTCTAAGTCTTCCAGTCTCCTCCACTGTTTCTATCTCTTTCCCTCTTTCTTTTTCCTGCATTTGCATGTCTTCCTCCTCTGCTTGCATCTCTTCCACTTCCTACACTTTTTTTTTCTTTTGTTGACAACGAGCAGTTCATTTTTATTATTTTGCATGGCATTTAAGGCCCAAAAGATCCTGTGTCAGCTTACTTTTCCAGACCCAGCACCCACTAAACTATTCATTTCTCTATGAATTCTTCTTACCTGTTGGCTCAATGTCCTCCCCACTTTTTTCTTTTCCCCTCCCCTTCCATCTTATTGATACTTCAAGGAGTTTATTGTGATCTTTTTAAAAAATATTTTTAGTTGTCAGTAGACCTTTATTTATTTTATGTGGTGCTGAGGATCAAACCCAGTGCCTTACACATGCTAGGCAAGCCCTCTACCACTGAGCCACAACCCTAGCCCCATTATTGTGATCTTTAAAGAAAAAAAAAAAAACTTTAAAAATTATTTCATTATAAGATATTTTAAACATACCAAAGAATTATGGAAAATATTTCCATAAATTCATTACCTAGATTTGATAGGTATTACTTAAGATTTTTTGAGAAAACTTATTGCTGTACTCCATCTTACTCCCCATTCTTTGTTCCTCTCTCTTATCTGAATAATAAAGTACAAAATAGAAGTATATCTATTTTATTAATGCATCTAAATATAATAAAAACTTATAAATAGCTTCTTTTAATTTTTTTAATGTATAGATGGACACAACACAATGCCTTTATTTTTATGTGGTGCTGAGGATCGAACCAGGTCCTGCCTGTGCTAAGCGGGGTCCCTCCCGTGCTAGGCAAGCGCTCTACCGCTGAGCCACAATCCCAGCCCCTTAAAAAATTTTTTTAGTTGTAGATGGACACAATACCTTTATTTTATTTTTTATTTTTATGTGGTGCTGAGGATTGAACCCATCGCCTCACATGTGCGAGGCAAGCACTCTTCTGCTGAGTCACACTCCCAGCCCTAAAGAGCTTCTTTTGACTAGGTTACAAAGAATTAATTCAAAGTTTGGGAAACCGTACTCAAGGATCCAAAAGAGGTATTCTTCTACTATTCTTCCTTAGCCTCTCCTTTCCCTTCAGTTCCTCTTCTCCATTTTTTCCTCCATGTACTCATTCTCTTTTTCTATCTCTTCCACCTCCTCCATTTCTGCCTCTTCTGTTTCTATCATCTGCTCCTCCTCATATTCCTTCTCCATCTCTATCCATTTCTCTCATTCTCCATCTTTTCTCCTCCTTTTCCATCTTTATCATGTAAATAGCACCACAGCCTATTCACTTTATTAGTTTCTATCCTTAGAAATGTGCTTATGCTTTTAATGTGCTTATCTTTTTTTTTAAAAATTTTTAGTTGTAGATTAACATAATACCTTTATTTATTTATTTTTATGTGGTGCTGAAGATTAAGTGCAGTGCCTCACATGTTCTACGCCAGCTCTCTACCACTGAGCCACAACCCCAGCCTTAAAGTGTGCTTATCTTGTTCTACTTTTGCACTTAACCATACTATTCTTTTTTTTTAAACATTGTAATAAGAACGCAAGTTCATTAAGGTAGTCATAATTTACAGTTTGCTTTTGTTGTGTGATCCTTCAGTAGCTAGTAGAGCATCTACTAATATATACCCTAGATGGTATCTTCTGATTTATCTTCCTATTTATTAATGATTCCTTTTTTTTTTAAAGAGAGAGAGAGAGAGAGAGAGAGAGAGAGAGAATTTTATTATTTATTTTTTAGTTTTCAGCAGACACAACATCTTTGTTTGTATGTGGTGCTGAGGATCGAATCCGGGTCGCATACATGCCAGGCAAGCGCGCTACCGTATGAGCCACATCCCCAGCCCCTATTAATGATTCCTTAAGCTATATCTAATCAGCTGTTATGCCTTCCCAGTTTCATTTACTATATTTTCATTTTAGAAGTTCTATTTGATTTTAAAAAATCTGTCACTTTTTATAATTTTCTGATCCTTCAAATTATATTAAAATTTTCCCAGTAAGCAAGTCTAGGTATTTTGTAAGTCTGAGTTTGATAACAGACACTTAAGATTTTATATAGGTCTATTCCTAATATCTGTTTCCTTCTAAATGTTCATTGTGTCGTATTTCCTTTGTGCCTGGTGACCTATAGAAAGTTGTGGTAATAATTTGAGACCAGAAACCCTGTTTTGTGGAAATTTTGCTTTTGCTTTGACTCTTGCTTGGAAATACTACCAGTCTGAGCTCAAGAGTTCAAGAACTTGAGTGTCTGGATTGCCCAAGCATTTGTTTTTTATTCATTTCCCTGCTGCTCTTTTTTGAGAAAAGTTTGAAAAGAAGACTATAGGAAAATAAAGGCTTTCTTATGTTTCACTTTAACTTTGAGTGTAGAGTCATGTGGTGTACCAGCTTTTGACTCTGCATCTTATGTGGGTTTTGATTTCTGTTCCCTTTTCCCCACATAGCCTTCAAAATAGAATTTTTAATGTACTCGGTTTATCCTTGTATTTCTTAGCTATCTTATCAAACATAGTTGCTTTTAACTTTTGTTTTTTTCATTGTCAATGGGCCTTTATTTTTATTTATTTATTTACATGCAGTTCTGAGAATTGAACTCAGTGCCTCACACATACCAGGCAAGCACTGTACCGATGAGCCACAATCCCAGCCCCAATTATTGCTTTTAAGGTTCTTAAAGTTATCTATCTTATCCAGTGTGATTTGCTGTTCTAGGCATTATTCCACGAAGGGAAGATATAGCACTAGGCAAAATACACAAATGATCCCACCCTCTTAGATTATATATTTTAGTGGGGAAAAAATGCAAATAAAATTAATGAAATATGTAGATAGTAAATGCTGGGTAAACTAAATGAAGCAGAGAAGCAGAGGTAGATCAGAGTATCAAGGTGTTGGAAGGTGACAGATGAATAAAGACATGAATATGGTGAGTGAATAGTGTGGATTGGGAAACAGGGATATAGAAAGAGCATTCTAAGCAGAAGAAACAAGCCAAAAGGCCCTGACCTGATGTGGATACCAGCAAAGAAACTAGTAGTGTTGAATGGGAGGGAGCAAATAGGAGATGAGGTTGGAGAGAGAAAGTAGGTGATGAGGTTGGAGAGACTTAATGTGATATCTAAGATTTTAGAGTCCTGATAGGCCTTTTTATGGAGTCATCAGAGAATTTTGAGCGTAATATGATGTGACTTTGTTCAAATCAGAATGCTGTGCCAGAAAAAAACTCTTGGAGACAAAGGTGAGAATCAGGAAAAAGAGTTGATTGTGACAATTATCCATGGATTGTTATAGGTAATGGGGTTACTGCATAAACAAGAAAATTCCAGAGGCTGGGGAGGCTAAGTCAGGAGGATCTCCAGTTCAAAGCCAGCCTCAGCAAAAGCAAGGCGCTAAGCAACTCAGTGAGACCCTGTCTGTAAATAAAATACAAAATAGGTCTGGGGATGTGGCTCAGTGGTTGAGTGCCCCTGAGCTCAATTCCCGGTACTTCCCCCACCCCACAAAAAAAAAAAAAAAAAAAAAAAAGAAGAAGAAGAAGAAGAAGAAACTTCCAAAAATCAGCTTTATGACTTTATTGGGAAGTAATTTCTACTATAAAGAAAATAATTGGGATTTGTTCTGCTATTTTATTATAGTTTAGGGGAAAAAAAATGAAACCCAGAATATTTATGGCTTCTAGATAAATTATAAAACAAACTTTTTAATTTGAAGTCTTATGATGATGAGTGAGTTTTATGAATTCCATTGATTTGTGGTTAAAAGAATATATAACCTTATTAGCAGTGGGCAAAACTTATTTTCATGCTTGTAGATTTTCCACTGACTGATTGATTGATTTAGTGATTGGTTTGATTGTGATCCTGAGGATCAAACCCAGGACTTTATGCATGCTAGGCAAATGCTTTACCATTGAGCTACATCCCCAGACCTTGTTTTTCCTTTTAATATATATGAAGTTGTATTAGTGATTACATAAATATTTAAAGTTCCTTCTTTCTGTCCAATTGACTCCTTTACCATTACTAAATGTCTGTATTTCTCTGGTAATGCTTTTTAAGCCTGCTTTGTTTGAAACCAGCTTTTTTTTTTTTTTTTTTTTTTGGGTTGGTGTTTCCAATATCTACCTTTCTCATTTTACTTTTAACCTTTATATAACTGTGAAATATTTCAATGAAGCCATCTATTTTTAAGATATTCAGTTTTGATCTTTTACTTCTACTATTTACTTCATTTACATTTAAGGTAATTATTGGTGTGTATGGTTTTATACTTACCATTTTATTTTTATATTTTGTCTCCATTCCTGCTTCTTTTTAGTAAACCAGATTTTTTTTTTTGAGAGAGAGAGAGGGAGGGAGCGAGTGATGAAGGGAGGGAGAGAGAGAATTTTTTAATATTTATTTTTTAGTTTTCGGCAGACACAACATCTTTGTAAGGGGTGATGAGGATTGAACCCGGGCCGCACGCATGCCAGGCGAGCGCACTACCACTTGAGCCACATTCCCAGCCCCAGTAAACCATACATTTTTAATATTCTCTTTTTCTTCTATTTTATTTATATATGTATTTACCCTTCTTTTATTGCTCATCTCATAGCAAGGATTGGAAAACTGTTGCTTGCAGATCAAATCCAGCTGTCCTCATGTTTTTGTACATAAAATTATATTGAAACACAGCCACAGCTATTTGTTACATGTCATGTATTATAGAAAGATCATAATGTACATGAATTGCAAAACCCAACTTATTTGTTCTCTGATCCTTTATGGAAAAGTCCACCAACCCTGCTGTAATAGTGTTTCTTAAACTGATCATGCACAAGAATCTTCAGGAAGACTTCTTTTTTTTTTTAATAGTTGTAGTTGGACATAATACATCTATCTATCTATCTATCTATCTATCTATCTATCTATTTATATTTGATGCTGAGGATCGAACCTAAGGCCTCTTCACATGTGCTAGGTGAGTGCTTTACCGCTGAGCTACAACCTCAGCCCAGGAAGGCTTCTTAATAGGCAGATTACTGGGCTGCATCTTCAGAATTGGGCTTGGGCCCAAGAATTTACATTTCTAACAAACTGCTGGTGATGCCCAACTACTGGCCTGGAGACCACATTTTTAGGAACACTGTCCTAGCTAGGTATTATGATGTAGCATCTTTGATTTATTATAATCTAAAATCAACTGCATATTGAGCATCCCTTATCTGAAATGTTTGGGACCAGAAGTGTTTCAAATTTTGTATTTAAAAAAAATATTTGCAGATATCAGTTGCATCTGTAATCCCAAAATTCAGAATGCCCCAGAATCTAAAACTGTTGGAGCATCATGTTGTCTTTCAAAAAGTGTTAAATTTTGGAGCATGTCAGATTTCAGTTTTTATTTTAGGGATGCTCAACCTGTACTGTGTTTACTACTTCCCCAATAATGCAAAATCCTTAGAACCTTTTAACTTTGTTTGCTCATCTCTTAGGAACACCATTTTATAATAACTTCCAATTGGCAAAAACCCAAGTGTCTATCAGCAGAATAGATATTAATAAATTGTGGCGTGTTCATACACTCGAGAACTTTAAGCAATGAATCTGCTAAACATTACTTTCCAACTTCTAGTGAAAAGAAACTAGATACCTGAGTGCAAATTGTATGATTCCTTTTATATGAAGTTTATAAGTGAGCAAAACCAACTGTTGCTGTAGAATTTAAAACTAGTAGTTAGTTTTGTTAGAAAATAATGACTTTTAGGGGTCTCATGATACAGGTAATATATTAATCTGGACAGTGATTATGCTAACATGTTTATTTTATGAAAATTCATTGAACTGCAAACTCAGATCTGTATACTTGACTCTATTTTGATTAAAAAGCTAAAAATTAATCTCTCAGTAGTTTGGGGAATATTAAGAGTTATTTTTTTTAAAATGGTAGGGACATTTACTCTTCAATTCTTGTGTGTGTACAGGAACAGAACACTGTTTCCATGGGAACTTCTGTCTACTGTGTGTTTCAGTGCCTAACTTTCTGTAAATTTTTGTGTCTACTCTTTCTTAGCTGCATTTTTAAAATAATGGTGGCAGAAAATTTTATTTGAAATTGTTATTGATGTTCTTAACAGAACAATCTATGTAAAGCACAGGTTTTAAATCCATTACTTTATCTAAACTGATTTCCTAATTGTTTTATACTAAAACAATTATTTTTTAACTAGAATATACTTTTTTTTCTATAAATTGTGTTATTTAAGAAAAACACTGAAATGAAATGTGGGCTTTATGTTAGGGTGTCTTTGATTCTTTTGTCCCCCCACCCCAATAAATAAGTCTTAAAACTTGTTTGAGATATTTTCTTTAAAATGTATTTAATAGTTGTACAGATAATACCCCTTCATCTGGATGATTTCATTCTGAGTGGTTGGGTATCTTACAGGTAAGGAGAACAGGTTGAAAGGAAGGAGATTCTGGCATATTGATCTGAAGCTTGTGGTGAAGCTGCTTTTCTGCCTCGCCCATCTTGTTTGTCATAGTTGGTTTGTGCAGGGTCCTAGAGAAAACCGTTTCCTCAGAAGAGTAAAACTGAATATATCTTGTAATTTTTTGTTGTTGTTGTTGTTTGTTCTTTTGGGGGTGGAGGAGGTGGTCTTGAGCTGTTTCATTTGTATATAAGAAGATGATACTAGTGTGGTCATTATATTCTCAAAGGAGCCTTGTAGAATATATTAGAGAATCATTTATGAAAACAAATTGTTCAGTTTGGTTTCTGTGGCCTATACAAACAGCAAATTGTGAGATTATGGAGTTAATTATGTACAGTAATGAGCTGTTATAGTCCATGTTTTACTGATGCAATCATAAGCACCTCAGCACAATGAATATTGCATAAAACCATATTTTTCTATTTATGTAAATTCATATGTGAATTAAGTAAAAGAAAACTTAGACACATAAACTATTAGTATTAATTGCCTTTAAATTTTTGAATATAATAAAGATTGCAGATGCATAGAGAATTTTTTTAGATGCATGGAGAATTTTTACCTTTCATCTGGCAGTAGCAGCCATAAGATGATGTCACCTTGTAGCTGATTGGCTGTTACAGCACCTAGGGCAGGGAAGAGAAAGAAAAATGCCGGCACAAACCTCAGTGGTGGTTCTGTGGTTGTTTCTATCTATTTTTGATAGAATCCTTGATTAGTATCGAATTTACTGTATTTGGCCATGTGAACTATTGGGAGCATCCTAGGGTGAGGGAAATTAAGAGCTTTCAGAGGAATGAGGCGACTGATTTGCAAGAGGATCTGTGATTGTAAGTTGCAGAATCTGGGTATAAGGAATAAGGCAGGGCGTGCTGGAAGATGCACTATGGGAGGAGCTGGCAGAAAATGATTGTATGAGTAGCAAAAAAATGAAAAATGCTTCTTACTGCTCTTAGAGTTAATGCTTGTTTTTTGCCTTAATTCATACAGGTAGGAAAATTTATAATACTGCATTTGATTTTAAATTTTAGGTTTTTTTTCATATGTGTTAACCAGTATATTCATGCTTATTCAGTAGACCTTGGTTTTGTATTATATATCTTATCAAAGTTATGATTTTATATATGGCATTATTTGATTTTTGAGACTTATGAAAAATGGAACAAAGCTTAATTTCCTTAAAATACATTTTTCTAATGTTTTGTGTAGATAAAAGCTTTGATGATGAGGAATCAGTGGATGGAAATAGGCCATCATCAGCTGCTTCAGCCTTCAAGGTTCCTGCACCTAAAACATCCGGTAATCCTGTCAACAGTGCAAGGAAGCCTGGTTCAGCAGGTGGCCCTAAGGTTGGAGGTAATGTAAATCCATTTCGAATCTGATGTGCATGCTCCATGCCCTTGATATGGCCCCACATAGTTAGAACTTCAGAGGAATATGTTTATTCATGACTGCAGCACTATTGCAGATTTGGCGAGTCCGTTGCAACACACATAATATGCTACCTTTTTGAAATGGTAAAATATTGTATATTGTTATTTCCTATAAGAACATGTGAATTAGTGTTTTCTTGATGGTATTTATTTTCTAGATGCCATTTTTAGAAGGAAAGATTCTAGGAATGTGTGTGTGTTAAAGGAGAGAGGTTTTTTTTTAGAATTTGGCTATTAATTTTACTATACTATAGCTGTTTCATCTATAAAATGCTGCATTATGTAATGAATTTACACATTTGTCTAGGTAGTAAGTCTTAAATACCTCAATATTTAAAAAATGGTTGAAGATACTGATTACCGAATCACTTGTCACAATAGGAAATGGGTGGTGGTCAAGTAAAATTTTCTCAAAAAATGACTTATGGATTAGATAATAATAAATAGGAATAAAGCAGGTTTTATGAATTGTACAGCACATAGTGTGTTCATTGAACATATTCATTGAACTGTTCATAGAACTGTTCTTAGCATGTTGCCTTTCTTTAAAATTTTAAATGGTATTTTTCATATGCTAATTAGAAAGCCTAGTACCTTTCAGATGTTAGTTTCTGCTGGATTATTCTTATGGAATGAATATATAAGAATAGGATAAATATTAACACTAAAGAAACACTAATCTGTTATTTTAAAAAATAAATGTGTTTCAATTGTATCTTGGGAAAACAGGTACATCCTTATTTATAATACCTGATGGGAAAAACATGGTCTTGAGGATTTTTATGTTTTCTCTTTTTGTTTATAGTACTTTGATTACAAAGGAAAGAAAAAAATAAAAACTGTATGTTTTGACCAGATTCTATATGAATCATCCTTCTTTAATCTTTCAGTACAACCCAATATTTTTTTGTAAGTCATATGGTATTCTAAATATAGAGAAACTATCATAGTATTTCATTTTAACTTTCTTTAACTCCATGATGTGTAACGTAACTAGCTAGAAAGATGGTATGGTATGTATATATGTATTTGAATGTATATGTGTGTGTGTGTGTGTGTGTGTGTATGCAAATAAATGACCTGTGAAATTAAAATGTCTTATATGTTTCTCAGAATATTTTGAGTAACTTAACACTCAAATTTTAATTATTTTGTTTTGCGGTTATAGAATTATATTCTTATCTAAACATTACTTATGATATCCTTACAAGGTATTTTGTATTAGGCATTATTACCTATCTCTAGTAAAAAAAAAAAAATACATGGCATTCAGTGATTTCTTCCTTTTGTAACAAATGGCTGTCTTCATTCATTACAAAGGAAATATTTTTTTCTTGATTTTGAATTATGGAATTTTACTTATGATATAATTTGTGAAACTTGTCTTATTTCACTTAAAATAGGTAAATATGTAAAATACATGGTGATACTAGTTAACATTTTTGAGAATCTGGACTAGTGGTTTATAATTAGTTTTGTTTTTTCATGGCTTAATGTCTTAGGTGAAAATTGATATGATAGTTTAACTCCCACACAGGTCTCTAAATTCTGGTACTAATCAAATGAATATAATTCAGTTTTTAATAATGAGTTTCTGAATGTCCTCTGTTCTGTAAACTGTAGTTCTACCAGATAAAAAAATGTTAGTAGTTTTCTTATTTGTTGTCACTAATCACTCACAGATTTACCATCCATCTAGGCAGTGGCCCTTTCAGTAATAATAAATGAAAAATTTTTGTTCATTTCTCCCTTTTCTTCTTATGCTGCCTCCTCTTTTTTGGCAGTTGGAGATTCATTCTTGTTTCTTTTGTTTGACACAGCTTATTTACGTCCTCTGCCCATTTTTCTATCCAAGAAAAGAGCTACTAGCCAGAGGATATTGATGTTGTTTCTGAAATTAATGCCATTCTTGGCTGTCTTACTTTGAAATTTCAACTTTAGATTTTCTGGTATTGGCATAGACTTATTGATTTTTAAATTAGTTGTAAGAAGTTTTCTTAGAGTTACAGAATCTTTGAATTAGACTGGAACTTGGGTATCTGGTCTTTCATAAAAATCATGATAGATATGTTCTGGATTAAAATTTAGCATACAACCACCGCTGTACCAATACATATAGACATAATCAGCTGGAAATTATGTTGTACTTTCTTCCATGTATTTCATAATTGCTTTTCCAGTAATTTTTACATATACAAATAAATATTTGGGAGAACAAATTTAACATTATTCATTATATCATTTTCAGTACTTTTTTTTCTATTTTCTATTTTACCCTAAGCATTTTCTCATTCTCTTAATTATTGAAAATTATTCATTGCTACATCACATCTAGGTTGACTTCAGTCTTTTCTGCTTTTATTAACTGTGCTATTATTCTTTTATGTATCATCTCAATCATTTACTTGGTATAAGTTTCTAAAGTTTGTGATTAGAAGAAGCAGGAATTTTTAGAATTTGGAAAAGTATTTTCCAGAAAGGTTATAAACCCATTTCAGTTCTGGATAATTTCTTTTTTATGTTACATTAAAATCTGCCTTCTTGGAATTCATGGAATTATTTGTTAACATGATACTTTTGAATACTTGAAGGTTGCTTTCTCTCTTTAAATGAGTTATCTGTTTTCTGGTTACAGCCCTACTGAGTTTGACAAATCTTCTTTGGTGAAATTATCAAATAAAAGTAAAATGAGCTTCTTTAAAATCCTGACTAAACCTATTTTAGAAGTTTTAGAATTTAATATACATATCATAATAAAAGAGATATGTGCTATTTTAAGCAAAGCACCCTAAATAAAGCTAGTAATACCTATGTATATAATCTGTAGTATGTGTCAGTTTGCTTTGTCCTTTGGCCTTGGTGTGCTGTCCTATTCTAGTCATACTGTAATTTTGTAGCCTGTAAGCCAAGGAGAATTGAAATAAAAGATTGTGGTAGAGCCAAACCAATATATCATTGCTTTAAAAAACCCATATTGTGTGAACATCAAAAGTATTACCATTCTGTTTAACTAATTAAAATGGCATAAAACAAATTCTGTTTAATAGTCCATTTCCTGAATAGCATTTGTTAACTTCATAGTAGAAATTAGATGAACATATTTTCCTTTCTTTGCTCAATGGTTTGGATTACAATTGCTTAAGATACCTGATTATTTAAAATACTTACATTTCTCTTGTGTTTTAGTTAACAGTTTTAAAAAAAATGAGTGTTCTTTTATATACATTGTCTTATTTAAGGGGTTAGATATTTTATTATCCTAATGAGCAAACTGAAATTTAGAGAAGTAACTTCCTGGGAGTTACCCATCTAATAAGTGGGCAAAGCATAAGAATCATTTTGCTATATGGCTGCCACACTTATCTCTGTTGATAAATAGGAATCTTCTAGGTCCTTTACCTCTGAGATTATAATCTGTAGAAATTATTAAAATCCCTATATGGTCATTTTAAGGCTTAGCTAGTATGTATGATTCCCAGAAAAATAGAATATTTGGAAATATTTAACAAATACTTTTTACATTGTAAGTAGAAATGCTTATTTTCTTGTTGAAATTGCCTTCTAAATGCTGTATCTCTATTTCTCTACCAGTTATTTTGACTTAATTTTCAAAAATGGTAGTATGTCATTTTTTTATAATTAATATGAGATTTTTAGGTTAGTCACTTGTCATTTGGGCTTATACATATCTCAGTCCTTGAGAAAAGTTAACCAGATTATCAGTTCTCAAAGTTCTCTTACTCTCTCATTCATTCATTCATTCATTGATTCATGTGAACAGACTGCTTTCTTTCCATTGTTCCCATCTAATGTTAAAAGACTACATGGAAATATTCTTATAATTAGGTAATTACTGCCATTTCAAATACAGTAGTACTTATCTTTAGGATATTTTATATTTGTTCCACTTCATTTATGTCTCACTTGAGATTTTATTAAGAATAATTTTCTACAAATTATTATTTTCCCATCATGCAAACAACAAATTACTTTTTCTTTCTTTCTTTTTTTTTTTCTTTTGGTACCAGGGGTTGAACCAGGGGTATTTATCCACTGAGTCACATCCCCATTTCTTTTATATTTTATTTAAGAGACAGGGTCTTGCTGAGTTGCTGAGGCTGGTTCTGAACTGGTGATCCTCCTGCCTCCACCTCCAAAGCTGCTGGGATTACACATGTGTGCTGCTCTGCTTTTTCTTTTGAACAAATAAACATAACAAGAATCATATGCACTTAATAAATCTGAAGAATTTTTTTGTTGAATCCTGGAATGCAGTTTTTTTTTTGACTAGTAAACCTATTTTTTGGTTTTGAGCTTTATTTAAAATCAAATAACATTTCTGTTTGTATATTTTAGTTTTTTTCTTCCTCTTCCTTTTTTTTTACTGACAGGAAAAGATCCTAAACTCAGATTTTAACCCTGAGGGGTCCTTAAAGATGATCTGACTCATATCCACAGGCTAAGCCTCAGAACATTGAATACTGGGGATGAGATGGGAACCTAGAGCTTGGCCCGCTGTCAGAGGCTTCCTTTTGGATCATTTCTAAGTCATTTCCTAGTTAATAGTGCATATAATACATGCTATTTTATCCCATGTAGATTTAGAGTTTGACCACTCACCATTCTGTCTTTAATTACTGTGAATCCTCAATCATTTACTATCCATCATAAGATGCCCTGATGCTGTCTATCTTAACTTTTGTTTTAAGATTAATTGGACTTGAGTAAGTAATGGATAAATTAGTGCAAGTTGTCTGCTTTCTTTCTACATATAAGAATATTTGTTGTCTTTGCTGTTGATATTTTATTTGACCCTGCTTTTGTGTTACCTTCTCTGAAAAATCTAAAATGGCAAAGACAGTTTTTGTACAAAGTTTATTTTTTGAGGCATTCAGAATATTGATAAGAGAGGAAATTATATAAGCAAACAATTTTTATTGACATTAAAAAGTCAAATTTCTCACAGGAAAACTATTGTCTCTATATACAGCTTTATGTAGACTTTAATGTGTGCAAGGTTCTATGTTGTGCACTGAGAAGGCCATATAGAATGTGCAGTTCAAGGTTTTAAACTGGTAAATGCGGTACTTGCTCATTTGTCCACCATTGTTAGCATTTTGGTCCTGTACTTTTTGACTAAAATCTAGGTGTTAAAAAACTGTAAAGCCTTATATAGGAATATAGATTGATCCAGATTTTTGCCTCAGAAAAGATTTGACAGATAATTCATAAAGATCTCACACATGATGAATTTTTCTTTATATTTGACACATAATTTTTGGTCCTTATAGTTAATAATATAATTTAAATGTAATAATATAATTTTAAATACTGTAACTTAATTTTTTTGATCTATGTAGTTTACTCTGAATCAAGTATAAAGAAAAACTACATGGATCAAAAAAATTAAGTTGTAGTATTACTTGATCCAGAGATCAAGTATAAAGTATCAAGTAAAAGCTTGTAATAATAGTTACAATCTTAGGCTTTATTTATCACATACATTCTAACATAATTGATAAACCTTTTTTTAATGGTCATATTGTGAATTTAAAAAATTTTCCCATTAACTTATCATTTGTCTGTTTAAAAACCGTTTCTTACTAATGAAAAGAATTGAGAGACATAATTTGATTTTAAATATAAAAGCTGTGCTTATTATTAACAATACATTTAAAAGAATCTTCAATAATAGCTTGTCTGTCTAATCTCATCAACTTGAGACAAACAGTGTTGATTTGACAAACAATTTTGATATGTATGTTTCTATGTCGTATCACTCCATGTTCATTTATGTAGGTACTCAGATTTCATCCCCCCCCCATTAAATGTTTAGTAAATATCTTGCAGCATGATTTTTTTCCATTAAGAAGGAAAATTATTTTCCTCTATTTCTCAGAGCCTCCAGTTGTTTTAGTCTGTTTTCTGTTACAGTAACAGAATACCTGAGACTGGGTAAATTATAGAGAATAGAGATTTATTTCTTATAGTTCTGAAGTCTGGGAGGTCCAACATCAAGGTGCTGACATCTAATGAGGGCCTTTCTAGTCTCAGCTGATTAGAGTGCCCAGATCTCTCTCTTATAAAACTCCTATAATAGGAGCCACTTCCTCATGACTCATTTAAATAATTACCTCTCAAATGAGGTATCAACATGAATTTGGGAATATGTTTCTAATACCTGAACTTTTAGGGAACACATTTAAACCATAGCAACTATATTCTACATTATTGTTGCACCATGACTTAATAAATTATGTCCCTCTTAATGTCATTCAAGTTGTCTGCAACTTTTTTAAAATATTTATTTTTTAGTTTTAGGTGGCCACAATATCTTTATTTTATTTTTATGTGGTGTTGAGGATCAAACCCAGCGCCCCGCACATGCCAGGCGAGCATGCTACCTCTTGAGCCACATCCCCAGCCCATGTCTGCAACTTTTTGCCATTACAAACAATGCAAATTTCCATATATTTTGACATTCTGGTGCTTCTATTCTGTGGAAGATTCATCTGTGGAAGATTCATCTGTGGAAGATTCATCTAAAGTTACTTCATCAAAAGGAGCTCTTTATGCTTTTAATTTAAATAAAGACATTTTATCTTCTATAGCATTGAATATAAAGCCTCATTAATTCCTGTTTTTTAATTTAAAAAATTTTAAAATATACTCATATAAATATACATATATATATGTATATTTTAGTTGTTGATGGACCCTTATTTTATTTATTTATTTATATGTAGTGCTGAGAATCAAACCCAGTACCTCACACATGCTAGGAAAATGCTCTACCACTGAACTACAACCCCAGCCCTAATTATTGCTGTTGTTTTTTTTTTTTTTAATTTTTATTATTGGTTGTTCAAAAATTACATAGTTCTTGACATATCATATTTTATACATTTGGTTCAAGTGGGTTATGAACTCCCATTTTTACTCCGTATTCAGATTGCAGAATCACATCGGTTACACATCCACTGTTTTACATATTGCCATACTAGTGTCTGTTGTATTCTGTTGCCTTTCCTATCCTCTACTATCCCCCCTCCTCTCCACTCCCCTCCCATCTTCTCTCTCTACCCCATCTACTGTAATTATTGCTGTTTTGACAGATTAAAAAGCGATATTTCTTTTAATATGCATTTTTCTATCCACCTATCCATTTGACCAGTAGCTAGCGAATGTTAACTAAAACTTTTAGAGTCCTTCTACTTTTGTGATCTCTGGGAAATGTTAGTGAACAAAAATAATGTTTCTGCTCTCCTGGATTTGGTTTTCTAGTGAAGTTCAGTATATTTAAATCCATTAGTAAGAATTAACATATCTTCTGTGAAAAACAAGGTAGAATTTTTTAAAGTATTAGGCCTTTTATTTTCTATTTAAAGTTGCAAGCATTTCCTTAGTCTCTCCTCTGTACGTTGTGTTTTTTTTAAGTTGTTGATGGACCTTTATTTTATTCATTTACTTATATGCAGTGCTGAGATTCAAACTCAGTGTCTCACACATGTCAGACAAGCGCTCTACCACTGAGCCACAACCCCAGACCTGTATGCCATGTTTTCGTGTCATATTTCTATTTTTATTGTCATGGTAGGTAAAATAGCTATCCTTTTTTTTAAGTTTTAGATAGACATAACATCTTTAATTAATTAATTTATTTTTATGTGGTGCTGAGGATAGAACTTAGTGCCTCATGTGTGCAAGGCAAGCACTGTCCCATTGAGCTACAACCCCAGCCCCTATCCTTTTAGTTTTGACTTCCAAATTTTCTGTCTTGAATAAGAAGGACTACTGTCCGGTTCCAAAAGTACAAAACATCATTTATTCTAAAGCATTATTTTACATTTAATTTGTTTTGTCTTATATAATTTATATAAAATTGTAGTATAACTATTTACATTTATTTCTTCTTTATTCATGACCAATTAAGTCTGTGCAATTAAATAAAACATCCTTTACTCCATGGAAATACTACCCTAATATATTTTGGGCTGTTTTTGGAATTTCTATCATTTTTTTCTTGATGTAATTGTATCTACTTTAGCTTTATGGTGAATAGTTTCCCATACTTTTTTTTTTTTTTTTAAGTTGTAGTTGGACACAATACCCTTATTTTATTTATTTTTGTGTGGTGCTGAGGATCAAACCCAACGCCCTGCACGTGCTAGGTGAGCACTCCACCGCACAACCCCAGCCCTCCCATACTTTTTATTGTGAAGAATTTTGAGCCTACAACAAACTTGATATACAGTGAACACTAATCACCTATATTTATAACCAGTGATATCCCGTATCTAAATTCTTTCTATAGAGATATATTCTCACCCATATTAAATATTTTTTTATACGCAAGAAAATTCTGTAATATTATCTATAAAACAATCCCCTAACCAGCTTTTGTCTCCGTGACACTGGTATTTTGAAGTCAATTGTCTTTTAGGTTGTCCCTCGTTTGGATTTGTCTGATTTTCTTTGTGACATTACTTAGCTTTTCCATAGTCCTTTTATTTTCTGTAAATTTATTTTTAAACTATATGCTCACCTCCCTTTCAGCACTTCATTTCTTTTTTTAAAAAAATATTTGTTTTTTAGGTTTAGGTGGACACAATATCTTATATCTATGTAGTGCTGAGGATCGAACCCAGTGCCTCATGCATGCTAGGCGAGCACTCTCCCACTAAGCCACAACCCCAGCCCCTCAGCACATGTCATTTATATATTCAAATTTCCCCAAATGTTCTTTAAGAATATCTTTATAGCTTTTCTTATTCCAACCAGGTTATATCAATTCCCTCTTGGGTAGTTGATGCTTTAGTATTTATTTCTTTCATTCCAGACTTTAACCAGTTGCCCTTTGGTATCTTCTATATCTTATCAGAGTTTTTGACATTCTAATTAATCTGTTCTTTCATATGTATAATTGCTGCTTAATTATATTGATTCATGTTGGAATATTGTGTTACAGTTTCCACTCTACTAAGTTGTTGGGTTTTTAAAAATTAATTAATTAATTAATTAATTAAGGTATATATGACAGCAAAATGCATTTTGATTTATTGTACACAATTGCAGCACAGATTTACATTTCTATGGTTGTACATGATGTAGTGTCATACCAAATGTGCATTCATACACATACTTAGGGTAATGGTGTCCATCTCATTCTACCATCATTCCTGCCCACATGTACCTTCCTTACCCTCCCTTCCCTTTGCCCAAAGTACCTCCATTTTTCACATGCTGGGATTTTGTTTTAAGCAGATACTTTTATCAGCATAAAAGATTTTCATTCTTATTTTGTTTACTTATTGTAGTCTATTATAGACATGAGATTATGTATTCTTTTTCTGATAATACATTGGATTTTCCTGGACTACAAGTAACAGGTGATTGATTCTGTGGGGCCAGGAAGAAAAGTTTGTTGTTTCTCAGTTTAAGAATGCCCTCTTCTGTTGGTTTATAGAAATGCAACTTTTTTACTAACTCTGTGGGGCTTTTTACTGATTCTGGGATTGTCTTGTTTCAGACATTGCTTATCTTTTATTTATTTCTTTTCTTTATCTACCAAAGTTCAAAAGTATACTCTCTCCTTCTGAGTGTGCTACTTAGTAACTCTGGTCCTGGGGGAAGTTGATGTTTATGTTATGCAACAACCAGGATCTTCCTTTTCTATGATGCTTCCTCTGATTTCTTTTCTCCAGGACTGCTCTGTAGTTGACATTGCTGGTCTTGGATGTTAGTGTTTCCTCCATTTACTTGTAAATTGAAGTTTGAAGTGTTATAAGCATGGGCTATAGATTGTTTCATTGGTCCTTTTTTCTTTGATCTCCATTTTAGTGCTCTAAATGTTTTACTAAAATATATTATTTCCCCCCACCCAATTTTTTACTTTTGTTTTCATTTGGTTAGTTTATTCATAGATACCTCAAAGTATTAGTTACTATTGAACCTAAGTATTTTTCCAATTTAAAGTTTGTAATTTTGCTGCCACTGCTTAGAAATAAAATTGATTTTTTTTAAAAGAGAGAGGGAGAGAGAGAGAATTTTTTAATATTAATTTTCCAGTTATCGGCGGACACAACATCTTTTTTTTTTTGTATGTGGTGCTGAGGATCGAACCTGGGCCGCACACATGCCACGCGAGCGCGCTACCACTTGAGCCACATCCCCAGCCCAAAAAATAAAATTGATTTTTATATATTAATTTTATATTCAGCCACTTTTGACTTTAATTTCTCATGATTTTTCTATCTATTATTTTGGGACTTTTTAAATTGACAAGTTAAAAATCATCTATTTTAAAGTGTACAATATATGATTTAAATTTTTAGTTAACCTGTTAGCTACAAAGACTGATTTGATTATGGAGATGGAATTGAGAGTACTTTAGTTTTCATTGGGCTTTTTAATATCTAGAAGTTTTAAAATATTAAATTTATTATTGAACTATTCTGTAACAAGCATGAATTAGTTCCTCTTTTATTAATCTAATTGCTATTACTTTTTAAAAAAAATATTTATTTTTTAGTTGTAGATTCAGTTAGGAAAGAGAAAATAACACCAGTTATTTTTACAGAGTATTTAATAAAGGTTGAGTATCCCTTATGCAAAAATGCTTGGGACCAGAATTTTTTTTTATATTTTGTATTTTGTGTATTTTGGAATATTTGAATATACATAAGAAGATAATGGGGGTTGAGACCTATGTCCAAACATAAAATTCATTTATGTTTTATATACACCTTCTACTCAAAGTCTGAAGGTAATTTTATACAATATTTTAAATGCTTTTGTTCATGCAACAGAATTTAATGGTGTAGAATTTTTACTTGTGGCATCATGTTAGTAAAAAGTTTAAGATTGTAGAACATTCAGATTTCAAGATTTCAGGTTAGGGACACTCGGCCTATATAAAGAATTGTTAAATGGCTATTGATGCCTTAAAAATGTGAAAAGAAAACACTAAAATATGAAGATAGCAATTACATGAAGCAGATACCATGCTCAGGACTGGAGGAACAAGATGAGGATGTTAGAATTATTAAAATTTAGAGGCTTAAAGCCAGGTGTGGTGACATGCACTGTAGTTCTAGCATTTGGAACTTGAAGTATTTTGACACAAGATCACTTGAGACCAGGAGTTCAAGACCAGTTTGGTGACACCCCATCTCAAAAACAAACAAAAACGGAGGGACTCTCTGGTGATCTGGAACTCACGTGTCTAAGGAACAGGTACTGTCTTTGATGGCTGCAGTGAGCTGATTTAGTGAATGCTACCTACACTTCACATCTCTGCCAGAGTAACTAGAGTTTTACTGATAAGAACAGGAAGTATTCAGAAGGGAGCAGATTCCTTCTTCTTTCAGCTTTCAGTCTCTGGAAGAGACAGAAATCATTAGGAACAACTGAAAAATAAGGGTTTGGTGAATGCTAGGCTCGGCATCTGAAAGAAGAATAAATTTGGAAAGATAATACCTTAATTTCTGGCTCTTAAATAATTGCTATACCTATTGTTTCCTTTTAAAATTTAATACATACAATAAAGGAAGTTTTATCTGTATAATTTAATTTTAGGACTCTCATTTTTTCCATATGCTTTTATGACCATAGGACCATACACAGGCCCTGTGTCTTACTTATTTGCCATCATTTACTGATGGTATTAAGTTGCTCTTCAGTTTTTAAAATGTTCATTCTTTTATAGTATTTGTGTCCTTGCTAATCCACTGAATGGGGGATGTGGGGTTGGGGCCTCTGCTTTAGTAATTTGCATTTTATCTAACCAGTCTAGCCTAGTTCCTTTTAGAGAGTTTAATTAGCTATTTCCATGTATTTTGACTTTTTGAAAAGTGGAGGTTTTCTTTTTTTAATGATTTTTTATAAATTGAAATATCCCTCAAAATTATGCCTTTGTTCAGATCAAAGGCATAAATTTTTCATGTTGTCCCTAGTGCTAAAATGCTTAAAAATAAACGTTAGGAAATTGATTTCCTTTTAATTAGCAGGTGCTTCGAAAGAAGGAGGTGCTGGAGCAGTTGATGAAGACGATTTTATAAAAGCTTTTACAGATGTCCCTTCTATTCAGGTAAAGCTACCTGTGAATTGGCTCTCTCCCTGAATATAGCCTATTTGCTTGTTCATGTCATTTGTTTTGTCCCTTTTTAAAAATCATTTTTTCCTTAAACGACTATATAAATTATATATTTGACTTAGTACAAAGCTATTATTTATTGGTATAATTAGATTTTCAAGTTGTTTTCCACTCCCCGGTAAGACTGAAATAAAATGGAATCCATATTATTAAGTCATATTACATTATAATGTCTAACTTAAAGTTCACATTCTTGAATTAATTTAATTGTTTAATATTCCCTTTTATTGAAATAGAATGAAAGTAAGAAAACCAAAGTTACTCAGGGAACCAAAAAGGAAAAGAAAAAGTTAAGAGAAATGACTATATAAGAATGAAAATGCTTCAAAAAGAAATACTCATATTGACAAAATTAGTGATTTTTTTTTTTAATGCTGACAAGATTTGAGCCCAGAAAATGTTGGAGATTTGTTGACTAAAAACTTTTAAATATGTTCACATAGAAGTTACTGAAGTAGAGTGGACATACTTATTATAATTGAGAGTATTATTTCCATTTTTTTAAGATACAAAAATATTATATTGTACATTACATTGGTATAGCCTTTTTATTCAAAAGTTTAAAAATATTTTTCCACAACTTAAAATTTGTGATTCTGTTTCATTCATTTGAATTGATAGATGATATTCTATTGCCCGAACACGTCACAGTTCATTTATCCTTTCTGGTATGGATATTTAAGTCATTAATAACTTTTTGCTATTACATATCCTGCTTCAATGAAGGTTCTTTTTAAACTGTGGTCTTGATTGTAGGAGTTTCTGTAGGGTGTAAACACAAGGAGGGAAATTGTGTGGTTATAATCTTTCAACTTTACTAGATATTACTCTGTAGGATTCTTTTTACCAGCTAAAACTCCTATGAGAAAAGTTTGATAATTCCCATTTCTTCACATCCTTACCACACTTGATGTCACTCAGAGTATTTTTTTTTTCAGCATGATGGGTGTAGACGCTGAACATTCTTTTTGAGAATATTTCACATTGCTTTATTTGCAAACTACTTTTCACTGAATATATTTGCCCTTTGAAACAAAAAGTTGTCCTTAAGCTATTTAAGATCTTAAGAAGTTGTGAGAAAGCTTTAAAAATGTCTTTAAGAGTATTTTGGTTTCTGCTGAAGAACCTTTGTGCATTCTATTCACTCTGCACGTGTTGTTTACTCATCCTTTAACTCTCAGCTCAAGTTTGACTTTACTAGGTCAGGAAAAAACTATGTAGATTTTCATGGCATTGTGGTGCCTATTATTTGTTATTTCATATTTATGTTATTTGATTAATATTTAAATCTCCCTGACTATAGATTTTAAGGCCCATAAGGCAAAGACATGAAACATTTTGTTTGTTTTTACTCATCAGAGTCTTCCTAGTGCTTAGCTTAATATGTTCCTGTTATGTGAATATTTGTCATATGAATGAGATCATAGTGAATATATAGTTACTTGTTAGTCACTTGGTTTCAGTGGGAAAAAAAACACGTAGCTATCTTAGCTAGTCTGTCACAACAGAGAATAGCAAAACTAACTCAAAACATGTCTTTCAACAATGTTATTTGATAGTATATGAGTGCAATTTTTGCATTTATCTTAATTCTTGTACATTTGCATCTTGTTTTTAAATTACAAAGCATTTTAAGAGTATATTTGAAGTTATTCATGAGGTGAGAAATTGCAAGAGTTAACAAGGAAGAAAAACAAAACATCTTAATTATATGAAAAAACACTTTAAATATCAGGGCATAATTTTGATATTGTTCATGGTAAGAAATATTGTTAAAATTCTGAATCTTTTCTTTAAGATCTATTCTAGTCGAGAACTTGAAGAAACATTAAATAAAATTAGGGAAATTTTGTCAGATGACAAACATGACTGGGATCAACGTGCCAATGCAGTAAGTTTTTTCTTTTCTTATCCTCTTCCTTTCCAGTGTTCTTTTAAAAACAGACATTCAGTAGTAATACTGTCTAGTACTTACTAATAAAATAGAGAAATATGTAACATTTCTTTCTGGAAATCATGCTGAAGTAACAGGCATTTTCTGATTTAGGGTCACTTTTTTAAAAATATATATATATATATTTTAGTTGTAGTTGTTTATTTTATTTATTTTTATGTGGTGCTGAGGATGGAACCCAGTGTTTCACATGTGCTAGGCAAGCGTTCTACCACTGAGTCACAACCCCAGCTCCTAGGATCACTTTTTATTCTGTTTTTGCTGACCAGATGGTGCCTGCCTGGCCCTTCAGGTAGCCTTTCCTGTTGTGCAGTTTATTGACTAACCAGGAAAGTATGCTGAAGGAGGCTGTTGGTTCATAGAAGTTACATAGTTGCTTTTGAGTACCATCCTTGAATCATGTAAGATTGGCCAGTAGAGCAGTTCACTTTTCTTGCATGCTCAGTATTTTTAAAGTATTGACAAAATATCACAATAGCATATCCATTTATCTGACTTTTTTCTTCCTTTAATCATGACTCTGATAAATATTTCTCACTATTTTTTCAAAAGGTTGGATATCCTTGAGTTAAGAATAATTTATTTACCCTTAGAGTTCCTTGAGGACAATATATGCTAAAGTTTTAAATAATTTTTGCATTGACAACAGACTATATATTTTACTTTATGTGAATCTGTCAAGTTTATATGAACAAATTACACATAATGAGTAGCTCAAAGTCCTCAGAAGACAGAGAAGCTGTTCTATTTGAAGACTTCTGTTCTCAGAGCTCTGAATCTATAAATGGTCATGAAAATCTACATTACTTGATGAATTAAATTAAAGTGGGGCTTTTTGACAAATAATGACTTTTATGACACCTTGAACACAAGATGTTTTTTCATCTCTTTTGTTAGCAAGTCTGAATATTTTAAATGTTTAAGAGAAAATGTTGCTCCCAATGTGTTAAATATGGTTCAAATTCTTTTTTCAGTTCCAAGTCAAATACAAAAAGATCTTTTTTGTAGGTGATCTGAAGAGGAACATGACATTAAATATTGTTAGCATAAAACAAATTTTGTGCTTGAGAGTTTTTTGTTTTACTTTGTAAGTACCCACTTAGAAATAATAGACTTTTAGTTGCTTTTTAAAAAAATATTAAGATTTTCTGTATATTATTTCAACCTATACGACAAAATAACTGGTCCTGCCTTTTATGAAAACAACTGAGATCATACAAAATACATTACTTAATAATTTGCTTTCCTTCCATGAACAAAGTATCCACATTCAGTCTGACTGGTTTAGAAGTCAGGCATGTAATAGCTGTTCAGCTATTTATTGAATGCAGATCATTGTGTACATCTGTTCCTTAGTTTAATATATGTACATGTTATTTATTAAATCATTTCCCATGTGATAGCTCTTTAGTTTGTTTAAATTTTCTTTCATTTTAACAATGTTGCAATAAATGTCCTTGCACATATTAGCAACAATAGTGTTTTATAGGTTAGATTTTAATGAGGGTTTTTGGATAAAGAATAAATGTAATTTTATTTTAATAGATGCTACCAAAATATTTTGAATAAAAGTTTTAGTCATTCATAATCTTACTTGAATTTTTTGAGAGTGTTTGTCTACTTTCTGATACTGGATGCTATCAAGTTTTTAAAATTCTTGCCCCTGAAAAAGGAAAATAATGTGTCTTTTAATTGGATTTGCCTACTACTAGTAGTAAGGTTGAACACATATTCCTATATTTACCCAACGTAATTTTGGATTGCCTTTATCTTACTATTATTTGTCATGTATCCTTTCATGTTGCAGGTATTTTTTTCCAAACATATTGTGATTTTTTAAAAATCTTTTTTAAGTTAATCTTGTTTAGATGACTTCTGGAAATTTTGTTCTGTTTATAAAAATTTTTTCTTTGTTGTATTCTCCAAGTTTATATAAACTATTATTTCAAATTTTAAAAATATCCATAGCTATGGTTTTATATTTACATCTTTAGTCCATGTTATTTTTTCCATTTTATTTCATTTTAAAGTTATATTTTAAAATTTAAAAAGCATCTGAGTTAAATGGAAGATTGTGTATAATAGTAGTCATAATTTAGCTTCTGAATATTTGTGAGCATTGCTTGTACTTGTGTCTATTTCTCTCCATTGATTTGTTTATTATTTATGTCTAGTGTTCATGTAGAAAACATTTTACAATCATATGCTAAAATTTAAAGCCAAAGTTATGTAAATAGCAAGAGCCATTTGCTTTTGCTTACAAAGCTTGATAATGTTAACATGTGGACATGATGATGACTGATGGTTAGTCATTTTGATTTTGTACTTTTGCTTATTGATGAAGAGTTTTCAAACTTGACCCTTTTATAAATAGGCTTCGTTAGTAGAGAGTGCTAATGATTATACAACATTGGGAATGTTCTTAATGCTACCAAATCATGTACTTTAAAATGATTAATATTATTTCAATTTTTACTGTAATAAAAAAGACTGCCTTAAAACATTAAAAGTTCTCATATATATATATATAATCTACTAAACATTTGACTAAATCTATCACATTGTTTTCCAGAAAGCTGTTTATCTGTTTGTATGTTTATTTACAAAATGACATTTAAGGGCTGGGGATATGAGGGGTAGAGTACTTGTCTAGCATGCTTAATGCCTTGGGTTCCATTCCTAGTCACAGAAAAAGAGAGAGAGAAAGGACATTTAATTCATCTAAAATAGAGTTTATATTTTATATAAAAAATAGTGTGAATATGGTTACATAAATACAATGAAACGTGTGCCTCATTTTTTAAACAATTGTTTGAATATTGTAATTTAGGTAACAAATGTTCCTTTTTATTTTCTTTAGCACTGCCACCTTTAATACTGGTAACAAAAATTCTCTTTATTTTAGCTTAAGAAAATTCGATCACTCCTTGTTGCTGGAGCTGCACAGTATGATTGCTTTTTCCAACATTTACGCTTGTTGGATGGAGCTCTTAAACTATCAGCTAAGGATCTTAGATCCCAGGTTGTTAGAGAAGCTTGCATTACTGTAGCGTAAGTATCTTCCTTTTGTGATATTATTTTTTAGTGAATAGATTTAGTCCTTTTTGATTCTGTACTAAGTAACAGAATAACTCAAAAAAGTATGTATGATTCAAAATCATCTTTATTATATATTGGATTCAATTTATATTTTTATACCAACATTAAAATGTGTTTATAGAATGAATTGGACACAACTGTCCTAAGTTCATATATGAATACACAACCAGTGAAACTCTACATCATGTACAACCACAAGAGTAAGATCCTAGGGGTTGGGGCTGTGGCTCAGTAGCAGAGTCCTTGCCTAGTACATGTGAGGCACTGGGTTCGATCCTCAGCACCACATATAAATAAATAAAATAAAAGTATTGTGTCCATCTACAACTAAAAAAATTTTTTTTTAAAAAGAATAGAATCCTAGTTAGACTAAGTTATAATCCATGTATGTATAATGTGTGAAGATATACTCTGTTTGTCATGTATATCTAAAAAGAACAAATAAAAATTTAAAAAAAAATTTTAAATGTGTTTATATTAATTATGTAAAGCCTACTGGTTGATTTTTGGATCAACGCTACTAGTAGAAGAAAATGAATTGGTCTGGAAACAAACTATGTTCACTTTTCTCATTACTAATTTATTAAGTACTCTGTCTCTGATACTTTAGCAAATCGTCCTGTAATTGTAACATACACCATTAACTTATCCAAATCTATGTTTTCTATGATCTTTCACAATACAATAAGGATGGTGGAACACATAAATCTCATTTATTACTACTTAAGACCTAGGTACTGTTGTTGAGTATGTTGTTTGAGCATTCCTCTGAAGATGGGAAACACAAAGGTGCCTGTTATCAATATTTCTAATTAGCAGTGTGTCTGATGTTCTAAATTAAAGCTGAAAAGTGGGAAAGGGATAAAATTATGATGATTATGAGAAAGTAAAACTACCATAATTAATTGATGACATAATTACCCATGTGGAAAACCACAAGGGAATCATCAGATGATTTATCATAATTAAGGGACTTTAGCAAGGTTCTAGATACAAGTCAGTATACTGATATACTAAAATGATCAAATATCTCTAGCAAAACAAAACAGGAAAAAATCCATAGGATATAAACTTGGAAACTGTACTTAAAACAAAACTAGAAGACTGGACAAAATATGTAAAATAACTGTTATCAGATAATGCAAAGATGAGAGTTGACCTGGGGTTCCTGAAAGGTACAAATTGAGCAGTTTGATGAGAGCATTTTTGACCCAGAAGCACTAGTTTCCTAGAGTTTCAGGAGACTAGGGTGGCCAAAATTTATGTCTAGAAGAATACTGGAGAAAAGAGAGACAAAGAAAAAGATCGTAGAAATCTATATAATCCTAAATCTAGCTGAATAGGAGAGAAAGAAATCCTATATGGGAGATGAAAGGCAAACAACAATTCCCAGAGCACATATGGGGCTGGGAAAGGTTCCAGATCTGACCATTCAGAATGGAGAAACATTATCAAATGCCCAGGGCACTTAGTAGAGACTCTGGAAAGACCATCATATAGGAAGAGCACTATACCAGCTCCGAAATAGAAGGCTATCCTAGACCCTACCTAATCAAACTGATTACCAAGTATTTTACTTGCCTTACTGAAGCAGACTTCAAACTCTAAAAGAAGACAACATCCAGACACTGGCAGAAACCCTCTACTTTTTTTTTTTTTTAATAACTTTATTTTATTTGTTCTTTATTTTGTGTGGTGCTGAGGATTGAACCCAGGGCCTCACACGTGCTAGGCAAGCTCTGTACCACTGAGCCACAATCCCCAAAACCCTCTGCTTTTTATTTGAAATTCATTTTTGCCTGTGAGTTGAGACACTGGAAAATAGATTTTATTACTGAAAAGGTCTGAGTTCCTTTTTGAATCACAAACTCGGAGTTTTGGAGCTATCCTGTGTCTCAACTATGTATTTTAAACAAGAAAATGTATTGAAATTGATCAATACAACAACATTGTCAGACAAAAAAAATGTGGTTTCATTAATAGAAATGCAGAATGTCTTGAGGGACACTGATTTGATTAGGATTTTGAACTAATTTGTTAAATATGTTAACATTTAGTTTGTCAAAATGAAAATGTCTAACAAAGATGAAAAGTCAGGGCTATCAGAGCTGGTTATTTTACTTGATGTTTACTTTCAGTAAAAGAATTTTAAAATTATATGGTCCTATCTTTCCTTAATATTAAGCTATTAAAATAATTTTTTTTTTTTTTTTTTTTTTTTTTGCCTTTTAGCCATCTTTCAACAGTTTTGGGCAACAAGTTTGATCATGGGGCTGAAGCCATTGTACCTACCCTTTTTAATCTTGTCCCCAATAGCGCAAAAGTCATGGCAACTTCTGGATGTGCAGCAATCAGATTCATCATTCGGGTAAGTTCCATCTCCCTCCTTGTCCCAGAGTTCAGTATACTTAAATGAGTAATTAGAGTCTTTTTTTTTTTTTTAACCCCAAAGGAGGAAAATCAGCTTTGAATGATTTCTGATAGTAAAAACAATACGTTATCGTTATAGTCAATAGAAAGCATATAAGTAATACAGAAGATTGTAAAGTAAACATGCCTAAATATGGATATATGAATATAATGCTATATATGCTTGTACATATTTGTGCGTATATGTGTGTAAAATCACAAATGTTACAGGCAGCAAATTCTTCATATTTTCATCATGCATATCTTGAGATGCCCAAAGAAACAGAGTTAAAAAAAATAAATCTTAGGCTTGGATTGCTTGGTGGTAGAGTGCTTACCTAGCATATGTGAGTCTGAGTCCAGTCCTCAGCACCATGTAAAAATAAATAAACAAAATATTTGTCTTCAATTAAATATGTATGTGTGTGTGTTTGTGTGTGTGTGTGAGGAGAGAAATAAAATAAATAAATCTCTCCCCTTGAATTCTACTGTTGTATAACCGAACACTGTAGCTGTTTAATGTGTGTATTTTACCAACCTTATATTCTATACCAATACAAACATATTTTTCCACACACAAAAAAATGAAAATTACATATACATATAGGGTATGTGCGTATTTTCTCTCATTTACATCAGTTTCTCCCTTAACCATTTAATTACACTCAACAAATACAGTTTCATTTTTAACAATTGGAAATTAACTGTAGATTTTTTTACTGCTTCTATTCTTTTTTTTTTTTAAATATTTATTTTTTTGCAGTTGTACACAATAACTTTTGTTTATTTATTTATTTGTTTTTATGTGGTGCTGAGGATCAAACCCAGGACCTTGCATATGCGAGGCGAGCGCTCTACCGCTGAGCCATAACCCCAGCCCCAGCTGCTTCTATTCTTGACCAGTGTTTATTGATAAACTCTTACTTTTCATTTTTAATTGCTTCTGGATCATGCTTGTTTGGCTTTAGTGTTTTCTCAATTCTCACATATATTGTTATATTTGCATATTTAAAAATGACTTTATTTTTTAAATATATTTTAGTTGTCAGTGAACTTTATTTTATTATATGCAGTGCTGAAAATCAAACCCAGTGCTTCACACATGCCAGGCAAGTGCTTTACCACTGAGCCACAACCCCAGCCCAAAAATGACTTTATTATTTTCCCTTTACACAGTACTGAAAATTTTACTATTGAACTTTAAGGTTTACTTTTCTCATCTCTCAGAATTATTTTTGAAATTTCTTTTCTTTATTGTTGTCTCTAAAAAGTGAGATATTATTTGTTTCTGTTGGTTTGTGGCAGTGTAGGGATTGAATCCAGGGTGCTCTACCACTGAGCTACTTCCTAATCCATTGTTTTTTTTAAGATGGCGTCTAACTTGTGGTCCTCCTGCCTCAGCTTCACGGGTGCCTATGATTACAAGCGTGAGCCACCATGCCTGGCTATTTGATTCTTTTATAGCAAAACAACAATAAGAAAACAGCATTTAGGAAGCCTTATGCAATATTTTTTTTAATGTGAGTTTCTCCACAATCGGTCTGATTAATTGTCTTTCAGTAGTACTGATCTTATATAGTGTTACCTCTGACTGAAATGAATTTTCCTTGAATTTGTATTAATTTTCATGGATCATTTCTTTACTTGGGTTTTCTTATTTGCCCAGGGTTTTCTTTCTTCTTATACAAATTCTGAAATCCCCAATAACATTTATCATTTCTTGAATAATTTTTATCTCTTTGTCTAACAGTTACAAGTGTTCTCAGGAAAAATTATTTAAATTCTTTTAGGCACTACCCATTTTGCCATTATCAGGCTTTATACTTTGCTTTCAAATGCTCATTTTACTTAAAAATTTCTCATGTAATTAATAATCTATTATCTTTACAAAAATATAAATCAAGTGGCTTTTTAAAAAAATGTTATCTTCTGTTCTCTGTGCTTCATTTTTTTTCTCAGAGAACTCCATCATTAGATTATTCTTCATGCTTTGTAATTCTTTTAATTTTAAGAGACTTTTTTTTTCATTTGTCAGCTTGTATTAGTAAAGCCAAGTGTAAGTTATTCTGACTTGGTATTTTGTCAAATACTTCATCTGTATTATGAAGGTCACTTTTCATTTTCCTTTTGTACAGTTCCCCCTAAAGATGGCGTCACAATACTTAAGGCTAATCTCTCAACATCTTCACCACTATAATGGGTATGGGTAATCTAGCAGTCAGGATTTTGGGGGGTTATGAAAGAAAGAGGAGAGTGGTGGTAGCGGAGACGATATAGTGTGATAAGGGTAGAGAGTCTTCATGGGATTTATCCTTTGTAATAACGTTCAGGGAATGTATTCTTCTGGATGCTATAGGGAGCGTGTCCACAAGGTGTTTTCATGATGAATGTTAACAGTTGAATAACAGTTTAGCATATTCTCTGGCATTAATATAATCTTGTACAGCTTTAGATCTATAGATATTTCCTTCTTCAGTGCTAAAACTTTTTTTTCCTTTTATTTTGCTTCAGTTAGCTGTTATAGACACTTATGTGCCATGCTTATTTTCCTTTAATGAAAGACTTGTTTCTCCAATGCTGGCAGCCTCCATCTTCCAGCCTCCTCAAGGATTGCTTCAGCTTCAGAGAGCTGCCTTTCCTGATATCTTGCCTCTTTTTTCTTTTCTTTTTTTTTTTTAATATTTATTTTTTTACTTGTAGTTGGACACAGTACCTTTATTTTATTTATTTTTGTGTGGTGCTGAGGATTGAACCAAGGGCTTTGCATGTGCTAGGCAAGTGCTCTACCACTGAGCCACAACCCCAGCCCATCTTGCCTTTTTCTTTTTTTTTCTTTTTCTATTATGACTTTCATTCAGTAAATGGATGATGTGGAATTGTAAAGGCTTAACTTTCTTTTACCAATTTAAGGCTATTTGAAAGACTATCATAGCTGCAGAACTCCCTGATGACTTTGAACAAAGATATCCTGGGTCTTATCACAATTCAATTTGGAGAGGGAGGATTGGTACTGGTGATGAGACCCAGGGTGCTCTACCATTGAGCTACACCCCTTACCCATTTTTGTTTCCTTCTCTCTTGCACCTATACTGATACCAAGGCATGTCTGTCTGTTTTTTGTTTTTTTTTTTTTCGTCAGGAGGGTTCTGGGGTTGAACTCAGGGGGCACTCGGCCACTGAGCCAAATCCCCATCCCTATTTTGTATTTTATTTAGAGACAGGGTCTCATTTAGTTGCTTAGTTGCCTCACTTTTGCTGAGGTAGTCTTTGAACTCATGATCCTCCTGCCTCACTCTCCTGAGCCACTGGGATTACAGGCATGTGCCATTGTACCTGGCTCCCAAGGGCACATTTTAATGTATATTGTACATGCTAAACTCTTTATCTCAGAGTTTGCTTCCTAGGTGACCCAGCCATTAGTTCAGAAGAAAAATAGGAGATTTATAACATCAAATACATATATTTAGGTTACTGTTTTATCCTATCTTTACTATTAATTTTATAGCGTTTGCTTCACTAAAGAAGAGCATAAGAATTACTAATAAAAGTTAGTAGATTATGTCTATTGAACTTTTACTTGAATTATAAAACAACTGGTTTAGCCAGAATGATACTTCTATTAAAATTATCATTTCAATAGTTAGGAATACAGATTTACTGTAACTACCTGCTTTGATGATGTGTCAGTATAATTTTTAAAAAAAAATTTTTTTAGTTGTAGATGGACACATACCTTTATTTTATTTAATTTTTTTATGTAGTGTGGAGGATCGAACCCAGAGCCTCATACATGCCAGACAAGCGCTCTACCACTGAGCCACAACCCAGCCCATAATTATAATTTTTACCAACAGTAGCCATGTTACTTCAGAATGTGATAGTTCATGCCCAGTCCTTCTTTGTGTTACCTCTGCCATGAATTATACTATCCTAACAGTTCTTCACAGTTGTGTTTGTTATATCTTACTGTATTCACAGCTGTCCTTTTGAAACTGAATCATCATAATTTTTACTTTGCTTTGGAAAACTTTTCTTAATTTCTTTCAAAATCTGTCATTTATCTTATAATGTAGCTAAGTTACTTTGAAGAAAGAACTATATGCAGTGCACAGTATTTTTCATCCTTTTCTAATATATCTTTTTCAGCATACTCATGTACCCAGACTTATCCCTTTAATAACAAGCAATTGCACATCAAAATCAGTTCCTGTAAGGAGGTAAGTTTTTTTTTAATTAATTAATTTATTTGTTCTAATTGTTATACATGACAGCAGAATGCATTTCAGTTCATAGTACACAAATGGGGCACAAAAAAATTTTTCATATCTCTGGTTGTACACAAAGTAGAGTCACAACATTCATGTCTTCATAAATGTACCTAGGGTAATGATGTCCATCTCATTCTACCATGTTTCCTACCCCTATCCCCCTCCCTTCCAAGAGGTAAGTTTTTGAAAAAAGAAAAAAAAATTTTTTTTGTCTTAACTTTAACATTGTATAATGTTTAATTTTTGGTTTGGAGTAAAAGTTGATTATCATTAATTTCTTAAAATTGTCTTCCAAAAAATCTAAAATAAAACCTTATATATCTCATGTGAAGGAATACAGATGAAGCAGTTATTATAATCACATTTCTCAATTTTATCATATTAAGCTTTGATTTCTCTGGGCTGCTGCTTGCATTGTGTTTCAGAGTCTAGAATCAGGAGTAGGCTAGAATTCTACGAGTGTCACCAACTACCTCAGAGTCTGTGTGTGTTAACAGGGCTAATGATGTGAACTACATAGAATGTGAGATGAAATGAGACACACATTAGTATAATCTAACCTAGTGGTTGAAACAGAGTAAATAACCTAATCAGTTCTGCCTGTCCCTCTCTTTCTCTTTATATGACATCTACTGTTTTTGATATCACCATCAGTAATAAAGAAAGGAAAAAACTTGTGCATTTAATCCTTAAGAAATTTTATTAAGAACTCTATTCTTTTTTAAATTTTGGTAAGCATATTTATTTAAATAGTTTGAATGTTAGACAAAAACTGATTAAGACATTATTATTTCCTTTGAGTGGCTCAGAGGTTTGCTCACAGTTGTTTAATTACCTGACATATCAGGAATTAGTTCATAGGTCCAGTCTGCTAATAGCCTGTCTTAGTAATATCTACAAACAAAATGGTTTTTTTTACAAGGTAGTTTTAAAAAGAGTATGGAAGAAGAATATGACAGAGACTATATATGATCCATAAAGCTTAAAATATTTACTGCCTGACCCTTTTCAGGAAAGATTACTAATCTGTCTCATATTGAGGAGAATGATAGTTAGAGAAATAGGAATGTAACAGAGAAGAGGGAATGAAAATTGCCTTAAAAAAGCCAGGTGCAATGGCACATGCATGTAATCCCAGTGACTTAGGAGGATCTTGAGTTCAAAGCCAGCCTCAGCAATGGCAAGGTGCTTAGCAACTCAGTGAAACTCTGTCTCTAAATAAAATACAAAATAGGGCTGGGGATGTGGCAGTGGTCAAGTGCCTCTGAGTTCAATATACGGTACCAAAAAAAAAAAAAAAAGAATTGCCTTGAAAATGGAGAATGATTCATTAATTAGAGGAAGTTATTAACTAGGGTGCACTAAGCAGATATGTAAAGTTATGCCATATGCTGCAGAAGTATCAGGCCATTGAAGCCAGAACCCATGATAAACAGGAGGTCTCAGTATAAATGAGACTATTTGGGGAGCAAGGTGGAGAGTAGGTTAAAGTGACAATGTGGAGGGCTTTGTATGTCGTGAAGAGGAATTTTGACATTGCTATTTGGATAGTAGGAGTGATTGACAACTATAGATTTTTGGTGAAGAAGTAATTTCATCCAGGCTAATTTTTATTCCAGCTATTAACAGTGATTGAAAGGGAATAATGAAAAGCTTTAGTTTAAATAGGAGTTGTTATCATGTAAAAGGAAGGCAGGGTCTGAACATTACCTATATTGACAATAATTGAAGATTTTATTTAATAGATTCAAAATATCTTTCATGTGTGGAAATGACACTTGACAATAGAATATGAATGAAAGAGATGGTGTCTTTAGACTGTGAGCTCTGGAGTCAGAATGCTGGAGTTTAAGTCCTAGATTTATCACTTTGGGCAAGTTAATTTAACCTCCTAGTTTCTTATTTCCTAATCTGTATGATATGGGACAAAAGAGTGGATTTTGTTTTTCCTTTTTTGTGGTGCTGAGAATTGAACCCAGGGCCTTGCATATGCTAGTCAGGCACTCTACTACTAAGCTACACCCCCAACCCCCAAAAGAGTAGATTCAAGAAATAAAAGTTAGTTTATTCTTTTGTATGTAGTATCTGAGTTGACACTTATTGCTTATGTGATGTCCATAACTTTATTAGAACTTTTAATAGCTGAGGCAAAGAACTAATGCTGGAGATATAGGACTAAGATGTGAAAATTGTATCTGGTTATAGATGTGGGAATTATATCTGGCAGACTGAGTATGTGGATGATGTTATCAAGTAAATAAACTATAAAAGAGAACATTGACACCAACCAGATGAGTACCTGTTTAAGGGTAGGGAAAGAAAAAGTGTTTGTAAAGAAAGGAAAATAACATGAGAACAGTGCCATTAGAAAAAGCCAAGAAAAAAGAGCCAAGATTGAAAGTTGAAGGTGGAAATTGGAGGGCTTAGAAGAAAATAAACAAACTTGGTTTAAAATAATGTACATATGTATTTAAGGAAATAATGTAGAAATGAAAGATCTAGATTGTCATAACTTTCTTGGTCATTGTGGTATATGCATATATATATATGCTTATATATATGTATGTGTGTGTATATATATATATATATATCTTCAATGTCTAGTGCATAGTAAGCTATATAAGAAATGTTTTAAAATGAAAACTGTTAAATTTTACATTAAACAAACATTTTTAAGGTAAAATTATGAGGGAATTCTAAGTACTTTTCAATGATTTATTGTAAGAATAGTTGGATTCTTAAAATCAGATATTCCATAGTTAAGCCATACAAAACATATGCTTAAATTCAGGGGATAAAGTACAGTATTAAAAAGGAAGTATTGATATGTTTCTTAATACAACATTTAGTTAAAATTTAACTTTTTATTTTTCAGGCGTTCATTTGAATTTTTAGATTTGTTGTTACAAGAGTGGCAGACTCATTCATTGGAAAGGTATGCCTTGTCTGTCCCTCCTTCTTCCCTTCTTCTCCCTGTTGTCACCAGTTCTTTAGAACCTGTTGGTATCGGTTTTCTGTTATTTCTCATTTTTCCTTAAAGATTATTTGTACAGGTTTTCCTTTAAAACTGCGCTGTTGTGCTCTTACTCATTGCAGCTATAATAATATGATTTTCTCTGTGGAGTGGGTGGGGGTCCCTTAAGAAGGATGGTTATATAAGATACTTCAAGTTAAGTTAGGCAAAAAATTTAAAATCATGTGAGATAGATTTCCTGAGCTACAATTAATCATGTAGTGAATAATTTAATATAGAGGGAAGGAAGGAGCTTCCTTTTATCTGGTGTCATTGGTCAGGTAATATACTATATATTATCTAATGTAATTCTGAGAAGAAGGAAAGGAAAATGTGGGCAGCTAGTTGGTCACTGGGTATTTTTTCATTAATGCACATTAATTATACAGAATAAGGAGTTCTGTTGTGGCATATTCATACATGTATATAGCATATTTTGATCATCAGACACTGGCCATTTGCATGGCTATATTTCTTATTCTCAAGTTTGACACTTCAGTGATAATTTCCATTTACATTGAGTGCATTGCTGATTTTCTATTTTCATGGAAGTCCTTAAATCTCTTCACGTCTTCTTTTTTAGAAATAATATTTGTTGTTGATGACATGAAATCATTCCAAGTTTTCTTTTAAGTTTTGTGGCCACTACTATTTGATATGGTCAGATCAAAATTGATCCTAGTCTTAGCAAATCATTTTCTACAATGATGGGTTAATGAAGAGCTACACAAGAAGTTTTTTTCCCCCCTCAAATTCATTAAAAAAATTTAGGCATTATACATTTATACATGATCTGGATTCCATAAAAATAATTGCTATCAGATTATATTGTCTCCATTGTCAGAAGGAAACCATATGTGAATGAAATGCCTTGAGATTATTAGAAGATCATGCAATCTTAGATTTATTATTGTATACTAATTAATCTTTTCACCTCTTCTGCCCCTTTGTGATGGATATGTAACATGTGAGAGTATCATTTATGCTAAAATGCACAGCTTTCTACATGAATCTGAAGATTTATTTATTTCATAGACATGCAGCTGTCTTAGTTGAAACTATTAAGAAGGGAATTCATGATGCTGATGCTGAGGCCAGGGTGGAGGCAAGAAAGTAAGTCTGTAGTCTATTTTGTGACACTTTAAACATGCTTTGAACATTTTTGAAAGGCATTGTATTAAGTGAATAAAAATATCAGATGTGTCCCAAGTATTCTGATTCACTAGCACATCAATAAAATTGAGATTGATTTTATCCATTAAATCTGTACTAGAGGTACTGGAATCGTGGCTCAGTGGTAGAGTGCTTGCCTAGCACATATAAGGCACTGGGTTCAGTCCTTAGCACCACATAAAAATAAATGAAGGTATTGTGTCCACTTAACAACTAAAAAATATATATATTTTTAGAAATCTGTACTAGATACCTGATATCTGTTTGAAATATTCATTTGTGTAATGATCAGTATTCTTATTCCATCATAATCTGTTTACTTTTATTATGAATAAAAGAAACTATTATTTATGAGTATATATCATTTATTGAGTATATATTGTGTACCCAGTATTGTGTGAGATGCTTGGCCTTTGTTTCTTTGTAATCTTTAAAATGATCCAGTAAAGGTGATGTTACCTCCTTAAGCCAACCAAAATCTGGAAATTTGAAATTTACCCAAGGCCCAATTAACCCATAAATGACATTGCCAGGTTTTGAACTGAAATCTGTTTTGTCAAGATCTTACAGTATTTCCTCAGTAACTTGTTTAATTTAGAATATATTCACCTTGACACATAGTAAATGTGTTTAAAAAATGAGTTCATCTTCATCTTTGAATGTGCACATTTTATTGTTAAAGCCTAATCATGTAAAACTATTAATGTGCTTTTTTTTTTTTCCTTCTTCTTTTATTTACAGGACATACATGGGCCTCAGAAACCACTTTCCTGGTGAAGCAGAAACATTATATAATTCCCTTGAGCCATCTTATCAGAAAAGTCTTCAAACTTATTTAAAGAGTTCTGGCAGTGTAGCATCTCTTCCACAATCAGACCGGTCCTCATCTAGCTCACAAGAAAGTCTCAAGTAAGATCATGCAAGTGATAGTTAACTGATCTGTTTTTCTCCCCAGTTCCCCAGCATTCTTTGAGATGAATGGTGGACTTTTGAATGGTTGGCTTTGTTTTCACCTAAAGCCTTTAAAATATGGTGACTCAAGCAACTTTTGGGGGGTATCTGTTGTCTCAAAGCTGTATTATATGCTAGATTAACTTCTTTACCCAGAGTTTAATGATACATATTTTATTTCTACATGTGCATAGTCTGTGAAAGTCTGGGAAGCACTGATTTAGATACTATAGAAATAATTCATACAGTAAATAGCCCATTTCTAGGACCTTATAGTGGAGTAATTGTAAGAGATTGAGAAGTCATCTTCAGAGTTTTTATACAAATCTGTGCAACTGGTAAAAACTCCACTGCTTTCCTTCTTAATCTTTTGCACATCTCAAGAATTCCAGAAATGCTTAAGGGGGCAAAATGATTTAGTATCTCTATAACTCTCTTCTCATCATAATGTTGGATACTTCAATTTTTTTATTTTTAATTGACACTAGAGAATCAAACCCAGGGGCACTTTACCACTGAGTTACATCTCCAACCCTTTTTATTTTTTATTTTGAGACAGAGTGTCACTAAATTTCTTAAAACCTTGCTAAGTTGTTGAGGCTGGCTTCGTATTTGGCAACCCTCCTTTCTCAGCCTCCTGAGCTGCTGGGATTACTAACATGTGCCACCACACCTGGCCCTATGTATTTTTTATTTTGAGACAGGACCTCACTAAGTTGCTGAGACTGGCCTCAAACTTGGAATCCTCCTGCCTCAGCCTACTGAGTTGCTGGGATTACAGGGGTGCACCACTGCACCCAGTTGGCTACTTCAAATTCTTGCTGCTTTGGCAGTATTTTCTGTCTCTCTAGACCTCTGAGATTGCTAAAAATGTTTAAGTCTTTTCCTTACAGTGATTCCTCTTTTCATCGTCATGGCCCTCTGTCTTGTGTCATATTATTTGTATATTTCCCTAGGGAAGAGCAACTCACAGAATGTCAGTTTATCTTTCTGTAATTTGTTTCTATTTAGAGCCTCGATGCCCTACAAACACTGCTAGTTGCCTTGGCAACTCTGAAGCAGGACAGGGTTTAGGGTGAGGCACCAAATTTTAAGGAGGCATGGGTTGTGTGAATACTAAAGTCTAGTTTTTTAATATATTAAGGGAAATGTTCAGATGATTAGAGATTTTTTTTTTTTTTAACATTCTCTAATCACGTATGTCATTCTCAGTGGTAGGTCTTAGCTTTGTGTTAGACCTCCCACATAGTCCATTGAGGAGTGTGATAGCTGCATGGTAACTGCATGAATTGCTGATGGCCACAACCCTATGACTTAGGTGAGAGGCTATGGTATGCTGGTATGTGCTAATAATAACACTACCTCTTTCTCTTCTAAGTAAAATACCTCAGGATACAAGCGGTTGATAATACTAATATTGAGTCCTCTGTGATGGACACCATGATGTGCACTGAAGACCAAAGTGAATAAAAGCAATCTCTCTGTAGAGTTTATGCTTTATTCATCACCAATTATTTTAGTGTTGATTTATAACTAATTGAGATACCATTGATATTTGATGACATGTTTGAGTGATTTTTTTTTAAAGGAAGCTTAAATTTCTTTTTTTTTTTATATTTATTTCTTAGTTGTAGTTGTCAATACCTTTATTTTTTATTTATGTGGTGCTAAGGATCAAACCCAGGGCTCGCACACGTTAGGCAAGCGCTCTACCAATGAGCCACAACACCAGCCCAGAAGCTTAAATTTCTACACACCTATAATCCCAGTGACTCAAAAGGCTGAGACACAGTTCAAGGCCAGTCTCAACAATTTAGCAAGACCTTATCTTTTGGTTAAAAAAAAAAAATGAAGAAGTTTCCTAACTTTTAAGAAAACTAGTATCTCATTAGTTGCAGTCAAAGCAATAGTAAATAAAGTAATTTATTGAAAACATTTCTTTTTACCTTGCAGTCGCCCTTTTTCTTCTAAATGGTCTACAGCAAATCCATCAAGTGTGGCTGGAAGAGGTAATTGCATTTTAAATAAGAGTCATGGCCTATTTTATCTCTAAGCAATAGGCTTTAAACTGTTTTGATGTGATCCATAGTGTAAAAATCATTTCCATAACCTCAGGCCACACATGTATACTACAACTGTGCATATATACATATGTAGTATAAACTAAAGTTCCATGAAGCAGTACTTATCCTTATATGTAATGCACTCTGTTTTTTTATTCTGTTTCATTTCTTTAAAACGCTAGTCATGACCCATTCAGTTGATTTCCCAACCTATTAATGGGTTATGATTCATGGTTTATCAAACTCTTCTTTTTTAAAACTAAAAAACTATATTTCAGAAATTTAATGATTTAACTTTCATAAATGCCCAAGAGTGGCAGAACCTCCTTTAATTTCTAAATATCCCTGTTTCTGTACTATTTTTTCTGCATTTTTCTGATAGTAAAAATAATATTACTTCCATGTATTTATCTTATATTCCACTTCATTTTCATAGATCAATCATAAACAACATCTCTTTAATCTATGTAACAGTCCTATGAATTTTATAGTCATAATTGGTCATTGTACCCATTTCATGGGAGAAGAAAATGAGGCAGAGAAATATTAAGAAATCTTCATTTTGTTAGGATTGAAATTGAGATAGTCTGTCATTAATATAATACTGTTCATTGGCTGCTGCTTCCTTGCTGACTATATGTCATCATGTTTATTAGCTTATGTTGATTTCAAGTCTATGTGATTTTTATGTTTACAATTATTTAAATAATATGGATCACCTTTGTTTTGTGTTCCATAGTATCAGCAGGCAGCAGCAAAGCCAGTTCCCTTCCAGGCAGCCTGCAGCGTTCTCGAAGTGACATTGATGTGAATGCTGCTGCTGGTGCCAAGGCACATCATGCTGCTGGACAATCTGTGCGAAGTGGACGGTTAGGGGCAGGCGCCCTGAATCCAGGTTCCTATGCATCATTGGGTAAGGCAGCTAATTTTGGGAAATTACACAGTGTTCTCCCTGTGATCTCAGTGAAGACAAAGTGACATGTCTTAATTATTGCCATGCTATTCTTGCTAATTAAGAATAAACCATGTTTTAATATGATTCTGTATTGTGGATAGTTCCTACTTTTCCCCCTTTACCTTCTTCTTCATCATCTTTTGTGTTTTTTTCCCCCTTTTTCTCATTATCATCTTGATCAAAGAAACAGTTCTTGACTCCATATTGTCAATAGAACTTTTATAACTCTGTAGTTCTGCCACATTAAGCAATGAATTACTGAGGAAAGTATGGGAATGGTATCAGCCTTATAACCAGCATCTCTTTTCTTTGTCCTGCTTCTTGTTCCTTACCAAGATTTTAAAGCCTTTGGTCTGAGAGAACTCAAAGCTCTTGGGCTGAGGTTGTGGCTCAGCGGTGGAGTGCTCACCTGGCACGTGCAAGACCCTGGGTTTGATCCTCAGTACCACATAAAAATAAATAAATAAATAAAATAAAGGTACTATGTTCAACTACAACTAAAAAACTCAAAGCTCTATGTCTAACCAAAGCTTAAACATATATTCAAAAAACTATTTGGAGTTTGGTTTTTCTGTTTTTATGCCCATCAATTTGAAACTTTGAGGTTGGCTGTTCATTTGTATATCTGTTTCAACTTCATTTTTCTTTCTTAGGCAGTACTAGCGAAAGACAAAACAGGTAGTTCATTGAAACACAGTGAATGAATGTGTTTAGGTATGAATTAAGTATGTGATAAAATTAGCATAGTTAGATTCAGAATTATGAGGAAAAGATAGATTATTCAGTAGTACATGATGTTATTACACATGGTTCACAATTTAGTACAAAATTAGATTGTAACCATGTTATATGGCACATAAAAACATATTCCACCTGACTGAAATCTTGGAGAAAACAAAATAACTTGATGAAGCATAGTCAGTGAGTATTCATCTAATCTCAGATTATAGAAAGAATTTCGAAACACAAAAGCAAAAAAAACTATGAGAGCAAAATCTCTTGAATTTAAATGTAGTATGTGAAAATCTGAAATCAAGGGGCTCAAAACTAAAAGGGGGAAAGTTTTTGCCAGATACTGTAAAAAAGTTTTAAATAGCAAGAAATATTTCAAGTCTCTGAGAAACATGAGCTTATTTTTACAGTAACAAGAATATTTAGCTAGTGCCCATAATTGATAAGAATGTGGTAAATAGGACCTTACCGAGAAATGTTGATGTGAATTAATGATAGTTCTTTTTATTTTAATTTGATATTTATGACAGCAGAATGCATTAGAACTTATATTACACATATAGAGCACAATTTTTCATATCTCTGATTGTACACAAGTAGAGTCACACCATTCTTGTCTTCGTACATATACTTAGGGTAATGATGTCCATCTCATTCCACTGTCTTTCCTACCCCCATGCCCCCTCCCTTACCTTCCCTCCCCTTTGCCCTATCTAGAGTTCATCTAATCCTCCCATGCCTCCCCCAACCACATTATGAATCAGCAATGATAGTTATTTTTGAGTGACAATCTTAGTAATACCCATGGAGCATTTTTAAATCTTAAGAAATTTTGACCCAATAATTCAATGTTTAGATAATTATATCAAGAAATAAAAAGTGTTCATTGTAACAGATGTTTTAGAGTCAATTTTTTATATAACAAAGGAATGATTAAGTTTTTTATATCCTTATATGTATTATGCATACATTAAAAAGTCATATTTTCAAGTAAGATAGAATGATATAGATTATCAATGTGTGGTAAGTTCATCACTTTGTGTAAAGGACTAGAGATATACATATAAAGATATTAATGGTGGGTTGATTAGTGCTTTTAATTTTCAAGAAACATTTTTGTTTAGAAACATGTTACCCAAAATGACATTTATTTCAATATGTGGAAGTTAATCAACAATGCACATATTAACAAAAGACAAATAACCACATGGTCATCTCAGTATTTACAGAAAAAGCATTTGACAAAATTCAACATCCTTTAAGATAAAAATATATATATATTCTACAAACTAGGAATAGAAAAGAGCTTTCTCCTAATAAAGAGTATCTTTAGAAAAATCCACAGTTAATATCATTATTATATTTAATTTTTTTTTTTAGTTTTAGATGGACAGAATACATTTATTCATTTATCTTTATGTGGTGCTGAGGAGTGAACCCAGGGCCTCACACATGCTAGGTGAGTGCTGTACCACTGAGCCACAACCCCAGCCCCTGTTAATATCATTATTTGATAGTGAAACACTAGATGCTTTTATCTATTATCAATTAAAAAAAAACAAGCATGATCATTTTTACCTTCTCTATTCAACATCATCATGGATGTTTTAATCAGGGCAGTTAGGCAAGATGAAAAAATAGGACAGATTGGAAAGGAAGAAGTAAAATTACCTCTATTTGTAGAAAACATGATCTTCTACACAATGAGCCAAGTGCCATGGCACATGCCTGTAATCCCAGTTGCTGGGGAGGCTTACGGCAGCAGGATCCTGAGTTCAAAGCCAGCCTTTGAAAAAGTGAGACGCTAAGCAACTAACTCAGTGAAACCCTGTCTCCAAATAAAATACAAAATAGGACTGGAGATGTTGCTTAGTGGTTGAGTGCATTAAAAAAAAAAATAAAATTCTTAGGAATAAATATAACAAAAGATTTGTGGAATAATGTCTACAAAAATTTGTACTTTTAAAAGAAATTAAAGTAGACCCAAATAAATGAAAAGACATTCTGGCTCAAAATTTTAAAGGTTAATATTAATAAGGTGTCAAATTGATACATTGCTTCAATGCATTACCCCTCCATCTTCCTTTTGATGCAAGTTGGGAAGCTGATCCTAAAAATTCATACAAATATGCAAGGGACAGAAAAATGGCTGAAATAATCTTGAAAAAGAACGACATAATTAGAGGATTTATACTTCCCAGTTTAAAAACTTACTTTTACGTCTTTGGGGTACAAATGTAAGGATAGACTTATGGTCCAGTGGAATAAAATTGAGAGTCTAGAAATAAACTCATAGTGTTTATGGTCAGTTGATTTTTCAAAAAGGGTGTCAAGACCATCCAATGGGGAAAGAATTCTCTTCTCTTCAAATGCTACTGGAATAACTGACTGCAAAAGAATTAATTTGGACTCCTGTTTCACAGACTCAAAATAGAGCAGAAGGAAACATGGGCATAAATCTTTGTAACTTTGTATTAGGTGGTGGATTCTTAGATGTGATGCCAGGCACATAAGTAAAGAAAGAAAGATAGATTAGACTTCATTAAAATTAAAACCTTTTTGCTTCAAAGGACACAATGAAGAAAATGAAAAAACATCACAAAGAATTATCTTCAAATTATATAACCAGTAAGAACTTGTATCCCAAATATATAAAGAACTATTAGAACTTAGTAACAAAACAGACACTTCCATTTTTAAAGATGGAAAAGAGTTTCATTAAACTTTTCTCCATTTAAGATATAAAGAATGAAAGTATGCTCAATATTGTTAATTATTAGGAAAGTCCAAATCAAGAGCATGATGCAGTGTCATTTCACATTCATTGTGATGATTACAAAGAAAAAATGTAAGCAGAACTGGTTGGGTTGTAGCTCAGTGGTAAAGTGCTTGCCTGGTACACATTAGACCTTAGGTTCAGTTTCCAGCACTACCAAGAAATTAAAGAAAAAAAATTCAATAACTGCAGGTGAGGATATGGAGAACCTCCATACACTGCTGGTCAAATATAAAAAGATATAGGGACTGCAGAAATGATTTGACAATTTCTCTAAAAGTTAAACACAGAATTACCATGTGACCTAGAAGTGCTCCTAGCTATATTAACAAGAGTTATGAAAACATATATTCTCATAAAGACTTGTGAGTGTTCATAGCAACATAATTTATAGTAGCAAAAAATGGGCCAGTCCAAATGTCTATCAGCAGGTGAATGTATAAATAAAATGGGATATGTTCATATAATGAAATGGATTCAGCCACAAAGGAGTATATTACATAAAGACTTGTTCCACAAGATGGTTCAACCTTGAAATCATTATGAAGTTGATACACTGTATGAGTCCAGTTATGTGAAATGACTAGAATAGGTAAATCCATGGCCAAAAAGTAAATTAGTTGTTGCCAGGGCTTAGGAGTGGAAGGAATAGAGGTAGCTAATGAGTACAGGAATTTTTTTTTTTTTTTTGATAGGTGGTAAAAAATGTTCTAGAGTTAGTAGTGAGGTTGTACAATCTGTGTATGTAGTAAAAACACTGAGTTGTATAATATAGAAAGGTGAATTTTTTTGTATATGTGAATTATACTTTAAAAATTGAGTTAAAAGAAAATTAGAAAATAAAAAAACAACCTTTCTTCCCAAGCCTTAAAAAATATTATTATATTGAGCCAGGTACGATAGCACACACCTGTAATCTCAGGAGGTTGGGAGGCTGAGACAGGATGATTTTGAATTCATAGCCAGCCTCAGCAACAATGAGGCTCTAAACAACTCAGTGAGACCTTGTCTCTAAATAAAATACAAAAAATAGGGCTGAGGATGTGGCTCAGTAGTTGAGTGCCCCTGAGTTCAATCCCTGGCAACAAAAAAGTAAATAAATAAATAATGAGAATTAATGATATATTGAATAGTTATTTATTACCAGATAAAATATGATATTTAAAATGTTTTAATGCAAACCAGAAAGTCAGTTTTTGCATTTTGTTGTTGTTGTTGTAAGAAAACCTACAATAGTATCATAAAATTTGACTTAATTTATTTCTTCTGGTTGTTTAGGGTTTAAATTGAACATATGTTTCATGTTGGAAGAAAAAAGTGTTACCCTTTTCTCTTTTCTGTATCTGGCCCAGCTTTATACTCGGAGACAATGAATTGCCTCCCTGGGGCTCTCTTCAGAGGTTCAGTAAAAATGTTCCTATTCTCTCCCTCTCCCACTTTCTCCCTTACCTCAACCTTACTTTCTACCTGTTATATAAGCTTATACACTTGCAACAGGTGGACTGTTTTCTTCTACTTTAAGCCTTACTTATTATGACTGAGCATGTATGGTTCAGAAAGGGTATTTGATTCTTTTCTGGAAACACTTTTAACGAGCACTGAATTTTTGATAGGTACCATGTGAGGTACCAGGGATCACAGGTATATGTTTTTATACTGAGAGTCTCTCAGTCTGTTAGGCAGTTGCTGAGGGATGAGCAGCTAAAGGTTTATTATGTATTATGCATCTTGAGTTTGAAGTCCCTGTGGGATCTCAAACTGAAAGTACTTAGGGAACAACAATGGTATAGAACTTGGGGGTGTGGGAGAGATAGAGATAGATATTAAACTCCATACATTCCGTAAAGCCCTTGCCACTGGTTTGTGTTTGTTTTTGTTTTCCCTAAAGTCCTGAATGCTTTGGTGGAAGAGATTAGGAGTGTTTTGAAATACATCATTTAACTTCCTGAAGAGTAAACTTGGTGTCATATAAGATAGGTAGGAATTCATGTTAAGGAAACCTTGACCTATGTATGCATATTTACAAGTGTTCTCAATGTAACTCCTTGTATAGAAAAGAAAATGGACAGTCTCAATGATGTCATAGACAGAAGACAAATTTCAGTCAGTTGAGGAAGAAGTTGAAAAGGAGAATCTGAGGGGCTGGGGCTCAGTGGTAGAGCACTCATCCAGCATGCATGAGGCACTGGGTTCAATCCTCAGCACCACATAAATGTAAAATAAAGATATTGTGTCCACCTAAAACTAAAAATAAATAAATAAATAAATATTTTTTTAAAAGGAGAATCTGAATTATTTTTGTGCTTGATGGTCAAGGAAAGGGGTGAAATGAAGTTACTGTTTTTTAAGACTCGAGGAATTTCGGTATGCTTATATACTAAAGTAGTAAGTCAGTAGAGAAAGGAAGAAGTGCAAGAATGTGAGGAGATACTTCATGACAAAATTCCCATGGAAGGCATGAAGAATGGGATATAAAGAGCCTAGCTCGGGAGTTAGCCTTGGATGTGGTAGATTTGGTTGTGGTATTTATGGGGAGTGGTTGTTAAGAGTGAGATCAGGGAGGTTGTGATCTTTGTCCTGAGGATTCATAATCAGGATCCTGTGCTAAGAGGTGACTTGAAACTTGAAGTTTAAAACATACATTGAAGGGGCACAGAGAGAGTGGTACACTGTGGGCCTCCCAAACCACCCCCACATTTGGGGACTTGCTAAAAGAACTCTAGGAATCAGAATCAGCTGTACTCATGACTGAAGCAAAAGAATACACAACAGATATAGCAAAAGAAATTTATAGACTTTCAAAGTTTTCCCTCCTACAGGTAAGGTTAGGGGCCTGCTTCTTCCCCCGGCAGTGAAGTACAGAAACATGTGCACAATTTTTCTGCCCTGGGAAACTTGCTTAAGACTTAGTCCAAGGTGGTGTGGGGAGTGGAGAATAGTCACATAGGCACTGTGTCAACCACATTCATCAGACTCCAAACTCCCAAAAAGAAAGCAGGTGTTCACCATAAATCACAGTTTGCAAAAACAGTTTAAGCAGATGTACAGCAGAGTCTGGGACCCCCACCCTCACTTAGAATTACTTTATCAACACAGAGGGTATTCAAAACCAAGTTACCAGAAGCCAGACTCACAAACAAAACCTCCTAAAAGCAGCATTAATCCTGCCATGTCAGCTCTGCCTGCACAGGCACCAAAGGCCACATCTGTACTAGTGCCAGTATGTATAAATACATTTCAGTGTGGTCTTCTCTATCAAGTAGTGGAATCGAGAAAGTGAGTTGTTAAATTTATCCAAAGGTGAGGTTATAGTGCAGCAGTAAAGTATACCTGTGCAATGACTTCTGTCTTCTTTAAAAATTTTTAGGGATCATAAAATTATTTTTTTCTAATACACTAAGTTTTCCTCTGTTCTTTGCTTGCTCTTTTCATCAAAGAGGATACTTCTGACAAGATGGATGGTAAGAACTTGCTTTTATAATTCTACTACACATTTATGGTTCTTGGGTTCTACATTATATCCTTATTCATTCTTCCTTAAATTTCTGAATATATCCTACTTAATTAATAAGGATCTTAATGTGAAAATGGCTACATAATTATTTGGTCAAATTTTAGATTAGGTATAAACATTTTCAGATTTTCTGTTCTACTCAAATAGTAGGTTACTATTTGTTGTAACTTAAATCCATTATTATTTTAAACATTTTACCTGAGCTTTTAGAAATATGCCTCCGAGTATGTTGAAGGTCTTGTCTTCCTTTAAGATGTTGGGTTAAGAAGGATGGAAAGGAATCTCCAAATTTATTTGATTCAGAACTTTAGTTTACTAACTTTGGTATATATAGAGAGACTTATTTCATAGGTTCAAATGATTATTTATGAAAATGAAATACAAATTACAGATACTTTTTCACAGTGAATTTTAAATCAAGATTTTATCAAAACTGAACTTAAATTAAGCTTTGCTTTTTAAATTTCTATATCCAAATTGTTACAGTTTATCTAAAGTTGCTGGAGGGACTGGGGTTGAGGCTCAGAGGTAGAGAGCTCGCCTAGCACATGCGGACCCTGGGTTCGATCCTCAGAATCACATAAAAATAAATGAAAGGATTGTGTCCAGCTTCAACTAAAAGATTTTTTAAAAATAAATAAATAAAGTTGATGGATTCAGCAGCAAGCCTATATATTTTTTATGATACTTGTCAGCATATTATTTATACTATTATTTATACTTCGTTTTTATCAGATCCCATGTTATCTCGAAGTATGAGCTTTTTAAAATGATTCATAATAAGCTAATGCAATCTGTGAGTTACTTGAAATCTAGGAAAACTTGAGACACTTTTATATTTTTTGAGCATTCATCAAAAACTCTAAAAATTGATCTATAGTGTATCTTTTGTTTTAATGAAATGAAACTCTTCAGTTGAATACATGAGTTTTAATTACATTAGTTTCTCCCTTTTTGTATGTATGGCTGAAATGACAGCCATCAAGAAATGTTTTCTGTTGGACTTGGTGGCATATGCCTATAATCACAGCAATTTGGGAAGCTGAGGCAGGAGGATCTCAAGCTTGAGGATAGCCTCAGCAATTTGACAAGATCCTACCTCAAAATAAAAATAAAAAGGACTGGGGATGTAGCTTAGAAGTAGAGTGCCCTAGATTCAATCCCCAGTACTCCTTCATACCATCAAAAAAGAGATGGTTTGTATACATCAAACCTATGGTTATCCTTTCTAACATTAACATTCCTGGAACCTTTAAACAATTTTTTTTATTACTTTCTAAACAAAATATTTTCTTGGCATAGTGTGGTGGCACATACCTATCATCACAACTACTTAGGAGACGAGGCAGGAGCATCACAAATTCAAAGCCAGCCTGGGCAACTTTGACCTTCAGCAAGAAGGGGATGGTTCAGTGGTAGAGCAGTGCAGGAGTGTGTGCATGTGCATGTACACGTCGTATACATGCAAACAAGCTTATCAGCCTTTTATTTGAAGAGTCACCTCTGTTACATCATGTGTTACTCCCACTAATATTTGGACTTATGTGCGCAAATGAAGCCTATGTTGTGGATTTGACTTTCACATTCTTCTCTGGGCTACCTTTTGAAAATACATAGAAAAATATTGCTACTCTGGAGCCAAAGTCAGTAAAAATCTTCATTTGCAAAAATTGTTAATTACATTTTTTGAGTGATTATTTTTTTAAAAAATCACTTCAAAATTTTGAAATGTAGAAGAATTTTTCAGTTTTCACTTGACTACTTTCAACTTTTTTGTGAGTTGTGAATATTGTTATCTCCAGTTTTATTTTCCTGAAAATGAACCTTGTCAAATTTAAATTTAATCTATTAGACTAAGTTACTTTTTGTTTTCACCTTTGCATTTTAGTCTTGGGCGGGAGCTGTGAGGTAGCAGCATTGGCAGTATTTGTTGAAATATTGTTTTATTTCTCTTATTTAGGAACAGCATCTGAAGATGGTAAGAATTATACATTTTATTAGTAACACAGTGCCTTTAAATTAATATTTTCATTGTTAGGAATTACATGTTAAAACTAAAATGATAGGTTAATTTATTTGCAAATCATTTCCCAGCTTCTACATTTGATTGTGTTGGTTATATGTGTGGATTTTGTTTTTTAATGCTTTATCCTACAGTTTTGCTTTGTATCTTGAACCATTTCTTGCTAAAAAACATAATTGCTTAACATGTTTAATAATATCTAGTATAGAGTTAGTACATAATTTTTTTTCCTGGATTGATATTAAAATGCTTTTCTTTGTATTTTGTTTTTTAATTTATTTCCACTTGTGGGAGCATGCAATTGCATTTGCTTTGTCATTGAAGTTTAAATGCTTTTAAAATTCTTTTATGTAGTCCATTTTGAGATTTATCTTACTTTTGAATCAGTACTTGAGGAATTGGTCTGTGATTCAAATTGAATTTGTGATTAAAATGGGGTGTTTTAGGTTTACTTGTTAGTCATGAGAACATAATATTCTGCTCAAAATAGACTCTGTAAAAGCCTTTGTGAAGTATAGCTCATTAGGGGCTTGAAGTTGTTAGAATGTTAGGATTCCACCAATTTTGCCTCTATTTTATTCCACTTTCTTATCATTCTCTTATCTTCCCTCGGTGATTTCTAACTTTTAAAAATTTATCCCTGCTCTTCATTGTTTTTTCCTAATGAATGTGGCCATATTGGACTAGCCAAAATTTTTTGTATTCCCTACAAAGTTTACCTTTTAATTAAAAAGGATTCTGAGCCCTATTTTTCAGTGTGTCTGATATTGGTTCTGATTTGGTTGAAACGATAGCTGGAGAAAACCAAAATACTAGCTGGTGATATATTTATTATCACTTGTTTTTGCTGATGGCATTTTATGTGAGCACTTTGACAAACATATTTCCTTGAGTTCAAGAGCTCTGGAAAATAGTGTGAGAATATTTTGTAATGGGGAATGAGGCAGTGATAGAGGAGAAAAGAATGCAACTGGGAGGGAGAAAAGAAATATTTTTTAAATGTGCCAATCCTTATGTGACGTATAGTTCCTCAAATCATTTTCTCAATAAAATTGGTTGGTTAGGAAAGAAAACAGTGAACATATCCATATACATGTGTTATAATCTGATACATAAAAGATTAAATATTTTGCCAATAATATCTCTTCCTGCAAATCAGTTGAGAAGTACATTTTCAATCAAAAGGATTATTTGGGCTTATATTTTAAACTATGGAGTAGATTAGAGAATAATCTAAATTTTCTAGAAACTGAAATTTTAGAATTAAAACTACCAATTAAGAGATAAGTGGCATAACCATAGTAATTATTTTAATTATAACTATTGGACTAATGATATCCAACTTTTAAGAATGAAAGTTTTCTAGTTTGACTTTATCCTTAGCTTTTAAGGAAAGTTAGCATAGAGTACAGCACATAAAAAATAAATATGAATCTGTGTATATGGCATGAGCCTATAGTCCAGGTACTCAGGAGACTGAGACAGGAGGCTCTCTGGAATCCAGGAGTTTGGGATCTCATCTCAAAAAAGAAAGCAAAGCAAAACAATTACAATTAAAAAAAAAGAAAAGTATGAGTTTTTAAAAATATAAGAGACTATAACCTGTAAGTGAGGGATACATTATTACAGAATTTAATAATACTTGAAAATAGTAAGACTTTTCCTCTTACTACTATGTTATTTCTATATTATTGTAGAAAAATGTTTAATGATACAAATATTTTATTCCTCAGGCCGAGTGAGAGCAAAGCTTTCAGCACCACTTGCTGGCATGGGAAATGCCAAGACAGATTCTAGAGGAAGAAGTCGAACAAAAATGGTGTCTCAGTCACAGCGTACGTACTGCTTATCAGGCCTCCTCTATTTGCCAATGTTAGAATAAGTGTGTTCCTTGTATATTACTGTATTAGGAGATTGACCAGTGGATAAAGACAAAGCTGATTTCAAAAAAGACAAGCCACATACTGAGTTCTTGTTCTGTACTTTAGGTTCATCATCACCTGACAAAAATGAAGGTATTTTTTTTTTCAATGTTTTGGGTCAGTTGTCGTGCATGTATTGGAATTTTATGAGTGGGTGCTGTCTTGTCTTTGTGTTACTAGGGCTGCATCATTGGTATCTGCCACTTAGAAAGAAAAATTTCATCTGCTCTACAAATGTTTGCATGGAAATATTTTAAATAGCACAAATCCTTAGTATTAAGGTTTTCACATTCTACTCAGAAACTTGCAAATATGGAAAATATACTTGCCATATATTAACATCAAAATCTGGTTGCTTCTGGCTAATGCCATTCAAACGTGGATAAGTGATATCTTCTTAGTCTTCCCAAATATATCATAGTATTGTTTTATAGGGGGGCAGTTAGCAGTTTTGGCAGGCATATGCTGATTTATAGCAAGGATAAATAAACTGAAATGACCAATTCTGCTGTGTTCTTGTTAAAGATTTATGTTTTTGCTATTTCCTTAGAAGCTGAAGTCCTAGCAAAGACATTTACTAAAAGCACAACTTTAAGGTCTAAGTACAATAAATGATCTCTTTTTATGTGTACCAGAATAATAACATATACATTTATGGCATTATTAATTGAAGCATTTATTCACACTTCTTCTTTACCAAGAGATTTTCATAAGCATTAAACTCTACAATCAGGGTTATTCTGTATGCCTGACTATTTTGGAAAGAGATTTAAGGGTCTTCTGTTGTTATTTAGGTGATTTATTAATATTTGGATATCCTATTTGCTTTTATAACCTGATACCTGAATCTTGGAATTGGGAAAGAACAAGGCTTGGAGGGACCAGGGTGATGATTACATAAGTCAGGCCTGACAAATTCTCCTCTTTGCAGAGTAAGAATATCCAGACAGAATAACAGTGGGAGCACTCAACAAGAGTCCTAAAAATAAGCAAAAATACTCAGTACAGTTGTTTTTCAAACTGAAGTTTATTTACAAATAATAAAAAAAGATAGATGTCCTCAAGGCAAGAGCTTTCTTCTCAACTTAAGTCAAGACTAGATCATATTCTATCAGGTCATATTCTTCCCTGATTCTGTGTATTTTGGAGTGATTTTTTAGAGTACATTAGTCTCAGTGGTGTAGCATAGTATTAGTTGGAACCTCACTCCTCCATTCATGCTGCCCACACCAGCATTAGCATCATGTGGGAGCTACTTGGAAAAGCAGAATCTTATGTACCATCACAGATTTATCAGATCTGATCTTAAGCAAGATTACCAAGTGATTTGTGCCATAATAGAGTTTAAGAAGTACTCATTTAGATCATGAGCTTTGGAACCATAATGCCCAGGTTTGAATCCTGGTTGTTCTGGGTCAAAGTTACTGTATTTATATATCACTTGTAAAATGAAGAGATTACCAGTGTCTTCCTCATAAGGTTCCCATGAGGATGAAATGATATAGTATATTTAATACACTTAAAACAATGCCTGGCCCAGAGTAAGCCCTATGTATGTTAGCTGACAAAATTTTCCTCGTTATTATCATTAATCAAATGGCAACTGAATTTTATACCACTGTTATGTATTTCTACACCTTGTTATTCTTATTGCCTTTAGGAAACTGAAATAAGTATTCGTGAAGATAGGAAGTTTAATGCATAAAGAAATTAAAAACAACGAGAAACTATTCATGTCTAGGATCTTAGGATAAAATTTAATCATGAGATATTTGTTGTCTTTTTTTTTTTTTTGTACAGAGGATTGAACCCAGGGGCTCTCAATGAATGAGCCACATCCTCAACCTTTTTTAATATTTTATTTAGAGACAGGGTCTCACCAAGTTGCTTAGGGCCTTGCTAAGTTGCTAAGGCTAGTTTTGAACTCGCAATCCTCCTGCCTCAGCCTCCCAAGCCACTGGGATTACAGGCGTGTACCACCCTGCACCTGGCTTTATTAAGTTGTCTTTTAAAAAACAAGGTTAACCTCAGAGTAAAGATTTCAGAAGTTTTTTGTTTATTTTGTTTTTGTTTTGGTTTTGTTTTTCCTTCTTTTTATGTTCCTTAAAGGACCTGCTTTTTAGATCATTATAACTTCAGATCACTTCAGGAGAGAACAGAATAATTTTGTGCATTTGGTTTTTACTTTGAAATCCAATCTGCAGTACTCCACGTACTTCCCTAAAATGTGAAAACACAGTAAAATTGACTAGACCAAGGAAGACTTTAAGATCAAAAGACTTTCCTACCATAAAGTCACTTAGATTGTAAATCATATTGGAAAGTTTTTGTTTGTTTGCTTGCTTATTTATTTGAATGATTATATGTTCCATTCCAAAGTCTTTTGTATAGATACGTAATTTGTATGCAAGTTTCTTTACAACATATCTACACACAAATATTACCGTGGTCTCCATCTTTGCTTTGTTGTAAAGTAATTCATTAGGGTTTGCATGGTCTTCCGTGTTTTTGTATCATCTTTTAGAAAAATCTCTTGGATCAAAGCAGGTGTCCTAAGATGGCTAATCAAAGTAAATGAAAGTAGACCCAGCGGAGAGACTTTTAGATTTATATTGAAGGAATTGTGTTCTTTTTCAGTTGGTAGTGACAGGTTGTGTACAGATGATTGTACAGCCTGTCAGAAACCGTCTCCCCTCCTCTCACCTCTTATTTTTTCTGTGAATCTTAATAAAGATGCAATTTGTAGCATTTTCATCTGATTTTTCTTCAGCAACAAGATGTTGTAGTTATTCTGTACATCTAGTTTTAAATTAAATGTTTAAATAATAAAAACTTAAACATTTAATTATTAAATTTTGGATTACCAGTAATAGAAAAGCTGAAGAATTTACATTAAACTTTGCAGCTTCATTTCATCTGCTTTGTACATGAGTGTCTGATTTCTGTTTTTCAGCTATAAAACTACTAAATGTACTGTTTTGTTAAAGGCATCTGTGCTTTGGGAGTTTTTAAAGTGTTTTTTGTTGTTGTTGTTGTTGTTGTTTGTTTTTGTTTTCGCGTTAGAGAATTTTTTCCCCCGGAGAACTGACTAAAGCTTTCTTGTTTTCATCTGCCATCCATTTAAAAACTGCTTCTCCCCTCTTCATGGATTATTATAACCCTTACCCTAATTCTGCCTTTACACTTGTTCAGGATCACAATCTGCTAATACCATTGGTGGTAAGAATCTATAGACTTTATGTATGCATCTATTGTTTGATCACCTATTTTCATTGCCAGAAATGGGTTCTATTCAGCAGAAATTCTTAACATCTAATATTCCATCATTCTATAATCATATTGGGGTAAAAATTACCAATTATGATTTTTCTTTGGGCTGTCTTTATTATATTACCAAACCCTGCATTTTAAAAATTATCCAAGCTGACCATATATAAACAGTCAAAAGGAGCTTTAGTGATCCTTTGAAATGCCATAAAAAGTATAAAATGGTAGCTTATAGGTGGCACAAGAAAAATGTGTATTTAATTTCAAATTTTGCCATAGGGTTTTTTCTGTTTAACTTGCTCTTCCCTGGTTATATCATGCCCTTTTTCATTAACTCTGTGGTTTTCTAAAGGAAATAATTAACCTTGGTGGCTCTTTGCTAGGGAAAGAGCCTTGGTATTTTCTTCTAAACATAAACAATTCCAAATGAGTCACAGGTGCTGGAATTATCACAGTCTTAGTGATACCAGAGGGGTAATGGAGAACAAAGGGTAGTGATTGAAGTGAACAGTGCCATTTTATTTCTTAGGAGAGGGCATGAATGAATTTAAATACAGAGAGCGAATTTGCATAACTAATAAATTAAATAATATAAGACAAAAAAACAGTTACTCTGCTTCTAAACTTCGTGTTTCCTATCTGCTGAATAGACCCAGATTTCAAAAAATTTCTCCAGTTTTTCCTGCCGACACCTCTACCTCCACAAGTTTATATTGGTTTTAATAGAATACCATATTGTATGTGCTCAACTCATTATTTATACCTTTTATACTATTGCGAGTTTTCCCATAAAATACTCCATTAGCCTCTCTTGCATTGTGAGTTTGTGGCATGTTGAGTGTTTGGATGTTTTGGTGTGTATGTTTAGTTTAGATACTGCATGGAGAAAACAGGTACCTTATAACCATCCTTAAGGTTACAACTGAAAGAAACCGGACTTGAAGATTCCTCACCTGAAACATCGGGAAGCTTTCAAATAAGCAGTCATTTTAAAGTAGACTTCAATAATTTCCCTACTATAATTTAGAATTCCTTCTACTCAAATGGTAAATTATTAATTTTATGAAAAAGCTACTTTGTTTTACAGTATCTCAATCACCAGTCAAAAATAAATTTTACTTTGCTGATGAAGAAGGAGTATAAATTTTATTCAGCAAGATGGTGCCAAGAAAAGTAATAGCAGGGGCCACAGATCAGCAGCTCTTGGGCCACATCCAGCCTGTTTCATTCATGTATTATTTGACGTGTAGAACATGACTTAAAAAAAAAAAAAAAAAGGAAATTTCAAAAAATCACAGGACCTAGTCAGTATTACTTCAAGACAGCTGGGTGGAACTAAAAAGTCACCTCTCTCTTAGGAAAGGGTAAACACTCTCCTCTTGATCACAGTCCTCTTAGCACACTCCCTACTCTGTATTCAGTTTTCCGTTTTTTGACATTCTCTGCTTGTTCCCATTGGCACTTTAATTTTTAATCTGCCCTATGGAAATGAAACATAATTGGATAAGATTGAACAGCTTGAATAGTGACTCTCCTACTGGGTAGAAATGGTGCCCAGCAAAGGGAGAAGTTTATATCACAAAGATTGATTTACTTAAGTGTAAGTTTAATTTTTTCATAATGTTACCATTCAGAATTTAGAGTTAGATTTTATCTTGGAGTTATCTGGCCCATGTCCTATTCATTGTAAACATAAAGTGCTTTCATTGACAAAGGAACTCATTCCCATAGAAGTTAATCCAGGCATTTCTAGTTTAAAACCATATTTCGTAACTTGTTTTACCCCATGCCCAGTCTCTGACAAAATTTTTGTCCAGTTCTCCTTCTATATCTCCCTGATCTCTCTTTCATATATATATATATATATATATATGTAAAAATTTGTCCCATAGTCCTGTTCTACCATGAATACTTGTATACCCCAGAATATGGCCACCCAAAGAGTCCTTTGCAAATAGCAAAAATAAATTTTCTTTTTCACTAGGCCCAAACTTGTCAATATTTAAATTTTTAATTTTATAAAATTTTAAAATACATACATAGTAGCAAAATAGATAACTTTGCTATATACTTGTTCAGAGAATCTCAGGCAAACTATGTGAAGATAAAGCAAATTACCATTATTGTATACTTTAAAAAATAATCGCAGTAATGGAATCAAGGATTTTTTTTCCCTTTTAAGTATATAACTGTTTCACACAGACCATATTAACCACGTGAAATATACTTTCAGATATATGCTGGCTTTAGAAATCTTTTTTATTATTTGCGTTCTAAAAATAATAATAGTATTGTCATTATCAAATATAGTATACTCCCCAAACTGAAAATATGTTTTAGATGATTTATCATTCAGTGGTAGTTATATGTGGTATACCTTTTCCTCCCAGGTTACAATTATGTATATATCTTCTTTGGTCCATTTTCTTTAAACTTAGAACCTGTCATACTACAATAGTTTTCTCAGATGTGTTTCTTGAATTTTTATCCTGTCAGCAAATTTTCTTAGTATTCACATCTTAATATTTATGTATGTGTTTGGTGTTTAGCTGGCAGCCGATCTGGGTCTCCAGGAAGAGTTTTGACCACAACAGCCCTCTCTACTGTGAGCTCTGGTGTTCAAAGAGTCCTGGTCAATTCAGCATCCACACAGAAAAGAAGCAAGATACCAAGGAGCCAGGGCTGTAGCAGAGAGGCTAGTCCATCTAGGCTTTCAGTGGGTAAGATTTTCTATATGTGAGAATTGCTGATCGTTTATTTCTTTTGTATTTCAGACTTTGGTAGCACTGAACACTTGAGGAAATAATAAGGCTCTTAAAAATTAGAGGAAAACAACTTAAAAATTCATGGAGAACCGGGAACAATTGTGCATGCCTTTAATCCCAGTGGCTTGGGAGGCTGAGATGGGAGGATCAAAAGTTCAAGGTGCCTCAGCAAAAGTGAGGCGCTAAACAACTCAGTGAGACCCTGTCTCTAAATAAAATACAGAATAGGACTGGGGATGTGGCTCAGTGGTCAAGTGCCCCTGAGTTCAATCCCTGATGTGCCCCTCTGCTTCTCCCCCTGCCACAAAAAAAAAAAATCAAAGAGAATTAAAGTAATACGTTATGAATTTAATTTTGATATTATAATTCATAGGAATTTTGAAAAATATAGCTACTATTCAAAAGTACAAGATTATTATAGAATTAACATTTGTCATATATGTATATGTATATATGTACATAAATATATACATATATATACTAGCTGTATTGTAGGTCAGCCACATTTGAATTCTAATAAACTTTTATTTTCTCTGTGTGTTGACTAGGATACTTCCAGTTTTAGATAGGAGAAATTAGGGCCTGGGGATGTGGCTCAAGCGGTAGCACGCTCGCCTGGCATGCGTGCGGCCCAGGTTCAATCCTCAGCACCACATACAAACAAAGATGTTGTGTCCGCCGAGAACTAAAAAATAAATATTAAAAAAAAAAGGTCATGTAGATAGGAGAAATTATAATTGGAGCAAGCTTAAACAGCAAAGAGGGATTTCTTGGCTCTTTAGCTGAAATGTTTGGAGGCTGTGCAGACCTCAGAGCAGATTGATCAACCAGTCTGTCTGTATATTTTCCCATCCTTTCTGCTCTGTCAGTGACTTTGTCTCTAGGATACCTGGTACTTGATCCCAAGTCAGAAATTCCCCTCATTACCCCAACTTTTATTTAATCATTTGTCCATTGTTTTTAAGTATTTCCTAGATTACCTGTATAACTTTAAAGAATATTATCCTGTTTCTGTTTTTTGATTCATCAGCTTCAACCAGTATCTCAACTCCAGTTACCTTTCCCTTCACTTTCTGTTCTTTTAGTAACCAGCTTTATTTTTTACATTATTAAAGTTTACATATACATTGTCTTTTGCATTCACAAGCCAGTCTTTTTTTTTTAATTTATTTATTTTTTAGTTGTAGTTGGACACAACACCTTTATTTCACTTGTTTATTTTTGTATGTGGTGCTCAGGATCAAACCCAGGGTCTCGCATGTGTGAGGTGAGCGCTCTACCGCTGAGCCACAACCCCAGCCCCTCACAAGCCAGTCTTATGTACTTGCTCCCTAAGTTGACTTTAAAAATTGAAAAACTATAAAGAATATTTACTATGTTATGAAGAAATAAAGTTGTTTGCTGCCAAGACACATAGTGTACTATGGCCTCATTTCTTCCCCAGTGAACACTGAGTGTTAAGTGTTATGGACCACTTAATGTTCTTGTGATACAGAATTGAATTCTCTAGTCCTGTCAGTTACTTAAGATTGTGCCACATTTTGGTTGCTTTCTATGTGGAAGCACAGCACAACTTTTTCTCTTATCCCCTAGTATTGCAATCTTCTCAATGATACTATTGTATGAAGTTTGTTATTTTTTGAGACCATTCTTTTCAGTACTCTGGTGGATTGGTTGCAATCTGGGCATCTTGATGAGCTGTCATCTTGAAAGTCTGATTTACTTCTTCCCTGGATTGAATGCACTCCTTCCTGTATCCTCTCTCTTGCTTTTTAAATTTATTCTTTTGCTTGGCCCCATACATATTCTCAAATAGAAATTGTGTGTAGGAGGGAACGGGAGGTGGGAAAGGAGGAGGATGTGCTGCAGAGTGATATTGGCAACACTATATTGTGATATTGTGTGCATGTACAAATATGTAAACAAATCCCATAATTATGTTTAACTATAATGCACCAATAAAAAGTAGTAGAAAGAAAAGAAATTTTATGTAGGAGTCAAGCTTTTTGAAGCCTTACTTGTTTGAGAATGTCTTCATTCAATAGGTGTCACAGATTTCTTTTAGGCCTACAGATTTTGAATTTATGTCCTTAGCAGCATTTTTTACTTACTGTGTGCCTGTTATTTGGCCCAAAGCCTCTGGTGTTATCATATAGGCTGATTCACTTGTTTTTATTTTCTAGACATCATTTTAAATTCTCTACTTCACTTTTATTTATTTATTTATTTATTTTAAGTTTTAGGTGGACACAATGTCTTTATTATATTTATGTGATACTGAGAATCGAACCCAGTGTCTCACGCATGCTAGGCAAGCGCACTACCTCTGAGCCACAATCCCAGCCCCTCTACTTCACTTTTAATCAGTCCTCACTCACTCACTCATATATATAATATTGCAGGGGGATACTAGAGATTGAACCCAAGGGGGGCTTTTACCACTAAGCTGCCTTCCCAATCCTTTGTTACTTTTTGAGACAGAGTCTCATTAAGTTGCTGAGAGTCTCACTAAGCAGCTGAGGATGGCCTTGAATTTACCATCCCCCTGCCTCAGCCTCCCAAGTCATTGGTTTTACAGGCCATCATGCCCAACCTCACTCCTAGATTTTCTGTTGCTTGTGTATTTATTTGTGTTTTTGTTTAGGAGAAGTGAGAAAAGGCATGGAAATTGAAAGCATTGGCTCATTTTTTTCCCCTATATTTTGCATTGAGAACTAAAGAATCGGGATTGTACTTTAGGTTAATGTTTAGCATGTATTTTTTTTTTAAATAAGATTTTGGTCTAAAGTACCAAAGGTGATAGAAGTCTATAGTTAAGAGAAAAATTGTCTCATTGTTTATGTTATATGATATTTAAGTCTTCTTTTTTACTTGCAACCTTTTAATCCCCGACAGACTAACTGACTATAGTTCAAGAAACTTAACTGTATTTCTGGTAATACTTCATCAAAGCAATATCTTTTTTTTTTTTCTTAGAGAATTTTTTTATTTTTTAGTTTTCAGCGGACACAACATCTTTGTTTGTATATGGGGCTTAGGATCGAACCTGGGCCGCACGCATGCCAGGCAAGCGCCCTACCGCTTGAGCCACATCACCAGCCCCAAAGCAATATCTTTTTAACCTTTAAAAAACTTAAGTTATGGGATGGGGTTCTGGCTCAGTAGTAGAGTGCTCACCTAGAATGCATGAGGCACTGGGTTCGATCCTCAGCACCACATAAAAATAAAATAAAGATATTGTGTCCACCTAAAACTAAAAAATAAATATTAAAAAAAAAATAAGTTATTGGTCAGTTCCAAAAGAAAAATAAAACCAAAATTTTAAAATCTGCTAAACTCTGTCTTCTGTTTTCTCCCTTGCCATGCCTATTTCTTTCTGCCAGCTCGAAGCAGTCGTATTCCTCGACCAAGCGTGAGTCAAGGATGCAGCCGGGAAGCTAGTCGGGAAAGTAGCAGGGACACTAGTCCGGTTCGCTCTTTTCAGCCCCTCGGTAAGCATTTGGGCAAATGTGAGGTACATTGCCTTCTCCTTGTGTTATCACCATTTGATGACCCAGCATACCTGGAGTTTAGCTGTGTCTTTGCTCCTATATCTTTTCTGTCATTTTGAGGAAAGAGTCGGAAGAAAAATTATGTTTGGGAAATGCCTTTGACCTTATTGACTTATCTTAAATGAGTAAGTCAGTCATTGTATAAACAAATTGCTTTCATAACCAAGTAACTGTAGCATAAATCTAAACCTCAGAATATTGAATTCAATGTATTTCTTAATAAATAAACCTACAGAATTTAAAGACAATATTTAAATAACCACAAGTGCAATATGAACTGTTTGGTTTGGTACATTTTGTTCTTTTCAGTAGAAATACTGACTTTTCAACTTAGATCAATGACCTATTATCAGTGGGAGGGACTAAATTTTTATAATATTTTATATTTTAATAGTCATTTCCCATTTATTAGCCCATGTCTTGTCACTGCTATAAAACTTTTTTGTTCCTGAGAATAGAGATTGTATTGTAATCTTGATTATAATACCATACTTACCAATTGAGGTAAAATGTTAAAAAATAAAAATGTTAATTTTTTAAAGCTTTAGTATTTTTAGTAAAACTGCAGAGGCATAATTTTTTCATTGAGAATTTTAGAATATCTTCATGATTCTTCAGCTTTTTTGTTGTTGTTATTGTTATTTTCCTTTTTTCTCATATTTGGACCTGAACCCAGGGACATTTTACCACTGAGGTACATTCCTAGCCCCCTTTTCTTTTTTTTAGTTTATTTTTATTTATTTATTTTTAAATTTTAATACAGCGTCTCACTAAGTTGCTGAGGGTAGCCTCCAACTTGCAATCCTCCTGCCTCAGCCTCCTGAGTGGCTGGGTTACAGGCATGCACCATGCACCTGGTACTTCGTTTGTATGCACATTCCTACAGCCATTTTCACATTTTTTCCTTTGACATGTGTAGTAAATGGTAGTACTAAGAGAGCTGTTCTTCAAGAGTTTGGAATGATTTAAGTAGAATTCAGATCTACTGGTTGTTTGTTAGACTTTTTATTTCCTTAGTCATGTTAATATAGACTTTTTAGGGATTAATTTATAATTCTGTGGATCCCTTTGTTACAATATATCCCTGAGCTGACCTGTAATGATCTGGGAAACTCCATTAGCTAGGGATATATAGGAAAATCCTCTACCCTTGTTCATGTTCTAGCCTTAGGTGCCAAAGAGTTTCTCACTTTCTCTTTCCCCTGTAGGAAGGTACCAAGGTAGAAAGAACTCTTCTGCATCACTAAGGCTAAGTGGCTGATACTTTGCCAGAGATGTTTTCAGTTCATATAAAATAGATTTGGTCTATAGAATTTCTGTTGAAGAGTTGAAAGAAGTAGAGTGCACATGTGATAGCTTAAGAACATACGTTCTGAGGTCAGATGGTTCAGTTCAAGTAATCTTTCTATGCCTGGGTTCTTATCTGTAAAACAAGGATAATAGTAACACATACATCTTAGGATTCTTTGACTCTATCAATGAGAAAATACATGAGGGCCAGGAATGTAGCTCAGTGGTAGAGTACTTACCTAGCATGTGCGAGGCCCTGGGTTCAGTCCTCAGCAGTGCAAAGAAAAAAAGAAAGAGAAAAATACATCAAAACAAAAAAATTCCTCAGGACTGTGCTTGGTGCAGTGAACATTTAATTGCCCTGGTCATATGAACATCATCATTGCCATCCATGCTGGTGCTCTTCCCCCGAGCCCCAGGCTTTAACGACAAGGATGTCATGGTTTTTTTTAATGGCATACATCTGCATTTATATATTACTAATACTATAGGTTATAATTAGAAAACATACCAAAAAGAAACCAAAATGTTTCTCTACCTTTTAAACCTGTGTAATAGTCGGGAATTTACAGTCAACTACTAATTACTTAAAAAGTAAGCGTTGTTAATAGGCCAGTTTTTAAAGAGAGACATCACCTATCCATTAATTTTCTAAATTCATTTCAAAGCTTCCATTTGACAATTTAAAATATTTAAATTTTATTATTAAGTCATGGAAGCAGTTTTCTCATAGAACTTCTTGTTAGGGTAAAAATGATTAACCTTTTAATCATGTAGTGTTAGAAAAACTGATTTTTTTTCAACTCCTTGTAAATTTGCTGGAGTTGTTTTTTTATAGTTCTTTTATTTACATAGGATATTGCATAGCAAAGGTAGTAGGTTAGCCTGGTGTGTTTCACAAGAGTGGAGAATGGCATTTCCAGAGATTAAGTTGTCTTCACCATTCCCATTTTCTGCTACATTTGCCTGCAAACTCCAGGCTTTACTATATCTCTTTACTTAATGGAATCTTTGTATCACCTTTGACTTTGAATATTAGTGTTTTAGACATGAATACTATAACATGTGATACAGCTGCTTGTATCACAAGAATAGTCTGATGGCCCTGAAGCATTAGAAAGAAATCAGAACTGAGCAAAATTAAACTTCTCTGGAACTTATACCCTTAAACTTCCATTTATTTCTGGAAATAAAATTCAAAAAAAGTCTTACTTTATGACAAACACATGGCTGATGCCTCTTACTTGTTATCTCCAACCACAGGTAGCAATTGAGTCCTTAGTTTTTTAAAAATTTTCATCCACTAGGCATTTCCAGATTTGCTCAAGTCTTTCTCACTTAGAAATTATTATTTTTTAATTGAAAATAAATAAATAATTTCCCTTAGATAAAATTAAAACTATGTATTAGTATATTTTGTTAATGATACTTATCACCTTTCAGGACTTGACTATTTGAACAGCATACTCTTTGTTTAAATCCTTCTTTGCCTCAAGCTTTTTGATTATTTTCCTATTCATTAAGGTTGTCCTGTAGCAAAGGAAGCATTTATGTAATATTTTAACTGTTCTAATTAATATATGTGAGGAAGACTTTTAAATCATAATAATATATATTAAAATGGAAGACTTTTAAATCATATAATAATATTTATTAAAATACATTTTCCCTGGCAATTTATTTTTATATGTAAGAAAGATAGATTTTATGGTGTTATGAAAAATCAAAATTTTAAGATCTAAAATGCAACACCTGACAAATTCAGATTCTAGAGCAATATATAGAGAGACATGTCACAAATTTTTAGGGTTTTTTTGTTTAGATTATTGATACTTTTGATATTCAAATGTGCTTTGATATTTACATAATTACTATTGAATGTAAAATTTATATTTTGTGAGCCATTATGAAAGATGTTTATGGTAACAAAAATAAGGTATATTGTCTTTTGAACAGTGTTAAGGTGGTATGTGTGATCCTTTAGAGCAGAGGCCTTGAAAGAGTACAATTACTGAGGTTTACCACTTTCTAGTAGTCTAGCTTTGGTCATATAAATTAAGCTTTCTCTGTGCACTAATTTCCTCATCTATCTTTATCCTTTCAGGCTACTGTAACAAACTTAAAAATGACAGAAATTTATTTCTCACATTTAAGAGTCTAGGAAGTCCAAGGTCAAGACACCAACAGATAATGGTGTCTGATTTGGTATCCTGGTTGATAGATGATTGTGGCTGTGTCCTTACATATTAGAAGGAGCTAGCTACCTGGCTCTCTGGAGTTTCCTTTATATTAAGTACACTAATCCCAATCATGAAGGTTTCATCTTGACTTTGTTGCCTTCCAAAGGTCCTTCCTACCACCTGATACCATCACCTTGGAGTTAGGATTTAAACATATGAGGGTGGGCGGTTAACAAATATTTAGACCTATAAAATTGAATAGTAATAGCTGCCTTTTTGAGTGCCAAGATTAAAGAAAGTAAAATTATTATTAGTTACTAGTTACCATAGTGGTTTTTTTTTTAACAACAGTGTTTGGTTTTTTTTTTTTGTTTGTTTGTTTTCATGCTTGTGTTTTTGACATTTCCTTCCATTTGAGTACTTGCTTTTTTTCTTTTGTCTTCTGTAGGCCTGTGTCCATCCACTTAGGTGTAAGTTGTATTCGTGTGTCAGGGATGATCTTTCAGTGTTAATGTTCAAGTGCCATATCTGGCCATATTCTGATCATTAACTATTAAGAGTAATACCAGCGTTAACTAACTCTCCTTGCCTGACAGTAGTGCTGCCACTATTCCTTGTTTCTGTGGTAATAGATGAGGTTTGTATGGTCCTGTTATTCCAGCCTCCAGACACCATTCCAGATCTACTGGTGCCCTCTACGCCCCCGATGTGTATGGGGCCTCAGGTGAAGGATGAGTACCTTTTCACTATCATCTGTGTATTCATTTCAGTTTTTATTCTTTACAGTTTTCACTGAATATTATTCATTTTTTAATTGATTTGTTTTTATTTTAAATTTTATTTACTGGAGAATAAATCACTTGTAGTTTCTTTCTTTTCTCCCAAATAACTTTTTCCTTTAACCTTACTGAACATTTTCCTCACTAGCAGATGGATGTTTTTCTTTTAAACCCGTTATATCATTTTGAAATATAGAGTTGTTTTATGTTCTCAGTTATGTACTCCATCTTTGTATATGTTAAAAAAAAAAAAACCAAAATGGTGGATGAAGTGTTTTAATTGTAAATGATAGTAAAAAAATTAAATAAAATATAAATTGCTTTTAAAAAATGATGGTATTCAAAGCAGTTGAGGGGGAGAATTCATCTGTGGTTTGTTTTCACCTATCTCAGAATGTTGGGCACATAGTAGCCACTTAACAGACATTGAATGATCTGTCTTAGTTATAGAATAAAATTAACTTATCTTGAAGGATAGATTATAATTGGAACTTTTCTTCCTAGTGAAATCCTGGTGTGGCTTCATTGATCTCCCTAACCATTATTGGTTGAGGATAGATCTTTGTTCTGGTTTACTTTGTGGTTCACCATATAGAGAGACTTGCATGAACTGACAGAGCTGGATGAATTGATTACAGGGCTATAGATGTCCAAGCCCTTTGTTTACCAGCTATGCTTTCTTTGATCTTGTTATAAATAAAGAATAATACTGCTGTTCTTTAAATTTGTTTTCCACACATTATTAATAATTTTGTTTTTACCCTATTATCTGACCAAAAAACTCAGTGTGCCCAGAAGTACAATATTGCTTTTAAAATGCTTTGCCCCATTGGTTTTTTTGCTCCTACCCCACCCCCAAGGGTCTTAAAAGTTTTCCAACCTGATACTGTTATATTTATGACTTTCTCAAAACTGTTTTCCTTCTTTTGGTGAATTAGGTCCAGGTTATGGGATCAGCCAATCAAGTCGACTGTCATCTTCTGTCAGTGCCATGCGAGTCCTGAACACAGGTTCTGATGTGGAGGAGGCAGTAGCAGATGCCTTGGTACTCTACTCCATTTCCTTGTCATTACTAATGTTCCCATTATGAAACTAATGTATGTGTGAGCTAGTCCACCTGTGTAGGAAAGGAGGTGGGAAAATTCTGGATTAAATCTAGGAAGATAAAATGTGGACAATGTAAAAAAGCAGAGCAGAATAATTAATTCTTGAGCCTTATTTAGTATTCAGAATTTTAAGCCAGGGTCAATAGTACTGATAGGGTGTCAGGAACAAAAATTTTATTGTCTTTAATATAGTAATGTGTTTTATCATTGTATTTTATGCACTGTAGTACACTGAATGTAAGGGCAGATAGATTGGTATGTAAGTGTGTGTACTTATGAGCATGTAATTTCAAGCCTGGCTTAACCTTGAGAGAATAGGGGTTGTTTTAGTTGGATTTTTACTCTGCTAACTATTTTTATTTTTTGAGCTGAGAGAAAGTACAGTCTCAAGACAAATTATAATTAAGATCCTGGTTCTTTGTGCCTAATACATAAAAAAAGTTTGAAAACATCCTACAGATTCTTAGTATTTTGTCAGAAGAGTGCTGTACATATATCATTATTATTTTTCTCAAATTATGAAAGAAGATTCTTTTGAAATGATGTGGATGATTTGCTAATTTCCCAAGTCAATTTAGTATGATACTTCCTCTATCAAAATATGAATTATAATATTAATCTTGTCTGTGAAGCATTTACTCAATTTTTGGTGGGCGAGGGTGTTAGGGATTGAAAACAGAACTGCATGCAGATTTACTCATTTCCTTACCTAGAATTTACAAAAGGTCTCATCTTTATTTTTAAGTAAATAAATAAATATTTATATGTAAATACATATATATAGTGTCCCTAAAAATGTAGATCACGTCTTAACAAGTTGACACAATATAATTTTTGCAGTAGATTTGAAAGACAAGTTTTTAAGAATGTTCATTAGTAATAGCTTTAATTTATTGGATAGCATCACCTATGTAGTACTGCTTTAACAGTCTGTGCTGAATTTTCCCTTTACCTCAGTCATTTTTTATAAATGTATTTAATATAACTAAGAGGCTTATTTCTCTTGGGTCTGAGATATATTGATCAGATCTTTTTATGATGAAGATCAGATCTTTTTATGTTGAATATTTAATCAGGTGGTTTTTAGTTTACTATTCCTTATCACTATATTTTATAAATCATATTTTATATTTTTAATTGGATGATTCACTAGTTAAATTCTGCTTATATAAATTTTATTAATTGACTGGGTTATTCTTGAACTATTGCTTATAATACTGAGATGATGTGCTTGAATTGTATAGGAATATTTAACCATGAGGACTAAAATATGAGTCCCAATAATATGATTCTATTTCCATTATTTGCATAGTGCACAGATAACTCCATTTACTACTCTCAGTTGTTAGGGAAAAAAAAAATTCAACTATTAAGTATAATTTGGACCCAGGGAAAATCAGAGAAATACAGTTACATTTGGAAATGGCAAAAGAATGCAAATAGGAAGAATATTTGAGATTCTTTGGGAAAACTGGGTATGGGAATATTTTTGTAGCTTAGCTGTTTCTCTATGAACTAAAGGACATTGACAAGACTAACGATATAGCCTGCTAGTAAGCAATTCTTTTGTATCTGTATGTTAAAAAAAACTTAATGTTTCTGATCATGGGCATTGTTAATGCCTATTTCGCTGTGCCACTTAGCAAAATGTTCTTCATTATTTTCAATTTTTCTCTTTAAAAATCTACTGCTCTCAGCTCTTAGGAGACATACGGACTAAGGTATAAACATTGCTATTTTCTGACATCTTATGATACCATAACTTTTTTCTTTGCTTCATCAATTTAATAGATGATGTTCATCTATAACAAATTAAAGTGGAAGTAATAAAATTCTTAGACATACATCTGTTTTTCTGTGATTATCAAGGAGATACTCCTTGAATAGATTGTCTTGTGTGGGGGTATTAGTTTTTTTAGTCCACCTACTTCATACCAATGAGATGAGGTCATTTATACTAATTTCTATAATAAGACTGATCCTGGAGCCCAACATAGGAAACATTTCTAAATTGAGTTGGTGTCTCTAGATTAATATGAGGTCAGTGACAGAAACATCATTTTAAAGCTAATTTAATTTAAGCTCAAATTATATTTCTTATAGATTTTAGAATGGAGAACTTACAGCTACTTGGAACTATTTTAAATTATTGTCCTTAATATTTCGTAGAAATATCTTCACCACTTACCAGCTCAAATCCAAACATCAGATTGCATAGATTTGTTTCTAATTCTTCCAGGGAAATTTCAAATTAGCTATTTATTCTCCCTGATGTCATTTCTGATATGCAAGGTTTAATTGCCAGTTACATACATTAAATTATAAACCGTAGAAGTAAAGATATCCAAACAATCCATACATGATGTTTCTTATTTATTGAAATAGTACAGATATATTGAGAAAAATGTGGAGGGCCCTTAAGGATTTTTCCTCCTAAAAACAATAGTGAGTAAAACAGTTTCTCATCATATTTTTGTCTGTATTTTACTTTTCTAGGAAACATGAAAGTTGGATACAAGGGAAGGAAGAGTGGCAAGGAAAGTGGTAGTGGAGGTAAAAGGAGAATAGCAAAGAGAAGGTGTAGAGACAGGGAAAAATGGGATTTTGCATAGGGGAAATCATGCATTTTCTGATCCATGGTACTCCTACTCTAAAAAGGTCATCTTTTCTTCTTACCAATTTGAATTTCTAGAACAGTTTCTGTTAATTTACATTTTAGTAGTTGTTAGTTTTCTGTGAAAACGATATATGAGGAAAACCCACATTTTTTAACACTTCTCACGTTACATATCTGAACTTTCATATGGTCTTATTCTGCTTCTACCACTTCCCATAGTTAAAGAATATTTCACTTTCTGCTAACTTATAAAACATGTTTCCTAAACAAAAACTTAAGTACTGACATTAGTTTATTACACTGTTTAGCAGCATGCTTTGCACTGATTTTAAGACTGAAATCAGTCCTTTTGTGCTCAGTAGATATTATGAAATATCAATATATTTTTAGTTACTACTAATGAGATTCTTTATATATAACAGAAAAAACCTGCTCGAAGAAGATATGAATCATATGGAATGCATTCAGATGATGATGCCAACAGTGATGCTTCTAGTGCTTGTTCAGAACGCTCCTACAGTTCTCGAAATGGTAGTATTCCTACATATATGAGGCAGACAGAAGATGTGGCAGAAGTCCTCAATAGATGTGCTAGTTCCAATTGGTCAGAACGGAAGGAAGGCCTCCTGGGTCTGCAGAACTTATTAAAAAATCAGAGAACACTAAGGTGAGATGAGTTGTATTAAAATGTAATTATATTGTGTGAGGTTCATACTTTTTGTCTTTACTTTTTTTTTAATTTTGTAATTTGTTTTAATTAATTATATACGACAACAGAATACATTTGTGCACTTTGATATATCATACAAAGATGGGATATAATTTCTCATTTTTCTGAGTGTACATGTTGCAGAATCATATTGGTAATGTAGTCACAGTAATAATCTCTGTTTCATTCTACTGTCTTTCCTATCCCCATATCCCCCTCCTCCCCTCCCCTCCCATCACTTCCCTCTACCTAATCTAAGGTAATGCTATTCTTCCCTAGTGTCCCCCGCCTTATTGTAAATTAGCATCCGCATATTAGAGAAAACATTCAGCCTTTGGTTTTGTGGGATTGGTTCATTTCACTTAGCATGATATTCTCCAAATCTAACCATTTACTGACAAATGCCATAATTTCACTCTTCTTTAAAGCCGAGTAATATTTTATTGAGTATATATACCACATTTTCTTCATCCATTTATCTATTGAGGGACACCTAGGTTGGTTCCATAGTCTAGCTATTGTGAATTGAGCTGCTATAAATATTGATGTGGCTGCATCATTATAGTATGGTGATTTGAAGTCCTTTGGGTATAAACCAAGGAGTGGGATAGCTGGATCAAATGGTGATTCCATTCCAGTTTCTGGGGAATCTCCATACTGCTTTCCATAGTGGTAGCACCAATTGCAGTCCACCAGCAATGTATGAGTGTACCTTTTTCACCACATCCTCGCCAATATTTATTGTTGCCTGTATTTTTTAAAATATTTTTTTAGTTGTAGCTGGACATAATACCTTTATTTTATTTATTTTTATGTGGTGCTGAAGATCGAACCCAGCATCTCACACGTGCTGGCCGAGGACTCTACTGCTAACCCACAACCCTAACCCCTGTTGCCTGTATTCTTAATGATTGCCATTCTGACAGGAATGAGATAAAATCTTAGACTAGTTTTGATTTGAATTTCTGTAATTGATAGAGATGTTAAACACTTTTATATGTATTTGTTGATCAGTTGTATTTCTTCTGTTAAGTGTCTGTTCAGTTCCTTAGCCTTTATGGATCGGGTTATTTGTTTTTTGGAGGGTGTTAAGTTTTTGAGTTCTTTATATATCCTAGAATTAATGCTTTATCAGTGCATGTGGTAAAGATTTTCTCCCAATCTATAGGCTCTCTCCTCACATTATTGTTTCCTTTGCTGAGAAGAAGCTTTTTAATTTTAATCCATCCAGTTTATTGATTCTTGATTTTACTTCTTGTGCTTTACAAGTCTTGTTAAAGAAGTCATTCTAGGCTATTATTTCTTCTATTAAGTGCAGGGTCTCTGTTCTAGTGCTTAAGTCTTTGATCCACTTTGAGTTGATTTTTGTGCAGGGTGAGAGATAGAGATTTAATTTCATTTTGTTACATATGGAGTTCTAATTTTGCCAGCACCATATGTTGAATCCAATGATTTTTTTTTCTTTTACACAATACCTTTATTTTATTTATTATTTATTTTTATGTGTTGCTGAGGATCCAACCCAAGGTCTCTCACATGTGAGACAAGCACTCTACTGCTGAGCCACAAACCTGGCCCTTCACTGAATATTTTTGGCACACTTGTTTAGTATAAGATAACTGTGTTTATGTGGATTTGTCTCTGTGTCCTCTATTCTGTACCATTGGTCTGCAAGTCTATTTTGGTGTCAATACCATGCCATTTTTGTTACTATAGCTCTGTAGTCTAGTTTAAGGTCTGGTATTATGATGCCTCCTGCTTCACTTTTCTTGCTAAGGATTGCTTTAGCCATTCTGCATCTCTTATTTTTTCCAAATAAATTTCATGATTACTTTTTCTATTTCTATGAAGAATGTCATTGGGATTTTAATAGGAACTGTATTAAATCTGTGTAAGCCTTTTGGTAGTATGGCCTTTTTGACAATATTAATTCTGCCTATCCAGGAGCATGGGATATCTTTCCATCTTCTGATGTTTTCTTTAATTTCTTTCTTTAGTGTTCTGTAGTTTTCATTGTAGAGGTCTTTAACCTATTTCGTTAGATTGATTCCCAAGTTTTGTTTTGTTTTGTTTTTGAGGCTATTGTGAATGGAGTAGTTTTCCTCATTTCTCTTTCAGTGAGTTCTTTGCTGATTTATAGGAATGTGTTTGATATATGGGTGTTGATTTTATATCCTGCTACTTTGCCGAATTCATTTATTAGTTCTGGAAGTTTTCTGGTGGAATTTTTTGGATCTTCTAGATATAGAATCATGTCATTAGCAAATAGTGACAGTTTGAGTTCTTCTTTGCCTATTTCTATCCCTTTAATTTCTTTCTTTTGCTCTGGCTAGAATTTCAAGAATGATGCTGAGTAGAAGTGGTAAAGAGGACATCCTTATCTTGTTCCAGTTTTTAGCGGGAATGCTTTCAATTTTTCTCTATATGTTGAACCAACTCTGCATCCTTGGGATGAATCCCACTTGATCATGACGCACTATCTTTTTAATATGTTTTTGTATGAGATTTGCCAGAATTTTATTGAAGATTTTGAATCTATGTTCATTAGAGACATTGGTCTGAAGTTTTCTTTCCTTGATGTGTCTTTGTCTGATTTTTGGTATCCGGGTGATATTAGCCTCATAGAACTAGTGTGGAAGGGTTCTCTCCTTTTCTATTTAATGGAATACTTTGAGGAATATTAGTGTTAATTCTGCTTTGAAAGTGTTGTAGAACTCGGCTGAGAATCTATCTGGTCCTGGGCTTTTCTTGGTTGGTAGGCTTTTGATAGCATTTTCTATTTTATTACTTGAAACTGATCTGTTTAAATCATGTATGACCTCCTCATTCAGTTTGGGTAGGTCATATGTCTCTAGAAATTTATCGATTTCTTTGATATTTTCTATTTTATTAGAGTATAAATTTTCAAAATAGTTTCTAATTTATCTGCTGTATTTCAGACATATTCATTGTGATATTTCCTTCTTCATCTTGTATTTTAGTAATTTGAGTTTTCTTTTTCTCTTTGTTAGCATGGCCATGGATTTATCTATTTTATTTATTTTTTCAAAGAACCAACTTTTTGTTTTGTCAATTTTTTCAATTGTTTCTTTTCTTTTGTTTTTATTAATTTCAGCTCTGATTTTAATATTTTCTGTATTCCACTGCTTTTGGTGTTGATTTATTCTTCTTTTTCTGGGACTTTGAGATGTAGTATTAGGTCATCTATTGTTGACTTTTTATTTTTGTAATGAATGCATTCAATGCAGTAAACTTTCCTCTTAGTACTACCTTCATAGTGTCCCAGAGATTTTGATATTTTGTATCAGTGTACTCATTTACCTCTAAGAATTTTATTTCATCATTGATTTCTTCTACTATCCACTCATCATTCAATTGTGTATTATTTAGCTCCATTTGTTACAGTAGTTTCTATTTTTTATTTTATCATTGGTTACTAATTTCATTCCATTGTGGTCTGATAGAATGCAGGGTATTATCTCTGTTTTTTTGGTATTTACTAAGAGTCCCTTTGTGGCATAAGATATGGTCTATTTTAGAGAAGGAGCCATGTGCTGCTGAGAAGAAAGTATATTTGCTTGTTGATGGATGAAATATTCTATATATGTCTGTTAAGTCTAAGTTATTGATTATATTTTTAGTTCTGTTTGGAAGATCTGTTCAGTAGTGAGAGTGGTGTGCTAAAGTCACGTAGTTTTATTGTATTGTGGTCTATTTGACTCTTGTAATTGAGAAGGGTTTGTTTGATGTACATAGATGCTCCATTGTTGGGGCATAAATATTTATAATTGTTATGTCCTGTTTATATATACTTCCCTTAAGAAATACGAAATGTCCTTCTTTGTCTCCTCTGATTAACTTTGGTTTGAAGTCTACTTTATCTGAAATGAGAATGGAAACCCCTGCTTGTTTACATAATTCATATGCATGATAAGTTTTTTCCCATCCTTTCACCTTCAGCCTGTGGATGTCTTTGCCGATGAGGTGAGTCTCTTGAAAGGACAGCATATTGTTGGGTCTTGCTTTTCAATCCAATCTACCAGTCTTTGTCTTTTGGTTGTAAGTTTAGGCTGTTAACATTAAAGGTTATTAATGACACATGATTTTTATTCCCTGTCATGTTGATTTATTTCTGGTTTTTGATTTGTCTTTGTTTCTCGTTTGATTGAATGTCCCTTTAGTGTAGCTTCTCCGTTTGCTGGTTTTCACCTTTTTTCTGGCTTCATCTTCATGGAATATTTTGTTGAGAATGCTCTCTAATGTAGGCTTTCTATTTATGAATTCTTATAAATTTTTTTATCATGTTATAATTTCATCTTCAAATATGAAACTTAATTTTGCTGGATATAAAATTCTTGGTTGGCATCTGTTTTCTTTCAAATCTTGAAATATATTATTTCAGGACCTCCTACCTTTGAGTATCTGAGTTGAGAAATCAGTTGAGATCCAAGTTGATTTCCTCCTATATGTAGTTTGATTTTTTTTCTCTCACACTCTTTAAGATTTTATCTTTATTCTGTGTGTTAGTCATTTTCATTATAATGTGTCTTGGTGTGGGTCTGCTGTAATTTTGTACATTTAGGGTCCTGTAAGTGTCTTGTATTTGATTTTTCATTCCATTCTTTAGGTTTGGGACATTTTCTGATATTATATCATTGAAAAGATTGTGCATTCCTTTGGTTTGTGTCTCTGATCCTTCATCTATTTCAATAACTCTTAAATTTGGTCTTTTCATGTTATCTCATAGTTCTTGTATATTCTGTTCATGGTTTCTTACCATCTCTCCACATGATCAACTCTACTTTCAATATTATATATTTTGTCTTCATTGTCTGAGGTTCTGTCTTCCAAGTGGTCTAGTCTGTTGTTGATGCTTTCTATGGAATTTATAATTTGGTTTACTGATTGCTTCATTTCGAGGATTTTTGCTTGTTTTTTTTTTTTTTCTACAGTATCTCTTTATTGAAGTGGTCTTTTACTTCCTGTATTTTTTCTTTGATTATACCTTATACTATCCTTTACTTCATATATCAATTTAACTATATACAATCTGAACTCCTTCTTGGATACTTCTTCTGTGTTATCAGTGGCTTCTGTTGTTGAAGCATCTTGGTTTTTTGGTGGCACTTTTTTCCCTTTTTTTTCATGTTGTTACTGTGTTTTCCCATTTAAAAGTACAGATCTAAGGCAGGATAAATTCTACCCTGTTGACCTGTAGTGTCCTTGAAGGTTTTCAGTGCTTCCCCCTTTACTGGTGAGACCAGTATCAATAGCACCCAGTGTACACAGTATATAGCCTTAAACCTAATATCTCCCAGTAAGGCATCTACTGCTTTCTTATATTAAACCAAAATGAAGAGTTCAATAACAATCTATAGTACAAACAGAATATTTGTTAAAACGATTTACAGTTTCAAATGGTAGATGAGAGAACAGAGGTAGTACAGTATGCAGTATTCACGAGAGAGGAAGAGAGAAGCTAGAAGTAAAAATTCACAGGAAGAGTGGAAGAGGAGCCGACAGAGGTTGGCTGCTGGTTGCAGAAACGTTGGAAAGAAAATCCAAGAAAGTAGACAAGAAAGAAGAAGAATATGAACAAAGAGAAAAAATTAAAGACATAAGAATACAACAAAAATGTAAAACCCCATTCATATATCATTGTCCTCCACACACTGATGCATAAAAAACATCCTGTTCCAAGTATGGTGGAGAGATTAGTGAATCAAAATATAAAAGAAAAGAAAAGAAACCTTTCTGGAAAGTCAAACTGTCTCTGTCATTGTTTTATAGTTTCTCAGCCCAATCTCTGATATCTCTCGGGATCACCAAACCCAATTTCTAAAACCCAGTTTCTGCCCCACCCATCTGGGCTTCAGATACATCAGGCTCGGCCATGCTGTAGTCCCAAGATCTCAGTGCTGCTCCTGTTTGCAGAGAGACCACCCCAGATATACCTATGCAAAGGAGTAACCCCAAATCCCAATATGCAGCAGCAAGACAAGGGCCACCAGCACTCTCAGCAGGAAGACCCCAGTCTCCTCTAAACCCTCACATTAGACCTGCAACTTCCATCTGGAGTCCCCAGACTCTTTTTTTTTTTTTTTAAGAGAGAGAGAGAGAGAATTTTAATATTTTTTTTTTTTTTAGTTTTCGGCGGACACAACATCTTTGTTTGTATGTGGTGCTGAGGATCGAACCCGGGCCGCACGCATGCCAGGCAAGCACGCCACCACATCCCCAGCCCAGAGTCCCCAGACTCTTGTGGTGGTGAACCCGATGGCACCCAGGCCCAAGGCCCTAGCGGGTGTCCCAAAATGGGTGCATCCACGTGCAACCAAACCTGTAGTCACTGCCGCAGTCCTCTAGGCTATGGTCTCAGCAGTAGTGATGGTGGTTGTTGGTCAGCAGTAACAGAGGCTTCAGAGGGCAGCGTCACCAGGGGGTCCCCAGTGGTGTAGGCTTCAATTGTATCCAGGGCAGAGGTTTCTTTTGTGGTAGCAGCACTAAGAAAGAAGACCTCCAGGCAATCTCAGGCTGGCAGCAGCAATGGCAGTAGCAGTACAGGAGGCAGTTGATTGACAGGAGACTTCTGGTTTAGAGGCAGCGGGAATTTGGTCCCAGGTAACCATGGCCGCACCCAAAGAAGAGACCTCCAGGCTAGGCAGCAACAATAGTGATGTACTTTTTTTTTTTTTTTTTTTAATAACACTTAAAAAATACTAGTTTAGCAACAGGCTTCCTGAATTCAGAGTTTGCATCAAAGTGTCTTTCCAAAGCCTCAGTTCTTTAGAACTATCTGTATTATAATTTACTAAAAATTTTTTATTTTGTTTTCTCTGTTTAGTGAAGCATTTTATTTTTTATTTATTTATTTTTTTAAAAAAGAAAGAGTGAGAGAGAGGGAGAGAGAATTTCAACATTTATTTTTTAGTATTTGGCGGACACAACATCTTTGTCTGTATGTGGTGCTGAGGATCGAACCCAGGCCGCACGCATGCAAGCGAGCGCGCTACCACTTGAGCCACATCTCCAGCCCTAGTGAAGCATTTTATTTTATTTTATTAATTTATATTTTTTTTAAAAGAGAGAGTGAGGGGGGGGAGAGAGAGAGAGAGAGAGAATTTTTAATATTTTATTTTTTAGTTATTGGCGGACACAACATCTTTGTTTTGCATGTGGTGCTGAGGATCGAACCCGGGCCGCACGCATGCCAGGCGAGCACGCTACCGCTTGAGCCACATCCCCAGCCCATAGTGAAGCATTTTAAAGGAAACTTTATTCACAAATAGAAATTAAATGAAAATTATCAATTTAGAAACTAAAAAATTAGTCCTGGGGGTATAGATTAGTGGGCACTTACTTGTCTAGTGTATTTAAAGCCCTGGGTTTGTTTGATCCCCAAAACTGCAAAAGAAAAAGAATGAACAAATAGCAAAATGTGTATAATAATAAAGTTGACTGGTATATCAAAATTTCTTCCTGATAAACTTTCAATGAGAGGAAAGAATACTTACGCTTATTCAGAAATGAAGATATATTCTTAGTGTTCATGTAAGTGTGACTCTGTGTAGTATGAGCTAGAATATAAAATGAAATTGGAGTGAATTTCTTTTTTTTTTTTTTTTTTTTTGGTGCTGGGATTGAACCCAGGGCCTTGTGCATGCGAGGCAAGCACCCTACCAACTGAGCTATATCCCCAGCCCTAAACATTTATTTTTAAAGTATTTATTCTTTTAGTTGTAGACACAATACATTTATTTTATTTATTTATTTTTATGTGGTGCAGAGGATCGAACCCAGCACCTCTCATGCACTAGGGGAGCACTCTACCGCTGAGCCGCAACACCAGCCCTAGAGTGAATTTTTTAGGACAGAAGTTTATTTTGACTATGGGTTTTAGGATTTTCATTCCTTTCCCATTGGATTTGTCTTGCTTCCCCCACCTCCTCCCCATATTCTTCATTGTCTTTGTCCATATAATGTTTTAAATATTTATTGTTCGGCCCTTTAAAAACCTGTCTTAAGCCCAGTGGCTTAGGACGCTGAGGTAGGCAGATGCTTAGTTTAAAGCCAGCCTCAGCAACTCAGTGAGGCCCTAAGAAACTTGGTGAGAACCTGTCTCAAGAAATAAAAAGTACCTGGCACCATGACGCACACCTGTAATCCCAGCTGCTTGGGAGGCTAAGTTAAGAGGATTGGGAGTTCAAAGCTACCTTTAGCAAAAGCAAGGTGCTAAGCAACTCAGTGAGACCTAGTCTGTAAATACAAAATAGGGCTGAGGAGGTGCCTTGGTGGTTGAGTGCCCCTGAGTTCAATCCCCGGTACCAAGAATAAAAAGAGCTGGGGATGTGGCTCATAGTTAAGTGTCTCTGGGTTCAATCCCTTGTACTTAAAAAAAAAAAAGCCCTGTCTTCAGATAATTATATACGTTCTGAGTGTGGGCTACCTTCTGACTTGATACCTGTGAAATCAGGATTTGATATATCTGTTGAGTATTTATTTTAGGACCTATTAAACCTGTATGATTTTAAATAAATATTTGTGTATTACCTAATGTAGTTTCATTTACCTATATCCAACTTCATGAAGTAAATCAGCATAATATTATTCCCAGGCCCATCAGGATTAGTTTAATATTAGGTTTAGCATGTTCTTTTACGTGGCAAAAGAGTAAGCGGAGTTTAGAAAGATTTTGGCCCCTAAATGACTAAAATTATGTACTAGGAATGTCATATGTATTATTTTCCCTGTCGCAATAAGAAATAAATGTGTACTTCTTTTTGTGACTTCCACTCTAAAGCTAGTATAGGTTATAGCAAAATGCCACATTTTATAACTTTGTATTTAGCCCTGACTTGTAAATCCCACAAACTTCAAATTTTTGAGTTATGTCTCTTAACCTTTTTATTGTTGTTAAGAAATTTAATTATATGAAAGGTTACTTTAAAATGAGTTCATTTTATGGAAAGATATTAATTACCCAACTTTATTACTTTTACAGTCGAGTTGAACTGAAAAGATTATGTGAGATTTTTACAAGAATGTTTGCTGATCCTCATGGCAAGGTATGTTTTAGTATTTAAGATTATTTACTCATATGTGCCCAAAAAAGAAGTAAAATAGCAGAAAACTGTAACCACTTTTGTTTTATTATTACCCCAAAATGGGTAGTGATTATTTTTAAACATAATTTTTAATATCATACATAATTTAGAAATTGTTCTTTGGTAATCATTTGTGCTTCTCCGAAGAGAGATTGAGTGTAAGATAATAATTTAGCCAGGGTGAGTATATTTTGTATTATTAAGAATATTTCACTATTTGTGAAGAATATAATTGGGGTAAGTTTAAGAAAGTTGCTGACATTTTATTCAATTTTCTTCTATGATTATTATAACCATAATTTAAACATATTCTTTTCTTGAAAGAACTGTTTTTATAAAAAAGAATTGCCATTAAATAACAGAAAAGCACAAAATATGATTATAGCCGTAGTTTGATAGTAACATAAAAATGAAACATTTTACATATTGAATAAAAATCATAATTTTCAGAACTTTGTTCACTCTTTAATGTTGATTTAACTATATTGGATTAAGTACTTAAGCATAATTGGCATGTTCACTATGAAATTTTGGTTTATCTTAATAAATAATAATGTTATAAAAATGTGTTATTTTTTTTCCAGAAATGTGTTTGACTGTGGTGAAACTTATATTAAGTATCTTCCTTTAAGATGTCAAATGCAGGTGTATATCTAACCTTAATGAGAGATGTAGCAAGGAAGTTATAAGAAAAATAGTAATGAATTCTACTTTATTTTTTTTTTCTAATTATCTTCACTTCATTTTTGTACACATCATTTTGGTTTTTTCTATTTTTCTATTTTTATTATTTATGTCACTCTTTAAAGATATAAAATCCCACATTATACATAAACTAAAATCTAACTAAAGATTAAATCCTATTGGGCATATACTTATTTAAATAAATTGCTTACACTTTAAAACAATATTTTCCAAAGATTCTCCTTTGTCAGGTGTATATTTATTTTATCTGAAAATAAAAGATCCCATTAAAAAGCAAAAATGAAAATACGTTTAACAAGCAGTTTGTTGGCCAAAATGTTTTAAAATTTGTAATTTTCAAACTGTAGATAATTCTGCCATTTTATATTGATATCACCACCACTAATTACAGTTGTAGGTCTTGCTTTAATCTAAAAATTTCTATAAATTCTAACTTTTGGTTAGTAGTTGGCACAGTAAGCCAAAAGGGGAGATAATTATCTGGAGGAGCCTTTTTCCTTAAGGAACATTTTAATTGACAATTTATTCAACTTTGAAAATTTAGTTAACTATCTTCACTAAATGATATAATTTGTTGCTACTGGAAAGTATAAGACCAAGGCTGAATTTATTTCTTGGTCATAATTTTTGACCTTTTTTTTTTTTTTTTTTTTAAAGAGAGAGTGAGAGAGGAGAGAGAGAGAGAGAATTTTTTGATATTTATTTTTTAGTTATCGGCGGACACAACATCTTTGTTTGTACATGGTGCTGAGAATCGAACCCGGGCCGCACACATGCCAGGCGAGCGCGCTACCACTTGAGCCACATCCCCAGCCCCAATTTTTGACCATTTTTTAATGGTAATAACGCAAGTTAGTTGGATGCCAGTGTCTGTGCAGCGATAAAGAGAAACGAACTTAGCTTTCCTATTTGATCTTTAAAAAAAAAAAAAAAAAAGAAGTTTCTCTTATTGACTGACCTATCTGGTTTTGTTTATATGTTTATTTGGGATTGGATTTTTGTGGGGGGTTTTTTTGTTTTTATTTTTTTTTCAATTTTTTAAAATTTTGATGGACATAGTACCTTTATTTTATTTATTTGTTTTTATGTGGTGTGAGGATCGAACCCAATGCCTCCTCATACATGTGAGCTCTGCCACTGAACCACAATCCCAGCACAGGGGTTGGGTTTTTTTATTCCGTTCAGTGAAGAAATGTAATGGAAAAAACTTTGGTTTTGTTTAGCTTTTCTTTGATGATTGTTCATCATTAACTCTGCCAATAAAGTACTACCAATTTGATCTTTCAGGATCTAGAAACTTAAGAAAACAAAACAAACAAAAAACCCTTTTCTTTCAAAATACATTGTTGATTCTTATTAGGGATCGGATGTTAATTTCTGTAAATGTCTGTGACTTTTCAGGCCATTATAGCCTCTGTCCCACATTTAAGTCTGCCTTTTTAGCAAGAAGGTATTTATGATAGTGTGTAAACAGATGAATATAACTGGGTTGCCATAAAACTTTACTTATGAACATTGAAACTTGAGTGTTCATATAATTTTCATGTGTCACTAAAAGGTCTTGTATATTCAGGAACCTGTGCTCTTGCAGCACATGTTCCTTGCTGAAAATCAGGACTACTGAAGGGAAATGGTATACTGGCCCCGTTAAGTGAAAGCACACCTCCCTGCCTTTTCCTGCAATCTTCGTATCAGATCTGTGATTGACTGATAGTCTTCTACATCTCAGTTTTTTCCTCTGTCCTACATGTAGACTGACAGATACTTTCTCTCCTAAAATTCTTAGCTCTCTTTACCTCCTCACACATCTCATGCCCCAGCATGTGTCCTGCCTCTTAACTTACCAAGAAAATAGAAGCCATCTAGCCAAAACTCCCAATTCTTGCCTCCAGCCAACAAGCTTCACCGTCAGCCCATTCTTTCTACCTTTCCTCCTTTTGAGATGGAAGGAGGTCTTTCTCCTTTTTGTCCTGTGATGTTTGTGTCATGTAGAATTTTGCCCTCTTCTTTCATTCTCTGCGTTATATGAAGCTTCTGTTACCTGCTTTCATAATAGCTTCCAGATGTGTAATATATTTCCAGCCCATGTTTTTTCTCCTATACTTATTTAATTACATATCTATTGGCTTCATTTATCCCTCAGTTTCTTTATAATATTGGTTCCAGGACCAACTCCACACCCACACCACCCACTTGAATACCAAAATTCACATATGCTCAAGGCATTGATATAAAATAGAATTGTATTTGTATATGACCTATACAGTCCTCCCATTATATTTCACGTCCCCAGATTACAATTCAGTATGGTAAATAGTTGTTATACTTTATTACTTATGGAATGACAAGAAAAAAAATGTCTGTACATGTTGAGTACAGAAGCAGTTTTTTCCCAAATATGTTTTGATCCATTGTTTGTTGAATCCTTGGATGCTGAATTCACAAACACAGAGGACCAACTAGATCTTCAGCCTCTAGTTGCTTTATCTGATTATATGATACCACCATTACTCAAGTGAGGAATTGACCATTATTCTAGAACTTTCACTGGATCCTCTTGATTCATCTCTGAATATCCACTCTCACTGCTAATCAGGGCATGCTCATCTTTCGCCATTTGCACCACCTCTCCCACTTCCATCCCTAAATTATCCTCCATACTTCGTGCCCTAGTAACCGTTCTAAAAAATAAATCTCTACTATCTTAAAAATCCTTAAAGAAATAGCCAAAGCTTATCATTTTGGCTTGTATTCCCTCTTCGCTGTCAACCCAGCCCAAACTGTTCATTTCCCCAAATGTGCCTTGTACTTTTCCTTTTCACTTGAAACACATTATTGAGGATATTTCCCTTTCTTCCCCAACCCAGCATTCTTAGGACTCTGCTTAGATAGCACATCTTCTTCAAGTCTGTATTAGATCACCACTCTGAACTAGATAGAATTGCTTCTCTATAACTTCAACCATCACCAAAGCTCACGGGGCAGAAACTTTATAAAGCCTTACCCCTAGAATGGACCTTTATGTGTGTTTGGGAGATGCCTTATACCATGAGTGGACTTCCCCATGTACATTAAAAGGCTTCAGTCTTGATGTACCATGGGGAAAAGAAAAAAAACAGAAATGGCATTTCACTCTTTATGTCAGCAGGTTCTAGGGAGTTGCAGGCTTCCTCCATAAATGAAAGTTGTTCTCACATTTGCCCAACAGAAACAGGATGCTTAAAGAACAAAGTTGTGAGCATCAGTTCTTATCCTTTTAGCTAGGACCACCTGCTCCAGCCACCATAATGTTTCCCTTTTTGTATCCAACCAAAGGTCTGTATCCAACCAAAATATTTGATGTATCTAATATATAGTACAGAAATGCCAGAAAAGAAGTCCTGGAAAAGAATTGTTTCTAAATACAGAGGAAGGATATTTCCTGGAACAGGAATAATATGAATAAAGTAAATATAGTTAGCAAGTTGAAATTTTTTGATTTCTGAAATTTGATAAATTAACTTTTTACTTTACATATCGCTGTCCCCCAGTATCTGTAGGGGATTGGTTCCAGGACACTCAGCAGATTGCAAAATATGCAAATGCTTAAGTCTCTTATATAAAGCAACACAGTGTTTGCATATAATCTACATACATCCTCCCAAACACTGTAAATTATCTCTAGCTTACTTATAATAACAAATACATGTAAATGCTGTGCAAATAGTTGTTACACTCTGTTGTTTGGAGAATAATGACAAGGGGGAAAAATGTACACCTTCAGTACAGATATAGTTTTTTTTCCACCAACTATTTTCAGTCCATGGTTAGTTGAATCCACTGATGCAGAACCTGCAGATAAGAAGATAAGTGATCTAACCAATGAAATATGTAGGATAGTAATAGACCACAAAGTAGCAAATTATGTTATTTAAAGCCTCTTAGTGTTTTTATAAGAGAGGCAGTGCAACACATAACAAGTATGAATAGGGAGCAAGATGGCTTGGGTTCATATTCTGTCTCTAGGACTTATTAGCAGTATGTGCCTTGGTTTCTTAATCTGTAAAACAGAATATATAGTAATATATGCCTCATAATGTTGTGGTGATGATTAAATTAGTTAATACATATGAAGCCCTTAGAATATAAGAATATACCAGTATAGTAGTTTTAAAAATTAAGGCATTCAGAGCAGATTTTTATTTTGACTGCTCTGGACACATTTTTTCCCCCTTAAGTGTAAGCATTGTCAGATACTAAAACTTATCCTATATGGTTTTTGCATTTGACTGAAGTAGCTCTTCAAAAAGAGCCACTTTCACCAAAGTAGACTTAGACTTTTATGGTCTTTGTGATTCTGCCTCTGGAATCATGCCTTTGAGTCTTGGGTTGCTAGGAAATTTAATCTTACTACTAACTTGGGGCACAGTTGAGTACCTTATGTAGAAAGTGACATCTGGTCTTTTGATAAATATTTTAGGCAGCTACAGCTGCTCTCATAGTCCTTGGAGCAGGAGACTGTCACACATCTTACCTGAAGAATTAAAAAATTGATAGTATAAACAGTTACTTTTTTTTTTAACCTCCAAAGAATAGTAATTGTTCCAGGTCCTTACAGAAATTATTTAACTTATGAAAATACTTCTTCTGGAGGAAAAGGGGATAAGAAATGAAAACTCATTCCCAATTCTGACATTTTCAGAATTGGGAATGAAGTTTGTGACTCTTGGGTTCTTTCCCAGTTGTTGAACCTCAAGGATAGTACGATGTACAAAAGAAAAGCTTTTGTCTCTTTTTTTTTTAATTTCCTTTGCCAGGAGGTTAAAGAGAAACACAGGAAAATCATGTTCTTCTCCCATGTAATTCATTTAACTCTTTGCTTTTAAAACTATTTTGAGTTTATCATAAAACTTTGAAAAACATTTGTCATTTTTATTTTCTAAGTGTTTTTCTTCCATACAGGAACTTTGCATTGATGGCGACTAATTTGTGTGTTTTTCTTTTTTTTCCTTTTTTCTTTTTGCATGCTGTCCCCTGTGTTGGAACTCTCAATAGAGAGTAAGTTGGTTCAATATTTGTTGGAAACCTAACTTTACTGCATGACTGTGAAATTAACCCTTTTTCTCTGTTTTCTCTCCCAAAGAGTTCATGCAGTGTTGGACCCTTTGCAATCCACGAAATGCTATATGCAAACTGTCATTCTGTTTGGAGATGTGCTTTTTTAATCTACTAATTAATCTAATTTGATCATGTTCTTCTGTTCTTTTTTTGACTGGCACACCTAAGATATAAGTGAGTTTAGGAAAATACTGCCTCAATTGTAATAGCTCAGATATTTAATTCTTTCTGAACAAATTACAGATGTGAGATATGTAGGATTATAAATTGATTCCATTGAAGGTTTAGAAATAATTCCCCAGTTTCATAATTATTTAAAAAAAAAAAATTGGGCCCTAAGTCCCCATATGTACTTCCTAATAGTCTGTTAATGTTATTGCATAAAAGCAAACAGCAATTTATGGAGCATTGATTCTCAGCTTTTTCTTTTGAAATTTTTATTCCTACTGTTACATTAGCATATCCATTTTCTCCTTTAATTCTAGGCAAGGATATGGGAGAACGTCAACACCTGAGAGAAACTCTTTGTGTTAGGGAAATCGAAGAAAAAATTTTGTGTGTAGTCTCCAATATATTATGCATATGGATATATGTGCATATGTATGTGTATATATGATCATTTATTAAATACTGTTATAGGATATAAATATTTTTGAAAGGTTATGGTAAAATTCTATATAGAGAGTGCTATAAATACCATGTCTACATTTTTATTGGGCTACTCATGTTATATCTAACCAAAAGAAATTTCTATTCAGACACTTAGAGAAGTCTTCTTGAAGGAAATAACAGTTAAGATCTTGATGGAAACATAAACCTTGGCTATGTCAGCATGAGAAGAAAGAGCCTTCCAGGAATGGCTAGCATGAGTCCAATGAAGAAAGTGGGTAGTGCCAGAAAGTTTATAGGAAAGAAAAACAAGTTAATCTTCACTAGAATGAATGGAAAGTCTTGATTCTAGGTGGAACAGGTGTTTACTACTAATTACAGGGTAAATTTTGCTTAAGAGAAAATACTTATTTTCATTGAAAACTTTTTAGGTAACTTTGGACTTGGTTCCATTGATGATATAGGACTGTATAAAACTATAGTCTTTATTCTATGATAATATATATTCCAGATGGGATGATATTTTAGAGAAAAAGTTAAATAGCACCAAAAATAGCTAATCCCACTGTGAATTCCAAGTAGGAAGGATCAGTGGCTCTTATCTAAAGTAGCCTAAGAAGCTTCTTGGCTGGAGCTTGAGTGGGGAATCACATACTATATGTAAGCAAGCTGGAGGTATGAGCAGGAATAGGAGAAAATTGGAGTCATGTGAGATGTGAATGAAAGTGGAGGAATAAAGGGTCTTATTTTACTGGATAGTCCAGTTTAGAGAGTTAGAACTTTATATAAGGGTTTGAGACATTATCCTGTAGACAGTTTTACATAAGGGTTTGAGATATTATCCTATAGACAATGGGAGACGTTTAAGAATTTTGTTTCTATTACAAACTGTCATAATCTGATGGTATGAAAGAAGCATGCATTGAAAAACACAGCCTGCAGGCCAAACCTGTCCTGCTGCCTACTTTTGAAAGTTCTATTGGAACACAACTGTGACTGTGCTACAATGGAGTTGAGTAGTTGCAAGACCCTATGGCTTGTAAAGCCTCAAATATGTACTATGTGGCCTGTTACAGAAATGATTTGATGACCCTTGATATATAGAAAATATGAAGGCTAGAGTCGGGCTACTGCAATAATCCAGACATAAAATCAGAAGTGCTTGGTGCCTACAACAGTGCTATGATAAACAGATTTGGGGAAGACCAAAAGAGAGCAGTTCTAGAGATCTGGAGCCTCATAGAATCAGAGAGGCCCAGTCAAGGAGGTCACACTTGGAATGAAGAACAAATCAGAATGAAGACATTTAGGATGCAAAAGGACAATGCCTGCAAAAAAGAAAAAGAAGGGAAATACTAAGAGGCAAGAAATGTCAAGCTACAGAATGGCCAACCATACTTTACCTAGGAGAAAGCTATTGCGTACCACAATTAGAAGATAAGTAGTGGGAGCAATAGGGTGGAAGCTGAAAGAGAAGCTCCTGGAATGGTGTCTTCTGCGTGTGGCAGCAAAGGATCTAGGTAAAAAAATGAAAGAGTAAATATAGTAGAGGAGAGCACACATTAGAGAGCAAAAATATGGAACTGAAAAATTAGACTTAAAAGGGAATAAAATTGACTCTTCCTTGGAGAGATGATTATTAGAACATTAGGGTTAGAGGAAATCAAATTGAGGGAAAAGCCACTAGAGTTTAATTAATAGAGTAGATAAAATACAACTGAAAACCAAGTGACCTAGCTAAGTCTTAACCCATTGACTAGCTGTGAAACTGGGTAACTCACATTTTCTAGTTCTCTGTTTCCTTGTACATAAAATAGGAGAGTCGACTTAGGCATTTTTCTATCTTATGACTTTCTAAATGGGTTTTCATATGGAAAAGTTTCAGGTTGGAATCCTTAAGAAAATAGGGAAGAATTTAAACAAGAGTAAAAGTGATCCACAGAATAAAAAACAGTTACGTATTGGTAAACTAGCTTTGGTGGGGAGGAAGAAACCTTGGTTTGTAGTGTTTGCCAGTGTCTGAAGTGTAGATGACTCCTATTTGAAAGTAGCTGCTTTCAAGCTACCAAACATTTCACAAAATTCCTGAATTCTAAGATTCAAATGTTAAAGCTTATAGTTCTAATAAAGAAAATCCTTCAAATTCTTAATTCTCAAATTAGTATAGTACTTTGGATATTGAGTATTTAAAAAACCACAGTTTTAATCATCTGTTTTGATTATAATTTGTCTCGAATCATCATGACTGAGAGTCTTAACAGTGTTTTCCTCTTTACCTTGAAATAATTTTTTTAGTATGATATTGGATTTCTTGTAAACAGATAAAAACTTGTGATGGATTGCTTTTCATACGTACTTCAGTGAGATACATCATGTATTGATAGTAGTTTCTCTGCACCTTAAGATTTTTTCACTTTAAAATTTTTTTAAACAGATAGATTAATGTTAGAACCACTTATAAAGCCCTCCCCACCACACACAGCATAAAGCATGCCATCTAGGACCTTTTAAAAAATCCACTAAAATTTAGATGTAGGCTTTTATCTTGAATTTATTTGACTTTAAGTACAGTTTTATTTATCACAGGTCATTTAAAGTTACTTTTGGGGCAGTTTTAGTAAATAACAGATTTCATGCCAGAAAGTTTGTGACAATTGTCATTTTGAGAAATCTGAGGATTCTCTAATTAGTTCATTATGTTATGTAAATTTTATACCTTAGATAGCTGTTAGTATAGTCATTCTCTAATTTACTCAATGCCACGCTTGCAAAAAGCTGAGAGTTAGTGAGACTATAGATCTTTCCCCTATATTTTGTATAAAATAAATTTTTAGTTTAAGTAGCTTAAGCTGTGGCATCATTGATTACATTAGGTGTGCCAGCCATTATGGCCAAAATTTCTTTACCAAGTGATGCTGCATGGAATAGCTAATTGTTGAACTTCTGCAGAAGTTGGATAACGATTCAAATGTACTCTTGTATCACAGAGTCCAATGAAAAGCAAGAGAGATTGTTTTTCCGCTTGGCTGCCAATCGCTGTGCCTCTGATTCCTGTATTCCCTTCTATTTTCAGTTTTGAACTGAGCATAGAGATCAATATTTCCTCGTTTTTCTTCCCACCTCTCCCCTTTATCTATTATAGGTATTCAGCATGTTTTTGGAGACTCTAGTAGATTTTATACAAGTCCACAAAGATGATCTTCAAGATTGGTTATTTGTACTGCTGACACAACTACTTAAAAAAATGGGTGCTGATTTGCTTGGGTCTGTTCAGGCAAAAGTTCAGAAAGCCCTAGATGTTACAAGGTAATATTTTTTGCATGTATTTCAAGTTTACCTAATAATAAGTTATATTTAATCTTTATGTTAAAATTTAATTTCTGAGATCTTTCAAATAATTTATTCTGTAGAAACACCTCTGAAAATTGTTAATTTTCACCAATCACATGGTATATTTAATACAACATTGTTTCTTAGATCAGACCTTTTATTTATTTTGTAAAAATTTTATTGGTTCAAGTAATTCAAAATTGTATTTTATCTTAATTAGGATTAATCTAGAACTAGGCATATTATATGCACCTGTAGTCCCAGCAACTGGGAATGCTGAGGCAGGAGGATTATTTGAGCCCAGGAGTTCAAGACCAGCCTGAGCAACATAGTGAGATCCCATCTCAAATAAAGAAGAAAAAGCTGGACATGGTGACACTGTCTGTAATCCCAGCAGTTGAGGCTGAGGCAGGAAGATCAAAAGTTTGAGGCCAGTGTCAGCAACTAAGCAAGGACCTAAGCAACTTAATGAGACCCTGTCTCAAAATAAAAAATAAAAAAGGGCTAGAGATGTGACTCAGTGGTTAAGTGCCCCTGGGTTAAGTCTCTAGTACCACCACCCCCCCCCAAAAAAAAAAAGATATCTGTAGTTGCATCATGGCGTTTTGACTAAAGATCAACTGAAGATATATCTGCAAAGTAGGGTTGAAGATTAATTTTATCTAATGTAAATATGAAAGTGTTTCCTAAGTGTTAATAAAACATAGTATACATTTAAATATTCAGAATCTCTCTTCAGAAGATTTTGAACCATTGATATGTTTCTGCTTTCCTATGTATATTGTTGAAGTGACTGTTTCAAAATGTCCATTTTCTGAGTTGAAATGAAACTGGAATTTAGATTTTAGGTGTGGGGGAAATGTCTGAAACTATTGAACTTTCTATTGAGTACATTTTTCTTGTTAAATCTATTATTGAGGCAAGATAGACTATTATTATAATGTTGCTTCTTAACCCAATACTGGTCATAAATTCAAATGTTTGTATTCTTCTGGGAATGCTTTTATTGTAGACTGTACTACAGATATATACTACTTCATATGACATTATGTTTTGACATTAAGCAATTTTTTTGTATGAAATTTGTTAAATGCGGGGCTGGGGATGTGGCTCAAGCAGTAGCACGCTCGCCTGGCATGCGTGCGGCCCGGGTTCGATCCTCAACACCACATACAAACAAAGATGTCGTGTCTGCCGAAAACTAAAAAATAAATATTAAAAATTCTCTCTCTCTCTCTCTCCCTCTCTCACTCTCTCTTTAAAAAAAAAAAAAAAGAAATTTGTTAAATGCATACTTGTTGACTTAATTTTTTTGTTTGCTTTGTTCTTATTTCAGAGAATCTTTTCCAAATGATCTCCAGTTTAATATTCTAATGAGATTTACAGTTGATCAGACTCAGACACCAAGCCTGAAGGTAAAAAACTGAGGTTTTTTGCAAACATTGTAAAAAATTGAAGTATTTTATTGATAAAGTTATGTCAGTATTTGTATTTCTGTCACATGAGAAACAGTTCAATCAGTGGGTTTTGTTTTTATGAACTTACAGACAGTCAAGCCAGCACTTCGGGACCATCTTCACTCTTTTTGGAGCTCCAAGGTTTTTTTTTTTGTTTTTGTTTTAATCTGCATTATTTCTTTTCTTAACTCTCTCTGCAGTGTTTCAGATATTGTTTGTATGCATCTATATTCGAGTACTAACCTTTGTAAGCCTTTTACGCATGCACATATTTGTTCAAATGTTTCTCAAATGTCCTTCCTCCTTTGGAGAACGCTTACTGGGGATATACATTTAGAAAGCATCACAATATGGCCATCTAACACTAAGCTGATACTGCAAACTTGCTTTATAAAATCTTATCTAATTTTATGTTTGTGATTTCCCAATACTTTTTTTTCTTATTTGTAATCTTAGGAGTTTTAATGGGCATTTTGGACAAAATACCAGTTTTGCCTAAGTACATATTTTAGTAAACAAACAAATCTTAATATCAGTACCATTTTCCTTAACCAAAATAGTAACTATTTTTGTAATGTGATGTTTCTGACGTGCACCAAATTTGTAATTAAGGTTAACTTTCTCAGTTTTTATTTGCACACATTTTCCAGTTAATTTATGTGAAAAGTAGGTGGATTCTAATTTGTAATTTTAAATGATGCAATTTAATATTTAAAAAAAAGTGATGTAATATTAAAGAAGATCCTCCTGAATACTTTGCCAAAGATTTTTTTTAGTGAGCTGTATCAAATGAGATTAAAGTCAGGGAAATAACAAGCATATATTCTTACATAAGTCTTTTATCTTCTGCTCTATTCTGCACGAAGTATATTTGAGCATTTCTGCCCAGGATTGGTTTTCCCCTACGTTTCTGAATGCAGTTGTGTCTGAAAATCACAATTATGTTTCTTACCAGGGTGGATATACATTCAACATAATGTTATTTTCTCAAAAATACTTCATGAATGGGATTCCATCTATTTCTACTTTGAAAAGTGACCTGCAGAAAATCAGTTTACTTGATATTAGTGAGAAATGTTTTTTGAACTCATATCCAAGGCATTGTGCTCAGTGTTCCTGGGAATATAAAACTTATAATTAGATCACTGTTTTCTATAATACATGATAACCTATAAATTACATCTACCTGTGGTAGATATTCCAGTACTGTTGAAAATGTATATAGAGGGGCTGGGGATGTGGCTCAAGCTGTAGCGTGCTTGCCTAGCATGCGCGGGATGCTGGGTTCGATCCTCAGCACCACATACAAATAAAAAATAAAGATGTTGTGTCCACCGAAAACTAAAAAATAAATATTAAAAAAAAGAAAATGTATATAGAGATGTTTCATGGGCCAGTGCAAAAGAAGATCACCAGCTTAAGAAATAAGGATAAGAGGTGACTTGAGGTAGAGTATAAAGTTGCTGAAGAAAACAATTAAAGGGAATAGTGAAATGGGAAACAGACAAATTAAAATGGGCTTTCCTTTTGGAAAACATTGTACTGGAGACTGGCACCAGACTGTTTCTTTGAAAGCCTAAATTATTTATAAATATACATAGAAGTATAGTTTCAGTAGCAAAGCCATTTGGGGAATCACTCTTCAACTCTTAAGTAGATATTTTAGGATAGCAGGAAGAAGTTATGTTTTTATGCAAAAATATAAACAACTTTCAGGTGGGTGACAGGGTTAAGTTTTAAAATCTTAACAGGCTATGGAAAAACACAGATAACTTGTTCTAGATCTAGCAAAAAGACCAAGGGAAAATATCTTTATTGAGAAATGATATTTCAGATTTAAAAAAAAAAAAAAGGATATTTACATAAAATGTGATATCTCTCATGTATTATCATGTGATCAGACATCAAATAGGAAGCAGTGAGGGAAATAACAGTATAAAATCAGGAATTTTAATTTGAATTACTAATGTTTTTAAATTAATGTAATTTTGCTGAACTCTGGCTTTCACAAACATTGAAGAATTACACACACTTAACAATCAAATTGTTTTTCCTTTGAAAGAGTATATATTTGCATAATTGAAATTATAGACTGATGTAACCTCATAAAATACCCTACTAAAAACATTCAAATTATCATATGTGTGTGATTATTTTACCTATTATTAAATTTGCCTATTCTGAGACACCTTTTTAAAATTGTGCATGACTCTATAAATTGTCAAGACACTGCACCAACTGAATGTCACAGAGGGCAAATAAATGCTTGCTTTTTTTTCCCCCCTAATCTACTGGGAATTGAACTCAGGGTCTTGTGTATGCTAGTCATATGCTGTACCACTGAGCTACATTCCCAGCCCTTTTTATTTTTTATTTTGAGATAGAGTCTTGAGAAGTTGCCCAGACTGGCCTCAAAGTTGTAATCCTCCTGCCTCACCCTCCTGAGTCACTGGAATTATAGGCATGCATCTCCACATCTGAATGCATCACCGCATCTAGCCCTTTTTACTTTATTTTGATTCTGAGTCTCACTAAATTGCCCAGGTTCACCTTGAATTTGCCTCAGTGTCCTAAGTAGCTAGGAATACCAGCATCTACTACTATGCTCAGGAATATATACAGTTATTAGTGTTGGTAACTTAAAAAGAATACATTGTTCATTTATTGATTTAACATAGTCATCTTTCAGCTATTCACACTGATAGCAGGTACATGGCTTCAAGAATCCAGAATATTATGTGCTATCCTATAATTTAGGTAGGCCTGCTACTACAAAACTAACCACATCTTATATTAAAAGTTATAATTCACTTTTTAAATAATAAGTAAAAATTGTATATATTTAGAGTATACAACATGTTTTGGTGTGTGTGTGTGTGTGTGTGTGTGTGTGTGTGTGTGTGGAGAGAGAGAAATTATGGAATGACTGAGTCAAATTACTTTTGCATTACCTCACATACCTTTTGTGTGTGTGTGTGTGTGTGTATGTGTTTGGTGAGAAAACTTAAAATCCAATCTCAGCAGTTTCAAATATTTAATATGTACATGGTAACCAAGCATGTGATGCACATCCAGCTATTCAAGAGCTTGAGGCAGAAAGATCGCAAGCTGGAAGCTAGCTTGGGCAACTTATCAAGACCCTGTCTCAAAATAAAAAATAAAAGTACTGGGAACATATTTCAGTGATAGAGCAACACTGGGTTAATTTCCTAGTACTGCAAAAAAAAAAAAAAACAAGTATATTGTTATTAACTGTAGATACTGTGATGTACATAGTCCTCTTGAAATTATTATTCTTTTCTAACTGAAATTTTATGTCCTTCAACCAGTCTTTCCCTAATCCCCCAGCCCCAGGTGACTACCACTTTACTCTGTGTTTCTGAGTTTGACTTCATCATGCTCCACATATAAGTGAGATCATTTAATAGTTGTCTTTCTTTACGTGGCCTGTTTCACATAATATATTGTCCTACAGGTTCATCCATGTTGTCACAAATGACAGGGTTTTCCACTCTATTTATTTATTTATTTATTTGCTGTGCTAAGGATCAAACCCAGGGCCTCACACATGCTAGGCAAGTGCTCTACCACTGAGCTACAGCCCCCACCCAGGGTTTCCTTTTTTAAAGCTAAATAGTATTTCATTGTGTATATATACCATACTCAACCATTGATGGACACTTAAATTGATTTATATCTTGGCTATTATGAATAACATTGCCATTGTACATGGGGGTACAGGTAGTTGTTCAACATACTAATTTTCATCGTCTTTGAGATAGTTACTCCCTACTGGGACTACTGGATCATATGGTATTCTATTTTAATTTTTTGGAGAAACTTCATACTGTTTTCCACAATGGCTGTACTAATTTACATTCACACCAGTGGTGTGCAAATGGTTCCCTTTCTCTACATCTTCACCAGCAACCTTTTGTCTTTTGTATAGTAGCCATTTAGTGTAGTAAGTGATCTCTCGTTATGGTTTTAATTTGCATTTACATGATGATTATTGATGTTGAGCATTTTCATTTTTATATTGTACATTTGGGTGTTTTCCTTGGAGCAATGTCTATTCAGGTTCTTTGACAATTTTTTAATCAGGTTATTTAGGGTTTGTTTGGTTTGTTTGTTTGTTTAGGTTGATTTCTTTACATATTTGGGTGTTCATTCCTTATCGGATGTGTGCTTTACAAGATATTCTTCCATTCTATAGGTTGTCCCTTTGCTCTGTTGTTTGTTTGCTGCATAAAAGAATCTTTTTAGTTTAATGTACTCCCATTTGCTATTTTTATTTTTGTAAGCTGTGTAAAATTATAAATCTAAATATTTCTTATGAAAGAAGAACATAATTTGATATCCCCCTTTTTAGGAGCAGGAAGAGGAAAATGTATAAGAGGCAGAACTTTATTTCAATATTTTCCTTCCTGTTAATTTGGCATAACACTACCCAGAGAGTTTTCCCATAGATACTTGGCCTGAGTGATAAAAATGACATTTAAATCCATAAGGGAAGAAAGAACATAGAGAGACTAATTACATTAACCTGGGCAGTATCTCAACTTGCTAGGGTTTGGGATTTTTTATTTCTTTTATTTTTTTGGTACTGAGGATTGAACCCAGGGGCACTTTACCACTGAGCTACATCCCCAGTTCTTTTACTTTTTATTTTGAGACAGGGTCTTGCTGAATTGCTGAGGCTGGCCTTGAACTTGTGATCCTCCTGCCTCAGTCTCCCAAGTCACTGGGATTACAGGTGGGCACGGCTTATTTTTGTTTTAGAGATGGTGTCTCACTACATTGCCAGGGTGGCCCTGAACTTGCAGTCCTCTTCCTCAGCCTCCTGAGCAGCTGGGATTACTGGTGCCTGGCTCAAGTTGTTTTAATCGTACGTTTAAACTTTACTTTTCCTGAATCAGTAAATCAGCCTTTACTGTGTGTTTAGCATCTGCTGAATCCAAGGATTATACACTACTATATCACATGCTATTTCTAAAGTGGCCACTGGTATAATGTAGTGATAAATAACATTGTACACAGCTGGAAAATACTAACAGAGTGAGGGGGTATGGGAAGATACAGACGAAAGAATATCAAGTTGTGCATAATGTAGGATGAGTAAGTTTAGATATCTAATTTACAATATGAGGTCTATAATTAAAGAGATTTTTGCTCAAAGAGTTGATTTTAGGTGTTCTTGCCACATGTACACCAAATGGATAACCCTGTAAGACGAGGGATTTGTTCATTGCTTGACTGTAGAAATCATTTCACTATGTATATGTGTATCAAAGCATCATCTTGTGTACCTTAAATATATACAATAAAAACATTTTTAAAGTAATTGAGAATAGATTTTAAGTGTTCTACCCACAAAAAATGAGTATGTGAAGTAATGCAAATGTTATTAGCTCAATTTAACCATTCTACAATGTATACTTACTTCAAAATATCATATTATATACCCTAAATATATCCAATTGTTGTTTGTCAGTTGAAAGAATAAATTGGGTTGGGGGTGTAGCTCACTAGTGGAGTGCTTGCCTGACATGCATAAGGTCTTGGGTTCAATACATAGCACCACATATACAAAAAGAATAAATTAGTTTTTTAAAAAAATTAAGTATAAACAGGTAAAGTCTGAGAAAACCATTAAGAAATCCTAGGGGCTGGAGTTGTGGCTCAGCGGTAGAGTTCTCACCTTGCACCTGCAAGACCCTGGGTTCGATCCTCAGTACCACATAAAAATAAATAGGTGAAATAAAGGTATTGTGTCCAACTACAACTAAAAAATAAATATTTTAAAACAAATGGAAAAACTAGAATGTTGGAATACATGACTTTAAAAACAGTGATTCTCAAATCTTTTTATCACCTTAGCATAGTCTTCATCCCACTACATGTCTATGTTTCATGCACCCACATATCAAGAATGAGACTTTTTACACCTATATGTTAACTTCTTTTTACAAATGAATATTATCTTTTCTCCAGTGATACTTATTTAATATTTTTGAGACTCTTCATTTAACGCAATTGTAACAGTTGATGAACCTGATCTCATTTTGTCAGTTTTATCCTGTTTGATACCATCCCCTCAAAAAAAAAAAAAAAAAAAAAACAATGACAACTATATTGCCCACCATTATTGCAGCCTTGATAGACTGGATTTACCATTCCTAATTTTCAAATATTTTGGTAATTTCCCCCCAAAATGAAATGACTGAGTTGATAAGACTCACTTCCTCTGGGGTTAGCTAAGAATCAGCTGCAGTGCAACGGTAGATACAAGACAAAGTTTATTATCTTGTTAAGAAAGTTTGTCGCAGTTTTCATACTTGGGGAATAAAATGCCTGGGACCTAAAAGCTTTAATATGTATGAAAACAAAAATCATCACCTTATCATATACTTGGACCTGAAGTAGGTAGGTGGTTATATTATCTCTTTTATTGTTTATATTGTTTTCTTCTTGTCAAAAATAGTCATGTAATTATTTCTGAAGCTTACTCTAGTGCCTCACAATGACCATCTTATTGTCCTGTCTCATTCTGCTTATCTCTGCAGGTAAAGGTTGCCATCCTTAAATACATAGAAACTCTGGCCAAACAAATGGATCCAGGAGATTTTATAAATTCCAGTGAAACTCGCCTGGCAGTGTCTAGGGTCATCACTTGGACAACAGAACCCAAAAGTTCTGATGTTCGGAAGGTGTGTTTTCACATAAGGTTTAGAAGATCAATTGGAGGGTTGGGGTTGTAGCTCAGTGTTAGACCCTTGACTAGCATATGTAAGGCCCTGGGTTCGATACCTACCACCACAAACAAGAAAAATATCAGTTGGAAAAGCAAGTCAGTAGTTTTGGATTGCCAGTAAAGGAAGAATATTTTAGAATTCTACCAGTTAGCAATTAATTATGAAGGACTTTTTTTTTAAAAAAATAATTCTTTTAAATTATCTTAAATTTGGTCCAGTTAACTGAGCATAATTTTCAAAATTGGAATCAAAAATAGCTGTCCTTGCTATAATCCTCCCAGCCTCAAGCACAAAATATTCCAAATTATTCTCCTTGCATTTACCTATGTATTCCAAACAAGAACAGGTGTTATTTCTTGGTTTATCCATTTTAGGCATTATTTATTGATCTATTGATAAATATAGACATACTGATCTATCTTTGTTAGGATTTAGCTTTCCCCTATCTTTCCCACATAACTTTCCTATATCCTTCCCCATAATCTTCAAAATACTTTATGACTGAATTTTTGGTAGTCAGTAGAAAAGATTTACACTTGGATATGCACATACACTTGTGCCAGGTGGTTTGCTGCTGTCTCCTTTCTTATAGAAATTTTGTCTTGGAGTTAATAATTTGCCTTGTTTTTCATTTGCCTGAGCTTTTTTAAATGTTTTTGAAATACTTGTTAATATTTTCAACATCTCTGTCACATAATTATAGCTAATATTTTTTTTACTCCAAAAGAGGTTATTTATTTTCTGGAGAACTCCTTCTTAGACCTCTTCTCTTCACCAGTTTGGACATACTCTCCCCTAAGCCTTCTGTACACATCTTCCTTGTGAATCATTCTTTGCGAATCTTTTCCTTCACTGTTGCAGAGGAGTATCCAGAATATAAATTTTGTGACCTTCATTAACAGTGATAAACACTGCACCTGCTAAGAACAGAGAGTGCATTTTTCTCAAATATATGTGTAAAATTCTGCATGCTGGGTCATGAAACAAACCTCAATAGTTTCAAACAATAGAAATAACACAAAGTGTGTTCTCTGACCACGGTGGAATAAAATTAAAAATCAATAATAGAAAGAAACTTGGAAAACTCTCAAATAAATGATATTGAACAACTTACTCTTAAAAAACCATTAATTCAGAGAAGAAATTAAAAGGGAAATTAGAAAATACATTGAGATAATGAAATAAAGACATGACCTAACAAAACATGGGATGCATCTAAAGCAGTGCTTAGAGAAAACTATAGCTGTTGATGTTTATACCAAAAAAAGAAAGATCTCAAATTAGTAACCCAATGCACTATCTCTTTTTTTTAATTAATTTTTATTGTTGGTTGTTCAAAACATTACATAGTTCTTGATATATCATATTTCACACTTTGATTCAAATGGGATATGAACTCCCATTTTTACCCCGTATACAGATTGCAGAATCACATCAGTTGCACATCCATTGATTTACATATTGCCATACTAGTGTCTGTTGTATTCTGCTGCCTTTCCTATCCTCTACTATCCCCCCTCCCCCCCTCCTCCCCTCCCCTCTTCTCTCTCTACCCCCTCTACTGTAATTCATTTCTCCCCCTTATATTTTTCCCCTTTCCCCTCACTTCCTCTTGTATGTAATTTTGTATACCCCTGAGGGTCTCCTTCCATTTCCATGCAATTTCCCTTCTCTCTCCCTTTCCCTCCCACCTCTCATCCCTGTTTAATGTTAATCTTCTTCTCATGCTCTTCATCCCTACTCTGTTCTTAGTTACTCTCCTTATATCAAAGAAGACATTTGGCATTTGTTTTTAAGGGATTGACTAGCTTCACTTAGCATAATCTGCTCTAATGCCATCCATTTCCCTGCAAATTCTGATTTTGTCATTTTTTAATGCAGAGTAATACTCCATTGTGTATAAATGCCACATTTTTTTAATCCATTCGTCTATTGAAGGGCATCTAGGTTGGTTCCACAGTCTTGCTATTGTGAATTGCCAACGCACTATCTTAAGGCACTAGAAAAAGGTGCAGAGCAAATCTGAAGCCAATAGAAGATTAAAAAAAAAGTTAATCAAAATGAAGATAGGAAAATATTAGAGAATATCAGTGAAACCAAAAGTTGGTTCTTTGGAGAAATCAACAAAATTTCCAAACCTCCAGCTTGGTTGACCAAGAGAAAACGACTTATAGAAACCATTGGCTCATCTTAGGAGTTGGGGATGTGACTCAGCTGGTAAAGTGCTTGTCTACATGTGTGAGGCCCTGGGTTCAATCCCAGTACCACACTCACAGAGAAGAGGAAACCATTGGCATGATTTTAATTTAGAGAGTTTTGTGCTGTTTTATATAAAGGGGAAAAGTGGAAAGGGTGGACTAGTATTAAAAAGAGCATAAGTTCTCACATAGGATATTGAACAATAATATCCTATGTGAGAACTTATGTTAGAGTGTATCTCAAGCTAATAAGAAATTAGTATATAAACCTATGAATGCCCAACAGTTAAAACAAGCATTGCAAAGAGAAATTGAGAAATACAAAACCTTCTCTATAACATTGGTTTCTGTAAATTCTTATGTGTATATTACTTTAATTTAAAGACCTGAATTTTTTTTCTTTCTGTTGTTACTGGGGATTGATTCCAGGGACTCTTTGCCACAAAGCTATATATATCCCTAGACCTTTTTATTTTTTTTGAGACAAGGTCTTGCTAAGTTGCTGAGGCTGTCCTCAAACTTGTGATCCTTCTGCGTCAGCCTCCTGTGTCACTGGGATTACAGATGTATTCCGCCACATCTGGCTAAAGACCTGAAAATTTATTTTAAATGTAAAATGTATCTAGTAAAACATGTGACCAAAAAAATTTAAAAGTAACAGAAATAAACGTCTTGATCAAAATACACTAAAGCTGTAGCAATTTAAATTATGTGATGTTAGTACAGAAATAGATCAATGGGTCATAAAGAATGGTCCAGAAACACAGATTTATATAGAATATCGGTCTGCTTAAAATCATGTAGAAAGGATGTACTCTTCAGTAAATGATTTGGGAACCATCGAGCTATCTATAAGAGATGATGAAACGTTAATCTCTAAACCAAAATAAACTATAGATGGAGTAAAGTATGTTTAATAATGAATTTGTTAAGACAAAATTAACTAATGTGTTGAAGCATACTCCCATACGATACATGCTTTGTTGTTTTTAATAAAATGAACTTGTGTTATCACTGTTGTTTTATGTATTTCTCCTTCAGCAGTATATAAAAGACCAATCTTCATTTCTGCATAAATAGACCTACATTATCTTCTATAACTATTGTGTAATATTTCATGGTTTCAATATAACATAACTTAGCCATTCCCCTATTGTTGTATATTCAGATGCTATAAACATAGAAACACTTAGGTTTTTATAGAATTAGGTCAGAACAGTTCCAGAACTTAAGTTTCTATAAATATGAATTTCAATATTTGTCTTTTAATAACTCAACTGATTACTATAGGAGAAGAAATGTATAAGATTTCTTACAAATCTGAGTAGGTTTTTTTGTTGTTATTGTTCCCATTTCCACGAAATATTAGCTATAGTTTAGCTTCTTCAGATTGTAGATTTGTTAGATTAGCTATTTGAGAGTTTAGATACTGTTGATTTATTCAAGATTTACATATATTGAGAAAGTAGAATTTGAAATTTTTTGCTCATTATAATCATTTATTAGGAAAACTGAAGTAGTAACATGTTGACAGAGAAAGTATCTGGTTAACTTTTTTTTTTTTTTTCTTCTTTTGTAATGGGAATTGAACCCAAGGGTGTTTTACCACTGAATACCACCCCCATTCCTTTTTTATTTTAAGACAGGGCTTCACTAAACTACTTGAATTTGCAATCCTTCTGCCTTAGCCTCTTGAGTAGGTAAGATTGCAGGCCTAGGAAGAAAGGGTCTGGTTATCTTTTGTTTCTGTTCTATTTGTTAAACTTTTTGTATTCTCTTTTAATTTCAAAAAATAAATGGTAGGTCATATATTTTTTTAATCCCTTCCTAGGGCTATGGATGTAGCTCAGTAGTTGAATGTTTCTATCTTTCCCATAAAAGAAGTGTGTTTTGTTTTTTATTGTTCAGTACTGGATCAAACCCAGAACCTTGAATATGCTAGACAAATGCTCTAACCAACCTCTCCTTCCAAAAAAAATAATAATAATAATTGAAATAAGAACATTTTTCTTTGCCCTGGGAAAAATAGTTAAACCTCCTGATGTTTAATAGAAATGTAAAAGAAGACAGTCATCTTTGCATAACCAAAATGCATTTATTGAATTTACTGTTTGTTTTTTTTTTTTAAGGCAGCACAATCAGTGCTGATTTCTTTATTTGAACTCAATACCCCAGAGTTTACAATGTTACTAGGAGCTTTACCAAAAACTTTTCAAGATGGTGCTACCAAACTTCTTCATAATCACCTTCGAAACACCGGCAATGGAACCCAGGTATTTCTTGCTTACTTTCTTGGCTACTGTATAATCTGATGGTTGGTTTAACAGTAATTATTTTCCTTTACATGAAATAAACTTGAGCCTCATATATGATTTCTGTACTTGCCAGAGTTTCCTGAGTAAAACTATATATTGTCTTGGAAACAACAGAGGCCTTAGGCTTGCCGTGTTTATATTATAATTTGTATACATTAGGGCACTGGTGAATACTGGCTAATTACGAATAATGAAAGCTAAATGTGAGCAAAATATGTATGAAGGTACCAGCTTTGGAAGCCATTAGAACATTAGGACATGTTCTTCCGATGAACCAATCCTTATTTCACTATTAGCAGAGATGACTTATTGCAGGGTTAACAAATAAGGTTGGTACATAATAATCATAGGCTTTTCAGTTCACCTGTGCTTGGATTTTATTTTGAGGAAGTAAGGTGGGAGTAAATGAAACATTGCAATAAGATATAAATCTATATATAAATAAATTTTATTTAGTAATCTGTAGAACTGGACTAAAATTTTAGGGAGTTTTTGATAACAGATATAAAAAATGTAGATGCACTTGATGGGAGGCTTAAGGCAAAGTCTGAGGTTGAAAAATAATCTGAAAAAATTTTTTTGTGTGTGAATTAGAGAAATTATTTCACTAGATTGTAAGAGATATACAGATTAATAACATGGCCACATTTTACTCCATTGGCGTCTTTATGAAAATCATTTGTAAAGCAAACTAAGAGAATAAAATTTTATCATTAGTAATTGTTGGAAGTGGATAATTATCTCAGAATAGAAAGCCCATTTAAAATTTTTAGTTTAGGATCCTGTTGAATTCTTGAGGGAAAGGATGTTGATTAATATTTGAGACAAGGAAGCAAGTAAGGAGAAAAGATAAAAACGCTAAAGAGTTAGATTTCTGAGTGAGGAGAAAAACTTTCCTCCCAGAAACCAGATATAAGTATATGAATATTTAAAATATTGACCAATAACTGTGGCTATTTCATGTGTTCCTGTCTCACAATTGTATTGTTTCCTTAAGAGCCTTTTACTTACCTATTATATGTTAATATTTATTTGACTCCCTTCATCAGAGTTCCATGGGGAGTCCTTTGACAAGACCAACTCCACGATCACCAGCCAACTGGTCCAGTCCTCTTACTTCTCCTACCAATACATCACAAAATACTTTATCGCCAAGGTAATAAAAGGATAACTTTTCATCATATTTTGTATTTGCAAATTCTCGCTCTTAGTAAAGTATTAATAAAAGAGCTTTCTTTTTGGTGGTGGGGGGGGGTGCTGGGGAGCATACCCAGGGCCTTGTGCGTGCAAGGCATGCAGTCTACCAACTGAGCTATATCCCCATCTTGATTTGAAAGGTCTTAAAATAGTATAAACAGGGCCAGGTGTGATGATGCATGCCTATAATCTCCGCTACACAGGAGGCTGAGGCAGGCGGATCACAAGGTCAAGGTCAGCCTCAGCAATTTAGCAAGACCCTGTCCCAAAATATAAAGGGCTAGAAATGTAACTTAATGGTAGAGCACCCGTAGGTTCAATTCCCAATATTGCCACAAATGAAAAAAAGGGGGGAAAAGGCAATTTTAAGTTTATTCGAAAACTAGCCTTTTAAAAGAGAATGTTTTGCCAGGTATGGTGGCTCATGCCTATGATCCCAGCAACTTGGGAGGATCATAAGTTCAAAACCACCTCAGTACCTAAGCAAGGTTCTGAACAAATTATCCAGACCCTGTCTCAAAATAAAAATAACACCTATAATCCCAGTAACTTGGGAGGCTGAGGCAGAAAGTTCAAAGCCAGCCTCAGCAACAGTGAGGCTCTGAGCAACTCAGTGAGACCCTGTCTGTAAATAAAAATGGGGCTGGGGATGTGGCTCAGTGGTTAGTGCCTCTGGGTTCAATTCTCCAGTACCACCACCAACAACAACAAAGATAATGTATTGAATATAGAAGTTTTGGGTTTTTATTATTGTTGTTGTTGTTGTTTTTAGTTGTATAGAATACCTTTATTTTATTTATTTTTTTTAATGTGGTGCTGAGGATCAAACCCAGGGTCTCCCCATGCTAGGCACACACTCTACCACTGAGCTACAATCCCAGCCCAGATATAGAAGTTTTTGAAAGGAAAAGAAAATCTACTGATAGAGCTTTTGTCTTGTTAAATCACATAGTTGTATTTATCAGAGATAATATGTAAACCCAGCAAATTGTATCTTTGCTTTACATCCTGTCACTCAATATAAATGATGAGGTCAATTAAAATAATAGATATTTAGATCTAATATTGACCAACCACCTCTAAAAAAGTAGGAGGTAGGGGATTTTAAACTTGTAGACAAAGCATAAAAAGAAGAATATTAAATATATAAAGACCTTATGATGACATTATATATACTTCTGAGAAAGAACATGTGATTAAGAGATTAATCCTTAATATAGAATATAAGATTATAATTTGGAGGACTAGGGTTGTAGCTCAGTGGTAGAGCACTTGCCTAACATGTGTGACACACTGGGTTGATCCTTACCACCACATAAAAATAAATAAAGGTATTGTGTCCATCTACAACTAAAACGAAAAAAGTATTTTTAAAAGATGAATAATTTTCACACACTGTGCAGCTCAAAAATGGTCAGCATTTCAGATCAAAATATGAATTCATTAGTAGACTATTATTTTTTCCCTTTTCCTGACCTTTCAAAAAAGGATTTTCACAGTACTTCGTGCTTATAATTATTAGCTCAATTTTGTTGTTAACCATATATACATAACTTGCTTTATCAGCTTATTCATTAAAATTGTAGGATATAATATCAGCATCTAAGAAAGAAAAATATATCACAAACATTATCTAGCTCATTTCTTCCATATTATACATACATATGAGATAATTTATAGCTAAATTCAAGCCTCATTTGAATTTTGAGTTTTGATTATAGAATTAGTGTCATTAACATTTATGTTCAGTGTTTAAAGTTCTCTAACTTCTTATAAACTTATATAAATACACTTATTTTCTTTTCAAATATAGTACCATTCTCATGAGTCAATTGTGAGAATTTGAAGAGTTTTTATAAAGGACAAGGGGTAAATATTTTAGGCTTTTTAAGACATGTAATCTTGGTGGCCACAATTTAACTCAGTTATTACAGTACAAAAACAATCATAGACAATACCTAAATAAGTAAATATGGCTGTGTTCCAATAAAATCTTACTTATGTACACTGAAATTTAAATTTTATATACTTTTCATGTGTCATAAGACATTTTTTTAATTTTTTTTTCCAGCCATTTAAAACGTAAAAAATAGTCTTAGCTTGCAAGCCATCCATAGTTTACTGATCCCAGGTTAATTAGAGCATTCTTTTTTTAATATTTATTTTTAGTTTTATGTGGATACAATATCTTTATTGTACATTTGTGTGGTGCTGAGGATCGAACTCAGCGCCTCGTGCATGCTAGGCCAGCACTCTACCACTAAGCCACACCCCCCAGCCCAGAACATTCTTTTTCTCTTCCCACATTTTTTTATTGATGCATTATAGTTTTACATAGTGATGGGATTTTTTGTTGTTGTTTCGTATTCATAACATGAACACAATATAATTTGGCCAATATTAAACAGAACATTTTTGAAGATAGACAAACTAGTTGTTAAAAGCTGTACAATCCAGAGTCATTGTAAGCAGTCCTTGGTGAGGAACAGTAGGATATGTACTTTAACCATTTATAGCTGCCACATTTTATTTTGTTAATGATGTTTTGGGGCTATGCATTCTCTAATTCTGTCTTTATCCTACATAATCTCCTCATATGTGTTTGTATTGTAAAACTATAGAGAAATAAAAATTAGTGTTATCTTTTTCATAGTGCATTTGATTATGACACAGAAAATATGAACTCTGAAGATATTTATAGCTCTCTTAGAGGTGTCACTGAAGCAATCCAAAATTTCAGCTTCCGTAGTCAAGAAGACATGAATGAGCCATTGAAAAGGGATTCTAAAAAGGATGATGGCGATTCAGTGAGTATCTGAATATTCTTATTTTGCAGACTGTTTAGTTTCCATTTAGATTTTGTTTTTGTCTGCTTTTTTGTTTTACTTTGCTTTGTAGCATTTCAAACAATTTTCTAGGGATCTGTTCCTTTTCATTTATTTACTGAGTGTCTACCATTTGTCAGGCACTTTTTTATGCATTAGAGTTACAAGACAAGTAGCTGCCCCCGAGTTCATTTGTTTGTTTGTTTATTTATTCATTCATTGGTATCAGAGATTACCAAGGGCACTTAACCACTGAGCCACATCCCCAGCCCTTTTTTAACTTTTTATTTTGAACAAGGTCTTGCTAAGTTGCTGAGGCTGCCTTTGAACTTGTGATTTTCCTGCCTCAGCCTTCCAAGCCACTGGGATTACAGGAGTGTGCCATCATGCACGGTTCGTTTTAGATATTGGTGTAGAGTTGATTATTATGGAGTTTTAGTTTAAAATGTCCTTGGAAGAAAATGAAATTGTTTTAGTGTGGGTCAAGGAAGGCATCTTTCAGGCATCTTGCATTTAATTTAAATAAAGCTACAGTGAATGTAGAGGAGAATTCCATAACAGAATTAACATGTGCAGTGACAGGAGCAAACTTGAAGCCTTTGAAGAAATCCAGTGTAGTAGTAGAATTATGAATGAAAGAGGGAGTGGAACATGGGCACATGAGTCTTATAAAATAAGGAATTTAAAATTATTTTTTCTCATGTTAATTATAGTAATTAATAATGATTTGCTCCATCAGGTTATATGGCTCCCATTAAGACTGTTATGACCTTTTTTAAAGAGAGAGTGAGAGAGGGGGAGAGAAAGAGAGAGAATTTTAATATTTATTTTTCAGTTATCGGCGGACACAACATCTTTGTTTGTATGTGGTGCTGAGGTTCGAACCTCAAACCTGGGCCACACGCATGCCAGGCGAGCGCGCTACCGCTTGAGCCACATCCCCAGCCCTATCTTTTTTTTTTAATATTAATTTTTTAGTTGTAATTGGACACAATACCCTTATTTTATTTATTTATTTTTATGTGGTGCTGAGGATCGAACTCAGAGCCTTGCACATGCTAGGCAAGTGCTCTACAGCCAAGCCACAACCCCATCTCTATGACCTATCTTTCTTAACATATGTGAATATTATTTAATTGATTGCCTGTCCCATTATAAAAGGGTAATTGGGGATTTATTTACTTACTTATTTATTTATTTATTTATTTGGGTAATTGGACACAATACGTTTATTTTACTTATTTATTTTTATGTGATGCTGAGGATCGAAGCCAGGGCCTCGCATGTGCTAGGCAAACGCTCTACCACTGAGCCAGAACCCCAGCCCGAGGGGTTTATTTATTTATTTTAATTTATTTTATTTCATTTTATTGGTACCAGTGTGCTTTATCACTGGGCCACACCCTGTATTTTATTAAATACAGGGTCTTACTAAGTTGCTTAGAGCCTCACCAAGTTGCTGAGGTTGGCTTTGAACTCACCATCCTCCTCCACCAGGCTCCAAAGTTGCTGGGATTACAGGTGTTCACCTCCGTACCCAGCAGGGTAATTATTTTTTACTTTGCTGCTTCTTAGACTTTACTCTGACGGCTTCAACTTTTCTTTTTTAAACAGCCATCTTGCCATTTCCTATGGAATTCATTGTTTCTCAATATTTACAAAATTGCAGAACATTATAGTATTTTGGCACATCTCTATAGAGGGCTCTTGTCTGCTTTCCTGATTTCTTTCCCACTGTTGTTTTTCTCCTGTGTCTATAGCAGAGAGGTAGCTTGTACTAGGCCGAATAAACTGGCTGCAAAAAGCTAATTTAGCATTCATATTCAAGACTCCCTATCCTAAAAGTTACATGTTGTGCAACAACAGGTTAGTAAGAGAGATGGTTGATTTGACACTCAGTCTCATCTTGTTTATGGTATAAGGTGGGGAATTCAGGTAGTTGATGTGATAAAAGTGAGTTCAAATCCCAGATTCCAGCAGTTATTGGGTAATGAAAGGATTATTTCTAAGCCTTGGGGTTTTCCCTAGGTAAATAGAAATATTGCTATGTACCTTATAAGTTGTTGCAAATGTGAAACATCATGTGGCTCTTTTAAGTCAAGATATCTCTCCTGAGGTCCACATTCATACTTTCTTTTTTTTTTTTTTTTTTTTTTTTACATTTTTCTTAGTTTAATTGAATGTTTTGCTTTTTTAAAAAAAATTATGTTTTTATTTGTTCTACTTAGTTGTACATAACAGCAGAATGCATTTCAATTCACATTCAAACTTTTAATTACCCATTTCAAGTCCTGATTTTCTCCCTGAAACTGCTATTCCCTATCTTAGTTGATGGCAACACTAGTTGCTCAGCAAAAACCTGAGACAAAGAGTTGTCTTTAAATCCTCCCTTTTCTTATCTTCCATACCGAGTCAGGAAACTTGGTGGCTCTACCTTAGAATATACCCACTTCTTACCACTGCCTATCTGGTTCAAGCTATCATCATCAGTTCTCTCTACTAGGTTATTAAAATAGGCATCTAATTGGCCTGTGTGATTCCCCTTGGACCTTCTGTACTCTTTTTACTCCTCTTTTCACAACTCAATAGAAGGTTCCTGTCACAAAGTAAAAGCCACAGTCTTATATAATAAGCTCCTCTTGCTATTATCTCATCTCCTGCTACTTTTCTCTTTGTTCACTCAATTCCTGCTACACAGGTCTCCTTGCTATTCCTTGAACTTATTGGGCATGTTCCTGCCTCAGGGATCTTACATTGACTATTCTCTCTGCCTGAAACACTCTTCCAGATAGTCGCCTGGATAATTCCTTCACATTTTTCCAGGCTTCACTCTAATGGCTTCTCAGTGGACCCTACTCACTTCTAGTTAATCTGCAACCCTGTTCTTCCACCTCAGCACTCATAATCCTTTAATACCACACTCTGTTCTTTTTTTTCAATCACTAATCACCTTTTACCATACTATATTCTTTACTCATTAAGTGTTTTTTTGTTTGTTTGTTTTTTGTTTTATTGTTTCTGACTCTCCACTGGAATGTAACTCCATGAGTGTAAACATCATTTTATCTTTGATTCACTAATCTAGTTCCAATGTCAGGAACAATACCTGGCGCATAGTAGCTACACACTAAATATGTGAAGAATGTTTATAAAATGTCTGGAAAACGGCTTTGTACATAGTTGCTCAGTAGATGGTAGTGATGATGATACTTACGGCAATAAAGATTTTGATACTAGTATCTGTATCATTATTATTATTGATATTTTGGCAAGTGTGATTATGTAGCCCAACTCTATTGGCATCCTTCCAAAAGTTAAGTAGGACTTTTAAGTCCTTCTTTAAAAAGAATTTTTTTTAAAGGAGGCCTTTTTAAAGTATGTTTTTCTTATGCTTTGTTGACATACTTTTCATTGCATAATTTACTACCTTGACAATAGCATTTGGCAGCTAGTTCTGTATTGTGATGAAGTCCTTTCACATTTTTAGCTAGCATACAGAAGCTATTACTAATGACATTGTATGTATTATTTGGTTGAATCATTGGCAAAGGAACTGTAACAATCAATGGAGGCAGCATTCTTTCATAGTTTCTTATTTGCCCTCCCAGTTGTGGCTTCTTTACATCTTAAGCTTTGTCATTTCTAATATAAGTTTTAAATTATATTGATTGTCATTAATTTCTTTCAACTGATTATTATTACTTTCCTAAATAGCCTTTTAAACAGTAGGAAAACCTCTTTTTATAATGTTATAGAGATATTTTAAATTAAGTCAATTTACTGTGCCTTCCCCTTCCTGTCAATAGATGTGTGGTGGTCCCGGGATGTCAGACCCAAGAGCAGGAGGTGATGCTACTGACTCAAGCCAAACAACTCTTGATAATAAAGCTTCGTTGCTCCACTCGATGCCAGTTCACTCCTCTCCACGCTCTCGAGACTATAATCCCTATAACTATTCAGATAGCATCAGTCCCTTCAACAAGTCTGCCCTCAAGGAAGCCATGTTTGATGATGATGCTGACCAGTTTCCTGATGGTATGTTCTGGGTCATGCTGCTACTACACTGTGTTGTTTTGGAGGGCTGATAATCAGCCTTCCAAATCTTTTATTGTAACTTCCTAAAATATAAGGATCTTTAGAATGGGATTGTTTTCTCCTGTCTTTTAGGAGCTCATTCCTAATGGTTTTGATAGTTTTCTTCCCTAGAATAAGAAACAGGGGGTATCTTGAGATTATCCTCACAATCAATAAAATTGGAGGAATACCCTCCAATAAACAATTCAAACTAATTGTAACTCATAAATTTAGTGCAATCAGTCATCGATTTTTATACCACAGTGACAAAACCTTTTGAGGAACTACCTACACATTCTTTATTATAAACCTTTAAGTGTAAATAAATAAACTTTTATTAATAAGAAACATTTAAGGACCAAATATAGGAAAAACTGTCATTCTAATGAACTGAGGTGAAATGGGCCTAGGTCTAAGCTCTGGCACTAAGTAAGTTACATAACCTGGTAAGGTGGTCAACCCTCTTAGGTCTCAGTTTTCACCTCTAGGAAAGAACAGTGGTGTAATAATCTAATTCACATCTAAGAGATTTATAAAGATGGAGTTGCTTAATGTGAATTTTAAAGTTTGGCCAGTTTAAGCAGTGTTGATTTTTCTCACCAACACAGAATGTTTGAATGTTTTTAATTTTTTATGATTGTGTCGGATACAAAACAGGCCATCCTAATGTGTTTCTTTGATTATTAGGGAGATTGAGAAATTAGAATTTTTTTTTTAATTTTTGTATCTTGATGAATGAACTAGTATCTTTATTTGTGTATTTTTAATTACAATGAGGTTGAGGAATCCTGTTTTAACCAACCTCTTACGTTAGAAGACTTAATATATCATGATATAATGAAACCAAAATTAAGACAGCTTTAGCAAACTAAATTTAAGTTGCATAAGGACCTATATTTTAATCTAATTGTCACAAATATTTGACTGTGTTACTGAGGTGTAGTCATGACCTCAGTGTAATAGGAGTGAATAAATTGGATCTCATGAAAGTATCCTTGGAACACTATGTAGTAGCAACAGCCTGGTGAACTCAGACTTAGATTTAGCAGCTTTAATAATTTAAAAATTCTTGATGCATATGGGTCACAAACTGGCAGACTAAATTGGGCCCACTGACTCTGTACCATGTATATGTGTATTTTTATTTTAAAATAATCATTTTTTAAAAATTTGTTTTTAAGCTGGGGATTGAACCCAGGGAATCTCTACCACTGAGCTTTATCCCCAGTCTTTTATAGTTCTTATTCTGAGGCTGGCTTCAAACTTTGGATCCTTCTGCTTTAGCCTCCGGGTCCCTAGGATTACAGGCATATGCTACTATGCCTTGCTTGTCTTTCATATACAAGAAATCATTGCCAAATTCAGTGCTGTGAAACATTTGCCATTTTTCTTCTAAGAGTTTTATTATTTTAGGTCTTATATTTAGGTTTTTGATATATTTTGAGTCAATTTTTTTTTTGAGAATTTTTTAATATTTATTTTTTAGTTATTGGCAGGCACAACATCTTTGTTTGTATGTGGTGCTGAGGATCAAACCCGGGCCGCACGCATGCCAGGCGAGCGCGCTACCGCTTGAGCCACATCCTCAGCCCCTTGAGTCAATTTTTATATTTGTGATATGAAGTGAAGTAGGTTAAAATTAATTCTCTTGCATGTGGATATCCAGACTGTCCTTTTCCCATTGAATCTACTTGGCATCACTGCCAAAAGTTCTTTCACCAGGCTAGGAATATAGGTCAGTTAAAGTATAACTGCTTAGCATGCAGTCAGACTGACCCTGGATTCTATCCATAGCACTGCAGAAATAAATAAATAAACAACATACATAATTTTTTTCTAGCTTGGAGATAGGACTCATGGAGAGGTATTAAATTTTATAAAACACTTTTTCTGCAGAAATTGAAATCATATTTTTTTCTCCTTTATTCTATTAATGTGTGTACATTAATCAATTTTTGGATGTTAAACCACTCTTATATTCCAAGAATAAATCCCACTTGGCCATAATCCTTTTACAATGCTACTTAAATCAGTTTGCTAGTTTTTTGTTGGATTTTTGTATATCAACATTTTTGAGTGTTGATAAGGAATATTACATGGTCTGCAGTTTCCTTAAAGTGTCTTTGTCTTCAATATCAGGGTAATGCTGGCTTCATAGAATGAATTAGAAAATGTTCCTTTTTCTTCAATTTTTTGAAAAAGTTTGAGAAGTATTAGTATTGACTACATAAATGTTTGGTAGAATTTTCACCAGTGAAGCCCTTAGATCTAGGATTTAATTTTGTCAGTAGAGTTTTGATTATTAATTCAATCTCTTTATAGTTAAATAAGTTGGTTCATTTTTCAACTTTAGGTTTAGTTTGTTCTTCTTTACCTAGCTCTTTATGTTTATAGTTCAGTTTTTGATTTGAGATCTTCCTGGTTTGGTTTGGTTTGGTTTGGTACTGGTAATTGAATGCAGAAGCAATTTATCATTGAGCCATATCATTCCTAGACTTTTTTATTTTCAAGTAAGTTCTCACTAAGTTGTTTCCGGCCTTGTTAAAGTTACCCGGGCTGGCCTCAAATTTGATGATGCTCTTGCCATAGCCTGCCAAGTCTCTAGGATTACAGGCATAAACCACTGTGCCCAGCTTTTGTTTTTTGTTGTAGATGGATACAATACATTTATTTTATTTGTTTATTTTTATGTGGTGCTGAGGATCAAACCCAGTGCCTTATGTTAAGCAAGCGCTCTACCACAGAGCTACAACTTCAGCCCCCAGCTAAGTTTTAGTACCTTATGTTTTGGGTTTTTTTGTGTGTTTGTTTGTTTGTTTGTTTATTTTTATGTGGTGGTGAGGATGGAACCCAGTGCCTCACATGTGTGAGGCAAGCACTGTACCGCTCAGCCCCAGCCCCAGCCCCATGTTTTGGGTTTTTAATTGTCTCTAAGTGTAGTAGAGTTTCTACTTATGATTTCTTAATTTCCACAAAGTTGTGGATTTTCCACTTTTACTTTTGTCTTTGATTTCTGACTTTATCGTGGTGTGGTGAGAGAAGATAACTTCTATGATGTTATCTACCTTTTAAAATCTGTTGAGACTTAACTTGTGTCCTAACATATGGTTTATCCTGGGAAATGTCTTGTGTGCACTTGAAATCAATGTGTATGTTTTTGTTGGTTAGAGTGTTCTATATTTGTCTGTTAGATCAAGTTGGTTTATTGAGCTGTTAAAATCCTCTGTTTCCTTATCCATTATTGAGAACAAGAATCCAGGAGTAAGAGTTCAACTTATTATTATGGGATTGTCTATTTCTCCTTTAATTCTATCAGGTGTTGCTTCATATATTTGCTGTACTTTCCAGTTTCTTTATATGTCTTGTGTTATTTTTTTTTTTTTATGTCAAGAATAGGACATTTGAATCTAATTATGGGGTAACTCTGGAAATCAGATTCTTCCCTACCCTAGGGTTTGTTGTTTTTGTTGCTTTTGTTTATCATTTTTTATTTTATTGATTATTATAGATTGTCTTTGTGCTAAGAATTAGGCTCAGGTGTAAACTTAAGATCTTTTCAGATCTTTTCTGAGTCTTAAGCTTTTCCCTGAGCATGCTATGTCACTTTTTAACTTTTTCTTGATGTACATTTGTTTTCTTTTACTATCCTTGTCTTTAATATTTGACTCCCAAAAAGTGAAAAAAGGAAAATGAGTGAAGGTGGCTAAGAGTGCTAGTCCTTTAAGTCCTCTGAAAGTCACTTCAGCCTTAGGGTGAGGGGATTGCAATAATGGGGAGAGCTGAAATAGTAATGGCTGTCAACCTTTGTCTGCACCTCTGTGATCTGTAACAAGAGTGATGAGAACACAAAGCCTCACTGTTTGGAAGACAAGATCCTTTTTGCCTATCCTTGTTTCACAATCTGTGCACAGAATGCTCCACAACTGCTTGCTGGGAAGCTAGGAGTGGAGGATGGGTAGTTGCTATTGTGTGAAGAGTTGGAATTAATCAAACTTTACCATCCAAACCATTACCTGCAAGTTGAAAGCCTTCATTGGTCTCCAAAGTAGTTAAATCAGATAGACTGCCATTGCAATTGTTCTCTAGATGAGAAGACAGATTCTGGGTGCTTCCTGCTCCATTATCTTTCCAGAATCGCCCAATAATATCTTATAGCTCAAAGATCCCATTCAGAATCACACATTGCTTTCAGCCATCATGCTTCTGTTCTTCAGTGTTCAATCTTTCCTTGGCTTTCATGACCAAGGCACCTCTGGAGGTCAGAAACCAGTTGTTTTGTAGTGTTTCATTGTAGTATTTCATTCAGTTTACATATGTCTAATGTTTTCTTGTTGGTAGTGGTGGTTTTGGGGGGTTTTGGGTTTCTTATTTTTTGTTGTTGTTTCTCTAGTATTGAGGATTAAACCCAGAGATGCTTGACCACTGAACTATATCCCCCAATCCTTTTTATTTTGAGATAGGGTCTTGCTAAGTTGCTAAGGCTGGCCTTGAACTTGTGATCCTCCTGCCTCAGCCTCCTGATTGGCTGGGATTATAGGCATGTGGGACGCACCCACCTGTTTTCTATTGTTTAGAATCAGGTTATGCATTCTTGCATCAGTATCATAGAAGTGATTGTGTATTCTTTTCATTGCACCCTACCAAATAACATAATTTCACAACTGGTGATATTAACTTTCGTCACTTGGTTACAGCGGTGTTTAACAGGCTTCTTCACTGTGAAGTTACTTTTTCTCTTTTAATCAAGAGCTGTTTTATCAGAAAATACTCAATGTAAATATCCCTGCACTTCATTAAATTAAAATTTTATTTATTTAAGAACCTTTGCCTGAGCTGGGTGCAGTGACTCACGCCTGTAATCCCAACAGCAGGGAAGGCTAATGCAAGAGGATCACAAGTTTAAGTCTATGACAAAAAACCAAACATAATCCTTCTCAAAAATAGATCATATATTATGTCACAGGGCAACTCTTAGAAATTATAAAGGAGTAGAGATAATACCATGCATACTATCTGATCATGATGGAATGAAACTGGAAATCAACGATAAAAGAGGGAAGGAAAAATCATGCATCACTTGGAGAATGAACAATAGGTTACTGAATGATCAATGGGTTATAGAAGACATCAAGGAGGAAATTAAAAAATTCTTAGAGATAAATGGAAACACAGACACAACATATCGGAATCTATAGGACACAATGAAAGCGGTTCTAAGAGGAAAATTCATTGCTTGGAGTTCATTCCTTAAAAAAAGAAAAAAACCATAAATAAATGATCTCACACTTCATCTCAAAATCCTAGAAAAAGAAGAGCAAAACAACAGCAAAAGAAGTAGAAGGCAAGAAATAATTAAAATCAGAGCTGAAATCAATGAAATCAAAACAAAAGAAACAATTGAAAAAATTGACAAAACTAAAAGTTGGTTCTTTGAAAAAATAAATAAGATCTATAGACCCTTAGCCATGCTAACGAAGAGAAGAAGAGAGAGAACTCAAATTACTAGCATACGGGATGAAAAAGGCAATATCATAACAGACACTTCAGAAATACAGAAGATAATTAGAAATTATTTTGAATCCTTATACTCCAATAAAATAGAAGATAGTGAAGGCATCGATAAATTTCTTAAGTCATATGATCTGCCCAGATTGAGTCGGGAGGATATACACAACCTAAACAGACCAATATCAATTGAGGAAATAGAAGAAGCCATCAAAAGACTACCAACTAAGAAAAGCCCAGGACCGGATGGGTATACAGCAGAGTTTTACAAAACCTTTAAAGAAGAACTAATACCAATACTTTTCAAGCTATTTCAGGAAATAGAAAAAGAGGGAGAACTTCCAAATTCATTCTACGAGGCTAACATCACCCTGATTCCTAAAACAGACAAAGACAATTCAAAGAAAGAAAACTACAGACCAATATCTCTAATGAACCTAGATGCAAAAATACTCAATAAAATTCTGGCGAATCGGATACAAAAACATATCAAAAAAATTGTGCACCATGATCAAGTAGGATTCATCCCTGGGATGCAAGGCTGGTTCAATATATGGAAATCAATAAATGTTACTCACCACATCAATAGACTTAAAGATAAGAACCATATGATCATCTCGATAGATGCAGAAAAAGAATTTGACAAAGTTCAGCATCCCTTCAAAACTCTAGAAAAACTAGGGATAACAGAAACATACCTCAATATTGTAAAAGCTATCTATGCTAAGCCTCAGGCTAGCATCATTCTGAACGGAGAAAAATTGAAGTCATTCCCTCTAAAATCTGGAACAAGACAGGGATGCCCTCTCTCACCACTTCTGTTCAACATAGTTCTCGAAACACTTGCCAGAGCAATTAGACAGACGGAAGAAATTAAAGGCATAAAAATAGGAAAAGAAGAACTTAAATTATCACTATTTGCAGATGACATGATTCTATACCTAGCAGACCCAAAAGGGTCTACAAAGAAACTACTAGAGCTAATAAATGAATTCAGCAAAGTGGCAGGATATAAAATCAACACGCATAAATCAAAGGCATTCCTGTATATCAGCGACAAATCTTCTGAAATGGAAATGAGGACAACCACTCCATTCACAATATCCTCAAAAAAAAAAAAAAAAATACTTGGGAATCAACCTAACAAAAGAGGTGAAAGACTTATACAATGAAAACTACAGAACCCTAAAGAGAGAAATAGAAGAAGATCTTAGAAGATGGAAAAATATACCCTGTTCATGGATAGGCAGAACTAACATCATCAAAATGGCGATATTACCAAAAGTTCTCCATAGGTTTAATGCAATGCCAATCAAAATCCCAATGGCATATCTTGTAGAAATAGATAAAGCAATCATGAAATTCATATGGAAAAATAAAAGACCCAGAATAGCAAAAACAATTCTAAGCAGGAAGTGTGAATCAGGTGGTATAGCGATACCAGACTTCAAACTATACTACAGAGCACTAGTAAAAAAGACAGCATGGTACTGGTACCAAAACAGGCGGGTGGACCAATGGTACAGAATAAAGGACACAGAGACCAATCCACAAAATTACAACTATCTTATATTTGATAAAGGGGCTAAAAGCATGCAATGGAGGAAGGATAGCTTCTTCAACAAATGGTGCTGGGAAAACTGGAAATCCATATGCAACAAAATGAAACTGAATCCCTTTCTCTCACCATGCACAAAAGTTAATTCAAAATGGATCAAGGAGCTTGATATCAAATCAGAGACACTGCGTCTGATAGAAGAAAAAGTTGGCTCCGATCTACATATTGTGGGGTCGGGCTCCAAATTCCTCAATAGGACACCCATAGCACAAGAGTTAATAACTAGAATCAACAAATGGGACTTACTCAAACTAGAAAGTTTTTTCTCAGCAAGAGAAACAATAAGAGAGGTAAATAGTGAGCCTACATCCTGGGAACAAATCTTTACACCTCACACTTCAGATAGAGCCCTAATATCCAGAGTATACAAGGAACTCAAAAAAATTAAACAATAAGAAAACAAATAACCCAATCAACAAGTGGGCCAAGGACCTGAACAGACACTTCTCAGAAGAGGACATACAATCAATCAACAAGTACATGAAAAAATGCTCACCATCTCTAGCAGTCAGAGAAATGCAAATCAAAACCACCCTAAGATACCATTTCACTCCAATAAGATTGGCAGCCATTATGAAGTCAAACAACAACAAGTGCTGGCGAGGATGTGGGGAAAAGGGTACACTTGTACAATGCTGGTAGGACTGCAAATTGGTGCGGCCAATTTGGAAAGCAGTATGGAGATTTCTTGGAAAGCTGGGAATGAAACCACCATTTGACCCAGCTATTCCCCTTCTCGGTCTATTCCCTAAAGACCTAAAAAGAGCATACTACAGGGACACTGCTACATCGATGTTCATAGCAGCGCAATATACAATAGCTAGACTGTGGAACCAACCTAGATGCCCTTCAATAGATGAATGGATAAAAAAAGATGTGGCATTTAAACACAATGGAGTATTACTCTGCATTAAAAAATGACAAAATCATGGAATTTGCAGGGAAATGGATGACATTAGAGCAGATTATGCTAAGTGAAGCTAGCCAATCCCTAAAAAACTAATGCCAAATGTCTTCTTTGATATAAGGAGAGTAACTAAGAACAGAGTAGGGAGGAAGAGTATGAGAAGAAGATTAACATTAAACAAGGATGAGAGGTGGGAGGGAAAAGGAGAGAGAAGGGAAATTGCATGGAAATGGAAGGAGACCCTCAGGGGTATACAAAATTACATACAAGAGGAAGTGAGGGGAAAGGGAAAAAAAACAAGGGGGAGAAATGAATTACAGTAGATGGGGTAGAGAGAGAAGATGGGAGGGGAGGGGAAGGGAGGGGGGATAGTAGAGGATAGGAAAGGCAACAGAATACAACAGACACTAGTATGGCAATATGTAAAACAGTGGATGTGTAACCGATGTGATTCTGCAATCTGTATACGGGGTAAAAATGGGAGTTCATAACCCACTTGAATCAAATGTGTGAAATATGGTATGTCAAGAACTATGTAATGTTTTGAACAACCAACAATAAAAATTTTTAAAAATAAATAAAAAATAAATAAACCAAATGGAACTGAGTTTTAGCAGTCAAGTGGTAGAATCTGCCCTGGGTAGCTAAAGAACAAAGAGAGGGATTTGCCACAGCACAATTGATAGTCAAAAATAACACTTAGCTGGATTATAGGCCCATGCCTGTAATCTCAGCAGTTTGGGAGGATGAGACAGGTAGATCACCAAATAAATAAATAAATAAATAAAGCCAACCTCAGCAAAAGCAAGGCACTAAGCAACTCAATGAGACCCTATCTGTAAATAAAATACAAAATAGGACTGGGGATGTAGCACAGTGTTTGAGTTCCCCTGAATTCAATCCCCAGTAGCAAGAAAAGAAAGAAAGAAAGAAAGAAAGAAAGGAATTTTTTCTTGGCATGCATGAGGCCCTGGGTTCAATCCCCATCCCCACCAAAAATAAATAAATAAATAAAAGAATTTGGGGTGTACTTATTGATTACTATATGTACTTATAGTTTCCTGTTATTTTCGGTAGGGGTTTTTTTAACAATTATTTTTTAGTTATAGGTGGATACAATTTCTTTATTTTTATGTGGTGCTGAGGATCAAACCCAGTGAGTCGCGCATGCGAGGCAAGTGCTCTTCCTCTGAGCCACAATCCCAGCCCCTCAGTAGGTTTTAATTTGTAACTGTTGTTATTTATTTTGATGTTCAATTGGTCCTTGATATGAGCAGCAAGACCCCATTTAAGCTGGCTTTTGGTATTCTTTGTTCACATGTCCCCATCCTTGCATTCTGTCATAACAAATGTTGTATTGCTACAGCTTTAATCTGGAATCAGTAGTTTCTCAGAAGATACATTGTTGCTTTTAATGAAAAGCAATGTTTAAAGTCTAGGGTCTGAATACTAGTATACTGTCTGCTAATGGGACATCACTATTCTCCAAACCTCTCAGTGGCCATACCTAGGGAACATATATATATATACATTAACTTAACTTCTCTGTTTCTTGGAATATCTATCAACAGCCATATGTTTACGCCAAGAGCTTCAGTTCCATTGTAGCATTATGGTATTAATTCTAATTTCTTTCTTTTCCATACTGATAGCCCCTTTTCTGACAGGAAGAAACCTAGCTTCCATTATCTTTAAGTAAATATTGTTTGGTCAGTCCTCCTGTATGTACCCAGTCTTCATGTCCACTACACATCCTCACTTATACAGATGAACTCCTCATCCTTCTGACCTCTGCCATTCTACCCTCACCCAAAGCCGTGGATGCCAGTATCATTACACTTGGGCTCCAACAACTCACACCAAATTGCCACTCCATATGCACAACGAGCTTCTTAACTACTTGGGCTCTACAAACTTGTACTTTATCCTTACTCTGCTCAAGAATCTATGACTTCATACCTGGTGGTTTATAATTTTGATTAATAAAAAAATCTTTATTTGTTTTTTCTTTTTTTTTTTTAAAGAGAGAGTGAGAGAGAGAGAGAGAATTTTTTGATATTTATTTTTTAGTTATCGGTGGACACAACATCTTTGTTTGTACGTGGTGCTGAGAATCGAACCCGGGCCGCACGCATGCCAGGCGAGCGCGCTACCACTTGAGCCACATCCCCAACCCTTGTTTTTTCTTCATTTATATTTCCTTGATCATTAATGAAGTTGGGGAATCATGTCCAACTTCTCATGTCAAGTCACTATATCACAAACATCACAAAGCCAAACTTATGATACCTCAGTAAGATTACCCTCTTATTGTCTAATTCTCATGTCTGTTTCTAAAGATCATATTTTCCATTTGTCAAAAGACTTCTTTGGAAACTATATAACTGAAACATTAGGTAGATATTTTCTTATCTCAAGAACATTACTACTCACAGTATAATGCTTGACTAACTTCTGAAACATAGGCCACCATTTTAAGTTCTGTAATTATTTTCTGAAGATGCATAAGCCCTCAGTTAAACCACAGAAGTGGTTGTTTCAAGCTTCATATAGCACTTGTCTTCCTTTATTGTATATTTTCATTTTATTCACAAAAATACTACCAGCACTGTAGATGTGCCAATATCTGTCAGAAGAATACAGGGAAAATTAATATTAGTATTTTTACTATATTCCAGGCCCAACTCCTAACCCTAACCCCAGGAGGTGGATGCTATTTTCCCATTTTACTAATGAGAAATCATCCTCAACATAAATAACTACGTGTCCCACCCATACTGGAGGGTAAGAGGCAGAGGTTTGGTGAACCACAAACTTTGCACTTGACCCCAGTGCCCTACTGTGTCAGAAAAGGACAAATTTAGTATCTTTTTTATATACCTTTATTTTATTTTATTTTACTTTATTTTATTTTTTTTATGTGGTGCTGAGGATCAAACCCAGTGCCTCACATGTACTGGGTAAATACTCTACCATTGAGCTACAACCCCAGCCAAAAAATTTATTATCTTAAGATTATGGCATTTGGTGTGATATAAATAGTTCAGTTTGGTAACAAATAACTTACGTGGTTTCTCTGGTGGAAACTATTTTCCTTTCAATAGTCTGTCCAGACTTATACATATCAAGTAATTTCTAGCAGTGTGCTTTGAGCAATTATAAACATCCTTTCATGGAAAAGTTTTCCTTTCAAAAGCATTTTCTTGTGAATTGCATTGATAATCCTCTGACACCTGTGAGAGTTTGATAACTTAAACTTACTTTTTTTTTTTTTTTTTTTTTAGTGGTGCTGGGGATTGAACCTAGGGCCTTGTGCATGCAAGGCAGGCACTCTACAAACTGAGCTATATCCCCAGCCCTGATAACTTAAAGTTTCTAGGATGATTTTTGTGGGATTTATGAATGTGTTTATTTATCCTAATGCTTAGGATAAATAAGTCAGCAGTATTGTAATATTGGTGTGTAGCATGCTCTGTGGTGATTTTATTCCAGAGGAGTTAGGAAACAAGTGAGTCTGTGGCATAAGCTCAAGCCACTGCCTGGGTCCTGCAGTTAAAGGAATTAAGGAAGAACTCTGGTACTTTCCAGTGTTCTAGTGCAATCTTTAGATTTTCTTAAAAAATGGGGCTGGAGTTGTGGCTCAGTGGTAGAGCGCTTGCCTAGAGTGTGTGAGGCACTGGGTTCGATCCTTTGCACCATATACAATTAAATAAACAAAATAAAGGTATGTGTCCCCATCTACAACTAAAAATAAAAATTTTAAAAATGATTCAAAGCACTATTCTGATTACGTTAACACTCATGAAATCCATGAGTTCATACTTAAGCAAAAGCAAATCAAAACTCCTAGGAAATCATTGAGTTCAACTCTTTACTTTGAAACTTGAAGAAAAATATATTAAGCATTTATTCTTTTTTCTTTCAAATTGTATTTCACTATAATCAAAATAGCTCTAGTTAATAAAGTTACTCTCTGTGGAGAAATTCTAGTCTATGGAAGGAATATTATGATTAGATAATTACCATTTTTAACTCTCAATAAAGTCATTAATTGAGCAACAGTCACTGTGCAGACCCCTTAATTAAAAGGTTGATGTTGATGCGGGGGTGGGGGGACTTTAAAATGATGGGATCAAGTTGTCACCATTTAAATCCAGTGATCATTATTAGAATCACTAAAAATAAAATACCCAACATAGAAAGCCTCTTGGCATGACAATATAGACTTGCGTACTGAAGTAAAAGGAAGAGACATGTTTGGATTTACTTCAGGAGAAAGAAGGGGAGAAAGAAATAAGAATAGTAAGATCATGGTAATTATTAAATCTGGATAATGAGTATATGGGAGTTCATTACACTGTTCTTTCAAGTGTTTTATTATAAAAAGTGTTTAAATAACATTGCTGTTTGGGGTTAGAGTTAGAAAATTACTTAATGTTTTTTTTTTGTTTGTTTTTGTTTTTTTTTTACAACCAACATTGATTATATCTGGGTTTCATATTATAAAATTGTCACCCCCATTCTTGTGAAACTGAGCTATTAAAAAAATAATATTATAATATTATGTTCTTTTGACAGATCTTTCCCTAGACCATTCTGACCTAGTTGCAGAGTTGTTGAAGGAACTCTCCAACCACAATGAACGTGTAGAAGAAAGAAAAATTGCCCTCTATGAACTCATGAAACTGACACAGGAAGAATCTTTCAGTGTTTGGGATGAACACTTCAAAACAATATTGCTTTTATTGCTTGAAACCCTTGGTGATAAAGAGGTAAGTGACAGAATATATAAACCTGTCTGTCCTACCTGTCTCTTTTTAGATTGCCTATTAATCAGATACTACACATGTTCAGAAATTGGGAGGATGAGTCTATTCTGCTGCCATCCTCTGTGTGAAACTTTTAGCGTAAATTACTTTTTATTCTAAACCAAGGAGCTCAACAGTTTTGAACAGTTGACAACAGTAAAAATGAAAGATTACAGACTGAATTCTTGTAAGAAAGTACAGATTTATTTTGCAAATATGAATTACTTGTTCAGAAGTAAAATTTCCTATATTAGAATGATATTTTTTTACAAATATGAAAAGCATGATGTGAATTTTCCATTAGATTTTCTAAAATTATGTAAAATGCTACATACTTCATGCAGATATCTACAGATTTTGTTTCCCCAAAATTAAGTGCGGAAGTTGTAGAAATTGAAAATGTTTCCAGGTATGATGGCATATGCCTGTAATGCCAGAAACTCAGGAGGCTGAGATAGGAAAATCATAAGTTTGAGGCCATCCTCAGCAATTTAGGAAGGCCCTGAGCAACTGAGCAACAACCTGTCTCTAAATAAAAATATATAAAAAGGGTTGAGGATGTGGGTCAGTGGTAAAGTGCCCTTGTGTTCAATTCCCAGTACAAAAAAAAAGAAAAAATGTTAAAGATTGTCTATCACTATCACATAAAATATTAAAAACATTAAATGTTTCTTCTTAGCCTACAATCAGGGCTTTGGCATTAAAGGTTTTAAGAGAAATATTAAGGCATCAACCAGCAAGATTTAAAAACTATGCAGAACTGACTGTCATGAAAACGTTGGAAGCACACAAAGATCCTCATAAAGAAGTAAGTTATGGACTGGGATAATGGCTCAGTGGTAGAGCGCTTGCCGAGCATGTATGAAGCACTGGGTTCAATCCTCAGCACCACATAAAAATAAATAAAATAAAGGTATCATGTCCATCTATAACTAAAATATACATATATATAAAAGAAGTAAGTTATCTAACAGTTAAATTATGATTTTATTCGCATTTTATTGCATGAACCATGTAAACTTTGCATTAAAAGTACCCTTATTAATTGTTTCCTTTTTATATTCAAAGTAATACATGATTAAGATATAGGCCTATGGGCTAGGCTTATAACTCAATGGTTGAATGTTTGCCCATCATGTGCAAGAGCTTAGGTTCAGTCCCCAGCCCTGGGGGAAGATGCAAGCATATATTCTTTTCTATTATATGAATTATGATAATATTATGGCCTTTTCACCTAAAGTGGGACAGTTCTGAGAAATACTTTATCTGATTTTGTTTTCAAAGCTAATGAATCAAAGGTAAATGCAAAAGTTAAAAATATAAAATTCTCAGAGAAAGTGGAGGTCTGAATTTTTGTTATATTGGATTAGGCAGTAATTTCTAGATATAATGCCAAATGCAGAAGAAACCAATGGAAAAAAAACAGTTAAATTGGATTTTATCAAAATTTAAACTTTTTAGTGCTTCAGAAAACACTATCAGGCCAGGCTTGGTGGTGCATGCCTGTAATCCCATTGGTTCTGGAGGCTGAGGCAGAAGGATCAGAGTTCAAAGCTACTCAGCATTTTAGTGAAGCACTTAGCAACTCAGCGAGACTCCGTCTCTAAATAAAATATAAAAAGGAGGCTGGGGATGTGACTCAGTGGTCAAGCACCGTTGGAGTTTAATTAATCCTTGGAACCAAAAAGAATTTTTGCAGACCATGTATCTAATAAGGGACTAAGAGTTGTAATGTGTAAAGTACTTCTAGAATTCAGCAGTTGAGATTATTAAATAATGAGTAGGACCTCACTGTGGCCAATACAGGGAACTTCATTCACATTGCAGTCTAAGTAAATAGAGCCTCCACACCCTAGCAAGACTAGTGCAGTTTAAAAACTACTCTAGCCAGACATGGTGGTGCACACCTGTAGTCCCACCTGCTCAGGAGGCTGAAGTGGGAGGATCATTGGAGCCCTCAAGTTCCAGACCAGCCTGGGCAATATAACATAGACTCTTTCTCAAAAACTAGATAAAAAATAAGCACTGCTTTAGCCAAGAGTAAAAGGACACAGAGGGAGGGAGAATGGTGAAATAAAGCCTGGTGCATTTGTCATCCAGTTTCAACAGTTATTGCCATTTGCTACTCTGTTTATATTTACCCTCACTTATGTTTGTTTACTACAGTATTTTTACAGTGAACCTCAAATATCATGACTTAGTAAATATTCCTAAAGTTTATACTTCTGGGGCATATTACAAGATTTTAAAAATTACTTCCCGGTTTAATTTCCTCTTTGTTTTAGGTGGTGAGATCTGCTGAGGAAGCTGCATCAGTATTGGCTACTTCCATTAGTCCAGAGCAGTGCATCAAAGTGCTTTGTCCTATCATCCAAACAGCAGATTACCCAATTAATCTGGCTGCAATCAAAATGCAAACAAAAGTGATAGAGAGAGTATCCAAGGAAACTCTTAACCTACTTTTGCCAGAGATTATGCCAGGCTTAATACAGGTAAGCAGCAAAGCTTGAAAGAACAAGGTATGGTACATTTGTGAGCTATTTGAGGCACTTTCCAAGCAGCACTAGTGGCATGACCAAGCCTTCCTGCTGCCTATGATGTTCAGGACAGTCTTTTCATAACTAGGGTTGTCTCAGTAAGTGGGTGGTATGGATGTGGTAACATATACATAACATGAAATTCACTGCCCAACCATTTTTAAATATATGATTTAATGGCATTAAATACATTCTCACATTTGTATAACCACCAGTACTGTCCATATTCAGAACTACTACTTCATCCCAAACCAAAACACCATACCCATGAAGTAATAACATCCCATTCCTCCCTCCCTCCAAGCCCACAGTAATCTCTCTTCTACTTTCTGTCTCTAAAATTTACCTATTCTAGATTTCTTTATATGTGAAATTAAATGCTTTTTTTTTTACTCTCTGGCTTCTTTCATTTAGCATGTTTTCAGGGTTCATCCATGTTATAACATGTATCAGAATTTCCTGTCTTTTTATGGCTGAATAACATACTACATTTGTTTATCTGTCCATCTGTTGATGACTGTTTGGATTGTTTCCTTTTTTTTTATTAGCATCAATATACAGTGAACTTCCTCATAATATCTTCTTCTACTTACATGTGTATATCTAAAAACAGAATTTCTAAATGTTGCCCTATTTCTCTCCAAAGTAGTTATACTAATTTACAGTCATAGATATAATATCTTTTTGTCTGTATGTACACATCCCCATGTATATAAGCACTTTAGCAAAAGTAGGATAATATTTTATAATCTGCTTTAACTTAGCTATATATTGTGAACTTTTTCTACCCAAAGAATAATATTTTACAATGTAATTTTAATTGCTGGCTAGTATTACATAAAGTATATTAAAAACTGTCCTAAGCCGGGTGCAGTGGCTCAGCCTATAATCCCAGTGACTCAGGAGGCTGAGGAAGGAGGAGTCCAAGTTCAAACCCAGCCTCACCAATTTAGTGAGGTCCTAAGCAACTTAGCAAGACCCTGTTTCTAATAGAATACTTTAAAGGGCTGGAGGTCTGAATTTTTGTTATATTGGATTAGGCAGTAGTTTCTAGATATAATGCCAAATGCAAAAGAAACCAATGGGAAAAAAAAAAAACAGTTAAATTGGATTTTATCAACATTTAAACTTTTTAGTGCTTCAAAAAACACTATCAGACCAGGCTTGGTGGTGCATGCCTGTAATCCCATTGGTTCTGGAGGCTGAGGCAGGAGGATCAGAGTTCAAAGCTACTCAGGATTTTAGCGAAGCACTTAGCAACTCAGCTAAGTGAACCCCTGGGTTCAATCCCTGATACCAAAAAAAAAAAAAAAAGAATCCTAAAGAAAATTAATCGTTCATTTCTTTGTACATCTATAATATTATATTTGTGGCCTTGTCCTGAACTTATTACTTAATAATATAAAATTCAGATCTCTTTATTTTTTATCTATGTTTTGGTACTAAGCACAGAGTTTATGTAGTATATATATTTCATAAATATTATGACTACTGAATAAATATTTATAGGATGAATAACTGAGAATACTAGCAAAAGGTTCTTGTAACTGTAAGTGATTGTAAATATCTTATTTTCGCTGATCAGCTTGGTGCAAAAATCTTATAGTATACATGATTATTGGGAACCTATCTGAAAAAGCAGAAGAACTCAAATAAATTTAAATTTTAGCTTTTTTCCCCATAAACCATTAATATTGAACTTTCTGGGTATTAGGGCAAGAACAAAGAGAGGCAAGAGACAATAATAATATGGTTTCTGAAGGTCTCTCAATTTACGACCAAAAAAAATCATCTCACTGAGACCTAGGATTGTATATAAAAAAACATGAAAACATCTTTGACACAATTAGGAAAAGATATCTTAGTGAACCCCAAAATATAAGCAAGCAGGGAGAGCCAAACCATCACCACCAGTGGTTTCCTCTGGATCCTAGTAGTTTAGAAGAGTATGAAGAAAATCCAAAAGTTAACTTTTATGACCCTGGAGCCAGAGAATCACATAAATTCTTGCCTCTAAAATAGAGGTCCCCATTCTCAGAGTGCTATCTGAGTAAAAGTTATGGTGGAAGCATAAATGCAGACAGGGAAGATTATGCTGGGATGTTCTGAATCCTCAGGGCTCTTTGAAATACTTTGCAAAGTAGCTGGGTATGGTGGTGCACACCAATAATCCCAGGTACTCACAGGCTGAGGCAGGAAAGTTGCAAGTTCAAGGTCAGCATGAACAACTTAGCAAGACCCTGTCTAAAAGTAAAAGGACTGGGAATGTAGCTCAGTGGTAAAAGAGCCCTGGGTTCATTCCCCCAGTATCACCAAAGAAAAAAAAGGGAGAAAGAGAGGAGAGAGAAGGGGTGGAAGAGAAAGACAAGGGAAGGAGAGAGAGAGAGAGAGAACAAGAACTAAATGAATTTAAATGAAAAGAAATAAATTATCTTCCAGAAAGAGCTCCTCACCTACAAAAAAAACTCCTTGAAGTAGAAGCTAAACTGAGTATCATACCAATACTATGGCTGATATAGCTTCATAGAAAGGCCATATTTTTAATACCTTTAGGAAATAAGAAGAGGCAGTTCTACAGTAGTAATGCACAAAAAGATTTTTATAACAGCACTCCAACCCCTACATAGAAGACTTCTCTTAAAATATAGAAAATACATAATCCCATTCCACTTACATGTAAATAACAAAAGGGTGTGGAGTCAGGCCCCACAAAAAAGGTACTTAGCCTCCCTTTCAAAAAAGGAAGGAAGTAGTAGCCATAGGGTATCTAAAATATAGGTACACTAGAAAAATGTAGACACAAGGCAAATGAAAACCTAAACCTAAATTTAAGAAAACACAGGAGTAGGGCTGGGGATGTGGCTCAAGCGGTAGCGCGCTTGCCTGGCATGCGTGCGGCCCGGGTTCGATCCTCAGCACCACATACAAACAAAGATGTTGTGTCCGCCAAAATAAAATTCTCTCTCTGTCTCTCTCTCTCTCTTTAAAAAAATAAAATAAAAGGAATGGGATGTGTCTTCGTGGTAAAGTGCTCCTGGGTTCAATCCCTAGTACACACACACACACACACACACACTTTAAAAAAAAAAAAGAAAGAAAACACAGGAGTAAATGTAGGAAACAATAAAAGCTAGTAAAAAGCATGAATAAGTCCAGGCATGGTAGCACACGCCTGTAGTCTCAACAATTTGGGAAGCTGAAGCAGGATCACAAGTTCAAAGCCAACCTCAGCAACTTACTAAGTCCCTAAGCAACTTAGAAATACCTTTTATCAAAATAAAAAATAAAAAGGTCTGGAGATGTGGTTCAGTAACATCATATTTCAACATAATAAAGGCTATATGTGACAGACCCATAGCCAACATCATACTGATTGGGGAAAGACTAACTGAAAGTATTGTCTCTGTAATCAGGAGCAAGACAAGGGTTTCCACTCTCATCATTTAGATTCAATATAGACCTTGAAATTTTAGCCAGAACTTTTGGGTAAGAAAAAGAGGGGGCAGGGTACAAATAACATAGATAAAGAAGAAATCAAATTATCCCTATTTACAAATATATGACTCTGTACTTAGAAAAATACTACAGATTCTTCCCAAAGACTTAGAACTAATAAATCCAGCAAAGTAGCAGGAAACAAAGTCAACATTGAATCATTAGAAAAGCAATACTGTTCAAAAAATTAAAATACTTAGGGATAAGAGATAACCAAGGAGGAAAATGACCTCTGCAGTGAAAATTAGAAACCAGTGAAGAAAGAAATTGAAGAAAACACTAGACAAAAGGACCTCTCACATCATGGATCAGCAGAATTAATGATTGTTAAAACGGCTATGTGAATAAAAGTAATCTACAGGTTTAATAAATTCATACTTAAATACCAATGACGTTCTTCTCAGAACTAGAAAAAAGCAATCTTAAAATTCATATGGAAGCAAGAAAGACCCCAAATAACCAAAACAATCCTGAGCAAAAAGTAATACTAGAGACCAGGAATGATGGTGCATGCCTGTAGTACCTGCAGCTTGGGAAGCTGAGGTAGGAATTTAGTGAGACCCTATCTCAAATTTTAAAATATAAGAAAGGCTGGGGGTAAAGGCTCAGTGGCAAAGAACCCCTGGGTTCAATCCTTATTTCAAAAAACAAAAACAAAAAAAATAATAATGCTGGAGGTATCACAGTATCCAATTTCAAAATATGCAAGAGAGGGCTGGGGTTGTAGCTCAGTGGTAGAGTGCTTGCCTCCTCGATGTAGAAAGCACTGGGTTTGATCCTCAGCACCACATTAAAAAAAAAAAAAAAAAAAAGTAAAATAAAGATATTGTGTCCATCTACAACTAAAAAAATATTTTAAAAAATATGCAAGAGAGCCATATCAACAAATGAACACCGATTTTCTTGATGTTAGGTACTTTAACACTGAGCTATATTCCATTGTCCTTTGTTTGTTTGTTTGTTTTGAGGACAGAGTTCTGCTAAGTTGCTAAGGATGGCCTTGAACTTGGGATCCTCCTGCCTCAGCCTTCCAAGTTGTTGGGATTACATACATCCATCCTCTTGCCCTGGAACCATCCAGTTCTTGACAGAGGTGCCAAAAACATACATTACAGATAAGACTACCTCTTAACAAATGATGCTATACCAAAAATCAACTCAAAATGGATCAAAGATCTAAATATAAGATCCAAAACTTTGAAACTGCTTGAAGAAAGTCTAGGGGAAACACTACAAGACATAGGCACAGGCAGTGACTTCCTGAATAGGTGTCCAATAGCTCAGGATATAATAGCAATAATTAACAAATGGGATGGCATCAAAAGGCCTCTCTATAGCAAAGGAATCATAATCAGAGTGATGAAACAGCCTACAGAATGAGAGAAATTCTTTGCCAGCTATTCTTCTGACAAAGGATTAATATCCAAAATATATCAAGAACTCAAAATCTTAACACTGAAAAAACAACCCAATCAGTAAATGTGCACATGAAGTGCACAGACACTTCTCAAAAGAAGTAAGAATGCTCCACACTTAGTGTGGAGCAGTAGCCAAGCATATGACCTCAACCTGAGGAGGTGGCAGGAAGGCCATGGCAGTTTGCTGTGACACCATGGAAGGCAATAGAAGAAGTAGTGACAAAGGTTACTTGTATGCAGATTGGCTGGCATTCTGCTAACTGGTATGAACTCTCTGTCTCCTTTTTTAAATGTGGACCCATGATATCTTGTTCACAGTATAGATGATTTTTACCAACTGGAGCTAATAAGACTTGGGACAGAATTGAGCTAGCCTTTCTTACCATTGAAGGATATTGCATGACAGGGATTATATTTGGAGTAGTGAATGGTCTTCAACTAGGACTGAAAGAAACCCAGAACATGGCCCGATCCAAACCAAGATATATACAGGTTGTTTGTTTGGTTTTTTTTTTAAATCTTTTATAGTTGTAGATGAACAGAATGCCTTTATTTGTTTATTTTTATGTGGTGCTGAGGATCGAACCCAGTGCCTTACACATGCTAGGCAAGTGTTCTGCCACTGAGCTACAGCCCCAGCCCATGTACAGGTTTTATGTATGATAGACTAACTAGGCAATGTGTACATTAGGCTAATACTCTAGGTTCTCTGGCTCTGCTTTCTAGTGCATTTAATGTTGTTATTGAGAAAACATGAGGTGCAAAATATGACCTTGACACAGTACCAGCCAGGACCATGACGGACATGTTGTATAAGTGTACCAGTGGTCTTCAAGGGGTGGCACAAGGTGGTCTGGCAAGACTAACACTTACCAGACTATAACAACTGAAAATACATGAAAGTCTCCCTTCTCCAACAGTCACTCCAATGATTTTTACCAACTCATGAATATAGGACACTTCATTAGTCATCGGGACCAGTCAGTCAGTCAGTTTGGAGTTATTTTCTCTCTTTTGTCTGTAATTAGTTTGAAAAATTGGAGTTCCTGATTTGCTGTGGTGAAGATCAGAACTGACATTCCTTCTTGCCCTTAGTGAGTTAAAGCCAAAAACCCTTTGTTGGCTCACTGAGTAACATGGTTCCCTTCTCCTTTGGAGAAGATCTTGTTCCTGTTTTCTCTCCTACCTGCTGACCTAGAAAACCACTTACTCTCAGAATTCAGGTAATGCTTTTTGTTAATAGTTTTATCACTAAGTTTGTGCATTTAATAACCTGAAACTATAATTTAGCTCTGAGTTCTGATTAAAGAGTGAAAATGGAAAAAGAGAAGGAAGTCCATTTCACCCCAGTCCACATGACTAACATCAAGAATACAAAAAAGGGACTGGGGATGTGGCTCAAGCGGTAGCACGCTCGACTAGCATGCGTGCGGCCCGGGTTCGATCCTCAGCACCACATACAGACAAAGATGTTGTGTCCGCCAAATACTAAAAAATAAATATTAAAATTCTCTCTCCCTCTCTCTCCTCTCTCTCACTCTTCCTTTAAAAAAAAAAAAAAGAAGAATACAAAAAAGTAATAAATGCTGGTGAGAATGCAGGGACAAAGGAGCCCTTACATACTGTTGGTGGGAATATTAATCGGTATAGCCACTATGGAAATCAGTATGGAAATTCCTTAAAAAACTAAAAATAGGCATGGTGGGACATGTCTGTAATCCCAGCAACTTGTGATACTGAGGCAGGAGGATTGCAAGTTCAAGGCCAGCCTCAGCAGTTTAGCAAGGCCCTAAGCCACTTAGTGAGACCCTGTCTCAAAAATAAAAAGGGCTGGAGATGTAGCTTGCTAGCAAAGTACCCCTGGGTTTGATCCCCAGTATGAGGGGGCGGAGGACAGGGGAATACTAAAAATAGAACTACCATATAATCCAACTATACCACTCCTCAGTATTTAGCCAAACGAGTTAAAATCAGCATACTTCAGAGATATGTGCACGCCCATGTTTATGGTGGCACAATTCACAATAGCCAAGTTATGGAATCAGCCAGGTATCTGGCAACAGATGAATGGATTTAAAAAAATGTGGTATGTTTACATAATGGAGAATTATTGAGTCATAAAGAAGTACAAAATCATGTCATTTGCATTGAGTGTATACTCCAACTCAGAGACGATCTTCAAAAACTGGGAGAATATTTGTTTGGTTTTGGCTCTAGGCATTTAAGGAAATCTCTGTCAGGTTACTGACTGACTGCTGAGATAACAAAGAGACTTCAGTGACCACACACCATGTATAAATAACTCAAGTGAGTCAGTAATATAAATATAAGGTCTAAAACTATAAAACTCTTAGGAAAAAGCAGGGTTAAATCTTTCTGACTTTAGGTATGGCAGTGGATTCTTAGATATGACACCCAAGGCACTAATGAAAAAAAGATCTATTGGACTTCATTGAAATTAATAACTATTTTAGGGATGGGAGTGTAGCTCAGGGATTAGAGTGATGCTTGCATGCACAAGGCCCTGAGTTCGATGTTAAGCACTGCAAAAATAATTATAATGTTTGTGCATCATAGGACATTATCAGTAAAGTAGGAAGACAACCCACAGAGTTGGAGAAAGGATTTTTGCAAATTATGTATTTAATAAGGGTCTACTATCCAGAATATAAAGAACTGTTCTAACTTAACAAAACAGCAGTTTTTAAATGAGCAAAGACTTGAATAGACATTTTATCAAAAGATAGACAAATTACTAACAAGCATATGAAAAAAATGTTCACTATAGAAATGTGCATCAAAGCCATAATGAGCTATCCATGATGCCATATGCCTGTAATCCCAGTGGCTCAGTAGGCTGAGATAGGAGGATCATGAGTTCAAAGCAAGCCTTAGCAATTTAGCAAAACCCTGTCTCAAAATAAAATATAAGAAAAAAAAAAAAAAAAAAAACTAGGCATGTGGCTGATGTCCCCTGAGTTCAATCCCCAGTGCCCCCACCAAAAAAAAAAAAAAAAAAAAACATAATGAGATCTGACTTCACACCCACTGGGATGACTATATCAAACAAAATAAACAAGTATTGGTGAGAATGTGCAGAAATCGGGATCCTCATACATTGCTGATTGAAAAGAAAAGTAGTGCAGCTGTTATAAAAAGCAGTTTGACCGTTTCTCAAAAAGTTAATGAAGGGCCAGGCAAGGTGGCACAGAATTATAATTCCAGCAGCTGGGGAACTGAGGCAGGAGGATTTCGAGTTCAAAGCCAGCCTCAGCAAAAGTGAGGTGCTAAGTAACTCAGTGAGACCCTGTCTCTCAATAAAATACAAATAGGGCTGGGGATGTGGCTCAGTGGTTGATTGTCCCTAAATTCAATCCCCGGTACTCAAAAAAACGACAACCTTCTGAATTAACTCTAACATCACACCCTTCCTTTAAAGCCCTTCAGAGATTCCCATGAACAGAATGAGCCCATATGTCTTGCTACAGTTCTCTTAGTTGGCTCCTTCCTACTTTTCCTCCTACTTTATGAGCTCCTATAATTAATTTTTCTGACAGACTGAACTGTCTCTCGAGGTCACTGCATATTTCCCTGTCTCTATCACCTTCCTTACTCTTAATTTACTTTTATCCTCAGGTCTCCACTTAACCTTTCTGTGCAGAGGATTTTCTTCGTTTTTGGTTCTTTGGTACTAAGGATTGAACCCAGGGGTCACTTAACCACTGAGCCACATCCCCAGCCCTTTTTATTTTTTGAGACAGGGTCTCACTAAATTGCTCAGCACCTTGCTAAATTGCTGAGACTCTTTGCAGTCCTCCTACTCATACTCCCATGCTGCTGGGATTACAGGTTTGTGCCACCATGCCCAGATTTGCAAAGTGTATTCTGACTATCACATTCCTATCTCATTCCCTCCTGGCCATGTGATTCCATAACTTTTCTAGGAAGGGTCATTTTTTTATCTCATAGGACACAGACACTGAAGATTATTTACCTGGCCTATTCTTACACATAGCAAACAATTAAATATCAGAACATGAATGCAGTATTCTTTGTAGTATCATTTCTAATGTCAAGAGTAATGTTGTGAGGAAAAAGACTTAAAGTTAACAACAGTAAAGCTGGAGGTGTAGCTCAGTGGGAAAGCACTTGCCTAGCATGCATGAGGCCCTGGGTTCAGTCCCCAGCACTATAACAAATAAACAAGCTTACAACACTATAGAGTGATTAAATGAGTATAGATACAAAATGGATACCTTGTATCATTATTTATGAAGGACAATTAATTTTATTCAAAGTGATGAGAGAAAATTAAATGAATGCAGTTAGATATCATAGATTATTATGAAGAATGTGTTTCTAAGTTTAGGGGTGTGATTAAGTGATAGCACATCTGCCTGGCATGTGTGAGATCTTGGGTTCAATCCCCAACACCACCAAAAAAAAGTGTTTCTTTTAGCTAGTATCAATTGATATTGATATTTTAATATATCTTTAGTCATTTTAGGATAAAATGATCAGTGTTTTAATAGAGATTAACTGTGTAAAATGTGCATATACATTCGCCTGTGTAAAATGTGCATATACATTCAGATAATTGATTCAAAAATACTTTATGAATAAAAATTCTATGGACTATTGTGATCAAAAGCATAGTGGAGGGGCTGGGGTTGTAGCTCAGTAGTAGAGCACTCCTCTAGCACATTCGGGGCACTGGGTTCAATCCTCAGCATCACATAAAAATAAAATAAAGGTGTTGTGTCCAGCTACAACTAAAACAAAATATTTTTTAAAAAAGCATAGGGGGAGTGCTTGCTTCAGTAGCACATATACTAAAATTGGAACAATACAGAGAAGATTAGCATGCTCCCTGCACAATGATGACATGCAAATTTGTAAAGCATTCCATATTTTTGTGGATTAGGGACATAGGCGTTAGATTAGAGACCCTGCACTTATACTAGAAGAAAATGTAGGCCCAACTGTCCATCATATAAGCTTAGGAAACAAATTCCTCAACAAGACTCCTAAAGTACAAAAAAGTAAAATCAACCATCATTGAATGGGATGGCATCAAACTGAAAAGCTTCTTCACAGAAAAAGAAACAATCAAGAACTTGGAAAGCCTACAGAATGGGAGAAAATCTTTGCCACCTCCACCTATGATAAAACATTAATCTCCAGGATTTAGAAAGAACTCAAAGGGCTGTGGCTGCAGCTCAGTAGTAGAGCGTTTGCCTAGCACAGGTGAAGCACTGGGTTCCATCCTCAGCACCACATAAAAAATAAATAAATAAAGTTATAAAAATATATATTAAAAAAAACTCAACAAATATATGAAAAAATATTCAACATCTCTAGCAATTAGAGAAATGCAAATTAAAACTACACTGAGATTTCATCTCACTCTAGTCAAAAAGGCAATTGTCAAGAATACAAGTAACAATAAATGTTGGTGAGATTGTGAGGAAAAAGGCACACTCTTTCATTGCTTGTAGGACTGCAGTTTGTTATACCCACTATGGAAAGTCCTCAGAAAACTTGGAACCATCATTTGACCAAGTTATTCCACTCCTCAGTATATATGCAAAGAACTTAAAATCAGCATACTATAGTGATGCAGCCACATCAATATTTATAGCAGCTTAGTTCACAGTAGCTAAACTGTAGAGTCAAACTAGTTGCCCTTTGACAAATGAATGGATAAAGACAATGTAGTGTGTGTGTGTGTGTGTGTGTATAAATAAATACAATGGAATATTATTCAGCTATAAAAAAGAATGAAATTATGGCATTTGCTGGTAAACGAATGGAACTGGAGACTATTATGCTAAGTGAAATAAGCCAATCCCAAAAACCAAAGGCCAAATATTCTCTCTGATATGTGGATGCTAACACACAAGAAGGGTGAGGGAGGGAAGAATAGAAGTTCATTGGATTAGACAAAGGGGAATGAATAGAAGAAGGGAGGATTGGAATAGGAAAGATTAGAATGAATCGGACATAACTTTCATATGTTCATGTATGAATACATACTAATGTAACTCCAAGTCATGTACAAATATACAAACACAAGAATGGGAAGTTGGGCCAGGTGCAGTGGGGCACACCTATAACCTCAGCTGCTCAGGAGGCTGAGACAAGAAGGATCATGAGTTCAAAGCCAGTCTCGGCAAAAGCAAGGCACTAAGCAACTCAGTGAGACCCTGTCTCTAAATAGAATACAAAATAGGGCTATGGATGTGGCTCAGTGGTCGGGTGCCCCTGAGTTCAAACCCTAGTACCCTCCCAAAAAGAATGGGAAATTGGGGCTGCAGTTGTAGCTCAGTGATAGAGTGCTTGCCAAGTGTGTGTAAGGCTGTGTAAGGCACCACATAAAGATAAATAAAATAAAGGTATTATGTCCATCTATGTCAAAACACACTACTGACATGTGTATCCAAAAAGAAAAATTTTAAAAAAGCATAAGGGAATTAGTTTACATAAACTGGATTTGAGAAGGTAATCACAGGGATGGGACAGATGTAAGACATAATTAGGCTTGAATCATAGGACAGTACTTTGACTGCCAAAACAAGGGATTTATATTTTATTAGATAGTGAGAGGCTGTTGGCTGCCCTGAAGCTAAGTTCTTTAAGGCTCATCTGGAGACTTTTGGTGGCAAAGAAGCAACCTCAGAGTCAGAGAAGTGCAGCTTATCAAGAAAAAACCTGATAATGAGACCTAGGAGTAGAGTAGAGCGCAATGAAGTGCGAGGAGAGAAGGTTGTATCTCTGCCTGCAGACGTTGAAAAAGTAACTTAGATCATCAGTTTTCTTGCCTCAGTGTTCTTGGGATCTCATTTTCGAGTTGCATCTTCTGTTGCAAAGGTATTTTCTCAGATCCCTCAGGAGTACTAACAATGGGCTCTCTCCCTAGGGTTATGATAATTCGGAGAGCAGTGTTCGGAAAGCTTGCGTCTTCTGCCTGGTAGCTGTTCATGCGGTAATTGGTGATGAACTGAAACCACATCTCAGTCAGCTCACTGGCAGTAAAGTAAGTGGTGCTGCATGGATTTAAAGTAGTAGTGGTAGTGCATTCTTTAAAATTCAGTTCTGGGAGCTGGGGATTTAGCTCAGTTGGCATAGTACTTGCCTCGCACGCACAAGGCCCTGGGTTCAATCCCTAGCACCACCACACACACACACACACACACACCAAAAAAAAAAAAACACAACAGTTCTATGTGTGTGAAAGGAGAAATTTGTTACTCAGCTTTTAATAAATCCGACTTTGAGTACCACGTTGCCCGTAGCTGTTTCTGTTCCTAACATCTGTCACTCAGGTAAGGTCAGCAGTTTGGTATGGTTGTTGATAGACTGCTGTAAAAGAAAAAGCCAATGTAGTCTGGTTATTCATAACCACTAACCAACCCCTTTTCTATTCCCTTACTCAAAATCTTTCTCCCTAAGAACTATTTAAGAATAAATAGATTGTTGTAGTTATATATCATGAATTACTTTGTATCTCCCAAAATGTGACACACTTTGAATGTTTCTCTAAATTGCCCATAAGAACTGTAATGATCAAATATTTGATCTTCTCTCTTTATTCTTATGAACCCCATTAATGTGCAACTCTGATTTGGTATCTTAAAAATAAAAATTTATGATTAGTCCTTAAGATTTAAAATAATAAATAAGGCTTGCTTTCCTCATTTTATTGGTACTACCAGAACTTTAGAATAAATTCTAGGGGTTGAGAATAAACCATGATTGTTTATTTTTGTTTTTGTTGTTTTTGCAGTACTCAAGATTGAACCCCAAGGTGCTCTACCACTGACCTATATTCCAGTTCCCACTTTTTTTTTTTTTAAGACAGGGTTTCTTACTAAATTGCCAAGACTGTCACCAAACTTGTGATTCTCTTGCCTTAGCCTCCTGAATCACTGGTATTATAGGCTTGTTCCACTGCATAAGCCCTGATAGTTGAAGTATGGGTTTTGATCCAGCTAACAAGATACATTCACCTTCATTTACAGTTTTCCAAAATCATAATGATAATCATTGCCATGGTCATATTTTTTTTAATACCAAGGCAGAATGAAAATACATATAAAGGAGCGAAGCATAGTGGCATGTGTAACCCCACCTACTCAGGACGCCGAGGCAAGAGGATCATCACAAGTTCAAGGCCAGCTTTGGCAATTTAGTGAAACCCTATCTCAAAACAAAAAATATAAAGGTCTGGGGATGTAGCTTCATTGTAAAGCACCCCGAAGTTCAATCCCTGGTACACATACACACATACTTTAAACAATTAAAATTTAGAACTTGATCAGAACCAGTAATGATATTGCATATGAAATAAATAGATGGAAAACATTTTTAAATAAGTATAGATGAAAAAAGTATAACACAGAATTGTATATGTGTTGATTACAAATTTTACATAAACCTGATCTCACATAGGTAAAAACCACAAAATGACATTGAGACATCAAAACATTCTTGTTTGGATGTCAGTGGCATAGTGGCCTGAGATCTTGGGTCCTGGAGCCAAATGCCTAGGTTTCTGTCCTGGCCCACTTCTTACCCACCCCTAAGACCTTAGGCACTTACTTATCCATTCTGTATCTTGATTGCCTCATCTATAAAATGTGAAAATAAAGAGATAATGTAAAGCAGCTAGCACATGTTGTAGCTTGTGCCCAATTGTTTTTGTTTTAATGGTGACTTCTTTTTTTTTTTTTAATAGTGACTTCTTATAAGTTAAATGTTTTTTGTCTTATCACTACAACATTTTTATCAGCAGTAGATTAAGCATTATGATTACACCCATCCTAAAATCTGACCTTCAAAGCTCACATGTAGGTATATAATAATTTTAATCAGCATCATATCATAATTTAGAGTTGCTTGCTCAAATGACATACTTTGACTTGCATCCACAGATGAAGCTACTGAATCTTTACATCAAACGTGCACAAACAGGTTCTGGAGGAGCTGATCCCACTACTGATGTTTCTGGACAAAGTTAGTGAAGTTCATCAAAGTAACCAGGAATCTCTAAGAAAGGACAGACAGACTACCCTCATCAATGAAAGGAAATTCTCAAATACACCTTATGAAACATAACCATTGTTTCCCAGTTTTAGTTTTTTGTTTTGTTTTATATTTTCTGTTACAGAGGGCTGTCCTCAATCTGCATGTAACTTTTATGATAGTTATTCCAAATTCAAGAAGAAACAGTATTAACATCAATTGATCAATACAAAGTAATTTTTAAATCTAATTCATCATTTCACATGTTTGTACTACTTTGTCTTCCCATTAACCTTTGCCAGTGTTACGATTGTATAAATTTTTTTAAATGCTGGTTAAACAGGAATGCTTAAAGCTTTAAAAGTTCAACAGTCTAAAACATTTTATTCAATTGCAGAATAATATTTTTATTGCTTCTTTGAGTTTTGTTCTGTATCATGTCGTATGCTAGAAATATTGAAAATGATGTGAAACAAAGCAAGACTAATTTGAACTTCAGCCAGACTCTGTTGGTGTGGTGGTGATACATGTCATTAGTTGCAACTTCTTTGGGGTGGTCTATAGTTTAAAACTAAGACCTCAAAGAGAAAAGTTACAGAATCAGCCAGTTCTGTAAAACTGATATGTTTGTTGGTTATTGATCTTGCCATCTTTATTTAAAACCACATTCCTCTATGATCCCTTAAGAAAGCTCCACCAAATCATCTGCCTGGTTTTTTTCTTGATATTATTAAAATAGAAGGTTTTATTGCAGGGTTTTTTGGTTATCTTTGTTGTGAATGATGCTTTTTTGTATTTATTAATATCAAATTCACTTATGAATAAACTTGATAATGGAAACAGACAAAAAAAAATCAAGTGCGTGTGTGTCTTTGACTGTATTCTGTTTCTCATTTAATAAACAAACTAATTATTGAGACATGTGAGTTGACCAGCACCTAAACGGTGGAACCTGGTTTCCTTTGACCATGCAGTTATATTACTTGAAAACATGATCCTGATGAGAGAGAAGATGGTGCCAAGGCTATCTTGTATAATGGGCGCAAATTCTCTACCTCTTCAGGGCCAATACCTTTAACTGAGCTGCTGCCTGTAATGTCTTTTGGAAGACTTTTAAAGGGTGATTTTCTGTTACTTTTTAACAACAACAACAAAAAAAAAATTAATCACCTTTTTCTAAACCTGTTCTTTTCGTGTGCAGCCAACTTTCTAAGATTAACAGTTTAGGTGAAAGGCCAAATTAGATCATATGGAACCAGGATACTAATGATTTTTCATCTTGACTTATTTTTTTTTTTTTTAATCCTAACATAAAGTGAATTTGACTGAAAAAGCAAATGGCGACTAGGGAAGCAATTTGCTGCTGTTACAGTTATCTGTACTTTGTTTAAATGAAAAAAGTATAGAAATATATGTAAAGAATTTAAAACAAGAGAACTAAATGGATGATTTGTCATAGGCTTTTCCCTTCCTTTGTTTCTGATTTAGCAGCAACAAAATAATTTCTCTATCTCCTCTCCCCCTTACCTGTAACAATTTTGTTTTCTACTGTTAATTACATTGTGTATTTATAGTTCTATGCTTACTGTTGTGCATATACTGGCAATAAAACTGTACATAACATACTTGAAAAAGTTAATAATGTATAACAGCTGTTTTTCTGTCTTACTGTGTAATAAGTCACAAAGATTGTGGAGTTTTTCTGATTTTAGAAGGTCTTGTATTAATGATGTTCTCAAGAATTTTGTAAGTGCACCTGAGGAGAAAAGTAGCAACCATGATCCAATGTACATAGCTATTTACACATGTGTATATATATTATGGCTTACTTTAAGAAGAAAAGGCATTTTAAATATTGAACTCTTCTCAGTAGTGTTTTATGTACCATGACCTTTGGCATATTTTAATATTATTTTGAATCAGAGTATTGATTTAATTTTGACCTCTGCTTTAGGGTATTGCTTTTTACTGTTGACAACTAAGTAGAATGACTTAAGCTAAATAATAACACTAACTGAAAAATTAGATCAAGTACCTGGCATCTAACAGCAGGCACTCAAGAAATTAATGAACTACATGATGGAAAAGTATGGTTTAATGTGACTAAATGAAAGTAAATGTATATAAACTTGAAAACTCTATAATTTCAGGACTGGGGATGTAGCTCAGTTATAGAGCACTTGCACAAAGCCTTGGGTCTGATCCCCAGTACTGCTAAATAAATAAATAATGAATAAAATTCTATAATTCCAGTTGATAAGACTATAAGAAAGTTATTGATTATTCAAATCACTAATGCAGTATACCTTTACTTGTTCATTCCAGAAACATGCGTAGATGTCAGCTATTAAAGAATGGTGATAAAAAGCACCTGTTTAAATTCTTTCTTCTCCTGCTTTCTCCTCCAAACTAATTATCAGCATCATTTATTTACTGCACTGCTGAGAAATAAATAAAAGAATATTATAGGCTGTCATGTGGTGTGTGCCTATAGTCCCAGCTATTACATGGGAAGCTGAGGCAGGAGGATTGCTTGAGCCCAATATTTGGAGGCCAGCCTGGGCAATATAGTGAGAACTCTTCTCAAAAATTAAAGTGTATACACACACACACATATATATACATACACGCATATATATTTATTTCAGAATATGAAACCTGTTTATTCTGGGCTTCAATTTGGAGTTAATCTGTGGTGCCCCTTTGTATTTTATTTTTACAAATTTAAGATCAAAATGACTACAACATCAAATTAGGTCATATAATAAAATACTAGAATCTTACCAGTCCAGATCTACTTGTAAATCAAGTGTGTCTTATAATTTATTAGTTTAGAATAACATTAACAATCAATAGAAATGCAAATTAGCATATAATTTCAATAATACATGAGGTTTTTTCCTTACATTGTTTTACCTTTCTATATTACTTCAGATCATTTTATTGTAGTTAGTCCAGTTTTGCAACTATATAAAGGATCCTGGGTTAGGGATGTGGCTCAAGTGGTAGCACGCTCGTCTGGCATGCATGAGGCACTGGGTTTACCCTCAGCACCACATAAAAAGAATAAAATAAAGATGTTGTGTCCACCTAAATCCACCTAAAACTTAAAAAAAAAAAATCCATAATACACCTGATAAAAAGTTATTTCCTTTATTGGAGAATATTTGGAAAATAATGAAAAGCTTAAGAAAAAATTACCTCTAAAATCATCACTTGATAATATTTATTGTCATTTTGTGAATAAGGAATTTTATTTTGATACTGAAAACTATAAGGAAACATTAAATTTTGTTTCTTTTATGAGTGTATTTGATACTTTTGAATATATCAATCTTCACTTGTTCTAATGGCAGCAAAGTTTTCCATTGTATGTATGGAGCAACCTTGGATGGATGATAGTCACTGAATATTCTTATAGCAAATAGCTATATCTTTGGCAAATCTCCCATTATTTCATACAAGGCAGTTTTTTAGAAGTCTTTAATATGAAATTGCTAAATACAGAAAACCATTGTTTGAAGATGTACTAGTTGCTTAAATTGCTGCTTCTAAGCTATTCTTATTATAGTAATCTAAAATAGAACAGGAAAATAAAGCAAGATTTATTTATATCAGATTTTCAGTATTTCAAATTTCCTGCATTCATCCATGCAATGTCCACACCTTCAAGGATATAAAATAATACAGTGTGATCCATGCTATGATAGAAAAAGAGCACTGTGATGGGAGGGGAGAAAAGGTACACATAAAGTCATCATTGAATGCTTCCTAGAAAAAGTGGTTAGCATGAAGACATTGAGGGGTACAGTGGGGAGAACCAAGGGAAACAAGTAGCAAGGCAGTGACGTATGAAGTAGCCAGAAGCATTAGAACTTGTCAGTGGAATTCTTTGAACCATTGTTTTCATAAGTGCAATAAGGCAAGTTGGGCCATACGGAGTGTCACAAGCCCGTGATCCTAGTGACTCAGGAGGCTGGAAGTGACTGCAAATTCAAGGCCAGCTTCAGTGACTTAGCACGACCCTATCTCAAAATAAAAACCAATCTGTGTAATTACGACCACTTGGGGAGACACCAAGTACTATGCTCAGTTTGAAAACCCAAATTCAACAGTTTAATAAACTTCCAATAAAAACCACTGGAAGAAATGTGTATCCAAGTTTTCTTGGATACACATGTTAACTTTTTTGTTGCAGATTTTTCTTTATTTGAGACAGGGTCTTGCCACGTTGCCCAGGCTGACCTTCAAACCCTGGGCTTAAGCAATCCTGCCTCAACAAACCCATATCACTATACGCAGCTATTTTTGAGAGAAAGGGGAGTGAGTTTGGGGGCGGGGGGGCGTTGAGATGGGGTTTCACTGTGTTGACCAGACTAGTCTTGAACAGGTGGACTTAAGTGAGCTTCCCACTTCAACCTCCGAAGTATCTAGCTGGGACTACATGCCACACAAGCCCATCTTTTTTTTTTTTTTTTGTACTGGAGATCAAACTCAGGGGCCCTTTTCACCACTGTTCCACATCCCCAGCCATTTTTGTTTTTTAGTTTGCAACAGGGTCTCACTAAGTTGTTTAGGGCCTTGCTTAGTTGCTGAGGCTGGCCTTGAACTTGTGATCCTCCTGCCTCAGCCTCCTGAGCCCTGGAATTACAGGCATGCACCACCATGCCTGGCTACAAACACTTCAGTTTTACATAGTCTGAACATTGTCAGGCACAGAGGCACATACTTATAGTCAATGATTTGTGAGGCTGAGACAGGAGGATCACAAGTGCCAGACAGGGCAATTTAGGGAGACCCTGTCTCAAAACAATAAAAAGGGAGGGAATGTAAAGTGCCCCTGGGTTCAATACCTGGTACTAACCCCACACCCACCCACCCCCCAAAAAATCACATACATAATCTTAAAACTTCAAAATTCAAGTTTTTTAATTCTTTTTTTGTAGTTATAGATAAACAGAATGCCTTTATTTTATTTGTAGTTGTAGATGGACAGAATACCTTTATTTTATTTATTTTTTTTTTAATTTTTTTTTAGTTATTGGCGGACACAACATCTTTGTTTGTATGTGGTGCTGAGGATTGAACCCGGGCCGCATGCATGCCAGGCGAGCGCACTACCGCTTGAGCCACATCCCCAGCCCTTATTTATTTTTATGTGGTGCTAAGGATTGAACTCAGTGCCTCACACATGCTGGGCAAGCACTCTGCCACTGAACTACAGCCCCAGCCCCAGAAGTGAAGTATTTTAGGCTACATTTTTTTTAAACATATTGGCCTCAGCTAACTTGGTTCTGATTTCCTTTATTCACTTATTAAATATTTGAGTACCCACTATGCATCTGACAGCCCTAAAATCTGCATGCTGTAAATATGTAGTTGTGAATCTGATAATGAGAGAAATACATTAATGTGTCTTCAGTAGTATTGGTGCTGGAGGGAGTGATCTGGTACTCAGGAGAGTTCGAGGGATGCTGCTGCTTGTCAGCCATCCTGACCAGTCCTTGTATTCACTCAATGTTAATATCAGACATACAACAGTATTTCTTTTTCCTTAAGAAAGTGTAAATCAGGGTCTGGGGTTGTAGCTCAGTAGGTAGAGCACTTGCCCAGCATGTGAGAGACATTGGGTTCAATCCTCAGCATCACATAAAAATAAAGGTATTGTGTCCATCTACAACTAAAAATATTTTTTTTAAAGTGTAAATCAGTTCTTTACCAGAAGCATGTACAAAAGATTGTTTAAAGGGCTGGAGTTGTGGCTCAGCGGTAGAGCACTTGCCTCACATGTATGCTGCACTGGTTTCGATACTCAGCACCATAAAAATATATAAATAAAGATATTGTGTCCATCTACAACTAAAAAAAATTTTTTTAAATGTTGCTTGAAAATCAGTTTTGCTAGTTATTGTTTAAAGCCAAATTGAAAACATTAATTATTACCAAAGTTTAGGTCAGAGTGGAGACTTAGATTCAGAATTAGATTACTTCAGTGAAGCAAGAAGCCTGATATTTTCTTCTCATGAATCAACTGGCGGTGTATTTTGCTCACAGAAGGACATTTGGCAATATCTGGAGATGTTTGATTGTCAAAACTTTAATGTGGGGTACTACTAGCATTTTAGTGCATACAGGCCAAAGATATACAGGACAGCTACCTACAACAAAGAATCATCTGCCTCAAATGTCTGTAATGCCCAGGTTGAGCAACGGCTGCCCTAAAGCAGAGGAATTGCCACAGACAGATCCTCTGTGGTAATACAGCCTGGGTTAAAAGCAGTGAATCAATTTTCATGCTGCTGTTAAATAGAATGAACAATCCAGAGCTCCCTTCTCACTGTGTGATTTTTAGGATAAATTTTCTCATTTTTGAACACATGAACTTACATGCCAAGTGTTCAAAACACATCATTGATTCCCAACTCAACCCAAACTCACTACTCATTGTCTCCCACAGCTTATTCTATTTTGAAGTTTCACTTCAATACTAGCTTAGTCTCTTCAATTTTGCTCTCATGGAAAGAAATGGTGATTTTTATTTCAGAAAACTGACATGCAGGTCCCAGAGGCCAGAGAGTTTCCTTACAGTGAGGTTTACCCTAGGTCAGCTGAAATAAGTGACCAGGGGAGACCCACCCAGAAGAATGTCCTCAGGGTTGGTTGACCAGTACTGTGCCTTTGACAGTATTTGAATGCTGTTTGATTGATTTTATGAGGTACCAAGAGTAGCCAAAGTCATAGCGACAGAAGAGAGACCAGGGGTTGTCGAGGGTTCCAGGGGCTGGGAAGAAAGTGGAAGAGTCACTTAGTGAGGAGAAGAGTTCCTGGTTAGGATGGTGGAAAGTATCCTGGAGATGGATGGGGATGACAGCTGCCCAACAGTGTGAGCTGTATACTTTATCAAGATGGTGAATGTGGTTACAATGATTTTGTTTAAATAATTGTTAAGTGACTTGGTCATTAAAATGCGTTCAGGGGATGAAGATGTAGTTCCATGGTAGAGGACATACCTAGAATGAGGCCCTGGGTTTGATCCCTAACACAGCACATAAAATAAAAGTAAAAATAAAATCAGCTATGATTAGAACCCTGCTCACCACCTGATGACTGTGAATGATTGATTATATGTAAAGATATTGATAATACATGCAATATCTATATAGATGACAGAACAGAGAAGCAACTCTAAAAGAGGCTGGGTTGAGAGAGTCCTTACCTACACGAATTGCAACATTCCGATGTTTGCTTCCTCTCACACTTCCTCTTGGTTCACTTTGTCATCTGATGTCAGTCTCACTGATTCTAATCTCGGAGTTTTTCCATATTTGGCACATAGAATCTAACCCCTACCTCCTTTAAGGTTCACACCGTAAATGGATCCATTACCTGTACCTCTTGTCATCATACTTACCCATTGGTTGCATCAATGACTTGGCATCTGGCCCATGAATTTCCTTACCTCCCCAACAGAGGTAAAGTAGCAGAGTGGCAAAGAGAATGGATTAGGCAGTGAAACTGTCAACTACTGTCAACTACAAGTGCCAAGTCAAAACTATAATCAGATTTAATGTTAAGAATAAAATCATACAAAGTTTATTTGTGGACCAAAATTTAAAAATCAATATTAGATAATACCCAAATATTTGGAGATTAAAAACAAAATACTTCTAAACATATGGAGCAAAGAAGACATCTCAAGGAAAAAAAAAAAAACATTTTAAATATATATGATATATTTTGTGTGTGTGTGTGTGTGGTTTTGGGGATTGAACCCAGGACTTCATGGATGTGAGGCAAGCACCCTATCACTGAACTACATCCCTAGCCCAAGTCAGCTCCTTTTTGATGAGACAGATAAAGGGCTAAATGTTCTTCATAGCCTACATTATCATTGAACAGCAAACACCTAAGGCTTCCTGGCTAGAGTTCTAAACGTATTCCATCTAAGCACTGCAAGGAAGATATGCTTTATCTCCTTTTATAGTTGAAGAAATTGAAGTAAAGAGGGTCTTAGATCACACACTAATAATTAACAGACCTGGAAATCTGAATCCAGGTAATCTAGCTACACCATCTAACTATTGTCTAAAAGAGTAGCAGGGCATGGTGGCAGATACCTGTGATCCCAGTTACACGGGAGTTTGGACAGGGGGATTTCAAATTCAAAGCCAGCTTTGACAATTTAGCGAGAACCTGTCTCAAAACATAAAAAGGGCTGGGAACGTAGCTCAATGGTAGAGAACTCCTGGGTTCAATCTCCAATACCACACACATGAACACAAAAATAAAGACCACCCGAGCCAGGCGCAATGGCGCAGTCTATAATCCCAGTTACTCCAGAGAAAGGCCATCCTAGACAGCACAACAAGACACTTGTCTCAAAAAAAAAAAAAATGTACCTGACCCTTATTTGTGGTTATGTAATCTACCTAACATTCATAGTCTTTTTGGTACAGTCACAGTTCTCAAAATCTGGTTGTAGGGCATTCTCCCCATCTACATATAGAACCAGGAAGATCACATTCTCATGTTATTTGTGTTTGTTTGTGGTGCTGAGATTGAACCCAGATCCTTGCATATGCTTAGCTCTACCACTGAACTACACCTCCAGCCCAATATTCTCTTTTTAAAGGCAGGGTATTCTTAACCAACCCCACCCAATGGTTTCTTTACCCATCAACCGCAGATTGAGAAAATTTGTTAACTACTCTAGGAACAAGTTTGTATTTTGTATCTTGTACAAACAAGTTTGTATCTATCCAATTGTGATATATCATTTATAAAAATGACCACAGTTTCCCAACCCCTGCCTCACTTCTCCTAGCAGGAAAAAACCCTTTAAAATGCTTATTTTTATCTTGATTAAGCCTTTCAAAACCCATCAGCAAAAAGCATCTTTGCTCCTGATCAGCATTTATAATCTCACTGGTTTTGCAATGTGATGTGCCATCTTCTCCCATCAAAATGTAGACAGTTTCTCCATCTCTTAGATCTGGCCTGGTCTTATGACTTACTTTGACCAAGATAATCTGGCAGAACTGATAAGTTTTCCAATTCTGGAATGAGACCTCACACTCCGCCTCTCTCATGAATCTCTGCAACTGTCAAAAGAATAAGCCTGAACTAGTCAGAGACCATATGACTCAGTACCATTCACTTGCAGAACTATGAATGAAACAAATGGTTGGGGTTTGGGGTCACTAAATTCTGAGGTGATTGACTACCCAGCAAATGCTAACTGACTCTCTTGCTCGTTGGATACTTTGTGCTGGCTTTTTAACAACCTCAGCATGTCCCAAAGTATACCACATACCCCAAGGACCTCTTAACAAACAGAGGAACTGAAAGAATGGATATTTTTAAATGGTTGAACAAAAGACCATACAGAAAGCATCTTTGCTCTCTCTTATCTGCACCCTCCAATCCAGCAATTTGCAAACAGATGAACACAGAAGAGGAGAAGCACATGATATACGTACTTTAAGCCTTACAGGAAATACGGAGTTGTTCCTTTGGCCACATACATGTGAATCAACAAGAAAGGTGATATTGTAGACACCGAGAGTTCTATTCAAAAAGGAATGCTCCACAAACGTTACTCAGTCTACAGTGGACAAACTTCTGGTCTGTAAAGAAAACAAAGGCATCTTCGATACTTCCCAGCATTTAAAAACTATACCATTTATCATTAACTTTTCTTGAAGAAAAAAAAAAATAATTAATTGGGCAGAAATTCAAGCAGAGGCAGTTTTGAATCCCAGAAGTCAATGTAAACATGTTTTGAAAACCTGATGTTTTAACCAGGTATGGAGGTGCACACCTGTAATCCCAGCAACTCAAGAGGCTGAGGTAAGAAGATCAAAAGATTGAGGCTAGCCTCATCAACTTAACAAAGCCCTAAGCAACTTAGTGAGACCCTGTCTTAAAATTTTAAAAAGGGCTGAGAATGTAGCTTAGTGGTAAAGTTCCCCTGAATTCAACCTCCAGTACCAAAACACACACACACACACACACACACACACACACACACACACTGAATTTTCTTCATGAAGAGTTCTTCCTGTTCATGAGCAACATCTGTGGTTCACTCCTTGTAACTAAGTACTGACTGGACAAAGGCTCTCTACAGAGAGCAGTTTTTCTTTTCACTGATCCTCAGGCTTACATATAATTGGGAGAAAATGGTAGTGATGGGATCTTGAAAATGGCTATAGCAGCCTTTCTGCAAGGTCTGTATCAGTTTCTTCCACAATTTTGCAAAACAGCAAGAACAGACTGTTCTTCAAATGCAGCTAATCTTCACCATTACTGGCAACATGAATTCTAGTGCTAAAGTTTTTGACTGTCCTGCCAGAGTCTGCTCCTCAATTTAGTTGCTCTTCCCAGTGAAATTTTCTGTGTGGGTGTATCTTAAAAGATGCCCTCTAAACCGGGCACAGTGGTGCACATCTGCAATCCCAGTGGCTGGAAGGCTGAGGTGGGAGGATGTCAAGTGCAAAACCAACCTCAGCAAAATTGAGGCGCTAAGCAAGTCAGTGAGACCCTGTCTTTAAGTAAAATACTGGGGGCTGGGGATATGGTTCAGTGGCCAAGTACCCCTGAGTTCAATCCCTGGTATCACACACACACACAAAAAAAAAAAAAAAAAAAAAAGCAAAAAGATGCCCTCTAGCTGCATGCATGTTTATAATCCCAGCAGCTCAGGAGGAGGCTGAGGCAGGAGGATCATGAATTCAAAGCCAGCCTCAGCAATTTATTGAGGCCCTGAGCAACTCAGTGAGACCCTGTTTCAAACTAAAACATAAAAAGGAGTGGGGATGTGGGTCAGTTGTTAAGAACCCCTGTGTTCAATCCCTGGTACCAAAAAAAGATGCCCTCAACTGCCACAGTCCGGCTGGGCACAAAATAACCGAGCCACCACAAAAGCCTTGTAGATTCAAACAGCAACTCTTTATTCCCGAACTCTCACCGACACTCTACACGCACGTTCCGGGAAAAATACACTCCCTCCACCTGGCTCTGCGTACCAATACTCTCAGAACCGCTGGAGAACTCAACGGGAACTCCAAAGGAGCGGGCGCCTGAGGCAGCAGGATATGCCCTAATCCTGGAGCCACCCTATTCCCAGCAGGATCCACCCTAAACCCGGAGCCACCCTAATCCCTGAGCAGGGTCACCTTTCAAACCAAAATGCCATGCGTCGTTCCTACTTGGCTATGGCTCTCAGCACTCAACTTGTAAGTTCTTTGGGGTTGCAGTGTTTAAGTGCTATTTTCACTGTATTTTGTTATCTCTTTATAGGAACTCTTAATGTATTGGTGAAATGAAATGTTTGTTTGCCCACTATGTTCCAAAGAATCTTATTTTTCCTGTTCTCTTGATTTTGCCCTAAAGTGGTTTGAAGTGGTTTGTCCCTGAAGCATTTCTGTGTTGGAAGCATGGTCCTCAGGGTGGCCATGTGGAGGTGGTGGAACTTTTAAGAGGTGATGCCCAGGATGAGGTCATTAGAAGTATGTTCTTGCAAGATGTTAAGGTAGTTCTTGTGGGACTCTGAATTAGATCTTGAGATAGCATGTTGTTATAAAAGTCATTCTCTACCTTCCATTTTGGCTACATGATCTCTTCCTCTTTCACATGCTCCAACCATTGTGGTACCCTCTACGACAAAGTCCAGACCAGGGCAGAGCTGATGCTGGTGCCTTGCCCTTGAACCTCCAATAACTATGAACTAAATATACTTCTTTTCTTTATAGAGTTAGCCTGCCTCACGTACTTAGAATAATAAAAAATAGACTAATACTGTGATGTTTGCTATGAAGAATCTTAAAGTTTTATGTACTCAAATGTATTAATTGCTTCCTTAAAATTTCTGGATTTGAAATATTATTTTTTTAGTTGTAGATGGACATGATAATTTTATTTTATTTATCTATTTTTATGTGGTGCTGAGGATTAAGCCCAGCCTCACACATATTAGGCAAGGGCTCCACCACTGAGCCACAACCCTTGCCCCTGATGTCACATTTTTTTATAGTTTTTTAAATTTTTTTGTTGTTGTTGTTGAAGATGAACACAGTACCTTTGTCTTTTATTATATTTTTTAAATATTTTTTTGGTTGAAGATGGACACAGTACCTTTATTTTATTTGTTTTTATTTTTAAGTGGTTCTGGGGATGGAACCAGTGCCTCATACATGCTAGGCAAGTGCTCCACTGAGCCACAACCCCAGTCCCTAATGTCATATTTTTTAAAAGCCTCCTCCCTTCTGAATTTCTAAAATTATTCTCCTATATTTTCTTCTAGCATTTTCTGATTTGATTTTTTTGTTTCAAATATTTTTGGGGGCTGGGCACAGTGGTTCATGCCTGTAATCCTAACGTCTCCAGAGGCTTAGGCAGGAGGATCACAGGTTCAAAGCCAGTCTCAGCAACTTAGCTAGGCCCTGAGCAACTTAGCAAGACCCTGTCTCAAAATAAAAAATAATAAAGGGCTGGGGATGTGGCTCAGTGATTAAGTACCCCTGAGTTCAATCCCAGATACAAAAAAAAAAAAAAAAAGAAATATTTGGGGGGGAATGGGGAATCTTTGAGCCACTGGACTATAATTTGATATGAGGTTTCTAGATAGCTAAATGTTGATATCCAAACAATTTGTAGAATATCCTACTGATACTGAGATTTTTTAAGAAGATAACCTTTTTTGTTTTAAGAAAGAGAGCGGGGGGAGAAGAGAGAGAGAGTTTTTTAATATTTATTTTTCAGTTTTCGGTGGATACAACATCTTTATTTTATTTTTATGTGGTGCTGAGGATTGAACCCAGTGCCCCACGCATGCCAGGCAAACACGTTACCGCTTGAGCCACATCCCTAGCCCCAAGAAGATAACCTTTTTTTATATATTTTTATTTTACTTATTTTTGTTTTTATGTAGTGCTGAGGATCAAACCCAATGCCTCACACATGTGAGGCAAGCGCTCTATCACTGAGCTACACAGCCCCAACCCAAGATACAGTTTTTATTGTATAACTTTATTGCAGTTTTCAATTGCATAATAAACTCCATATTCATATTGATCTGTTCCCAGGATTTTTTCTTTCTCTCCCTTTGCTGATGTATTCATTTATTCATCCATATATGCTTCTTTAAATACTTTGGTTTTATAATATTTTAATATCTTTTAAATCTTTTTCTTTTTTAGCCATTTTTGCCCATTTGCTTTTTCATAGTAGTTTTAAAATCAATTTTCCCAATTTTTAAAATTCTGTTGGTATTTTTATTGGAATCACATTGAATGTAATGGTCAGCTTAAGGAGAACTGCCATTATTTAACATTCAATGTACTCTTCTTTCTAAGTTTCTATTAGTTGTAGATGGACACAATACCTTTATTTATTTATTTGTATGTGGTGCTGAGAATCAAACCCAGTACCTCGAACATGCTAGCTCTCTACCACTGAGCCACAACCCCAGCCCCTCAATGTACTTTTGTGTTCATTTTGAACATTTAAATGTTTTTCTGGTATACCTCTTTACATTTCACACTAAGTTAGCTCCTAAGTGTTTTAATCCTGTCATAATTGATTCTTTTCTTTCATTCTTTTTTTCAAGCCTGCTTCTTTATATAAAAACTACTGTTTTGTGATATATTAATTTTGCATACCACCATATTATTGAATTTTCACTTGATTCTATGGTCTGGGGCTGTAGCTCAGTGGTAAAGTGCATGTGAGGCACAGGGTTTGATCCTTAGCACCACAGAAAAATAAACAAATAAAATAAAAGTATAAAAAAACGAATCCTCAAAAAAACAGAACATATAAACAGTAATCATTTTAATCTTCTCCTTTCTCATTTTTATATTCTAATTTCTTTTGGAGGATAATTGTATTGTTTGGTGCCTTCAAAAACTATTAGGTGATCATGATGAATGCAAATGTGTTAGTTAGGGCCCCGTCCACAAGTTCTTTGACACTCCTTCCTTCAAAAGACAGAGCCTAACTCCCCCTTCCTCTTTTTTTTTTTTTTTTTTTTTTAATTTTTTTAGTTGTCAATGGATTTTTATGTTATTCATTTATATGCAGTGCCAGGAATCAAACCCAATTCCTCACATACTAGGCAAGCACTTTATCACTGAGCTACAACCCCAACCCATAACTTCCCTCTTCTTGAATGGAGGCTGGACTAGGAGACTTGCTTCTGTCAAACAAAAATGAAGTGGAAAGGTTGGTGTGAGAAAAAAGGATGGTGCGGAAACCAGGTCATAAAGGCCCTGCAACTTCTTTTCCTTCTCTTGGTTGGCTTGTTCTGGGAGATGCCAGTTTGCCATGTTATGAGGATACTCAAGCATCCCTGTAGTTCCATATGTTGAGATATGAGATCTCTGGTCAAGAGTTACATAATAAGTGAGCTTGAAAGTGGATCTTCCTGCTCTAGGCCAGCCTTTGGATGATTACAGCCCCAGGTGACATCTTGACTATAAACTCATGAGAGACCCTGAACCAGAACAATCCAGCTAAGCTGCTCCCAATTTTCCAACTTTCAGAAACCAAGATACAAATCAGTCATCTGTCAATGTATTAGCAACAAAGGAATAGGAAACTGAAAGAAAAATACCTTTACAGAAGTATAAAACATGAAATGTTTAAGAACGAGTGTACCAAAATATGTGCAAGACTTATATACAGAAAATTGCCATTGATGAGAGAAATGAAAGAAAATCTAAATAAATCATCTGATCTGATTAATTCCATGTTAATCAATTAGAGGACTCATTAAAGTGCCAGCTTTCCCAAACTTATCTATAGATTCAAGGTAGAACTGGTCAAAATTCCAGCAGACTTTTGGTAATAATGTACAAGCTATTTATATGTGTATCAAAGAACCCAAATAATTATGGAAAATTACAATATAAATGTTCCTCAGCCTAGCAGTGTGGTTATATCTTGCTGAGCCTATATAAATTGAAAATATCAGGGTTGGGGTTGTGGCTCAGTGGTAGATCACCTGCCTGGCATGTGTGAGGCACTGGGTTTGATCCTCAGTACCATATATAAATAAATGAATGAAATAAAGGTATTGTGGGCTGGGGTGTGGCTCAGTGGTAGAGCACTCACCTAGCATGTGTGAGGCCCTGGGTTCAATCCTCAGCACCACATAAAAATAAATAAATATAATAAAGTTATTGTGTCCATCTGCAACTAAAAAAAATTAAAAAAAAAAAAAAAAAGTATTGTGAGGCCCAGGAAAGCCCCACTGACACACTGGGTCCAGAGCCCCACACTGGGTCCAGAAACAGCTGACAGTCACAATACTGCATACCACAGAGCTGCGTCTCTGAACACATCACCCAATGCCACCCCCGACTTCACCCCCCAACCCCCGATTCCATTGCTGTAAGTAGCCACCTCCAACTTGGGTCACCTTCATCACCATCTTCAGTTGCAGCAACTCCCAAGTCAGAACACCAGCTGGGCAGGTACCAATAAGCACCAACTCCCCTCCTCCCTGGCAGCTGCTATACCAGACCTTAAACTAGACTACAGAGCTATAGTAACAAAAACAGCATGGTATTGGCACCAAAATAGACTTGTAGACCAGTGGTACGGAATAGAGGACACTGAGACAAACCCACATAAATACGGATATCTCATACTAGACAAAGGGTGCCAAAAACATTTACTGGAGAAAGATAGCCTATTCCACATATGGTGCTGGCAAAACTGGAAATCCATATATAGCAAAATGAAATTAAACCTCTCTCTCTCTCCCTGCACAAAAATCAACTCAAAGTGGATTAAAGACTTAGGCACTAGAACAGAGACTCTGTGCATAGTAGAAGAAAAAGTAGGCCCAAATCTTCATCATGTCTGCCTGTGATCTGACTTCCTTAACAAGACCCCTAAAGCACAAGAAGTAAAATCAAGAATCAATAAATGGGATGGATTAAAATTAAAAAGATACTTCTCAGCAAAAGAAACAACTAATAATGTGAGGAGAGAGCTTATAGATTGGGAGAAAATCTTTACCACATGCACCTCCGACAAAGCATTAATCTCTAGGATATATAAAGAACTCAAAAAACTTAACACCAAAAACACAAATAACCCAGTTGATAAATGGGCTAAGGAACTGAACAGATACTTCACAGAAGAAGAAACACAACTGATAAAAAAATATATGAAAAAAATGTTCAATATCTCTAGCAATTAGAGAAACGCAAATCAAAACTGCTCTAAGATTTTATCTCACTCTTGTCAGAATGGCAATCATCAAGAATACAGGCAACAGGGGCTGGGGATGTAGCTCAAGAAGTAGCGCGCTCGCCTGGCATGCGCGGGGCACTGGGTTCGATCCTCAGCACCACATAAAAATAAAATAAAGATGTTGTGTCCACCGAAAAAAACTAACTAAATAAATAAATATTAAAAAAATAAAAAAGAATACAGGCAATAGGAAAATGTTGGCAAGGATGTGGGGAAAAAGAGACACTCATACATTGCTGGTGGGACTGAAAATTGGTGCAACCACTATAGAAAGCAGTATGGAGATTGCTCACAAAACTTGGAATGGAACCACCATTTGATCCAGCTATCCCACTCCTTGGTTTATACCCAAAGGACTTTAAATCAGCGTATTATAGTGACGCAGCCACATCAATGTTTATAGCAGCTCAATTCACGATAGCTAGAGTATGGAACCAACCTAGGTGTTCCTTAATAGATAATTGGATAAAAGAAATGTGGTATATATACTCAATAGAATATTGCTCAGCTTTAAAGAAGAGTGAAATTATGCCATTTTCCAGTAAATGGTTAGAGTTGAAGAATATTATGCTAAGTGAAATAAGCCAATCCCACAAAACCAAAGGCTGAATGTTTTCTCTAATATGTGGAAGCTAATTCACAATAAGGTGGGGGGCACTAGGGAAGAATAGCGTTACCTTAGATTAGGCAGAGGGAAGTAATAGGAGGGGTGGGTAAGTATGTGGGGATAGGAAAAATAGTAGAATGAAACAGACATTATTACTGTATGTATATATGTGACTACATGACCAATATGATTCTCCAACATGTACACTCAGAAAAATGACAAATTATACTCCATCTATGTGTGATATATCAAAGTGCATAAATGCATTCTACCTTTACACTAATTAAAACAAATTAATTTTTAAAAAATAAATAGAGTAGGGGCTGGAGATGTGGCTCAAGTGGTAGCGCGCTTGCCTGGCATGTGTGCAGCCCGGGTTCGATCCTCAGCACTACATACAAACAAAGATGTTGTGTCTGCCAATAACTAAAATAAAATAATAATAAATATTTAAAAATAAATAAATAAATAAATAGAGTAATAATTCATAGTCAAGAGTGTTTTTCTTAGGAATGCAAGAATATGGCAACGTTAAAAAACTTATGAATGCATTTCACTACATTAAAAAAGGGAAGCCATCCGGCCAACTCAAGAGATAGAAGGGCATTCTGATTCTTTTCTTTTCTTTCAATAGTTTATTATCTAGGAAAACATTTAAACTTCCTTAACTTGATAAAGGGTACCTTTGAAAACCTAGAGTAAACAATATGCTTAAAGTGGAAATGTTAGAAATCTCCTACTAAGACAGAAGATAACTACTGTCTTGACCATGCACATTCTAAAGGTCCTGGAAAAATCCAGAAAAACAAAACTAAGGAGTGTTGATATTCAAAGGGAAATGATGAAACTTTATTGATATGATTGTTTATGTAGAAACTAATCAGCTAAAAGTTGTTAGAATCTCTAAGAGGTCAGTAAAACAGCCAAATGAAAGGACAATATTCCAACACCAATAGCTTTTCTATATACCAATAATAAACTGTTTTGGAAAGTTAAAAAAAATATACATATATATGTGTGTGTGTGTGTGTGTGTGTGTCAGAAATAGATCCGAGCGTATATGGTAAATTGATTGTCCCATCAAGTGATGAAGGTGACTCAATGGGGGAAAGAAGAATATTTTTTTATATAATTTTTTTTAAGAGAGAGAGAGAGAAAGAGAGAATTTTAATATTTATTTTTTAGTTTTCAGCGGACATAACATCTTTGTTTGTATGTGGTGCTGAGGATCGAATTCGGGCCGCACGCATGCCAGGCGGGCGCGCTACCACTTGAGCCACATCCCCAGCCCCAAGAAGAATATTTTTAATGATTCCTGCTACAGCAACTGGAGACTCACAGAAAGACAATATCATCCTTAACTTTTACATTACACCATACTCAGAAATTAAATAGACATGTGCTATAGACAGAAACTAGAAATCTGTTGGAATTTTTATAAGTGAAGACAATTACATATTTAGTTTAAATATACTGTGTTCCTATGTACTTTATATTTGTCTAAACCCATTTGTGCTCTTTTTCTTTGTCTTCTCTCCATTTTCTTAATTAGTTAGAAATTTTTCTTATTTTTTTCTCCTCTTTTCATTATACCTCTTTTCCTATTCCTTAAATTGTCATCCTAAAAAAATACATCATGCATGCTTCTCTTCTCAAAATTGAATATGAAACTTTATCATATCCTCCATTCTGACAGTGCAAGAACCAAAATGCATGCTGACTCAGTTTATCCTTTTCAAAGTTCTTTAATTTTGTTCTTTGTTTGTTTGTTTGTTTGTTAGCTTTATATGTTGTAGTGCTGACAGTTTTTAAAAATGGTGCCCCAGACTGCAAATTGATGCAGCCAATCTGGAAATCTGTATGTAGATTCCTTGGAATGGAACCACCATTTGACACAGCTATCCCAGTCCTCAGCTTATACCCAAAGGACTTAAAAACAGCATACTATAGGGACACAGCCACATCAATGTTTATTGCAGCACAATTCACAATAGCAATGGATAGGGAAACTTTGGTATTTATACACAATATTACTCAGCAATAAGAGAATAAAATCATAACGTTTGCAGGTAAATGGATGAAGTTGGAGAATATAATGCTAAGTGAAGTTAGCCAATCCCCCCCAAAACAAGTGCCAAATGTTTTCTCTGATATAAGGAGGCTGATTCATAGTGGGGTTGGGAGGGAAGCATGTGAAGATTAGATGAACTCTAGATAGGGCAGAGAAGAGGGAGAGGAAGGGAGGAGCAAGAGATGTAAAAAAGATGATGGAATGAGATGGACATCATTTCACTAAACACATGTATGAAAATACGAATGGTGTGAATATACTTTGTATACAACCAAAGATATATAAAAATGTGCCCTATATGTCTAATATTAATTGTAATGCATTCTGCTGTCATATATAACAAATTAGAATAAAAGAAGGGACTGGGGTTGTAGTTCAGTGCTTGCCTCATACGTGTGAGGCACTGGGTTCGATCCTCAGCACCACATAAAAATAAATAAATAAAATAAAGATATTGTGTCCATATACAACTAAAAATATTTTTAAAAAATATTAAAAAATATGTGACCCCAATTTTTTGATAGTTCTTCTTTGTAGAGATTGAATTTGTGTGTTCCTTCCGTCGTTGTTAATGTTTGGTCACTCTTGAACAATGGAACGTGACAGAAGTAATGTTCTGACAATTTCTAGGCATAGACCTTTGAAAAATAGGAGCTTTGGCAGTGGTGCACACTTTTAATCTGAGCAAGTCAGGAGGCTAAGGCAGAAGGACTGCAAGTTCAAGGCCAGCCTCTAAACCTTAGCAAGACTTAAAACTTAAAGAAACCTTGTCTCAAAATTTTAAAAAAGGTTGTGGATGTAGTTCAGTAGTAAAACACTGCTGGGCCCAATCCCCAGTACCACCCCAACTCTGCCCAGCCAGCCCCTCCCCACCCCCTTCTCCCAACAAAAAACAAGTAGCTCCTACTTCCTGTCTCTGGAAATGATTGATCTTTGAACCCAGTAGCCACATTTTCAGGAATTCCAGGCCACACTGAAGTGTTCCTGCTGACAGTTTACATCCACCTTCAGGCACGTGAGTGTAGAAGCCTTTGAGATGACTGCAGTCCCAGCCACCGCACAAATGCAATTTTAATTGCATAAGGAACCCTGGATGAGATTTTCTTGGGAGACAGGAGTCAATCCCTACAACCAAGAACAGTAACAGTAACATTATCGTTCTAAGCTACTAAGCTTTTGAGTCATCTATTACATAATTGTAAGTGACAGTAAACTATAGCAACAGGTTTTGGTACCTGGAGTCCAGATGTTGCTAAAACAGAAATATAAAGCCTGTGGGTCTGGCTTTGGAACCAGGCAGTGGAAGCTGGAAAGTCCTCAAAGAAAATGGTCCTAAAGACCTAAAAAGCATTGAGGAGAATGTTAATGGAATCCGAGAGGAGATGATGGGAGTTTTCAGTTTGGGATTTAAGGAAAATATTACTAGAAGTTGGAGGAAAGGTAGTCCTTATTATGTAGGTGTAGCAAGTTTGGCAGCACAGCTGCCTTGGATAATGTGGAAAAAAGAAATTGAACTAATGAAGTCAATGATCTGGTTAAGAAGAATTTTCAAAGTACCATCTGGCTTCTTCCTACTTTCCATGATTCAAAGGAGTTAGAGGCTGATTTGCTATAAGCATTGGCTCTTTTTTTTTTTAAATAACTTTTTAAAAAAAATTTTTATGTGGTTCTGGGTATCAAACCCAGTGCCTCAAACATGCTAGGCAAGTGCTTACCACTGAGCAACAACTCAGGCCAGCACTGACTCTTGGAACTGCAAACAAACAAACAAAAAGTATCTCTGACTCCATTTTGCATCCATCTCCTTTGCTCTGAGTCAGCCACTTTGGATTCTAGAAACAACTGGGTTGATGATAAACATCTTGCAAGGAGCTGAAACTACCCTCCTCCACCTGGGAAATCCCATCTTTCTTATTGCAGCTGATCCCCTGCTTCTACCTCACACTGCCTGATCAATCCTAAAATAATGACCAACCCACAGTTTGACCAAGACCACTTGATAGCATACTTCATCCTCCTTGTCTATAATCTGGGAGCTCACATCACTACCCCTGAAGACAGAACTGGAAATGCTGGTCCCCTAGTGTAGCTATACTAATTAAAATTCCTTTCCTCCTTTTCCCCATTACTTTTTGTTTGAATTTTTGGAGGGAGTGACCAGGCCTGATTTTCAGAGAATCTCAGAGTCAGCCTCTGGTCTAAAACTCTGGTAAGAAGAGGAATGAGATGAAAAGAAAAAAAAAAAAAAAGGAACACTTCAGTTTTTAAGAAAAATTTAGAGGAAATATAAAGGAGCAAGAATTTCTTGGTGGTTTTGATAAATGATTGATAAATTGTTTCTCATTCCCTCTCCAGATGAAAAGAAATTTTCAAATTCAAAAATGGCTTCTAGCCAGGCGTGATGGTGCATGCCTGTAATCTCAGCAGCTCAGGAGGCTGAGGCAGGAGGATAGCAAGTTCAAAGCCAGCCTCTGCAACTTAGCAAGGCCCTAAGCAAATTAGTGAGAGCCTGCCTCAAAATAAAAAATTAAAAAAGGGCTGGGGATGTGGCTCAGCGGTTAAACACCCCTAGGTTTCATCCCTGGTACCAAAAAAAAAAAAAGAAGGTTTCTAAATGGGGACAGTAGCATGTGCCTGTAGTACAAGCTGCTTGGAAAGTTGAGGCAAGGAGGATCACTTGAGCCATGGAGTCTGGGACCCACATGGATAACATGATGAGTCCCTGTCTCAAAAATCAAACAAACAAAACACTCCCAGAAGAGATTCAGTCAAGGATAGAACTATAAAATCATTTGTTAAGACCTCAGAAAGTGGTACTTCAGAGACCCTGGAAAATGAACAAAAGAGCTTCTAGAGACTTTAGGCATGTGCCTCATATATTTACCATTAAGCTACATCCCCCAGCCCTTTTCATTTTGTTATTTTAAGTTGCTGAGGATCTCCCTAAGATGCCAAGGCTCACCTTGAACTTGTGATCCTTACAGCCTCAGCCTCCCAAATTGCTGAGATTACAGGGATACATCACTGTGCCCAGCAGGCTTCTAAAATCTTCAGGCATTATCTTCATGGATCCAAAATTAGAAAAGGTCTTATTTCAAGAATATGTGTTGGTACAACTTTTGTCTATTGGAATAATTAACAGTGAAGTCACAAAATCCCCACAATGTTGAAGAACAAATTGTATCAGCTCGGACTCAAAGGGACAGACAATAGAAAATGAAGAGAGGACTTCAGATACAGGAAACAGCTGAGAAAACTATTCACCTGTAAACCTGTGCTACTTTTTATGGAACTGGAAGGATAATTCAAAGGGTGGAATCAAAAGTCCAGTGGGTAGAAATAAGAAATAGAGAAAATAAGAGAGTCCTAATCAAAGAACTGCAAACATCTACTCAACTGAATTTCAGAATTTCTATGGACTTTCCCCGAACTGACAAATGCCTTCCATCTTTTCTCTGATAAAAGAAAAATTCTGGGCTGTGGCTGTGGCTCAGTGGTAGAGTGCCTGCATGGCACGTGTGAGGCCCTGAGTTTGATCCTCAGCACCACATAAATTAGAAAAGGTCTTATTTCAAGAATATGTGTTGGTACAACTTTTGAATAAAAATGAAGATATTGTGTCCAACTAAAAAAAATATTAAAAGAAAAGAAAAATTTGGAGATGCCTTAAATTTAACCCTAAGGTGTAGAGGATGGAGGGGAGGAGACATAGAAGAGGTTAATTATTTAACAGCTATGGGCCAAATCAACAAAAGACTATTCCATATTCCTGATTGTATGTTGAAATCTTGCCTTATAACCTCAGGCAGTTGACCACTATCATCTATTTTATGTTTGAGCTTTCTGGATTGTTAATCCCAGCCAATCCAGGAGTAGCAAGTACTTCTCCTCAAGGACTGTCCTTCTATCCCCCAAATGTCTTTGCATTATTATTATCCTGCCCCTCTTATCTATAACCAATGCAGATCAATGGTAAACAATTTATGCTTTCCTTTCCCCCAATTTTTGTTATAAAAATGCTCTTGGCTTTTAGGTCTGGCAGACATATTTTCAACTTCCTTCTTATCTTGCTGCTGGTAGCTATAGAATTTGTCCAAGGACCTGGTCCTTTTCTGCCTAATATCTAGAAGCTAAACCAATTTATTTAGGAGGAACCCCAGTCTCTAGAGTTTTGTTTAACACCATTCTTTGAAAGGAAATATCAATAGAAGTTTTCTCTGCCTTTCCCCCATTGCATGCGATATATATGGCGGTGATTGAGGCAGGCCTCTTGACTTTTTAATTCACAGATCTTCACATGGAGAGGAATCATTCAAGGAGTTAAAGAGTCTCCCCTGCTCTAGGATCTTACAAATTCTGGGCCCTAGCTTGTGCTTGATGCTATTATGGAATGAGAAATTTGAATGGCTCTGGAGGAGGGGGTAATGCGTATCTTACATGTGGTAAGAATGTAGAACCTTTGTGGCCAGCGAGTGGATTTTGACTCTTCTCATCAATCTGATTCTGTGAATGCTTAACTAGTAGAATACAAGTATAGAATAAAGATTGTTTGCCAGTTTCCGATCCTATGCCTTAAGAACTTGCAGTGTTCACTTTCTGTCTTTTGATATGCTTGCCTTTGGTACTCAGCTACAATGCTGTGAGGAAAGGTCATGTGTAGGCATTCAACAGCCCAGCTGAGGTCACAGTAGACAGCAAGCATCCCCCAATAGTCTTGTGAGTGCTGGAGTCTTTGATACATCTCTAGTCACAGCCTCATGACTGCACCTACATGGGAGGCCTGAGTGACAATCTCCAGGCTAAGCCCAATGAAACCATAGAACCATGAGACAAAACAATGGTGTGCCTGTGTTACCCGGGGTGATTTATTCCACAGCAAATTAGAGCCAGAAGAGCTGTGTGTTCTAATGGTTTACATATTTAAATGTTGAGAAACCAATTATTTTTGTTTTATGCAATCAAGGTTTATTATTTAAGTTTATTCACATATTTACCACCTTATTCTTCATTTCTTATCGCAATCCTAGGAATTCGTGTCATGTTCCTTCTTTTTGAAGACCATCCTTTATACTTGCCTTAATCTATGTCTGCTCATATTTTCTTCATCTGGAAACACATTTATCTTTAATCCTTTTTTTTGCAGTGATCGTATCAAAATCAGGGTCTCATATATGTTAGGCAAGCACTCTATCATCGAGCTACAACTCCTAGTCCTTCATCTTTAACTTTACATATGTGTGTGTGTGTGTGTATTTTTTTTTTTTAAGTTGTAGGTGGACACAATACCTTTTTTTTTCTGTTTTATTTTTATATGGTGCTGGGGATTGAACCCAGTGCCTCACGCATGCTAGACAAGCACTCTACCACTGAACCACAAACCCAGTCCTGAATTTATTTATTTATATTTTTTATTGTATGCGGTACTGGGGATTGAACCCAGGGCCCTGTGCATGCTAGGAAAGTGCTCCATCACTGAGCCACATCCCTACCTCTTTATCTTTAATATTAAAAGATATTTATCTTTTGGTGGAAATTTCTAAGTTTTCTGTTATTCTTTCTGCACATTGAAAGTATCTTTCCACTATATGCTAGCTTCTTTAAAAAAATTTTTTTAGTTATTGATAGATATTTTTTTTTGAGAGAAAGAGAGAGAGAGAATATTTTGATATTTATTTTTTAGTTTTCGGCGGACACAACATCTTTGTTTGTATGTGATGCTGAGGATCCAACCCAGGCGGCACACATGCCAGGCGAGCGCGCTACCGCTTGAGCCACATCCCCAGCCCCTACATCTTTATTTTATTTTTTTTTTTAATTTTATTTTTTTAAAGAGAGAGAGAGAGAGAGAGAGAGAGAGAGAGAGAGAGAGAGGGAGGGAGAGGGAGAGGGAGGGAGAGGGAGAGGGAGGGAGGGAGAGAATTTTTTTAATATTTGTTTTTTTAGTTTTCGGTGGACAAAACATCTTTGTTTGTATGTGGTGCTGAGGATCGATCCCAGGCTGCACGCATGCCAGGTGAGTGCTCTACTGCTTGAGCCACATCCCCAGCCCTTATTTTACTTATTTATATGTGCTGCTGAGAATCAAATTCAGTGCCTCACACATACTAGGCAAGTGTGCTACCACTGAGCCCCCGCCCCAGCCCTATGCTAGCTTCTGAGATTCATATTGAAGAGTCAGCTGTAGTCTACATATTTGAAGGTTAAATTATCTATTTTTAATCATTGCTTTTAAGATTTTATCTCTTAGACTTTGTTTGCAGATTTGCTATAATGTGTGTAGGTCTAACTTTCTCTGCTTCCCAGTTGGGTTTCACAAATCAGTGGATTGATCTTTTGCTTTAGTTCTGGGAAGTTCTCTTCAAATAATACTGCCATGTTCTTGTTCTTTTCTCCTTCTGGGGCTCTAATAAAAGTACTTTAATATCTCTTACTTATCTGTATTTTCCATTTCTTTGTCTCTCCATGTTTCTTTCTTTCTTTTTTTAAATGTGGCACTGGGGTTTAAACCCAGAACTTAACTTGTGTTAGGCAAATGCTCTACCACTGAGCCACACCCCCAGCTCCATTTCCATGGCTTATTTTGGATATTTCCTTCTAACAGAGCTTCTGATTTTTCTTATTATGTTTTCAATAGTGTCAAATCTGTACCAGTTTTATCATTAAATTTAGTTGTTATTAAAAGGAAATCGAGAAACTGGGAGATGGGAGAGCAAGAAATGAAAGATGGAGACCAGGCAGAAATACTCACAAGAGTTTATTTGTCAAAGTTGACAAACAAAGGCCGTCTCTCTATACAAGAGAGAGGCAAAAGGGACTTGAGTTCTGGGACTTTATGGGGGGGGGGCTCAGGAATCAGAGCATGGTGGGTCCTAATTCGGGCAGTTAGGTGTTGGGTTGGTATGAGGGAGTCGTAGGGGTTACCAGGGATTGAACTCAGTGGCACTCAGCCACTGAGCCACATCTCCAGCCCTATTTTGTATTTTACTTAGAGACAGGGTCTCACTGAGTTGCTTAGCGCCTCACTTTTGCTGAGGCTGGCCTTGAACTTATGGTCCTCCTGCCTCAGCCTCTGGAGTTGCTGGGATTACAAGCATGAGCCACCATACCCAGCTAAGATCTAATCACTTTTTTTCTTTCTTTTCTTTTTTGTGGTACTGGGGATTGAACTTAGGGGCACTTAACCACTGAGCCACATCCTCAGCCCGAGATCCAACAACTTTTTTTTTTTTTTTTTTTTTTTTTTAAATTTTGAGTTGTAGATGGATACAATACCTTTATTTATTTATTTTTATGTGGTGCTGAGGATCCAACCCAGAGCCTCACGCCTGCTAGACTAGTGCTCTACACTGAGGAACAACCCCAGCCCCCAACCTCTTTTGATCACTTCAGAAGTCTTTTATATTTTGTTTCCCATTAGCTTCTCATAGCTAGCAATTTCTTTTTTTTTTTTCCCTCAGCCACTGAGATAGCTCTGAAGTTGGTATCAATAGTCTGTATTATTTTTCCAACCACTTGAGTAGAGATTATTGGTACTTTCTTAGTTTCATGAGGCCCTACTTCTAAATGTGTGCTTGGGTACTTTCATAGGGTACAGGCTGGTTTTAAAAATTGATTGTAGTTTACACTATTATACTCATCACAAGAATCAGAGTAGAACATTCCCCATCCTACTTCTCCATAGTTTCCAACAATTAATAATAATAGATCTGGCTAATCTTGTTATGTTGTAGGTTATGGGAGTGAGGCAAGATCATTGAATTTGTTCATGTAATGTAGTCATAATTGAGACCCTGATTAGACAGTCCAACAGTGTTTCCACTGACTGCCTGATTGGTTGTGCAAATTTGTAATAGGTAAACGGAATTTTCTGAAATCATGGCCTATGATTTGGCCTGGAATACAGAAATCTGGATTAGTTAAAAAGTCTGGCCTGTGCAACCTTGGGCAGATCATTTCATTTGTTTGCACCTGAGTTTCCTCATCTGTTAAGACATTAACTTGTATCTACTTCAGAAGTTGTAGCAAAATGGAATAATTAGAAAAATGTTTTGTAAAAAGAAAAAACATTTCTGCAAGATTTTTTTTCTGGCCGAAAGCAAGTTTTATTAGGCTGAAATTTAGTTAAACTGTTTTCGCACTTGAACTGGCGAATTGGGGCAGAGGGCTAACTCTGGCATCTGGGCTTTATTTGGAGAAAATGGGCGCGATCTAGGCCTTGTGCTTTTGGGTAGGTATTGAGCTCTCATCTGCATGCAATTTTTGTAAAACCAGCCTCTGCTTATTCCCTCTTTCGTCCCTTGGGAAAGAAATTTCCGTGCTTCAGTCCGGGTGGCGAGTGCCCATGTTGAGCACAGAGGGAGATCTTCAGGGACTTCTGAGGAGTGGAGAGGTTACGGTGGCGCTTCCTAATGCTCCGGTGCTGTAAGGTCAAAACAGAATGCCTGCGGTTACTAAGGCCAAAACCCTGGTGTAACTAAGGCTCTCTTCCTGCTTGCAGCAATACAGCTGGTGGAGAAGACTTCCCCGAGCATTCTCGGGAGGGTTGTTTGGCTCAGTCTAATGCGAATCAAGATTTTCTGCACACCAAGTCTCCCATTCTCCATATGGGACTTTAATCGTTCTCTCCCTCGATAAAGAGAGTAAAAGCAGAGACAACCGGGAAATATTCCAAGAGGAGCTGAGAAGTTCCGGAAGTAGCGCCTCGAAAAGCTTCCTCCTGTGCGGTCCAATGAACTCTTTATTTAGCAGAAAATTTAGTCCTCTAGTCCGCCGAGGCGGAAAAACATTTTGATTGGTTATTCAGCTCGGCGCAGAGACTTATGGGAGCGTTGTTTAGGCACTTGTTAATACCCAGTTCACCTATCAATCATCTCGCTCTCTGGATGGGGCGGGAACGGGAACCTTTTTCTGGTACCGCCTCTTCCTGGGCTGCTGCACCCGGAGGGGTCTAGGCTGTAGTAACCGCGACCCAGCCGCGTGGGTGGGGTCGCGCTGCTGGGCCCAGGCCGTTCCTCAGCCGCGAGGCGCGGGGAGTGGCCCGAAGCGTGTGGCCGTGCGGGGCGGGCCTGGGCTGGGAGCGAACGCGGGGGCGGGGTTAGGGCGGGGCCGGAGGAGGCGGAAGCGGCGAGTGAGCCCGAGCCGGATCCCTACCGAAGCCAGCGTCCGGGCCGGCGGAGCGGCGTCGGCGGGGTTGGCCGGGGCGAAGGGGTGCTAGAACCTGGGCGGGTGGGCCGGCCAAGGGCCGGGGGTCGAGGTCCGGGAGCGGGTGACGGGCGTGCCTGGGGCTCGCCCCCGCGCGGTCGTCGGAGCGGGCTGAGCTCCCGCGCCCGCGCAGTCCGGGGGGATGCGACCGGGGGCCCCGGGGCGGGGCGGGCGGCGGCGGCTGCATCGCGAGCGGCGCAGGGGGCGGGTGGCGGTGGCGGTGGCGGTGGTGGCGGCATGAGGCGCGGGGCCGGTGTCCGCGGGAGGGAGGCGCTGCCGGCGGCCCGGTCGCTCCCGCTGCAACTGCTCGCCGGCTCGCTGTGCCCTGCCAGCTGGGCCTCGGCCGCTCTCGTCTCGGCCGCCTCCCGGGCTGCCGCTGGTGACCACTCGCCGCGCCGCCGGAGGCTTCACCCGCGCCCTCCCCCAGGACGCGCCCGCGGAGCTCGGGCCCCTTCGCCCCGGACGCGGAGGCCGCGCTGCGCGGGGCGGCGGCGAGGCCGGAAGATGGCCTGGGTGCTCAAGATGGACGAGGTGATCGAGTCTGGGCTGGTGCACGACTTCGACGCCAGCCTCTCGGGCATCGGGCAGGAGCTGGGCGCTGGCGCCTACAGCATGAGGTACCTGGGCGTTGCGGGAGGGCGGAAGCCTCTATACTAGGGTGAAGTCTGCATGACCCTGGGGCCCTGTCAAGCGGGGCTGGGTCCGGCGGTGCCCGGGCTTCCTTGCCCGCGGGGTCGGGGTCCTGCCGCGTGGCTATCTGGGCCGTGGAGCCCCGCTGGCCTCTCTACCTGGCAGGTGAGGGAGGGAGGCCCCGCAAGCTTTGGCCAGGGAACCAATCCTAAGGACTTCATTCTAGTTGTAAAACACGCCCCGCTGTTAAGATGGCTTGGGTTGGTGGGGGAAGGGGCTTCCTTTCCTTCTACCAGAGATTTACAAGTCCCTTGAACCTGGAATACACTGTATAAAGGTAGCACAGTTAGAAAATACTTTACAACGTTTTTGTATCAGTTCCTACTCTGGTTGTCCTACATTGTAGTCTTTCCTGGCTGCAATTTTAATCATTTGGTATTATAATAGTAAATTATAAGTGAAAAAGTAACAGTAGAGGGAAAAAGCACATTGACTTCGTTATGTTGTTTTTGATTGTCTCAAAGTGAGGTGTCTCATTTTGGGGACGATTCTTTCAAGCTGTTTTCACATGAAGAGGGCTTAAAGATGCTGTGATTGCATTACAAACAATAGTTTGTTTTGTCTCTGTTGTTTGTACCAGTAGTCATTCATTTTGTTTACTTTTGAGAGATTGAAATAGATATGAACTTAGTCTCTGCCCTTTATTCTGAAGGATATATATATTTTATTAATTTGGAAGCTGTTTTATCGGATTTATTGAAATAATTTATGTAACATAAAATTCACTCAAAAGTGTAATCAGTTGTTTAGCAGCTTATCATTAACGTGAATTAAGTGTAGTTGTCTGTTCTTTAGAGAAACATCTGATGCTTTTGAATAGCTATACTGTTTCAGCTTTTATACATCTCACTGCAGCTCAAGTGGACAGGGAGCACAAAAGTCCTGAGGAAGAAAGAATTCTGGGTTAGCTATCCTAGAATAGTGGGGGCTTATCCTTGAAGTAATTTGACTTTTAAATCTTAAAGACAAACTCTCATCTATAAAGAACACTGAAAAAGGTGGAGAATTTTTGGAGTGTGGAAGCAAGTGGTGGAAAGCATATTAAACTCAGTGGTCACCACTCTCTGGTCCTGGTTTGGTCTTTGCTTCTCTCTCTGAACTTGGCACCACATCTCCCTGTAGTATCTTTTTTTAAAAAAAATATTTATTTAATTATTTAGATGTAGATCCACACAACACAATGCCTTTATTTTTATGTGGTGCTAAGGATAGAACCCGGTCAGCCCATGCTAGGGGAGTGCTCTACCCCTGAGCCACAATCCCAGCCCCTCAGTTGTGTAACTTGAGAACTCTAGATGAGATGGCTTATTTTTTTGAACTGTTTCAGTTGTTGAGGAAATTGAGCTACTGAAAGTCATGGGATCACCCCAAAAGGGAGTACTAGAATTAGTGCCTTCCAAGTCGAAATATTTGAGTACCAAACTGCTTCTTGACTCCACCTGAAACCCTGAACTTGGAGTCAAGGCAAAGGGGGCACATGAAACAAGTTCAGTATGTTTCTCTTTTTAGTTGCATCTCAGTTACAGTAAGATGAAAGTTTGCTGCTGAAAAGTTAACTTACTAAAGGTTATTTTGAGATTTTTGTTTTCTAGGGTCTTAGATGAACCAAATTTGTTTTGGTGAATCAGCAAACTTAATATAATTAACTTTTTTGTATAGTTTTTTCTTCTCTATGGAAAGGAAGTAAAATCTTACTGATAATCAGCCTTTACTTGACCTTGTTCTTAAGTAATGCTTGTCATCTTTGTAATTCTGTCATTTATGACACTCCTTGTTGGAAAACTTTTTCCCTGGAATGTATTTGGTTTTGTCATTTAATCTAAATTTTCAAGTGACTTGGAAGGTGAACACCATTTTTGAGGAGCTTATTTATTTATTTATTTTAACATTATTTGGGTCTGAAAAATCCAATTCAAGGCCTTTTACTTGAAATTCTCAAAAAGGAAATTCCAAAATTGACTTGACAAGGAAAAAGTCTTAAGGAAGGCTTTCGGTGCTGCAGGCTTTCTTTAATTATACTTTGGCTTTCTAAACCTAGTCCTGGTGCCCAGCTCTGGGAACTGCCCATAGCCGAATTCTCATTCTCTCCTTGAACATTTAGTCTCCTCCTCTAGTACCAAATAGGAAGTAAAGTTCATTTTTCCTCTTCCATTTGTTCTCTCTTAAGTTCAAGAAGTAAACTTCAGGAATCTATTGGCAAAATAGTTTCTTGATAAAAACTTACTCTGTAGGCAGCTTTTCATTTTTCTTCCAAAGTGAAGTATTCTCTCTTTGCTTTTTTGGATGACTTAAAATGAGGTATTTCTTAAGACTTCCAAGTTTCCTCAGCTTTTGGGAAAAATAAAAGAAATGGTTTCTCCCAATGGTACGACTTCAGAATATGTATTCCTGTTGAACGATGTAGGCTGGGTAAATCAAAGGTGATTTCTGGTATCACCTTTGTTCTTTCCCTATTTGGGGTGTGTGTGTGTTGGGAGTTCTGTGAACACACTTGTATGTGAAATATGAGCTGCTGTAAGTTTTATTTGAAATGAGGTAGATCATAATTGTTATTTAAAATCTTGGTTATAGTATCAAGGTTTGAGAGATGGATAAGGAAACTTGACAAACATTCTAAACCAATCTATGGACAATGATCGCTTCTCAGCCTTTTGGCTATATGATCAAGGGTACTATCTGTACTTATCAGTTTAATAAATGCAGTGCTTATAGATGATTAAGTGATTGGTCTAAGGGCCCAATCAGTGGCATTACCATCTTAGATGAAGGCTGACTGGCCCCTCACTGAATGGATGCTGAAACCCATTGTAACTTGAAGTCTGGATCATGTGTGTTTTGTGGATTAGAAAGCAGATAACCAAATGACTTTAAAAAACAAAATTCATTACAACTTTCCAAGAGGATCTTTTAGACCACCTGGCAAATTTCTTTATATCTAATTATTCACATGAAGTTTATAATATGTAGCATGTTAGTTTTCAGAATTTAGGTTCAATATTGAACTGATTTGCTTTTGGTGGGGGGTGGGATGGTTACTGGGGCTTGGACACAGTAGCTCTATCACTGAGTAACCCTTTTATTTTATTTTGAGATAGGGTCATGCTGAGTTGCCTGGGCTGGCCTTAAACTTGGAATCCTCTTGCCTCAGCCTCCAGAGTTACTGGGATTACAGGCATGTGCCACCACACACCCAGCTATCTTTTTTTTTAAATAAAAATATTAAAACCATTCTTAGCTCATAGGTGTACAGAATCAGTCTGCCTAGATTTGGCCTTTGTGCTTGTGCATAGCATGCCAACCCCCCCCCCCCCCTTTTTTTTTTTTGTATGGGGGGATTGAACCCAGGGGCACTTAACCACTAAACCACATTGCCAGACCTTTTTATTTTTTATTTTGAGGCAGTATCTCACTAAGTTGTTTAGGGCCTCACTAAGTTGCTGAGGCTGGCTTTGAACTTGTAATCCTCCTGCCTCAGCCTCCCAACTTGCTGTGATAATAGGTATGGACCTCCATACTGGGGGCTCCAACCCTTGTTCTTTTTTTATTTTTATTTTTATTTTCTTAGGTGTAGATGGACACAACACAATGCCTTTATTTTTACGAGGATCGAACCTGGGTCCCGCCGATGCTAGGGGAGTGCTCTATCACTGAGCCACAAACCTACCCCCCAACCCTTATTCTTAATACAGGTTCTAATAATGTACTTTGATTGCTTCGGGAAAGAATTTGCTAAGTATTGAAATCTTAGTATATTCAAGAATTTATCTTTATGTAGACTAGGAACTGTTTTGGCTAAATTACATACATTCCATTGTTTGTCCATAAATCTTTTTTTTTTTTCTTTTTGGTACTGGGGATTGAACTTAGGGACACTGAACCACTGTGCCACATCCCCAGCCCTATTTTGTATTGTATTTAGAGACAGGGTCTCACTGAGTTGCTTAGGGCCTCACTAAGTTTCGAGGCTGGCTTTGAACTCAGGATCCTCCTGCCTCAGCCTCCTGAGCCGCTGAGATAATAGGTGCACCATCTTGTCCGGCTGTCCATAGATCTTTATTGTATTAAATTTTTACAATTAAGGTGTCATCCCGACTCCAAAGATTGAGTGTAGTTTATAACCTTCTACTGGGTCTGCTTGAAACTTGGCAGTTTATTGATAGGATCTTATGAACTTTATGTTTCATCACATGGCAATTGTCAGTTTGTCAGGACACACCTGTAAGCTTTTGCCACTGATGCTTCATCTCTCTCTCTCTCTCTTTCATTCTTTTGCTGTAGGTTCTGTAATTTAATTTAAAAAGAAGCTCCGCAGTATTTACTTTGCTTGCTTTGGGACAGATGTAGTAAATGGATATGAAACTATTTAACTTCAGCAATGTCTTTTTCTTTTAAAATCTTTAACTTACTGGATATTTTGAGATTATGAAAATGTTGCCTTGACACAAACTATAATGAAACTAGTTTTTTTTTTTTTTTTTACTTATGTATTGGTAGTTGAACTTAAGTTAAAAAATAATTTTTATTTTGAAATAATTTTTACAAGTTATAGAAATAGAATATTCACACATATACCCTTTACCCAGCTTATCAAACTTACATACCTGGTGTACAGTTTTCAAAATTAGGAAATTGGTCTTGCTGCAGCACTGTTACCTGGAGTACAAAATTTTTTCTTTCCTTTTTCTAATTGATTTTCCAGTCTAGAATCCCATATTGTATTCAGATTTTGTGTCCTGAATAGTTTCTTCATTTTTTTGTGTGTGATGGAGGAGGTACTGGGTACCTCCTACTGGGTAATGAACCCAGGGTGCTTAACCACTGAGCTACATCACCACTCCTTTTTATTTTTAATTTTGAGATAGGGTCTTGCTAAGTTTCTTAGGGCCTCACCTAGTTCCTGAGGCCTGTCTTGAATTTGCAATCTTCCTGCCTCATGCTCCCAAATTACTGCAATTACAGGCATATGCCACTGCATCCTGCCATTTTTTACCTTATATGATTTTGACACTCCATAGTGGTCAAAACTATTGTTTTTAAGTATGCAGGATTGGATGTGTAACTTGTGGTAGAGCGTTTGCCTAGCATGCCTATGGCCCAGGGTTTGATCCCCAGGACCACAGAAATGAACCAAAACTTTTTTTTTTTTTCTTTAAAGCAAAGGTAAAATATGCTTGTTGTTGAGCTCTCAAAGGATCTCTATGATTTTAGCAATGATTTGCAGTGATTTTGTGTGTGTGTGTGTGTGTGTGTGTGTGTGTGTGGTGGATGAAAGATGCATCATTCATGCTGAGTACTCTACCATTAAGCCCAGTCCCTTAGCAATGGTTTTGAGTAGAGTGCACTATTCATGTCAAGTTTACAGGTTACTTTGTCTCAGTTCATCTGAATGGAATGTTGTTTTGGTTGACATATATGAAGAAAATCAACCTTACATAGATGAGTGATTGGAAAAACGAAGTTTATATTAATAGTCCTTTCAGATATTTGTGGATATTCTTCTTAGATGCTATCCCAGTACTGAATAAGTAAGTGGTAGTTTCTTAAAATTTAGCTGCATTGTGGAATCTGAAACTGTATCAGTGTATTTCTTGTACTCTGTTACAGTCAGGACTTGTTCTGTCATTTGGGGGATGTTTTACCCTGCATAATTTTGAAATATGCACTTGTTGGTCATTTGGAAAATAATTTCCTGAGTTATGCAGATCTTCCAGATTTTGATAGTTTTATCATACATTATCAAAAAATTGTATTCCTTTATATGACCACTGGAGAAAGTACATAGGGGAAGGCTTAGATTGTATCTTTGGCAACAATGATTAATTTATTTTCCTTGAAATAATAGGCTCACTTTGTTTTAAGGAAATTTTTGTCAGACACCCAGGTTTGACTAATTAGCTTCTTCAAATAAAAATGATGTTCCACGAAAAAGCTGCTAGGTCAGCTAACGGATCACACACTTTGCACATGAGTTTTTCCTTAAGACAACCTAATTATTAGAGCTCAGAGACATTAAGTAGCCTGTAAAATGTTGCTCAACAAATGGCAGAGCTGGGATTTGAGGCTCTAGAACTGGGGCTTGCCTTCCAGTCTTTCCCACTGCACTCTTAGGCATCCTACCACTAGTACTTGAGAAGTTTCAGAGTTAAGGAGAATATGATTTTTTGGATAGGAGCAAAATCAGTCAGCAATGCCCCCCCCTTCTTTTTCTGTCATTGTTCTATCTTCCTTTTTTTTTCCCCCCTCTTTGCAGGATCTTGCTGAACTTCTTGGTTCTCATGATTTAAATTTTTTTTAGTTGTTGATGGACCTTTGCTCTATCTATCTGTCTATCTATTTATATGTGGTGCTGAGAATTGAACCCAGGGCCTCACACATGCTAGGCAAGCGCTCTGCCACTGAGCTACCACTCAGCCCATGTTCTCATGATTTTTAAGACTGAGATTTTCTGTATTATTAGTATGTTTAAATAAGGATAGATTTGTTTCTTGCTGTGTAATCCTTCAATTTAATTTTCTTGTCTTTGTGAGCTGTCAAGGATTTCAATGCAGTGTTATTTAGAGGCACTAAGAACTTGAATCTTAGTTTGTCTTATAGATTTTATAGAGAATGCTTCCAAAATTTCAGAAATTGGTTATCACTACTCTTAGTCAAGATTGGTAATGGTTTTCTTATACTTTTTGTTTTGTTTTATATTACTGGGGATTGATCTCAGGTGCACTTTACCATTGAGGTACATCCCAACTCTCTTTTAAAATTTTTATTTTGAGATAAGTTGTCACTAAATTGCTTAAGGCCTTGCTAAGGCTGGCCTAAAACTTGTGATCCTCATGCCTCAGTTTGTGGGATAACAGGCATGCTCCATTATGGCTGGATTATACTCACTTTTTTTTTTTTTGCATTGATCCTAGGGCCTGTACATATAAGTGTTCTACCATTTAGTTTCACTCCTCCCCCACAGTGTTCCCCCCACAATTGGGGATTGACCCCAGGGGTGCTTTACCACTGAGCTATGTCTCCATCCCTTTTTATTTACTTATTTTTCCATGTTTTTTTTTTTTTAAATGGGTGCATTATAGTTGTACATACAGTGGGATTTGTTGTTGAATATTCATACATGCATTCAATATAGCAGTATTATTTGGTTGATATCATTCATTTTTATTTTGCCTCCAAGTGACAGAGGCTGACTTGCACTTGTGATTCTCCTAACTCAGTTTCCTTAGTAGCTGGGATTACACGTATGCACCACTGTATCCTACAGTCTTTTGCAGTTTTTCTTTTGAGACAGAGTATTGCTAAGTTGACCATGTTGGTCTGGGACTTGAGATGCTCCTACTTCAGCCTGCTGAGTAGCCTTTCCTTTTTTTAAAAAATTAATCTAAGTTGTATTAGTTTTAAGTGTGTTGGAGTTTAGTTTTGCATGTGAAGGGACTATATGCTAGTTTTTGTAAAGCTTACCTGGAATACAGTCTGGATTTAATGATTTTAATTCCTTTTTTAAAATATATTTTATTCACGGTTGGGATTGTGGCTCAGCGGTAGAGTGCTTGCCTAACACGTGTGAGGTCCTGGGTTTGATCCTCAGCACCCCATAAAAGTAAATAAATTAAATAAAGATATTGTGTCCAACTATAACTATTTTTTAAAAATAAATATTTAAATTTTTAAAAATAGATATTTCTTAAAATTATTTTGTTCTATTATATATTTTATTATATATGGCAGTAGAATGCATTTTGACACATTGTACATATAAGGAGTATAACTTCTCATTTGTCTGTTTGTACAAGATGTAGAATTACACAGGTCATATAATCGCGTATGCACATAGGGTCATAATGTCTGATTCATTCCACTATGAAGGTTTTAATTATTTTTTAAATGAGTAGATGTTTGACTACTCATGTATGTTATTTAGTAAACATGAGAATATTGAGATTATCTTAATTGAAATTAACCTTGGCTGACGGTTATGTCCCTCATGCTGCTCAGTAGTTACAATATACTGTCCTCTTTCCCTTCCTTTCCATCTTCTCCTAGAGGACTTGATTGTGGCTATTTGAACTCTACTCCTCTTCCCTGTGCTCAGTTTCAGCTGATTCCCTTGCAATTTTATTGAGATGAGGATTTCTTTTCAGTTCTGCCGCAGTCTGGCTGGGCATGAATAACGAATAATGGAGCCGCCACGAAGCACTCGTAGGTTCAAAACAGCAACTCTTTATTGCCGAACTCCACCAGCACTCCACACACGCTCCCCGCTCCTTGGAATACTCTCACCCCCCACCAGGGTCCACGCGCACTCTCTCTTGGAACCCCCGGAACCCTGGGGAACCCCGGTGAACCCCACGGGAACTCCAAAGTAGAGGGCGCCGGAGGCAGCAAGAGCTGCCCTATTGCAGTAAAGGTCAAACATACGATTGAATACACAGCTTAACATAACCATCATTATCTCAATGGCTCGCGGTGTCACCTCTCAACCACTCCCTTCTGACAATATGCCATGCGTCATCCTGACTCAGCTGTGGCCCTCAACACAGTTCTAGTTTGGTCATTGGGTTTCCTGAATCAGTAAATTGATACATGTTTCATCAGTTCTGAAATTTGTTCATTCTTTATCTCTTTTTAAATATTGCCTGTGCTTCATTTTTTTTCCTCTACTGGTATGGCAATTTAATGTAAAACCTTCTCATTTTTCCCTTTTAACTTCTTGTTTGCATTTTCCATTATTTCCCTTTTTTGTGCTATTGTCTGAGTAACTTCTTTTATCTAATCAATTTTCCATATTTAGTCTTCAGTTTTATTTGAGCAGCTGTTAGAAATCTGAGTTCTTAATTTTGGCAATTTTTATTTTCCATTGTAGAAGTTCTTGTCAGATCAGGCCGCTGCCACCGACCTAACAGTTCTATTTGTTCCTTTTCAGTTTTGCTGTCTTTAGTTCCCTGTTCACTAGATCTTTTTAGGCTTGTCTTTATTTCTTCAAATAGGGTAAACAGTTTTATAGTTGGGTCTGATAATTCTGACATCTGAAGTCTTTGGTGGTCTATATCATTCAGTTAGGAAAAAAGAAATCACTTCAGATGTTTCCAGCAGAGTTTTGGTGAATTCTTTGATAGCAAAGGTGCTGGAAAGTTGGGGGAGGAAGAACATGTTACCTGGTTTCTCCTGGAGGCATAACTGTGACTCCCCTGAAATCTCTCTCAGCTAGAATGTGTGCCATAGCCTGCCTTTGCAGCTGACTTTCCCTTTCCTACTCTTAATATCCCAGCAGTACTTCTCTTTGGAGCAACTTGACAAGATTGTAGTTAGCAAGAAGCCTGTTTGTGGTTTTCAGGTCTCTAATCCTCTGCAACAGTGGCAGAAAAGAGCTGTATACCAGCAGACAGAATCTGGAATGGGTATATACCATCTGTTGTTTTTGCTGTTAGTTCTTATTCCTAGAGTCTTGTTTGTCCTTTTATGCCTGGTTATTTTTGATATTGGCATTGCAGAATTACTTGGAATAATTTGATGCCCATGGCTTTTCATTTGCTTGTCCCACCCTTGAGAATCCTACCTTTCTGGGATCACCTTTGTACAAATTTAATGGTTTCCTGGACTACCCTGGAAAAGCTAACTGTGCTGGAAGTTTTTGCTAAAACTTGCAGCTTTTTCTGTACCAATACGCTGGGAGTCTAACTCTTTCCAGTCCAGTACAGTGGATACGTGGATATCTTAGATTCATAAGCCCACTGAAACCACAACACAGATTGTGGTTCTGTCCTCAGGTTGGGATGGAGTCTTTAGGGAAGAGCTGTTTTGAGTTCCCAGGCTTGTTCTGAGTTTTTATGCTTTTTTGGCTTTCATTCCATTTCCTTACTCTCGTTAGCACAGTATTTGTTAGTATATTTCAGAATTTTTTTTTTAAAGAGAGAGAATGATAATTTTTTAATATTTATTTTTCAGTTTTTGGTGGACACAACATCTCATTTTTATGTGGTGCTGAGGATCGAACCCAGTGCCCCGCTTATGCCAGGCGAGCGCATTACTGCTTGAGCCACATCCCCAGCCCCTATATTTCAGAATTTATATGTGACATTACAGCTTTGCTTTTTATTTTCTTGCTCTGGGGGGGGGGGGCGGGGTGGAATGGGGTAGAGGTTGATCTAAATTATTTAGTACCCGCCATTACTAAACATTTATTAAGTTCTCTATGTTGTTGTTCACATCTTGGTTCTTTTTTTGGAATTATCATTTAACTTCCTAATGTTTTAGTTATCTTTTCATTAAAGAAAATCAAATTTTAACTGTTTTTGAAAACTAATACATACCATTACATTCAAAAGCTGTGAAAGGGGGTGTGCTAGCACACACCTGCAATCTCAGTGACTTAGGAGGCTGAGGTAGGTGGATCACAAGTTCAAGACCATCTTCAACAACTTAGTAAGACCCTCAGCAATTTAGCAAGACTGTCTCAAAATCAAAAAATATAAAAAGAATTGGGAGTGTAGCTCAGTGGTAAAGCACTGGGGATTCAATCCCTAGTACCACTCCACCAAAAAAGAATCTGTGAAAGGGTATACAGGGACATTTCACTGTCACATTTTTGTCTCCCAGCATTAGTTGTCCCCCCCCCCCCCCCAGGTTATATTGCCAATTTTAGGTGTCCTCATAGTTGGCTGTATATCCATGTAATCAAGCCTGTTGTGATTTTCATGTCTCTGTGTCATCTCATTTTGGGTGCTAACCTGGGTTGAAATTTGCCATCATGTAGATCTTTCAGTTTACCTTATGAATGAATTGTTTGATTTGGTGATGGTTGTTGTTTGTTTGGTATTGGGCATTAAATCCAATGGTACTTAACTACTGAACCACATCCCCAGCCCTTTTTGTTTTTTTATTTTGAGACAGGGTCTTGCTAAGTTGCTTAGGCCCTCATTAACTTGCTGAGGCTGTCCTCAAACTTGTGATCCTCCTGTCTCAGCCTCCTGAGTTGCTGGGATTGCAGATGTATACCTCTGGCTTGGCTTTATGTATTCTTGTGGTATTTTAGGGTCAAGCCTGTTGAAGCTTCCTGATAAGTTTTTATTCAGAAATGTTCTACTTATTTGAAACACATGATATACATAATGTATAATTTTTGTTTCAGTTAGAAGAAAGTCCTAATTATTCAGTTCATTTCAAGAATCTGTCTTTAATACTTTCCATTTATTTATAGGATTACAAAAAACATTTGACTGTTAGGACTTTCATATGACTCAATAATGAAATAGTATATTTTCTGGAGACAGTATAACATGCAATCTTAAACTGTTTGGAGACCTAGTTTTCCATTTTAGTAAGAATTGGTTCTTAATGCTGTAGTCATTTAATTGACTTAATAAATATTTGAGCTTCTTTGTGCTAGATGACAATGAAGAAGCAAATTTGGGGGGTGGTGATACACTTAGAGGTATACAAACTTTAACAGATAATTTGTATTGTTGGAAAGTGATAAGAGCAGGGTAAGGGAAATTGAGAGTGTTTATGGGAGAAGTACTGTAATACATCCTTACTGTGAAGGTGACACTTGAATGAAAATAGCCTTTTGGGTATTCTGTAGGAGAGTAAGGTCAGTGCAAAGGCCCTGAAAAAGGCAAGTGAGGAGGCTGATGGAGCTGGAGCTGGGGGGGTGGGAATATGTAATTGGGTTGGACCTTGTATGATTTTGTAAGAGTCCTAGTTGAAAGTAATCTAATGGAGGGTACAGAGGAATAAAATTACTGATTTCTGTTTGAAAAGGATCACTGGTTGCTGGATTGATTGGAATACATTTTCTTTTTAGCACTGAAATCTTAAAATTGTTGTCCATGTCATTTTTCATTAATTTTCTCAGTCATACCTTTCATTCTTTTTCTTTTTCAGTGAGATTGTTTAAAATACTTGTATATATATAAGAGTACATTGGGGGTGCTGGGGTTGTGGCTCAGTGATAGAATGCTTGCCTAGCATGCGTGAGGCACTGGGTTCTATCCCTGCCACCATGTACAAAATAAACAAAATAAAGGTATTGTGTCCATCTATAACAAAAAAAAAAAAATTAGAAAAGGAATATACTGGGGATATAGCTCAGTTGGTAGAGTGTTTGCCTTGCAAGCACAAGGTCCTGGATTCAATCCCCAGCACCACACACACACACATCCAAAAAAAAAAAAAAGAATACACTGTATATTTTCATCTATCCTAGAGCCATTTTGGCTATTAGGATATTTTGGGGGTTTGGGGGGTGCTGGATAGTGAACTCGGGGACATTCAACTACTGAGCCACATCCCCAGCTCTATTTTTTTTGTTCTATTTAGAGACAAGGTCTTACTGAGTTGCTTAGTGCAGTTGCTGAGGCTGAGGCTGGCTTTGAACCTCCTCCTTCAGCCTCCTGAGCCACTGGGATTACAGGCATGCTCTACCACACCTGGCTATTAGGATTTTTATAAAGAGAGCTGCTCTGATTTAAAAACTACTATTTGAAGTCTTCTGAAATTTTTTTTTGTATCTACCCCCAAGGTAGGAAGTTAGGTAGACTAAAACTCTTAAGGTCACAGCAATGAGGAGAACCCTGTGGGCAGGTTGGGGGCCATGGGAGAGTTAAGGATCGTTGCTGAGTGTGTGGGTCTTCTGTCTTTAGGAGTATTTTGATGCTTGCCTGGGTATTATAAAAGGAGGAGGTAAATTAGTAGATAATTTCGTATCTTTAAAAAAAATCTTTGCAGAGCTTTAACAGAAATGTATATGAGGTGGGGGAATGCAAATAAAAATGTTCGTTCCTAGAGTTTCTCTTTCAGTTCATTTGTTTCCACATTTTGTTTTTGAATTAAATTTAATTGAAATGAGCTACCCAAGTATCTGAGTTGAAAAAGAACCATTCAGACAAGTTGTTGCTGTTAGAGTTGATATGGTATTTATTCATTTGAATATTTTGGTTTTACTGATTTTATTATTTTACTTCTCACTGAAGAATGTACCTGGAAAAGTTAGCAGCATATAAGTGTACCTCAGGGAATTATCTTAAAAGCAGTCACCCTCCATGCATTTATTGTGGGAATATAAAGTAGCACAGCTGCTTTGGAAAATAATTTGGCTAGTAATTCTTCTAATAGGTTTGTACCCAAGAGAATTGAAATCATGTCTACACAAAAACATCAAAGTATATTTATGGCATATTTGTGATAGCTAGAAAATGGAAACAACCCAAATGTTCATACAAAGTGAACAGATAACAAAATATGGTATGTCTATACAATGAAATGAACCAATAAAAGGAGTGAAGTATTGATACATACTATTACGTAGATGGACCTTGAAAACCTGCTAAGTGAAACAAACCAATCACAAGATTATATAATTGTGATTCCATTTGCATTAAATGTCCAGAATAGGCAAATGAATAGAAACAAAATAGATCTAGTTGTCAGGGATGGTGAGGGACTGCTGTTGGATATTTACTTTTTTCTTTCTTTTTTAAAATTTATTTTTTTAGTTGTCAATGGATCTTATCTATCTATTTATTTATTTATGGTGCTGGGGATTGAACCCAGGCCTCATGAATGCCAGGCGAGTGTTCTACCACTGAGCCACAGCTCCCATGAGATTTCTTTTTGATGTGAGAAAATGTTCTGGAATTAGATACTGGTAATGGTCACACAATTCTATGAGTATAGTAAAACCACTGAATTATACTTTAAAAATATGCCCTTTATGGCAAATTAGTTGTATCTCAGTAAAACTGTTAAAACAACCACAATAGCAAAGCAAACTCATGCTTATGTGTTTAACCATTAGGTTCAGAACTAATAAGCCCCAGGAGACCCCTGAATACCCTTCCTAGTCAATTCTGAAAATTATTCCTGGGAGGAAAAATAGTAGCTTATTTTACTGCTAGTGTTTACTTCCCAGAAGAAGCCATTGTGTTGGACTAGACCTGAAGCTTTATTCTGAGCATCAGCCAGGCCTAGCAAGCAACTTTTATAAAGTACCATTTTAATCAAATGCTTCTTTGTAATTCCATGGTGCTACTGTGACCTACCTTTGGCAACAATAATAGTCCTTTTAAAAGTAATAGGCCTTTTAAAACAGGTTGCGATGTATTCTTGACTTGTGTTCTCCCCTCCCCCAATAGAAGTAATCTGAAGTTTACCATTTTGAAATAATTTTAAAGCTTTAAAAAAATTTTTTTTTCCAGTGTCTTATTGGCATGGAACCCAGGGTCCTGTGCATGTTAGCTAAGTAAGCATTCTGCCACTGAGCTCCAGTAGTTGCCCCTGCACCAGCTACTTCTTTTTTACTTCTCCTAATCTTGCCTCCCTCATTAGAGGAGGGTTATTTAATAATGTCCTTATGGTGAACCAGATTAGCATTTACACTTATTTAATTCTGTGTATCGCTTCTGATCTCAACATTTAAAAGAATCAATCCCTAAATGTTTATGTGCTTCTAAATATTCTAACTCAAAGTAAGGTCAGTTTTGATTTTTTGCTTTTCAGTGATGTGTTGGCATTGCCCATTTTCAAGCAGGAAGATCCTAGCCTTCCATTGGATGGTGAAACGAAACATCCACCCTTTCAATATGTGATGTGTGCTGCCACATCACCGGCAGTAAAACTACATGATGAAACACTCACTTACTTGAACCAAGGTTGGTATGGGTATACCATATTTTGAAATGTAAGAATTTACAAAAATCCAAAATAAATGTTTTGGCATCGTAGCCTAGATTGTTGGCAATAATTTTTTCTTGAATTTGACAGTATTAGTTAAAATTTTATTTTTTATTTTTTTATTTTATTTTTTTTTTTAATTTTTATTATTGGTTGTTCAAAACATTACATAGTTCTTGACATATCATATTTCATACATTTGATTCAAGTGGGTTATGAACTTTACTGTAAGCCAACAGACTAATACTTTGTAGAAACTAATTTGCATTAAAGAGAGTTTGTGGAGTAAGATTTATCACAGGATTTTCAGAAACCGTCTAAAGGAGAGGCAAATAGGAAAGGATGTCAGTTATTTTTAGGGACATTGGTTTCATATGGAACTTGAATGAATCAGAAGTCCAGCCAGCCACCTGGGTCTTGGACATGGCACAGGTTTGTGCTGGAAATAGACTTAAGCTACACCATGAAGTCTGTGGTTAAATAAATGATATAAAGATAAACTCATGTAGAGTTTACCATTAGAAAGCATAATTGATTTTTTTTTTTTTTTTTTTTTTTTTTTTTTTTTTTTTCCTTTTTGGAGGCGCTCCTTGCAGTTTGGACACTAGCTAATGTGACTTAACCACTGTAAAAAGTACTTTTGTTATCCAGGAAAAGCTGAAAATTAAGTGTTTGGCCTATTTACTTTTATGTTTATACATTTCTTTAGCAAAATTGGAATTATACATCTCTTTGCTTATTGTGATTGTTTTACTGCCATTAAATAGAATCTTTAATTCCTTGTGCTTTGGAAAGATTTGATAGATTCTAGACTATTGTGATTAATATTCTGAAATGTGAAAGAATAACTTAATTTCTAACTTTATTTGATATATGTTTAGAATCTGAGTGTGGGAATCTTTATCTTCAAATAATTCTGTCTGTATTGTGACAAAATCTTCATTTGTTTTTAACATTTAGTATTTGGGAGTCAGTTATTTTCAATTTGAGTTTTACATTTGGAAAAACATTAAGGATTTATTTGGTAGTCTGTTTTAGAATAAAAAATATCAGAAGAAACAAATATCAGAAGAAACAATGTTAGGACAAGAATATTTACTATAACAATTTTTTAAGATTTTATTTTATTTTTTTGCAATGCTGGGGATAAAACCGAGGGCCTCAGACATGCTAGGCAAGCACTTTGCCACTGAAGTACATCCCAGGCCCATTGTTAAATTATTTCTAAAGACAAAAAAGGATATAACCCAAATTTCTCTTCTTTGGGGAATAGTTGAGGGGCTTATCAAAACTAGTTCTTAAAATGGTCATATAATGAATACTGAATCTTTCTGTGTCTACTCTATACATACATATTTAATGAATATATGTGAACATAAATGTATTTTGTGGAGTGTATTTATGGTAACGGAGTCAGAGTTATTCTAGACTGTGGGAAGATTTACAGTTTGGTTAAACAAAGTGGACATTTAATGAATTTCAAGTACTTGTAAGGGATCAATACAATTTACTTTAAACAGCTTTAGATTGATTTAGTCTTTCATTTCATTTTAATGTAGACAATGAGATAATTTGAACTAAAAAGGACTTTTGAAATTTAATGGCTTATAACATCATGAAACCAGTTCAAATGGTGCAAATATATAATCAGCATTTCAGTTTAGCCCATTTTCCTCTTTTGTTTGGCATTTGGGGGAAACACGTCATAATGTATCTTATAGCATTTACTCAGTTGTGGAGAAAAGATGGCCAATTCTTACTGTTTTACTAAGAATAGTTTGTTTTTCTGTTGTTTTTGCTGTGCTGGGGGTGGAACTGAGGGCCTTGCATATGCTAGGCAAGTGCTCTACCACTTGAGCTACACCTCCAATTCCACTAAAAGCAAAAAAAAAAAATTAATTTTTCCCTTTGTGTTACAGTATTGGTGATTGAACCCATTGTTGCTCTACCACTGAACTACTTCCTTGCCCACCCCCCACCCCCTTTTTTTTTTTTACTTTGAGATAGTGTCTCACTAAGTTGCCCAGGCTGGCCATGAACTTATCTCAGCCTTCTGTGTTACTGTGATTACAGGCATGTGCCCCTGTGCCATCTAGAGCTTTTTGAGTATGATGATGTTCCCAGGGCAAGGTCCTTGAATGCTTTGTGTTGGAAAAAATATTGATTGACTGGATATTTATAGCTTTACATGGAGCAGTGGTTTTCCAACTATAGCATCCATTGGATTCACCTGAAGGGCTTGTCAAAACATGAGTGCTGTGCCTCAGAGTTTTTAAAAATTTTTTATTTGTTTTAATTAGTTACACATGACAGTACAATGACCTTGACATATCATACATTTGAATCAGATGGGATATAATTTCTCATTTTTCTGAGTGTACAGGTTGCAGAATCATATTGCAATACAGTCACATATACACAGTAATAATAATGTCTTAATAATGTCTGTTTCATTCTACTATCCTTCCTATCCCCCAATCCCCTCCCCTCCCCTCCCATCACTTCTCTCTACCTAATCTAAAGTAACGCTATTCTTTTTTTTTTTTTTCTCATATTGATTTAGTAAATCTGGTGTGGAACCCAGGAATCTGCATTTCTTTCTCTTTTTTTGTTTTTAGGAGTCTGCATTTCTGATAAGTTTCCAGTTCATTCTGCTGGGTATAATTTCTGGGGCTCACACTTCAGTTTTATTTTATTTCTTTGAATATTTGGGCAAGTAGTTGGGCTTCTCCTCAACCATTCCTTTTTTTTTTTTTTTTTTTTGGTACTGGGGATTGAACCTAGGGGTGCTTAACTAAGTTACTTAAGGCCTTGCTAAGTTGCTGAGGCTGGCTTTGAACTTGAGATCCTCCTGCTTCGGCCTTCCAAGTTTCTGGGATTACGGTGTGCACTGTGATGCCTGGCTCAACCATCACCTTTTTAAAAGATGGATTTCCTCATAGGAGAGAGTTGGCCCTGAGTCAGGGACTGAATGCTGTTTTTGTTTTGTTTTGTTTTGCCGTGCTGATGATTAAACCCAGGGCCTTACGCATGCGAGGCAAGTACTCTACAACTAAACTGTATAGAGGCAAGTACTCTACAACTAAACTGTATACCCAGCCCTTGAACACTATTCTTTGACTGTGACTTGCTCACTGCTTGTAGCCTGCCCTTAGGCACACTGCCCACCTTCTGTTTCTTATACAGCTATTGATGGAGGATATTTGTCATTGTGTAACAATGTAAAGAAAATTAAAGAAGCTGGGCTCAGTGGTGCATGCCTGTAATCCCTGGGGCTCAGGAGACTGAAGTAGGAGGCTTGGGAGTTCAAAGCCAGCCTCAGCAAAAGCAAGGCACTAAGCAACTCAGTGAGACCTTGTCTCTAAATAAGGTACAAAATAGGGCTGGGAATGTGACTCAGTGGCTGAGTGCCCCTGAGTTCAATCCCTGTACACCCCCCCCCCCAAACAAAAACAAAAACAAACAAAAAAAATTGAAGGAGAAATTCTGTATAGTAGTTTTGTCAAGTAGAAATTGGAACAAGTTTTGAAGCTATAATGATGATTGATGTCTTAGTTTGTCATTTTCTTCCTTTTTTGGGGGGTGTGTGTGTGTTTTCCAAACAGAGTTTAAAAACCGTGTCTTTGTTTATACTGGAGTATCCATCCATAATAAGATATAAGACACTTTGTGGAGCAAAAACTGTAGTTCCGATATTGAATATCTAGCTCTCCCTTTGAGCAAGTTTCTGGCTACAGTAAATTGCCCCTTGTGTTATATCTGGGGGCTGATTCTTTGATACCCCACATTTCATGATGTGAATGAAACTTCTGATCTTACCTCCTTGCTGAATTCCAAATTGGCTCATTGATGCTGCTGGATCAGCACCTAAATCTTCAAGTGAAAAGAACCTTTCTCCTAGTTTCTCCCCAAATGCCTGTTCATTTGGAGGCCAAATTCTACTTGGAGAATACTCTGCTAGGAATGTTAATTAACCAATATTACTACTTTGCAAACAGATCTTAGACCTTAAGAAATAACATTTTTATTGGCTTAATTTTCTGTTAAATATTATTATAAACTTCGGGAAAAATAAGATTTTTAACTATTTTCATTTTATTCTGTAGTAGATTTTCTTCTGAATAGTTTTGGTTATCGTTACCTCATTAAATTTCTATGTCAGGATCTTAGAAGTTTCTTGGGTTCCATGTTGCACTGGAGTCCATGTGAGGAAGCTAGACTTAACTGTATACTCAAAGGTTGGTGGGGACATGAACTCAAAACAGTTATATTTTTCAACTCTGGCAGTACTTTTCTGTTTCTAAGCCCATAGGGAGCAAAATAGTAAAACATGAAAGATAAATTCAAAAGATAAAGCTAAAAACAGGACCAGTGTTTCATAGAGTATTACATGGATGTTAACATTATGTTTTATTAATCAAGGAGCAGCCTTTATATTTTAGTTAGAACCATGGCTAATGTTTCAGGAAGTCATGTAATTAAAAAATAATTATGGATAGGAGACGAATAAAAGGAAGCAGTTAAAAAAAAAAGTATGATTGTTCATTCATTGTATATTACTATTACCATTGAAGAATATGTAGTTTCCACAGGGAAAGCCGTTTGAATCACAACAGATGTTACATACAGATTTTTTTTTAAGCCTCATTTGATTTTATAAAAATAAATATTTAGAGTGGTTTAATAGAGGGGCAGTAAGTCTTGAGATCAGTTTGTGGAAGCAGATTGAACTTTGTATTGAGTACAGAAGTTTCTCCTTAGATTCACCAGGAAGAAAAACACAAAAGAAGATAGGAGCATTGGGATTTCTTCCTTTATTTGATTTTTCTCAATCCCGAGAACTTCACATTTCTGAGGATCACACAATAATCCCAGTGAGACTGGTTTCTCTCTCTCTCCAGCAACTGAATGAAAGAGCTTCCAGGACACTGTGTACTTGGTCCACTCCCACTGGCTGTTTTTCTTTGGGTTACTCTCTTCATGCCAGCAAGTGGTTTAGCCCTATACTCCTTAGGTATTTCTGTCTTTAAATGGCCTTACGTAAAATTGTATGCTGAAAAGTCCCCTCTTAATAACTTTAATCTCTTCTTCAAAGGTCCAGGTTTGTAAATCAGTTTACTAACTTGGATGTCCAATAGGTATCTCAGACTTCATATTTCAGTTGATTTCTTAATTTTGCCAAGTTTTCTCCCTGTTGTCTTCACCAAGTCAGGAAATGGCAATTGTACTTCAGTTCCTTGATTAAAGATCTGGAGTAATCCTCATCTCTCTTTTTTTTTTTTTTTTTGTCTTAACACTCTGTCTAATTCAGTAGAAAGGGAAAGCTCTCCTTAGGCTCTACCTTCAGAGTATCTCCAGAGAGTGGGCTCCCATCCCTATATCAGTATATGTGAGTGACTTCCATTTATCCTAGCCAGCCTAAACTGAGGATGTAGACTCCTTGGATAGGTGAAAAGTGATTTCAGTGTAGTTTTAATTTGCATTCTCTCATGGAGGTTGAATATCTTTTAATATGATTAACTTGGTATTTTGTTTTTCTGTGAACCCACATTTTCGTTTAATTTGCTTTTTTTTTAGAGAACATTGAGCATTTGTTAGCAATTTTGTGAGCGCTCTTTACGTATTAGGGAGATCAGTCCTTTCTGCGTGCTATGAGTTTCAGATATCCTCTCTTTCATTTTTTTTTGTCTTTACTAGTCAGACATGCTGAGAGGTGCAGACTTCATTAGTTTACATTCTCCATATTATATGACTTTATTTCTCTTCCATCTTTGTGCACTTGACTTTTCAAAATTTATTTTTTGTTCTTTTAGATGTTGATGGACTTTTATTTTATTCATTTATTTATATGTGGTGCTGAGAAACAAACCCAGGGCCTCACACATGCTAGGCAACTGCTCTACAACTAGCCATAACTCTAGCCCCTACACATACATGGACATAATATCTTTATTTTTATTTATTTATTTTTATGTGGTGCTGAGGATAGAACCCAGTGCCTCACATGTGCGAGACAAGAGCTCTACCACTGAGCCACAATCCCAGCCCTGCACTTGATTTTTTTTTTAAAAAAAATTTTTTTGTAGTTTTATTTATTTTATGTGGTGCTGAGGCTCGAACCCAGGGCCCACATGTGCTAGGCAAGCACTCTACCACTGAGCTGCAACATCAGCCCTAATTAAGCATTTTTTAAAATTTTAATTTATTTTTCCAATCTATATCGTAGCTTAACTTTTAGAAATTTCTCTTGCTATAAAGATGTTTTTAGGGTTACTCACTCAATCCATTGAATGAATTTAAGGAGGAGTATTTCTTACTAATATTCTACATGTAGTTTTCCTTCACCAGTTTTGAAGTGATTTAGTTGTTTGGTAATGCTTTGTTGAATTTTTACATATAATTTAGAACCTTTGTATATTTTTCTGGGAGTGTGGACAAGATATTACTACTTATAGAATCTGATCTTCACGTGTTGCTAGAAGCATTCATAATTTTTACTAATTTTTCTGCATGCCAAATTATACAGGGATTTTTATTGCATAATAATAAATAATCCAGAAACCATTTTTGTGGGTTTGAAGTACACAATTAATTTTTTGCAGTTTATCTTCTTAATTATCTAGTTTGGTATGTGACTATCTTTGTGTTTTTAACAGACATTAATTGAGCAGTGAACACTTGTGACGTGGCTTCATTAGACACAGGAAAAGACCCAGCATTAAAAATTGGCCTTTGTGGGCTGGGATGTAGCTCATTTTTAGAGCATTTTGTGATCATGTCTGAGATCTTGGGTTTGATCCCCTGCACCAGAAAAAATATTGTCCTTGGTCCTTAAAAAAACAAAAAACCTGTGCACACTAATATTTATAGTACCACTCATTGTAGCCTCAAAGTAAAAAGAACCCAAGTATCCATTAGATGATGAAGGGATACACAAAATTTGGTATATTCATGCAATAGAATAATATTTGGCAATAAAAAGGAATGTAGTTATGCTAAGTAAAAGAAGCCAGTCACAAGAAAAGCCATATATTTAAATGAAGTGTCCAAAGTAGGCAGATCTCTATTTTTTTTTTTTTAAAGAGAGAGTGGGGGAGGGGGGGAGGGAGGGAGGGAGGGAGAGAGAGAGAGAGAGAGGGAGGGAGGGAGGGAGGGAGGGAATTTTTTAATATTTATTTTTTAGTTCTCGGTGGACACAACATCTTTGTTTGTACGTGGTGCTGAGGATCGGACCCGGGCCGCACGTATGCCAGGCGAGCGCGCTACCGCTTGAGCCACATCCCCAGCCCTAGGCAGATCTCTATAGACAGAAAAATAAATGAATGGTTACAAGGAGGGTGCAGGGAGATGGGTGAGAGTATATGAGGTAACTACTAATGGGTTTAGATTTCCTTTTAGGGTGATGAAGATATTCTAAAATTGTTAGTGGTGATGGATGTACAACTCAGAATATACCAAAAAGCAGTGAATTATTTATGGTATTTAAATTTTATCTCAAAAGAGTTTTGTTATAGGTCTGGGGTTGTGGCTCAGTGGTAGTAGAGTACTTGCCTAGCATGTGCAAGGCCCTGGGTTCGATCCTCAGCACCACATAAAAATAAATTAAAAAAAAAAGATATTGTGTCCAACTACAACTAAAAAAAATGTTAAAAAAAAGTTTTATAGAAAATTTATTGTGGAGTAGTAGATTAAAGTAAATCAACAAAGATACTCTTCAGTCTTTCATAATCGTGTAAGAAGGAAAGGATGGTGTGATTTTTAGGAAAGAGAATGATCAACCTGAATTTGTTTCTCTACAAATTAGAAAATTAACGTTGGATGGTTTTAAATTCTAAGAGACGGTATGTTGAACAAGGTGATGTTCTTTATTTACATGGACTGTTTTTGATACATAATTTCTTTAAATAGGTCAGTCTTACGAAATTCGGATGTTGGATAATCGGAAAATGGGAGATATGCCTGAGATCAGTGGAAAGTTGGTAAAGGTAAGACAACTTTTTTTATATGAACTGGTGCTGGGGAATAAATCCAGGGCCTCATGCATGCTAGGCAATTGCTTTACCACTGAGCTATGAGCTACATTCCCTGCCCAGGACGGTCTATTGTAATCTGAAATGATATTTCAGTGATTGAATAAAGTGACATTTTCCTATAAGAGTTATTTAAAAATTTACTTTAAGAAGTAATGACTATATTAAAACTTTTAACTTTTTGAGCTATTTTTTTTTTTAGCTCACCAATAAAATGGCAATTGACAGTTATTAAGAACCAAGAAACAGTAGAAAACTTAGTTGCAGTTGAGGAGGAAAAAAACCCAATACTTCCACAGAAAACTGTTTACTTCTCTTTAAAAGTAAATGTGAATGTTAATATAGGACTTTAAAAATCCTTATATCTGACTTTAAAAAATTTCATAAAATTAAGTAAAATTTTATTAAATAAAATAAAATCTCTATTTACCCTACTGATATATCTGAATGAAGAAGTTAGTCATCCCAGATAAAGGAGGTGTAGCCATTGTTTAGTCAACCTGTTAGGATATTTATTCAGAATCATCCTGGCCCCTTGTGGTGTTATGCAGTGTGGGTCATTCCAGCCTCTACTTGTCATGCATCAAGGCTTATTATAAATTTCACAGTGTTAGAGGGCAAGGCCTATCGAAGATGATGATTTGGGGAAAGGCAAAACTTCCAGCGTTAGCAAGAGGCCAGCAGGTATGAGTTCTGATCCTTCCATCTTCCCACAGAATGGCATGTCATGGCCTAGGTGCTGCTGGGCCCTCAGTATGGAGAGGCATTCCATTGGAAAGACCCTCCCATCTGTGGATCTGTCGTTTTAGAGGGTGAGCATGGGAAAGGCAGCCTTGTGGAGGGAATGGATGCTTGGGCTGCTTGGTGATACGCACTCTAAATTTGGTGTGCTAACTGGGAAAACCAGTTGCCCAGCACCTCCAGGTCTGTGCTGAGAGCCTTTGGGATATTTTAGTACTCATTTCACTCCTAAGGGCAGGAAGTTTCACTCTTTTAGAAAGTTAAGCTTTGATCCTTCTCCTTATGAGAGAAATATTAGGGGATTTGGTCTCTGCTGAATTATCTTGCTAGCTCATAGTGAGCTCCAAGATCTTTCTTTCTGACTCTTGGGGCTTCTGATATAATTGGAACAGAAGGAGTTTATTTGTCCATTCCCACAGTTACTATCTGCACCTTAGGTCCATCTTTTCTTTGTCTAATCAGTGGTTATTCTCAATGAGCATGAATCAGATTATCTTCCTCTTGGCATTCTGGCCTGAGGCAAACACCCTTTAGATCCACTGTTTTAAAAAGTCATCAGCTTTGTTCATAATGAGCAGGCTCTACTTGAATTGGCTCTACTCTGTTTGACTGTAATGACAAACTGTTCACATTTTGATCAAGGAGCCAAACTAATACTTTTAGGTCCCATTGTCTAGAAAGCTTAGAAATGTATCTTGTGGTCCTAGTTGGCTTGTTGCTTTCAAGGTCGCTTTTGGGCTAATTTGCCATTTGTACCCTACCTGGTTTAAATTCAACTAAGGTTTTTTTGTTTTTATGGTATTGGAGATTGAACCCAGGACCTTGAACATGCTAGCAAGTGCTCTTTCACTGAACTGTACCCCACCTCAGTGATACTTTTATTTAAAGGGGAAATGTGGGTATATTTTTCTGTCACAGTAAGTTAAATTTGATGACTGTAACATGCTGGGTTTTTTTAAAAAAAAAAGTACCAATGTAATAGGGTTGAAAAATTGTTTTAATTGTAGATCTGCAATAGGACTTGATGTGTCCTGTCTTTAAACTAGATCCAATTGTTAGAACAATTGTTTTGTCCTCTGATTATGATAAAATTTGAACATACCCAGAAGTAGAGAGAATGGTACAATGAATCTGCATATGTCTTTCATGAAGTAGTATGTGAGAAATAGATCTGAATCTGTCATCAGTTCTAGTGATATGTTCTACCAACTTAGTTATCAACAATTTGCTGATCTTGTTTCATCTATTCCCCCTTGCGTTTTGTTTGTTTTTAGTGGGTGTGTGCAATACACATAGTAAATTTATGGATTTACTGTTTTGTAATTTTGACTCAGTTCATCATTCTTGACTAATTGGTGTTCTGTGGAGAATATAACAAACATTGATATCCAGACCAAATGCCCAAATTGTTTTTAGCAAAGCACAAAGAAAGGCAGTTCTCAAGTAGTTATCATTGTTTATTGTCAGTGAAAACAAATTGGCTTTCTAGGGCAGTTCTTTCAGTATGTGATAAGATTTAGAAATAATTAGTCTGATAGATGAGACTTAGTGTTCAAAATACTTTTGGCAAGCTAGTTAAAATACCTCTCAGATTAACTTGTAATGTCAGGGTTAATTAATTAAGTTGTTCATCTTTTTTGGTTTTACTTCCAAAATAAAACATGTAAAAAGCAACTCATACTCAAAACCAATGCAGGCAAAGAAATAAAGGGAAAAAAAGGCAACAATGACACTTCATCATGAGATAATAAACTCCTTAACTGTAGAAAAACCAGTCAGCTATAAATTTGGTGAATGTTCTACTAACTTCATAGTAGCATGTATACTACTTATACACTGACTGAAAGGGATTAATTTTAAAAGGTTTTACTTTCAGCTCATCTTCAATTTGATAAGCCACCTGTCTGATTTTTGTTGGATGTGCCAGAATATATTCACTTATGCCCTGGGAGCTTCCCTGGGATTCAGAGCTACAGAAATCAATCCCACTGTCCTTTGAGTTTCCTCTTATATCTTGCTTTTTCTTTACTATGGTCCTCTTTGTCTTCCTTACTGTACTACTTTAGTGTGACTTTCTGGAATGAGGCTTACTGCAATCTCATAAGTCTAATATCTTAATACCATGTGCAGTACTATGTAGTACCATGTAGTACCATACTATTTTCTTCTTAATTTGTGGATTTAGTCTGGTTATTACTGAACAAGGAAGAATCAAAGTCATGACATTTTATGTATTATGCTCTCTTCTGAGGGAAACTAGCTAACAAATTTGAACCACTGGCATTGGTTCCGAACACAGGGCCTACCACCAGCCATGCACCATTGCCGTAAGAGCTTTGCTGCAGGCTGGAGATGGTGTAAAGAGGGTGCATCTCAAAGAAACAACTTATTACTACTAAGTGGTTTCCTTCAAAATATCAGCCATGTTTGGATAGTATTTAAGGAGTGGGGAAAGCAGGGGTACCAAAGTAGTGTTTATATGTATTGTCAAGGAATGATTTCCTGTTCAAATCAACAGTATTTTATTATCTTCTCAGAATGTCACTCATAAATGTGTCAGAAACATTAATTAGTTCAAATTTGTTGCCTGAGTGCATTTTGTTCATTTGTCATCTTTTTCTGGAAATGAAATAGTTGGTATCATGAAGAGCAGAGGCTTGGCCTAGAGTTTGTGGAGGAGAATTAAAACTTCTAGGAATTTGAGTGTTCAGATAAAATTTGACATCTCCCCTCCCCACACCTTAATCTCAGATAATCTCAGGTTAAATAGTTGAGAATGAATTTTGCAATTGGGGTTTCTTTTACCATTGTGCCTGATATTATCTCTGTTTATAATACCTTTTCATTGTCATAGTGCCTATATGCTTCTGCCATTTTCTTCAAATAAATATAAATCTTGCTCGCTAATTTTAAATCACTAATTCTACTGATTTTGAATAGTAATATCAAATTATTTTATAAAATTTACATCTAAGTTTTCTTTTTATTTATGCTTCTTACTTTGAGTTATAAGTCTTTTCACCAAATAAATATATATAAAGTGTACCAGAATAGAAAAGCTCACTTATGGAATGTTTAAGCAGAATCAGATTTTATATGCTCTTCTACTATAGATTACTATATAAGAAGTGAAAATGCTGTTACATTTTAGCTGGAGTGGTTTAAAAGTACTGATTTTCCCCACTTATTCCATAGAGCATCATAAGGGTTGTATTCCATGACAGACGGCTACAATATACAGAACATCAGCAACTTGAAGGTTGGAAGTGGAATCGCCCAGGAGACAGACTTCTTGATTTAGGTACACGTGGTGGTCAAAAGACCATGTCGATGAAGGTGTTGTAATTTAGCCATGTCTATTAATGTGTTAGCATCATGTGTAGTTAATTATGTAGAGAAAGTTTTGGTATTAGTAAATCCTGTGCCTTGAAGATTTAAAATGTGAAGTTGGTTTTTTGGCACTGAACTGAACCAGGGATTTTATGATTTTGAAACTAAAGCCTCATCCATTGTATTATTAAAATGAAATAAAAGCCATGGTAGGCGAATATATCATTCTTACTAGGTGTATTTTGATATTGAAGACAAGGTTGACCACAGAGAAAAAGTTCAACATGGATGTAATTATTTTCTTAGGACATAATGTAGTAAGTTTAAGTTTTTTGTTTATTGTTTCTTGAGATGAGGTCTTACTATGTTGCCCAAGGTGGCCCTGAACTCCTGGGTTTAAGTGATCCTACTGCCTTCTGAGTAACCAGGACTACAGGCCCATCACCACACCCAGCTCAAGTTGTAAGTTTTTTAATTATTTAAAATGGATGCATTTTTATGTAACTTCTTTTTAAAATGCAGATATTCCAATGTCTGTGGGCATAATCGACACAAGGACAAATCCAAGTCAGTTAAATGCAGTTGAGTTTCTGTGGGACCCTGCAAAACGCACATCTGCTTTTATTCAGGTATGGATTTTTACATTAGAAGCATACTGACCCAGTTATTTAGGTCATGGTGAGATTGAATTTTTGATACATGATATTATTTTTTTTAAATGTTATCTGTAAACTGTCTTATAATAGCCGCCCCTGCCCTTTGGTACTGGGGATTGAACCTAGAGGCACTCAATCACTAAGCCATGTCACCAGTCCTTTTTGTTTTTTATTTTGAGACAGAGTGTAAATTGTAAGTTGCTGAGGCTGGTGCTGAGCTTGGGATTCTCCTACTGTAACCTCCCAAGTTGCTGGAATTATAGGCATGCACCACTGTGCCTGGCTTTTTTTTTTTTTTAATATACACAATTAAAATGGGTTTGCAGGGGCTGTGGCTCAGTGGCAGAGCACTTGCCTAGCATGTGTGAGGTTCTGTGTTCGATTCTCAGCACTGCACATAAATAAATAAATAAAATAAAATGGGTTTAAGCTACTCAATTCATCATATTATAGAAAAAGACTTTTTGTGATAGGTAAAGATTATTCAAATTCTATTTTTACCATTAGTAATCGACAGTAAAGATTTTCATCATTTTTAATGAACAAAAACTGCTATTTAAAAAAATGATTGGAAAAAGTTTTAAAATTCTTGGTAGCATTGTTAAAACATTTTAATACTGAAATTTTCAAACCTTCACAAATAGAACACTGGTTCTCCATGTACCCACCTGGCTTCACCAGTTGGTAGTTTTTTCTCATTTAGAATTATTATTGGCATACTTTAAAACAAATTCCAGACATATTTCATCCATCAAGAACATGTATATTGAAAAGTTGAATTTTAAAAAAGTAACATTATAATATCATTATTACATATTTATTAAAAAGTAGTAATTCTAATGGTATGTTCAGATTTATAATATTTATGGAGGAATTTAAACTTGTGAGTAGGTAATCTTTATATTGAAAAGAGAAAACATTTAATTCTTGGGCAATCTAAGTAGGCTATGGATCATATCAACTGTAAAGAATCATTAGTATTTTGCTGCTGGGAGCAGTGGCACACACCTGTAATCTCTGATTGGAGAGGCAGAGGCAAGAGGATTGCAAGTTGGGGGCCATCTTCAGCAAATTATGAAGGCCCTAAGCAAGTTAGTGAGATCCTGTGCCAAAACACTGTGGCTCAGTGCTAAAGCACCCTTGGGTTCAACCATCACCAAAAATAAGTCAATAAATCATTAGTATTTTGCATTTTGGTGGTCTACCAAATGTTCCTCATCTGTTAATCTTTGGGGCATGGTTGATACTAATTGAATATTTTTCTCATGCTATTGATGTTTGTCTGTAGGAAAACCACTTATGTAGTGAATGGTAACACCACCTCAGGTTGTTAATAATAAAATCTTGGGTTGTGCAGTCATAAGTCATTGCAGAAATCTGCTTTCACATTGCAAGTAATTTGAAGATGGTACATGTATGTAGCAAGCAAAAATGACCATAGTGCTGTACTCTAAAGCTGTTTTCTCAAGCTGGCATTTAGGCAAGAGTGGAAGATGAATATTGCTCCGGAGTCCAAAATAGATTTTGAAGGGTTCTGGAGAATTTAGATGGATATAAGATGAGTTCTTCGTTTTCTGGGCTGTGGAAATTCCCCAGGCATGTATCACAGATTGGTATGTCTGTGTAAGAGCCTCAGTAAGATGATTGGCTGTCTGAAATAGGGGTAATGGCAGTAAAGGATAAACCACTGACAGCTCAGAATAATGAAGTAAGGATTGCTGTGGATTGAGTAGGGCTTAGGACTGGGTCTAAGAGTAGCATATTGTTCAGTGTGGAGGTAGGTGACATGTATAGGAAGCCATTGTACTTTCAAGTCCTGCATTAGAGGAGGGAGAATGTAATAGGGAAAGAGGTTGTTCTGAGCAAATCCAGAACTACTCATTGGATTTCTAAAAGAAATCATTGGATTACTAATACACAGGATGTATTAAAAGCTAGGGAAATTTCACAAGAGAATTTTGCTGATATGTGAGAGTTTTTAAGGTTCTTGAATGTGTGCTGGTGGCATGCTATCTAACTGGGAACTAAATAGGCAATCCATGGGAGGTGCTTTGAAGCCACTTCATCTTGCATTGATTTTTAGGTACACTGCATCAGCACAGAATTTACTCCTCGGAAACATGGAGGTGAAAAGGGAGTACCTTTCAGGATCCAGGTTGACACCTTTAAGCAGAATGAAAATGGAGAATACACAGATCATCTTCACTCCGCTAGTTGCCAAATTAAAGTTTTTAAGGTAAGAAATAGAAACCAGGCTGTCAGTAATTAGGATTCAGTTTTGCTTTTAAAGCTGTTTACAGTATGATGAAGGAAATAATCTTTGTTTTTAAGCCTAAAGGTGCAGACAGAAAACAAAAAACTGACCGAGAAAAGATGGAAAAAAGAACAGCTCATGAAAAAGAAAAGTATCAGCCGTCCTATGATACCACAATCCTCACAGAGGTAATGTAATGTGGCATTTGGTTTTGGAAGAGAAGCAGAGGTTGTGTATTATTAGCGCTACCTCTCAGACGAGTTTCACAACAAAGGGGTTGGGAAAGATTGGGTGGTAGAACAACATGATATTCTTTGAGAAATTTGTAGGGAAATATTTAAATTTGGGAATTTTTTATGGATTAGTTTTGTGGGTGGGATCTTGAATGAAGATGCTGAAATCCCAAACAGGTCTCAGAAACAGACCTTAAAACCTTGAAGTTGGCAAGAGATTATTAAATCGGGGCCTAGAATGTCCAATTTTTGTCACTGCTGGGGTTTTGCATTTTCTTTAACTTTGAATCCTGTTAGTCATACATTTATTTAATTGGACTGCAGAGACATGAAACAGGGTATTAGATCTTTCTTTGTATAATGAAAAGACATTGATCCCAATCTTTGGTGTTTGTCCAGATGAGGCTTGAGCCTATAATTGAAGATGCAGTTGAACATGAGCAGAAAAAGTCCAGCAAGCGGACTTTGCCAGCAGACTACGGTGATTCTCTGGCAAAGCGAGGCAGTGTAAGGGACTTCTGCTTCTCTTTTCATTGTGCAAGAAACCTTGTACAGTGTTAGATATAGGACCAACTTCCACTGAAAAGTAAAGCCAAAATTGTTTTTGATGTCCATGTCTTGATTTAATTTGCTTTTGTTTAGACTTCCTGCTTTCTGTTTGTTCCTCACTGAGGAAAATTTCCTAAATCTAACACTTTAAAACAAAACAAAAACAATGTTGACCATATTGGGTGGTTTTGGAGGGAAAAAAGAATACACCCAGAGATTTGTGTTCCCTCCTTGTCTCCTTCCCCCTTCCCTCCCTCCCTCTTTCTCCTTCACACACACACCTCCTCCAAGAGCACTGAAATTAATTGAAAATAATTTCTTTATTTAAATAGTTATTTTTAAAATAGTTGTCATTTTTGTGTAATTAAATTTTTTTTTTTTGCTTTCTCTTGTGTAGACCTGATAAGAAAATTTTGTGGATATTTAAATGATGGCAGCAAGCTTGACATTAATATGTGCAATATTCTATGTCACATTTCCTTGCATGCAGTGTAAGAATCTGTGTCTGTCTGTGCTTTTAAAAGCCTATTTGGCAGCACTGGTGAAAAAAACATCTTTGACTGCATTAGTGATTCCTCTTGGCACCCACCTGCATTGTGACTTAATGCTTCAGATTAAAGTAGTGCACCTCACTACACTTAGACCTGGGTCTCCTCAATTTGCAGTCCAGGAGGCTTTTGGTTGTGTATTAGCCTTTTCAGGTTAAGTAGAGCAGATCTTTATTTTATGACACAGCTCTTCATCTAACAGTCCACAAAAGATTATTTTATTATGCAAGCTCAGATTAGTTATATACTAGTAACATTAAAGAATAAAAAACAAATTGGTATCATATATATTAATGAGTACTCTATTCATTGTTGCGTGTTCACACTATTAAGGTGCCAAAAACGGATTTTTCACTCTCCTACATACACTTGTGATTAATTATAGATCTTGAAACAGGCACCATCAAAGGAACCTTGATTCCAGTTTAAAGCATTGAATAAAAATGTTTTAAATTTTTCTTCATGCAGTCATACTGAAAATGTACACATCCTAGTGCCACAGGGAGCACACATGTTGCATCTTCTTTAACTGGGCTTTTAAATTTTAAATCAGTGATTTTTGGAACCACTAAGTATTCTTTCCCAAAATGCTTGTCTCTCCAGTTTTATCTTCTGATTCCCCAGATGAAGACCCATAATGTTCTTAGTAGATTTCTTTAGGGAAATCCTGGTAACTCAACTCACTTTCCCACTCCTTTTATAAACCATTTAGCTAACTTAAATGGTAATTCATAAATAAAAGAAATCTGTTACAGCCCTGAGCTAATCTGAATGAAGATGAGAAAGTTGTTGGGAAATCTTTAATGATTCTTAACTCAAGTCTAAAGTATGCAAAACGTCAGCAGTTCACTGGCCTGGGATTTCACATCTTCCTAGTGTGTTGCTTGCTGCCCTGGCTGCATTTGGTTTGGGTAAGATGCTTCTAGATGTGGTTTGAGCTCATGGTAGAAACCTATTTTAAAAAGCAGGTTACTGATAAGAAAGAAGGTCTGCAGCAATTTTTTCATATACTTATTCAAATGCCTACAAAGGAAGGCCAAGATTGCTTATAGTTTTTTGGATAGTTATATTTGGCTTTCAGTAAAAAGGGATGTCCAGTGTATTGTTAAAATCTAAAAGGTGCTGATGAAATGGTCCCACACTGAATCATTACTACCATTGGTACCCAGGTGCTACACAACAAAACTCTTAGCATGTCTACTAATCTTTGATTGGCTCACATCAGGCCTTCCAGTTTTTACAGCCTTAAGTGGGTTATCATTCTTTAATCTACTTAAGGAGATACTCACTCACAGTGTACTGAAACTAGAATTTTATGATCAATTAGTCCTAGTGTCTATGCATTGCAGTGTTTGGGAACATAGGAACATTGCCTAATTTTAACAAGTGTTATTGGGCAGGCAATGTAGCTTAATGGTGGAAAGCTTGTGTAACTTGTATGAGGCCTGGGTTTGATTCCATGACCACAAAAACAAAACAAAGCAGCACTCCTCTTGTACTGTTAAAATCTAAATGTGTAAAAGTGAAAGCTTTGTGTAGGGAGTGTGAATAAATTTGGCCTCTTTACTTTGTCAAACTAACTTGAAGCTTATGATTGCTTCATTTCCCCAAAAAGCAATCATTAAAGCAAATATGGGAGACAGTGTTTTTAATAAAAAAAATTTCATTTTTTAGATGTGCGCTATGCTGTGTTGTTTTGTATTGAGCAAGGAGGATGGTGTTGCAGGAAAAACTTCCAGGTAGTGGAGGTGACAGTGAATATTGACAACTGTGATTTTGATTAGATATGCTGAGGAGCTCATAGAATCTTATAAACTGAGGAGGTGATAATTTGTAAGATGGAAAAACAAAGACCTTAGTTTTTAAAAAAGTGGGCATTGTGGTATAAAATGTCACTTAAAGTGAAATTGGTATGCCATGCCAAAGGTTTAGTAAAGCTATGTGGTGGTAATAATTGCAGTTTTTCCCATTTTTAAAGAGGTACATAACAGGATAATTGTTAAGAAGATTAGGGAATTTCTCTTTTTGTGTGTGTGTGTATCCATGCTTTTGATTTGTGTCAGGTATGGATTTTTAGTCCCTGTACCATTGGCAAGCTTTACTTTGTACTGCAGAATGCCTCACGCTTTCTTAACTCCTTCACACTAGTGGTCTAGATGCTTTGCTATTCAGAAGAATTTTGGAAAAAGATATATTCCTTGTACATTTTCAAGTTGTCATCTGAAAGTTTTCATCATAAATTTAAACTGCTGAAAAAGGAGACAGTTTTCTGGCATGGTGAATATATTTATAATCTAAGATAAAACTATGACATTTACTCTTTGAAGTTCATCCTGTATACCATACAAAAATAAAATTTCATCATCTTTTTTTTAAAGAGAGAGAGAGAATTTTTTAAAATTTATTTTTCAGTTTTCTGTGGACACAACATCTTTATTTTATTTTATGTGGTGCTGAAGATTGAACCCAGAGCCCCGCCTAGGCGAGCACATTACCGCTTGAGCCACATCCTGAGCCCCAATTTCATCATCTTTAGTTAAATCCAGAATCTTAGATTAACTAAAAGGGCAGAATTAAGGCCAGGATTATTCTCCCCTTCCTTCTTGCTTAATGTTCTGAGCCTGAAGGTCTTTTTTTAATGATCATCCTAATTATTTCTTTACAGCAATTTTTTATAAATGAAATTTGAGTTTTAAATTTTCTTTTGACCATTGACCCTTAACTTAGTCAAAAAATTTAAATTTTTGGACTGGGGCTGTAACTCAGTTGTAGAGCACTCGCCTGTTATGTGTGAGGCACTGGGTTTGATTCTCAGCATCACATAAAAATAAATAAAATAAAGGTATCGTGTCCATCTATGACAAAAAAATTAGAAAAAGAAATTTGAATTTTAAAAATAGAAGTATCAGTTTGTAATAACAAGTTATATAAATTGTGATGAAAAACTATCAAAAAATAAACATTAATTGGAACTATATCTTGAATGATGAGACAGGATAGAATATGGCTTTTAGACAGGAGAAACTGTTTTTGATAAATTTTTCTTTCAGCAGTGTCATTAAAGTGTCGGCACTCCAATTTGTAAAAATTCCAGTAATATACCTTTCTGTATAATCTAGATTATTTTAGTATATGCCAGTTGATAATAGGTCCTCCTGGATTATTTTGAAAATAAAAAATTGAAAACCACCTAATAGTCTTTTGCTTGGCTTTGGTGTCTTAACCCAGGGCGTGGTTGGATGCGATGCTTCTCTTGTGTAAAATGGGAGAAGGATGATTGTGAAAAGAGTTTCTTGAGATTGACAAACATCCCCAATAGATCAGTTGTAGAAAGAGTACCTGTGGGGTAAAATAGATTACTTCCTTCCTTGGGTTTGAGACTTCTATTTGAGGCTGTCCTAGCCTGCTCAGTGTGCTTTAACTTTGGCTTTTCCAGCTCTCTAAATTTAACTGTGTTTTTATATCTTTGCTCTATCTCTGGTCAGAATTTTACCTAGGGTTGAGGAATATTTAAGCCCACTATATCCTTTAAGAAAATACAAATAAATATATACGGATGGATAGGTAGAGGTAGAGGCAGTGCTATACACAGTTGGTATACTTTGGTGGGCCTATCTAATCTTATTTGGGAATTATTAATCTTAAGAGAGATCAAGGAAGCAAATGGGTACTAGTAAGGCTGCTCCTTAGGGAATAGGGCAAAAGGAGACCTAGTAGGACACAGCCACTGTCCAAGTCACCATGTGATGTCAGATGTTGCTTATGAATCCTTTTTCGTTTCTGCTATTTTTTTAAAACCTTGATAGGTGCCTTTCGGGGAACTGACAAAGCTCTTGAAAACAAATTATACCTAAGTATATATTTTAAATGCTTTTATGAATTTTTGCTGTTGTCATCACTTCAGGTCTTCTCTAAGATTAATCAGTGTCTAGACGCACACAGCAGGTAAAATTTTTCTTTGCCACACAGGCTAAAATTGACATGTGTCTTTGAGGGTACTTGGTATGCATCAGGTGTCTTTCATTTTAGAATCTTGCATTTGGTCAGACTAGAGAGTAAATCACAAAAGTATTTCTTCTACATATTTAAAAGGCATATCATTAATTTATTTCTGTTTCTGTCCTTAGTGTTCTCCGTGGCCTGATACCCCCACAACCTATGCGAATAACAGCCCTTCACCAGCGCCCACTTTCACCTCTTCCCAGCAGAGCACTTGCAGTGTCCCAGACAGGTATCTGGTTTCTGTAGTTCTGTGCCTGCACCTCATGATTCTACAAGTCCCTTCCTCTTCATTAAAGTAGCCTGTCTCTCTCTCTCTCTCTCTCTTTTTTTTTGGTGGTGCTGGGGATTGAACCTAAGTCCTTGTACATGTGAGGCAAGCACTCTACCAACTGAGCTATGTCTCCAGCCCTTAAAGTAGCCTCTTAATGACTGTGCACAGTAATATTTTCTTTACCTGCGAGCCTTTTGCAGTGGCCTCGTGTGCCTCATACTTTCACAACTATGATAATTGTAGAAGAGGGACCATTTTCAAGATGAAGACAAGGAAACAGTCTGTGAGATTGAAGACAGTGTTAATGAGGTTCCCAGGCAAGGTCATGGTGAGTTGTTGAGGTGAAACTATGATTTCAATATGTTAAAAATCACATTTATTAGCAAGAACACTCATCTTCAGTGCTTGCCATATCAGCTTATTTCCTGATCTATTTTCCCTCCCAATAGAAAAGTTTGTTTCTGTTTTTGAGTATTTAAGGAAGGGCTTTCAGTGTCTTTCTTTTTTGAACCAGGGATTCAACCCAGGGGCACTTAACCACTGAGCCATCCCCAGCCCTATTTTGTATTTTATTTAGAGAGAGGGTCTCACTGAGTTGTTAGTGCCTTGCTTTTACTGAGGCTGGCTTTGAATTCGAGATCCTTTTGCCTCAGCCACCTGAGCTGCTGGGATTACAGGGGTGTCCCACTGTGACTGGCCAGGGCTTTCGGTTTCTAATGAGTCACTGTGGTTTCGGAAATGGGAATAATAGATTTTTAAGTTTTTTCTTTTTTGGTGGTACTGGAGATTGAATCCAAGGGCTTGCACACGCTAGGCAATTGATCTGCCACTGAGCTGCACCCTTTTTTAAAATTTTATAGTCACCTAGGCTGGCCTGGCCACCACCACCCCTCCCCCCTCCTCCCCCACCCCCCATTTTTGGTCCCAATAATTGAACCCAGGGGCACTTAACCACTGAGCTACATCCCTAGCCCCCCCCTTTTTTTTTTTTCCCAGAGAGAGAGAGAGAATTTTTTAATATTTATTTTTTAGTTTTTGGCGGACACAACCTCTTTGTATGTGGTGCTGAGGATCCAACCCGGGCTGCACGCATGCCAGACGAGCGCGCTACTGCTTGAGCCACATCCCCAGCCCTTTTTAAGTAATTTTTAATATTTATTTTTTAGTTGTAGTTGGAAATAATACCTTTATTTTATTTACTTATTTTTACGTGGTGCTGAGGATTGAACCCAGGGCCTTGCACGATGTGCTAGGTGAGTGTTCTGCTGAGCCACAGCCTCAGCACCCCCAGTCTTTTTTTTTTGAGACAGAGGGTCTCGCTAAGTTTCTTAGACTGGATTTGTACTCACAATCTTCCTCCCTCAGCCTCCCGAGTTGCTGGGATTATAGGTGTGCATCACTGCCCCTGGCTCCTATGTCTTTTTTTTTCCACCGTCCCCTGGATCAGCAGGCTTTTCTTTATTCAGTATTTAGCAGCGGAGTCAATTGGTAGAACCCTGGAGTGGCTCATTTTGGGGGCAGAAAATAGCTAGCTTCCACATTTGTTATTGGTACATTATAGTTGTACATATTGATGGGATTTGTTATTACATATTTGTACATGCACACAATATAACAACATAATTTGGTCAATATCACTCCCCAGCACCCCAACCCCTTGGTCTTTTTACTCTACTGATCTCCCTTTGAGTTTTAGGAGATCCATCCCCACTTGTATTATCCTTATCCTTTTTCTTCTCTAGGTTCTACGTGAGAGAAAACATATGACTCTTAATCTTCTGAGTTTGACTTATTTGACCCATCCATTTTCCTGCTAATGTCATAATTTCATTTTTCTTTATTCATCTGAAATTTTTTTTGGGGGTGGGGCTTGGAACTTTTGATCCTCCTGCCTCAGCCTTTCAAGTAGCTGGGATTATAGGTGTGGGCCACCCATTACTGTGCTTATTATCTGGCTTTGACTAACAACTGAGACTCTTGGGAATTACAGGTGGGATCAGGAGACAGGGTCTGAGGCATCCTGAAGATGCAGTGGTACCCTCTGGGGCTTTCTATTTCTGGCTGCTTTGCTGGAGAACTAATGCAGAGTATTTCTGATCAGACCCCACCACTACCCTTTTTTTTAGGGCACTTCTTACTGCGGAGAAAATTATTAAAGCTATGACCACAAGGGAGAGGTTCTGTTGTTTTATACTCTGATCATATTGTCCAGGTCTGATAAGAAAACAAACAAAATGACACTTTTCTCCTGTGGAAATATATGAGCTGGTGATACTGCTTGTTTTCATGTAGGTTTAAAAGTAGAAGAATACTCATAGACTTGAAGGGGGACTGGAGAGCCATCATGTTACCACATTAAAAGATCTCTTCTAGTTTTTTTTTTTTTAAGGGCAGTCCAGCCTTAATAATCTTACAGAATTACTATGACCTTAGAGATGAGTTGTGAATTCGAATTGACTAGTTGGCTGGATGTTTCCTGAGAGTCCACTGTTCCAGGGCTATTCTAGATACCGTGATATATAAATGACCAGACAGATCTCAATTTGAAAGACCTTAAATTTAGTGAGTGGAAATGGATATAAATAATCAACATAGTAAACCTAAGTAATTGAGGAGCAGGCACTAAGAAAGAGGCCTGTAGCTCAGTGGGAGAACACTTCCCTGGGTTGTATCCCCAACATTGCCCCCCAAAATAAAGGAGCCTATGTGCAGGAGCCAGAAAGTTGTTTACTGTTTTCATTCTGCCTTAGAAACACAAGGATAGTGGTTTGAGTTTGTTTCTCTTGTTCACTCTCTGTAATCATGGATATGTATCATGGATTAATTAAAGGAAGATAGTATTTTATATTTTTGCTTAGGATCATTATACTTTTTCTTGTAGCTCATTGTTTTCTTAAAGTAGATCGTTTTTGCAGTTCTAATATCTTATTGGTTTCTCTTTTTTCTAACTAAAATCATTTAGTATCCTTCATTTTCTTGGCATCCCTATGGATAAGTGGGATTTCATAAAACTTGAATTTCTCACTAGAACATATGGACAAAATGGCATGAGTGAAGAGAGGGTCTTCTGTGTCTTCATCTTATCATAGTTACCCCCACCCTGCTGTGTCACCCCTCTATTTGTAAACTTACAGCTTTCTTATAGTGATGCCTTATTTAAAGTTACCTAGTTTAATAGGCTTTGATTTTTTTTTTTTTTTAAATTATAAAAACCATTCTCTTCTTCCTTTTCCTTTCTCTTTAGCAATTCTTCTTCCCCAAATCATCAGGGAGATGGAGTTTCACAGGCATCTGGTGAAGTAAGTATCTTTTTCCTGAAACTATTTTATGCTTTCAAGGTCTTACATTTTTTAAGTTTCTGACAGTATTTGAGTCCTTATTCAGGTTTCTAAGTAGTCAGGTTCATGTTCTTCTTAGGTTTTCTTTTTTTAATACTGAAACTTGAGGCTCCTTTGTTTTGTTTAAATACTCTTTACATGCTAGTGACTTGGTGGTCTGGTCTGGTTTGGTTTGGTTTTGTAAGTTTGACTGGTTTCATCTCTTTGTGTTCATTTTCTCTGTTAATAGCAAATTCAGCCTTCAGCTACAACCCAGGAAACACAACAGTGGCTGCTCAAAAACAGATTCTCTTCCTATACAAGACTGTTTTCTAATTTTTCAGGTATGTCTCTGTGTGTGTGAGACATACATGGGAATGTTTTGTTTACTTGTTTGTGTCTGTGGTTTTATTAAAGAGTTTAAATTTTTTTTAAGTAAGTAAATATATATACACACACATACATACATACATACATAAAAAGTTGCAGAAAGCAGTGATAATATACAGGGAAGTCCTGTGTTTCCATCACCCACTTTCCCACAGTAGTAATATCTTACATGCTTGTCATATACTATAAAAACCAGGAAATTACCATTGATAAAATCTATAGTTTCACCAGACTTATGGGTAGTCACTTGTATGTATGTATGTATATAGTTTATGTAGTAGTTTTTCATTTTTACCTTCATTTTGAAATAGTTTTTGCTTTATACCAAGTTCCAAAAGATAATGTGCAATTGGTCCAGTATGCCTTCATTCAGTTTTTCATATAATTGTAGTACAATAACAAAACCAGGAAATTGACATTGGTATAATATATAGTTAAATCATTTTATCACATGTGCAGATTTATGTAACTACCATTGTGGCTAAGCTACAGAATTAGGCCATTACCACAGTGATCTCCCTGCTGCTACACCCGTTTTTATCTCTCCCATACTAAATTCTTTTCTGTCTCTATTATTTTTTTCACTTGGAGAGTTATGGAAATGGAATCACAGGATATATAGTTCCCTGGTATTTTTTCTTTTACAAACCTTGTGATATTGGCTTTTTTATAACTCAGCATCATAATCTCAAGATCCACCCAAGTTGTTGTATGTATCTATAGTTTAACTCTTTTTATTGCAGAATAGTATCTCATGGACCCAGGTCTTACATACTTAAGGGTCTTATATACTGAAGTGTCAGTTCTATTCTTAGTAAGATAAGGAAATACCTGGATGGGATGTTAGAAGGCATCAAGTAGTGCTGCCTCAGGTCATGTGGAAGGAGGTCCATGTAACAAATAGTAGTGGATACACCAGGTGGGGCATGGCCAGTATCTTCCAGATATATTTGGCACTAGGATCTTTTTCCCACAGAAGAACAACATGTCCTAGATAAACATATTCTGAGAAATTGTGAGTCACAGTAAAGTGGGTTAGCTTGTGGTAGTATAGAGCCATTGAAACTCAGCTTGGTTGCTTTAAGAGGATGGAACGAGTGTGCACATATTGAGCATAAAGGAAATTTTAGTTTCACAAAGAATTTGGTTTCCTATTATGCTATTTATTGCGTTGTTTTTGCAATGAATAGTCATTCCTCATGTAGCTTTTTGTCTCTTCAAAGTACCAGATGGAAGTCACTTGCTAGCTGGGACTGCCCACCCACTTTTTTTTTTTTTTTTTAAATAAGTTGTGGATGGACACACTACCTTTATTTTATTTGTTTGTATGTGGTGGGGAGGATTGAACCCAGTGCCTCACACATATGAGCAAGCACTCAACCACTGAGCTACAGCCCTAGCCCTGGAATCCATATTTTTATATGATTAAGGTAAAGCCTCTTAAGTGTGAAAAACTAGAAATTGTACAATTTGGGGTGGAGGTGGTCATCTTGAGCTCTTGCAGAACAAGCAGAATTAAAAGCATAGCACATAGAAAAACCTCCAATAAATATGGCAGGCCCTTGTTACTCCTATTTGGTCAGTCCATGTTTTTGTCTTGGGAGTTTTAAGCTCTTTTCATTGAGTGGTAACTACATGGTTTAGCCTCCTGCCTTTTCCTTAACCCATGGGCTTCCTCTGGAGGCTGGGCAGGGAGCTAGCCATTGTGCCCCTTTGGTGCATCAACTGAGTCAAAGAACTACAGTGAGGAGGTCAGTGAGGAGATGAGGCCTCTTGCTCTGAGCCTTTTGGGCATTCACATTTCAGGAAGGTTTATCCAGTTCTCTGCATGGGTTAAGGTTAAGGGTACATATGTGTGTGGGCACATCTCTGGTCACACCTATGTGCCTTGCTTCAGAGGTGTTTTTTGTAGGATCCAGTAGAGAGATGAGAGTGCTTGTTTCTCTGACTACAGAATGACTCTCTTAATGTTCATGTCTTGTGGAAGTTACACTTCTCTGATCTTTTTTTTCTTTTATAAATTAGAAATTTATTAGGTTCTCATATTCAAGCTCTTAGAAAACTCCATTATCTTATTACATATTGGTAGGAGATACTTATATGGAAGTTATGCCTATATCCCAGAGACTGTTAGTAGAGGGCTAAACGTAAAAGATTATGAATGTATTCAAACATAAATAAGCAGAGAGGAGAATGTGATGAACTCCCATGTAGCCACCCCAAGCTTGGTCAGTCTTGTTTTCACTACTTCCTTTCCCACCTTTCTGCTGTATTTTAAGGTCTGTTGTATCCTTTATCTCTTGTTATTCACACTTGGCAAGTATTTATGGGGGGAAATATGAAGGAATCATGTGATTCTCTGCCATGCTTTCCTATTAAAATTGGCTACTATGACACTTATGTTACAGAATGTTTGATGTGATATTAAGAGGCCTAGTCTTGATGTGACTTTAAGAGGCCTAGTCCTTGCACTATCAGCTAGTTGTGTCACTCTGGACATGTTTCTGAAACTCTGGACTTCCATTTTTTCTTTTGTAAAAATAAAACACTGAGTAATCTGGGTGATCTCAAGATTTATCTACCTGAGGTCAGAATCAAGTAAAGCCACAGCAGAGCCACTAGGTGAAGCAGGCAGTGAAATCTGGTATTGGGGACAGTCAGTTGTATGGGATCTGCACACTGATTTACCAGCTTCTGGGCTTCTGAACTCCCTCTTGATACAATACAGACCATTGAAAAACCAGCATTGTCTTTGGCTCTAAAGGACAGGGGATGTGTGTGTGTACATTCAGAATGCCTGACGTTGTTTAGAAGGACATCTAACCATGTAAAAAGAGATGGATGCTTGTGAAGCAGCCAGTGGCATGTTCTTTTTCATTTGAGAAGAGTCTCTTTGTTGTCCTCCAGGTGCCGACTTATTAAAACTGACAAAGGAAGATTTAGTTCAAATTTGTGGTGCAGCCGATGGAATTCGGCTCTATAATTCACTGAAGTCAAGGTAAAATACTGTGGACTGTTTTGCGTGAAATAAGGACATACCTTTCTTCGCGTGGGGGGTTTGGGCAGAATGTGTTTCCACGATAGGTTGGCGTGTGCCTGTGTGCACCGTCGAGCATCGGCAGCATCGTGCTCACGAGAAGACTGTTTTGTGTACACCTTCAGGGCAGGCCCAGATATGATGCAGGCACTGATGAGGGCAGAGGTAGACTGTAAGACTGGTAGCAATGCACATGGGCAGTACTGATTTCTTGAAGACGACTGGGTTTGTTGCCAAGAAAACAAAACTTCTAATTTAGGTGAGCTATACAGAATCTACGGTTTTCAAGGTCATGACTATTATTAAACAGTTATTAAATATGTAAACTTCTAATTGTGAATTAAAATAATAGAACTGTAAACTATGCTGGCTTTTACGATCCATTTACTATCATTGTTATTTCTAGACTTGGGGTGTGAGAATTCCATTAAAATTGAATCACTGATTTAAATTGCTTACTTAATCTTGAAACTTAAATTTACCAGCATCTGACAGACCATCTCAATGGTTTAGAGTCTGGATCATCATATTAGACCACCTGTGATAGTTGTTGTGAGGTGTGTGGTTTTTACATTTTTATTAGTAAATTATTTTGTATAATGAAATAACATTGTAAAATTTTCATAAGGAAATAGAACTTAGATTCCTATAGTTGTCATGTGTACGTGTGTTCAGGCAGCTTCTCTCCTAGGCTCATCTTGGCATCTTCTGATTGCAGGTCGGTTAGGCCCCGCTTAACCATCTATGTCTGCCAGGAGCAGCCGAGTAGTGCCACCCTGCAAGCGCAGCAGCAAGCTGCAGGCAGTGGAGGCGAGAATGGCAGTGGGACGCCTTACGGTGGGTATTCAGGGTATCTCAACCCTGTCACTTCCTTTCTGCCCAATTACTAGTGCAGGAGTCTTGATAGTAGTAGGCACCAACTATAGGGCCATGTCCTTGGGAAAAGAGGAAACTAGCAGTCTTTCTCAAGTTCTCTTTTATATGGCCCCTTGTGCCAGAAATATCTAAACAAGCAAAAGACTAGCTTGAATTCTTTGAGATTTTTATCTGGCTTTTTGCCCCCTTAAATCTCAACATTTACTGAAATGGCAAATGTACACTGGTGGCTTGATAACCCCCCTGCCGCGCCCCCCCCCCCCCAAAAAAAAAAAGGAGGAATACCACTCCTCTCCATTTTACTGACTGGCAAGATGGGGGGAATTACTTAAAATATGTGCAAAGATGCATCTGTATATCAGTCCTAAGTGTGGACTGGGTTGCACAGTGATCTGTTCATGAGGTGATAGGTCCCTATCAGTGGTAGTAGGCTCTGTGTCATTTTCCATCTGTATGTTAGGAGGCATCTCATCCTGAGGGTTTTTCTTATTTATACAGTATAGCACTGGATTAGAGCAGATATTGAAAGGTTGGTCCCTTTTCTCTTCTGAATATAGCCTTAAAATAAGTAAGCATTTTTATTTTAAATCATATACTTTCTACTATTTTCTTCTTCTTACGTTTTGAAATAGAAGGCAACATACTCAGAACTTTAAAGAGAAAGATACATTACAAAATTCAGAGGCAGTTATTTGCCCTGATAAATACTTTATGGTTGGAATTTTACTGAAAAAACAAAAGGGCAGCAGTCACAATTACAGAATTTTCTATTTGGTGTTAATTTTACTCCAGAAGCTATGAATTTTAAGATTCAAGGTACAAGTTCTTAATCTAAAAGGATAAAAATTTTTAAGAATCTCACCATGTATCTCCAAGGTCTTACACATCATTTACATATCATTAAGACGGTAATATTTTAGAGGTTACATCCCCAAACATAGGTAACACATTTAAACTCCGCCACTGAAGTGCCACAGAATAGCCATAGAATGTATGTTAATGATATCCAGTAAAATTTAATTAGGAAAAAATGAGTGGAGGGAGCTGGGATTGTGCCTCAATGGCATTGTGCTTATCTGGCACATGTGAGGCAAAAGATTCGATCCTCAGCACCACATTAAAAAAATAAAGGTATTGTGTCCGTAACAAAGGTTTCTATACTCATAAATCCACACACACAACAAGGAACACACCCTTATTTATGGAAACAGAGTTCTCAGCAGTGGTATTTTTGATCCATGTCTAGCTTGACTCTGTCATTAAGCAAGACCCGCATGAGTCAGACAATGCACATGCACACTCTGCAGGTGATGTCTGCTGGTGACTTATATGTTCCCGGAATGCAGAACGCTGGATGGACTCTGGCTAGGGTATTCTGTAAAGAAGTATCAACCTTCATTGTCTGTCTGTAGCCTTTCATGTGGTATCTTCTACATTATTTTAAATTTGTGTGTGTGAATATTGGGGTGGGGGTACCAAGAGCTTTCATTCCTTAGGATAAATTCCCAATAGTAGGATTATTGGATCAAAAATAATGACCCCTTTAGGGCTCTTTTTGTATATTACCAGAAATATATACATTTTAAAAACAACTTTCTTCAAGTATGATTTGTATACCATAAAAATTCTTTTACTGTAATATGCAGTTCAATGGTACTTCAGTTAGTTTACAGTTTATAGCCATTGTTGCAGTCCAGCTTGAGTCCCATTACCCCAGAAAGACCCCTGTGCCTGTTTGTAGCCCATCCTAACCCCTACCCCATTTTTCGGTACCTGGGATTGAACCCAGGGTTGTTTAATCATTAAGCCACATCCCCAGCCTATTTTTATTTACTTATTTTTTGGGGGACAGGGTCTTGCTAAGTTGCTCAGGGCCTCACTAAGTTACTGAGGCTGGCCTTGAAGTTGTGATCCTCCTACCTTGACCTCCTGAGGGCTGGAAAGGATGCACCACCATGTCCAGCTTCCCTGTTCATATTTAACTTTTGAATACAAGAGACTTCAGTGCAGAAAAATATAAAAATTTAAACCTTAAATCATTTTGTTAATGTTAAGTTATACATGCAAACATAAATAATGTATTATATTTCAGATGGGTAGTTTGATATTTTAAGGTAGTAAGGGGGAAAAGAAATGTTAATTTGGTCCCATTATAAATTTTAAATTTTATTTTTTTTTTTTTGGATACTTTGAAAGATGTATTCTTTCTGTGAATCAAGTAGGAAGCAGGTCAAAGATTATGGGTAATATGCTGGTTTTTTTTTTTTCTTTCTTAAATTTCAGTTTACCATGCAATCTACTTGGAAGAAATGGTTGCCTCAGAAGTTGCGCGAAAACTTGCGTTGGTGTTTAATATTCCTCTCCACCAAATTAACCAGGTTTACAGACAGGGTCCCACTGGCATCCACATTCTTGTTAGTGATCAGGTAAATTGGATAATCATCCTCATTCATTTTTCCCTTTCACTGGTATTTACTTTTGTACATATCCTTGAACTATAGAAAATAATTCTGTGGTGATCTCTTTCCAAATACTCATGAGAATCATTTCCAAAGAGTTAGTGATCAAATTTTGTAAGAATTTATAATCAAGAATTTTAGTGATAATAAGGAACACAAGTCAAAGAAAACTGCTTATCCTCCCCACAACCCTTTGCATTCGGATACTCATTTCAGGACTTTGAAAGTTAGAAGCAGGCTGTGTCCCTTTTTATGAGGTGGACATTGGTTATTTTCTCATTTTGGTCATTATGGCCACCTTAAAAAAAGCCATGAGAGTTTAGAAGTACAACCCACCTCCCAACTCCATGTTCAGAGCAAGTAATCATAGAATAATAACATGTACTTTGTTTTAGTCAATATTAACAGAACTGTAAGGAAGTGCTCCCCATAGATCACAGAATGACTGACCAGATCCTCAGGGACAATGATGGCAGGGATGGTCAGAATAAGGTCTTGCGAGTGTAGCAGACACACATTTTCACTACCTCACACTGGCTTCAGGAAGTATTTTGGTAATTTGAGTTCTGTACTTGTGCAAGAATAATATATAGACTATAATATTTTCCTTTAATTGATTTTAAATCATTTCTATTCATTTAAAAAGGGACAGTAATATCTTAATTGTACTTATACGTGTGCTTTACTCTTCTAGATGGTTCAGAACTTTCAAGATGAGAGTTGTTTTTTATTCTCTACAGTAAAAGGTACTTTGTACATGTGTCTTTATACGCAAATTATGAACAATATTGTGTGCCTCTGATTAGTTCCCCTTTTGTGTGCTTACTCTTGAAAATGCTCTCTCTACTAATTTTTAAGAATTAGAGAAATGAATCAACAGAATGTTTTTAAGGACTATAATGGAAGTTAACTAGCAGATGAGGAAAGGTGTCAGTCTTTCTAGATAACTGGGAAAAACTTAGTTCATTCAGTTAACGTTTTACTGAGCACTGTTTCAGAAATTTAATGCTTAGTGAGTGTTGAACAAAACAAAGAGTCCGTGTAACTCCCACTCTAGTGGGGAAAACAAACCAAAATTGGCCAAACTTACCAACATTTTAAGTGCCAAGAAGGAATTGAAAAGTCTGTGGGGTGTTTATGGATAAGGGGAATCTGGAATGGAGGACATGGAACAGTTAAGGAAGGCTTCTATGAAGAGGTGTCTTGAAGGATGAGGAGCTGGCCATAGGAACAGTGTCCTAGGGCAAATGATTCCATCAAGGCCTGGAAGAGGGTTGTGTAGCTGTCATGTAGTGTGTGAGGGTGAGTAGAGCAAGGTGGGGGGTAGGGTTTTGCATTCAGGACTGAAGTGATGGTAGTTTGGATTTTAGTTGAAATGCATTGGAAAATCAGTGAAGTTTAAACAAAGTAGTAATGTGATTAGATTTTCCTTCTACTTTCAAAATGGGGGGCATGAGAAGACCACAAAACTGGAGGCAGGAGATGGCCATCCAGGCAAGAAGTAATGATTTATAGACTGAGCTGCACATTTGAGGGAGTAGTAGTTGTAATTGCCAGTTTCTTGTTGAGAGTTACCATTTGGGGTATGTCAGGTAGTCACTTAATGATGCCATTCTGGGTCTGAATAAAGAGGTCTGGGTTTAAAATATAAATTTAGAAACCTTCGGCTTTTCAGAAGTTATAAAGTTGAGGTCATTGGAGGAGACAGTATGGAAAGAGGGCTCAGGTGAACTCCAATGTTAAAAGATTAGGTAGAGAGTTTTTAAAGGCCAAAGAATTTGAAGAGATCTATGTTCATAGATTGTTTTAAAGGGCAAGTGGGTTAAGATCCCAAACCAGGCTTAGCACAACTTTCCCTAGAAGAGGAAAATGTCATGCATTACTTACTCTTTCCTGATTTTACTTTGTGCCTGATGTGTCACATATGACATCAAGTTACCTGCACTTTTGAAGTGATGTCTTATGTGGACTGAACTACATTCAGTGACCTGCAGGGCTGAATTGTAACCAGGACTGGTTCACCTGTACTTTTCTGCTCAACTTTTACTCTGTAAAACTCATTGCGTAACAAAAAGGAAACTCATACTGTAATTGTGTAGTTGTGAATTCAGTAGACATTTCAAACTTAGGATTTCCCTTAAAATCTGTTTTTCAGACTTGTGTACATTAAAAAAAAAATCATTTATCTAAAATACCTTTAATGCTTCTCATCATTTATGGAGGCCATCAGGCAAAAGTTGGATATATTTTTTAAATGTTTCAAGTCTGCCTCCAAGGAGTTAAAAAAATTTTTTTCTAGGAATGATAGATGTTTGCACCCTCAGGTTGTGTATTTTCTGTAGGGTTGACTTGGCCCTTGCAATATTTTCACCTGTTCAGCTTCCAACTTGTGCTGTCTCTGGCTTACAGATAAGTTCCACATCACACTGCAGAACTGGCAAGCAGTATGGGAGCTTGGCTGAGAAGGGCACAGCCAATCTTTAGAAAGCAGAATGGCTAAAAGGGGAATGTGGACATGATGCCGCCTAAGAGAAAAAGCTAGAACAAATGAATGTTTTTCTCTAGAATTAGTTGAAAGTAACCTCTGAGGTGGGGGTTGCAGAGTTTTTTTATTTTAGTGTTCTTGCTTTCCTAAGCCAAGTTAAAATTTTTTTTAACTTTTATCCTTTTTCTGCAGCTGAAAATAATGATGGTATCCACATAATTTTGAAGTGATGTCTTATGTAGACTGAACTATATCCAGTACCAAATAAAGTCACGCTAAAAGTGTGTGAAGACTGAATCCAAGAAGTCTTGGGATTGGATTTTACTATATGAAATGTTTCATATTGAAAACACAGATGACCTTTCTAATGAGTTGTATGAGAGGCAAATCTCACTGTCACTGCCATAGCCAAGCATCCTCGTGAGAGTGAGCACGTCGGGACAGCGTGCATCCAGCTCTGGAGGCCATGGGGCAGGCGGGGCTACCTGCTTCTCTGGCAGAGGCCAGTAGATACAGTTCCCAGAAGCAGCCCTTGGGCTTTTTACACTGTATGCGGTTTGGAAATGAATGTAAAACTTAACCATGGGCATTTACCTATCTGTGCCAGTTTGGTTTTTATTGCCTGAACCTTATGCTGACCTGGGGAGGAGATGGGGGACAGTGCTATTGTGGAGCCAGAAAGGATTCCTTCAGCGGAGAGATGGACTGTGCTGATGTGATGATGGTCAGGTAAGAGGCTCGGCACCTTCTCAGAAGAAATCATGTCTAAGGGTATAGGTGTGAAATGATCATGCCAGACTGGAGAGGATCCAAGCCAGGAAGATGGGCTTGAAGCAAACTGCATTATCAGGAGTACCTTGGTGAGAGGATCAGTGTAAATCCTAATAGGTACAAAGACTTGTGTTTTTGCTTTGTCACAGATTTATTGAATAACTTTTTTGCTTCTGCTTCCAATTTTAGCATTTTAGTTTCTGGTTTTCATTTTTTTGAAGCCTCCTTGCCTTTTAAACTCATGGTTTTCTTTCTTGTTTCCTTCTTATTTCTCCACCACCTTACTCCTGAGCATTTTTAAAGACCTACCCCAGACATTGGAAATAGGTGACATAGGTAGGAGGCACAAAGTTTTATTGTTGGTAGCTTCTGAGTTGGTGTTATGGGATCTTTGTTATGAATAAGATGAGGTTTTTCATGGAAACACTAGATATCATAAATCTAACACTAAAATGTACCAAAAAAATAAATAAAAATCCCTTGGCCTCTTCTCAGATATTGAGCTTCAGTACAATCATGAATAAACATTCTGATTGAGAGGTTTTTAATAACTACACAATGGCTTTTTCTTAAAGTATGCATCTTTCATAAAAAGTGTGCTAGCATACTCCCCCCACCCACCCACCAAAGGGAATCCACTGGTTTCTTCTTTTGCTCCTCCCTTCACTCAGAGCCTTCCCAGAATTCATTGAGCATTTTTTGAGGCCTATGGTGTATCAGACTGAATTTTTAAACTTTTTAATTACAGCATCTCTGTTTACTAAGCTCTTTTGGCTTTGAATGTACCATTTGAGCCTCGTCTTTTGTTCAGGTGGAAATAGGAATGATTAATTATAAGTTTGAAGTCTCTCCCAGAAGACAAATGACTTCACTAGGTGAAAGCTTTGACATTTTGGTTTATTCATAAAGGGGTTAATTATTTGCTACGAAGAAGCACTGTCTGAATATTTTCATCTTAGTTCAGAAATATCTGTTACTCCTATAGACCATGTAGGAGGAGAGTTTTCCTTTCTGTCCTTCTCCCCTTTGCTTTTGTGTGACCACATGTTTTCTGTACCAGTCACTTGGTTCTTGAAAGAAGTAAGCTTCTCAGTTGTTTTAGAGTTTTGCTTGTCTATTTAGCATTCCTTTGGGTCTCATGATTTATGGAACAATAAATGTCATTTAATGCTGTGTGCTATTTTGAATTCATCAGGTTTTAGAAAAGTGGGATAAAATACAAGCTCATCAAACTTGAAATTAATACTGAGTGGCATTGACCGTTAGTCTGTCCCAGTGAAACAGGTTAAATAAATTATGGCACCAGCAAATTTGCTACTTTGTTTTTTTAATAGTAGGATGTACACATTTCAGTACAATAAATGTTTTCCGATTGTTTTGCAAACGTGTCTCATTTAAAAATGTCAGTTCTTGATAGTTTCACTTCAAGTTGACTTTCACCTTGCTAGTTTCATCTCAAGTAGAGTCATAGAACCAAGGGAGCCACTGTCCTGAGCATTCAGAACAAATATTGTAAGAGGCTAAGCTCTTGTAGGTTTTTTTCCCCTCAAAACTAAGGACAGGCTATTCTACAAACTGTTCTTTACAGAGGAAGCAAACCTGGTTTTCTCACTTGAGGTAACCCTCTATTTTTAAAAATGAGGTCATGGATCGTTTAGCATCAAGTCCAATAGCAGTGAGAGGTTGTATCCTAACTTGAGAGAATGTATGGCAGTCTCTGGTCATTAGAAAAAAAAAATCTTCTCCAGTGCTGGGGATTAAATCCAGGGCCTCACACATGGCCAGGTAAAGCACTCTACCAATGAACTATATCCCAGCTTTAAATTAATACAAACTAATCAATCATTGTAACAAGTTTGTTACATGCTCATTTGTTCACTTAAATGGCTTCATCAGTTATGTCCTCCATCCCTAACAGTGGCGCATATATATATATATAAACTGCTATGGCATTCATATAACCAGGAAATACTGGAGTTTATCAAAAAGCAATAAAATACTCAGTACTTTAATGCTTACTCAATCTTGCTAAGTCAATTTATGGGGGGTATATTTTTATCTGCCATCTTTGAATGCAGCTGAGGAATTTGTCCCCTTAAAAATGCTTTTATCATTGTCTATAAAAGCATAGAAAGCATTTTTGTTTTTATTTCTCATGAGTTCTAAGAAGTGGTTGCAAGGATCAGCTGCCATTAACACTTGAGTTCACAGTGAAGGTGGTAATGGGTTCCTAACCTTCAATAAAGATCACAAATGTGGACAGTGCAGAGCAGGACTCAGTTATAACATCATATCTTATTTCAGGTAATATTAGGAGGTCTGAATTTGGAAAACGGTTTTACTCAGATTTATGTGCCAGAAAATAGCAATAAAACCCTCTGAATTAAGTATTGCAATGGTTTATTCATTTTTATATTGTGAGTCCAAAAGGTGCCAACACTTTTCTGAGTTTTAAGTGTGTTAAAATTTTTGAATAGTTTTGGTGTAACCTGATTTCTAAAATTTAAAAATAAAAAAAAAAATCACATCCATTCTACATGCATCCATTCATTGTTTTTAATTGTATACTAGAGATAACTTAAGCCTTAATTCCTGTTTCTTTAGATCCCCCATATTTGGTGAGAAGTATGGAATAATTAGCTTTATTCCATATAATAAAAATGCATTATGTGCTGTAGCATATGCCAGAGCTTGTAATTTCCAATCAGGCAACACAAACTGAGTTGCTTTTGTTTTGTTTTGGTCCCTGGAGGTGGATATGACAGGCTGATAACAAAGGTGAAGACCCTGCTTCACCCAGTTTAGAGTCCTCATTTCTTTGGTGTCTCATGGAAACCTGGTATTATGCCTTCCACATAAGTTTCTACATATAAAACTATTTGGGTATTGTGAATTTGCATTACAGTCACTTTGATAAAATTGCTATTTAATCTTCAAAGTGAAAAGTCCAGCTAATCAAAATGCAATTACTGTGGATTAAAGTAGGCCACTGGCTTAAGGATCAGGTAGAAAATCAACAGGTTATATTTTTCTGCTCAATTTGTGCTAACACTGATGGTCTGTTTGAGGAATGCTGATAAAGCCAAGGATAGGACTTTTGTACCAAGATAGGTACCCACCTCATAAGGGATCCAGGTTTCTTGTGTGATCTTGAAGACCATTCTTGCCACATGTTAATGGACACAAAGTTTTGATTGCATCACAGCAAAATAAAGGTGAAACACTATCACCAGAGTTACTCCAATCCATACTGAAGGCTTTTACCTGTAAATGCCTTTCCCAGTGGAGAAGCAAGAGATTTGGGTAATGATGGAATAATCATGAAGACTGATCTTCTCTACAAGAAGAGACACCTCATCACCCCTTGGGCCTGAGCAGCGGGCTGTCAGAGAATAACACAGCACCTACACAGTCGCTGTCCACTTCCTGCCACTGCTGTTGGTGGGGTGACAGGAGCAAAGTAGGCATGGACTTTGACATGAGGGAGCTGAGCCTGGAAGTAGAAAAAGTGGAGTAGTCTTTACCCTGGTATTGGGATTATAACTACTTTTCCCTTAATACTATTAGAGAAATTATTATTTTTGCTCAGTGGCAGTAACTGGCCCTATGGGCAAACTTGAGTGAAGGACCCTGGATAGGGCTGCTTTGCGGCGAAAAACAATATATGTGAATTATATGAAGATGCCAAGATTATGTCCTGCCTCTTACTGATAATGATTTTAAGTTGTTTTCCTTGGAAGGAGAGCCTCTTTTTATTACTGGTGATTGAACCCAGGTGTACTTTTACCACTGAACTACACCCCCAGTCCTTTTTCGAGATAGGGTCTTATCAAGTTGCCCGGGCTATCCTCAAGCTTGGGATCTTCCCCAGCCTCCTGAGTTGCTAGGATTACAGATTATGTGTCACCATGCCTGGCCTATGAGGGTGCTGATCAGACTACATGGAACATCTCCCCCAGACTCACTCAAGTTGAACTTCCAGAGTGGGATCTAAGCAATGGGATTTTTGAAGCAGTCTAAGATGACTGACAAATGAGTAAACCAGATAAGTTTGCATAACTATTGACTTAGGATAGAATGGAGAAAGTGAATGTTGATTTGGGGAGGGAAACCGGGGCTTAAACTCAGGGGCACTTGACCACTGAGTCACATCCCCAGCCCTACTTTGTATTTTATTTAGAGACAGGGTCTCACTGAGTTGCTTAGCGCCTCGCCATTGCTGAAGCTGGTTTTGAACTTGCAATCCTGTCTCAGCCTCCTCAGCTGCTGGGATTACAGGCGAGTGCCACTGTGCCCAGCTGGATATTGATTTTTAAAAAAATGATGTTCAGTTTATTAATTGCTGAGATTCATCTCATCACTACATCTCATTACAGACTATGATGGGTGGAGGGTGGGGCTAGAAACCGAACCCAGAGCCTTGTGCATGCTTGGTAAGCACTCTATCACTGAGCTACCTCCCCAGCTATGGATATTGATTTTAATGTTTGATTCTGTTGCTCAGAAACAATGTCAGGTTGAGCCCACTCCCCAGCCCCAAGCCTACCCGCATCCGCTTGATGCCTGCTCGAGTGACCTGCTGGCAGTCATACAGCTCAAGGCGCTCCAGGCCACGGCAGTTCTCTAGATGTTCCAGAGCCACGTCAGTGATGAGAAGACAGTTGTCCAACTCTAGTACCCGCAGCCTCTCATGGCCACAGGTGCTGTTGCTCAGGTGCAGGATCCCATCATCTGTGATGAGCTCACAGTGAGAAAGGCTCTGGAACAGGAAGAAAAAATGTTCATAAGACTCTCTTATTTCAAGACTCAAGCCCTACGTAAAATCAGGGAAAGTTGCTCATTAAATGTCCCAGAATAACTGCTAATGTGGCTTGATTATGTCCCCTAAAAAGCATGTGCTAGAAACTTTATCCCCAATGAAACTGTTGTGAGTAGAGCCTAATCAGAGGGGAGCTATTTAGGCCATGGGGGCTCCACCTCTACTGAGTGAATTGACAAAAAAGATTTCCTGCCCCACTTTTGTCCCCTGCTACAAGATGACACAACAAAAAGGCTCTACCAGATTCTAGAACTATGGGGAATAAATTTCAATTCATTCTAAGTACCCAGTCCATGATACTGTGTAACAGCAGCATAATGCTTTATGAGGCAGGGTCAAAGGAAATGTTGAGCCCTTCGTTACGGGGCTTCAGGGTAAAATTTCAAAGTTTACTTCCTTGAGAGCAGTTTATCCAATTCTTCATTTGAGTGGAGGCAGTGGAATAAATGATTCTAATGTTCTTGTTTACTAGAAAATTGTGCAAACAACCATGACTCAGATGGGCATCTTTGAAGGTTGTGAACAAATGGAGCTTCAACAATGTGATCTGGCTTTACTAGCCCCTTGGGCCACAGCTCAAGGTTGCAGAAGGTTACTCAGATTCATTTATATAGCTTAAAGTATCATTTCTGCAATTCTACAAAGGTCTCCTTACTGAGTTTCAGGGACCTGACAGTGTCCCCATGCTTATCAAATTTAATATTTAATTCAACATAAAAATTCTTCAGAAGCAAACAAAAAATACTGCATTGTTTCCTATTGTTCATTTGTTCCTTCAAATACATGAGTTCCAACTGTGCCAGGCTGTGTGTATGCATTGTTGAAGCCCAGATTGAACAGTTGAAATGAAATCCACATTTAATATTAAACTGAAGCTGAGGTAAGTGCTGGGAGTATATGACTGTGGGATTTGATCTAAGAGACCAGTGAGTTGCTATCTGAAATGCTCAAAAAGATGTCCAGTATCACTACATGCCTACTAGAAGGGCTAAAAAAAAATATTAAAAAAATAAGTGTTAGCAAGGATGTGGAGGAACTGGAGTTCCTGTGTTGCAATGGCAATTTGTATATTCTTAACTGAAATGTATGTTAAACAAAATCTGATAATATAGCAATACTGGTTATAATAGCCCCAAACTAGAAACCACTCAAATATTCAACAATAGAAAGGATAAGTAAATCACAATAGGCTCATTCTAGAAAGCAATGAGGATGAATAGCAGGGCACCGTGGCATCTTGACTTGGAAGACTGAGAGGAGAATCAAGTTCAAAGCCATCTCAACAACTTAGTGAGGCCCTAAACAACTTAGCCAGACCCTGTCTCAAAAAAAGGGTTGGGGATATGGCTCAGTAGTCAAGCACCCCTGCATTCAATACCCAGTACAAACACACACACACACACAAGATACAATGAGTGAACTTCACAAATGTAATATTGAGTAATGAAACCAGACAAGAGTACACATGAATCCACTATGTAATTTCATTAGTAAAATACAAAAACAGGAAAAACTAATACATGCTGTTGGAAGTCACCACCTTTGGGAGATTAGTAACTGGAAGGGAGCAGAATGTGGCTTTCTTGGATCATGGTAATGCTGATCTTTAGTCTGGGTGTGTCCGGTTTATGGAATTGCATTAATCTACACATCAATGATAAGTGTACTTTTCTGTATATTTTACTTCAATAAAAAGTTAAAATTGAAAAAAAATAGCCACTCTGCCAAATTGTGTGGAAAGGTGGATACAATAGAGAGCAAGTGGGAAGCTATTACATTCTTGGAGGTAAGGAAATGCCTTGTAGTTTGGACCTGAATGAGTTGTGGTGGCAGGATGGGAAGTTCTGCAAAATGGAAAGAGAACCAAGACATTGACGCTGAATATAAGAAACAGGCAGGTCAGTCTAACCTAGAGGGAAGGGAAGCTTGTCAGACTGCGAACCTTGAACCTTGATTCCTTTGTGTGCTCTGTCTTAACCCTGTGGGGTATGTTTCCTTTCTCAAGAATCCAATCACACTACACAATTCTATACAAACCAATATCTTTGTAATGAATATCTATGCAATCATTGTTTTTTGTCTTTTAGAACTGACTTATGGATAAAGCCAGAAGACTTCGCTAAAGTTTTTCAGGAGCCCACTTAAGATAGTCAAAATCCTTATTTTTTGATTGACCTACTTATAATAAATTGCAACTAGAAAATGTAGTGTGTATATATATTTTTTACAGTTTGGAGAAAGAAGACAACTGAGGTAATGTATGGATACTAATCTCTTCATCGCTTTAATACAGAGAAATTGAAGAACTAAGAAGTTAACATTAGCGTCTAGGACCATGGAGGCACTCCTACATTAATTGAAAGACTAATGTACTGGCATATGCAAATATTCATATAAATTTAAAAAACTTGTTTAAGAAAAAAATCAAAGAAGCCCTTAACCTGTTCTGAGTCCAAAGGAAAATATGCTGCCAACATTGTTCACAGAGCAAATACACTGCTTATTTTACACAAACTAAGCAACCAGTAGTCAAAACTATCTACTTTTGGGCCACCACTGTGTACGTATTATCTCAATTTATTCTTCAGGCTAACTGTGCAAAGTGTTATTCCCATTTTACAGATAAAGACTTTGTAGCTCAAAAAAGTTGAGACTTGCCAGTTACAGCCAGCTCAGGGTGGTCTTAAATTTTATCCCTGCCTTGCTGTATCATCCCTGGCAGATGACAGAAGGGTTAGGCTGTTTTTATTAAGGGGCGCTATGTTAGACTGATGGAAGAAAGACTCAAAAAAAAAAAAAAAATCAGTTTCATCTATCCACAGGCTAATCAGGAATGCTGCACTCTGGAAGTGAGCAGCCTATGTTAGGTTCCTCAGTCAGGTGGCTCAGGGTGACAGGGACAGAAGATGCACAGCAGGAGGTAAAACCACTCTTACATGCCATCTACAGGTATCTTCTGCTCCCATGGATATCGTGTGGATGTGTAAAAGAAGCAGGGAGAGGGACAAACTTAATTATCTATTATTGCACAGAGATTCTTTAGAACATAAGTTGACCACAGAGGTTATCCCTGTGGAAGGAACATAGTAACTCGAGTTTTTAAATGGGAGTGAGATTTTTCTCTTATATTCTTGGCATTTAAAAAATTTTTTTTTCTTTTGAATTTTGTGATTCTTTTTCTGCATTAGTTGATATGAGCATGTAATTTTTGTTCTTTAGCCTGTTAACATTGTGGATTACATGGATTAGTTTTCAAATATTAAACTAGACTTGTATCCTTAAAACAGTTCAACTCTGTTGGTCATGTGTATAATTATTTTTAATCTATTGATGAGTTCTATTTACTAATATTTTGTGAGTTCTATTTGCTAATATTTTATTAAGATCATTTGCTTCTATATTTATGAAGAATACCAGTCTGTAGTTTTGGTTTTTGGTGCTGTTTTTGTTTGGTTTTAGAATCAGGGTATTACTGACCTTGTGAGTTATGAAATGTTTTCCCATTTGTTTTGTAGAAGAGATTGTATGGAATTGGTTTTAATTCCTTATGTTTGGAAGAATTCTCCACTTAAACAATCTGGGATGAACATTTCCTTTTTTTTTTTTATTGGTTATTCAAAACATTACAAAGATTGCAGAATCACATCGGTTTCCTTTTTTTTTAATATTTATTTTTTAGTTGTAGTTGGACACAATACCTTTATTTATTTATTTTTATGTGGTGCTGAGGATCCAACTCAGGGCCCCACACATGCTAGGCAAGCACTCTATACTGCTGAGCCACAACTGCAGCCCTGAACATTTACTTTTTGAGGGTTTTTAAATCAAATTTTATTTCTTCAGCAGTTACAGGGCTATTAAGGTTATTTATATATATATACCAGCCTTCTATTTTATATTGACTTTGTTTTGAATGTCCATTTCACCTACATTGTCAAATTTATACAGTTGTTCCTAGTACAGTTTGAGCAACCCTAACCTGAAATAGGGAATGCTCCAAAATCTGAAACATCTTGAGCATCAGCATGAGGCAATAAGTGGAAAATTCCATATCTGACCTCACGTGAGACAGGTCACAGCAAAAAATGCAGGTACACTAAAAATTTTACCAGGTATATATTAAACAAAATGAATTTTCTATTTAGATTTGAGACCCACCCCCCAAATATTTATTTACTTACATATACATAGACATTCCAAAATTGGAAGAAATGTGAAATCCAATACACTTTTGGTCCCAAGCATCTCAGATACTGGTTACTTTACCTGCATTCCCTTAATTTTCATTGGATGTCTGCCTTTGGATGTCTGGAGATTGTGTTTGTGTGTGTGTGTGTGTGTATATAGATACAATAATATGTAGATGGACACAATGCCTTTATTAATTTTTTTATGTAGCACTGAGGATCAGAACCCAGTGCCTCATACATGCTAGGCAAGCGCTCTACCACTGAGCTACAGTCCCAGCCCCCAAATTTCATTTTGATGTTAGCCATTGTGTCTTCTCTTTATCAGTCTTGCTAGAGGCTGTTTTCCTTTCCAAAGAGTTTTCTGTTTCATGGGTTTCACTCTGTAGTTTTTCTTTTTTCAACCTCACTGAATCCTACTATCATTTTTATTATATCTTTCATGTTTTGGTGGTGATTTTTTTTTCTTTCTTGATGGGGAAATTTAAAATTACTGATTTTATTTTTAATTCAATTTTTAATTTTTTCCTTTATTCTTTAGAGTTATACATAATATTGAGGTTCATTTTGATAAAATTATATAAGCATGGAATGTAATTTGCTCCAATATCCTCTTTTTAAATGTAAGCATTTAGTGCCATAAATCTCCCTCTTAGTACTGTTTTAGTTATACCACAATTTAAAAAAAAAATTTAATTTGTGTGTGTGGTGCTGGGGATTGAACTCAGGGCCTTCTGCATGCGAGGCAAGCACTCTACCAACTGAGCTATATCCCCAGCCCCACAAATTTTAATGTGTTATATTTTCATGTTCATTCAGTTAAACTTATTTTTAAAAATTTTTCCTTGAGACCCCTCTTTGACCTAGGATTATTTAGAAAATGTTTTGTTTAGTTTCCAAATGTTCAGAAATCTTCCTGTTATCTATTTTGATTACCATCTTTAGCATTTTCAAGGGTGCAGTTCAGCTTTGTTCAGTATATTCAGATGATTGTGCAGTGGATCTCAGAACCTTTTCATCTTGCAAAACTGAAACTCTGTACCCATTAAACAAATCTTCATTTTCCTTCCACCCAGCTCCTGGCAACCACAATTTTACTTAGTTTCTGAGTTTGACTAGATAATTCATGTAATTGAAAGCATATAAGTGAAAAAAGACACTTGTCCTTTTGTGATTGGCTTATTTCACTTAGTGTATGGCCTGATACATGTTGAAGCATGTATCAGAATTTTGTTTCCTTAAGTCTGAATATTTCATGTATGTATATGTATATACCACATTTTGCTTATCAAATGATGAACACTGGAGCTGCTTCCACCTCTTGGTGGAATAATGCTGCTATGAATATGGGAGTAAGATATCTCTTTAAGGGGGATTTTTTAAATTATTATTTTTAAATTTTAGAAATTTATTTTAAAATTTTTAAAATTTGAGGGGGAAATTTAAAATTACTGAGATTTTTTAATTCAATTTTTAACTTTTTCCTTTATTCTTTAAAGTTACACATAATATTGGGGTTCATTTTGATTAAATTATATAAGCATGGAATATAATTTGCTCCTATATCCTCTTTTTTAATGTAAGCATTTAGTGCCATAAATCTCTCTTTACACTGCTTTAGCTATACCACAATTTTTAAAAAATTTTAATTTGTGTGTGTGTGTGTGTGTGTGTGTGTGTGTGTGCGCGCGCACGCGCACGCGTGATGCCGGGGATTGAACCCAGGGCCTTGTGCTTGCCTTGCAATTACTTTTAAATCTTCAGCTTATACACCCAGAAGATTGCTGGATCATATAATTCTATTTTTGACCCTTTTAAGGACATACCATACTGGTTTTGATAGTGGCTACTCCAAGTTATATTCCCATCAGCAGAGGACAAAGGCTACAAATTCTCCATATCCTTCCTTTCTTTTAAAGAGCTTCCTTTAGCCATTATATCAGGGTAGATCTGGCAACAAAGCTTAGTTTTCCTTCATCTGAGAAATTTTGATTTCCCCTTTTCTGAAGGATATTTCCACTGGAGATAGGATTGGGGATGAATTCTTTTCTTCCTGCACTTAAAAATGCAGTGCCACTTCTTTGTATATGGTATTTCTCTCTCACTGTTCAAGGTGTTCCTCAGGCTGGGAGTGGAGCTTGGTCATAAAACATTTGTCTGCAATGTACAAGGCCCTTTGTTGAATCCCCAAAACCACCAAAAAAGGTTTTAGTTTTCTGAAGATTGATTATGATGTCTCGATTTGATTTTCTCTGGGCTTTTCCCATTTGGTGTTTGACCAGTTTCTTGAATCTGCAGATATGTGTCTTGCCCGATTTGGCAATTTGCAGCCATGATTTCAGCTCCACATTTTCCTCGTCTTTCTGGAATTGTGATATGAATGCTGTATCTTTGTTACATGACAACTCTATCATTCCCAGAGACGTCTACTCGTTCTTTTCTTTGGTCTATTTCTATTGCTCAGGTTGAGTAATTTTCTATTGTTTTATCTTCAAGTTCATGGATTATTTCCTTTGTCTTCTCCATTTTGCTTGAAAGCCATCCATTCAGTTTCATTGTTATATGTTTCAGTTTTAAAATAGTCATCTACTTCTCTCTTATATTTTCTATTTTTTTGCTGACACTGTTTTTTCATTTCTTTCAAATGTGTTCATTTGCTAGATAAAGCATTTTTATGATGGTTGTTTTAAAATTCGTGTTTTATGATTCTGACATTTGCATCATCTTGGTGTTGGTCCCTATTGTCTTTTCTCAGACAAGTTTAGATTTTTTTTCATTTTTGGTATGAGTGTTTTTTCTTGTATCCAGCATCTTGATTATTATGAGACCGTTTGCTATAGTGCTGTAGTGCTGAATAAGGCCTCGAGGGCATGGCAGACCCGTGCTCTACCTCTGAGCTAGACCCCTACCCTAAATCTCCCTGAACAAGCCACTTGTGACACTGTACCAGTGGTGGAAGGGGCAGTGCTCCCTTGCTGCTGTCAGTAGGACAGCCTCTCCTGATGCCTTAAGTGCTTTGTTACTGATGGGTGGAGGTAGGGGTCAGGCTCACCTCCAGAAAACTCTCTCTCTCTTGGAATAGGAGAGGTGGCTTTCTGACACTAGGCTCCCTATCTGGTCCCCACTAACACCGCTGGTGGGGAGTAGGCAGCTCAAAACCACGGGGCAAAGATGAAAGATTCTGAGCTCCCCAACTCGCCCTCTGCTGGCAGGGTGGGGATGCTGCTTGTTTTTTTCTGTGTCTTTTTTTGTTAGTATTTGAAAGTTTTTTGTCTTGGTAGGCTGCCCCTTCCTTAATCCTTTGAGTGGAGGGTTCTTTGGATTTTCTTCCCCCTTCTTTTCTTTTCTGTATCTCTTGGCACTTCTGGGTTGTCAGCCTCTTTAGCATCCAGCCTGAGACATGACAAAAGGAAAACTCAGGGAACTCGCCACCATGCTGCTGCTTATGTCCCCAGCTGGTCTTGCCACCTTCTTTTGACCTTGTAGAGTCTTTTTGTCTGTGTTATACAGAACGTTCAGGGATAGTACAGCAGCAGAAATAGGAAAAGTCCACCTACCTCATTTTCCCAGAACTAAAAACTTGCATTTATTTTTCCAGCAAGAAACAAAGTACTGCTCCTTTCACAGATTATACTGATGACATTTGAAGAAACTGAGGTTCTGGGCTTAAGTATTAAATAAGCCAGTAGTAGCTTGGGAGCTGGGCATTGTGGTACATTTGAGAGGCTGAGGCGGGAGGATCACTTGAGCTATGAGTTAGAGACCAGCCCGGGTAAAACAGTGAGACCCCATCTCAAAAAATAGGAGAAAACACTGGGAACATTTTTAAGTGAAGGAGGTTCACTTACAGCAAAAAAAGCTCAGTGATGCTGTTCTCAAGCTTGTTTTCTAACACCTCCTTCCACTTCCACTAGGCTGCTAGGGGCCTGGTAGGATCAGGAGTGTGCATGGGGGTGAACCTCACCATGGGCAGTGCTTCCTAAGAGAGACCTGAGATGGAGGAGTTGAGATCAAATGTAAAAGAGAAATTCAAGCATATTGCCTGTTGGAGCTGCAGCAGGCTGAGGCCTAAGCAATCCAGACATTCTCCTCCCCGGGGGCTCTGAATCTTCCCCTGACACCTTCCAAAGAGAATCCTTTCCTCCACCTGTCTCTGAGAGTCTGGTGGCTTACCAGTGACGTTGTGGGCCTGTCTGCCTTGACAAAATTGCCTGAGACTTTAGGTGAGTAAAGAACTTGGGCTGGGGGTGTGCCCATGCTGAGCACAGGAATCTCTGACCTTCCCTCTTCTCCAAAGAAGCAGACTTTTTGGTGGAGATATGGCAAGGCTGGGGTAGCTGGCATCATCTTAAGAAAGACTGCGATTTTTGGACCCTAAGCCCCACAACTCTAGGGGTGACCCTCATCACTCACATACCAGTTACTGTGCTGAGCTCTTGAGACTCGGATTGGTTCGTTTATATCCACTTTGTTCCAAAAGAACATCTGAAGTGGCTTCTCCTCACCAGGTGCTGTGCAAGGTGCTGGTGCTGGGACAGGAGCCTAATCACAATCCCAGGCTTTCCCTGAATCCCTACTGAGGAAAGCTGCATTTGATTTATAGAAAGAACTTTCAAGATCTAATGCTGAAACTGCAACCATTCAAAATCAATGCACAGAGCTATGGCCAAAATGCCAATGGATAAAATAATTTCTAAAAATGTTCAGTTAATCCAAGAAGAAAACTGGAAAGGAAGAACAGAGGAATAGAAAACAGAACAACAAACAGTGAAATGAAGAGCTGGGATTGTGGCTCAGCGGTAGAGCGCTCACCTTGCACATGCGAGACCCTGGGTTCGATCCTCAGCACCACATACAAAAATAAACAAGTGAAATAAAGGTGTTGTGTCCAACTACAACTAAAAAATAAATATTAAAAAAAAACAGTGAAATGAAGAACACAAATCCAACTCTCTCAATATTATGTTATACATAAATGACTAAACTATTAAAAAAGGTAGAGATCACCAGACTAGACAAAAGCAGGACCCAATGATACACTGTCTCTTAAGATATTAAAACACATAAAATCCAAAAGAACAGAATTTTAGTCCTTTTAAAAAAGAATTTACACTTAAAAACAGAATTAAAAAAAATAAAAAATTAATTAAAAATTAAATTTAAAAAAATCCGAAAGAAAAATATACTTTGCAAATGGAAAGCACAAAAAGGCTGATATATTAATATTACATTAAGCAGACTTTAAGACAGAGTGACAGAGGAATATTTCACAGTGATAAAAAGTCAATTCAACAGAAAGATATATGGTCATGGATCTATATGCATCCAAATCTAATCAGGATAAACTAAAGGTCTTAGCCACGGGAGGTAACCTGTGTACAGGAGCCAAGGTTTGGCCCCAGTAGCTGGGGTAGCACTCACTGGTCTCCACAGATATGTGTGGGAGTAACTGCTATGGAGCTCCGGGAGTGGCCTGATGGTCTTGGGAACTTCAGTATTCTGAGATAGCTATAAGTTCTGAATAAGCCACAGGCTTCAAATTGGGAGCAAAACATGGGCTGGGTCACCTTCACTGTTCTACCACAGAAAAATGGCTCTCTGGATAATTATCAGCCATTCCAAACTCCAAAGATACAATCCAGAGAAGCAGGTCTGACCCCTGCCTCTCCTTCAGCCTTGTCTCCTCTCTAAAGCCCAGCCAGGGCTCTTGTTGATCCAACAAAGAACACATACTAGTTCCTCTGTGTAAATGCCCTCAAGCCCTCTTCACCTTACTCTTACTCATGCTTCAAGGACTGCTCAACAACTGAGAGTAGGATTTAAACAGGATGACAGCTTTGCTAAGAGGGAAGGTGAATCTTGAGGATTAAGGGAGAGATTAAATAACTGACCACAGAATTTAGGCTGAGTGGGGGAGAGGGAACTTCGAATGGGTGAGTGACAATGAAAAGATGAGTCCCATTTAAGTGAAATTATTGCTGCAGTTGGGTTACAGAAGGGGTGACTGGAAAGGAGGAAGACGCCGGTCAGACAGTGGGGCATGAGATAAGAATTCATTCTAGGACTGGGGCTGTAGCATGATGGTACAATGATTACCTAGCGTGCACAAGGCCCTGGGTTTGATCCCCAGTATCATAAAAACAAAACAAAATATGCAGTCTGTCTTATAGTGGTATTTTCAAAGTTGTTAAATGTATCCACTTTAAATTGGAGAAAACAGCCATCTAAATGTTAACAAGTCTCACATTGCTATTGTTTCTTTTAGAGTAGTAAGTAGTGGCTTGATAACAAGATTCTCAAACATGACAGAGAGCAGGCTGACCACTGGGTAATCTATATGCTTGTCATCCCAAAGGGAGATTGACTGATATGACTTCTAATGGTCTTGTTTTCTATATAATATCATAGTGTCTTGTTAAATCAGGATGAAATAAAATATCATAATGAAGAAAGTAATGCATTTCCTTTTTTGGCTGCATTTCTTTTTCTTTAGAATAGTTTCTAGGATCAATGACTTACACAATAAAATGATTTTTGAAAATACTCAAAACTAGCTCTGAAAAGGAAACCAGCTCCTCCATAATCAACAGAAACTCCCCGCCACAAACACATATCCTACAACTTTTAAAAAAAACAAGAAACGAAGAGGGTCCTTAACTGCCTACAGACAAATTCATGCTCTCTCCAATCTTCTGGGTACTGCTCCCTCATATTCTTTTGAATCTGGGACTCCCCTTGTTTGCAAATGCATATTTGATTTACTGTCAAACATAATCAGGTTTTTGAATATCGTTCCGAATTTTGTGTTAGTGTGAGCACAGGCCCTTCCTCTTGTGAAGATCACAGAGTCACTCCTGGAAGCCCATGGTATATGTACCCACTCGCCTCTCTTGCACATAAAGGAGAACCTGGGAAACCTGAGTGTTGGGAACTGAGCTGAAGTAGTCACCTGGCTTCATTCACACTGGTGGTCACTTTCCTCATTTCTTCCCGCTTGCAGATCTTTAGTAAAAGATAAAAGACACATTTCAAAATTCAAAATGGTGTTTCCCCAACAGTATTTCCTCTACTGATCTCTGGAGGCTGGGGTGGAACCCGCTGTGGGCCCCTGGCAGCCTGTGCCTGGGTCTGTCATGGTCAGCACTCACTCTCCCTCAGATCCGTGAGTTTCCTTTTGAGTGGAGATTGGGCTGCTCCAGTGGGACCTCCTGTCCCTACACGAGGCCTGCAGAGAAGAGAACTTATTTCACGTTGCACTCAGTCCAAAGGCCCTGCTAGAAGCCGTGCCCGATCCTTCACATGGTGCCACTATGCCAGGGCAGACTGAGCTGGCTGCACATGCACACTGTGCGACCTGCTGCAGTAGAAACGCACTTCACACAACACATGTGCTCTAACTTGTGCTCAGCTTTGCTTGGGGGTCAACAGAGGAGAACTTAGTACTGTCCTTTACCAAAGTGGGTAGTGCTCCTCAAGTGTCCCTCAAATGTGGATCCTCTGACATTGCAGGTGGTCTCTCCTGATGAGTCATCTTCTTGGTCTCTAACCACTAGAGGAGTGCTTGGCATGGTGGTCCTCAAGAAATGTTTGTAGAGTGAACTGGATGAATAACAGATACCTTTTTCCTTTATCTGTCTTGGCTATTAAAATCTCAAGGCTATGTTAAGATTTCAACTGCAACTGTTTCCTGTTTTTCTGCTAATAATTCTTTATGTTTAAATTTTTTTGATTTTTTTATTTGGAGCTTCTGGTTTTATAGTTTTTTTTTTTTTTTTTTTTTTTTTTTTTTTTTTTTAAACCTCTGTCCTGTTTTTGGAAATAGCTTGTATAAAAATAGTGGACAAAATAGAGAAGGTTTTCCATCACCAGAAACCCCCCTGCAGGGGAGAACACCAATTATTTGGAGGACATCCCCTGACAGCGTGGAACCTGCAGCCTGCTCCCACAGGTATCTGAAGCCTCCTTGCACTTGTGCCTGAGGGGAAGTGTCCAGAGGGAAAGTAGAAATAAGGAAAGTTGCTGGGAGAGTGACTTAAGGCCAAATGGAGCTTTAATGATGACACAGAATTCCAAGCCCTTGAGGAGAGGGCAACTTTCAAAGATGACAGAGGGAAAGCTGGCTTAAGAAAAACTGGCTGTGTGCACCTGTGGGCCTCGGAAAGACCAGACTCGGGAAAGGCCAAGAGATATGGGGACTTGGAGCAGCTGTGTAATTGTGGGGCAAGTCCCTTCACCACTTTGAGTCTCAGTTTCTTCACTTATAAAATGGGGCTCTGAATGGTGCCTGCATCACATGGCTGGCATCTTGTGGGCATGGTAGACTTCCACTCGGTGGCTTGCTCAGCAGACAGTGACCCTCCCCTTCTCCAGGCTCAGATGGACAGAAGTGAAATGTGAGATGTCTGTGTGGCTAAGAGTGGCAGGCACTTATTTTGCATCTTTCAAAAGGTGTAAATATACATCCAAGAAAATGGTCTCTTTCCTTTCTCCCCCAGATGAACAGATGTGAAATACAACAGAAGGATAGTCCCAAACTTGTTGAGGAAATGTGACATTTCATCATGCTAACTTTCACCCTGTCTGCCAGATAAACACAAACTTGAGTGAAGTGACCAGGACACGGGTCCCTGCTGAGGGAAATCAGTAATACCCAGATACCCCGCTTCCCAAGTTAGCCCAGCTGGTGGAGCTTAGAAACTCTAAGCTCTGGAACCATGACGGACAGAGAACCCACAGTGATTTTTTGCTGTGATGGGAGGGTCCTTTCATTCCTAAGAGGTGAATAATGTTACAAAAACTCAAAAGACTCACCAGGGCTTGTAGCTTAGGACAGTGAATGGAGAGCTGGATGAGCGTGCTGTCGGTTATCTGGAGAGAAACACGCTGTGTCAGTGTAGCTTCTACACCAGAACTTAATACCTAATCCTGGCTTCTCCTGAACATGGAAATCAAAAGGTGCAAAAGAGAATTAAAAACTCATCCAGGCATACTCCAGCTGGAAGCTCCTGTCTTTACCAGCAACCTCCAATCTGCCCACTCCTGGAGATGCACAACTGTAACAGTTTGGTCTCTCTACGGTGCCCTAAAAGGGGCTAAGGGGAAAAGAACAAAGAGGGAATGGGCAAGAAGTATTCTCTCTAGAGCCACCCCATCACTGGATATATCAGTTTATTTCTCTCTCAAGTTCTGTGAAAAATAAGAGGAGACCTTGTTTTTTATGTCTGGCAAAAGATGAAGCCATCTTGAATTTCTTTGCTATAACTCTGCCTGATGACTGCAAGTAGCCAAAAGTTTACATATCCCACTGCCATGGCCCTAATGAGTTCCCAAGTCCCACTGCCTATAGTGGGCAAGAAGGGTTGGGACAACAGGCAGTATATGTCTCTAGCTGTGTGATGCTACTAGCAGTAACTGAGGAGCAGCCCTCAGGGCTCTTAGGATTCCACTCACCAGGATGCATTCTTCCAGATCCATCTTCTCCAGGTCATGGCAATTCTGAAAGAGTACACAAGACATGCCCTGCTGTGTAGGCCACACCTGCAACTTACCTGTCCCCCTGAGTATGAACCAAGGTCCTTGTTCTTTTCCATTAAGGGGTATGGTCTGTTCCCAGAGCTACTCAGTGAACCAGCATCTCTGAGCTTGTGCCCTTTGAGTCATAGTCACTTTGAAAATGGAAATAGGGCTGCTCTGGCAGCATTTTCTTCTCTCAATCTGAAAGAGCACTCTCCCAGTGGTTCAGACATTAGCAGGAAAATTTTAATCATAGGCCAAGCTCTGGGAGGACAGGGAATGGGGAGCTCAGCCACACTGGGGAGGTGGGTGGGGTTGACGGTAGGGTAGGAAGAAGAATATATCAGCATCCCCTGAAGGACACTGGCTCCTTGCAACAAGCCCAGAAAGGGCCTCATAGTGACCTTGGTGGTCACTGTGGCAGACAATGTAGAAAATGGATCAAGCCCAGCCTAGTTAGGGGATGCTGTAGAGAGGCCAACTGGGGTCTGTGTAGGAATGGCATCTCTTATAGGAGAAGAAGCTCCTCTCAGGGCGGCCCCACCTGTTCAAGTGAGAAGGAGGCTTGGGCCCTTTCCAGAATCCTCTATCTTCCTAGATTTCTGGCTAGCTGAAAAAAACATAAAACTTACCCCAAGGATTCTACTTGGCTTGTGCTCATCTTTCCTGAAGCTAATTTCTGCACACCACACAACCACCCCAGGTCACTTTGAATTAGGACGGTGAATTACAGTTGTTGTTTAAAAATCTATGCCTTACCCGAGCTAAAAGTGTAAAACCTGCATCAGTCAAATGGGAGCATCGGGCAGCCTCCAAAATTCTGGGAAGGGGACATGCAGGGGAGAAAAAAGTACCAACAGGTTAACAATAGAAACATTATGCTCCACTGCACACTCTTGATGTTGTTCTGTTCTTTGACACTTTGCCTCTGTCAATCACTCTAATGGTTGTAAAACTCAAAGACTGTCCCAACTGAACAGATGAGGGCCTGCTTGAGGGTTAGGGAGGACCTGTCCAAGGCCCTAAAGTCTCATCTCAAACTCCCGTAGTAAATCCAAGAATCTTCCCCACCACCACATTGTTGGTTTTGAAATAATACTCTAATATTTAGTGACTTATTTTAAAAGTCACTAAATAAAAGACTGGGTAGTTGTAGCTCAGTGGTACAGCGCTTGCCTAGCATGCATGAGGCACTAGGTCTAATACTCAGCACCACATATAAATAAAAAAAAAAAAGGTCCATTGACAACTAAAAATATATTTTAAAAATATTGCATTTCATTTAAAAAATAAATAAAATACAATTAAAATGAACTTGTATGTAACAAAATCATATTACAATATATTCATTGAAATTCCAAGTTACAGGAAATTTAAAACAATTATAGGCAATGAAAAACTGAGTTGATTTTTGGTGAGGGACACAGTGGCACATTCCTGTCATCCCAGAGACTTGGGAGGCTGAGGCAGGGGGTGGGGATATAGCTCAGTGGTACAGCACCCCTGGGTTCAATGCCCACTACCACACACACCTACATACACATAATTCTCAATTATTCATGCTTAATAGGAATGAATGCATGAATAACATTTCTAAGTTAACAATAATTTTAACCTGTTCTCTGACCAGGGTTGTTTTTGGTCTTTTGTTGTTTCTGTGCTAGGGATTAGACTGAGCCCTAATGCATTTTAAGCACGTGCTCTGCCACTGAGCTTCATCCCCAGTCCTCTGACTAGTTTTGACCACCCAAATTCCTTCTATGAAGCAGAAATATCAAAATTATCTAGAATCTTTCTTAATAAAAAAGTCCAGACAAATACAAAATAAATGATTCTTAAAAATTACATAACTGATATGAGAAATGGATCAGTTTCACTGGCATATAAAAAGTTAAAATAATTTTTCTGCCTCTTGTACACAGATTAGGATTGCTAGTTTGAAAGTCAAACCCTAAGTCCAAATTCTATCTTTACTTCTTAATCATCATGTGACCCAGTACAAATTATATGACTTTCCTCTGTATCTTTTTCTCCTCTGCAGAACAAATGAGAATAGTGGTAACTACTCAGAGATGTGTTGAGGATAAGATATCATCGCTCATAAAGACACCTGGCATTGGGCTGGGGATGTGGCTCAAGCGGTAGCGTGCTCACCTGGCGTGCGTGCGGCCCGGGTTCGAGCCTCAGCACCACATACAAACAAAGATGTTGTGTCTGCCGAGAACTAGGAGATAAATATTAAAAAATTCTCTCTCTCTCCCTCTCTCTCTTTAAAAAAAAAAAAAGAAAAAAGACACCTGGCACTGAGCCAGGAACTTAACATGAGTGCAAGGTTAGCCCTAAGTAGTTTTCATATGCACAGCTGGTAGCAATAAGTGTTGCCTTGAGAATCAGAAAATAAATTATTATTTATTGAAACAGTTGGGTGTGGTGGCGCACACCTGTAATTTCAGCAACTTGGGAGGCTAAGTCAGGAGAATTACAGGTTTGAGACTAGCCTCAGTAACTTAGTGAAACCTTGTCTCAAAAAATAAAAAGGGTAGGGAATGTAGCTCAATGGTAAAGCATCCCTGGGTTCAATCCCCAATGCCAAAACAAAACAAAAATCCCCTTCTTCCTGCTGAGGAAAATGAAAAATAAGAAGCAATTATGATCTTTTCCCCTCACTGTGTCTACTTAGCAGCAGGTTTAAAGGAGACACTGGGAACATCTGGACCAAGGCTACCGCTCTGCTTGACATCAGATTACTCTGGTGTTTGAAGAGATTAACAGGATGAAGCAAATTGGTGGTGGTGGTTGGAATGCGTGAACTCATCAAGAAACAATTCAGATTCATTGGTGCTAGCCATTTCACACTCTGCTGGTGCCCACCTCAATGAACTGGGTTACACCCTGCCCCACCTCCGTCCACCCAGCAAAAACACAACTCCTGCCTCCCCTACCACCTGTTCCTCTTGCTCCATGCCTTCTCCTCCTTTTGGTCAGCCCAGGCAATCTCTGAGCTGCATACTCACTGCAGTCTCGGGCAGTTCAGACCCAGGGCTGTAAGAGACGCGTCGGTGAGGTTGCTGCAACCCGAAAGGCAGAGGGCCTGCAGCCGGTGGCAGCCCCTGCATATCTGCACCACGCCTTCATCCGTGATGCGCTGTGGAAAAGCAGTGCAGGAAGAAGTCAGAGGACATCAGAACTCGACAGGAGCAACAGAAAAATGGGATCTGCTGTTATTTGTTGTCAGTTAATAGCACTTCCTAACAACTTAAAATAAGGGCAGATATGTATTTGCATTAAAATATTCTAGCATTACTGATGGAGAGTAAAAACTTTAAATTCTATTTCTACCCCCAGAATGCATCAAAATAGATATAGATTAGACTCCCCCACCCACGAAAAATTCTTGATTATAAAACATAAAACTTGCCTAAGTGACATTAATATTTGATTGAACATCTACAAATTAATGCTTTAGTCATTTGCCATATAAATCACATATATACAAACAATATTTCCTCAAATGTTTTAAAGATAACAAATCAGTTATTAAAAAATGCCTTAGAATTTTGTTAGTTTAGCCATAAAGATTCCATATAACTTAAATGCTCTAATTCATATAGAAATAAATTGCACATCTACATTGTATCTTGAGCCATGTGTCATTCTACATGCAGGTCAAGGTCTTATTTTGAATAGTCCAGGCCCACAAAGTCAAGACTGGTCCAGAAGATGGTTTGTTTTCTGTCCCACCATCAGGGACTCTAAAGATTCAGTATTCATTCATTAAAGATCAAATGCAAGGGCTTTTAAGAGACAGAACTTGGGCTACGGATGTGGCTCAAGCAGTAGCACACTCGCCTGGCATGCTGCGGTCCGGGTTCAATCCTCAGCACCACATACAAACAAAGATGTTGTGTCCGCCAAATACTAGAAAATAAATATTAAAATTCTCTTTCTCTCTCCCTCTTTAAAAAAAAAAAAAAAAAAGAGACAGAACTCTCTCAGGGTCTACATGCCCCTTGAGGAACCCTGTAGCCTACTGAAGGCACACTCTGTACTTCTAAGCATTTATAGTGGCAGTGAGGAAGGACCAGCAGGTTTGCACAGGCTATGCCCTGATGAAGATGAAATGCTACCTTGCTCTTGCATACGTCATTTATTTTTCTAGGTATTTTCACATCTGCTATTTCATTTTATCTCCTGAAATATTATAATTGCCATTACCCCCAATTTATAAGTTGAAAAAAAAGACATTGAGTTCTTATAAAGAACTATTCAGGTCTAACAACTAGTTAGTGACTAGTTCACAGTATTTTTCTCTTTTTCTGTACTGGGGATTAACTGAGCCACATCCCCAGCCCTTTTGATATAGGGTCTTGTTAAGTTGCTTGGAGTTGATAAATTGCTGAGGCTGGCCTCATATTTGCAATCCCCCTGCCTCAGCCTTCCAAACTTCTAGGATTATAAACATTCACCACTGTGCCTGGTTAGTTCATGGCAACTCTGATACTTGACTCAATACTCTATTTTTTTTTTTAATCAAGACTTGATTTATAGTACTTCTAGGGGAGATGTTGGTGGCTCAGTATTGAGGATGATGCCTTGTTCTTTTTTTCTTTTTTTTTTTTTTTTTTAAAGAGAGAGTGAGAGAGGGAGAGACAGAGAGAATTTTTAATATTTATTTTTTAGTTATCGGCGGACACAACATCTTTGTTTGTATGTGGTGCTGAGGATCGAACCCGGGCCGCACGCATGCCAGGCGAGCGCGCTACCGCTTGAGCCACATCCCCAGCCCCAACCTTGTTCTTTTAACTCATGGCAAAGTGACAGATCCTACGAAGACACAGGATGAGAAGCCAGAGTGCAGGTCTGGCAATGTGACTATTTGCCAGTCATCTCAGCTGCAGCGGATGTTGTGCAGTGAGGCCCACAGCAGATTTCTGGGGGAGAGAACGGAGCAGGACAGTGCTCAGAAAAGGCATGCTACTTACTGAGCAGGACTGTAAGTTGAGGCTCACGAGCTCATGGCAGTAATTCTGAATGTGCTTCAGAGCTTCATCTTCTAACTAAGTAGACACAAAAAAACAGAAGAGGGATGAAGTCTTGGTAAGGGAACAAGTGGGACACCAGGAAAAATGCAACAGCAAGTTAGTTCCCTGATGTGTGAGAAAATCAGCTGCATGAACATTTTTGGTACCTGTGTGCAGCCCCTCAGGAGCAGGGCTTTTAGGCCTTGACAACCCCGTACCAGCGCCTCGATGCCATCCTTTGTGATCTGATCACACCAAGAGAGGTTCAGATACTCCAGATTTCGGCAGCCCTCACTGAGAGAACAAGAAACAAAATGCCCCTGTGTACTCCTGTAGACAGTTATTACCGACTTTGAATTTAGTACATCATGAGCAATTCAGTGAGTAAGACAGCCCCCATAACCTGTCTGAGCCATCATCTCTTCCCTGCTCTAGTGGGACCATTAGGAAGGCTTCATCAGGAAGATACATCAGAATGTTCACTGTTTGGGTATTTTCTAGACCACAAACAATGGGTGTTCCTACCTGATGCCCTTTAAGGAGCTGTTTGTAATAGACACACAGGAGGTCAGGTCCAGGTGTTTCAGCTTGGAACAGAATCTGCTAAGGCTGTAACACGTGCTGGAAAAGAGCAGATGCACTAAAGATATTTTCAACCATGTTTCTCTCCCCTGATTCACCCGGCAGCCACTTTATCCCTAAACTAATCTTCATTACTTACCTGTCAGTGATTTTTGTGCACCCATTGAGGTTTAAATGTTCAATGTTTCGGCAGTTCTGCGCAAAGGTCCTAAAATGAGAAAATATTTTAAAACTTCCTGGGTTCTCAGCACCATGTATAAACAGATAAATAAATAAAGGTCTATCAATAACTAATAAAAATTAAAAAAAAAAACTTCCTGCAAGTTGCTGGCCAGCCACTAGAGGGCACATGTACCATTTCCTTAAAACAGTGCTTCTCAAATTTCAATTAACGTGCATATGAAACAGCTAAGCCTTTCATCACAGTGCAGATTCTGATGGTAGATGTGGCTCTGTAGTACCAAGAAGCTCCCAGTGATGCCACTGCTGCTAGTCTGGGACCATGTAAGAAGCAAACCTCTAGACTGACTTTCTATCCACCAACTGTCCTTCAGCCTTGGTGAGTAATCTGAGAATGGAGGCCTGCTTCTTACTCCTCCTCTTCTATAGAAAAATCAATTTGCAAAAAGGGGACAATTGTTTCTTGTATTATGTCATGTTATCATTTGGTTAAGCTAGGGCCTTTCTGGAGAAATCATCTATGGCCATGGAGAGGTGTCAGTAGTTGATACTGGTATCGAGTGATGAAGGGCAACTTCCTCAATGATCTGTGGGCTAGTAACATGTTAACTGCTTAACATATTCAGCAAGGACTGGCTCAGGTCACCTGTGTCTTCTGAAATACAGCTTCAATATGTCTTATAGGATTGAATCCTGACTCTCCCGTGCAGTACCCAAAGGCCTCTAAAACTTGACCTCAAAGCAGATATTACCTTATCTACTCTTTCTGACCTGCCAAGGGGCAACCAAATTGGAACCTGATGGATTCTCTTGAGATGAGGAGCTGAAAGTCTAGGAAGCTCACAGTGACTACAGTTATCACAGAAGAATACTACTAGGGTGGAGATCTCCAGGATCTGCAGAGGGCGCTGCTTGAGAATTCAATAGAATACAGATCACCATATGGATACAAGGAAGCTAGTCAAGCTGGGGGGCGGGGAGGAAGATTAGCTAACAACACAACAGTCAGAGCTCACCCAGGGTAAGGAACAGTGGTCACTTCCACCAGCCTGGTTAAAAAAAAAGTCATAATCCATGGGGCAATGGTTAGAGTACTGAGAAGGATCATGCTTCAGGAGACTAATTAGACCTAGGCTAAACACTGCTTTGGTCCAACCTAAAAAAAATCTCTCTTTTTGCAGTGCTGGTGATTGAACCCAGACCTTGTACATGCCAGGCAAGTGCTCTACCACTGAGCTATACCCCTCAGTTCCAAAACTAACAAATGTTAAGAATAAGACCAAGAAAGAACTATTCCTGAGTGACGGAACTGCATCCCAGAACAAAATTCAAAAGAATATTAATAGGAGTACAAATATGTCCAGCAACCCAAAAATGTAAAATTTGCAATGTCTGGTACTGAACAAAAAATTGTCAAGCTTTTAAAGGAGGAGGAAAATATGTCTACAACAAAGAGAAAATTCATTATATCAAAACTTATTACAAACTGACAGCAGAAATAGCAAAGACATTGAAAGCTATTATAAATGTTATTACATAGAATTCAGTTCTATGAAGCTAAAGATTAAATGTTATGCAGAAGCTTGAAAGATATTTTTAAAACGACCCAAATTAAACTTTTAGATATGAAAACCACAAATGGCTGAGATGAGAATCTACTAGATGAGATTAACAGCAGATTGTACATGGTATATGAAATGATTAATGAACTTGACATAGCAATAGAAACTATCCAAGATAAAACATGGAGAGAAAAGAAGAAAAAGATCAGAGCATAAATGAACTGTAGGACATCTTTAAGCTACTTAATAGACATGAGACTGAAGTTCTTAAAAAGGAGGAGATAGCCAGGCATAGACTTGTAATGCCAGAGACTCAGAAGAATTATAAGTTTGAGGCCAGTCTCAGCAATTTAGTGAGGCCCTAAACAACTCAGCAAGACCCCGTCTCAAGATAGAAAATAAAAGAGCTGGAGATACGGCTCAGTGGTTAAGGCCCCTGGGTTCAATCTCATGAAAATAGAAGGGAGATCAGTGGAGTAGAGGAAGAGGGTAGAGGGAGAAGGAAAATGGAGGAACTACAGAATAAAAATTGAACAAACTATGCTGTGTACATACACAACTATATCACAGTGAATTTCACCATTATGTGTATCTACATAACACCAGTTTAAAAGAACAATAAGTAGAAGGAAGACCAGCAGAGGAAGGGAATCAGAGAATGGGAGGAGTGGAAAGAGGAAGTACTAGGGACTGGAATGGAACAAATTCCATTCCATGCATGTACGTCAAAATGAAACTCACTGCTATATATAGTATAATGCACTAATAAAAACATTTCTAAAAAAGAAGTAGCAAGGTTAGAACACGTGAGGGAAAGGAGCAAGTGCAAGGAAAACTGGTGGGGAATTGTGTAAATTCCACCTCTAGTTCAGTCCCTTGCTATCTCTCTATAAATGTCAAATTCCAGACCCAAATGAGGCAATTCTCTCATTCTGAACTGAGTTTGCCAGCACCTCCAGTCTTGACTGTGTATTTTCCCCATTATAATAAGTTTCTTGCTCTGCTACTTAAACCTGACACATCCTTAAATCTTTTTCTGTGACATGGTCAAGAGCCTGAAAGGTCTGAGACCCACCGACAGTGACAATGGAAAACTGGTCTGTGATGCATAAGGGAACAAAAGTCACTTTCCATTTAGAACTGACAAGTCAGGAAGCCAGCTATGAGAAATGGGGTTTTCATATCTAAAATCATATACTATCTATATAGATAGTATATGATCAATTATGATATATACACACACACAATTATACTATATATAGCATGGGGGTTCTGGAACACCAGACTCATGGGAAACTCATGCGTGAGACCCACTGCTGCCCAACCCCTTCAGTCGCAGATAGTTGCGACTGACTCTATAGCGCCTCCATGTTGTAGTTGCTTTTATTTGCTTATTACTGCATTTCCACTTCTAGTTTGTTTTTATTTTGTGGTTGTTACTTTGTTTTCTTCTTTCTGAGTACTGCTGGGAATCAAGTTTAGCACCTTAAGGACGTCGAGTGGGTACTTGGCTGCAGAGTGGCATCCCCAATGCAGTTGTGAGAAACTGTAACTCAATCTAGACATGTCCTTGACTTTCTAGAACCTTGGCAGATACTTCAACTTAAAGATGGGGGAGATAAGCCTCCAGTGGATGATGTGGCCCCAAGTAGGCACAGAGGAGGCCTGAAGTCCCATCACAGCCATTCACTCCCACAGCAACAGCAGAGAGAAACAATGCAACAGCTGGGGATACTGCACCTATGAGTGACGTCAGCAAAGGCTGTTCCCATACCCTCCCGTATCTTTTCAGGCTGCTGGCAAGATTGGATGACTATGTAAAAAGAGTAGAATTCCTATACCCTGCTGCCTTCAGCACATCTGCCTGCACTTCCAGAGGGTCCTCATTCTTGGGAGATGTACAGGGAAGTGGGTTATTTAGGTTCTAACACAGCACACATGCCAAAACACAACATGCAAGCCAAAAGCCATAGGAAAACTATAGTAAGAAATAAGAAGTCTATTTATAATGAGACAACACTACAAAACAAACTAATTTTCTTGGGCACAGTATAAAAAGAAGGCTGCTCCCTAACAAGCCCTTCACATGAAAATGGAAGTGATTTCCATTTCAATATATGTGTAGATCTCAACATAGAACACAAGAAATGTGAAAAAAAAAAAAAAAAAAAAAAAAACAAGGCAATGTGACTCCACCAAAAGTTAATAACTCTTTAGTAACTGATTCCAAAGATGCTGGACAAGAATTCAAAAGAATGGTTTTTTAAATGATCAATAAATTCAGAGAGTTTACAAACAGTTGAATAAACTAAGGAAAATAATATAGGTTATGAAAGAGCAGCTTAATAAAGAAATATAGATTCTGAAAAAGAACCAAATAGAAATACTGGAAATGAAAAGCTCAGTAAGTCCAATTATAAACTCAGCATAAAGCTGCACCAGTAAACTAGATCAAGTAGAAGAAAGAATATCAGGCATTAAAAATAAAGTTGAAGACGGGCACGGTGATGCACTCCTGTCATCCCAGCAGCTCGGGAGGCTGAGGCAGGAGGATCACAAGTTCAAAGTCAGCCTCAGCAAAAGCGAGGCACTAAGCAACTGAGTGAGACCCTGTCTCTAAATAAATTACAAAAAAATAGGGCTGGGGATGTGGCTCAGTGGCCAAGAACCCCTGGGTTCAATCCTTCAATCCCCAGTATAAAAAAAAAATAAAGTTGATGATTATCACATTCTGATACTAGTAAGGAAAAAATTTAAGAAAGAATGAAAAGAACATACAAGATCTATGGGACACCATTAAAAGACCACACTTATATATACTGGGAACAGATGAAGGACTTCAGGTATAGGCTAAGGGTATAGAAAACTAATTTAAAGTAATAAGAAGCAGAAATTGTCCCCATTTTTGGGAAAGACATGGGAATCCAGGTACAGGAGGCATTTAGAACTCTAAATAGACATAACCTGAAAAGAACCCCTAGTGCAGAGTCACATCTAAAGATAAACCCACTAGAATGACAGCAGATTTCTTAGCAGAAACTCTAATGGCCAGGAGGACATGGAATGATGTATGAAGCCCTGGAGGAGATGGGGGAACCCACCAACCTTGATAACTATATCCAGCAGTCAACCTCCAACACCAAAGAAGAAATAAAGACCTTAAAAAATAATCATAAATTAAAGGAATTCATGATTACTAAAACAAGCATTATAGAAGATACTTGAAGGAATCCTACATATAAAAGAGGAAGCAAGACAAACAAAATCATAGAAAAGAATAAGTCTTACTAGAAGAGAAAACCAGTAAATGAGAATTAGTAAGGATTAGTTACTTCTAAGATGAATAATGGAAAAAGAAAAGAACGCAGATCATTCAAAACAACAAAATGACAGGAATTAGTACATATCTTTTAAAAATAACCCTTAAGGTAAATAAATGGTCTTAATTCTCTAATAAAAAGATGCAGACTGGATAGATGGATTATAAAACTGATCTTAACAATTTGCTATCTGCAAGAAACTTATATTGTTGGGGAAGATATATGCAGATTGAAAGTGAAAGGATGGAAAATGATATCCCAAGAAATGGAATCTGGAAGCAAGCAGGAGTAACTACACTCATATCCAACAAAACAGACTTCAAGACAAAATTACTCCTAAGAGACACAGGTCACTATGTATCAATAAAAGGAATAATCCATCAAGAAGATTGTGTTAGTCAGATTTTCATCACTGTGATCAAAACACTCGAGAACAACAACTTGGAGGAAGAAAATTTCATTTTGGGTTCATGATTTCAGAGGTCTCAGTTCTACTCCATTGCTCTGGGCCTGAGATGAGGCAGGACATCATGGTAGAAGGGCATAGCAGAGGAAAGTAGCTCAGCTCATGGCAGGTGAAAAGCACAGAGACAGAGGCAGGAAGAAGCCAGGGACTAATACAGTCCCCAAGATCATCCCATCATTGACCTACTTCCTCCAGCCATACTCCACCTGCCTACAGTTACCACCTAGTAGTCCACTCAGATTATTACTCCGTCAAATGGACTAGTTCATTGGTGAGATTTTAGCCCTCACAATCCTATCATTTCCTAAAAGCTCCACTTCTGACCCTTGCCACACTGGGGACCATGCTTTCAACACATAAGCTTTGGGGGGACATTTCAGATTCAAACCATAACAAAGATATAATGATTATAAATACTTATGCAATGAATTTTGGGACACTCAATTTTATAAAGCAAACATTATAGGACATAAAAGGAAAAATAGGCTCCAATACAATAGTAGCAGTGACTTTGAGCACCTCTTTCACCAATAGATCTAGACAAAAAATCAAAAAAGAAACATCAGAGTTCAGCTATACTATAGACCAACTGCGTTTAACTGACATTTTACACAATGTTTCATCTAACAGTGGCACAATACACATTCTTTTTATCAGTTCACAGAACTTTACACAAAACAGATCATTTTTAGGCCATAAAGCTAGTCATGACATATAAAAAATAATTTCTTATATCTTATCAGATCATAATGGGACTAAAACTAGAAATCAACAGTAAGAGAAACTGTAAAAATATGTAAAGACATGGAGATTAAACAATACAATTTTGAAAGAACTGAGGGTCACTGAAGAAATCAAAGGAGGGAATTTAAAAATTCTGAGAATCAAATTAAAATGCAACATAGCAGAATCAATGGAATAAAGTGAAAGTAGTTATAAGAATCAAGTACACATTAATAATGTAGGCTCTGAGTACATACATTAAAAATATAGGGGAGATCTCAAATTTCAAAAAAATCAGCAGAAGGGGGGAAATAACACAGATCACAGCAGAAATAAAGACTGAAGAATAATGTAAATATAAAGACTCAATGCAACAAAGAGTTGGTTCTTCGAAAAGATAAATAAGATTGACAAACCCTTAGCCAACTAATCAAAAGAAAGAGATGACCCAAATAAAATTAAAGATGAAAAGGAGATATTACAACAGATACCACTGAAAACAAGAGGATCCTTAGGGAATAAGGGAATATTTTTTCTTAATATTTATTTTTTAGTTTTCGGCAGACACAACATCTTTGTTTGTATGTGGTGCTGAGGATCGAACCCGGGCCGCACGCATGCCAGGCGAGCTCGCTACCGCTTGAGCCACATCCCCAGCCCATGGGAATATTTTTTAAAAAACTATATAAACTGGAAAATCTAGGAGAAATGAACAAATTTCTAGACACATGTGACCTACCACATTAAACCAAGAGGATATTAAAAAAAATCCTAAATAGATCTATTTAATAAGCATTGAGATAGAAACAGTAACTAAAAAGGTCTCTCAACTTATAAAAGCCCAGGACAAGGTGGCTTAATTGCTGATTTTTTTTTTTTTTTTTTTTTTTTTTTTTGGTATCAGGAATTGAACTCAGGCACTCAAGCACTGAGCCACATCCCAGCCCTATTTTGTATTTTATTTAGAGACAGGGTCTCACTAGTTGGTTAATGCCTCACTTTTGCTGAGGCTGGCTTTGAACTTGCAATCTTTCTGTCTTAGCCTCCAGAGGTTCTGGGATTACAGGTGTGTGCCACTGTGTCTGGCTAACTGCTAAATTTTATCATACTTTTTTTTTTTTAATTCTTATTACCTTTAATTTTTTTCCACATACAATTTTTTTAACTTTTTTTTTTTTTTTTTTTTTTTTTTTTTTAGGTGTAGATGGACACAACACAATGCCTTTATTTTTTATGTAGTGCTGAGAATTGAACCCAGGTCCCGCCCGTGCTAGGCGAGCACTCTACCACTGAGCCACAATCCCAACCCCTCAGACTTTTAAAGAAGAATTAAAACTAACAATCCTCATTCCATAAAATAGAAAAGGAAGAACTCTTTCAAACTTGGTCTACGCCAATATTATCATGCTATCAAAACCTGATAAGTGGGGGCTGAGGTTGTGGCTCAGCAGTAGAGCGCTCGCCTAGCATGGGCAGGACCCAGGTTCGATTCTCAACACCACATAAAAATAAAAAGGCACTGTGTTGTGTCCATCTACAAAAAAGATTCTCTTTCTCTCTCTCTCTCTTAAAAAAAAAAAAAAAGCCTGATAAGTGTACACACACACACACACACACACACACACACACACATACATGCACATACACACACAACTATAGCCCATTATCCCTGATGAAAAAAGATGCAAAAAAATTCTCAATAAAATACTTACAAATCAAATCTAACAATACATTTAAAAGATTGTACACCATGATCAAGTTACTTTCATTCAAGGGATGAAAGGATGGTTCAACGTACATAAATTAACAAACACATAATACAGCACATAAAAGGAATGATGAATAAAAATCACACGATCATCTCAAGAGAAGTAGAAAAAAATCTTTGATAAAACTCAACATCACTCCTTGATAAAAGCCTGAAGAAACTAGACCTAGAAGGAATAAACCTCAATATAAGAAAAGCTATATATGATAAATCCATAGCCAACATCATACTCACTGGGGAAAGCTGAAAGTGTTTCTTCTAAATCTAGAAAAGAGAAAAAGGTGTGGACTCTCATCATTGTTATTCAATAGAGCACTTAAAATTGCAGCCAGAGAAGACAAAGAAATATAAATAGAAAAGAAGTCAAATGATCCCTGTTTAAAGATTTTGATTCTATACTTAGAAAACAGTAAAGATTCCACCAAAACCATGCATCTATGAGTTTGTTGAGATAAACCCAACCACTGTGTATAACTATAAAGCTCTAATTTAAAAAAGCAAAGTGCTCCACTAAAAGACTTAGAACTGATAAGCAAATTGAGTAAAGTACCCAGATACAAAAATCAATATAAAAATACACCAATAATGAACTTGCTGAGAAAGAAATTAGAAAAGCCAGCATTCAGAATTAGCCTGAAAAAACAAAAAATCTAGGAATGAATCTAACCAAGGAGGTAAAAGATCTCTACAATCAAAACTATAAAATGCTAAAGAATGAACTTGAAGAGAACACTAAAAGATGAAAAGAACTCATGTGTTCACAGTTGGGAGAATTACTAAATGGGTCATACTACTAAAAGGAAGCCACATAATCAATGCAATTCTTATCAAAATACCAATGATATTCTTCACTAGAAAAAACAATTCTAAACTTCATAAGAAAGTGCAAAAGACCCTGAATATACCGTAATCCCAAGCAAACAAAGTGATGCCAAAGGCAACACACTACTTGATTTCAAAACCATTACAGAACCATAGTAACAAAAATGGGACAGAAGAGAGACCCAGAAATAGACCACGCATCTTCATCCAACTAATTCTCAACAAAGGTGTCCAAATACCTTTGTTGTCGGAGAAAACAACATGTTGGAGAAAACATAGCCTTTTCAACAAATGGTGCTGGGAAAACTGGATACCTACATGTGCAAGAAAGAAACTAGCTCCTTATCTTTCATTCTGTACCAAACTCAATTCAGAATAGATCAAAACCCTTCATTGAAGACCTGAAAGTTTAAAGCTATTGGCACAGACAAATATATCCCAAATAAGACTCTAATAGCTGAGGAAATAGCAAGAATTGATAAATGGGATTACATCAAATTTAAAAGTCTCTATACAACAAAGGAAACAATCAACAGAGTGAAGAGACAACCCAGTGGGAGGAAAATCTTTGCCAACTAATTAATCTGACAGAGCATTAATATCCAGAATACATAAAGAACTAGAAAAATCTAACACCAAAAGAATAAGTAATCCAATTATTAAATGGGCAAATGAGCTTAAACAGATACTTCTCAGAAGAATAAAAAAAAATCACCAGTAAACATAAAAGTGCTCAGCCAGGCACAGTGGGATAGGCCTGCAATCCCAGTGGCTAGGAAGGCTGAGGTAGAAGGATCACAAGTTCAAAGCCAGCCTCGGCAACTTAGTGAGGCCCTAAGTAACTTAGTAAGATGCTGTCTCAAAAGATAAAAAGGGCTGTGATGTGTCTCAGTGATAAAGCACCCCTGGGCCAATCCCCAGTACAAAAAAAAAAAAAAAAAGCAATATTACATTAGTTATCAGGAACCAAATTTTTCAGTACAAAAGACAAAAAATAATCAAAGAAAGTTTTGTAATCAGGGGTTATATAGGAAACATCTACAACTGTCCATTTTGCTGAGAACATAGAACTGATGCAAAAATTAAAGTCTATTTTTAAAACCTGTAATCTCCCATTTGAATTGGAAATACTAGGATGCACTTAACATTTTCTCCCCACCCCCTTTCTAAACAAGTATTTTATTTCCTAGCAATACCCAATGCAAGAGCTTAGAAATGATACTAGCCAGGAGCAAGCTAATTTAAGCAATCTAACCTTGTAGTGATCTAGCACCTAAACTGTGATCTCTAAATATTTCTCCTTACAGGAACCAGGACGACTTCTTCATAAAGTTAATATAAAACTGTAGTAGAATATGTACAAAATAAGCCAAACTATATAATTAATTATAGTCACATCACAATAACAGATGCCAGTTTGAAGGGACTCCAACTGCCTAAGATGGGATATTTTGGTGTAACCATTTTGGAAAGCAATACTGAGATTCCTCAGAAAACTTGAAATGGAACCACCATTTGACCCAGTTATCCCACTCCTTTGTAGAGAGCTGTCCGTGGGCTGTGCGTGGACTGTGTTACATCATAGCCTAATGAGGGGGTAAGTCTGGCATTGGGAACCTCCCATGGCACCCCCACAGGGATTGACTGCCTGATGTAGGTGAACTTCCCCCTCAAGCTCTGCCAAAGATCCCACCCAGCACCTGAGATGGGTGTGACCTGCCAAAATGTTAATCAACCTACTGACTGCAAGACATCAGAAGCAAGACTCTGCCCTTGAAACCTTACCCCTACCTTTGATGAACCCCCTTAAATAAACCATAGGAGCCATCTTTTCTTTGTCTAGTTCCAGCACCCATGTGGACTAGATCTATCAGGGGCTTCGCTTATGTAAATATATTTCTGACTATTTGTGTTTTGTTCTTAACTAATTATTTACGACTTCAAGTTTTAGGGTGGCTTACATCCTCCTCGGCAGGAAGAACCCCCCAATGAGACACTGGCCATCACCCCTGTTACTCCTAGGTTTATACCTAAAGGACTTCAAATTAGCATAGTACAGTGACACAACCACATCAATGTTAATAGCAGCTCAATTCACAATAGCCAAACTAAGGAACCAACCTAGATGCCCTTCAACAGATGAACAGATAAAAAGAAAATGTGGTATATATACACAATAGAGTATTACTCAGCCTTAAAGAAGAAAGAGATTATGGTATTTGCAGGTAAATAGATGGAGATGGAGAATATCATGCTAAGCAAAATAAGCCAATTCCAAAACACCAAAGGCCGAATGCTTTCTCTAACATGCAGATGCTAATTTACAACAAGGCAGGGGGGCATGTCGGGAAAAATAGAAATACTGTGGATTAGATAGAAGGGTCAGAAGGATAGTAGAATGAATCAGACATTATTACCCTATGTACATACATGATTACATGACTAGTTTGATTCCACATCACATATAATCAGAAGATTGAGAAGTTATATTCATTTATGTATGATATGTCAAAATGCATTCTATGGTCATATTATAACTAATTAGAACAAATTTTTTAAAAAAAGGGAAAAAAAGGGACATTTTGAGCATGAAAAGACCCATTACTTTTATAAAAAATAAAATCATTTTCTAAAAATATCCAAATTCATAATAAAATTCTCACCTACCCAAAACAAAAGCTTATTGGTCATGCTGGAAGGTTTTGGGGTATCAGCTCATGATTCTAATAACTCATAAGTAAAGTGAAAGAATCTAGCATCTATCTATTTTGCTTTTGCTGTACACTTTTTCAGAGTAACCAACTGGCCAGGGGAATTCTTGGTGGAAGAACCACAATTAATAAATAAAGGAGAAATGATGAAATTGAAAAGCTGCCATTTTGTGATCCTTGGTGAAATTATGACTCTAGGCAACAATCATCAATGACTACTGAATCATCATCTGATGAAAGATGAGGAACTTTCTAGTGGAGAGATGAAGCTGATGACTCCAGGGTACAGGTCAGTCTTAGCATCACCCAGGCAATAATATCTTCCCACCAAAAAGGTTGAACTTGAATCCATCCAGCCTCTCGCTCTAACCTCTCCAGAGTGCTAGCTCTACCTGTCCACAGAAAACATGAGGGAGGGAACATCCCAAAAACCACTGCAAATACAAAATGTAGGAGATTCCAAGACATTCAACCCAGATAACTTGAACAAAGAAGGGCAACATAATAAGCGATGTTACAGACTCGAGACTTAAGAAATATGTCACACACAGTAAAGGGAACTTGTTTTTAGATCCTAATTCAAACACAAGAGCTATATATAACACCATAATTCCTCAAGAAATCAGAAGAAGAACAAGCTAAACACAAAGCTGGGTGAAGGCAGGAAATAAAAGATTAGAGCAAAGGTAAGTGAAACAGAGAATAGAAAAACTGCAAAAAATAAGAGTTGGATTTTTTTAGAGATCAATAAAACTGATACCCCTTTAGCTAGAATAATCAAGAAAAATAAATACTGTCAGAAATGAAAGAGTGGCATTATAACTGATGCCATAGAAATAAAAAACATTGTAAGAGAATACCACGAAAAGATGTATGCTGACATTTGGGGTAACCCAGAAGATATGAATGCACTTCCAGAAACCCAAAACCTACCAAGACGGAATCATGAAGCAGAAAATTGAAGAAAGCCAGGTGTCATGGCACACATCTATAATCCCAATAACTGGAGAGACAGAGCAGGAGGAATACAAGTTCAAGGTCAGCTTGGGCAAGTTAGTGAGATCCTCAACAACTAAGCGAGACCTGCTCAAAATAAAAATATAAAAAGGTCTAGAGGGCTGGGGTGTGGCTCAGTGGCAGAGTGCTAACCCAGCACGGGTGAGGCACTGGGTTCCATCCTTAGCACCACATAAAAATAAATGAATAAAAATAAAGGCATTGTGTCTGCCTACAACTAAAAAAAAAAAAAAAAAAAAAAAAAAAAAAGATTTAAAAAAGGTCTAGAGATGTGACTCAATGGTAAAGCATCCCTAGAGTCAATCCCCAGGATAAGAGGGGGGAAAAGGCAATAATAGAGACCACAATTATAAAGACATGAAGGTTCTGATCATGTCTGTCTTCAGAAACCTCAAAGAACATATTCTTAATAATGGTTTGTTGTCAGATGCTGTGGCACATCTGTAATCCCAGCAATTTGGGAGGCTCTGGCAAGAGGATCACAAGGAAAGCCTTTCTCAAAAGTCTTGGGATGGATATAGCTCAGTGGTGGAACACCCCTGGATTCTGTCCTCAGTACCACCCAAAAAAAGGGGGTAGTGGTGGTGGTGGTTGCTAACATTTCCAATGCTATCCAGTGCAGGTATATGTGTGTGTGTGTGTGTAGTTAGTTGGACAGGTATACTGCTAACTATAATAAAATGAATGTAATAATCACATCCTATCAAAAGTAGCCAAAATTCTAGCTTATGCTAAGCAAATTTTTTCTCAATTTTGTATAATTTTATAAGAAACCAGAAAGATGAGAAAGTAGAAAAGGGACTACAGGAGAGGTGAATGAATAACATTATTATGTGCCAGGCACTCCACATGTTATTTCACATAATGCCATGGCAGTCCTATGCATGACCTGTAACTACCTCACTATGCAGAATATTGACAAACAGATGAACTTTGTCCCACAGTTCACATCCTTAACAATAATGGAGCTTACCTACTATTCCAGAGTTATGGTTCTCTCATTACTCTACAAATTACCACTGAAAGAACTTAGAAGAAAAGTATATAATATGCTTAGTTTATTTTTGCTAACAAAAATGTCAGCTACCAGCTGCCATGACAGAATGGATGGATTTGACTTACTTCAAAGAGGAATCCCCAACACCAATGCAGCCTCGCAAGCTGAGCTTCCTCAGGAATCCACCACATCGCTTCGAGATATTTTCTACCACTCGACCCTTAAATGGAGAAAATTGGAAAAAAGTATCATTTTTTATACTGCTTATCTAATAACAAAATAACCAGAAATCTGAAAACTGAATATATGTTTCCAAGTATAACAAAATATTTTGGAACATTCCTCCAGCACTTCAGTTCTATCCCTAGTGCATAAAAGGGCTTGCAAGCATTGCAACACATTTCAGAGTAATCTTTAAAAGAGCCTGTGTATGCCTTTTGAAAGTCTTAGCCCTGGGGTTAGGCTTCCTCTACCCAGTGCTCAATGCCACTCCATCAATCATAAGGTTCTTTGAGGTCAGTTGTGGGAACACTGGCCACTGAGCAAGATCTAAAAGTTGCTTAAAAAGGGAAATCCTACTTTAGCAAAAATCACCACTTTAAAAGTACAGAAATATATTTTAAAAGCTCCCCCATCCTCCTTAGCAGTTCCTTATTATAATATATTTGCTTTAAAAAAGGACCTTTTGCTGAGTACTAGCAGAGAGATCTAGGAGGCAAAAAAGAACACTGATGAAGCACTTGCAAGTATCAAGCAACAATTTCACACTTTCTTGTACTTATTTTTTTTTTTAAGAAAGAGGAGAGGGGGAGAGAGAGAGAGAGAGAGAATTTTTTTTTTAATATTTATTTTTCAGTTCTCGGCAGACACAACATCTTTGTTTGTATGTGGTGCTGAGGATCGAACCCGGGCCACACGCATGGCAGGCGAGCGCACTACCGCTTGAGCCACATCCCCAGCCCCCTTTCTTGTACTTATTATGGCTCCTTTAATGTACATATAAACCTCGCGGACTACTACTATCCAATAGAGAAAAGGAAGACTTATGTTTGGTGTGTAGAAGATCCCTTAGAAGCCCTTAGATCCCTTGGAGTTACAGCATCTTGTGATTGAACTCAGTGGCAAACTAAAACAATCCAGGCCAAGCAGGACTATCAATGGACAAGATTCTTCAGGAATGAATGGCTAGGTCAGAAAGACCAGGAGAACTGAGGTGCATGTGATGGCAAAAGGAACATAGAATGAGCAGTGGGAAAGGGTCATTATTTACCCCTACCTCTGAAATAATAACTAATTAAAAGTAATTATTAACCCCTACCTCTGCAAATGAGAAAATGTTTAAAAAGGCCACTATTGTTTTTCAAACAGTATGTGCACTTTGTTAAACACTAACACTAATCTTAGCACTGAGGTGTAAGCACTATGAATTCTCTAGGATGCAAACTACAGGATCATCAAAATGGGGCTCATGCACATTGTTACCTGGCTAACATTTATCTCAATTGAATTAAAAATCCAAATTTTGATACCGCTACCATGAATTATGCCTTGTTGAGGGCAATAAGTTAATTATATTTTGAAACAAAATTCTAGACAACTGCAAAATCTTTTTCACAAGGGAAAAAAAAATGATGACTTGGAAATCTAATACTTAAATAGCTAACAAACAGCAAAATACTCATTAATGCCTACAAATGAAGCACCCAACATATTTTTCCCATTGCAAATTAGTTATATTTCTATAAACTTTCTAGTGCTCTTTTCTTTGGAGCAAAAATTTTTGTACTAGAATTAAAAAATTACACAATGTTCTGCTTTGCTGTTTCCAACTAAAGGGAATAAAAGAACAAATCCTTTCCAAATACAATATTCCACACAACTTATCTACAAGACAGTATGTTGTAAGCATTCATTTTAGAATGAAGGGCTTTAGAAAAAAAAATAAGGCCTAAAACTGGTTCAGAAGATCCTTACAGTTATGACTTTTAGATAACATACTACTTGATTCTCATTATTGGCCATGTAGAATCTTTAATAACTACGAAGACTAATGACAAATATCCAAAATTCAAAAGCATGGAGAATGCCTAACTTCAGAGAAACTATACTTACTAAGGAAAGGGTGACATTTGACCCCTGGATGTTTTATTCTGAAACCTTTTGAGTCATGCTGGTCCCAAACCCACTATTCAAGTTACTTATAACACTCTTCTCCCCGCCCCCATATTTTCTATTAGTGCATTATAATCATACATAATGGTGATATTTGTTTCAAATTTGTACATGCACATGATACTACATTATAATTTGGCAAATATCATTACTCTTCCTTCCTCTCTCCCCGCTGGTGTCTTTCTTCTATTGATCTCCCTTTGATTTTCATGAGACACCCGCCACACACACACTTTTCCTTTTCCCTCTCTAGCTCCCACATATAAGATATGCAAATGACATAATTTAGAGTGGTATAGCTGGTTCATGTGGTGGTTCTGTGCCTAGTATTTTGAGGAAACTCCATACCGATTTCCATAATGATTGTACTAATTTATAATCTCACCAACAGTGTAAAAGTATTTATTTTTCTCCATATTATCTCTAGCAATTGTTATTGTTTGTATTTTTTTATAAAAAAACACTTTTTTAGTTGCAGATGGACACAATACCTTTATTTTATTTATTTTCATGTGGTGCTGAGAACTGAACCCAGTGTCTCATACTTGCGAGACAAGCGCTCTGCCACTGAGCCATAATCCCCGCCCAGTATTCTTAATGATTGCCATTCTAACTAGAGATGAAATCTCAGTTTAGTTTTGATTTGCATTTCCCTAATTGCGGATGATGTTGAACATTTTCTCATTTTGGGGCCATCTGTATTTCTTTTGAGAAATGTCTGTTTAATTCATTTGCTCATTTATTGATTGAGTTTTTTTGTGTATTGAGATTTTTGAGTTCTTTATATATTCTGAACATTAATCCTCTGTCAGAAAAGTAGATGGCAAAGACTTTCTCCCCTTCTATAGGTTCTCTCTCCACATTCTTTTTAATATTTATTTTTTAGTTGTAGTTGAACACAATACCTTTATTTTATTTATTTATTGTTACATGGTGCTGAGGATTGAACCCAGGGCCCCGCATGTACTAGGCGAGTGCTCTACCGCTGAGTCACAACCCCAGCCCACTCTCCACAATCTTAATTGTTTCCTTTGATGTACAGAAGGTTTTTAATTTGATGCCATCCCATTTATTAATTCTTGGCATTATTTCCCAAGCTTTCCTGAGGAGTCCTACTGAGAAAATTACTGCTTACACCTATATATTGGAGCGTTAACCCTACATTTTCTTCAAAGGGTTGCAGTTTCTGGTCTAATTCCTACGTCACTGAACTATTTTCAGTTAACTTCTGTGCAGAGCAAGAGATAAAAATCTATTCTCATTCTTCTACACACAGATAGCCAGTTTCCCCAGCACAATTTGTCTTTTCTACAATGTATATTTTTGGCACATTCTGTTTAGTATCAGATGATTGTACATGTGTGGGATTGTCTCTGTGCCCTCTATTCTGTTCCTTTGGTTGATGTGTCTATTTTCCTGCCAGTACTATGCAGTTTTTATTACTGTAACTCTGTACTATAATTTAAAGTCAGGTATGGTGATGCTTCCAGCACTGTTTTGTTGTTTGTTTGTTTGTTTTTTGGCTTAGAATTACTTTGGTTATTCTTGGTCTTTTATTTATTTTTCCATATGAATTTTAAGACTGCTTTTTCTAGTTCTCTGAAAAATATCATTGGTATTTTGATGGGGATTACACTGAATTGCTTTTGGTAATATGACCATTTTAACTATATTAATTCTGCCTATCTACGAACATGGGCTGTCTTTCCATTTTCTAAGGTCTTTTTTAAAAAAAATTTTATTTGTTCTTTTTAGTTATACATGACAGTAGAATACATTTTGACACATCATACATAAATGGAGTATAACTTCTCATTTTTCTGGCTGTACATGATGTAGAGTTATATAGGTACTGTAATCATATATGTACATAGGGCAATAATGTCCGATTGATTCTACTATTTCTACTCCCATGTCCCCTCCCCTCTTTTCACTCCCCTCTGTCTAATCCAAAGAATTCTGAGGTCTTCTTTCTTTCTGTATTCTAAAGTTTTCATTGTAGAGGTCTTGCACCATCTTGGTTAGATTTATTCCCAAGTATTTCACTTTTTTTAGGCTATTCTGAGTGGGATTGTTTTCCTGTTTTGTTTTGGTTTTTGAAAATTGGTTCTTTGGTCACATATAACATTAGAATTCATTTTGACATAATTATAAAAGCATGGAATAAAATTTGTTCTAATTCAGTCCCTAGTACTTACTCTTTCTCTTCCTTCCTCCCTCTTCCTTTTCCCTTCCCCCTACTCTACTGTTCTTTTCACTGCTTGTAGCTTTTTATAGTCTTGTGGATGTACATGATGTTGAGATTCACTGTGGTACATTCATATATGTACATAGGAAAGTTGTTCAGATTCATTCCACTGTCCCTATTCCATCCCTCCTTTCTCAACAGATTCATTATTGGTATATTCAAGAAAGCTATTGATTTTTGTAAATTGATTTTATAATTTGCTACTTTGCTGAATTTGTTTATTAACTAGTAGTCTTCTGGTGGAAGTTTTTGGATCACCTAATTATAGGATCATATCATCTGCAAACAGTGTAATTTGACTTCTTCCTTTCCTACTTTTAATCTCTTTTCCCCATAAGGATACGTCTCTTTTATCTCCTCCTTTTGCCTAATTGCCCTGGCTAGAATTTCTACTACTATATTAAATAAGAGTAGGGGAGAATGGACATCCTTGTCTTGTTCCAGATTTTTTTTAAAGAAATGCTTTTAGTTTTTCCCATGATGTTGGTTTTGAGTTTGTCATATGCAAGCCTTCATGATGCTAAGGTAAGTTCCTTCTATTCCTAGTTTCTTCAGTTACTTTATCAAAAAATGGTGCTGAATTTTGTTGAAGGTTTTATCTGCATCTATTGAGATGACTGTATGATTTTTATTTGTAATTCTATTTATGTGGTGAATTACAATTTGCCTGTGTTAAACCATCCTTGCAACCCTGGAATAAAACTAATTTGGTTATGATGTATAACATAATAGTAATATTTCTGAATATGATTTGCTAATATTTTATTAAGGATTTTTGCATTTAAGTTCATCAGGGTTATGGTTTGTACTTTTCTTTCTTTGATATGTCATCCGGTTTGGTATGAGGGTGATACTGGTTCCTTAAATTCATCCTGTTTCATGGATTAACTTGAGGAACATTGGTATTAGTTATTCTTTAAAAGTATGATGGAATTCAGCTAAGAATCCATTTGGTTTTGGGCCTTTCTTTGTTGGAAGGCTTTTTATTATTGCTTCTAGCTTACTGCTAATTATTGGTCTCTAAGTTTTCTTTGTCCTCTTAATTTAATTTTGAGAGGTCACATGTGTCTAGAAATACATACATCTCTTCTGTTTTCTAATGTATTGGAATGTAAGTTTTCAAAATAATCCCCACTGATCCTCTGGATTTCTGCAATGTCTGTGGTGATTTTTCCATTTTCATCTCTAATTTTATTGATTTGGGTCTTCTTTTTCTTTTGGTCAATTTGGCTAAAGTTTATCAATCTTCTTTGTCTTTTCATCAAACCAAATCTTCATTTCATTATTCCTTGTATTGTTTTTTTAATTCTCTATTCCAATGATTTTGGCTCCAATCTTAATTTTTTCTTTCCTTCTACTGGTTTTGGAATTGGTTTGTTCTTGTTTTTCAAGGGCCTTAGATTTATCATTAGGTTGATTATTTGGAATCTTTCTGATTTTCTTATGTAAACACTCATAGCTATAAACTTTCCTCTTAGAAATGCATTCATAGTGTCTCAGAGGTTACAGTATATTGTATCACTATTTTCCTTTGATTCTAAGAATTTTAAAAATTTCTCCTCTGACTTCTATAACCCATTCATCATTCAAAAGTGTATCAGTCAATCTCCATATGTTCATAGTTTCTGCAGGGTTTTTTTTTTTTTTTGGCATTGATTTCTAATTTAGTTCCATTATGATAAGTTACAAGGAATTATGTCATTTTTTTTTTTTTTTTTTGTAGTTGCTAAGTTGCTTTGTGGCTTAAAAATGTGGTCTAGTGGGCTGGGGATGTGGCTCAAGTGGTAGCGCACTCGCCTGGCACGCGTGTGGTGCTGGGTTCGATCCTTAGCACCACATACAAACAAAGATGTTGTGTCTGCTGAAAACTAAAAAATAAATAGATATTAAAAAAATTCTCTCTCTCTTTAAAAAAAAGAAAAAGAGAATTGTCTATGATTCTATTAAAAAAAAAATGTGGTCTAGTTTAAAGAACTTTCCATGAATACCTGAGAAGAAAGTGAATTCAGCTGTTGTTGGGTGAAATATTCTATAGATGTCTGTTAATTCCATTTGATTTATAATATTTTTTAGGTCTGTGAAGAGTCTTTACTGAGTTTATGTCTGGATGACCTATTGGTGAGAGAGGTGTGTTGAAATCACCCAGTATCATTGGACTGGAGTCTATCTATGTGAGTGTTTGAGTAGTATCTGTTTATACACTTAGGTACACCAAATATTAGGGCATAAATATTTATTATTATTTTATCTTCTTGTTGGATTGTTTCCTTTACCATACTAAGTGACTGTCTTTATCTTTTCTGATTAATTGTGGCTTGAAGTTTTCTTTGTTGGATATGAGAGTAGCTACTCCTGCTTGTTCTCAGGCTCTATTTGCATTGTATATCAATTCACCTTTAGCCTATGGCGGTCTTTGCCTGTGAGATGAGTCTCCTACAAACAACATATAGTTAAATCTTGCTTTCTAATCCATTCTGCCAGCCTATATCTTTTAATTGGAGAGTTGAGACCATTTACATTCATTATTGTTATAAGGAGATGCCCTGCCATTTTGATTATTTATTTATAATTTATTTATAATTTGGTCTTGTCTCATTTGCTTATTTTTTTTCCACGTGAGATTTGTCAATTTGTGACCTGTTGGGTTTGATTTTTTAAATTTCTTTTGTGTGTAATATTTAAGTGTTTTCTGTAATTGGCTTAGTAGTCATGAATTATTTTAGTTTCTGCTTAATCTGGGAAGGTTTTTATTTTGACTTTGTTCTGAATGATAGCTTTGCTGGGTATACTTATCTTTCAGGGCCGAATACATCATTCCAAGTTCTCCTTGATTTTTAGAGTTTGTGTTGAGAAATCAAAAGTAATTCTGATTGGCTTGCCTCTAAATGCAAACTGATGTTTTTCTTTTTTTTTAATATTTTTTAGTTATAGATGGATGCATTATCTTTGTTTATTCATTTTTATGTGGTGCTGAGGATTGAAAGCAGTGCGCGAGGCAAGCACTCTGCCACTGAGCCACAACCCCAGCCCATGTTTCTCTTGAAGGTTTAAAATGTTCTTATTGTCCTGAAGAGGTTATCCATGCCATTAACCTGCAGCTCACAATTCTCTCTTCCAATCCTATAATTCTTAAAACTTGTTTTGTTTTTTGTTTTTGTTACTGGGGATTGAACCCAGGGTCACTTAACCACTGAGCCACACCCCAGCCCTTTTTATATTTTATTTAGAGACAGGGTCTTGATAAGTTGCTTAGGGTCTTGCTAAATTGCTGACTGGCTTTGAACCCCCAATCCTCCTGTCTCAGCCTCCAGAACCACTGGAATTACAGGCATGTGCCTCCATGCCTGGTTAAAATTTGGCTTCTTAATGTTGTCCCAGAGTTTCTTTATATTCTCGTCATGGTTTCTTATTTTCTTTTATTATTGCCTGAATGTTCAAGGCTGCCCACTTCATTATAGCTCTGAGATTCTGTTCTTTACCTTAGTGTATTCTGTAACAGAGACTTTCAACTGAACATGTTATTTGATGTATTGTGTCTTTCATTTCTGAGATTTCTGTTTAATTCTTTTTCAATATTTCTATCTCCTTATTGAATTTCTTATTTCATATCCTGTACTGACTTATTGAATTTATTCAGTTGTTTTTCTGTGTTCTCTTGGAATTCACAGACCATTTCTACAATGCTTTTTTTTTTTAATTCTTCATCCAAAGTCTTTGGAGTCAGCTATTGGTGAATTACGATATTTAGGAAGTGTCATGTTACCTGTTTTTTCATATTTCTTATATTCCTATGTTGAGTTTAAACATTTGTTTGGGATGGATTTACCTTCCACTCTTTTTTTTTTTTTTTTAAAGAGAGTGAGAGAGGAGAGAGAGAGAGAGAGAATTTTTAATATTTTTATTTTTTAGTTATTGGCAGACACAACATCTTTGTTTGTATGTGGTGCTGAGGATCGAACCCGGGCCGCACGCACGCCAGGCGAGCGCTCTACCGCTTGAGCCACATCCCCAGCCCCTACCTTCCACTCTTAATGTGGTCCTTTTTGGGACATAGTCTTTGTTTGACAAATCCTACATTCTTTAAAAGGTGAGTGACCTTAGTAAGTTACTCTAATTTTCTGTGCCCCAGAGTCTTCAATATGGTGTTTTTAAGAGGATCAAATGTAGTAGGATATGTAAAGTTCTTAGAACAGTGCCTAGCACACAGTATAAGGAGTATTAATGAGTTCATGCTGATCCTTGGCATTTTCCTTCTTCCTCAACTTACCCATAAGGACATGTCTTTGAGACCATCTCTTTATGCACAGAATGCTTCCTAGGGTGAGTACACAGATGTTTAAAGACTATGAGAAGATCATAGTCTTGGTTCATAATTCAACTTGGATTTAAGGTGCCAGCCCCAAAGGGAAACTAATGATATGAAACTAGACTGAAACCCTGATGCCAGCTATTTCAGATTTTCACATGTAATTGTTAACACAACTAGCAAACCATAAACCTTACTGCACACATTCTTAACTATTTCCATGATGAAAATCAGAAGTCAGCTAAAATTCTTCAATTAAGGTAGTAATATTTAATTGAAACTGTATTTCATAATATCTAAATTTAAAAGTTCTTAGTGTGCTTTCCAAAAAGTTGTATAGTTTGGGAAAATCATCTAAATGAGGAGATACTAAGCACTACAGAAAATACTTTGCCAAATTCTTTCAAAATAAATTTTAAAAAAATTTTTTAGTTATCAATGGATATTTATTTATGTATATGCGGTGCTTACACATGCTAGGCAAGCGCCTCACCATTGAGCCACAACCCCAGCCCAACAATGACTCTCATGACCAGCAAAAAACAACATTTTGAGAATTTACCATTCTTTTCAACATCACGAAGTAAACACAATGAACGAAGATTTAGAGATTATCAATTTGAAGAGGAATTCACTGGCTGGTATGGAATGCTGGCAAATTTCGGTTGGGCACTTGTGATAATTTCTATTATGTCTGGAAAGAACATTAATGAACACTTAATTTAAGGACCACATTCTAAACCAGTAACTAGAACTTATTTTTTCCAGATGGACATGAATCCCTGAGGTTCCTGCCCCTTTCCAAGCTCAGAGCATGATAATATGTGAGGAACCATGGGGTTCTAAAACCAACTGTGAAAAACCCTGTGCTCTGCCCCATTTGCTGAGGTTACTGCTCCACTGGTTTAAAATGGGAGCCAAAGACTGTCAAACAGCAAGTAACCTAGAGAAGGAGGAAAGGAGCCAGCCACAGTGGCACAAGCCTGGAATCCCAGTGATTCAGGAGGTAAGGTAGGAGAATCATAGATTGAAGGCCAGACTGAAAAACTTAACTGAGACTCTGTCTGAAATAAAAGGACATGAGATGCAGCTCAGTGACAGAGCACCCTTGGCTCATTCCCCAGTTCTGGGAGTCGGGGAGGGGAAGAGAAGGTATAGGGGAGGAGTAAAGGGCCTATAATTGGCCATAAGCTCTTCCAACAAGTTAAGTAACTAGCAGGAAATTGCTTCATTGTTAAACATATAATTTTCTTACCCATTAAAGCATAGACACCTAGGTAAGACACTCTGAGAACCTTTAACATGAGTGAAGTAATTTAAGAGGCAATTCCACTCTTGTTACTGAATTGTTTAAAATGGAAATAAGTAAGGTTTTACTAACATTAAGTAGATAATAAACTTAAGTATTTTAAGACTCTCAGACCAGCACCCAAGACAATTACTTTGTGCAATGCTCTTTATTACTCCACCCCCTTACTATTTGGTTAGAAATTTGATATTTTAAATTAAATTACTTTAAAATGATTTCCTCATGTAATCAGGTTTACTACCCTTAAATAGAGATTTTTTTTTTTTTGGATTTCCACATAAATATGTAGAATCTGGAATTTTATTTATATTTATATATGTATGTTACACACACACTTAATATATTCAGTGTATGTATATATGTATACTATACACACACACATTCCCCCAGCCAGTGCTGGGGCCTTCACCTAGGGCCTTGTGTTAGGCAAGTACTCTACCACTGAGCCATACCCCACCCTGGCATTACAAAAGGCTTTAAAATTATTTTACTTATTTATCTTACAGATAATAAAACAGAGGCACTGAGATTATATGGCTAAGTGCCAGAGGTGATGAGACATTTCAGAAGTCAGCCTCACTCTCTGGCTTTTGTTCCTGCCCTTTCTCCATTCTTAATGCTGAATTACTATTCCCAGTAGATCTTTCAGATGAAGCTTCCTAAAGTTAAAGCACTAAACCAGGTGTTAAGGATGCAGGTGAGATGCTTTAAAAAGCTGAGAGTAATAGATTATAAACATGATTCAGGGGGAAAAGCAATCTGTTACTGATAAAGAACAAAAGTAAAACACAGTGGAATTTTGGTCTTCATGTATGCACATATCTTCCAAGTTTTGTTTTTCTGTCTCTCTCTTCTAAATGCTGCAAAATAAAAAAAACAGAAAAGAGGAAACTGTTTGTTTATCTTTAAAAAAGTCTTCTGTCTAAACCAAAGTTAACTAACTTACCTCTACGTCTGTTTGAAAGTTAAAAAGATCTATTCTTTGCCAGTTGCTTCCATCCAGGGCTAAGATGTTCCAAGCCTGGGAGGTAGGTGGTAAAAGAAGAGGGATGGGGGTGAAAGATTCATTTACTGAAAAATAAATTAAAGAGGGTCTTGACACAAACTTTCTATTTCCAAACTTTAATTCTCAATGTATCAAGTTAATAAAACAAATATTAAATTATGATTAAACGAGATAAATTTTAACTTAATGGCTTATTTGAACTAAAATTCATCTTTAGACTAATGAAACCTGATATTTATTGATTAAAAATCTAGTGAACACTCTACCTTGGAAATCTGTGCACATCGGCACAAAGTTACTATGTCCAAGAAGGAAAATATTCTGGGAAAAAAAAAAGAGAAAAAACACAAAATGAGATAGTGTTAACATTGTAGGATAATTATACTGTGAAAAATAAAATTTAATGCGTTTTCTGGAAATATACTTTTTTCAAGATTCTTCAATTTGCAACACACAAGTACACAACAATTTTACATCCCTACTGTGAAATATTAAATGATTACATGCTCATAAGCTGCTTTAGACACCTATACAAATTCTCTTAAAACAGAATTCATGAAATGTTTATTTTCCCTTGTTCTCAGAAATGAACATGAGAAAGTAGACCCTAACTAGTTCTATTCAAAAGCCAGCTTCCTCATTTCCTAGGAAGCGAACCTGGTGATAACTAAATCCTTCCAATTCTAATGTCCTTGACACACAGCACAAACCCCTCTTTAGGTGATAGGTGCACCAAATAGGCTCAGATGCTTGAGCCTCAAATAACATGGCTCCCAAAAGCTAAATGGTAAAACCCATTTGGTTTGATGTATTTGTTCACCATTTGGCAGAAAGGTGGAGTTCATTAGTTCAAACAGTCTATAAGTGACCAGTTTTCCTGAGCAAAAATCAAGAAGCCACGGGGTGGGGGGAAAAAAGAGAAGCAAACAAAAACCAGGCTGACTTCGTTAAAGCCTCTTAGAGGAAGCAGTAGCTGCCAGTATGCAGGAGCCTGAGTGAGGTCCTACATTCTGGCAGTAGAGAGGAGCTGCTGATGATAGCAGAGTAGACAAACAGTGTATTTTTGCACTGAGGTACCACCAAGTGCCTGCTGGAAACACAATGGGGCCAATTCTGTGCCTCGATTTTGGTAGTCGTGAAAGTTAAGTAAGAGTCTATGTCATGTGTGTGGAAGGGGGAGAGAGATGAGATGGCAAAAGGCCAACTATAAGGTTCCTAAACATTTTTCAAAGGAAAAATCAGTGGTGAGTTAAAAAGTTTATGGACTCAGGGATGGATAGCAAAACCCCGAAATGCCAGAGAACTGTTTGTTACAAGATGCACCCACAAGCAGCACATGGGACTAGAGACTGCACAGATGTCATTCTACAATAAAGCTTTAGCAAAAAGTAAGAGACAGAGGCATAAAAAGGGCTGCATTAACCTCGAAAGATTAGTGGATTTCTGTACAGAAGAAAATGCTGGTGACTAAAATACGTGTTCTTAAATATTTCTATTAAATGTATTCTAGGTATCTACAGTCATTCATTGACTTTATGGGAATATATCCTGTCCAGTCCACAGGCTCTCCTACCCCCAAAAGCCATCTTCCATGTCATATGACCATTCCACAAGCAGCCACAACTGTCAATCCCCTAAAAAACTAACCACGAGACATAGATACTAGTCAGGTACAGTAAAACCACATTTCATGGCAGGTTGCATTCTAAAGAATAAGATGAAAGTGAAAAAGGAGTTGGCCAAGTTTCCCTTGAAATTAATTAAAAATGTACCACCTTGGAAGACTACATTCTCTACCAACTCTTGGTAATAATAATAGTTAAAATTGCTTTTACATTATGTGCCATCCATAGTTTATCTTAGTCATTACTTGACAAAATGTTACAAGGTGTATATTACTATAATCTTCATTTTACAGATAAGGACACTGAGCCCAAAGAGATTAAATTATCTGACCAAGCCACACAAGATAGGGTGGAGCTAGGATTTGAACTCAAGTGGTCTGGCTGGCTACAGGGTCCAAATTCATGATTTTGGAAAGTTTAACCCCCAGGATTTTATTTTATTTTAACTCCAGGATTGGGCTAGATGCTATTTCTTCAAATGTGATTACCCAATTAAATAGTTTTCATTTAGTGAGCCTGGAGGCACACAGGAACTAAGAAGTAGAACAGAAATTCATATTTCTCATCTCATGTTTACTATTCGGTGTTACGGTTACTGAATGAAAAAGTACATTGCCTGAAGTATTTATATTACCCCCCTTTAAGCTGAAAGCAACTGAATTTATACAAATAGGCATGATGAAACTCAAATCGCCAAAATGCAGACTAAGCCAATTCTCATATTTTGATGAACAAATGTAATGCTCTGAATTACAAAGCCAGGGATACTAGTAATAGAAACAGCTAAAAGAATAGGAAACAATTCTGGCCCCTCTAAAACATCTTTTTCATGGAAATTGCTTCCTAATCAAATGTAATAATCATGTCTTCACGAGGCAAGCATTGCCATAGCACCCATGGACTTCATATTCTGTTCCACAAGCCTATCTTTGCATTAGTAAAGTCCTATTTTAATTAATATAACTTTTTTGATATTTATTTTTTAGTTATAGGTGGACACAATATCTTCATTTTACTTTTATGTGGTGCTGAGGATCGAACCCAGTGTCTCATACATGCCAGGCAAGCACTCTACCTCTGGGCCACAACCCCAGCCCATCTTTATATCTTCTTTGGTCAGACATCTATTTAGATATTTTGCCCATTTAAAAAATTGGGATGTTTTCTCACAACAAATTTTAAGAATTTTTTTATATATGCTGGACACCAGTTCTTAATTAAATAGGTTTGGTAAATATTTTCTTCCTGTCTGTGGTTTACCCTTTCATTCTCTTAACAATGTCTTTGTATGAGAGGTTTTGATTTGTTGTTTAGGCAATGGGGATTCAACCCAGAGGTGCTTTCAACTGAGCCACAACCCCAGCCCTTTTTCTTATTTATTTTTTGAGACAGGGTCTCAGTTGCTTAAAACCTCAGTTCCTAAGGCTGGCCTCAAACTAGCCTCAGCTTCCCGAATTACTGGGATTACAAGTATCTGCCACTCGACCCAGCCTAAGAGGCTTTTAATGTTAACAAAGTTCAACTTATATTTTCTTTCATGAGCTGAGTCTTTGATGTTGTATCTAAAAACTCACTGCCAAATCCAAGGTCACTTAGCTATGTCCTATGTTTTCTTCTAGCAGTTTTACTTTACTTTTAGATACCCACACCATTTTGAGTTGGATTTTATGAAAGGTACAAGGTCTGTCTACATGGAGTTTTTCTTTCTTTTTTTTTTTTTTTTTTTTTTTTTTTGCATATAGATGCCCAATTGTTCTAACACCATTTGTTAAAAAACATTTCTCCATTGAATTCATTTTGCTCCTTTGTCAAAGATAAGTTGGATATATTTTGTGACTCATTTCTTACTCTCTATTCTGTACCAATGATCCATTTATCTATTCTTGTAACAATGCCACTCCTTCATTTACTGTAGCTACTACCCAGTCTTAAAGTCAATTAGCTTTAAGTAAAGCTTCCTTTGCTTTCTTTCTGTATTGCAGTGGCTTTTCTGGGTCTTTTCCTTTTCCACATTAACTTTGGAATCAGTCTGTCAGTATTTACAAAATAACTTAGTAGTATTTTGACTAGGTCTGTGGTGAATCTATAGACCATCTTGAGAAAAATTAACATCTTAATAATATTGAATCTTCCTATCCATGAAAATGTAATACCTCTCCATTTGATTTCATTGGTTGAATTTATTTTTACGTTATCATTGATTTATTAGGGTTTTGTGGTTTTCCTCATAGATCTTATAAAATTTTGCTAAGAGTTGTACTTAGGTATTTCACTCTGGATGGTCATATAAATAACTTTGAAATTTTAAATTCCAGTAATCTACTATTGGTAATATAGGAAAGTATATACTTGTGCATAATTTTGTGTCCTATTACTTTGCTATAATTGATTATTAGTTACAAAAGTGAGTTTGTGCTTTTAATAAAGAAACAAGATCATTAGTATTGTAGTTTCTGAGAGTCTGGATTTTACTGATTGTACCCTTGATGATGTGGCATAACATTCCTCTAGCCTTTGGATTTCCTGTAAATTGATAATTGGATAATACTGATCAGTTTCAGATTTGACTTATATGTTTGAAAAAGACTTCTTTATAAATGACATGCTTTTCATCAGGAGGCACATATTTGGTTATTTCTCCTTTAATGACAGGAAGCATTGAAGCTCAAGGCCTAGATTTATTTACTCTCTGAGGATATTAAAAAGGTGACATTCTGTTCATTCTTTTTGTATTTATTAGCTGGAGAACCTCAATAAGAGAAATAATATCAACTGGATGCAATAGAGCACACCTGTAATCCCAGCAATTTGTGAGGCTGAAGCAGGAGGATCTCAAGCTGGAGGATAGCTTGGGCAATTCAGCAAGACCCTGTCTCAAAATTAAAAAGTGGGGAATGAGGAACTGGGGACGTAGCTCAGTAGCAAAGTGCCCCTGGGTAGTAAAAGCAATTTGAATATTTTCTTTTTTATCAAAATGACCATTTTAGCCAGTGGGAATTTCTTTGATTTGAATCCTGAGTACTCTGACACAATACCTTCAGTTTACTTGGTGTCCTAACATCTCATACATAAGCCTCCAACCTAGAATCACCATTTCTTCAAGAAGCTCTGGTTTCTTTCTGTGGAAAACAATATTTTAAAACCATAATCTGGATGCTAAGTATGCACAATGATACCAAATTGGTAATTACTGTGAGGTATTTTCAGGGGCCAGATCTGAAATATGAATACATCTACATTATTTTCTATTGAGGTATAAGACACATCTGCTAAATTGTACGAATCCTAGGTGTAAAAATGTACACAAATACTTAGGAAAACACTTCCCCATTCATGATACAGAATATGTTCGGCCTTAGAAGTTTCCCTTTGGACCCTTTATATGCCCACAGAAGTAAACAAAATACACCCTAAACACTTTTTTTTTAAAAATATATTTTTAGTTGTACATGGAAACAATACCTTTATTTATTTTTACATGGTGCTAAGGATTAACCCAGTGCCTCACACATGGTAGGCAAGCATTCTATCAATGAGCTACAACTCCAGCCCCTCTTCTAACTTTTATCAAATATTTACCTGATGTTGCATTTTACATAAATGGAATCAAACACTTCGTGGTCTTTGATTTTCCCTTTCGCTCTCTTAAGGTTGTTGTTTATTTTCTTTTTTGCAGTACTAGGAGTTGAACACAGGGCCTGTGCATGCTAGGTAAGTACTCTACCACTGAGCTACATCCCTAACCCTGTCTTTACTTCTTTCATTTAAAATTGTGTGTATAGCCACATGATATATCAGTTTGTTCTTTTTATTGTGCTGTAGTGTTCTATTAATCAATATAATTACAATATATCCATTCTGTAGTTAAGCAACATTTAGGTCATTTTGCTTCTGTGAATGAAACTGTTATAAATATTCTTGTGGACTTCTTTCAATAGATATATACTTTTATTTCACTTGGATTTATACCTAGGAGGAAATTACTTGGATAACAGGTTAGAGTATGTTTACCTTTAATACTTATTGCCAAAAAATTTCCAAACTAGTTGTGCCAATTTGTCCTACCATGAATAATTTATGAGAGTTCCAGTTGTTCCATACCTTTACTAATGCCTGGTACTGTTGTCTTTTTAGCACTAATTTTCTGGTAAATATATAATCACATCTTATTAATCAAAATATATTTCCCTGAAATAAGCAGTGATGTTGAGTACTATTCATACGATTATTGACCATTTGAAAGTCTTTTTTTGGGAAGTGTTCATTTTCAAAACTGGTGGGTTCTTATAGATTTTTACTTCTTTATACGTTTTGTTGGACTAGGATTTTGTCTAAATCCATTTTCCCTTTCACTCTCTTAAGGTTGTTGTTTGATGAACACTTTATTTTTAGTGAGTCCAATTTTCAATTCTTAAAATAGTTGTGAAGACACAGTAATGTCTTGCTAAAGATTTGTTTGTTTACTCTAAGGTTATAAAGATATTCTATTATTCTATATTTTCTTATAGAATATTTATTGTTTTACCCTTCACATTTAAAAAAATTACTAATGATATTTTAATGTTTTCTATCTTTTTTTTCTGTTTATCAGTTGGGATATTAGCCTGTCTCCAAGTTCACCAGTTCCCTCCTCTGTAATGTCCAATCAGCTAAAAACTTATTCAATGAGTTTAAAAATTTGAGATACTGTATTTTTTAGAGGTTCTATGTATCTCCTGAAATATTTCCTCTTTGCTCATTATAACCATATATTCCTGTAAATTCTCTAACTTATTTGTAATGCCTGTTTTAAAGTACTCATCAACTAATTCCAGTAACTAGATCATCAAAAAGTCTGATTATATTGACTGTTTTTTTTTTATGAATCACTTTTTCTGCTTATTTGTATAAGCATAGATTGTATGTCTTATGCTCATTAGACTCATAAGACTGTATTCCAGATAAAACAGTGGAGTATATAGTACAATTTTATTTTGGCTTCTTATTTCCCAGACAGTGAAGTGCTATCCTTTAGAAGTTTAGTGTCTGCTCATTCATAATCCTTCTAAAGTTGAGTTGCGCCAGGGCTGAGTCACAGCTAAAGTACAGTTAGATCATTTATGTTTGGCTCAATTTCTGACCTGTTGAGCCACTAAATTTATATTTTTAAAATACTCTAAGTGATCTAAAAGAGAGCTGAAGTTTCAGACAGTTTTAATTTGCACTTGGAGTCAAGCTTGGCAAATGTTCTGAATTGTGTCACCATAAAAATGCTTGTTTTTACAAACAACATTCTGTAAGAATGTCAAGACCTCAACAAATCTTCAGTGTATTATCCTTGCTGCCGTTTTGGCAAAACTTGGGGGAGAATAAATAAAAAGGGAGAATTTCTAGGCCAAATAATCTGTTCTTGCATTGTGCCTCTAAACTATTGTTTAGTCTCTCAGTCAAGCAAACCCACCTATACCATGACCCGGCACCCAACCTCAGGTATGGAAGCTGAGGTAATTCCCTGCTTACTTAGGAAGGGTTGTGTCTATGAAATTTAGTTCAGTCAGACCTCCTCTTGTCCCCTGATCCTTACTTGTTCTATGACATGTCTCGATTTTCAAATTTTGTCACTAATTTTTCTTACAATTATCATGGGAGCAAAAATCTTTATGTTCTTCTTAATCAGAAGCAGAAGTCTAAGGTCTGTCTGATATTATATTTCTGTAGCCTAAAGTTAACCAATACCTCTATTCTGCAAACTTAAATTACTTTATCATCCAACTAAAACTGTTGAGTATTTTAGTTCAAACTTACTTTCACCAAATCCTCCACATATTAGTTATTATCACTATTTTATAGTCAATATTCATTAAGAGTTACTCAATTGGTAACAATCTTTTACTACCATTTCTTGTTTTCTATTAATATCTTCTGTGATCAAAATTATTAAAGTTTATCTTTAATAGTTCCTTCAGAAAAATGAACTCAAAGAAGAAATTTTTACAACTAGATTGTTGTGAAGGTGAAATTCATATAAAATAAAATTAACCATTAACAATTCAGCAACACTCAATTGACTCATCCACAACATTGTGTGATATCACTTCTACCTAGTCTCAAAACATTCTCATCACTCCAAAAGAAAATACCATATCAATTAGGCAGTCACTCCCTGTTTCCCACTCCTCTCAGTCACTGGCAACCACCAATATGCTTCTTGGCTCCATGGATTTATCTATTTTCCTGGATATTTCACGTAAATGGAATCATATAGAATCTTTTGGTTGTGATTTCATTTCTTAACATAATGTTTTTGAGGTCAACCAAATTATAGTATGTATCAGTACTCCTTTCCTTCTTATAGCTGAATAAAATCTCATTGTAGATACCATATACCACAATTTAACATTCATCTATTGCTGGACATTTGGAGTTTTGCATTTTGGCTATTGTGAATAATGCTGCTCTGAATATTTGTGTACAAGTATTTGCTGTAGTTTTTCATTGTTTAGGATATACACTAGTCCCTACTTATCCATGTTTTTGCTTTCTGTGGTTTCAACTGTGGTAGACTGCACTCTGAAAATATTAAATGGAACATTCAAGAAACACACAATTTGTAAGTTTTAAATTATATGCCATTATGAGCAGTATGATGAAATCTCATGCCATTCCACTTCATCCTGTCCTAGGACATGGGTCATCCCTTTGTCCAACATATACACATCATACATGCTACCTGCCTAGTTATCTGTGCAGCATCTTGGTTATCAAATCTCGGTGATCAGAATGACTGCAGTATTACAGGGCCTCTGTCCAAGCAATCCTATTGTACTTAATAGTGTTACCAATGTACAAGAGTAGAGATGCTGGCAATTTGCTTATGCCGAAAAGAAGCCGTAAATTTCTTCTTTTAAGTGTTATCTCACATTTTCACAAGAAGAATGAGTACAGCAAAAGAGATCTTGAGAGAGATCACATTCACATAATTTTTATTATTGTATAATTATTCCATTTTACCATTAGTACTGTTAATCCCTTACTATGCCTAATTTACAAATTAAATTTTATCACAGGAATGTATGATCTTATGGTTTAGATCTGAGCTGCCCCCAAATTTTGCTCATGTGAGAAACAATGCAAGTAAGTTTAGAGGTGAAATGACTAGACTATGAGACCCTTAACCTAATCAGTGCATTAATACACTTGAATGCATTAACTGGGTGGTGACTGCAGGGGGGTAGGTTATGGCTGGAGGAGGTTATTGCTCATGTGAGAAACAATGCAAGTAAGTTTAGAGGTGAAATGACTAGACTATGAGACCCTTAACCTAATCAGTGCATTAATACACTTGAATGCATTAACTGGGTGGTGACTGCAGGGGGGTAGGTTATGGCTGGAGGAGGCGGGTTGCTGGGGGTGTGCCTTTGGGGTATATAACTTGGCCCTGGCGAGCCGAGCTTAGTATCTGTCTGCTTCCCAATTATTAGGTACTGAGCTGCTTTCCTCTGCCACACTCTTCCACCACCATGTCCTGCTTCATCTCAGGCACAGAGAAATGGAGCTGGCCATTTATATACTGAGACCCCTGAGACTGTGAGTGCCAAATACACTTTCCTTCCTCTAAAATTGTCAAGTCTGTTGGTAACAGCAAAAACAAAAACAACAACAACAACAAAAAACCCTGAAATATATGCACAGGAAAAAAACACCTCATATATAGGGTTCAGTAACCCCATTCTAGGCATCTACTGGGAATCCTGGAATATAAATAAGGGAACAACTAGAAGAGAAATTTCTAGGTCATATGGTATTTCTATGTTTAACTTTTTGAGGAACTGCTAATGTTTTTTCACAGTGGCTATACCATTATAAAACGAATTATTGTTTTTTAAATTATATCTTCATTGTATATAATTTGGCTCAGTAAAGAACTGTAGGTTTTCATCTCTATTGAGACATGAAAAATTTTTTCCCACTCTTCTATTATTGCTGATGAGAGATTTGTCATTGTTTAGTTGTTGATGCTTTCAGGAAATTTTAACTCATCTTGTAGATTTATTTAGGAATTCCCAGTCTTTGAAGTTCTGCCATTTCATTTTAATGTTATTCATGTATGAACTTATTGATGCTTTTTACTAATTGGTGTGCTTCCACAATTCGAGGCTTCATATTTTCAATTCATTCTGAAAGATTTCAGCCACTAGTAGTTCAAGTATTATCCCACCCAAATTCTATATTCTTTGTCTAATTTTCCTTTAGAAATAATCTCATTTTCTGGGTTTCTTAAAAACCTATTCTGTTTCTTTATCTTTAATAGCTGTTCAACTCATTTATTCTACTTTATGGTAGATAATTTTCTTAAATAAGTTGTAATATTTATCATGACTTTGTTTTCATATACTTACTGAAGTGAAGAAAGTTTATGAATCTTATTTTGTAACATATGCCTATAAATTTGCTTTACATTTGATTCTACCAAGTTTTTCCAAAGGTTTCATCTCTCTAGCATCAGTTTTACATTAATTTCTAAGCTCAGAATTTCAGAACCATCCATACAGAGAACTAGATTTCTTAAGACAAACTATCCTCTTCTGAACCATCCATATATAGAACTAAATCTCTTAAGACAAAGTATCCCTCTTCCCTTCAGAGCCCAGAGCAGAAACAAGGTTTTTGGTTTTTCTATTAAGTTTTTAAAGTTCCACCTTTAGAGGAAACCTTTACAGGTCACTGTACTAAGAAATTAAATATGCATCCAATTCCTTCACTTGCACATGTCTAAGTCTTCATCTCCTTTATCTTTGCTGACATTAAAATCCATTACTAGCCATTACAGATAATCTGACATCTGGTTTGCTAAGCACTCAGGTATGAGTACACTAAGATTATTTTAATTCTTGAACTGTATACTTATTTTTTTCATTTTACTTTATTGTAGCCATTATTATTATGTATGTTTTCATGCTAGCTCAGTTACAAGGTTATAGGATCCAAATGTCAGGGGTTCTTTTCAAGACAACTAATAGTATGGTATACAGAACAGTCTGCATAGTAGGATAACTACCCTTCAACAACTACTAACAAAAAAACACTGAGCTAGTTTTTTGTTGTTGTTATTGTTAGACAGGACTTGTAATGCTAGTATTCTGTGAAGCTGGAAGTTTGTACTTTGCTGAACAGAATAAAAATTAAATGCCTTGTAATTTATTGGTAGTATATGAGGATTTGCAAGGTTTTGGTGGATTATGAAATAAAATATTCTGCAAACAGTTTTTCTGATTAAAGAGCAATAAACATATAGAGGGAAGAATGTGAAATCTGAATAGTTCTTAGTCGAAGTCTCAGCCCACATATGCCCTTTAAATTCCAAATTTCACATTCTTACCAACTGTGGAATTCTGATTAAGCCATTCAACCTTTGAGCCTCAGGTTTTTTTATCATCTATAAAATGAAGATGATTATAACTGTTTTACCTATTTCAAAAATATTGTTTTGAGTATCAAGTGATGATTATGAAATTTCTACAGTATACTAAAAAAACATTTTCCCCCAAATAATTACTAGTAAATGTTAGACTGAAAGAATGGTGCACACTAAGAACAATATTTTTGCAATGAGTTAACATAAATATCAATATCATTTCTTCCAAACGAGAGGCAAAACCTTAACAGGACTTCAGAAAAAGTCTAGGGATCTTTAACTTGTCACGTGAATATCAGTTGTTCTATTTGGGATTGTTGAGTTGAAGATAACAGAAAGCCTCAGAATAAAACAACTTTCAGTATTTTTGTATTTACACATTTTTTCCATGTCCTGTATCAGCTAGAATAACAAAAAATGATAGGCCCTAGATTCTTCAAAGAACACCTACTCAGAGCAATATTTCCAAAGATGAAATCAGTCTTATTCTTCTATGAAAGTGACTAGAATCTTTACCATATGGATATGGGAGATAAAATATTTCAAAAGACCACTAAGCCTGTGATTATACACCAAGGTACATAAATGAACAGAAAACAATTATTTTACCTAAATGTCAAAGATATTGATGTGGCCTTTAAGTAAATGTTAAATCTAAGGTTTCAGGAGTTTGATTTGGTGCTATTATCGAAAAGGAAAAAAACATGAGTTCTAGGAGATGTTTTGTGAAAGGGCATCTTCAAAGAACTCATCTATGGGATAAATATGCTTATTTTCTCAAATGGATGAGATAAGGAAATGCTGAAATTGAACACCAATTCTTATCCCTAGAGTCTAACTCCATCAAAATTACACAATATAAAGAAATCAGCAGAAATTTCATACTAACAGTCATCAAATATTACTTATGAGGTAAGTACTATTGAATTAGCTACTTCAGTGATAAAATTCAGGCTTCCAAATAACAATTAAGACTTGTGTCAGCTTTTATGAGTTGTCAGCTTCCTAATTCTTTTTTAAATTTATTTATTTACTCTAATTTGTTATATATGACAGCAGAATGCATTTCAATTCATAGTACACATATAGAACACAACTTTTCATGTCTCTGGTTGTACACAGTCATACCATTCATGTCTTCATACATGTACTAAGGATAATAATGTCCATCTCATTCCACCATCTTGCTTACCCCCATGCCCCCTCTCTTCCCCTCCCTCCTCTTTGCCCTATCTAAAGTCCCTTCATTCTTCCCATGCTTCCCCCAACCACATCCCCATTATGGATCAGCATCCTCATATCAGAGAAAACATTTGGCACTTGATTTTTTTGAATTGGCTTACTTCACTTAGCATAATATTCTCCAACTCCATCCATTTACCTGAAAATGCCATGATTTTATTCTCTTTTAATGCTGAGTAATATTCCATTGTGTACATGTACCACAGTTTCTTCATTCATTCACCTACTGAAGAACATCTAGGTTGGTTCCACCATTTAGCTATTGTAAATTGTGCTGCTATAAACATTGATGTCACTGCGTTACTACAGTATGCTGTTTTTAAGTTCTTTGGGTCTAAACCCAGGAGTGGGACAGCTGAGTCAAATGATGGTCCCATTCCAAGTTTTCCACGGAATCTCCATACTGCTTTCCATATTGGCTGCACCAATTTGCAGTACCACCAGCAATGTATGGAGTGTGCCTTTCTCCCTATATCCTCGTCAACACTTATTGTTGTTTGTAGCTTCCTAATCCTTAAAAGACTTTTCTGTTGAGGTCAATGATAACATCAATGAATGTAATATTTTAATAACATATAATGAACTATGTCGAGAAAGGGAAGATTTAGTCAGGTATGGTGGTGCAGGCCTGTAATCCCAGCTACTGAGGAGACAAGGCAGGAGGACTGCAATTTCAAGGACAACCTGGGAAATTTAGGGAGGCCCTGTCTCAAAATAAAAATTTTAAAAAGGGGTGGGGTTGTGGCCTAGTGGTAGAGAGCTTGCCTACCATGCACAAGGTCCTAGTTTCAATCCCCAGTACCAAAAAAATAAAAATAAATGGGAGTATAGGGAAGATATGCCACAACTCAATGAACCATACCTTCCAAATGACCAAAACAGGATGTTGCTCTCCAATGAGACTCTTACATAAAAGCAGAAAAGATATCCAGCCACTATATGCGCAGATATCAACAAAGAAACACGAGAAACATGAAAAAACAAGATTACATAACTCTTTCAAAGTTTCATAACTCTTTAGTAACTGAACCCAAGGATATTAAAGAAGAAGAAATGCCAAAAAATTCAAAAGATTGATTTTTAAAATTATCAATTACTTCAAAGAGGACACAAATAAAGAGCGGAATAAATTAAGGAAGACAATACAGGATATGAAAGAACAATTCAGTAAAAAGATAAGTATCCTGAAAAAGAACCAAATAGAAATTTTTGAAAAGCTCAATAAGTCAAACGAAAAACTCAGTTAAAGGCTTCACCAAGGGAGTAGACCAAAAGGAAAAAAGAATATCAGATCTTGAAAACAAGGTAGAGGCATTATCACATTTAGAAATTAATGAAGAAAAAATTTAAAATTACAAACTATGAGACACAATTAGGGACCAAATCTACAAATAATCAGTTTAGATTAAGTTAAAGGCTAAAGGCACAGAATTACTATCTATGAGACATGATTAAGGGACTGAATCTACAAATAATCAGTTTAGACCAAGTTACAGGCTAAAGGCACAGTAAACCTAGTAAGTAAATAACAATAGGAAATACCCCAAATCTTGGAAAAGATATGACCATTCAGCCACGGGAAGCATTTAGAATCCCAAACAGACATGACCAGAAAAGAACCTTTCCATGACCACCACATTATGGATAAACTGCTGTGTTAGTCAGCTTTGTGTTGCTACGACCAAAATACTTGACAAGAACAACCTGGAGGAGGTAAAGTTTATTTAGGACTCATGGTTTCAGGGTTCTCAGTCCATATATGGTCAAATCCATGGCTCTGGGCCCGGGGAGAGATATCACATCAAGGTAGCAGGGCAGGGTGGAAAAGAGCTGCTTCATTCATGGCAGCCAGAGAGCAGAGAGAGGGAAGGGGGAAGGGGCTACAACAAAGAGCAATCTTTCTGGGCATGTCCCCGGTAACCCACCTCCTCCAGCCATGCCCCACCTGTCTATGGTCACCACCCAGTAAGATCATTCAAACTAGAATGAACTAATTAGATTACAGCTCTCACAATCCAATCATTTTACCTCTGAACATTCCTGCATTAACACAGAAGCTTTGGGGGGACACATCACATCCAAACCATAACAATTGCCAAAAGTACAGAACAAAGAAAGAACTAAAAGCTGCAAAAGATAAACTCAAGTAACATATAAAAGGCAAATCCAGCATCATAATAGCAGATTTCTCAGAAGAAACTCTAAAGGTCATGAGGGGCAAGGAATGATACATTTCAAGGCCTGAAAAACAAAACAAAAAAAACTGCCAACTATATCCAGTAAAGTTATCCTACAGAATCAAAATAGAAATACAACCCTTCTAAGATAAACTCAAGGAATTCATAACCATAAAAGAAGATATATAAGGGACTCCCACACAGGAAGAAGAAGCAACAGAGATACAATCATGAGAGCATAGGGGGGAAAATCTTACTAGAAGAGTAACAAGCAACTGAGAAAAGGGAAGACTCCAAAATGATTAATTCAGTAAACCAATAAACCTCTAAAATGAATAAGGAAGAAAGAAATGAACAAAGATCATTCAAAAACAAAAGAAAAGGGGATGGGGTTATAGCTCAGTGGCAGAGTGCTTGCCTCGCACATGTGAGGCACTAGGTTTGATCCTCAGCACCACATAAAAATAAATAAAGTAAATAAAGTAAAGATATTGTGTCCATATAAAAAAAGAAGAAACAAAAAAACAACAAAATGACAGGAACCCGTACATACCTTTCAATATTAACCCTGAATGTAATTGGTCTGAATTCTCCAATTAGGAGATACAGACTAGCTGATTCAATTAGGAAACCAGAGCCAGCTCTTTGTTTTCTCCAAAATAGAGCCTTACCATGAAGAACATACACAAACTGAAAATGAAAGAGGGAAAAATGGTATTCCAGTCAAATGGAATCCAAAAGCAAACAGGAGTAGCTATACTCATATCTGACAAAACAGACTTCAGGCCAAAATTGGTCAAAAGAGATAAAGGTCACACCATACATTGATAAAGGAAGTAACCTATCCATCCATCCATCCATCCATACACACACACACACACGTGTGTGTGTAAAACAATTGTAAACATATATGCACTGAATGTCAGAGCACCCAGTTTTATAAAATAAACACTATTGAATAAAAACGGAGAGATGGATCCCAATAAAATAATAGTGGGTGACTTCAATATTCTAATCTCACCCATAGATAGTTCATCCATACAACAAACAAGCACCAGAGTTATATTATACTATAGATCAAATGGACTCAATAAAAATCTACAGAATAGTCCTTTCGAGAGTGACAAAATACACATTCTTTCCATCAGCACATAGAACTTTTACAAAATAAATCACATTTTAGGGCATAAAACAAATCATAACAAATATAAAAATAAGATTTTTTGCATCTTTTCAGATGGTACCAGAACAAAATTAGAAATCAATACAAGAGAAATTGAGAAATTGAAGAAAACACAGAAATACATTGAAACTGAATAGTAGTACCCTTTTGAATAAGCAGTAGCTCACTGAAGAAATTGAGGGGTATGGAGGGGGAACTTAAAAATTCCTAGAGTTAAATAAAATGAAAGCAGAACCTATGGGACACAGTAAAGCAATTTTAAGAGAGAAGTTATAACTATAAGTGCCTCTAATTTTTTTTAAAAAAGGATATATCTCAAATAAATAATCTAATGATATATGTCCAGGCCTTAGAAAAACAAGAACAAATCAAACCCCAAATCTATAGAAGGACAGAAATAGTAAAGACTGAAGCAGAAATAAGTGAAACACAGACCGAAAGAACAATACAAAAGATCAATGAAACAAATAGTGGTTCTAAATAGATAAATTTTTAGCCAAATTAAACAAAAGAAAGGGAAAGAAGACCCAAATAAATAAAGTGAGAGTTGAAAAGCAGTTATTACAACAATCAGATCATTAATAAATATTTTGAAAAATGATATTTCAATAAACTAAAAATCTAGAAATGAACATATTTCTAGACACATGTGACCTGTCAAAATTAAACCAAGAGGATATCAACCTAAATAGATCATTAATAAGCATTGAGATTGAAGCAATAATAAGGTCTTCCAACAAAGAAAAACCCAGGACCAGATGGATTCACTGCTGAATTTTACCAGACTTTAAAGAACTAATATCAATGCTCCTCAAACTATTTTCATAAAATAGAAAGGGAACAAATACTTACAAATTCAGTCTACAAAGCCAGTATCACCCTGTTACCAAAACGTGATAAGGACACAACAAAATAAGAAAACCATCGATCAACATCCTGATGAACAAAGATGCAAAAATCCTCAAGAATGAGCTGGGGTTATAGTTCAGTTGGTAGAGTGCTTGCCTAGAATGCACAAGGACCTGGGTTCAATCCCCTGCACTTCAAAAAAACAAAATAACAACAAAACACAAACAAACAAACAAAAAAAAAAACTCAAGAAAATACTTGCAAATTGAATTCAACAATTCATTGAAAAGTTACACCATGATCAAGTTGGTTATATTCCAGGGATACAGAATGGTTTAATATATGAAATTCACTAAATGTAATTCATCATATAAGAAATCAACGATAAAAATTAACAGTCATTTCAATAGATGCACATAATGCCTTTGATAAAATTCAACATCCCTTCATAAATAAAAGCCCTAAAGAAACTAGCTATACAAAGATCATACCTCAACATAATAAAAGTTAAATATGACAAACCCATAGTCAACATCATACTGAATGGGGAAAGACTGAAAGCATTTCCTCTAAAATCAGGAATGAGATAAGAGTGTCTACTCTCACTACTCCTATTCAATATAGTACTTGAAATTTTAGCCATAGCAATCAGGCAAGGAAAAAAAATCTTTTTTAAAAAGGAGGAAGGTGAATTATCCCTACTTGCAGATGATATGGTTCTATAGATAGAAAATCTGAAAGAATCCACCAAAATTCTCTAGAACAGATAAACTAATTCAGCAAAAAGAGGGAAATAAAATTAGTCTACAAAAATCATCAGCTTTTCTACACACTAAAAACAAAACAAGAAATAAATCAAGGAAGCAGTATCATTCACAATAGACTTTAAAATAATAATAATAATAATAAACCTAATCAAGGAAATGAAAGATTTATACAATGAAAATTATAGAATATTGAAGAAAGAAAATGAGGACAACAGTACATGATGAAGACTTCACCTTGTTCATGGAGTGGGAGAATTGATATTGTTGAAATGGCCACAGTACCCAAAGTGATTTATGGATTTAATTCAATCCTCATCAAAATACCAATGGCATTCTTCACAAAACTAAAAAAAAAAATCATAAAGTTCATATGAAAGTACAAAAGGACCTAAATAGCTAAAGCATTCCTAAGCATAAAGAACAAAGCTAGAGACATCACAATACTTGATTTCAAAATATACTATAAAGCTACTATAACAAAGTAACCTGGCATTGGCACACAAATAGATTGTGGACCAATGGACTAGAACAGAGAACCCAGGAATAAACCCTTTAGTCTATAGCCATTTAAATAATTCTCAAGAAAGGTGCCAAAAATACAGGTTGAAAAGAACCTCTTTAAAAAATAGCACTAAGAAAACTAGGTATTTGCATGTAGAAGAATGAAACTTGATCTTTCTTTCTCATCCTGCACACAAATCAACTCAAAATGGATCAAAGAAGGACCTTAATGAAAGACCTGAAACTTTGAAACAACTAGAAGAAAATATTTCAAAATATTAGTATAGGAAGCAGTTTTCTGAATAGGTCTCCAATTGCTTGGGAAATAACAGTAAGAACAGACAAATGGGATGATATCAAATTAAAAAGTTTCTGCACATCAAAGGAAACAATGAATAGAATGAAGAGACAACCTATAGGATGGGGAAAAAAATCTTTGCCAGCTATTCATCTGACAGAGAATTAATATCTAGATATATAAAAAACAAAAACCAAATTTACACTAAAAGAATAAGTAATCCAATCAATGGACAAATGAACTAAACAGACACTTCTCAAAAGTACAATGACCTATAACTATATGAAAAATGCTCAACATCTTTAGCCACCAGAAAATACAAATTAAAGCTACACATTTAGAGATTGGGATATACCTCATGGTAGAACATTTGCCTAGCATGTGGAAGGCCCTGTATTCTATCCTTAGCACCACGAAAATGAGCAAACAAAAACTCCATTTAGATTCCATCTCACCCTAGACAGGATAGCTGTCAGAAGGAAAACAAAAAATAACAAATGCTGGTGAGTATGCAGGGAATGAGGAACTCTTATATGCTACTGGTGGAAACGTAGGTTAGTATAGCCATTATGGAAATCAGCATGAAGTTTCCTCAAAAAAACTAAACAGAACTATCATATGATCCAGGGAGTAGTGAAGACAGAAAGGAGTATTTAAGCATAAATTAATGATATTATGAATGAAAATAAGTACAATAGATACTGAAAAAAAAAAACTCTTGAGTTAAAAATTTTAAAACTCAGACAAAATGGACAAATTCCTAGAAAAACAAAACTAGGAAAGTGACTCAAGAAGAAATACCTTGAAAAATCCTATTTGGGGCTGAGGCAGCTCAGTGGTAAAATGCTTGCCTTGCACACATGAGGCCCTGGGTTCGATTCTCAGCACCACATAAAAATAAACAAAGATATTGTGTCCATCTACAACTAAAAAATACATATATTAAAAAAAAGAAAAACCCTATTTGTATCAAATCGTTAACTTCTCACAAAGAAAATTCTAGTCTCTCATAACTTTACAGTTCAATCTGACTTTCAAGGAACAGTAAGCCAAGATTTCCAGAGAACAGGAAATAAATGGATATTCCTCAATTTAATTATATAATATTGGTATTAATTCCAAATCTGACATAGATAGCATGAAAAATAAGTTTATAGACTCTAATCACTCAAAAATACACATGCCTTACCAAATATATTGGTACACAGAAAATTAAATAATAAAACAGATGGACTTCAGAAATACATTTAGATATATAACAGATAGAAAATAGAGGTAATGTTGAAGATCTTTTTAGGAAGGTTGGAATGGTTGATACATGAATCTGGGAATATTGATAATTCTTATGGACAGAAAGATAAAAATTGGATTCTTATACATATAAGATCCATATCATAGCTATTAAAAACTAAAAAATGGAGCCAGGTGTGGCAGTGCATGCCTGTAATCCAAGTGGCTTGGGAGGCTGAGGCAAGAAGATTGCAAGTTCAAGGCCAGACTCAGCAACTTAGTGAGGCCCTAATTAACTCGGTGAAACCCTATCTCTAATTCAGAAAGGGGTTGGGGAATGCGCCTCGGTGGTTAATTCCCAGTTAAAAAAAAAAAAATCTGAAAATCAAAAACATAATTTTTCAGCTTTCAGAAGAAAACCGTTCTCAGGATAGGGAAGAAGTTCCTTAACAAAGCACAAAAAACACTAAGTATAAAAGAAAAGACTGATGGAGAAAATACTTGTCAGATAAACGTTAATATCAATTCAAAGACCAGGTACCATGGCAAACGCCTGTAATCTCAGCAGCTCAGGAGGCTGAAGCAGGAGGATTGTGAGTTCAAAGCCAGCCTCAACAACTTAGCCAGGCCCTAAGCAACTCAGTAAGACTCTGTCTCAAAATAAAATACAAAAAAGGGCTGGGGATGTGGCTCAATGGCTAAACACCCCTGGGTTCAATTCTCAGTACCAAAAAAATAAAAAATATCAATACAAAAACTGTATTGAGAATATAAAGAACTTCTGCAAATAAATAAGAAACAAGTAACTCAACAGAAGAAAAATAAACACACACACACAAAAAAACCCCAAACATTTTGCCTAAGAAGAAATACGTAAGACTAATAAATATATGAACAGATGTTTGACATTACTGGAATTCTGGGAAATTCAAAACAAAAACACAACCACTTTTTTGGCACAAATTAGGTATATGACAACAATAGAGCATTGGAAAGAATGTCACTAACTTGAATCTCTTATCCATTGTTTATATGAATGTAAACTGGTAAGACCACTTTGGAGAAAAATTAATATTACTTTATATAAAAAGTTAAATACTTGTATAGAGAAAAAATTAATATTACTTTATAAAGTTAAATATTTGTATAACCTATAATCAACCTACTCCTAGAAAAAATGTGTACTTGTAGACCAGGAGACATCGACAAAGTCGTTTATAGCAACACTGCTCTTACTAGCAAAACACTGGAAACAACACACGTATTCATTAAAAGGGAAAACAATAAGTAGATTCTGGTATATTCACACAACAGATTACACAGCAATAAAATGAGTAATAGCTAAACAGAGCAACATAGATCACTTTGAGAAAAATAATTTTTCAAAGAAAAACAATTCTCAGAAGATATCATACACATCTTTTACAAAGTAAACAGGCAAAAGTAAACATCAGTAAAAATATATCGAAGATAAAATTTTTCAAGAAAGAAATCAAACATACAAATTACTTGATAATATTGCCTTGATGGTAAGGAAGGGACAGGGACAATATTTATAGATAGTTGTGTTATGAAATAAATGAAGAAGGGCAACGTATGGATTGGTAAAATCAATCAATCAATCAATCAATCAATCAATCAATCTAAATGCCCAATCTATGAAGGTAGCTAAAGAAAACAGAATAAACTCCAAGAAAAAATATGATTTAAAGAGATCAAGACATGGAATAATCTAATTCTGCATTACTAAAGTTTAAATAAAGCTATATTAATCTTTCCTGGATATATTTCTCAGTCTGCTTCAAGAAAGTCTATTAGTAAGTTCCTAGAAATGAAACTTGTGAATGTGTACATTTAGCCTTTTGAAAAAATTTCCCTAGTGGCCCCACAGAATAGCTATACCACCAAAAGTATAGATCACCACCAAAAGTATCTCCTACCTCCTTGCCAAAACCTGACATTATCAAACTTTTTTGGGTTTTCCCAATACACTAGGTAATAGCTCATTATTTAATAGCTCATATTTAAATATGGGACTAGGTGAGCATCTTTTTATATATTATTGATCATTTGTATTTCTTCCTTTGTTCATAGCCGCTTAAACCTCTTTTTCTAATAAAATTAATCCACCTTATTCTCAGTAATTTTTAGGGGTTTTTTATTTGTACATTTAAGAATATAGATCTTGCTTATAACATATACCTGATTATTTTACCAACGCATCTTTGGTGTGGCATGTTTTGCCATATTTTACTCACAAATTTGCCATTCCTTTTTGTTGTAACTAATGAATTCACAGTTTTTAAACTAGCAGGTCTCTCACCTGACTTTCCAAGGATAAGGCATGGGGAAACAATATATCTAGTTCCTAGCCTTTCTGACTGTGGAACTTTATGGTGTTTCAAGCCACTTCAGTGAAGACAAAAAAATGCAGAGGCATCATCAGAGTTTTAAATGTACAAGCGTAACCCCAAGCTGGACTAAAAGAAATTTGCTTCTGACATGATTTGGACTCTGGTGCCAACCATAAGTAAGTAGCACGTAATAGTATATGAAAGTAATGAAAAGCCTACAAACGTCTGTGTCCGATTTCAACACACATGCTCATTCAGTCCCATGTGACCTCATGCAAGGTAAAAAAGAAGACCAAGCAAACCAAAAAAGAAAAAAGAAAAACCTTCTTTAACTAAAAGGAAAAATCTTAGGTGTATAGATGTTTAAACTTGTAACTGCAGTACATATCCCCAGAGACATCTTACCTGTTAGGCTGCCCTGGAATATATATAAGGTAGTAGACATCACAGACAGGAGGAGGCAGAGGCACCAGTCCTTGAAAAAGTCCATGGAGTGCTGAAACCAACCAGCAGGCAAGAACACCCACTCAATGACACCCATAACAAGAGGGAAACCTTAACTGCTCTGCTTGCCAGGATCCCACAATTACACATAAATACTGGACTGCACCTTAATGATTCCAATTAAAAAAACTGCAATTATTTTCACTCATGGGATTGGTTTATAAATTTTAGAAAAGAAAAATTTGAAAATTTATATAATATTAATTTTGCAAACTCAACTATTAAAACTGTGAAACCAAGTATAATTGTGTACTTGATTTTGCATCACCCAGAATTATAAGGTTCAGTTCCCTCAGTCGGGACAATCAAATCTTCCTTTATCAAGCCAACAAACACGGAGTATTTAATTCTGTGATGTATCCCTGTAAGTTTAAAAAGGATGGCTAGGAGATAGCTCAAGGGTAGAGCACCTGTCTAACATATATGAGGTCTTGGGATCAATCCCCAGCACCACAAAAAATAAAGAAAAAAGGAAAGCAATTATATAAATAAGGGTGGTTTAATTTTTTAAAATGTGTCTAGTAGTTTCTTTCATTATATATGACTAACAAGAGCTTTGTCTTCTCAATGTTTTAAATTATCTACTACAGGAGTTGCTCATTATCTCTTATGAGACAGTTTATGTGTATTTTCAGAATTAACATCTCAAAGTAACCATAAGAGAAATTAAAACTTAAGGCCAAGCAAATTGATATTAAAATTTATAATCCAAGTCTTAGGCCAATATTCAACTTGCATAAAACATGCTTTTCAAAAAAGGGAATGATTTCAACAGACTGCCTTTTTATAACACAAAATAATTAGTTGTCACACTATCATCAGCAATCTGTTTAAATTCTAATAGTTGTTAGTCTAATATATAATAGTTATATGTAATTTCCATTGAAATTAAAATTAGTTCAGCTTGATAAAATGAAGCACTAAGCTACACCAACTTAATAACCAGGTTCTTTACTGAGATAGTTTTAGCAGAGGCAAATATTAATATCCCTATAGGACAGCTTGGCTGATCAGTTATTTGCAATAAAACTAACTGCATTGCCAAATAGCATTTATTAAGCATAAGAGCATCCAAAAAATGATACTAATAACAGTAGTGCTATTTAATACTTAGTGTCAGGTACTCTAACAACTGGCAACAACCCCATCATGTAATAACTATTACTATTTCTATATCACACATGGGGAAATTAAGGTGAAGAGTGTTAGGTAAGCTAAGTAAGATCACATACTCATGAATAAGAAAGGCTGACATCTCAATCCAGAAAGTGTAGCTCCAAAAATAATAGAGAATAAAATGTGAACAAGTATATGTAAAGACAATCCAACTCACTAATAGATACAGATAACAAACATTATTATAAACATTATATAACTGACTCCTCAGGAGAAAAAAAATCTACATCCTGTTTGTTGAGTGTATAATAGTGAAAAATAGAACTTGAGGATCTTTGGTTTATGAGTGAAAGCTGGATAGAAACACTAAAATTTTAAAAACAGTAACAAACTAGAAAATGGGTAATAGAAATGTGTGAATTAAGTATTCTTTAAATTAGCAATAAAATGATCAGATAAAAAGAAAACACTAATTTTTCTCAGTGGATTCAAAGTGAAATTAAAGAGATGAAAATAAGCATATTATTCCAGGTTATGCTTGTTAATGGCTTCAAAGGAGAAGGAGAGACTTCTCTTGACATCAGCATTAAAGCTAGTGAAGAACTTAATAGGATGGTAACAAATGCAACCAAAAATAGCAGAAGAGAACATGACCTGAACTGCAAGCAAACAAGAATATCATAATTCAAAGAATTCACATCCATCCATGAAGTGAGATTGAAGGTGGATAGGAATTCAACAAGATTTGAAATGTTAGTCTTCACTGTCATACAAGTCTACAATATAAAGTAAAGGGGTAAGCCCAGGAAAAGTATGAAGGCATCATTTACCTGAACAGAAAATAATCAAGACTTAAGGTCCATTAGATGAGGACTTGGATGCACTTGCTATGTAGAATTAACCTATGAAGAAGATGGCAACTTAGGTAACCTGGTTCAAACTTTCTTCCAAATTTTGCATAAAAACGATAGCAAGGAAAGGACAGTAAGAGAATGGAAAGTCTAACTTAATGGCAGAAATCATTTAAAAGCCACAAAAACATTTAAAAATAAAAATATGGCTAGAGTTAATTTTGAGACTCCCAAGTCAGGAAAGACTTGTTATGGTAGTACTCAAAATTTTAAATTGCCCTTACAGACTCTGAAATAAGAACAAAATGAAAATGTAAACCTATGAAGATATGTTAATCTATTTATGAACCTTGTGGCATGATTCAAAAGTTATTACTAGTGATGAGCCCATTGTGGATCTTTAAAAAAAAAAAAAAAAACTGAAATTTTGGGATTTGGAGTACAGCTCATTGGTAGAGGAAATGCCCAGCATGCATAAGGCCCTGAGTTCAATCCCCAGAACAGAAACAAAAACAAACAACTCCCCCCACCAAAATTCCTTAGAATACAGTTCAGAAATCAGGCTACTACAGAAAGAGATATAATTACTTATTTTTATTTTATTTATTTTACTTTTGGGGTATAAACAGAAAATGTTCCATGGCAAAATAAACTAAAATCTAACTAAACCAGAAGGGAAACAATTTCAAATAGTAGACTTGAGACACAAATAGCAGTAGCTCTCATGAGAAGGGTGGAGTTGAATCACACCCTAGTGTTGAATTACTAGTACTCTTTCTGCTTGAGCTGGTTATGATTCCCCAGAGTAACAATTCAATATTCATACTTGCAGCTTGATGCCTGTACTAGAAAAATGTTCACAACAAGGCTGGAAGCAATGCATAATTCTAGGGGACATCGTCCATATTACAGTCTCTGTGGGTGGTGTCCCCTGCAGTTGTACAGACAATTTGTGCACCCTGACTTAGCCACATTGATTCCAACAGTTTATTGTGCATGACCAAGGTCTTGCAGGTTTGTATGATAAGCATACATTCCTATACATTGCTTCTTTGTCATCACTTTCTTAGTTTAAAATGATCTAAGATGCCAAAGAATATTCTGATCCAAATAGTTTTTATTAGAATATAATATGATCATTTTCATACAATCCTTTGTCAGTTAATTTTCTTCTTTATTAACTGAGTAGAATGAGTTCATAACAACAGTGCCAAACAACATCTGATGACTAATGACAGATACTCCGAAGCCCCCCAAATGTGATCACTGACACAAAGAAGCTAAAATTCTCACCCTGTTTCTGACTCAAGGTAAAAAGTCTAGCATACTGATGACAGCAAAGTTGAGTAATCTGGCATTTACAGAGTGACTCTGGGTGAACTCAGGAAGAGATTAAGGAATTATTCCCAACATTTAAAGAAAATTCACACTCATTCTCAAAATGTTTTTAAAAGATTGAGTACAGCCAGGAAGTGGAGTCATTTAGTCCATCTCTTATTGTATGTCAGCATTTCCTAAAAATTTTTCTGTGGACTATTAAGAGGGTTTCATTGTTGATAAGTTTGAAATGCCACAACCACCCAACCTGGAACATCACCACGCACATTAGCCTATTAAGTCTCTAAGAAGTCCTGTAGTCAAGGAATTGGTTTTGTTAATGCATAGTTTCCCATACTTATTTGATCACAGAACCAGTTTTTGTTTGTTTTGTGGAACATCAGCAACAGGACAAACAGTTTGGTAAAGGTTACTCAAAGATTATTGTGTATATAAATTTTTTCTTAAGAATTAAAATGTAACAGCACCCAAAACTAAAATAAGATCTCTTTGGTGATTGCAAAATATTAAAGAAAGTTGCAGTGCCTCAGATAAATTTTTTGGTACTAGGGATTGAATCCAGGGGCTTGCACATGCTAGCAAGTGCTCTACCACTGAGCTACATCCCCAGCCCCTTTTAATAAGTTATTTTCAGGCAAGGTCTCCTTTAGCTGCTGAGGCTATCCCTGAATTTATAATCCTCCTGCTTCAGCCTCCTGAGAAGCTGGAATTACAGGCATGTGCTACCATGCCCAACAAATGTTGGTTGACAGCTTATTTGATAAAATGACAACCAAAATAAAATTTACTGTATATTTAGTAATGAAAGAAAGACAAAAGCCTGTTTTATAGTACTCATGTCACTTAGCACACACTTCTCATATTGATAAAAAAAATATAGCAATATTTGAGACTGACAGCATTTGAAGTACTCGGTAAGAACATACCATAACTGTGCTTATTTTAAAACCCATTTATCAGACAACATCTAAAACTCCCTGACTTCAAGAACTCATAATTTTAGCAATAATCTTTCCTTATATTATTAATTATGATTATCTACTCATACCAAAACAATGGCACCTACTGAAGATCATTACAATACTTACCACATTACAAAAAGAATCCAGACCAATGCTATGTACATACTCTAGTACATTCTGGATTAGACCAAGTAAAATTTAACAACAAGCTGAACAGCATTCTATAAAACAAAAACAAAAAGTCGGTTAGGCTAATTCTGACTTTCTATGCTATGGACTCAGTGACAAAGAAGATAGTCTTGGAACTTGATAACTGAATCAAACCTGAACTCTTTTATCTAAAATTTATCTACACTTACCTTAAGAGAAGTTCTTTGGGCAACTTTTTGTTAATAAGGCCTTCATCACTATTTGAGAAAACCTGAAAGAAAAAATAAAAATTATGAAATTCTTCCTCCATCAACAAAAAATTACGTTTTTCATACTGGATCAGAACAGCCTCAATCATTGTCTACAAATAAGATGATACTAATTTCAAGAAACCTATCACCCTTTCACAAAAACAGCAACACTCAGATATTTGTGTACTACATTGTACTGGAGGTTCTAGCCAAGGCAATTAGATAAGAAAAAGAAATAAAAACCATCCAGATTGGAAAGCAAGACATAAAACAACTTTTATTTGCAGATGATATGATCTTATATATAGAAAATTCTAAAAATCCACAAAATCAATTATAACTTATCAAGGAGTTCAGTAAGGTGACAGAATATACAAATTTATGTTATTAAAGAACAACCTAAAAATGAGTTAAATAGGGCAATCCAATTTATAACAGGATCTAAATAAATAAAATACTTAGGAATAAGTTCAAAAGTACAAGTCTTCCATATTGAAAACTTATATAAAACATTCAGAAAAATTAAAGATATACATTGAAAAAAATATCCACATTTATGAACTGGAAGACTTGATAGTATTATATACTACAACACCACTTCCCAAACTGATTCATAGATTATATGCAATCCCTATCAATCCTAATGCCTTTTTTACTGAAAGTGACAACTTGATCCTAAAAGTTCACATGGAAATGCAAGAGACACAAAATAGATTTAAAAAAAAAAAAAAAGATCCTGAAAAGAAAAATAAAGATGGAGGACTCAAACTTTCTGATTTCAAATTTTACTACAAGCTGCACTGTGTAGTGATTTATACCTATAATCATGGCTATTTGAGAGGCTAAGGCAACAGGATCACTTGTGCCTAGGAATTTGAGACCAGCCTGGGAAACATAGCAAGACTCCATCTCAAAACAACAAAATTTAATTTTAAAATTTTATTTTATTTTTTTTTACTACAAAGCTACAGCAAGGAACTAAGACTCTGTAGTACTGGCATAAGGATCAATAGATCAACTGAATAAAGAGTCTAAAAATAAACTCCTACCTTTGTGGGAAATTAATTTAAATGGTGAATAGAATAGTCTTTTTAAGAAATGGTGCCAAGGGCTGGGGATGTGGCTCAAGAGGTAGCGCGCTCGCCTGGCATGTGTGCGGCCCAGGTTCGATCCTCAGCACCACATACAAACAAAGATGTTGTGTCCACCAATAACTAAAAAATAAATATTAAAATTCTCAAAAAAAAAAAAAAAGAAATGGTGCCAAGCCAACTAGATACCCACATGCAAAACAATGAAGTTGGACTCCTTCCTGAATCACAAAAAAAATTAACTCAATATGCATCAGAGGCCTTAATAAATAGAGCTAAAACTCTAATCCTTAGGAGAAAACACTGGCATAAAACTTCGAGTTGCTAGATTATGCAAAGCTTTCATAGCTGTTATCATACCCAAAGGACATAATCTGAAGATAGATTGTTGGACATCAAAATTTAAAACCTTTGTTCTTCAAAGGGTATCAAGGTAGCAAAAAGAGCACAGAAAGTGAAAACAAATCACACAAAATAGGAAAAAAAATCGCTAATCATATGTATGACAAGGTATCTATACCTAGAATATTTAAAGAACTCCTATACCTCAACAATAAAAAGACAACCCAACTGAAAGATGAGCAAAGATTCCAAATCAACAATTCTGCAAAGAAGGTATCTAAATGGTCAATACTCACATAAAATGTTCAATATCATTCATCATTAGGCAAGTGTAAGTCAAAGCCACAACAAGATACTTCACATCCATGTGAATAAATAAAATTAAACAGACAGATACTAAGTAATGGCAAGATGTGGAGAAACACCAGCCCTCATACACTGCCAATGAGAATGTAAAATGATGTCGCCTTTGGAAAACAATCTGAGAGCTCCACAGAGGTTAAGGATTGTGACTGTAGCTCGGTGGTAGAGCACTTGCCTAGCATGTATGAGGTCCTATGTGGTGGTAGTGGTAGTGGTGGGAAGAGAAGGAGAAGAGAGAGGAAAGGAGAGAAGGAGTGGAAGAGGGAAGGGAAGGAGGAAGAAAGAAGAGATTAAACACTGTATTGCTGTAAGACCCAGTTATCAGTTATTCTATTTGCAAATAACACTAGAACTTGTATGAGTAGGACAGCATCATTCATAATAGTCAAAAAGTAAAACAACCCAAACATCCATCAGCTGATGAATGTGTAAACAAAATGTGATAACCATACAACAGGATACTATTCAGCAATAAAATGAAGTATTTATACATGTTAGGATAGGAATGAGTCTTGAAGACACTATGTTACTAAAAGAAAAGACACAAAGGTGACATATCATATGATTCCACTTACACTGAATGTCTAAAAAAGGTATATCCACGGAGGCAAAAAGTGTAGTAGTGATTGCTTATGACTGTGCAGTGAATACTAATGAATGGGTTGGCGTTATGAAAATGTTCTTGAATTAGACAGTTTTGATAGTCATACAATTTGTCAAATATACTAAAACTAATTTTTATATTTTAATTATGTGAAACTTATGGTATATGAGCAATATCTGCTATTTTTAATGGAAAAAATACACATTTCACCAAACTGCAGAAATGGAAATAGTGTTGTAAGTGGAACCCTATATTTGTTTTCCAATTTTTTTTATTAGTTGTCCATGGACCTTTATGTATTTATATGCAGTGCTGAGAATCGAACCCAGTGCCTCATACATACTAGGCAAGCACTCTAAAAACAACCCTAGCCCCACTTATTTTCAAAGTAGTGTCACTGAGGACTCTTTATGGTGAGAGACTAGCATTTAATAAGTGCCTCCTGTATTCCAAGCTCTTGTAAGAACTGTTAGATGAACTAACTAAATTATCTCAATTAATCTTTTCTAGGTCCTTGAAGTATAAAGTTATTGATTTGATGTCTTTCTTTCTTTCTTCTCTTTTAATGTAGGCATTCACAAGAATAAATTTTCCACTGAGCACTGCTTTCACAGAATCCCATGAGTTTGGATATGTTGTTTTTCATTTCCATTTCAAAGTATTTCCATTTTCTTTTTCTGTTTCAGAGTAGTATTTAATTTCCAAATAAGTGGTGTTTTTCAGTTTTCCTTCTACTTTCAATGTCTTGTTTCATTCTCTTGTGGTTAATGAAGAGACTATGTTTTCACACATTTATTGGCCATTTGTACTTCTCTTGAGAAGTGTCTATTCAGATCATCTGGCCATGCCCTGATTGGATTATCCATTTTTTAAAAAAATACTTTTTTAGTTGTAGATGGACATATACCTTTATTTTGTTTTGTTTGTTTTTATATGGTGCCAAGGATCGAACCCAGTATCTCATGCATGCTAGATAAGTGCTTTACCACTGAGCCATAGTCCCTGCCCAGATTATTCATTTTTTATATTGAGATTTTTAAATATTTTGGATATTAATCTTCTGTCAGTTGACTACCTAGCAAAGATCTTCTTGATTCTGTAGGTTGTTTCTCCACTGGTGATTGTTTTCTTTGCTGTGCAGAAGCTTTTAAATTTCATGTAATTCTATTTATCATTTCTTGCTTTTGTTTCCTGAATTATTGGTGACCTAATCAGGAAATTGTTGCCTATGACAATTTCTTAAAGTGTTTTCCCTATGTTTTCTTCTAGTGGTTTCAAAGTTTCAGGTCTTCCACTAGAGTCTTTTTTTTTTTTTTTTAATTAATTTTTATTGTAGGTTGTTCAAAACATTACATAGTTCTTGATATATCATATTTCACACTTTGATTCAAGTGGGATATGAACTCCCATTTTTACCCCATATACAGATTGCAGAATCACTTCAGTTGCACAACCATTGATTTATCAAAGAGTCTTTGATCCACTTTTTAGTTGATTTTTATGTAAGCTGAGAGGGTTTGAGTTTCAATCTTCTATGAATGAACATCCAGTTTTCTCAGCACCATTTGTTGAAGTGGTTGTTCTATTCCAATACATGTTTTTGGCACCTTTGTTGAGAATCAGTTGGCTGAAGATGTATGATTTATTTCTGGGTCCTCTACACTGTTCTGTTGGTCAACATGCTTGTTTTTAGGCCAAAGCCATGCTGTTTTTGTCACAATGGCTCTGTAGTATGTTTTAAAATCAAGTACTAGGATGCCTCCAGTATTGATCTTTTTGTTCAGTATTGCTTTGGCTATTCAGAAACTTTTGTTTTTCCATATAAATTTTAGGATTTCTTTTTAGTTCTATGAAGAATGTCACTGGTACTTTCGTGGGGATTATACTGAATCTATCAACTACTTTGATATGGCCATTTTAACAATATTAATTCTATGAACATGGAATTCAGAAAGGGAACTTTTTAAAAGGTCCCTCTCATCCACATATTTATTCTTCCTGGTACAAGTCATTATTTCCTTTAGATCTGAGGTTCCTTTATCATTACTTTGCTTCAGCACAATTTCTTTAAGCACTTCTTATGATAAAAGTCTGGTATAGAAAACCGTCTTTGCTTTTGTCTATCAGAAAAAAAAAATTTTTTAGGACTGGGGATGAAACCCATTCCCATGCACATGCAAGGCAAGTGCCCTACTACTGAAATACATCTCCAGCCCTTATTTTGAGACAGGTTCTAAGTTGCCCAGGCTGGCCTCAAACTTGTGATCCTCCTGTCTTAGCTTCCTAAGTAGCAGGTATTTGCCACCAGGCCCTGCTTCTCATTTGTTTTAAATATAGAATTCCAGGTTATATTTGCTTTTTAAAAGCACTACTTTAAAAAGTTACTCCATTGTCCTTTGCTATAGTTTGGCTGTTCAATGTTCCCCACAGATCCATGTGTTAAAGGCTTGATCCCCAGACTAGATTTATTGGGAGGCAGGGTCTTTAAGAGATCCTTAGGATATACCCTCAAATGGGATTATGGGACTCCAGCTCATTTTTTTTTTTTTTAACTTTCTGGCTGATGAGTAGAGTCATTTGCTCTGACACTTGCTCCCATCATGATGTACCATCCTTGTCAGAGGCCCAAAGCCATAAAGACCCTCAATCTTGAACTAGAAACCCTAGAATCATAAGCCAAAATAAACCTTTTCTAAGTCAGTTGCCACAGGCACTTCATTATGGTGATAAAGAGCTAATTCATCCTCTGATGGGTACTGCTTCTGACGAGATGTCAATCATCAATATTATTGTTCCTTCGTGTAATTTTTAAAGTTTTCTTTTATAAGAATCTTTGGTTTTTAAGAAATTTGACTACAATGTACCCAAGTGGTTTTTTTTTTTTTTTTTAGTGTGTGTGTGTGTGTGTGTGTGTATGTGCGTATGTTTATATGTTTATCCTGCTTGGGGTCTGATGACCTTATTGAATAAATCAAGATGTCTTCCCTTATTGTTAGCAATTTCTTGGCAATGACCTCACAAAATATTTCCTGTGTCCCTGGTCTCCCTCCTCTTTCTGAAACTAAGCATGTACATATCAGACAATTCAATATTGTCCCACAGATCTTAGATATAGATGATCTCTATTGACCTTTTCACAAGTTTCTGATGCTCTCTTCTGTTGTGTTCAATACATTACTAAGCTCATCAAAGAATTTTTCATTTCTAGCTTTTTCACTTGGTTCATTATATAGTTTCCATCTTTTGCTGAAATTCTCTGTTTACCCATGTTGTTCAACATCACTGAGTTTCTGTTATGTTTTTTCTTTCCTGACCAGGGGTCATATTTTTGTTTCTTTGTATGTCTCAATTTAGAGTATGGTTATGTAAAAGAATAGTAATTTGCTTCCATAAAAAATAGCTCCTTCTTCAAATTATCTCTGTAAAAGCAGTTCCTTTTTCAACCTTCAGTAGTTGCCAGGGGAATGAAGGTAGAGGACGATGTACTTGAGCTGGGTTGAGAGATGTTGCTATGTTAGTTAGATTGAACTCATGAATAGCCTAAAATGATTGTAGGATGGAATCAGAATTACCTTCAGGAGAAGTTGGAATACTGAGCACTGTTGAAATGACAGTTTGGGGGGTTTTGTTTGTTTGTTTTGGTATTGGGGATTAAACTCAAGGCCACTCAACCACTGAGCCACATCCCCAGCCCTATTTTGTATTTTATTTAGAGACAGAGTCTCACTGAGTAGCTTAGTGCCTTGCTTTTGCTGAGGCTGACTTCAAACTAGGGATCCTCTTGCCTCAGCCTCCTGAGCTGATGGAATTATAGGCATGCGCCACCGCGCCCAGCAAAACCACAGTTTTGAGCTTTACCATATAACTGCTAGCTCTCTGAATTGTGAGAGACCTACACCCCCTTCCTCCCATCTTCCTCTCCTCCCTCCACATTCTTGCTACCAACTGAGGAGTTGTCTTTGCTCCCCAGTAGCACCATCAGTTTTATGTGTCTTGGGGAGATCTCTGCCTCTTATCCTGACTTTGCCTTCTGAAAGCTACTGCCTTGTCCACAATAAAAACCTGGATAGCCATAGAGGAAATTTTATCAGTTCTCTTATTGTGCCCTCAGCCTGTGGCAGCCCCAGCCTTATGCTTTGTAAAGGTCTCTAGTGCCTCAAAGGGATTTTTAACAATTTTCCAGTTCTGCCTTCATCCTTCAGCAGGCACCATCCACCTCAGGGGGATCATTCTATGCTCTTTCTCTGTTCCCTGTCTCCAAACTCCTACACCCATTTACTCACTAAAGGCCCATGGGAAAGAGTTGGCAAGTAAGTACAGCTTTGATCAGTAGCTGACTCTCCTCAGGACTCTTAACTGTCATTCCAGCCCACATGCAATCAATAAGTTTAGCTGATTTTTCTTTAACTGCAAGCCACATTCTTGCCTCAGGACATATGACTTGTGTCCTCTTCCAACTTGTTCTTTTGCCAGGCAGTCCCATGACATATCCTCTGCTGAGTATCATCTTATCAGGCCTCTTTTCCACTCTACATTAAAGACAGTTCCTCCCTCCCCTCACTCCCCTAGTTCCCTTTCTCTCTTACCTAGCTTTATTTTTCTCCAAAGCACTTTCACAACCTTATCAAATTGTTTATTATCTGTCTTCCTGTAATGAGAATGTAAGCTCAATGAGAGCATAGCCTTCTGTTCATCCTCTGCTGGATACCTACTGCCCAGAACTGAAACTAACATACAGTAGCACACAATAAATAGTCATTGGATAAAAAAAAAAAATAGCAGGGGAAAAATCAATGGAAATATAGTTATAGGACAGAACTGGGAAGCTTGGGTTTGAACCTTGATTCTGGGTCCACAAAATCTTTCCCAAGTGTCCTCTTCTGCTTACTAGACTTCCCTGCTCCACCCCATCTCTCATAGCCACCCTAGAGAAACATTAACATATAGATTTATCTGGCTTTTCGTGATCTATTAAGAAGATCTCATCTTATTAATGTTCTCATATATGTTCTTTTAACTATACCATGTGATAGCAGAGACCAAAATGTTTGTAAATCCTGAATTAAGAAAATCACTTTAGGGGCTTGGGAATATAGCTTAGTGGTAGAGGATCACCTCACATGCATGGGGTCCTGGGTTGCATCCCCAGCACAGAAAGAAATAAAATATCACTTTAATGTGAAAAACTACAATTAAATATTTTATTGTGAAGTCTTCCCTCAACACCTCTGACTAGTCCTTACTATAAATATAGAAAGGAAAATGCTGAAATAGGATAAAAGTCTAAATAGAAGGAATTAAAATGTGTTATATATTTCTAAAAATAGACATGCCTTAACAAGTATTAAACAATAGCAAACCTTAATGGTAACAAGGAATAGATATATTCCAATATATATTTTGTTCCAAGTGAATTAAAATGTAAGCAACAACTTGACTCCTGTTTGTAACAATTACAGAAGATAAAACTAAAATCTAAAAATTGTTAGGAAAAATCTCAGAAAATATTATTACTTATTTATAACGGGCACAATGTTGGGGATTGGGCCCATGGCCTCTTGCATGCTAGGCAGTGCTTCAAATTTTAAGCACTGTTTCATTCCCCACATCTGAAAGGTTTCATGTAAAACACTGTTTTATAATTCACCAAAAATAAATGCCAATTCCTGAACATGAACTGAAGTTGACAGGAGAAATTCTAAGTGTTGTTACAGCCCTGAGTATGAATGCTGATCTAATCATATGTTTTCATTAATTTCTTTTCACTTCAACTTTGTAAGAGAGGAATGAAAAAGGTTAGGCATGCCTACTCTGTTCTACAACATCTAGCCCAAAGCCAAAAAACCAAAATACAAATCATTCACAACTGCTCAACCTTAAAGTCTAAATAAAGAAAAATAACTTTCCTTTTTTTGGTACCAGGGATTAAACTCACAGGCGCTTAACCACAGAGTAACATCCCCAGCCCTTTTTGTTTTTTATTTTGAGACAAGGTCTTGCTAAGTTGCTGAGGTTGGCATTGAACTTGTGATCCTCCTGCCTCAGCCTCTCGAAATGGTGGGATTATAGGCATGTGCCACTGCACCTGCTAAGAAAACTAACTTCTTAAACATATATGGCACATTAGAGAACATATGACGCATTATACATTACAGAACAATCCAATAATCACATAAGCAGATTCTAAAACAAACCACTTGCTTTTGAAACCTGGCTCAATTATCAGCTGAGTGATTTGGCAAGTTACTTTAACTCTGTCTCAGTTTCCTCATCTCTAAAATGGAAAATGGCATCTTCTTCCCAGGGCTGCTACAGCCTGGGAAGACACTTAAAAAATGTCTCACACAAAGAATATACACAAATATTGTCATTATTACCGAGGCAGTAGAAACAAATGAAATTTTCACTAATAAGTAGAATTCCAAAATTAATGTGCAAAATCATTTATATCAACTGTTAAAGTGGTACATTTAGATTCAAGCATTTAATGAAGTAAATATACTCTCAAACAGTTTCAGGGACCACATAGGCAGCCTCTTAGTCTCTCTCCCTCCAATACTAACCATTTCCCACCACAGAAGCCTATGCATTTTATCAATCAATTTAATCCCTTCTATGAGTTAGATTCTTCATGCTTAAAAATATACAGAAAGCAAAGCATTTCCAAGTTCAGCAAAGCAACCGCTAGTACAAAAGTACTTTAGAACATTTTTATGGTAGAATACCTAAAGCTCTAAAATCCACAATAGTGAATTAAGTAGACTGTGGGTCATATGGGAGGACTGGAAAAATAAAAAGAAAATAGAAACAGGAGGAATGTGAGACTTCACAGAGCTGGGAAAATTCAATTCCTGGATATTGTTCCTTTCTCCTTGTTTATAACTGCATGAGATTTTCTCACATACCACATAGAAAGTAAATTGATACAATATTTTAAATGCTTAGATTTCTGTAAAATTCACTTTCTGAAACTCTTGCCAGCTCCATTAATTCAAAAGAAACAAAATAAAGATTACTGTTATTTGTGGGTAATGTTTTTTCCTGCTATCAACAGGCCACACTTGGGAGTTGTTTCTCCAGAGTCAATGAGAGGTACAGACTATCACTTTCTTTTACTAACACCCCTCTTAGTTATGGGAAAAATATAAAATAAATAAAAAGGTCAGCTAGGGAAGGCCAACTGTGCTTAGGCAGTACCCTGCATCTCAGCTTACCAGTACTTCTACTAACCCTTGCAGATAAAAAGCAAATCTCCACCTAATCACTCATGGTAAAAGAAAAGCGAAAAACTGTTTCTTAAAATTAGGCATTTTTCTATTACCAATCCCCTTAAATATCCTACATCAAGGGCGTGTCCCCAAGAAGGAGGTCTAGTTCCTTTCTTCTTTTACACCACTTGGAGACCTCTGGCACGACCTCTGGCAATTCCCTGAAGCTTAGGCTTTCAAAAGAGCTTATTGGAGACAGGTGGTATGTCCACGATCTCTCAAGTTTATTGAGCAAAGGTAAAGACTTAAGACGTTTACAATGTGCTAATTATGGATTAATTAAATCCCTTAGTGAGGGTGCTGCACTCAGGGGGAAAAAAAAAAAAAGCCTCCAGCTCAAGGTCCCCCCCCCTTTTTTTTTTTTTTTTACAAAACGAGAAGGGTCTCTCCAAAACTATAAATTTCCACACGCTAGAAAATCTATCAGAACGATAAATCTGAAAGAAATACATATTATGTGCCATTTATATAACTGCATAAAAATAAGACTAGAAGTACATAACTTGCAATGTAAATAGAAATATATATAACATTCATATAGACTCTTTTTTTTTTTTTTCTTTTAACCACACCCTCTCTATGTGGCTTCCCGGGCTCGCTCGGGCCAAATAACGTCACGCCGGCGGGCCACGGGGTAGGGGTCCGGGATGTGACCCAGACACCCAACGGCAGAGAACACAGCATCGCGGTCGCCCCTGGCAGACAGGCGCTCGTCACCCCCAGGTCTCCCCCTCCCCGGGCCCGCCCAGCCCTGCCCTGCCCTGCCCTGCCCTTCCCAGCAGTCCCGCAGGCCGCGGCCCAGCCTCTTCGCAACCCCGGCACCGCCCGCCCGAGCCTAGCGGGCGGCGGCGCGAGGACCCGGCCGGGGCGGGGAAGGGCGAGGCTGCCAGGCCCACGCGGGACCCAGACTCACCATGGCCGAACGACCGCGAGCGAGCCCACAGCCCGGAGTCACACGGCGCCGGCGACGCCCGTTGTCCTGGTGACGCCAGCCCGGCGCCCCGCCCCATCCTCAAGGTGGGCTCCGAGGCGGCCATTGGCGTCCGGCGAGCACGTGACCCACAGGGGCGTTGCCCTTCGGACCGCCCACCTCGCCCCCCACGCCACTCTTCCTCTCCCACTTTGCATCTGGTGCATCTTTGGCCTGATCACCTTGACGCCCCTCACCTGACAGGTGACCCAGACGCAAACTGCCCAGCTGAAAGAGACCGTCGTGGATTTTCCTTCTTAAAAAAACGAATTATAAAGGTAACATAACTATTGAGGACCTTGAAAATTACCAATAACAATTAAAAATAATAAAACCACACTATACGCCAAAATCTGAGGTAGCCACCGTTCATTTTCCAGTCTGTCTGCTTCTAAGCTTACCATAAAAATATATCATGTTTTATTCTTTAAAAGTGGTGGCAAACCATATATACTATGTTATAATCTATTCAGTTTAAAATTATTAGCTTAAGCTAGTTGCAGTGGCTATACCTGTAGTCCTAGCTACTCAGGTGGCTGAGGCAGGAGGATCCCTTGAGCCCAGAAATATGAGGAGGCAACATGGCAAGATCTTCATCCCAAAACAAAACATGAAATCTTGGATACAAATTAATGGAATGGCACTGTAGCTATCCTCTAATTTATTAAATCAGCCAGTAACTTTTTGGATTTTTTAGTATTTAGTTTTTCAAAAAAACTAAGTTTAAGAACTTAAGCTGTTCTTAAATTCAGCTCATTAACTCTATGAAGAAGAAACATTCAGTAGCTAACCTGACATCTCCCCTCATATGCATTACAATCTTAATGCAGTCCAAATAAACCTCCTCAGTCTTCCCTACCCCAGGAAATGTTTCTACTATTCCCAGTGTTGATTTGTTGATCAGGACAAAAACCTGAGAATCATTCTTAATTTTTCTCTTTATCCTCATACCTCACTTCCAATCCATTAACAGTTTATTTTTATTTGGTTATCAGTGCCGGGATCAAACCCAGGGCCTCCCACATGTAGGCAAGAGCTCTCCCACTGAGCCACATTTCCAGGTCTATTCTTGATTCTACCTTAAAATAAATCCTAAATCTATCCATTTCTCACCTTCACCTCCCACCACCATCTCTTACCTAAATCTGTCTCTGTGTACTATGCTTTGAATGTTTGTGTCATTTCCAAAATTCATGTTAAAACTTAATCTCCAATACAACAGTATTAAGAGATGACCTTTAGGAAGTGATTAGACCATGAAGGCTCTGCTCTCCTGGATGGGATTAGAACTCTTATAAAAGGGCTTGAGAGAATTATTTCATTCCCTTTGTGCCTTTCCACCTATTTTGCCTTGTGAGGACACAGTGTTGTCCCCACTGGAGCATGCAGCAACAAAGGCTCCATCTTGGAAGCAGAGAGCAGCCCTCACCAGACACAAAACTGCCAGTGCCTTGTTCTTGGATTTCAGAAGCTCCAGAACTGTCAGCAACAAATTTCTATTTTTTATTAATTACCCAATCTGTGGTATTTTGTCATAACAACACAAATTGACTAAGATATTGTGCTGCTGATCTTCCCTTCAACAGTATGCACAACAGCATTGTTGTTGTAACATCCCATGTTATTTAGAAAAAATAAAGCAAATGCTTCAAATGGTCTGCAAGATCCTATATGATAAAAGTCTTGTCCATTGCACTCACCCCATCTCCTACTGCTCTTGCCTCATTCACACCTCACTAGCACACTTTATTTCTTGAGGTTCCTTTTATCGTGCCAGATGCCATTCTACTGAAAAGCTTCAGCAACTGCTTCCTTTACTTGGAATATTCTTCCTGCAGTACTATACACAGCCCATGTCTCCACTTGACACAGGTCAGTTATCTCCTCCAATATCATCTTCACAGAAACTTTGATTGTTCTTCTAAAATATCTTTCTGCAGTCACTTTCACTTCAATCAAGCTGTCTCATCTAACCCTATCTTGTTTTTAGAATACTTAATCATGGGTCTGGGAGTATAGCTTAGTGAGAGTGCTTACTTAGCATACATGAGTACCTGGGTTTAATCCCCAGCACCAAAAAAAAAAAACAAAAAAACTTTTTAGTCGAGCATTGTAGCAGAGATCACTTGAACCCAGGAATTCAAGACCAATATAGATTTAGTCTCAAAAAAGAAAGAAAAATAATAATTTATTAATGAGTATATTACTTGGATAGGTATTATTCTGATTTCAATAATTTTTATATTCAGCAATTAAAGTTTACTTACCATTGGAGTTGCCGCAGAGTTCCTGTCACAAGTGTGGTCACACTGGGATGGATTCCTTTTCTTCTTCCTTGGTGGCCAATTTGGACACAGTGGACCCAAAGTTGCAGCATTTCATTGAGGTGGAAACTCAGAAGCAGCGCTTCCAGCAGCTGGTACACCAGATGACTGGACTTTGTTGGGAGAAATGCATGGACAAGCCTGGGCCAAAGTTGGACAGTCGGTCTGAGGCCTGTTTTGTGAACTGCGTTGAACGCTTCATTGATACGAGCCAATTCATCTTGAATCGACTGGAACAGACCCAGAAATCCAAGCCAGTCTTCTCAGAAAGCTTTTCTGACTGATCTCAGCATTACCTTTTGGGAAAAAGAAGGTAGTTCAAGAAAGGAAGAGCTATTGATGGGATAGTTGAAGAATTGACTATGGGGCATTGGCCCCCCGCCTTTTGTCACTTGTGGGACATTGTGTCATCTGAGAATAAACAAAGACCAATTGTTTTGTGTGGGGTTTGAGGGTCATATGTGTATTTGGTTGTGTTTTTTAATGTTAATCTTGTAAAAATAATTGACAGAAAACCATTAGCTGCATATTACTGAATATAAGACTGCTTTTTCTCAAGGTCTCCTTAATAGCTATAATTTTGATAGTGGAATTGCTTTCTATAACTTGATGTTGGGATCTCATAAGTAAAATCTCTATTTGTGTGAATTTATTTCATATTTTTAGGGAGATCTTTGTGTCTGAAAAGGGGGCAGTGGGAGAGTGTGGTTTGGTACTTAATTTGGCCTCCTTGTCTAGTTTTTGACTACCAGTGCTGGGGAAAAAAAAAAAATCTTTGGAGTGTTCCTACGTACGCTTCCGCTTTCTAGGTTGTGTCCCTCCCCTTTACTATGATTTACTTAAAAATATCTATATTAAAATATGGTCTCAAGGTAGTACAGGCAGCCTAAGAATCTAAAAGCCTTTAGTTATAAAGGAATCTTACCAGTAAACATGATTCTCATTACTAGACGACCACAGGAAGAAGTAAACTTCTTATATAGGAAGAAGTAAACTTGTACTGTACATCAGCATCAGAGTAAAAAAAAAAAAAAAATTCAAAGATGGTGCCTAAAGAAATTATATCATTTAGCCCTGTCAGAAACTAATAGCAGTTTTAGGTAGAGATGCATGCCTGATGTTAATCATTATAGATTTAATTTACCGCATTCTTTTGACAATTAAAATAAAAGTTTCTACTCTGAAAAAAATAATGTACTTATTATAATTCTGCTGGATCTATTTTGCTACTATTAATATTTTTTATATTTTAAAAATTAGGATTTTTGTGTCTATGTAAGCGAGGTTGCCATCTATCTTAGTGGTTTCGCTTATTTGTTCATTTGTTTTACTATGGAGTTAGCCTTTCAGGCTGCTACAACAAAATACCGCAGGCTGTGTAGTTTATAAATAACAGAAATTTATTTCTCACACTTCTGGAGGCCTGGTTCATAGGTGGCATCTTTTCACTATGTTCTCATATGGTGAAAGGGACTTGCTAGCTTTCTGGAGTGTATTTTTCTCAGGACACTAATACCATTTGTAAGGGTTCTGCTCTCGTTATCTAATCACCTCCCAGGGCCCCCCTCTTTTTTAAATATTTTTTTTTATACATGGACCCAATATCTTTATTTTGTTTATTATTATTTTTTTAAATGTGGTGCTGAGGATCGAACTCAAGGTCTCTCATGTGAGAGGCAAGCGCTCTCTCTACCACTGAGCCACAGCCCCAGCCCCAAGGCCCCACCTCTTAATGACATTATTTTAGGTTAGGTTTCAACACATGAATTGGGATATGGACACACATATTTGCTATGTATATTCAATATCTGTGATAAGATTTTCCCAACCTCATAAAATAAGTTAAATATATGATATAATAAAAAAAAATTTTTGTTCTTTGTCCCCAATTCCTGACACAAGGCTCCTAAAACCCTTGGGATTTGCTGAGTAACAGGGGAGTCTTTTGTTATTCATAAGATGCCATTTTTTATCACATCCAAGTTTATGCCTATGAATGACTTAGGGTGGAGATCCTATAAGACCTCAGGATGGGGCTGACTACCCCAGAAAGACCAAGAGATAAGATGGTTGGAACTTTTAGCCCTACCTTCCAACCTCCAGCAAACTGGTGGGGAGGAAGACATAGATTATTCTTTATAAAAATAACTAGATTTAATGAGAACCAGGCAGACACATGGAGGTGCTGGGACGTGATACACATGGAGAGGGCACAGAAGCTTCTCACAACTCACATACATTTGCTTAGGCACCTCTCCTTATCTGCTGTTCCTCAGTTGTATTCTTTATAATAAACTGGGGAATGTAAGTCAAATGTTATCCTAAGTTCTGCTAGAAGCATTCAAGCAAAGTATCATACCTGACAAAAAGTTTGTAGAATAACCTTACTTATAGCCAGTTGGTCAAGAATAGAGAAGGCCCAGTCTTGCAATTGGCAATCTGAGGTTCAAGACAGTATTTTTTTATTATTATTTACTTTTATTTTTTAGTTGTAGTTGGACACAGTAACTTTATTTTACTTATTTATTTTTATGTGGTGCTGAGGATCGAACCCAGGGCCTTGCCCATTGCTAGGCGAGCACACTCTATCACTGAGCCACAACCCCAGCCCTGTGAAGTCAGAGACAGTCTTGTGGGACTGAGCCCTTAATTTGTGGAATCTGATGCCAACTCCAGGTGGTGTCAGAATTGGATTAAACTGTGGGACACTCAGCAGGGGTCCAGAGAGTTGGAGAATTGCTTGGTGTGGGGGAAAAAAATGCATGTTTACTGTCAGAAGTGTTGTATGTTTATGGAAACAGTATGTGCTTTATCCGAAATGGTTTTCCATGCTTTGTATATTCTGGAATATATTATGTGAAATAGCAATTTTCTGATCCTTAAAGTTTTTGTAAATCTTGTTTGTAAAAATTATTTGGGGAGTTGCTGGGCATGGTGGTGCACGCCTGTAATCCCAGCGGCTTAGGAGGTTTAGGCAGGAGGATTGCAAGTTCAAAGCCATTGTCATCAATTTAGCAATGCCCTAAGCAACTCAGTGAGACCCTGTCTCTAAGTAAAATACAAAATAGGGCTGGAGATGTAGCTCAGTGGTAGAGTGCTTGCCTAGCACGTGTGAGCTACTGGGTTTGATCCCTAGCACCACATAAAAATAAATAAATAGGGCAGGGGTTGTGGCTCAGTGGTAGAGCACTTGCCTAGCAGGTCTGAGGCACTGGATTCAATCCTCAGCACCACATTAAAAAATAAAATAAAGATATGTGTCCATCTACAACTAAAAATATTAAAAAATAAATAAACAAAATAAAGGTATAAAAATTATTTTAAAAAATAAATAAATAAGTCATGGTGTCCATCTACAACTAAATTTTTTTTTAAAAAAGACTATATGTAATATACATATTATACATGTAGTTGAAAAAGATGGCAAAATGGAGATCTTATACCCATCCCAACCTGAAGGGCAACCCCAAACCATTTTTTGATGGGACTGGGGATTGAGGCAGGTACATTCAATCACTAAGCTACATCCCCACCCTTTTTTTTTTTTTTTAAATATTTATTTTTTAGTTTTCGGCGGACAGAACATCTTTGTTTGTATGTGGTGTTGAGGATCGAACCCGCGCCGCACACATGCCAGGCGAGCGCGCTACCGCTGGAGCCACATCCCCAGCCCCCCACCCCTTTTTATTTTGAGTTGCCAAGACTGTCCTCAAACTTGGGATTCTTGCATATGCACCAAATCAGAGACGTTTACAAGAGAAGCTGTGTGTGTGTGTGTGTGTGTGTGTGTGTGTGTGTGTGTGTGTGGGCCTCATGCTTGCTAGGCAAGCACTCTACCACTGAGTAACATCCCCAGACCAGCCCAAGAAACATCTAATCCTGGGCAAGTTTCTCAGGGTTGATTTCATCCTTGCAAACCTAGGAGATATCATCAAGCACTCCAGAAGGGCAAGGTACAGCCTTTGTCTTAACAGGATCATCCTAGCAGTATGAAGCAGCGGGTTCTTCAGGGAAAACATGAAGATGTGATTCCCATAAAAGCTGAAGGTTCCCAGGGCTGGCGAAATGGCATTCAGCTGGAAGTCTATGGTCCCACAATTCTGTAAGACCAGGGTCTCAAGGACGTCTTCCACCTTTTCTAGCAGAACTCAGAGGGGCTCAGGACTCATCTCTTTCATTGAGAATCTCCTTAAATCCAAGTGCTTCAGCTGATTGGTGCTTGGACTCTAGGACAGAGGCTTTGTCTGATTCCCTGAGCGGGCTTGAACTCAATGAGAGAGTCTTCAAGGGGTTCTGACTTCTGAGCATTTTATGCAGTGCTCCATGAAGAAAGAAGACATCTTGTTTACAAAGCTCCTAGAGATTATCCAGCTTTCTCAAGTGGATGCTGTATTTGAAGGAATGCCACCTGTTTTATGAATAGGAAGGAAAGAATTCTGGACTTATTTTAGTGAAATGAAATATGTAAAGGGTTCTCATCCTGCTCAGGTAACAATACACAATTTTCTATTTTGTCCTGACCCCAGGAAGTATCCACTTCTAGTTCCTGGACATAGTCCAGCTACAGAACATGCAGAACTTTGAAGAAGAAACATGAATTGATCCTCAGCTTCTTACAGCACACCCGGAGCACGGCCTTTCTCTCCACAGCCCACTGTGAGAAACAGATGAATAATTCATCCCTGGCAATTTCCTTCACTTGGTCTATGAATATTTCCAAGGGCTGCTTTGCTACCCTTGGACCATGTTTCACTGTTTGCTTCTGATATGGCCTCTGGTGTGTGGGTGGCAGTTATGGCTCTGGATCCTATGATCCAGAAGTCTGATGCACATTCCCAAAATCCAGCACTTGGGGTATGCACTTCTGGACAAGAAACACATCCAGTACAATTTTGAAGATCTTTATATTTAGTATCTTCATCAGGGATCCCAGAGGGAGGCAGATGAAGGGGTAGGCCAGCACCAATTTCTTCAGGATCTCCACATGATACTCCATGAAAGCCTCCTTGAACAACTGTAGAAAGAGCACTTTGGAAAGTGCTCTAGGGCAGGAATAGCATAGGCCTTGTTGCTTAGCAGGGTCTGCTTCACCAGCTCCTAGAGTTGGATAGGGCCTGGACATTCATCCCTAATGAATCAGATCTGGATGTGGGAGGCAGGACACTCTGAGTCCTGGCAGGGCCAGGCAGTGACTCCAGGCTCCAGGCTTCTTGACTATCCAAGGACTCATTTTTTAAAGAATGTCAAGCAGCATCCTAAAATCTTTATATGAATAATTTTGGGCAAAGATGCCCTGTTGCATAACACTGAGGGTGCTATTTTTATCTTATGTGACTAATGCCTTTATAGTTGCACAGTATATAGACTTTGTAGCTGTCAATTCTGGCCTTTCCTGATTTGGGGGAATTTTTTATGTGTTTGAAAAAATGTGTATCTCAGTCAAATACATACTGCTATATTACTGTATCTATTATATCAAGCTTGTTCATTTAGTCATTCCAATTTCATATCCTTACTTTTACTGATTTCTGAGACAAGTGTTTTATAAAACTTTCACTATGTATGTCAATTTCTTTTATGTCCTTTGTCAATTTTTGCCTTATATAATTTAAAGCCACGAGTCTTCCCTTATCTGCAGGGAAAACATTCCAAGATCGCAAATGAATATTTGAAACCATGGGTAGTACCAAACCTTATATATAGTGTGTTTTTCCTATACATACATGCCTATGATAAGGTTTAATTTATAAATTAGGCATAGCAAGAGATAAAGTATATATAAAGTAATATATAAAGTAATGATAAGATAGAATAATTATAATATATACTGTAATAAAAATTATGTGAATGTGGTCTCTCTCTCTCTCTCTCTCTCAAAATAGCTTGTTGTATTATACACACCCATCTTCATCTTGGGATGATGTGAGAGATAATACAATGCCTATATGATGAGATCAAGTAAAGTGAATAATTTAAGCATCATGACATGGCATGAGGCTCCTATACAACAGTTACCTAAATATGAGCACTGTGATAGTATCTGATGACCAAGACAGCTAAGTAACCAACAAGTGGGTGTCATATACAGCACCAAAATGTGCTCCAGGATCATCTTATATTTTGCTTGACTCAGCCATATAATCAGCCACTTCTCTGAAGAACTTTGGTTCTTTGTACTGAAAACCAGTAGTTTATAAATCAAGATCTGGGTCTCAGGTGTGCTCATTGCTACGAAGAGACCATGTTTCTAGGCCAGCTAAGTGGACAGAGATAGAAAATACATGTATGTATGTATGTATGTATGCTAATCTGTGTATTCTCTCTGTATGTATGTGTGTATATAATATACATATGTGTGTGTGCATATGTGTGTATAACAAGTAACCATGAATTTCTACTGATGCTTTCCTTTCTGATCTAGTACAACAGGTTTCATTCCAGCATTCCTTCTTTATACTGAAACATCTTTCTCTGCCAGGAAGAAACTTGATTATCATTATGTATCTATAATGTATTTATATTTCTTCAACCCTAATATATAGAGCAGTTGCAGAATCTATATGCCTGTAAGAAAAAACATATTTGACAACTACAGTACCTTTTTGTTTTGTTTTTTATATTTGTAGTATCTTGGGTTTTTTTAAAAAATGTGTTCTAATTTGTTAAATATGACAGCAGAATGCATTACAATTCATATTACACATATAGAGCACAATTTTTCATATCTCTGGGTCTATACAAAGTATATTCACACATTTTCTGTATTCATACATGTACTTAGGGTAATGATATCTATCTCATTCCACCATCTTTTCTAGCCCCATGCCCCCTCCCTTCCCTTCTCACCCTTTTGCCCTATCTAGAGATTGTCTAATCCTCCCATGCTCCCCCTCCCAACCCCACTATAAATCAACCTCCTCATATCAGAGAAAACTTTCAGCATTTGTTTTTTTGGGATTGGCTATCTTCACTTAGCATTATATTCTCCAAGTCCATCCATTTACCTGAAAATGCCATGATTTTATTATCTTTTATTGCAGAGTAATATTCCATTGTGTATACATACCACATTTTCTTTATCCATTAATCTACTGAAGAGCATCTGGTTTGGTTCCACAGTTTAGCTACTGTGAATTGTGCTGCCATAAACATTGATGTGGTTTTGTCCCTATAGTATGTTGTTTTTAAGTCCTTCTGGTATAGACCAAGGAGTGGGATACCTGGGTCACATGGTGGTTCCATTCCCAGTTTTCCAAGAAATCTCCATTCTACTTTCTGTTTTGGCTGCACCAATTTGCAGTCCCACCAGCAATGTATGAATATACCTTTCCCCCTACATCCTCGCCAACACTTATTGTTGTTTATATTCTTTATTTTTTTTAATATTTATTTTTTAGGTATAGTTGGACACAATACCTTTATTTTATTTATTTATTTTTATGTGGTGCTGAGGATCAAACTCAGGGCCTTGCACATGCTAGACAAGTGCTCTACTGCTGAGCCACAACCCCAGCCCGTTGTTTGTATTCTTAAGCTGCCATTCTGATTGGAGTGAGATGAAATCTTCAGAGTAGTTTTGATTTGCATCTCTCTAATTGCTAGAGATGTTGAACATTTTTTCATAATTTGTTGATTGATTGTATATCATCTTCTGAGAAGTGTCTGTTCAGTTTCTTGGCCCATTTATTGAATTATTATTATTTTTTTTGGCGTTTAGCTTTTTAAGTTCTTTATGTACCCTAGAGATTAGGGCTCTTTCTGATGTGTGAGTGGTAAAAATTTGCTACCAACAATTCACAATAGCTAGACTGTGGAACCAACCTAGATGCCCTTCAATAGATGAATGGATAAAAAAAAAAATGTGGCATCTATACACAATGGAGTATTATGCAGCACTAAAAATGACAAAATCATAGAATTTGCAGGGAAATGGATGGCATTAGAGCAGATTATGCTAAGCGAAGCTAGCCAATCCTTAAAAAACAAATGCCAAATGTCTTCTTTGATATAAAGAGAGCAACTAAGAACAGAACAGGAAGGAAGAGCATGAGGAAAAGACTAACATTAAACAAAGACGAGAGGGGGGAGAGAAAGGGAGAGAGAAGGGAAAGCATATGGAAAAGGTAGGAGACCTTCAATGTTACACAAAATTATAAGAGGTTGTGAGGGGAAAGGAGGAGGGGAAAAAAGGAGAGAATTAAACAACAGCGGAGGAGGTAGAGAGGGAAGATGGGAGGGGAGGGGAGGGGAGGGGGGATAGTAGGGGATAGGAATGGTAGCAGAACACAACAGTCACTAATATGCCATTATGTAAAAATGTGAGTGTATAACCGATGTGATTCTGCAATTTGTATTTGGGGTAAAAATGGGAGTTCATAACCTAATCGAGTCGAATGTATGAAAGATGATATATCATGAGCTCTGTAATGTTTTGAACAATCAATAAAAAAAAATTGCTACCAAGATATAGGCTCTCTATTCACCTCACTGATTATTTCCTTTGCTAAGAAGAAGCTTTTTAATTTGAATCCATCCCATTTAATGATTCTTGATTTTAATTCTTAAGCTATAGGAGTGTTATTAAGGAAGTCAGGGCCTAATCTGACATGATGGAGATTTGGGCCTATTTTTTCTTCTATTAGACGCAGGGTCTCTGGTTTAATTCCTAGGTCCTTGATCCACTTTCAGTTGAGTTTTGTGCATGGTGAGAGATAGGGGTTTAATTTCATTTTGTTGTATATGAATTTCCAGTTTTCGCAGCACCATTTGTTGCATAGGCTATCCTTTCTCTAATGTATGTTTTTGGCACCTTTGTCTAGTACAAGATAACTGTAGATCCTTCGGTTCATAAGCGTGATGATTGGGTGTTCACGCTCTTGTGTGAGACGTGCCTCCCTCTAAACCTTGTTACAACATTGGCACATTACCCGTCTGACATGAAAAAAAAAAAAAAAAAAAGATAACTGTAATTATGCGGGTTAGTCTCTGTGTCCTCTATTCTGCACCATTGGTCTATCAGTCTATTTTAGTGCTAATACCATGCTGGTTTTGTTACTATTGTTCTATAGTACAGTTTATGGGCTGGTGTAGTGATGCTACCTTTACTCTTCTTGCCAAGAATTGCTTTAGCTATTCTAGGGTCTCTTATTTTTCCAGATGAATTTCATGACTGCCTTTTCTATTTCTATGAGAAATGCCATTGGGATTTTGGTTAGAATTGCATTAAATTTGTATAGTGCTTTTGGTAGTATGGTCATTTTGACAATATTAATTCTGCCTATCCAAGAGCAAGGTAGATCTTTCCATCTTCTGAGATATTTTTTGATTTCTTTCTTTAGCATTCTTTAGTTTTAATTGTAAAGGTCTTTCACCTCTTTCATTAGGTTGATTCCCAAGTATTTTATTTTTTTAGGCTATTGTAAATGGGGTAGTTTTCCTCATTTCCCTTTCAGAGGATTTATCATTGAAATACAGAAATGCCTTTGATTTATGGGTGTTGATTTCATATCCTGCTACTTTGTTGACTTAATTTATTAGTTCAAAAAGTTTTCTGGTGGAATTTTTTGGGTCTTCTAGGTATAGAATCATTGTCAGCAAATAGTGCTGATTTGAGTTCTTCTTTTCCTATCCGTATCCCTTTAATTTCTTTGATCTGTCTAATTTTTCTGGCCAGTGTTTAAAGAACTATGTTAAATTGAATGTTTTCAAATTTTCTCCATTTATACTGATGTTGGCCTGGGGCTTAGCATAAATAGCTTTTACGGTTTTGAGATATGCTCTGATTATCCCTAGTTTTTCTAGTGTTTTGAACATGAAGGAGTGCTGTATTTTGTTGAATGCTTTTTCTGTCTCTATTAACATGATCATATGATTCTTATCTGTAATTCTATTGATGTGATGAATTACATTTATTGATTTTCATATATTGAACCAACTTTGCATCCCTGGGATGAACCCCACTTGATCATAGTGTACTATCTTTTTGATATATTTTTGATTCGATTTGCCAGAATTTTATTGAGAATTTTTGCATCTATGTTCATTAGAGATATTGGTCTGAAGTTTTCTTTCTTTGATGTGTCTTTGCCTGGTTTTGGAATCAGGGTGATATTGGCCTCATAGAATGAGTTTGGGAGTGCTTCCTCTTTTTCTATTACCTGAAATAAATTGAAGAGTATTGGTATTAGTTCTTCTTTAAAGGTTTGTAGAACTTGGCTGTGTATCCATCTGGTCCTGGGCTTTTCTTGGTTGGTAGGCTTATGATGGCATCTTCTGTTTCATTTTTTTCAAAAAAATTGCTTGAAATTGATCTGTTTAAATTGTGTATATCATCCTGATTCAATTTGGGAAAATCATATGACTCTAGAAATTTGTTGATGCTTTCAATATTTTCTATTTTATTGGAGTGCAAGTTTTCAAAATAATTTCTAATTATCTTCTGTATTTCTGTAGTGTCTGTTGTGATATTACCTTTTTCATCATGTATGTTAGTGATATCAGTTTTCTCACTCCTTCTCTTTGTTAGCATGGCTAAGGGTTTGTCAATTTTATTTATTTTTTCAAAGAACCAACTTTTTATTTTGTCAATTTTTTCAATTATTTCTTTTTTCAATTTCAATTTTTTCTTTTTTCAATTTCATTGATTTCAGCTCTGATTTTAATTATTTCCTGTCTTCTACTGCTTTTGGTGTTAATTTGTTCTTTTTTTATTTGTTTTAATTAGTTACACATGACAGTACAATGATCTTGACATATCATACATTTGAATCAGATGGGGTATAGTTTCTCATTATTCTGAGTGTACAGGTTGCAGAATCACATTGGTCATGCAGTCACGTATATACATACAGCAAAACTAGTGTCTATTTTATTCTGCTGTCCTTCCTATACCCCCTTCCCCTCTCCTCCCCTCCCATCACTTCTCTCTACCCAATCTAATGTGACACACTTTTTCCCCGCCTCACATCGTTATACCTGTATTCTGTATAACGAAGGGGGTCTCCTTCCATCTTCCATGCAATTCCCCTTCTCCCTCCCTTTCCCTCCCACCTCTCTTCCCTATTTAGTGGTAATCTTCGTCTTCCTCCCTATCCCATTTTGAGTCACCCCCCCCCCTTATATCAGATAAGACATTCGACCTTTGTTTTTTAGCAAATTGGTGCAGCCAATTTGGAATGCAGTATGGAGATTCCTTGGGAAGCTGGGAATGGAACCACCATTTGACCCAGCTATTCCCCTACTTGGACTATACCCAAAAGACCTAAAAAGAGCATACTATAGGGACACAGCCACATCAATGTCTATAGCAACACAATTCACAATAGCTAGACTGTGGAACCAACTTAGATGCCCTTCAGTGGATGAATGGATAAAAAAAAAATGGCATTTATACACAATGGAATATTACTCAGCACTAAAAACTAACAAGATCATGGCATTTGCAGGGAAATGGATGGCATTAGAGCAGATTGTTCTTCTTTTTCTAGAGTTGTGAGATGTAATGTTAGGACATTTATTTGTTGACTTCTTCTTCTTTTAAGGAATGAACTCCATACAATGAACTTTCCTCTTAGTACTGCCTTCATAGTGTCCCAAGATTTCGATATGTTGTATCTGTGTTCCCATTTACTTCTAAGAATTTTTTAATCTCCTCCTTGATGTCTTTTGCAACCCATTGTTAATACAGTAGCACATTATTTAGTCTCCAGGTGTTAGAGTAATTTTTATTTTTTATATAGTTCTTTTTATCTTTAGCGTTACAGTGTCCACAGAAATGCTTTTTCCAAAGTCACATAGGTCATCACCTTTCTTCCCTGTTTGTTTTATTGATCTGTTCACAGAACCAGCCTTTGTGTTCATCAATTTATTGCTATTGTTTTTCTGTTTCCAGTTTCATTGATTTCTTTTTTTTAATTATTATTATTAGTTGTTCAAAACATTACATAGTTCTTGACATATCATATTTCATACATTTGATTCAAGTGGGTTATGAACTCCCATTTTTACCCCGTATACAGATTGCAGAATCACATCGGTTACACGTCCACTGTTTTACATATTGCCATACTACTGTCTGTTGTGTTCTGCTGCCTTTCCTATCCTCTACTACTCCCCTCCCCCCTGCCCTCCCATCTTCTCGCTCTACCCCATCTACTGTAATTCATTTCTCCCCCTTGTTTTTTTTCCCTTTCCCCTCACTTCCTCTTATATGTAATTTTGTATAACAATGAGGGTCTTCATTGATTTCTGGTCTTTATTATTTCATTCTTTCTTGTTGTTTTGGCTTAATTTGCTCTCATTTCTCTAGTTTTTCAAGGTTAAAGTTTAGGCTACTCAATTGAGATCTTTTTTCATTTTCTTATATAAACCATTTCATGCTATAACTTTGCCTTAAGCACTGTTTAGCTACTTTCCACAAAAACATTCAGTTAAAAATATTTCTTGGTTTCTCTTGAGGCTTCCTTTGTGACCCATGGGCTATTTTTAAATATTCTGTTTAAATTGTAAATGCTTTAGATTTTCCAGCTATCATTCTGTAATTACTTTCTAGGTTAACTCTGAAAACATCCTTTGTATGATTTCTAATTTTTAAAATTCATTAGGTATCTAAAATACTGTCTATCTTGGGGATTACCTCATGAATTTTCAAGGAATCTGTATTCTGTTAGTGTTAGGTATAGTGTTCTGTGTGTCAATTAAACTCATGTTAGTCAATAGTGTTGCTTTGGGGATCTCATCCATATTGATTTTCTTCCTACTTGATCTATCAATTACAGATAGAGTATTGATATGAACTCTAAGTGTGGGTTTGTCTATTTCTCCTCCCAGATGTATCAGTTTTTGCATTATAATTCTTGAAGCTCTGTTCTAAAATGCATACATGTTTAAGATGGTCAGGTACAACTGGATAAGTTGTTTTTTCACTATTATGTAATTATCCTCTTTATCCCTCACAATATTTCTGTTTCTAAAGTCTAATTTGACATTGATAAAGCTAGTGTACTGTGTTTTGTTTGTTTACTGTTTGTCTATTGCTTGCATGATAATCTTTCTTCATCCTGTTATTATTATTATTTATTTATTTTAGTACAGGGTATTGAACTCAGAAGCACTTTACCACTGAGCCACACCTCCAGCCCTTTTATTTTTGAGACAGTATCTCGTTGAGTTGCTTATGGCCTCCCTAATTTGCTGAGGCTGAATTTGGAATCCACTTGCCTCAGTCTCCCAAGATGCTAGGATTCATCTGGGGATTGAAGTCAGGAACACTCAACCACTGAGCCTCATCCCCAGCCCTATTTTGTATTTTGTTTAGAGACAGGGTCTCATTAAGTTGCTTAGCACGTTGCTCTTGCTGAGGCTGGCTTTGAATCTGAGATCCTTCTGCCTCAGCCTCCCCAGCTGCTAGAATTACAGGCATGTGCCACCACGCCCTTCTCATCCTATTACTTTAATCTACCTATGTTTTTTGTTTGTTTTTAATATTTTTAATTGTAGATTGACACACACCTTTATTTTATTTATTTATTTTCAGGTGGTGCTGAGGATAGAACCCAGTACATCACACATGTGAGGCAAGCACTCTACCACTGAACCATAATCCCAGCCACCCTGGCCCTTTTTTTTTCTTTCTTTCTTTTTTTTTTTTTGATGTTGTTGTTTTGTTTTGTTTTTGATTGTCTTGTCGTATGTGTCCCCCCTCATCATGTAATTAGTGATATCATTGGGTTTAAAATCTACTGCCTCCTTATCAATTGGCTGTTTGTTCTACCTGTTTTTCATTTAATTATTCCTTTCTTTATGTCTATCTTCTCTTGTGTGAATTTGTAATTTTTCTAAATCCACTTTATCTTATCTAACAAATTATGATTTATACTTTTTGTTTTAGTAGTTTTCTTGGTGTATACTATATACATTTAAAGCAATCTGGTCTGCCTTCAAATAATGTTATACAACTTCACCTATGGATAAGAATATAATTGTCTATTTCCAGACATCCTTCTCATCTTTTGTATTATTATTGTCCCATATTTTTTTAAATGCAACATACAAACTTTATTTAACAGAAGTAACAGGTAATGTCAAATAGGCACTTACATTAAGAGAAAAACTGACTAGAAGAAATTTTATCTTAAACACCTTACAATAACCTACTTGCAGTTGCGTTTAACTGAGCTCTGTTGCTGTGAAGTACAGCTCATGCACAGATACGGATGAATGATTTGTACATTTTTCAAGTAGTCACTGGATACTACCTTATATATAATGTGTATATACATTAAATTTGAAAAGATTTAGGTGATGATCCCAGATAGACTTTATTTTTGTTGCTCTTTTGTAAGAGGTCGGAAGAGGTTGTCTAAAGAGAAGAATATACAGTTCTGGCTCATGAATCATGAAATGATCCCAGCCTAGACTCTGTTGGACACCAAGTCTCCTCCACTTCTCTTCAGACATTAGACGAATTTTGGGTACTTGTTTGGAAAGTTCTCTGGGTAACATGACATGCCTTTGCCATCTCTGGCCTATGCCTTGGTCCTCGCCATCCCGCCAGATGAGGTCAAGAGGGGTCCCCGAAAGCTGCTCACCAGTACTCACTGTGCTAGTCAAAGTACTTGTCTGAGTCTTGTCTTGATCTGCTTATGGGTCACACTGCAGGGACGGAGCGGGGCGGAAACCGGACTGCAGAACAGGAGAAGTGGAACGCAGGTCCTTTCAGGCCAGGGCTAAAGCCCATTATTGTCCCATATTTACCTTATTTTGCAGTACTGAGGATTTAACCCACGGGTGCTCTATTATCCCCAGCCCTTTTATTTTTAGAAGGGCCTTGCTAAGTTGCTGGGACTTCAAGCTTGAAGCCCTCCTGCCTCAATCTCCCAGGTAGCTGGGATTACATACATGTGACACTGTGCCCAACCATTTTACTTTTAAATATGCCATAGACCCACAATACATTCTTACTAATTTTGATGTATATAATCAGTTAACTTTTAGAGAAATTAGAGCTAAGGGAAAATTAATTTATCTCCATTTATTCCATTTCCAATATTCTTCATTTCTTTGTGTAGATTAGGGATTCTATCTTATATCATAAACCTTCTACCTAAAAGTTATTTGAGTAATAGAGTAGTCCTGCAACCATTGAATTTCTCTCATTTTTTTTATTGAGAATGTATTTATTTCTCCTTTATTTAAAAAATATTTTTGTTAGGTCTAGAATTCTGGATTTAAAATTTCTCTTTTGGCAATTTGTAGTTGTCATTTTGTTGTCTGTGCTTATCTCACTTCCGACAAGATATTATAATTATTATCTTTATTCTACTCTAGGTAATGTGTCATTTTTCTCCAGCCAATTTTAAGATTTTTCTCTTGGGAAAAATAATACTTTTCTCTGTGTCTTTGGTTTTCATCAGCTTAAATATTATAAGCCCAAGTGAGTATTTTTTTAGGGGGGATATTAATTATACTTGGTATTCTCTGGGCTCCTTGCATCTGGGATTTAGTGTCCATTATTAATTTTGGAAAACTCTTAGCTATTATTTCTTCAAATGTTTCTTTTGCCCTAATCCCATATCTCCTTCTAGGAGATATTATATATTGAACATATTCATAATCATAGTAAGCTTGTATATGCTAAACCACTTGATATTGTCTCACAGTTCTCCAATGATTACCCATTCTAGTTTTTATTTTTGTTTAACTTGGGTAATTTCTATTTGCTTCAAGTTCATTAATTCTTTTCTCTGTTGTTATGTTTTTTATTTTTTGCATTTCTATTTGGTTCTTTCTTATAGTTTCCTTATCTCTGCTGAAAATAACCAGCATATTATACTAATTCTCTGTTGATTTTGCATATTGTACTAATTCTCTGTTGCTAAATAACAAATTTCCCCCAGAATTCAGTGACTTAACACAATAAACACTCATTATCTCACTGTTTCTATGGATCAGCAATCTGGGTACAATTTTGCTGGATGCTCTGGTTTAAGGTCTCTTACAAGGTTTCAATTAGGGTTGCAGTGTCATCTGAAGGTTCAATTGGGAGACAGCCACTTCTAAGCTCTTTCAGTTCCTGGCTGAGTTTTGAACTGAAGGCCGAGGCTCCTAACTGGCTGTTGTTTGGAGGCCTTCCTCAGTTCCTGGGAAGGTGTCATGTGACCTTCTCCACAGTGTAGCTTACACTATGGCTGATGATTCATCTCAGCATGAGGAGAATGAGAGTGAGAGGAGGAATCCAAAAATAGAAGTCATAGCTATTTTATAATCTGAGTGAAGAAATGACATCCCACTACATTTACAGTGGTTTGTGCATCAGAAGTAAGTCTCTAGCTGGGCGTGGTGGTGTATACCTATAATCCTAGCAACTGAAGAGGCAGAGGCAGGAGCAGGAGGATCACAAGTTCAAGGCCAGTCTTTGCAATTTAGCAAGGTCCTAAGCAATTTAGTAAAACCCTGTTTCAAAATAAAAAAGGCTTGGCATGTAGCTCAGTGGTAAAGTGCTACCACTGAGGGGTTAAATTTCCAAAACAAAAAAAAGCAAGTCATTATGTCTGCATTTAAGAAGAAGAGATTATAGAAGGGCATCAATTCCAGAGGTATAGAACAATGGGGGCCATCTTAGAGACTGTTTACCACAGCAAGTGTCCCTCAGAGTTTTTATTACTTATATCCATGTACAGCCCCACAGCAGCAATTATCCTTGGGCCAAACAGAGAAATGAAGAAAAAACTAAAAAGGTGGTTAACTAAGTTTGGTTTCCCTCTCAATTCATCTGCTGTTAATAATTGCAATCTCTGCCTGATCTTGTTTACTTTTTAGTTCTTGCTTTTTCTATTCTGTCTAGAGTATTTTATTGTGATCTTATTATTGTTTTGTGCAATCAGTAATCCTCTATATTTACTTGCATTATTATTTTTTTATTCCTTTCTATATCTCCAGTCTTCCATCTTGGATCATTTCCCTTCTGTCAGAAGAATACCTTTGGTATATGCTCTTATTGGTGTACTAGTGTTAAATTATATAGTTGTGTTTTTTTGTTTTTTGTTTTTTGTTTTTTTTGTAGTTGTAGATGGACAGAATGCCTTTATTTTATTTTATTTTTTATGTGGTGCTGAGGATTGAACCCAGTGCCAAATGAATGCTAGGCAAGCTCTCTGCCACTGAGCTACAGCCCCAGCCCAAATTCTGTAATTTTTGCACATCTGAAAACAAAAGGTCCTTATTTCATTCTCATTTATAAAGAAGATGTTTACTAGATATAGAATTCTATGTTGTCAATCATTTTCTTTCTGTAATTAAAATGTAGTATTCTATTGTCTTTGGATTTTTATTCTTTTTGTAAGGAAATGCTCTGTAAGTTTTATTTTTTTTTCTATTGAAAATATTTTAAAACTTTTTTTCTTTAGCATTTAAAGTATTTTTGTGCTAGATATGGCTTTCTTGTATTTACTATGTTTGGCTTTGTATGTCTTCTAGGATCTGTGAATTTATGTATTTTATCAATAAAGAAAATTTTCAGCCATAATCTCTCCCAATATTTTCATTTCTACTTTATTATTCTCCTTCTTGAATTCAAGTTATCGTATACCAGATATTCACACTATAGTTGCTTTCTTATTTTTCTGTGGGGAGGCAGTTCAGGGGATTGAATCTTGTGCATGCTGAAAGCAGTCTACCACTGGGTCACATTCCCACCTGTTTTAGTCAGTAACCGAAAGATCTGACAAGAACTATTTTAGAGGAGGAGAAGTTTACTTGGGGCTCATGGTTTCAGAGGTCTCAGTCTGTTAGGTAGCTCCACTGCTCTGGACCCATGGTGTGGCAGAACATCATGGTTGAAGAGTGTGGTTATGGCTACCAGGAAGCAGAGAGAGAGAGAGAGAGAGAGAGAGAGAGAGAGAGAGAGAGAGTGAGAGAGAGCTCTACTCACCAGGGACAACATATATACCCCAGTGGCATACTTCCTCTAGCCACACTTTACCTGCCTATAGCTACCACCAAATTAATCCATTCTAACGGATGAATACACTGGTTAGGTTAAGGCTCTCAGAACCCAATCATTTCACTTTTAAACTTTCTTGCATTGTTTAACACATGAGCTTTTGGGGGATACCTCATAGCTAAAAACTAATACTACCCTTATTTTCTTTTTAACTCTTTATGCTTCATTCCAGATTTTTCTTCCAAAAAAAAATGTTCAATTCATTTATCTTTCCTCAGCAGTGTTTAACCTGCTATTAAATAAACACTGAATTTGGGGTTGTGGCTGTGGCTCAGTGGTAGCATACTTGCCTGGTATACGCGAGACACTGGGTTTGATTCTCAGCATCACATATAAATAAATAAAAGTAACTATCTATTAACAACTAAAAATATTTTTAAAATAAATAAATAAATAAACATTGAATTTAATATTAGATACTATTAGATACTAATATTAGATGTTATTGTCTGGGAAGGTCTTTCTTGTTCTTTCTTTTTCTTTTCTTTCTTTCTTTCTATTTTTTTTTTTTTTTTTGAGATAGGGTGTCATTTAGTTGTAGACCTTTCACTTTATTCTTTTCTAAAAACATATTTTTAGGGGGCTAGGTGTGGTGTAATCCCACCTGTAATCCCAGTGGCTCAGGAGGTGGAGGCAAGAAGATCATGAGTTCAAAACCAGGCTCAGCAATTTAGCGAGGTGCTAAACAACTCAGTGAGACCCTGTCTCTAATAAAATACAAAATAGGGCTAGGGGTGTGGCTCAGTGGTGGAGTACCCCTGAGTTCAATCCTCAGTATCCTCCCCACACACAAAAAAATATATATATATATATTTTTAGGAGTCGGGAATATAGCTAAATTGGTAGAGTGTTTGCCTTACATGCACGAGGACCTGAGTTCAATCCCCAGCACCACAAATATATAGAAATATATTTTTATGTAGTGCTGAGGATGGAACCCAATGCCTCACATGTGCTAAGGAAGCCTCTACCACTGAGCTACAACCCCAGGCCTCACTTTCTTCTTTTTCATAATTTCTAGTTCTCTGCCATATTTTCCAGTCTGACCTTTTATCTCCCCGAACATAGGAATAGAGTCATTTTAGAGTTTGTTTCTGATAGCCCTAATATCTGGTTTCTTTTTTTATCATTTGTTGTTTCTACTAGTTTTCATGTTTTCCTTTTCGTTTCCTGTATTCTTGTCTAGCTTTGGTTGTAGGCCAGTTGTGTATTTGCAAATTGTTTGTAGAATAATTCTTTGCCCATTATAATGTATTATTCCTCCAGAGAAGATTTTTATTTATTCTGGTGAGCCCATACATACTTAAGCAATATGAGATGAACTTAAGCCAACTTCAATAATAGATTATTTAAAGCTGAGTTGCAATTGCTACAAAAACCTACCATAGAAAAAAGAGGTCCCAGACACCAGGATCATCTCTTTGAGCCCCTAACCATCTCTGAATTCTAGCCTAGTTATTATTCACTGTGTAAGAGTTTCTTGATGCCATTAAGCATATGTATTCAAATTTCATACACATTTTAATTATTCTCATCTTCAAAAATATTTATCTGAGTGTTCATGTAGGTATAGTGCTAGGGATTGAAACCAGAGTCTTGCACATGCTAAACAAGTGCTATACCACTGAACTTCATCCTCAACCCTGAGACTTATCTAATTTGTTTCACCATTAGCAGAAGTAGAAATTTTCCTGAATGGTTTTCTACTCATTTCTAACATATATAGATATAGAAACAAAAATAGATAAATGCAGACAAATAGATACCATATGTTATTGTCCAGGGCCCTCATTTTTCTCCTCCCCCGCCCCACTCTCTCTTTTTTTTATTTTTTATTTTTTTGAGATAAGGTGTCATTATTTTGTCTGGGTGGTCATGAACTCCTGGCTCCCAGGCTCACATGATCCTCCCTCCTCAGCCCGGTGAGAAGCTAGCTGGAACTGCAGGCATGCACCACCATGCCTTGCTACCTCATTCCTTTTGTAATTTTACCCACAAAACTGATAATGGTGGATACCTGTGATAGGGTAGGAGTTTATCTTTGAAAAGGGCTGGTGGTCAAAGGGTACTTTGGTCTTATATAACATCTTAATGTTTTTACAAGGTGAGTGAATTCATTTCGACTTATTTAATTAAAATTTGAACCACATTTTGGAGTAAGAACAAAAGATCACTGGAGAAGAGACCATCACTGCTAGACAGCTTCTTTGGCATTTGGAGTGATTTCTAAGACCCTTTGTTCATAGTCACTTTTCCTCTTGCAACATTTCAAATGATCCTACTGCTCCTCTGTTTCCCCCCTAATATCTTGGTCAATATCACCACCTAATCAATCCATTCAATGTCCTTTGTTTTCTGATGGAGGAATCTTTTACACTGAGAACTGAGTCATTCTTTCCATCATTTTCTCCCTTTTGCTTCTGTGGGCACACATTGTGCATTTTTGTGGAACATGGAGAAACTGAAGTTAGAGTTTGTTTATTTTTTCATGTGAATGAAGATAAAGTTCCTTAAAAACCAAGTCCAAATAGCTACAAAGAAATCCTTTTATTTGCTCATTTACTCTCTCACAGACTATTTGGCAGGGACCTCTTAAAAGTCAGTAGACAGGAAAATATGCTGTCTTAAAATATAATGTAATGAAAAAACAGTGGGCTTCTGATCATTCCCCCAAGGCTATTCCTACACTTTCCAATAAATTATGCAAGCTTGGCCACCTTTATATGGATGGCATAAGAAATAAACAGGGACTGAGATAGCAGAGAGCATTCCTAGAAATTCCAGATATAGATAACATTGCATCTTCCTGGAGCAGTGATGTCCTTCTGTAGAATTGATCAGACTTAAATTCAATGCCTGGTGGCCTCCTTAAGGACTAGGTACCCCTGTATTACTTCCCTCCCAGGTGCCCTTGCTGCCCTCTCTGGATTCCAACCTAGCTTCAGCCCTAGTCTTTGAATGTCCATCTCCTATAACTTGAATGTTCCTTGAGACTCTCTCAGCTTCTTGTTTCCCCACCATTTTTTTTTTCTTGCATGAATGAATGAATGAGAGCCAAGCAAATTTGCTTATCGTCCCAGTGCTTCCCAATGTCAAACTCCATTTGTTTCTTTGTTTAGCAATCTGTTAAACACAAAATCTCGCTCTCCCCTTTTCCCCATGAACTACCTGGGTGCAAGTCAATTCTACTTAACTGCCTAGAAGATTTCGATGTGTATATTTCTATAGATATTGTATCCTCTTATTTATAGATGTCAGCCTAGTTGTTATTGATTTGTTCATTCAGCAGCGAGTAGTTTTAAACCTCCAGTGCATAATATTAAAAAGAAAAGATATTTAACACAATTTGATGTCTATATAATTAGACAGTCAACTGAGGTTCTAAATGAATACACAAATATCTAAAGTACATGAGTTGATATGTTTAACAAAGTGATATATGGATTATACTCAAAGCAAAAGTTCATATTTACCTCCCAATGTTCCTTTGAACATTTCTTAATGAAGTAATTATCCATGTCCCCCAATCTCCTGCACACCCTGGTTTGGTTTTTTTGTTTTGTTTGTTTGTTTGTTTGTTTTTTCCCTACTTTTAAGAAATGCTTCACTACTATTTTAGGTTACCAATTCTGTTTTCTTTCAGAAATTAGCACCAGATACAACAAAAATGCACAACTTTGCTTGGCATTAGGTCTTCTCTTTACTGTTTGTGGATGCATCTGTTTTGGGATCATTTACCTCTTTTCTTGGCTCTGGGCAGCTGACATAAACATGTCCTCTTCCTGCTGAAGTCTCTTTACCTCTCCAGATGGCCTTTTGTGGGAGGCCCAAGATAACCCCATGCTGGTTCTCTTTCTGGAATGACCCAGGTTTGGCTCCATGCTCTGAAATTTGGGGAGTAAAGGAGTGGAGACTCCACAATGGCCAACAGGGAGCATTCTAAATCCAGGGTGAGAACGTGACCTTTGCTCCCAAACAGAATAATGAAAATCTGAGAAGTTATCTCTCCATTTGCTGGGCTTTATTGAACAAGAAATGGAGGCAAATGGGTGATTAACTTAACAATAAGTTGATGATAGATAAGTAGAATCCAATTTAATGATGGCCAGTGTTGGGTCCTTCTATCACACTGCTTCTCAAAGTAAATTTAAAAATACCTGGGTCAGGGCTAGAGATGTAATTCAGTGGTAGAACACTTTCCTCACATGCATATGGGTTCTGGGTTCAGTTCCCAGCACCACCAAGTCAGAAACAAAGAAAAAAGAAAAATCCCCTACTTTGCTAAACTTCAATTGAAAAAAAAAAAAAAAATCAAGACATGGACTCAGATCAGTGATTTTTATCACTGATTTTAATCAGTGTCATCATTAGATGGGTTTTTCTTTGTCCCATATACATGAAAACCATTCTTCTGGGAATAAAACTTTGGGTGTGTAGACTGACAAGTGCATAAAATACAATGAGTACCAAGGACTCTATTAATACAGGGACTATCCTGGGGATATCTGGGATGAACAGTTCCTAGAATGGCAGTAATTGTGTTTAATGGCTGAGTCTCACAGAGAATTCAGTGGAGGTGGTCAGTTTGTTCTACTTTCCTGTGGTTGCTCTGTGATCTTTAAGAAGTGGGGATCTTGCTGGGCATGGTGGTAGTCCAGAGTACTAGTGTCTCCAGAAGACTCAGATAGGAGGATAGCAAGTTCAAGGCTAGGATGGGCAACTTAGCAAGATCCTGTTTCAAAATAACAAGAAAGTAGGCAGGCTAGGTAGCTCAGTGGTAGAGTACCCATGGTTTCAGCCCCTAGTACAGAAAAAAAAAAAAAAAAGAACGGGTAGGGACTCTTATTGTTAGACAAGATAGAAGGTTGGAGTATAATTATCCTTCCTGCTGTTGTAAATAGGTCTTGCCCAGTCCACCAATTTTTTATTAGGTACCTACCCTATCTGCATCATGCACTGAGCAAACTGCTGCAAATACAGAATAAGGGTCCTTGCCTTTGAGTGGTTTGGAGTGATGCAATGTGCTGAGGTACCATGCATGTAGAAATTATTTTTTTTCACATATTCAACAAAGTATTTTTTCTATATTTTTATTGATGCATTATAGTTGTACATAATGGTGGGGGGTTTTGTTACACGTTTGTACTTGCACATAATATAACTGTGTAATTTGGCCAGTATCATTCCCCAGAATTTCTCCTTCCCCTCCTCTTCTCCATCCCTCAATCCCTTTGAATGCAGAAATTATTATTGATAATGCTTTTATCTGTAAGTTTTTTTGATTTGCAAAGTGCACACCTGTAATTCCAGCAACTTGGGAACCTGAGGTAGGAGGATTGAAAGTTCAAAGCCAGCATCAGCAACGTAGTGAGACCCTGTCTCAAAATAAAAAGGGACTGGAGAGGTGGTTCTATGGTTAAGTGCCCCTGAGTTTGATCCCTAGTACCAAAAAACAACAACCAAAAACAAAAACTAGCTTGTATGTTAGGTGACATTATCATCTGTTTTTTTAGGGAAAGCAACTGAGGCTGGGAGATGTAAAGTGACCTGCTCATGTTTCTAGGATGAGGTTGCAGTGTCATTTGCATTTCAGCAAGAAACAAAGAAAGCAGCAGGATTCCATCTGGAGACTGCAGATGGCCTATGAGAGATTGGGGACTTCCCAGGGACCCTGAAATGCCAGCCGAGGAGTAGATGCAGATAATACTCACCTGGACATGAGACTCATCCTGAGGAGTAGCACCGACAGCCTCAGTCCTTGGCAGCCCTGAACTGTCCTCTTGTCAAGTCTGAAGCCTATCTTCCTTTGGGGCCAGTTCTTCTTAACTACTTTCTGAAGGCTCATTCCTGCTTTTCAGGGGATTAAGTGCAAACACTATCAGTAAACAACAACAAAAATTTTCCCCTTACCATTTGCAGCCCTGCTGCTAACTGCTTCACCCTGGATGGTTTTCTTTTAGTTGATTAAAAAAAAAAAAAAAAAAAAAAAAATTTAAAAGAAGGCAGGGGAAGGTAAGTTGAGGGTTGGTGGGGGTGGGGACTTGGCTCCAACTGTAAATCAACTTCAGACCCCAGAGGGACTTAAAGAACTAGCAGTGCCCACAACGGCTCTTCAGTGCAGCCTGTGTTTACCCAGGACCCAGCCCACAACTTCTACAACCTCGAAGGCAGCCTGCATGTAAATGCCACATTGTGCAGTGATTTTTTTTTTTTTTTTTTCAGTTATTCCAGTGGCTTCAGGCTGGTAGCCGATGATTTGTAAGACTGCTTCAGATTCAACAAGTTTTGAAATTCTACATTGGTAAATATGGCTTTTTTTTTTTTTTTTTTTTTTTTTTTTTTTTTTTTTTTTTTACCTTTGGTGCTGGGAATCCAACTTAAAGCAACACAAATGCTAGGCAAGTGCTCCACCACTGAGTTACATCCCTGGGCCATGATGTATGTTGCTTTCTAGGCAAATAATTATTTGTCTTTCCATTCAGCAAAGCTTAATGAAATGCCTACTACGTGGTAGGCATTGCAGTAGCCAGCATGGATAGAAAAACATAAAGAGCATAGTTTTGTACTGCAAAGAAAATGCTGAGAACCATGAGATCCCTAGGCAAGTTCCTTATTTTCCTGAGAGCATTGCTATGACCCTGGCTTTCTCCTTGGGGTCTTTTAATAAGTTAGTTGGACAAATCAGGTGTATGATTGCTTGTATGACTGAGGACCTACTAAGAGCAAAACATTTTCTCAAGGCACCAGAGAAAATTAAAGAAAAAAAAATGTGATCTTTGCGTTCAAGGACATCTAGACTAGTGAGAGAGAGAGAGAGATCAGCAGAATAATAATTCTATTAAAGAGTCAGAATTATTAAGATAGACATATGTTTAAGGTACAGTAGAGGCACAAAGGAGACTTGTCAGTGAAGGGATTTTGCTTAGCCCCAAAAGAAGACCTCACAAAGGAGATGATGCTAATGTTGAGTCAGGAAAGATGAACAGGTGTTCCACCAGGTGGATAGTGAGAGAGGGAATGTCCATAGTACCACGCTTGTTCACCAAACACTTATTGAGTACTCATTCTGTCAGGCACTGGGATGGGAGCTGGGGTAGACAATGCTAATATGGAGATGGTAAGGCCCTCCCTCTATCCCCTGGAAACTTACTCTCCAGACTCATAAACACAAAATGATAGCACAATGACCTAAGTTGTACCATCACAAGGTGCTTGAGGGGTTCCTTATCCTTATCTTTCTCACATTGGACATATAATGTCAACAGCAGATTTTTTTTTTTTTTTTAGAGAGAGAGAGAGAGAGAGAATTTTAATATTTATTTTTTAGTTTTCGGCAGACACAACATCTTTGCTTTTTTTGTATGTGGTGCTGAGGATCGAACCTGGGCCGCACGCATGCCAGGCAAGCACGCTACCGCATGAGCCACATCCCCAGCCCCAGCAGATTTTTGTCTTCCTATAAATTAAATTCAACTTAATGGGAGATCTTCTCCAAGAGCATCTAAGAGGTTTCCTGTGTAAGGCAAGAAAAGAGACTGTAATTATACACAGTTGGATTCAGATCCCACTTTTTCTGTTTTTGTTTGTTTTTGCTATGTGATCTTGGACAATTCACATCATTTATTTGGGGGGGAAAAAACCTTCATTTTTTTTTTCACTTGCAATCTGACTGCTGTGAGGATTAAAGAAGAAAACATGTATAAAGGGTCCGATGAAGATAAGTGATTGGTAAAAGGTAGTTTCTTCTTAGTGCACATGTAGCATTGTGAAGCAGACTCTTCTCGGTACCATAGTAATGTTAAGTTTACACAGGGCATTCATTCTCCTTTGTTAAGAAAACTGTGACTAATATTTAGCTTTCTGACTCTATGTGCCCAGGAGAAATCTGAACATAATAAGATCTACATAAGGTCAGAAAGCCTAACTAAAATTTAAAGTCTCTAGTGATTACACTAACAGATTCAGCCTGGTGATCCAGGCCATTAGAATATTTGGTCAGACTTTGAGCGGGGGTGATGGCACACTCCTATAAATCTCAGCAACTCCGAAGGCTGAGGCAGGAGGATCTCAAGTTTATGTCAACCTCAGCAACTTAGTGAGGCCTTAAGTGGTCTAGTGAGACTCTGCTTCAAAATAAAAAATAAAAAAGGCTGGGGATGTGGCACAGTGGTTAAGTGCCCCTAGGTTCAATCCTTGGTACCAAAACCAAAACCAAAACAATAAGAACAAGGGCTGGGGTTGTGGTTCACTGGTAGAGCACTCACCTAGCATGTGCGAGGCCCTGGGTTGGATCCTCAGCACCACATAAAAATAAATTAAACAAAGATGTTGTGTCTGCCGAAAACTAAAAAATAAACATTTAAACAAAACAATAAGAACAAAAAACTAGATGCGTCTAATATTCAGTTTTAACTTGTTATGCAAAAAACAACAAAAACTTCCCATCACTTTTTGAAAACACTTTGATAAAAGCCTACTTTATAAGGAAAAGAATGTTATATGAAAATAAAGAAAAAGTACTCAAAAATAAATTCTGCTTTTGGGTTAACTCCAGGGTGAAGATAAAGGAACAGCCCCTTTCTGGGGAACCATAGACCAGGACAGGAATTAGAAACCATAGGTGATTCTGAGAACCCAAGTGTCTCAGAAAACTTTGGGCAAATTTTGGACTTTTTGCATAACTTGATGAATATTTGAGCTAATCGTATTTCAATCTTGTGCGACAGGAAGACTCTATCTGATAACATGCAAATAAAAAAACTTGGGGTTGTTTCAAGGCTCAGGGTAGTTACTGTTGATGGTGGTGGAGGTTCCACTTAAATAAAACCACATACGTAGGGCAGGGATTTTCTGTCACGTGATTATCACAAGGCTGATGGTGATGCAAAAATCGATACCAGCTGTATCTTTCAAGGTAAAAGATGCGCCTTGCCTGTACATGAACATTCATAGGGAGAAAGGGACCCACAGAAGTCCCACTGGAAGGGGTAAGCTCCTATGGATTTCAAGTCCCATGAAAGAACCCATTGAAATAGCCTCATCAGTTGTTTGAGAATGTCCCCTTTGACATTTTCTTCTTCTTCCACATTGTTGTAGGCTCTGGCTGCAAACCTGCTTTCTTGCTAGATGCATATAGCTGGTTGTAGCCCGTAGTAGCCCTAGAGCACTCTGGGTATTTTGAAAGCCTGGGTAAGGTAAAGGTCAGTGTCCCAGGTATATTCTCTCATAGCCATTTCAAGCTTCACGTCTGTGTCTCTTCCTGAACCTTTCTTCTTGAGAATGGTGGAGGGAACCCTGCTTTAGTGGAACACTGTGGGAAGCAGGGTAGTGTAACGTAGAGCCCACGGACGTAGACATCAGATTTGCTGACTGTTTTGATTGCCATGTCTTCACCCCATTGGTGAGTAAGGGATTCCCACCCCAAGGTTATGAAGTTGGCTGAACACATGGCATCCATTGCTGGACAAATGGATATTGATAGCAGTCTATTGGATACATATACTCTCAGCCTAGGTGAAGACACCACACACTATGCAAGACCACACAAGTGTTGCATATAGGAACAGAGAACAGAGCGAACAAGGCAGGGCCCTGAGAGGCAGGCTTTGTAATAACCAGAGGATGGAGTGACCCCTGGTTCCAATGGGAGGGTGGGGGCTTGAATAATCCCTCAGGATGGCAGAGAACTGAAACCTGCTACTCACATATAAACAGAAACTGGGCCTGGTCCTCTTGACAAGGAGGACCCTGTTGTTTGGCAAAGGGACCTTATTCTTGGAAGCACCACGGGATGGGGAATTTGAGGTTAGGCCATGTAAGGCCTTTCTGATTTCACCATTTGTCATGATTTAGGGAAACAATTTAAGTATGGCATCTTGCATCCTTGCTTGTTAAATGGGGATAATAATACCAAACCCATAAAGTTCCTGCCATTATTAAATGAGAGGTCCTAGCACACTGTGAACACATTGAAGTCATTGGTAAGCAATAGGACTATAATTCATTCTCCTCATTTCTTGGTGGGAGGGCACATTCAGGATAGAAAAAAGGTGATCCAGGCAAATCTCCTTATAAGCATGTTAATGTTGCCTCCTGGCAAAAAAAAAAAAAAAAAAAAAAAAAAAAAAAAAAAAAAAAATCATGGTAGTTGCTAACAAAAGAACCTTGGGGCTGGGACTGTAACTCAGTGGTAGAGCACTTGCCTAGCATGTGTGAAGCCCTGAGTTCAATCCCCAGCACTATTTAAAAAATAAAAGAAAAAGAAGAAAAGAAATCAATTTAGAAGCGTAGTCATTTGATCTAATTGAAAAGTCATGTTTCTTAAAATAGTATGTAAATGGACTTTCTGCATTACACATGTTAAAATATTGTCTACATGTAGTGTTCTTAAAATAACTGCCTATTTTTTTTTTTTTTTTTTTTTTTTTAGTACTGAGGATTGAACCCAGAGGCGCTTCACCACTGAGCCACATCCCCAGCCCTTTTTATATTTTATTTAGAGACAGGGTCTCACTGAGTTGCTTAGGACCCCTCTAGGTTGCTGAGGCTGCCTTTGAACTTGTGATCTTCCTGTCTCAGCTCTGAGCCACTGGGATTACAGGCATTCACCATTGCACCCAGTTCTAACTGCCTACTTTTGAAATAGTTTCTGATGCTTCCTCAGCAGATTCATATATCCTGATATTCCAGTTATCCCCCAATTCCATGATGGATAGTGAATACTGACAAGTGTTATGGGTAATCTATATGTACATTAAGTATCTTGAGAAATGGAGAGTCCTTTTTTGCATTAAATATGTATTTCCAGGGGCTGAGGTTGTGGCTCAGCAGTAGAACACTCGCCTAGCATGTGCGAGGAACTGGGTTTGATCCTTAGCACCACATAAAAATAAATTAATAAAATAAAGGTATTGTGTCCAACTACAACTAAAAAAAAATCTTTAAATATGTATTTCCATTCTTAAACTTATTGATACCAAAAGAATTTATTGCAAAGCAAAAGGGTTTCCAAACAAAAACCAAATAACTAAATGATTGCAGGTTTATACCACATGATAAACGATCATTCTATACAGCAAGAACATTCAAACTACACATTAATGGCTCTCTGTTTTCTTCACATAGAGCTAGACTATAATGTCCCACATTTCCTACTGGCCTCGTCCATCTTGTGGGTCACTAAAAAAAAATAATGCCTAATAAACTGAGTGCCTGGCAAGTGTTTTGAATATTCTGCTACTATGACTAGAGATCCTCAGGAGTAAGCTGTCTGTTCTGAGCTACTTGTGTCTGAACATTTTTGATTTATGTAATTTTGTACACTCTTCTTGAAAAGGAAAAGTTACTTCCATTGAGCCTGGAAAAGATCTGAGGAAAAAATGAAATGAATCTCTGGTATTTTTCATGTTTAATAGGATTTTCTAAAGAGAAGTGTACATGCATCTCACAAGAACAAGAATATGCTGAAGATAGATGCACAAAATCCAGTACTACCATTCTGGCTTACATTATATCTACCATTGATATTTATTTAAAACAGACAACTCTGGGCCAAGTATGAATGCTGAGATGCTAGATGCAAACAAGAGGTATGTATCGAGATATTTGTTTATCCAATGCCCTCTTTCCTGCCTACCAGAGAAAAAGCCAGAAGAATTTGGGAAAACACTAGTAGCTATCTTCAACATATTCAGATGTTAATTGCAACTATAGCTATTCTTCCAGGTATGTTGTCATTACTAGAATAAATCAGCAAAGTCTCTGACTCATGTTATATAGCTATTGACCCAGTAAATGCTTTATTTTGAACTCACAATGAAGACAATCAGAGCAGTCTACCTTCACCCATCAAGAATAGCACACATTGTCACTGTCTCAGGGCTATATCTTGACACAAGTTGGTAACCATGTCCTACCACCGTGAATGAAAAATACACAATGTTTTAGGGACAATTTACTATGTGGTAGCATACAAGGCTTACAGCTGGCAGTTTATAGCAAGAGGGAGCTCTGCACTATCCAGGCTGCAGTGTGAGCTGCCTAACCACTGTAACCATGTGTTAAAAGAGTCACAATGCTTTAGGTGTCTGTGGCAGATGGGAGTGCCTTGTGGAGCCCTTGGGCCACCCAAGTAGCATAGTAATACAGAGTCCCAGAGCTCTAGAATATATTCAACTCCTCTCCATTTGAAATGCAATTCCTACTTGCTATTGGCACTGGTAGACTGGCCACAAGGTACCACATTAAGTATGAACACTTAGTTGGTTTCATGACTGGGGTGTTTTGAATAATAACACAGAATTCCACTATTAAGTGATAATAATAGACTTGGAAAGAACACCTAAATTGCGTGAGCAAGTAGTTCAACTGCCCAGGCAATTTCTTCCACTGCTTTGGTGCCTCTCCCTCATCCTATGATCTCATGGGAAGTTTTACTTATTAGAGGAGGAAAAAATATAGGACTTACACTGGGCTGTCGATGGCCTGGCACTAGTCATCTCCAGTCTGGTATGGCACACACACACACAAAAAAAATAGTAGTGGCACAAAAGAATAGACATTGTATGATTCCACCTACATATGGCACTTGGAATATTCATAGAGGCAGAAAGTAGATATGTGGTCATTGGGGGTAGGGGTGGAAAAATAGCTATTAGGTTGCACACCCTATACCACTGAGCTACACTCCCTGCTTGTTGAGAGTTACTGTTGAATGAATACAGAGTTTCATTTTGGGGTGATGCAAAGATTCTGGAGATGAACAGTAGTGGTGAATCTACTTTATGTTGCTGAACTTGGCACAGTGGTGGTTAGTTGGTTAAACAGTTAAAATGGTAAATTTATGTATATTTACCACAACAAAAAAAAAGTTTAATTGAAAACATCTTTAGCAAAAGAAAATACTCTCAACAAGCTGAGCTTTGGTTTATAAGGGAGGAGATATGGTTTCGTTTATAGATCTTTAATGATTTGTGGACAATGCCTAATGGTTGGTCAGCAACTTGAAAAGCTCAAGACTGGCAGACTGATATCAAGGATGTCAACATGGGCCTTTTGGAATGGGCACAGTCTGTGAATGTATGTGTAGCCCATACCCACCAGACATTTGATGGAGAGAATGCTCTTATAATCAACTGGGCTCCGATGGTCGGTGCCTCTTTCTCCAGCTCTATCAGTGCCTCTGTAATAGAATCATGTATGTGGGGGCCATGGTGGCAGGGATGGAAGCTGTGCAGGGGTATAGTACCACAAATTTCTCTCCAGATTTGACCTGATTATCCTCACTGTGTCAACAGTGCAGGACACCATTAGTCCCTAAAGGACATTATTTCCTAGCTGCTCTCTTCTGTTGACAAAGGTTGTTTCCACTGGGTCCCTTTCTTTACAGAAGTCACAGTTGTTTGTTTCATTGGATGGATTATTACTCTACGTGTGATTTTGCCTTCCTACCTGCCCTGCTTCTACATGTGGACTCAGAATGTCTCATCTATCGCCATGGTATCACACATCACACTAAGGAACAAATTTTGCAGAAAATACAATGAGGCAATTGACTTATCCCATGAGTTTTACCCAGAAGCAGGTGGCTGGATAGGAAGGTGGAGGTGCAGTCAAGAAATGAGCTATAAGAAATCACTCTGGTCATTTGGGGACAGTCACCCAGCATAAAATATATGCCTTATGCCAGCAGCAAATATGTGTTGTAATTTATAAGACAGAATATACTGGCCTAAGAACCAAGGTGAAAGTGGGAATGACTTTTCTGCTATTACATATAATAATCCACCTATCAAAGTTTTACATGACATCCCTGCAACCCTTAGACTGATGAGTTGGGAGACGTGGAAATATTTCCATTGGCATACACACAGGCATGTTCCCAAACATAGGAAGCTGATACTGCTCTCAGGTGATCTTGTATCCTTCTATTTATTTATTTTATATTTTTGTAGTAGTTGATGGACCTTTATTTTATTCACATGCAGTGCTGAGAATTGAACCCAGTGCCTCACACATGCTAGGCAAGTGCTCTCTAGCTGAGCTACAACCCCAGCCCACATGTATCCTCATATTTAAAAACCAACAGGTAGACAAGATTATTCTGCTGATTGGAATGATTGATCCTGACGACCAAGGGGGAGCTGAGTTAATTCTCCATAATGGAGCATGGGTGATTATATCTAGATCTGAGGGGACTCCCACATCCAGTGAGAAGCCATGGGAAACTAATAAAGACAGGGCATTGGTAGGAATAAAAGTTTGGGTTTCTCTCATCATATACATACATATATATATATATATATATATATCATACATACATATATATATATATATATATATATGTATATGACAAACAATTGTTTTTTCTTCCCTTTTCTCTTTCCATAAAAAAATATTTATGTGAAGGCAAATACTGAGTTGGTTAATTTTACAGTGTTGTTCCAGGTGGAAATTTGATTGAGTTGACATCATTCCCAGGTGGTAGAGGATAAGACTTTGTGACGCTCTAATGGGGTAGGGAAAATAGAAGTTCTTTAGATTAGACAAAGGGAAGGAAAGGAAGGGAGGGAGGATGGGAATAGGAAAGACAGTTGAATGAATTGGATATAACTTTCCTATTTTATATATGAGTATACGATCATGTACAACCACAAGAAATGAAAGTCATATTCCATGTATGTATAATATGTCAAAACACATTCTACTGTCATGTATAACTAAAAATAGCAAATACAAAATTTTAAAAAGCAACCACTGTGGCAATTTTTCTCATCACAGATTAACACACACGCCTTTTTTTTTTTTTTTGTACCAGAGGTTGAACCCAAGGGCACTGAACCACTGAGCCATATCTTCAGCTCTTCTTGTTTCTTATTTTGAGACAGGTCTCCCTAAGTTGCTGGGGCTGACTTTGAACTTATGATCCTCTGGCCTCAGCCTCCCAAGTCACTGGGATAACAAGCCACCACTCCTGGCTTAATTTTTACCCTTTTTTTTTTTGTTGTTGGGGAGGGGGCCTTCTGGGGATTGAACTCAGGGACACTCGACCACTGAACCACACCCCCCAGCCCTATTTTGTATTTTATTTAGAGACAGGGTCTCATTGGGTTGCATAGTGCCTTGCTTTTTCTGAGTCTGGCTTTGAACTCGTGATCTTCCTGCCTCAGTCTCCCAAGCTGCTGGGATTACAGGTGTGCACCACCACACCTGGCAAGTTTTACCCTTCTTGATCTTCATGTAAATGGGATCATATAGTAGGAACCCTTTTGCATAGACCTTTTTCTCTCAATATTTTTGAGATTAATCCACATTGCCAAGTAACACATTCAATAGTTTGTTCTTCGTGTTGTTGAATAGTCTCCCATGATGTGAACATGAGTTTGTTTTCTTTATTCATCTGTTGATGGCAACTGAGTAGCTCCCAGCTTCTGATTATTATAGATAAAGATGCTCTGAACATTTCTGTAAAAAATCTGTTTGTTTTCATTTCTTTTGGAGATATACCTGTGAGAGGAATTTCTGGGATTTAAAATAAGTGCACTATTAACTTTATAGGAAACAGTCAAATACTGTTCTCAAGCAGTTGTACCAAATACACCTTTAGAGCATGCCATCTCCCCAAATTAGAACTTATCAAGACAAATATGAATAAAGATAATGTTTTAAATGCCATTTGGATTAGGTTAGTAGTACCAAAATGATTGTTCCAAAAACACCACTAGGCACAGCTCCAGTGTGGGTCAGGGGGAAGTCCTGCAGATGCCTCTTGGTCTCTCCTCCATTCTCAGCATTAACTGAAGGTTTAAAATGTCTCCTCTGGCCCAGACATGTGAAGTCTCACTCCTACATTACCAGCTAACTGTTAGAAGGAAAGTAACTAAGTAAATTCATTTGCACTTACATGTGAATGATTGGCAGGGATTCTACTCTCTAGAGTATATGTGTTTCAAAAGCAAAACTTAATTACATGAAGGAATTAATCACTAATAGGAGCCTTGTAATTGATAGGAAGGAATGCAGAAAGAAGATCTTTTTCGGTGCACTTCCAAAACTACATGACCTGAAAAATGACATCTGTAGTAAATGAGATATGGGTTTCATATCCAAGTTCTTACTGTGAAAAGTAAATTCTTTCAATTTCTACATCCTGGTTCACTAACTGGAGACAATTATTTGTTCATTTTATCACCAAACATTCCTTTTCTCTTTAGTATCTGTCTTATTTAAGTGTTATGGGGGGGCATTTTTAAGGACAAATTATGGTCTTATCAGGGTCTAGTATAAGGATAGGCATTTTGTGGGCATTCAGGTGATATTTGTGGACACATACATAAATATGTAGGAGTTTGTAAACTGTAGAGTGCCACCCATGTGTCAGTTCTAAGATACTGATCTTTATTGCTCTATGAGAAAAGCAAGTCTTCTTCCACTAAATAGAGCCGTTGATGCTGGGGAGACAGGACAGGTTGAACTGTAAGGAGTCAATTCAGAATTCACTGGGACATTTCCTTAAAGCGTAAATTCCCAGACCGTCTGTAAAGCATCCGAATCTCAGGCCCTCTCAAGGTCAAGGAGCCCTGATTTGGGAGGCCGGTGGTAGTGGTGGCAACCCCACCAGTGTCTTTGATGTTCTTTGAGATATACTAGGATATACTAGGAAAAGTCAAAAAGAAGGCATCCCTGCAGATGTCCTTTTCTGAGGGGGAAAAATGAATCTTGTCATCAGCAAGTTGGATTCTTTTTTCAAAGAAGAAGTGTAAAAGTCCGGCGAAGCGTGGGAGGGAGAGACCACAAGAGACCGGCTCCATACAATTGGCAGAAGGGGTTTTATTGATTCAGCATGCTGAGGTTCCAGGCTCACTCAGGAAGATAGAGCAGCCCAGAGCCCAGAGCAGAGGTCAGGCAGAGCTTAAGTACACTTTTTGGAGGGGGGGGGGGGGCTTTGCATACATCAGAACAAATCATCACGAGGCACAGGAAAATTGAACAACAACTCTGAGACCTGATTAGTACATTCATTGGCGGGAACAGATTGCACAGGGGTGATTGGTCACTTCTAAGCGGGGTGCACATTTAAACTGATTGGTTTTGGGACTTGCGATGTCTACGTCCCAAGTTATTAGACAACCAGAGGAGTCAGTGAGAATATTTACTGGGCAGTTCGGGTATTGTCCTAACAGCTACAGAGATTACAGGTTCCAGGGGTAGCAGAGGAATTGTAACAATACTTAGTCTTTTACTCTTTAACCCAAGCCTTGTAGCCTAGAAACTTTACAATGTCCGGTCTTTTACACTTTAACTCTGGCTCTGTGGCTTAGAATCAGCTTAAAAATTTCACCTTTACAGAAGAAAAAAGAAAAAAGTTCCTGTTCTGGAAAAGGACGTCAAGTCAAAACTTTCCTCTTGGAAAGTCAAGAGGCAGATTTAAGCACCCAGTTTTTAATGGTCCTTCCAGTGGGGTTCGGCCTGTCACCCTGCGTCACCCTCCCCCTCCGGTCCAAGTACCCCAGACAGGAGCGGGTTTCTAGCTACCGACTCTGCTCTCCCCGCCTCCTGGCGCCCTCACCCTCCGCCCGCCGTCGCCCTCAGAGCGGGCGGTCGGGCGCAGCCCCTTTTGGCACCGAGGCTTCCAGGTGCCCAGCGCGGAGGCGGAGCCGGGTTACAGCCGCCTCCGCGGCGCCACGGAGAAGACCCCCGGGAGTTTGGTAGCCCCAGCGCTCCTTCTGAGGCTCCAGCGCCCCAAACCTCCACCAGCTCACCTCACTCCTCCTCTAGGCGCTCCGGGCGCGAAGCTAGCGACTTGCTAGCAAAGCAAAGACCGCAGCGCCAAGTGGCGGGCGCTGGGCAGTGTCCCGGGCAACCCCGATCGCAACTGGAGCCCTCAGCGGAGCCCGCCGGCCAGCGGGCAACAGGACCATGACTGCCGAGGGACCCGGCTCGCGTGTCCCCGCGCACAGCCGCCTGTCTGCCCTCTGGGCGGCATCGCTGCTCCTGCTGGGTGTGCCGCGCCTTTCCGTGCGGGCGGATGGTGAGTGTTCCCGAGGCGACAGGGCCTGGGGTGGAGCGTGGGGTCAGGCGGGGAAGGCGAAGCTCGCCCGAGCTGCTCCTTCGGAAGGGCAGGGCAAGCATCAAGCCCGGGAGGAAGGAGGCGAGCGGCGGTCCTGTGACCCAGCATCCCTCTCCGGGTCCATCGAGTCTCTGCGCGCCAGAGCGCCCAGCACCAGCCTAGGTGCTTGGACTCTCCCTCCCTTCGCTGAGGGCGCGCACTGGGAAGAGCTGTGAGTTGGTCCTGCAGTCCCGCCGCTGGCTTTTCCAAGGTCCAGGTTAAAGCTTTTAGGATGAAATCACGTCTTGGGTGCCTTAGAACCACCTTGGCTGGGATTACGTTTCCACCATCTTTCAATTTCTCAAGGACTGTTAAATGTGTTGGACGACAGGACCGTTGGTTAGATCACACCCTCGGATGCACTGACTTGGACCAGGACGATCTAAACTATGAGTGGGAATTCACTAGGCGAAGAGAAGAGAGTGCCTTGGGTAGAGGGAATAGCTGTCGCTTCTGCAAAGACTGAATGACAGGGAAAATGGGACAGATGATTAAAAAAAAAAAACAATGGGGCTGGAGCCCAAAATGCAAGGTGGGGGTAAGACATAAAATATAGGAGATTTTTTTGAGAATTGACCCGCTTTGGTTTTTTGAACCAGAATTCAGCCTTAAGTCAGCAGGTTCGGGGGCCCAGTATCAATTCCTTTTTGAAAAACTAATTCAACCGTGTTTTTTTTTTTTTTTTTTTTTTTTTTTTTAGTTGTAGATGGACACAATACATTTATTTTATTTGTGTATCTTTATGTGATGCTGAGGATAAAACTCAGTGCCTCATGCATGCTACCCAAGCGCTCTGCCCACTGAGCCACAACCCCGGCACTCAACCGTGTTTTGATTTTGGCACAAAAGCCCCTGAACTTAACGCAGGAGGATCTAAAAGGAAGCAAACTTAAAAACCATCAGTCTTCACATCCATGAGGGTTTCTAATAAGTCAGGCGTAGGATGACTCAGATTGATAAAGGAGGAAACCCCCCACTGCAGGATGCTTTGTGTATTTTAAAATATTATTCTTTTTTGGGGGGCGGGGAGTACTGGGGATTGAACTCAGTGTCACTGGACCACTGAGCCACATCCCCAGTCTTATTTTGTATTTTATTTAGAGACAGGGTCTCACTGAGTTGCTTAGCGCCTGGCTTTTGCCAAGGCTGGCTTTGAACTGGTGATCCTCCTGTCTCAGCATCTGGAGCCCTGGGATTACAAGCATGAACTACCACTCTCTGCTGAAATATTATTCTTAAATGCATCATAATGGACAAAACTAGACAACATTGACAAAAAGAAGCGTGGTGATGAAGGAAAAGGGAAAGCCAAGGAAAAATCATAAAATACTGCAGATATTATCTTAGAATTTTTATGCTCTTTGTTGTATGCATAGGGCAGAAGTGCTCTTTCTAATTAAGGATGAATATCTTGTTTCCTTCCTGTCCTCAGAGTTAGCTGTGAACGATTTTACAACTGTCAGCGATCACTGTTAATTTTTTAAATTGAGTGTAAGTCACATGAAATTTACCATTTTATAATGTACAACTCAGTGGATTTTAGTATAATCGTCATATTATACAAACCATGCTTGGGCATCTAATTCTAGAACATTTCTGTCAGCCCCAAATGAAACAGTAGTTATTAACAGCCAGTCCATTGGTAATTCTTTAGAATTTTTGGCCTGATGTAGAGTTATTAAAAAAAAAAAAAGTTGATTTTAAGGAATGCATGTCAAATGAACTGTAGCTAGTATTAAGTTTTGAACAATGTATACTTTTGTACCAATTTTAGTTCCTTTTAAAGAAATATCTATGAGGTTTTAGAGTTTTGCCCCATTGTGACTACTTAAGTGGACTATGACATGGATACTGATCAATATTTTGTACCTATCTGGCTTGATATGGGTCATAGAAAATTGAAGGCAAAAACGTCCTTGAACAAAGGGAAAGAGAGAACAACACCGGGGACAAGTCTCCTTGTGACTTGCTGAAAATGTTTCCTTTCTCCTTTCTCCTTTTTTATCCTCTCCACTTTTCCAGTGAAGAACTAGAAGTCCACTTGGTTTTAAGAAATTCTGTTTGCTGAGCTCCACCTTTTATAATAGAGCCATTGAAGAATTATAAGCTACATTATGAAAAGATGCTTTACTCAATGTATGTTTAGGTAGCACCACTTCCCACAGTTAGTTATTTGTGTGCTACATGCTGGGAGGAGGAAGAAGAAATGCTCAGCTAAACTGTGATGCATTACAGATATTGGATGAGCTCAATGTGGAGAGAAATCATTTCTAAAAAATACATCAGAAGAAAAAGGCAAATGAAAAATATTTATTTTACATTTGACTAATGAGACAAACATCTCACACATAAAGGAGACCTGCCACTGGACTTTTGAAAACTTTCAAAATGGGGGAAAAAATCTTTATGTTAGTTAAATATAAATTAAATGTTTGGGTAATGATTATAGGGAAAGATTCATTCAACAGATATTTATTGAGTATCTACTATCTACTAGGCACTATATAGAATGATGAAGAGAAATAAGTGCTTTCTATTAGGGAGCTTAAAAATCCAGCTGGAAAAATGAAAAAAAAAAAAAAAGTGGGAAGATTTCACAGAAATCTAAGGTAGACCAGTAGAAGAAGGGAACCAGGAGGAGAAAGGATAAAGGAGGTTCTGGGGAATGAAATCAACCAAATTATATTGTTTGCATGTAGGAATATATAACAACAAATCCCACTCTTATGTATAATTATCATGTATGTACAAAAATTTTATTTTAAAAATCCAGTGGGGGAGGGAATCATTAGGCAAATAATTCTATGAATGAAATATGAAATTGCAATTTTAGTCATTGATAATAGTAAAGGACAGAAAGCGCTCTGAGAGCATAATATGGGAGATTTTGACTTGATGCAGGAGAACCTGAAAGATGAGTAAGAATTAACTAGGCAAAAGAAGGCAAAGAGTGTTCCAGGAGGAGAATGGTGTTGAAAGAACCTGTAAGTTGGTAGGGGAAATGGGGCATGGGAGATAATGGTTGGAGCTGAGGGTCCATGGAGAAGTGGTTCAAGATGGTGCTAGAGAAATTGGTGGGGTCAAGATAATCTGGAGCCTCATAGGAGAGGAAGCCATTGAATGGTTTCAAGTAGTAGATTAGATCTGATTAGATTCACAGTTTGACAAAATCACCAGAACAGTGATGTAGGGAGGATGGATGTGACTGGGGCATTCTTGGACGTAGAAAGACCATATCAGATATTTCAAGGGGAAAGATGGGGCTGGAAGGAGCAAATGGAAAAGATCTGGACTCAAGAGAAAAATGTGCCATCTCTGCTGGGCTCAGGGGTGCACGCTTGTAATCCCTGTGGCTCGAGAGGCCTAGGCAGGAGATTCACAAGTTCAAAGCCAGCCTCAGCAACTTAGTGAGCCCCTAAGCAACTCAACAAGACCCTGTCTCTATATAAAAAAGGGCTGGGGATGTGGCTCAGTGGTTGAGTCCCTTTGGGTTCAATCCCCAATACCAAAAACAAACAAACACACAACAAAACAACCAAAATGTGCCATCTCTGTAAGGATGGTCTTTAAGATCACATGTGGATGGAATCCTAAGCAAAATTTTCACAGTGAGAAAAGAAGGCTTAGGAGTGACCCTGGAGCAAGGGCAACAGGTTTAGGATTATTGAATCTATCACCAAATGTATTAGGCTGTAATTTTCATTTCTTGTCAGGTGTTGGTGTTAGGATTATGATGGTTCCTAAAGGAATTGGAAAGTTGTTTCCTCTTCTGTTCTCTGAAAGGGTTTCTGTAAAGTGAGACTTTTTTGTTTTGTCTTATTTGTTTGCCTGATTTGTTAGTGACATCATTTGTGTTTGGAGTTTTTCTTGTGGAATGAGTTTAGATAATGAATTTAATTTCATTAGTAGATAAAGGAATATTGAGATTTTAAAATTCATTTGTGTCCATTTTTCTGTTGTTGTTTTTTTAAGAAAATTTCCCATTTCATCTAAGTTGTCAAATGTGCTGGCATATATAACACCACAGTCTGTAATTAGCATTTCAATGTCCTTGGGATCTGTAGTGATGTTCTCTTTCATTCTTGATATTGGTGATTTGTATTTTCTCTTTCTGTCTCATATCTTTTTTTATTGGGATTTTTTTTTTTAAAGAGAGAGTGAGAGAGGAGGGAGAGAGAGAGAGAGGGAGAGAGAGAGAGAGAGAGAGAAATTTTAATATTTTTATTTTTTAGTTATCGGTGGACACAACATCTTTGTTTGTACGTGGTGCTGAGAATCGAACCCGGGCCGCACGCATGCCAGGCGAGCGTGCTACCACTTGAGCCACATCCCCAGCCCCTGTCTTATATCTTTTATTAGGGATTTATCAAAAATTTTTAAACCGTCTTTTGGCTTTGGTGTATTTTCTGTGTTCCTTTCCATTTCATTGATTTGACTTTATATTTATTATTTCCTTCTTTCCATTTCTTTAGAAGCTTTGATTTTTGTGTTCTTTTTCAGAATGTTTTACAGATAGAATCTTAGATGATTAATATTTCAACTATACTTTTTTTTGTAATATGAACCTTAAGGCTATAAATTTCCCTTAAATCTAGTTACTCCACAAGATTTTGTCCTGTAAGTTAAAAAATGTTTGATTTTAATTGTGGTTGCTTCTTTGAGCACGTGGCTTGTTTGGAAGTATATTTTGAAATTTCCAAACACAAGGGAATTTTCCTAGTTATTACTTTGTCATTGAGAGGCAATATAGTGCAGTGATTAAGATCACTGATAGAGAGCCAAATTGCTTGATTTTGTATACCAGCTATGTGATCTAGGGCGAGAATTAAGTCTAAGCCTTAACTGTAATATGGGGCTAATAATACCACCTATATCATAGAGTTGTTATAAGGATTAATATAATGAACATTCATAAAGCATTTATACAATACTAGGCCCATAGTAAACATTATATAGGTGTTGGATAAATAAAAGAAATGATTTTGGCTTGTTTTGGCTGTGATCTAAAAGCATTCTTTGTATGATTTTGGTCTTTCATGTTTTGTTTTGTTTGTTTGATTTTTTTTTTTTTTTTTTGGCAATACTGGGGACTGAATCCTGGGGTGATCCACCACTGAACTACATCCCCAGCCCATTTTACTTTTCAGACAGGAGTCTTGCTAAGTTGCAGGAGCTAGCTAGCCTTAAACTTGGGATCCTTCTGCCTCAACCTCCCAAGTAGCTGGGATTACAGGCATGAACTGCCAAGCCATACCTGAGATTTCTTTTAGATTTGTAATAATTTGATCAATTTTACAAATGTTCTGCATGTGCCTAAAACAGATGTATATTCTGTAGTTTGGTGTGCAGTTAAACACCTGTAATCTCAGCGACTCGGGGGGCTGAGGCAGGAAGATCACGAGTTCAAAGCCAGCTTCAGCAAAAGCGAGGCGCTCGATCAACTCAGTGAGACCCCGTCTCTAAGTAAAATACAAAATAGGGCTGGGGATGTGGCTCAGTGGTAGAGTGCCCCTGAGTTCAACTCCCCCCCCCAAAAAAAAAAAATAGATGTTTCGTTCTTTTTTTTTCTTCCCTGCCTATAAACCTGATGGGGCCACCCAAAGTATTGCTTTATCCCTCCAGGAGGCTCCTAGGGACCACAGTGCTCCCTTGCACGCCATGATTTTCCTGCCTAAAGTTCTCTTTTGCTTCAGCCTGAGCTTCTGCCTCTGCCTGAATTCGTGTTCTCATTCCCATGTCAGAGACACACTCTTAGAGGCCTGCTGCATACCCACATGTTGATGTGCTGCAGGAAGCCATCATGTAGCGGACATGGTCCCCGCTGTCATGTAGCGGACATGTCCCCAGTAGGAGAGAAGCTTTGTGTGTGCAAGTGAATTTGTTGTGGGAAGGGCCTGGTAATGTCCTCAGGCAAGGGACAGAGGGAAGTGAAGCAACCTGCTATGCAGTGGGTCACCTAGGATGGGGAGGCAGAAGAAGACAGAGCTGAGTCCTGAATCCGTGCCTGGGGCACCGAATGACCTACCTCAAGGAAACCCAAGTAGCTGAGCCTTGCCCCACTCTGTTTATAAAACATCTTTTAAAAGAAAGAGTTGAACGGTTTATCTATATAACAGGCCAGAGTGGCTGGGTTTTTGTTTGTTTATTTGTTTGCTTAAGAATACAAGAGCAAGCCAGGCATATTGGTTCATTTGAGGGCCTTGTGTTGGAGACCTGTCTGGGCAATATAGCAAGACCCTGAAAAAAAACAAAAAAGACAAAAATGAACAAAAACATCCTATAAGTTTCCTCAAAAAAAAATTAAAAAATAGAAATAGACCCAAGCATGGTGGCCACACCTGTAATCCAAGTTACTTGAGGGCCTGAGGGAATAGGAATCAAGTTCAAGGACAATGTGGGCAACTTTGTGAGACTTTGTCTCAAAACTAAAAGTAAAACATAGAATTATCATATGATCCTGCTATATCACTACTCAGTGTTTATCCAAAAAATCAAAGTCAGCCTACTTCAGAGATACATGCATACCTGTTTACGGTGGCACAATTCACAATAGCCAAGTGATGGAATTGGCCTAGGTGTTCATCAACTGATGAATAAATAAAGAAAATATCACACACACACACACACACACACACACACACACATATAATGGAGTATTATTCAGCCATAAAGCAGAATGAAATTATGTCATCTGAGGGAAAAATGGATGGAACTAGAGAACACCACGTTAAAATAAATCAGCCAAATTCAGAAAAACAAGTATTGCATGTTTTCTTTCATATGTTGAAGCTAGAGGGGGTGGAAAGAACATCATGAATGCAGAAGGGAGATGATTTGTGTAGAGAAAGAGAATCAGGGTGAGGGATGAAAGAAAGGGGAGGTGTTGGGGAATGAAACAAATTATATGCATATATGGATATGCCATAATTAAACCCACTATGCTATATAATTAATAAATACCAATAAAAGTAAAATAAGGCAAATTATATGAACCAGCTGAAGAATAAATAAATACCATCAGTAAACACTAAAAAAAAAATAGTGTAATTGTTGTCACCTGGTCCCAGAGACCGTGTACAATGGAGGTAGCTGCATTTGGGTCTCAGTCAGTTGGGAAGCTACCGTTGTGACCAGCATCTGCCAGTGAGTTTGCTGAGATTAAATTTCCATGGATCTTAGATTCCCCATGTTTGTGCTTATACCCACACAGGGAAGCTCTTTGTGCTAGAGTCTCAGAATGGTTCTCAGGGCCTGGACCTGGAGACAGCTCGGCTTTCCTGTAAGACCAGGGGTGCTCACCTGGTGTCTGCAGAAGAGCTGCGGAGAGTGGTCCAGGATTGCACCTTGGCGGTGTGCACCACAGGCTGGCTGGCAGATGGCACCCTTGGGTAAGTTGGACAGCTGGGGAAAACCCTCCTTTGCACTCACCCCAGGGGTCTGATCAAGGCTTACAGGGGGGGCTCAATAATTGTTCTCTAGCCAGATGTGGTGGTGTACTCCTGTCATCCCAGAGACGCAAGAGGCTGAGGCAGGAGGATTATAAATTTGAGGTCGACCTCAACAACATAGTGAAAATAAATTAGATAAATTTAATACTTTAGATAATAAATAAATTAGAAAAAGTAATGGGGAGGTAGTTCAATGGTAAAGTACCCCTGGGTTTTATCCCTAATATCCCCCGGGGGCGGGGGGGGGTGTGGAACAGTTCTCTGGAGGCACTAGGATAGGCAAAGTGCTATGGGAAGTGGCTTTCAGAATGTTCTTGTTTTGAATTCTCATATAAATTCTGGAGTTAAGTCACAGGTTGTTTTTTTATTTTTTATTTTTTTTAAATCCCTGACTTTGTTATTTTCGTTATTTTGAATTTTCTCTTCAAGTGACAAAACTAGTACATGTTTGTATATAGTCTTTTTTTTTTTTTTTTTTTTTTTTTTTTTGGTGCTGGGGATTGAACCCAGGGCCTTGTGCATTCAAGGCAGGCACTCTACCAACTGAGCTATATCCCCAGCCCTGGTATATAGTCTTAATCTCTTTTTTGTTGTAATACTCATTTGCATTTGTGTGGGAACATGGGATGGATGGAGGTTTACTTTTTTTTTTTTTTAATGGTGTTGGGGATCAAATCCAATGGCCAAGTCACTGGGATTACAGGCATGTGCCATTGCTCCTGGCTTGAGTAGCATTCTTGGTAGCCTCATGGACTAGGAGGATTGAGATTTAAATTCAGATTCTGTGGAGGAGGTCCAGTGAGTCTTTTTTTTTTTAAGAAGATTTTTTTTTACACAATATTTATTTATTTTTATGTGGTATGGAGGATTGAAACCAATGTCTCACATGTGCTAAGCCAGCACTCTACCACTGATCTACAATCCCAGCCCCTTCCAGTGAGTCTTTTTGCTCTGGGTTGTACCTTCCTGGGCTGTCCTCAGGAATAAGAGTAAACTGGACACAGTACACAGTACAGTAAGTTGGACACAGGCCCCCTGAGAAACAGCAGCAAACCATCAAATACTTGAAAGCCACAAATTTGGATTGAATAATACTTGAATTCAACGGCTCCAGATATCTAGAAGAATCAATAAAAAGTCTCTTTTGAGGAAGATAATGTTATCCTAGGTCTCAATAATTAAATTGAATTGAATTTATTGAATTAACAGTAAAAAATTTTTGCCAATATAAAATAACTAGTCACATGAGGAGACAAGGCAACAAGAATACAATTCAAGAGAAATAATAGATAATAGAAACTCTAAATATTAGCATTGGTAGCTATAGACTTTATAGTAACTATCCTTAAAATGTTCAAAGATTTAGAAGGCAAGAAGGCAATTTTGGCAGAAGATGGGAAACCAAAAAAATAACCAAATGGAAGCTCTAGAAAAATATAACAACTAAAATTAATGAGGATAAATCTAACAGATTTCATCTAATAAATGAATCTCTAATAGCTGGTTAAAAAGAGTCAAAAAGAGAATTAGTGAACTGGAAGATATTCCACAGGAAGATATTTAGAATAAATAGCAGCGGGAAAAGAATGGAAAGTGTAGAGGAAAAGGTAAAAGTCAAACAAGATTTGTGTAATTCGAACTATAAAAGGAAAAATTAAAGAAATGGAATAAGAATAATATAAGAATGATCCACAACTGAAGAAAAACATCAAGGCACAGATTCAAGAAAACCTGTGAAGTCTGAGTAGGACAAATGAAAAGAAATCCATGGGCTGGATATGTAGCTCAGTGGTAGAGTTTTTGCCTAGCATGCTTGATGCCTTGGGTTTTTATCCCCAGTGCTGCTAAGAGAGAGAAAGAGAAGGAGAGAGAGAGAGAGAGAGAGAGAGAGAGAGAGAGAGAGAGAGAAACTAGGCACATCATTGAAAGATTGGTAAGGATCAAATATGAATAAAAAGAAAGATTATCTTTAAAGAAACAATAACAAACTGACAAAACACAAAGATGATTGATTGGTAACTTTAAAGTGCTGAAAGAAAATTACTGTCAACCTAGAATTCTATATATCCAATGAAATATCTTTCAGTTATAAAGACGAAATAGACATTGTAAGATAGATAAAAGACAAGAGAATTCATTACACTCGACCTTCACTAAAAGAAACACTGAGGAAGGCTGATGGTGTAGCTCAGTGGTAGAGTACTTGCCTAATGTGCCGAGGCCTTGGTTTCAATCCCCAGCACCAACAAACAAACATACAAACAAAAACCACTAAAGGGTGTTCTTCAGGCAGGAGGAAAATAATTGCAGGTGGAAGTCTGGAGATAAGAAAAAGAATGAATGGAATAAGTCAATATGAGGGCAAATTAAAATTATATAATTATATAAAGCAGTGATAATACTGCACATTAAAAAATAGTATATGTGGCAATATTTGAAGTAAATTAATATATACATATTAATAATACATGGTATTACATTATACATCATGCAGTTAATGATGCATGTTATTGGGGGAGGGAGTAAAAGTCATATGAAATTTTAATAAGTCAAGGAAATATGGGACAAAAATAGATTATAATGGGAATTGCACATATTTAGAATTGAAGAATATAAAAAATATATCCAGACTCATGAAGTGTTGCTAAAGCTACACCTAAAGGGAAATATAATGCATTAAATGTTTATGTAAGAAAATGAGAAAAACTGTAGGTTTATGAACTAATACTTTACCTTACTAAATTTGAAAAAAGCAGAGAAAAAGAACAGAATTTTATGAAGTCAAAACTAAACATATTAGAAAATATCACCAATGTTTTGCTTCTGAAACTTGAATCAACACCTATGACTTCAACTCAGGTACCACCTGTCTACCTGAATGTAGACCTTTGTTTAGGGAGAATGTTTCTATATTGATGCTTTCAGCCAAAGCTCATGAAGCACAAAAATCTCTGCTGATTCAGAACTGAGAGCAGAAAAGAATTGTTCTTTCCCATTTTTTGTCAACACAGAGAAGTCCTCCTAACCCTGTGCCTTCTTTGTTTCAGGACAACAGTGTGTAGCAAAGGAAGTGATGAACAGCAAATCGTGAAAGCTATCGATGTGAGAATTGAGAGCAACCCAGTTCCTGGTGGCAGGTACAATGCCCTTTGTATTAAGAATGAAGGTCAGTGCTACCATCTTTGTAAAGGTCTTGAACTGGGTGATCTTGTCGGTTGCTGTCTTAGGTTGCGTTCTGGAGAGGAAGGCCTTGAGATATGGTTTCTCTAAAGCCTTACAAAGAAATTTTTGAAGTCTTCCAAAGAAAAGCCAATAGGGCAGTGAAAAATTAGACAGGAAAGGGTAGATGGTAATTTGGTGCGATATTAAGCAAAGTTCACAGTAGTGGTGAGATGGGATAGATTTGGCCCAGTCTCTCAATGAATCTCTGCGATGGTGTACATATTCATGGTTTCCTTGATTGGGTGAGGGAGCTCGGGTATTTATACCCCATCTGTCAGTCATTGGTGAAAGGCTGCTTCAGGAAATGTAAATTTCCAGGCTCTTCTGGTTTATTCATTTGCATAGATAAGAGGTAGAGTTTTTGCCTAGCATGCTTGATGCCCTTCAACAGAGGCATAGTTGCCCATCAGGAGTCCCTGTGCATAGGAATGATCCATGTCTCTATGGAATAACAGCAGAGCCTCAGCAGCATCTGCTACAGTTGTTAATGCTGACAGCTTGCTCTTCAGTCTGTCTTCACATTGAAAAGAAAAGAAAATTATCATTCCCAAAAAAGGAAATTTATGGGATTTAGGAAACTGCTCTTAGGAAGGAAAATCCACCTTCAGTCTGGAAAGTCAGCTGAGTGGTGGAGAGAAAACCATAAAGAAGTCTCCAGGGCAGCATTTCATGTGCACCAAAATAAGTACACCTTCATTATCAGAAACACATGCCGTTGAAGGGGACTATTCATGTGAGTGAAGAAAAAGCCAACTTCTTAATCATCAGTCATGGAAATCAGCACAGGTTCTGCTTGGCTGCATACTGGACTCATCTGGGAAGTATTTTTTTCAAAAATACTGATGCCTGGGTGCCAGACCTAGAAATTCTGATGTAAATGTTCTGGGCATTGAGGTTTTCTTAAAATCACCCTAGTGATTTTAATGTGCATCCTATGTTGAGAACTACTTTAATAATGCAGGATTTCTTTAACTTCTGTGATCATCAGAAACACCAGATAAACTTGTTAAAAACACAAATCCTCAGGCTGTATCCCAGATGCACCAAATCCTCACCTCTAGGGAAGAGGTCAGAGGAGTTGGCCAATGTGAAAGCCATAGTGAACCCCTAAGGCCCTGGAAGATGTTTGCCACAGGTTTGGTAATGATAGGCTTCTCCTTTGCTATGGGGTCTCTGTTCAGGAAGGTTCTTCAGGTACTGATTTTTATTGAAGAGTGTTGTGAGAGACTCTTGATCTGTCTAATCAAACAATCAAGAGATGTATCTTTGTTTTGGAAAGACCCAGGGAGAGCAAGATCTGTGATTTTTAAAAAATCACATAAATGATCCTTTGCAATGTGTCAAAATGCATTCTACTGTCATGTAATAACTAATTAGAACAAATTTTTAAAAATTTTTAAATGATTTTTTGAATCCCAAACATAGGTGGAGCATCAGATCCCTGAAGGAGATAGGAGAGAGCTAGAAGAAAATCAGGATAACCTTGTTTCTTCTGTGATCTCAAGTGAAAGAGTCCTGTCTCTTTCCCCTAACAAATAAGAGCTATCATTTAGCTTTTGTAAGGTAACATACCACCATAAAATGCAGTATCTTAAAATGACATACTTAGCTCACAATTTTGTGGACCATCAATTTATGTTGCTCTTTTGTTACCATCGACTGGGCTCACTTATGAATCTATGGTCAGCTGCTGTTTGACAGGTAGCCTTGCTTCTAGGACTTGGCTGGCTGTTGGCTAGGGTGAGGAGAGGATCTGGGCCATATGCTCCTCACCATGCAACAGGCTAGCCCGGGATTTCTACCGCACAGCCCATCACAAGTTGTGTGACTGTAAGTGTGTGCCCCTTTTGCCCATAATCTCAATACATGCAACCAAAGACAGGAAATGTCCGTTCATGTCGTACAGGGTGTGAAGATCAAAGCCACGATAGTGACGGCAAATCTGAGTCATGGACAAAGCAATGTCTTGTGCCTCCTGATGTGTTGCATTGATTTGGTGGTATTCCTGCCAAAAATGTATAACTCGAATCTAATCATGAGGAAACACAAGCCAGACTCAAACTGAGGAGCACCTTACTCTTTTAAAAAATGTTGAGAAGAAAAAGAAAGGCTGGCAACTGTTCTAGATTAAAATAGAATGAAAAGACTTGACAACAAAATGCAATGTGTGACTCTGGGTTATATTGTGGACCAGGAAAAAAAAATAGCTATAGTTGATGACATTTGACTCTGAATTATGAATTAAATAATAGTGTGGTATCAATGTTTAAATTTCCTGATTTTAGTCAATGTACTGCAGTTATGTAAAAGAATGTTCTTGTTCTTAGGAAATGCACACTAAAGTTTTTAGGAGCAAAGGGCCATAGTATCTACAACTTACTCTCAAATGGTTCATAAAATAATCATAGAGGACTGGGGATAAAGCTCGGTGGTAGATCACTCACTCGTGCCCAAGGCCATGAGTTTGATCCCCAGCACTGCAAACAAAATAAAACAGAATTATAAATATAGATACACATGTATATATGTTCATGTACATGTATATACTTACATATATGTACATAGATATGTATATATGTATGTTTGAGTGTATTTGTGTATGTGTGTGTGTGTGTGTGTGTGTGTGTATATATATATATATATATAGAGAGAGAGAGAGAGAGAGAAGAGAATTATAAAGCAAAGGGGGCAAAATTAATTCACATTGGTAAATTAGTAAATAAAGGGTATATGGAAGTTCTTCATTCTTACAAATTTTCCATAACTTTGAAATTAAAAATTTTTCAAAAAAATCAAATGATCAATGTACTTCTTCAGTAGCAACAATAACAGCAGTAACAACAGTTACAACTGATAACCATAAACACTGCAAAAAAAAAACAAAACAAAAAACCCTGTGAGGTGTGGGGAGCCAACCTGTGAAGTGAAACTGGGGGCTTGCTGAGGCCCAAGCACAGCAAGGGCTGGTCACCAGAAGCCCAGCAGCAGGTGGTCTGTGTGTGTCTGAGAGGCAGAGGATCGAATCTGGCTGGCTTTGAGGCTCCCTGAGCTCACTCCCCTGTGTGAGCCAGGCAGAAGACGCTTCCGATAATGTATGTGCAGTGGCAGTCATTTCGCCTGTCCATGTGCCTGAAGACGGGCTCCATTTTAACACAGCAGGCTCAGCGTGGGGTTCCTGTGGTCAGGGTCCTCCAGGGCTCTGTGTCCTGCAGCAGTTTGCCTCAGCCCAGCCAGCCTCCCTCACCACCCAGTCAGGAGGGCTGCACAGGCAGGGCCTGTAAGGGGAAGCCTGGAGTCTTGGTCCTGTGGGGCCTAATTGTTAAGGAGGCCTTAGGTGAGCCGTGCATCCTGAGGTGGGATTGGGCTCTCTACAAGAGCAGGACAGACTCCCCACAGTCACTCAAAGAGAATTCTGTCCCTGCCCCTCTCCTTTCCTCCTTTAGGAGGAAAACAGTTCCCCATACCCTCCACTCTTCTCAGAGGAGTTGCTGCTTTCCTCATAGGGTCTTTGTTGACTGTAGTCAACAAGGGAAATCTGTCGCTGCAGGAAGGTGCAGGGTCTTGGTGCAGACCCAGGTGAACAGGCCGTTGGTTGGGTCCAGCCGAACACAAGCCCAGGGCCATACTTCTTCAAAGGTTGCTTCTTTCCGAATGATGCTTGATGGTACTGAGCACCGTGCTGCTTCTTGCCTTTGACAAAAGACAGACGAGGGTGCTGACTCTCAGAATGGCAGACATCTGCCTCGGGAAGAGCCCAGAAGGAGCACGGGGCCTGTGGAATGTTAGGGCAGCTTCCTCCTGTGCGTGTTTATTTATTTATTTATTTATTTATTTTTATGTGGTGCTGAGAGTGGAACCCAGTGCGTCACACGTGCCAGGCAAACGCTCCACCACTGAGCCACAGCCCAGGCCCCTGCTCCCGTGCTTCTTGATTGAAATAAAGTGCATCACCAACGTAGACGTCTCTCATTTTCCTTTCAGTATTTTTGTTTCACTGACAGTGAATTTCCAGCCCTGTGGTGATCTCACTTAAACTAATAAGTGAAGTTATTTTTAACCAACTGGATGCTGATGAAATAAGTCGCCTCCACTTGGGTTTTCTTGCTTTGCTTCTCTTGGCAGCTTGTCGGTGGGGTCCGTGGCTTGGGGTCTGGAGGCTTCCAGTTCCCTCTCACCTTCTGTCTGTGGCACCACAAGGCTCCATTCTGTGTGCTTCTGTGAGTCCACACTGAGCCAGGGCTGGCTGTGCCCCGCTTCCCCACCAGCCATCCTGACCTTCACGGTGCTGCATACTTCAGAGTTGCGGGTACTTCCCTTAAAAACGAGAATGGATCATTGCCGTCCTTGAGTTTATTTTATTTTTCCAGCACTGGGGATTGTATCTGGGGGTGCTTCACCACTGAGCTACCTTCCCAGTCCTTTTTATTTTTTATCTTGAGGTAGGGTCTCACTAAGTTGCTGAGGCTGGCTTCAAACTTTCGATCCTCCTGCCTCAGCCTCCTGAGTCCCTGGGATTCCAGTTGTGCTCTTCCACCCCAGCTTCCCTTCCTTTAGGTCAACAAGAAGAGAGCTGAGTGCTTACCTGTCTTGGAGAGTAAACAGGAATTTTTGAGAGTAGCCAATTCCCAGGTCTACCTAGAGGTGGCCCTGTGTCTCATGAGTGGCTTTGGGGGAATTGTCCAGTAATCATGGGACTGTAACCAATTAATCACAGTGTGTAGAATAGCTGATAAAACATATTTAGTTCAGGGTCTCCCAAGAAGTATGTCAGACTGAACTCTTTATCACTGACTTGATGTTGATCATTTATTTATTTAGTTGTCCAGGGTCATGCAAAGTCCAGTGCTCATACTGCAGGTGCTTCAGACAGATGATAGAGGACTTGAGTTGGCAGTATATAGGGACAGATGAGAAATGAATGTGTTTTCATTACACACACACAAAAACAACAACAAAAACAAAAACAAAACAAAACAAAACAAAAAAAAACAGATAACCAGGGAGACTTCCTGAGGCAGTGGCATTTGAGATGGAACTTGTAAGATTTTGTTTCATGGGAATAATGGGTATGAAAGAGAGTACAGGACATTACAGACAGGAAAAAAAAAAAAAAAAAAAACAACCAGGAGAAGGCAAGGCTAGGAATTAAAGAGCCCACTGGCTCTTTAATTAAGTACAAGGGTCTACATGAGCCCCTTGTACTTACGCTCCTGGAGAGATGCCAGGTTCAGAACAGCCCTGGGGGATCCAGTAGCTGCTGGGCAGGTCTGATGTGGCTGCAGAAGGCAGCCCAAATAATATCCATTGCAAGAACCAGTGAAGTCCACTCCCTTGCCACCCACATACCAGGCTTGGATGGGTGTCAGGACTGAGGCTTTCCACTACAAAAATATGGGTTAGGCCAGTCCTGACACACAAACACTCAGTTCCCAGAAATGCCAAGGGCAGCCAGAGAAATGTTGCCAAGGGGTCTTTTGGCCCGTGGGGCAGACATCTCTGTGATGTCTTTGTAATCTGGGCCCGTGGGCACCAACGACCAGGACGGACTTCTCCACTTCTGTGTTGCTCAGAAGAGCTGAAGCTGCACTTTGGACTGGTCAGTGTGTTCAGGGAGTCGTGGCATGTTTTTCACATGGTAAATGTGAGAGGTCCAGAGCCCCACCTTATAATCACATGCACAGCCCCCAGAAATGGATGCACCAAGCAGAGTGTGGTGGCGCACACCTGTAATCCCAGTGGCTCAGAGGCTGAGGTAGGAAGATCGCTAGTTTAAAGCCAGCCTCAGCAACAGCAAGGCACTAAGCAACTCAGGGAGACCCTGTCTCTAAATAAAACACAAAATAGAGCTGGGGATGTGGCTTAGTGGTTGAGTGCCTCTGAGTTCGATCGCTGGTATCCACCCCACCCCCCCAAAAAAGAAGAAATGGATGCACCAGCAGTGACTTTGTTCTCAAGTTCTCCTGTACCATGGGGGGTCCTGGTGGCCTCTGAGCACAGACTTGAGCTACTTTCCTCTGTACTGTTCCACAGCAACCTCTGGACCTGCAAGGGTCACTTGCTTAGAAACAGTCGTAGAAAGGGACTCTGTGTAACTCAGAGTTCTGGAGGAAGACAGAAAACCCAGGGCAAGGTGTGCTCCAGTTAGAGCAAAGACCACACGCTCACTCTGACTATTTGTCAGAAGTATTTTTATTAGTAGCCTGAATCCTGTCAGTGACTTGCACAGCCTCAGGTAGTTATCAGTTGCCAAAGACAGAGCTAGAAAGAGATTAGGATGTGCAAACCTCTGACCCTAAAGCCCATGGGAGCCAGCTGCTTTCTTGGCCCTCCGTGGGGCTTGTGCTAGCAAGCAGCCCTCGTGGCACTGCAAAACCCCAGTAGGGGAGCAGCTCTCTTCACATGGAGTTGGGTCCTTCCCTAGTATTTGCTAGGGGCCTCCAATATCCAGGTGCTCTTTTGTTTATGCTTTATAATAATGAAGATTCCCCAGTCCTTTGTTGCTCATCTCTCCTTGGTGAAAATGAGCGGAAAGAAGCATCCCGGGGTGTGGAGAAGAACCTGAGTGCTGAAGGGGACAGCTCCGAGGGCTACATGGAGGGTCAGGGGAGTTGGGCTGAGCCGCTCCACAGTGGGGGCCACAATCCTACTGACTGTGAAACGCGGCCCAAACTTGAGATCCGTGTGCCAGACATTGCATCAAGGTGTCTCATCTATTGTAGGCTGCATCCAACGTTGCCCATCATCTCACAACAGCCATTCCTCCAGCCATCCCCAGCAGGCTCTGCCCTTCCTGCAGAGCTGGTCAATAATATCTACTAGCACCCTACCAGCCTGTTGGGAAACCAAGCAAGTGGAGAGTTACAAGAGGAGCAAAAGGCATCAGCATTTCAAAAAAAGAAGGGATTGTTGTAAGGACTTAGAACAAATAAAACCACTTGAAACTGTTTAGAAAATATTTGATGCATATTCTCAAGCTGTTGCTCCTTGTCTCTTTAGCCAGCATAACATCTCTCTCCCTTTCATGGTCCTAAAAATACACTCTGGTGTTCATTACCTTACTCCTGGCGGGGGTGGGGTGGGGTGAGTCTCCTGAACTCCTTTAGTACAAACTCCTTTAGTACAAAATTCCTTTAGTGCAAATGTGTTCATTATTTTATAGGGGAAAAAGGAAAACAAAGTTAGTGTCTGACCATAGGGGGTCCATTATGGTACATTTATACAAGAATCTGTAGTCATTTACAAATAAATTCAAACAATACAACTAATTTTCAACAGTGGAGAATTGCACAATATAATGTTAAATTAACAAACAAGCTATAAACCCGAACAACTACGTCATAGTGAATTATACCATTAACATAGACTGGAGACATTTAGGTCTTTCCATACTGTTGGAATTTACTGAATAACAATAAGCAAATTCATCACACCTAAACAAACTCACAGATCACATTATTTTCGTTGGTATTATGTTACGGAATAATCATGGCTCACTTGGTACCAGGAGTTCTGCAATCACAGGTTTGTTTGTTTTTAAAAACAACAACAGGGTTTTGCTAAGTTGCCCAGGCTGATCTTAACTTTAAAAAAAAAAAAAAAAATCTCTTTTATAGTTTAGATGGACAGCATGCCTTTATTTATTTTTTTATGTGGTGCTGAGGATCGAACCCAGAGCCTCACACATGCTAGGCAAGCGCTCCACCCCTGAGCTACAGCCCCAGCCCTGATCTCAACTTTTGATCCTCTTGACTCAGCTGCCCAAGTAGCTGGGATTACAGGTGTGCACCTGTGGCTTAAAGACAACTTTGTCACACAGTTCAGGTAACACCAAAGAATGAAGAAAAGGTCAAACCTTTGTATCCCAATTTCCACATCTTTGGTTTGTGAAATAGTAATAGAAATAGGCTGGAGTCTTACAGTTTCTCAAGATAAATGCTCCTGTCTTCATTTGAGTTTTAAACTCAGTGGAAACTCTGGTCATCAGAAGCTCTAACTGGCAGTAGATGTCCTTTTAAATTGAAAAATGAGACAAACCCCATGTGCTCACTAGTACACACTTATTTGATATTACTAGTGCACATTTGTTTGACAAAGATCTTTTATGAAATCTTTCCTTGGAATAGAAAAGAATAGAAATTGATGTTGACACTATTGAAACCCTGCTGTAAGACCTAAGGAATCACAAACCAAGTCCCTACCTACAAAATAATTGAAAAGTAGCATAAAACTAGTAAATTTATCAAGTGTCCATTTCCCTAGAGAGGAGAAGTGGGTTCAAGTGTATAGCCAAGCTGTTTTCGGTAGCTCTCTTGTGAAGTTCAAGATGAGAAGCTTAGTGAAAGAGACTAATTCAAGTTGCACCTGGATGTGAGTGGTGTTTTTGGCATACACTTGGTTGTGTTAATGCATGAAACTGTTGTCCTGGAGCTCCTGAATCACACAAGCTCAGAAGCAGTGTGTTTCCTGATTTGAACATTTGTGGGAAATCCAGAAACATATGGCTTGTGTACCCAGACTCTCAGGAGCCTGATTGTGGTTTTCCTGAACCAGATTCTAGCCCTTGTCAATCTGGAAATTAACTCTGAAAAAGGAGATCCTCAAGAGTCTGGGCTGTGGATTTGACCTGAGGTTCCCCTTTATTTTCAGAACAATTGCCCTGCTCCTGGATTTTCCTTCCAAGGAACTGGTGTTGTGTTTTATACATAGAACTATGTGAGACTGCAAGTTTTTGTTCTTTGATAGAGTTTGATGAAGAGCCTCCATTCTCCCAGAGTTAGATCCTGAAGGAGGAGAACGTAGGAGTGCCCTCAGGTGGGCCATAGGCAGCTGAGCATGGAGGAGAGAAAGAATGAGCCTTCTGTCCTGAGATACCCATTGGTATGGAATCCCATTGGTCTGACTTGATAGAGGCTAGTGGGAGTAGTTTGTCTTTCAGAAGGTACATTGGGATGATATCCCCACCCTGCCCCTCTATTGAGGGTGTTTCTAGATTTGTGGCAACTTATGGTTGACTCTTTATCCCTTTATCCAAACAAGGTGGTTTTGGACAAAATGAAGACAGCTGTTCTGTGCTATGGGATATGTATTTTATATCCCACATCTTTTTTTTTTTTTTTTTAAAGAGAGAGTGAGAGAGGGAGAGAGAGAAAGAGAGAGAATTTTTAATATTTATATATTTTTTAGTTTTTCGGCGGACACAACATCTTTGTTTGTATGTGGTGTTGAGGATCGAACCCGGGCCGAACGCATGCCAGGCGAGCGCGCTACCGCTTGAGCCACATCCCCAGCCCTATCCCACATCTTTTTACATGCAAAATTTCTCTCATATTAAAGAATGTGCATGGTGTTGAGTCTCTTTGAAAAAGTGCTACCCAGACTACAAGCTGTTAGGGCAAGTGGGGTCGCTTAAAAGCACAAGTTGTCTTTTCTATTTTCATCTTTTCTCAGCATATCTCCTTTTAAGCAGGGTCCTTATTAGGTAATTTGTCTGCATAAGGACTAAAGGAAAGCAACTTGTAAAATTAGAAGAGGAAATCTGAATGAAAAATTATTTCCTCAGCCAGGAATGGTGGCACAAGCCTCTCATTTCAGCTACTCAAAAAGCTGAGGCAGGAGGGTTACAAGTTCCTGCTCAACATAGAAAGACCTTGTCTCAAAAACAAAAACAAACTTCTTTTTTGAAAAAACAAAAAGTCACTCTAACAATTTGGTGCAACACTTCCACATTTATAAGTTTATCCTAAAGAAATAAGCAATGTAGAATACGTGTACATAGGAGACTGTTCGTTATAGCATTGTTTATTATGGTGAAAAATCAGAATCAACATCAATGTCTGTCTGAAGGTTAAAGAATATGTACTGCAATGTAGCCTTTCAAAGCTGGAGGTAAACTATAGAAGGGACATGGAAAACCAAACCAAAAACCACTTCTGACTTCTAGCCCAGCACCTAAGTGTTTTAGAAGCACCATACTGTCCCGGTAAGCACAGCAAACTGACAGAAGCGAGGTCACAGGGCATAACACTGCCCCCCAATCTGGAGAGAGACAGATATAGAGAATGATGAGATACTGAAGCAGAAACCCAATGGCAGAAACCTCCAGGGAACCAGCACTGGGGTAGGAGAATCACAAATTGCTGGAGGGTCAGTGTGGATGGGTCTGTGGGTTCATCCCAGGAGGCCATTTGTAATGGGGTTGGTGGAGGGGCATGCTTTGAGAAGTTTTACCTCCAGAAACTCTACCAAGTCCTCATCAAGAATACCAGAGAAAAATTCCCTTGTCCTTTCTGGCAGGAAGAAGAGAAAAGGAACTATTTGGAAATAGAACAGAGCATTCTGTTTTTCACAGGTCCTGCCCTCAGGAGAAATGGCTTTACCAGAACCTAATCTGCTAGTGTTTCTTCAAAGCCTAACCAACCTGGGAGAAGGCGAATACCCAATTCTAGGCCATTCTGGTCATTCTTTCCCACCTGTATGGAAGGAAATAAAACTGAGAATCAATGGTAAATTTCATGGTCTAGGGGCACAGGCTCACCAAGCGACTGAGATCAAATCGTAGGACTCTATTAAAATGCTTCCTCTCACACTGCTACATCCATGTTCATAGCAGCACAATTCACAATAGCAAGACTGTGGAACCAACCTAGATGCCCTTCAATAGACAAATGGATAAAAAAATGTGGCATTTATATACAATGGAGTATTACTCTGCATTAAGAAATGACAAAATCATAGAATTTGGAGGGAAATGGATGGCATTAGAGCAGATTATGCTAAGTGAAGCTAGCCAATCCCTCAAAAACAAATGCCAAATGTCTTCTTTGATATAAGGAGAGTAGCTAAGAACAGAGTAGGGACGAAGAGCATGAGAAGAAGATTAACATTAAACAGGGATGAGAGGTGGGAGGGAAAGGGAGAGAGAAGGGAAATTGCATGGAAATGGAAGGAGACCCTCAGGGGTATACAAAATTACATACAAGAGGAAGTGAGGGGAAAGGAGGAAAAATATAAGGGGGGAGAAATGAATTACGGTAGAGGGGGTAGAGAGAGAAGAGGGGAGGGGATGGGGGAGGGGGGATAGTAGAGGATAGGAAAGGTAGCAGAATACAACAGACACCAGAATGACAATATGTAAATTAATGGTTCTGCAACTGATGTGATTCTGCAATCTGTATATGGAGTAAAAATGGGAGCTCATATCCCACTTGAATCAAAGTGTGAAATATAATATATCAAGAACTATGTAATGTTTTGAACAACCTACAATAAAAATTAATTAAAAAAAAATGCTTCCTCTCCCTGCATAGCATACCGTTACTTTACTCATGTCTATTTACTGCAGTTTCTTTTACCCAGTACATCATGTCCACTTTCCAACAAAAGGCACAAGGCATGCTGAAAGGCAAAAAGCAGTTTGAAGAGACAGAGCAGGCACCAGAACCAGACTCAGATGTGGCAGGGATGTTGGAATTATCAGATCAGGGAGTTTTTTTCAAAATATTCTGATGACTATGCTAAGAACGTTCAAAGAAAAAGTAGATGCAAGAATAGATGCATAATGTAAGCAGAGGTGGAGATGCTAGGAAAGAATAAAAGAAAAATGTTAAGGAGAAGGAAAAAGAACTATAACAGAAATGAAGATGGCCTCCCCTGGGGTAATTAGTAGAGTGGACAAGGCTAAGGAAAGAATCTCTGAGCTTGAGGATATGGTAGTATTAACACTAAAAAGCAAAAAAAGAAAAAAAAAAGACTGAAAAATAAACCAGAACAGAGTATCCAAAAACTGTGGGGCACTACAAAAAGTGGAACACCAGAGAGAATGAAGCAATATTTGAAACAACGATAGACTGAGAATTTTCCCCAAATTAATGTCAGACAACAAACCACAAATTCAGGGAGCTTAGAGTATGCCAAGCAAGATAAATGCAAAAAAACAAAAAACAAAAGAGAGAGAGAGAGAGAGAGAGAGAGAGAGAGAAAGGAAAACCAAACAAAACCTATACATTGACATATCCTTTGCAAACTCTACAAAAATGGAAGATAAAGAAAAATAAATCTTGAAATAATCTAGAGGGGGAAAACCACCTCACCTATAGAGGAGTAAGTAAGAATAAGATCTGATCTCTCCTCAACAAGCCAACAAGCAAGGGGAGCATAGTGAAATGATTCAAGTGTTGAGAAGAAAAAAAAAAAAAAAGCACAAACACTAACCTAGGATTGTACACTCTGCACAATATCTTCAAAAGTGAAGGAAAAATAATTGGTTAGACCACAAAAAATGGAAGGTATTTGTAGCAAGTAGTCATGCCCTGCAAGAAACTTTAACGTGGAGTTCCTGAAGAAGTAAAATGATATGGGTCAGAAATTTGGATCTGTGTAAACAAAGAGTATCAGAATGAATAACTGAAAATAAAATTAAAACTTTTGTTTTTCGAATTCTTAATTGATGTAACTAATCAGTTTGTAACAATAATAGCAACAAGATTGTGTGTGTGTGTACACGTGCGTGCGTGCACATGTGTTTATGTATAAGTGAAGTGAATGACAGAGTTGATACAAGGGACAGGTGGGGGAATTAGTAATAGTTTGCTATTATAAGGTCTATGTACCACTTGGGAAGAAGTATGGTGTTATTTGAAGGTATTTTTGAGACCAAGTGCAGCGATGCACGCCTGTAATCCCAGCGACTCTGGGAGGCTAAGGCAGGAGGATCACTTGCATCCAGGAGTTCAAGGTCAGCCTGAACAATATAGCAAGACCCTGTCTCAAAAAAACAAAAGTAGACTTGATGTATTTATTTGTGAATGTTGCAAACTCTAGGGCGATCACTAAGAAGTAATATATATATATATATATATATATATATATTTGATATGCTAAGAGAGAAAATAGATCACAGAATGTTCAACTAAAACCACAAAAGGTCCAGGAGCAATGGAACATGCCGGTGATCCCAGTGGAAGGCTGAGGTAGAAGGATTGCAAGTTCAAAGTCAGTCTAAGCAACTTAGCAAGACCTTGTCTGAAAATAAAAAATAAAAAATGGCTGGTGATCGGACTCAGTGGTTAAGTGCCCCTGGGCTCAATCCTTGGCACAAAATAAACAAACAAAAACCCACGAAAGGCAGAAAAGTGGGAAAGACAAAAATAGGAACAAACAACAAGATTAACAAATAGAAGACAGCAACAACTATGGTAGATATTAATTCAACTATTTCAATAATCACTTTAAATGTCAGTGGTCTAGATACACCAATTAAAATTCAGATATCGTCATAGTGTATAAAAACAAGACCCAACAAGATGCTGTTTACAAGAAACCCACTTTACATATAGAGACATATATGTTTAAATAAAGGAATGGAGAAATATATACCCATGCTAATACCAATCGGAAGAGAGTTGGAGTAGTGATATTGTTTTCAGAGCAGTCTTTAGAGCAAGGAAAGTTATGAATGAAAAAAAGGAAACATACACTTAATATGTGTCTAACAATGGAGCATCAAAATATGTGAGAAAATAACTGATAGACTTGCAAGGAGAAACATATTATGGCTGGAGACTTTAATGCCTCTCTATCAAAATGGGCAAATGCAGCAGGCAGAGCAGTAACTGCATAGTTGAAATCATCAGCACCATCAATCAATCAGATGTAATTGGCCTCCAGAGACTACTTGATCAAATCACAGCAGATTACACATTTCTCCTCAACCTCACATGGGACAATCCCATAAGATATACCACATTCTGGGCCATAAATTCTCAACATTAGTAAACTTCAAAGAATAGAAATCATCATGTCTGCTCTCAGATCACAGTGGACAATTTAGAAATTTAAAAAATAGAAAGATAATTGGAAAATTCCCCAATAGGGATTAAATGATACACATTTGTTTTAAGAGAAGGGAAAGTTTATCTGGTTTCCTAGGTCTCAGTCCATAGAAGGTCAACTCCATGGCTGTGAGTCTGAGGTGAGGCAGAACATCATGGCAGAAAGGTGTGGAGGAGGAAAGCAGCTCAGGATATAGCAATTAGGAAGCAGAGAGGGAATAAATAATACACTTTAAATAATGTGTGGTCAAAAAAACTTAAAAGAAAAAATTTAAATAGATTAAATGAGAATAAAATACAACTTAAAATCTGTGCAAAGCAGTGCTGGGAATCTATAGCATTGAATGCATATACTGGAAAGAAAGAAGATCGAGAGTTGCTAATATAAGCTTCTGTCTTAGGAAGTTCAAAGAAGAGCAAATTAAATCCAAAGTAAGCAGAGGAAAAGGCATAATAAAAAATAGAGCAAAAGTCAATGATATTAAAATAGGAAAAGAATAGAGAAAAGCAGCAAAACCAAAAGCTGCTTCTTTGAAGAGATCGATAACATTGATAAATTTCTAGCCAAGTTAATAAAAAGAAAAGGAGAGAAAAGAAAACAAGACTTACTATCAAAAATGAAAGATGTAAAGTCAATATAGACACCATGAACACTAAAAGAATAATGAAAGTATGTTATGAATGACTCTGTGCCCTCAACTTTGATAATGTAGATGAAATGGACCAATTTCTTAAAAGACACAATCTGCTTAAACTAATTCAGGCCCTGTAATCCCAAAGATTCAGGAAGTTGAGGCAGGAAGATTGCAAGTTGAAGGCCTGCCTCAGCAACTTAGTGAGACCTTGTCTCAAGATAAAAAAATGAAAAGGACTAGGAATGTGGCTCAGTTGTACATGCGCTCCCGGGTTCAATCCCTAGAATCATGAAAAAATAAATTGGGGCTGGGACTGTGGCCCAGCCATAAAGCACTTGCCTGGCATGTGTGAGGCACTGGATTTGATTCTCAGTACCACATATAAATAAATAAAAATAAAGGTCTATCAATAACTAAAAAAATATTAAAAATACATAAGTAAATAAAATAAGATAAAACTAATTCAGAAAAAAATAGATATTCTGAATAGGCCTATATCTGTTAAACAAATTGAATCAATATGATCAACAAACTATTGAAGAAAAATTACATAATCATATTGATAGATGCAGAAAAAGCATCTAATTAGACTCAACACCAAGTCATGATTAAAAAAAAAAAACTCTTCATCAATACAGAAATAGAGGGCAACTTCCTTAATTCGGTAAAGAATATTTGTAAAAACCATATAGTTGCCAGGTGTGGTGGTGCATGCCTGTAATCTCAGCAGCTCCAGAGGCTGAGGCTGGAGAATCTGCAAGTTCGAGACCAGCCTTAGCAAATTAGCAAGGCACTAAGCAGTTTAGTGAGACTCTGTGCCAAAATAAAATAAAAAATAAAAAGGGCTGGAGAGGGCTGGGGCTGCAGCTCAGTGGCAGAGCATTTGCCTAGCATGTGTGAGGTACTGGGTTCAGCGCACATTAAAAAAATAAATAAAATAAAGGCATGCTGTCTATCTACAACTATATTTTAAAAACTTAGGGGGAAAAAAGTCTGGGGAAATGTCTCAGTAACTAAGCACTCCTGGTACCCCTCCAAAAAAATATGAAAGAAAGAAAAAAATATGAAGCCCTACAGCTAATGTCATTCTTGCTGGTGACATTAAGATCAGGAATAAGGCAAGGAGGTTCCCTCTCACCACTGTTTTTGAACATTATACTGGAAGTTGCAACTAATACCATAAGGAAACAAAAGGTACTGAGGAGGAAGAACCAAAATTGCTTTTTGTCTACAGATAACATAATTGTCTATGTAGAAAATCCAGCTGAATTAACAAAACACTTTTGGAACTAATAATAGCAGGTTGAAGGATACAAGATTAATGTACAAAAGATAATCATTTTCCTATAAACCAGCAATGAGCAAGTGGAATTTGAACTTAAAAACATATTATCATTTACATTAGCACCCCCCAAAATGAAATACTTAGGTATAAATCTAACAAAATATGTCAAGATCTCTTATGAAGAAAACAATAACACTCTGATGAAATAAAGAAATAAATAAATGGGGAGAGATTCTATGTGCATGAATAGGAAGACTCAATACTACCAACATATTAGCTCTTCCAAACTTGATCTGTAGACTCAACACCCCAAATTCCCAGCACATTATTTTATGGCTATGAAGAAACTGATTCTATAGATTATATGCAAAAACCAAAGACCCAGAATAGCCAACTGAATATGGAAAAAGACACTATTGGACTTCAAGATTTCTATTTTTCTATAAAGTAACCAAGACCCTATAAAATTCACAAGAGAATAGGCTAAGAGATCAATGGGACAGAAGAGAGAGCCCAGAAATAGACTCACATAAATACGGTCAATTGATCTTTGATCAAGGAGCAAAGGCAGTACAGGGGAGTGAAGATAGTCTTGTCAACATAGACACTGAAAAAACTGGATATCCCGAAACAGACCTTAAACTTTTCACAAAAAATCAACTCAAGTGGGCCGGGGATATAGCTCAGTTGGTAGAGTGCCTGCCTCACATTCACAAAGCCCAGGCTTCAATCCCCACACCACAAAAATCAACTCAAAATGGATAATAAACCCAAATATAAAACACACAATAGAACTCTTAGAAAAAAAACATAGAAACTCTGCATGACCGGTCTATGGCAATGCCTTTCTAGATGTGACATAGAAGGCATTGCTGGGAGCCATCAGCCAAGTAGGTATGACAAATTCCTTGCCAGCTTACTCCCATGCTGTCTGGTGACCTTGCTCAAGGACCAGGGCAGGATCCGTGTTTAGGGTGTTCCCCCTTTAGAATAGGGCAGTTTAGCATAATAGGAGAGTAGGGTGTTTCCCCTTTAGAATAGGGCAGTTTAGTATAATAGGAGATTAGGGTGTTCCTCTTTTGGAATAGGGCGTATCCTGCTGCTGAGTTCCTCTTGAGTGCTTAGGGTCAGACAGTATATTTTGGGAGACAGAAGCCCATGCGGGTGGATTTAGGCAGGAGTGGATTTGGGCGGATTGGATTTGGGCAGAGAACCTGGATTCCCCCAGAACGTGTTTGTAGACGGTCGGTGTGAGTTCGGGAATAAAGAATTGCTGTTTGAATCTACAAGCTGTGTGGAGACTCGTGATTTGTGCCCAGCCAGAGACTGCGGCATCTGGTGGCTCGTACGCGGAACGTCTGAAACTTGGAGGTAAGTGAAATTGCTCGCCCCTGAGGGAAGGTGAGAGAATGGGTGACCATTTCAAAAAACAATGTGTTCTCCTTTTGATTTATTTTGTTTTTATTTCAAGTTGCCTGTTCCTAGAACTTTCTCAGGCAAACTGGGGAAAATGGTTAACTCAAGGTTTTAAGTTGTTCGCCTCCGAGGAAGAGAAATTGTTAGAGAAAAAAGGCAACCCAGTAAGACCAAGAACAATTAGGGCATATGTTGATACAATACAAAAATGTAGCCCATGGATTTTTAAAGACGAGTTATTAAATATATTAATGGGACCATCATGGTATCCTGTAGAAGGATTTTTCTTCAACATGAAAGAGATGGCTAATTCTGTTTACTACATTTGTCTAAGATCTTGGTTTCTACAGACATCTGATTAATTTACAAAGCTAAAGTGTTAAAATATCAACCACTAAATATGAAATCAAGTACTCTTTACTTATTAAGTTCCATAAGGTAATATATTTAATCATTATGTGTGTTTTCATAAATTGGTGAATGGAAAAAAGTTTAATATTGCTTTGGTCTGTGTCTTTGCTAAAACAAGGTTACTAAGTGTTAAGATTCTATCAGGTGTAATTTATATACAATAAGTATAAGAAGTTTCAGTTGGGTTTCAATTACAGTATTATAGTATCATAAAAAACATGAAAGACTTTCATCTTCTTAAAGTGGAGTAATTTGTCTAAATCAGAAATTTTATAAGGGTTATTTCAGAATGTGAATTTATAGAAAGGGTTAACGGCTAGAAAAGAGATTAAGATTAAAGATGTGAAAATATATTTTAATATAAAGGTTAAAAAAATGTTTCTAGATGAGATAATCTCTGTGTGGTAAAGTAAAAAGTTGTGAAATGCCATTTAAAAAGATTTTGAGGAAACTAGACTTACTTTAAAAGTTTGAGAAGGGAAGAAAGAAAAAAAAAAAGTATTTGTACATGGCAGATTGAGACAAAGCTTCTTAATGGAGTAAAAAAGGCCTTTGGTTGAAGGGCAGCCATGTAAACTAATATTAAGCGATTTAAACAGAGTCTAAGCCTCGTTTAAAAGAGCGAAGCTGTAGGTAATGAAAAAGTACATTTAAAAGTACAGTATAGATGATAATTAAAAGGCTTTAAAAGGTTAATTTGAAGGTGGTTAAGATGCCTTCATGATGGAGAAAAGATTGCGTCATTCGAAGCCTAGTTAATCTTAAAAATTGGAAAGGGGTATATATCCCCCAAAGATAAACTTAAAATAACCCTTTTTACTCTAAACTTTTTAAATTTGGATTCATCAGGACTTAGTGCTGCGGAAAGGCATATGTATCCAAAAAATGTGCATAAGCCTAAAGTTCTTTGGAAAGATATTCTAACAGGACAATGGAAAGGTCCAGACCCAGTGATTGTCTGGAGTCGGGGCTCTGTTTGCGTGTTTCCACAGGGAGAACAGCAACCGATTTGGATTCCAGAAAGACTAACTAAAACGATTTCTACAGATCGAAAAGAAGATGATTTGACTCAAATCCATAACAGCTGATATCCAGAACTCCAGCTTGGCCATTCTTACATCTGCGACTGTGATTAACCAGGATGCTTTTTTCAATATCTATCTATTTTATTATTGCATTTTTCCACATCATAAGGTTCTATTTTTATTTTTTGAGCTCATACAAACCTAGGTTAATGTTTTTCTGATCAGTTTTATTTTTTTGACTATAGAGTTTTTAAACATTGCAATGGAGATTTCACCTAGGTAAAGCTACAAGGCCTTTATTATTATCTTATGTGTTGTACGTTTGTTTGCACATTTGTGTTTTGTGTTGTATGTCTGTGTGTGCGTATTTCATATATGAGGAGCGCTCATGAGAAAATGGATCCAAATTATTATTATTTTTTTTTTTATTCACGTGATTTAAATGGCTTAATTTAAATTAGGTAAACAGCTGTTAAAGATTGTTTTTAAAGGTGCTTAACATATCTGCTTGTTTACTAATTTAAATCAGGTAAACAGCTGTTAAGGATTGTTTTTTAAGTAGGTTAACAGATCTGTTTGTTTACTTTCACCTTTCCTTTTCATTATATTTAATAATTCTTTTCAGGTTAATGTCTTTTTAGCATCATTGCCAGAATTCCTATCTTCATCCCAATGATTATAACTCAACAAGTATGCTCAATCAAGGAGTCAACTTACTTTGGGAGGAAACGGACTTTGGGAGGAGACGGACAGATTGATAGATTCCTCCCCTTTGAACTGCTTACAGAACTTGCCTGGACTATGTAACTACGTTTAGTGCAGCAAATTGTGGTAATGCTGGCATATCTTTGCTGATGGTGTCACCAGTGATCTTTGCTGATGGTGTCACCAATGATGCAATTTTTCCAAAGGAACTGTCAATTGGCTTGGTGTCGTGGCATTTCTGTATCCTCCTCCCTTCTGCTAGTGATGGTCTAAATTTGGGGGCCAATGGCTATATGCTGGACCGGCAGTCAGTGACGGGTATGATCCAATTGCAATGGTATCAACCTAAGACAGGAGGCTGACGCCTAAAGGTCAGTTACCTAAAGGTCAGTTTTCCGATGACGGGTAAGAGCCATATGTTGAATTGGACAACCTACCAGGCGCGGTCCTTAAGCCACATTAACCTCACTCCCCCACTGGCACCAAGGCCAAATTTGGGGGCCAACAGAGGTGAGGCAAAGAACCTCACCCCCCCCACTGGTGCATAGACCTATCCACAAGTATGGCTGTATGCTGAACCGGTAGTCAGTGACGGGTATGATCCAGTTGCAATGGTATCAACCTAAGACAGGAGGCTGACGCCTAAAGGTCAGTTACCTAAAGGTCAGTTTTCCGATGACGGGTAAGAGCCATATGTTGAACTGGACAACCTACCAGGCACGGTCCTTAAGCCACATTACTTGTTGTTTAATTAATCAGAAGGGGGGAGATGCTGGGAGCCATCAGCCAAGTAGGTATGACAAATTCCTTGCCAGCTTACTCCCATGCTGTCTGGTGACCTTGCTCAAGGACCAGGGCAGGATCCGTGTTTAGGGTGTTCCCCCTTTAGAATAGGGCAGTTTAGCATAATAGGAGAGTAGGGTGTTTCCCCTTTAGAATAGGGCAGTTTAGTATAATAGGAGATTAGGGTGTTCCTCTTTTGGAATAGGGCGTATCCTGCTGCTGAGTTCCTCTTGAGTGCTTAGGGTCAGACAGTATATTTTGGGAGACAGAAGCCCATGCGGGTGGATTTAGGCAGGAGTGGATTTGGGCGGATTGGATTTGGGCAGAGAACCTGGATTCCCCCAGAACGTGTTTGTAGACGGTCGGTGTGAGTTCGGGAATAAAGAATTGCTGTTTGAATCTACAAGCTGTGTGGAGACTCGTGATTTGTGCCCAGCCAGAGACTGCGGCAAGGCATGACCCATGGACTGATGAGTTCGATTTATTAAATTAAATGTCAACAGAATGAGAAGACAAGTTGCAGACTGGGAAGAATAGTTGCCAAAGATGCATCTAATCAAGGAGTGCTATGCAAAACATGCAAAGAACTCTTATAACTCCACAATAATACGAGGAACAAATGAACAACTTGGTTAAACGTCGTACAAAAGAACTGGACAGACACCTCATTTGAGAAGAGGATAGGCAAATGGCCAGTGATGAAAAGATGGGCAACATCACACGTCGTTTGGAAATTGCAAATTAAAACAACAGTTACCACTACATTCCCATCAGAATGTCCCAAATCCAGAACACTGACACCCCCCAAGTGATGACAAGAACGTGGAGCAATGGCAATTCTCATTCACTGCTGATGGGAAGGAAGATGTCATGGCCACTTTGGAAGACAGTTTGGCAGTTTTCTCCAAAACTAATACTGTAAACTAATACTGTTCCCACATGATCCAGCAATCACACTCTTGATCAAAGAATCAGTGGTTGCCAAGGATCGGGGGAGGGAGGAATAAATGAGCATATCTCTGAGGATTTTTTTTAAGACAGTGACACTGCTCTGTATGATAATGCAGTGGTGGATACATGTCATCAAGCATTTGTCTAAACCCATAGAATGTACAAAACCCAGAGTGCTCCTTCAGGTAAGTATGGACTTCAGGTGATGAGGTGTCTATGTAGATTCATCAAGTCTAACAAATATCCCACTGCGGGTGGGTGTCGAGAGTAGGGGATGTTTGTATGGGAGGAGGGAAGTGGGTGTATGGGAACTCCATGTACTTGCCTCTCAACTTTGCTGTGAACCTAAAAATTCTCAAAAAAAAAATACTTTATTAAAATAAAAAAGCAAGGTACTCAGCAATACACATGATGTAATCCCATTTATGTCTTGAATATTATACGATATTATTTTCAGACTGTGCGTTTATCTCTTGTATGGCTACATTGGTGAACCCTGTTACCGTCGACCTTGAGGTTGAGGGAGGGGAGGGACACCTTCCCTTGCGGCTGCAGTCTGTCACATTTTAGTGTTCAACAGTGGTACTTATTCACCCGGCAAAAAGGAGCTGCTGCTAGCCCTGTATCTCTGGGTTCTTCTTTCAAGGTCACATCAGAAGGTCATGTTGTCTGGCAATTTTAAAGTACAAAGCTGTAGCACTCTGTGCCACATTGATTTATTCATTTGGCAAGTGGTTTTTTTTTTGTTTGTTTGTTTGTTTTTTGAGTGCTCTATGTCAGGCCCTGGGGTTCCAGGCATTCTGTCAGGCCCCAGGGTACTCATGGGACAAGGGGTTAGGGGTAGGGTGGGGTTTTTTTTGGTTTATTTTCTCACAGAGCATTCTGAATAGTTTGGAAAAACTAACTGTGATTCCTTTTCCTCAGAGAAACCCTGTGGAGACCCGCCTTCGTTCCCACACACCATCCTGCAGGGCCGAACCGGCTTGGAGATGGGGGATGAGCTGCTGTATGTGTGTGCCCCGGGGCCTGTTCCAGGCCAGCGGGAAATGGCCTTCACCTTGCTGTGCAACAGCTGCGGGGAGTGGTACGGCCTGGTGCAGGCCTGCGGGAAAGGTAAGCACCTGGGCTGGGCCATCCACCTGCCACATAGAGCCCAGGAGGTGCTAGCAGAGGGTCCTGTTCTGCTTGCTGGCTTTGTGCAGTGGGCTCCTTTTACACCGAGGTGTCTTAATAATAAGGTGTCTTATAAAGATTATTCAGATTATTCTGCTGAGCTCTGGGCCTGGCAACATCTCTGCGTGGGCTTCCTGCAGCATTTTAAATGCAGCATCCCTACAATTGAGCTCTTCATCTTCCTTGCTGGGGGTAAAGGGTTAATAAAACCCCCTTGCTGGACTCTGTGGCACACACCTGTAATCTCAGAGGCTCTGGAGGCTGAGGCAGGAGGATCTCGAGTTCAAAGCCAGCCTCAGCGAAAGTGAAGCAACTCAGTGAGACTCTGTCTCTAAATAAAATATAAAATAGGGCTGGGGATGTGGCTCAAAGATTGAGTGCCCCTGAGTTTAATCACTGGCACCCCCCCAAAAAAAATAAAAAATTAAATAAAACCTTCCTTTCTTCTCTAAGGATGGAGTTGATCCTCGGTTAACTCCTTTGTTTATTTTCCTGGAAAATTGGTCAAGATGGAACAATAACTGTGATACCCAAGCTACATCACTTCTAATAAAAGAGACCCCCAAGTGGTAAACTGGGTTGCGAGGATTTTAATGAATACATGAAAAGGGAGCTCACCTCTGGGCTTCCCTGCATGTGGTGATTCTCGCATGTGGATATGACTCTTATGGGGACCCCAAGAACTATGGTGTGGTTACTACAAGAAATTGAGATATTGGGGAGCTGGGGTTGTGGCTCCGTGGTAGAGCACTTGCCTTGCATGTGTGAGGCACTAGGTTTAATCCTCAGTACCACATAAAAATAAATAAACAAACTAAAGGTATTTGTCTTTCTACAACTAATATATATATATATAAATTGGGATATTGGTCTTTGTGGGACTTCTAAAAGTGGTGGATCTGGACTCATACATGTGAGTCCTGTTCCCTTGCACCTGAACAATTGTGAGGGACTGAGGGTGGTGGCTGGAGCAAGCAGACTATTCTAGGACAGCTGTGTGGACAGCTGTGCAGGCTTCTCCACTGGTGACAACTGCCTGCCCTGACCCACCACCTTGCCTACCTTTTGACCTGGAGCCTTCTGGTGCCAGGGGTGGCTTGTGGTAGTTGTGTGATTCTGAATACTTACTTGAGACTAAAAAGAGTTCTAGTAAACTCTGAGCAACAAAAACCTGATCTAATTTCCCCAGATGTTCCAATTCCAAACCTGATCTGATTTCTCCAGATGTTCCAGTGCCATCGTCACATTCCCGGGAGTCCCAGGTCTCTACAGTCTTTCCTCTGCCCAACCCCTTGGGAACTTCCCCAGCAACAGAGAGCACTGTGTCCACATCACAGCAAGGCCTGGTCTTCCCACCCCGGTGGGGCCCAGCACCTACCAGGGACCTTGAGCAGCTCCCCCCGCAGACCTGGACTCATGACTTCTGTGCCTGAGACCTCACGCCAGACCCTGAATTGTTCCCTAATGACAATGCCTTGCTGTCTCCCAAGAGTCCTTCAGGGGTGGTCCCTCACCTCCCATAACACCTGAGTACCTAGTGGTGGCTGGTTCTTCAGAAGGGAATGATTCCAGTGCCACAGCATTCCTGAAGGCCTAGGTAGGACAGCGTGTCCCTGCAGTGTCCTGCAGATGGGAGCTGCTGAGTGAACACCCCTGAAAGTTATCCAGGCCGTTCCCTAAAGCAAAGGTTTGCAGTCCTCACCGCTGTTTACCATCACAGTGTGGACACAGCGGCTTATCCAGTCTGCTGCTGGTGGACATTTAGCTGGTTTTTATTTTGTGGCTGTCATGAGCTACTTTGCAACGGTTTTTGGTGTGAACATTTTTCCGTTGGTTCCTAGGAGTGGAATTCCTGCCCACAGGGTATGTGTGTCTTAGTTTAAGCAGTTGCTGCCAAAAAGTTTTCTAAAGTATTTTGATCAGTTTGCTGTCCCCCAGATATGTGTGAGGGCCTTGTTCAGCATCCTCATTGACCTTGAGGATTGCCAACCTGGTGGCTGTTCTGTAGTAATTTTAGTCACGATATTCATTTCTCTGCTGATAGTGAAGTTGAGGGCTCATCAGGAATTAAAGTGTCCTCATAAAAAATGTCTGTTTAAGTATTTTTGTTTTTTTCTTTGGTACCAGGGATTGAACCTCGGGACACTTAACCACTGAACAACATCCCCAGCTCTTTTATTATTAATTTATTGATTTTAATTAATTAGGTATATATGACAGCAGAATGCATTTTGATTCATTGTACCCAATTGCAGCACAACTTTTCATTTCCTCAGGTTGTACACGATATACTATCACATCATATGTACAGTCATACATGTACCCAGGGTAATGATGTCCATCTCATTCCACCGTATTTCCTGTCCCCCTTTTCGTATTTATTTTGAAATTTATTTTGAATGCACAAAGTTACCTAAAGCCTAGATAAATTGCAGAGCCTGGCTTGGAACTTGCGATCCTCCTGCCTCAGCCTCCAGAGTCGCCCCCACGCCCAGCTTGTTTAAGCACTTTGCCTGTTTTTCTACAAATTTGAAATGATTATTCACATAACATGTTCATAACTCATGTTTTAGAAATATTCCTTCTCATTTTATAGCTTAGTTCTTTACTTTTGGAGTACCTTTTAATGACGTTTGTTGTTGAAATAGCCCATTTCACTACTTTTCAAACTCTGTGTGGACTATCATTTTTTTCCTCGTCATTGGCTGACTGATACTTTAGCAAAATGCAATAAAAAATGAATCACTATAAAAATAGATTCCAATCCCAGTGGCTCAGGAGGCTGAGGCAGGAGGATTGCAAGTTCAAAGCCAGCCTTAGCAATTTACCAAGTCTCAAAATCAGTGGTGAAGTATTCCTAGGTTCAATCCCCAGCACCATGCAGAGAAAAAGGTCTGGGGATGTGGCTTAGTGTTGGTTAAGCACCCCTGGGTTTACTCCCCAATACCCTGCCAAAAATACATTGCAATATAAAGGCAAATTTTTGTTACAGTAAATAGGCAAAAGTCTCCTTCAAATTGCTACAAAGTATCTCTATTCTTCCTCTTTCTTCTCTCCCCCTCTACCTAATCTAAAGTAACTCTATTTTTCCCTAGCCCCCCACAATAGCTGGAGAGTATCATGCTAATAGAAATATCATGCCAAAAAACCAAACACTGAATGTTTTCTCTGATATCTGGATGCTAATTCACAAGAAGGAGGGGGAAGCTAGGGAAGAATAGAGGTACTTTAGATTAGGTAGAGAAGGGAGAGGAGGGGGGTATGAGGGTAGGAAGGATAGTAGAATGAGTCAGACATTATCACCCTATGTGCATATATGACTGCATGACTGGTGTGATTCTACATCATGTACAACCAGAAAAATGAGAAATTATACCCCATTTATGTATGATGTGTCAAAGTGCACAAGTGCATTCTATTGTCATGTAGAACAAATACAAAAAGAATAATTTGCTACAAAAGCTTCTAAAAACTGTCTCAGTGCATATACTTGCCTTATTGTACAGTGGTAGGAAAAAGTCACAGACTGGGACAAGCACTGAATATACACTTTGAGGAATCTTTTAGCAGCATGCTCACCCTGAAATTATTAATTTCTCATGAGGTGCAGAAGTTGCACCAGCCCTTGTGCCACACCCCAGCCAAATGGGTTGTTTACTGGCCCCAGCAGAAGGAGAACTAAATGCAGGTTTTGTATGTTGGAAATGGTGTTTATTTTCTCACTGCAATCAATGCAGAGTTCCGAACGCTTTCAACTGCTGAGCAAAGAATTCTGGCTTCTGCACTTGACTGAGTATACAGGCGGTTACAGTTTTCGTTGCTCTGTAATTGGACATTTAAAAGTCTCTTGTGTTATTCCAAGACATCTCTATGTGCACGTATGCTGTAAGAATATGTTCACCCGATATTTCACTACTTCGTACATTTATCTATTCTAGTGAACATCAACATTTTTTAAAATTAGGGAATTGCTTCAAATTGGAGAAAGGTCATTTGGGGGAAGGGTCAGTGTTGGCTGCATCTGGGTTTGGATATTAACTAGCTGGTTGGCTCTTCATCTGTTCACTCATTTCACATCCCATCATTTGGCAGGATCTTCTGTGTTATGTGTACAAAGTTGAGTCAAACACTCCCAACCCTGATGGAAACACTAATAATTGGGTGCCTCAAAGGAGATAGTGAAGCAGAAGATGACTAGGTAGCAGGGAAAGCTGAAAATAGAGGTGTTGCCAAAGGTGACCTTCTAAAGAAGGCATGTTTCCTGAGAATTTAAAGAAATGAAAGTGAGAGTGTACATTGGCCTCAGAGGTGGTGAGGATGAGGGCCAAGGGCAAGCAACTTGCTCTCGATTTTCTACTGTTTATGAAAAGAACTAGGGAAGACACAGAGAATATAACTAAATCAGGGGTCCAAGGAGGTCTGTGGGAATTTGTTTTCTTGCTTGATTAGTTGTTATCTTTAACATGATGTCTTTTTAAGAGATTTGAGCTTATTTAAATGATGATGGAAAGGATCATAAGAGAAGTAGAGAATGAACAATCCTCTTTACTTTCCTGATCCTTAATTTGCTCTTAGCCAGGTGCAGTGGCACACACCTGTAATCCCAGCTACTCTGGAGATAGAGGTAGGAAGATTGCAAGATTGAGGCTAGCCTCAGCAACTTAGGGAGGCCCTATTTTAAGATAAAATGAAAAGGGATGGGGATGTGGCTTAGTGGTGAAGTATTCCTAGGTTCAATCCCCAGCACCATGCAGAGAAAAGAAAGAAAGAGAGAGAGAGAGAGAGAGAGAGAGAGAGAGAGAGAGAGAGAGAGAAAAGAAAAGAAAGAAAGAGAGAGTACTGTTTATCACATAGTTACCCACATGGGGTTCCTGAGGTTCCTTTAGCCTTGACTGTTAATCTAAATGGGTAAGGACTCACTTTACCTGCCATTTTCTCCCCTCTGTTGGTATTTCTCTAGCTTTGGACCCTAGAACCCTGGTCTGGATCTGACCATTTAGTCTTCTGTTCTGTGTCCAAATCCACACATCTTCCTCTTGGATTTCCATTCCCAGCTTGGCAGCAGGAAATGTCTGGCATACCTCTCTCGTGTACTCAGTATCTAACTATGATTGGTGTTTGCTCTGATTACAGAAAAATCCGGATGCTTTCTTCTTAAATATGTAAGCCTCCGATTTCCATCCTGGATCTGGTTTCCTCTGGGCTGCTGATCGTGCCGTCCCTTGTTCATCTTCAAAGCCATGTTTTCTCCTTGGCCACCAGCACCCTAGGAACAGTCTCTGTGCCTGGCCACGTGATCCCAGCGTTGGCCTTTCCAAGGTGGCATTCAGAGCACTCTCCCACTCCCTGTTGTCATCTCACATTGTCTCCAACAGCTCTGCTCTCTCCTGACCTCAGTACCTGGTGGTCCTGTGACCTTGGCCCCCTGGCTCCAGGTGAGGCCATTCATCCTGTCTGTGTGGTTGGAGTAGGAGAGAACAGCTGCAGTGACACTCAGGGACTCTTCCTGCATGATACACCCCTTGTTCCATCTGGAAAACTCCACAGAGCATCTGCCACCAAGTGTTAAGACTGGCTCAGGCCACCGAGACCTTCCACCCCGAGTTCCATAAGTTCTGTGTGTGCTTCTGGTATAATATCAGGAAAGCAATGGTCACCAAGCCTAATGGCCCTCTACCAGCCCGGCCAACTCTGAGTCCATTAACAAATATAAATATACAGTCTTTCTTTTCTCCCTTCCCCAGTCTGACTCAGCCATGGAAATAAGACACATCCCCCAGTGAGGTACTGAGCAAAAAGCAGTCCTAAACCAAACACTTGCTCCACACCAACTGGCTCATGGTTTGGTTTTGTTTTGGTTCCCCTCTTTGTTTAAGGTTTATTAGCCCTCAATAAACTGGACCTATCTGAAATAAAAAAATTATCTGAGTTATGACAGATATCTATACCCATGAAACCACAACCAAAATATAGAGCGTTCCCATTATCCCCAAGTCTCCTAACTATGATAGGAGTTATCCATACTTTATCTCATTTAATCTTCACAAGTCCAAAAGTAGAAATGGCTAGCTTCAATTTGCAGATGGGAAAATGGAGGTCTATGAAGGGTCGGCAACTTGCCTGTCTCATGGCTGGAGAGGCCCAGGATTTGAACCAGAGGTGGCTCAGTCCAGAGACTGCACTGTATGGATGTGATTGCTCTGGGGCCTCAGGATGACACCCCTTTCAAGCTCGCTGCCCTCTCAGTAAGTTCTTCTGCTCTATTCTCTCTCCTTTCTAAAGGCATTCTTTCGTTTTCTTCCATTAACTTCGATTTCTGTTTTTCTCCATCTTTTGGACTTGATTTCCTTCATAGAATCATGCATGAGACTGAAACCGAATTTAGAAGTTCCTTGTCAATCTTACCATATTTGTTCAGAGGCTTATTGAACCACTGGTTATTTCTGGTATGTCTGGTTGTCGTTTTTAAAATTACTATTTTTAAAGGCTGTGTAGCTAAGACCAGAGGGGGAAAAAGAAGCTTCCCAAAATGCAATAACATGAAAAAGATGGGAAGTGGCAGCATGAAGAAACTTAGGGAGTCCAGGGTTCTGGGCTCTGGCAGGTATATTTAGCACCCTAATAAGAAATGCAGACATTCAAATAGAGAACGAAACAGGGCTACTGAAGGTGGTGGGTGGAGGCTGGGCAAAACCAGACTAGATCAGGGCGGCACATAGTAGCAGATATATAGGCGGAACAAGTCTAGAGATTCGTGTGTGTGTGTGTGTGTGTGGTGTGTGTGTTTTGAGATGGCAACTTTATGTTGCTGAGATTGGTCTGGAACACCTGGGCTCAAGCAATCCTCCTGCCTCGGCCTCCCTAGGAGCTGGGACTACAGGCACAACCCATTGCCCTGGGCTCAAATCTATAGATTTAGACATAAGAACTATGTAATGTAATCATACTGTATATGGAATTCATACTAAATAAATAGATTTTAGCTGCTCCTGCTATAAATGCAAACCAAAAAAAAGATAACTGTGAGATTCTGGGTATGTTCATATTTGCTTCATTATAGTAACAGATTTACTATCTATATGTATCCCATGATATTGTTTTGTACACTTTAAATATAAAAAATAAATTTTCCTTAAAAAAAAAAAAAAAAAAGCCAGGGCTAGGGTTGTGGCTCAGTGGTAGAACACTTGCCGAGGCACTGCGTTCGATCTGGCACCACATAAAAATAAACAAAATAAAGGTATTGTGTCCATCTACAACTAAGAAAATATTTTTTAAAAATAGATTCACATATAGATGGCCAAATGATTAAAAAAAAAAAAAAAAAAAAAAACAAGCTGGCAGTGCACAGATTAGCTTTCTCTGTTCACTCCTGGTTTTGTGTGTGTGTGTGTGTGTTTTACTGGGGACTCAACCCAGAGCCTCAGGTATACGAGGAAAGCCTCCTTTGTTCCTGATTTATATCTGTGTTCTCCTGTCTTCTAAAAGTAGCAGTCAAATATAAATGCACAAATGAACGATCTGGATTCTGCCAGGGGAACCCACAAAGCTTACATTTCCTAGAATTGCTCGTCTAAATCAGAGGCCCCATGTTGTGTTAGCCCAGGTTTCCTAGGAGAGCGCCGGGGAGGAGGGCTGAGGGCTTGCTGGGTGATTTGAGAGTGCAGACTCAGGAAAGCAGAGAAGAAGTGAGAGAAATAGCATCTCCATAGGCAGAGTGCTGGGCCTCTTCATCTTAAGGGCAGAATTTGCTTTTTGGTTGAAATTCAGTGAATAACAAAATTTCACTGTTTCCTATGAGGAGATAAATAGGCTTGGTATGCTTTTTCATGAGGAGGCTGTTTTGTAAACACTCAGTTGTCCTTGTTTTCATCCGAGGTCTTGGGAATGCCCGGATATAGTGAGAACCTGCTTCTGAGCCAGGAGCTTGACCTGGAGACCTGGGGAGACAGGAAGAGCTTGACTCAGGGGCCCTGGGCTGCTGTCTTGGAGTGCTCTAGCCTCAGGGAGCAGAACCTCAGACACACAGTAACACACACACACACAGCTCAGGCTGACCTGGAAAAGGGCCAAGTGAAGCCAGGCCTGCCCACAGCCTGAGTAAGCTGACTTTTTCCAATTGGGGCCAGTGTTTCTCACACAAGGAAGGGTGGGGTTGGAGACCATGGCTCATCTCCTACCCATATTCCAACTGCTTTAAGATTTTATGATATAGTAAAGCTTGTGGGATAGATTACACAGGAGGGAAAATTAATCAGACATTACTTATGCCCAGTATGGAACTCAAAGGTCATTTATTCATTTATCATTTTTTGCCTCCATCATTAAAAAAATATATATATTGCCCTTGCTGACGGACTTCCAGACTGAATCAAGCTTTATAAAAACTCATATATTCACCTCTTCACTTCCTCATTTATTCATTCAACAAGGATTTATTCAGTATCTACTCCATACCATGAACCATGGGGACAGAAAGGCAGAGAGGACATGACTTGTTCTCAGGGAGTTCCTGGGCTAGAGGGGAATCGGGCAGCAAGAGCAGGGTGGCCTGATTAGTACAAGGCCACAGAGATGACCCTGTTCTGCATGGATGGTGATGGATGGATGCTGCTCCCAGTCCTGGTTCATAACACATTGGTCCTAAATCGAGACCATGTAGTGTTCAAGTCTCAGGTACCATTTAAGTCCAGACTGGTTGTACCCTCTCATTTCATGTTGTGAAGTATCTCTCAAATATTTCTAGCCAATCCTGGTATTATCCATACTTTTCATTTTACCCATGAGAGCCTACTTCTCATATTTATGATGGTAGTTAATAGGCCATTTGTTTTACCAATAGAAAGCCATTTCAGGTATTCAAGGTGCTAATTAGTAAAGCAATGGTTTTGTTCAAGATATGGGTAAATCAAGATTACAGGCCCACACCTGTAATTCCAGCTACTTGGGAGACTGAAGCAGGAGGATCAGGAATTCCAAGCCATCCTGAATTTAGCAAGACCCTGTCTCAAAAAAAAAAAAAAAAAAAAAAAAAAAAAAAAAATATATATATATATATATATATATATATATATATATATAAAACAGAAGTAGCCAAATGGGGGATGTACTTCCTGGTGAGAATAATGCTGAGTGTCTACCTGGACTGGGAGGGTTTTTTGTTGCTGTTGTTCTTTTTAGATATACATGACAGTAGGGTGTATTTTGACATATTATACATATATGGAGTATAACTTCGCATTCTTCTGGTGTACATGGTGTGGAGTTTCACTGGTCGTGTGTTCATAAATGAACATAGGAAAGTTATGTCCGATTCATTCTACTGTCTTTCCTAGTCCCATCTTCCCTTCCTTCCCTTCATTCCCTTTTGTCTAATCCAATGAACTTCTATTCTGCCCTCCCTCCTCTTGTTTTTAATACCTTTATTTATTTATTTTTATGTGGTGCTGAGGATCGAACCCAGTGCCTCACACATGCAAGGCACATGCTCTACCACTGAGCTACAATCCCAGCCCCTCTCCCCCTTCTTATTGTGTGCTAGCATCTGCACACAGAGAGAACATTCAGCCTTTGATTTGGGGGGATTGGCTTATTTCGCTAAGCATGAGAGTCTCCAGTTCCCCATTTACCAGCAATCCCATAATTTCATTCTTCTTTATGCTTTAGTAATATTCTATTATGCATATATACCACATTTTTTCATCTGTTGAAGGGCACCTCAGTTGGTTCCCATAGGTCAGCTATTGTGAATTGAGCTGCTATAAACATTGATGTGACTGTGTCACTATGGTATGCTGACTTTAACGGACTGTGAGTTCTTAATTAAAATGCCAGGGGCTGGGGATGTGGCTCAAGCGGTAGCGCGCTCGCCTGGCATGAGTGCAGCCCGGGTTCGATCCTCAGCACCACATACAAACAAAGATGTTGTGTCCGCCAAAACTAAAATAAAAAATAATTTAAAAAAAAATGCCAGCAGTAACTAGTTCACAGTTGTACATAAGTAAGACATGCACAATATCACATGACATGCTATATTTTTAAAATATTTCAAAGTTCAGACTTCCTAAGAAGAAAAAATGGCTACTATCAGCAGAAATCTGAGTGACATCTAGCAAATGGCTATTATTACATTTTATTTCCCCTCAAAGATTATCACCATTGTTCTTTTCTACCAATGAACTTGCTGAGGTGAAATTCTAGGCAAGTCTGATTTAATTTTGTCATTATGTATGATTTGCCTGTTCTGTCTGGATATCAGTTGAATGCTTTCTCCATTCTTTCTTCATTCGGTTGCCAAATTCTGTGCCAGTTTGTCTTGGAACATGGTGTGCACTTTTGGTTGTTTATTTAAATTTTATTTCAGGGTAACATGAATGCAGAACATTTTAAAAATCAAAGGTTATAGAGCTCAATGAATTACCATATCATAAGCACACCCGGGTAATCGTCACCCAGGTTAAGAAGCAGAACATCGTCAGCAATCCAAGAACATTCCTGGTGCTCCTTTCCAGTCACCACCTCCCTGAGAATCACCACTTTCCACACTTCTAAAGCCATAAATTATGTTTTCCCTGCTTCTTGAAGTGTACAGTATGTACTCTTGTTTGCCCAGTGTTATGTCTGTGAGATAACCACGTTCCAGGGAGCTGTAGTTCATTCTTTTCCTTTGCCATGGTGTGATCCATCTCTTGTTGATGACTGTCTTCATTGATTCAGGTTTGAGACTATTACAAGAAGATTCTTGTAGTCTCTTGTGGCTTATGTTGCGCGCATTCTTCTAGAATTTTGCGTTTTCTGTAATTTTGTTTATATACTTAGGAGTGAAATTGCTGGATCACAGGGTGTGTATACCCTCGACTTCAGTAGATAATGCCCAACCAGTTTCCAAAATGACTCTACAAATTTACACTTCTACCAGAAATGCATAAAAGTTCCAGGAGCCTCATATCCCTAATAATCATTGGCATTTTCAGTATCCCCCCATTCTGATGGATATGTTTGTGGTATCACTTTATTTTAATTTCCTTGATTTTTTTTTTTTTTTTTTTTTTTTTTGCAGTGAGGAGGTACTGGGGACCAAACTCAGGGGCACTTGATCACTGAGCCACATCCCCAGCACTATTTTGTATTTTATTTAGAGACAAGATCTCACTGAATTGCTTAGCGTCTTGCCATTGCTGAGGCTGGCTTTGAACTTGCGATCCTCCTGCCTCAACCTCCCGAGCCACTGGGATTTCAGGTGTGGACCACTGTGCCCAGCAATTTCCTTGATTATTAATGCTGTTCAGACACTTTATCATATGTGTATTGTCTGCTTGAACATCTCATTTGAGAAATGCCTTTTCAGTACACTTGCCCGATTTTCTACTGGGTTGTCTGTTCATTTCACGGTTATTTGTGGGAGTTCTTTACATTATTCTGGATACCAGAACTTTCAGTGTTCTATATGGTTGCAAGTGTCTTCTGTTAGGCAAGTTGCTTTTTCATGTTCTTCATGGTACCTTTGATGAATAGAATTTTAATGTAATTCTATTTGTTAATCTTTTCTTTTTAAAATTTTTGATAAAAAACAACAACAACAACAAAATCTACCATCTTAACCATCTTTAAGTGTTCAAGTCAGTAGTGTTTCCTTCTTGTGAAAGAGTTCCAGAACTTTGTCATCTTATAAATCTGAAACTCTATATTCATTATACAACAACTTTTCTTTTACTTCTTCCCTCAGTCCCTGGTAACCATGTTCTACTCTCCATCTATGAATCTGACCACTTGTGGTACCTCATTTGAATGGAATCACACGGTATTTGTTTTTCTGTAACTGGCTTATTATAATGTTAAGTATAATGTCCCCAGCATTCAGCCACTTTGGAGCATATGATAATAATTCTTTCCTTTTAGCATCACTTTTTGCACATTTTTTAAAAACTGGGTTCAGGAAGTTTCCTTATTTCTCAATTCTAAGAGTTGACTTGTGTCAAATGCTTTTCTGAAGCTCCTTTTTATAAAAGTTAAGCCAATTGTAAATTGCTGGGGTAAGCCTAACTAGGCTTAATGTATTATCCTTTTAATATATTATTTAAGTCTTATTACCAATGTTAATGTATTACTGGATTCAGTTTGTCAACACTGAGATTTTTGCATCTGTGTTTAGGGAGATTGATCACTGGAAGATTTTTAATATTATTTACAGTGACACTTCTTTTTGGCTGTTGGTTATTTGGGTAAGAATTCTATTTACCCATGGACTACATCACTTTTGGCCTCTGCTAGGTTTACAAGGAGATGGTCTATTGCTCTCGACAGTCAGGGAGCTGTAGTCGATGACCTGAAAAAAAAGAAAATGAATGCCTTCTCTAGATTTATACAGGCCAGAACCAGAATGACAAAAATCCCATGGAATAAAACAGAATCATCTGTGGGTTCTTGATGGTTTGGTATGTTGGGGATTCAATGAGGCAATATATATTCCCTAGTAAAATAACACCTGGTAAGAGGCCTTATGTTGCAGATTGTGCATGAGGTAATGGCTCTGAGTTCCAATAGGTGAAAACTTCCCAAGGAAAAATGGTCTTGGAGAGTTTCTGTTTTCTGCCCTGCTTCATGATAAAGAGGACTGTTCTGGGTGAGAACACAGTGATATTCATCCCCAAAAGCAGAATATCCAGGAGATAATTGACAAATGTATACTATTTTACAAAAGATAATAATTTCTTCTGCAATGCCACATAATACATAATTTTTAAATTGGTGCACATTAATTATATAGAATGGTGAGTTTCACTGTGGCATGATCCTACATGCATACAGCATAATATAGTTAATTTCACTCCCCAGTACTTCCCTTTACCTTCCCCTCTCCCCTCTCCATGATTCCCTTTCTTTACACTCATGGTCTCCCTATAAATATTCATGATGATTTTTACACCTCTGGTTTCCATGTATGAGAGAAAACATACAATACTATCTTTCTGAGTCTGGCGTATTTCACAACAAGATGTTCTCCAGTTCCAATCATTTTCCTGCAGGTGACATAATTTTGTTCTTCTATGTGGCTGAATAAAAACCCATTGTGTATACATACCACATTTTCTTTATCCATTCATTTGCTGATGGACACCTAGGCTGATACCATAACTTGGCTATGTGAATTGTGCCACAATAAGCATGGGTATGCATTCATCTCTAAAGTATGCTGACTTTAATTCTTTCAGATAAATACTGAGGAGTCGTATAGCTGGATCTATGGTAGTTCTTATGTTTAGTTTTTTGAGGACCCTCCATATTGATTTCCATAGTTGCTGTACTAATTTACATTCTCATCAACAGTATATAAGAGTTCCGTTTCCCCCATATCCTCACCAGTATTTATTATTTGTATTCTTGATGACTGCCATTCTGACTGGGGTGAGATGGAATCTCAGTGTAGTTTTGATTTGCATGTCCTTGGTGGCTATAGATGATGTAGTCAAAAAACTAAACATAACTGTTGGCAATTTGTACTTCTTTTGAAAAGTGTCTGTTTTGTTCCTTTACCCATTTATTTATTTACTGGGATATTTTTATCTTTTGGTTTGTTTGTTTGTTTGTTTTGAGCTCTTTATCCATTCTGGATATTAATCCTGTGTCAGAAGAATAGTTGGCAAAGATTTTCTCCCATTGTGTAGGCTATCTCTTTGGTCTCTTGTTTCATTTGCTCTGCAAAAGCTTTTTAATTTGATGCTATTACATTTATTAATCCTTGGTACTATTTCCTGAGCTATAGGACTCCTATTCAGGAAATGGTTGCCTGTACCTATATGTTGAAGTGTTTCCCCTATATTTTCTTTTAGTATTTGCAAAGCTTCTGGTCTTATACTTAGGTTTTTGGTCCATTTTGAATTGGCTTTTGTACAGGGTGAGAGATAGGGATCTAATTTCAAGTATCTGATGACTATGGCTGCCAGGGTTTGTCTAGGTGTCTTCTATTCTATTCCATTGATCTATATGTGTTTTATGCCAGGATCATTCTGTTTTGTTATTATGGATCTGTAGTATAATTTGAAGTCAGGTATTGCGCTGCCTCCAGTATTGTCTTTTTGTTCAGGATTGCTTTGGTCACTCTGGGTCTTTTCTTCCTCCATATGAATTTTAGGACTGGATTTTCTAATTCTATGAAGAATATCATTGGCATTTAATAGGGAATTGCATTGAATATGTACATCACTTTTGGTAATATGGCCATTATAGCAATATTAATTCTGCCAAACCATGAACATGGGAGATCTCCCCATTTTTTCAGTGTCTTCTTCAATTTCTTTTTTCAGTATTCTGTAATCTTTCTTGTCAAAGTTTTTCATCTCCTTGTTGTTTTTCTGAAGATATTGTGAGTGAAAATCATTTTCCTGATTTCTTTCTCAGGGTGTTCATTATTGGTATATAGAAAAGCTATTGTTTTTAACCATTTTTTTTTTTAATTAAAAGCAAATTGGATGTAGCAGATGTGGGGCAGAAAATGACCTGTCAGATGTGAGGAGAGTCAAGTTTCTTTGCATTAAGAGTAAATTCTGATGAAAAGTATTCACCTCTCTGACTTGTTATGATGAATCTACCAGCAATGAAGAGGAAGTTCTACTGCATGCCCTTTTAAATTGTTAGAGGCCAAGGCACCAAGGAGAAGCTAGGAAGAAAATAGATGTTCTCAGCAAGTAAGGAAGTGTGTGTGTGTGTGTGTGTGTGTGTGTGTGTATTTACAAGTGTTCAACTAGACCTTCAACAATGGCATCTTTTCAGAGGATCTTTGGGGCTTATGACAGACTACAGGTGCATATAACTAATTCCTCATACTTTGGAAGTGGTCACATAGTCCCTTTGTGTTTGGGAGACCACTGCTGGAAATAGGTCTTGATGCCAAGCAGTTATGAGGCAGGATGAAGAGAATCTCAGGATCTGAGCTACTGCAAACTTCCCCCCACCAGAATCATTTACTTTTTCAACTGACTCAAGCATATCTCTAGGAATGCCTGTAATAGGTCAGGCACTATTACACTCAAGGACACAATGTCTAAGTCTTTTCCTTCAAGCAGCTCATAGCTAGTGTATTAGTTAGTTTTTCCATGTGGTACACCATCCCCCTAAAATTTAGTGACTTCAAACAATAGACATTTATTTGGCTTCAGTTCTTTGAATCAGCAGTTGAGGCTGGGCTCGGCTGGACTGTTCTTCTGGTATTGATCGGGCTCACTCAAGTGAGCATGGTTAGTTTCCAGGTCAGCTGGAGTTGGCTGGTGTGGGGTGACCTCAGTTGGGACATTCATCTCTCCTGCACATGGTCTCTCATTCTTCAGTGTCTTGGGCTTGTTCAATGCAGCCCGCAGGGTTCCAAGAACGAGAAGGGACGCATGCAAGACTTCCACTGCCTTCTATGGGTCAAAACAGATGATGAGGCAAATATAGACTACAGAGATGGAAAATGGGCCCCACCTCTTGATGTGAAGAGTTGCAAAGTCAAATGACAAAAGGATTTGATAAAGGAAAGAGTGGAGAACTGTGGCCCTTTGGGCAATCTTCTAACACAGCCCATCAGTAAACACAGTTGTGTAAGCAAACAGTCTAACCACCTTATTCTGCAGTGGAAGATTTAACTCAGCCTTCTCAAATCTCCATCTGGATTCAGTATGTGTTAGAGTTTGTAAACAAGTCAGGATGGCGCCTGGCATTTTGCCAGAGAAATGCGGCAAGTATGATTTGTCTATGTGTTCTGTATTGATTTTAGAAAAAAAAAAGTTTTGTCTCAAAGTCCTTTATTTCATTTTATTGTATTTTAAAGAAAGATGGTTATTAAATGCAAAACTCAATGCTTATTTAGCTTCTACCATAGAAGACCTTTGAAATTCAGCTTGCTATGTTGCAAATCTGGGAGAGTCTGTCCCATGTGCTCCGTGGGGTTTATCTGGTGAAGGAGCTGGCTAGTGCAATTCTTGGAGTAATGATGTGACAAGGAAATGTGCACAGAGTAAGCACTGGGACCCTGGGTTGGAATTCTACAAGGCTAGTCAAATGGCCCAGCCATCTGATAGTTTTTGTCTAGGAATTTGTGAATAGGACACACTATGGTGGAAGGTCCCCTGAAACAATTATGAGACTTTCCTTTTCTAAGCATAAAACATTGACATTTGTCGCCATGTTTGCTCTTCATTCTTTTCTATTTGGGGCTGAGGACACAAGTCCATTGAATGGGCTTAAATTTTATCAGAAAGGATTAAAAAAAATTTTATATACAACTCTACAAGTCATTAAATAAGCAAGATATAGAGTCTTGTTCTCTAAGAATCTTCAGGAATAAGCCAGATAGCCATGAGTCTTGTTTCAGAGTCCAGAAATGTACCACACGGCAAGGTAGTGTTCATTGTAGACTGAGATTCTGGAGCACTTTGCATTGTGTTCTTTTGAAATTACAAAGTGAAATGGAGAAACTCTTCTGTTTTAATATCTAAAGTGTTTTCCAATAAGACTTGACTTTCAAAGATAATTAAGAGAGGTAAAACTTAAAGCGCTCCTATCTTCAGAGAATACCAGTTTCTGGAGCCTTCCTGACCTGCATGATTCTGTCACATAAGGCTATTCTTATATTCTGGTCTTCTAACTATGGCGCCTCTGTCTTTACTCAGTTGGATTCAGAATATTTTGCAGCACAGTCCCACTTAGAAAGTCCTACAAAGAGGAGATCCATATTTTCAAACATGCATTTTAAAAAAAATTAGTTACAACAAATTTTAAAGCAACAGATCAGCAGATGATCAAAAAATTAACAAAGAAATTTAATCCCCACAAGGCCAAGAAGTATCATGTTGGGAGGGAAAGGAAGGTATTGGGGAATGAGATTGATCAGATTGGGTTACGTGCAAGCACAAATATGACATGATGAATCCCACTATTGTGTGTAATTATAATGCACTAACAAAAAATAAATTTTAAAAAGTAGAATGTTACCAGCATCCCCAAGTCCCTGCTTGCAGCCAGACCTAGTCCTTACCCTCTCTTTTCAGCTCAAGTGTAGCCACCATCCTGGCTTCGAATAGCATAGGCTGGTTCTGTTTGGTTTAAAACTTGGTGCAAATGAATCACCACAATTGCCTGGCTTGTTTTGCTTAGCATTCTGGCTCATCTATCTATGTTGTTGTGAAAAGCTATGGTTGACTCATTTTCACTGATTTCCATTGAATGAATGTACTATAATTTATGTATTAGTTCTGCAGTTAATGGGCCTTCTTATTGTTTCCAGTTGTGGCGATTATGAACATTCTTGTACATGAATTTTGATGCCCATTTGGACTATTACTGTTGAGTGTATATTTAGAAATAGAATTGCCATGTTGCTCCCATATGTTCAATTTTAGTAGGAATGCCCAGTTTTCCATAGTGGATGTGCCAATTCATACTCCCACTAACCATGCTTTCTATCCTTGTTAACACTTGCTACTGTCAGTCTGTCTATACCATGTGGGACTGTGCAGTTGTATCTCATTGTGACTATAATTAGCATTTCTCTCTTACTAGTGAGGTTGCACACCCTCTCACATGTGTAATGAGTCTTTGGATAGCTTTTTTTGTGATGCATCAATTCACGCACCTTGCCAACTCTTCTGTGGTTCGTCTATTTAGTACTGATTGGCATGTGCTGTTTTTAATTTCTGGATACAAGTCCTTTGGAGGTTACATGAATTGCAAATATCTTCCCCTACTCTTCATGGTGGCTTTTGATGATCAGAAGTTCTTAATTTAATACAGTCCAATAATCTATCCATGAGGCAATACCACAGCTTTGAAAAGTAATCCAGTTTTGCAGTAAGTCTTCAAATCTTGTAGCATAGGTCTTCCAGATTTTTCTTCTTTTTCAAGATTGCTTTGTCTATTCTTGGTCTGTTACATTTCCATACATTTTAACATCAGTTTGTTGTATGAGATTTTTATTTAGAACTGTATTAAATCCATATAGATCAATTTGGACAAACTGGAAGATTTGAGCCTTCCATTATACCGTCATGGTATAGTTCTTCATTTACTTAGGTCTTTAGTTTTATATATTGATATTTTGTCCTGTCCCATGTAGAAGTCTTACATACTTTTTGTTAGATTTATTCTTAGGTGTTTGATTTTTTTTTTCATATACTTGTAAATGACATCCTTTACATTTTTTTTTTGTTTTGTTTTCTGTTTATTGCGAGTATCTAGATGTATTTGATGCTTTCTATTGAATGTAGACCCAATGTCCTTGAAAAACTCACATATTAATTGTAATGGTTTCTTTGAAGGTTCTTTGGGGTTATCTATGACACACAGTCATATCACCTGTGAGCCCTAACACTATTATTTATTCTCTTCCTGTCCTCGTGCTTCTCATTTCCGTTTCTGATGTTCTCATTGACTCTGTGCCCTTTGACCTAATGAAGTCTTTCCCTCTTTCCTTCCAGAGGAAGCTGAGGCACTTATCGACTATGAAGATAATTTCCCTGATGACAGATCTGTGTCATTCAAAGAGCTCATGGAAGATTCCCAGACAGAGGCAGAAGAGGACAGAGGTCAGGAAGAAGCCTCTGAGGACGCATCAAAGCAAGACCGTCTGGTCTCCATTTCTGTGGGGAAGGAACATGCAGCCTGGGATAAAGCATTTGGGCCAACCACAGGCTTGTCTGGCACTGAGAGCAGTGTCCCCACAGACTGGCCAAAATCCCAGCTAAACCAGAAGTACTCGCTCTGGTTTCCTGCTGAGACTTTCCACAAGCCTGAGTTGGAAAAGGACGTGGATGATGACACCAAAAAGCAGTTTCCTGCTGGGGACAATCACAGTGGAGCGAAATTGGTCCCAGGTGAACCCGAAACCAAGGTGATCTATGGTAGCACTGAGGGCCCCTTGGGGCCTTTAGTGGACAGAAATGGCAGCAGGGCAGGGGACCCAGTGGTAAGCAGCAGCGATGAGTCCTGGTTAGATGGGTACCCTGTGACGGACAAGGCTTGGAGGAAAGAGGAGGTAGAAGGGGAGGATGAAGGGGACAAGGGGGATGGGTCAGTAGGACAGGATGAAAGTGTTCTCGTGACTCCTGATCAGCCCATCCTCGTGGAAGTCAAGAAGCCCAGGAGCACGGCTCTCACACCAAGTGAGGACATGACCCACGGTTCAGTTCTTCCATCTCAAATGCTAGATGTGGAGGCATTGGCTCTCAGGCCCAGGAACGTGTCTGAGACAGAGGGTCCCCCCAGTAGGGATGACGACTCCACCAAGTACCAGCCAACTCTACCTTGGAGACTCACCACAGACGAGTCTCCCATGGCCACTCCTCCCCACGAACTCACCCACTGGACCCTGGAGACAATGACAACAACCGCTGTCCACCAGGTGCCTGCCCACATCCCCTCAACTAGCACCGAGGCCACCATGCTGCCCGTGGAAACCACTGCGCCTGAGGTCCAGGACAGCTTCCCCTACCTGCTGTCTGAGGACTTCCTAGGACAGGAAGGCCCTGGGCCAGGTGCAAGTGAGGCAGAGCTTCTTCCAACTCTGGTTCCCTGTGTGGGAGACGAGTGTCCCAGCCTCAGCAGAGGCCCCGTGATCGCCACCGTTGTCACAGTCCTGTGCCTGCTGCTGCTCCTGGCAAGTGTGGGGGCCGTGTGGGGTTACCACAGGTGCCAGCACAAGAGCTCCGTGTACAAGCTGAATGTCGGCCAGCGGCAGGCAAGGCACTACCACCAGCAGATTGAGATGGAGAAAGTCTAATCGCCTTCGGAGGAAAAAAAACTGTGGGACACCACACCGACGATTCACCAGAGCGCAGGTGGAATAGGGCTCATCTTCTTTCCCCGCAGGTCTGTGTTCTGTAGGCTGAGAAGTGTCTCTGGAGACACCCGGCAGGGCAAGGAGGTTTGGGTGGCTTCGTGACATAGGTCGATGTCTCCTCAACCATCTGCCCTGGAATCGATTGCACTAAGACCTGTGTGTGGGCCCTAATTCCAAACACAAGGTCCAAAATCACCTCTTGCTTCATCAAAGTGTTGTCTTCTTTTCCTTTTTTAAGAAAGAAAAGCACTGACTCCGTACCCAGAAATTTAAAAAATAGGCTTAATACACCAAGCCTCTGAGGGCACAGTGTTGCTGGGGACAATGACGACTGCTTGCTCAGAGTGGGATACAGAAAAATAAGGGGTCATTTCCTTTGAATGTGGTGACATTGCTAAGGACAGATGAGCCAAGAACCAGGGCTCAGTCAAGAAACTCTGGTGTTTCCTTTGAACTGTTTTTTGTTTGTTTGTTTGTTTGTTTTTCTTTTTCTGGAATTGGAGAGAATTTAAGGCAGACATTTTGCTATGGGGAGGAGTGAAAAGACACACATCCACCTCTGTTCCCTCCATTCCTGTGACAGGGACAGCCCAACATTGTTTAAGAACAAGGTGAGCTTTATACCAGGAAGGATCGTTTCCTCCAGTTGTTCTTGACCAGTCTGTGCCTAGGAACATCTTGGAATCTTTGTCAGGACTAACAAAACTCAATCTTTAGTTTCCTCTCTCTCAGGATTAACCATTTGTCTGAACTCCAGTAAGAGGGAATGACATGGAGGGAAAAAACAATGTTTGAAGAAAGCCAAAGATTAGATGTCAAGTGCTACTTGATGGAGATGACGAATTAAAAAGGAACATGAAATGACCTGTGCCCATCTATTCCTTACTTACATGGGACAGTCCATCTGGGCTACCGAGTAACCCATTTCATAGCATCTAGATCATCCCATACAGAGATTTGGCAAATATTACTTATGACAGTGGCTCTCAAAGGGTGGTCCTCAGAGCAGTCACGTCAGGGTCACCTGGAAGCTTGTTGGAGATGCAGATTCTCTAGGATCACCCCAGACTCAGGAAACAGAAACCCTGGGGGTGGGTCCCAGCTCTGGCTGGCTTAACAAACCTTCCCGGAGATTCCAATGTGTACTGAGCGTGAGAGACATTGGTTTATATCATAAATTGTGACCTTTGAGGCCAGCTGAAGCTCCAGAGGCACAGGAGATGAGTAGCACCCAGGGTCTGTCTTGCATGGAAACCAGGCATGGCCTCTTGTACCTGAGGCAGTGTTTGGAGCTACCAGTGGGCCACCTCCAACAGCCGCCTATCCACTGGCCCTGAAGCTAAACACATCATATTTTTCTAATACAAATCACCTTCTTGGAGATAGTTTTCAGTGGTAAAAAGTGACGAAGGCGATACATTTATTTTGAGACACTACTGGAGTCTAAGTGCTTCTGTGTGGCACGAAAGAAATCCTGATCATGTTTTACAATTGAAAAATGGGGGGGGGGGCGGTTTCTATGGAAGAAAAGAATTTCCGTAACATGTTTGCTACCCTGCCACTTCTTTTCAGTGCAAGCTTTGAAAAATTAATAGACTAAATAGTTACAAGACAGTACAGCTTAATCAAAGATCTTAACCCCCATAAATGGGTAAATGAAGGCCTGAAGTTACCAACTGTTCATACTTATGCATCAGATGAAATCTAGAATAATAGGAAGGAAATGTTTTCTTTGTGTAGCTAAAGCAGAACACTGCAGAACAAAAGCCAGTGGCTGTATATATTTTACAATTAGATTCTAATCTATTGCAGGATAACTTTTCTATTTTTAACTATATAAAATAACCTCTGTCTCAACATTGGGACTCTATTAGCAGCTATTATTATGTAATAACCCAGAACATTGAAACTACACAGACACATAAATAGGTAATATTAATACAATGTATTAATAAATTTATTACAAATTATTAATACATGTAAATGTATTTTTCTGGAGATATGAATTGCAAAGCAAATCCAGCACATCAGTTTTTAAGTTTTATTTGATTTGATGTCATCTAAATTGGTGTTACAGAATCAAAAAATGTTTGTCAAAAGGGAATGATTAAAATAAACCTAAATTGTTTGCCTTTTTGCATGTTTTGAGACTGGTAAATGTTTCGTTGATGCTCATAAAAACTGAGGGAAAGAGAGGTTTCATTAACACAAAGCTTCTGATATATTTTAAATAAATAATTATTTCCCCAAACCATTGTTGAATGTATTTTATTTCTGGCTTACCGCTTTTTTTTTTTTTTTTTTTAATGGTACCAGAGAATTGAACCCAGAGGTGCTTAACCACCAAGCCTTTTTTAAAACTTTGAGACAAGGTCTCACTTAGTTGCCTAGGGCCTCTTTAAGTTGCTGAGGCTGGCTTTGAATATACAATCCTCTTACCTCAGCCTCCACAGCCTCTGGGATTACAGGAGTGCACCACCACACCTTGTCTTTCCCCCCCCCCACTTCTTCTAAGAATTATTTAGTAATCTTGAAAATAGCATCTTAATACTTGCTATATTTACACTGCCCTCTCTAAACATAACTCTCAGCCACCTTACCTTCTACAGCAGGATTTCTGCCCCCTGCCTTCGTCACCCGAGTCATAGAGGAATGGTTCCTGCCCCAGCAGAACAGGCACCCCTGTGACCTTTTTAGAAGTGCAGACTCTCAGGCCCTGCCCCAAACCTGCTGAATCAGAATCTTCATTGAACAAGATGCCCTGGCGATGGGTGTACATAGTAAGGTTTGAGAAACATTGGTCTAAGAGACCAGGACTGATCACCCCCTTCTCTCAACTGATGGGATATTCAGAGGAATAATTACAGAGGGCTAAGAGGAGACAGTTCACAAAGATATGGACAGGGTTAAGAGAACCATCAAGGAATAGTAGATAGCTGGTGGGGACCCCAGCGACAGAGCTTCAGCAATAGGAAAGACACTATAGGATAAGAGCTCTGGCCTCAAGATGCAGCCACTGTTTAACTGTAGCATGAAAGGAACATTTTTTTTGTTTGTTTTTTTCTTTTTTTAATTTTATTTTTTTGGTACTGGGAATCGAACCCAGGAGTGCTTTATTATTTACCACTAAGCTACGTACAACCCCAGCCCTTTTTTATTTTTTGAGACAGGGTCTCTCAGTTGGTAAGGATTTTGCTAAACTGGGGAGGCTGGCCTGGAACCTGCAATCCTCCTGCCTCAGCCTCCCGAGTAGCTGGGATTACAGATGTGCACCATCACGCCCAGCCAATATGGGGTTTTAAAGACTCGGACCTCTTATCTCTCTCTCTGCAGTGTCTTGAAGGCAGATCCCATTGAGAAGTCAGAGAGCAAGGAAGCCCAGGCACTGTGGACCACAGGAATCAGGGAAGGGTGGGAAAGAAATTTAGTGGAACAAATAGGGAGATCCAGCTCAGAAACCACCAGCACTGATCCCATCTGCCTTTTGTCCCTTTCTACCTCTATGACCACCAAGGATCCATGCCTCCCAAGTCAAGCCCCTCTCAGATTCCCCTCACTAGGCAGGAAAACTCATCTTCCAGTTGCTGCAATGCTCATAAGCACATAATTGTACACTCCTCACCCAGAGAACTGTCTTCACCCAGGAAGTGATACCCATCTTCTACCCTGCTAGACTGGATATATGGGGATAGAAAAGACTGGACTCGTCGCCTCCAGCAGGGACAAGTTTAATGGTGTAATCTCCAGGGATCCCAGGAGATCAGGATGAAGCTGGTCCAAGGAGAACACATCCTTGCTGGCTCCTTCCTACTTCCCTCCCACCCCTTCTCTTGAGAGCACTCCATCACTGGATTAAGGCTTTGCTTCAAGGGATCTGGGCACAGCACAGTGATTCACACTCAAACTCTTCCTCCCTACCTTTCTACTCCTCCTCAATCCAAAATCTAAACTCTTTCGCTGTGTGCTCTGGGATTCTTGGGTTAACATAGTTTTAAAAAAAAAAAAAAAATTGTTGTGTTGTCAACTTCTTCTTCAGAGGGCCAAGGTCTGCACCCACCATAATGTGGACTTCTTTGTTTGGGATGGCTAGTTCCTCCCTCCTCCTCTCTACTTTCTCCTTGCTTGCCCTTTAGAGACATGCATGGTGCCGTTGCTGTTGCCAGGCATGCCTGAAGATGCTTTGAATCCAGATTTGAAACCGATTCCAGACTTTTTTTCTTTTTTTTCCTAGTGAGATCCCAGATCTCTGAAAGAGAAGCTTCCCAGGGAGAGGAATGAGCCCCTGCTGCCTTACCATACCTCAGCCAGCTCCTGGCTAGCCAGGACCGCCTCTGCTTCGGGCAACCCAGGAGTTCTTGGTATGAAGGTTCTGCTTTGTTAGATGACCGTCAGAAATTTCATGGACCTGAGAAAACAGAGCTCATTACAACATGTGTCCTGAAATGACTGGGTGTGGCTAAGATATTCCCATCCAGTGGATAGAAAAGAAAACAGTAATAAGGAAAAAAAAAATTAAAGTGGTTTTTGTTTGGTTTGGTTTGGTTTAGTATGAGGAATTGAACCCAGGGATGCTTTACCACTGAGCTACATCCTCACTCCCTTTTTTAAAAATTTATTTTCTATTTTGAGACAGGGGCTCACCAAGTTGCCTAGAGCCTCACTAAGTTGCTCAGGCTGACCTCAAACGTGTCATCCTCTTGCCTCAGCCTCCTGAGTGGCTGGGATTACAAACGTGTGCCACCACACCTGGCTAAAGTGATCTTTTTAAAGTGTCTGTTTCCAACTATTTTCCAAGTTCTAATTTTCTTTCTTTTTTTTTTAAATTTGCTTGAATTATTTTTTTTAAATTTTATTTATTTATTGGTATGTGGGGACGAGCATCAAACCCAGTGCCTCACACAAGTCAGGTGAGCGCTCTGCCGCTGAGCCACGACCCCAGCCCAAGTTCTAGTTTTCTACAAGAGTGAGATCATACATACCACCCTGGAAAAAGATAGCAGCAATAACTTTTATAATTTGGTCCAGGGGCAGCCACCCCTAAGTGAGAGATGAAACTCTGGGATCCAGTTGGAATCTATCCACAATGCCAAATTCCTTCCTATTCTTTTCTTGTAAAAATGAGACACCAATATCTTAGCATCAGCTCTAAGAAGATACTGAACCAGATCATTCATTCAACAAGCAACCAAAGCCAGGTACCTGTTGGGGGACAGGTATAGGTGCTAGGGTGTTCCTGCTCATATGCCTTCCCTGGAGAGCAAAGCACTCTGTCTATAACCATCGGTGCTCCTGACTCTTATTTTTTGGCACTGGGGATTGAGCTCGCGGGCACTCACCACTGAGCCATGTCCCCAGCCCTATTTTTTATTTTATTTAGAGACAGGGCCTCACTGAGTTGCTAAGCACCTCGCCATTGCTGAGGTTGGCTTTGAACTTGCAGTCCTCCTGCCTCAGCCTCCCAAACAGCTGGGACCACAGGCTTGCGCCATCACACCCGGCTGCTGATCCTGACTCTAATTTCCAGGTAGGAATGGGTCAGTGAAGGCAAAACTAGGCTGTTGTGGTGTCTTCTTTTGCAGGGAGATGCCACAGGGACAGGCGTGGGGACCAGTCGTGCCCCAGCTACAGACACAGGAAGACCAATGCACAAAATCTTTGACTGAGGCCTACTTTAGTCTCCTCCCCCCACACCCTTGTACATAGTTTAAACTCTCCACACTGGGTCATTCAAACCCAGAGTCACCAGAAAAAAGAAGTCGCTGTTTGGGGGATGGCAGATGATCAAGAGTTCAGACAGCTGCGATGAAGGATTAGTTGTGGTTTTTTCTCAGTGCCTCACTACAAACTGTGCTGCAGACCCATGTTCAAACACTATTAAATGAGAATGTTTTCCCTGGCACCGATCCACCTTTTCCCCACAGTTTAAGTATTGAATTTTTTTTTTCTCAAACTGAAGTAGCTTCGGTTTACAGCTCACATTTAAAACTTAAAAACGTTATTTCCATAAATGTTGGCAGAAACTGGCCACCGTTTTTTATTCCATCGGCAGTCATAATAAAGTCTTTCCCATTGACAATCTAACAAATCATTTTCTGTTTGCCACTGAATGGGGTTCAATAAAATTTTTGTGCTCTTAAAATTCCCTTAATAAGAACTCATATAAGAGCACACATTTCCTTCCTAAGGCAGCCTTTGTGGTCTGTCCCCAGCGATTCTCTTTTTAGATCCCAGAGGTAAGCAAAGGTTAGTGGCAGTCTCAAAATTTAGAAAGGTATTCACGTGTCAAACAGGATATCTTGCGCTACATTTCAGTCCGTTGGTCATTTTTAAATATGTGCATATTCATAAACTGCCCCTCAGCCCTGAGCAGTGACCATGAGGGGTGGCCTTTGGACCTTCACGGTGGGTGTCTTCCACTTGGATGCCCGAGTGGCAATGGGGCTGGATAGACAAACCCCAACGTCAGTCATCTCCCCAGGATCAGCCTGAGGAAACCAAACAGGGAGAGCATTGTGTTCCGAGCCGTTGGGGCAGAAGGAAAATGAGGCATCTTAGAGGAGACCTGGACCTTCCTACAAAGCTTACAAATGTGCTTGGTTTTTCAAAAGACCAAACTGATGCTGAACCTATGGAGTCTCAATCCAGAAGTCTTCTAGGCTCTTCCAAGAAACACACTCAGGGAGCTGTTGGGTTGAGCTATTGAGTGCAGCCTGACACTGGGGTTTCATGGTAGTTTAAGAGGAACCAGCCGCTTTAAAAAAAAAAAAAAAAAATCTGGTTTTGTTTTCTTTGAAAAAGGTTTAGTAACTCAGCTCCTTAGTCAAAGATGTTGACCACACTGTCACCAGGGGATATTGCTAGGGTAGAGGTAGAAGAGTCCTTTTAGTGTGAGTGTGTGTATGTGTGTGTGTGTGTGTGTGTGTGTAGGGGAGGGTTCTGGGAATTGAACTCAGGGGCACTCAACCACTGAGCCATATCCCCAACCCTATTTTGTATTTTATTTAGAGACAGGGTCTCACTGAGTTGCTTAGTGCCTCACTAAGTTGCTGAGGCTGGCTTTGAACTCGCAATTCTCCTTTCTCAGCCTCCCAAGTCACTGGGATTACAGGTGTGCACCACCTTGCCCAGCTGAAGGGGCCTTTTAACCCTAGTGAAAGGGGAACAACTTCAGAGAGTGAAGGAGGACCTTCCCCACCCCACTCAATCCCTATGTGGAACAACATCCTTTACTAAAACTCATCCCAGACTCTAAGGATGAGGACCAAATGGTAGCTCTGCAGGGCACATGGAGGAGGGAGCCGGGAAGCCCAACCCAGGCTGGTCCCTGTGGATGTTTCCTGCCATTGGTTCATGCAGCTGGAGAGGACAAGTGCAGCCAAGAGCTACAAGGACAATTAAGCAGCTGCTGGGCACACTATCTGCACAGACTCAGGAGCCCTGAGAAAGGCACCCATTCACTGGGTCCCCCACTCCTTTATAGCCTTGCCTTATGACCATCCTTCCCACTAACTTCAAAAGGAAATTTTTTCTTGGTGGAGTAGAGGGGTGGGGCAAGGACAGATAGAAGAACCCAGCAATCTGTGGGCAAAGGCCATTTCCCTTACCAGGAAGCCATATAATATCTGACTCATCACTGGGCAGGAGGGCACCCCCAACTGGAAGGATGCTGTGGTCACAGGTGCACCCATTAAAAACACTGACTCTATAGGCACCAGTGTCATGGTGCACGCCTGTAATCCCAGCGGTTTAAGAAGCTGAGGCAGGAAGATCTTGAATTCAAAGCCAGTCTCAGCAATTTAACAAGGCCCTAAGCAACTGGTGAGACCCTGTCTCCTAAAATAAAATATAAGAAGGGCTGGGTAATGTGGCTCAGTGATGAGTGCCCCTGGATTCAATCCCCAGAGGGAAAAAAAAAAAAGATAAAGAAACACTGACTCCTTTGGCCAAATAGTCCCATAGGGGTATGAACTGTTGCCTGAGGGTTATTTCAGCCAGACAGGAGTGGTAGGTTAATGTCATGGGCTGAGAACTCTGGGAGGTGATCTGCCATGGGGATTCGGCGGGGGAGGGGTGGTGAGGGGAGCAGGCATTGCAGAAGTACACACAGAAGGATCTAGAAGTTGCAATAGTATGGTGGAGGGTGAAAAAGAAAGATAGAAAAACACAAATGTGTTTATTACCCCCAACTAATCACCATGCTACCAAGACCCAAAACATCATCTTCTTTTGTACCTTTCCAGGGCACTATGGGAAAAATCTTGTCTCCCAGTGGGGCCTATAATTCCAGGGATTTGGGAGGCTGAGACAGGAAGATCATAAGTTCAAGGCCAGCCTCAACAACTAACTTAGTGAAACCCTAAACAACTTAGTAAAACCCTATCTCAGAATAAAAAATAAAAAGGGCTCAGGATGTGGCTCAGTAGTTAAGAGCCCCTGGTTTCAACTAGACAAGTAGTTTATGTGAAGGAATAAATTCTAATAAAGTTGTTTCCAGAACCCCACACTTTCCTGGCTTTCCGACCCCCTTTCCAGTCTCTTTGGTTGATTTCTCATTTCATAGAGAGCCTAGTACTCTTTCCAATTTTTGTTTGTTTCTTTGTTTTTTGTTGTTGGTGGGGTTTTTTTGGGGGGGAAGGGACTGGAGATTGAACTCAGGGGCACTCAACCACTGAGCCACATCTCCAGCCCTATTTTGCATTTTATTTAGAGACAGGGTCTCACTGAGTCGCTTAGCACCTTGCGGTTGCTGAGGCTGGCTTTGAACTCCCAATCCTCCTGCCTCAACCTCCCGAGTCGCTGGGATTACAGGCGTGTGCCATGGCATCCAGCTTATTTGTTTGTTTAGTACCGGGGATTGAACACAGGGGCACTCAACCACTGAGCCACATCCCCAGCCCTATTTTGTATTTTATTTAGAGACAGGGTCTCACTGAGTTGCTTAGCCAATGCTGAGACTGGCTTTGAATTCATGATCCTCCTGTCTCTGCCTCCTGAGCTGCTGAGATTACAGGCTTGTGCCTTGGCACCCAGCTCAGATTAACAAATACATGAATCTAAGTGGCTCCATGGAGCCTCACGGCTTCAGGTGTTACTGCCATACTGATAATTTGACAGTCAAACTCCTCCCAGATCCCTCACAGCCGAACTCAGGACCCCAACTGAAACATGTTGGCTACTGGTGACCCACAGCCCTTTTCCAAAACTGCCCGAAGCTGAGGGCAGTTTTAGAAAAGGGCCGAGAGTCACCAGTAGCCACATGTTTGCCTTCAAAGATTTCTATACCTCCAGGGAACTTCCCATAGCCAACAATGGACTGTCCCGGGTTTCTCCCAAGAGCACCCCCACAATAAACAATGTGTGCTCATGTGATATCCCCGTCTCCAGCTCTGCTGGGGACCCGACCTCAGAAATCTCTCCAATTCTGTTTGCAGCCTGGACCTCCCATCCCAATCTCAGACCACAGGCTTTGCACCAAATTCCTTCCTCCCCACATACCACATCTTCCCCATTTCAGTAAATGCAACTCCATCTTTCTCTTCATTCAGGCCCCAAACCTTGACGTCATCCTTACTCCTCTGTCTCCTACTCCAACCCAACCTGTCAGCAAATTCCACGGGCTCTGCTTTCAAAATAAATCTAGACTCTGATGATTTTCACCACTGCCACTGCAGGGCCCCAGATCCAGGCCTGTGATCTTGCAGTATCTCCTCGTGGCTCTCCCTGCTCCCACCCCATTCAAGCTCACGTTTCCTACAATATGGCAGCTAGAGTGACCCTTGAAGAGTTAGTCAAGACACTCAAACTACCCAATGGCCTGCACCTTACTCAGTACAAGCCAAAGGCCCTGCACAGGCCAGTTAGACCCGACACCCTCTATTCTGGACCCCCACTCATAGACCTGTCTCCTGTCTGGCCTTTATTCCTTCTGCTCTCCCTTGCCTGCTCCTCTGCTTGGCCTCCCATGGTTCCCTGGTCACACCAAGCACATTCCCACTTCCAGGCACTGCACATCCTGTCCCTTCTCTGCTCTGAGACCTGCTGCCCTAAGGCCTCTTTCTATTGTCACCTCCAAGGTGAGCTGCCCAGAGCACACTGCAGCCTCATCTCTAGGACTCCTTACCCTCTTCCTTGCTTCATTTTTTTCCCATAGCAATTATCACTGTCTGATACCATGTGTATATTTATTCCTGTTGGCTGGTTGCCTTCCTTGTCCTATAGAATGTAGGTTCTGTGAGACCAGGATTTTTTTTTTTCCTGTTATTCTGTGCAGTATCACTGGTACCCAGGTCAATGCCTGGCAACAGCAGATATTCAACAAATATTCGTTGAAAGAATGAAAGAAACTAGATTCCCTCTGGCTTTCTTCCATTTGCAACTCTTAAGATTTATGACGCTAAGACTTTAAGACCTAGAATTGTTCTCAAAAGAGATTGGCTGATCCTTATAAGATTTTGGAGATTGAAAAGTGTTGGGGAAAACCCACATTTCTGTATTCTGCACATCCACCCAACTTGTTTTTCAATAGGTGCAAGAAGTGGTACAAGTCAGATCAAATAAAGACCATCAGGAGGTTTGGAGAAATTTAGCCTTTGCCTACTTCCATTTTTTCCTGGGTAGGAGAAGAGATTAAAATCTGGAAGAGCAAAGGGACCAAAAGGAATTTACACAATTATCATCTTTTAAGAGTGTTTTTCTTATTTAAAAAATAATACTGATTTTTTTTTTGGGGGGGGACAAACCATGGAAAACTGTCCTTCCAGCCAAAAGTAAGAAAGGCATGTATGAACACAGAGAAAATAGATGCAAATTCAGAGGAGACAAGTGTGAACATGGGTAAGACAGGTGTGAATATGGGTAAGACAAGTGTGAAGAGGAGAATACAGGTGTGAAGAAGGGAAAACATGTGTGAACATGGGGAAGACAGGTATAAAGAAGGACAGGAGTGAACATGAGGAAAGCAGGTGTGAATGCAGGGAAGGCAGGTAGGAATATGGAAAGAGAGGTATGAACATAAGGAAGACAGGTGTGAATACAGAAGACAGGCTCACCCTGGTTAGATGTAGTGAAAGAGATGGGGGCTTCCCTTTTACTTTGTAAAGGGAAGGCTTTGAGGTATCAAAAATCTGGGCTTTTGGGAAAAGGAGGACAAAGAATCTGTTTCCTGAACTTCGTAAGGAAGTCTCTTTGGTTGCCCAGGACTAGTCAGTCTCCTCCAGGTCCAAGAGGTCATCCACATATTCCACAACCTCTCCCTGTAAGAGACAAAAGGACACCCGTGTGATTTACCTGAACATAAAAGTGCTGGTGGGCAGAACTGTTTGCTAGAAGCCACTGCTGGCTGGCTGCTTGGGCCAAAGCAGGTCTTCTCCACTGGCCTGGGGTCCAGAGGACGGACCCTGCGGAAGGTACTCAGCTTCCATTCCATGTGAACTCCATGCCAAGCACTCTCTTTCCCACCCCACAGCCAGCCTCTGTGAAGTGGACAGTTCAGCCACCCTCTGTAAAGTCCTCTGGGCTTTCCTCCCTTTCATCTGTCTCTTTCTGCCTCAACCACCAGACCACACCTCCCAAACCACAGCAGCCAACATTGTTGGTATCTGGCCAGCATAACTGCCTTTGGAGACTGGCCCCAAAGTATTCCTGTGACCCCTCAGTCTCTGCTTCAACCCAACCCAAGACTTAGGCCCTCACATCACATCCTGGTTTACAAAGCGCTTCCACTTACAACCCTGTGAGGGGGATATTATTACTTCTGCTTCATAAAAAAAGAATTGAGGCTCAATTCCTTCATGCTAGTGATGGATCTGTCCTACACAAATCTGAGCACAGAAGATTCCCTGATGATGTCTTGTTCGGAGGTGTTTCGCCTAAAACCAGTAAAGTTTTAGGTGAGAGAGCATCCTGGAGGCTGGGCCTCTGGGTCTAGCCTCACAGGTCACAGAACTTTTAGTCTCCCAGACTCCTCACCTATAATGTGAAGGGTCAGACCAGAACAGGGTTTTAGGGTTCTTCCGGCTCCAACATGGCAGGTCCTCAGCTTTTCTAGAAAGCATTTTTCAATTTGTTCCAAACCCATCTCTCTAAATACTCCTCCTAACGATGGCTTTTCTGTGGCTTCACTGCCCCTCCACTAAATGGCTAGTCCACAACCAGTTTAGACTAGTCAAAAAAGGAGTTGGCTAAGAGACTTAAGACTTAATCAAACTTAAAATGCTTACAGCAAGGACATCATTTACCAAAAAAAAAAAAAAAAAAAAAAAAGATAACACTCTGATAGAAAAATTGGAAAGGGGAGTTGAAGTATTTTCAGAGTGCTGAGCCATTGAAAATTCACTGTGTCTTTATAAAGTTAAAAGATGATGGCTGGCTGGGTGACTGCTGCGGATTCCTGGAGTGTCACTCCACACATGGCACCTTCGGGAAACGTGGCACTGCAGCCTGGGTTTCCTAGAAAGCCGGGCTCTTCCATGCCAGCGTTCTGCCTTTCATTAAAACACCCACAGCAACTGTCTTTCTCAAGGTCCCCTTCTGTTTCTTATTTCAGGGACGCCCCAGCCTTGCAGTGACTTTAGCAAAGGCGTGAGTAATATTTTCTCTCAGCCAGACGTGTGCTAAGCATGAAAACTTACCTCATCATCATCCATTATATTTTCCTTAGCAAAGTCATACAGCTCTTTCTGGAGGGTAGTCACATTAAAGAACTGAACTGCTTCCTGTTCAGACAAACAGAGAACAGCTTATAGGACCCACCTTTCCAAGTCAGGAATGGGAAGAGGAGGAGGCAACGGGTATGGGATTTCTTTCTGGGGGGACAAGAATGTTTAAAAGGACAGAATGGCAACGTTTGGAGAACTCTGTGAGTACAGCAACAGCCACTGAATTATACGCTTGAAGAAGGTGAAGTCTATAGTATACGAAATACATTTCGTTTTTTTTTTTTTTTAAATAGTCACCTTGGGTAAAGGAGAGGAGTTTGTGAGCATGTGTGTAGTAGTGGGAGAATGAGATGTGAAGGAAGATGTATTTATGAAAACCCAGGACAGCATATAAAACCCCAATGGTCTTCATCCCAAAGATAAACCAGAAAAGATCTCCCGAAAATCACACATAATTAATGGAGTCCTTAACAAAACATGCAAAACTTTGAGTTTGTCCATTAAGGAAATTAAATGATAGTCTGTTCACAAGAGAACCTACCCTGGTGCTATTGAAAAATATTAGTAAAGTGAGTCTGTGGGTATGGCCTAGAAAAGTCTTCATGCAAAACAGTGTGTGAAGCAGGATCCTATTTTTTTTAAAAAATACAGGCTGTATATATGTGTAAATGTGTAGCCTTATTATAAAGTTTGGGATAAAGTGAAGGTGTGAGATTTTGAGAGAGTCTCACTTTCTAAGTTAAATATTTTTGTTAACATTTGACATATGTCATGTTTACAGATTCAGAAACCAGAATAAAGCAAGAAAATGTTAAGACCAAAACACAACAGAAACCAGTTTGTTCCTGAAAGAACTCTTTCTCTTAAGTCTCCTGAAAGTTGAAGAGAAGGAAAGGAAAAGTCAGGGCCTGGCTGCAGGGCACTCACTGGTCTGGGCTGGAAATGCTCGTCCGAGAGGCCCCACTTGTCCCTGTGGAACTGGTAGTACACCAGGTTCTGCTGCATGACCTTGTCATTCTGGTCAAAGAGCAGATAGCTGACCGCACAGGGGGCTGCATTCTTCAGGTCACTCACTGGATCCGGGAAAGAAGATGATGAGCAAATCAGCAAGCCATGTCCTGCATCCTCCCTCCAGTTACCCCCAGCTCTAGCTCGCCCTCCTAGGGTCATGAATGAGCCCCTTCTTTGAAGCTCCTGCTCTGGAAAGCCTATGACTGACTGCAATCAAGGTGGAAGGTCACAGGTAGGGACTCCATGCAGCCTGGAGGCCAGATTCCTTGGTAGGCAGATGCCTTGGCAGTCCTGCCCAACACTTCAACCTCTGGGGACATGGGCTGGTCTCAGGCCCCTGGCACCAGCCAAAGAAGGCAGTGTCCCACACCCTGGACTGTCCTGGGCTCAAAGCAGATAAGTGGCTCAGCAAGAAGATCCAGTTCCTGGGTCTATAATCTCCAGATACAGGTGGGCCCCTACAACTAAACCAGATTTGGAAGATGAACGACGGTGGATCCTCAGAGATGGAAGAGATTTAAAGTCATTGGGACCTGTTGCCTCCTAGGACTGGGGTTCCCACCCCTGCTGCAGTACTTAGCTTTCAACACTTTCAACACAGGGATCTGAAGAGTTAGAATTTACCTTGGGAGTGGGACAAACGGGAAGATATAATGGTACAGAAGACCCAGAGTATTTATTCTGTCACATTCCACTCCAATTTAAAACTGAGGAAGAACATTTCTGCCAATGCTTTGGTTGGTAGGTGTGACCTGAGCTTGGATATGAATAAATTGTGCCACCCAGAGGTTATTTCTTGTAATGACAACTTCAAACCCCAGCTTAGGGGCACTTACTATTCACAAGGCCTGCAGGGCCACTAAAGGGTTCAAACGTAAGGAGCAACACTTGCCCTTAAAAAACTTAGTGAGGTTGGGTTGGTACCTATGATCCCAGAGACTGGGGAGGCTGAAGCAGAAGGATTGCAAGTTTGAGGCCAATCTCAGCAGGCCTCTTCAAGGCAGTGAGTTTTATGTATACTCTTTATAACTCCAGAAAGCAAATACTTTGAGGGAGCAAATGCAAAGCTGGAGGTTTTGGTCTACCAGTGTTTACAAGTGTTTGCCACAATTTTTGACATGTAGGGAGATTTTGAGCTGCCAGAGCCAGGATATGTCTACAATATTCTAAACACCTAATACTCTAGCTTTGTGTACTCAGAAAAGGCCATGGAAATCCAATGGACTGTTATGTAACATACAGGTATATATTATGTGCCATATATATATATATACACACACTGGAAGAGGTAGCATGGCTTCATGCTTTAGGCACAGACCCTGGAACTGCACTGCAAATCTTTAATCTTCAACAGGCAAAGATATATACCTGTCCTAAGGAATGTGGGAATGCAGTAAGGATACAACAAAGAACACAATAGCCTCACAAGCCACAGAAGCTAAGGTCCTCTCTCACTCTTCCCTGGGGCATCCCTAAGACCTGCCTATCCTAATTGAGAACAGCATGACAGGAGGCATCTATTCCAGCCAGAATCCTGCCACTCTGGACCCTGCTACTTCTCCACTAGAACAGAGCTGTTCCTGCTGCATCTGTCCACGACAATCCTCCAGTACTTATAACCAAATTGCCAAGGTGCACCCTGCTCAAACAGGTGGCACTTGGCACAGTGGTGGGGAGCAGAGGCGAAGGCTCAAAGGACAGGCTCTGAGTCTCACTCTGAGTGACCTTTTCTTCCCTTTGTCCACTCGGAATGTTCTCATTGACACACTGCAATTTCAGGTCCAGGGAGGACCAGGTGGAATGAGGCTCTCACAGTGTGAAGAGTAGAGCTGATTTTGGGGAGAAAGGGAAATGACCATAGAGAACATGAACCCTTGCAGGGTAGAGTTGGCTGAGTGCCGGTGTGTGACTCCACATTTAGCAGCCATTAGCTCACTTGATCCTCAAGATGATCCTGAGAGCTGAGTACTATTACTGCTGCTTGACTGATGAAGAAACGGAAGCATAGAGAAGTCAGTAAATTAAAAAGTTGAAGTTCAAACCCAGGCAGTGTGGTCTCAGGGTCTGTGCCTAAAACATGAAGCCATGCTACCTCTTCCTACAAGCATGTCACCAAGGCTGTCAAGGTGGCTAATGAACTCTCAACAACCACAGGTAAAGGCTGTCACCTCTATTCTACTGACAGGGAAGCTGAGTCTTAGGAGGATTAAACTGAGGAAACTGAGTCTTTGAGGATTAAATACCTTGCCCAAGATCCCATAGAAAGTTACTTACACTTATAATAAGCAAACTGCAAATAATGATACATGGTTGCAACAAATTTCTCCACCGGATAGCCTCCTATAACTGGGGTGAGGTTCTCCTCACACTGTATTTTGCATTCCAGAACTTCTATGTAATGATCTGAAAAAAAAAAAAAAAATCCACAAATTTTCAGAGCAGCACATGCATTGCTCACTTCTCTTCTCCCTTCTTCCTTTCTCCTTACCATCCTTCCTTTCTTCCCTTCAGTGCTGGGGATCAAACCCAGAGCTTTACATATGCTAGGTAAGTGTTCTACCACTGAGCTGTGTCCCCAGCCCCATTATTTTCTTAATACACTACTTCTGCCTTCCATGAAAATGAGAAAAATATAAGAAAAAAATATTTGTAACATTTACAATAAGAGGCTAAAATATTTAATATACAAACTCCTTAAGATCAATTAAAAAAAAATGAGGGGCTGGAGTTATGGCTTCGCAGTAGAGCGTATGCCTAGCATGTGCAAGGCCCTGGGTTCGATCCTCAGCACCACATAAAGTAAATAAATAAAATAAAGGTATTGTGTCCAACAACAACTAAAAAGTAACTATTAAAAAATGACAAACAGGGGCTGGGGATGTGGCTCAAGCGGTAGCACGCTCGCCTGACATGCATGCGGCCCGGGTTCGATCCTCAGCACCACACACAAACAAAGATGTTGTATCTGCCGAAAACTAAAAAATAAATATTAAAAAATTTCTCTCTCTCTCTCTGTCTTAAAAAAAAAAAAAATGACAAACACCCTCTATAAAAACGGCCAAAGTATGTTAACAGAAAAGAAATTAGAAAAACAGTGAATAAACATTGTGAAGAGATGCTATACCTCTTTTGTAATTAAGAAATATAACCTGGGACTAGGGAAACAGTTTACTTGGTAAAGTGCTTGCCTCACATGCACAAGGGTCTGGGTGCAATCCTCAGTGCCACAAAAAAAAAAAAAAAAAAAGAAAAAAGAAAGAAAGAAAAGAAATACAATCTAGCTCAGAGAGGTGGCACACTCCTGTAATCCCAGCTACTGGAGAGGTTGAGGCAGGAGGATCATGAGATTGAGGACAGAGTGGGCAACTTAGTGAGACCCTGTCTCAAAATAAAAAATAAAAAGGGATAGGAATGTAGCTCTGTGGTAGAGCACTTGCCCGGCATGCACAAGGCCCTGGGTTCAATCACCAGTACAAGGAGAAGAAGAAAAAAAATGATTTAAACTGGGGGCTAGGGATGTGGCTTACTGATAAAACACTTGCCTAACATAAGACCCTGGGTTTGGAGGGCCTGGGTTGTGGTTCAGTGGTAAAGTACTTGCCTACCATGTATGAGGTACTGAGTTCAATCTCTGGCACCACATAAAACAAATAAACAAACAAATAAATAAATAAAAACAAGGTCCTGGGTTTGATCTCCAGCAAGGCAAAATAATAATAATAATAATAATAATAATAATAATAGGCAAAATTTTTAAAATTTACTAGCACCAATGTTAGGGAAAGAATGGTAAAACTTACACTTATATTCTATTGGTGGAAGCAAAACTGGAACAAACAGAAATTTGTTTTGGAAGACAAATTTTGCAAAATTTACCAAATGTTAAAATATACATATCCTTCTAACTTGGCACTCTACTTCCCTGAAATAAAAACAGCAAACTTAGAAGCAATCTAAATGCCAGTCGATAAGTTCCAGTACATCTAAACCACAGAATCTATATAACCTTCAAGAGAATAAGGCAAACAACACATATAACATATATATAAAACATACAACATAGAAAGATGTCAAAGACTACATTTCCCAGCCTCCCTTGTACTTAGAATGGGACCATATGACTAGTTGTAGCCAATGAAATGTGGATAGCAACAACTACTAAATATTTCTTCAGGCCTGGTCCCTAGTAATTCCCAGGTGATCCTGCATCCCCCCTTTTATCCCTTTTACACAACAAGAAGGAAAAGACCTCAGGATGTTTGCATATATTTTTATTGGCAAGACTGTAGAGAAAAAGCCTCTCATATATCACTGGTAGGAATGTAAAATGATACCTTAAAATACTAAATAGTTTACAGAAACATTAATTCTTTGAACTATTAATCCAGTTCTGGAGACTTTGAAAACATATCTCTGTACTTAGCAAAAAAAGAAAAAAAAAACTTCAGTTATCCATTTCAATGTAATATGTAATAGCAAATGATTGGACAACCCAAAAGTTGATGAATAGCAAGCTATTACAGTCTTGTTGTTAATAAATAACTTCAAAAAAGAAAACGCTAACTAAATTGTAGAGAGACTAGAAAACACCTTAACCAAACAGATATCACCCATAAAAGAGTAAGCAGACAGCATACATGTCTGAATGTGATATCCTAGGAAGGTTACTTCTACAGTGACCCAGTCAAAAAAGCACATCCTGGAGGAAATTGTGAATTACAGGACAGAAACCCAAATTGAGGAAAATTTATAAAGTAACTGGTCTAAATACCTTAAAATTTCATTGGCATACAAAGACAAAGGAAGGGTAAGGACCTGTTACAGATTAGAGAACACTAAAGAAACAGCACAACTAAATAGGAAATATAAGGCTGGGGTTGTAGCTCAGTGATAGAGTGCTTGCCTAGCTCGTGTGAGCCCAGGGTTCGATCCTCAGCACCATGTAAAAATAAATAAATAAAATAAAGTTATTGTATCCATCTACAACTACAAAAAAAAAAAAAAATTTAAATAGGAAATATAATTCTGGACTGAGTCCCATACCAAGGAAGAAAATGTGACAGAAAGGACAAGATCGGGACTACTATCAAAATTAGAATATGGATGGTAGATTGAACAAAGGTACCTAAATTAAAGTTCCTGAATTTAATTACTGTGAATATACACATTAAATTTTTGTCCTTAGGAAATATAATGAAGCATTATGGGTAAAAAGTCAAGATATCTCCAATCTACTTTAAATGGTTCTGAAGGAAAAATAATTACACACACAATGCAGCTTGAAAGAGTGATAAAGTTAGCAGGACATAATAAATTTTAAAAATTGGTAAATCTGGGTGAGAACATAAAAGTATCTAGTACTACTTTTGCAACTTCTTTACAGGTTTTAAATTGCTTACAAGTATAATCTAGGCTTAGCTGTTTCCCCTTATTCTTGGGGGGCCACATTCTGGGACCCCTTTCCCATGCATGTCTGAAACTGCTAAACCCTATATATATTATGTTTTAATACCAAACCATAAAAAAAAATCTGTTTTCTGGTATACATGCATATAATAAAGTTTAATTTATAAATTAGGCACAGTAACATTAACCATAATGAAACATAAAATAGAAGAATTATAACAATATACTGTAATAGAAGTAATGAGAATGTGGTCTCTCACACTCAAAATAGCTTCCTGAACTGAACTCATCCTTGTGCTGATGTGAGGTGGTACCATGCTGATGTGATGAGAAGTGAGGCAGATGACAGAAGTTTTGTGACGTGACACCACACGAAAGCCATGTGAGCACAAGTACTGTACTAAGGTGGCATCCATCTGCTAAGCAGGACAGCTTCTAAGTGACGGCTGGCAGGTAGGGTATACAGTGTGGATATGCTAGAAAAGGAATGATTAGGGCTGGGGATGTGGCTCAAGTGGTAGCGTGCTTGGCCGGCATGCGTGCGGCCCAGGTTTGATCCTCAGCACCACATACAAAGATGTTGTGTCCACTGAAAACTAAAAAATAAATATTAAAATTCTCCCTCTCTCTCTCTTAAAAAAAAATTTTAAAAAAAGAAAAGGAATGATTCATGTCCCAGGAATAATGGAGCTGGATGGAGACATATTTTATGAAACTACTCAAAACTTATTCACTATTTATTTCTGGAATTTTCTACTTAATATTTTCAGACTGTGTCGGTCATGCTTGTAATCTCAGAGGCTTGGGAGGCTGAGACAAGAGAATCGTGAGTTCAAGATCAGTGTCAGCAACTTAGCAGGGTCCTAAGCAACTCAGCAAGACCCTATCTATAAATAAAATATAAAAAAGGGCTGGAGATACAGCTTAATGGTTAAGCACCCCTGGGTTCAATCTCTGGTACCAAAATATGTGTGTGTGTGTGTGTGTGTGTGTGTGCACGCGCACTTTACTATGGTTGACAGCAGGTAACTAAAACCATAGAAACCATGAATAAAGGGGAATGCTGTGTATCAAAGATAGGTAAGAGAGACACAGCAGACACTATGTACTGTTGCAAAAGAGTCTTGTCTCCCCAACTCCCATTTTAAAAAAGAAAAAGAAAGACAGAAAGAAAAAGAAAATTAAAATTGGACCTGGCCAAGCATCTACATACAAGTATCAATTTATAAGAAATATAGAGGGCTGGGATTGTGGCTCAGTGGTAGAGCGCTAGTCTAGCGTGTGTGAGGCTCTGGGTTCGATCCTTAGCACCACATAAAAATAAATAAATAAAGGCATTGTGTCCAATTATATCTAAAAAATAAATATTAAAAAAATAAGAAATATAAAGCATAGAGGATCATGGAGATAGAATCAATACACTCTACACAGTAAGAATCTCTATAGGAGAAATAATTCAGTGTTTCAACAGTAAGGCGGAAAAAAAGATAGAGAAGAAACTATAGATTAACAGAGACTTAAAAGATAAGAAATTAGCCAGGCATGGTGGCTCAAACCCAGTACCACACACACACACACACACACACACACACACACACACACAAGAAAAAAAAAAAAAACATAATGAATTTGCTACAGTATAGATGAACCTTGAAGAGATTATACTCAGTAAAATAAGTCAATCACAAAAGTGCAGACACTGCATGATTCCACTTACATGAGATAGCCAAAGTAGTCAAATACATAAAGTAAATGCATAAAGAAAGAAAGAAGGTGTCTGCCAGGGGATGGGTGGGGAGGAGGAGGTATTTATTAACAGGGACAGAGTTTCTGTTTGGAAGGATGAGGAAGTTCTAGATACAAATGAAAGTAACAGTTGCACAATGATGTGAACGTACTTTAGGTCACTGGTCTGTTTATTTAAAGGTGGCTAGGATGGTAAATTTCATATTATATATATTTTACCATAATCAAGATTTTAAAACTAGAATCTATCACAACATGTGGACCTTATTTGGATCCTGATTCAAACAAATGAATAGTAAATTATTGATGATATTTCTTAGATGATATGGACACTGAAGAGTTGATGGTGAGATTAAGTAACTATTGTTAAAATTCTTTTAGGTGTAATAGTGTAGTGGCTATGTTAAAAAAAAGAGTCCTTATTTTTTAGAGGTATATACTAAAATATTACACATGAAGTGACACAACATCTGGAATTTGCTTCAAAATAACCTGAGAGAGGGCTGGGGTTGTGGCTCAGCGGTAGAGCACTTGCCTAGCAAGTTCGAGGCCCTGGGTTTGATCCTCAGCACCACATAAAAATAAACAATAAAGGTACTGTGCCCTACTACAACTAAAAAATAAATATTAAAACAAATAACTAAATAGCCTGAGAGAAGGGAAGTAGATAAACCCCAAATGGCCATGAGTTGACAGCTATGAAGCTGGATCGTGGTTCCCGGGGGATTCATTGTACTTTTCTATTTTTTTTATAGGTATCAAAAATTCTTTCAATTTTTCTACAATAAAAGGGGTTACTTAAGGGGGGGAGTATTTTATAGAAAGAGATTTATGAACAAAACATGAGTTAAAGAAAAACAAACCTCTCTTTGAAAGAGCTTCCATTCTGCAGGATCTCTGAAGAGCCGTTAACCATTAACACGCTCAGTGACTCTGCAGAGGGAGACACAGCACTCAGCCCACTCCCAGACTTATTTAAGGAGCACTGTACAGAGATACAATACTCTTTTTTATCTATGGTATGGTCCAGACTTCTTTACCCTTTTTGCAAGGCACAGTTCTAGGCTAAGGGTCCTCAGTCCACCTTGGGAACTCCTCTCTTGGCCATTCCTCATGTACTGGAGTAACACTGCCCAATGAAGGCGAAGAGCAAATGTCTGGGCCCTCCAGAGAAATCTGAGCTATCTATGGGGTGGTGTTTTAGGTTTTCTTTCCTTCTTCATTTTTTTAAAATATTTTTTTGATTTTTTTTAGTTGTAGATGAACATAATATCTTTATTTTATTTATTATATGTGGTGCTGAGGATGGAACCCAGGGCCTCTCATGTGCTAGGCGAGTGCTCTACTGCTGAACCACAACCCCAGCCCTCCTTCTTCGTTCTTCTTTCTTACGTTTGCTGAACGTCCTATAAGAAGCATAGCTTGGGAGGCTGGGGTTGTGGCTCAGTGGTAGAGTGCTTGCCTCGCATATGTGAGGCACTGGGTTCAATCCTCAGCACCACATAAAAATAAATAAAATAAATAAAGATATTATGTCCATATTAAAAAAATCTTTAAAAAAAAAAAAGAAGAAGCATAGTCAGAAATTTTCAAAATGTTCTTAGTCGTGTTTATTATACTCTTCACGCTACCTCTGTAACAGTTGGAAGATGGCCATCATCCAAGTTATCTTAGTAATGGAAGTTGTTACTGAGTTGCCCTGGTGCCCATTTTTATCTTTCCAAAAGCCTTGGGGAATCTGTAATCAAGCAGGGCTGATACAGCAGACTCTAACACTCTATCAACTCTTTTACCAAGTTGAAAGCTTATCTAGGTAACTGTTAACTTCCCCCAGATACTCATTAATATTTAAGCTCAAAAGTTCCTCAAAGGCAGCTCAAGACACTTAGAAGGCATGTGGACAGAGGGTAGACATCTGAGAAGACAGATCCACAAGGGGGATGGTCCCACTTACGCTAAGATGCAACCCACCAACCTGCTATGGAAAGGTAAAAATCTTTGAAGTCCTTGATCTCCCGGGAGCCCTCGCAGGCTGCGAGGCATTCATAAAAAGCTTTGAAGAAATCAGGAAGGGCCAGCTCCATGTCTGTGATGGACGTCCTCCAGTTCTCACCATTGTAGGCCCGCACGGCTCGGATGAACAGACTCTGAAAAGCAAGAGAAGCCGTGAAGTTTGCTCCCAGGCAGGAAGGGAGAGAGGCATGACCCCTCCAAAAGAATGGTGACCATCACCAAGCTCTGCTCTCATTAGTCCTAAAGAAGCCACCCTATCCTTAACAACAATTGGATTCATAAACCAATCAGTAACTTGCTTTATGTCTAGATTTCCCTACACTGTTTGTTATGGGTACACTTCTCATACAGTTTAATTCAAAAAGAAACAGGTGCTTGATAATAAAATCAAATTCAAATCAAAGGGTAAGGTAGTGAATGCCTGCAATCCCCAACAGCTCAGGAGGCTGACGTAGGAGGATCACAAGTTCGAAGCCAGTCTCAGCAACTTAGTGAGGCTCTAAGCAACTCAGTGACACCCTGTCTCTACATAAAATACAAAAAAAGGGGTGGTTATGTGTCTCAGTGGTTAAGTACACCTGGATTCAATTACCCATACCAAAAAAAAAAAAAATAAAAGACAAGGGGAAAAGTGACAAATCAGATCTGCAGTTGCCAGGAGTCAGGGGCTAGGGCAAAGTCCTGACTTCTGAGAAATAGCAGGGAGCTTGTTAGGGGTGATGGCAATATTCCACATTATGACCACAGTGGTAGTTATAAGACTGCATATATTTGTCAAAACTCATTGAATTATATACTCATTGAATCATAATTCAAAACTCATTGAATTAGTAAATATATTGTAAATAAGTGAAACCTCAATAAAGCTGAGTTGAGAAACTGAAAGGAGAAAATCTAAATTTGAGAGCAGGTGCCTGATACCCTGTTCCTCCAACAATGAAGAAGGCAGGAGCAGTGTGCATCAGCACCAGCTACTGGGAAGGTAACCAGATGCCCGAGAGCGGAGACTTGACTGACTTTCTGCTGATTGATGATTGGACCAAATTAAAAAAATAATAATAAATAACTAGGACTGAGGAAGCAGCTTGGTCTCCAAGAAATAAGTAGAGATCCTGGATAGAAATGAAAGCCTGCTAACTTGGAGAAGCCAAGACAGGCCTTGCAGCAAGCCTGGGATGCTCCACTTGGACTTTCTTTTCAGCAGCTCCTGGATGGGGACCCATGAAGGCCAGTTTTGACCTGCACTTTTCCCCAATCTTCAGGCCTCAAGCAGAAAGGATGGATCTCCCGGAGCCCGCTAGGCAGGCGGAATTCCCTGGAAATGAGACAGGCAGAGAACTGAAGGAGCCTTCCGAAGACTGGGCAAATGAGCAGCAACTCCAGGCAGTGGCTTTCCAGAAGCAGCATGGCAGCAGCAGCAGCAAGAAGGAAAGCCAGTAGTCAGGAAGACCCTGAGCATGCAGGAGGCAGCCCAGCCACAGCCAGCAGGGCTCCACCCAGGGACCAAAGGAACCAGCTGACTTCCAGGTGTGCTCAGCTCTGCTCCCCAAGCCCAGTGAACACAGCAACGAGGAACACATGAAGGCACACGGAAGAATAGGAAAGGGGCAAGCAGCAGACAAGAGGTTTCAACAACCTGGAAAGAAGAAAGGCAAATGATCACAGGGGAGAGTCTGGAGGGGAAGTGAGCCACATACCCTGTTGGCATTTGCAGGCACCAGAAACCAGGGAAGGCAAGAAAGACACAGAACTGCAAGCAGAGCCGAAAGCCTGTGCAGACTGCTGGAGCCTAGTTCCCTCCCAGGACCACATTCCCCCAAAGCCACTCTTCACTACAGACTGGTAGTTGATTCTAGAGACTCTGCCCAGAGAGGCTGAGGAGTCAGGGACCAGGCACAGCTGAGGCTGAGCTGAATGCATGGGACTAAAATTTCTGACTCAGCTGGGAGACCCCTGCTGCTATCCACAGACTGCCTCTCAGACACTGCAGACAAGTGTGGGCTCCCCACCAGCCCTGCAGAAGGCTGGCCAAGTCTTCTCTGGAAAACTAAAAGGCCCCCCATCAGTAAAAAGTGAGCTTGCAGTCTAATCATACTATTGGAAACCTTGGCTGGCTCCTCATGGAAACTTTCAATACATCCCTGTTTTCAACCTTGTCCTAACAAGGTTGGTGCCCTGGCTGCTGATGCCTAAGTGACAGACCCTGACCATAATTAGTGCTCAAAAGAGATTCTTATTATTGTTATGATTAATTATCATTAGAACTTTTTGCAGATGCACAGATTTAAGTATCCCCTCATTTGTCAACTCCTCTTTAATTTTCACTTTAGTACATATGGTGTATGTGTGTGTGTGTGTGTAAAATATGTCTCCTAGTTTCATCAAAATGTGGGGTGTATTTTTCTTTTCTTCTTCTTCTTTTTTTTTTTTTTTTTTTTGGTACTGGGGCTCGAACTCAGGGGCCCTTAGCCATCTCCAGCCCTTTTTGTATGTTATTTAGAGACAGGGTCCCACTTTGTTGCTTAGGGCCTCGCTAAATTGCTGAGGCTGGCTTTGAACTCATGATCCTCCTGCCTCAGTCTCCAGAGCTGCTGGGATTACAGAAATGTACCACCACACCTGGCTGTAGCTCTCTTCTTGAGGTATATGTTTCTATTTTGGCTGTTCCTGGTCATTTGGTGGTGATTTCCAAGATATGCCTTTACTATCTTAAAACTGAATGATCAAATGACCATATTTCAAAAATGAATAATTTAAAGGAAAGATAGCTTTAAAATCAGGTAAAGTAAAAACTCATTTTAAATGGATCAATTTTCAGCTAGAAAGCCATAATTTCTATTATCGTAATGTTCATCAAATGTCACCGGAAAAATCACTAGAGCCAGGCATAGTGACACATGCTTATAATCCAGCAGCTCTGGAGGCTGAAGCAGAAGGATTTTTGTGTGTGTCTGTGTGGTGCTGGTGATTGAACCCCAGGACCTTGTGCATGGGAGACAAGCACTCTGCCAACTGAGCTATATCCCCAGCCTCTTGAAGTACAGGATGGTAAATCCAAAGCCAGCCTCAGCAACTTAGTGAGGCAATAAGCAACCAAGTGAGACCCTGCAGCAAAATAAAAAATAAAAAAGGGCTGGGGATGTGTCTTAGTGGTTAAGCACCCCTGGGTTCAATTCCTGGTACCAAAAAAAGCGGGGGGGGGGGGGAACAACACTAGAAATTGTTCGGATGTCAACAGCTGTTTACTGAGATACACTTCTTAAACAATTCACATTGCACTAACCGCTATAAAAATCTGAATATACCTCATAGGACTTGGTTTCCAAGTCTTTGATGTAGTCTTCGGCGCCAGGCAGGCTCTTGTAATACGCCATGTTTCTCTTCATCATTTCGTCATCAGGATGCTTCAGGAGAAAGGTGTGAGCTGCTGCAATGGCTTTCGGGAGATTATTTGCCTAAGTACAAAGAAGAAAGATGAGGCTGCTGAATGCATGCATGCCGAGCAGAGAGTTTTGTAAAATAGGAACTTGTTTTCAGTAACAGTCCTTTAGTGACTTTGGTAATAAACAGTGTTTCCAGCTAAGGGCTCAGTGACATCCAGGGCCCCCCAGAATCTCATCCAGCCAATCTGGATAAGTGTTTGTCCCCACCATTTGGATGGCCTTACAGTGCCTTTCCCATCTGCCATCTCCACCCTGTCTGTGTCCTTGGAGCCTGGCCTATGTGGGCTTTTCCAAGACTCCCTTCCTTGACCTCTAGCTTTCACAGGGGCTCACCCATGTGGAGCCCAACAGGACACTGAAGAAGGGAAGGTGGTAGGTTGGGTTATCTCATCTCCTGGCTCTCTCCCTGCACAGCCACCTCAGGCTGCCATATCCCTTAACTGAAGGTCACAGATTCTCTCAAGATGGCCTTCTCCATACAATCTCTCCTTTCAGATTCCAGTAATTGCTCTCTCCCTTACCCCTTTGACTGAGGCTTGGTCATGCCCTACTAGTACTAGACCTGAGGACACAATGTCCCTTGTGGGTTCCCCACATACCACATCCACCTTTGTAAGTAACCACTGTAGTAAACATCCTTCAAATTACTCAGTATGTCTGTACCACATCTTTTCCGCTGGAACTTTGAAAAATATATTAATGTTTTCCCCACTTCACACAGAACCTTCTGCTTCTATTCTCAAGTGATCCCAAATACCTCCTCCTGACTCATCTAATCACTGGGGAAAAATCTGTAGAGACCCTCCTATAGGCAGAAACCCTTTCTAGGAAGTGGATCTTTAACAATAAGCAAGACAAGGGAAAAAAATCTCTGCCTTTATGAACAATACACTTGAATAAGTTCTCCCTTTCTCCCAGCAACCTTAATTAAGACCCTCTCTTTTGTGTTATTCCCACTTTTCACACCTTCCCATATTCTCAGATAATATGTCTATCTCCTCTCTCCCTTTCAATCCTTGGAAGACACAGTTGTGTGCCACTCAAGTCTGCATTTTGGGCCCTGGTACGGATCCTGGGACAAGGCAGGACATAGTAAGTATCCAGGATTTGAACATAATGACATTATGGCTATAGGACATTTTCATAAAATTAATTCATATGTTCCTTTTTCTCTCTCTCTTATTTTATTTATTTATTATAAGTTTTATTTATTTATTTATTTACTTACTTACTTACTTATTTATTTTTGGCACTGGGGATTGAACCCAAGGGTGCTTTACCCCTGAACTCCATCTCCATCCCCAGCCCTTTTATACATTTTTAAATTTCGAAACAGGGTCTTACTAAGTTGCTGAGGGTCTTGCTAGTTGCTGAGGCTGGCCTCAAACTCACGTCTCCTGCCTGGGTCTCTCGAGTTGCTGGGTCTATAGGATGGGCCACTGTGCCCAGCTCTCTTCTCTTTGAAGCAGAAGCCAGGGAGTATAGCTCAGTGGAAGAGTGCTTGCCTGGCATGTGTGAGGCCCTGGGTTCAATCCCAGCCCTGCAAAAAATAAACAAATGAAGCAGCAACCAGTTTCCCTGACTCAGGACAGAGTAGGTGTCTGGTCAGAAGGCAGAAATAATCCATATGACAAGCAACTTGTGTGGTTGAGAGAACCTAGCAGGTTTGAGGAAAGGAGGAAATAGACGAGGAAGCTGCAGAAAAAAAGCTTGACTGACAGGGAGAAAAGAAAGAAAGGAAAAAAGTTGGGGAGCTGAAAGGTCCAGAGCTAGCACCCTGGTCAACAGTGGTACCCAAAAGGGCACATGAGAACAGGTGTGCTGTTGAGGAATTTTAAGCAGGAAGGCAGTCAGGGAGGCAGATACCTCCCTGTGGGGATGCATGATGAACAACGAGGAGGAGGCAACCACATTGTTGGACTCATGGCTCAACCTGGTAGGTGTCAGGGTTGTCACCATGCATGCAAGTAGAGTCTCTTTCAGCAAATCCAGAGTGACACCCAGAAGCAGAAATTGGAGGGTTAGATTTGGAGAAAGGAAATAAAGGATATCTGAGAATCATAGGGTGGCACACATCTGTACCATACTGCTCCCTAATTGGAGTCCAGTCATTTTTTTTAATGTTTTTTTCTTTTTTAGTTGTAGGTGGACACAATACCTTTATTGTATTTATTAATATGTGGTGCTGAGGATCAAACCCAGGGCCTCACATTTGCTAGGCGAGCACTCTTACTGCTGAGCCACAACCCCAGTCGAGAGCCAAGTCATTTTTGAGATAAGGCCAGTTGCTGCGTTGGAGAAGCAGTGGCTGGAGACAATGACAGGCTCCCAGATGTCAATGCTGATATTTGGAGAATATCAGTGAGTAGTAGCCTGTAGCTAATGGAATGCTTGTGAAAGAGTGTCACAGACAGAAAGTTCTCTAACCTCTATACCCAGCCAGAAAAAAACCTAGTTCATCAGCCAGAAAGAAAGGAAGGGAGCTGAATGCAGCCTTTTAAAAGCATTTGCCAATGAAATTAAGAGTCTCATTCTCCAAACAGCCCTCAGAAAAGGGCATGGAGTGGGCTTTTTTAAGGATCCTGACCTAGGATCTGACTTTTGCAAAATGGAATCTCCTCCCAAAGAGGAAAGGGTAGTTTTATTTACATCGACTCAGGCTCTGCCAGCTGGGACATGAAGACACATCTTGGCAGCCATGGAGAAAACTTCCAGATAGTGACAGGGATCTAAAGTAGGCTGGTCACATGAAACCAATGGTAGTTGGAGAGTAAACAGCATGGCCTTTTTCTTACAAATCACACATCCAAGCCACATCACCTCATTCCAACAGCTTGAATTCATCAGCCTTACTCCCATGCTCAACTTGGGCATTTGTCCTTAATTGCCAAAACAGACCTATGAATCAGAACAGTACAGACCCAAGTCCTGCCCCAGCAGGCAGCACCATCTACTGCCAGCCTTCAGGTGACAGGTGGAGTGTGTGTGCCTGTCACCAATCATTTTTTCCCCAGCCATAAGGAGTTCAAGAATGTGCAGTGGCACATGCCTATTAATCCCAGCAGCTGGGGAGGTTGAGGCAGGAGGATTGCAAGTTTGAAACCAACTTCAGCAACTTATCGAGCCCCTAAAGACTCAGTAAGACCTTGTCTCAAAATAAAACATAAAAAAGGGCTGGGGATGTGGCTCAGTGGTTAAGCGACCCTGGGTTCAATCCCTGGTACAAAAATAAAAAATAAAAAGTTCAAGAATGTAAACATTGTTGAGGGAAAAAAAATAATCAATATCTCTACCAAAAAATCATTTTTTGAGTTATATCTTCAGTTGAAACTGAATGAATGGAATGAACATTCATGTTTATTAATAAAATTCTTAACTTTCCCTGACCAACAAGAAATCTTACAGTGCTAAGAGAGATAGTACTTTACTAACTTTTAAGTGATTGTTACAAGGCCTCAAGGGGTTTTGAAGAGATGTTACAAACATCCTAAGCTCTGTAGGCTACCATGATGGAGAAAACCCATGCCTTACATTCATGTAATATTAAATGCTCTCTCCTGCTTCCCACTATCACTTTTTCAAGTTCATCTGTGTATTAGTGGGTATGTTGACGCAGGCCTATAATCCCAGCAGCTCAGGAGGCTGAGGCAGGAGGGTCACGAGTTTGAAGCCAGCTTCAGCAATTTAGTGAGGCCCTAAGCAACTCAATGCGACCCTGTCTCTAAATTAAATATAGAAAAGGGCTGGGGATGTGGTTCAGTGGTTATGTGTCCCTGGGTTCAATCCCAGGTATAACTCCCAAAAGTTCATCTGTATAAGAAGTCATAGCTTCTACTATTCTCCAGGTTTAAAAAAAAAAAAAATGTTTTCACATTGATTGTGTGATTTAAATTTGGTTCAGGCTGCATCTGCTAAAAAGCTATACAAAAAAAAAGTAGAAAATCTTTTTTTAGCTTAAAAAAAGTCATGTGATGCCAGGCATGATGAAGCACAACTATAATTCCAGAGACTTGAGAGGTTAAGGCAGGAGGATCTCAAGTTCAGGGCCAGCCTCAACAAATTAGGAAGGCCCTGTCTCAAAATAAAAAATAAAAAGGGTTGGGGATGTAGCTCAGTGGTTAAGTGCCCATGGGTTCAATCCAAAAAACAAACAAAAAAAAAAACAGTGTGAACCAGCTGTCACTTTCAACACTGTAGAATTTTATTAATCTCATCCCCTCCCCTTCTATTTTAAAACTGTTTTTTTTTATTGCCAGGACAAATATTCACAAAACTGATACTTTATATAAAACTACAACTAAGCTTTTTCTTGGGGGGTATTATGTTACTACACATATGAATATAACACACATGTGGCTCTGTCTCAGTGGAAATATAAAAAACAGAATATACAATCCAAAGACTCAAAAACAAAGCAAAAAACACCTATACCTCTGGTGTCTGGGATATGCCCTGAAGCTGTTTTTACAGTCATTAGAACAAATGAAATATATCCCCCCTAAAAATCTTTTTCAAGCAGATAAAAAAAAAAAGAACAGAAACAGGGCTTTAAGGGTGCCCTTTTGGCCAAACCTTATGAGGTCCTACCAAGCTGCACTACCCAGTAACCTGAAATTCAGTCCATTCTTAAAACTTGGTGGGTCCCCAGAGTAAGAGCTCAAAGGACGGAGAATTGCAATTTGTGGCTATTTTTAGCCAGCAATCACAGACCGAATTTAAGCAACCATAAAAAGGAGGCAGTGAGCTGTGTTAAATTTTAGATGAGAGAGCAAGCCCAGGGGTCAGCCCTGATGAATCACCACGCAAACACCTCTAAGCAGAGATGTGTCCTCCCAGAGTCGTTGCCCCACCCTGGTCTCAATTCCTCCTATTTAAGAGACACTTGCTGGTTCCTCGGGTCACCTTCCGCTTTACTAGAGCAAGTTCTAACTCAATTTTTAAAAGTCGATTTAAATGGTATATACAGAAAAGTCTGTCCTCAAATAATAGGTAACATTCATCAGGCATTTTTGTTGGGTGCCAAACACTGTTCTACGTCTTTGGTATCCTCTACCTTAGAAAAACGCTTCAGGAAAGGTATTTTCATCTCTTTAAGAAGAAGGATGGACAGGATTTGGAGGCGACCCGTGGCACCACTGAGTGGGTGAGACCGGGGTCAGGAACTCGCGGTGGAACGTGGCCCAGGGTGAGGGGCGGGGCCCGAGCCTGGGGGCGGGGCTCGAGCCGTGGGGCGGGGCCGAGCCTCGGGGCGGGGCGGACTTGCCTTGAAGTAGGCGAACTGCAGAAACTTGTAGGGTTCTCGGCGCTGGAAGTCCGCCAGCACTTCGCGGCTGGGCTGCGACTGGCGGAAGGCCGGCAGGCCTTGCTTGCAGCGCTTGAGGCAGTGCGCGCGGCGCAGCAGGCCCCCGAACAGGCGCAGCTCCGGGTAGCGGGCGAGGCCGGCGGCGGGCTCCGGCTGGGGCACCGAGCTGCAGTTGCGGTGGCAGAAGGCCTCGCTGTCGCGCAGCAGGCGGTGCAGCCGCAGGCTGATCTCCAGGTAGCCCACGCTCTCAGCCCAGCGCTCGCCGCTGTACTGGTCCAGCGCGTGCCGGTAGGCCGACTCGAGTGGCATCAGCTCGTCGCGCGGGAAGCTCCGGAAACTGTAGCGTTCGTATTGGGCGCGCCCGGTGCGCCACGCACAGCCTGCGCACAGAAGCGCCAGCAGCGCCGCGGCCGCCCGGCGCCCTGGCTCCATGGCACCCGGCGGAAGGAAGGAAGGAAGGAAAGAAGGGAGAAAGAAGGAAAGGAAGGAGGAGGACCGCGCGACGCAGCAGGCCGAATGCTTGGGAGGCGGGGACCCAGGCCGCCGGCCCGCCCCGTCCGGCCGCCACTCCCCAATTCTCCTGGGGATCTGGGCGACAGCTACCGCGTGGAAAGGGTGCTTTAGGGAAGGTGCTCAGCTCACCGATTCTGGCGCATTCCCAATGTAGGTTCCCGCGCTCTGCGGTTCATTTTTTGGAGGTTGCTGTTGGCAAGCCAGATGCGGCCCTACAGCATCATAGATGACTGCTACTTAAACTTGTATAATCACTTGAAGGACTTGTGAAAACACAGATTCCTGGGCCGGGCTCCCAGAATTTTGATTCAGCAATTCTGGGGAGCGGGGCTGAGGATTTGCATTTCTAACGAGCATCCCGGTGAGGCTGATGCTAAGGTTTTGCGGACTATACTTTGAAGAGTGCTGCCATCGACCTCAGTTTTAGAGAGGATGCATATATAAAGTTAGGAAGGATGACAAGGCATTTTGTAAGCTGTGTAGCTAGTCAAGTTAAAGATGTGCACGCCTTACGACTGCCACTCCACTTTTCAGAATATAATTTTGAGAAACTTTTGCGAGTGCATGGAAAGATGAGAGGAATGTTTTAAAAGCAGCAGTTTTTAATTTTTTTTTTATGCAGATCAAATCCAGGACCTTGAGCATGCTAGACAAATGCCCAAGTGTTGCCCCAGTTCCCAAAATAATAATAATAAAACTAGTTTAGAAATAATTCACAGTAAGAATAGAACAACGACAAAATACAAAAACAAACTCTTATACACCATTCACTAAGATTCACAATCTGGGAGTTCGGAGTTTAGCTCAGTGAGAAGCATCTACCTCCCCTGTACAATGCTGTGGGTTTGATCCCCAGCACTGGGGGAAAAAAAGATGGAAAGATAAATCAGAAAACTCAACATCTAATCTATATTTGCTTTTCCAGTTTTGTCAACTGTCCCAATAATGCCTTTTCTAGCACTTTTTTCCCCGGACAGATGCAGTCCAGGACCATGGAGGCATCTGATTGTCACCTCTGTTTCACATCCCCTAATCTACCCTGGTTCCTCAGCTTTTCTTGTCATGCCACTGGCATTTTTTGAAGAATACAGCAAAACCAGACATGAGATACCACTACACACTTATTATAATGGCCTAAATCCACAACACTGGCAGCTTCAAATGCTAACCAGGATGTAGAGCAACAGGTACTCTTCATTCATTGTTGGTGAGAATGCAAAATGGAAATGAGCTATTGAGCCATGAAGAGACATGGCAATAAATGCATATTGCTAAGTGAAAGGAGCCAATCTAAAAAGGCTGCATGTGGTATGAATCCAATATACGACATTCTGGAAAAGGCAAAATTGGGGATATAGTAAAAGGATCAGTGGCTGCTGGGGCTACATAAAAAAAGAGATGAAAAAGCAGAGTACAGAAGATTTTGGGAGCAATGAAACTATTCTGTATGATGCTATACTGGTACACACATGGCATATATTTGTAAAAACCCATAGAATATACAACACCAAGAGTGGGTTACAATGTAAAACTGTAGACTTTGGGTGCTAATAATGTGTCAACACAGGATACATTAATTGTAATACATGCACCACTCTGATCACTGATAGAGGGGTTGATTGTTCCTGTCTGGACACAGGGGTTCTATAAGATCTCTGTCATTTTCCTCAGTTTTACTGTGAAACTAAAACAGCTCTAAAGAAAGAGTCTTCCTGGGCACGGTGGCACACACCTGTAATCCCAACAGCTAGGGAGGCTGACACAAGAGGACTGTGAATTCAAAGCCAGCCTCAGCAACTTGGCAAGACCCTATCTCTAAATAAAATACAAAAAAAGGGCTGGGGATGTGGCTTAGTGGTTAAGTGTCCCTGGGTTCAATCCTTGGTACCAATAAATAAATAAATAACAAGAAATAAAGTCTATTAAGAAAACATAGGCAATTTTGTGTTTTTTTTTTTTTTTAATAAAAGCTTCTTCTTTGAGGGGTCACTTTGTTAAGATGTTGTCCACTTTTTCCACTTCTTTTTTTATTTTGTAATTGACAAGTATTTGTGATAAATTCAGCAACATTGTTCTCAATAGCAGAGACTTTGTTCATATACAGAATTTTTTTAAAAAATGTGTGTGCATCTAGGGGAATATTTTACAGCGGTGAGAAGTGAAAGAACGACAGCTATACATAACAATTCAATCTGGGGGCATAGAGAATGGTTCCAATTGTTTAAAGTTTAAAATATGCAAAAGAACACAATATGTATTTAGAAATACAAATAACACATGGCCACATCCCCAGCCCTTTTTTTGTATTTTTCCTTTCTAAGGAAAAAAGAAATGATAAACTGAAATTTCATGTGTTTGTTTGCAAGGCTAGAGTTTAAACCCAGGTGTGCAAGTTCTCTGTCATTAAGCTACCCCTCCTACTGTAATAAACAGAAACTTTGGATATTAGTTTCCTGTCTGCTGCACGCAGTCTGGCTGGGCACAAATCATGGGCCACTGAAGCAAGAACAAATTTTATTTCTGAACTCCACCAGCATACTCCAACACGCTCCCCGGGAACTCTTCCGAACGCCATCCACACGGCTCCTTCCGGAACCACCAACCGGAAATCTCTCCTCCGGCACTTCCCCAACCAATGGGAACTCTCCGGGAATCCCTGGGAGAACTCCAAAGTAGCAGGCCGAGGTGGACAGCAGGGGTCCAATATACACAGCTTAACATAACCATTATCATCTCAATGGCTTGCTGGCGTCACCTCTCAACCACTACTTCTGGCAAAAATGCCATGCTCATCCCGACTTGGCTGTGGCCCTCAACCCACTATCCAGTTGGGAAAAGGAAAGATATGCTATTGGGAGAAGTTCAGACTCAGGTGAGGGGATGGGGAGCGAGTATAATGATGCTCACTGCATCATTATTTTTATATATTTTGTAAATATTATTTTATATCTTATAATTTAAAAAAAATTTTTAGTTGTTGATGCACCTTTATTTATTTATTTATTTATTTAAAGAGAGAGAGAGACAGAGAATTTTTAATATTTATTTTTTAGTTATTGGCGGACACAACATCTTTGTTTGTATGTGGTGCTGAGGATGGAACCCGGACCTCACACATGCCAGGCGAGCGTGCTACCACTTGAGCCACATCCCCAGCCCTGCACCTTTATTTTTTATTTATTCATACATATTCAGCACTGAGAATCAAACCCAGTGCCTCATGAATGTTAGGCAAGTCCCCTCCACTGAGCTACAACCCCAGCCCTCATATTTTATCTGTTAATATTATTTTTTTTTATTTTTGTAGTTGTAGATGGACAGAATGCCTTTATATTATTTGTCTATTTTTATGTAGTACTGAGGATCAAACCCAGTGCCTTACACATGCTAGGCAAGCGCTCTGCTGCTGACCTACGGCCCCAGCCCTTAATATTATTTTAAAAATAATATTTGGGAAAAGAAAAATTTGGGGCTGGGGTTGTGGCTCAGAGGTAGAGTGCTGACCTAGCATGGATGAGGCACTGGGTTCAATCCTCAGCACTACATAAAAATAAATAAAATGAGCCTGGTGCGGTTGTTCATGCCTGTAATCCAATGGTCCCAGAGGCTGAGACAGGAGGATCATGAATTCAAAGCCAGCCTCAGCAAAGGCAAGGAGCTAAGCAACTCAGTGAGACCCTGTCTCTAAATAAAATACAAAATAGGGTAGGGGATGTGGCTCAGTGGTCAAGTGCCCCTGAGTTCCATGCCAAATAAATAAATAAATAAAAATAGAGGTATTGTGTCCAACTACAACTAAAAAAATATAGTTTTTTAAAAGAAAAATTTGCACTGGGCACAGTAGCAGATGCCTCTAATTCCAGCTACTCAGGAAGCTGAGGCAGAAGGATTACCAATTCAAGGTCAGCATCAGCAACTTATCAAGACCCTGTCTCTAAAGAGTTTTAAAAGGGCTGGGGATGTTTGTAGCTCAATGGTAGGGTACCATCATGTTCAATCCCCGGTACTACAAAGAAAGGAAGGAAAAGGTGGGGGGAAGACAGGGAAGTAAGAGATTGAGGGAGGGAGAGAGAAAGGAAGAAGATGGCTATAGTGATTTGGAGAAAAAACAGGTGAATGGGATGGTAAAGGGGAAGACATGAAGTGACATCTAAAAAGAGTTCTGAAGTGGGGAGAGAGCTGAGCCATGTTTACATGGCTTCCTGGCGCCTCTTGCCCTGTGACTCCACAGTGGCCATCTTGCTTGGCACTTGAGATCCTTCATGTGTGGAGAATATGAAAAGGCCGATGCCCTAAGTCAAACAGACACACAAAGAAATGTCCAATCAGTAGGAAACAATTCAGTCCTACTAGCCAACAGACTCAGTGGCTGAGCACCTGCTGAGTTCACTTCCTGGTACCAATAAATAAATAGATAAATAATAGGGCTGGGGATGTAGCTCCATTGTAAGAGTAGTTGCCCTGTGTTTACTCGCCCAGTAAGGGAGTCGGGGAACTTGCCAATCAATTCTCTCTGTCTGCAAAGTGTTATTTGCATTCTAGTGTGACTAATAAAGATAATTAAATGAAGCAGCATGTACCCTGAAGGGGAAATGATTGGCTGCAGAGCAATTTCATCATGTTCAATAACTAAGAATCTCATCTAAGCTCCTAGAAAGCAGATCTTGTGATAAAAAGGAAACATTCATTCTTTTTTTTTTTTTTTTGAAGATACAGTGCATGACAGTGAGAGCAAGAAGAAATGAGGCAAGGAAGGCTGAGAAGCAATGGAGCCGGATGTTAGATCACGATGCAGGCTATATCTTTAATTTTTAATATTTTATTTTTTTAGTTTTCGGCAGACACAACACCTTTGTATGTGGTGCTGAGGATCGAACCCGGGCCGCGCGCATGACAGGCGAGCGCGCTACCGCTTGAGCCACATCTCCAGCCCTGCAGGCTATATCTTTATGACAGCTTCAAAGATAGACAGCCAGCTTCTTAGCAGGTGTACTCATTAGACCACATGGAATGTCTGTACAGGCTCTACAGAGAATCTGCCCATTGAAACAGTGAATCACAGGGAGAGGAAATTTATTTGCTGGCTCTTTCCCACTCTGGTCTTCCATTTCCCTGAACTTCTCTGCTGAGAGCCATAGCTGAGTCCGAGTGACGCATGGCATTTTTGCCAGAGCGGAGTGGTTGAGAGGTGACGCCAGCAGGCCATTGGGATGATGGTGGTTATGTTAAGCTGTGTATTTTGGACCCCTGCTGTCCGACTTGGCCTGCTACTTTGGAGTTCTCGCAGGGATTCCCGAAGAGTTCCCATTGGTTGGGGAAGTGCAGGAGGAGGGATTTCCGGTTGGTTGTTCCTGGAAGAGCCGCGTGGCGTTCAGGGGGCAGTTCCCCGGGAGCATGTGTGGAGTGTGCTGGTGGAGTTCAGAAATAAAGTTTGTTCCTGCTTTAGTGGCTCTTGATTTGTGCCCAGCCATACTGCAGCACTTCTCCATGAGTGTTAACTTGCCTGCTGTTCTGGGCTGCACTGCCTTAGACTCATTGGCAGCCATGTGGAAGACACGGTGCTTCATTCCAGTGAATCCAGAGGCATACGGAGGAGCCAGAGAACACAGATAGTTGGCTTTGGGTAGTAGATACTCTGTTAACAACAGCTGCAGTGGAACAGGCAGCCTAGAGTTGAAGAGACAGGTGACTAAAGAATTTGAGTATCATATAAGCTGTCTGATAACAGCAATCATAGAGTTTGTCATCAAATCAGCACTGAAACTCTCTGACCTAGAAGTTGCAAAGGTAAATTCATCTTGGGGCCTGTCCAGGTCCTGTCAAAAGTGAAGTGGACCATATGGTGGGAGTGGGGGTGCATTGCCAATTACAAGAACTTATTCTGCCTAGTGAATGTCTCAAAGCATAATTCTGGTCTATTATTACCCTTTCAGACCTTTGTCTTGGTGTGGCCAGACCTTCTGATCTTTGATGAGAAACCGGAGATCCAGTTGGTGTCAATTCTCCTGATTAAATGTTGACAACTACAGAAATTTTTTTTTTTTAATTTTTTTGGCGGACACAACATCTTTGTTTGTATGTGGTGCTGAGGATCGAACCCGGGCCGCACACATGCCAGGCGAGCGTGCTACCGCTTGAGCCACATCCCCAGCCCAACTACAGAAATTTTTAAAAATTTAAGATACCAATAGGCCAAGCCAGGTGTGGCAGCCTTTACCTGTAATGCCAGCAACTACAGAGGCTGAGGCAGGAGGAACATGAGTTAGAGGCCAATCTTAGTCACTTATCAAGAATCTATCTTAAAATAAAATAGAAAGTACAGGGCTGGGGTTGTAGCTCAGTGGTAGAGTGCTTACCTCGCACGTCTGAGGCCCTGGGTTCAATCCCCAGCACCACATAAAAATAAATAAATAAAATAAAGATAAATAAACAAATAAAAATAAAGATTTGCGTCCATCTACATCCAAAAAAAAATTTTTTAATAAAATAAAAAGTACAGGGGGTGTGGTTCCGTGGCAAATAACCTCTGGGTTCAATCCACACAGTACCATAAAATAAAATAATATACCCAGTGGACCAGCATGATGTTAAATCAATTTTTTTTTCTGTACCGGAGATTGAACTCAGGGGCAGTGACTACTAATCAGCCCTATTTTGTATTTTATGAAGAGACAGGGTCTCACTGAGTTGCTTAGCGCCTTGCCTTTGCTGAGGCTGGCTTTGAACTCAGATATCCTCCTGTCTCAGCCTCCTGAGCTGCTGGGATTATAGATGTGTGCTACCACGCCCAGCAGTAGTCGTAACTTTTGATCTACTCAGAAAACTATGGTGATCATTTAAGGAAGAGGTAAATCATATATGCAGATGTGGTTATAAAAACAGAGAAGTTGGAATTCTACTATGAATTTTAATTTTAAAATTTAACTAAGAAGTTTAATTTATTTATTAAATAAATCTAGGAGACCCAGGTGAAGAAGAAACATCAGGCTTTGGAAATAGAGCAGATGTAAAAGGGAAAACAGAAAAACAATTATCAAAGATACCTCCAAACTTGCAGCTGAGAGACACTGGGAAGCAGATGCCCTGGACAGATAGGAAAATTATAGTAAAAAGACAGTAAAGAAGAATGTTGCAAACAAAGTAATTTTCGTTTTTCCCCTAAAGCAGGCCTCCCCATGGGCATTTGATGTTTTCAGGTGTCTCAAACTCCTGAAAAGACAAACGGGGACAAAAGCACCCCAAAACACATGACTGTCATACGGCTTGGTTCGGTTCCTGATATATAGCTATTGACTTTTATTGGAATCTGTGGGGAAACGGTTGGTTCATTATTTCACAATTTTATCACTTTTATTATTTCATAACCATACCTATCAGCAGCTTGCACAACTTAACCCCAAGACAAGGGGTTCAGGACTTTCTGGGTAAAAAACTTAATGATAGGAAGCAAGATAAGGGATTGCTGCACAGTAGAATGGTCCACATTTTTTTTGCTGAAGATTTTTTTGTTGTTGTTTTTTACTTTTTAAAAAATTTAAATTTTCATATGAGAATTCCTGTATGCTTTTTACCCACTTCACCAATTATTAACATTTTACTTCATTTATTTTATTACTTGCTTGTATTGTATACTTGTGATATATGTGTATTATGTATGGTATATAATTACACATACAGGTATAAACATGGAACTACTATCATCTGAGAGTAAGGTGCATGCTCTATGCTTCTTTACCTCTGAAGTATTTCAGGGTACATGTTCTAAGAACACAGCCATAGTACTTATTGAAATTAGGAAATTTAGTGTGGCTACAATGTTATTTTCTAGTCCATAGTGTATACTCAAATTTTGTTAATTGTCCCAATAATACTTTATAGTCATCTGTTTCCTGATCCAAGATCTAATCCAGGATCATATGTCACATTTAGTTGTTACATCTTTTTAGCGAAGACCTTATTTTTTTCACCTTTAATATATATCATTTAATTACACCTAAAACCTATTTCAAATTACAATCATTTAAATGGTATTTTAAAATACTAGAAATGTAAAGTTAGGCAAAATTTTACACTGATTAGAACAAACATTGGGAATTGAACTTTGCTAAGTGGGAAAGTTCTGCCAAGGCCAAAAAAAGAAAATAGAGCAAAAAGTCAGATTTGTTCTTAATTTGTGAGTAGAGTCCATTAAGGACAGAAAAACAAAGTGTTCATGTATATTTCTGGCCAGTACATGTCTCTCCCCTTGTTGTTCTTGTCCTACTATTGAGGCCTCTGTGCTTCTCAAACCACCTTTAGTGAAGGATCAGGGTTTTTTTGTTGTTGTTGTTGTTTAATATTTTTTAGTTGTAGATGGACACAATATCTTTATTTTATTTATTTATTTTTTGATGTGGTGCTGAGGATTGAACCCAGTGCCTCCCACACCTGAGGCAAGTGCTCAACCACTGAGCTACAACCCCAGCCCTGAAGGATCAATTTTGTGTCTTTTTATCAGTGCTCTTTTCCATCTATCAAGGACTGACTATTTTATATAAAATATAATGAAAATACATTAACAGAAAAATTAAATAATAATACACAGACACAATTCCCATCTATGTTTTTATCTTTAGATTCAACAAACTTACTTTCTTAAATTGGTAAAAGTTTCTAAATGCCTTATCTGAATTTCTGTATTTATCTCATTGCACTGGTCCACGGACCACCCTTTGAGTAATACTGGTCTGTAATAGCACAAGTACCACATTTAGTTGTGTATGTGGCCATCTTTCTTGCTAGAGATGAGTCTCTACATGGTAACATTACATATACCCAGCAGCCTGGGGCAGGGGACTTTGTATCTCATCATATTCTACACATGCATGTGAACAGGAGCTCAAAGTAAAGGATAAGTGGAAGCACCGCCTTAGGAAAGTAACTCAGACTCTAAAGTCAGCAATGTGAACCAGACGTGGAGGCACACTCCTGCAATCCCAGAAACTGAGAAGGCTGAGGCAGGAGGAGCAAAAGTTTAAGGTCAGCCTCAACTTAACGAGATCCTGCCTGAAAATTATTAAAAAAAAAAAAAAAAATCAACTAAAATCTCAGAAACAAACTACAATCTATATTCTCTTGGCAAGCATCACTATAAAGGACCAGATAATAAGTATTTTAGGTTTGTGGGCTCTGAGGTCTCATTGCATTGACTTGTCTGGACCACTGTAGTGGGAATAAAGCCATATGCAGAAAATTAGAGGCAGATGTGTTCCAATAAAATTTTATTTGTGAATACTGATATTTTAATTTCATATTTAAAAAATATATCATATTTTAGCGGGGTATGGTGGTGCATACCTATAATTTCAGCAATTCAGAAGGCCAAAGTAGGAGTACTGAAAGTTCTCATGGGCTGGGGCTGTGTAGCTCAGTGGTACAGCTCTTGCCTCCCACATGTGAGGCACTGGGTTTGATCCTCAGCACCGCATAAAATTAAATAAATAAGATATACTACAACTAAAAAAAAAGTTTGAGTCCAGCCTGGGAAACTCAGCAAAACCCTGTCTCAAAAAAGTAAAAATAAAAAAGGTTGGGGATATAGCTCAGTGGTACAGTGCCCCTGCCTTCAAGTCCCAGTACTGGGGAAAATCCCATATTTTCAGTCATAAGATGATTCTTTTGATTTGTTTTTATTCATCTAAAAAATGTAAAATCCATTCTTGGCATGGCAGACCATTCAAAAGCAGGCAGAGGGCTAGATTTCATCTTCTGCTCTTTAGTTTGCCAACTCTGCTCAAAATCCTCTCCATCTCAGTTCAGCTAAACAAATCTATTGCACATTATAACCTTGAGTCTATAGGCTGGGGAAGGTGGAAAAAGTTGTATTTGTTCTGTGCTAATTTAAAAAAAAATTTTTTTAGTTGTAAATGGACACAATATCTTTTTATGTACTTATTCATTTTTTAAGGTGGTGCTGAGGATTGAACCCAGTGCCTCACATGTGTGAGGCAAGCACTTTAACCACAGAGCTACAGCCGCAGCTCTGTGCTAAAAATTTTTTAAACTTCATTTTGCAGTAATTTCAGACTAGAAAAAAGTTGGGGGAAAAACACAGTACAAAGAATCTCTTCACTGAGTCCCCAAATGTTAACATTTTCCACATTTACTTACCTTTCCTGTGTTCTTTTCATGCCTAGAATACCAACTCTTGAATCTTGTTTTCTCTTTCCACATTTTTAGTTTTGGAACTAGTAGAGTCAGTTGCAAAGATCATGTCCTTTTGTTTCCAAACAAGAACATTCTCTTACATATCTACAGCATTGATCAAAATCAATACAAAACTACTATTTAATCTTTAGATTCTGGGCCATTATGGAGATGAGGGACTTTAACATCATTGTATGATATTATCAGATCTACAGGTCTAATTCTGATTTCATCAACTGTCCCACTAATATCTTGTATTTGCCTACCATTGTCTCTGGTAACTCCCCCCTCCACAATTACCCAGTGAATTTGATGTTGTTTCGTCTTTTTCACCAATGAAGAAACTACAGCTCAGAGAGATTATGCAACTTGTCCACAGTCAGATAAATGGTAAGTAGCAGAGCTAGAATTCTGACTAAGTGTGCCTGTCCCTGGAGCACTTCCTCTTTGGGGGGTGATGTAGGGAAGGAGTAGTGGGGATTGAACCCAGGAGTGCTTGACTAAGCTACATTTCCAGTCTTTTTAAATTTTATTTTGGGACAGGATCTTGCCAAGTTTCTCAGATTGGCCTTGAACTTTTGATTCTCCTGCCTCAGCTTCCTGAGTAGCTGGGATTACAGGTGTGTGTCACCTTTCCCAGCAAATTCTTGCTCTTCAGTTCTGGACTAGAATTGCAGAGTTAAGAAAGGACTTCACAGATCAAGGAGGGGGAGTTGGCATTACATGCAAGAAAAGAACATGGAAAGGAAAATCAGTGACCGATCCTGTGGTGGTCTCTCAAGGAAATGTCCAGTGGGAGAGGGCATGGGCAAACGGAGTTTGGATATGTTGTTATACAATATGAAAAGGTTTTTTTGCAACATCAAGAGATAAGCTAAGATTACTATTTTGAGTCGTTAAAAAGTAAAAACTTTTTACTTATTAAAAAAAAAACACTAGATACAAAAAGCAACACAAAACAAATACATGATATAACGAGTTACAAGGTGATAAGGCCCAGCAAGGGCAGGACAAAATAGGAAGACCACATTTGAGACTCAATTGAGAAGAGAGCTCAGAAGAATCTAAAGTCTGGTCAAGGGGAGAGTCTTTGTCAATAGCATAATTAGACCACAGGTCGGTTTTTCAAAATAAAAAGTTAACGAAATAAAAAGTTAGACAATGACATCTAAAAGATTGGATTTTATGTTATGTAAGTTTTAACTCAATACAACTGGGAAAATTTAAATACATACTTAAAAACAATATCTCTAAAGTTTTCTTCCCTTAAGTTTTGATTGAAGTTGAAACTTGGGCAGTGAAAGAACAGTGTGGGATTTTCAAAGAGTGTAGAGAAGCAACCAGGGAAAAGAGGGTAAGTTTGCATTGAAGTCTGGAAGTTATCTGAGGCCTGGCACAAGTTAGTTTACACCGAAACCTTTCCTCAAATGTGAAAATAGTGCTATTTCATGCCCATTTGACAGATCTGCCTACAATGCAGAGATGACAAGAGAACCAAATGCAAAACTGAAAGGTGGGAGGCATTGCTGCTCTCATCACTCAAAACTCCATGAAATAAACTGCGGACCCAACTGTTTTGGAGGTTGACATTCGAATAAATTTTGCCACAGGTGAATCACAATTCTAAATTTATCCGTAAGCTAGAGCAATGGTTCTCGAACTTCAGCATGGATCATAATGAGCTGGAGAGTTTGTAAAATTAGAGATAGCTGGGTTTCATACCCACAACCCCACCCCAGTTTCTGATTCAGGGTTTTTTGGGAGGGGGCTCCAGAATTTGCATTTCTAATAAGTTCCAGGTGATGTCGATTTGGTTGGACCATAGAACACACTTCGAGAACCCGTGCTTTAGAGTTTCATGATCGGAGTTAGGTTTAGTGTTATCAATTTCCCCCTTGAGTTCTCTCCAAGCAGCCAAGGTAAAAGGAGACCCCTTGGCAATGTCCAACTCCCGGGAGCGTTATCAAGCTGTTGACAGTAGGGGCCTCTCGGTCGCCGTTCCAAAGGGTTCTCCCTTAGGCCGTCACTAGCAAAAACCAGATAACCCTGCGCTGGAATCACGCGGAGGCGCGTGGCGGGGGCTCTCCCTTTCACCTCAACCCCGGGCTCTGCTACCGCGGGGTGGAGCCGGGGGCGGAGCAGGCGAGGGGGCGGCGCCAGGCTGCGGGTCCTCAGCCAAGAAAGGCCGAGCGGCTGGCCCGGGCGCCGACTGCGGAGCCCAGAGGTTGGAGAATGGTCATGGTCGGGGTCCTGGTTCGCATCCTCTCTTTGCTGCTGGCGCCGCTGCTGCTGGGTTCTGCGGGCGGCTGGCTCGTAAGTCTGCGGGACTCCAGCGCTGGGACGCACTGCTAGGGACAGGCTGATGGGAAGCCAGACTGAGGCCGTGGTCACCTCAGGTCCTGGCGAAGCCGGGAGCTTGAGACCCCGGAGTGTCCCCGAGCAGGCAGGCAACCGGCCGAGCTCAGGCAATGGACTGGCCTTCCTGTCGGGGGCGGGCCGGGCAGATCGGGCGGGGCGCGCGTCCTTCCCTGTAGCTGGGTCGCCTGTGTGTTCCGCTCGGACTGCTCCTTTCGCATGGACCTACTTCCCCATTTGTGTAACGAGGTGGGGAGGTGAGGTGCGCCTAAACCTATTCAATTTCGGATTTCCAGGAGAGGGAATCCAAGTCGCGCGGGCTATTGGAGAGCTCAGTGGACTCCGGTTCGGTGCGCCCTCCCTTGCCTAGTTGCGTGCTCTGCGGAGCGCTCCGGAAGGAGATAAATGGGGTCAGGAGAGGCCCCTTCAAAGATGAACCTTGTAAGGTTTTTCTGGAGGGTGATCTTCCTTTCAAACATCTGGTCCTCCTGGCCAGTCCCCCGCCGCCTGCTATTGGGCAGGGTGTTTCATCGCGTTCGTGGGACCCTTTTTCTTTAGGGTTTTGCAGGCCAGATTGAGGGTGGGAGGAGGCAGGCTGCAGGTGGGCACCAGCGTTGACCGATCGTGGTCGGAGAGGCTGTTGGGGCGTGGGGGCGTGCCCCTGGGAAGCTCTGCGTCACATCTGCGGAAAGAGAGGGAGTAATTTGGAACGCGGCAATTGCCTCACTGCACGTTCAACAAATCAGCTTCGGTTTGGTTCCTCCAGAGTTCAGGTGCATTGAGTCTGGGCACCTTTTAATACAGGTTGGTGGGTTTTGAACCTGTTGACTTATGAGTTACACCCTTTGATAAAAGGCTATCAATACGCGCCCAGAACAGAGAAAAGTCATTTATCTAAAACCAAGATGGAAAATCTTAAGTATTTGCAAAACAGCTGCTGAGAATATTTTCATTTTGTGGAAAAGGTTGCCTCAAATTGGATATTGGCAGCTGCTGCTCCCTCTCCATCTGTCTGTGGTTCTCCTGCCCCCATCTTTCTTGCCTTTTTTCCCCCTTATTAAACATTTTTTTTATCTTAATTGAAAGGTCTGGAGGAACTCTGAGGTTGGAGCTAGACAACTATAAGAAGCTGTTGAAGGTGGAACTGGGAAATAGTTCAGTGGCAGACTGGAGTGGGGGATGGGAGGAAGATCTTAACCAGTATCTGAAGAGGGGTAGATAAGGATTTGTGGATGAAGAACAGGTCTACAGAGCAGCCCTCTGGGTAACAGATAGTCACTCTCCTAAAGCATCATTAAGTGGGTGGGGTGCACCCTGTCTGAGGCCCTCAAGGGGAGGACAGATCACCTCAGGAATTCTTAGGTGTCCCTTCTGGACTTCTGTGTCTAGAGCTGAAGACTAGAGCCAGCAGCCTAGCTTTCCTTTATTGCCTTGTTTGCATTTATTTAAAACAGTGAATCTCGAGTTTTCAATGTCCTGGACAAAATTTGAAAATATTTATCAATTTCTTTTAGAAGTAACAAGACTATTACATAGTAATGAACATATTCTTATGAAAGATAATTGTATTTCTCAATTTCAGGGTGCAGTCACATTGTTTTATATTCTGTGTCTTAATAAGAGACGTTTTTAAATCTACTTCTGCATTGAGTCCATTACCATATGACATGTCATGTAGCTTCTGGAAAGCTCTACTGTATACACATGACAGTGAGAATGGAAAAAGTGGTGATGGCTTAGTAATATGAAAATAGTTTCTGACTAAATGGATCATCTGAGAGGGTATCACTTGAGAACTGTTGATGTAGAATAATGTAATTCTTATTTTTAAAAATGTTCAAGCTTTGGAGAATACAGAATGCTGTGCAAAAATAAAAACTGCCCATCATGTCACCATGCTCTGTGTTTGTATCTAAATAACAATAGTGTAGTACCTGACTATTTGAGTGGCTTAGATTTGAGGCAGGTTGGGCAGATATCAGTGGCCTTTGGGTTTTGAATGGGGATAAGGTGACTCTAATATCCCACAAAGCTGACACCAGTTCCTGGTTGCAGGCCAAGCTGACCTGGAAGCCTCTCGTTGGCCACTGTCCTTTCTAAGGAACCCGCCTGCACAGAACTGGTGGGGACTCTTCTAGGAGCAGAGAGAATGGCGCACTTCAGGCAGCTCTCCCTGGGCTCGAAGGCTGCCCTGGCTGCGGTCACTGTCTTCGTGTCCATGATCATCTCCCGCTCCTATCTGGCACAGAGCCTGGAGCTCAGGGCCTGGCGATGGCTGTTCCGCCTGCAGCTTGCTCTCTTTGTCAACTCGCTCATGCTCATTGGTTCCCTCTACATCTGGCGTAGCACAGTGAGCAACCTCTGCCACTCCCCAGCAATGGAGTCCACCTGTTTCCAGCTTTGGAAACTGGTCGTGATGGTGTTTCTGGCCTTGGCCCATTCCAGTTTTTTCACCATGCTCTTTCTGGTGGCTGAAGAGCCCTATTTCTTTTCCCTGGCGGCCTACTCCTGCCTGGGTGCTTACATCATCATGGTTTTCTTCCTCTGCATCCTCAGCGGCATGGAGCAGGCCTACCAGCTCTTGGCCTGGCGCAGCGGGAGGATTGTGGGCAGCCTTGACAAGTCAAGGAAGCTGGTGCTCAGGCCCGCCCTGGCGGTGGTGGTGACTGCTGTGCTCAGCATGATGGGGCTCCTGAATGCTGCTAAGCCCCCAGCTGTGAAAACCGTGGAGCTGCCCATCCCTCAGCTGCCCCTCTCTATGAACAACCTCAAGATCGTGCTTCTCTCTGACATTCACTTGGGGCCCACAGTGGGCAGGACCAAGATGGAGATGTTTGTGAAGATGGTGAATGCATTGGAACCCGATGTCACGGTGATTGTGGGTGACCTCTCTGATTCGGAAGCCTCTGTCCTTCGGACGGCTGTTGCTCCTTTGGGCCAGCTTCATTCACGCCTTGGCACCTACTTTGTCACGGGCAATCATGAGTACTATACGTCGGATGTCAGCAACTGGTTTGCACTGCTGGAGTCCCTGCGTGTCCGGCCACTTCACAATGAGAATGTGAAGATTTCTGCCACAGGGGCCCAGCGTGGCGATGGTGGTGGTGAAAGTGAAGACTGGATCTGCTTGGCTGGAGTGGATGATATTGAAGCAGACATTCTGCACTACTCTGGCCATGGCATGGATCTTGACAAGGCCCTGGGGGGCTGCACCCCAGACCACACCATCATTTTGCTAGCTCACCAGCCCCTGGCTGCCAAGAGAGCCCTCCAGGCGCGGCCAGATATTAACCTGATCCTTTCTGGGCACACACATGCTGGGCAAATCTTCCCGTTGAACGTGGCAGCATATCTCCTGAACCCCTTCTTTGCGGGTCTCTACCAAGTGGCCCAGTCTACGTTTGTATATGTCAGTCCAGGGACAGCCTACTATGGGATTCCCATGAGGCTGGGGAGCAGGGCAGAGATCACAGAGCTCATTTTGCAACAGGCTCCCTGAATCAGCCCTGCCCTCGGTACCCCTGCCCTCCCCTCCCCTCCCTCCTCTGTCCCTCTTCAGAGTTATCTGCCAGCTTTACCCCTCCAGCCATGACAGCACCCCCTTGGTCAACCTAACATGAACAGTGATTTGTAGTGGGGCTGCCTGGCAAGTTCAGGCTGGTTTAATTCTTTAAGTGGCTACTTGCTTTTTGGTATGCACCTGTGAGGCCACTAAGGTCACCTATAAGAGGACATGCTTCTGTTTTCCAGTTGATGTGAAGTGAAGTCCTCCTGCAGAGCTCACAGGGAAGAACCCCAATGTGGGGTTCCTAATTTAGAACCTGAAAGGGGCAGGAGTGTGTCTTCCTCTTGGTGTTTTTTAAACCCTCTTTAGGACTTAGATCTAGAACCTTTCTAGAGGTGGTATTGGTAGGTAATGTGGGACAACAGGTAGGCTCGGAAGCCCCTTGGATTGCTGGAGAATATTTTCTTATTCTGCTGGGTTCTGTCAGAATGAGCTTTATTGAGGGCATCAGCAAAATCTGCTGGAACACAGAGGGCCTCTCGTGTTCAGGTCTTGAGTAATGCCCTTTGACTGTGCTCTTGGGTGGCCTGGGCTGGGGGCTGCTTGAGCAAAAAAAAAAAAAAGAGCTCTCTGGCAGGTGATGGTAATGCTGTTGCTTAGAACCTCGGGGGTTTTACCTCCCTTGTCTTTTGTACTTGGGTGAGATAATTAGGGACAGGTCGCTTCTGTATTTATAGATGAGGAAACTAAAAGAAAGAGGGAGGGCACCCACAACATGACAAGGTATGTTGAAGGGCTGGGGACGTAGCTTACTGACATAGCGTTTGCCTAGTACATGCAGGGCCCTGGGATAGATCCCCAACATCATGAAAAACAAAGACGTGTTGGAGACTTGGTGCTAGAAGCCAGGTCTGCCTCCTACTGAAAGTTCTTTCCACTGTCTGGTGGTTAAGTAGCTTTATCATTATATTTGAGTGTAGAGTCTCACGCAGTTAACTGCAAAAGGAGAACAAACCAGAACCTGATGTTCCTGCAGAGTTATTTGCTGAAGTCTGACTTCAGTTTACCCACCACTACGTGGAACAGAGCCTATAAGGAAATTAGCTAGTTTTGGTGTAGGCTGTTAACATTTGAGGAAGAGTCAGGAAACTGGGGCCCCCTACTTCTCACCCCAGGTTGGGGTCTGACGAGAAGTGAAGTTCACGATCCACCTCTGGGGAAGTTGAAGCTTTCATGGGGTGTGGCAGGGCTCTCTGCCTCTTGCAGGGCCTTTCCAGCTTCCCCTCCTGAGCCCTGGAGTTCAGGAACTGTTCTTCCTGCTGGGTGGATTCCAATCCACCTGTCTTGCCCCAGGAGAGCTGCCCTTAGACTCTGGCAACAGAATTAACAGGATCATTCCTTGCTGGCCTCTAGACTCAGAAAAAGAAGTAGGGGTGACTGCCCTGGAGTGATTCCCAACCTCTTGGCTTAGACCTTGCCAGAAGAAAGAACCTTGGACTTTGGAATACAGTAAGCCCTCCTCTTAGAAAGGCTTGAGAAGTCTGAGGGCTTGGGCTCAGTGTTAACTTCTGAGTAATTCTTAGACATGGGGCTGACGGGCTTTCTGACAGGGAACACAGACACACTCTGATGGGAGGGTCTCGCTCTTGTGCTCACTAGTGGGGCATCATTCTTACTGGCTTTTTCAGTTCTCCTTTGAGATTGCACCTGACTAGGCTAGTTGGTGACATTTCATTCCTACTTTTTGGTTCTGTTGATAGCAATTGACTTCCCTGCTGAACTTGGTATTTTACTGGTTTCTTGATTTCTAGATCTTTCTCAAGTGCCCTGTCTTCATCAGTCTTCATCAAATTCTATCGTTTATCTTGGATCCTTGTCTCTCTCGGATGTCATCATTTTGTGGTCTGTGTACCCTTCACCCACTCTGAACTCTATTAACAGAAAGGAAGTAAGGCCACCCTAGGAATCCAAGAAAAGGCATTAACATTCTCTTATTCTTGGTTTGTATTCCCTGACTGGGCGGGGGGTGTAGGGAAGAGGATGTTCTCAGAAGAAATTTTTCCATTATTGTTCAGATGTGTCCCTGTTGCACCCTTTGTCCCTCTGTTCAATGCACTGAATGGACTTGTTTTCTTCATACTTGTGGATGTGGTGAAGAACCTTACTTGAAGCTTGATCATTCTGTTTTGTTTTTCTATTCATTAGATGCAAATTGAAATGTAATGCTTTTTAAAATTAATAATAGCATGTGTTATATGACATTGTTATAAAATCTAAAAAATTAGGGCTGGGGATATAGCTCAGTTGGTAGAGTGCTTGTTGCATGCACGAAGTCCTGGGTTCAATCCCCAGCACCCCCTTCCCCTAACACACACACACACACACACACACACACACACACCATAAAATATCAGAAATTAATTCTGCCAACCATTTAAAACTTCCATCCAGCCTTTTCTTTTATTTTTTTTAAACTTTTTATTATGGAAATTAAATTCTCATAAAAGTAGAATAGCATACTGACATGTCCCTGTCACCCAGCATCAACATTGTGACTCTCCTGCCACTCTTTCCCATCTGCCCTTTTTCCACACTCTTTCATATTTCTTTTCTAGCATAAGCATATTAAGTCTTAGGAAACGTAATTTTTCCTCTATAAGCAATTTGGTATAAATCCTTTGCTTAAAAAGCATAACCATATGCCATTATGATATCCACTAAAAATAACAGTGGTTCATAATATCATGCAATATCCAGGAGATTTGGAGCTAGAGAAGCCAGATCTTTTACCTCCCAATAAAATGTTGGAACATTCCACTCTCCTTGATCAATTCCTCTCAATACTGTCAGATATATGCCTTCAAGTGGAATCTTGCTGGATCATAATGGCAATCATTCTGTTTTTATTTTTTGTGGACCCCCCCACCCCACCATCCCATACTGATTTCCAGAGCAGGTGCACCATTTTACAATCTCACCAACAATACATGGGGCCCCAGTTTCTCCACATTTTTTGCAACACTCATTATAGTGACCATCCTAATGAGTATGAGTTGATATTGTGATTTAAAAAAAATTTTTTAGTTGAAGGACCTTTATTTATTTGTATGTGGTGCTGAGAATTGAACCCAGTGCCTCATGCATGCTAGGCAAATGCTCTAATACTGAGTCACAACCCCAGCCCTTATATTGTGATTTTGATATGTGTGTAGAGCAGTTTTCACTGCCGATTGGCTTTTTTTTTTGGTACCAGGAATTGAACTCAGGGGCACTCAACCACTGAGCCATATCCCCAGCCCTATTTTATATTTTATTTAGAGACAGGGTCTCACTGAGTTGCTTAGTTCCTCATACTATCTTTGGAGAAATTTCTATTCAACCCTTTGTATATTTTCAAACCTGGCGGTTTTGCTTTTGAGTTGTAGGATTTCCTTATATATTCTGAGTATTTATTTTATCAGATACTTGGTTTGCAGATATGTTATGCAATTCTGTGGGTTGCCTTGCCTTTTCACTGTTGATTTGTCTCTCTCCTCACCCCCCAAACCTAGGGGTGCTCTACCACTAAGCTATATCCCCAGCCCCTTTCTTTTTTATTGAGACAGGATCTCACAAAATCACCCAGTCTGACCTCAAATTTGCAGTGATCCTGCCTGAGCCTCCTGAGCAGCTGGGATTATAGACATTTGTCACTGCACTGGGCTTGAACTAATTTTGGATGTCCTTTCCCCATCAAATGATCTTGGCACCTTGGTTGATAATCGTTTGACTGTATACAAGAGTATTTACTTCTGGCCTCTGTTTTCATCCATTGTTCAGTCTGTAGGGCATTGACACTGTTTTTGATTACTGTAGCTTTGTAATATATTTTGAAATCAAGAAATATAAGTCTTCAGACTTTGTTCTTCCTTTTCAATATTGTCTTGCTCTTTGGGTTCTTTGAGATTCCATATGAATTTTAGGATGAGTTTTTCTACTTCTGCAAAAATGCCTTTGGAATTTTGATAGGGGCTGTGTTGACTCTGTGGATCATTTTAGATGATATGGTCATTGTAAAAATACTAAGTCTTCCAATCCATGAAGACTGGAGTAGTGTTTTGTACTTTTCACTGTGTAAGTCTTTTGTCTCCTTGGTGAAGTTTATTCCTAAGTATTTTACCTTTTTTAAAATTTATTTTTATTTTTTTAAATTCATTTCCTCTAGTAACTGGGCATTGAACCCAGGGGGAGCTCTATCACTGAAATACACCCACAGCCCTTGTTACTTTTTGAGACAGGTCTTGCTGAGTTGCTGTGGGCTTGCCTCCAACTTGGGATCCTCCTGCCTCAGCTGTGGAATAGCTCTGATTACAGGCAAGAGTCACACCCAAACTTTTTGATGCTTTTGCACATGGAATTGTTGTTTTTTCTTATTTCCTTTTAGGATTGTTCAGTGTCAGGATATAGAAATGCAAATAATTTCTGTGTTGATTTTGTGTCCTCCTACTTCACTGGATTCATTTATTAGTTCTAGCAGTTTTTTGTTTTTTTTTTTTTAATGGAATCTTTAGGGTTTTCTATATGTAAGACCATGTGACATTCAAAGAGGTAATTTTACTTTCTTGTTAGTTTGAATGCCTTTTTTTTTTTTTTTGATGTAATTGGACACAATGCCTTTATTTTATTTACCTGTTTTTATGTGGTGCTGAGGATCAAACCCAGGGCCCCGCACATGCTAGGCAAGCGCTCTACCGCTGAGCCACAACCCCAACCCTTGAGTGCCTTTTCTTTCTTTCTTGCCTAGGTGGTCTGTTTAGGACTTCTAGTCCTATGATGAGTAGAAGTGGCAAAAACAGGCATCCTTGTCTTCTTCTGTTCTTATAGGAGGAGATTGCAATCTTTCCCCATTGAGTGACTTTAAGCCTTTATTAGGTTGAGGTAGTTTTCTTCTTTTCCTGGTATGTTTTGTTTATCATGAAAGGGTGTTGCATCTTGCTGGGTGTGCTCTTTCTGGCTTGGCTGAGTTCATCCTGGTTTTGCCCTACTTTCTGATAATCCAGTGTATTACACTGATTGCTTTTTCATATGTTGAACCATTCTTGCATTCCAGAAGTAAATCCCACTTGATCATAGTATATACTCCTTTTTTTTTTTTTTAAGCGTACCTTTACTTTATTTATTTTTATGTGGTGCTGAGGATCAAACCCAGTGCCTCACACATGCTAGGCAAGTGCTCTACCAGTGAGCCATAACCCCAATCCATATTCCTTTTAATGTGCTGTTGTATTCAGTTTGCTAGTATTTTGTTGGGGATTTTTGCCTCAGTGTTCATTAGGGAGATTGGCCTGTGGTTTTCTTTGTCTTTTTTTTTGGCTTTGGTATTAGGACAAAATGGGCCTCATAGAATGAACTTGGAGGTGTCCTCTTCAGATTTTTGGAAGATTTTCAGGAGAATTGAGTTAATTATTTAAATGTTTGGTAGAATTCCCTAGTGACACCATCTGGTTCTGGGTTTCTCTTTGAGGTTTTTGGTTACTGATTCAATCTCCTTACTAGTTATTGCTGTGTTCAAATTTTTTCTTTTTAAATTTTTTTTTTCTTTTTAATACTGAGGATGGAACCCAGGAGCACATTACCACTGAGCTACATTCTCAGTCCTTTTTATTTTTTGAGACAGGGTCTTGCTCAGCTGCTTAAGGGCTCACTAAGTTGCTGAGTCTGATCTTGAACTTGGAATCCTGCGTCAGCCTCCTGAGTTGCTCGGATTATAGATGTGTGCCACCACACCTGGCTCTGCTCAGATTTTCTACTTCATGAGTCAGTCTTGGTAGGTTGTGTGTTTCTAAAAGTGCATTCATCTCTTGTGAGTTACTCCAAATGTCAGCATACAGCTTCTCTTGGAATTCTTTTACAATGTTTTTTATTTCTATGGCTGAATCAGTTGTGATGTCCCTCTTTCATTTCTGACATTTATTTTTATTAAACAATCTAGCTAAAGGATTGTCAATTTTGTTGATCCCTAAAAAATCCAACTTTTATTTTTTGCACAGGTTTTCTATTCCCTATTTCACTTACCTTTGCTCTAATCTTTTATTTCCTACCTTTGCCCAACTTTATGTTTAGCTTGTTGTTTGTCTAATTTCTTGAGGAATTACAGTATTATATATAGTTCTTCTGTTTGAATCAGGATCTAAAAACAAGCTCCCTTTACTGTGTGCGACATATTTCTTAAGTCTCTAGTCTGTAACATCCCTTATTATGTTGCCCTTCTTTGTTCAAGTTATCTAGGTTGAATGTCTTGGAATTTCCTACCTTTTATATTTGTGGTGGTTTTGGGGCATGTTCCCTCCCTCATGTTTTCTGTGGACAGGTGGAGCTAGCACTCTGGAGAGACTAGAGCAAGATGCTGGATGGATTCAGGTTCAACTCTTTTGGTGGGAAGACATCATTGCCTGGGTGATGCTAAGACTGACCAGGAGTCATCAGCTCCATCTCTCCACTAGAAAGTTCCTCATCTTTCATCAGATGATGATTTAAGCTGTCGTTGGTGATTGTTGCCTATAGTCATAATTTCACTAAGGATCCCAAAATGGCAGCTTTTGAATTCCATCATTTCTTCTTTATTTACTAATTGTGGTTCTTCCACCAAGAATTCCTCTGACCAGTTGGTTGCTCTGAAAAAGTGTATAGCAAAAGCAAGGTAGATAGATGCTAGATTCTTTCACTTTACTTTTGAGTTGTTAGAATTATGAGCCAATACCCCAGAAACCTTCCAGCATGACCAATAAGCTTCTGTTTTGGGTAGGTGAGAATTTTATTATAAATGTGGATATTTTTAGAGTGGTTTTTTTTTTTTTTTTTTTTATCAAAGAGGTCTTTTGATGCTCAAAATGTCTCATCTTTAGCCAATTGGAGTCCTTTCAAACTGGCATCTATTAATTTGATGTGACCATATTTTTTAAAAAATATAGTTTTGGACTTATTCTGTACATATTCTGCTATAGTTTTAGATTAATTTCATGAAGAAGTTGTCCTGATTCCTTATAGTGAGAAATATTTAGAGATCACAGTTTAAGTGCTAGATTAGCACCTGGGTTAGATCACTACTAGATTAGAGTGCTTAGATTAGCTTGCTCCTGGACAGTATTGTTTTTTAAGCTCTTGCCCTAGGTATTGCTAAGAAATAAAATACTTGTTTAGAAGGAGTGGGGGAAGCAAATGTTAAATGCATTTTAGTATTTCCAATTCAAGTGGAAGATTACTAGGTTTTTTAAATAGACTTTTTAATGTTTTGAGCAGTTCTAGGTTCACAGCAAAACTCGGTGAAAAGTTGTAGATATTTCCTCTATACCCCCTGAATACAGGATTTTTTTCTTTTGGTTTCTTTTTTTTTTTTTTTATTGATTTTTTTTTTTTTTTTATTGTTCAAAACATTACAGAGCTCATAATACATCATCTTTCATACATTTGACTCGATTGGGTTATGAATTCCCATTTTTTCCCCAAACTTTTGGTTTCTTTTACACTGCAAATTTTGATTCCTGATAACCTGATGTAATTACTTTTTTTTTTTTTTTTTTTTGTACCAGGGATTGACCCAGGAGTACTTTACCACTGAGATACATCCCCAGCCCTCTTTTTATCTTTTATTGTGAGATAGCATCTTGCTAAATTACTAAGGGTCTTGTTAAGTTGCTTAGGGCCTCACTAAGTTGCTGAGGTTGGCTTTGAACTTGCAATCCTCCTGTCTTAGACTCCCGAGTTTCTGGGATTACAGGCGTGTGCTGCCATGCCCAGCTATGATTACTTATTTAGTGTATCCTATTACATATACTTTAGATTGTAAGTAGCAATATCAACATTATTACTGAGATGAAGTCTACTGAATGTAGTTTGTTTTGATTTTTTTCTTTTTTGCCTGCATATGATTTAAGCTGTACTTTTATCTATAGGCTAAAGAGTCAAAATTGTACTTCATATTCACTTGGAATATTTTTTTGGTATGGAAAATAAGGTCTATTTTTAACTTTTAAGAATTGTTTTAGGGCTGGGGCTGTATATAACCTGGTGGCAGAGCATTTGTCTGTCACATGTGAGGCACTGGGTTAGATCCATAGCACCACATAAAATAAAGGCAAGCTGTCTATCTACAACTCCAAAAAAAAAAATTTTTTTTAATTGTTTTAGCTGGGCATGATGGCACACACCCATAATCTCAGCTACTAGGGAGGCTGAGGCAATAGGATCAAGAGTTCAAGGCCAACCTGGGCAACATAGTGATATCCTGTATCAATAAATACATGTTTTATATTTTCATATTTTATTTGTATAAAACTATTTAATTTGAGATAAAGGGGAAGAATTAAATTTGTAAATGTCCATGAGTCCCAAAGGATTGGGAGCCAGTTCAGAACTCGTCCTTCTCCATCTTTCATTGTCTTGTGTTGTTATTTACCCATCTTACCCACAGACTTTTGGAATGTGGAACAAAAAAATTTTGTCATAAGACAGGCATGAATAAATTGAATGGGTAAGCAGTTCACCTACGGACCCTCTCCCTGTCACTTTTTTTTTTGGTACCAGAGATTGAACCCAGGGGTGCTTTACCACTGAGCCACATCCCCAGCCCTTTTATATATTTTCTTAGAGACCGGGTCTCACTGAGTTGCATAGTGCCTCGATAACTTGCCGAGGCTGGCTTTGAACTCGAATCCTCCTGCCTCAGCCTCTGAGCCACTGGAATTACACTTATGCGCCACTGCCCCTGGCTTCCTTATCACTCTTGACCATCACTGTGGTCTGTCTGTCTTGCCTCTCTAGGCTGTCTGAGGAGACATTTCTATTTCTCTTGAAGCTTTGAACTGAGAAGTCTTGAGATCCTATGGTGTGTAGACACCTAGCCCTTCTTCCCACTCCGTTTCCCTCGGTTCCTCTTCCCTTAGCCCTGGGTGCTAGCCAAGGAAGAGGATTGGGTCTCTGCCACCCTGGAGCCAAATAGCTCATGCCAGGAATTCCCCAGGCTCTTGGGCTTCTGGGGTGAATGGAAAGGCGGTACTGGGGATGGAGATCTGCAGAATGTGTTTTCTAGTAATCCTGAGGGACTTGAAGATAAATCATCTTCACAGAACCAGCATGACCCATGACCTGTGATATCACTGAGTTACTTTTCTTTCTTGCTTTCTTTCTCTTATTGTACTAGGGATTGAACCCAGGGATACTCTGCCACTGACCTGCATCCCCAGCCATTTTTATTTTTGAGACAGGGTTGCATTAAGTTTTTGAGGTTGGCCTTGAACTTGTGATCGTCCTGCCTTAGCCTCCCAGGCATGCATCACCATGCCTGACTTATTTGTATTTCTTTATTCAAATCCAAGGAACGTGCTTCAATAATGAAAATGTACTTTTAATCCTGAGGATTAGGAAATCTGATGATGTGAATACTGTGTTGTTTAATGCTTTAATGTTTATTTACCACTGAATTAGCTTTAAAAAGTTACATTGGCCAGTATTATGTTCCTGATATGTATTTGACCCAAGAATGTTTGCTTATACTGCTGTTTTCCCTCCAGTGTTATACACGTTATTGGGGTGGGGGTGAGGGGTCATCTAGAAAGTATGAGTTTGCTTTGCTTAGAATTGCTTTTTGTTTTTATAAGTCTTCTGTGACTTCATGCATTGCAAGTATTGTTGCTGCTACACCTCTGCAAGTATGAAATAAAAGTCTATTTCTTCAGTATTTTATTCCAGTGCCAGTTCATTTCAAATGGATAGTTTGCACACTGGGAAAGTTTGGGGCTGTTTGGGCTTTGGGGGAATAAACTCTAAAGGCAATTTTCTCTTTTTCCCCTTGTTCCTCCTCCTCCCCTTGTTTCTTGATCACCTTAGTTCTCAATAGTGACCCAGTTTAGGAAGCTCAAAAGAAGCTGGCTCTAGATCTTCTCAGGCTCTTAAATATAGGGAGGCGTCTCCTTGGGTCCATGAGGTCGATTTTCCCTGTCCATGTTGGCCATGACAGCAGTTACAAGCTGCCTCTGACCTGTCTTTGCTGATCCCCTCTGTGCTGCTTTTCTGGATGTCTATTTCAGAGACTTGGCCCTACCCCCCTGGTCCAAATAACACAGTGTCCTTCATATTATCAGATCAGCAAGACAGTCCATGCATGTCCCTGACAGTGAACATAGCCCTGGGGCAAGTGGAAGAAGGTATACTGTTGTCCCGCCCATTTACAAACTGCTTTTGATCCTTTTTATCTGTAGCATTTGAAAGGTTAGAACATTAGCTGCAAATCAAGTGCCAGAGGCTATGGTATCTTTTTCCAGGAGCTTCGGCACACCCAGGTGGTAGCCATCTGGGAACTGTACTTGGCTAATTAAATAGCTCACGGTCATTCACCATCATTGACGTTTTGTAGAGACTCAAAGGTGCCATGAATGGTGATAGGATGGCAGTCATCTTTAAATCTCAATGGAAAGGCCACTGAGAGCTGCAATCCCAGGAGGGCTGTGTGTTTGCTTCAGATGTGTCTTGGGAGTGGGGAGTGAGCAGTTCTGGAACCTACACAGAATGGCTACTCTTACTCATGGTGAGGGTTCTGCTGGCTGTTAAAACCATCCCAATTTGAACTCGGGACCAGGGACATAACCACAGGCTAGTGCTTTAACTTGTTGGACCCACCCTGAGAAGTCCTCAGCTGAAGCTCCTGTCCTCCCCTGGCGTAAGAGTGATGGGGGCAGTGATAGCATTTCACCTACCTTGGTACTTGTGTCAGCTCAGACTGTCCAGCAGTCCACAGAAGGCTTTGGGTGTCTGCTTCCTAAGGACACAGGTACCCTAAGTCCCACTGGGGAAGATGTGAGCTGCGGGAAGTGGGTTGTGGGTACTTAGGTTGACCTTTTTTTTTTTTTTTTTTTTTTTTTGAGGGGGGTTACCAGGGCTTGAACTCGAAGGCACTCCATCCACCACTGAGCCACATCCCCAGCTCTATTCTGTATTTTATTTAGAGTCGGGGGTCTCACTGAGTGTCTCAGCCCCTTGTCATTGCTGAGGCTGGCTTTGAACTCAGGATCCTCCTGCCTCAGCCTCCCAAGCCACTGGGATCATGGGCATGTGCCAACGCACCCAGCGGGTGGCCCTTTTTGAAGGCCACCTCTCCAAGCTTTCCTTTGGCTGTGTGTTAGAGACCTGGCTCAAACCTGAGACCTGAATGAAGACATGGTGACTTTCCACTGCTGACAAGTTCTTAACATTTTTGTCTTGTTAAACATGTCAGGCAGCACCCTTGCCGACTCCCAACCATCTTGTCCCATAGGGATGCTTAGGTTCACTACTGGTTGCCATCTGGCCTTGCTGGTGAATGTAATTGTGTCCAGCAGCAGCTGCTGCTGCTTTTTGGGGGTGGGTGGGGTGGGGGTGGGGGTTGGTTGGTACTGGAGATTGAACCGCTTAACCACCGAGCCACATCCCCATCCTTGTTAGTTTTTATTTGGAGAGAGATTCTTTTTTTTTTTTTTTTTTTTTAATATTTTTCAAATAATTTTTTAGTTGTAAAGTTGAACACAATACCTTTATTTATTTATTTTTATGTGGTGCTGAGGATGGAACCCAGCGCCCTGCGCATGCCAGACGAGCGCGTTACCACTTGAGCCACATCCCCAGCCCCTGGAGAGAGATTCTTGCTCAGTTGCCTATGGCCTATGTAAATTGCTGAGGCTGGCCTTGAATTGGCGATGCTCCTGCCTTGGTCCCGAGATGCTGGAATTGGAGGTGCAGACCTTATGTCCACCAGTTTCTGCCTGGTAGAATGGCCCATCTTGATTGTGCCAAGATCTCGTCAACCCCAGTGATACTGGGGATGTGGTACTATGGCAGCATCTCCTGTCATCCCTTGCCTATAGAGGACAGCACCACTGGCGTCTCAAGGATGCCATGGCCTTCCTCACTAATACATTCATGACTGAAGGGAGCAGTCTCTGGGCTTCTCCTGGGGAATATGGTCTGGTAGCAGGTTCACTGGTCATCTTTACATTCCCACCTCTGTGGGCCATCCCATGCCTTTGGAATGTCAAGGTAGACCCGACGACATTTCATTTCCTATAGGCCACTACCATGTCTAGGTTCCAGAGAGCTGTCCCAACAGCATGGGGCCGGGTTCAGGAGCATTTTCCAAGATAACCCCTAAGTCAGGGGTGAATACACAAGGTCAATAACTTCCCCCGTCTAGCTTTGTATTCTTTCCCCTCAAGATCCATTCCTGTTGTCCCCTGTGGTTAAATCCTGGACCTTACTTTTTCTGGTCGGAGTTGTGGGTCTCTCAATGTTGTCCCAGAAGCCTCTGGCCTTCACAAATGTCCTGAGTGATCGGCTGACCTGAGCCTGTCAGTCTTCTTCAGAGCTCCCAAATTTGTTAACCAAAGCTAGCCAACCTCACAGCCCTTAGTTGCTAGTAGTCCAAGGCAGCTGAACATGCGCCAGCCCCCTCCCATCTACACCTCCTCACGATCCTGCACAAGTGAGGGACTCGGTATTAGTTCACACGGAGCACCATAGGGTTCTTGTTATTTGTCATCTATGAAAAATACAGGTGCAATGGGTTGGGTGTAGCTCAGTGGTAGAGCACTTGCCTGCATGCATGAGACCCTGGGTTCAATCCCCAGCAACACATATACTTTTTTTTTTTTTTTTTAAAGTCATAGTTGGACACAATACCTTCGTTTTATTTTTTATGAGATGCAGAGTTTTGAACCCAGTGCCTTACACATGCTAGGCGAGTGCTCTACCTCTGAGCCCCAACCCCAGCCCCAACACATTTTTTAACCCAGGGGCACTCCACCACTGAGCTATATCCCCAGCCATTCTCCCCACATTTTTTTTTTTTTTTTTTTTAGTACTAAGGATTGAACCTAAGGGCACTGAGCCACCGAACCATATCCCCAGCCCTTTTTATTTTTTTATTTTGAGACAGGCTCTCATTAGGTTGCTTATAGCCTTGCTAAGTTTCTGAGGCTGGCTTCAAACCTGCAGGCCTCCTCCCTCAGCCTCCTGGGACGCCGGGTTTACAGATGTGTGCTACCTCATCAGGCCCATGTGCCACCTCATCCGACCCATGTCCAATGGTTAGTACAAATGGTACCAGATATGATCTAATTTGGGATCCTCTGGAAGCAGAACTTGAAACAAGGCCTTGTGTACAGGTGGCTTGAGGAGCCATCTAAGAGTACAGGAGTGGGCTGGGGATGTGGCTCAGCGGTAGAGCACTGAGCTATACACTCCATAGTAGCATATTAAGATATTCCTCATTGCTTTAAAAAAAAAAAAAAAGTGAGGGACAGGGAGAAAGAAAGAAAAGCCTACATAAGAATGTGTAGAGTGATTATCACTCTGGGTAACAAGAACATGATTTTGCCAAGACCTTCCTGAAAAGTATACAGAATACCTACAGAGTTGCCTGAAAGGTGAGAATGTAGTTACCCACCTGCTGTCTGCTGTTGGTTAAGGCGTATCCCAGAGGTGTGGACATGCCAGCACTCTTGGGCTTGTGCACTTAGTTGGCTCCCCCAATGTTGGGGCAGGAAGACGTGAGCTGTGAGTTTGAGTTGACATGCTGTCCGCACGGTGCATACTGAGTTTGACCAGGACCTTCGGCAGAACTGCCACCAATGTGGCTAGGTTTCCAAAAACCCTACTCCCCCTGCTCTTTTCACCTTATATGTCTTGGAGATCTTTGCTCACAGGCAGGGGCAGACATTATTACTCTCAAGAGCTGTGTACCATTTCACCATGTATGTGTGTTGCATGCAGCATACACAAATGTGTGCACATATGTACTTGTGCACACCTAAAGACACGTGCAGTACATATACCTTATGACCACAATTTATTTCATCAGTTCACTTTTCTATTTGTGTCGATATTTTACTAGGAGCCAGGCATGGTGGCCCACACCTGTAATCCCAGAGACGTGATAGGTCGAGACAGGAGGATCACAAGTTCAAGATCAGTTGAGCAACTTAGAGCAACTTAGCAAGACCCTGTCTCAAAATATAAAGGGCTGGCGAAGTGGCTCAGTGGTTAAGCACCCCTGGATTCAATCCCCAGGGGCAAAAAAAGAAAAGAAAAAGTTTTCAGACATACAGAGGGTTGGAAGATTTCACTGTCCAAGTCCATCAATTTGCTTTTTAGTTGCATTTTAAAGTAAGTTGTAGACATCAGTGGCGTTTTCAACCTCAGAATACTTGAGTGTGCATGCCATTTATTAGGGGGTCAATATTTTTACTTTTTTCCTTTTAAGGTAGAATTTACATACAAAAAATGCACAAATTAAGTAGACTACTTGAATTTTTTTAATTCATTTTTTGTTGTAGGTGGACACAATACCTTTATTTTATTTTTATGTGGTGCTGAGGCTCGAACCCAGTGCCAGGCAAACGCTTTACCACTGAACCACAACCCCAGCCTGACTATTTGAATTTTAACAAATGCCTATATGTGTATAATCCAAAGCCCTTACCCAGCTGGAATATTACCAAGACCCCCAGAAAGGTCCTTCATGTCCCTTCTCGGGCAATACCTGCTCCCACTCTCCTATAGATGCCACTATGGTTTGAAGTTGTCCCCCAGAGTTCATGTGCTAGAGGCTTTATTCCCAGTTGGGACCTTTAAGAGATTAGGCCATGAGGACTCTGCCCTTGTGAGTGGATTATTATTGCAGGAGTGGTTTTGTTATCACATGAGTGGTTTTATAAAAGCAAGTTAGATTCCCTCCCCCCCCCTCCCTCCTCTCTCTCTCTCTCTCTCTCTCTCTCTCTCTCTCTCTCTCTCTCTCTCTCTCTCCTCCCTCCCCATCCCCCTTCCCTGTGAACTCTTGCCCTTCAACCTTCTCCCATGGGATGAGGTTCCCTGGATCTGGGACTTCCCAGCTTCCTGAATTATAGGAAATAAATCTGTCCTTTATAAATTACTCAGTCTCAGATTTTCTATTATAGCAGCACAAATGGATTAAAATAACAGGTAACAATTCTGACGTTTCCTCCCAACTTAGATTAAGTTTGTTCTAGGTTCATGCAGTGCACAACCTTTGTGTAACGTTTCTTTCACTGAACACTTTTGGGACTTATTCATGTTATTGCAAATACCAGTGGTTTGTTCTCTCTCTCTTTTTTTTTTTTTTTTTTTTGGTGCTGGGGATTGAACCTAGGGCCTTGTGCATGTGAGGCAAGCCCTCTACCAACTGAGTTACCCCAGTCCCATGGTTTGTTTTTGTTTTTGTTTTTGTTTTTTTACTGCTAAGTAGTGTTCCATCATATGAATACGCTACAGTTAACACATTTTTTTATGTGTAGAAATTTGAGTTATTTCCAGTTTTGTGCTGTTATCAGGAAAGCTATTATTTTGGGGGCTGGGGCTGTGGCTCAGTGTAGAGTGCTTGCCTAGCATGAATGAGGCACTGGGTTCGATCCTCAGCACCACATAAACAAAATAATGTGTCCACCTAAAACTAAAGATACATAAATAAATATTAAAAAAGAGAAGCTATTATTTTTTATGTCTTTGAGCATGTTTTTGTTTCTTAGGACTTCTTATTATGAAGGACAATTTGGTTTAAACATTGTTGCAGTAAAAAACAAATTGTATATTTATAGGTATAGTATGGAGATAATTATGGGGTAAAGGTAAATCAAATGTTTCTAACAAATTTTTTATTATACAGCTTTCCAGATAGAATCTCAGAGGTCTCTCCCTATCACCAACTTGAACCTATATACTTTTTTCTTTGCTCTTTTTCTTTCTTTTTGGCCTATCACTTTGGGTTTTATTAGTTTGTTTTTTGTTCTTGGGGATTTAACCCAGGGATGATTTACCATTGAGCTACATCCCCAGCCCTTTTAATTTTTTTTATTTTTAGACATGTTCCTCCTATTTTGCATAGTGCCTTGCTAAGTTGCTGAGGCTGATCTTGCACTTACAATCCTCCTGCCTCAGCCTCCTGAGTCACCACGGCACTCTGCTGGCTTGTTAGACTTTAAGGCATTTCTTAGATGCCTGAGTATTCTCCTCGTAACTATTTCCATATTCCCCTTGAACATCTTTTGTATGATAGTCTCCATGCCATTTTTTTGGTGAGTAGTTACAGAACTTTAATCACATTGATTTATTGCAGCCACTGGGTCATTATCATTGGATTTTTAGAATATCCCACATCTTAGGTTTGGCTTATTGATTCTGTATGGTATCATTAGATTAAGGTTCAATTGTGACTTAGGCTCAATAGTGAGAAACACTTCCTAGTGGGGACTACATACTTCATGTTGAATCAAAACCTGAGACGTACATGATCTTATGTTCTCCTTTTACTGAGGCTAAAATTGAGCAGAGGGGTTCTGGTCAAACCCAAGGCAGTCAGATCCAAGATTGTACAAAGTGCAATTTGTTGGGGACTAACAGAATCATGGTCCTGGGTGGCAGCAAGACCAATGCATCCTGTGATTTGGGTCAGAAGGAAGAGGGTATAAAATGGTCAGGACAAAAGTGACTTCATCCAAGCCCTAATGTACCTGGTTTATCAGAAGCTAGTATCAAGAATGTTGGGCACATTCACGGCACTTAGAGCTAGGGGCCACCTACAACTCTAATGAGTTTGTGTTTATAGCATGCAGAGAAGCTAAAGAAAACTGGCTGGGGCTACTTGGGGCAGTCATGGCAGTAACAACTCAAGACTGTCAGGGTCTAGCTTAAATTCATTTTACTAAATGTTAAGAGTATTTTCACATTCTTTTATTCCTTCTGCCGTTCTTAGCTGAAATTCTGTGAAGAATTATCCATTGTCAAGCAAGGTTTTGGTTAACCTAAAATAGTGTTTACGTGAAAGGGAGGCTCTTTCTTTGTATAACTTTTCAGAATAATAATTGGGGGCTTTAGCAATCTCCTAATGTGACTATTGATGTTTTCCCTCTATTATAAACTTACAGTCCTTAACATCCATGCAATCATTTTTTCGATTTTTTTAAATGTGGTTCTGGTGAAACCTGAGTTTCCCGACCATTGCTGGTAGATGAGGTCTGCATAACAGCCAGCCTCTGAAATCTGTAAATGTGTTGCAGCTCTTCATGGTGGGCTATGCCCTCCAGTGTTGTAGCTGATCCCAGCAGCTCCCCTTCAGTTTCTTCTTTCTGGGTTCTTGTGAATTCAAAGAATGAAATCTACAGACGAGGATGAGTGAGTTAAGAGTAGGATTTATTCAAGTGGGAATAGAAACAGAACTCCTGTAGGGCAGAGGGGACCCTAGAGGGGTATCCATTTGAGTGTGTGCCTGCCTAGGGGTTTATATAGCACTTGGGCCAATGTGATTGGTACAAATTTATACCCATCAGGGTTTGTAACCAGTGCTATTGATATAAATTATGCTAATCAGGCTTTGGAAAAGTGCCAGTGCTATTGGTCAGCTCTGTAATCCCATTCAGGTCTGTGCCACTTCTGTTTTCCCAGGGCTCTAGGGAAGGGGCCTTTGAGGTCGTGGGATGGTGATTGCTCTGGGGGGTTCTGGGATTGGCTGTCGCCACAGTACAGGTCAGCGTGTTCCTGGCCTGCGGTGGCCTACGCTTGCCTGCACTCGAGCCAGACCTATAGCTCCACCCCTGCTTTAGGGGCAGTTAATGGGGCTGGCCACATGGCTCAGCAATGGAGGAGCCATGTCACTTGGGAACTGTACCCACAGCCTTGAGCTAGGGACTTTTGACACTAAGCTAGATTCCTGGAACTTGTGGAGAACCCTTATTTGATAGTTACACATGTAGGATGAGCATGTTTTCAAAATCATCTATTGGGGCACATGCTGTAAGAAACATTCCTTATATATTTTTTTTGAGTTTTTTTTTTTAGGAGACTCTTGCCTTTGAATGAAAATTAAAGCTTTATTTACAAAGAAAATAATGATATTGACACTTGCCTTTAAAAAAAAAAAACTTTTTTTTTTTTTTTTTTGCTAGGGATGGAACCCATGGTCAATTTAATGCTGAGCAACATCTCCAGTTTTCAATTAAATAAATAAAATAAGGTTATTTTTTAAAAAATTTTATGTGGTGCTGAGAATCAAACCCTGCCTCACGTGTGAGACAGCACTCTACCACTGAGCTACAACCCCAGCCTCCCCTCCCCGAGTTTTTATTTTGAGACAGGGTCTTGTTAAGTTTCTGAGGCTGGCCTCAAACTTGCAATCCTCCTGTCAGAGCCTCCCAGCTCAGTGGGATCACAGGCCTGTGCCACTCAGCCTAGCTAAAAAAAAATATTGGTTTGTTTTGTGTTGGCTTGAGATATAATCCACACAAGTGAAGCTTTCCATTAACTCTGATTCATTCTGCTCTGAGTCCTTGGACACTAATTACCTCCCCAGTTGGAGTTCAGTCCAGGTAGGATCTGGGACTCTAACTCTCACAATTGCTTCCAGATATGGCTTCAAGGACAACCCTCACAGCAACCCCAGACTGTGCTACTATAATTAAAGCTGGTATTGTGACTTTTGAAAGCCTAAAGATGCACAAAGAATCTTACCAATAGTGGACACCCGTTAGGTGGATTCTTAACAACCCGGGTTCTGTGGGTACCTGCTGTCTGTTGCAGTCCTTTTCCAGCCACCAGAGTGCAGTGTTCCACTCTCCCCGACAGCCCACTTTGAGGTCTTTCTTTTCAAATCCTGGCACGTTTAGCTCCTGAGGTGGCTGAAAAAAAGTCTGTTGCTATAAACACAATCTTACAATGCAACCCAGTGGAGACACACATACAGTTGTAGTTCCACGTGTGTATAGGTGACAAACGTTTCATCCTACTTTGCTGCGTGTGATATACTCTTATATTTTTCTACTCATTTTGAAAAGGTGCTGATCCACACCCAAGTTGAGTTTATTGCTCGCAAATTGGATTGCAGCAAACAATTTGAAAAATGTTGCCTTTAAAGTTCCTCTAGTGGTACCCTGGATAATTATGGATGAGATGTAAAGTTAGAGGAAACTTTCCCAGGTAACTCTGGGTCTTGGTGCGACAGCTACAATGGGGCTTTAGGGAAGCAAACTTGAAATCCATTGCTGTTTACCCCGTATTTTACACTTAGAATTTCTCCTGATGCCTTTGTGGTGCTGGGGATCTAACCCAGGGCCTCTTGTAAGCACTTCACTACTGAGCTACCCACACCCCTGTCCCTACACTTAGAATTTTCTAACAGGTCTTAGTGATCCCAGTGACACTAATGTTGAGTTCATTCAAGTACTTAGGTAGATTGCAGCCACAGATGTGTGCATGATCTGTTCCTAAGTCCTTTGAACAGCACGGTGACACATAATCCCAGTCACGCGTATCTGATCAGGGTTGGCGTCTGGGATCTGAGTCCCGTAAAATCCTGCGTGTGCATCTTCCTTAAAGACTTCTGTTCCCTGAGGGCACACACGGTGGGACTGGCTTGGCTGGGGTTTGTTTGACAGCCCAGAAACCAAGCATGAACTCTGTCAGCACATTAGATGAACTAAATAGACAGGGAATCACCTGCCGCTGTCAAAGCATCTGCTTCTGAAATGCAGAAAATGGAGATTCTTTAATGTCCTGTTCTTGCTCTGCAGAATGTCACCAAGAGGACATTTGAGATCGACTACCAGAAGGACCGCTTCCTCAAGGATGGCAAGCCATTTCGCTACATCTCGGGAAGCATTCACTACTTCAGAGTGCCACGATTCTACTGGAAGGACCGGCTGTTGAAGATGAAGATGGCTGGGCTGAATGCCATCCAGACGTAAGTAGGAAGGCGCTTGGCTCTCATCTGGGACTGAACCACCCACACCTGGAGAAGGTGCTACTGCATTTCCCAGAGCAGCTATTGCACTGCTCAGAAATGGCAAATAGTCTAGTGTGTGGCCTCCTGGGAGGGGCTTATCATGATGAGCTCGCCTGGCTCTTCAGATAGCTAGCACTTCTTCCAACCTTGAACTGTGTCACCAGAAGTTGTAAAATAAATATCAGCTTAAAAAGGCAAAGGTACTAAAGACACGAATTGATGGGAATATACTATGTATATAACCAGAGATATGAAAAATTGTGCTCTATATGTGTAATAAGAATTGTAATGCATTCCGCTGTCACATGTAAATAATAATAATAATAAAAAGGCAAAGGTAAGTAACAGTGGGCACTTACCAGGTATAGGGCACTTGACCCAAGTGATCCCTTTCTCTGAGGTAGGCATTACTGTTCCCATTTATGTCTGGTAAAACTGAAATTTTCCCCACTGTCATAGCTTTGGTCAGAGGTCCAGCTAGGATTTCAACATGAGTGTGTGTAGGCAGCCAAGGCTTCTCTGAGCTCTTAGCAGAGTGAACTTGGGCTAAGGTAGATTCCTGAAACCAGTTTGTCTTCTTGATTCTGCTGGAGTAATTGTGTAAGGTCAGACTATAGAATTACCCCAGGCGTTATCTCTCTTCATCTCTTCTGATGTTGCCTGGTGACTAATTGGGAAGAAAGTTGGGGTGGCTGGCCACTCTGGGTTTTGCAGTGCTGATGTGGATTGCAGATAACTTTTCAAAGATGAGCGGTGAGGAAACCTTTAGATGGCTGAGGAGATGGTTAGGGAGAGTCCCACTCATTATTTCTGGGTCTAAGGCCACTGGTAGAGTGAACCCAGGTTCATCTGTTAATACTTTCTGCACTGAGTTCTGGTAGACCAGACCAAGGCTATCTGTCCCAGGGAACTCAGAAATCATGGGGTTGTAGGAAAAGGACATAAGCTACCGTCATCAGAGAGACTTTTATAAAGGGACTGAGTGGTTTCACATTTAACTGTGTATCCCAGGCTGTAGGTAGCCAGGGAGCTGAGAGTTGTTTTGGTTATTTTATTCCTTCTCATGCAATTCCTGACAAAATCTTTTGTCCAGATGTAGGTGTTGGAGGTTTGCCTACTTAAAGTTTATTTTTTTTTACCAAGTAAATGTACCTCTTAAAGTATTAGCCAAATATTTTTATTTTCCAGGCCGTACACAGGTATATACAATTTTTCTAGAATGAGTGTTCATGTAATTATTTTTTTTTATATATTTTGCTTTTTAAAACTTATACTGTGTTGAAAGCGTTTTTTTTTTTTTTTTTCTTGATACATTTTTTTGGTCAAGATTGTTTTGATGGGGGCCGTTGGGTATAGCCCAGTGGTAGAGCCTATGCTTAACATGCCCAAGGCCCTGGATTTCAATAAACTTTCAAGTTCCTGTGTTACCACTCACATATATTTGAAGTCAAGCATTACATGGGAATGGACCTTCTTTGTGGGTCAGGCACTTACAAAGGTACCCACTAAGTCTGATTGGCTTGGGTAGCTGCTATGAAAACTCTTCCCTAACCAGGCCTCTTCCCTTCCCTCTCTTGTCCCAAGAATGCCCCCTTCTCCTACCCCTCCTCCTCCGTGACTGCCAACTGTCCAGGAACAGGCTGTGTGTGTCTTGGCAGGTATGTGCCCTGGAACTTTCATGAGCCCCAGCCAGGACAGTACCGGTTTTCTGAGGACCATGATGTGGAATATTTCATTCGGCTGGCTCATGAGCTGGGACTGCTTGTCATCCTGAGGCCTGGGCCCTACATCTGTGCAGAGTGGGACATGGTGAGTGTGGCTAGACTGGGCTCTGCCTGCCTGGGAGGCTGGCGGGCAGCAGTCTGGCAAAGTGAATTGAAGCAGTTTAAATAAGATTGTAATTCTGGATTGCCCGGAGCCTGTGACTATACCCAGCACAGGGATCGGTTACTATAGAAGGAAAGGAACAGGTCAGGGTCAGAGCATGAGTTCTTTTGGTGGTTCATTCACATAATTCAGTATTCTCATCTGTCAAGAGTGGCTAGTGGTATCTGCTTTGTCTACCTCAGAGAGTAGTTGTGATGTTAAGTGGAATAATTGTATAAAATAGAGCCTTGATTCTCAACACGTTGCATTTAAACAGAATGATTATAATTTTACTATTTTCCATTTTCCTTGAAAGATTATAAACCAAAAAATGCAGCTTATTCCTTCTCCCTGAAGCATTTCTTTTCCATGTTTTCTAATAGTAATTTCTTTCTCCTCTAAGTTCCTTTCATGAAATACTTTTTTTGTTCCCTACTCTAGGGGGGATTACCTGCTTGGTTATTGGAGAAAGAATCTATTGTTCTTCGCTCTTCTGACCCAGGTAAGTTGGAGAGAGACATTTTGATATTGATATTGAAAGAGTCAAGTGTCTTGAAGTCTGAGCTACTGCTGCACAAATTCTTCTGAAATTTAGTTAGTCTATTAATTGCCGTTTACTGTCCTACATCAGACATTGAACACATAGTGAATAAGACTTTCTTGGCCTGGTGTGGGGGTGCACCCCTGTAATCTCAGTGACTCGGGAGGCTGAGGCAGAAGATTGTGAGTTCAAAGCCAGCCTCAGCAACTTAGTGAGGCACTTAGCAACTCGGTGAGACTCTCTCTAAATAAAATACAAAAAAAAAAAAAAAAAAGCGGGGGGGGGGTGCTAGGGAGGTGGCCCAGTGGTTAAGCGCCCCTGGGTTCAAACTCTGGTTACCCACCCTCCAAAAAAAAAAAACTTCCAGTGTTGTTTTTCTTCCTACGTGCTTTGTATGTGATACAGCCAGTGATTGTACCAACCTAATCAAAATGGCAGACAGAGTTTCTGGGGTGGTGTTGCTGGATTGGTTGGTAGCTGCAGTGTTCTTTTATAGAGATATGTGAATGAGAGCTTTTTTCCTTTTTCCCATGAGAGATTATTTTTAGTTATAAGCCCTGTATTCAGAAGTGCCCATGTGGCTGCATTTGATTTCTGAAGACTGATTTTTCCTGGGGATGGGAGAGGTGACCGAGGTGTTGTTGGTAAGGGACACTGTTATAATCAGAGTTAAAATTGACTTAGTGTATGAAAGCCTAGTATATTATGTTGTATATGTGTTTTCCTCTTATTGTATCACCACATACAACAAAGACACGGAAGTACTGGGAATCAAACTCTGAACCTCATAGATGCTAGGCAAACACTTTACCACTGAACTACCTCCCCAGTCCTTTTTAAAATTTTATTTTGAGTCAGGGTCTCACTGAGTTGCCCAGGCTGGCCTCAAACTTGAAATCCTCCTGCCTCAGCCTCTTGAGCAGTTGGGATTACAGGCATGGGCCACCATGCCTGGCTCACTCCTCTGTTTTGCACTCTTAATGTATCATTAATTTCCACATGTATTTCTCATTGATCTTCATGACACATTTTTTTTAAAAAAATAGCTTTCATTGTAGATGGACACTATACCTTTACTTTTTATGGGATGCTGAGGATCGAACCCAGTCGGTGCCTCACACATGCTAGGAGAGTGCTCTACCACTGAGCTACCAACCCCAGCCCCTATGACACATTGTCAAGGTGTGGGCTTTTATAATCTCCTTTTGACAATGTAAATATATAATTTATTTTAAATTTAACTATATAATTTTATCTTAAAAAGAAAAAAAGCCTTACTGTGATTGAGGTGGGAACATGGCCTTCGGTCACTCTTCCATTTGTTCATAAACCTTGCCTGAATACCTCCCATGGCCCTTGGTGAGGACGGACACCAGGCATACCAAGCCTTGTCCACCAAGGAGCTCAGCTGAGGAAAACTGGCTTTCAGGACAACATGGATCAGATTTTCCTTCTGAGTAGCTATCCCGTTTTGGAAGCTAATTGTTGGGTCTTGTTATATCCTGATCGGTGCTATAATAAGGCCTTATCAATGTCTCTTCTAACTAAACACTGTGTGATGTGTTGAACCTCTCTTGTTGTCCAGATTACCTGGCGGCTGTGGACAAATGGCTGGGAGTCCTTCTACCCAAGATGAGACCTCTGCTTTATCAGAATGGAGGGCCGATTATAACAGTGCAGGTAACCGTGGAACTGAGTATGGAGGCAGGGTCGGGGCAGGTCTTTATCCATCTGCATTGTATCAGTGATAGGACTGATGCAGACATGAGCCTCCGCATTCTGTTATCCTGAGAGGTAATGCCACAGCTGGTAGTTACTTTAATTGCATTGGGGGAAGGCATTGACATTTTTTCCCCCAAAAGAATGAGTCTCTCTCTGTTGCCCAGGTGGCCCTGAACTCCTGGGCTCAAGTGATCCTCCTGCCTCAGCCTCGCGAGTAGCCTACAGACTACAGGCACATATGCCCCTGCCTGGCTCTCACATTACCATTTTTTAATGCCTGTGCTCTGTGCAGGATGCCCTAAAAATGCTGTGCAGTTCTTCTAGTCACCGCTTTTGAAATTAAAAATTTCAGAAAGGTTGAGTCGGCCGAGGTCACCCTGCTGGTGGCAGAATCCAGATTGCACCCTATTTCTGCTGATCTCCTAGACTGTCTGTTTCTCTCGTGCAATATCTCCTGGATGCAGGAATACTGCAGGAACTGAAATGCTTTGGAGTCTGCCCTGCTAAGGCCATCAGTTATTCCTGGAATAGAAAGAGGGTGTGATAGGGGCCATTGTGTTTTCTCTCCAGCTTCCTGATCCCACTCTCCCCTCCTTGTGTTCTTAGTTCTGCAAAGACTGACATTGTGGGATCCATCCTGTGGCACATATTTTCCATGTGAAAAATCGGGACACTTGACCTGGCACAATTTTTGGTGTTTGCGAAATCACTTAGGTGAAATGTCAGACCACATTTGTTGGCCATTTACAAGGATTGTTTTTATTGAAATGAATAAGGTGATGTAAAACTGCATCTTGGAACATCAAAGGAACGCAGTGTGGCAATCCCTAAGGGAGTGTGGACCAGATTTCTTTTCGACAAACGGTGCCGTAGACAGGTTGTAGGGACTGGTTAGAGGAGGGAGCATGCTCCCCCTTGTCCCTCAGGTGTAGGTGGAATTGAGGTATTGAGGGGGCTGGGCGGGTCAGGTGGCCACTAGGCCGACTGCACAGGGGATGGAGATGTCCTCTCGTGCATCCAGGTGGCTATTCACAGAGCAGGGTGCACGTAGCCCCAGGATGCCCCTTATCTTTGATTCATCTGGAGTCTGCACTGGTTAAGCGGAGAGAGAGCGACATCTTCCTGTGTGGAGATAGTAAGTCTGAAACTTGATCAACCTTTGCTCTGCACATCTGGGTTTTCTTCCTTTTTCCCTCATCTCGGGTGAAAACCCTCCTTTTAGCTGCTACCATTTTTCAGTCTCTGCTTCTCCTTGAATCACTTTCCATTTCTGCACCCTTTGGTTATGGAAATGCCCCCCAAAATGGAATCAAGTACTAATTCTGCAGAAGAAAGCAAAGTTGACTGTCTTGGGGACATATTGTTCCTTGTGTCCATCCCAGTGACCTCAGATGACTTTAATTTGACCCTAGATCTGGTCAGGTGACTCTGCCTTTTCTTTCCTCCTCATCTCTACCTGCTTGATTCCCCTCCTCCACTCCACCATCATTTTTGCCCCTTGGTTACTAAATTGACAAGTACAGAAGAATACCACAAAGAGAGAAGACAACTGTCACTCAAACCTCAGGAACAGAAGAAAAGCACTTCACATTTTGGGGAATTTCTTTGGATATGAATATTTTACCATAATCCCCCCCACGCACACACACACTTATTTTCTTTTTTTTTTTTTTTTCTTTTTACAGAGTAAGTTGATGCTGTATGACCAACTTCCTGTGTGGCTTTTCCCACTTCATTCTTACGTCAAAAGCATTTTTTCATATCAGTAGAAGTTCTTTGTGAATCATCTTTCATGGTTGCCCCACTTGTATCTTTTTTTTATTTTTATTTATTTTTTTCTTTTTTAAACCAAGGATTGAGCCCAGGGGCCCTTTACCACTAAGCTATAATCCCCAAGCATTTTTAATTTTTTTTTTGAGACAGGGCCTTGCTAAGTTGATGAGGCTGGCTTCAAACTTGTGATCCTTCTGCCTGAGCCTCCCAAGTCATTGGGATTATAAGCATGCACCACCATACCTGGCTCCACTTAATGTTTTGAGGTTGGTGCATATCCGTACTCCCTCTGTCCTAAAGCTGTTCTACTTGACTGACTTGGCTTCAGGAGGACTCTCGGATCCTTTGGTTGGTGCTTCCTGCTGGGAAGAACATGTGGCAGTTCATCCTGTTTCATCTCTGAACAGTTGTTTTTCTAGTCTCTGTACGTTGAGGCAGCCATGAGGTCACATGAGTTTATGAACATATCCCAGACCCACAAGATGGTTCTAGAACTGACTAGAGGTGGATAGGTTGGACAGGAAAGACCTGGAGGATTGGTGTTTCTGTGAGTCAAGGTTTCTGCAAGAGCTGATTTCTTCAGGTCAAGAGGTAGAAAAGAATGGATTTACTCACTTCATAAGGTTGGTGCTTCTTCTGCATTCCCAGGGAGTTTTGAGGAGACCCTGGAAGCTTTGCAGTAGTTAAGGTCAAAATGAGGTAGTTTGGAATGCTTCTGTCGTGCTGAGGCCACGTGGGGTCTTTACTGCTGGTGTTTTCCAGATGCAGAAAACCAGGCTTGCCCTTATGATTCAGCCAGATCTGCAAATGTTCCTCTTCTGAAGGGATTAGCAAAGCCAGTGCCACCGGGGTGGTTGGCACACATAGATGTTCATCTCAGTTTGTACCTAAAACAAGCCAAAGATAAACACCTACCGAAAACATTCAAGGTGAAAATAATTTAGGAGTTTTACCTGAAACTTGACCTCATCCAGTTAATGAGGTATCCATCATGAAGTCTCGGGCCTGTTTATGCCTATTGTTTTCAAAGAGCAACAACTTTAGAAGTCTTTGTATGTAATACTGGATGAGTATTCCTAATTCCTAATGACAGTAGAAAGAAGACCTGCAAACTATGGCCCATGGGCCAAAACTAACCTGCCACCTGTTCTTACCAGAGTATATTGGAACATGGCCACACTTGAGGCTGCTTTGGAACTACAGTAGCAGAGATAAGTAGCTGAGGAAACCCATAGAGTCCCAAAGGCTAAATTATTTACCCTCTGCCCTTTATTGAAAAAGTTGGCTGACCTCTGCTCTAGAAAAAGCAGCATTCCTTTGAATCTCTGACTTTTTCTGTGGGTCTTGCAACCCCTTTTCCATTTGTATTTCCCCTGCCCTCACCCCAGCCTTCCCATGCCTCTGTTTATTTTTCTCTAACTGACAACACTATAGAGCTCCAGTAAGGTCTTACTTGCTAGCTTTTCAAGCAGTTGGTAGATGCCAGGTACTATACAACATCATGCATCAACTTTCCTCCTAACAACCCGGTGAGATAGGCACTGTCAATCTCTTACAAATGAGGACATTTTGCAGGTGGAGTCCCATGGATAGGAAGTGGTAGAGCTCAGATTTGCATGTGGACAATTAGGCCTCTAACCATGACCCTATGCTGTTTTGCAAATGTGCTTCTCTCTCCCCATTTCCCTCCATCCCCCTCTGTCTCTCTCTACCCTTCCCCGCCCCCCCCAAAATACCCAGGAATTTGGGGTACAGCTCACTAATAGAGCATGTGCTTAACATGTAGGAGTCCCCGGTTTCAATACCCAAGACTCCCCCCAAAAAATCATGTATATGCATTTACTACAAATCTGTTTATTTTGAGATACATAGTGCAATGGTAATAATTGAATAAGACTTGAAAAAGTGAGATTTTGGGGGAAGAAAACCAACATTGGGAGCTACACAGCTGAGAACATACATGAAGAAGCTCTAAGCCAACTTAATTGCTAGAGCTGACCCATAAATTTAGCTGTGAACTTCTAAATCCTAAAGGGAGCCAGTCATTTGAGTAGCAGCCTAATCATAAAGGGAGACAGACATAGTCACTTCAATAGCTCTTATTAAAAGAGCGGAAAGACAGAAAATGAGGAACAAAGAACCTCGCCAGTATTTGCAAAGCTTTTCTTAACACTCAATTATTTCAAAAAGAATTTCTCCTCCAAATACCTCCTCCTTCGAGATGGCTTTTTGGCCAGCAAAGATCTTGGTATTGGGCATGCTGGCTGGAGTCTGTTTTGCTTCTTGAACTCATAATAGGAATGACTTGCCAGAGGAAATGCTGAGAAAATGGTCCTGCATGAAACCATCCAGGAGGGGGACTGTGCTGGTGGCTTCATTAGTCAGGTTTCTATCAAAATGAACGCAGCACCTGAGAAAATCAGCTTATAAGGAGGAAAGGATTACTTTGACTCATTCAGAGGTTTCATTCAGTCCGTGGGTCCTTTGTCCTGTTGCTTTGAGCCTGTGGTGGCACAGAATCTCAAGGTGGGAGCACCTGGTAGAGGTGGCCTCTATGCCTCCTGGTAGCAAGAAAGCACAAGAGAGAGGAAGGGCTGCCCCAATGACCTAACTTCTCCCACTGGCATCATAGGCTGGTGACCCAGCCTTTAACATATAGGCTTTGGAGGGATATTATTTTAAATCCAAACTATAATAACGGCATTTAGTTCATCTTCATGGCTCTCCAACTCTGCCCTGGGCCTCATCAGGCTACTGGTGGTTTGGAATCCTTTCTATCCATTCCTCTTCCCCAGCTAGATGCTTTTCCTTCCATAGCACCTGCAGGGACGCTTCCTTAACTAACTCACCTAGCTACTCTCAGGCTGGACACCTCTTCTCTGGGGACTCCGTTTCTCATGCTTATGTTTAAAAGCAATGTTTTCACTGGATGCAGTGGCACATGCCTGAATCCCAGCCCAGCGACTTGGGAGACTGAGGTAGGAGGATGGAAAATTTGAGGCCAGCCTTATAGCTTAGCAAGACCCTGTCTTTCAAAAAAAAAAAAAAAAAAAAAAGGTGGTGGGGGACGTGGAGGGAGCTGGGGCTATAGCTTAGTGTAGCGCGTATAAGGCACGGGGTCTGATCTTTAGAAGCTCCCTAGGTGCTCTTCCCCTCCCAACTGCCCTGACTTTGATGCCATCAGTATCTACCTTTTCTTTATGTACTTTTACCACCTGTGTGTGTACTTGAACTTAATTGTCTGGTTTTGACCTTTCTATAAAGGAGATTGCCCAGTATGGATTTTTTTTTTAAGTATTTTTAGTGGTATATGGACACAATACCTTTATTTATTTATTTTTATGTGGTGCTGAGGATCAAACCCAGTGCCTCACACATGCTGGGCAAGTGCTCTGCCACTGAGCCCCAGCCCCCAATATGGATTTTTCATTGTTGTGCATTTTTCACTCAACACGAAATCCATTCATCTTATTGCTCAAGAGCCAGGTTTTTTAATCTTTTGCCATTGCCCCATAAGGAACCTTTTTAGATATTTTTTTTTCTTATTAGTCCCCCATAAGAAATTTTAACACCTGGGATATTATATATATCTGTTCATGTACTCTAAGTACATCTGTGTAAAGAGAATATGATTTTTTTTTAATTTTTTTATTTTTTGGTATTGGGCATTGAACTCAGGAGCACTTGATTCCAGCTCTTTTTTGTATTTTGAGACAGGGTCTCACTGAGTTGCTTAGGGCCTTGCTAGATTACTGAGGCTGGCTTTGAACTCTCGATCTTCCTGCTTCAGCCTCCTGAGCTGCTGGGATTACAGGCATATGCCACTGCACCCGGTGAATAACATTTTTTTTAATCTCATAAGAATTAATTTTCACTCCCTGGGTGGGGATGCTCTCTTCCTCACTAGGAATACATGCTTCAGCAATATCTGCATTTTGCACCTGATAGTGCTGTGTTGTGGGACTCCTCTGTGCCCTGGAAGCTGTTGAGCCATTAGCTACTGGATGCCACTAGCACCACCCACTTCCCTGTTGTGACAACCCAAAATGTTTCCAGACATTGTCAAATGTCTCCCTGGAAGAGGGCAGAAGTGCCCCTGGTTTAGAACCACTGAAGTTATTGAGCTCAAACCAAGTACTGGTAATGAAGCACAAAACCGGAACACTCTCGAGGTTCAACCTGAGGATATGGGATAAACGATGGGGCATCTATAGCCAGCATTGGTCCTTCCTAAAACTTTGTCCTATTCAAAAACTTTCTCCAGTTTTGAGGAAAGATGACATTTGTGTTGTGTTTATAAATCTGGAAGGCTAAATTTTAAAATGCTTACAATGGTTATCTATGGATCATTGAATTAGCAGATCTTTTAATTTTTTTTTCATTTTTCTCCATTGCCCAATATTTCTATCACTGGAAGGCATTTCTGTGTAATGCTTAAAGTACCTATTCTATGAGACAATACCACTACAATTCATAAACCAATTTGCTGTTTTGGTATTTTTTTATGTAGGTAGTGGAGGAGGGTTAGTAGAAAATAGCTTTGCTTTGTATGCTGAATGGCTTTTTGGAAAAGTCAGTTTGACAACTGAGGAAAGGACATTTTTCTGATAGTCATTAAGCCATGCCATCTCGGCAGGTGCTTAGTTATATTCCCTAAACCAAAGCTTGCATTAGAGTGGCTATATTGGCATCTCTTAATTTTTCCTTCTTTTTAAATTTGCAGGTTGAAAATGAATATGGCTCCTACTTTGCCTGTGATTTTAACTACATGCGTTTCCTGCAGAAGCGCTTCCGCCACCATCTGGGTGACAATGTGCTTCTGTTCACCACTGATGGGGCTCAAAAAAGCTTCCTGAAGTGCGGAACCCTGCAGGGCCTCTATGCCACAGTGGACTTTGGAACAGGTTGGTGTTTGTAAAAACAGAAAACATAGCTTAAAATCAGCTCTTTACTCAGTTAGTATGAGCAGCAGCTATTTTATATGGCATGGGCAGATTGAATGAGTTTTCTCAAGTTTTCCCTTATCAAGTGTGCTTGTCAGCTTTCTGTTACTGTAACAAAACACCGGAGATAATAAACTTAAAAAGAGGAAAAGTTTATTTTGGCTTACGGTTTTAGAGGTTTCAGCCCACGTTCAGCTGGTCCTATTGTTTTTAGGCCTGTGGCAGTGTAGTATGTCATGGTGGAGAAGTTCTGTTCTCTTTGTGGCTGCGAATCTAAAGAGAAAGAACAAAAGACCAGGGCCCCACATTGTCTTCAATAGCAGTACCCCCAATGACCTAAAACCTCCCAGTAGGCTCCACCTCTTAAAGGTTCCACCACCTCCCAAAGCATCAGGCTGGGAACCAAGCATTTTAGCACAAGGGCCTCTGGTGGACATTTAAGATCAACTGTAGCATTAAGTAGAAAGTAAAAGAATAATCGCACCACTCCGTTGCAGAGGATTGAATTATTTAAGCCCGTAGGACAAGATTTTCCAGGCTAGCTTCATTTTCAGCACTTGTAGAGCTAGACCCTGGAGTGGGGTCAGGATGCGGGCGAGCAGTTACAACTGTGAGATGTCCTACCCTGGAAAGCTCTGTCTGGGGCAGGCTCTGCTGCCCTCATCTGCTTTCCCTGTCCCCCCATCTTGTCAGACTCGTGCTGTGTTGTAGCCTGAGCACAATTTAAAGTCGGCCACTGGCTGGTGTCGAAGGCCTGTCGGCCCTTCTGTGCAGGAAACTTTGCGACACTTCTGTTATCTTTCTGCATAACTCATGACTCTGAGCTGTGAGGCCCAGAGGCGTCTGCCAGATGCTTCAAAAAGTGTCTTGGCAGACTTGCGTGTAAGCTGCAGAAGTTTAGCCAGTGAAATTTCTGAATGGGTGGGTAGTGTGACTAGGAGGCTTCTGGCTTTAAGAAATGTCAGGGAGTCTTCATTTAGACTGAGAGCAGCTGTCATAAAGGACACAACCGCTAAATGCTGCGTGTCATTCTGAACAGGATCCTAGATTGGATTCCACCCCGCCTCCCACCACACAGGATATTACTAAGACAGTTACAATTTTGAGTAAAGTTTGTAGATTATAGTACTGTGATTGTTAACGTTCTGATTTTTATAATGGTATTGTGCTTTTAGAGAACACCCTTGTTGCCCAGTGTGGTGGTACATTGCCCGTCATCCCAGTGGCTTGGGATGTTGAGGCAAGAGGATTACAAGTTCAAAGCCAGCCTCAGCAACTTAGCAATTCCCTGAGCAACTTAGACCCTATCTCAAAATAAAAAAGGGCTGGGGATGTAGCTCAGTGGTAAAGCACCCCTGGGTTCAATCCCCAGTACCAACGGGGGGAAAAAAAGTACTCCTTGTGCTTAGGGAACACACATCGAAATATTTAGGGACAAAGGGCCATCCTGTCTATAACTTATTCTCACATGGTTCAGAAGAAAATTATGTATATATTTATATAGAAGGAAAAACTGATGAATAAATGTGGTAACACGCCAACAATTGGCAAATCTTAGTGAAGAGAACATAAGTGTTCTTTGTACTATTTTTTCCAATTTTTATAAGACTGAGATTATTTTAAGATAAAGTTACCAAAAAAAAAAAAAAAAAGACCAACTCTGCAAAAAGCACGAAAACCCTGCTGCTCTTCCCCTAATGTATAAGCCACTTCAAACACATGGCATATCTAATGGTTGTCCTCCATTGAGAGGGACCCCCAGGAGTCTGAAGTGTTGGGAGTTTGACTGAAATTGCATGTTGAAAAAGGTTCTTCTATGTTACCAAAAAGGAGATGAAAAGAACGGACCTTAAGTCAACTGAGTATTTCTAGAAACGTGGTCTATTGCTCAGAGCGTTTGGTGATGGAGTAACTAACTCGTCTACAAAGAGCTGAAGAGGAAGAGGCATGCTGGTCTCCTCCCACATTGGCACGCTGCCCGCCCATCACAGTCATGAAAAAAAGCACAGTATTTTTCTGTCAGAAGGAACCAATTGAAGAGTGTTATGAGTCTGCTGTACGCAGGATTTGTCAGTGAAGTGATTGATTGTTCCCATGGGGGCTGAAGAACAGGCCACTGCAAAGCAGAGGTGCTGGGACAGGTGGCCCCCGGCCTGACTTATGCCAGCTCTGTTCCCTTGTGTGGGAGAAAGGGTACTGACCACTGATGGTGGTGGCTGGATCTCAGGAGGAGGCTCCTGAGAACAGTGCTGAAAGTTCTGAATGCCACCTCATGCTTCACAGTGAGAAATGCAGCCAGTGAGGTTCTGTTCTTTCTTGCTCAGCACCAAAGGCCCAGCTGAGAGCAAGCAGTTATTGAAGGGCCTCACTGGCCTCGCCTCCACACTGGGTGGGATAGCTTCCGCGGGTGTGGATCACAAAGTGTCAGGCGGGCTGGCACCTGCTCCTGTTGGTGTGGACACTGGGCGTTGTCACTCTTTGCCAGACGTGAGGCAGCCCGTTACCTCTCTGTGGAGAAATCCTCTTTAGAGGAGGAAGAAATGCAGAAGACACAGGAGACGACGTTTAGGCATCCCACTGGGATATTTCACAAAGAAAAATCGAGAGCAGGTGGTTCGGAATGGCTGACAATGTGCACGTGAGGATTCAGGGTGTGCTTCATTGTTTGGGGAGAAACACAGCGAGAGCACCCACATCCCCCCCCCCCCCCGCCCCGTGACTTATTAATTAGCTGCCAAGTATCTGTGGTGCTGTTATGTGTGGTGCTGAGGAGGCTTCCAAGGAAGTGTCTTCAGGGCAGGCCCATCCCTTAGGGAGCATCTAAGGTCGACCAGCTGCCCATGACCTGTGTGGAAGCCTGGGGAGCGCAGGCTTGTGAAGGGAAGGCCTAAGGCAAGTGGTCAAGGAAGACCACAGGACTTGCCGGTGAGGAAGCAATGTTCTCTGGCTCCCACGCATCTTTTAATGGATGATCTGAGTCTAGCCTAAAGCCAGTTTGGAGACTGTTCCAGGCCCATGAGGGTGTGGAGAAGGGCAGGGGGCCTGTCTCCATCAGTTTGGGCTGTTATAACAAAATACCTTAGACTAGGTCATTTATCAACAACAGCAATTTATTGCTCACAGTTCTGGATGCTGGGAGTTCAAGATCAAGGTGCCAGCTGATTCAGTGTCTAGTGAGGGTCCAGTCTCTGCTTTAGTGATGTCACTTTTGTGCACGTGCGCGCATGTGTGTGTGGGGGGGGGCGGGGGTACTAGGGATTGCTAGACAAGTGATCTACCTCTGAGCTGTATCCTCAGCCCCTTTTGAAACTACTCTGAGATAGAGTCTCCCTAAGTTTCCAAGTTTGGTCTTGAACTTGAGATCCTCCTGCGTCAACTTCCCAGAGTCATTGGGATTACAGGTGTGGACCACCACGCTAGCTTTACTTTCATACTGTGCCCTCACATGATAGAAGGTGCAGTGCTCCCTTGAGCCTCTTTCATAAGAGCCCTAAATCCCATTCATGAGGTGCACTCATGACTTAGCCACTTCATCCTGGGGATTGGATTCCAACTTAGGAATTTTGGAGGGATACCAACATTCAGACTTCAGCAGGGCCTCAGGCTCAAGGCATTTGTCATTTAACTTCTTATCATTCCCATGACTGACTCTTCTTTTCCCTCTCATTATTTCCAGGCAGCAATGTCACAGCTGATTTCCAAACTCAGAGGAAAGTGGAGCCCAATGGACCCTTGGTAAGAATCGGGGTTGAGGTTTGGAGACCGTCATCTCGTACCAACTCTATCTCAGCTGTCCAGAGGGTGGGTGGCGTGCCACTGTAGGAAAGGTGTAGCACCAGATGGGACTGTAGTGTTAGCCCTCTGGATTCATGGGTGACAGCAGAAACAGTGCTTGGAAACTGAGGCCCTGCGCTGGAGTGGAAGGGAACGCCAGCTCACGTGAATGGCCAAGGGAATTCCCAAAATGGTCCTGTTGCCTCCTTTTTCAGTGAGGCTCAGGGAACATATGTCACTTGCCCCTGGTGGTACAGCCTCCAAGTGGCTGGGCCAGAGCTAGTGTGTTTTTTGAAAGCTCTGCTGCAGAACTTCTCTACCTTTCAAGTGTTTACCAATTACTTGGGGATCTGATTGAAAAGCAAAGTTCAGCCAGACATGATGGTGCATGCCTGTAATCCCAGCGGCTCTGGAGGCTGAGGCAGGAGAATCATGAGTTCAAAGCCAGCCTCAGCAACTTAGTGAGGCCCTAAGCAATTCAGTGAGACCCTGTCTTTAAATAAAATGTAAAAAAGGGCTGGGGAGGGACTGAGACTGTAGCCCAGTGGCAGAGTACTTGCCTATCATGCGTGAGGCACTGGGTTCAATCCTTAGCACCACGTAAAAATGAACAAATAAAATAAAGGCAAGTTGTCCATCTACAACTACCAAAAAAAAAATATATATATATATATATAACACACACACACACACACACACATATATATATATACACACACTCATATATATATACACACACACACATATATATAAAACACACACACATATATATATATATATACACACACACACACACACACACACATATATATATACACACACTGGGGATGTGGCTTAGTGGTTGAGTGCCACTGAATTTAATCCCTGGTACCAAAGAAGAAGAAGAAAAAAAAACCAAGCAAGTTCAGTCTGCTAGGTCTGGGTGGAGCTTGAGAGTCTGCATTTCCAACAACTGTCCTGGTAGCATGGAGGATGTCGTTTGCTGACCACACTTTGAGTTGCAGGACTTGATGGCATGCTGTGGGGACTGCTAGGAGGAGGAAATGATGGCAAGGACCAGGCAGGTGTACATATCTGTTAGCCCTTCTCTCTCTGCTCTTCCTTTTTCAACAGTAGTTGTTATTGTTGACTCAGCTCAGTGTACAGGGTCACATCCTGTGCCTGTTCTGCCACAGGTCAGACTGCCCCACCTGTGTGCAAGCCTTATTTACAAAACAGTCTTTTCTGAGTCTGCTCTCTGCTTAGTGAGTGTGCAGGGGCTGCCTTCACAGACTTTGGGTGGAGCTATTTCCTAAAATCTGACACATCCAGCTTCCTTTATTTCTTTGTAGAACAAGGGCTTGGCAGAGTAATGCTTGCGAGAAATGTGAAGTGTGTGGACCTGCTTTGCAGAATATTTGTACAAGGTGGGGCTGGGGTTGTGGCTCAGCGGTGGAGCACTCACCATGCACATGTGAGTTGCTGGGTAACTAAAACGTAAAAATAAACAAAAAAATAAAGGTATTGTGTCCAACTACAACTAAGAAAAAAAATTTTTTTAATTAGAATATTTGTACAAGTCTACCTCATTGTAAAGTCAACCTGAGATCTCAATATCTTTAGGCACACAAGGGATGAATTTGGAGCTATTTTATAAGAACATTTTGCCAGATTCTTTGCCCAACCAAACTTTAATACTGTGGAATTGGGGAATGGTTAACAAAATTGACGTAGGTCAAACTTTTTAGGAATACAGTTGTTTCTCAATGTCTTTGGGGGATACAGTTCATGGGTTCTAGGATTCCCCCTCAGATACTCACATCTCAGCTAATTATACAGCATACTTGACGAAGGCAGTATTTGCATATGACCTACACATACCCTCCTACACTAAGTAATCTCGAGTTTACTAATACCTAATACAATGTAAATGCTATGTGAATAGTTGTTGTACCATATTATTTACAGAATAAGAAAAAATCCATGCGTTCAGCACAGATGGAGTTTTTTTTTTTTCCCCCTATCATTTTTGATCTGCAGTTAGTGTATCCACAGACACAGGACCCACGGGGTACAGAGGACTGACTGTACTTTATTATGTAAGATGAGATCTCAGTTTGGGTTGACACCTGAGGACTGAGTACAGGCAGTGTTGCTGTTGGCTCTGGGTTAAATGGTACCCATCAACACCCCTTTGCACTGGACCTCGGTGAAGTAGATGGGACATTACGGGAACAATTCGGCATTTGAAGGCCATTCACTTGGCCTGAGTTCCATGTCTTTTTCTCTTTTTAGGTCAATTCTGAATTCTACACTGGCTGGTTAGACCACTGGGGTCAGCCTCACTCCACAGTCAAGACAGAAGTACTGGCTTCCTCCCTCTATGAAATACTGGCCCATGGGGCGAGTGTGAACTTGTAGGTATTCAGGGCCCAAGGTGGGGGGAGCCCGCTGGCTGCGGGCTCACAGTGAAATACTGTGTGTTCTCTCTTTTTCTTTGTAGGTACATGTTTATAGGTGGAACCAATTTTGCCTATTGGAATGGTAAGAACCATTTAACGTATTTGTTATGCTGTGTTGCTGATACTTGATTTGGGGGAGTATGCCTATGGACAGTTTTTTTTGTTTTGTTTTCTACTAAATTTTCTAACATTTGGATGAACCTATATAACCATTTTTCTTGTAAAAATTTTTAAGGGACATAACTTGCTTATTTTAAAAGCCTTATTATTTTAAACCAGTCTAGCCAGGCAGGCTTTAGTTGTACTCTGTGACTATAGAATATTCGTTCATATATTCTGTGGTCTTTTTTCATTTTTAGCAATTTTTAAAATTGAGATATAATTCACATACTGTAAAAATTCACAGTTTTTAATTTTAATTTTTAAAGTTTTTGCAGTATTAAGGATTAAACCTGGAACATTGTATTTTCTAGCCCTTTTCATTTTTTTTAAATTTTTTTTTATTTTGAGACAAGGTCTCACTAAACTGCCCAAGCTGACCTCAAACTTGTGATCCTCCTGCCTCAGCCTCCTGAGTAACTGGAATTACAGGTGTGTAGAACTGTGCCAAGCTAAAATTCACAATGTCATATAAGCATTTAGGCTGGGCATAGAGGCATAAGTACCAGGCTATTTATTTTGGTAGTAAAAATGATGACACATTTCTCTGTGTCATCATTAACTTTTGCAAAGACAAATTGTGCTGTATTATATATGTGTGTGTGTGTATACACACACATATATATTTACATATATATGTAAACTTCATTCCTCACCTTTCTCTTCATCTGCATTTTTCTCTCTGGATCATTGAAGATGCTTGACCATTGTATTTTGAAGGGTTAGCTTAAGCCTAAATCCCTCAGGATCTGAAATTAAATACTATCAGCACTTAATACTGTTTTTCCTTGGACCTGCTATTTTGCAAGGTGGGATGGGCTGGAAGACATTGCTTATAGCATTGTCAGTTTCATTTCTATTGTTAGAGCTAAGAAATGCTTATAAAATTCAAACACCAGCCAGGCATTATAGCACGTACCTATAATTCCAGCTCCTCAGGAGACTGAGGCGGGAGGATCACAAGTTCAAGGGCATACTGGACAAATTAGTGAAACCCTGTGTCAAAATAATAAAAGGCTGGGGATGTAGCTTCAACAAAGAATACTTTTCTAATATGTGTGAATCCCTGAGTTCAATCCCAGTACTGAAAAAAGAAAAAATCCTCAAAGGTCACTGCTTAAAAGATGATAGTATGCCAAGATTGGTCATTGGTATTTTAAAAAATCTCCATGTGTCTACCTTCTGGTTAGAAACAGTTAAAACTCTGACACCTTCTCTTTCCTCCTGCTGCCATTGATGGAATTCAGCCTGTCCAGGAATAGTGGGTTCTTTTGTTTGTTTTGTTTTTTGGCGCAACTTTACAGTTCTTGACAGTTTTTGAAAATGTGCTATTCTTAATGCATTCTTCTTAGCAAAGAAACTTGAACAATATTAAAACTGTCATTAGAACAGAAAAAGCTGCCCCTAATCCTTTCTCCTGCCCCTCCTCTGGAATAAGCAATAGAAGTCTCTTTTCTGCCTCTGTTTTCTCATTTAGTTTGCACATCATTTTCATCAAGGCTAGAGATGATGGACACTACTTTACAGATAAGAGAATCTGCATGCAAAAATGGGGTCTACACATTCCTGTTCAGCTGGCAAGGATGGGGCCTGGATTCAAACTCAGGCTTCATCGAACCAGAGTCACTGCCCTTTGGATAACTCCCTACAGCCTGTAGCCCTTAAACCAGCTCCAAAGCAGCCCACTTGGGTTGTCCAGGTTCCTCTGGACCTGCCTTCTGGCCCTGGCTCTTTGGGGAGTTGAGGGAGGGCCAGTCTGTCCCTAGTAGCTATTTTTCAGACCACTTCCCAGAGGACAGTACAGAGAGAACAACGTCTAGAGGGGGCTCACTGCCCATCCTACCTAGGGCAAGTGCAGGAGTTTGTGCAGTGTTTGTTCCTGTGCCACTGAGTGTCCATGTCTGTGTGATAGCTGCCTGCAGGACCCAGGTGTTCTATACTTCCGTGTGGTGTGGACAGTTGGGGAGTGCCAAGTCTTGCCATTTCTCTTGCCTTCCTGCCTCACTCCCATTCACATGGCCAGAGGAGGCTTCCATACGCACTGTTTCTCTAGGACGCTGCCCTGTGCTGCTATGAACTAAAACAAAGTCTTGTCTTCCCGTCCATCCTTCACCCTCAGACCTGGATCACTTAGCCCCTAATGGTTATTTCCAGAAGTTACACTTGCTCAACTCGACTTGACCCACTGGTAGAGCATCTCCTTCATGCCTGGCCCTGATGGAGGACTCAAGGGTCAGTAAAGCACAGTCCACCCTCAACGTGCATACAATTTAGTGCAGCGTGAGACAGAAATACGAAACCTAGGCAGTACAATCCATGCCACATCAGAGGCAGAAGATGAGCCACGAAGAAGGTGAGCTCCTTGCAGCAAGGGATGTGGTTTTATTTTTCTTCAGGTCTCACGGGAAGGGATGCCTTTGAACATGTGCTTCCCCGGAGGCGGGCAGACCTGTTGGCTGTGAGCTGTCTCTTGTAAGAAATGTCAGGGAGTGATAGAAGCCTGGGTCAGTGCAGTTCGTTGAGAATGGTCCAGGTCTTTCAAAACAGAGATTCTGTCTAAACAATGAATGAAAAAGTTCTTAGATCCTTAACTTCATTCATCCATCCATCCAGAGGATCAGCCAGTCTCCATCATTTTTGAAACTTTGTCCAAGGAATTTATTACCTGTTATATTTTGTGCCTCGTTTATTTAAACATTAGTCGGGACAAAAGAGGAATCCTAACATAGCTTCACTGTCACACACTTGCATTGCGAAGTGATTTCTAAAGTAGAGGAGAAAGGCACTAAGCCTTGCTGATCCACAGAGGGCAGCATCAGCACCCCCTGGAACCTGTTAGAAATGTAGTCACAGGTCCCACTCTGACCTGCTGGATCAGAATCCCCGGGCTAGGGCTTGCAAGGCATGTTTTAACAGGCTGACCATGTGACTCCCATGCATGGGTAACTTTTCCAAGTGCTACTTGCTATTGTACGTGACTTCATACCTGTGAACATCCTCTGTGACGAGGTTAGGAACCTCTGGTCTAAACCCTGCCCCTTGGACGTTAACTACAAGAACATTGCTTTTCTAGTCCTTTCGAATGCCTAGTCCTGCCACAGTGCATTGGTCTTTGTGATAGGTCAAGTTCCCAAGGAAACAGACTCCTTTACCAGGCAGGAAGTTCACTGTGTGTGCCCTCGGGAGCAACACCCATAAGAGAGATTGTGGCAGATAAATTGGGCTGTGTTGCAATTTCATGAGTGGACTCCACACATCCCAAAGAGAGCTCTGGAGCTGGCATGGCCCTTCAAGGCAAAGGGAGCTGGTTTTTATGTCCTCACACTGGTCAGTTGTTGGATATGGGCTCTGAGGGAGGTTGTAACATTGGGTAAGACAGTAGAGGCCGACACTCAGAGGGACACACCTGGCACCTGGGGTAATGAGCGAGTGCCTTTGTCTTCAAGGGGCTTACAAGGGTCATCTCTTTCCACCAGATCTTTGCCATCTAGTTGGAGGACTTGAGAAAGATCAGGGATTGAAGGGTTAACAGATGGGGGTCATGTTATGAGCCCTGCTATTACTATTTGTGAAATGTTAGCAGATTTTTGCAGGGAGCATCAGATTGTCTGCTTGTCCAGTGGGGTTGTTACTCTGTTAGGATCACAGCTATGAGGTTCTATAGTGGGGGGTGGGGAGGAGGAAAAACGCTTTGTGAACTCTGGTGTTATTAGCAAGAGCCATCTGTAGGAACAATTGGTTCCTCCAAATTTGCATCCTAAAGACCACCTCTGTGTCTTTTTTTTTTTTTTTAATTAAACCTTTATGTGGTGCGGATCGAACCCAGTGCCTCACACATTCTAGGCAAGCCCTCTACCACTGAGCCACAACTGCACCAGCACCTCTGTGTCTCTTAACGATTGGTTTTAATGTGTTCTTTATTTCTTCTTCCCATCATCCTGTAACTGTGGGTCCCAAAGAACTTGTCCCTGAGCAGGGCCTTCAGTAGTAACTGGTGGTACATTATTTTTTTTTTTTTCACTTCTAGGGGCCAACACACCCTATGCACCACAGCCCACCAGCTACGACTATGATGCCCCACTGAGTGAGGCAGGGGACCTCACTGAGAAGTATTTTGTTCTGCGAAAGGTTATTCAAATGGTGAGTGCTCTGTATGGCAGGGTGGGGTGGGGTCCCCAGCAGAGCCTGCCTTGAACTCGCTTTCCTGCTTGGAACCTTCATATTTAAAAGGATAGAGGCGGGGAGGTGGCAGGTAACTTTGTGGTTGAGTCTTGACCCCACTTGATTTAAGAGTTTATGAACAAGTTACTCTACTGACCTTTTAATTTGTCAAACTGGTATAATGACACCTGGCTGTGTTAGAAGGATTAAAAAGAGGGCTGGGGTGGTGGTTCAGCGTAGAGTGCTCACCTAGCAATTGCGAGGCCCTGGGTTCGATCCTCAGCACCACATGGGAATGAATGAATCAAATAAGGGTATTGTGTCCAACTACAACTAAAAAATCAATATTAAAAAAAAAATATGTAATCCATCCGGAATAGTCCCCGACAACACACACATGTCCAGTAAGTGTTAGCCTGTTAAACTGTTTGTAGTAAATGGCTCAAGTATGGAGGGGGGAAAAAATCTGTGGCCACTAAGACACATCACAATGGGAGCTGTGCAAAAAATGAGTGAAGCTTTATTTTTCTAGCTGGGACAAGTGATTGCTGTTTCCTCCTGGCCTGCTCCTGAGCTGCTTGTATCTGCCTATTTCTAATCTTTTGAGGCACTTAAAGCTCCCAGGTAGGGTTTCCTGTCACCGTGGTGGGGTTTAAAAAAAAAAAAAAAAACCCACAATTTTTCTGCTCAGTCACCTGAGTTTTGAAGTAAAACAAAACAAAACAAAAAAAAAACACTTTCTGCCTATAAATTGGTAGGGTTTTAAAAAAATATGATGTAATCTGAATTTTAAGTAGGTGTTAACATTTTATATTGTGAAATATTTGGGACATATAGAAAAAATAGGATCCAAACTTAAATACTCTTATAATTTGTCTAAATTTCATCTACATTTTTAAATACACTGTGAAATTTTTGTACGTGTTATTTTTTTATTGTGGGTTTCAATCTCGGCAAGTTGTATCTCCCAAACTTGCTCTCGTATACCTTTGTTCAGTTTCAGAATTTTCTGTTTCTGTATTTATTTTCCTTTTTGTTTATTGCAGAACTGGGGATCGAACCCAGGGCTTCACTTGGGGCGAGGCTAGTCTTTAACCACCGTGCTACCTCCCCAGCCCTTTTCATTTTCTTGCAAAACAGGGTCTCTCCAAGTTGCGGAGGCCAGTCTCCAACTTACAATTCTGCCTCAGCCTCCTGAATTCTGGGATTATAGGCATGTGTCACCATGCCTGGCCCATGTACCGCTTTCTTTTGGGTTGTTTGAGGGTTCCTCACCCACTTTCAGATCTTCTAGTTTGGATGACTTTCACTATATTTTTTATTTTTGTGGTGGTTTTCCACTGAAGTGTGATATGAACGCCCACCAACAAGCACAGCTCTTCTGTAAGCATTTGGGGTGAATTCCTAAAAGTGAACACAGCGCTGTGACCAGCACAGCTCCTGGGAGCCCCTCTCACACCCCTTTCTAGTCATCAGCACCCAACCCAACCTCCCCAGTTAACTACTCTCCTGATTTCTATCACCATAGATTTTGCTTGTTTGGGCACTATGTGCAAATGGGTTCATACAGTACGCCTCTGATTCTCAAGAAACTTTAACATTCAGTTTTAATTTACAGTAGTAAAAAATCAGTGTCTTTACTTTCTCCGCATTACATCTTTCTTTAAGTTGCTCTAACTGCCATTATATCCCTGTTGTGTTATTTACTGTGACATATTTTAGTTCTCTGAGTTTCATTTTCATGCATTTTGATTCTCTTAAAAAAAATAGAACACCTTACTCTGGTGGCTTCTGATAGTATTTGACCTTACCCACGTTGTTCATTTATTCATAAGTGATTTAACAAATCTTCATCAAGCATCCTCTGTGTGCCAGGTGTGGTCTCAGCTGCTTGGTGTATGTAGACTTCCTTGAGAAGGTGAAGCTTAAATAGAGACTTTAAGATGGCGAGAGAGCCATGTGGGTGTCTTTAAGCATCCCTCTTTTTTGGGGGAGTGGGTACTGGGGATTGAACTTAGGGGCACACGACTACTGAGCCACATTCCCAGCCCTATTTCGTATTTTATATAGAGACAGGGTCTCACTGAGTTGCTTAGCACCTTGCTGTTGCTGAGGCTGGCTTTGAACTTGAGATCCTCCTGCCTCAGCCTTCAGAACTGTTATGATTATAGGCATGTACCACCGTGCCCGCAAGCATCCCTTTTACTTCAGAAGTCCGGCAAATAAAATGAACCAGCTTTTGAGCAAGTTTTAAAGAAATGGCCAGTATGTAGATTGATACCTCTCTTTCCAATCTGGGTCTTGAGAAAAAGTCACCCAGCATTGTGTGAGGAGTGGACTTACAGAATAGCGAGATTTTGGAGGGGAACAGAACCAGATTGGAGTCTTGAAGTGGAGCAGGGTACCCCACTTCCACATCTGAGCAATATGGTCCACACTTCTCAGGGAATGACACATAGGAGCTAGTTTTTATTATTGTTCACGTATTCTGTTTTCAGCTAAAGTTAGAAACACTTGGGAACTTGTGCCCACTCATCCTCAAAGCCTCTGTGTACAGTTTCCTATATATAGGAGCTGCAGTAATTGCTATTGCTCAATTGTTCCCAAGAAAATCAAGGAGAACTATTACTCAGCCATTCCATTAGTGCTTATCTGGTGTCCAGACCCAGAGGGTTTCCTGTTAGAGCTTGTGACATGAACACCTAGTGTTTTATTCTGGACAAGAGTTAATTTTTATTTATTTATTTATTTTTAAATTTTTTTTATTGGTTGTTCAAAACATTACAAAGCTCTTGATAGATCATATTTCATACATTAGATTCAAGTGGGTTATGAGGAAAGGTTTATTTTGGTTCACCATTTTGGCGGTTTGGGTCCATGAGAGAGATCATGGTGGAAGCTCAAGGTGGAGTAAAACCACTCACCTCTTGGCCTGGAAGTGAGAGGAGGAGGAGGGGGGCTGGGATCCCACAATCCCCTTTGGGGTATGCCCTCAATGATCTAAAGACATCCTGAAGGGTCCCACCTCTGAAGATTTCATGAGCTCCCAACAGCACCAAGCTGGGAACCATGCCTCTGACACATAGGCCTTTGGGGGACTCTTACCCAAAGGGTAGCATCCAGGCAGGAGTATTTTAAACTTCGGTGTGAACTTGCTGGGACACAGATTTGTACTAATGATTTGGATCTTTAACAATCTCCCATTCTCTTTTGTCCTTGGTCATTTCTGCTTCTCACTGTCTGGTGTAAGCCATCACCCTCATACTTGCACAGGTGACATTATCTTCTACTTCACTAAGATGATAAATGCTATTGAATAGGCCATATTAGGAATTACAAATAATAAGGTGAAATACAAGTAATAGGGTGCCACTGAAATATTATAAGAAAGAAAATGATGCAGGTAGATGTACATTCTAGTGAGGGATTAAAGAGGAATGTGTGTTGGGGCTGGGGTTGTGGCTCAGTGGTGGAGCACTTGCCTAACATGTGTGAGGCACTGGGTTCGATCCTCAGCACCACATAAAAAGAAAGATACTGTGTCCATGTACAACCAAAAAATATTTTTTAAAAAATGAATGTGTGTTTAGAGTTAGTAAAGAAGTCATTTCAATTTGCAAGTGTCTTAGTTCAGGCTGCCGTAACACAGTACCATAGACTAAGTGGTTTGCAAACAACAGAGATGGATTTCTCACGGTTCTGGAGGCTGGAAGTCCTCCAAGATCAGGACATCAGCAGAGTCAGGTTGCAGCAGGCACCCTCTCCTGCACTGCACACTGCTGGCTTCTAGTTGTACCCTTATGTGACAAAAAGAAACCTGAGGTCTCTTTCATAAGGCAGTGATCCCATTCAGAGTGGCTCCGCCTCTCAAATGCCCTTCCTTGTAATAACACCAAATAAGGTTTTGATTTCAACACAGGAATTTGGGGAAGATGCAAATATTCAATACAAAAAGTTTAAAAGAAGCACAAATATCACTATTTACGACCATCACTGGGGATTTAACCCAGAGGGACTTTACCAATGAGCCACATCCTAAGCCATTTTTATTTTAACGACATATTTTGAATTTATTCACTGTTTGAAAACACCTGTACCATTCTTCCCTTATATCCTCTTAGCTGAATGCTATTCTGTAGTCTTCTCAGATGGCAATAGTTTGTAATCTTTTTATCTAAAGAGAATGGAAATTTTTCACTTGACTACGGTGATTGAAGTTTGTCAGTATTGGTAGTTGGGAAAAGCAGAAAAGCTTCACATTTACTGATAATATAAATTTTTAGAACTGTTATCAAAATTAGGACAGTCTCTTTCAAGTCATTTAATGTGTGAGCTGTAATATTCCAAAGAAATTTCCTCAGTATAGGTTCTGGCCCCCTACATTTCAAAACTTGTTTTTCTTCCACAACTCGTCTACTTCCAGGCTGGGTGCCCTAGGGCATGATTGCATGCTATGAGGCCAAGAGAGTCAGCACATTGGATGGTAGGAATGATCTCTAAGCAATAATTTACCTACTTATGGAAGCAACAATGAACCCTGCAAATAGATCCTACTGTACTCAAGTTAAATAAATCCCTACCCCGGCTGCTCTATAGTTAAATCCCAAAGATGACTGTAGAACTGTAAAGGCCTCTGATGTAAGAGGACATGTGACAGAGAAATTGGAGCCAAAAGAGACAAGAGTCTTAGCTTATTATGGTTAAGGTTTTTGTTTTGTTTTGTTTTGTTTTTTTGCAAATCATACAAAATCATACGACAGTGTGAACGTACCACTAGGACCCCTCCCTTGGGGTATCTCTGGATGCAGAAGATGAGTTGGGTGGCTGTATCAGTAACCTAGAATGAGATGATGGCAGGGGCAGCAGGGAGTGGAGAGAAAGAAATGGATTTGAGAAACAGGAAGTACAATCAGTAGGCCTTGGTGACTGGCTGGATGCAGGCATGAGGAAGAATGAGGAGCTGTTGATTTGTCCAGGTTACAACCTTGGCTACATGACAAAGTGGGTATTGGGGTCAGCAGCTAAGAGAGAGGATTGCAGAGGAGGCACAGGCAGGAAGAGGGAGGCAAGCTCAGCTCTGGGCTTGCTCAGCTCAAGGTGCCTCTGAGGACATCCAGATGGAATATCTGTACTGCAAGCACCAGCACTTAAAAGTGAGATTCTCCAGGGAGACCTCTGCACAGATTCAGGGGTCATCAGTGAAGGTGGAAGCTAAAGTCCAGGGAGAGACTGAGATGGTGAGTGGAGAGTCAATGCAGAAGGACAGAGGACCACGCTTAAAAAACAAAACTCGGGGATCCCAAGTATGTAACCAGTGGGCAGAGTTGGATGAACCCCTGAAGGACACAGATGTCAGAAGTGAATACAGTGGGGGCTGGGCTTGTGGCTCAGTGGTAGAGCACTTGTCCAGCTCATGTGAGGCACTGGGTTCAATTCTCAGAACCACATTAAAAATATATATATATATATACATAAAAAAAAAAAGAATTCAGTGGATCACAGCTTAACTGTGTGGTTATCATTTTCCACTTTTCTTCCTTCCTTTCTGCCTCTTCTTTTCTTTCCTTCCTTCCTTGTTTGGAAGAGAGAAATGGCCTACCTCAAAAGTTTTAGTGGGATTTTTTGTTTTGTTTTTGTTTTGGTACCAGAGATTGAACCCCGTGTGTTTAACCACTGAGTCATATCCCCAGCCCTTTTTGTATTTTATTAGAGGCAGGGTCTTGTTAAGTTGCTCAGGGCCTTGATAAGTTACTGAGGCTGGCTTTGAACTTGCAATCCTCCTGCCTCGGCCTCCTGAGCCCCTGAGGTGTGTGCCACCACACCCAGTGTCTGTCTTGTGGACATTATAGCTATTGAATTGACTGATAAATGGTATTCAAAGTATTTGCTTGCATCAAGGAAAAGAAATTGGATGGCAAATGCCTCCAAATATAGATCTGTTTGCTCCCTCCTTTCATCAAAGACCCGAGGAACAGGAAGTGTCTCCTTATTAACCCCTTTTAAGGGTGTGTTAGATGGTGGTGGACACCGTCTTTCACAGATGTGCAATGACAATTTCCCAGGAAGCTGCAAGGTCCTGTGTTCAGTGGTGAAGGACCCAGGCAGCCCTTGGTGTATGAATCTTTAAGGCATGACAAAGCTCATGACATTTGTGTTTTCCAGGGTAGTCTCTTTGGTGTGGGTAAAACTCAACCAGACATGGTTAACACTTTGACCTCGGGGATGAACCATAAAACTATAGGGCAGCGCTCTCCTGCTGCCTACCTGCTCCTGACGGGGCAGTGGTGAGCTTGTTTTGTGTGCTTTTGAATAAATTTAAGACCTGTTTTAAGAGTCTTCTTCCAGTTTTTCATAGGGATCACCATCAATGAGAAGAGTTTCAGGTGACTTTTTGAGGATGGGCCATTCTGTAACAATTAATCAAGTGGTAGTTGAGGACCTTGACGGTTGCAGTGGATTCTGGGATTTTTCCAAAGGTAGAAACTGGGGCTGGGTGGGAGAGTGGGGACAAGAGAACAGGCACAGTGCTTTTCAGTACTTTGGAAGTTTAATGAAATTCGAAACTTGACCTAGGATCAGTCAGCACTGGCTGAACTGTTGTCCTGTGTTTATGACTAGAATGACATTGGGCAGACTCCAGGGACAGACACAGGTAGTCTTCTGCTGACCCGTGGTGCTGATGGAAACATGATTTATAGCTGATAATTTCAGAAGTCCTTTAAAGCATTGGCTGTAGTCTCATGTCATTTGTTCATTCATTCCCATGACTTGGATCTTCTCGTTCATCTTTCAGAATGATTTCTCTCAAACAGTGATCTGGCCTCCTGTGACTTGGCCGCCCCCCACCCATTTTCTTTTAGCTTTGTCTTTCTTTCTTTCTTTCTTTCTTTTTTTTTTAATATTTAATTTTTAGTTTTAGGCCAACACGGTATCTTTATTTTATATTTATGTGGTGCTGAGGATTGAACTCGGTGCCTCACGCATACTAGGCAAGCACTCTACCACTGAGCCACATCCCCAGCCCCTTGTTCCATCTGTGTGTGTGTGTGTGTGTGTGTGTGTGTGTGTGAGAGAGAGAGAGAGAGAGAGAGAGAGAGAGAGAGGATGGTTTTTCATATCTATGACCAAAATTTCTGATATAAACAACATGGAGGAAGAAAGGTTCACTTGGGCTCATGGTTTCAGAGGTTTCAGTCCACGGTTGGCCGACTCCGTTGCTCTGGGTCTGAGATGAGAACATCGTGGTGGAGGAAAGCCATTCAGTTCACGGCGGCCAAGAGGCAGAGAGAGAAAGTGCATGCATGGAAGGGGCTAAGGACAAGATAAACCCAGGGCACACCCCCAGAGACCTACTTCCTCCAACTAGGTCCCACCTCACAAAAATCCATTCAAATTATTATTCCATCAAATGGATTAATCCACTATTGAGGTTTAGCCCTCAAGATTCAATGAATTCCCAAGAGTCCACCTTTGAATACTGATACATTGGGGATGAAGTCCTCAACATGTGAACTTTGGGGGAGCATTGTAGATCCATGCCATAGGCTTTTCTGTTTTCTTTTATTCTTTCTCTACCCCCACCCTGTGTGTGTGTGTGTGTGTGTGTGTGTGTGTGTGTGTGCGCGCGCGCACGTTTGTGTTTGTAATGGGGTCTTACTAGGTCGACCAGGCTGGTCTTGAACTTCTGGTCTTTACCGTCCTCCTTCCTCAGCCTCCCGAGTAGCTGGGACCACAAGCATTCACCACTGGATCAAAAAAGAAAAGAGATCCCCCACCTCCCTCCCAAAACAAAACAAAACAAAAAAACCACTTCGATGGAGCAGTGCTGTTTATACCTTCTGGCCTCTGCACGTAACTGTTCTCTTGGAGAATGAAGCCATGCCTCAGTGACCTTCTCTGGGGTGTCGATTCCGTCTCAGCAGAATCGATCACACACTGTCTTCTCCTACTGTCTTGCAGCGTGGAAACCTTTAACCCCTGACTTCTTATAGTGTGTGAATATAACTTGTTTACAAGTGTTTCTCACAGAGCTGGGAGCTGCTTAAGCTTAGAACCAACACAAGGTACTTTCTAAGTAAGTTTGTTAGATGAATGAAAATGGGACCTTGGTGAAGGAAAAACTGAATCTGCTGGATTTTTGTGGGGAAAAGAGCAGCTTCTTATGGGGAATTTATCCTTCTAAGTCAGTTTGGTGTGAAGCAGTATTTATGGCTGGTTTGAAAACACATTATTAGGGAGAAACAGAGATTCAGAAGTATAGTGTTTTGGTATGTTTGCCTATATTCTGAAACATTAGATAGAATAAAACAGGTTTTGCTAAATAATTCGTATAAATGAAAAGTCACTACAATTAAATTGAGAAGGAAAATTGTAGCAAGTGGGATAGACAGATGGATACTTAATATTTATATTCAAATGAGCAACTGATTAAAATGTCAAGATCCAAATGGATAATTGGGCACAAAACATAAATATTTCATAAATTGGCAAAAACTTGGATATGCACCATTTAAGAATCATATGAAATGTTCTTATGCTTTTACCTAGTCAGTTATTACTTGGGGCTTTATTTTTATTTATCTTAAAAAATTTTGGTACTATTTAAAAAAATTTTTTTTTGTTATTAATGGATCTTTATTTTATTTATTTATATGCTGTGCTGAGAATCAAACCCAGTGCCTCACACGTGCCAGGCAAGTGCTCTACCGCTGAGCCAGTACTCCCACCCACAGGGCTTTATTTTTAAAAGTAAAAATTTTAAAGAAAGGCTGGGGTGTGGCTCAGCGATAGAGCACTTGCCTAGCACATGGGAAGCCCTGGGTTTGATCCCCAGCACCACATAAAAATAAATAAATAAAGATATTGGGTCCGACTACAACTAAAAAAAAAAATTAAAGAAAAATGTTAGACATGAAGTTGCTTATTGTAACATTATAATACTAAAATTAGAAATAATTCAATTCCAAATATAGAAAGATGGTCATGTAAACATTGTCAGTATTTAGCCATGCCAGGAATACTTTAGGTAGGTAGCAGTATCAAATTATAAAAATATCACTTAAATTTATATTCTATATGGGCATAAGGGGAGGGTCTAGAAGAGAAACTGGGAGAGGAAATGTGATTGGAGGTTCAGACTTTTTTAAAAAGTTCCTGGGTTCAATCCCTGGTACTGGGGGGTGGGGGCAGATGATAGGGGAGTGGAGACTGAAAATGGAGGGCAAGAACACCTTGGATTCCAGTGAGAGTGACAGGGCTTATAGGTTCAGGGAGTAGGGATATACCTCAAAGAACCCTGATGTGTTTTGTCACCCAGTGTTTACATGTTGTTATATTAGTCCCCAGAGTGGCAGTATTGGGAGGTGGTATGGGAGACGGTTTAGTGGGAGGTCCTTGGGTCAAACAGAGGTGCTACCCTTGGACAGGGATAGGTACTTCTCTGCAGACTCTAGTTTGTTCTTGTGAGAGGGTGGTTATAAAAGTATGAACCTGGTCCTCCTGCCTCTCAAGCTTCCTGTTGCGAAATATGATCTCTTCCTCCTGCCCATGCTTCTGTTATCCACCAGGAGTTCCTCTCCAGAGATCAGCCCGTGCTTATTAAGACTTGACTTGCCAGAACTGTGAGCTGAATAACTTCTTGTGTTTTTGAAGTTAGCATACCTTAGGTATTTTGTTATAGTAACAGAAAACAGATTAACACATAGGGTCCTGGAAATTCAGATAGGTGAAAGGGTAGAAACAAAAGGGAACTAAAAATGGGAAGTTTAATTGCACCCTATGTATTTCCTGGAAGGTTCTCCCTCACGCTACTCAGACAGAAAGTGTTTATCAGGGAGCCATCTTTCTGCCAGGCAGAAATTCAGAGAACTTTATTTTTTTTAACTTTTAAAGGACCATGATGCTAACTTCATCTGCCAATTTTTTTATACCGTTAAGTAGATTGTATCTGTGCCATTTTTATTATAGTGGATGCTATATAATTGCATATAAAGTTTTTTATATAATGTATATTCAAAAACAGAGTAGTTATGTTAAAGATTGCCAAATTGATGGTGAATTTATCAGATAAACACTGTTTTGTGGTGCCAGTGGTTCTAAGCATCAGGTGACAGGGTATCTTCTCTCTAATCAATTGAACTTGATAATGCACCACAATTTATAAACTAACCAGCCATGTCTGCTTTTGAGGACCCCTTTAATAAATCTCTGAGCCATATCTTCCAAAAAGACTTTTTTTCCTTATAGAAAGAAAAATGTGTAAGTGTGTGTGTGTGTGTATGCATGTGAGGTACACATTGAATGGCCTATCAAGGGAGATATAAATTGTTTTGCCAATAAAACGAATGTTATATCTCTAGGTACAGAGATAACGTATGTTAAACATTTAAATATAAACTTATATTTAATCTCTTGGAGGATATGTTACATAGGTAGTAATTTGCTTAGGTTTGAATGCAAGGACACATAACCTAGATTTAGGCCTGATGATGAGTTTGTTGAATCAAGACTGAGAAATACTTGTTTTTAAAATTTGTTAAAAATATTACCACTCTTAAAAATATGGACTGTCTTAAAATAAAAAGGGTTGGGTGCAGTGGTACATGCCTGTAATTCCAGCATCTTGGAAGGCTGAGAGGCAGGAGGATCATGAGTTCAAACCCAGCCTCAGCAAAAGTGAGGCACAGAGCAACTCGGTGAGACCCGGTCTCTAAATAAAATACAAAAAGGGGCCAGGGATGTGACTCGGTGGTCGAGTGTTCCTGAGTTCAATCCCCAGTACCCACAAAAAAATAAAATAAAAATAAATAAAAAAGGCTGGGGATGTAAATCAGTGGTAAAGTGCTCCTGTTAAGTCTTCAGTACCAAAAGAAAAAATACCAAAATATGTTAAAGAAAAAATAGGGCCATTCTTTTCAAGTGTACCATTTAAAATGCTCCAAAATGTATTTTTATTGTCTCTTGTGAAAAAATTTTTTAATTTGCTTTCATAGGATTTATTACATTTACATCCCAGAGAAATTGTGCCAAATAAAGTTAAATGAAATCAAAATGTGTTATAAAAGGGAATGTATATAGCATGAACATTGATCAAGAAAACACTTTTAAAAGAGTTCATTTAATTAAATTTAAATTTAAACGTTTTTTAAAGGAAATAGTCCTTAAAGCAAAGACCCTCCCCATATTACATCTGACTGTCAAGTTAAATTGCTCTAAAACAAACCTTGCTCTGTCACAGAGCAGAACTGTTACAGGTAGAATGAATTGGCCCAGTGCTGATACATTTTATTTGCTTTACCATTGAACATTAATGGACAACCAGTGATGGCTAGCTGTTTGAGCACAACCGTAAACCCGACCTAAAATAGGAAAGGGAAAGACAAGATGAAATAGAGAGAAATGATCCTAGAGGCAACAGAGAATCGAGGGACAAGAGAGATCTTAAGTAAAAGCTCTCATATCTGAAGGATATATCCTTGTCTCTTTCCAAGAAAATTGAGACTATATTGTATACATAAAATAAAAATAGAATGCTCTGAAAAAGTAGCCACTAGAGAATGAGGAGTTCGTGCAAGTTAAAAATAACTTCATGGCTGGAGTTGTGACTCAGTGGGAGAGCACTTGCCTAGCATGTGTGAGGCACTGGGTTCAATCCTCAGCACCACATAAAAATAAAGTCATTGTGTCCATCTACAACTAAAAAATATTTTAAAAAGAGAATTTCAGCCTGGCATAGTGGTGCATACCTGTAATCCAATCGGCTTGGGAGGCTGAGACAGGAGAATCTTGAGTTTGAAGCCAGCCTCAGCAACTTTGAGGCACAGTTTAGTGAGACCCTGTCTCTTAAAAAAAAAAAAAAAAAAAAAAACTACAAAATAGGGCTGGGGATGTGACTCAGTGGTTGAGTACCTCTGAGTTCAATTCCTAGACCAGAAAAAAAAAAAAAAATTTCTTAGAATTGGAATCAGAAGACGGGTGAAAAAATGGGGAAATATGAAGAAATAGCCAAGCGCAGTGGCGCACACCTAAAATCCCAGAGGCTTGGGATGCTAAGACAGGAGAATTGCGAGTTCAAAGCCAGCCTCAGCAACTTAAGGCACTAAGTGACTCAGTAAGACCCTGTCTCTAAATAAAATACAAAATAGGGCTGGGATGTGGCTCAGTGGTTGAGTACCCCCTGAGTTTAATCCCCAGTACAAAAAATTGTATATATAGATAGATAAAATATAGAGGAGCAATCTAAAATGTCCATCTTGTTACTTTAAAAAGGAAAAAGTGGCCAGGTGTAGTGATGCACACCTATAATCCCAGCAACTTAGGAGACTGAGGCCGGAGGATCACAAGTTCAGGGCCAGCCTGGGCAACTCGGTGAGATCCTGTCAAAATCAAATTTAAAAATAAGGATAGGCATGTTATTCAGTAGTAGAGTACTCCTGAGCTCATTTCCCAGTACCCACCCCACCACATGCACACAAGAAAAAAATCCAAATTTAAAGGAAAGTCACAAGAGCAAAATTTCTGTTTGGTTTATCATTTGTTTGTGCTCCTTCCCCCGCCACCCTATGTATATGTTCTAAACCATTGGAGGATTGCATACATCATGAATCTGTACCTCTAAATACTTCAGTATATGTTTTGTAAGAATTTGTAGACAGCTGGACGTGGTGGTGCACACCTGTAATCCCAGTGACTCAGGAGGTTGAGGCAGGAGGATCTTGAGTTCAAAGCCAGCCTCAGCAATTTAGCAAGGCGCTAAGCAACTCAGTGAGAGTTGCCACATGTCTTGGTTCTTTTTTCCTCACCCCATTATCTGCTGTTGACCCTCATTCTCTCCACTTGATTTTTCAGCCTTGTTCTATAACTATTTGGATGATTGATTCCCCATGTTTCAACCACAGACACACACTTAATAAAATAAAAACTCTACCTGCGGGGCTGGGGTTGTGGCTCAGCAGTAGAGCACTCCGCCTAGCACATGCAAGGTGCTGGATTTGATCCTCAGCACCACATGAAAATAAATAAAATAAAGGTATTGTGTCCAACTATAACTAAGAAAAAAAAATTTTTAAAAGTGGGGGCTGGGGTTATGGCTCAACCATGGAATGCTTGCCTAGCACTTGCGAGGACCTGGGTTCAAACCTCAGCACCACCTAAAAATAAATAAAATAAAGGTATTGTGTCCAGTTACAACTAAAAAATATTTTTTAAAATAAATTTTTTTAAAAAGATTAGGGCTGTAGCTCAGTGGTAGAGCACTTGCCTTGCACATGTGAGGCACTGGGTTCAATCCACAGCACCACATAAAGATAAAATAAAGATATTGTGTCCACCTATAACTAAAAAATATTAAAAAAATAAAGATATTGTGTCCATCTACAACTAAAAAAAAAAAAAAACACACTAAAAAGAAAAAAAAAAACTCTACCTAATATAATTTTGGAAGAAATCTTTTGTTCTTTTGCCTTTCCAAAAATCACCAAGTACTGTTGTTTGAGACTTTGACCTTCCTTTTGAAAAATGAATTTTACGGGTTGGTTTCTGAAGGTTTTTAGTTCTTTCCTCTCTTCTCTCCCTCTGGTGTATAGTTTGAAGAGGTACCAGAAGGTCCTATCCCTCCATCCACACCAAAGTTCGCCTATGGAAAAGTGTCTCTGAAAAAGGTAAGAAAAATAAATAAGAAGCGTTGAAAGTCAAACAGGAATAAGAAAGTGTAATTGAGCCGCAGTGAGTGAAAGTGCTGTGTTGGGGAACAAAGTCGTTATTTTTCTGTGAATTTGTTTTCCACGAGCCAGATGGGGTAGGGGATGTTTCTGGGGAAATGGAGCAATGGAAGATGAGAAGATAGGGGTGTGTGTTGACAGGATATGCACGTAAGGCATAAACAGGAGTCACGGGCGTTCTTAGATCATTCAGGTCATTCTGGCTCAATGATCAGCTGTCCAAAGAGCAGTGCCTGCAGCCCTTGTGGAAAGGGGGTGGCTCTTTACTTTATAGTGAATTTACTATAATTCACTCTCTTTTTAAAAGAGTTGCTCCTAACCACAGGAATTTTAATAAACCTCTGCCCTCAACTACGCATACCCCTTCTTCTCAAAACCATGTCCTAACTTAAAGATGTATTGGTATATAGGACATCAGGGGGGAAAAAGCTAGAAATTAATCATAAGTAAAGTTAAAGGCATTATATTCTAAGGAGAGAGAAAGAGATTTTATTTAATAGTCAGAAGGAGTGACGTAAGCCAAAGTCAGTTTGTTTTGACCATCTCTGCCTTTAGGTTTTCCCCTCATAATTCCTAACTCCTACATATATTCACTCATAAGAAAAAAAAAATGAAGTTACTTATTTCTTAAGAAACTTGAGATTCTAAAATAGCATCGTAACTTTTTATCTTGAAGCAAAATGCCAAACATGATTGTATAATTTTTCCGTTCAAGAAGCCCTTTGACACTCTAGTGGGTTGGTTGAGCTCTTGTGACATTTTCCACCTAGTGTCAGATACATGGGCTACATTCTACAAAGAATGTGGTCTCTGTCTCTGATAGGAATCTCTCTTTAGATTAATCAGACTTTAATCACACTTGCAAAGGGAGCACCTTCTACTTGTTCGTTGCTATAGCTTATTAAGGAAAAGGTTAGTTGGTTTTAGAGCCATGAAAATTAGGCAACAGAAAATAACTCTAAATATTTAAAATGACAGCATTGCTTTAAATACAAAACAAAACAAAGAAAAAAAAAAAACAAAAAAAAAAAACCTAACTTAATCCCAGAAGCACATTTGTTTACCATGAAAGAAAGTTGTGTGAGGGCTGGGGTTGTGGCTCAGCAACAGAGTGCTTTCCTGTCATGTGCGAGGCCCTGGGTTCGATCCTCAGAACCACATAAAAATAAATAAAATAAAGGTATTGTGTCCAACCAACTACAACTAAAAAATAAATATTTTAAAAAAAAGTTGTATGTCTAGAAGTGACTTTTCAATGTGTACAATTTAAGGTTACCAAATTGGCATATGACTAAATGAAATTTATGTAGGATATAATTTATATATAAAAGCTTTTTTTTTATATTATAAAAGCTTTTACTGTGAGTTGTTATTGCTTTAGGTATCCAGGTGGGTAAGAATCCATGTGAGTAGCCAACTTGATGAACTTGTCTTTAAGATTATTTTCCTGGGCTGGGGTTGTGGCTCAGTGGTAGAGCACTTGCCTCGCACATGCAAGACTCTGGGTTCGATCCTCAGCACCACATTAAAAAAAAAAAAAAAAAAAAATCAGTAAATAAAGGTATTGTGTCCAACTACAACTAAAAAATAAATGTTTTAAAAAAAAAAAGGATTACTTTCCTAGGGTGCAGGGCACAGTGGCACATACCTGTAATCCCAGTGGCTTGAGAGGCTAAAGCAGGAGGATCCCAAGTTCAAGCACAGCCTCAGCAACTTAGCGAGACCCTAAGCAACTTAGCGAGACCCTGTCTCAAAATGAAAAATAAGGTTAAGGATAAGGCTCAGTAGTAAAAGTCCCTCTGGGGTCAATTCCCAGTATAAAAAAAAAAAAAAAAAAAAAAAAAAATTCCTAGATGTTGCACATCAACAAGAAACCATGGAAAGTGGATGTAAAATTCCTAACCAGTATCATACAGTGGAAAGCCTTGGGTTTTGGAGCCAAATATAACTGCAAATCCTGGCTCTGCCATTGCTCTTGTGAGCTCTCTTGAATCTCTACTGCCGCAATTACAAACAGGAACAGAAATACCTGCTTCATGGGGCAACTGAAATCTAATGAAATAGTGGGTGTAAAATGCTCCATCTCATCTGAAGGGTGTAGGCGATCAATGACTGGGAGCTGTTATTATTGGTGGTGTTATTGCATCAGAGTAAACATCCTGGATTGCAGGAATACACAATCCCTTGGAGTGAATAAGATAAATGTTTATCATGTGTCCTGGGAGCTGGGCTGTGGGGGTGAGCACAGTACGTGTCTTACCCTGAAAGACCTGGTAGTCTGTCAAGGAAGACTAACAGCCAAGAATTGACACAGGCTGGACACTTGCTGCCAACAAGCTCAGGGGAGGGCAAAATATAAGGTAGTAATAGTGAGCTGACATAAGAATAGCATATCTAATTTTAGCATAATTTGCCTCTAGTTACTATCTCTACTTCCCAGTTGTTTTGTCAAAATGTTGGAGAAAGCTTTGCAAAGAAGGCAGCCTCAGAACTTTGGTTTTCATTCATTTTACAGCCTTTTATAGGCAGCTCTGAGTGGGTTGTATTTCTGAATGGGCATGTTTAAAACTCTTTTTAAGATTACTATCATTTAGACAGGCACAGTGGCACATGTCTGTAATCTCAGTGACTCAGGGGGCTGGGGGAAAAGGATCGCAAGTTTGAGGTCAGCCTCAGTGCCTTAGCAAGACCCTGTCTCAAAAAGGGCTGGGGATGTAGCTCAGTGGCAAAGCACCTCTGGGTTCAATCCCCAGTACCAAAAAAAAAAAAAAAAAAAAAAAAAGACTACCATCATTTACATCTTCATCAAGAGTTGGGGAATGGATAGAAGAGTGGAGGTAACTGGGAAGCAGTACTTTAGTTGGAATTTGAATGACTTGGTTTTATTTAGGGGTTTGGTCCAGTCCACTCATGTCTTTGATAATTTGGATATAATGTTCCTCTCTGATTACCAGAGTCACTGAGTGAATCCTGTTTTTGTTTCTTTTCAGTTAAAGACAGTGGAGGCAGCTCTGGACATCTTGTGTCCTGGTGGACCCATAAAAAGCCTTTATCCTTTGACATTTATACAGGTGAAACAGGTAGGCCTTCAGAGGTAATACTTGATCTTTTTTCTTCTGCCTTGTAGTGCTTGTTCTGAGTTCAGGGGCCAAAATGCTGAGCAAGTGAGTCTGAGCCCCGGGTTTCCAGCTCTCTGGCTTGAAGCAGTGCACTGTGGGCTGATCTTTCTACACAGTGGACTGACCTTTCATATGTTTTTCTCCCAGTCCCTCTTATCACAGCCATTGGAAGTGGCTCAGCCTGCTTCAGCGTACTCCTGGACAAGTTAGAAATTGAGTGCATTGACTGGTCTAAGTTAATCCTTATTGCTAGGCCTTAGTGGAGAACTACTATTTTAATACCCCAAAAAACAATTATTTGTTCTTAGTTAGCCCAGTGGTGTAGATGCTGTGTTCTTGGTAGCCTGAGTTTCTAAATATTCTTTCCCCTACTTTTGGAGCACATCTGATTATTAGTACCTGTATATTTGTACATGTTGAATCTCTAGGCACTGCCTCATCTTTTTTTTTAAAAAAAAAGAAGGTTTCTCCAACTTTTTATTTCTGAAAGTCTTAGCTCTAAAAAAGTTGCAATGGGGGATATCTAGGGTTGTGGCTCAGAGGTAGAGCACTCGCCTAGCACATGTGAAGAACTGGGTTCGATCCTCAGCACCATATAAAGATGAAATAAAGATATTGTGTCCACCTTCAACTAAAAAATAAATATTAAAAAAAAAGTTGCAAGAGGGCTGGGGCTCAGTAGTAGAGCACTCGCTTAGCATGTGCAAGGAGGCACTGGGTTCAATCCTTGGCAGCACATAAAAATAAATAAAGGTATTAAAAAAGTTGCAAAAATAGTACAATAAACACCTGTATCCGTTTTGGTCAAGATTTACCAGTTGTTAGCAGTTGTTTTGCCTACTTTGTTTTTCTTTCCAGGAGTATACATGGTCACCACCTTTTCTTTTTTTAATCATGTTTAGTTGTCAATCAACAACACCTTTAAATAGCGCAGTGGGTTTTTTTTGTTTGTTTTTTTTTAGAAAGAGGACATTTTCCTATATCACCACAGTACTATGATCACACTTAGGAAATTTTAACACTGATCCCATCCTATTATCTAAATACATTCTATATCCAAGCTTCCTTGGGCATCCCAGTATTCTCCCTTTTAACTTTTTTTCAATCCAATCTTCAATCTATGATCTCACATTTTTATTTAGTTATAATGTCTCCTTAGTTTTTTTTTCATCTAAAACAGTTCCTAGGACTACCTCTCGTGACACACTTCTGAGGAGTTCAGGCTCTTTATAGGCTGTCCCTCACCAATTAGAAAATGGTTTGGTCATGAACGCAACAGAGGTGACGTGTCCTTGTCAGGGCAGAACGTCAGAATGGCCATGGCATTGGTTTGTCCCTTTGTTGCTGTGTTAAAGTGGATCACTTGGTTAGGAGCTCAGCCCCGTTTTTTAAAATGTTGGTTATTGAATCTTCGTTTCTGATTTTTTGGTGAAGAGTGCTTTCTGGAAGAAGTCTGAACAGTAAGGTGACATAAAAACAGCATATCTAATCTTAGTTACTATATTTACATTTGTGATTTTATTTCAATAAATCTTATTTTGTGGTCAAGAAAGTAGATAATTAAACTGAGTGCAGTGGCTTAGGCCTCTAATCAGGCCAGCTACTCAGGAGGCTGAGGCAAGAGGATTGCAAGATCAGGGCCAGCCTCAGCAACTCAGTGAGACCGTGTCTCAGAATAAAAGGGTTGGGGGTTTAGTTCAGTGGTGGAGCGCTACTGGGTTCAATCCCCAGCACCAATAATAATAATATTTCAAAATATTTGTTTTTTAAAAAAATACTTATTTTTTAGTTATAATTGGACACAGTACCTTTATTTTATTTATTTTTATGTAGTGCAGAGGATCAAACCCAGGGCCTCAAACATGCTAGGCGAGCATTCTACGACTGAGCTACAACCCCAGCCCCAAAAAGTTAATTTTTTAAATTAACATTGGATTGGGTTCTTTCTTCAGTTGTAGTACACTCTAGCAGTACATCTGCGTTCTCATTTATAAAATAGAATTTGCAGGCTGGGGATGTGGCTCAGTGGTGGAGCATGTACAAGACCCTGGGTTCAATCCCCAACACTGGAAGAAAAAAAAAAAAAAAAACTTGTTTTCACTTAGCAGCATCATGGAGCACACCAGGCTTGGAGTCTGGAGAGAGTGACCTCCAGGTTAACGTACAAACACCTGCAGCCACTGTTCTTGGTCAGACCCTCTGCTCTAGAATTGGTTGGAGCTCCCTGGGTCCTGGATCTTTCAGGTCTAGGGTAAGCAGCCCACAGAACATTTATTTTCAGTGAAACTGTGGGGGCACAGGCTGCAGGAGTGGGGCCCGGCCCTGTGCCTCAGCCACACCTGTGCAGGGAGTAGCCCTGTTTCCGCTCCCTCCTGGAAGCCCTGTGCAAAGTTTTTCTCAGCCTCTGCTTTAGTACCCATCACCTTGGTTAGTCTCAATAAGTAGCTAAACAAGATGAAGACAGAGATTTGGTATCTGGGAGCAGGTAATGCTTGTGCTTAAAGTCACAGCCAGGTCCTGCAGTGACAGGAAAGTAGATCAACATTTTTCTCAGTGCCCACAAATCACCTTTCCACTTCAGGCCCTAGAACTGGAGGACTTTTTTCTCTTTTCCATGTTAGATTTCAATGTGGATTCTCATCTGTGACACAGGATTTTTGTCCCAGTGCACTTTGGTTAAACGTCCATAACAAAAAGCAAATAGGCAAAATCGATAACTGTAATTCCGTGGACTCTGAGGCTGGTGGTCTGAGGTGTTCCTTTAGGACCAGGGATGTCAGGATCTCAGAATAACTTCTGACTTAGCAAAGTCACAACCCGAGTCTCTCAACCCTCTGCCCCTTTTTCTCCACTTGTAATAGTTTCAAATTGAGTCTTGTTTTGTGAGTTAGAGCAGATTTAGCTCAAGAACTTGGAAAATATTTTACTGAGCAGAATTTCATCTCTTGGTTTTATTGGTGCATGTTTATCTTAGTTGTTTTGTTGTTGTTGTTGTTTTCTTGGTTTTGTTTTTTGAGTTAAAATCAGCAAGCTTTGACATATATGAGCTGATCTTCTGAGTCACTCTGGGCAAATAACTTAACCTGCCTAGGGTCCAGTACCCCCTTATGGGAAAGGGGTGCTCCAGGAGACGTTCTGCAGGGTATCGTGCTGCTGTTGAGATAGTTCTAAGATCTAAAAATCTGAACTACTTCTCTTCTTTTTTCTTTCTTTTTTTTTTAAGCGGGAATTGAACCCAGGGGTGTTTAGCCACTGAGCCATATCCTCAGCCCTTTTTTTTGCATTTTATTTAGAGACAGGATCTCACTGAGTTGCTTAGGGCCTCACTAAGTCGCTGAGGCTGACTTTAAACTCCCGATCCTCCTGCCTCAGCCTCCTGAGCTGGTGGGATTACAGGCATGCACCACTGCGCCCGGCTGCTACTTCTCTTCTTGCAGATTGTATTTTGCTAGGGGTGAGGGAAGCTCTTCATTCCTTATGGTTTTTGAAATATCACTTAAAGACAAGAGAAAATAGGTTCTCTTTAAATGAACAGCAGGAGTGATGCATTTTTCTTAAATCCCTTTCTATCCAGTATTTTGGGTTCGTGCTGTACCGAACAACTCTTCCTCAAGACTGTAGCAACTCAACATCCCTCCACGCACCCTTGAGTGGAGTCCACGATCGGGCCTATGTCTCAGTGAATGGGGTAAGAATCATCTCTGAGTGGTGCATTTCTGCCCAGCTGGGGGACTTGTAATCTGCACCTGTTTACATGGGCCGTTGAGGCCTTTGCTCCCCTACGCAGCCTCTACCTCTCTCCTTGATGCCCTTTAGTTGTGCCCCTTGATTGCTGAGGAGGCCTCACACTTGGCCCATCTGCCTGGAATGCACCCAACACCCTTCAGAGGGCTACGCTCAAAGACCCAGCCTCTGGGAGGCCTTTTGGGCTCTCTGACCCCAGCATATTGCCCAGGCCTTTGTTAAGGACAGGATCCATTTCCAGTTGAGTTTTGTACTTCCCACGATACAAAGTTCATTGAAGTTGGAGCCTCAACTTGAATGAGAAATTATATTCTGATAATTATAACTTAAAGGGACCAAGAACTCTGTTTCATCATGAAGCCCAGATACATTTTAAGATAACTGTTCCTGGGGCTGGAGTTGTGGCTCAGTGGTAGAGTGCTTGCCTAGCATGCAGGAGGCACTGGGTTCGATCCTCAGCACCATATAAATGTAAAATAATGTGTCCACCTAAAACTAAAACATAAATATTTTAAAAAAAAAGATAACTCTTCCTGTCTTTGAAATAGTCATATGAAAGAACACATAAAATGATTTTGCTAACCAAGGAAAATGGTTCAGAAGGTTTTAAATTAAGGCTGGCACAGTGGCAAACAACCATAATGTCAGCAACTCAAGAGGCTGAGGCAAGAGATTACCAGTTCGAGGCCATCCTCAGGAAGTTTAGCAAGACCCTATCTCAAAATTAACAAGTGCTGAGGGTATAGCACTTCAAACAAACAAAACAACTTTTTAAAAATGAAAATATTTCCCCCTTTTTTTTTTTTCAAGAGCATAAAATTGCCATTATTTACAAATGATATGATGGTCCTAGAGAATCCTCAGGAATTGTGTTTATCAGATCTTTGTCGCTAAAATATTTCCATTTGTAATCAGTATTCATTGCAGTGGGAGCCAGTTTCTAAGACACTGTGCTACATTTAATGATTCTTTCAATTTCTAAACTGGCTACCAGTTTAGAAATTGTTTTATTGAATTACGATCAGTATAACATCAGTTTAAAAAAAAAAAAAAGCTAAAAAACTTTTTTAAAAAATTAGGAATTTATTACAGATAAAAATACCTGTTGTTTTCCTTCACTCTGTTATATAATTTTCGTGGTTAATGCATCATATCAAGTATTTTGAGGTGAGACTACTCCACCTAACTCTCTGATTTTATCTCTGTTATCTGATTTTACCTCCTATCTCCATGTTGTTTAGAAGTTTTTCTTTATGTCTGACAGGTTGTGCTGTGGAAACACAAAGCTGTTTCTCTAATAGGAATCCTCCCCTGGGATTTGCCTTCATTCCCTTTTCTTTAAAAACAGATGCACAGCTGGCTGTGGTGACGCATGCCCCATGATTCCAGCAGCTCAGGAGGGTGAGGCAGGAGGATTTTGAGTTCAAATCCAGCCTCAACAATTTAGTGAGGTACTGAGCAACTCAGCAAGACCCTGTCTCTAGACAAAATATTCAAAAGGGGCTGGGAATGTGGCCCAGATGTTAAGCACCCCTGGATTCAATTCAATTCTCTCAACCAAAAAAGAAAAAGTAAAAATCAAAAAAGTAAAAACAGATGCAGAGTAAAACATTCCAGGGGAGGAAGGTGGGTGGACATATCTTTAGCTCCTCCAAATCACCTTTGTGCTTCAGGCCCTAGAAGCACGGGACATTTTCTGTTCCCTGCTGGATTTCTCTTTGGATTCGTTTTGATAACTCAGGAGACCAGCCTCTCTTTTTCTGTGCTCAAAGCTGGGTCTGGAGAGTTTTCTGTTGAAGAAGCAATGACTGGGGAAATGTGGCCACTTGGCCAGTTTGGCCTAAGGAATATCAAAGCACTCTCAACAAGGCAGGAGGATGAGAGAATGAGGAGCTCTGTAGGCTGAGGCAGGAGGATCACCAAATTTGAGGCCCTGAGCAAAATAGCAAGACCCTGTCTCAAACTAAAATGTAAAACAAGGTCTGGGGATGTTGCTCAGTGGTAATGCATCCCTAGGTTCAATACCTGCTAGCAAAAAGGGGGGGTGCAGGAGAATGAGTGCCAAATTAACTCAGCATGCTAATTTTCTTTTTCTTTTTTTTTTTTTGGTGGAGGCGGGTTACTGGGGTTTGAACCCAGGGATGCTTAATTGCTGAGCCACATCCTCAGCCCTTTCTTTAAAAAAAAAAATATTTTATTAGAGACAGGGTCTTGCTCAGTTGCTAAGTGCCTTGCTAAGTTGCTGAGGCTGGCTTTGAACTCGGGATCCTCCTGCCTCAGCCTCCTGAGCCGCTGGGATTACAAGCTTGCGCCACCGTGCCTGGCTGGCCTGCTGCCTCTTCACTGGTCTTTTTTATCTTCTAAAATTCAATGCTCTTTTGGCTTTGAACCCACAGGTCCCCCAAGGAATCCTTGAGCGAGCCAGTGTGACCCCTCTAAACATAACAGGGAAAGCTGGAGCCACCCTGGACCTTCTGGTGGAGAACATGGGGCGTGTGAACTACGGCAGATATATCAATGATTCTAAGGTGGGATGACCACTCTGTCAGTGGTCTGAGGCTCAAGAGTTGACAGGGCTGTGTCTGAGCAGTCAGAAAAAAGTTTATGTATCCATTTAAAAGCTCACATGTACATTCTTTCTATCTTAACAACATAGGGGCAGGTTTTAGTTTTTGTTTTGTATTAAGGAATGGAGTGTAATGTTTTGCTGTATTCACACATTGTGAAGTGATCCCCACTGTCAAGCTAGTTGAAGGTCATAGAGGCCCTTTTAAAGAGTACATGCTTTGCCAAGCTTGACGAGTGAAACACCCTGATTTGTTTTGCAGCCTGGGAGGGGACTTATTTTGAAGAGCTCTTTGCCTCTGCAAGTGGTGAGAAAGTTGAGCTTTGCAAACAGAACCTTTCCTTGTATTTGAGTTTCGTCATAATGTAGAAAGAAACGGAAGGAGGAAGCCACTCTGCCCTGCTCTTCCTCTACTCTGAAAACCCACCTGGCTCACCAGAGGCACCCCCCACTTTGCCAACAAAGCTGGCTTAGCTTTTGGTCGGTTCTGTTGTGTAGGCTTGGATGGTCCGTCCATGCCAAGCTGGCCCTAGAGGAAGTCTTTTCCCTTGCTGCCCTGACTCTAGCCTCCATGTTGTGTCTAAATGTCTAGTCCATATTTTTGTTCTTAAAAATATTTCTAGGTCATTATCCAGCAAACTTTTTTAAAGCTCACACAGAGCCCTCCAGGGTGCTTCATTGGGTGCGGGCAAGAGGAGGGATGGCTCATTGAGAACACTCTGGCACCACCCAGTCTGGGACAGAAGAGGGGGACAGAGCTACTTCTTGACCCTCTTGGGGCAGCTCAGAGGTCAAGCAGTTGCATACTTAGGCATGGGAGGTGGCTAACACCTCATCTGGGGGTCCTTTTTCCTGCCCAGGAGAGTATAAGCCACCAGAGAAAATAAGTCACAGATAATTAGTAAAGAAAAAAAAAAAAGACTCAGAAAGATAGTTTTCAAGTAGAGCACCTGATAGATCCAGCCCACACAGGAGCTAGAGATGGACAATTGGGGGTACATCAAAGGCAGGGATAAGGTTTCAAGGGTGGAGTCTTGCTTCATGATGTCTTGCAGTCTGCAGGTTGAATGGCATCTTGGCAGGTCACACCCATCTCTGAGAGGCTGTGTGGCTGCAGCAGGTCACCCCCTCTCCGGTGCTGTGTGGGACCAGGCAGAGCTTGAATGGGACTCACAATGTGTCTGGGCCAGAGGAAGTTCCCACTGGAAGTCCCCAGATAACCAGATTCTCCTATTCACTAGGCTGCAATGCTGATGTAGTCCCCACACAGCCCACGATGGCTCTCAACATTTAGGGAACGTTGTGTGGGCAGCCTGTATTTCCAGGATGAATGTCTCTCTTATTATCCTTCTCTTCAGGCTACAATCACTGTGGGCCTCCTGCCTGGCTCCCCCAAGCCTCATTGACCCTTGGAGCAACTAGGACTCTACTATATAGTCTCTGGATTCCCTCGTACCCAGCAAAGAGCCTGGCACACAGCCACTTGCATAATGTTGATTGAATTACTAATGGGCAGTTGAGATCTAGTATGGAATCCCCCTAAAAATGGAGCAGTTCCCATCTGAACAGCTGGGAATGAGAAGATAGATGAGCGATGAGCATAAACTTCTTTGTGGTGGCTACTGCCACAGTTACCCCATCCCCCATCCCCTGTGAATCCTGTCCTGAGGTTTACTGTTGTCATCTTTACCATTTATACCTTATTTTTTTGAGGGGAAGGGGTACTCCACCACTGAGCCCCATCCCCAGCCCTATTTTGTATTTTATTTAGAGACAGGGTCTTACTTAGTTGCTTAGCGCCTTGCTTTTGCTGAGGCTGCCTTTGAACTCATGATCCTCCCGCCTCAGCCTCCCAGTCCACTGGCATTACAGGCATGCGCCTCCGCGCCTAGCTGCGTTACCCTTTTACAGATACCAAAGCATGCTCATCTCTCTCGTCCATGCTGCTTGGAGGTACACCGAGTTTGAGACTCGTTACCATTGTGGTTTGTACCCCAGTTTGCTTTTCGTAGGAATTCAGCACAGGATGCAGAGACTCCTAAGGCCTTTCTCCTTCCCTCCCCAGCTCATGGTGCTGTTTTCCCTTTACAGGGTTTGGTTTCTAATCTGACCCTCGGCTCCAGTATCCTCACAAACTGGACCATCTTCCCACTGGGCACTGAGGATGCAGTGCGCAGCCACCTGCAGGGCTGGGGCGGCCAGGACGCTGGCTGCCATAATGAGAACTGCACTGGCAACTCGTCCAACTACACGCTTCCGGCCTTTTATGTGGGAAACTTCTCCATCCCCAGTGGCATCCCCGACTTGCCCCAGGACACCTTCATCCAGTTTTCTGGATGGACTAAGGTATGTGTCTTCATGGAAAGAGATTGGATTTAGGCCTCTAAGATCTGATCTAAGAAAGAATCAGAAGAGCTATTAATGAAATACTGTGTTTGCCTTGGGGGCACAAGGGGGTTTTCATTCCTCAGGAATGAATTGGGGCCAGTCTTCAGGGATTTGGTGGGCAGCATGGAGGAGCCTCATCTGCCCCATATTCACTGGCTAAGAACTTTGTCAATGAATGGCGGCTTTCCTGCCTATTCTATGAAGAACCAAGGCCTCTTTGGATGTTGCTTATAAGAACCTCCTTAACCTAAGGAAATTCTGGTCCAGGAAAAAGGGTGACTGTCTCCAGGAAAGTCTGCTTTTCTTTCATCCAGGCCAGATTGAATACTCCAGAACATCTCCCCCCCACAAACATGCAGCCCACACCTCTAGGGCTTCTGCCATTATCTGAATTATCCTCAAGTCCATCCTTGACCATCTCACTTCCCTGTCACTCTCCTTTAATCTTGGAAGATATTGGTACATCTTCTTTCACTCAAGTCCTGTGTTTATCCTAGATTAATTTATCGTCACTCAGTCATTGAAAACATCTTTATTCGGTGGCTGCTATAGTGCCCAAGGCTTGTACCAGGTACTAGGTATACAGTGGTGGATGTAACTGCATGTAGGATCTACCCTCATGGAACTTTCAGTGTAGTAGAGTACAGACTTGAAGGATGGCTTTGAACTGTGATCCTCCTGCCTCAGCCTCCCGAGCCACTGGGATGATAGGTGTGCATCACTGTGCCTGGTCTCTGTTGGGGCTTCTATAACAAAATGCCATTAACTAGGTGGCTTATAAACCACAAACATTTATTTCCCATTGTTCTGGAGGCTAGGAAGTCCCAGATCACGGAACCAGCAGCTTCATTATCTGGTGAGGGCCTGTTCCTCATAGATGGCAACTTCTGTGTCCTCACGTGGTGGAAGGAGCAAGGGAGTTCTTGAGGGTCTTTTAATTCCATCCAGGAGGGCTCCACCTTGAAGCGCTGATCGCCTCCAGAAGACTCCATCTCCACGTATCACCATGGGGGTTCGGATTTCAACATGGGAATTTGGAGGAGGACACAAACATGCAGACCACAGCAGGGCCTTTAAGAACAGTCAAGAGCTGGGTGCAGTGGCACATGCCTGTTCTCCCAGCAGCTCGGGAGGCTAAGGCAGGACGATCTCGAAGTTCAAAACCAGCCTCAGCAATGGCAAGGCGCTAAGCAACTCAGTGAGACCCTGGCTCTAAATAAAATACAAAAATAGGGCTGTGGATGTGGCTCAGTGGTTGAGTGCCCCCCTGAATTCAATCCCTGGTACCGAAAAAAAAAAAAAGAAAAAAAAGAGCCAAGAGAAGATCCTGGAGGGAAGCAATTGGATCTGTGGATTGGGATTTCAAAGGAGGGATCTGGGATGGGAATATATGAAAAAAATTCTTTGCATATAAATGATCCATTGAAGACAGGGGATGAATGAGATCCCCTGAGGGGAGAGGATGCTGAAGGAAGAAAAGACCTAAGGGCAGATCTTCCAGGGACACAAACATGACAGAGTGAGGAGAGACCAAAGAAGTAGGAGGAGGGCCAGTGTTGATGCTCCCGAGGGACAAGTGAGGTGAAGATGGAGGCGCTGCTGCTGGATCTGGCAACAAGGAAGGAAGTCCCTGGGAGCCTTAGTACTGCTCCAGTGGCCAGAAGCATCTGGAAGCCAGATTGCATTCTGCTGAAGAATGTAGTGGAAGGAAGTGAGCACGGATACTCAAATACAAACTTCTTTGAGAAATTTCACCCTGAAGCAGAGAGCAAAACCAGGTACACGGTGTATGTTGAATACATGGCCTGTTAAAATTTCTGTGCTTTTTAAAACATCTTAGTGAAATATATTTTCATTATCATTGTATTTGAAATATTTTTTTTTAATTTTCTTTCTGATTTCTTCTTTGAGCCACAGACTGTTTTCAAGTGTGTTGTTTAATCTTCCTATATTTGTGGGGTTTTAAATATTGATTTCTTAATTCCTTTTAAACTTCTAGAAGGAGGAGAAACATTGTTGTGGACCTACGGTTAGGGAAAGTCTTAGACTTAACACCTGAAGCATCATCCTCAAAGGAAAAATTTGGTCAACTAGACTTTAAAGATGTTTTCTTGTCCAAACATATCCAGAACATGAAAATCTAAGCCACAGACTGGAAAAGATAATTTTCAAATCATATATCCAACAAGGGACTTAAATCTAGACTATATGAAGAATTCCTTCAGGGCTAGGGTTGTGGCTCAGTGGTAGAGCACTTGCCTAGTACACATGAGGCACTGGGTTTGATCCCTAGCACCACATAAAAAAAAAACGAAATAAAATAAAGGTATTATTTCCATCTACCTCTAAAAATATTTTTTTTAATTCCTCCAACTCAATAATAGGAACAAAACCCCATTTAAAAATGGGTGAAGGACTGAGTAGACATTTCACCAAAGAAGGTATACAAATGACTAGGAAGTACATGAAAAGATTCCCCCTGATGCTCAGTATTGTTAATCATCAGAGAAATGCAAATCAAAGCCACAGCGAAAACCCAGCACAGTGAGCGGCGCACACTTGTGATCCCAGTTACTTGGGGACCGAGGCAGGAGGATTGCAAGTTTGAAGCCAGTCTCAGCAACTTGGCAAGACCCTGTCTCAAAATATTAAAAACAAAACGAGCCGGAGATATGGTTCAGTGGTAGAGTGCCCCTGGGTTAAATCCCCAGTACTAGAATGAAAACAAAACAAATCAACCACACACAATAAAATGTCCCTTCACTGCAAACTAATGACTCTAATAATAAGAGGGACAGGACCTCACACAGCTCTATACGGCTAGACATCCCTGGTCAATGTTGACCAATGTTCACAAGGATACAGGACAGAAGAATGCTCCTGATTGTTGGTTGGAGTGTAAAATAGTACAGCCATTCAAAACGAGAGCACAGTTTGGCAGTTTCTTCAGGAGTTAAATGTAGAATTATCATAGGACCCAGAAGAAGTTCCACCTCTAGGTATAGACACAAGAGGTAACAACAAAAATGTCTACATAAAGACTTATATGTACATTTTCATAGCAGCATTTCTTATGATATCCATAAACTAGAAATAATATCCATTCACTGGTGACCAAATAAATTGTGGCACATCTATACACTGGAAGAGTATTCCTTAGTAAAGAAGAATAGAATACTCATCTCCAACACAGATGAGTCTGAAAATATGCAGAGTTAGAGACCAGACTTAAGAGGCCATGTATTGTATGATTTCATTTATCCTAAAGGTTCTAAAAAAGGCAAATCTATAGAGACAGAAAGTGGATTAATGGTTGCCTAGGACTGAGGGTAGGAATGGACAGTGGCTATAATTAGGTATGGGATTTCTTTGGAGGCTGAGAAAATGTTCTAAAATTAAACGGTGATGATGTGATGCAACCAGGGATATAGGGGTGGTAAGAGCTGAGTGAGGCCCGGCACCCTCAACCCCCAGCAAGACTAAAAAAAAAAAAAAAAAAAATGGCGATGATGGTTGCACAATCATTTTAAACCTAATGAGACTCGCTTTTGGCCCAGGACATGATGAACATGAGTTTTAAGCTTTTTTTTTTTTTTTCTTTCTGAGCTCCTGCTTAAGTTTTAGCTTTAATCTCCTCTCTGCCACCTCCGTGTTTCTATTCCCCAAATTGCTCATATCTACCAAGCCTGCTCCTAGATCTTATTAATGACCTGAAACTCTCTACCTTAAGGCTGCAGCTTCTCCTCGATCCAGCCTAGATATCACCACTAGACTTTTTTTTTTTTTTTTTTTTTTTGCGGGGTAGGGGGTATAACCAGGATTGAACTCAAGGACACTCAACCCCTGAGCCACATCTCCAGCCCTATTTTGTATTTTCTTTAGAGACAGGGTCTCACTGAATTACTTGGCACCTCAATTTTGCTGAGGCTGGCTTTGACCTTGTGATCCTCCTGCCTCAGCCTCCCAAGCCACTGGGATTCTGGGCACACAAAACTGCACCTGGCCACCACTAGGTTTTTTCAAGAGCTGTCAGCCCACTTGCTCTGCCCCCACCCTCCTCCTCTGTCTCCTTCGTTCATCCTCCTTTTAGAAGGTGTCCACCACTGGCCTTCTCCACTGGTTCATCTCCCAAGCATTCACCAGGCTCCATCCCCTCTCATTGCCTCCGGCCTTTGGCTCAGACACGCCCAGCGGTCTTGGGCCCTCTCTCCTCCCTTTTCCTATTGGCCTTTCTAACCTTCACCTCTCTCCTTAAGCCACCTTACTCTCCCCCTCCCCCTCCCCCAGGACCTCATCCTCTCTGACTGATGTCAGGTGTGATTCCTGTGTTCCCTGGGCTTCCTGTCAGACTTATCTCTCTATCTCCACCTCCACTTCCTGCCCACCGGCCTCAGGAGGAAGTCTGAGATCTGAATCCCCTCCCCACCTCCTTCCTCCAGGCCAAGATCTGCTCCTCCTCCGCCTTCATCAGCCTTTCCATCCTTCTGCAGCTAACAAACGTTATCTAGGGACTCTGTGACCCAGAAGCAAAGGAAACATCTTCCCCCTTTAGCTGGCAAACACGTTCTTGCTCCCTCGCCCCGTCATCGTCATTGTCGTCGTCGTCTCTCTTCTCCTTCCTCAGTGGAAGCAAAGATACGGAGATGGGAAAGGTTGGGACATTTTGGAGGTCAGAGGGTCGTGAAGGTGTCACACCCAGGAGTTCCTGACCCAGGCGTTGTGCTGAACATTTTGTAGACACTATCTCCTTACTCAGCAAAGCAGGCACTGTGTAGGATGGCCCGGTATCATCTCCAGTTTGCAGATGAGCAGCAAAGGCTTAGAGAGCTGAGTAACTTGTATGAGGTTCTCAAGTAGGTGGCAGAACAGGTAGTGGAGTCCCAGGTCTGCTTGACTGGGAGGCCCATGTGCAGAGGCAGGTAGCGTTGCTCAGGGCCAGGAGGGCCTTGAGCTGATTATCTAGGCAGGGGATCTTCCTTGAGGCTGGTCTATGTTGCCTAGGCTGGTTCGAACTCATGGGCTTGGGTGATCCTCCTGGGTCAACCTCCTGAGTTAGGCTCCTCCCAAGTAGCTGGGACAATCGGCACGTGCCACCAAACTTGTCTTTAAGCAGGAGCTCTTTACTACTTTGGTCAGTCTGGTGAATCCTCTGCACTTTCATGCTTGAAAAATGCATAGATATGCAATATTTGTGAGTGTGTCAGAGGGTTCAGACCCCAAAGATCATCTGATCCATTTGTCCACTCAAAAACACAGGGATCCACCGAGCATGGTGGTGCACACCTGTGATCCCAGTGAATTGAGAAGCTGAGGTGGGAGGATTTTAAGTTTAAAGCCAGCCTTGGCAACTTAGTGAGGCCCTGAGCAATTTAACAGGACTCTGTCTCAAAATGAAAAAAAAAAAAAAAAAAAAGGGCTGGGGATGTTTCTCAGTGGTTAAGCACCTCTGGGTTCAACCCTGGTACTAAAAGCAAAACAAAACAAAACAAAAAACACAGGTATCCATATCAACATCAGTCTTAATTGCCAAGACATTGAAACAGTCCCTATGTCCATCGACTGCCGAATTCATAAACAAAATGTGGTACATCCATGCAATGGAATGTTAATTGGAAGTAAAAAGAAATGGAGTACTGATAGATGTTACAACACGTGAGAATATTAAAACCTAATGCTAAGAGAGAAGCTAGTCACAAAAGACCACTGCTGTGGTCTGAACGTCTCCACCAAAACCCATATGAAATTTAACCTCCATTATGAGGTATTAAGAAGTGGGACTGCCTGGCGCAGTGGCATATGCCTGTGATCCCAGCAGCTTGGGAGGCTAAGGCAGGAGGATCGTGAGTTCAAAGCCCACCTCAGCAAAAGTGAGGTGCTAAGCAACTCAGTGAGATCCTGTCTCTAAATAAAATACAAAATAGGGCTGGGGATGTGGCTCAGTGGCTGAGTGCCTTGAGTTCAATCCCCCAGTGCACTACCGCCCCCCCCCCAACAAAAAAAAAAGTGGGACCAAGTAAGACCTTTAAGAAGGTGGTTAGGCATGCAGCCTATAACCTCAAGACTGTGTTTTTCATTCAAGAATTAACAAGTTATCTCAAGAAGGGGTCTGTTATAAAAGCCAGGTTGGCTCTCTTGTATGCCACCCTCTGGCCGTGAGATGTCCTGCTTTGACTCACTACTCTACAGAGGGTCCCACAGCAAGAAAGCCCTCTCCAGGTGTGGCCGCTTGATCCCTGGACCTTGGCCCATAGTTCTGAACTCCAAAACTATGAGCTAAGTAAACCTCTAAGGTTTCTAAATTATCCAATCTCGATTATTTTGTGATAGTAACAGAAACAGGTTAAGGCAGGCATAGATTATGTGATTCTGTTTATATGAAATGTCCCAAATAGGCAAATCTATAGAGACATGAAGATTTGTGGTTGCTACAGTAAAGAAGGTTGGGGAGCACTGTGGGAAAATGGAGAAGTGAATACTAAAGGATACAGGATTTCTTTTTGGAGATGACGGAAAATTCTGAAATTATGGTAATGGTTGCACGGCTTTAAGGCAGTCTAAACACCACTGAATTGTATATGAATTATATCTCGGTAGCCCATCCAAGGGATTTGTGGGCCTGGAGTTGAGTGGGTTGGAAGATACATCTGCATCATACCCATGTAACAGAATGTATATGCAGGGGTTTTGTTTTTTTTCTAGTGTCCTGTGGTCCCTGTTGCTGGGGACAGGCCTGGACCAGCTCAGGGGGGTTCTGAATGACCAGCGCAGGTGCATAAACATGTGCACGCCCCAACTTGAGTTCTGACATTTGGGAGAATGAGCAACTGGACAGATGGTTTTGGGGGAAAGGTGAGCCAAACAAAGCCTGCGCCCCAGCCATTGCTAAGACTGCTGCCAGGCTCGCTCCTCCATCAGGGGAGGTGCCTGTGGCAGGCCACTTGGCTTTTACTATTCATTCGCTTAAAGAAACCAGTTTGGTGTAGTGAATGAAGTCACTGATAAGGGTGATTCACAAGATAAAAAATCACTTCTGATGACTCTGGCTTGGCTTGGGTCGGATGTGGCTTTCTGGTTAAGGCCAAGTGAGTGTTTGCTGGATTCACTGGGAAGGGGTCAGGCATGTTTCACTCCATCCAAGAAACAAGGTCAGTGCTTTCACCCAGACTTGTCTTGACGGCAGACTCCTTGGGTAGGGAGTGTCCTCGGTGCCCAGAGACGTGGCACGCTGTGTGCTGTGCCCACAGTGTTGTGTTCTGCCCGGGCTCTGACGTTGGTGCTCCTTATCTCTCTTTGAGATGGGTGTGGACAGGTCTCATTGAAATCCTGGGTAGCCTTCGTTTAGCTTCTGCGGTTGGTTTGGGTATATGATAATATCGAGGTGAGAGGGGCAAGATGATGTCCCATTTTTCCTCCCCTAAAAATAGGCTTCGGAGAGTTGGGAATCTAAATGCAATACTGGTTAAAAGCAGTATTTCTTTATTATTTTGCGGGGGGCGGGGCGGGGGTGGTACCAGGGATTGAACTCAGAGGCTCTTGACTACTGAGCCATATCCCCAGCCCCGTTTTGCATTTTATTTAGAGACAGGGTCTCACTGAGTTGCTTAGCACCTTGCTTTTTCCTGAAGCTGACTTTGAACACACAATCCTCCTGTCTCAGCCTCCAGAGCCACTGGGATTGCAGGCGTGCGCCACTGTGCCCAGCTACTTTTTTTTCTTCTTTAGTGATGCCAGGGATCAAAGGGAAGCCAAGATCTCATGCATGTACTCTACCACTGAGCTACATACACCCCAGCCCACAATTTTCTTTTAAAAGGCAAATGATTTCACCTTCAATGGGTAAACATACACACATACACAAACACGAATTTTTAAAGATTTAAAGGGATGAAAACAATCCCTTCTTTTAACTATCCTTGAATCTTACTTTTGAAATCTTCTTACCTGCCTAAAGGTAAATACAGAGAGTCCCTGGCTTATGATTTTTTGACTTTCTAATAATGAAAAGTGATTTGCATACAATAGACACGACTGTGAGTTTTGATCTTTTCCCTGGCTGTCATGATACAAAGGGACATGCTCTTTCTATGCCGGCAGTGGCAGCAAGCCACAGTTCCTATTTAATCATGGGATCATAGGTAAACAACAGGTGCTCTATTGCTCAGAGGTGGCCCCTGGAGGAAAATAGAGGCTGGGACTTGAAAGTAGCCTTGGAGATGGAGAGGTGCAGCTGTGGGAAATGCTCATCCTAGCAGCTCCGTGAGAGACCCTAACACAGGCCAGTCACTGTGGAGTGCTCACAGGCATCGTCTCAGTCCTGCTCAACAATCCCTGGAGAGGCACAGATGTGGCTGAGGGGGCCCTGGCAGGATTGGGTGACTGGCAAGTGAAAGAGGAACCCGCAAATACAGGGCGACTCTAATGTTTTTGTTTTAATTTCCTATTTTTGAGATAGGGTCTCGCTAAGTTGCTGAGGCTGGCTTTGAACTTAGAATCTCCTGCCTCAGCCTCCTGAGCCACTGGGATTACAGGCATCACCGCCATGCCTGGCTCCTGTAAACTATCCTGGGAAGGCATTTTGAGACTATGGAGATGTATATACATTATCTTTTGCTGCATAGCCAGCCACCCAAAACTTAGTAGTTTAAAACAATGATTTAGCCCACAGTTTTGAATGTTGGCAAACTGGTTGCTTTTCTGCTGGCCTCAGCTAGGCATGACTACCTGGATGTTAGCTGACCATCAGCTGAGCAATGAAAAGACCATGTCTCTCTCATCATCCTGCAAGTTAGCCTAGGCTTGTTCACCTGGTGCCTGAGCGGGATTCAAGGAAAGAACGCATATATGTAAGGCTGGGGGGTTGTTGGTGCATATCTGTCATCCCAGGGAAGCTGGAGGCTGAGGCAGGAGGATCACAAGCTTGAGGCCAGCCTGGGCAACGTAGGGAGACCCTATCTCTTAAAATGAAAAAGGGCTGAGGGTATAGCTCAGTGATAGAGCACTCCTGAGTTCAATCCCCAGTACCTCAAGTGATGAAAGGCTGCTTGTGGCCCAAGTCAGAATTCACACGACACCTGCCCCTCATTCTTTGGTAAAAACAAGTCGCTAGTTCAACCAGATCCAAGGAATGGAGAAACAGATTCTAGCTCTTGATAAAGGAAACTTCAAAGAATTATGCCCTTTTTTCTTTTCCAACATGCCACAAGATTTTAGCACTGTTTGACCCTCCTTTATTTCTAAATTTGATATGCTAAGTTTTAAAAAGAATTTTTTTTTGCCTAATTTGCAAGTATGCACACCACCTACAAGATCTGCTTACTCTATATAACTCAAGCCCTTGGATACTAGACAATCAGATATGTTGCTACAAATATATACTAATTCAAGTACAAAACTCGTTAGCATTATGTAGAAACAGGAATAAATAGGCAGTACCTGAAGGAGAATTTCCTGCAATTTTTAATTCATGAACTTCATCACAAACTTTATGTGGCAGCCTAGAGATAGTTTTTGCTTCTCAGCTGTTCGTATGTGAGGTGGTTTCGTGACTCGTTCGGTGAAGAACTATGTGAAAACAGTCAGCAGTGATGGAACTCTTGGGTGTTGAGAAGGAAAGGACTTTTTCATTTTGGATGTGATGGAGAAAAGTGATTCCTCTTTTACGGTAATATTTTATGCTTTTGATGCCTTCAGTTCTGTTTGCTTCTGCTCTAGTTGGATCTTAAGCATCCACCTAAAGAGCCATGTGTTAAATTTTAGGCTTGGTTTACAGTGTGGTGCTATTGGGAGGTGGTGAAACCTTTAAGAAATGGGGCCATAGCGGCTGTATCTTAGGTTATCGGGAGCATGTGATCCCAGGGGATCCTGGAACCCTGTGTCTTCTCTCCCCCTTTCATTGCCCAACCTTGAGGTGAGTGCTTTTGCCCCACCCCGTGTTCCCTGCCATGATTCTTGCTTCGCCACAGTCCCAAAAGCAACATGGCCAAATAAACCATGGACTGAAACCTTCAAAACTGTAAGTCACTCTAAACCTTTTCTCTTTATAAGTTGATTGTCCCAGGTATTTCTGATAGTATTGGAAAGCTGACCAACACAGGATTTATCCTAAAATACAGAAGAAAACATCAAGTTATTTAACTTTATTCTCTAAAGAGGGAGCAGAGAAATGTAACTGTGCCATTTGGGACTCTGAAGGGAGGAGGATATTAATTATCTTTTGTGTATTCAGGGAGATCTATGTAACATCTCTGAGCAACCGTCCTCACTATTTTATCTTTTTTTTTTTTTTTTTTTTTAATTCTCTTTTTCCCAAGTTAGTAGCTCAGTGATTCATGAGTTGTGTGTGGTGAGACTTTAACCTTGGGAACTGAAACTGTCTTTTCCATTTCAAGTCGTCTACATGTCTTTGAGAACTTGATCAAGTCGGCACTCAGCCTGCGTTCATGGTCATTTTTAAAGGAACTCCCCCTGGCAAAAAATGGAAAAAAAATTTAAATAACAACTGAAGACAGTATTTTGCTTTAAACTCTTCTGAGAAGATAGTATTTATCCAGATAACTTAAGACAGAAAGGCAGACAGGCACACATATCAGTCTGATCAACAAAGAAATAGGTCAGGTCTTTCCAGTAACCTCAAATTTATTGAAACTTATCATTATCACTGTGATGTTGATAGCTAAGGGCAGGGAGTCTGCCGGGGTCAAGACATGGTCAGCAAAGTCAGACTTTGTCATGGGACACTGTAGACGGACCTGTCTTGGGACATTCCAGAAGCCTTTGATATTCATGCGTAAATACTTAGCCCCGATGGGATCCTCCTATTAATAAAGAAGGTATCTTTTTAAGTCACCTATATCAACAATAATTTCAACATGACTTTTTTTTTTGTGGGGGTGGGGGTATTGGGGATTGAACTCGGGGGCCCTTAACCACTGAGCCACATCCTCAGCCCTATTTTTTTTTTTTTCTCAGCCCTATTTTGTATTTTATTTAGAGATAGGGTCTCACTAAATTGCTTAGAGCCTTGCCGTTGCTGAGGCTGGCTTTGAATTTGCAATCCTCCTGCCTCAGCCTCCCAAGCTGCTGGGATTATAGGCCTGAGCCACCTTTTAAAGAGAAACAAAGATTAGAGTGTGTGTATCTTTAAACAGAATTTGCCTTAAGTTCTATTGTTTTAAAGTGCTATTTTGTCGTTGTTGTTCTGAATCAAGGCAGAAATGCCGGCATTTAATTTTTCTTTCGGTGAGCAGTAGTCTTTAAAACTCTTAAACTGAGAACAGAGTGTCGCATGAAGTCTCCTTTTCAATAGGACTTTGTGTCACCTGTTCAACAATCTTTTTTTCCCAGGCACAGTTGTTAACAAGTGTTATGTAATGAGGGAGGCTACGTGTTCTGTTGAACGATTCTGTGTAACTGAGTGCTGACAGTATCACCTCCTAACAAAATGTACAAAGCCCTTCTCTACATAGAGCCCATGTTACAGCTTTCAGTGGCTGATAAACCAAGTCAAATGATGCAACTTTCTACTAATGGTCAGAGCGAGGTGAAGAAGAGATTAAAGGGATAGTGAGGGACTTGGAGGGGAAATCCCAGTCCTAGGAGGACCATGACCCTGTCTGAGAAGGCGAGGATGGAATTGTGACCTGAGATCTCAGAAGACTTCAGGTCTGGGGGTCAGTTTTCCAGTGATGCACAGGTGAGGCCAGCGTGGAATTTTGTTAAGGTAATGGGGAAAAGTCGAGTGGACGTCTGAGTGAGCAAGGGGAGAACAGCCGAGACACAGCAGGGAGGAGGAGCGCAGGGCTATGCACCTCGGTGAGGAGGTAGGTGGGAAGCAGGGTGTGTGCAAGTGGCCAGATTTGACTTCCACATGGAGCCTGGGATCTTGCATTAAGAGAGGAAGGCAGTCGAGTGATGCACGCCTGTAATCCCAGTGGTTCTGGAGGCTGAGGCAGGAGGATCACAACTTCCAAACCAGCCTCAGCAACACTTTGAAGGCCCTGAGCAACTCGGCGAGACCCTGTTTCTAAATAAAAATATAAAAAAAGGGCTGGGGAGTGGCTCAGTGGTTAAGTACCTCTAGGTTCAATCCCTGGTACCAGAAAAAAAGGAGAGAGAAAGAAAAACAGACAGACACACGGAGGGAGGGGAAAGACAACAGACAGACACACGGAGAGAGGAAGGGAGGGGAAAGATAGTTGAGGCCTGTAAAGAGGCCTCCTGGATAAAAGGTACAGAGACTGGGCTGGTGATGACATCACAGCCTTTCACCATTCCGGCCCTGCTGTCAATATGGCAGCCTCTAACTATAGGTATATATTTTCATTTATAGTTAAATTAATTAAAAGTAAAATTTAATCCCTTAACATTTCTTTTCGTAATTATTATTTTTTTTTTTGCGGGGGGCGGGGTGGGTACTGGGGATTGAACCCAGAGGCACTTTACCCCTGAGCTACATCCCCAGACCCTTTTATTTTAATATATTTTTCGTTGTCAATGGACCTTTAGTTTGCTTATTTATATACGGTGCTGAGAATCCAAACTAGTGCCTCACACATGCTAGGCAAGCACTCTATAACAACTGAGCTACAACCCCAGCCCTTATTTTTTTAAAAAAAATATTTATTTTTTTAGGTGTAGATGGACACAACACAATGCCTTTTATTTTTATGTGGTGCTGAGGATTGAACCTGGGTCCCACCCGTGCGAGGCGAGTGCTCTACCACTGAGCCACAATCCCAGCACCCCCAGCCCTTATTTTTTATTTTGAGACAGAATCTCACAAAATTTCCCAGGTTGACCTTGAAGTTACAATCCTCCTCCTTCAGCTTCCCAAGTCTGGGATTACAGGCATGTGCCACCATGCCCGGCTATCACTACTCTTTATATTACTAAATTTGGATATCTGCATATACTCTGACCCAGGAATTCTCCTAACATTCTATTCTATCATAAAGATGTGTATATGTGTCCCTAAGGTACATATAAGAATGTTCATTTGGGCCATGCTATTTTTAATAGTCAAACTAGAAACAACCCAAGTGCCCAGTTCTAACAGTAGAAGTAATAAGTAGATATTGGCATATTCTAGGCTAGGGGTGTAGCTCAGTGGTAAAGTGTTTGCCTTGCATGTGTGAGGCCCTGGTTAGATCCCTCACACCATTTTTAAAAAGTTTTTTTGGTATATTCACACCATTGAATATCATACAACAATTAAAATCAGCACGGGACTATTCTAGGTAATCAGGTAGATACTAAAAACTATATAAGACATTTACAAACATTTACATGTAGTTTAAGAGTAGGCAAAACTAACCAATGGCAAGTAAAATCAGGATAGTGAACATTGCTAGAGAAGAGGTAGGAGATGGTGACTTCAAGGGGATAAAAGGGTTGTTTCTGGGTGCATATGTATTATTTCTTGATCTCAGTGGTGGTTGTACAAGAATGTTTATTTATTTTCAGCATTAAACAGTGAAATGACAGCCTGCATTTTTAAAAAATATTTTTTAGACATCGATAGGCCTTTATTTTGTTCATTTATTTATATGCAGTTCTGAGAATCAAACCCAGTGCCTCACATGTACTAGGCAAGCACTCTACCACTGAGCCACAACCCTAGCTCATGCATTTCTTTTTTTTCTCTTTTCACATTTTTCATTGGTATATTATAGTTACATTAATGATGGGATTTGTTATATATTCGTACATACACACAATATAATAATAATTAGCCAACTTCAGTCCCCAGTACTTCTCCCACCCCCAGTCCCTTTTCTCCACTGATCTCTCTTTGACATTCATGCAATCCCTGCCAATCCACCTTTCTTTTTCCTTTTTAGCTTCCACATATAAGAGAACATACAACCCTGACCTGGAGTTTAGCTTATTTCACTTAACATAATGGTATCTAGTTCCACCCATTTTCCTGCAAATGACATTTCATTTTTCTTTATGACTGAGTAAAATTCTATTGTGTATGTATACCACACTTTCTTCATTCATTCACTCATTAATAGACACCTAGGCTGGTTCCGTAGTTTAGCTACTGTGAATTGTGCTGATATAAGTGGGTCTGCATGTGTCACTATAGAATGATGACTTTAATTCTTTAGAATAAATACCAAGGAGTAGCATAGCTGGGTCCCTGGAGGTTCCATGCCTAGCCTCTTGATGAACCTCCATACTGATTTCCATAGTGGTTTGTCTACTTTACAAACCACTGATGTCATTTATTGGCACAAAAATCATTCAGATACAACATGGTGTCTAGAAGTGGCTACATCCTATACTTTGTGTATTTAGTCAAATATTTACTTTGCTCATAATTCTGCACACAACCTAGCCTGTCCCTCTGTGTTCAGCACTTCTGGGACAGCATTTGTGTTTTGAACCCTTGCTTCCAACACAGCACATTCAGATCGCACTGAACACGGGGCCAGCCTGGGCCCCAATGTGTGGGGACTACCAGGCACCTGCAAAGACTGCCCTCCTGGCAATTCTGGTCTCAGTTAAGCGTGAGTTGCAGCAGCACTGGGTCAGGCAGAACACTGACGTGTCCTGGCTCATCCTGCACATGTTGCCACTGCTGTGCAGGGACCAGTGAAGTGAAGGGAGGAACTTCATAGTCTAGGACCCTGATCTGTGTTCTCCGCTGCCCCAGCCTTCTTGACTGTGCCGAGTCGCTGGACCCACCATGAGAGGGGCGGCCAGGCCAACCTCTGTCAGCAGTGTTCCTTTTTCTCCACATCCTCTTCAGCACTGATCGTTATTTTGTTCATGATGGCTGCCATTCTGGCTGGTGTGAGATGAAATCTCAGTGTAGTTTTGATTGGCATTTCCCTAATTGCTAATGACATTGAACATTTTTTTCATATATTTGTGGGTCCTTTGTATTTCTTCTTCTGAGAAATGTCTCTTTAATTCATTTGCCCATTTATCAATTGGGTTATTGGGAAGGTTGGTGTTACTTTTTTGAGTTCTTTGTATAGTTTAGATACTGATATTCTGTCAGAAGAGTAGCTAACAAAGATTTTCTCCCATTCTGTAGGTTCTCTTCACATTCCTAATTGATTGTTTTGCTGTGCAGAAGCTTTTTAATTTAATGCCATCCCCATTATTAACTCCTGGCATTATTTCTTGAGCTTTGGGTGTCCTTGGGTTTAATCTATCCCCAGTACTGAAAAAAGAAAAAAATCAAGCTTTAGGGGTCTTGCTCAGAAAGTTGTTGCCTGTGCCGACATGCTGGAGAGTTGACTCTGTGTTTTCTTCTGATCTCTCTTTGACATTCTAGGGGTTACATAGTTTCTGGTCCAATTACTACATCTTTGATCCATTTTGAGTTGATTTTTTTGTGCAAAGTTAGAAATGGGGGTCTACTTTCATTCTTCTCCATATGGATAATTGGTTTTCCCAGCACCATTTGTCAAAAAGGCTATCTTTTTCTCCAGTGTGTTTTTGGCCTCCTTGTAAAGGATCAGATAATTATATCTGTGTAGGGTTGTCTCTGTGTCTGTACCATTGGTCTATGTGTCTGTTTTTATGCCAGTACCATTCAGTTTTTGTTACTATAGCTCTGTAGTACCTTTTGAGGTCAGGTATTGTGATGCCTGCAGCATGGCTTTTTTGGCTTAAATTTGCTTTGGCTATTCTGGCACTTTCATTCTTCCAAATGAATTTTAGGATGGTCTTTTTATTCTGTGAAGAATGTCATTGGTATTTTTAAGGGGATTGCATTGAATCCCCTTTTGGTAGTCTGGCCATTTTAACAATATTCTACCTATTCATGAACATGGGAGGACAGACTGCATTTTTCTGCATGCATGTAATGCTTCAGCCTTAAAAATAATAACACTAGAATCTAATGAAATTTAAAAAAAAAAAATGTGCAAGAGAAAAGAAATGAAGTCAAAAGTTGGTTCCTGGAAAAAAAAACAATTAAAAAGCAATAGCAGCAGCAGCCATCTAGCAAGACTGATCAAGGAAAAAGCAGATGGTAAAACTAATCATTAATCTGGTAATAAGAAGCTATGTTGCCAGACTTAATAGGATACTGTGAATATGCTAAAAATTTGAAAAGATAGATGAAATTGAAAGTGTCCTACACCTAACAAAACTGACAGAAGAAAAAAAACGGAAAAATCAAAATAAACTTATATTCATTAAAAGACTTGAATGTGTGAATTAAAAAAAAATATTCCTATAAAGGAAATACCCACATGCCTGTAATCCCTGGAATTTGAGAGGCTAGGGCAGGAGGATGACAAGGTGGTGGCCAGCCTCAGCAACTTAGCAAGACCTTGCCTCAAACTTTTAAAAATGGGGCTGGGGTTGTGGCTCAGTGGTAGAGCACTCACCTAGCACATGTGAGGCACTGGGTTTGATCCTCAGCACTACATAAAGATAAATAAATAAAATAAAGGTATTGTGTCCATCTACAACGTAAAAAATAATAATAATAAATATTTTTTAAAAACTAGGGATGTACCTCAGTTGTAAGGCACCCCTGGATTTAATCATTAGTAACAAATACCACCATCACTACTAATAATAATAATATAAAAGAAACTCTAGGGCCAGATAGTTTTTTTTTTTCCTACATCCCTAGCCCTTTTAATTTTTCACTGAGAGACAGGGCCTCATTAAATTGCTTAAACTATCCTTGAACTTTTTAATATGTACCTCAGCTTCCTTAAGAACTAGGACTACCCGTGGGTACCTCCCCACCTAGATTAAATCTTAATTTTACCAAATATATGTATTAAAAATGGGAAAGGGGCTGAGGTGGTGGCTCAGTGGTAGAGCACCTGCTTAGAATGTGCAAGGCACTGGGTTTGATTCTCAGCACTGCATATAATAAATAAATAAATAAATAAAGATCCATTGACAGCTAAAAAAATTTTTTAAAATAAAAGGGAAAAATAAAATCAAACATCTATATTTTTCATCTGAAACTTCTTCCCATTTGGGGGTTAAGTTTACATAGCTGTAAGATCCTTGAAGGAGGCACATGACTCCTTAACCCCCTGTCACTCACTTAGCAGTCATGATTGAGCCTGCTGTGAACTGGGCACAGTGATAACCAGTGGCAAACAGGAGGACAAGAAACCACTAAGCCACATCCCCAGCCCGTTTTTCTGTTAGAGACTGGGTCTCACCGAGTTGCTTAGGGCCTCACTAAATGGCTAAGGCTGGCTTTGAACTTGCGATCCTCCTGCCTCCACCTCCTAAACCACTGGAATGACACGTGGGCTCCACTTTTATATTTTGAGAAGGGGTCTTGATAAGTTACCCAAACTGGACTCAAACTTGCGATCCTGCTGCCACAGCCTCCCAAGTCACTGGGATGACTGGCATGTGCCACCGTGCCCTACCTGACATGGCTTTGGTTGGGAACCTATCGGGAAGGCTGCAGTCCACACCATTCCTCATGTTCTGCTCTCAAAGCCCTCTCGCTAATCTGATTTGTGAAGACATCTTCCCCTTGACCACAAAAGTACCGTGGCACTGCTCTCTAATCCTGCAAAACCAAAACCCTGACAGATTTTAAACTGATGAAAACTCGACAACGCTGTTGTGGTATATTATCTTTTAGGATAGATGGAGGTAACATCCCGTGGTAAAAACAAGAGTGAAATAGTTCTGAGAACTGTGAAACTGTCATCTTTTTTTCTATATGAGTTACTCCAACAGATGGGTGGTTTTCAATCTTGAGCCCCTTCAGTGGGCTGTGAGCACCCCGGGCTTCCATTCCAGTCAAGTAAGGAGTATCTCCCACTAGGTGTGCTTTCCCCAGCCAGGCTCTGCAGACCACCACATGTACACGGTTTCTTTCTGTCACCATCCTCCCCATTTTACTGGTATGAAAAATGGAGTTGAGACTTGCCCCAGGTCTGACAGTTAGGAAGTGGCAGGACTAAGATATGAACTCAGAGGCTGGTAGCTCAGTGTGAGACACTGGGTTCGATTCTCGGCACCACGTATAAATAAATAAAGGCCCATTGACAACTAAAAAAAATATTTTAAAAATATATATAGGAACCCAGGGAAGACATTCAGAAGGAGTTAGAATAAAGGGGACACTGGGAGGCTAAAACATTCCCAAAGGTAAAGTGACTCTAGGGGGAACAACTGCAGTTATGTCATAGCATGATGGGGACCAGGGTGTCTCCGGCTGTATTTGGGCCACTGGGGGTAGCACTTTCTTTCCTCCTTCATCCCATTCCCCCCACCCCCTTCTTGCTTCTTCCCTCCCTCCTGTCAATCATCCATCCTTCCTTCCTCTCCTGGATTTTGTTTTGCATAGGCATGTGACGACCTCCCCCATACACACACATACTTTCTTTGTAATAGAACATTCCACCTATTTAGCCACCTTCTATGAGCAAACCCTAGCCTGCACAGGGAGGCTATACAGATACACCAACCATGGCCCCTGCCCTGCAAAAGTTTTTCCTCCTCTTTCAGTGTTGTTACAGGAAGCAGTTCCCCTGCTCCCAGGAATTATCTTTGCAGCTTGTAGGATCGCCTCTGCTTCTTGCAGGGAACGTGAGGTCCATGCTCTGAGAGGGACCCAGCATTCATGATGATACCCAACTGAATGGGCCCCTTTGACCTCCTTCCCCCAGACCTCATATCCATCTCGAGGAGCTGGTTGGGGGATGGCTCCCGAGACCTGCCTGTTTGAAGGCTGCAGGCCCTGGAGTTCCTTCCCCAGGTGTGTGCACTGAATGTCCAGCAGATCATGTGGCCGAGACCCGCCTCCAGGAGTGGAGAACAGAGAAGGAAAGTGCATCTCTAGGAGGAAGCAGCTCAGTGGATCTTTTCCGTGCAGAGGAAAGTCGGGGAGCGGCGGTGTGCAGAGTCGTAAACGCAGGACCCTGGGCCAGGACAGCAGTCAGACACCTGTGACTGCCTCACTGGGCTCCAGGACTGGCATTTGTCACTGCTGCAGCCGGTCAGGCAGACCAAGCCTCTGTTCTCCTGAAGGAGTAGGTGTCTGGGGCGAGGCTTGGTTATTCCTTCCCCTGTCCCAGTTATCCCAGCAGATGCTGGAACCAAGGCTAGCCTGGGCCTGGTTCTCAGCCCGCCTCCCTTGGGGCACTTCTTGCCCCATTGCTGCTGGATTCTGTCCATCAGGTTCCCACGCTCCTCACGGCAGCCCGTACATCCTGGGTTGATGGTTTTGTGTGTCTCTCTCTCTCCTTCCAGGGGCAGGTGTGGATTAACGGCTTTAACCTTGGCCGCTATTGGCCGGCACAGGGCCCCCAGATGACCTTGTTCGTGCCACGGCACATCCTAACAACCTCGGCCCCAAACAACATCACGGTCCTGGAACTAGAGCGAGCGCCCTGCGGCGGCTGTGGCCCGGGACTGTGCACCGTGGAGCTGGTGGACACGCCTGTTATCAACAGACCTGTGGCCAACAATTATTCCTTCTCAGAACTGCCTACTAAAGACTCATGGCAAGACTATGAATGACGATGGTGACCCTTTGGGATTCTGGCCCCCGCACAGACCTCGGACCTTGCTATCCTGACATTCTCGGAAGAGTTGGTTTAGAGAATGAATTTAGGGATGTGTTTTCACCTGAGGTCTCTTTGCAGCCCTGCCATGTCTGTGCCCCACCCTCAGGGGCCACCTTGGATGTGTGAGGGAGGCGACAGCAGTGATACCCAGACAGATCTGCAGAGTCTGAGTGGAAGCATGGGAAGTATTCCTGATTTTGACTTTAATTTTAATTAAGAATCATGTTGTCTTTTTGCTAAATAAATTTATAATGAAATATGATGAGCCTGGGTTTTTTTATCTGTTTGGTTTCTGGTACTGGGAATTGAACCCAGAGGAACTTAACCATTGAGCCACATCCTCAGACTCTTTTTGTATTTTATTAGAGACAGGGTGTCACTGAGTTGCTTAGGGCCTTGCTAAGTTGCTGAGGCTGGCTTTGAACTCACAGTGGTCCTGTTTTTAATGTTGGGCAGGTATTAAGTTATGTGGTCTGACTTAAATCACAACTAGACTTGAGTGGGCTGAAGAAGCCACTTCACTAGCTTGAGGATCAAAGGAACAGAAGAGAGTCTTGGTTTGATCTAATGGACGGCTGCTTTTCCGATCCTTATTTGACTTGCTTGTGAATTTCTGTGATATCTACTAGGCAACCTGTAAGTACAGCTCCAAACAGTTATGCAAACAACCTAAGTGATCAACGGTTGCCTGGTGTACGCGGTATGGTCCTTCTGTACAGTAGACAGTATTTAGCTGTGAAAATGGTGATGTAGCCAGGCGTGGTGGCTCACACCTATAATCTAAGCAGCTCGGGAGATGGAGGCAGGAGGATCGTGAGTTCAAAGCCAGTCTCAGCAACTTAGTGAGGCGCTAAGTAACTCAATGAGACCCTATCTCTAAATAAAATACTAAATAGAGCTGGGGATGTGGCTCAGTGGTGGAGTGCCCCCGAGTTTAATCCCTGGTACTTAAAAAAAAAAAAAGTGATACAGATCTATATTTATTTATATAAAAATATCTTTCATATTGTATCAAGTGATCTCATTTTGCTTACTACAGTCTTGTGTACGGCCATGGACAGGCCTATACGTGTGGGGGACACTGTTGTATTGTATGCCTGTCTGGACATGGGCAGTAGCTCTCAGTTATTATGTTTTCTTCCATGCATGCTTCTGAGCAGAGCATATGTTTAATTCACTTTCAGAAGATTGCTGAGGAATGTACCATCATCTTCCTGATTTCCCAGATCATACTGTTGTAAGTGGCAGAGACGGAGTTGGAATCTGGCTAGTCTAAGCACATGTTGCCTGTGTAATCCTCACCTATTCTGCATTGGAAAGGTTTGGCATCACATCAATGAAATGTTGATATGATTATCTCAGGACCATAGGCATTTGGGAGTGGTTCCCTTTTTCTCATCTATATTTGCTTTTTTCTTGTTGTTGTTTTGTTTTTGTTTTTGGTACCAGAGATTGAACTCAGGGGCATTTAACCACTGAGCCACATCCCTAGCCCTTTTTTATATTTTATTTAGAGACAGGGTCTCGCTGAGTTGCTTAGGGCCTCTTCAAATTGCTGAGGCTGGCTTTAAATTCACAATCCTCCTGCCTCAGCCTCCTGAGCCACCGGGATTACAGGTGTGCGCCACCGCTCCTGGCTTGTTCGAAGTTCTTTACAGAGAACATGGTTTTTGTAAAGGAGGGAGAAGGGAAGGATGTTTTGTGCTGGTCTACAACATTTTCACTGGCAGTGTGTTTTCCCTCTCTCATAGGCACAAATAAGAACTACCTGGAATTCAACAGAGGATTTTAAAACTCTGGGTGAGCCAGCTGCAGGAGGTATATATGGGTTGAGACCAACAGACTAGACCTTAATTTTTAGACTCGGCCTCTTTCTCTAAGAGGTCGGCACCATTTGATGTTTGGATGTGGCCGACGAGGTGAAGGAGGAGCTCCGTGGATCCACAGCCTCGTTACCCTTCTACTGTTAAATGACTGAAAACATAAAGCCATTCCCCAGGACTGGCCAAACTGGTAAGTTTTGGAAAGAAATGTGAGGCTGTTCCTTTGAAAGCATATGTATTTAATAAATTGCACTTCCTCAGAGACCAGCACAGAGTCCCTAGGCGGCGGGCAGTGGAGAGGAGTGACCTCACTGGATGGCGCACTTGCCTCATACTTGATCATCTGGTCTTCAGGACCACACTGTAAGGTAGGCAGCAGCAAACCTGTTTACAGATGTGGACATTTAAAACTTCAGCACAGAACAGTTGGTTCTAAACCTCATCTATCTCCCTCCAAAAAACCAGAGTATTTTCACTTGTCACTGAGAGAATCTTATGGGGTTCCATCCCTTCCCCCTTCTAGGGTTCCGTCCCTTGCCCGGAAGTTTCTGGAATCTTCATACATAGTACCACCCTGGACCCTACTCAACCCATCCTCCTCCTTCTGTCACCTCTCATGGGCATTGCTTTTGCTATCTACAATGTCTTGTGTGTGTGGTGCTGGGGATTGAACCCAAGGCGTTACGCATGCCTGGTCAGCACTCTACCAACTGAGCTGTATCCCCAGCCCCTACCATGTCATTCTTAAAAGTAAGATGTGCCTTCCGTCATTCCTAATTTCTCTGAATAACCTTGTTTTGGATCTGTCTGTCCATGAATTGATGATTTAAAAGTTAATTCTATATATGAGTGTTATCTCTGAAAATAAGGGCAACTGTATTACCTGCTATTTAGACTTCTTAGATTGAATCTATCATAAAGCAGACTTGAGTATTCCAGGTTTTCTGAGCAGGCCTGTGCTAACCTAGCCAGACCATTGGTGGTCTCTGAAGTTTAGCACATTCTCCATCACCCTTCCAGTGAACCACTGTGATCTGGGTTTATATGCAGCCCACATTTATATGACCTGCAGAATATCCTGATTTAAACAGTTTTATTGATATGGAGTGTACATGCCATAAAACTCGTCTAGATTTAGGGACAATTTCATGAGTTTTACCAAATTTATGCAGCTATGCTGCCATCACCAAATTAGAAGATTTCCTTCACCCCAGAAAGTTCTCTCCTGCCCATCATCAGTCAATGTTCACTCCCACCTCTACCGCTAGGCAGTGTTTAGCCTGCTTTCTGACCCTGAAGGATGCCTTCCTTAGAAATTTCTTAGCCAGGTGTGGTGGCACATACCTGTAATCCCAGTGGCTCAGGAGACTGAGGCAGGAGGATCACAAGTACGAAGCCAGCCTCAGGAATTTAGTGAGACCCTGTCTCCAAATAAAATATATAAAGGATCTGGGGATATGGCTCAGTGGTTAAACACCCCTAAATTCAATCCCTGGTACCAAAAAAAAAGGAAAGAACGAAAGAAAGAAAAATTTCTTGTAACTGGGATCACAGGGTATCATCTTCTTTGTCAGGCTTCTTTCCTTTATCATAAATGTGTTTGAGGTTTATCCATGGTGTAGCATGTACATTGCCATATACATATACAATAGAATATGCACCATGTTTTGTGTGCCTGGTTGTCAACTGATAAACATTTGAATTGTTTCCAGGTTTTGTTTTGTTTTGGTACCAGGGATTGAACTCTGGGGCACTCGACCACTGAGCCACATCCCCAGCCCTATTTTGTATTTTACTTAGAGACAGGGTCTCACTGAGTTGCTTAGCACCTTGCTTTTGCTGAGGCTGGCTTTGAACTCGCGACCCTCCTGCCTCAGCCTCCCTAGCCCCTGGGATTACAGGCATGCACCACTGCACCCAGCTGGTTCCAGTTTTAAACTATTATGAATAATGCTGGTATAGTTATTCTTGTTCAATTCTTTGTTTGTTCATACGTTTAACTTTTTAAGAACTCAAGCAAATTCAGGACATCTTTCTTAAGGCCAGTTTAGTGATGAGGAAGAGACACAGTTACCCTTAAAATTACCAGAGTTATGGTTCCTTCTGTCTTCTCTCCCTTCCCTGCTCTACCTCAGGCTATGCAGTGTTTTTTTCTTCTTCTGTCAATCTGTCCATCTTTGTTTCTTAGTAAATCCAGTTTATTCAGAATGAAAATTGTTGAACACTAATCTGAGGTTGGGTTTTTTTCATTGTTTTCCCCAACAAGCAATATGTCTTATGTCAAATGACACAAATAGGAAATGATCTTGTGTGGTCTTTGTTTCTCCCCTTTATGAAAAAAAAAAAAAAGTCATTTTCTGAAATCACTTTTAGTCAATGTGAAGGATCTGTCTGTCTGTGGTTGAATACATGGTAGTAGGGACCAGTAGCTCATGCAAAATCAGGTCACTGTCCAGGTGGAGGGAGCAAGGTGACTGACTTTAAGCCTGGTCTGCCTACAACACTCCCTCAGCCACCCCTTGTCTTAATGGCCTTTCAGTTGTCTGTAAATGCCCAGTGAGGATTCTGAACCAGTCCAGCTCCAGACAGTTGCCCTACCTGCATTCTCACATGTGAGAATGAACTGAAGTCCCCCAAGCTCCCAAACCAGCTGCATTGTCTCCTAGTGTGAAACAAGATAGGCTTTGGAAACAGAAACCCTGGTTCATGTTCGCACTCACAACTGTCAGCCCAATCACAGGAAAGTGATTCACTTTATAAGTTTCAATTTCCTCTTTTTTTGACGGGGAGGAGTACCGGAACTAAAGGGCACTTGACTACTGAGCCACATCCCCAGTGCTATTTTGTATTTTATTTAGAGACAGGGTCTCACTGAGTTGTTTAATGCCTTGCTTTTGCTGAGGCTGGCTTTGAACTCTCGATCCTCCTGCCTCAGCCTCCCAAACTGCTGGGATTATAGGCGCATGCCACCTTGCCCGGCTTCAGTTTCTGCTTAAGCGAATGCAGGCTGTTGAGTAGCCCAGTGCAAGAGGACTTGCGTAGGATGTGTGAGGCCCCCGGGTTCCATCCCCAGCCAAACACACACAGACGTCATTATAAAAGCACCTTGCTTAGGACTTGCCGTGTCGCTGGTGCTTATTAAATGCTCCTTTGATTCTTTCTGTCATATGTAAGCACCAAAGCAGGGAAGCAGTGTATGGAGACCTGAGGGAGGAGAGTGGGGTGGAGAAATGACACCTCAGGACATCCCATCCTTTTCCCTGTATTTCTTTGTGTTCTCTTCAATAACTTGGTGCTTCTCCTGACCAGCCTGTGTGCTCAGCTGAGGAGACTGGGGTGAAAGAGACAGTCTGATGTGAAACAGGACGTGGACCAGAAGGGGAGGGGGAAGTTCTCCCATAGAAAGGGGGGGAGGTGCATCTTCAAGACCTTGAGATTGCTGGTCAGGAGCATGAGCCTACAGAAAACACAGCCCTCACTGTGTTCTCTTTTAGTGCTTTGCTTCCTTAAAGCCTCTGTGCACATGTTCTCAAGTGTGAGTGTCTTTCTGGTACCGCCATATTGAATTCCTTACCTGAGGGTATCTGCCATGGTGGTGTGCTCTTTTGGTGGTTGTCTGCCACTATGTAACAAACTGTGAGTTAGAAGTGGCAGAAACAGCTGTTTGTCATGCCCAGGATTCTGTGGATGAGGCCTATGGATGGCCCTACAGGGATAACTTGTGTTTTGTTCTGTGAAGTCGGGGGGCGCTTTCTGGGTCCTGGACTCATCTGGAAATTCCTTCTTGCTCTCATCTGTTGTCTGGGCTGGAATGATATGAAGTTTGAGCTCAACTGGGACAGGCAACAGAACATCACAGATGGTCTCTCCATGGGACTGGGACTTAGAGCATGGTAGCCAGGTTCTGAGGGCGTGTTCCGGAAGGGAGCTTCCAGAGAATGAGCATTTCCAAGAGGAGTAAGAGGAAGCTGCGTGATCCTTAAAGGACCAGACTCAGAAGTCACCCGATGTCAGTTCTGTATTCTGTCAGAGCAGCCCCAGCATGCCCAGCTTAGTGGGAGGCAACACAGCCTGGATGACAGGAGGGACAAAGAAATTGTGGCCACTTTTAAGGAAACATCACATGTATACATGGAGCTCTGTTGGGCTACAGTCAGTCTTTCGTGTTTCTCAGCTCTTCATTAAAAAGTCTGAAGACCCAGTGAGGGTGCATTGAGTGCTGTTCCTCCTTGGACTAGGGCCCCTTGGCTCAAGCACAATTCTTGGTCCATGTTAGTCCCTTCAGCCTATGTTTAATGAAGTGGATTCCTTTGAATCGTTTGCAGGTTGCTTGTCCCCCTGGTGGTCTTGCTAGATATGAGTTCACAGGGAATTGTCACTATGAGCACAGGCTGGAAATGCACTATGCGGGCAACATCCAGCCCCAGAATAAGAGGGTATAGAGGTGACGGATGCTTGGTCTGGTTTCTTATGTGTTGATGACATCTTTTTACTTAGATTTCTTTTTTTTTTTTTTTCCCTTTGTTACTGGAGAATGAACCCAGGGGCACTTTACTGCTATGCCACATACCCAGTCTTTTTTTTTTTTTTTTTTTTTTGTGTGTGTGTGTGTGTGGTGCTGGGGATTGAACCCAGGGCCTGTGCATGGGAGGCAAGCACTCTACCAACTGATGTGTATCCCCAACCCCTTTACTTATATTTTTGAGCAAGTGGTACAGTTTGTCCAATTTATTGCAGCTTCAATTTTTTTTTTTTTTTTTTTTTTTTTAATACTGGCGATTGAACTCAGGGGCACTTGACCACTGAGCCACATCCCCAGCCCTTTTTTGAATTTTATTTAGGGACAGGGTCTCACTGAGTTGCTTAGCACCTCGAGGTTGCTGAGGCTGGCTTTGAACTTGAGATCCTCCTGCCTCAGCCTCCCTGAGCCGCTGGGATTACAGGCGTGCACCACCCGCGCCTGGCTGCAGCTTTGACTTAATTTTTACAAAGCAACATGATCCTTTTCTCCAGGTACCTTGGCTCTTGTGGCTTTAAAATCATGAAGTGTCCCAAGGAGTGGCCCTGTAGAATTCCCAAGGTTTTAGGTCTCATCACTGTCCTGGAGTCCAGCTTCCCTCCTACTTTATTTGCTCTTTGACATTCAGCAAATTCCTCAGGAACTTAGCGGAAAAGTGCTATGAGCAGCCCGTTTCTCTGGAAGAAGTGGGCAGAGAAAAGTTACAAGGAATTGTAGTTGAACAGTCAAACGGTAACTCTCAGTTCCTCGAGGGGAGCTGCCTGGGGAGATGTGAGAGTGGGCAGAAAAATACTCCAGATTAATATCAGCCTGGGGCTTCCAGAAGTGAAGAACAGTGTGACTTAGCTCGGCGGCTGCTGGGTTCATGGGTTCATTGCCTGTTGTGATCAGTAGATATCAACACACTTGCAAAAACAAAAAACACGGTAAAGTACTCAAAAAACCACGTTGAAAAGTTCATTTGTAGTGTGTCAGAGGTCTCTGGGACATTTCCAGGCTCCCCAGTGATCTTTTTCTTTTTTTTTTTTTAAATACTTATTTTTTTAGTTGTAATTGAACACAATATCTTTATTTTATTTATTTATGTTTATGTGGTGCTGAGGATCGAACCCAGGGCCTCTCACGTGCGACGCGAGCATTCTACCGCTGAGCCACAACCCCAGCCCCTCCCCAGTGATCTTGATGAGTTTCTTCATGGTTTTTTTTTTTTTTTTTTTTTTTTTTTAATTTTTTTTTTAGTTTTCGGCGGACACAATATCTTTGTATGTGGTGCTGAGGATCGAACCCGGGCCGCACGCATGCCAGACGAGCGCGCTACCACTTGAGCCACATCCCCAGCCCTCTTCATGGTTTTTGTTCTCTAATATTGTGATGATTGCCCAGAACCTAAATGCCATACTCTTCCACCATATGGCATTTTTGTGGTACTGTCGATGAGACAGAAGAGCTAGAAGGGAGTCATTTTTCCCCACTTTAAGCACCAAAATCTTGTCTCTTAATAGCCAGGGAGGAACCACCCATTTCAGATATTCAGATTTAGCAATGCTTTTGAAAATAGCCAGTATGAAAACTCGGTGCCTGTGTTACCTCTATAGTAACATACATAGAATGTAAACACCCTTCAGCAGGTGTGAACTGAATATTCTAATCCCTCTTCACAGAGCAGAACTCTTCAACATCAAACAAACAAAAAAGAGCTCTTCAGCACCATCTTGGTCCCAACTGTGTTAGATTTCTGTTACTAAAACAAAATGCCTGAGATAAACATCTTTTTTCCATATTTTTTAATTTGTTCTTTTTTTTTAGATATACGTGACAGTAGGGTGTATTTTGACATATATACACGGAGTATAACTTCCCTTTCTTGTGGTTGTACATGTACATGTACTGGTCGTGTGTTCATATATGAACATAGGAAAGTAAAGTTCAACTCATTCTACTGTCTTTCCTATTCTGATCCCCCTCCCTTTCCTTCATTCCCCTTTGTCTAATCCAAGGAACTTCTATTACCCCAGCCCTTATCATGAGTTAGCATACACATATCAGAGAGAACATTTTGACCTTTGGTTTTTTGGGATTGGCTTATTTAACTTGTGTGATAGTCTCCAGTTCCATCCATTTTTACCAGTAAATGCCAAGAGTTTCATTCTTCTTTATGGCTAAGTAATATTGCACTGTGTGTATATATACCACATTTTATTATCCATTCATCTGTTGAAGGGCCACCTAAGTTGGTTCCATAGCTTAGCTATTGTGAATTGAGCTGCTATAAAAATTGATGTGGCCACATCCCTACAGTATGCTGATTTTAAATCCTTTGGGTATATACTGAGGACTTGGATAATTAAGTGAAATGTTAATTCTATTCCAAGTTCTGAGGAATCTCCATACTGCCTTCCAAAGTGATTGCAGTCCCACCAGCAATGTATGAGCGTACCTTTTTCCTCACCAACTTTTATTGTTGCCTATATTCTTGATGATGGCCATTCTAACTGGAGTGAGATGAAATCTCAGCATAGTTTGTTTTGTTTTTTGGGTACTGGGGATTGAACTCAGGGACATTCAACCACTGAACCACATCCCCAGCCCTTTTTGTATTTTATTTAGAGACAGGGTCTCAATGAGTTGCTTAGCACCTTGCTTTTTCCTGAAGCTGGCTTTTGATCGCACCATCCTGCCTCAGCCTCCTGAGCCACTGGGATTACGGGCATGCACCACTGATCCCAGCTCTCAGTGTAGTTTTAATTTGCATTTTTCTAATTGCTAGAGATGTTGAATGCTTTTTAATATATTTGTTGACTGATCATATTTCTTCTTTGAAGTGCTTGTTCAGTTCCTTTGCCCTTTTATTGATTGGGTTATTTGTTTTATTGTGTGAAGTTTTTTGAGTTCTTTATATACCCCTATTTATTTATTTATTTATTTATTTATTTATTTATTTTTAATGTGTTGCTGAGGATCAAACCCAGTACCACTGAGCCACAACCCCAGCCCCTAAGATAAACATCTTAATAAGAGAAAAGATTTGTTATGGCTCAAGTTTTGGAGGTTTCTGGCCATAGTCAGTTGGCCCTGTTGCTTTTAGGCATTTTGTCATAGCCAGAAAATGTGGCAGAGGACATAAGTTAACTCATGACAACCAAGAAGCAGACAGAGCGAAAACGACTGGCTTCCCACAGTCCCCTTCAAAGGCATGTCCCCAGTGACCTAAAACCTCCCACAGTGCCCCACTTCTTAAAGGTTACAACATCTTACAATAGCACCAAACTTTTGATACATGAGCCTTTGAGGGACATTTGTGATCCAAACTATTGCATCCTCTCTTCCTTATTGACAAAATTTTGATATTTTCTGCACCTATGATTTTACGTACTAGAATCACCTCGCCTTCATTTCAATGATCCTATCACTTAAATCCTTGGTATTTGCTCCCTGAAAAGTGTCCAAGATCTGTTCTTCTCTTCTTCTTCTTTCATTTTTTTTTTTTTTTTTTTTTTTTTGGTACTAGGGATTGAACCCAGGGGCTTTAACCACTGAGCCACATCCCCAGCCCTATTTTGTATTTTATTTAGAGACAGGGTCTCACTGAGTTGCTTAGTGTCTTGAAGTTGCTGAGGCTGGCTTTGAACTCATGATCTTCCTGTCTCAGCCTCCCGAGCCTCTGGGATTACAGGTGTGCCCCACTGTGCCTGGTTCACATCTATTCTCCTTTTAAAATATTTTTTTAGTTGTTAGTGGACCTTTATTTATTCATTTATATGCAGTACTGAGAATTGAACCCAGTGCCTCAAACATGCTAGGCAAGCGCTCTACCACTGAGCCACAACCCCAGCCCACATCTATTCTTAATGGAAGTGTTATTAACTTCTAATATACATTGTGAAAATGTTTATGACTCATATCTCTTTGTTAAATCCAAGACAACCTTCATTCATTTAACTATTAATGAGTCCTTAATACATGTCAGTCATTGGAGATAAAATGATAAGCACTTTATTACCCTTTCATTCTCCCCACCCCCACTTTTTAAAGAGTATTGAACTACTATCAATAGCAGTAATAGTAACAACATGACCCATGCCTCCAAAAAAGGAGGTAAGAGAGGTTAACAGAGTTTCAGTGCAGTCTCATGGGCACCACAGGAAGGGATACTACAGAGTGGTAGAGGAGCACAGAGAATCTCCCAATCCAGCCTAGGCAACTAGAGCACCTTGATACTGAGAAAGGCAGGAATGACTAATGACTTAGTCCTGCTAGGTTGTGAGCACAGGCTAGCCTTATTGTGGATTTATGGTCTAAATTTGCATCACCTGGATAATCTAGTATACTTTAAAGCAGTTAATTAAAATGTTATACAGAACTAGTAGTGCCCCTACACATCACAAAAACAAAATCATGTTTGGAATAAGGGCATTTTCATTCCAAATCTTGGAGAAACACACATACACATACCCCACCACCACAACCAAATAATTTTCAATGTCAAAGAGTGTCACAGATATCACTGAATATACAAGGAAACAAAGCAACACAGTAAAAATCAGAAACAGACCCATGTTCGCTTTGTGTATTGAAATTATGCTACATATTTAAAAACAAATAACCTATAATAGTTAAAGACAAAAACAACATTGAAAACCTCTTCAGAGAGCTAAGGATATGACTCAGTGGTAGAGCACTTGCCTGGAATATTCAAGGACCTGGGATCAATCCCCAGCATACACACACCAAAAAAAAAAAAAAAAAAAAGGCAGGAAATAGTAAACTCTGCAAGGAGATACCATCGCAGATTTGCAAAAGAATCACATAGCACTTTTATTTTGTTTATTTATTTATTTAGTACCAGAGATTGAACCTAGGGGCACTAAACCACTGAGCCACATCCCCCATTTTTATTTTTTATTTTGAAACAGGATCTCATTAAGTTACTTAGAGCCTTGCTAAGTTGCTGAGGCTGGCTTTGAACTTGCAATCTTCCTGCCTCAGCCTCCCAAGCCACTGGGATTTCTGGCATGTGCCACTACATCCAGCTTCACATAGCACTTTTAGAATCGCACAATAAAAAAACAAATTTAAAATTCCAGTGATTCAGAAGGCTAAGATCACAAGTTTGAGGCCAACCTGGGAAACTTATCAAGAATCTGTCTCTAAATAAAATTGAAAAGGGACTGGGGATGTATCTCAGAGGTAGAATTCTCCTGGGTTCAATTCCCAGTACTTATAAATGAATGGAATTACTGAATAAATAAAATAACCAAGTTTTAAAACTTGGCATACCAGGTGTGATAGTGCATGTCTGTAATCTCAGTGACTCAGGAAGCTGAGTAAGGAGGATTGGAAGTGTAAGGCCAGCTCTTGGAAATTTAGCAAGACTATATCTCAATATAGAAGAGGTCTGTGGATGTAACTCAGTGATAAAGTGCTGCTGGGTTCAATCCCCAGTATCAAAACCCAAAACTCAGCATATGAATTTGGGAGCTGGTTAGACATGGTAAAAGAGAGAACTGGTATAGTGGAATATAAGTCAGAAGAAATTATACAGAAAACAAAAAGGGAAATATGGGGAAATATGGAGGAATGGGTAAGAGACACAGGGGAATTAAGTGAAATGATTGAGCATTTAGATTTAGAAAGCAGTAAAAATAGTGTTTGAAAAAAGAATGGATGACAGTTTTATAGAATCGATGTAAGACCACCTCTCCACAGATTTAAGAGGAAGGTGAAATGCTGAAGGTTTAAACAAAAAATCAGACCTGGGCTGGGGCTGCGGCTCAGTGGTAGAGTGCTCGCCTGGCACATGCGAGGCCCTGGGTTCGATCCTCGGCACCACATAAAAATAAAGTTTTTAAAAAATAATAATAATAATAAAAAAATTCAGACCTGGATGTCATAGTAAAATTTAAGACTATCAGCAACAGACAGAAGCACCTCAAAAGCAGCCAAATAATAAAGGGAGTGACAACTGACTAAGCTGGAATCAATAACCACAAAATAATTAAAATGTTTAGAACTAACAAATATCTCTAAGGCTGGGGTTGTGGCTCAGTGTAGAGCACTTGCCTCGAGTGCACGGGGTGCCAGGTTCAATCCTCAGCACAACATAAATAAATAAAATGGAAGTGTTATGCCCATCTACAACTAAAAATTTTTTTAAAAAGAAACTGACAAATATTTCTAAATTACTGATGGTTTACTCTTAAGGATTTTAGAATACAGTTGGAGTAATAATGAAAATATACAAATTAAAATTTATGAGATATAACCAAAGCTGTATTTAGAGGGGAAGTTACAGCCTTAAATGTGTGTTTATTAGGTAAGAAGAAAGTTTGAAGTTTAATGAGCAAATCATCTTCTAGGAGGAGGAGAAAAGAAATAAGTGCAAAAGCAGAGATTATTAAAATAAAAAATGGATATCAACAAAGACAAGTTTTTTTTGTTTTGTTTTGTTTTTTAAAGAGAGAGTGAGAGAGAGTGAGTGAGAGAGAACTTTTTAATGTTTGTTTTTTTTTAGTTTTCGGTGGACACAACATCTTTGTTTGTATGTGGTGCTGAGGATCGAACCCGGGCCGCATGCATGCCAGGCGAGGGCGCTACCGTTTAAGCCACATCCCCAGTCCCCAAAGACAAGTTTTTTACTTTCAAAATAAGACAGTGAGCATTGACTTTATTGAGTTCCGGGACTGGGCTGTAAGGAAACTCAGTTTACAAATCTGTATTATGAAGACAGACCTTGGAACCTCAGAGAGGGGAAACAGAAACTCAGCAGCAGCAGAGAAAAAAAACCAAGGCTCATATCTAGCCACCTTTTCTCTTCCATTCCTTCTCACCATCATCTCAGATCTGTCACATATGAAGTCATTTCAGCTGCCCAAGCCAGACCCCCTCAGGCAGAGGTGCCTTTCTCTGATGAGTTGTCGCAAAATATTTTGTCTTGGGTTTTGCTCATTCATTGAAAGAAAGCGGGGTGGCGGGGGGGACCCCACTTGGACTTTTTGCAGGGCTGTTAGTAAATTCCTATTGTATACTGGGTCTCATGGACCCTCTATGTCAGCAATATAAGATCTTATTTCCCCCTCAATGCTTGAAACCTAGAGAGTTTGTTTCTTTGTTAGTTTTTTTATTTTAATATTTTTTTAGTTGTAAAAGATGGACACAGTACCTTTATTTTACTTATTCATTTTTATGTGGTGCTGAGGATCAAACCCAGTGCCTCACACCTGCCAGGCAAGTGCTCTACCACTGAGCCACAACCCCAGCCCCTCTTGGTTAGTTTTGATGCTGTTACTATGGTTTAGGAAGAGGGAAAATAGTTCCTTTCATCTCCCACCTTGTGAGACCCTTCTCTTCATTCAGAATGCACTTAGATGCCTCTGTCCAAAGGAGACTGTCGTCTTCACCCTGTGAACATAAAGGCAGTTATCTCACCCAAAGATTCTGAGATAACAGGCATTTTCCTGTTGGGGTGGCTGTTCTTCATACTCTACCTTCACTCCTTCACCCAAGCGTTGTAAGGTGGTGGTTATTGCAGCTTCTGCAGTGTATGCAGTGGTCCCCTCTTATCTGTGGCTTGGCTTTCCATGGTTTCGGTTATCCACGGGTAGCCACAGTCCAAAAAGGTTACATGCGTATTTTGAGAAAGATCACATTCACATAACTTTTATCACAGTGTATTGTCATAACTGTTCTACCTTATTAGTACTGTTCTTAATATCTTACTGGGCCTAATTTATAAATTAAATGTTGTCATACACATGCAGGTATAGAAGAAACAATATATATAGAAAGTTTGGCATTTTCCATGGTTTTAGGAATCTATTGGGGGACCTGGAACATGCCCCTGAGGACTGCATAATTCTGTGCTCACTAAGCAGTGATTAGTAATAAGAACAGTAATCAGAAGAGAAATTTTCAACTGGGTGCAGTGGCACACACCTGTAATCCCAGCCACTCAGGAGGCTGAGGTAGGAGGATTGCAACTTTGAGATCAGTCCAGCAACTTATGCCCTAAGCAACTTAGCAAGACCCTATCTCAAAGCAAAAAGATAAAAAGGGCTGGGAAATGTGGCTCAGTGGTAAAGCGCCCCTGGGATTAGTTGCCAAAACACACACACACACACACACACACACACACAATTAATGCTTTAATTAGGCAAAGGATACATAAATACCAGGGTGTGTATGAATTTTGTGTCAGAAATTTGGACTTGCAACCTAGAGCCATGTTGGCAAAGTATTCTGTGAGCCTTGGAGGCAGAAAAGGAAGTGGAGAAGATGGGTAGCCAGTTCTGACGCTTCCTCTGTGAGGCAGGTACCTCTCAAGTCCATGGGTGCAGGGGCTGTTCATCTTTTCTCAGGTTATATCCCTCTGTGGCCCTTAGCTTGCAACATTGTGCCTTTGTGACAAATATCATATGACTTTTGTTCTTGTATTTGTGGTTTCAGGTATATCTGGTCTTAGTTGGTCCTCAGTCAGGGCTTCTCGGATGAGTGCATGAGGCCCCTGTGATGACACTTGCAGGCTGAGAGCCGGGCCTTCATGATTCCAGTGTCCCTTCAGCCATGTCCAACACAGGCCAGCTGAGGTGCCTTTTTATAAAGCTCCAAGATTTGTCTTTTTTTTTTTTTTTTTTTTTTTTTTTTTTTAATAAAGACACTAATTTTAGGCTGGGGCTGCAGCTCAGTGGTAGAGCGTTTGCCTTGCATGCATGAAGCCCTGGGTTGGATCCTCAGCACCACATAAAGATAAATAAATAAAATAAAGATATTGTGTCCATCTACACTAAAAAAAAAATATTAAAAAAAAAAAAAAGATTTCTGTGAGGGTTTGCTTTCTGGTGGTTTCTTCTAGCTAGACGTTCTGCCTCTGCTTCCCCCAAATGAGTTCATGAATGATTTCACCATCCTACACAGTCTTCTGCACCATCTTGACTCAAATGTGGAACAAAGCACCTTGAGTTTCACCCAAAGGCACCCAATTTTTGCTCTGTAGACACTTCACAGAAGCTTTGAAACAGTGGGGGGGAGGGGTGGCCTACATTGCCACAGCGTATGCTCAATGGTATTGAATATTAAATAGCCCACTTCTTTTTTTTGTGGGGGGGTGGGTATCGGGGATTGAACTTGGGGCCATTCGCCCATTGAGCCACAGCCCCAGCCCTCGTATGTATTTTATTTAGAAACAGGGTCTCACTGAGTTGCTTAGTGCCTTCCTTTTTTTTTTTTTTTTTTAATTACTGAGGCTGGCTTTGAACTCGCAACCCTCCTGCCTCACCCTCCAGAGCCAGGGAGATTACAGGTGTGTGCTCCTGTGCCCGGCTAAATAGCCCACTTCTTAAAAGGTACTCTAACATCATCCACTTGCCTGGCCATTCCTTTATCCTCATTCCTCCTCTTAGATCATCTTACCTTTGAATTCCTAATAATATAAGACTAAGCATGTCCCATCCATATTCCTGAAATGACTCACACACGGCTGCTCCTCTCTAGGTCCAACTCCTTAGGAGGGGGCCCTAAGAGATGTGAGGCTTCCACCGACAAAGGGAAAGGGACAGAGGACTCGGAAGGAAAGCAAGAGATAGGGCTGGGGTTGTGGCTCAGTGGTAGAGCGCTTGCCTAGCATGTGTGAGGCACTGGGTTCGTGCCTTAGCACTACATAAAACAAAGGTTTTGTGTCCATCTACAACTAAAAAATATATATTTTAATGTTTTGTTTTAATTGTAGTTGGACCCAATACCTTTATTTTATTTTTATGTGGTGCTGAGGATCAAACCCAGGACCTCACACATGCTAGGCAAGCGCTCTACCACTCAGCCACAACACAAGCCCCCCAAAAAAAATTAAAAAAAAAAAAAGAAGCAAAGCTAGGTGTGATGGCACGTGCCTGTAATCCCAGCAGCTCTGGAGGCTGAGGCAGGAGGATCATGAGTTCAAAGCCAGCCTCAGCCAAAAAAAAAAAAAAAGCGAGGCACTAAGCAACTCAGTGAGACCCTGAGACCCTGTCTCTAAATAAAATACAAAATTGGGCTGGGGACATTACTCAGGGGTCAAGTGCCCCTGAGTTCAATACCTAGTACCAAAAAAAAAAAAAAAAAGGTTAGTGTAGTGAGCATCCTGAAGAAGAGTCACAGCACTGTCCCCTCCCATGGTGTAAGGTCAACAGTAGAATCCCCACTCAGGTTTGGGGTTCTGAGCAAATAGGGCTTTCGAGCCACCACTCTCAAGGTCAAGATTGGAGACGAAGGAAGATCCGAGTTCCCCCTCATGGTGCACATGCAGAGGCAGCATGCTGGGGGTTGATTCTGCAAGCGGACCTAGCCAGCCTTTAAGAGATCCCAGGAGCCAGATGTGGAGCGGAGAGTAGGATGGCTTCCCACACCAGCTAGACCAGCAGGAAACAGAAAGGCCCTGATAGCCCCACTAAGCACAACGGGGGGGGGGGGGGGGGGCGGGGGAGGAACAGTTCCCATGTCCCAAGAGGAATGCCAAAGGATCTGAGAAGTGGCCCTGTGGAAACCCCATATTTAGGACCAGCTCAGTGTAGCAGATGACTTCATGGGTGGATGGTTGAGGCCCACGTAGTTTAAGTACCTGTTAGTGGACACTGACATCAACAAATGACAAAGACGGGAGTCATTCTTCCAAAATCATAATGTCAGATGTTAAGAAAGGTAGACGAGGTGAAATGCTGATTATTAAATGCCAGCCTCCTAAAGAACCTGGAGTCTTGACATTGAAATTTAAGTTCACTTTTGGTGGAAAGTTTACCATTGATACCCATGTGCATCTCTCCTAACACCTTTGGTGGGATCTGCCCAATGTTTTATAATCGTTTGTTCTTTCTTAGTGGGTGTTATTATTCTCAGATCAGCATGTTTATTTAAAAGCATTTTCACACTTATATTGATTTCGTCTCACTTGAGCCCTTGTTTTGATGGTTGATCTTGTTGTTTTAGGATTGTATTTTCTTCCTTGGGCTATGGAATTTAGGTTTGCATGTTCATTTTGAGTGAGAGATTTTCTATTAGTTTATAAATATTACTATTTCTTTCTCTCTCTTTGCCTGTCCATCCCTGAAGTTGGCCCTCAAAAATTTGTCGAACAATTTCCCATAGTTCCTCTTATACCCAGCCATCTTTCAGACTTCTCTTATGATATGTTATCATATTTTAATGAGTTTTGGGAAACAAGACCCTTGAACTATGAATATCTTACTATATCTTAGTTGAAAGTCTTCCTGGTGGTGAAACTGGACAGGTCTGTGACCTTCAAGAAGTTCTCCAAGGCTCAGCTTAGCAACAATTCTTTTTCTCACAATTAAAACCCACTCCTTCCTCAACTCACCATCTTTGTTCTGTACAGACTCTCTCAAACTCCTCTTTGGTCATTCTCCCAAGAAGGAGCTCAGCTAGACCACAGTCTAGTCTAAGTACACTTCATATTCCTATTGCTGGCCTCCCATGATGGTCTCAGTTTATTCCATGTATGATTGTTACATTCTGCAGGCTCTATCGTGCTATCTTCTACCCATCTGAAACCGGACACTCTGCTCCCCATCCTCGGAAAGGATGTCACATCTTCAAAGCGCTGCACGTCTCTGTGGCAGGTGTCATATGAGGATGACATACATACACATGCTCAGCTCACCTAGGAGCCCTGTCGTCTGGCATATCTCTGAGTGGTTCATTAGTCAGCTGTCATCATCACAAGATCTCTGTTTTTTTCTTGTTCTAAAGTGTAAATATCTCTATTGCTTTGGCAGATTATGAAAGTAACGCCTGTATATTTAAAAAAACAAAAACATAAAATCCTTCAGGCACAGTGGCACATACCTGTAGTTGCAACTATTCACAAGGAGAGGTGGGAGAATTTTTGAGCCCAGGGATCCAAGGTCAGTCTTAGCAATGTACTAAGACTCCCTCTCAAAAAAAATGAGTGGAGGTGGGGAAGGCAGAATGGCGCATGGAAATTGCGGTCCTCCTGCCTTAGTTTCTCAAGAACTGGGATTACAAGTGTGTGCCACTGTGCTTCACTTGGTTTAGGACTTTCTTTTTTGGTTAAGGATTGAACCCAGTGCCTCACCCATGCTAGGCAAGCTCTCTACCACTGTGCTACAGCCCCAATTAACATAATTTAGGAATATTCTCATTGCTCCTCCTATTTTATTTATTTATTTTGGAACCAGGGATTAAACCCAGGGGTGCTTTACCACTGAACTACATCTCCAGCCCTTTTTATTTATTTTTTTATTTTGAGACACAGTCTTGCTAAGTTGTTTAGGGCCTTGCTAAGTTGCTGAGGCTGGCAATTTAGCAACTTGGGATGCTCTTGCCTCAGCCTCCCAAGACCCTGGGATTATAGGTGTGTGCCATGACACTCTTCTTTTAGAGTGGTCTTGACTATTCTTTGTTGTTGATCAATTTTATGTAAACTTTTAAATCAGTTATGTGGGGCAGAGGATGAAGCCCAGTGTTAGTCTATGTGCTTAGCATACCAAGGACCCAATTTCAATACCCAGCACAAAGGGCGTGGCAGAGAGGGAAGGGAGGAGAAGAGGAAGAGCAGAAGGAAGAGAAGGATCAGTGTATGCACTTTATTTATTTATTTATTTTTAAAATACTATTGATGGGTATTGAAGAATAACATTGAACTTTATAGCTTAACTTAAAGAACAGGTATTGGCCATGTGTGGTGATGCATCCCAGTGGCAGGAGACTAGAGGCCAGCCTTGGCAACTCAGAAAGATTGTCTCAAAGTAAAAAGGACCTGGGATGTAGCTCAGTGGCAGAGTGCCCCTGTGTTGGATCCCATACCCACCCCTACACACACACAAGCAACAGTATTGGGTTTTGTTTTTTTTTGTGGCACTGGGAGGATCAAACTCAGGACCTTGAGCACACTAGGAAAATGTCTTACCATAGAGCTGAGCCATAGCCCCAGCCCAGAATCAGGTGATTTCATAACATTGCTCCTCCTTTCCTGAAAGCACTGAGGGCCTTTCTGGTCTAGTCCAGCAATAGTGGGGTTTTTTTTGTTTGTTTGTTTTCCCAGTGCTGGGGATTAAACCCAGGGCCCTGTACTTGCTAGGCAAGTGCTCTATCACCAAGCTACCTCACCAGCCCTGCAGTAGTATTTTTTTTTTAATATTTATTTTTTAGGTGTAGTTGGACACAATATTTATTTTTATGTGGTGCTGAGGATCAAGCCCAAGGGCCTTGCATGTGTGAGGCGAGCGCTCTACTGCTGAAACCCCAGCCCCACCTGCAGTAGTATTTTAAAGTGGGTTTTCCCCATGTGTTTTATGTCTTACTATATAGATAGATGTAGGATTTTTTTTTTAAATTTTGTTTTGTTTTGCTTGTTTTTGTGGCCCTGGGAGTTGGATCCAGGGGCATACTACCACTGAGTTAAATCCCCAGCCTTTATTTTTTGAGATAGAGTCTTGCAGTGTTGTCCAGGCTGCCTCAAACTTGTGATCCTCCTGCCTCGGCCTCCTGAGTAGCTGGGATTGCACATGTGCATCATTGCACATTTTAACTGTATGATTATGTGATTATGTAATTGTTAGGATTTATTCTCTTTCAAAATGTAGGTTCTAGGCTGGGTATATAGCTCAGTTAGTAGAGTGCTTGCCTTACATGCATAAGGCTCTGGGTCCAATCCCCAGAACCATAGGGAAAAAAATTAAAATAAAAAAAGTTCTCTATTTCCACCATGTCTTCTGATAGTTGTTTGTAAATATGTAAGTAATTGAGTTTAGGTAGTAACATTTTACCCTATGAACTTGTTTACTTATTGTTTATAGTAGTTTTTCAGGTCACTCTTGGATTTTTCCAGTTATTCAATACTATCATTGTTACTACGGATACTTTTCCTTTCCAATTTGCACTTTTTTTTTTTTTTTTAAGAGACAGTGAAAGAGGGAGAGAGAGAGAGAGAGAGAGAGAGAGAGAGAGAGAGAGAGAGAGAGAGAGAGAAGTTTATTATTTATTTATTTTTTAGTTATTGGCGGACACAACATCTTTGTTTGTATGTGGTGCTGAGGATCAAACCCAGGCAGCACGCATGCCAGGCGAGCGCGCTACCGCTTGAGCCACATCCCCAGCCCTGCACTTTTTTTTTTGGACTGGGGATTGAACTCAGGGGCGTTCCACCACTGGGCCACATCCCCAGCCCTATTTTATATTTTATTTAGAGACAGGGTCTCACTGTGTTGCTTAGGGCCTCGCTAAATTGCTGAGGCTGACTTTGAACTTGTGATCCTCCTGCCTCAGCCTCCTGAGTAGCTGGGATTACAGGCATGTGCCACCGTACCTGGCTCCAATTTTTAAAATAAACTTTTAGACTTAAAATAGGCTGGTAAATTAGTGGAATTCCTATTGAAAGGAAAGTGAAAAAGCAAGAGACAGGCGAGAGAGAAATGAAGCATGGAGACCAAGCAGAGATCCACACGAAAGTTTATTTGTCAAAGTTGACAAATAAAGTCCATCTCTCTATAAAGGAGAGGCCCTGAGATGTTCTGGTGCTGAGCTTTGTGGGGTATAGGTTTGGAGTTGTAGCTATGGCACTATGGGACAGGTTGAGGAGGGGTGCTTGGGTCAGAGCTAGGCGAGTGGGACTAGCATGGGATTGGCTAAGGTGGATGGCACCATGGGGCTTTCTAGAGTCCCGGGGTTGTGTCCTTCTGGGATTGGTTTAGGATTATAGTACCATGGGGTAGGTCACTAATGAGGGTGGGGGGAGTTCAGGTAAGAAGTACAGGAAGCAAAACTCTTTTTTAATTTAGCTGTAGAAATGAACACATAGTATCTTTATTTTTATGTGGTGCTGAGGATCAGCTCAAACATGTGAGGCAAGTGCTCTACCGCTGAGCTACATCCTTAGCCCCAGGAGAGCGAAACTTGTAAGATGGTGGTTAACATTTAAGATGGCTGCTCAGATGTTAAATCAAGACCGTATAACCATATACCCCACATCCAGTTTCCCTGTTAGCGTCATACATTAAGATGGTGCATTTCTTATACTTACTGAACCAATATTGGTATATTAATCTGTTAATTTTTTATTCAGAGTTTCTTGGTTAATATCCTTTCTCTCTTCCAGAGCTTATTACTGTAGTTATCTTGTCTCCTTAAGCTTTTCTGGGAGTTCCTCAGATCTCTGTATTTTTGTGTTTGTTTGTTTTTTTAATTTAAAAAAAAAATTTATGTGGTGCTGAGGATTGAACCCAATGCCTCACACATGGCAAGTGCTCTACCACTTGAGCCACAACCCCAGTCCATTGTTTTTTGGGGTTTTTTTTGTGTGTGTGTGTTTTTGTGATTGAATATGGACACAAGAACTATTTTTATGTGGTGTTAAGGATCAAACCCCTGCCTCACACATGCTACGTAAGCGCTCTGCCACTGAGCTACAGCCCTAGCCCCGCCATCCTTGTGTTTTGTCCTCAGTTTTGAGAATTACTGGCTGGCATAGTATAGAACACCATTTTCTTCCAGTTGCTGTATCTTTGCTTCATCCTTCTATGGCATGGAGTTAGGATCTCCAGGGAGATGTTCTGTGGAAGCAGAGAGCAGACACTCTGGCCTTCTTTCCTATTCTAAGCTGGAATGCCTCTGGGGTACGCTGTTAAGAATTCTGAGCAAAAATAGATGTATTTTATCAAGGTAATGAAATATTACACTCCTGTGTTTCTGTAGTATTCCTATCTTGATCATAGTCAAGAATGTTATCTTACTATCTTTGATTTGCTTCCTATTCTGGGACCGGTGGTGACTGTGAGGGTGGTCATTTTCCAAGCTAGGTATTTTCACACCCCACTGGCTCTCTTCTGCAGACAGACTGCTCCATGCAAATATAAAACTTGGCCAACATGCCTTCTCTGCTTTCCTGGACCACCCTGAGACTTGGATTTATAGTCCAGGTCCGGCTGTCTCAGCCTCAGTGCCACACAGGTGCAGCGCCCCCTTCAGGAAATATTTGCCCACTTCTTCAAAATCTGTTTTTGAAGAAGTTTTTCCAGTTTTTGCCCCGTTTAAGTTGCTTTGGGAAGACTTTAGTTATTCTGGAGCCTGTCAAAATCCAAGTTTGATTGAAAAGGGAATTTTGTGGGCTTTTAAATTAATTCTTCTTGATATTACAACTTCCTAGAGAAGCTGAAAATGCAGGCTCACAGTTGTGTTCATACCAAAAGTCTAAATGAAGAAATTGTTAACCCAAAACCTACCGTTTCTGGAACAATTCAGTCAGTCCTTGAACTTGGGCACATAAATTTTTATTAGAAATGCAACTGGGGATTTTGGAGATGTAACTAGTGAACTTTGTGTGGTTAAACAGAAACTTGTCAGTGTAGAACATTTAGTTGAGATAGGAAACTCGCCTGTTTGAGAAGTTAGAGCGGCAGTTTTGTGTTCCCCTGATCCTCAGTTTCTTGGAGTAATAAAATCAATTGTATCAACGTAAAAAGAGGCTTTCAGTATACAAAAGCACTTGGTAGATATTTGATTTTCAGAGAGTTTGGAATCATTGTCAACTTTTAAAAGAGTAATAAAAGGTTACATTTCAGAAACGAGTGGAGCATGCTCCTTGTTGGTTTGAACTGAACGGAGCATCACTGATGTGGTTCGGCTGGGCATGACCAAGGGAAAATTTCAGGGCTTGAGCAGGCAAAGCATAAGGGACAAGGTAAACCCGGGGAGCAAGAGTCCAGTTGGGTCAGTTCCCATTTACATGAGGTACTCCCTTGTCCCCACTGTATTTCCTGTTTTAGGCTGAGATTCCTGGAAACAATAAGATTAAGATTAGCAGGTAGATTTAATGGGGAGTCCTTTTTTGGGAGTAACACCTGTAAGGGCATAAAGGAAACAGGACTGGGCAGTAAAAAGAGAGGGCCAGTGACGTAGTTGCAACAGAGGCCTCAGCCACTCTTATGGGGAGCTCTGGAGTCATGACAGCCCTGTGGAGTTGTCTCAAATTCAAGCAAGGGAGCAAGTGCATGTGTCCCCTCACCATCCAGCTACTGGATATGAGCTGCCCCCAGGGAGGACGATTCTGCAGGAGGCAGCTGGTGTCCTGAGGGTTGTCAGCTGCCAGCATCCAGACAGCTAGTAAAGTGGGTGCTTCAGTAGTGGAAGGGGTGGGGTAGACAGCGCACCCAGCCTCTGTGCAGTCTCAGGGTCAGCCCAGCAAGGCAGGCAGCTGACTCAGCAGCTGTTTGGATCTCATTTTCTTTGATCTTATCTTTCCCCACTCTGATCCTCTCCCTACTCCCACATATTCCCTGGTACTGTCAGAAGCCTGGTCCCTTTCTCCCAGAACACAGCACCATCCTACCATCCCATGCTCTTCCTCAGCTTAGAAAGTCCTTCCTCCCCTCCTTCCACGAAAATCATGCTCCTCCGACAAAGTCAAAAGCTAACCTGCTATTGGATCATCCCCCCCCCCAAAAAAAACAACTTTGACTTATATTTGCCTTGCTTACATGAATCTTGTGTTTTCCACTTATTGGCTTATAAATTTCGTGAGCTTACAACTTACTTAAAATATTTTATTTACATTTTAGTTTCGGCAGACACAACATCTTTGTTTGTATGTGGTGCTGAGGATCGAACCCCGGCCGCACGCATGCCAGGCGAGCGCGCTTGAGCCACATCCCCAGCCCCTACTACTTCTTTATGAAAGCTTTTATTCTCCCCATCACTGAGCATTCTGGTTTAGCACAAAATAGGCATTCAACAGGTGGGTACTGATAGCATCAAGTAATTCCAAGTTGTTACCTTAGTTTCATGGGGGGGCGGGGGGCGGAATCTCCCCTTAAAGGCACATGCCTGCAAACCCAGGGACTTGGGAGGCTGAAGCAGGAGGATTGCAAATTCAAGGCCAGTCATAGCAAAGGCCTGTCTCAAAAATAAAAAGGGGCTGAGAACATAGCTCAGTAATAGGGTTACCTGGGATTAGACCCCTAGGGCTGGAGGTAGAATCTTAAGACCCTTTGGCTCTCCCTCTGTTTTTCTTGTGGGAAGCAAATGAAATTTACTTATTTACTAGAATTTGAGCACCAAGTATGGAACAAATATGGTCTGGGCTATTTTAATATGTTTATTAGTTGCTAATGGACCTTTGTTTATATGTGGTGCTGAGTATCAAACCTGGTGCCTCACACATGCTAGGCAAGCGCTCTACTGCTGAGTAACAATTTTGGTTTTTTATTGAGATAAAAAAAAAAACCCATAAAATTAACATTTTAATATATACAATACAGTGGCATTTAGTACATTCACAATGTTGAGTAATCATCACCTCTGTCCAGTTTCAAAATGTTTTACATGACTTCACAAGAAAACCCATTTCTATTGCTCTTGATCTGTGCACGACACATCAAGGAAGGGAGGGGCCCGATGTCTGAAGATTTAGTGAAACCCACCTTTGTGCAGAAATGTGGAGGCTTACTTTTAATAGCTCTCTTACTGGATGGGAAGTTACTTTTTGGTGTTCTGAGGGTTATATCTGGATGTCACTTTGAAGTTCCAAATTCCTGTCCTCAGGGAACATCCCCCAACTTTCAAACAAGGATAGTTCAGAGCCATGCAGACCACATCTCATCATTGCTTAATATTGTATGTGGCTGGGAAGGAACAGTAAACCCCTTCTGTCAGTCTTCCTCATCTGGTGCCTTAAGTTTCTGTGCCACTGTGATTAAATGAACAAACTTACAACCTCTGTCAGGAATGGAGGGGCAAGCTCCAGGGGAGCAGATCCCAAACCCTCTTTCCGTGGCCTGGGTAGCACAGATGCTTTGTGCTAGATATCTTATTTCTCTCTGAATCTAAAATATATCCCATTTTAAAGATGAGGAAGCTAAGGGAGGAGAATCACATGCTCAGGCTCACAAAGGAATGCAGAGTTCGGATTTGGCAGATCCTAGCATCCCACACTGAGGTTGTTCCAAGGAAACCCTGCCAGGAAGTTGGCCTGCCCCAAATTTCTTACCTGTTCTTGTCTCCAAGTGTACTACAACGTGACAGGACTCCTCTCCCTACCCAAACTGAGATGGTAACAGTGAACCCTTTAATCGCCCCTCTCAGTGAGTCCATGACATCTGCAACATGTGACAAAGCAGGGGGGCAGATCAGCAGCTGATTTTTGTCCACATCAGGTCAAACATGGTCCAGAAAATAGGCTCAGTGGGATACATATATATATTCATATATATATTTTCAAGTTTATTTCCAATGAAGGCAAAAAAAAAAAAAAAAAAAAAAAAAATCAACCTTCATTCTTAAAACCACTTTTCTGAAAATAAAATTTTCTGGCCTGGCAGGTTGTGGCATACCTGTAATTCCAGCAACTTGGGAGACTGAGGTAAGAGGATGGCAAGTTCAAAGTCAGCCTCAGCAAATTTTCGAGGCCCTAAGCAACTTAGTGTGACCGCATCTCAAAAAAAAATAAAAAGGGGCTGTGGCTGTGGCTCAGGGGTGGAGCATCTCCTACCCCCATACCCCATAGTTCAATCCCCAGTACCAAGGGGTGGGCAGGAATTCAGAGTGAAAATAGGTTTCCTGGAGATGCATTATTTTTAAATGTAAAGTTACACATTACATAAGCATTTTAAGTAAGATAATAGCTTAAAAGATTGGATGTTTCTGGAGGAATTGGTGGTCTCCTAGACATTGAGTCTTTAATTCTGATTAAGGCTATGAATAAGGACACTATTGCAATTCATTTTATTGGTATAAGTTATACATGATTGAAATAACTTATAAGAAATTGCTGGGGATGTAGCTCAGTTGGTAGAGTGCTTGTCTTGCATGCACAAGGCCCTGGGTTCAATCCCCGGCACCACTATTTAAAAAAAAAAAATCAAACTTCTGAGCCACCCAAAATTTAAAAATCAGTGCAATACTGGGGTTAAAAACTTCTTTCATACACCACATCAGCAATAGCTTTTTATTTTTCTTACCTCAACTAATTGCACTTAAGGTAGATTACTGAAATATGACAGTACTTCCTTAAACTTTGAAGAATATGTTTGTAAACAAGTAAAAGATCTAGATGAATGTATTCTGGGCCTATGCATTATTATTGTTATTTTTCGGAGCCGGGGATAGAACTCAGGGCCTCACACATGCTAGGCAACCACTCTACCCACTGAGCTATGCCTCCAAATCCCTAATTTAAACATTTTGAATATTCATGGTATAATTAAAACATGTCCACAGGCAAATTGAATTTGAACAAATATATTGGCCTTTAAATGCCTTGTATTTCAAGTTTAGAAATCAGACCGTACTAATGCCTTCAAATCTTTACATTTGTTAATTGGCAGAAAAAGTGCGGCCTTCGATGAACAAATTATCCTTACAATCAAAGTATCAAGATCCACTAATTGTTTCTGTGATCCGCCTGACTTCATGGAACATACCATGCTACAGATCTGTTACTAGAAAAACACTACAATAGCATATCAAAACCTTCTTTGTTGTTCCATAAAAGCTAGAAATTAATCAGAGGGCACATTTTCCACAGGAGGGAATAGCTGTTTACCCCATCAGTCTGCAGCTCCTTCTGGAGAACCCCATCAGTCGAGGTTAGAGGGGATGAATGTTCCCTTTCAATAACATCCATAACCTCATTGAAATGTTGGTCAGAATTTGCAGGTTTACTTCTGCTTGAGGCAGACCTGGTGTGAAGAAGAACATTTGGTCCAGGTGAACCCCTGTGGGGCTCAACTTGCTTACTGGGAAGAGGGAAAAGTTGCAAGGTGAGACCTTCACTTTCCACTGTGGCTGTAGGCCTTCTTCCTGCTGCCTGCTCTCAGGCGACTCTTACTAAAATACAATTTTAAGTAAGCTCTGAAGGTAGGAAGCTTATTGGCTCTGTGTTTTGCATCTTTTTTTTTTTTTTTTTACAGAGCATCACGGAGATCATGATCCACGGTAGACTGTGTGTAAGAGGAACTGGGGGTGTCGGCAGAGTAAATTTGGAGAAGCCCACAATATTGGCAGAGCATAAAAGGGCCCCTGCAGGTTTTGAAGAGTTGGACAATGTATTTGCGAAATTTTTCCCCCAGAAAAAAGTAGATGACTGGATTAAGGCAACAGTGAACGAAAGCCAGGGTTTCTGTGGCCTGGATGGCGTAGTCCAGATACCTTTCAAAGGTGCAATTCTGAAGGACTTCTAGCTCCACCAGGGTATCCAGGAAAAGCACTATGTTGTAAGGAGTCCAGAACCCAAGAAAGAGCACCACCACAGCAAAGATCATCTTCACCGCCTTGCTCTTCTTTTCATTTTTGCAGTGCTGCAAGGTTCTGATGATCATGGAGTAGCAGAAGAGCATGATCCCCAAGGGGATCACCAACCCAAAGATGTTGATCTCCAGGGAGCTGAGAACCTTCCACGTGGTGGAGTTGACAGAGTACTTGGTTTTGCAGTAAGTGTGGTTGCGCTCGGTGTAACAAGTGCTGAACAAAAGGCCGGGGAGGGAGGCGAATACAGCCACTGACCACGTAACCACACTGGTGATGACCCCATAGGTCAGGGTTCTTGCTCTCAAGGAAAACACCGCATGCACGATTGCCAGGTATCTGTCGATGCTCATGAGCATGATGAAGAATATGCCACTGTAAAAGCCCACCAAGTACATCCAGGAAATAATCTTGCATAGACCCAGACCAAAAACCCACTGGTCTGCAGCGTAGTAGCCCCAGAATGGGAGGGAAAGCACAAAGAGCAGATCCGAGATGGCAAGGTTGAGCAGGTACACGTCAGTCATGGACTTCAACCGCTTGTATTTGAATAGGACTAGAACCACCACAGAATTTCCAAGCAGACCAAACAGAAAGACCAAGGAGTAAAGAGGGGGCAGGAAGAGCTCCCCAAAGGCCTTGACTCCTTCTTTGTTACAAGGCTTGGGGATGCTTTCATAGAGGTAATAGTTGCTGTAGATGCTCTCATCCAGGGTAGTGTCCGCTATGTCCGTGGGGTTCATTTTCCAAACCTGTGAGCTTCTCAAGGCAGGTCTGGATGCAACAGAAACAGCTAATGACGGGAAGAGAAAACAAAGATTTCTGTAAGAAAAAAAAATAAGTCAAAATGGTGCTAAATGAGGAATACAGCTCCTCAGCCTGGGAAGGGTATAAAATGATCTGGGGCAAAGCACTTTGTAGCTAATTCCCCAGAGTGCCCTGCAGGCCAATGAAATAACCCAGGCCTTGACAGTCATAGTTCAGGTTCAGAGGCCAGCTCTGCCACTCACTCATTTTCTTATCCCTCTACTGGAACTCAAGTTTCTTTTTCTTCCCCGCACCTCCACCCCGGCTTGGTTCCAGAGATTGAACCTAGCTAGGCATTTTTAACCACTGAGCCACCTCCCCAGCCGTTTTTATGTTTTGAGACAGAGTCTCACGAAGTTGCTGAGGCTGGCTTTGAACTTGTAATCCGCCTGAGCTGCCAGGATTACAAGTGTGCACCATCACACGTGGCCAATTCTCTCATTTCTTAAGACCCCCTTTTCAAGGAAGTGTATTTTATTTTTTATTTATTTATTTTTTAGAGAGAGAATTTTTCTTGAATTTATTTTTCAGTTTTCAGTGGACACAACATCTTTATTTTATTTTTATGTGGTGCTGAGGATTGAACCCAGCACCCCGCGCATGCCAAGCGAGCATGCTATCTCTTGAACCACATCCCCAAACCCAAGGAAGTGTATTTTAAAGATTGTATTTAAGCTGGGGATGTAGCTCAGTGGTACTGTGATTGCCTAGCATGCCTGAGGCCTGGATTCAATTCCCAGCACTGCAACAACAACAAATGATTCTCAAAGATAGTAAAAGTTCACTAACTCCACTTTTCGGGATGACAAGATCAGCTGGGATTCCCCATAGTACTGGACCCAGACTCTTTGACAGAAAAATAAAAATCTAAATATGGAGAGTTAAATAGTGCAGTATACCACTACCCCAGCTCCTTGGGAGTCTGAGGCAGGAGAATCATTTGAACCTAACCGTCCAAGATCAGCCTAGGCAACACGGTGAGATCCTATCTCTAAAAACCAAGCAACCATGAGCTGGAACATGGCTTGGTAATAGAGCGTCTGCCTGGCATGTGTGAGGCCCTGGGTTTAATTCCCAGCACTGCAAAACAAAACACAACCAAACCAACCTACACAGCGGGGCTGGGCAAATCACTCAGTGGTACAGCACTTACCTCACATGCATAAGGCACTGGGTTTGATCACTAGCATCACAAAACCACCAAAACAACCCAAACCTTATACGTAAGGCCAATATTTCAGTAAGTGCTTATTTCACTAGAAGGAAACCGAGTTGGTCACTTGCCTTTATATAAAAACGCTTTGTACTGTATGGACTTCAAAGAATGTTCACCAGTATGGTACAATATATTCCTATGTTCCTGTCCCTACTCTACCTCCACCAAAAATCTTATACTCTAAGCTAAGCAAGCTTAATTGATCCATACAGAAGATCTATGAAAGATTCACAGAGGTCAAACAACTTCTAGAGACCACAGAGCTGAGTGTAGAACTTGCTCTTTAGGCTCCAAGCCCAGTGAGCTGCCAGTAACCCAGGTCTCAGGAAAAGATGGGGGAGGAAAATAACTCTTATTAATTTATTGCATTTGCTAGTTTCTGGGGTATACATAGTCCCACTATAGCTAATTCCAAACTACCAACAGGCTCACAAAATTTCCGAACAGGTAACGACGGACTCTTGGGAGCTGGTCCAAGCCAGCTCCAGCAACCCACTGGCAAGGCCATTGGCTCTAAAGCACATCTCACCTGGGTACAGACCTGACCTTTGGGCAGCAGGTAGCTAGCTATTCGTAAGCCAATTTGACACTAATACAGCAAATGTATTTTGAAGGCCTTTTGGGAGGCTTCAAGATTCTGATAATCTGAGGGAACTTTTTATTCTTTTCATCAAGCTACATATGAAAAAAAAAAAATTAGTCCTCTGCATCAAATCTTATTAGAGTGGGAAGGGACCTGACAGATCTAGAAAAGACACATGATAGCCAGAAAGAAACTCTCCACCTCCCCAGTCACCTGTGTCTCCCATCTAAGTTGTCCAAAGAGGTTAAACCCTCCTTCCAGTTACACACATGCCCACCTGTGTATCAACTCACAGACGAAGGGCTTTCCTCACACCCCAACATTCCTTATTAAACCCTTTTGCATTGTTAATTCACTTCCAATGCCTCCCACCACACACCCAAATGCACAAACTGTTTCTCAAAAGAGATTTTGGTTTCTTCCTGCAGGGGAATGCTAAAGACCTGTGGCATCAAAGATGTGTGTTAAATGAATAATTCTTCTCTTTCCCACCATTTTACCAGGGAAAACTAAAGATCAAAACAAGACTGAGGAGTTAGGAAACTATCAGAAGTAAAAAAAAAAAAAAAAAGAGCCGGTAAATGTTTGGAATTCTGTAGGCACGTGTGTGTGGTGTTTCTTAATCTTAGAGTCTTGATAGAAAGTTTGTATATTTAATGAAAAATATCTGTTTAGGGCATGTGGACTTAGGCAAGATGTGCTCAAGGGGAAGAGCCCTACATGTATGGCTACCCGTCAGAAGAGGGTTCTGAAGCGTGGGGACAGGTAGAGAGCATGGAAGTTCCAAGACCGCTGTCTACCCTGAGACACAAATTACCTATAGGCCTGGGTGTCTGGGTTGGCCAAGTAGCTGGCCAGGATGCGTTGCTGCCTTCAGGCCACACGTGTCTAGAGAAAAGTGCTTGGCTGGAGGCCCCGGGAATGTCCCCATCCCCACTTACCTTGCTTTTGTGAAAGTGACTCCGAGGACGGTCTGTGAGGCAATGCCAAGCCTGATTAAGCAGCACAGCTCTATGAAGGACGAGTGCCTTTGAAGGATGTGAGGCTTCCTGTGAGCACCGGCTCTATCCCTCACCCATCTATGCTGAGTTCAAGTGGGTTTTTTTTTTTTTTTTTTGATAGAAGCAGAGAAAAGTGACTCATTTCCCAAAACTGAAGGTTAGGAAGGTTTGCATTCTTCTGTAAGAGGAGAAAATGAAAAGAGGAAAACCAAGTAAGCTTTTTAATTTTAAAAATTTGTTGGAGGGGCTGGGGAGGTCACTCAGTGATAGAGCTTGCCTCACATGCAAGGTTTGATTCCCAGCATGGAGGGGGAAAAAGTTGGAACATGGGGACATAGTTTAGTGCTAGAGCTTCCCTAGCATGCATGAGGCCCAAGATTTATTCCTCACACACCAATTTATTTGTTGGCTTTTTGGGGAGGTGGGGTGGGGTTTAACCAGGGTTTGAACCCAGGGGCACTTAATCATTGAGCCATATCCCCAAGCCATTTTGATCTTTTACTTTGAGACAGTCTTACTATCCTCTTGCCTCAGACTCCAGAGTATCTGAGATTACAGGTGTGCCCTCCCCACTATTTGTTGACTTTTTTAACGCAAAAGGATTTTTTTTCCCTTCTAACTGGCTTATATGCTGTAGAATGTTCCTTCTCTTTTGGGTCATTGGGCTGATAGTATTTTCCTCTTCATGAATACACAAGGGCAGGTACTCAAGATGTATGATATACTCTAAACAAGTGGGATATGAGCCAGACTGAGAAGGCCAGGAAAACTAAAGGAAAAGGATATTCCAGAATAGAGGAAAATTTGACCAAATGAGCGTGTCTATTTGTCCAAATCTTCCCTGACTTGGAAGATTTTAGCCAAACACATTCTTAGATTCAATTATTTGTCTTCAAAGTTGTGTCAGTTGACCTCTCAAGTCCCTTCTGCTTGGAAACTGCCGTTTCACTGACTGAGTAAATGAAAATAGCTGAGCCTGATATGTTGCCCTGCCATTACTGGACTCCCAAGAAATATCTGGGTGAGTCCCATCAATTTCTGTGTGTTTAGATTCAAAGTAGGTTTCTAGCCAGGCAAGGTAGTGCATACCTGTGATTCTAGCAACTTGGGAGTCAAGGAAGGAGGATCACAAGTTCTGAGGCCAGTGTCAACCAATTAGTGAGGCCCTATCCAACTTAGTGAGACTCTGTCTCAAAAAAGTATTGAGGATGAAGCTCAGTGATAAAGCGCCCCTGGGTTCAATTCCAAGTACAAAAAGGCAAGTTTACAGACCCAGCTATCCCACTCCTTGGTTTATACCTAAAGGACTTAAAAACAGCACACTACAGAGACACAGCCATATCAATGTTTATAGCAGCACCATTGCTAAATTGTGGAACCAACCCAGATACCTTTCAGTAGATGAATGGATAGGTAAACTTTGGTGTATATATACACAATGGAACGTTACTCACCATTACAAGAGAATAAAATCATGGCATTTGCAGGTAAATGGATGGAGTTGGAGAATATAATGCTAAGTGAAGCAAGCCAATTCCAAAAAACCAAAGGCCAAAATAAAATGTTTTCTTTGATATGAGGATCCCGGAGAGGAATGGAGGGCAAGGGGGTAGGAATGATTGTGGAATGAGTTAGACATCATTAACCTAAGTACATGTATAAAGGTACCACTTTGTGTACAATCAGTGACTTGAAAAATTGTGCTCCCTATGTGTAATATGAAATGAACTGCATTCTGCCCTCATGCATAACACATTAGAATAAATAATTTAATAAAAAAGACAAGTTTAGAAATTGTAGAAGTTATTTCTGTGTAGAAAATTGGTCTTCAAAAGTAAACACCCTCCCTCAAAAAAAAAGGTATTAAGTTTTTAAGTAACATCTATTTCATATATGAGGAAGCAAACTCAAGAGAGGAAAGGTGGTATGTATGCCATGACATCACACCAGTCAGAGACACAGCTGGGCCAACACCCACACTCCTGACATCACGTCCTATTGGGCTTCATTTCAGAAACCTGAGCAGAACAAGACTCAGTGTAAACCCTGCCCCAAACTATGATCCACAGCAACATGAGACTACAGCGACCCCTGGTGACCAGGCTTATTGCAACCCCAAGACATCTGGTAAATTCCGTAGCCAACATGTACTAGACCAACATCTCTGAAATTGAAGCCCGAAACTCCCAAAGCTTTCAGGAAGAATCTCATAAGACTCTGCTGTAGAGTACCATGTTAAAATGAGAGAAATGCGCCAGGCAGAGCTACACAGGATTGTAACCAGGGACAATGAGACAGTAAACAGAGTTTAAAGTCAGTTTACGTATGGCAGGCGAGGTTAGTTGGGTTACAAGGGCCTTCTATCCATTGGCTAATCTAATAATTTTGTGGGCTCAAAATTAACCACATGGCCCCAGGGAATTCAAGTTAGCACACAGTGGCCTCTGGTTATGAGAACCTAATAAGTGGAGGGGTTGGGTGTGTGGACTAAGCTGCTCTAAAAGGGAAACATTACAGCCAGACATGGTGGTAAATACCTAATCCCAGCAACTCTGGAGGCTGAGATAGGAGGAATGAAGTTCAAGGCCAGCCGCAGCAATTGGACTGGGGATGTAACTTAGTGGTAAAGAATCCTTGGGGTTCAAGCACCAGTTTAAAAAGAGTGGGGGGAAGGCAGAGAGGGGTGGGTTAGGGAGACTGACTACAAACCAGGACTACAAAACGGATTCATCGGAGTAAAGAGAACTTTGATAAGGAAATAAAATATTGCAAATAATTTTTGGAAAGATAACACATTTTCATGTAAACCTGTATGTCCAAGAAGATTAAGAAAACCTGTAACTGATTAACACTACTTACCAAAGTTGTGCTGAGCATCTAAATGTCTCAGAGAATAATTTAGACCTTAAATGTTTATATTAGAAAAGAAGAAAGGCTAAAAATTAGGGAGAAGGGTGTTTGGAAAAGGAGGCAAGAGAAAAGTAACAGGGGATAAACCATGGAGGTCATAAGAAAGAAAATAAGAGCAGAAATTAAACAAGTTCAAAGGAAAAGAGACCCATTAAAATATCTGAAAACACTAATAAAACTGACAGACCTGTAAGGAATTTAAAGGGGGAAAACAACTTTAGAATGCAAAGGGAGATATACAATTTTTTAAAATATTATGAACTTTATCACAATAAAATGTAGATAAATCTTACCAAAACTGGCTCAAAAAATATATATATAAAATCTGATGATTTTTAACATCATCCAGTAGTTTAAATGCTTGACACAAGAGCAGACTCATACACACTCAAAAAAAAGGTTCCATGAATTCTACTAAATATCCAAGGTATCTACGGTTTTAATCTCAGGCATCTTCCCTCCCCTTCTGAAATTAAAAAAAAAAAAAATACTCTAAACTCATTTGTTCAGGTTAGTACTATAATTTTGATAACAAAACTAGACAGAAAGTAGGAAAACATAAAATTGTTCAATTTCACTCATGAATATACAGGGCAAATATCCCATATGAAATGTTAAGCCATAATGATCAAGTTAGTTCATTTCAGAAAAGCCAAGTTGGTTTAATACTAGAACATCTAATTTATGCCTATCACCACAACAGAGAAAAGCCATGTCATAGAAAGAGCCGTGAATAAGAAAAAAAAAATCTACCATTTGTGACAATATAGATGAATCTGAAAGACACAGATAAGTGAAATAAACCAGGCACGAAAGACATACTATGAGGAGTCTAAAAAACCCAACTCAAATGAGCAGAGAGTAGAAAAGTGGTTACCAGGGCTTGGAAGAGGGAGGAAGGACTGGGGAACGTTGGTCAAAGGCTACAAATTTCAGTTGGGAGGGGAAATAAGTGCAAGATGTCTACAGTGCAATATGTTGACAAATATATACTTGAAAATTGCTAAGAGATTTAAGTGTTCTCAACACACTTCAAAAAACTATGAAGTAGTTAATGCATACGTAAATTAGCATGATTAAACCTTTACACCATGTATATCATAAATATATATAATCTTTATTAGTTAAAAAAAAAAAGTGTTGGTAATTTAGGTGGTGGTAGGATGGGAAGTCAGCTTCCTAAGCACAAAAAAGAAATTTTGCCTTAGAAGGTATCTTTTTAAAAATGCTAAAAATCGGGCTGCGGATGTGACTCAAGCGGTAGCACGCTTGCCTGGCATGCGTGCGGCCCGGGTTCAATCCTCAGCACCACATACAAACAAAGATGTTGTGTCCCCCGAAAACTGAAAAAAAATGAGTAAATGTTAAGATTCTCTCTCTAAAAAAAATCTAAAAAAAAAAAAAATGTTAAAATCCAACAAACCTGCTATCCAATTGTAAACAGCAAAAGTCATTCCTTTAAAAATTAGGACCATGGCTGGGCATGGTAACACACGCCTATGATCTAGCAGCTGGGGAGGCTGAGGCAGGAGAATTGCAAGTTCAAAGCCAGCCTCAGCAAAAGCGAGGTGCTAAGCAATGCAGCAAGACCCTGTCTCCAAAGAAAATACAAAATAGGGCTGGAAATGTGACTGAGTGGTCGAGTTCCCGAGTTCAATCCCCAGTACCCCTCGCAAAAAAAAAAAAAAAAAAAATTAGGACTATGACTGTAATGTCCACCACCAATTCCATTATAGCCAGTAGGAAAAGACAAGAGTTAAGAAGACATAATGAATTCAACAAATCAAACAAAAATCAGATGTATACTTAACAGTGAACAAAGCCTTTTTAACTTTTTCATTTAAAATAACAGAACAAAAAGCTTAGAAATAAAAGGAGATGAAAGGCTTGTATTCTGAAAACTACAAAATGTTGTTGGAAGAGATAAAAGATACAAGTAAATGAGGAAATGGCCCATGCTTACAGACTGGAAGACTTAGTATCGTCAAGTCAGTATTACCCAAAGTGATCTAAAGATACAGTGACATCCCTACCACAATCTCAAGAGCACTTTTTCCACAAATAGAAAGATACATCTTAAAATTCATATAAAATCTCAAGGGGCCTACAGAGCCAAAACAATCTTGACCTACACTTCCTGGTTTCAAAACTTATTACAAAAAGCCATGTTAATCCAAATAATGTGAAACTGACCCAAACACAGACACAGAAATGGAATATTCAGAAACCCTCACAAGTATGGTCAAATCTCTTTTTGCATTGTCTTTACTTCATCCCATTCCCACTGTATAGTAATGACGTCACTTAGCACATTTTCTGGGGGATGTGGTCAACTTAGCTTTGAGAAGGGTGCCAAGTCTTTCAATAAATGGTGTTAAGACTGGAGATCCAAACACAAAAGAATAAAGTTGAATGCTTACCTTACACAAATAACAGCTAAACTATAAAACTTGGGGAAAGAAATATAAGGGAAAAGCTTCATGCTAATGAATTTCACAATGATTTCTTGTACCAAAAGTACAGATAACAAAAGGAAAAACAGATGAACTGAACTGCATCGAAATTTAAAATTTCACCACATGGTGGCGCTCACCTGCAGCTGAATGGTAGGGCTCTTGTGGAGCATGCAAGAGGCCCTGGGTTCAATCCCCAGTGACATTAGGAAGAAAAGGACAAAGACTTTTTGATTTGGTGAATTTTAACCAGGTTGAGTTTTCTAAACAGCCAGGTGCGGTGGCACACACTTGTAATCCCAGTGGCTTGGGAGGCTGAGGCAGGAGGAATGCAAGTTCAAAGCCAGGAGTAGCAACTTGGTGAGATCCTAAGCAATTTAGCAAGTAAAAATATCTGGGGAGCTGGCTCAGTGGTTAAATGCCACTGGGTTCAATCCCTTGTGCCAAAGTTCTTTTTTTTTTTTTTTTTTTTTTTAAAGTTTCTGTGCATAAAAGGATATGATCAAAAAAGTGAAAAGGTGGGTTGGGGTTGTAGCTTAGTGGTAGAGCGCTTGCCTCACATGTGCGAGGCCAAATGTGTATATTTCAAGAGTATAATCAATGGGCTGGGAATATAACTCGATCCTCAGCACCACATAAAAATAAATAAATATTTTTCTAAAAAGTGAAAAGGCAATCTGCAGAACAGGAGTAAATATTTGCAAATCATCTGATAAGTGGTTAATATGCAAAATATTTAAAGAAACCCTACAACACAACAAGAAAAACCACCTGATATAAGAATAAAATAAAGTATCCAGAAATTAACTTCAGCAACTAGTCCAGAAAAAGATTGAAGCATTCTAGTCTCCAGATTGAAACCTAATGTGTGAAATTCAGAATTTTTTAGTCCCCCTTGGTAACCTGAAATGGAAAGAACTGCTCTCTCCATACCTGCTAACATCAAAATGTTCCATCACCTAAGGTTAGTCCTTCAGAACATATCCTTTGTACCACTGCCCACTCCATGCCCACCTGATTCACATGCAGACCACTAAATCCCATTCCATAATAACCAATTCCCTCTTTCTGCCTTTCAGTGTGCCCCAACAGACTCTTCCTGAACCCATTTCAATATTCAGCACAAATGTGTATATTTCAAGAGTATAATCAATGGGCTGGGAATGTAACTCAGTGGTCGAGGGCTTGCTTACATGTATAAGGCCCTGGGTTCCATCCCCAACAACAACAAAATAGATTATAGCATTGTAACACTGCTATATTATACATGAAGCGACAATGGGGAATAGGCACCACAAGGATTTTTTTTTTTTTTTTTAGTGAGATTTTTTTTTTTAAATATTTATTTTTTAGTATTCGGTGGACACAACATCTTTGTTTGTATGTGGTGCTGAGGATCGAACCCGGGCCGCATGCATGCCAGGCGAGTGCACTACCGCTTGAGCCACATCTCCAGCCCCACCACAGGGATTTTTTAATATAGAGATTTAGCCAGGCGAGCTGGTGAACACCTGTAATCCCAGTGGCTCAAGAGGCTGAGGCAGGAGAATTTCAAGTTCAAAGCCAGCCTAAGCAATTTATCGAAGCACTAAGCAACTCACAGTTACACTGTGTCTCTAAATAAAATACAAAAAGGACTGGGGATGTGGCTCTGTGGTTAAATGCCCCCGAGTTCAATCCCTAATGCCAAAAGAGAGAGAGGGGGAGGGAGGGAAGGAGGGAGGGAGAAATAAGTTTAGTTGTCATACTATCAAGAAGGTGATATGAAGAGTTCTGAGGGAGCTGGCAAGAAATTTTGTTCCTGCAGCTCTGAGACTCCTTGGTGGGACCTGTGGAGGCAATAAGTACCATGGTGATTGGCAGACAGACTATAGAGGAACATCATCATCTGTGGCTGCCTTCCCCCACCCCCCCAGGGTGAAGGAGGAGAAAAACCTATCAGAAAATAATGGTGCCACCTTGAACAAAATAACAGGCATATCCCACCACACTACTCAGCTAAGATACATTTCTTTGTTTGATTCTCTTGGCTTACCCAATAGGGAAAAGAAGAAGAAATGTCATTAACTACTGTTGACAAATGATTCCTCTTGCATATAGTTAATTGAGAAGTGGGACCAATTTGGTCAAGGTTCAGTCAAGCTGAATTTTAAGAAAATGTGAAATCGTCTACATTTCATTACACAATGTCAAAATCTCACTGTATAGTTTTCTGTTACTGCTGTAACAAATTGCCACAAACTCAGAGGATTAAACAACATCTGTTTCCATGTACTTTCCAGCTTGCTGAGACCACCAACCTTCCAGTCTGTGGGCTCTTCCAGATTTCGTCAGCACTGCAGCTTCTTCTCGCCCCTGGCATCAAAATGTTCCATTGCCTACCTTCATTTTATAAAAACCCCTGTGGGTGACATCTGGCCCACCCAGATCATCCAGGATGATCTCCCTTTCTCGAAGTCCTTAATTTAGTAATTTAGTAATTTAGTAATTTCTGCAAAGTTCCTTTTGAATGTAAAGCAGCACATTCACAGGTTCTGGAGATAAGGACATGGACATTTTTATGGGCTACAATCCTGTATCACATCACATTGAGCAATATTACCACTGACACCAGAAAACTCTTTTACTCAAAAATTATTATATTCATACTAACAGATGCAAGTTCTCCAAGATTGTAATTTTTGCTTGAAAGCTCAGTGGGTTTTATTTTGTTTTGTTTTGTTGTTGTTGTTAACCAAGGATTGTACCCAGGGATGCTTAACCACTGAACCACATGCCCGGTAGAGACTGGGTCTCACTGAGTTGCTCAGCACCTCACTTTTTGCTGAAGCTGGCTTTGAACTGGCGATTCTCCTGTCTCAGCCTCCCAAACCACTGGGATTACAGTCATGTGCCAACACACCAGGTGAATACTCAGTTTTTATCATTGGCAATAGTCAATGGTTTCACTTAAAATGACAAGCTTGCTTCATTGATTTTCAATATCCATTGAATAAAATTGTGGTTATTTCATGTAAAATGAAATTCCATAAGAATTCAAGGGTAGAGGTGGCAAATTTTAGTTTTTACTAAGATTATTAAGTAAACTTGGTACTAGGAGAACAGAGCAAAAAAGAGTTAACATTTTTGAGTACAATTTGAAGGCACTGTATTAATTTGTCCAAAGATCCCAGCAGTTTTTGCCTGCAACTGCTTTTGCATCCTCAGAACAAATACAAAGAGTGAAGAACAAAGTTACAGTGTCAGTATGAATATTAATTTGATATCAGATCCCCTGGAAAGAGTGGCAAAGACCTACCACCTCCTACCCTCACCAGGGGTCTATGAGCCATATCACACCTTGAAAATTGCTATTTACAGAAATAAAACCTGCCAGCAGATGGCAGTAGGTACAGTAGCATTTCCCAATTTGCATTAACCATTATTTAGGAAACTGATTTCATTAAAAAGGAATTTAAATTTTTGCCTTAAAGTTCAAAGATAGCATCTCTTTTCAGAAATTAAACTAGACCAAATAAATGCATGAAACAGGTGCTACTTCAACTTACAACTCAATGACCCAACAACTTTAAGTACTACAGGCCTCTCATTTTGTCACGCAGAACACTAAAAATAGTACATAGCCTTGGTACAGGAACTCTGCCATTTTACTAAATAGTGCAAAACTCAAAAAAGTGTTCTGCCAACTGGAATTACTCTAAAATAGAAGCATTTCCCTTAAAGAATTATGTATAGAGTTTAATAAAACATCATTTTTTTCAATTAAATGTTAATCTTTTTCTTTATTAAAACATCAGGGTACTGAGAAAGAGCTTAAAGAAATTTTAATGAGACCATCTATATATTGTCATCAGGCTTCTTGATTGATGCCTTTTTTTTTTTTAAGAGAAAGAGAATTTTTAATATTTATTTTTTAGTTTTCGGCAGACACAACATCTTTGTTTTGTATGTGGTGCTGAGGATCGAGCCTGGGCTGCACGCATGCCAGGAGAGCGCACTACCACGTGAGCCACATCCCTGCCCCCCCCCCTTTTTTAAATAGAGAAAAGGTAATGACAGTATATGGATGAATATCATCGATGATTCTAGAAGGCAACCAGGGGAAATGAAATTTTCATGTAGGAGCGCTGGTCATAGCTTAACTTTCTTAACTTTTAGTCAAACAATATTTCATTTGAAGCACATATTTGTCAAATTGTTCTGCGAAATGGTTGTTCCAATTTATATTTCGAAACAGAACTTTTCTGTGCCTACGTGAGGATTCAATTATTCAACAAAATTTTCTAAACATCTGCATATCTAGCACCATGCAGATCTTAAGGAGAATGAAAATTGCCTAGTGGCACTGGTTTCCTAATCCAGTGGAAGAGTCAGTCAAAGGTATATGGACACCATTAACGTGTGTAAAGTAAGATTTTAACAATTGGATAGTAAAATGAGATAAGGTTAATATAAAGCATAACATTGAATAAGTGAGATATGAGATACGGTTCTGTAAGAGAACAGAAATCCCACCTGGCTCTTGTTCAAATAAAGAGATCTGGGAAGAGTTGCTCCGTGCCTGCTATATTTGCAAAACGAAGAAAGCATGACAAGTACTGACTGGCAAAGCAAACCAGACACTGGGGCCAAAGGCAGGGACTGGAGAAGGGGTGTGTTAGGAGTCCACCCGGCTTTAAAGACTAACTTCCCCATCCCCAGAGAAGAGCAGTCCAATGGTGAGCCCTCCTAGCTCACGTGATCCTTACCCACCAATCAGACTAGCCCTGCTGGCTCACATGATCCTTATCCACCAATCAGACTAGCCCTGCTAGCTCACATGATCCTTACCCACCATCAGAAAGCACCCCATGCCAACTGTCAAACCTTTCAACCATTAAACTGTCATAACTGTAAAACCACGCCCGGCTCTATAAATATGCAGAGCTATTCCTCAATAAACGGGCATTTTCTCCGACGACGAGCCTTGTTTGTTCTTTCAGGGTAGACAACCTATTCCAGAATGTAATGTTTAGAGCGGGACATTAATGGTTAACCAAAGTTAGAAGCTGAAGTCAATCTAGGCATCAGCACCTTCTGAAACCAAGAGCCAACCCCATAATCTCATCAATCCTCTCACACTGAATGTTAGCTCTGGGTCAGAACACAGTAATGAATATGTGCCTAAGACCTCATCTCGTAGGCTGTCACTTAGGAATATCTCAGGGATGGTCAACTCCCACCTTCTAGTTTCGAGTTCCTGATGGGTTTCCTTCTGCCCTAAGGCCAGGCTTCCCTTCCCTCCACGCTCATCGGGGCTGCAGAGCAGTCTTTCTTAGGACTTAACAATGACAATATGAAAATCCTTCCAATCCACTTTGTATTCAAGGAACTATATACAAACAGAATGAAGGGGGATGAGGGGTTCTTGGAGCTGAAGTTAGGTGGCCCCATGGATTCCCCCCCCCCCACAAAGGGAGATGCCGTCAACTCATGGCTAGGTCCCTTCACCATCCTGAAATAGGATCTTCCCATGGCCACATAACCAAGACACCTATTTGTGCCCAACAGAGCTGAAAAGAAATATGGTGGCAGGCTGTTAAGGGTAGCCTCTGCTCTGAAGTTGCAATTGGGGTGTGTCTGTGCACCCTCCCAGCCAAATGCAAACAGGGAAAGAAAGGACATTTCTGCCTCTGAGTGGCTAGCTTCAAGGTACAAGGCAAATGAGTGGCAGAAGCCAGTCACCACTGTGTGGGTTGACTTCAATTTCACAGGCCCTCAAGGCCCAGGCAATGAGGGAATCACATAAAAGTTACTTGCCTGGAGTTGCCAGCTTTGCAGGATTCACTGGGACATGAGCCTAGTGGTCCATGAGAGCCACTGGGACATCTAGAGCTGTCTCCCTTGCACCCTGTCAGGGCTCAGCCAGCACAATGAGTCTGAACTCGTTCATGTCATGCCCTCAGCCATAAAAGCCCTTACTGCTTTGCCGCAGTCTAGCTGGGCACAATTCAGGAGACACTTGTCAAAACAAACTAACTTTATTTTTAGAACCACACATGCCAAACAAAACAGCTCCTCAGGAAAAACCCTCAGAGCCCAACTGCCACCACCGGCTTCCCACAAGCCACACCCCCAACCACCAGCCTCTCTACCTCCCACAATCCTCCTGCTCTTGAGGCCGATTGGCTGGGTCGCATGGGCGGAGCCAAAAAAGTCCCCCAATGAGCAGCTCCATGGCCTGAAAGGGCAGGGAAATAGCCCAATGAGCATCACTGCAGAGGAGCCAATCAGCTAGATGTTGCTGGGGCCGCTGTGAGCCAATCATCAGCTGGCAGTCTGAAAGTTTGCTGGGGCCCCTTGGGCTGTGGCTCTCAACACTGCTTTCCTTTCTTAGCTGACTCCAGGTCTTCCTCAAAGACCAGTTCGTCGCCATCTTCTCTAAGTCACCTCTAACCTGGGCTTTAGCCTGAAGTCATCTTGCATGGAGACTGCTCCTCCATTAGAACAGAAGATTGTCACCACCCAAAGTGGAACCAGAATTGCACCATAACGACTTGCCAGGACTTTGGGGTCAGAGCCCAAACTTCATTCACAGTCAGGTTCTGCAACCTCCAGGCTGTGTAACCCCAAGGAAGGAACTTAAACTGTCTGAAATCATCTTTCTCATCTTTAAAAGGAAAAGATGGGAAAGCCTCCATCTGAGATACTGGAAAAATTGAACCGTAATGAGGTCAACACTGTGCAGGGATGAGGAAATCGGCATTTCTACATTTATGGCAGTCCCAGATTGTGCTGGTAGAACTGGACTGACCAGATGGAAGCAGTACTGGGGTTCAATGTACTGAGCTCTATGTCCCCAGCCCTTTTTATTTCTTGAGACAGTCATCTTGCTGAGACAAACCTGGCACTTGCCATCCTCCTGTCTCAAACTTGGAGTTGGATTATTTGCAGCATTTAAGAGACCAGTGAGGAAGCCCTTGTCCATTGTGAGGAAGCCCTTGTCCATTGTGATGCAGCCACCAGGGGTCAGTGATGGTTCCCAGTCTATCCAACCAACATCATTAAACGCTAACTCCTGTGTGAATTCCTGCGGGTGAGGTGGTTGTCCCATTACCAACACCTTGAGCAACACAATACCTTTCCTCAACACGGGGAGCCACCATTGTGAAGCTGGCTCCAGTGGGTCGGGGTTCCCAATAAGCCACTCAGTGAGGTCCTTTACCATCCAGGACTTATTTCTCATCAGGACCCTGCATAGCAGCCATGTCTTCCCACATGGTCTATACTGAGGGACACATGCCACAATCTGGGTGAGAAAGCAGTTCTCCTTTGATTGACCAGAGCCCAAACTCAGAAAGGTTGTGAGCACCATCAGGCCCTCTCTGACCTTGAGCAAATTACTGAACCATTTAAAGAAGGAACTGTTCAATTTTCCTACCTCCATGTCTGCTGTAGGGCACGAATATCCCAGCATCACCACCCTGATTTAGAAGAGCCTGAGTGCGTCCTACACTATCTTCACAGCTCTCCTTGGTAGGATTAAATCCAAGTTACCTCCTCTGGTACTCTTCTCAATATTGTACTTGTCCTCCCTCCTCCCTGCCAAGGTCTCTGCTCTCTTGCAGCCCCACCCCCACCCCAAACTAAGTTTCACAGAGATTCTCATGGCGCGGCCTGGTTATAGGCATACAGAACACATCTTAAGTAGACAGAATTCCATTGCAGGATGAGGAGGACCATGGAACTCAAGACAGCTAGCAGAGAGGCTGGCCAGTGTGGCTGGGCCAGGGGAGGTCCCAGATGCCATGGTCCCTTGATGGGAGTGGACCAGGAAGAGGGAAGGGCATTGCAGAGGACATTAGGAAGGAATGGGGATGTCTGCTACTCGGGGGATCAGTCAAACATTATAGTACTTGCCCAGCTTCTCGGCTAGTGGCGGACTGCAATTCAAACTCAGGTCTGCAATGTAGTGACAGAATCCAGGAGGAAAAAGGCAATGGAAAGTGAGGGCAGAAGAACAGAGGTAGAGAGGGCAACTGCTGCAGTGACTGACAATTAACAGAGAAGCACTCATCAGAGTGAAAATAAAGGAAAGGAGGTCACGACGGGGTCACTTCAGGAGAATGATTTTTGGCGAGACTGGAAACTGGGAACTCAGGATGAGATCCATGGACAGGGAGCCTAGCACACTCAACAACACCTGGTAGGCAGAGGCATTCAAGACATCTGTTTGGGTTTGGGGGTGTCACTCAATGGTAGATGCTTGCCTAATGTGTGCAAGGTCCTGGGTTTCATCACCAGCACTAGGGGGGGAAAATCTACAGCAGACAATGAGTAAAGTGAAGAAATGAAAACAAAAAAGCATAAGTGGTTGAAATTATGTTGCTTATTAAATTCTCAACACCTTGCCTAAGTCTGTTCATCTATTCTTCAAATGTATTGAGTGTTTATGCTGGACATGGTTTTTGGCAATGGGGACACGGTTTTAGGCAATGGGAACACAGAGTGATTGAGCTCAACGGGGAAGGAAGTAGTTATTTTAAAAGGGATTGTTCAGTTTGATCGTGTTGAGTTTGGTGGTAGAATTTTTCCTGTAATCCCAGCAACTCCAGAGGCTGAGGCAGGAGGATAGCAAGCTCAAGTCCAGCGACTTAGTGAGACCCCATCTCAAAAAATAAAAAGGACTGGAATGTAGTTCAATGATAGAGCGTCCAGAGTTCAATAACCAGTGTAGTGCCAAGGAGGAAAAAAGGGATGGGTGGGGGCACCTACAGTCCTATCCTAACTCCACAAATGGTCCCGCCCATTAAGCAGTGGTTATGTTGCAGCGTGGAAGGTGGAGCAATGAGTGGATCCCAAATCCCCACAGAGCCTATTATTACTTAGATGCATGAAGGCAAAGAATAGAGTGTGTTCTCTTCTCATTCCCATCACAGACCTTAAAGTTGGGGGGCACATTCCTAACTTCAGTTCCCAAACTTCAAGAGGATCTCTCTACTCTCCAGGAGTGTTTTCATTCCTGTCGCCCTTACCCCATCTTGCCAAGCACTCATCCTAGTGCCAGCCCCAGATAACCAGCGATTCCTCTGGCAGAAGGCGGTCCATGTTTTTCTTGAAATCTCCTTGTATAGCAGATCTCCTAGTATGAAAAGTTTAAAAAAAAAAAATCAGATTAATACTAGTTAGATTGGTCCAGGGAAAATAGAAAATAGCCAGTGTAATATTACCAGAAACAGAACTCTGTAAATTACCGAATTCAAGGCCAGCACTGGCAACTTATAAAACTTTCTTAAAATGGAATAAGCTAGGGCTGGGGATATAGCTCAGTGGGTGGAGTGCTTGCCACACATTCACAAGGCCCTAGGTTCAGTTCCCAGGACCACCAACACCCCGCCCCCAAAGGAATAGTCTGGGAATATAGGTCAGTGCTTGCTTAGTGAATAAGAGGCCCTGGGTTAAATTAAATGCCCAGTACCTAAAATACCAAGAAAATAACAACTTTTTTTTTCTTTTTTTTTTTTTTTTGCTTATCCAGTCATTAGTTGAAGGACATTTGGGCAAAACTATCAATACTCACATGCTTGGTTCCTCATGGATGGGTCTTTGATTCTCTTGATATATCAGGCAAGTATAACAGGGCTCTGTTTAACACTATGATGAACTTCCACCCACGATGAATATAAGTTCCCATTTCTCCCCATTCTTGTTGATACTTGATACAGTAGCCTGCTACAAAGGATAGTAATCAACCTTAAAGTCTGAACCCTTCCAAACCCGACTCAACTGTTTAGAACTGACTGCAGGAAGCGCATGGGGACTGAGCCGTCAGGAGTAGACTTTTGTTCCCTCAGAATTAGGTACACCATTTTATTAGCTTCTCCTGGAGATTATTAGAATTGAAATTCCTTTCCTTTAAAAAAAAAAAGTAGGGGGGGAGGGGGTCAGCACATCCATCCAAACTTCACATTCAACAATCTCCTGTAAGGGGAAATAAAAGAGTACTGGCACAAGACATGGAGAATGGGTGGGTAGAGGCAAGAGTGTAGGGACAGGCATTACCGAGGGACAGTTCATTATGTTGCATTCCATCTGAAAAATTACTACCTGTGATGAGATTTTTGACACTGAAGGTATCAACAAAGAAAACATTATTCTAAATGTTCAGTGTTAACGTGGGATTAAGTAAAGGAAGAACAAAGTATCCCTGTATCAGATACTGATGCCCTGTACTTTTAGAAACTGTTGTCTAAACCAGGTGCAGAAGAGCATGCCTGTAATCCCAGATACGCAGAAGGCCAAATCAGGAGGATCACAAGTTTGAGGCCAGCTTGGGCAAATTAGCAAGACTTCTATCAGAAGAAAACATTTTAAAAAGTGCTACAAATATGATTGTGTGGTAGAGTTGGCTAACAAGCATGAGATGCTGGGTTCAAACCTCACTGCCTGCCCCCCCACACACACACACAAATCATTAAACTGAGATGAGCCTAGTTTGGTAAAAATTTAGTTCAAATATAAAAGTGGAATTCCTAAAGTAAGTTCTGAACACACAGAGCTTAAAACAACAAACAAACAAAACCCCACATTATCCATGTAGCATTCAGAAGGCAACCCTCCACCCCAAAAGGAAAAAAAAAGGTGAATGACTTGGACCCAGAGTTTAGGCACAAAATAATCCTCTGCCACGCCTCCACTGCCACAGGCAGATTCTAAGGCTAGCACCAGCCAGAAAGGAGGCAGGCAGCTGAGTAGCAAAGGGAAGCACATTTCTGACTCTTAGAAGGTTAAATCACATGAACATGCCCCTCTAAAGGTATACATCCACTTCTCAGCTCCTCTGGGAGAAGGTAGGCCCAGGGTTAAAGCCAGATTTTGAAACTTTCGACTCAAAATATTTCTTCTACTTCAAAATGTTGGCATTTGATTGTTTTGTGAAAACACGGAAGAGCTGAATGTAGCCCACCCACCAAAGCTCATGGACTCCCTTTTTCTCAGGGGCAGTGCATATATCCATATTTATTCTGGATTAAATGATCACACAGACACGTCATATCCATGGAAAAACCCTCTTGTTTATTTGATTAAACAAAAATAAAATAAGCTGCATAGGAACAATTTTAAAGTCCAAAGAGACACCAACTTTGTTTTAAGGCTGTAGTAGCTGATACAGCATCTCCTTGCTACCTTCTCCAGCCTTCTCTGTGGACCAAAGCGATACATTCAGAAGCCTGTGAGCTAATACAGGAGTTTTTGAACACTTTTCCATTGGTTCTTCATCTGCTCATTGCCTGTCATGCCTGCGGCCTGCAACATTAACATTTAAAGATTTAAAAGTAAAAGCCAAAGGGGGGAAGGGGGGGAAAAAACAAACAAAGAAAAACCCACTTTTGCCTACTAAAGGTTTGGGGGAAAATCTTGATTTCCCCACCCATCCACCGAAATGATGGGGTCGGCATTCCCAAGGCCAAGACCACTTAAAAAGTGGCAAAAGGCAGTTGGCACCCGACAAGGGCCGACAGTCTGCCTTGTGCAGCCAGAGAAGTTTGCCTGGAACAAATAATAAAAATTAGAGGTTTAATGTAGTCAGTATGACTGACACCGGGCATAAGATCTGTGTTAGAATCCCCCAATCCTGCATTTACTTTTCCTTTAAAAAAAAACAAAAACTCAACCGAGTCACATATTCTATTAAAAAAAAAAAAAAAGAAAGAAAGAAAATTAAAGCATTTTGCTGACCAGGCATGAGATCTAATGAACAATATTAAACAAGATTTATTATAAAAAAAAAAAAAAAATACTAACAACCCTCCCACCCAACTGACTATACCTATCATGCTAGTTTAAAACATCCCTTTACCCACCCACCCTCATCTGCATTGACTTTAGGGGAAAAGGGGGGGACAAAAAGATATCTTACCACCCTAAACACAAGAAAACCCCCTAAATGTGAAAAACTCTTCCTCTGAAGACAACTACACAAACTGCTAGAAACATAAAGAACTATTACAGAGCTGGTTATTTAAAGAAAGTAAACACTTTGCTACACACGCCAACATTCAGCCAGTGTGCTCTGAGATAGCCTTAAGAAAAAAATACTACCTGAGCTCGTAAGTTAATACAATCATTAAAAGGAGGTCTAAGACCGTGTGGATACACAAAACTTTTAGAACCATTGCTGGTTAAATGATGATGGAGAACATCCCACCAGGCTGGCTTGTTAACCCGTAAGATCAGCTTTTTTTTTTTTTTAAATAGACATTATTGAGGTATTTCTTCACCGTGACATTTACAAACCCAACTCTCATTATTACAGTGGTGTCAGGACCCTCTCTTCCCACTGAACCAAAAATCAAACAGGGAAGAGGAGGGGCAGAAGGTCAATACAGTATATCCTGATAATGTGCTTCTCAAATTTATCAAGTATTTAAACAAACAAGTAAAGGGGTGGGGGGGAAACCCGTCCACATGTTTACCTTTGGTAGAAAAAAAAAATTAAAACACAAAACAAAAGGGCAACACACACTTCGCCTGTCACTGCTCAAAAGCAACAGTGATTGCTGAGAGGTCATGGCCATGGACATCCTGCTGGGTTCAGAAAGCTACAGTTACAATCATGAAGTCAAAAGGATTCTCATTCCCTTCAAATGTGTGATGTTTCCAACTAGACTTCAAATTTCCCCCTAAAAGGGTATATCTGCAGACATTGGAATACAGAGATAAAACATTTTTTCTCTTGAAGAGAAAAAGAGACCTAAGGTCTTTATTTCTAATTCCTCCTAAATCCTCCAATAGATCAGATTAACCAGTAGTTTCATAATACTGAACAACATGGTATATATATATATATATATATATATATATATATATATATATATATATTTCTTTTTCAGAGAGGGGAAAGTCTGATTGGTGAGAACTACTTGGGTTTATGACTGCATTTACCTGACGTCTCTTTTAAAGGTCAATCTGGCTTTTCTCCTGAAGAAACCAGGTCTAGATTTATGAAAACATTTCTTACAGAGGTAGGTAGCTTCCCACTTCCACCCACTCCCCACTGGATTAATAATACTCTTCTTTCCAGAACCATCATATGCTAACATGAGGTAGATGACTTTTGCCAAAAGTGAGGTAGAAACTAAACGAAAGGAGTTAGGAAGCCAGAGAAAGCCTCAAGGCCTTGGAAGGAGCAGCTCTATGCAACCATTTTGCGCAAGTACACGAGTTTGACTTTTATACAGCCCCAGACTGTTGGAAACTCAGTAAGAGCGATGTTCTAAATAAATACCCTAAATACTTTTTGGCACCACTGGTTTTGTTTTTTGTTTTTTGTTTTTTTTTTAATTTTTCCTTTTTTTAAACAACAGAAAAACAAGCCTAAAACTTTGGCATATCTTTCACTATCTACCAGAACACAGAATCTTAGAATCTTCCAAACAGGAAGATTCTAAACACATAAACAAAGAATATTCTGCTGCTTCTAGCCTAAAAAACTTCCCTCTTCCAATAATTAAGCTTTGGCTTAATCAGAGTAAAACACACTGAGCCAATCTCAAGCTATTCTCTTTTCACTCCATCACAAAGTGCCTTGATCCTGGCAACTTCTTTGGCCCAAAATATTATTTTGATTCTGATTATGGTACCCTTACATGTTTCCCCAAATAAGTTAGACTTAAAGGGCATTGATTGAGGGGTTAGTGCACCTGGGGTACAGCCTGGGCCACTGGGCTCCAGTCAACTCGGGCATCACCTGTCAGCCACAATTAAGCACAGGTTCTGAGATAGGATTTTCTTGTGACCAAGTTAAAAGAGAAATGATTCTTTTTTTAAAAAAGGACTAAATTTTGAAATGTTAAGTTGATGTCAAAGCATTTTTACCTATAGGTTAGATTGCCTTCAAACACCTCAATACTCAAACCTATATATGCAATTCCAATGGGCACTCCGAATACAGACTGACCTTAAGTCCTGCCACCTCCCCACTAACCACATCAGACCTACATAGGGACGACTGTGTAATTATCACTTACTCCCTAGAGACATTTTATTCTGCCTCAGGGCACCCAGGATCTAGTCTTTTTCACCACATTGAAGACTCATCTCTGACCCAATTCCTATCTACCCTGGTATTACCTCTTCTGGGGCAGGAGACAAGCATTTGGAAACATGTGCTTTAGACAGCCTCACACCAGGGAGTATAACACGTTGGCTTTTTAAATCATCTTTCTTTGATCTGGAACATTCCATATAATACAATAAACACTCTCCAAAGTGCTTAGCACCAATCCCTATGGGTCAGGAGTCTATTTCAGGCAGCCACAAATGGCAGATTGTTTTTAAAACAAAAGCTTCCCAAACGTGACCATGTTTCTCAGATGCCACTCATGCCCCACTTCAGGTGCAGAAAGGTCAGGAGCCATTCCACCACTGAGGCTACTGACACCACCGCTTCAGGGAGTGACCCTACCTAGGTGCTCTAAGTCTGCAAAGTGGTCCATCTATTAACCTGATTATTTCAGCCACGGAAAGGAAAATCTGGATTCAACAACAAAATCCACTGTAAAATGTTAGACAAGTCTTTTTTTATCTACTGTTCTTCACCAAGAAAATTTCTCATTCAGGATTCCGATATCTCCCCCACGTAATAGGGAAGCAGGAGAAAAGAGTAAATGAAGATGGAATAAAAAATTCAAAAAGTGGTGTGACCAACTGAAATAACTTTTCCCAACCTCAAATATGACCTAGATTTTGGAAAACATTTTTAATCAAGATCCATTTCTTCAATTAAAAAAGTTTTTTTTTTTTTTTTTTTTTGAGGCATTTAAAACCAGTTGTTTTGGGTAGGCAGTTGGGGGAGGAAGGACAATCACCTCCAATCTACTGCAAAAACTGTAAGTCTTTAGTTACAAATATAAAATTAATGCAAATTTTTTTAAAAAGTCTTTAGTTACATGAACTCTCAGAACTTACAGGAAAGATAAAAGGTTAACTGAATAAAAATGGGAAATGATTAACTGTTAAGATAGCAAAAAGAAGAGAGGGCTTGTACCACCTTCCTAACAACAATTTGAAGTTATTTTCTAATTTTTGGATCTTTGTTTGCATACAGCTCTTCTTTTCTGAGATGAGTCCCCCACCCCCACCCCCCCCAACCATTTTAGTCACTCAAGAAAACCTGGTAGCCTAGCTTGAACTGAAAAATCTAGCTGGGCATGCCTATGATCCCAGCTACTTGCTGGACAATTCAGCAAGACCCCGTCTCGAATTTTAAAAAGGGCTAGAGATATAACTTAGTGGTAGTGCACACCTAGGTTCAATTCCCAGTACCTTAAACAAAACAAACAAACAAATAATAAAGTAGAAAAGAAGTGGGTGGGAAAAGCAATTTGATTGACTTGTCACATTATCCCCATCATCAGCTTTTCTTTGGGGATGACAAAACTAAATCCCTCCATTTGTTAATTCTGCTCCTTTAAAGCCACATCCAGTCTGCAATAGCTCTTAAACACATGACCGAGAAACTGATCAGTTAGTCTGTTTCAAACACGAGGTCTCCCTCATAAGCTACTGATGTCTGAGAGGACCTCTTTAACCTGAGTATCACTACTTCAGAATTTGGATCTGACATCAGTTATTTGAGGGAAAGAGGAACCCACCTGGGTTCTAACAAGCAGTATTACTAGCTACACCAGCTTTCCACTTAGAAGACAGAAAATGCCTAGAAGCACAAAGTTTTATACCCAAGTCCAGCTAATGAAGAAACCAATCCTGTAAAGTGACACAGATGCCATCCCCGCCACCCCGTTCTGCAGAGGGGGGACTGGCGTACACAAGTTTTCATTCTTTGGTACCGAGATACAGGTTTAAGAAAAGTTTATCATGGCGTACATTTCAGGTTGGGGTGATTTGGTTTACTAATCCTTTACATTCAAAGGCCTTGAGAGAGGAAAAAAAAAAAAAATACACGTTAATCACGAGGTCCTATAGCGTCACTCGGGTGCAATGATTCTGTAAAAGTGACCAGAGCAGAGGGTATGGGAACGGACTGCTCCAATTAATATGATGGTTAAACATTCTATTTCCCTGAACTTCCAAAGCAGGAAAAAAAAAAATTGTGCTTTAATAATAAGTTTATTCCTTTGCTTCTCTTCTCAGGAAAAGAAACTCCTAGCATAACAGAACATTCACTCTGGGGTCAGGTCAGACCCCTGCTCCTCCTGAACAGTCCCTGGTTTGGGGTGGCCTTGCTTGGCCAGTGCCCTCTACCTACTCCTTCAGCACATGTCAATCCATGCCTGAAAACCCTCTCTCTGAGAATGAGGATAATTTTCTTCTTCCTTCCACTGAACACTTTCTAACCAATAATAAAATAAGTATAATCAACTTTTGAGAATACTTTTCATTAAGAATCCTGAGCTATACCTACTTTTTTTAAGAAGCCGAAGTGTAAAGAAAAAAAAAAGGTTCCTTGGGATGTGCTGTGTCATTCCCAGCTTTATTATTTTGGGTGCAAGATGGCTTAAAATACACGTGTGTGTGCCCATGAGCACACACGCGCGCACACACACCCTCCCTAACAAAAAGATCAGGTGCCCTAAAGTACTAAAGGTCTGCTTTTCATGGCTAGCAAGCCACAGCCACATCTCACAGGAAGAAAAAAAAAAAAGACGCTGAAGGGATGTTAGACACACTGAGGTAATAAGAGAACAGAGGAAAGTCCTCTGTTGCAGCATTAAAAAAAAAAAAAAAAAGATTTTTCCAAAAACAAAACAAAAAGATCAAACCACACAACACAATCTAAACCCACATAAACACAGCATTCTCAAGAACACAAATACTCTACAATTATGAATTTTAAATCCTATTTTTCCCACACTTTATAATTTTTTGCTTTTTTTCTTTTTTTTTACTTAGTAGTTTTTGGGTTTCCTTGGCTCAATCTACAAAATACACCCCGCCACACACATCCAGTGCCCTTGCAGCCGTAGAGATGCTAGGCTTGTGCATATCGCGCCCCACATGGGGACAAGGGAAATATGAACTCCGCTGAGGAAGGGAACAGGGCCTGCTGGAGAAGGAAATGTAAAGATTTATGAGGTAGATAGAAATTATCACTTCACAGGCTCAATCCCTGCACAAAAGACAAGTACATTCATCTGTAAAAAAATAAAGATGAGGTAGGACTTAAGCAATGTTGTACTTTTCTTGTTCTCTTAACAAAAAAAAAAAAAAAATTAAGAAAGAAAGAAAACAGAAATTTCCCTGAGACTGCTTCTTCTTTGAAATTCAAAAAGAGAGAGACGAACACGCACACCCCAAACACAGAAACCTAGAAGACGCGATTTAGAAGATGAGGATTCGATTGTTGCCAAAGTCCACCACCACGATCATTCCATCAGGGGTGACTGCGATGCCGGAAGGGCGGTCCATCTGCCCAAAGCCACTGCCTTGAGCGCCAAACTTGCACAGGAAGCTGCCGTTGGCCTCAAACATCTGTACCCGGTGGTTCCTGGAATCGGCCACGATGATGCGCCCTTCCTGGTCCACAGCCACACCTTGCGGACGCAGGAACTGCCCATTCCCGGTGCCCTCGGAGCCCAGGAAACGTGCCGACTGGCAATCGGAATGAATGACCAGAAGCCTATGGTTGTTGAAGTCGGTGACCACCAAGTGGCCCTCGTGGTTGAAGGCCACACCCCGCGGGGAATCAAAGTGCTTCCAGAGAGCCCCCTCGAAGCCGTACTTATTCAGGAAGACGCCATCAGGCCCGAACAGCTGGATCCGGTGGTTCCGGGTGTCTGAGACTAGGATCTTGCCCTCAGAATTCACCGCCACATCCCAAGGGTAGTTGAACTGCCCGTTTTTGGTTCCTTTCTCACCAAACTTGAGGAGGAACTGACCCTCAAAGGTGAAGATCTGGATGCGATGATTGTCCTTATCAGCCACCACGATTCTGCGTGAAGCATCACAGGCCACTCCAGCTGGTCGGTCGAACTGGCCGGGCCGGGAGCCCAGAGTACCAAATTTGTGATGGAATGAGCCACAGGGCTTGAATACCTGGATGCGGTTATTGCTGCGGTCAGCGACGATAATGTAGCCCTCCTTGTCCACACTGACACCCCAAGGGCGACAGAGCTTGCCATCGCTATCACCCTCGCTGCCGAAGCTCAGGCCTGGGAGCCCAATGCCCACGTAGCTGCGGCCTGACTTGACCACCACTTTGAAGGGGCTGTTCTCAATATGCTGGTTGCACATGGTCACTGACACCAGATGCTCGCCCTCTAGCTGGGGCCGGTAGCTCACCACATAAGTCCCGTTCTGCTGGTCACTCACCTCTGCACCAAACAGGTTGCCATCGGGGCCAAGGACCACAGCTGACATGAGGTCACCTCCCGAAAGGCGTGGCTCACCATCATGGTCGTAGCCAATGACAGTGAAGGAGGCAACCTTACCCTGAAGGGCCCGCTTGAGGCCATCACCCGTGGCCTTTGTGAGAGGTGCAAAGGCCCCACTGCTAACAAAGCCAAAGGACTTGATGGCAAGGTACAGTGCCTGGTCAGGGGGTGTGAACATGATCCGATCATCTTCCTGAGGCTGCAGGAGGCTCCCCACGGTCTTCAGCTCCTGCACTTGGGCCAGCATCCGGTCTCGGGCCAGGAGGATGTCCAGTGCCCTACCCTCCTCCAGGACCTGCTGAACGGCACTGATGGTGCTCTCTAGCTTGTTGAGGTTTTGCCGAAGTTTCTCAACCTGCAGATACAGAGACTTGGCTTTCACCTGGCGGATCTTCTCTACCTGGAGGAAACGTAAGAGTAAGGAGAAAGGACATGGTTTTAAAAATCAAGCCCTCAGTATCCACAGGCCACATCCATATACTTAGGCTACTGCAGACAGAATACAATGGTGGTGGAGGGGGTATATGTGTCTGTACTTTGTGTGTGTGTGTGTGTGTGTGGGGGGGGGGAGTGCTGGGGATTAGAACCCAGGATCTTGTGCATGCAAGGCAAGCACTCTACCAGCTAACTGAGCTATATTCCCAGCCCAGTTGTCTGTACTTTTTTCATTGTCAGTATCAGAGAAACCCACACTGGGAACCCTCTATAAAAGACAATGGGCTGGGGCTGAGGCTGGGGCTCAGTAGCAGAGCTCTTGCCCATCTATGTGTAAGGTACTAGGTCTGATCCTTGGCACCACATAAAAATAAATAAAGGCATTCTGTACATCTATGACTACCAAAAAAAAAAAAAAAAAGACAACTGGCTTGGGGTTGGAAGTGGTAGAGCCCTCACCTGGCACATGCAAGGACCTGGGTTCAATCTTCAGCGCTGCAGAGGAGGGCCCAAATAAATAAGTAAATCAGATTGAGGGGGGGATTTTTTTTTAATCACCAAGCCCACAACTGGTATTTCTACTCTTTTGATAAAAGAGCAGAATCAAAATAGGCCTGGGGATGTGGCTCAGTGGGTTGAGTGTCCCTGAGTTCAATCCCCAGTTCACCCAAAAAAAAGTACCACCAGGGCTGGGGTTGTGTAACTCAGTGGTAGAGCGCTTGCCTGGCACATGTGAGGCACTGGGTTCCATCCTCAGCACCACATAAAAATAAAAAGGTACTGTGTCCATCTACAACTAATATTAAAACAAAACACACCACCCCCCCAAAGAAGTCTAATAAGCAGTTCCAGGTTACAGGAGATGACTACTAAGACGTGACAACTAAATGCAATCAGTGATTCTGGACTGAATCCTGAGGTGCGGGAGAAACAGCAAGAAAGAACACTATTGAGATAACTGCTGAAGTGTAACTAGGGACTGAGAGGCTTAAACACTGTTACTGTATTAAGATTAACTTCCAAGTTAATACAAGTAGTCAGTGGTAGAGCAATTGCCTAACATGTACAAAGTCATAGGTTTGAATCCCAGTTCATTTAAGGAAAGAAAAAAAAAAGGGGGGGGGGGGGGCCAGGTCCCAGTGGCTGAGGCAGAAGGATCATGAGTTTAAAGCCAGCCTCAACAATTTAGTGACTATCTCAAAATTTAAGAAATAAAAAAAATGTGGCTGGGGGGCTGGGGATGTGGCTCAAGTGGTAGCGCACTCGCCTGGCATACATGCGGCCCAGGTTCGACCCTCAGCACCACATACAAACAAAGATGTTACATCCGCCGAAAACTAAAAAATAAATATTAAAAATTCTCTCTCTCTCTCTCTCTAAAAAAAAAAAAAAAATGTGGCTGGGGTTGTGGCTCAGTGGTTAATTGCCCCTGCATTAAATCACCAGCAAGGGTGGGGATGAGGGGAAGGCATGACACAGAAAAAGGAAAATTAACCTTTTTTTGCGGGGCATGGGGGCTAACTCAAGTATTTAGGGGGTAAAGAGGCCATTTCTCCAATATTTCAACTTATTCTCAAAATCATGTCACATGCATGAATTTAAGCAACTGTGCATCAAAAATACTAGTGGAGGGGCTGGAGATGTGGCTCAAGCGATAACATGCTCGCCTGGCATGCGCGGGGCACTGGGTTCGATCCTCAGCACCACATAAAAATAAAATAAAAATGTTGTATCCACCGAAAATTGAAAAATATTTCTTAAAAACTCTCTCTTTAAAAAAATAGTGATAATTAGTATTTTAAAAAACTGGTGAATAATTCTATATACTAAACACATACAGACTTTTTTCCTTGTCATCCCTAAATAATACAGAGTAAGAATTATTTATACAGGGCTGGGGTTATATAGCTAAATTATAGAGCAACTTCCTAGCATGCACCAAGCCCTGTATCCCCAATATAGGGGGATTAAAAAAAAATGCAATTATCTACACTATATTTTGTATTAAAAGTAAGCCAGACATGATTTAAAAATATAAAGGAATTGGGCATGGTGGTGCATTCCTGTAATCCCAGCTGAGAGGCAGAGGCAGGAAGGAGGACTGTAAACTAGAAGTCAGACTCAGTCAGAAATTTAAGGAGATGTTGTTTGAAAATAACAAGTGGTAGGAATGTAGCTCAGTGCGCTAAAGCACCCTGGGTTTAGATTCAAGCCTGGGGAAGGAAGGGAGGAAAAGAAAATGGGGAGAGAGAGAAAGGAAGAAGGAGTGGGAGAGAAAGTAAACAAAAACAGTTTTAAGCAGAGAAGTGTAACGGATTTGTATGGCAAAAGTTTGTGTAGCATGACTGGGGGCAGGGGGAGAAAATAAGAAAAGTGGACACTAGCTATCACCCAGGGGAGGGATGACTGTAGCTTAGACAACAGAGGTGGCAGTGAAGATGGAGAGCCAAGTGGCAGAAAGGACAGCAGAGGCAGCACTAGAGGGACACAAGATCTGTCTCTATCAAAACACTGAATATTTGAATGTAGGGACACTAGGAGCCAGGGATCTCTTTCTCCCCATCTCTCTCATCCATGCCTACACACATGCAGGACATGTCACATGGAGAATGTAAGGAGGGTTGATGAGAGAAGGAACTCAAGACAAAAGCCCCAGTCACACAGAAGCTCTCTGCCCCTGTGTTTGGAGGAGTACTGAAGGCTGGACCCAGGGCCCCACACACACCAGCCACACACTCTACCACTGAGCTAGAGTTCCCGGCCCTGTACTTCTGTATTTGAAGAGCGGAGTTGAGAAACAGCTGGGGACCTAAAACGCCCTGCATCCAAATCTAGAGACAGCAAGCATTTGGAAACAACGAAAGAAGCCCTCTACAACTAAAAAGTTAGACTATAGGAACATAAACTCCACCCTGTAAAAAATAATTTCTTCTTCTGAAAATTCTCGAACCATTTAGAAATATATTTTATCTAAACAATGAAAATAGAACAATTTCTCAATGCTTTTGTTTGTTTTGCATTTTAAAAGTTCTGTAATTCTAAGTGATTAACCCTGTGAAGGAAGTGAAATTCTCACTGTTTAAGGAAATCCACGCTTCTGAGTGCTCTACTGAAAGCCAATTTCAGATAAGAGCCCACTCTTCTGAGGCCTGGATTTTAATCTGATTTTCCCTTGAGGGCGATGACGTGGTTTTGACCCATTCATGCTTTTCCATCTGTTCTCCATGGAACCAGGAGAGGTCTAATATAGACCAAACTTCTACCTTTGATTCTGACCCATGAAATTATGCAGCTGTAGCTAACCTCTTAAGGTGGCTAGCCCAGTCCACTAGAGAGTTATGTCGCAAGAATGAAGCGGTGTGTCCAGATACATAACTGAGTGGACTGGCAAATTAAGACTTAATCCTTACACTCGTCTATCTTCGTGTTCAAGAAACAAACCCTTACACAACAAAGAGAAACCCAGAAAGAGACAGGCAGAAAGCTTTTTTTGCTAGAGCAGAAAAATTAGTAAGTGGTCAAAGACAGGGGAACTCTAATAGGATCAGGGGCAAGGATCCAAAGCAAAAAAATACCTATAAATCAAGACTGAGGGGTTATCCAGAATGAGCCACCTTGTTTCAAAATTATCACTTAAGAATGGGAGCAGGTAGAAACAATTGTATGAAGAAGGGCTGGCTCTTCTTTCTAAACATGCAAAAGAGACTTGATTTTCATTTCCCCTTAAGAGAACTGCCTTAAGAGAGAAGACAGCGGTCAGCCTCACACAGGAGGGAGGCCAGGGAAGGTGAGGGCCAAAGAAGCCCCCCACACAAAGGCCTTTTTCATCAGGAAATCCAGAAGAGCCAGTTTGTGGCAGAATTCACTACAAAGCTCTCAGGTTGCATGAAGTGGGCCCCTCCAGTTATAATTAACATTCGTGGGTGGCATGAGACTGGCAGACCCAAGGGGACATCTCAGTGTCTGAAAACTATGTCATACCCATAAAGGCATTCAAAAACATGTGCTGAATTAAATCTTGGACTAATCCACCCCACCCCACCTCTGCCCACCCTCTTCTTGTTGCGAGGCAATTAAACCATATCTCTTCAGAAGTCAGAAGGGGGCAGGAGAGTTTTGAGGTTAACCAAATGGAAAGTGCAATGTAACTTAAAAGGGTACCGGCCCATATAGACTGCATCTTCCTGGGTGGGAATGCAAAATCAGAAAAGGAAAAATTGAGATGCGGACTAGGGGTGGGGTGAGTGGTCTTTTCGGCTGATTCTTATCTGAACAGCACACCACCAGTGCACTCAGCGCTCTTTCCTGCTCGGACAGGAAGAAAGGGCACACTTGCTGCCCTCCCAAGTGGAAAACTGGCTTTCCACTGGGGTCAGGAAGTGCAACCAGCCAGGACACCAAAAATAAGAACGTTTCCTACCAGCCTGCCTTGCCCAACAACAGTTTTGATTGTTCTCCCTTCTTTCTGCCTCCTTTTGAGTGTGTGCGATGTAAAACTTGAGGCTCCTTCCAGTCTTGGTTAGCCAAGTACATCTGAAAAGGCTTCTTGTTGTTTTGCTGCACGCACAGCACCCACAATGTTCCAGAGACCACCCCCTTCGTCCTTCTGGAACATGACCAAATGTTCCAAAGCCAGAGCTTGGACTAAGATTTCTGTACAATTCCCTCGGCTGGTGGGGGGTGGGGGGAGGCGCAGAGGTGGGTGTGGGGGTGATGAGCTCCCCGTTACCTTCCACAGCAGCTCGCACTCCCGCTCCTCCAGGGCCTTCTTATGCCTTGCGGTCACAGCCTTGACCTCCGACTGTACCACCTTCGCCTTCATCTCCACCTGTTCTGCCACCGTCTGGGCCTGCTCGATGCTCAGCTAGAGATTAAAAAGAAAGAAAGAAAAATCCCTGAGGCCTCAGAACCACCTCTACTCCTCGTGCATTTATTTCTACCAGACCTGAAGAGCAAACAGCCAGTCCACTTGATCCACTTTCTTGGAGAGAAAGCAGGCACTCAGGGAGAGAGTGGCATTTGTTAGACATGTAACTGAAGGAGCTGTTGGCAAGAGCTGGGCTTCTTGGTATGAGAAATGGCACCTACACGGTGAACGTCAGGCTATTAAGAGACTGACACAGTGAAACCAGTGGAGCTGGGTGGCTGCCGAAACCAGAAAAAGAGGATCAGATACATCGTGTACAACTCCGGACACACAAGAAACTTCCTCGGATCTGATGGCCTGGCTCCTCCACCGGGGAAAATCCTACAAGGCAGGTCTGTCTCTCGCATGAGGAGACACCACAGTTTAGTAGCTAATCCGTCAGGGTCTTGTCCAGTCATCAGCAACTTGGCTTGTCCTGGCCTGAACCAACACCAAGGGCACACTGGGAATATCACCCATTCTAACTCAGAAGCCGTGCCCTGCGGTCAGAGACTGTCTACACACTCCACAACCTGTACTACCAGCCCCAGTAAATCGGCAGGTTTAATCAGACATATTATTGTTCATAAAAAATTAATCCAGACAGAAGGCTCTGTGTTTTCATTAATATTACATGATGAGTGTTCAAAAGCCACAAGGATTTCTTTGAGGTACTGGGGCATTAAATCAGGAATTCCAACCTGACTGCTAATGGAGCAACAAGTTTTGAGAGTAGGTGATCCAATAAGGGGACCCTGGAGGCAAAAGGTTTTGGAGGTTGACCTGCACTGAAGAATAAGAAAGGTATAGACTGGGGGTAGTCAAGAATATGCCACTGCTTTTGCTAAAACCTGGGACAGTCCTGCGCAAATCAGGCAGGTGAGTCAGGTCAGCTTAACCCAGGTTCAAATCCCAGCTCCTACTAGCTCTTAAGGACGGGGGCATGTTCCCTGTCCTCTCCAACCTCGGAAAGGGTAAATGGGAGAGAGATCCAAGGCAATAGGTTAACAGGCTAAACCCAGCACCTGGCATGGAGTAAAACACTGTGGTTGCTAATAATTCTCAATTAATAAATGCCTGGAACTCAACTTCAACCATTTGTCTCCACAGCTTGTATCATAAATGAAGTTGGATCACATACCTAGACTTTGCATGTACAAGGCCCTGGGCTTGATCCCCATTCCCACAAAAAAAAAAAAAAAAATTACACATCAGAAAAACTATTGTTTTAATGACACTGAGTGTTTTCCAACCATATAACTATCTAGATCCAGAATATTGCCAACACTTAAAAATAAAACTCTAAATCTATGGAGGCAGGCACCCACCAGTTTTCCTTTCTCCCACGGAGACCACTAATTTGCCCTCTGCAGATTTGTCTGTTCGGGAGATTTTGTACAAATAGAAATTCATACAATACATGACCTGGATTTTTTATTCTATGGTACTAGGACTCAAACCCAGGATCTCATGCATACCAGGCAAGAACTCTTTCACTGAGCCACACCTCCAGCCTGACCTTATTCTTATTAATATTTCTCCAGCCCAATAACTTTGACATGTTCCACCAGGTATTGCTGGAGCCTCTACTTGCCACATTTAATCCTCTTGGTCCAGATAACAGTTGACACATTCCTATTATGCAAGCAACACTCATAGTACAAATGCCCAAAACACACTAGTTTCAAATAATTAACTACCTACCCTCACTCTATCCCCTCCACCCCCACAATCCTTACAAGGCTTAAGAATCCACTGAGATGGTCACATCTGGCACTGAGCAGATTTGGATGGTTCACAGCCTGTGATGTCTCCTCACCTTCAATTTCAAACCAAGCTCAGATGCCACTTTTGGGGGGAAGCTAGGGTGTACCACACCTCTCCACGGTGTTTCTGCACTATCTTTACAGCCCTGTCCCAAGTGCTCTGGCATGTCAAGCAAAGTGGGGACTAATAAATACATAGTCTAAAGCACTAAAGTCAATTTGGTTCAAGTTAAACATTGTAGATTATAGGACGAATCTATAAATTTTCTATCTGCTTATGTCTGGCCATAAGCATATTTACCAAACTTCAAGTGGCTGAACTGGATTAAATATTGTCCTCTCAAAATAACAGGTATATCTGAAGCCTCAGAATGTAACCTCCTTTGGATAAAATTTATGAGCTGGGCTTGGTGGCACCAGTCTATAATTCCAGCCACTCGGGAGTCTGAGGCAGGGAGGACTGCAAGTTAAAGGCCTGTCTGTGCAACATAGGGAGACCCCCATCTCAAAATACAAATTGTATAAGGGGGTTGGGGAGTACAGGTCGATGGTAGAGCACTTGCCTAGCATGTGTGAGACCCTGGGCTCAAACCAAAGGAAGGAAGCAAGCAGGGGTGGGAAGGGAGAGAGAGTTAAGCTTATGAAGAAGGAGGTGGGAGAAGGAGGAAGAAAAAAAGAAAGAAGGGGAGGAGGAGGAGGAGGGAGAAGAAGGAGAGGAGGGGGAGGAAGGAGAGGAGGGAGGGGAAAGGAAAGGAAGGAAAGAAAGGTAAGTTTATGCTTTATTAGGGTGAGTCCTGAATCCAAAACTGGTGTTCACAGACAGCCATGTGAGAACACAGACACACAGGAGAAAAAAGGGCAGGCAAACCACAGAAATTTAAAGCGATACAGATACGAACCAAAAACGGCTGGCAATTACCAGAAACCAGGGGGAAAAACAGGAAGGAGTCTTCCCCCAAGAGTCAAAAAGGAGCACAGAATAGCTGACTCCTGGATTTGAGACTTCAGGCCTCCATAACATGCCAGTAAATAAATTCCTAATATTTTCAAGTCATCCAATTTGTGGTTGTTTGCTACAACTACCCTAAGAAACTAATACAAGAAGCCAACAACAACAAAGATCCATTCAAATGACCTAAAAGATAAAAACTTAGAATGACCAAGAAAATGAACATATGCATACAAGCCACAGAAGCCAGTATGGGACCAATACATTTTGAACATGTCAGACTGTTGGTCAGGATTCAATGGGTGGGACAGAAATCTCACTGGACTTAACATAGGGAAATGAATGGGTGTGGGAAAACTGCTAGGGCAGACAGAGATTCTAACTGCAAGAGGCATTCCCTCAGCATGAGCTAGGGTACAAAGGGAGGAAGAAAGCTGCAATTAGAAGGACCCAGAAGTAAAGAGGTGGGATCATACTCAGCTAATTCAGGAATGGCCAAAGCTGGAGGCTGGAATCAACATTATTGCCAGGGTGAAAGACAATGTCCAAGTCAGGGTCTGACCAAGCACATACCACCTCTTAACACCCAACAGAGGGCAGAGGTGGCAAAAATGCTTCCTATTTATACCTACATCATACACTTGTCTGATTTTTGTACTTAAAAAAATAAAAACATAGAAAAGGTGGAAAATAGTGGTCCCTTATTTCTACAGGGCAAGGACTGGTGGCAGAGCAATAACACTCCTTTGCACAGGGATGGCCTGGCTGCCCTACTCACTTCTGGCCCTAAAGTCTCAACCAGGTTTACTCCTTTATTTCTGGTCAGGTCCCTGGAGGCTCTTGTGTCTATCACCCTGTTCTATGGGGAAAAAAAACGGTTTCTTCCATTTTTTTTTAAATAGATAGGAAGGATTTAAATATTTTATTGAAACCTGAGTAATTGCTAAGCATGCCAAGATAATGTCATTCCTTAGCTTGAGAATCAAAAAGAAGGTCATCCCAAGATATGCCGAACAGGACCCGCTGGACTAGTGCCCACTCTGAAACAAGGCTTTGGGAAATAGGAACGTGGGTTGAAGGGAAATGACAACAGGTAACAGGGCTGGGTCAGCTTTCAAGACAGAAAGACACACCTGCAATAACAAAGAAAAAAAACAAATTTGGGCTGGGAATATAGCTCAGTTGGTAAAGTGCTTAAGAAGAAGAAGAGGAAGAGGAAGAGGAGAGAGGAGGGAGGAGGGAGGAGGGAGGAAGAGGGGGGAGGGAGGAGGAGGAGAAGAAATTCAACAAGCAGATGATTAAATGAAAGAACATGTGATCATCTTTCAGAAGTGAACAGATCTAAGCCAACATTTGAAAGATGAGGGTCTTGGAGGTCCAGTGTGGTGGGGTACCCCTGTAATCTCAGAGGTGGACGCAGGAGGATCCTGAGTTCAAAGCCAGCCTCAGCAATTTGGCGAGGCGCTAAGCAACTCAGTGAGACCCTGTCTCTAATAAAATACAAAATAGGACTAGGGATGTGGCTCAGTGGTTGAGTGCCCGAGTTAGGGCCCTTGAGTTCAATCCCTGGTAAGCCCCCACCCAAAAAAAGATGAGGGTCTTAACCTGGGCAGGTGGAATCAGTGCATGTCAGCCAATTACAGAGTTGGGGCTACTTCATATGGAGGAGTCTAGGGCCAAATCTGAGTTCTGAGAGGAACTCAAAACTAATTGCAGAGTTGGTCCGCCCAGAATCAATTCTTGACCTTTGGCATGGCTTCTTGCCCGTTCATTTAGAACTCTATTTAATGTCCAACATTCTCTCTGAGGCATGGATTTAAGAATAAGAACAAGGCTCCCGTGAAAGGAGAGGCAGAGAGTGCAGTACAGAAGTCTGAGTCCCTTGTACCTAAATCCCGATCTACGTTCGGAGAGTCTCTGGTTAGAACCAGTCACTGGTTACCCTGGACTGTTCGTTCCCTTTCAGTTATTTATAATCAAGAATTCTCCTTCAGACAGCATGTGAAAGCTTTTGATTAACTCGTAGTGTATTGGTTCTTCAACCCTTAATTGTCACTGCCCCTCCACCACCATTCAAGGATAAGAGGTGGAGAAAAGGAAAGGTGGGAATGCACAAGACTCCTAAATGAGAAGGACTGACCACTGTGGGGGGGTAGGAGACAGAGATGGCATAAAAGTGTAATGCTCATACACACATGTAACCTCTGGCAGGTTATTTGATATCTCTTTGTGAAACAATCAACTACACCCACATTGCATGGGACTGCTACTTACACATAGAGCACATATTTGAGTGTGTGGGGTAGAGTGGAAGCTCAAACAATTTAAATTTAATTTAAATCATTAAATTGATCTACATTTAATGCAACCTGGGATCCTGGGCAAAACAATCGAATTTTATCCTTGCATTTCCACATCTGTAATGGGCAACGGTTGACCTACTTCTTAGAAAAATTTAGATTTGATAGACTCATAAGAGCTAGGCATTCTCTGAATTCATTGTGACAAATTTTTCTCTAGCGGCAGGTAAAAGTATCTGCAGGTCACCTAAACTGTCAAAATGATGAAGACGGGGGATGCAGAGTAATCCAGAAGGTCTAGGTTCATTATTGCATTTATACAAGTTTAAATAACTATGTTAAGACACTCGGCTCAGTTCCTTAATTCCTTTGTGACATGGTGCATTATCTATTACTCGTGCTTTAATTGGAAGAAAGCCAATTATGTTCACTTTCTTAACTAGGAAGGCAACATACCCAATAAATAAAAATCAGAGAGACCAGGACAAGATAACTACTGTAGGTTGTCTATAGTATCTACCTCACATCTCTTACCACTAACACCAAATGAAAAGTAAATGAAGCTCCATCTTACCCAAGGCTACAAAGAATGCAAAATAAAAGCTCCCTTACAGACGATGTGGTGCTAAAACTGAGTTTTGGTCAAAGAAAACTAAGTAGAAGTGTTAAGCCAGGACTTGTGGGAAGAGTTCTTTAAAAGACACAGTAGTACATGCCTGTTAATTCTACAGACTGAGGCTGAGGCTGAGGCAGGAGGATCCCAAATTTGAGGTCAGCCCCAGCAAATTAGCAAGACCCTGTCTTAAAACTTAAAAAGGCTAGAAACTGGGTGTGGTAGCAAACCTGTAATCCCAGCTGCTCAGGAGGCTGAGACAGGAGGATCATGAGTTCAAAGCCAGCTTTAGCAATGGTGAGGCACTAAGCAACTCAGTGGGACCCTGTCTCTAAATAAAATAGAAAATAGGGCTGGGAGGGGCTGGGGATATAGCTCAGTTGGTAGAGTGCCTGCCTCACATGCACAAAACCCAGCACCACCCAAAAAGGTGTGGGAGGTTGGGAGGGGGGTGTGCTGGGGATGTAGCTCAGTGTTTAGTATCCCTGAGTTCAATCCCTGGGCACACCCACACCCACAAAATGCTGGAGATGTAGCTCATGGTAAAGAGTCCCTGGGTTTGGGCTGGGGTTGTGACTCAGTGGTAGAGCACTTGCCTCACATTTATGATTCTCAGCACCACATATATAAAATAAAGATCCATTTTTAAAAAATCTGAGTTCAATAAACTGTAACTGGCTATAAAATCCTCACTCCTACTGCTTACCGTATATGATTAATACATCTTCAGAACCTGGGACACTTCCTCAAGGGAGACTCCCAAAGGAGCAAAGAGTTACTTCTACCTTTAAAGCTTTAGACATTCTCCAAAGTTATGAGATATTCAGTTATTATTTATCCAAAATAGTACAGTGGTATCATTTTAATAGTGTTACTGCTCATCTCCCCAAGTTTATAGTTAAGCAGCGCTATTATTCTGGCACAGAATACTACTTATCTGCCATATCATTTCTAAGCATTGAGTCCCCTCAAGCATTTGGAGACTAATATATACCCAACTTTAGTTTAATACTTTCCTCTTATGTAGCCCTTTAAAGTGGTTGGGTTATATTCTGGTGTGGAATATAATTAATCTGTTCCTTCTTCCTTTTTTTGGGGGGTGGGGTGGGGTGGGGTGGGTAACTGAGGATTTAACTCAGGGCCAATCTACCACTAAGCCACATTTCCAACCCTTTTTGAGACAGTGTCTCACTGCATTGCTGAGTTGGGCCTCTGCCTCAGCCTCCCAAGCTACTGGGATTGCAGGTGTCCTAGCTTCTATGATTACCTTATTTGGTCTAATGTCTTACTAATTCTACAGGGTTACTAGCAAAATAAAGCCTATTTCAGAGATATCTACTCTGTTTCTTAGGGTCAGTTTGTCAGTACAAACACACAGCTTCTAAATAATGCTGGTAAATGAATAGAAACGGAGAAAAATCGTGCTGTGTGAAATTACCCATACTCAGAAAAAAATTAAGAGCCGCATGTTTTCTCTTGAGTATGGAAGCCAAAGCAAAAGAAGGGAAAGATGGCAGGAAAGGAGGCTGAATATGATAAAGATATAAGACATCAGTAGAATAGGAGGAAAAGGAGGGAGGAATGAGGGAAAAGGGATAGAAATAAGGAATGAAATTATAGCTTGTTACACACATGTACAAGTGTGCCAAAGAGTTTTTCATCTATAATAAACATGTGGAAAACAGCAATCAAAAATAAATAAGCCGGGGCTGGGGATGTGGCTCAAGCGGTAGCGCGCTTGCCTGGCATGCGTGCGGACCGGGTTCGATCCTCAGCACCACATACAAACAAAGCTGTTGTGTCCGCCGAAAACACACACAAAAAACAAATAAATATTAAAAATAAATAAATAAATAAGCCAAGGGGCTGGGGATAGAGCTCATGTTTGCTTCACATGCACAAGGCCCTGGGTTCAATCCCCAGCACCAAAAAAATAATAAATAACCCCAGCCAAGCCCAGTGGCTGGCACACACCTGTAATCCCAGCAGCCTGGGAGGCTGAAGCAGGAGAATCACGAGTTCAAAGCCAGCTTCAACAAGGGCTAGGCACTAAGCAACTAACTCAGTGAGACCCTGTCTCTAAATAAAATGCAAAATAGGGCTGGGGATGTGGCTCAGTGCTCCCGAGTTCAATCCAAAACAATAAATAAAATAAATAAGCAAAGGCGTGAAAGAAATATCAGTAGAAGAGAGGAGTACAGGGGGAGGAACCAGGGGAGGGAGAGAGAAGGGGGATGGAGATTGAACCAATGTCCTTGCATACATTACTGTCAAAATGAACCCCAAATACTATGAGCATTATAATGCTCTTTAAAAAAAATTAAAAAGCTCCTAGGATATTGTGTGCTCAAATATATAACAATCTCACAATCACATATGATCTAAAATACCAATAAAAACGTGGAAAACTTTTCAAATAAGAGCTCCTGGGGAACTAGGCATAGTGGAACATACCTGTAATCCCAGCAACTGGGGAGGCCGAGTAAGACAGGAGGATCACAGATTTAAGGCCAGCCTTGGAATTCTACTTATTTAAGCAGATTAAGCAATTTAATATAAATAAGGGCTCAAATAATATATAAAAAAATATATAGTATATAAAAGTACCAACTCCTCCCCATTCTGTCTGTCTGAAGAACAGAACTAACGCTATTTCTTACCAGCAGCCTATATACAAAACGCCTCTATATGATGAAACCTAGGCCACACCAGTCTTTCTGGGCTTGGGAATAGTTTGTTTCTATGGTGTGAGTAACAAACTGGATTTTCAGTCAATGGAATGAAAAGCTAATGTGTCCTCAACCTTGAGCAAAGGCCTGTGCAGGCAGCTCAGGGAGGGAACGATCAGCTCTGTTTCCACCCACACCCAGGAGCCACTTTTGCCACTGACACTGTTTTCCAAGAGGGCTTCAACCAACCAAAAGGCCTCAGACAGAAAGACGTGTCTACTGCACAGTCTTCAGATCACTACTTGAGTATTGGTGCTAAAGCACTATAACCCAGAGCCAAAAAAGGTGTGCGCTCTCGCTCTCTGTCTCTCTCTCTCTCTCTCTCTCTCTCTCTCTCTCTCACACACACACACACACACACACGAGAGAGAGAGGGAGAGAGAGAGAGAGAGAGAGAGAGAGAGAGAGAGAGAGAGAGAGAGAGTCATGTGAGGACCTTGAGTGTCCCACCTCAACTCATCTACAATCTGGCTCTTCCACCCAAAGTGCCCCATGACCTACTACTCAAATTAATGCCAGTCACATAACTAACATTTGACCCCTATGGGCTATGTCTAGAATGTTTTCCATTCACACAGCAGCTTCTTAGCTCCATATTTAATTTAGAAAGTTGAGCATGACAAACATCTACTTTCTGCCCCTTTTCTCAACAAAAGGTTCACCTCTGAGATTTCACCATTTTAACCATCCTTCATAAGTTTCCAACAAATCATGACACTCATTTTTCTCCAAGAATGGCTGAGCTCACAAAATGCAGAAGAGTACCAGCAGTTCTCTCGCTTGTGGTTCAAGGAACCCTGGACTATTTTCACAAGGACAAAGGGGTGAATAAAATTCCACCATTTAACAGGTGAGGACCGGACACTTATAGCCCTTGAAGCTTCCCAGGAAATGCACCATGGAAGTTAGGCACCAGAATCTAGGAGGTTCTGGTGAGGCACTGTGGACGTACTAATTGTAGTGGCTTAAAACAGAACATGCACTGGGTGTGGTAGCTATAAGGCAGGAGGATGGCAAGTCTGAAACCTCTCAGCAACTTAGACGCTGACGCAAAAATTTTAGAAGGGCTAAGGTGTAAGTCAGTGGGAAAGCGCCCTGGGTTTAATTTCCAGCAGGGGGAGCGAGGGCAGAATACACAAACTCTTCATCGTCTCTCTTCATCTGCGTAGACACCAATTCACTGTCATGCAACAAAGTGACAACCTGAACAGCAACCCCTAGGCACTGTGAAGGTCTTTTTAAGGAAAACTCTGGTTTTAACAGTGACAGAATGAGTCACTACAGAAATACAGACTCTGAAATTTTAAAACTGCAGCGTCAGAAAAATCTGACTCATGAGAAAAGACTGTTTCAATATCATGCAGATGAACTGATAACTGCTTATAAACTCACTGAATAAAACCTGCCCTTCTCCAGAGAATATGATCTCAATTCTTCAGCTCTTCCAAATAAGGAACATATTTTCTTAAATGATTCACCTATTTCAAATACTCCAGAAAGTAAATAATAAAAGTTTTCCATGCAATCTCTGCTAGAACTTATTGAGCAATTTCTCTTGACTTTAGCCTTATCCTATAAGGGGAATGTATGCCATGATTTTCTGATTCTTAAAACCTTGTCACCTACATCAGTCAAGAAGATTTTAAAACAATCCAGGTACACTATTACCTAACCATGTTAAGAGACCTTTGTCAGCTCTCAATAGCACACATGCCTCTCCTTAACCCTACAATTATAGAAATTCAACAGACAAGGGTTTTAAATAATCAAGTCTTGATCACCCAAAGACACTCTGAAAATTGTATAATATGTTTTGTGTTCATCACTTCTCATCTGTAAATAAGCAAATCTGTTTAGGAAATACCCTTGACTAAGAAGCATTAAGCATTGCAATCCTGGTTGAAGAATGCCAATGTCTACTTGAATTTGGGGAAAAGGCTGAAGTTTCAGGTAACATGAAGGTATGTGATGGGGCCCATCTAGGTGTGGGGGGATCTAATAACTTGAGTCATATCCCTGTCATCCTCCCAGGACAGTACTAGGTACCCTGCATGGATGTCACATGCGCTCCTTGTGGTCATTACTCCACATGCCCCCACATCACAGTCTGCCCAACCGTCTCCACATGCCGACTGACAAGTAGGGGGAAAGGTTCCCGGTAGGATCAGTGAAAGGTTCGGAGGCTGACCTGGATTGCCTGGCGTCCCTGCTGGGCATCTGCCAGCAGCTGGATGGTGAGTGCCCTCGAGTCCTGCAGCGCCTCCTGGAGGTAGATGAAGCTGTGGCCACCGTGTCGGCCCATTGTGCACTCCCGACAGATGGGCACAGAGCAAGTGTCACAGTACAAGTGCAGCACCTGGGGACCAGAGAGAGGACACGTATGAGAGGTGCAGGATATAAGAGAGGAGAAAGCAACAGTGGTACCCTGGGTCCCAGAACCCCAGGGACCCTCTTCCCAACAAGCAGGCACCCTCCTACAGGTGCTTCCCTCTTGCTCTGCCCCAAAGCAAGCGGGGGAGCCCACCTTGGGTTGTGGGTTCAGTCATATCCCAAAAACTTTGGCCATAATCATAACTGAAATGCTTCGACAAAGACGCCGATGAAAACAAAACACCTCTCCTGGCATGAATGATTTCCCTGCAACTCAGCTTAATCATCCAGATAAAATTATGTCCCCTGATTGCAAGAATATCAAAAGTTTCTGTGGCACTCCAGTCACTGGGTGTGTGTTACCAATGGTCAAGAGCCCGTTGATGATGAGGAGGAGGAGGATAAGGTAAATATGGGACTGTAGCTCAGCAACAGATTTCTTGCCTTGCATCTGTGAGGCACTGGGTTCGAAGATAGATATTGTGTCCACCTACAACTAAAATATATACATTAAAATAAGGTAAATAAATAAAACACCCCACGTCAAGGAGCTCTGGGCTGTCTGCACAAGGCACACAGCTCGCATCTCCTGGGCACTCAAGCAAGCCTCAGAGTTAAGGTACTGGAACGGACATAAGCTAGTGTTAAAGCCAGCCAGCTTCTTGCCTTTCTTCTTCCTGCCAAGTTTTTCCAAGAAGTTGAACCTGAGAGGCAGCCAGTGCTGAGAACTACTGTATGTGATGTTATACTCTTCCCTGGGGCCCTGGCTCTGGGAAGCAGAGAGAAGGGCTGGCGCAACCCTCACCTGTTGATAAACAAGGCACTCTCGAGAAAGCATGCTCATGTTCCTTGGCACAGGGGACCCGTGTTGGGCAAGGAAACTTTTAGTGTGCAAGGAACCCTGGTGCTTTCCATATAGAGCAGCACATGGATATCAACGGGTGAGGGGAGGTTGTGGCGTGCTCAAGGGTACACCCGCCGTTAGCAAGGACACAGTCAGGAAGCCAACATGGGCCTTCTAAAGAGCTGGTTCCAACACAAGCCTGGCCCTGGCTACCTCATTCACCAGGCAACGTGGAGCTCCAGGGTGTGAGCCTCAGGGAGAGGCTGAACAGGAAGGAGCCAGGGAGGTGGAAGACAGACTGAGAGGCCTGGAGGCAAGCCTGAGGGCCTGCCCAGAGAGGGGCTGGGGATGAGGCAAATAGTGGGAAAGAGGCTGCTTCACTCTTTTGAGGTTTTTATTAAACATCCAAAATTGTAGCAGGTCCAAAGGAAACATCCTCCCACATGGCTCAAGAAGGAGCTGCTCCACTTGGGGCTATTGATAGGGAAGTTTTGTGGTCCGGCATGCTTAGACTTAGAAACTTAAAAGTTTAGAGAGAAAGAAACTTCTGGATTCAGAAACAGGAAAAGTTGAGCTTTAGGATGTCGGGGGTTTTTTTAATTAATTTTGTAAAGAAGTGGATCTGATGTAGGAGGTTTTACAGACTCCATACGATTATATAGAATCTACACAGGGAAAAGTGAAAAAGTTCCTAACTCCACTACCAGGTGAGAGAGAGCACTGCAGAACTTTTCCAACAGCAGCAATAGCCTGAAGCCAGGTGGTGAGGATTTGCCTCCCTCAAGGCCAATTGCTTTATAAGCAGGTCCACCTTTTTAGAGATGAGCTAATCCTTCTAATCTGTTAAAACTAAAAAATTCTCAAGCAAAGTCTAAATATTAACCAAAAAATGCTAAGCTGGATAAATCCAGGAAAAATTCCTGGGCAGCCCTCCTCCACCCACCCACCCCCCTTTTTATGAGGTGGTGCTAAAGCAATTCTACCAGTTTCAACAACCTCAGCCACATTCCTTCCCTTTGCTCCCTCCATTTGTCATGGGAATAAAGGGATCAATCCTATGCTAATGTGAAGTGTGAAAACCTTCTATCAAGAAGGTTCCTTTTAAAATTAGAATAAAACACAGCTCTGAACCCTCAGAGGTCTTCCCCTTTCTACCAATCAGCTATGCAACTTGAGACCACATCTATTTTCTTTACATCTTTTCTCAGGACAGCTGTGTGGACTGGCCAAAGGCCCCTAGCTTCCTTCAGGCTGTGGCTTCATGCAAACATAACAGCTTAGGACCGCTCTGCACTTCCAAGGCCTGGGAGTGGAAAAGAACCTCCGGCTGTTAACCAGAGGCCGGCCCGACCTGGCTGTGGGGCCATCTGTCCAGTCACCTCCTTTGACCTGCCTGAGCTTCAATCTCATCTGTGAAACAAACAGGGGGTCTGACTCGGAGACCCTTTCCAACCCTAAAATCCCAGGACCCCTCTCTAGGGACTTGACAACACAAACCAAAGGGCTTCCAAGTAATTCTGGGCTGAACTAGGAAGCTGGGCCTGGACTGCAGTTGTGCAACTGCAAGAAGTTTTCTGAAGCTTGTTTGTTTAACCTTAAAACAGCTCATGTGATGTGCACAGGAGATCCCTTGTGAATGGTTAAGTCTTCGAGGACTCTATAGTTACAAGTGGCCAGAAAAGAAATTCTGGCCTAAATAGGTAACGGCAGGAAAGAGATAGGGTGTCCAGAGCCCCTGGCACCAAACTTTTCCATGCCCTCCCTGGCTTGAGAGCCTGGGTGCCTCCACAATGTGTCAAAGGACGCCTTGCATGCAATCCCACCTGGCACCGTTTGACATGGGATCAGAGAGCCAGTGCTTCTGCCGTTCCAGGCTTCCCCAGCAGCACCCAGAATTTACTTAGCATGCATGAGTCCCTGGGTTTCATACCCAGCATCACCAAAAAAAGAAAAGAAAAAGAAAATGAAAGTGGGGATGGGTGGGGGGGCTCCAGATAACACATAGGCTATTGTATTTAATCAACTACAATTTTTTAGAAAGAACGCATGGTCCAAAATTGTAAGATGAAATCAATTCTTGTGAGTTCTCCAGCTAAAAGTTGGGGTGAAACTGGGAAGATTTCACAGCTCATTTAGGAGTTCCACATCTTATCTGCCTATAATTTCTAATATTGAAAACCCACAGTTTCAAAGCTTGAAACACAACCCTTAGGTAAGCGTGTACATGGTTGCAATTTTCTTTGCACGAACTGGAAGATTATTTTAAAGGAAGAAAGTAGACCATTGCAGAGGGTCCTGTGGCCAGAAATGTGGCAGCAGCCATGAACTGCTTCTCCTGGGACTGACCTGGGGTGGGGGTGGGGGTGGGGGATGGGCGAGTGGGGAAGAAGTCCTCTGGCGGCAGGAATTCCAGGGCCTAACACTGCCCATTTGGGGCTTCCCAGGCAGATGCATGGATACGCCCCTTCGGGCCTGGCGACAATCTGGCTGCCCCAGCTAAATGGAGCAGGTTTGACCTCTGACCCTACTAGTGACCACCCTCTTCCCTGCCCCCAGCTTCCAGAACGTCCCACCCACTGCCTTCCTCTCCCAAAATTTCTAAAATACCAGGCAGAGACAAAGACCTAGGAATGTAGGCCCAGCAGGAAAGGAACTGGGGGTGGGGGACGGTTAAAAGAAAAATAAATAAATAAAAATACAAAGTAGGCAGGTTTGCTTCAGCCCGTGATGAAGTGCTTTGTTCATGAACAAGGCATGCAGGCTCTTCTGGAACCCAGTTTTATACTGTCTGTGGTCCAACAAGGGGCACACACACCCTGGGCCCCTATTGGAGCCCCCCCCCCAACATCTGAAGAAAGAGCATCAGGTTTAAAGTACAGCTACCCATATCAAAAGAAGAATGTAAACTAAAAGGAAGGAGGGGGCAGCTTCTGATTGCCACGCGGTTTCAAGTTCATCAAAATTCCTTAAATGAGATATAGAAACTGCTGAAAAATTTTTTTTTTCAGATAGATTCCACATCCCTTAAAAATGATCAAGGACATTTACTTGGCCTCACACAGACTAGGGCTGTCCAGTAACTCCTGGACAGAAGGAGATCTCTTTACTCACCTAAGGAGGGGCGGGAGTTTCCCATTACAGAAAGGCAACAAATAAAATCATAAACCAAGTTGAGCATGTAAAGTCTACCATGAAACAAAGTCAATGACTTAACATCAAAACCAAATGATTTTAGATATTATAAGACTGAATGCCACTCTTCTGAAACCCAAAGTCCAAACCCTCAGCGGCCCCCACCCCCAAACACCAGGCCATGTGCTGCCCTGTATCCCTGGCCTGGGAGGCCTGTAGAGAAGGAGGGAAGGAAGTAGAAACCTATTTCATGCACCACCACCACCACCAGTTCAAGAGGAGATCTGCTGAGGACAAATGACACGGGGCTGGGGGGTGGGTTTCCCAAAAATATCTTTAATTTAAATAGACAGCGTAAGTCCATTTATTTAAAAACAAAAATACACACAAATGCCAGTACTTTTTCTAAATCTCCCCAGTGTAGAGCCCAATGTCATGGTGTTCCCCTGTAGTCCTGCCTATTGCAGGAGGATCCCCTGAGCCAAGGAGGCCAGCCTGGGTAAGTCTGTGAGATTGTTCATTAAAAAAAAAAAAAAAAATCTGCTTCTCAATGTCTACTGATAACCCAAAAATATGCCAATTTTTATGGACTCTACACATTTGAATTTTTAAGTATGCAGAACTTTTTCACTTAACTATATTATTAACTTGCAGAATGTGTGTCACTCTGTATTAGAACTGCCTATTTTTTCCTTAATAGTTGCGGGGTATGTTGCCATACCAATTTATCATAATTTAAAAGTTTTGACAGGCGTGGTGGTGCACGAGTGTCATCCCAGCATCTTAAGTTCAAGGATAGCCCAAGCAACTTAGGGAGACCCTGTCTCAAAACAAAAAGGGCTGGATGTAGCTCGGTAGTTGAGCACTACTTGGTACAGTCCCCATTATCCCACCAAAATCTTCCTATTTCTTTGCAGGGGGAGGAGAAGCAATGCCATAATAAATATCCTTGTTCTATTATCTCAAATTTTTGATTTGGTAATATATTCTTTTCTAATTTTTGGAACGGGGGGGGGGGGTTGAACCCAAGTACACTTTACATTTACATCCCCAGCCCCTCACCACCACCACCCCCACCCCCACCCTGTTTTAACTGCAGAGGCATCCAGTTGAACCTGGATGGTCCCAAGTCACTGGGATTACCATCATATGCCGCTGTGCACACCTTCAATTTGGTGACATATTCTAGATTCAATTGCTCTATCGCTTGATATGAAGACAATAGAGTAATCTATTTCCAAGTGTGGATAGGAAGGATTCCCAAATTTAACATCTAAATTGGGTCAACCTCGACCGGTGGACAGCAAAGGCAGTGAAGTGCCAGGGGGGGGCGGGCACTTAGGAAGACCAAACTCAAAGGCAGCAGGGGGCCTCTGGCTGAGGGAGGCAGTCACGATGGCACCCACAGGACTGAAGAAAGCAGCAAGCCTCACTGGGTCGGTTGTATACAAGGGGTTTTCCCAAATGCAAGGGTGGGAGGGGTCTTTTTATGAGTCGGGTGCTTTATCAGTGAAACAAACTATAAGAAGCCCCATATAAATCCACATCATTCAAAATCTAAAAAGTGCTCTGGAATCGAGTTTTTACTTAAGTTTATCTGGCAAAAACCAGAAACTGTGTATAAGGTGACTACAATCTGTTTTGAGGTTTTGTTTTTGTTTGGTTTTTTTGTTGTTGTTGTTTGGAGGCTTTTTTGTTGTTTTTTGTTTTTTGGTATTGTTGGGTTTTGTGTTTTGTTTGCTTCGGGGTTGTTTTGGGGGGCAGTGCTTGGAATGGAACCGAGGGGTTCATATATGCTAGGAAAGCACTTTATTGCTAGCCCTGACAATTTTTGAAACAGATCTCGCTAAATTGTCAAGGCTGGCCTCAAATCTGCAATTCTCCTGTCTCAGCCTTCCAAGTAGTTAGGGTCAAAACATGTGCCACAGCAACAAATATTCTCTATTCTTAAAAATGACTAAGGCAGCTTTTAAAGTTCTCATAAAAGAGGAGCACGTATACACAAAGTACACATATTTCCAAACAATAAAAAAAAATTGTCAAAATATTTTTAAATTGGGTGAGGTGGCACAGACTGTAATCCCAGGAACTTGGGAAGACCCAGGCAGATGGATGGCAAATTCAAGGCCAGCCTCAGCAATTTAGTGAGACCCAACAAATTAACAAGACCCTGTTTCAAAAAGGGCTAGGGAATGTAACTCAGAGGTTAAGTACCCCTTGCCGTGTGCCCAATCCCCAGTATCAAGAGGGGGGAATTTTTTTTATACCAGAACTGGCATGAAAAGGACTTATGATCTTTACTTATGTCATTTAATGAGTTTTTATATTTCACTACTGAAACTATTTTTTTCATTATTTTGTAGTACTCTTGCATATTTTCCACATGTGATATAAACCTTTTAAAATTTTGCAACGCTGGTGATTGAATTCAGAGCCTCACACATACTAGGTGAATTGCTCTATCATTGAACTACATCCCCAGCCCTTTCTTTACTATTATTATTTTATTTTGCTAAATTGCCCAAGCTGGCCTCCAACTTGTAAGATCCTCCTGCTTTGGCATCCAAAGTAGTAGGGACTACAGGCATATGCCACACCTGAATAGTGTCAGAAATTTTGAATGCTGAAGCACACGTGCCTCGGAGGGTTAAGGTAAGAGTCTTGGATATGCATGTAAACTATCTACAGGGAAGGCAGGGGGATATCCAAGAAGAGTACAACATGGGGTCAGAGTTTTCTATTCAGTCTAAATAACATTTTTAGGCTCCATGAAGGAAGAAGGCAATTTGGAACCTGGTGGAGTGGTGCTCACCTAATCCCACCAACTCGGGGGGCTGAGGCAGAAGGATCAAGTTCAAAGCCCTCTCAGTTACTTAGTAAGACCTTGTCTCAAATTAAAAATAGAAAGAGCTAGGGATATAGTTCAGTAGGGCGAAATGAATTACTGATTATCATTATACTGATGAATCTTAAAGGCAGAGGACATACTGCACAATTCCACTTATGTGAAGGGAAAATAAATTGTAAAAATATGAAAACAGTAGTTACAGATTAGATCAGGAATGGACTGGGGGTCTGGGATCTCAGTGGAATTGTTCAGGAGTGATGGGAATGTTATCTTGTGGAAGGGAGGACTACATAGGTGTATATCATCATCAAAGCTCTAATCATACATTTGATATTCCCCCAGAAAAGGGACAACCACCCAATAACCTAAGTGTTAATGGGGAGAGGCTTGAAGCTCAGCCTCAGCAAGGACCTAAGAAAATACTTACTAAGCCCATAAATGCCTTTACTCCCAGGGCCCACAAACTTTGTTTCTAATAGATTGCTACCATTCTTTCTCCACAATTTTCTTATGAGATATTCTTTTTCCTTGGCTCTCCACTACAAATAGTATTTTATTGTTTGTTTGTTTTTGGCAGGGAGTATACCAGGGATTGAACTCAGGGGCACTTAACCACTGAGCCACATCCCCAGCCCTTCCTATTTTTTTATTTTGAGATAGGGTCTCACTAAGTTGTTCAAGACCTCCCTAAATTGCTGGGGCTGACCTTGAACTTGTGATCCTCCTGCCTCAGCCTTCCTGAGAAATACTATCTTAATTCTGTCTCCCAAGAGGGACGTATGGACTAATTCCCTGGAGGTTTTCAAAAAATTAGAACGGAGTCCGATTTACAGCGCCACAGGCAGCCAGCAGTCAAGCAAAGCCCTATGAAATCATTAGAGTCCCAGCTGCCACCCAGCATGCATCTGACCTCTGGTGTACTAATGAGTGGCCCAAGCAGCTTCCAGCCACAAATAAAAGAGATTTGCCCTAACACTGAGATCACTGCCCACATAAATTATAGATTTTCAAGCCAGATGTAAAAAAGATAGATTTTGACAGAGACACAGTTTTCCTGTTGCCCCTAAGGTTGCAAAAAAGCAGGGCAGGTTTTAATCTGTTGGGTCCTGGATAGGAGTCAAGAGTATCTGGGAACTAACTTGGGGGTGGGTGGTAGGGATCCAGACTCTGTAGGTGGCCGTGTAACTCAGTCCTGCCTCTTAAACAGAGGACAACATTGTACACCTGAAACCCTTCAGCTCCCTAAAGTAGCAAAGGAGGTTTCAGTTGCGTGTGTGGTGGGGATCATGTAGACAGGTGGCTTTTTTTTTTTTTAAAAAGCAAGGGAAAGTACTCATTACCTGGGGGAAATTATCCAAGAGGAAAGAAATAAGAACACAGATAAGAATAAACTAAAATTTCTAAAAATAAATTTAGAGGGCTGGGGTTGTGGCTCAGTGATACACGTTTGCCTGGCACGTGTGAGGCCCTGGGTTGGATCCTCAGCACCACATAAAGATAAATAAAGGTACTGTGTTCATCTACAACTAAAAATTCTAAAAAATATTTGGAAAGCCACCCTTTCCACAATAGAGTCAAAATTCTCTTCTCTCTCCCATTCCAGTATTATTTGTATCTTGGGTAGCTGGACCCCTGCATTATACTCTGTTGCCCTTTGTCCTGGTTAAGGTTCATGAGTCAGTTATGGGGTAAGAAAGGTCCAACTCTGCTCTTCCTGGTGGTCCATGATTACAGGCCAGATCTGTAGCCAATGTTACAAGACAGTTATCTTCCAAGCACTGGGTCTGAATCAACAGCCTAATCAAGTATTTAGTGATGTAGGAATTTTGTTTTATTACAGAGTTACTCATTTAAATTGGGAAGGGCACCAGGGACCAATCCTAGGATGACCCACATATGGCCTCTAATCCTTTTCAGGGCAGCGATGTGCTCCTTGGTAAGGAGAGGCCAGGGAGGGAACTGGGGCTTGTCTGTGAGGCAAGGAGATTTGTTGCCAAGCCCCAAGTTGAGCTTGAGCTGCAGTACCCAAAACTGCCCCACGGAGAAGGGTATTCAGATCGGCAGCCAGAGCTGGGGCACTGGAGCACGTGTGACAAGGGGATCCTGCGTTCAAAGCCAGCTTCAGCAAAAGTGAGGGGCACTAACCAACTCAGTGAGACCCTGTGTCTAAATAAAAATGCAAAAAATAGGGCTGGGGATGTGGCTCAGTGGTCGAGTGCCCCTGAGTTCAATTCTGGGTACCCCCCACCAAAAAAAAAAAAAAAAAAAAACAGAAGCTAGGCTTGTTCTTGCAGCACTTCCTCTTTCCCCAGAGCCTTTCAGTTTTCTCAAGTAAAAGGCAAAAATGAGCCAGAGCAAAGAGACCTCAAACAAAAGCTCTGGTGCAGAAGTGATGCCTTGGCCCTGTCAAGAAGTTTGTTTTTAAAAAGCCCTTTTAAAATACCAGTGTGCTAGGTAGAATATTCTAGGCGCCTCCCTCTATTAGGAAACCTAACCCCATGGATACCCCTACAAATGACAAAGGGGAAATGGGGCCAGCCACAGAGCCCAGGCCAGGCCAGCTGCTTCAAAGGACTTCCCAGAGATGAAAACCACCTGTCTGTCCCAATATAGGGAGTAACCTGAGGAAGGTTCTCTGGTGAGGGCAGGTACCACTCCACCTACCATCCCCAAAAGAAAAGCCCACACTGGTCAGGTGTGGTGGGCACATCTGTAATTCCAGGAGGCTCAGGAGCCTAAGGAAGGAGGATCTACAATTCAAACCAACCTCAGCAACTTAGCAAGACCCTAAAGCAACTTAGATCCTGTCTCAAAATAAAATATACAGGGATACGGCTCAGTGGTTAAGCATTCCTGGATTCAATCCCTAGAAAGTAAAGAAAAAGCAAGCAAAGAAAGACCCCCCACTGCAGAGGACAACAGTGTCCTTCTATTAGCCATCAATGATGGAAAGGGGTCCTAGGAAAGACAAAGGGGAGAAGGCAAGTGAAATTGGACATAAGCAGCTTAACAGAGGGTGGCACAGGGAGCCAAGGTGAGCCAGCAGCGCTAGCCCAACACACAAAAAAAGAACTGGGCAGCAGAAAATCGGAATTGCAGAGCTAAGAGGTATGTGACCTAGTGAAGAAGGGCTCAGCCTAGCTGGGACCAGATGGAGAGAAGTCTGCTAACTGCACTGGGTCACTTTAGAGGCCAAACCAGGAATGGCTGTTGGGCCTGGCTAAGAGCAGAAATGAAGCCCCAGCCCCTTGGAGTTAGCCCATTCTCTTCCCACCAGTGTGCACAGCTCTCCACAGCTGCACCCTGCAGAAGCAGAAATTACAGTGTATGCAAGGACCAAAAGAAATGATCCCGAGAAAGTCAGGGAATCCCAACACAGCCAGGCCAGCAGGACACAACTAACTGGCCATCAGACAAATCAGAAGAGCACCACTTGGGGGCATGGAAGCCAAGTCACTGGAGCCAGACTCCTCTTTAGAACCTTGAATTCCTGGTATTATTCAACATTTTTCTTCTTCCTTAAGTTGGGGAGGGTGAACAACAAGGATTGAACTCAGAGGTACTTAACCACTGAGCGACATCCCCAGCCCTATATTCTTTTTTGTTGTTGTTGTTGTTGTTGTTGTTGTTGTAGTTGGACTCAATACCTTTATTTCATTCAGTTATTTTTATGCAGTGCTGAGGATCAAATCCAGGGCCCTGAGCATGTTAGGCAAGCTCTCTACTGCTGAGCCACAATTCCAGCACCCCCAGCCCTATATTCTGTTTTATTTAGGGACAAGGTCTCACTGAGTTACTTAGCACATTTTTGCTGAGGCTGGCTTTGAACTAATGAAAGCACTACGTAGTATCAGTCCTGTAATCCAAGGTTTCAGAAATTAGGGAACTAGAGAACTTAAATTGGTTTCTTGGTGGGTCCTGAAATTTCTGTCTGGTTGCATCTGGATGAAAGTCTTCCTCATTTTGGCTATAACCTAAATCAGGAGAGGGAAAGATAAAAGGCAAGAAAACATTTGGCTCAAATGAACCCTCACAATGAATTCCTGGCCCCTGCAGCTTTTTCCTTAGTCTTCCACCACTTTCACCTGGCTGCATCTAAGGCTCCTCCCCTGCAGGTGCTGGCCTGTGGCACTGAGCAGCTGTGGGGAGCACCCTGGCTCTCCCAGGGTCTCCCTCCTTGAGTCTCAACTTGATCCATTTTAAAAGGCAGCTCTTACAACTTAGCCTACACTCAAGTTGTGGCCTTTAAGGCCACAATATCCTTATCTAGTATGCTGTGTTTACTGCTAATGTTTATCCTACTCACATGGAATTTAAGAGGGGGGGGGGGGATGTTATAAAACAACTCCTACCAGCAACACCCTCTTCACTCCCCAAAATGGCCTGGTTTGGAAAACACAAGCAAGGTAAGAAAAAATTCGCCCAAAATTGACAGGAAAATTATATTGTGTATAACTGACTCCCTTCAACCACAGAAGCAAGAGACACTGTGGAGAGGCGATGTAGGGAGGGCTTCCTGGCACCACAGGGTGCCAGAGGGTGAAACACAGATCCAGTTAAAAGCGGCATACTGCTCCTGACCCATGTGTAGAAGAATCTGGAGTAAAAAGGAGGAGAAAGTTTCCCAGCAAGGGTGAACTGCCTGGCCAAGTGGCCTTGAGGAACAGAAATTACACTAACTCTTCTAGTCATCTAGACATGGAAGAGGGCCAGAGCTTGCATTGGACCATCTTGTGTTGAGTCAGGAAATCTGGGTTCAAACATCAATATCACGCTTCTCCCAATTCTTTGTGATAAGTTGGCTGCTTATCAAGTGATTCTAAGTGCTTATATCCATGAACCAGGGATCAGACACTGGTGCTGGAGAGGAATCCATCCTAAGAAACTGCATGAAATTTAAATGCTGATAGCAGTTCTAAACAGGAAGGAGAGGAGGCCCAGAGGGCTCTAAGGGTTCAGGTTAGGAGGGTTCGGGTTAGTCACGTGCAAGGCAGGACGGAGAATGAGCGGGGAAGCCACTCAAAGGCCTTTTGGCCAGCCTTCTCCAGGGCTATTATTTTGTTTGCTCACTGAAAAGAATAGTGAAAGATTCCTTAAGTAAGATTGGGGGCGGGGCTGGGGATGATGCCAGACACGCTGGGTTCCATTCTCAACACCACATAGAAATAAATAAAATAGGGGCTGGGGATGTGGCTCAAGCCTGGCATGCGTGCGGCCCGGGGCATCACATACAAACAAAGATGTTGTGTCCGCTGAAAACTTTAAAAAAATAAATAAATATTTTTAAAAATATATTTTAAATAAAATAAAGGTCCATCAACAACTAAAAAATATTTTTTAAAAAACTGGGGGAAAAGACACTGAATAACAACCTCTGGCCCAAACATGGCCCAACATCCTCTGCAGGACACAGTGCCTGCCCACAAGGCCAGTGACTCTACTCCTGTTGTCCCCACCTGATAGGTCCCACAGCATGTTAACCACGAATCCCAATGCATGCACTTCCATGCACTTCCTCAGGTCCCAGTCCAGTAGGAGGAAGGACTGACTTAGGCCAGCAGTTACAGGTTTGGGGGAGAAAACGAGAAACACTGGGCCTGGGATGTAATTTCAATGGACTTCTTAAGATGTAAAGTCTGACATCAGCCTACCGGTGTAAATAGGAATGGGTGTGGTGACGGCTCCAGACAAGGAAGATTATTAGGGGGGAAACATGTCAAGTCTTGCTCTGTCAGCACCCATGTTAACTACAGGCCCTGCTCAGTATGGCGCCACAGGAGATGCCAGCCACCCCACCTTTAGGCCTCTCTCTCCTCCATGCTGGGTGCTACTACCCGCTGGGACTATAGAAGGTTTCCGAAAATTCTCAAGAGGCACCTCTAATTAGTACTGCAAGGCCTCCTTTCCCTTTCCCAACAACTCTAATTTAGAAGCAGTAAGCTCCATAAAAGAAGCCTTCAGCATGACTCCTAGGGCCCTGAAAAAAATAATCACTTTATGAAACATTCTATATGTAACAAAATTAAAGCTGTGTTCTTTTTTAAAAAAAGATGATGATGATGGTGACGAGGACAGCTAGGTGTAGAGGCACACGCCTGTAATCGCAGTGGCCTGGGAGGCTATGGCGGAGGATAGCAAGTTCAAAGCCAGCCTCCGCAACTTAGGGAGGCCCGGTCTCTAAATAAATAAATAAATAACAAGGGAGGCTGGAGATATAGCTCAGTTTGGTACAGTGCTTGCCGATCATGCACAAGGCCCTGGATTCTATCCCCAGCACCACAAAACAACAAAACAAAAAACAAGGCTTAGGGATGTGGCTCAGTGATTATGCACCCCTGGGTTTAATCCCCAGTACCAAAAACCAAACTTTCAATTCTAAAATCATGAATAAATATTCAGGCTATTTTAGGGAGATCCAAATTCAATCATGTGCGGTAATATCTAGGTGAATTTACGGATCTTCCTAAAAAGGCCACGTATAATCAATTTAAGTGGACTGCACTTATCTCTGTTCCCCCCAACAAAACATGGATTCTAGCCAGAACTCAGTGGTGCTTGTGCATGCCTGTAATCCCAGCAAACTCAGGAGGCTGATACAGGAGGATCACAAGTTTGAGGCCAGTTTCAGCAACTTAATGAGGACCTAAGCAACTTAAAAAGACCCCGTCTCAAAATTAAATAAGGGTTGGAGAAGGATTTGAGGTTGTAGCTCAGTGGTTAAGGCACTACTAGGTTAAATCCCCAGTACCAAAACAAACACCTGGATTCTATTTCCCTTCCCCTTCAATTGAGATTGGCCTTGCAATCTGTCTTGCCTGAAGAAATATGGAAAATATGGAAGAGTTTCAAGCAGTTTGGTAAATTTCATGTACTGGGAAAACTCAGAGCCCAGAAGCCCAACCTGAGAAGACCAGAGAATGGCACAGAGGAAAACCCAGTCACTCTGGTTTGTTATCTGTTAAAGAACAGAATCAAGGTTTTACAAAATAGGGCTGAGGGTGTGGCTCAGTGGTTGAATGCCCTGAGTTAAACACCTGGTACCAAAAAGAAAAGAAAAAGAGAGAGATCCATGGATTCTATCCCACAAAGCCTTAATCAGAAAGAAGGCACAAAGAATAATGAGAGGAAAAATCAGGTCTCTAAACCCAACAGCTGCTCACATCCTCTCAGAGTTTCAAGCCATTTTTTGACAAAACTGTTCCAATGAGAAGGTAACACCTAGGCAGGCTTCCTTAGGGGCCAACACTGAGGCTTCTTCCTACGGGGACACCCTAAGCCACACTCTCTCACCCAAAATCAAACTCCAAATGTGACGTGCCTGTGGTCCAGATATAATCTTGTTTCTGGTTTTGTGGGGTCAGGGACGGAACCCAGGTCCTCACCAACCAATTTTATTTCTATACTACTTGCTTGATAGGATTTCAGGAAAAAAAAACCTCTCAACCTCCACCTCTCTAGAACAAGAAAGGGCTTACTTCTTCTAAGTAACAAGAACCATTACAAGCTACAAGCTATATCTTTGCATGTTTAAGTCATCTGGGTAGCACAGAGGCACTTTCTTTAAAATGCAGATTGATAGAGGGCTGGAGGTGTAGCTCAGTGATAGCCTAGCACTGTGTGCAAGCCCTGGCTTCCATCCCAGCAATGCAAAGAATAAAAATATATGCAGTACCATGTTGCAGATCAGAAGCAAACTAAATGTCTATCAACAGGGGAACTAGCTAAATAATTGTTAAATTGATTCATTTTAAAAATGAAATGCCAAGACACATATCTATGGAAAACATAACAGAGTAATGTACATGGTATGCTACAACTTGTTGAGAGAGAGAGAGAGAGAGAAATAGGTACAAGTATTTCTTGCTCAGCAAATCAACAGTGAGATGTATGTGTGTCACAGATTAATTGTGTATTTTTTAACCCACACCAAATGGGTGTTTATGTAGTTGCCTGGGGGCGGGGGTGTTACTGGGGACTGAACCCAGGGTGTCTCAAGCATGCTAGGCAAGTACTCTACCACTGAGCTACATCCCCAGCCCACTTACTTAGAATGTAATGAAACAGCAAACACCTTTTGCTAGTCCCTTCTTATTCCTAAAAAACTCACCAAGACAATACTACACATTTAAGATATGTAATACCAGATATTAACAAGATGTAATGAAAACTGAAAGAGAACAACAAAATATAAGGGAGTGTTCCCGGTGTGATCTTGTGTATGTGAATGGAGGGATGTCTTTTTCCCTCCCCCAAACCACAGAAGTTAGAATAATATATACCAGATCATTAAAAATTATCCTTGGGGGGCGGCTGGGATTGTGGTTCAGTGGTAGAGCGCTCGCCTAGCACATGTGAGGCCCTGGGTTCCATCCTCAGCACCACATAAAAACAAATAAAATAACGATATTGTGTCCAACTACAACTAAAAATAAACCTTTTTTTTAAAAAGTCATCCATGGGTTAGGATAACTAGCAGTTTATTTTCCAAGTTTTCTCAGAGGGCATAAATACAGAGCTTAGCCACTGAGCTGTGTCTAAGTACTTACTAGAATCAAGCCCTGTGCCAGGTGCCTTACAAGTATTAACTTGTTTGATCCTGACCACTACCCTATGGGATAGCTAGTTAACACACTCTTTTACAGATACAGAAAAAACTGGCGTATGGACAGTTTAATTTGCCCAAGGACTAGAACGTGGTTTCCAGGGCCCACATAGAAACCGCTAGGCCTTGTATACCTAAAAAGAACAAATTTTTAAAATAAATAATTTTAAAATTAAAAGAAAAAAAACTACTAGGCTTTTGCTGCCTCTAACAGTAATAATACTCCCCCTGCACTGCCCTGAAAAATATCTCTAGAAACCTTCGGGTGTCCGCTTAGGGTTTATAACTCGATGGCAGAGGCATTTCTATCTGTGCATAATCAACCAATACTAAATCCAAGTGCTTTCTTTCTCATAATTTCCAAACTCCACAACTCTCCACGGCACATGCCTGTAATCCCTGAGACTGGGGAAGGCTGAAGCAGGAGGATGGCAATTTCCAGGCCAGCACTGTCTCAACGTAGACAAATACAAAGGGGAGGGTGTGGGGCAGAGTACCTCTGGGTTCAACCCCAGCATGGGACACAGACAGACAGACACACACACAGAGACACACACACCTTCCATAGCAGTGAACCGGATACAATGTCTGACCAAATGTTGTTTTGCTTTGGGTCCCTGCTCCTACGGCCTCACCTCTGAGGGTCCCCACTCTGTCATACTGAACCACCCACTCATCCTGGCTCCCAATGCCTCAGATTTCTATAACACCCCTGGGGCATAAGCCCAGTAGTGGAAATGTAGAGAAGCTGGAAAAACCTATTTATCTGCCTCCCAATCCCCACCATCCCCCTGGTCATAGTGAAGGAACACGGTCCTTAATGTTCTTTTCTAAGATGCGCCCCAGGGCTGCAGCTTGGGCTGTGACACTGTCCCTGTCACCAATTTCACTCATGGCCCCATGATCCAAAAGGCTACCCCCAGGGAATCTGTGATCAATTTAGTCCCAGGCTGAGGAGCAATCAAGAAATCGCAGAGTCCAAGATGGCAGCTGGGCCAATACACTCTTTGTTCCTGCTGGTTCCCTGGGGCCCACTGCAGCAGGAGGGTTCCAGGCACGCGCTCTCCCCCAGTGAATAGCTTCTTGCAAGTGGGAAGGAAACACAAAATTCCTTCCTGGTCCTCCAAAACAGAAGGCTGTTCCTATGCTTGGGGGATAAAACTCAGTTTGCATTTCTTTGGCTCCCTTTTTGCTGTTTTGAAATAAAATTAAGTTCCAAATAATTAATTTTTCTATGATTAATGTCAACAGAGGTAATTAATTTAAGAGTACAACTGCCTGATCCCTCTCCAAGCTGCCAGCTCTCCAATAGGAAGAGGAAGAAAAGACAGGCCTTAAACAACTGGATATTTAGCCAGGAGAATTCAGTTAAAGTGAGGGAAGGTATTAATAGGCTTATTAAGTCAATTCTATACATTCTTTTTCCCCCACCATGGTACTGGGCATTGAACACAGGGCCTCACACACGCTACCACTGAACTACATCCACATCCTTTTTTTTTTTTTAATTCATTAATTATTTATTTAGAGACAAAGTCTGAGAGGTTGGACTCAAAAAATTGCAATCCTCCTTCCTCAGCCTCCTGGAGAGCTAGGATTACAGTTATCTGCCACCACACTCAGACATTCTCCTTGTTGGCATAGCTATTTGTCAGTTGTATTCAGTTCTGTTGCTAATGGTATTCAATTCTTTTGCTAATTGTAGCCTGAAATTCAAATTCTATCATCTACTTAGGAAATTTCTTTAAAAGCCTCCCACCCCAAAGAAACACTTCCAAACAAGGTTTTAAAATGCTCACGTTTAGTGAACATTTTTGTAGTCATGTTTTATGAAATGGAACTTTTCTCAAAGGCCTGCTCACAGAATTTAAAAAAAAAAAAAAAAAAAACAGGGAGGTGGAGGTTTCTTTTTAAAATAATAGTAATTTGTTTTCCATTTCGTACATTTTGATAAACAACTTTTCTATTTCAACCCTTCTCCCTGCCCACACCTCAAGAGTTTCTAATTAGAATGGGGTGGTAGGTGGGGGTGGAGAAATGACTTGAGATTTCAGGATCTGATCAATGCAACATGTTAGGGGCAGAGCACAAGGTCAAAAGGAAATGATTAATCCCACAAGAGAAACAAGCGGATGGGGCAGGGAATGGTCCCCCTACAAAACCCTAGCTAATAAGTAGGTCAAAACACACTCTGCTTAGCAGGGCTTTCTCCCCAACCAGAACTCTGCAATTCATCTGAAGACACATTTTTTAAAATCCAAAGAACTAGTCTACACAGGCTAGTTTTTCTTAAGAGGTTATTTTGGTTTGACAAATACATTCCAGTTGTTGCAAAAGGGAGAACTAAGCAGGAAGAAGAATGACTCTAGTCATCAGGATGACTAAGACATTCTATGACAATTTCCATTTCTAGCAGGAACCACGCTGGTCACTACTAATGCAGAGAATATTTCGGGGCTATTTAAAAGAAGTTGCTAGTCAAGATGTACAATATCCCTTTGAAATGCTATGACATCAGCACTCTGAAGTATATAAATAGGTCAAACCCAAAAGGAGAAGGAAGGGAAATGGCTTTCCAAAGTCCTTTTGGGAAAAGATTCTCCTCTTTAGCTTTTCACACTCCCTCAGGCTGTCAACGAATCACACACAAAAGTCTGTATTCCCGATATTGATGAAAACTTGCCCCTCTAATCACATCCACCCCCACCTACAGAACTGCTTCAACACCTTCCCTAGTCATCTCCAAAAGAGGCATGGAGATAGTGAAGCTGAAGGCTCGTCAGCATGGGCCTGAGGACCACAAGGGCTAAGTTCTGAAACCATTCAGGTCAAGGGGTTTGGTTCCACTTTTCTTTCTCCTCACTCCCCCAAAGGAAGTGGGGGCTGAGGGCTGAACTTGGCACTTTACCACTGAGAAGCATCCCTAGCCCTTTTTATTTTTTTTTAATATTTTTTAGTTATACACAGACACAATATCTTTATTGTGTTTATTCATTTTTATGTGATGTTGAGGATTGAACCCAGTTCCTCACATGTGCGAGGCAAGCTCCCTTTTTTTTTTTTTTTTTTTTTTAACTGAGACAGGGTTTTGCTAAGATTTCTGAGGCTGGACTTGCAATTGTCCTATCTTAGCCTCCTGAGTTGCTGGGATTGCAGATTGCAGGCATGTCTAACCAGTTTCACTTTTCTTTTCTTTTTTTTGGTGGTTGAATGCCTTTATTTTATTTGTTTATTTATTAATTTTTTAATGTGCTCCTGAGGATCGAACCCAGTGCCTCACACATACTAGTAAAGTGCTCTGCCACTGAGCTATAGCCCCACCCCCTGGTTTCACTTCTTAAATACAAAAACATCTTGCTTGGAAAGGAACTGAAGATAAACTCCAAGAACAAATAAACTCCAAAAAGTCCAATGAGCGAGATGGGAGCCGCCTTAAACCTGTGTGCACAATTTGTCCTGGGACCTAGCAATCCCTCCACTTGTGTGCCCAATTATGAATGTGTTCTTTCTGTAAAGAATATGCACAGGTACCAGACTGTCAAAATGGTCCCTGCAAACTGCAAGACCGAGGCCTCAACTTAGCAAGGCCCTGAAGCACGTTAAGTGAGACCCTGTTTCAAAATTTTAAAAGGCTGAGCTGTGCTTCAATGGTTAAGTGCTCAAGTAACTACAGCCTAGCAGTACCTGGTTCTTCCCAACCTTATCCATCTAAAATGAGGTCTCTGCAGCTTTCAAATCTAAATTGGAGTACTGGAGTTATCCTGTCCTTAAATCTCCCGTCCCTTCAGCTTAACAGCCCCCTCCCCATAGCCCAGGGCCTGTTTCTTGAATTAAAACAGGAGTACCTAGGGTGTGGTGGTACCTGCCTGGTATCTTAGCTACTCAGGAGACTTAGAGAGAAAGGATCTCTGTTCCAGGTCAGCCTTGGCAACTGTGAGACTGCATTTTTGAAAGGGGCTGGTAAAATGGTAAAGTGTACCTGGGTTCAATCCCCAGTACCTAATGGTGGAGGGGGACTTTGAAAAATTTTTGAAGTCTCATAACTCCTCCCCAGACCCTTGTACTGCAAGGGGACTCACAGTCGGGGGCGGGGGAGGGGGGGTGCTAGGAGGGTCCTGAGTTCCGTAAGTCTCCATCACTCTGCCGTGGTTCCACATGATGCTTTCTGGGAATCAGCATCCCAGCTGCTCCCAGCTAACCAGGGAATCCCGCTACCCCCAAAGACCACTTAAGCTTTGCTCCTCAGCCTGCTCACTGCCCCAGGTGTCTCAACCTGGTGACTGAGACTGAGAAGCATCTGGCATTTAGAAACTGCCTGGGGAAAGAGAATGTAACCTCAGGTCCTCTGCTTCTCAACAAAACTAGGTGTATTTTTGAGCCTCCTTTCTGGAAAAGGAGCATTATTTAGTCACATAAAATGCTGGGGAAGAGGGTGAAGAATTAGCAAAAAACTGCCCCCTTATTTCTGCAGTAAGTAGGACCCTTCCCACAGCCTCCTGCCCTGGGAGACAAGTGAGACCAGCTAACTTCTGCAGACACAAGTTTGTGGACCAGACCCTGCAGAACTCCCTTGACAGGATTCCTCTGATCTGCAGAACCCAAGGCAGAGGGAAATGCACCCTACCCTGGGGTGCACAACTGCTTCGACACACCCTGGTTTCATCTCATTGTGTGTAGTATGCCATTTAGATATAGGCAGTGGCTCTCCTTATTTCTAACAAATATGGAATCCAAGGCAAAGAGAGGTGAACTCACACAAAGTGTGATTAGCAGCTCTCAGCCACTCTTGTAGAAACTGCTTCCAAACATGTTATTTCTAAAATGTGCCCTGTTGCAACAGGCAAGGGAAGGGAACAGGGTTCCGTGTTGAGAGTCAGCTGAGCCAAGACTCAAGGCAAATTTGGGAAGGGCCAAATCACAGGTGAATCTCTTCAGGGTTCAGCACATTCTTCTGACCCATGAGAAAGGGACAGCCATCAACTGAGCACAGAGCTGAGCTCACAATAAATGCTGGATGCGCACTTGCCAAAGGTCTAAAGGCAAGTCAGGTACTGGGCAGGGTCCTTTCCGTATAGCATTGCAACTTTAAAAAAGTAGAACCATTAAATAAGTACAGCCATCATGGAGAACAGCAGGGAAGTCCCTCAGAAGACTGGAAATAGAATTACTGTATGACCCGACAATTCCACCTCTGGGTATATATTTAAAAGAACTTAAATCAAGCTGGGCACAATTGCACAGGCCTGTAATTCAAGTGCCTGAGAGACAGGCCAAGCGGGTCACCAAGTTCCAATACAGTGAGACCCCATCTCCAAATAAAAACTAAAAAGGAATGGGGTGGCAGAGGGCTCCTGGTTCAATCCCCAATACCATTAAAAAAAAAAAAAAAAGGCTAAATCAGTATGTCAAAGACAATGTACTGCAGCATTATTCATAACAACCAACACACAGAATGAGCATTAAGTGTCCATCAATAGATGAATGAATAAAGAAAATGTGGTACTATGTATGTAGTGATGTAGTGTGTGTGTGTGTGTGTGTGTGTGCGTATATATAAACATAATATAATATATAAACACACACAAAATGCAATACTATTCAGCATTTTTCTGGTATCAGGAATAAAACCCAGGAGCATTTAACTACTGAACCACATCCCCAGCCCCACTTATTTTTTATTTAAAACAGGATCTCACCAGTCACAGGGGTGCATGCCTATAATCCCAGCAGCTCAGGAGGCTGGGGCAGGAGGATTGCAAATTCAAAGCCAGCCTCAGCAATTTAATGAAGCCCTAAACTAGGTAATTCAAAAAGGGTGGGGGGGCGTGGGGGTTTGTGCGCGTTCTGGAAAAATAGCTCAGTAGTTAGGCACCCTTGGGTACAAACCCGGTTCCCCCTGCCTGCCCAAGAAAAGCTGGGGTCTCACTGAGACTCTGAGGCTGAGTTTGAACTTGTGATCCTCTTGCCTTAGCTTCCCAAATTGCTGGGATTACAGGTATGAACCATCACATCCGACCTATTCAGCCTTTTGGGGGTGGGGAAAGGAAATTCTATCACATAGGACAACTTCAGTAACCCTGGGAGAATACTATGCTAAGAGAAATAACGGAGGTACAGACAGAGACTCGCTGCATGAATTCACTCATACTAAGAGCTGATCTCATAGGAGCAGAGCAGGATCGTGGTTTCTAGGACCTGGGCAGAGTGGTGGAGTGGAGAGGGAGATGTGAGTTAATGGGTCCAAAGTTTCAGTTAAGAAAGGCAGGTTTTCGAAACCTACTGCACAGCAGGCTGACCATAGTTATTCCTCACGTGTTGTTTACTTCCAAATGGCTAAGAAGAGCTGGGCACAGCAGTACACACATATACCAAGCTGCTTGGGAGACAGAGGCAGAAACATCAGCAACTTAGTGAGCCTGTCTCAAAATACAAAAATAAAATGACATTGTACTGTCATGTGTAACTAATTAAAACAAATTAAAAAAAAATAAAATAAAATGGACTGGGGGTTATAACTCAGTGGCATAATGCTTGCCTAGCATGTGTGAGGCCTGGGGTTTGATCGCCAACATCATGGAGGAAGAGGATGACCAAAAAATAAAATTTTAAATGTTCTCTGTACCAAAAGTTTCAGTACATGAGGTGATGGATAAGTTAACAAGCTTAACATAATCATCCCAATAAAACTGTACCCCCACAAATATAAATAATTACTAGAAACTGAAAATTTTTAAAAATGGTTTACCGGTTTTGGTTTCCAACTCAACAACATTATAAATAGGGGCTGGGGATGTGGCTCAAGTGGTAGCGCGCTTGCCTAGCACGCATGAGGCACTGGGTTCGATTCTCAGCACCACATAAAAATAAAGATATTGTGTCCACCTAAAACTAAAAAATATTTTAACCAAAAAAAAAAAGTAAATAAATAAATGCACAACCTAATGGACCATAGTCTTCATCTCCATTTAACATTGTGGAAACTATAAATTTTTGCCCAGGGCACATGGCTGGCTTGCAATTTGACCCAGAAACGTCATGAGAGATTCCAAAGCCTTATTCTCTCACAGGACTGGACATGTTGATATTTTCAAGTCCACAATACATACAACTGGCTTATAATCTCCTACAATGCTCAGTGTACCTAGTATCTCCTGTATTTAAGTAAAGTCTGTGCCTGTGAGTAGCCCCAAAGTCAAGATTCCCCACAAATCTGATGATAGTGTGGAAGGGAAGGGGAGCGGGGGTGTTAACCACACGGGTTGCCACAAGACTGCCCCTGATGTGGTGGGCAGAGATACTCAGCCAGATCAGGAGTACTGAGCCACTGCTTTCTCTTCCATTTTCTTTGACCGCAATTTTTCTGGAGAGTCTTAAATCTTTGCAAAGTGTTTGTGGGCCCAGTACTACATCAAAAGCAGCTTCTGAGCCAAAGGTCCCCAGCATTTTTCCTCAAGTGACCTAGGAGTAAATGGCAGCCCAGGTTTGGTCTCTGAAAACCAATCAAGCTCCGCATTTCAGCTTTGTCTTAAAAATTACTCTACTCCCAGACTGGGAATATAACTCAGTTGGTAGACTGCTTGCCTTACCCACATAAGGCCTTGGGTTTGATGCCAGCACCGCACACACAAAAGAATTACTCCCCTCCACAGAATAGCACCAGAGGTTTCGAAACAATCCTCCAAAGGATCACCTGAGGAGAAGATCTGGGTTTCTTTGGGAGCACTGCAATCATTTACTCTGTCTGACTCAGCAAGGTGTTGGCCACCCTTCTCCCAGAAGCATACAGCAGCTTTGGCTGTCCCAAGACTCCCCTGCAAACTCCCAGCATCTCCCCAAGTGCCTGAGCAAGCCCCAAGGGCTCCAAGCCCTCTAGACAGGTGCCTGGAAGGACTCCAGGTGGCTCCAGGTCCAGCGCTATTTAGACAGAGAAGAAAGATGCCAAGGTGAGGTGAAACTAGAAGCAGAGACCAGACAAGGCCCCTAACCCAGTTCCTAGCTGCCTTTGTCTATGGTGAAAAGCAGAGCCCTGCATGCAAGGGCTTTGGGAAGTTTCACTCAAATTCAGGCTGAAAACTCCCGGTATTCATTAACCAGTCTAAATTGAATTTTAATCATTGTCATTAAGTTTTGGGAACTTGCCAGGCACAGTAGGGCACACCTGTAATCTCAGCTACTCAGGTGGCTGAGGCAGGAGGATGACAAGTTTGAAGCCAGCCTGGTAACAGCAAGACCTTGTCTCAAAATAAAAACGACCAGGGATAGAGATGTGGCTCAGTGATAAAGCACAGGGTGGGTGTGGGGGTGGAGGTGGAGGCACAAAAGGTGCTCAGACTCTGCTGTGACCTGAAGTCCCCCCCCAGGGGGTTTCTCCTAGGGACCATCATGAAAATCCCCAGAGATGCTTATGAAAGATGTAAATCTGAGCCCTGCTCCAGTTGTACAGAATCAGAATCTCTATAGAACAGGAAGCCCCAGGGTTAACCAACCCCCCAGGTCATTGTTAAAAGGAGGGAAGGCTAATTTAAAGACTACACAAAAGAATCAAGAATGAAAGGAGTCGTGGGCAAAGACATAGATATAAACCTGTATACCCAGTGACTCAGCAGGCTGAAATAGGACAGACCCAGACTGGATAATTCAGGGAGACATGGTCCCAAAATTTAAAGAGGTGGGAGGGGGGTGTTGAGGATGTAGTTCAGTGGTAGAGTACCCTGGGTTAATCCTCAGTACCACATGAAAAACAAAATAATTACTCCTCCAATAGTTTTTATGACACCTCTTTTTTTTTTTTTAATTTTTTGCATTTAGGCATCTTGAGCCTTAACCAGAATAAGTACAGCACCTGGAGTTATCTGCATAATATTAAATTCAGCAGGGTTTATGGAGCTCCTGCACAAAGAGGCAGTGGGCAGAGAGGACCACATTAATAATCATAGCTGCTTTCTAGGTTGGCTTCCCATCTTCCCAAAAGGCAGCAAAACAGGAGAGAATACTCAGGAAGGTTCCCTCAACTACTGCCCCTTGGGGCAACTGGCTCCTCCAGAATGGTACTTGGCCTCGGCTGGGCTGCAACAGAAAACCCAGCAGGCTCCAGGATAGGCAGGCACTGGGGGCAGTAAGCCTACTTCCCTGGAAAGATTAAACACAGTTAATTAAAACCCTGCAGAAGGGGAGGCAAGGGGATTAACTGACAGGGGAAAAAGGGGGGACCTGCTTGCAGAAGAAGTGATGCCTGCCCTGAAGATTTCCTTCCAGAGCTCCTTGGCCACTAATCAAGATTACAGCCCAGCCATCCACAGCAGGCCATTCCGTGAACCTGTCCCAAGCGCTACAATCCCCAAACATTTTTTTTCATCAACAACTAAGCTTCCTGGGGGGCTGGGGAACAGCTAAATGGTGAAGTGCTCGTCTACCACGTGCAAGGCACCGGGTTCCATCTTCAGCAGCGATTAAAAATAGCAAAAAAACAAAAACTAAGTTTACTGGGTAGTTTATTGCTGTCTTAAAACCCTGGTGATTGGAACAAAGTAAATGGGAGGGGGATCCTCATAGTTAGTATAAAAGCTGCTTAAACCTCAATTATGGTTACCTTAACATTTCTTTTACCCTGTACTATTGCATAAGCCAGAGAGGATAGACTGAAAGCAACAGGAAGCAGAGGGCTCCCTTGGCCTTGGAGGATGACCTGTACTCCCCAACAAAGACTAGACCTGATAAAATAGTCAAACCCAGCTCCAGTACCCAGGTTCCCAGCTGCAAGGGCTCTAGCCACTACACCACCCCAGTAATCCTACAAAGCCTCCCACCCCGCCCCCCAATTACAGAAGACCAAGGATAACATCACGAAAAAGCACTTATTAAGCACCTAACTGCCTCAAGTCCAGGCAGAGATTCACAGGGGCCTGGCCCTTCCCTGGGAGAGGGTCATTTATGACCATTAAGACCAGAGTAAGGCAGGCTCCCAGAGGCCCATAAAACTCCCAGGGAAGGAAGTGGGGATTAACCACTTCCTCCCACCTCTCAAGAAGGGGTTGCAAGCTGTACCAAACTGCAGAATAGAGGGTTCCTGGGAGGGGGGTAGGGAAACATGGATCAGAAGAGCTTACACCTGGCTAAGGCCCTGCAAGGGGACATGGCTAACCCTGGGGTTTCTCAAACTGCTTTGATTCTTACAGATGAGGGCTCTCTAGTCCTCGCTGCCCAGGCATCTCTGTGAAGCAATCTAGCAAGTCTCTTTACCCACCCCTTGGCATAGGTCTGGACTCTGTCCAGGAAGGGAGCAAAGAATGCATGTGGGTTAGGTTTGTCTGCCAAGGGCTATGATGGCTCAATAATTCTTTTACATATTCAGTCAGATGTGCTGCATCAAACTGTCCCCAGCCTAAACAGTATGCCACCCTTCATGCTTCACTCTATTTAAAAAAAAAAAAAAATATATATATATATATATATAAATATATATATATATTTTTTTTTTTTTTTAGTTGAAGGTGGACACAGTACCTTTATTTATTTGGTTTACGTGGTGCTGAGGATCAAACCAGGAGCCATCACACACGCTAGGCGAGCGCTTTACCACCAGTCCTTCATTCTATTTTAATTGAAAAATTATTTTAGCGATTTTTACCCAAATCTTTTTTAAAGCAGCTTATAAAGCAAAACAATTATAAGCAGAAGAAAGCTTAAGTCAAGGGTGGGGGGAAAAAACATCCAATAGGACTTGAGCTTCCTAGTAGTCACAGCAAAATGAGAAACACTCAACACCAATTATGTCATTATCAAGACATCAGTTTCGGAGAGGGCCAAACATTTTCCCCTGGAGCAATCTACACACACAGTAAAGGAATCTGTAAATTCCCCTCCTGGACAGCCCCAAAAGCACAGCCAGAAGCAGGAAGATATGCACCCAAAAACTTCCCTTCTCCCCATTCTTCAGACCTGTTGAAATCCCTGCTGAAATCAAACAATGGGCAAGCATTCTTCTTCATGCTGGAGAAAAGCAGAGAGAGGTGACCAGAACCTAGTGAGTTCTGGGGTTCAAGTTAGGTGAAGCCCCAAAAACCTCTTGAAAAGGTGACCTCAACCTCTTGTGCCAGGCGCAGTGGTGCATGACTATAATCCCAGCAACTTAGGAGGCTGAGATAGAAAGATTCCAAGTTCAAGGCCAGCCTGGACAACTTAGCAGAGAGCCTGTTTTCAACTTTAAAGTGGAGGTGATGGGGTGGGGTACACACCTGGGGGTGTAGTCCAATGGTAGAGAACGTTGCCTAGCATGCACAAAGCCCTGGGTTCTTCTATTCCCAGTAAAAGATGGAGAAAGAGAGAAGCGTGGTGGGGGTGGGGAGTCAAGGGGCAGAGGGGAAGGGGTGTTTAGTTTGTGTCAGACAAAAGCTAGCTGACTTAAGTCCAGTCTAGGGGTGACCCAGAAGGGAGGTCAACAGCCACAGCCAGGCACATACCCTCTTTCATCCCTTCCAAGCCCTGAGAGCTCTCAGGAGTACAGAGACCAGGCTTCAATGGCTGGCCACTCCGTCTGGCCAAGTGATCCACATTCCAAGAGGCAGCCATTCCCGCCCTTTAGGGGGAACAAAGAGCCCAGGGAGGAATTCCTGCTGCTCCAAGCACGTAAGAATGGGTGGTATCCAAACAAAACTGGGCAAAAGCAAGCACCACCCCCCCAAGAGAGGTCCCAGGAAGCCCATTCCCTTCCAGGTCCTGACAAAGAAATGAGAAGACCCAAGGAAAAACCTCTAGGCAGATATTAAAAGTTGGACATTATCAACATGGAATGCAATTTGGAGTCTCAAAACATGAGGGAGAGAAAGTTCAGGAGAGCAATCCCCATAGAAACAAGCCCAAATCCCTGCATTTAATCATTAACTTTATCTTGAGGGTCTTCTTTGTATTCATGCTATGTACTGGGCTTTTACAGTAACCAATGCAAACACTTTGCTGTCCTTCAAAGCATGGAATGTGGCATCTGTTAGTTTATTTTATTTTTTTTAAAGCAGCTCCTGCATCGCCACAGGACATGACTTCAGGGAGATTCCAATCAGATCCTCAGCAGAAAGGGTCTTTGATAGGGCAGAGGATTGGGGAAAGGGGAAGATGAATGCCTCTTCCAACAACTGCACTCTTCTGTTTTGTGCTGGGAATTGAACCCATAAGTGCCTTACCACTGAGCTACATCCCAAGCCCTTTTATTTATTTATTTGAGACATGGCCTCACTAAATTGCTGAGGCTGGCCTTGAGCTTATGATCCTCTTGTCTCAGCCTCCTGAGATGCTAGGATTACAGACATGGGCCACCGCAACCAACATGCTGCACCCTTGTTGACAGTATAGTAGGTAGATCTTCAGATGGCTTCAAATGGAGCCAGATAAGTCACTTGGACTTTCAGAGCAATCAGGAAATAAGGTTCTCTTCTCTTGCTTTGAGAGCAGAGGTGGCAGGTTTTAAACAGAGCTCAACAGCTCCCTGGAGCCAATCTGAATTAACTGTAAAAACACTTAAACATTTGCTTTTGCAGACATAGCTTTAGTTGCCAATAGAAATATTCTGCTTAGTGCTCCCCTCCCCTTAGTGCTCCACTTTTTCAAAGGCCCAATTCCTCAAAGGCTCTCAGGTCTTTCTTTTGGGACCCTCTTCTCTCTGCCTGCTTGGGTACCCAACCCTTAATTCAGTTCTGGAGAACTCTGGAGTTCAGAGATCATGCATAAGAAAAGCAGTAAAGGGGCTGGGGATGTGGCTCAAGCGTTCGCCTGGAATGGTTCGATCCTCAGCACCACATACAAACAAAGATGTTGTGTCTGCCGAAAACTAAAGAATAAAAAATATTAAAATTCTCTCTCTCCCTCCCTTTCTCACTCTTTTTAATAAAAAAAAAAAAAAGCAGTAAAGATAAAAGGAAATGGAGAAAACAACTGTGAATCCTAGTAAGGGACCCCCCTCCTCCACAACCAAGCTCAACAACCTGCAAGGAGGGTTCTACCATTCTGCCCAAAGAAACTATGGGAAAAGCTTCCCCCCTATAGATCCTGTCACTTCCTGGCAGGACCTCATCATCCACTAAGGCACAGTACTGAAGAGCATTTATAGCAGCCCATCCATGGTAGCAAACTCCCAACCCCTCAAATGAAATACCCTCTGCAAATTTTGAACTCCTATTAAAAAGTTCTAAACCAAAAATGTTTCTGAAAAGAAGGCTCTTCAGGAACAGAAACCACCAACCTGTCGCTTTTAATATAGGCCTCAAAAGCTATGAATTTCCTCTGAAGGGCTCAGAAGCCTCAATAGAGAAAAAGCAGCCTCTTCCAAGGACAGCAGAGCCACCTTTGGTAGAATGCACAGAAACTGGCATTCAGCTCTTTAGGGTGTCATTTCTCCAATGCATTCCCCATTTTGAGTGTTTCATAATCCGCCCCACCAGAGAAGCATACAGTACCAAATCAAAAATAATGCAATACTTTTACAAATACATTAGTAGCCAGAGTACCCCCAAATCCCCAGTAATTCTGTTTCCCTTTGTAGGGATGCAAAGGTCCCAGAAGGCAAGCTCTCTTCTATTCCTTTATGTCCTCATAATACCCAGAGGAAGAGCCAGGCACATGGCAGATGCTCAATGAAAAGTATGTTGACTGAATGGAATTCACTTCCACATTTTCCAAGCAATCCTTGAGGAATTTGCCTCCCAGCAGGCATCTGCTCACTGGAAAACAATATGTCCTTGGCCATTTGCATTGTGGCCCTGAAACAGCAAATGTTTTTTTTAAAAAGAGAGGAAAGAGACAGACCCTGCGGCCCCTGGTAAGCTAAATGGTTTACAGGTAGATTTTAGGGAGCTATCCTCCACTGGACCCAGAGGCCAGTACATCAGACATTGCAACTTCCCCTCACCACATCCAGGGCCCAGGTGGGCTTGATTTTCTATAAAACTTTCTGAGACCCAAATTCTCCAGAGACCTGTATTCTCTGGGGTGGCAGAAATAGTCTATCTTGACTGCAGTGGTTTTAGCAGAGATGTGAAGATCTGTCAAAGCACATCAAAATGCGTTTTAGTTACAACTATGTAAGAAAATGAGTGCAGTTTATTGTGTCCAAACTGAGATGATCAAGAATGAGAAAATGGAACTCTGCACTATTTGTCACACAAGGATATGCCAGATCCATTAATTTTAAAATGCAAACTGATGAACTACAGTATACAATGTAATATGTATTTAAAAATCTTTCCATCACCCTGTACAAGATTAAATCAGACACAAGGATAATGTTGCATCACATAGGAATTAAGATCAATGAAACACTCCCAACTGTTCACAGTAGTTGCTCCTGAAAAGTAGAATTGGCGATTTGTACTTTAAGCTACATATTTATTATCACTCTTATTTCTTCTGCAATTTAAAAATTAAACAAAAATAATACTGAAGTAGTTAAAGGTATCAGCAGGATTGCAGCTCTGTAGAGCTGGAGCCCAGCCAGTAATAGGTACACTGTTGCTTATCCATGCTGAAGGAATGCTTATTCATGCAGGCCTAGCTAGACCAACAGAAGCACTGTCACTTGTCTGCCATGAAGACACGAACATCTGCAGAAACTATTTCCTTAATAGCTAAGAAACACTGAAGATGTTAAAGTGTTTACAGGTATATACAGCCATGAAGAACAAACACTCAACTGATACACATTAACCTGTGAGCCAGGTAACACTCTGGTTGACAGCCTTCCTGTACCTGCTCTCTATCCCCAGCCAACACCTATATTCAGAGTGATTTTCTCTGAAAACTAAAGAAAGGACCATTCACTCTAACAGAGTCAGGACAGCAGGCTCATCATTTGTTGAAAATAGAAGTCACACACCAGAACATATTCTAAGATGGGTCTAAAGACATAAGACACAGAATGTAGAAGACCGACCGTGGTTGATCACAATGAAATTTAAATTTATTTATTTGGTACCCAGTATTGAACTCAGGAACACCAACTGTAAATGGAGGTAGCTCAGGGACTCCTTTGCCACACATAGTTAGTACAAAGTATTATAAATACCTACCAACTGACTTTTTTTTTTTTTTTTTTTTTAATCCCAGAAACTGGCCACAGAACCTAAGCAGGAAATTGAGAGAGGCAACACAAATGGCCAATAAACATATGAAAAGGTGCCCCCACCTCGGGGCACTCCAGGAAGTACAGGGTAGGACAACAGGATGAGCCACTTTTCTCCCATCAGATTGATGGCCCCAAGGATGGGCCCGGAGGGAAATAGCTCCAGGAGCCGGTGCTGGGATCCATTACCATTTCAATAGTGTTGTACCCGGGTCCTAGGAATCCCCTAGCTGCAGGCAGAGGCCGGAAGAGAGGATCTCTCCTCTCGGAAAGGGCTCCAGAAGAGAAGGAGGGTGGGTGAGGGGGGTGGGTGAGGGCGGGGGTGCTACTGGCAAGGACCTAAAGTACCAACAACCCCAAAAACAGTACAGGGGAGAATCCATTTCACATCACCAAGTCTAGAGCAGTCAGTAAACATAGAATCCGTGTATGTTTTTGAAACTCTTCACTCCATATATCTGTGTATGTAAAGGGTTGTCAAGAGTTTAGAAGAAATTAATTGTATCTAAAAAGATACAATTTTTTAGCAATTAAAAATTTTAAGCCAGGCATGGTAGCACACACCTCTAATCCTAGCTCCTCAGAAGGCAGCAATAGGGGGATCGCATACAGAGAAAAAATAAAAAGGGCTGGAGATGCAGCTCAGTGGTAGAGCACTTGCCTGAGAGGCCTTGAATTCTAAACCTAATACCAAAAAAAAATTGTTTAAAATTTACTGAAAATCTAAAGATTATAAAACTTTTGTACAATTAAATCAGGTTAAAATTAACAAATTTAAACCAGCTGTTGGTGGTCCTCACCTGTAATCCCAACAACTTGGGAGACTGAGGCAAAAATGTATCACAAGTACAAGGACAGCCTCATTAACCTATTCTCAAAAAATAAAAAACTGGAGATGTAGCTCATGGGGGAGTTCAATCCCCCAAACCGCCCACCCAAATAATTAAATGAACAAATAAGAAAATCCTTAGGTATTGTTAAAGGAACACAAATTTTAAAACAAAATTGTTACCTCAAGCTTCTCTCTTAATCCCTGTCAAGTATTTACGAGTAATTTTGGGAGGAGGGTGGTAGTAAGGGCTGAACCCAGGATTTGCACATGCTACGTAGGAGGTCTAACCCTGAGTAACAGCCCAATCCTACAAAAATACCTTTTCATTAAGCATTCATTTATTTGGATTCCTCCTTTCTGTTAACTGTGAGCAAATCTGTGTTTATTCTCAGGATGGAGAGAAAGCCCTCACACAGCTACACTGTGTGAGACCATGAAAGGGTCAGGCTGAGAGGACAGGGGCTACTCCATCTCCTTGGGGTTTATTTTGGTGGGAAAGAATGTGATACCCCCAAAAGCACACCATCTTGAAAATAAATTCTATGGGACTAGGACCAATGAACTGTGGAGACAAATGGAACCCAAATCCTGTGCTCAGGTTTAGCCAATTAGTGCAGTGTGGAAGGGGATCCTCACACACAAACTGGGAGCACCATCTCTCCTCTTACAAGGAAAATATTTGTTTTCCAACATTAAAACTGGAAGCAACACTCCCCAATCTGAGATGTCCAAATATAAATAATGGCTTTCACTGTGTCTTACTTTATTTATGTCTGTTTATGTAAGTAAAAGTTAACATACAATTTAGTTTAGCAAAGATGCAGAAGAGGAAGACGGGTAAGTTCAGTTCTAAGATACCAAGGGAAATCTATATTGTGTGCGTAACAGAGGGAAGGATGGGTAACAATAAGATTGGGAAATTTACAACTATTGCAAGCCTCAAATATCACCTAGGATTAACCACTGCATCTCCAGCTATTCCATCTTATAGCCAGCCACATAAACAAAATTAACCCTTCTCACCTACCAAACCAGTTTATTTATTTATTTTATTATTATTTTGGTATCCAGAATTGAACCCAGGGACACTTAACCATTGAGCCACATTCCCAGCCTTTTTTTTTTTTTTTTTTAAATAAAGACATGATCTCCCTTAATTTGCTGAAGCTAGCTTTGAACTTGCCATCCTTGGGCCTTAGCCTCCCAAGATGCTAGGGATTACAGATAGTGCCACCATAGCCAGAGAAGACTCTTAAACCTTACTTGATACTGCATGGAGTGATTCCTTCCCCTACATGCCATCAAAGTTCAAAAATATTTGGCCTCAATTGACAGTGAAACAAAGCTGTGGATTTTCATTATATTTGCTTACACCCATGTGGTTTTAAAAAAAAAAAAAAAAATCAGGGACTGGGAATATAGCTCAGTTGGTAGAGTGCTTGTCTCACATGCACAAGGCCCTGGGTTCAATATCCTGCATCACGATAGATAGATAGATAGATAGATAGATAGATAGATAAATGTTTTCAGATGGACCAAACTGGAAAGATAAATTGTCCTCTTAGGATATTCCCCTAAATCCTAGAAAGCTTTGATCAAGCTAACAACAACAACAAAAAAAAAAACTTACTGCTTTTTCTGGGGGAAAAAATTATTAAATATAAAAGGATGCACACAGAAGGGGATGGGGAGGCTACAGAGCTTCAACTGGCTTGCCTGCTACACTGTCCTCAAATCAGTTCCTTCACTTCACAATTTCTACATAGCCTGGCACACTCTTGTAATCCCAGGAGCTCTGGAGGCTGAGACAGGAGGATCCCAAGTTCAAAGGAAGGCACCAAGCAATTCAGTGAGACCCTGTCTCTAAATAAAATATAAAATAGGGGGGCTGGGATGTGGCTCAAGCGGTAGCGCGCTCGCCTGGCATGCATGCGGCCCAGGTTCGATGCTCAGCACCACATACAAAGATGTTGTGTCCGCCAAATACTAAAAAATAATAATAATAATAATAATAAACAAATAAATAAATAAATATTAAAATTCTCTCTCTAAAAGGGGGGGGCTGGGGAAGTGGCTCTCAAGTGGTAGCGCGCTTGCCTAGCATGCGTGAGGCACTGGGTTCGATTCTCAGCACCACATAAATGTAAAATAAAAATATTGTGTTCACCTAAAAAAAAACTAAAAAAAATAATATTTAAAAATATAAAATAGGGGTGAGGGGGCTGGAGATGTGGCTCAAGTGGTAGCGCGCTCGCCTGGCATGCGTGCGGCCCGGGTTCGATCCTCAGCACCACATACAGACAAAGATGTTGTGTCCGCCAAATACTAAAAAATAAATATTAAAAAAAATTCTCTCTCTCCCTCTTTCTCACTCTCTCTCACTCTTTCTTAAAAAAAAAAAAAAAAATAGGGGTGAGGATGTGGCTCAGTGGTTAAACACCCCTGGTTCAACTGGTTCAATCCCAAGTAACAAAAACAAAACAAAACAAAAAAAAAAAACACTGATCAGAATAGTAGAGGTGAACCTGGACAGGTGAAGTTACGCAGCACAGACTACAGGACAAAGACCTAGAATGTAATGAGCGTCCCCATTTCATAAGACACCATCTATACTGTTCTGGGAAATTCCTCCTCACACCAGAGGGAGACCCACAGTCTAAGGGTAGTCACTCCACAGTTCCCTAGCCACCAGTTCTGTGCTCCCATTCAGGGATCAGAACCACATCACAACAGGGCACCATCTCATCCCAAATTGGCTCCCAAACTCTACAAGGCAGGATTCTTGGATTACTTTGCTCCCTTTTTTTCCCCCCTAAAAGCCTTCTATTTTACCAAATCAGTTTTCATAATGATTTTCTGCACTCATCTTTCAACTTTACTTCACTTGGGTAGCTGTAATCAACAGGTGTAACAACATAAACATGTCTGGCCACTAAACAGCAGTCCCCCTTGGTAGGCACAACTCAACTGGAAGAGCTAGAGGGTACAGAACAGACTGCCACACGGCCAGTACAGCCTGGGAGCACAGGTCAGCAGCAAGACCCAGCACGAGAGGAGGCTGGGGTCTGGAGACTGGACACTCACCCCACCGCTAGGACCTGCCAGCTTTGGACATGTTCTCTTTTGTGAGGAGTCAGGTGATGCTGCCAGGAGCCAGGGTCTAATGCTAACTACAACTCACTGTGTAAGCCCCAGTCCCATTCCTCTTCCTCTGGGCTGAGGCAGCTGGGACTGTGCAAACCACACCTCTGCTTTGCCAGCTAGGTCCCTGACAGGTTCTCCCAACAGGTCCCACGACAGGGAGGAAGGGTCTGGCCTTTCTTAACTGTTTCCTGGGTAATGTCCTTGGCAGACTTCCTACCAACATGGTAGCACTCGGAACCTGTTCCTTTCCCATCCCCCTGGATGCTTCCCAAGGCTGCTACTTCCCCAGTACCCTAGTGTTCTCTCCTTTCAGCTACCTCCTTAACAACTCAACACCACCAGTCAACAATTTCTTTCTTGGGGACTAGTTTCTGACAGTTACTCTTACTTCTGTTTATCAATAACCCACCCTCTACTAAGGGTGAAAAAGGAGGGAAGCCTATCACCTTACTTAGAAATGGGAAAAGATTCCATGCATTGGCACAGCTAATCCAGTGGAAATCACCCTACTTATCAGTCAACTTTTATCTAAATTCCACCGTGCTCCAAGATTCCTCTACCTTCAGGCCCAAACTCATCTCATCTAAATCTGTTTAGATGCCATCTTTAGCATTTAGACTTTTTGTCTAGTTTGGAGGGGGGCGTTGTATGTGTGTATGTGTGTATGTGTGTGTTTGCATGTGCGCACGTGCGTGTGTTGGGGATTAAACCCAGGGCATTGTGCATGCAAGGCAACCACTCTGCCAACTGAGCTGTATCCCCAGCCCTGACTTTTGTCTAGTAATTTAAGAACACATACAGCCAGGCACAGTGGCACTTGCCTGTAATCCCAGTGGCTCTGGAGGCTGAGACACGAGAATCAAAAGTTCAAAGCCAGCCTCAGCAATTTAACAAGGCTCTAACCAACTTAGTGAAACCATCTCAAAAAAAATTAAAAGGGTTGGGAGAGGTGGCTCAGTGGTTAAGGACCCTGGGTTCAATTATTGGTACCAAAAAGAAAAACAAAGCAGCCATATTGAGAAATTGAGAATCTCCCATTCATCTTCCCCTTCCCATTTTTATATTACCTGACAAACCACAAGGTTTGCCATTGAGCTACATATATCCCCAGTCCTTTTGAGACAAGTCTCATCAAGTTGCTAAGGGTACCACCAAGTTGTAAGGCTAGTCTTGAACTCGCAGTCCTCCTGCCTTGGCCTCCCAAGTTGCTAGGTTTACAGGTATGCACCCCCAGCTTCATGACAGATGTTAATACATCAAGTGCTATCAGCAATACAGTTTCTGATCAAGTCATTTTGTCACCCTGGCTTCATTCAGTCTCTCCAATTGTAATGTAGCCGCTTCTTCTATAATAATTTAAGGCTTTTCTTGTGATAAATTAAGATTCTTCTTCATGTCTCCTCTAACACATGCACACATATACACAAGTAAAGCTATAAAACTAAAGCTTAAAATAATAAGGTTTAATTTTAATTAAGTCCCCTAAGTCAGACTGCTGTAAGGAGCAACTGAAATGCCATAATTTAGAGGGAGTATGCCAAGCAGTAGTGCAGGCCTGTAATCACAGGGACTCTGGAGGCTGAGGAAGGAGGATGCCAAGTTTGAGGCCAGCCTGGAAAAAAAGGGGAGGGGGCTGAAGATATATGTAGCTCAGAGGCAGAGAGTCCTTGGGCTCAATCCCCAGTATTGGATGGATAGGTGGGTGAGGGGTAGTGGTTCTCAAACAGCTGAAGGAAATCTCTAAATGTATTTGTACCCCGTCTTCTCCAACACATGGGAAGCCCCACAACCTTCAAATGATAGAAAGCTAATTTGAGGAGCATACATGGGCCCTGTATTCAATCCCCAGCACCACCACTAGCCACTAGTACCACCCCGCCCAAAAAAAAACTGAACCAGATTTCCAGTTTTTCTAAAAGAAAACAAGTTGTATGCATTTCCCCCCCCTTCACCTTGCATCACCATACGAAGGAGATCACTACACAGCTACCAATTTATATGATAGTGAAATGGTAGAACGCACAGTTCAGGTTTTCTTTCTTCTGACCCTGAAGGTTTGTCCCCCTTTTTGGGGGGGCGGGGGGGGGGGTAGTTTGATAATAAAACTAACATAAATGTTCACAATTGCCTTCAATGTGGGGGGCACACAGCACTATGATACCTCATATATTAGCAGCTCTAATAATCCTTACAGCACTGAAAGAAACTTTTTTTTTTAATCTCTTCTTACATTTAAGAAGAAAAAAATGAGGCACAGCAGAATCTAGAACCACAATGTGGGAAGTGCTCAAGTAAATCTAATTAATTAAAAGAATTTAAAAAAAAAAAAATCCACTACCTGAAGTTCCAACTATTACTCAAAATTTCTTCACCATATCCACTTTTCTTTCTTTAATCTTACCCACACATGTGGGGCTATTCAGCGCAAGCCTATAGATGGCTCTAATAAATTATCTCCCTCCTCACTTTGGCATTGATCTCAGAGGGCACGAACTAAAGTCTGCAGATGTAGTCAAACTACAAGCTTCCTCTAAATTCTCAGCACTCTAATAATGACTGCTGATGCTCCTCCAAAGTAGTCCTGTACTTTAAGCAGTTAGCAGATTCATATTTAGCAAAATGAGTCGGGGGTTTTTTGTTTGTTTAATACAATAGCATTTTAAGAAGTATCCCTATTAGTTTCAAAAGAGTATGAAAGAGTTCTAAAAACCCACTGGCATTTCAAGAACATTTTTAACTTTGCAAAAGGTTAAATCTAGAATACAAGGAAATGGCTGGCCAAACTTTCTTTCTTTCTTTCTTTTTTAAAGAGAGAGAGAGAATTTTTAATATTTATTTTTTAGTTTTCGGCGGACACAACATCTTTGTCTGTATGTGGTGCTGAGGATCGAACCGGGCCGCACACATGCCAGGAGAGCGCGCTACCACTTGAGCCACATCCCCAGCCCTGGCCAAACTTTCCAGAAGTTAACTAAAAGATACATAAAGCTGGTGACACGTTCAGGCACACAATCTTCATTCCCAGGGGTACACCTCACCTAGTCAGGCTCTAAAATTAAAGCAGGAACCTCCAGAATTCACAAAGGGGGTCAAAGCCAGAAGGCCCTCAGTCTATTTCATTTTCTGTGTACATATCTTTGCTTCATTCAAACTCCAGAAATACTATTCTGCAGAATATGTTATTCTGGGGGCTGGGGATGTGGCTCAAGCGGTAGCGCGCTCGCCTGGCATGCGTGTGGCCTGGGTTCGATCCTCAGCACCACATACAAACAAAGACGTTGTGTCCGCGGAAAACTAAAAAAAAAAAAATATTAAAATTCTCAAAAAAAAGTAAATAAATTGAAAGACCCAATTTAAAAAAAAAAAAAAAAAGAAGAATGTTATTCTGTAGAAGCCCTTAAATAATCAAGATAAAGAATTGTCCATCCTTCTAGCTGGCCATGGTGGTGCACACTTGTAACATCTGCTACTCTGGACACTGAGGCAGGAAGACCCAAGTTCCAGGCCAACCTGGGCAATTTAACTGAGACCCTGTTTCAAAATAAAAATTAAAAATGGCTTGGAGGGAACAGGGTTGTGGCTCAGTGGTAGGGAGCTTGCCTAGTATGTGTGAGACACTGGGTTCAGTCCCCCATACCACATAAAAAAATAAAATCTTCAACTAAAAAAAAAAAATTTTAAGGGGAGGGGGCACTTGGGTTGTGGCTCAGAGGTAGAGCACTTGCCTAGCACATTGGAGGCCCTGGGTTCAATCCTCAGTACCACATAGAAACAAATAAAATAAAGGTACTGTGTCCAACTACAATTAAATAATAAAGTAAAAAAGGGCTTGGAATGTTAGCTCAGTGATAGAGCACTTGCCTAGCATGTGCAACCCCAGAGCCACCAAAAAATATATTTTTTTAATGTATACACACACCCTCTTCATAAAAGGGCCCTCCCAATAAACATAACTTCAATTTGCTAACATATAATTACTGAAATCAGAAATTTTATCACTAAAGACTACCACTTCCATGAGGCATCTACATGGAAAATTATTTCTGAACAAACTACAACTGGCTTTTTGTGCCTATTGATAACTGAACTGAGATGGTTCTACAGATTCAACAAAAACAAAACTTGATGGGAATGGATCTCAGGTTAGGTACTACCTGAGTTAGCAAAGTTGAGGAATCAAATAATAAATGAAAATTATCCAACTTTTTGTATCCTGGCAAACCACTTCAACAACAAAGCATTTCGGCCAATTCACCTCTTGTTTACAGACTCAACAAGACCTTCCTTACTATAAATGCACAATTAAGAATTTTTTTTTTTTTACAATGAAAAGACAAAATTAAATAAAATTTACATGTCAGGCAAAAGTTGCATCCATTCTAAGGAGATCTTTATGAAACTATAGTCTCCTGAAATCTAAAATGCTATTATTTATTTATTTATCTATTTTTATTTTGGGGAGGGATTGAACTCCGCGGCACTCAACCCAACACTGAGTCGCATCCCCCAGCCCTATTTTGTATAGGGCTAGGCAAGTGCTCTATACACTGAATTGCATTAGTGCCTCACTTTTGCTGAGGCTGGCTTTGAACTGGAGAGAGATCCTCCAGTCTCAGCCTCCCAACCCACTGGGATTACAGGCCTGCATGGCACAGCCTTCTAAATGCTATTTATAAATAAAATGGAAGGGGGAACTGGGAAGAAAAAAGACAATTTTACTCAATATTTAGACACTTTGATATTTCTGTACTCCAAATACAACTGATGTTTAATTCTAAAAATATCTCATGACAAATAAGGTAGTATCAAATGAAGGCCAGACCTCAAAAAAAGTACCCACTTTCTTCCCAAAATGTCCATTTTCCAAAATAAAACCCTAGACCTGGAAATTGAAATTTCCTAGATAAAATACAACACAAGGTCACAAAAAGGTCCCCAGACAAGGTTGGTAACACACAGTCTCCACATTTCTAGCAGTTAGACAAGCTGCCCCTTTTGAGCCAACCTGTGCAGCAGAAGCTGAACTATCCATGGCCTTCTTCCTGGAGGGTCCAAGCTGATAAAATCCACTTCTATGCACTTTAATGGAAGATGTCAGCTCAAGCATAACTTTTCAAAGCCCAAAGATTATACTCAGAATGGAATTAACATATCTGGCAGAGGGTGTTGTTCAGTGGTAGAGCACATGGCATACATGCATGCATCACAAAACTGAGGCCTGGGTTCAATCCCCAGCACTGCAAAAAACTACAAAAAAATTTAAAAAGGGAGTAGGGGCTGGGGTTGTGGCTCAGTGGTAGAGCGCTTACCTAGCATGCATGAGGCACTGGGTTTGATCCTCAGCACCAGATAAAAATAAATAAAGATATTGTGACCATATATAACTAAAAAAATTATTGTAGGTATTGTGTCCATCAACAACTAAAAATATTTTTTAAAAAGGGGGAGGAGGAATTAATACATCAATAATGAACATTTCCCTCCAGTATATTTTCATCAAGCACTCTTAATCCAACAGACTTCAATTTACAAATATCTGCCTGCTGAACTGGATTTAAAAGCAGCAACTTCAGTCACTTCTGAGGTATAGAAAAGTTTAATTTTCTGACCAATAGGTGTCAGGTATGAATTGTAAGGGCACTACATTAAGAATACCCATTTCTACTCATTTTCTCCCCTTACCATTACCAAAACACACAAACAATAAACCCTTAGGAATAAACTTGAGTCATTAAAAAGTTTATAGAAATTCAAACTTTACCATAAAATCTGTCAACTGTATTTGAGCACCTCTTGAGATAGATGGAAAAAATGGTAGAAAAGTGGGTCTTTACCTGTATTTGTATTTCATTTCTTTAAAAAAAAAAAAAAAACTTGACATGTAGCATGACTAAGAATCAAAACTTTTAAAAAAGCATTTTGGTAGAGGGCTGCAGATATGGCTCAGTGGTACATACTGTGCTTGTCTAACATGCCCAAAGTTCTGGTTCAATCCCGTAAGCACCCCCTTCCAAAAATCATTTGTGTAGATTTTATTATAATTTACCCAAGAACGTGCACATAATTTTTAAATAAACATGCATACAACTGAGTATACAAACACCTGAGAAAGCTTAGGTTCTAGGAATAAAACACATCATGATGAATACAATTTAAGACACAAGAGAGGATTTCATACCACAACCAATTATTTTAGGCAGCAAAAACGATTAGGTTTCCTGGTTGTAGACAGTCCCCAAGAGAACTCCATATCAGTTTGGAATTACAGAACTGTCTTTCCAGGAAGCATTTTAAAGCCCAATTGCAGAGAATGAATATAAATTTTATCAGCACCTGTACCCCATTTTCAGTACAAGAGAAGAACTGGGCCAAATCCCAGTCCCTGACCTTAAGGACTGGGAACACAGCCACCATCTGGTGGGGTAGACTACATACAATGTTTCCCTTGACTCAAGATGGCAACAGAGTCACTGAGTCCCTGCCTCCCCCTACCCTACTAATGATACAGCCTTTCCTGGGGACCCAGCCTGTTCCAATTCTGCTAGGCTACTTCCGATTTAGAGAACCCTGACACACAGTGACTTCATTCCCAGTGTCCTCTCCCAAGCAGCAAAGGGCTCAGGATAAGTTGCAACGGGTGGGGGCGAGTTAAAGGGCTACTTATGAGCAGCAGAAGTGGCGCCCTTTAAAGTCACACATTTAACCCCCTCAAGTCTTCCCCTAAAACGCAAGAAGAACCTTTCTCACAACCTAAGCAGCCTTAAGCACCGACCCTGGATGCCCGCGGGATAAGAGCAGCCTCGAGCCCGGCTGTGCCCCTTGCCAACAGAGGCGGGGTCTGGGTGACCGAGTGGCTGTGCAGCCCGCAGCCCCGCAGCGGCTCTACCTAGGCTCTACCTCCGCACGACTCTCGCCCGACACCAGCACGCAGGTAGTGCGTGGCCAGCAGTTCCTGCGGCCCGACTGACCCACGAGGCACAGGACTAGCTGCTTAAAAAATATATATATATTGGATTTTTTCAAGAACCAAAAATGAGATTAGACAGTGGCAGCAAGCAAAAAACTCTTTATTCCGCTGGAAAAAGCAACTACCTCCTTTTAGGTTTTCAATTCATCCTGAGTTTTTAAACTAAAGATGACGCCTCACTTGCAGGTTTGGAAGAGTCGTTTCCCGGGGAGATGCTTAAGGAAAGCAATCTCCCCGGTGAGCCTGCCTTCTGCCTGAAATGACAAACCAGGTATTCACGAAAGAAAAGAGTCGCCCAGGATTATTTAATGGAGCCAGTTGTTACAGAAAGCAACTCAGTAAAATAGCACATTTTAAAAACCGAGGTAGACGTACATAGAGGAAAACCCATATATGCATTTAGGCATTCAGTGGGTCGTCCCAATCCAGACAGCAGTCAGTCTATCCTTCAAATTGCCCTCAAGCTCCTTCCCAGCCAGAGGCAGACTTTTAAAGGAACAATATTCTGAAACAGTTAACAATCACTTTCATCAAAAGGAAAAAGGAAGAATTTCAACAGCTTATAGGAACTTCACTGCCTGGTCGTGCTTTCTCTAACATTTTAGTCTTCGATTCGAAACTAGCTTACCACCTCTGGAACTCAAATTTTCTAGCATTGTAATTTCAAATGAACAAAGTTTTCTTGTTTTAATGAAAAGCTAAAGACATGAAGTAGAATATCGCTCAAATTTGTTTCAAAAAATTGTATTTAGTTCAAAAACCTAATATCTAAATGCTTTCTAAAACTTCAACCTAGCACTGAACGTGTTAAAAAGTGATTTTTAAAGGCATCCAGGTATCTCAAGGGGTGGAAAGGTTCACTTCTCTCTTCGAGCTCTCCCACACTGCGCGAGTTTTTAAAAATTTATAGTTTTGTGATTTAAAAAGTGAATAAGCCTCTCACAAGTCTGGTAACACGGAGCGCCTACGGTACCCGCACAGCTAAAACACAGGTAGATCTTTAAGAATATAAATAAAAACTGACATTTAAACTCAACCTCCCTTCCAGGAGGGGAAATCTCGCGGCTTCAGGGCACCCTGTCCTCTAACTCCCCTCCCCCGCGCCCTCCATTTGATCCTAATCTGCAAGTGAATTGGCTCCATCTTTCTGTTCCTGGGATTTTCTAAAAGTAATGAAAGAACATACTAGAAACATTCACCCATGAATGTGAGAAAACTGTAAGGAAGTCCACTCAAAGCTTAAAGACGAAGCAATCCCTCCCGCCCCAAGCTCCATACCTAGAAGGAACCTTTTGAAATAGGGGTGCCCACAAGTAGATTAGAATTTCAACTTTTTCCAATAGGAGAAGTCGGCTTAAGGCCATCGGGCAGTAGCTCCGCCCTCTTACCCAATAACAGGTTAGAGTGGCAAAGGCTGAGCGCGGTGCTTGGCTTGGAGGTGCTCAGAATCACCCAACCCACTCCAACTCCGGCAGGATTTTTAAAGCCTTGCCATCTCCTGCTCTCCCGCGGAGGCAAGACTACACACCGAATCTCACAGGTCTACAGGTAGACAGCTTTAAGTTACCGACCCTTCAGGAGAGGCTGCGCCTCAAAATTTTTCGTCCCTTATCCCATGAGTTAGGGCGAGTGGAAGGTGCTGCTCAAAACCAAAGTGAAAAAAAAAGTGTCACAGTGTCCACAACCCAAAGAGCGAAATCAATCCCAAAAACCGCGGTGCAGCCCTCAGATGCTGCTAACCCCCAGGTTCAAGCCGCGTGTAGCTGCTCGGTTTTGTTTTGTTTTTTTTTTTTTTTTTCCAAGGGAAGCTGCGCATGTGGTTGACCAGAGTGGGGATACCTTCTAACCAGGGAAACAGGTTCCCCGAAGGGACATAACCTGGGGCGCTGCGTGAGAAGCCCAATAGCAAGAGTCTCAGCCCGGTAAAGGCAATGGACAAGGAGTTCGCCCCGATTCCGCCTCTATCTCGGGGTACGGTCCACAATGCCGAACGTTAATGCCACGTGAAAGCTCAGGGCAGACCATGCGTTTTGACACTACGTGAAACAGCTGCGGAGTAGATATGAGCTCAAGACCAGGGGCCCTTTGGCCCTCAAAGATCCACAGACGTCCCTTACTTAACACAAGAGGGAACAATTGCTTCTGTCCAAAAAAAAAAAAAAACAAAACAAACCAACATCAAAAACAACAACAACAAAAAAAAAAAAAAAACTGTCCTACCCCCCCCATGCACATGGAAAGTTGATCTATATAGGCACAAACACTCCACACACCAACTCATCCACACAACCACCCCTTCCCAGCTCACACCCTACTAAAAAGCAATAATCTACAAGTTTCACAAATAAAGAAAATGAAGGAGAGCCCTCTCAACGCTTTGGGAGGCCTCAGGCCGGCCCACACAAGGAATTCAAGGCTACATTCACACTACACATCTATCTCTCCTACCTCATCTCTAAGTTAATTACAACGGTTGCCACGTTTCGCTACCGTGAAAATACAGAATAGGGGAACCCACATTTTGGGACTCTCCGAAGGCCCCTCGCGGCAGGCATACAGAAGCCAGATCTTCGACACACTTTTTAGGTCGTGATCTCCTAGATACCAACCATTGCCACTATGCTCAAAGAAAAATGCAATATATCTGGCTGAGGACCCACCTCTCCTCACTTTGACACGGATCGGGAGGACCCTGTCCACAGGCGGTCACCGATACGCAAACACACACCAAACCCAGGCGCAGCCCACTCTCAAGCAGCCCCACGACTCACCTCGTCGTCGTGATGCTGGCAGAAGCCGAGGCGCTCAGGGAACACCGAGAGAATGGAGAAGGGCGCACCAGGGAAAGGGGAGCCGAGCCCGAGTTGCTGCGCCGCGGCCGCGGCTGCGGGACCCGGCGGGCCGCGCTCAATATAGTGATCCTTGGTGAGACGCACGCGCTGGTGCGCGCGGACGCAGTTGTCGCACAGGTGCTCCTGGCAGTCGAGGCAGCGAGAAGAGGCCGCGTTGCCCTCATCGCACGAGCTGCACCCATGCGGCCGGCGCAGCAGCAGTGCAGACGGGGAGGCTGTGGGGCCACCCGACGCTGAGCGAGAAGGCGCGGGCGGCGGCGGCGCCTGCGGGAGCGGCGGCGCGGAGGCGGATGCGCGCGGGTGCGCGTGGTGCGCGTGGTGCCGGTGATTGCTGTGGCCGCCAGCGCCCGCTGGGGCGCCGGCGCGCCCGTTCTTGGGCGGCGGCTCTTCGGCGGTGGCCACTACGGCGTCAAGCAGGTTGCTGAGCAGGAAGGCGGACGAAGGCAGCGCGTCCATGCCAGCCGCTTCGGCTAATACTACTTTCTGGTCACACACAGGGCAGCGCAGCTTGAGCGGTTCTCCGGGTGCGCCACCGCCCGCCGCCGGCATCCGATGCGCCTCGAGGCAAGGGCGGCAGAAAGCGTGTAGGCAGGGTAGGACGTGCAAGCGGCGTGCCGCCGCCCCGGGGCCCCCTCCGCCGCCCCCAGACGACGTGGACGTCTGCGACGACGAGGACGACGCGGACGAGTTGGAGGAGAGCGGCGCGGGCGAGCCGCACATCTCCTTGCAAAGCAGGCAGATCTGGAAGTCGGTCTCGGGGAACGAAGCCATTTGCAACCCGGCCCAGAGGAGGGAGGAGACCAGAGAGGAAGAGGAGGAGGAGGAGGAGAGCGCGGACGAGGTGGGTGGGGGAGCCACCGACTCACTCAGAAAAATGCATCGATTAGGCCTGAAATCCGGGAGCAGACACCAGAGCGACGCAGCCCTCTTGGCCTCGCCACGTCCGTCCCGCGCGCTGCCAGCTCCAACACTGCGGGCATTAAATGCCACTAACCAGAGGTGACACAGATTCCTCCCGGAGGACGTGGGGGCCGCGTGCCTTCCGAAGCTGTAACGCCAGAACAAGCCCCGACACGCGAGGGGCAAGCAGGGGCTGGGAGGTCAGTGTACTCCCTGGAGAAGCTGGGGCTTCGCTTCGCGCTAACCAAGAGGAGTCCCCAAATTGAGAGTCCGCTGTGTAATCCTAGTCCCGGTGAGAGCAGAATTTGGTTCGACGAGTATTTGGTGTGTTGCTTTTCTTTAAACAGATTTAGTCTCTTCTTGGGAAAGGAATGTGCCCCAAACTCGTAAAGGCGGGAGCAAAGCGTCGCCAAGCCGGTGTCCCCCCGCGCGACGCCGACCGCCCCACCGCATGACGCGGCGGCCAAGGGCTCCTGGGTGGCCCGGCGTACTGCGCTCGGGGCTTGCGCACCGCCAGGCGCAGCCTCTCCTGCAGGGCGGTCGGCCCCGGCGCAGCTGCACCTCGTGCGGGTCTGGCCACGGCCGCACGCGTGCAATACGCACGCGCGTTCCACGCGCTTCGAGTCTCCCGCGCGCCGGCCCAACCCGGCCGCTGCTATCCGCGCTAACACGCACGCGCGCCCCACGCGGCCCGGGGCCCTCGTGCCCCCGCCTAGCCCGGCCGGGCCTGGGCGCCTTCCGCGCGCTCCTTCCTCTCCGGCTTAGCCCCGCTGCAGCGCGGGGCCGCAGGTCCCCGCGGGCCGCACTGAATTATTCATCGGCAGGAAGATATTAGATGTACCCGCTGCCCGCTCTGCGCGGGCCGTCGTGCAATGCTATCCGAGCTCCGCGCGCGCCCCGCGCCCCTCCTCCTCCTCACGTCCGTCCTCTCTGAAACCTTGGCAGCGAAGGGGGATCACATTTCCTTTGTCATAGGGCCATTTCGCCCTCGCCCTGGTCCCCCCTCCGATCCCGAGCCTCGGGGACGGAGCCTCCTCCCGGGCGCGTTGGAATCAGTGGAACCGGCAACGGCCCCGCGCCGCGAGTTCAGAAGCCGCGTGGCCAACGCCGCCGGCTCCCGCCTGCGTCATCTTCTTTCTGAAACGAGTCGCCGAGCGGGACGCGGGTGGCCGGGCTGCGCTGCGCCTACCGGGGTTTGCTCTCGCCGTGCCCTGGCCTCCTGGGGCTTTGCACAACTCCCCCAATTCGGGCTGCGAGCGCGCGCACGCGCGCCCCCTCTTTCTCTGCTTTGCCGCCTCTTCCTCCTCCTCCTCTCTGTACGCCGGTTATTGGGACTGATCGGAATTCGGAATCCTTTTAATCTCCAAAGGAGCAAACTCACTTCCGCCCGAGTGCTGGGAGGGGGCTGGGGGAGGGGAGACAGGGGAGGGGGTTCCAGGCAAACAGGAAACATTAGCCCTCTCGGCACGGCTCGCTTTTGTGTGCTCCCTCCCTCCTCCCATCAACCTCCTCCCTTCTCTAGGCCGCTGGGGAGATGAACGCCCCCGGGCTTCAGTGTGACGACCTTTGAAACCTTCAGAGCGAGGAGCTGAGAGCGACTCTTCCGTTTATTTAAAAAAGAAAAGACTTCATTCTGAATCCCTGCCTCAACGGAGGCTGATATCCACTCTCCGGGGGATCTGGGTTTTCCCCCTACCTTTTTTTCTCTTTCCCTTGTCTTAAGGACTCTATATCTGCCATCAACACCAAAACATCATACGTTGGATGCGTGGAATTAAACGAATCTGAATTCTGATTTTGAGTTTTGATGGGGGAGGGGACAGCTGTTCAGGGGAGGCGACCCAGCGGCCCCATGGCCATCTGGGTGGTGCCCAAGACTGGGCGGTTCTAGGAGAGGAACTTGCGTGGCCCTAGAAGAAGCCTGACGTGGAAGGGCCAACTAGGCCACATACCAGGATTTAGGGAGTATCTGGCCCAGAGACCAACAGGCAGAACAATTGTCCCCGTCTTCACACTGTCTCACTGTTAGTGGTATCTTGGTCCTATTTAAACTGGCCCAGGCAAACAGTCTAGATGAATTTCAAAACATCATGTTGGGAGAATAAAGCCAAACACAAGAGTTCATACTCCATGATTTCACTTACAGAAAAATTCTAAAACAAGCAAAACTAAACTATGGGGATAGGAAAGGTACCCTTGGGGATGACGCCTGACTGACTGGAAAAGGTTATATGAAGGTATCCTCTGGGGTAATGAAGTAAAAATATATCGGTGTATTCACTTATTCTGACTTAAAAATGCTATTTAAGCTCTGCAAAATTTCACTATAAGTTATATCTCAAAACAATTTTTTTAAAAATTTTTGGTTTCCAATTTGAATCACTATACCTGCATCATAATGATAGGGTAGAAATACCTATCTCCCATTTTGTCATCAGAATCTAGGGATAGATCAATCTGGAAAGAAATCAACCCAACTAGATAAGTGTGCTGAAAATACAGAGCCATGGGAGGAGGAGCCCAGGTGCTGAGGATAAAGAACTTCTGGCTGCAAAGAGTCTGGCAACCCCTCTATGAAGGTTCAAGTCCTCCATTGCCCTCCAGATCACCAGCCTCACCACCCAGAGCAAAGCAAACATCAGTCCCATCTACAGTAACCCGTGAACAGTAAAACTGTTGACAGTAAAGCCAAAATAGCCTTCTCTATCAAATTAAGAAAACTTTCCTAATTTATTATTTTTAATATTTTTTTAGTTGTCAGTGGACCTTAATTTTATTTATTTATATGTGGTGTTGAGATTCCAACCCAGTGCCTCACACATGCTAGGTAAGCCCTCTGCCACTGAGCCACAATCCAAGCCCCAAACTTTTAAAATTTAAAATTAGGGATTGGAGAGCTGAGTTTAGTGCCACACACATCTAATCCCAACTGCTTGGGGGGCTGAGGCAGGAGGACTGAAAATTCCAGGCCAGCCTGAGCAATTTGGCAAGAGCATGTCTCAAAAATTTAAAAATTGGGGGCTGGGATTGTGGTTCAGTGGTAGGGCACTCTCCTAGCACATGTGAGGCCCTGGGTTCTATTCTCAGCATAAATAAATAAAGGTATTATGTCCATCTACAACTAAAAAAGAAAAAAATAATAGTTTTAAAAAGGAAGAGTGCTTGCCTAGCATGTGTGAGACACTGGGTTCAATTCTCAGCACCACAAACAAATAAATAAAATAAAGGTCCATCAACAACTAAAAAATATTGGGGGGGGGGGGAGGACAAGATATAGCTCAGTGTTAAAGTGCCCCTGGTTATAATCCCCAGGACTAAGAAGTAAATAAACATAAATTAGGGGTCGGAGGTATATCTCAACGATGGAGCGCTTTCAAATGAGAGTCTCTATACTCAATCCTTAGCACCAAAAATAATTTTAAAAAAATAAATAAAATAAGAGGAGCCCAACACCATGGCTCATGTCTATAATTCCAACAACTGGAAGCCAACCTTAGCAAACTAGAGAGATCCTCAGCAATTTAGTAAGACCCTATCTCAAAATAAAAAATAAGGACTGCAGATGTAGCTTGGTAGTAAAGTGCCCTCAGGTTCAATCCCTAGTACAAAAAAAAAAAAAAAAAAAAAAAAATCTCATGCCATCATCTATTGCCAATAGAAGTTTCTTTCATAGTAATTTGAGACCTATGTGTGAACAAGTAAATCTACGCACACCTATAATTTTCTACTATAGTAGCTTTGCTCCAGAGTTTTTTATGTATTTTCTTTTAATTTTGTTTCTTTTCCATTTTTCCCTTATTTTTATTTTTTTCTTTAAAACAAGAAGAAAACAGATGGGAGAAGAGAATTGCCAGAAGGAAGATGGCCCCAGAGCGTCAGTAGAGAGATGGACCAAGACCGGCTGCCTCCTTCTTGGCTTGGCCCCACCCACCACCAAAAAAAAATTTAAAGAAAGATGACACAGAGGAAAAAAAAAAAAAAAACCTAACAGTCTTCCTGATACTAAGACTCAAAATGTCTTGATAGCAGAGGTGAAATGTCAGCAGAGCCATCAAGGAGGAGCAGGAAGGCTGTAACTCCAGAAAGAAGAATCAAACTTGACAGCTGTTGGTGGGCTGGTTTCCTGGGGACAATTGCTCAGAATAAACCAAGAAAAAGAGAGAGAGAGAGAGACTGCTGGGGGAGGTTTGATTTCTCTTCATGAAGTAGCTTCCCTTCTCTGCTTTCTTGAATTAACATCATATTAACAGAAAGCAAATGTGCAGTGTAAATTGTTAAATTAGCACATTCCTAATTTCAGTGAAGACTTGATTTTCCACAGATAGGAAAGAGGAAAATCTTTTAAATCATCAAATTTAACTCCAATTGTATGGAAATACAGTTATTGTGATTTTGTTGTTGTTGTTTTGTTTTGGGGACCAGGGATTAAGCTCAGAGGCACTCAACCACTGAGCCACATACCCAGTCCCCCACCTTTTTTAAAATTTTATTTTATTTAGAGAGGATCTCACTGAGTTGCTTAGCACCTCACTGTTGCTGAGACTGGCTTTGAACTCCTGTCCTCCTGTCTTAGCCTCCTGAGCCACTGGGACTACACACAAGTATGCACCACCGTGCCCGGCTATCATGATCTTTTTGACTGTGGTATAATAGTAGATAAATAATAAATCAGTATTAGAACCTAATAAGGTTTAGCTTATCCCTGAGAAGAGGCAGATCTTCAGATCCATGCATCCAGAGGAAAGGATGCATAGTTCCCTTCTGCTGTAAAGTACATTGTATTAAATATTTCATTACCATCCTAGCCAATAAACAAGCAAGATAGGAACAAGCAGCCTCCCAGTTTTCCCTTCGCTAGTTTTCATTAGAAACTGGGTCCTATATACCTTCCTGAATCCTGAAAATAAATCACCTTGAATTTTAGTAAGTAACCACTTTTTAAAGGAAGTCAGTCCTGAAATTACATAAGCAATAAATTTGCATTCTCTCCCCAATGCATCTGTAATCTTTTTTTTTTTTTTTTTGGTTTTCCAAGATGACACCAGAGCCAGCCCCTGAAATCCTTTCAGACAATGGGTTGGGGTGGCAGATTCGGCTATATTTCCATCAGAGTAACTTGAATCAGCTTTTTCATCATCTGATTGTTTAATTGAATATGTGATGTATTTGCTTTTTTATTTTATTTTTTTAGGAGTTCTGTGAATTGAACCCAGGCCACCTTAGGCAAGCACTCTACCACTGAGCCACATCCTCATCCCTACCTGCTTATTTTAATATCAAAATTGTACCTTTCAGCCCGGTGTGGTGGCACACACCTGTAATCCCAGTGGCTCTGGAGGCTGAGACAGGAGGATCACCAGTTCAAAACCAGCCTCAGCAAAAGTGAGGTGCTAAGCAACTCAGTGAAACTCTGTCTCTAAATAAAATATAAAATAGGGCTGGGGATGTGGCTTAGTGGCTGAGTACCCCTGAGCTCTGTACCCCTCCCCCCCAAAAAATTGTCATTATCTTTCTTGTCTTCCTCAGTTTACATTCGCATAATTTCTAAATGCATAAGTCCACCAGAGTGCATGTGTTTTTTTGGGGGGGGGTTGTACTGGGACTGAACTCAGAGCCCCAGACCATTGAGCCACCTCCTCACCCCTGTTTTGTATTTTATTTAGAGATAGGGTCTTACTAAATTGCTTAGCACCTTGCTTTTGCTGAGGCTGGCCATGAACTAGCAGTTCTCCTGTCTCAGCCTCCCCAGCCGCTGAACGCACCACTTCATCCAGCTAGAGTGCACATTTTTAAAGTACATTAAATAAACATTACGTCATAGTTACTTTTTATTTTTTTTAGTACTGGGGATTGAACCCAGGGGCACTTAACCACTGAGCACTAAGCTACATCCCCAGCCCTTCTTTGTATTTTATTTAGAGACAGGGTCTCCACTGATTTGCTTAGGGTCATACTAAGTTGCTGAGGCTGGCTTTGAACTCTCAATCTTCCTGCCTCATCCTCCTTATCCCCTGGGATTACAGGTCTGTGCCTCTGTGCCCAGCTCATAATTACTATTTTGAACCATGATGGGGGGGGTACCAGTCAAATGGTGGCCTATTGAATCATTGCCTGCCTCCTGTCAGTTGAGGGGACATGGAATTCTACATACTGTATCAACTTCACTGTATCCTGACTCTGGCCTTGGAACCATTCAAGTGTGTCATCTCTTTGAACAACGCTGAGTTCCCAGTAGCAACATATCAGGGGATATAATGAAAACTTTAATACCTAAAGCTTTATAAACTACACTAAGGAAACTTGAATTGCACATATAAAAGATTAAAAGTAAATATCAAGCATTTCTAGTCAAAAATAATTGGGGGGGGGCGCTGGGGATGTGGCTCAAGCAGTAGTGCGCTCGCCTGGCATGCGTGAGGCCCGGGTTCGATCCTCAGCACCACATACAAAGATGTTGTGTCCGCCAAATACTAAAAAATAAAAAAATAAATAAATATTAAAAAATAATAATAATAATAATTTGGGGGGCTGGGGATATAGTTCTGTTGGTAGAGTGCTTGCCTGGCATGTACAAGGCCCTGGGTTCAATCCCCAGCATCACACACATACACCAAAAATAATAATAATTTGGAACTCTGAACCCAGTTCCACTCTTTACTGTGTGATTTGGGGCAAGGTACTTAACATTTCTGGCCCCAGATTTTCCATCTATTTAACAGGGATGATATAAGTACGTAGCTTATAAGTGAGTTCCTAAATGTAAAATGTAGTGCCAAGCACCAATAAGTGCTTAATAAATAACCACCCCTTTTCCCAAAAAAAGCACTTAATAAATATCCACTATTTTTTGGCAGGGCAGGGAGGGTATGCTGGGGTTGAACCCAAGGATACTTAACCTTTGTGCCACATCCCCAGCCCTTTTTTAATTCTTCATTTTGAGACAGGATCTCACTGAGTTCCTTTGAACCTCACTAAGTTGCTGGCTGAGTCTGGTTTGAACTTGGAATCCTCCAGCCTTAGCCTCCAGAGTTGCTGGGCTTACAGTAAAATTTTTTTTGGTTAGGGGATGGTGCTGGGGATTAAACTCAGGGCCTCACTCACACTAGGCAAGCCCTCTACACTAAGCTACACTCCCAGCCACACACTTTTTAAAAGAATCATTGGTATTCAGCAGAGGGATACACAAACTGCCTGCCTACTTACCCTTAGGTCTGTCATTGCCAAATCCCTACACTCTGCTGGGCCACTCCTGGGATCACATCCTTCCTCTCCTCCACGAGAGAAAGTTTAGTCATGCCCCTGTCACTCCCAGCTCCTATGGTTAAAACTAAGATCTCAGTCTTTATAAATCAGGACAGATTCAGTTCTGAACACCTGTAATTCTAGTGACTCAGGAAACTGAGGCAGGAAGATCACAAGTTCAGGAAAAGCCTCAGCAACTTTGCGAGGCCCTGAGCAATTTAGTGAGACCCTGTCTCAAAATTTAAAAATAAAAAATGGCTGGGAATGTGGCTCAGTAGTAGAGCCTCCCTGGGTTTAATCACTCTGGTACAAGAAAAAAAAAAAAAATCACAGTAATACCAAAAGAGCTAGGGATGTAGCTCAGTCATAGAGTGCCCCTGCATTCAATCCCCACAACCAAAACCTTGTGTGTATAAATCAATTACATGCCGTTAATGCCTTACTCCAAGCGTTCTCTGATATTGCAGCTGAAAAACTATGTCCTGTATTCATCCCTACCTCAGCCTCTTTTCCTCCCTCTTTCCACCTGTCCCCACATGCAAGGGCTTCCTCTTGTCTAGAAAAGCTAGCTCAAGCTGCTTAATCCAATCTGCCTAGGATTTCTCTGCTCTGCCCCAACATTTTTCCCAGTGTCACTTTTCTACATAAACCTTGCCTACTGCCAACATACACCCACTGTCAACATATACCATACCAATTGCTCAGGACTTCTTGCAGCTTCTGCCTGACTACTCCCACCCACGAAAGCCTTTTCCAGGCTCCTGGGGCTCTCATAGGAATTTGAGTTCTTTGTCCCTCCCCTAACATCTGGACTGGCCTGTGACCACTTTGACCAAGAAAGTATGGCAGAAGTAATGCTATGTTAGTTCCCAGCCCAAACATTAGGGAGAACTGGAAGCTTCCATCTTGTTCTCTTATAGTCTTAGCTCTCATGTAAGTGGGATTTCCCTTCAAGACAGACCACAGGAGAAGGCCCAGAGTCCAGCTTGCTAGCTTGTCCACACCAAGGTAAGTAAAGCCATCTCAGAACATCCCAACCTGAGTATAGCCCAGCCCAGTAGTCTGAATCCCTAGTCTGCAAAACCACAAAATATAATAAAATAGATTGTTGTTTTAAGCCACTAAATTTTGGAGCCATTTGTTACATAGCAATAGATAACTGGAACACCCCTCCACTCCAGCCTACCTGATACACTGTACTAATTAATGCCCCTAAGTTTTTTTCTTTTTTTAATAAATAGCTTCATGGAGGGATTACTGACATACAATAAAGAAACTACATCCTTTTTTTTTTTTTTTTTTTTGCAGTGTAAGGGGAATCTTTTTATTTTTTAGTTATCGGCAGACACAACATCTTTGTATGTGGTGCTGAGGATCGAACCCGGGCCGCACGCATGCCAGGCGAGCGCGCTACCGCTTGAGCCACATCCCCAGCCCCCCTACATCCATTTTTAAAGAATATTTTATAGGGGCTGGGGATGTGGCTCAAACAGTAACGCGCTCGCCTGGCATGCGTGCAGCCCAGGTTCGATCCTCAGCACCACATACAAACAAAGATGTTGTGTCTGCTGAAAACTAAAAAATAAATATTAAAAAATTTTAAAAAAAAGAATATTTTTTAGTTGTAGATGGACACAATACCTTTATTTTGTTTATTTTGTGGTGCTGAGGATCGAATCAAAAGCCTCATATGTGCTAGGCAAGCACTCTACCACTGAGCTACAACCCCAGCCCCCAAAACTACATACATTTATTTTTTTTTTTTAAATATTTATTTTTTACTTTTAGGTGGACACAATATCTTTATTTTTATGTGGTGCTGAGAACCGAACCCAGTGCCTCACGCATGCTAGGCAAGCGCGCTACCACTTGAGCCACATCCCCAGCCCCTAATACATTTAAAGTACACAATTTGATAACAATTTTGTTTTGTTTTGTTTGTGTGTATGCTGAGAATTGAACTCAGGGATGCTCTACCATTGTGTTACACTCCCAGCCTTTTTTATTTTTTATTTTGAGACAAGTTGCTCAGGCTGACCTTGAACTTGTGATCTTCTTGTCCCACCTTCCATAGCAGCTGGGATTACAGAGAAACACCATCACACTCAGCTTGATAAATCTTGATACATGGATACTCTAATGAAGCAATGACCACAACCAAAAGAATGGAAATATTCATCACCCCCAAAGGCATGAGGTCCTCCATTCCACACCTTCCTGAGCACCCACTGATCATCTTTCTGTTACATAATCCACAGTCTTTCATACAATTTGCAATTGGGGCTGGGTGGGGGTCCCACTTTCACTCAGGATAATTAGATGCTAAACTATACTTTTGTGTGGATCAGTAATTCGTCTCTTTATTAGACAAAAAATGAGTAATTATGAGTAATATTCATTGTGTGGATGCCATAATTTGTTTATCCGTTCACTAGATGATTGTCATTGGGTTGTTTTTAAATTTTTGTCTATTATAAATAAAAAGTTGCTATTATTTATATACAAGTAAAATACCTAAGAGAAGAGAGGCAGGATCATAAGGTAGGTGAATGTTAACTTTCCTAGAAACTGCCAAGTGCTTTATGTTTGTTTGCTGTTGCTGCTGCTCTTTTGGTACTGGGGATTGAACCCAGGTGCGCTTTGCCACTGAACTATGTTTTTATTTTTTATTAGTTTATTAATTTTAGAACAGGGTCTCCCTATGGTGCTGAGGCTGACCTTGAATTTAAGTTCCTTTTGTCCCAGCCTCTGGGATCACTGGGATTGCAGACATGTGCCACCAAGCCTGGCTTGTTTTTATTGTTGTTTGTTTGTTTGTTTGTTTTGAGGTGTTGGGAATGGGACTCGGATAGCCTCATATTCTAGGCAAGTGGCCTGTCACTCAGCTGTGCTCCCAGCCCCTGCCAAATTTTTTTTTTTTTTTTTTTTTAAGCGCGAGAGAGAGAGAGAGAGAGAGAGATAGAGAATCTTAAGGTTTATTTTTTAGTTATGGGCAGACACAACATCTTTGTTTGTATGTGGTGCTGAGGATCTAACCCGGGCCGCACGCATGCCAGGCGAGCCCGCTACCGCTTGAGCCACATCCCCAGCCCAACTTTTTTTTTTTTAGTTATAGTTGGACACAATACCCTTTTGTGGGTGTGTGCTGGAGTCTGAACCCAGGGTTTTATGCATGCAAGGCAAGCACTATACCCACTGAGCTATATTCCCCAGCCCTCAATACCTTTATTTTATTTATTTACCTAATTTTATTTATTTATTTACTTACTTATAGTAGTGGGGATTGAACCCAGGAGCGCTTAACCACTGAGCAGAGAGCCATAACCCCAGCCCTTTTTTGTATTTTATTTAGAGACAAGGTCTCACTGAGTTGCTTAGTGCTTCCCTTTTTCTGAGGCTGGCTTTGAACTCGTGATCTCCCTGTCCCAGCCTCTGGAGCCACTGGGATTACAGGAGTGCCCCACCATGCCTGGCTTATTTATTTTTATGTGGTGCAGAGGATCAAACTCAGTGCCTTGCACCAGCTAGGCAAGGGCTCAACCATTGAGTCACCACCCTAGCCCCTGTCAAATAGTTTTGAATAGTGCACATAAAATTTTACACTTTAAGCAGTGCATGACAATTCCACTTTGCCCACAGCCCCTCCAATTTATATCCTCAGTTTTGTTTTTTTCTTTTAGTCATTCCAGCAGGTGTGTGGTAGTATCTCATTGTGTTTTAATTTGCATCTCATTAAAAATCCAATGCTGTGGAGCTTCCTTTCCTGTGTTAATTTGCAAATCATAGCTTTTCTCTGATGAGGGTTTTGTTCAGAGCTTTTGCTTTTAAAAAAAAGAAAAAATTGAGTTTGTTGTTGTTGCTATTATTTGCTTGTGATATATAATTAAGGGGTAAGGGGCAGTAGTGTGTGTAGTGCTAAGTATCAAACTCAAGGCCTTTATCACTGAGCTAATTCTTAGCACCTAACTAATTAAAAGTTTTTTTTCCAGCCTTATTGAGGTATAATTGGTAAATAAAAATTGTAACCAGGTCCAGTGGTGCACAACCCTAATCCTCTCAACTCAGGAGGCTGAGGCAGGAGGATTGTGAGTTCAAAGCCAGCCTCAGCAATTTGGTGAGGCCCTAAGAAACTCAGCCAGATCATCTCTAAATAAAATACAAAAAAAGAGCTGGGGATGTTGCTTAGTGGTAGAATGCCACTGGGTTCAATCCTTGGCACACACACACAAAAAAAGTATATATTTAGCTGGTCATGGTGGCACATGCCTATAATTCAAGAGTTGGAAGACTGAGGCAGCAGGATCTCAAGTTCAAGGCCAACCTCAGCAATTTAGCAAGACCCTATCTCAAAAAAATAAAAATAAAAAGGACTGGGAATGTAGCTCCATGGTGAAGTACTTCTGGTTCAATTCCAAGTAATAAATGAAAATAAAATTTAAGGCTGGGGATGTAGGTCAGTGGTAGAGAGCTTGCCTAGAACCCAAAGGTCCTGGGTTCAATACCCTGCACCACAAAACAAAACAATAAATAAGTAAAAATTTTAAAAATGGTTGGGACGTAGCTCTCTAAAAGAACACTTGCCTAGCATTCACAAAACTCTGGGTTCAATCCCAAGTACTATAAAAATGTGTTTGTGTGTGTGTGTGTGTGTGTGTGTGTGTGGTAGGTAGGGTACTGGGGGTTGAACTCAGGAGCAGTCTACTACTGGAGCTCTGTTTCGTGCTTATTTTGAGAAAGTGTCCCTAAATTGCGCAGGCTGGCTTTAGGCTTTTGATTCTCCTGCCTCAGCCTGAGTGCCACCACACTCAGCTAAAACCATTTCTTTTTGAAGGGGACAGAGGTACTGGGGATCAATTCCTGGGCTTTATGAATGCTAGGGAAATGCTCTACCACTGAGTTACATCTCATCCCTTAGATGTGATCTTGCTTTGTGCCCAAGCTGGCCTCAAACTCTTGGGTTCAAATGATCCTCCTGCCTCAGCCTCCCCAGAAGCTGGGATTACAGATGTGTGCCACTGCACCAAGTTACAGTATGACATTTTACTTTATCTATACATTGTGAAACGATTTCTAAATCAAGCTAATGGACAAGATCCACCATTTCACATACTTAGTTTTTTTCCCAGTGAGAATATTTAAGACTACTCTCAGCAAATTTCAAGTAGAGGAAACAGTGTGAACTTTAGTCGATTGGTGATAGGGTGCAGTGGTAGAGGATTTGCCTAGCATGCACAGAGCCCTGGGTTTAATCTCCAGCACTAAGGAAAGAAAAAGAGCTGGGTGTAGTGGCACAGACCTGTAATCCCTTTGGAAGACCAAAGTTCGAGGACAACCTCAGCAATTTAGAAGACTCTGTTTAAACAGGAAACAAAAAAATAAATAAATAAAAACCAACTAGGAAGCCCTGTGCTGATCCCTAGCCCCGAAAGAAAAAAAAAAAAAACAAGTAAAACATTTTGGCTCAAGGAAAGAACACTTGCCTACATATAGTCACCATGTTGTACATTAAAGCTCTGAAACTTTTTTTTTCTTTTTAAAGAGAGAGAGAATTTTAATATTTATTTATTTTTTTTCAGTTCTCAGTGGACACAACATCTTTGTTTGTATGTGGTGCTGAGGATGGAACCGTGCTGAGGATCGAACCCAGGGCTTCGCGAGTGCTAGGCGAGTGCTGTACCGCTGAGCCACAAGCCCAGCCCTTGCCAAAACTTTTTTTTCCTGACTAACTAAAACAGTTATATAATAAGTGACTGTGCTCACTTAGGCAGCACATATACCAAGATTGGAACCATATAAAGAAGATTAGCATGTCCCCTGTGCAAGGATGACATGCATATTTAAAATAGTAATATTAACTGACCAACATCTTCCCTGTCCCCACAGCCCTGACAATTATAAGTCTACTCTCTGCTTCCCTTAATTCAATTTTGGAGATCATTCAATGTTTATCTTTTTGTACCTGGCATACTTCTCTCTCTCTCTCTTTCTTTCTTTCTTTTCTTTTCTTTTTTTCTTTTTCTTTTCTTTTCTTTTTTTCTTTTTCTTTTCTTTCTTTCTTTTCTTTTCTTTTTTCTTTTTCTTTTCTTTCTTTTTTTTTTTTTTTTGGTACTGGGAATTGAATTGAACCCAGAGGCCTTTAGCACTAAGCCACATCCCCAAGCCCTTTTTATTTTGAGACTTACTAAGTTGCTTAGGGCGTCACTAAGTTGTATGAAAGTTGTGATCCTCCTGCCTCAGCTTCCTGAGTCTCTGGGATGTAAACTCAACCTGTGTCTGACATTTTTCACTAAGCCTAATGTACTTCAGTTTTATCCACTCTATCACAAATGACAGCATTCCCTTCCCTTTTAAAGGCTGAGGAATAGTCCGTTGTTTGTGTATGTTACATATTCCTTAGTCATTCATCTGTCAAGAGATATTTAGGATGATGGCATATTTTGGCTATTATGGATAATATCACAATGAACATGGGAGTGTAGGAACAGCCTCAACATACTGATTTTATTTCCTTTGGATATACTTTTTATATATCTACTTGAAGTAGGATTACTAGATATGATAGATCTATTTTTAATGTTTCAAGGAGCCACTATAATGTGTTCAATAATGACAATACAAATTTGTATTCCCTCCAACAGTGTAAAGGGGTTCCCTTTTCTCCATATCCTGGGGTATTTTCCTTGACTGACCCTGCCCTTGGGACTCAAGGCTGAGCCCTGATGTGGGAGCATGCAGGCTCAGGTGAGAGGCAAACCCCTTGCACAATTCCACCTGTGCAGACTCTCAGGCTCCAGGCTGTTTACCAGCCCCTCACCTTGGGATTTGCTCATTCCTGACCTCTGTGCTTTGTTCCCTACATTCCAGCTCTCTATCTGCAACACATGGCTTTCCCCATATCCCTGCCAATCTCCTTCCTCAGGTCCCATCTCAGAAACCCTAGCCTCCTCCAAGCCTTTCAGCAAAGACTCACCTGTCCTGCCTCCTGCCTGATGTATTTCAGCAGCCTTTTTACCCAATATGTTTTTGCTAAAAAGTTACTTGGTAATTGCATACTGTCTCCTCCCTCTGTGATTTTGCAGACTGTCTCCTCTTCCATTGCTCACAACTCCCTTCTCTGATTTCTACTCAGCCTTCAAAACCTACTTCAAGCATGGCGTAGTGGCTCACAACCATAATCCCAGCAGCTCAGGAGGCTAAGACAGGATATTTGCAAGTTTGAAGCCAGCCTCAGCAATTTAGCAAGGCTCTAAGCAATTTATAGAGAACCTGTCTCAAAATAACAAAAAGAGTTGAGGATGTGGCTCAGTGTTTAAGCATCCCTGAGTTCCAACCCCAGTACCCCCCCCCAAAATAATAATAATAATAATAGGTTGGGGATACACCTCTTTGTGGTAAAGGGTCCCTGGGTTGTATTCCCAGTTCTGAAAACAAAAACAAAAAAACACTTCAAGACTGGTGGTGTGGCTCACTTGCCTACCATGCTTGAGGCCCCTGGGTTTGATCCCCATTGCCACGAAAGCAAAGCACCTGCTTCAGGCCTCACATCTTCTGGAAACTAAGTCATTTCTGACAGCTTCCCTCCCTAGTCTGAGAATTACACTCCCACATTCATATTGCCACCACTGTTCCTGTGGGTACTTACACTAATTTTCACCCACTCCCCTCCCCTGTACTGGGGATTCAACCCAGGGGCACTCAGCCTATGAGCCACATCCTCAGCCCTCTCTCTCTCTCTCTCTCTCTCTCTCTCTCTCTTTTTTTTTTTTTTTTTTTTTGTGTGTGTGTGGTGCTGGGGATTGAACCCAGGGCATTGTGCATGCAAGGCAAGCACTCTACCAACTGAGCTGTATCCCCAGCCCGCCAGCCCTTTTTTATATTTTATTTAGAGACAGGGTCTCACTGAGTTGCTTAGGATTTCACTAAATTGCTGAGGCTATCCTCGAACTTGCAATCCTCCTGTGTTGGCCTCCTGAGTCTCTGGGATTACAGAAGTGTGCCTCCCATGCAGTAGCTAGAGGCTTTCAATAATATGAACGCTGGTACTGGATATGTGGATCACCACAAGTTTTTAATTATTGCAAGCAAATCCCTTAGGTCTTCTTAGTTTGGTTACAAACCTCTCTTAGAATGACTTAGACTTCTTGTGCAGTCTGTTAGCACCCATCTTAGTACATTACTGGGCAGGACAAAACCAACAAAAGCTCAGACATGAATTGTAATTTCCCTATCCGCCACTCTTTCCTTCCTTCACCTTTTTGATACTGGGGGTTGAATCCAGGGGTGTTCTCCCACTAAGCTACATCCCCATCCCTTTTTATTTTGAGACAGGGTTTAACTAAGTTGTCCAGGCTGACCTTGAACTCATGATCCTCCAGCCCCAGCCTCCAGAATTGCTGGGATTCCAGGCTAAGTACAAAGAACTCCCATATACCTTTTACCTACAATACCCATTTTACCTTATCACTCCCTCTCCTGTCCCCACACATTGACATACATATTATCATATATACACACACATAAGATGTCAATATTACATGCCCATGATATAGATATATTAGACATGTGTGTATGTGTGCATATCTATTACACACACACATTTTTTTTTTTTTTTTTCTGAACCATTTGGGAATAAAGTTGTGGATATGATGCCTAATCACTTCCTCCTGCATTTCCTAAGACCGCGAACATGATCCTTTACAACCAAAGTATAATTATCAAATCAGGAAATTTAATGTTGATACAATATTATTATCTAATCCACAGGCTGCCTTCACATTTCACCAGTGGCCCCAGTAATGTCCTCTCTGGGCAGATTTGTTTTTCAATTGCCGGTGCAGCCCAGGATCACAAGCTTAGTCCCTTGTCCAGTCCCTGAGGTCTCCAGGTGGCCACAGTTCCCCGGGTCTCCTTTGTCCTTCAGGAACCTGACATTCATGAAGCCTCCAAGCCAATTGTTTTCCCTACAGGTTTGCAAAAGGCCTTCCCAAGATTCTACCTCTCACCATGTCGTCCTCCTGGCCAAACTCTCTTCTCCTCCAGACTTAGGGGAGGGACTCTTTGCAGGGCCTTGTAAAACCTTAAATAAACTGCAAGAACAAATTCCACTTTGACCACTATCTTGTTAAAATTCCTTAAAAAAGTTAACTCATTGGGCCCAAAGTACCTTAACAAAAGCCAGGCTGTACCTCTCCTGGGAGTCACTGTTCCTCAAAGGGTTTTATGTGCTGTTTAATGATTTTTCACAAATAGTTTTTCTTGCCCTTAAAGTTGGATTAATTGAATTTTAATTCGGCAGGATCACTCTCTAAAAAGAGAAACACTGACTGTGCAGGTGGAGTTAGGGCTGCTCCACCTAATTAAGGCCTTTCCCAAACACAGTAGGATTCTTCTTTTCTTTTCTTTATTTTGGGTACTGGGGCTTGAGCTCAGGGGAACTCTACCACTGAGCTACACCTAGCCCTTTTTATGTTTCATTTTGAGACAGGGAAATCACTAAATTGCCAAGGCTGGCCTCATAATTTGTGATCCTCCTGCCTCAGCCTCCAGAGTCTCTGGGATTATAGGAGGGTGCCACTGCATCCAGCCAGAGTAGGATTTTAAAGGTGGGAAATCCAGTCCTACACACAACACCTTAAAGTCACCTTTATTTTGGATCATAATGAGAAAAGCCTCTTTTACGTTGGGCACGTTGACACAGGCTTGTCATCTCAACAATTTGGGAGGCTGAGGCAGGAGTTTCGCAAGTTTGAAACCAGCCTGGGCAACTTAGTGAGACCCTGTCTCAAAATAAAAAAAAAAAATTAAAAGGGCTGGAGATATAGCCAATAGTACAGTGCTTGCCTAGCATGTGCAAGAAAAAAACAACCGACCAAACAAACAAAAAATTCCAAAAAAGTATTTTTTCCTTCTCTGCAAAGTAAAACCTGAATGATCTAAGAAAACTACCACTTCACCTTTCCGTGGCTCCATCTACTCTCACTTTCAAATTGGGTCATTCTTTCTACCTATGATTCAGTGAATTCAAGAATACTTCCCTTTGCCAGGAACAGTGGCCCCTAATCCTAGCTCAGGAGGCTGAGGCAGAAGAATCTCAAGTTCAAAGGCAGCTTCAGCTACTTAATGAGGCCCTAAGCAACTCAGAGAGTCCCTATCTCTAAATAAAATGTAAAAAAGGAGCTGGGGATGTGGCTCAGTGGTTAAGTGGTTCAATCCCCAGTACCCCGCCCCAAAAAAGAAGATTTCCTGATGGCCCAAGTCATCCCCTATTGCTGAGAGCCATTGCCAAGTAGGTATGACGCATGGCATGACCCAGGTCATTTGCAGTGACATTGCATGAAAGGTGACCTTGCTCAAGGACCAGGGCGGATCCAGGTTTAGGGTGTATCCTGCTGGGAATAGGATGTATCCTGCTGCCTCAGACGCCCCTGCTCCTTGAGTTCCCTTTGAGTTCTCGCGGGATTCAGAGAGTATTTTGGGATACAGAGCCCAGTGGAGGTATGGATTTTGCCCAGAACATGTTTGTAGAGTGCCGGTGTGAGTTCGGGAATAAAGAATTGCTGTTTGAATCTACAAGGCTGTGAGTGGCTCGTGATTTTGTGCCCAGCCAGACTGCGGCACCCTATTAACTCCATTTTCTTCCATTTGTTCTGCCTGAACCTTTCTGAACTTCATTCTCATTAAAAACAATAACAGGGGCTAGAGCTATAGCTCTGTGGTAGAGTGCCTGCCTAGCATGCATGCGGCCCTGGGTATGATCCCCAGTACTGAAAACAAACAATCAACAAAGTACTTGATGTTTATTCAAAATTTTCTTGAGCCATGTGCAGTGGTGCACACCTGTAATCGCAGCATCTCAGGAGGCTGAGGCAGGAGGATCTTGAGTTCAAACCCAGCCTCAGCAACAGCGAGGCATTAAGCAACTCAGTGAGACCCTGTGTCTAAATAAAATACAAAATAGGGCTGTGGATGTGGCTCAGTGTCCCAGTACAAAAAAAAAAAAAAAAAATTGTTGATATTCTTGAAATTCTTCAAATCCGAAAGTCTTTGTACTTTTTCTGTCTTTCGTGAGGTGCTGGGGATTGAACCAGGGCCTCTTGGTTGCTATGTAAGAGCCCTACCACTCAGCTGCACCCTCAGCTCCTTAATTTTGTTGTTTGTTGTCTTAGGTTTCCAGGGGCCTTGAATCCTTTTGTTCTATGTATTTTACTGAGTCAGTGAACTAGGTACCACCAAATATATTTCTTCCCAGAATCCTGTTTCTATGATCAGCCTAGCCTAGATTTAAGTAAACAGTAGATAGAGTAACCCATACACAGAGTTGTATAAAACATCAGACTTCAAGTGGAATGGAGATTATTCTAGAAATGCTGGTTTAGCCAATAGTTGCTCCATATCTGTGGCCTGTGAGGGGCTGCTGACCATGCAGAACTTCAGATTCCTGACCCATGAGGTCTCCATTGAGGTTTTCAGTGCATTTCACACTGTTCTTTGAAAGTCTCTCTTTCCTTTCTCCCTTCCTTCCTCCCCCATCCCTTCCTTCCTTTTTATCTTCTCTCCTTTTCTTTTCTCTTTCTTTTTTTACCTGCAAGAAAAGACCTGAAGGGGAACTGGAGTTGAGTGCTCCATTAGCACATGTGAAACACTAAGTTTGATCCTCAGCACCACATAAATAAATAAAATAAGGGTATTGTGTCTGCCTACTACTAAATATCTATATAGTGAGAAAAAAAAAAAAAAATACCCAGAGGCCTGGCATGGTGGTGCACACCTATAAACACAGCAGCTCCAGAGGCTGAGGCAGGAGGATGAAGAGTTAAAAACCAGCCTCAGCAACTTAGCGAGGCGCTAAGCAACTCAATGAGACCCTGTCTCTACATAAAATACAAAATATGTGTATTTTGTGATGTGGCTCAAGGGTTGAGTGCCCCTGAGTTCAATCCCTGAAACGCATCCCTCCACCAAAAACCGACCTGTAAATGTGTAGGGCTGCAGTCCAGGAGCACACAAAGGAAGCCCCTTCCTGCCTATTTCTTATACCTAAAGCCTCTACCATCTCTAGAGGGCTAGATTTTCACAGGGAGAAATTGAAAACTCAGGAAACCATTCCCGTTTTGGAGGCCATTCACCTTGGAGCCCATATGACCGAAGCCTTCTCTGTCTCTCTGCCCTGCAAAATGAGCATTACCTTCATTTTACAAATGTCAAAACTGAGGATGGGAGAGGCCAAGCAGCCTTCACAGTTACCTAGCCAGAAGGGGCCTATAGCTAAGATTTGAATCTAGGCATACCTAATTCCAAAAGCCTGAGACTTTCCCATTGATTCATCCTATTTCCTTTCCAAAGTGGAGGAGAGGGGCTGGATTCAGGATCTCTGCAAAGCATTGATAAGGGCTTGTGGGTGTACTTAATTTATCATCACTGATCTAGTACTTAAGAGGTGCCAGGAAAGATATATTATAGAGCTTTACAAATATAGCCTCACAGAAGCTTTATAATAGGCTTATGAGGTAGAAGTATATATTATTATAATTTCATTTTTTACAAACTGTAACAGGAAACTGTAACACAGAGAGGTAAAGTGACTTGGCCTACATCATACAGCAGGTAGTGAAACTGGGAACCAGAGAACTAGATCCCCACAGCCTATGTGTTTTTCACCTTCTCTGAAGCCATCACAAACAAATTAGAAAACAAACAAAAAAAGAAAACAAAGTGGAATTCCAAAAAATTCACGGAAACACTTCTTCTTTTGTCTGAAAAATTGTATTTCTTATATTTTAGGAAACATTTCTTGTACCAGTTTGAGTGATGGGAACCTGCGTGGAGAATCACGCCTGGACTGTGTCATCACTGGCCCTGTTGCCAGCCCAGCCTTTCTTGAGCAATCATTTCCCAGATCCTTGGCCCTCCCCCTTAGCAAGGTTCTTGGCACAGCAGCATGAGTCACAGGTCCAGGGAAAAGAAGGAAATTTTTTTTTTTTTTTTTTGGCAGGGCTGGGGATGGAACCTAAGGCTTCAAGTATGCAAAGCCTATGCTACCCCCAGCTCTTTTAATTTATTCAGAGACAGGGTCCCACTAAAGTGCCAAGGCTGGCCTGGATCTTTCCACCTTCTTGCCTCAGTCTCCCAAGTAGCTGGGATTACTGGCCTGTGCCACCCTTTCTTTTCTTTCTTTTTTTTTTTTTTTGGTGGTGCTGGGGATTGAACCCAGCGCCTTGTGCATTCAAGGCAAGCACTCTACCAACTGAGCTATATCCTCAGCCCAAAGGGGTCCTCTTTCTGTGTATGTGTGTGTTATTGGGGATTGAACTCAGTGGCACTCTACCACTGAGCAACATCCCCAGTCCTTTTTATTTTTAGTTATTGAAAGTCTTGCTAAATTGCTGATTTGCTTAGACTGGTCTCAAACTTGGGATTCTCCTGCCTCAGTCTCCCCAAATTGCTATGATTTCAGGTGTGCACCATGATGCCCATCTGGAAACTTGCTTTTAATCTAAATGCTAATACATAATTTGAATGGGACTCACCCAGGCATGCACAAAGTGCATTCTTTTATTATTTATTTTATTTTTGTGATACTTTGATACTGGGGATTGAACCTGAGGCTCAGGGCTTTGTGCATCCTAGGTAAGAGCTCTACCACTGAACGACATCCCAGCCCAGGGCCCTTTTTTAAATAAGAAGTTGGAAATGAACATGTGGCTCATTGGTAGAGCTCTTGCCTAGCATGGTGTACCCCAGAACAGAAAGGAAAAAAATATATATATGTGTGTGTGTGTGTGTGTGTGTTCTTCTCCCCAGTAAAATCCAGAGAGACGGTCTTCCAAGTTTTTCATGCAGTCATTCCAAAAGATAGATGATGAGAGTTACACTAGAAAGAAAGAAGTAAATGAAGAGAGAAAGAGATAAAGAAAGGAAGGAAAAAATAACCAAGTATGAAAACATTTTAACTTTTCTCTTTTAGTGTAAATAAACTCCAAGATAACTGGACTTCTAAAGCACCTTTGTGTATGCCTGATATCTATTTTAGCAATAATTTCTTTTACAACCCTCTGACTCAACAAAGTAAATAAAAGTGTATTTTATCACTACTGAAAAAACCACCCCAGTGATGGTTTCTAGGAGGGGTCCTTCAGCTGCTGGGGCCTTGTGGATGAAAACGGTGGACTCCTCTCTGTAAAAATGCAAGCAGGGATCCAGAAGTAATCAAAAAGTTTAGGTGGAAGAAACTTCTCTAAGGCTCTGGCCTGGAGTAAAGATCAAAAGCAAGTTAAGGGCTGGGGCTGAGCTCAGTGGCAGAGCACTTGCCTCACATGTGTGAACTGGATTGGATCCTCAGCACCACATAAAAATAAATAAACAAAATGGAGGGCTGGGGTTGTGGCTCAGTGGTACAGCACTTGCCTAGCATGTGTGTGAGGCACTGGGTTTGATCCTCAGCACCACATATTTTGGGTTTGATCCTCAGCACACCACCTTTATTTAAAGGTTCATTAACAACTAAAAAATATTTTAATAAATAAATTAAAAACAAAACAAAAAAACAGACTTGGTCTTAAAGATACAGGGCAAGGAATTTAGTTGGTGTCCACAACTTATTTTGAGATATAAGAGGATCCCAAATTTGAGGCCAGCCTTAAGCAAGACCCTGTCTCCAAACAAAAAACTAAAAAAAGGTCTGAGAATGTAGCTCAGCAGTACAGTGCCCCTGGATTCAATGTCTAGTACCACCAAAAAAAAAAAAAGAAAAGAAAAAGAAAAAGAAATAGGTGTATTTGTTTACAAGACAGAAGGAATAAGTTAAGTTATGCTAAATTTTTTTTTTTTTTGAGAGAGGATTTTAATATTTATTTTTTAGTTTTTGGCGGACACAACAAACATCTTTGTTTGTGCTGAGGATGGAACCCTGGCTGCACGGATGCCAGGCAAGTGCGCTACCGCTTGAGCCACACCCCCAGCCCCAAGTTTTGCTAAATTCAATGTTGGAAGAGTCAATTGCTGGAACTCAAAAGAGTGTTAATTTGATCTAGGGCACAAAGAGGTTCATTGAGCAACTTTTTGTGTGTGTGTGTGTGTGTGTGTGTGTGTTGCTGGGGTTTGAACCCAGGGCAAGCAAGCGTGCCACCAACTGAGCTATATCCCAGCCCTCATTAAGCAACTTTTGAATCTTTTCTATATATGCCATAGTTTTCAAATAAAAAGTGTGGGAGCTGGGTGCGATGGCACATGCTTGTAATCCCAGCAGATCTGGAGGGTGAGACAGGAAGATGCAGAGTTTAAAGCCAGCCTCAGCAAGGGCAAGGTACAAAGCAACTTAGTGAGACTCTGTCTGTAAATAAAATAGAAAAATAGGGCTGGGGATGTGGCTCAGTGGTCCAGTGCCTGAGTTAAATTCCCTTACCAAAAAAAAAAAAAAAAAGTGTAGGAGATAAGGTGAAAATTTAGATGTGCAATTCATAGTGCTTTTTGGTACAAAAGTACTATGCTACAAAACTGGTGGTAAATAGCGAATCATCTTCCCAAAGGACACATAATACAGATCAACCTGCTGCCCTTGGGCTTTATATTCCTAGCCCTTTGTGTATTTTTTTTTTTTTTTTTTTTTTTTTGAGACAGGGTCTTGCATAATTGCTGAGGGTAGCTCAAACTTCAGATACTCCTGCCTCAACCTTCAGGGTCTGGGTTTTACAGTCCACAGAGCCTGGCTGTACTTGGTATTTTCTTAGGGATGAGTGTTTGTCACAACTTCTAAGTCCCTCCCATGGAACCCACAGAACCATAGGGTCTGGGACTTCCCTGATAAATGACTCTCTTGTCTACTTCAAATTGCAGACAACTCCCTGCAGCACCAGGCTTTGCAGCTTGACAGATCTTTCTTGGTCTCATTTATCTGGAATATGCCCTAGTAGCAGCCTCTTGTCTTCTTTCATTGCCCCTGAAATGACACCTCTTCCCTGAAAGGGAGGACCCAAATCCTTGGGTTCTTGTCTTTGTCCTTAGGAAATTTTTTGTTTTGCTTTGTTTTTGCCATGCTGGGGATTGAACCCAGGGCCTCAATACATGCTAGGCAAGTGCTTATCACTGAGCTACACCCCACCTGTGACTTGGAGTTCTAGAGTCTAAGACCCTATCTATGGTCCCCTCTTGACTTCTTCTTTTAAAAAAAATTTTTTTAGTTGTTGATAGACTTTTATTTATTAATACGTGATGCTGAGAATCGAGGATCAAACCCAGTGGCTCACACATGCCAGGCAAGTGTGCTACCGCTGAGCCCCAGCCCCAACGCCCCCTCTCGACTTCTATCCTGTGTATTGGGCAATATGTCTTGCCAGGACACACTGGATGAGTTTTAAAAATCTGATTGATCTAGGCTGGGGCTGTAGCTCAGTAGCAGAGCGCTTGCCTAGCATGTGTGAAGCCGAGGGTTGGATCTTTAGCACCACACAAAAAATAAACAAATAAAAGGCATTCTGTCCATCTACAACTACCAAAGGAGAAAAAAAAAAAATTAAAAAAACCTGATTGACCTAACTTATTATTATTTACATTCTGTCAATTGGAGAAATATGTAATAAAGATATTCAGTCAACTAAGTTCTCTGGCCAGATGATGACCTAATAATATCTTGTTCTTGACATTTGGCTGCGTCATGCTTCAATTTTTTTTTAATATTTATTTTTCGGTTGTAGTTGAACACAATATCCTGTTTTTATTTATTTACTTTTATGTGGTGCTGAGGATCGAACCCAGGGCCTAGCATATGCAAGGCGAGCACTCTCCCGCTGAGCCATAACCCCTTCATGCTTAAAACTTAATTGTAGAGATGAGACAAACGCCATGGATAAATAGCTGACATTACTTTTGCCATTTCTTAAAACTCACAGGCAGAAAAATACACAAACCCCAAATAAGATGAAAAAATTTGTTACATTTTCTATCACCCACAAATAAAGTAAAATAAGGTATAATTAGTGAAACAAATTAACTAAAGGAGAAAGTAAAATTATAAATAATGGAAAAATAAAAACTCAAATGAAATGAATCAGTAAGAGAAATTTAATAAAATGGAATAAAATAAATAATAAAGTGAAATAAAACTAAAACGAAATAATTAAAGTAAAATAAATAAAACGAAATAATAAAAAAAGAAAATGAATAAAATGCAAATAAATGCAAGTAATAAAATAAACACCGCAATCACTGGAGGGAACAGAGTATTTGTGGAGCAGGATTCTGCTTTTCTGGTCGGCGTCTTCGGGACCTGGGTATCGGCGGCTCAGCTCCAGGAAAAGACGGCGCACGGAGCACTGTCACAGGCGTGGGGCAGGTTTCCAAGCCGGTCGCTGTGGAGCCTGGTTGCAGGGACGGGGCCCCGGGCTTGACTGCGTTCCCGGGCTTTCGCAGGGATCCCTGCCTGAGCTCACCGTGCCACCGGTAGGTGGCGCTCTGAGTCCCAGGTCCACGCGCGACGCTGTGCGGCCACCAGGACCACCACTTGTCAGCCAAGCATTTGCGTTTAAGGTGCCTTGTGGTGGGGCCATGGACGCCCCCTTGACCCTTTAGGTTGTGTCTTTTTCAATAAAAATGTGCATGATACGCGCTCCTCTCTTTGCCGCGGCCCTGCGTCTCTCGGATGCCGGCTCTGAGGTTGAACCCTGGATTGCTTGGTTTGGAGGTTCCCGTCGTATCCTACCAAACGCACGGTACTTGCCACGAGAACATAAATGGGGGTGGTTCATCTTACGCCTTGATCTTCCTCGATGGGATAATCATAAGTTGTTTCACATAAAAGAATTAAAAGTGTCACCACCTTAATTATAGAGTAACAGCATTCACCTGCCTGGTGCCTCGGGAGAATTCAGAGAGCAAGCTACCTGTGGCTTTATTGGGGATTAAGTGATGGCAGAGGACATTTGCAGGAGGCCTTTTCTTGTGTCCCAGAAGTCTCCAGCAAAGCTGGGCTGGGGGAGGGGAGAGGTGGGGGTGGGGAAGGGGACAAGGGGCCACTCACATGCAAATGCAGCTGTGACAATCCGGCCGGGCGCCTCTGCGCCTCCGGGAGGCCGAGGCTGGAACAAAGCATTTGCATTTTCGACATGTGAAAGGCCCGCATTCCTAGGCCCCGAGGCCGCGGGGGCACCGCCCCCCTCCTCCCATTCACACTCCGGACCACACAGAGCGCCTCTCGCGCCAAATGCTGGAAGGTTCGTTTCAGCTTTTCTTTTGACCCGGGCGATGCATACGAAATGTAGATATTTCCCTAAACGCCGGCTTTGACATTTAATGCGATCCTAAGTAGTCTGAAATGTGGACGGGATTAGGAGGAGGCTGGGGGCCCACAGGGACACTTGGCCAAATCCCCCTAAATCCTCCAGGACAATTGTTTGTCACCACACGGATTCTCTTTGCCCCAAATGAGGGGGCTAATGAACTTCGCTGCCTCCTCCCGTGGCAGCCCCACTCCCACCCCAGAGCTAGCAATTCGCCCCTGTCCTTCCCAGAGAGAAAGGGAAGATGAATGTGTAAATTGCCGGCTTTGTGCAAGGGTTTATTTACTTTAGGCTGGGCCAGCTGAGTTTGACCAGTAACTAACCCACCCATCCTGGGCTGCTATTTAACTCTCCATAAGGCTCAGAGGGTCAAGGGTGCTGAGGCCCAGTGAACCTGGGGGTTATGTTAATAGGCCATCTCCACCTTAGGTCCTGTATAACATTGCCAGACTTAGAAAGGAAACACCACCAGAAATTCTATGCAGCAGCCTTTATTGTTCATCTAGAACAATCCACACACTGTATAATGCACAGCCTGGATTCCAAGGTGGAGTCCAGGAGGGAGACAGTTGACAAAGAATGTGTCATGAACGATGGAACATAGATTGTGCTCCCTGATTTGCCAAATTACTATGGGTCTCGGCAACAACAACAAAAAATCCTCACTGGCCCTCAGTAAGCATGCGTGAAAGGAAGAGCAGGCACACCAGAGGACTTTCTTTGGCAGAAGTTAGAGCCATGGAGAGGCAGTATGAGCTGAGTGGGGTGTGGACTTAGTGAAACTGCAAGGGAGAAAATTCAAGGCACCAGAGCAGACTGAAGCTGCTCTGAAATGGTGACTCCTTTTGGGAGATGGCAGAGAATCCAGTATGGGGAACACATGGGGTGTAGCAGAGGGATTATTAGAAGCTGAGTAGGGAGGGTGGAGCAGTTACCATGGAGAGAACTTGAAGATGCCCCTTAGGAACCCTAGGCAGGAGTCACAGCTGTGACAAAAAAAGAAAAAGAACAAAAAGCAGGCTCAAAGAAACTGTTCTACCTCAAACTTGTCCCAGAAAGCCAGTCATGGTGGAGCATACCTGTAATCCCAGTTGTCTCAGGAGGTTGAGGCAGAAGGAACACAAGTTCAAAGTCAGCCTCACCAATTTTGTGAGGCTCTCACAAAATTTAGGGAGACTGTCTCAAAATAAAAAATAAAAAAGGGCTGGGGTGGTAGCACAGTCATAAACACTCCTGGTACAAACAAACATACATACAAGAACAATTGGTCTGGTCTCAGTGAAAGAATTAAGATTTGAAGCCAAACAGGGCATGGTAGTGATTGTCTGTAGTTAGTTCCAGCTGCTCAGGAGGCTGAGGCAGGAGGATTGCTTGAGCCCAGGACTTCCTGGCCAGTCTGAGCAATAGTGAGAATCCAGCTAAAAAAAAAAAAAAAAAAGCTAAATGGTATGGGTCCAAGATTCCTGATACTAGTCATCTGTTTCCTGATGGCTTCAAAAGGATGAGACAGACTGAGAGAGTAATGCTGACATGAAATAAATGTACAGACTGAGCTGAACAGGTCCTGCTCTAGGCAGCAGGAGGGATAAATGAACTCATCTGTACTGTGTGCCTCAGCCTCCCCAGTAGCTGGATTACAGGCATGCCTCACCATGCCCTGGCAGGAAAAAGATTTTAATTCTGAAGTTCCACATATTTTTCCAGGCATGTCACTCCCTAAGCCAGTCTCATTTTTTTTTGGTCTTGGGGATTGACCCCAGCCAGGGGTGCTTTACCACTGAGCTACACCCCCAACCTTTTTTTGACTTTTATTATGAGACAGGGTCTCACTAAACAGCTGAGGGTGGCCTCCTGCCTTAGGATCCTCCTGCCTCAGCCGCCTGTGTTATTGGGATTACAGGCATGTGTGACCATGCCCAGCTCAGGGCTAGCTATTTGTTGATCAGATAATGAAGACCACATTAGCCTGAGGATCCTGAGAATTGACCAGACCAGAACCCGTCTTGAAATCACTGAACTAGCCAGGGGCGGTGGCACATGCCTGTAATCCCAGTGGCTCTGGAGGTGGAGGTGAAGGCAGGAGGAGTTCAAAGCCATCCTCAGCAGTTTAGCAAGGCACTAAGCAACTCATGAGACCCTGTCTCTCATAAAATACAAAATAGGGCTAGGGATGTGGCTCAGTGGTTGAGTGCCCCCGAGTTCAATCCCTAGCACCCAAAAAAACTAAAAAGAAATCACCGAACTGATACCATTCCTACAAACCTTCCAAACCTACTCCTCACCAAGCTTCCTTTAAAAGGAGGAGCTAGGAACCCCCATATCACGTCTTTCACTCTGGAGATGGCCTGCATTGTCCCTTGAATATGTATTCCTTGCTTTACTCTTAAAAGCACCTTTCTCTTGAGATTACCTTTTCTCCCTTGAATATGTATCTGCTTCCCTAAATAAAACTATCCCTCTGACGGGCAAGTACTAAAATTCTTTTGATACTGAAGGCAAGGACCCTGTTGGTCCCCAAGTTAAGTTCTCCTTTCTCTTTGGGACTCCTTGGAAACTTTGTTGGAGACATCCCTTCCCAGGTCACAAGACAAAACCTTTTTTACTGCCAGCTATGGCGGCACTTATCTGTAATCTCAGCTACTCAGGATGTTGAGGCAGGAGGATCACAAATTCAAGCCTAGGGACTTAGCTTAGTGAGCACTTGCTGGCAAGCAGGACCAGTAATTTAAATAATGATTGTTTTTCCTCTCACTTGAGATGAGTGTACATAGGTAGCTGCAGGTCTAGTTTCTAGTAATGTATATATGCTCCTGCGTATATGCACACACCCAGTGCTGCAAAAAACAAACAAAAAAGTACTGAATAGCACATATAATTTAATGATCGTTGTACTGAAAGTGAAAAACAATAAAATATTATTTTAAGCCAAGTCATTCTGTTTTTTTTTTTTTTTTTGTACCCTGAGTGTGCTGAACCAGAGCCATATTCCCAGCCCTTTTTATATTTAGAGACAAGGTATCAGTTGTTCAGGGCCTTGCTAAATTGCTGAGGCTGGCCTTGAATTTGTAATCCTCCTGCCTTAGCCTCCCTGCTCCTCCACCCAGCCACTGGGATTACAGGTATATGTCACCATTGTCATTTTTTTACATCTTTTCCCTTGCAATGCTTGGCTGGGGATGGAACCCAAGGTTTCATGCATAAGAACTGTCAGCTTTTTATTTACCAGAAGTACAGGACAGGGAACCCAGGGCCTTGTATATACTAGGCAAGCACTCTATCACTGATCTTCAGCTTCTTCAGCTTTATTCAAGTAAACAAATAAATAAATGGCAGCCTACACCTTCATAAAATTGAAAAGATTTTTTTTTTGGTACTGGGGATTGAACTCAGGGGCACTAGACCACTGAGCCACATCCCCATTCCTGTCCCTATTTTGTATTTTATTTAGAGACAGAGTCTCACTGAGTTGCTTAGTGTCTCACTTTTGCTGAGGCTGACTTTGAACTCCAGATTCTCCTGCCTCAGCCTCCTGAACTGGTGGGATTACATGTATGCACCACTGCGCCTGGACAAGTTGAAAATTTTTTAGTGTGTTAGTAAATCAGGGACAATCAGTCTGTTTTGTGTTGCTGAGCCATTATACTCTGGACTAAAGATATTAACTGCTCATGGGTTTACCGGGATGTAACACCATTATAAGTTGAGGAGCATATGTGTGTACTAGAAATATGGCCAGCGGGTGTCTATGTGTACTTGTCTCAAGTGAGAAAAAAAATAATCATTGTTAAATTACTGATCCAGAGCTGGGGATGGTGGTGTATGTCTGTAATCACAGTGACTCCTGAGACAGGAGGTTTGCAAATTCAAGACCAGCTTCAACAGCTTAGCCAGGCACTACTAAGCAATTTTGCGAGATCCTCTCTCAAAAAATAAAAAGGGCTGGGGATGTAACTCAGTGGTAAAGTGCCTCTGGGTTCAATCACGAGTATAAATAAATAACAACCATTTTTGTTACATAGTGCCAAATTGCTAAATATATTGTATGTGGGGTGGGGCTCAAACCCAGAGTCTCACACACGCTAGGCAAGCTCTCTTATCACTAAACCACATCCCCAGCCTGCAAATGTATTCGTATTTAATATGGGGCTTACCAAGCCCTCTGCAGATATTCCTGTTTCCCCATTAACAAATCAGCAAACAGAACAAAATTCTAATTTCCTAAGATTTTTCCAAAGATGTTATTTTCAAGTATCAATTCTAGGCCTTTTCCCAGTTTACAGTAAGAACTTGTGGGGTTCCAGCAACTTATGAAGTCTGTACTCACTCTCTAGAAAATGTCCAGGCTGGGGTTGGGGATATAGTTCAGTTGGTAGAGTGCATGCCTCACATACACAAGGCCTTGGGTTCAATCCTGAGCAACACACACACACAATGTCCAGGCTCCCATCCTCCTGCAGTATTTGAGAGGGTCCCACAGTGCTGTTGTTAGTCAAAGGCTAGGAAAGCAGAGGCTGCAGACTTCGATCAATACTATCATAAGGATTTTATTAGCTTTGTATTACTACAACAAAATACCATAAAAAAAGAATAAAGGTTTATTTTGGCTCATGGCTCTGGAAGTTTCAGTTCAAGACTGGGCAGCCCCACTGCTTTGGGCCTCTGGCGAGAGTGCCAAATGACATGCGAGGAACAAATTGCTTACTTCTCAAGACCTTGGGGCCTTGGGGCGGGGAGTGAGGGGTACACTCTCCATATTCAAACTGTGGTTTGAAATGGTCAAATGGTAGGTCCTCCTACCCTCATCTCATAGGCAAAGGACTTCAAGAAGCCTAAGGAAGCTAGGCCACTTGCTTTTCTTTCTTTTTAAAAATTAAACACAGGGTCTTGCTAAATTGCCAAGACTGGCCTCCAATCTATGATCCTCCTGACTTAGCCTCCTGAGTGTCACTGTGCCTGGCTGTGATTTTTAATAAATGGTTCCTAATAGATCAGTCCTCTCTTCCTAACTCAATTATACCAGTCCTGATCAATGTTGTTGTTGTTCTTTTCCTGCACCCTGCCCCCATAGTGGGAATTGAACAGTCTCACACAAGCTAAGCAAGTACTCTACCACTCAGCTATACCTCTAGTCCTTTCCATTTTAAGACAGGGTCTCACCAAATTGCCCTGGAACTTGCAAACCTCCTGTCTCAGCCTCCCAAGTAGCAGTGTGTGCCAGTTTCATGTTCTTCTGTCAATATTCTTTATATTTTGTACTGAGGACTGAACCTAAGGGTGCTTAACCACTGAGCAACCCGATGGGGTTGCTTGGTCTTGAACTTTCAATCTTCCTGATGCCAGCTTCTGAGTTGTCTGGCAGTACAGGTGTATGCCACCACCTTTGGCTCTCTAATTTTTTAAACTTCAATACTAAACACCTCAGATGTTAAAAACAGTTGGAAGAAAGACTACCAAGACTGTTCTGATAAGACCATGTTTTTTAATTGCCTGTGACACAGATACATCATATAATGGTTCAAAATTAATAGTTTGGCAGGGGTTAGAAGAAAATGGCTGAAAATTAGTTTGTGAATCCTTAATTTTAAGTGAGCGTATGGCAAAAAAGTTAAGGGTAGAATGGTCTCAAAACTGTATCTTCAAAACTAGCACCCGTCGCCATCTTTCATTCATTTTGTTGTGATACAACTAAAAAGGCCATAAATGCTCCCCTGGGTCTCAGGTAACAGTTTCCCAAAAGCAAAATATCACTTTCTCTGCACAGTGGTGAAAGCTGGCATTTGGATGGGTTGGATTGGGTGGACAGGCTGAAACACTGGCTTCTTTCTCATTTCAGAGTGTGTTTTCACTGTAGGAAGCAGCTGATTTCTTTTGATGATCTGTAAGGCCAGCTGGGTATTACCTATAAAAACACTTTCCATTAAAACACAAATACAACAGGACACCCACTCCTCACAAAACAGGTCATCAGAATCCCACAAGGGAGGTAAAAGATGATCTAGAAGTGCCACGGTCTGCAGCTTTGGCTGGACACTGGAATCACACATCCCATTTCATCCATAGAAAAAAATGTTTTTTTTCACAATTTATATATATATTTTTTTGTGGTAATGGGGATTGAACACAAGGATGCTCCAGCACTGAGCTATATCCTCAGTCCTCTTTATTTATTTATTTTGGTACCAGGGATTGAACTCAGGGGCACTTGACCACTGAGCCACATCCCTAGACCTATTTTATTTAGATAGGGTCTCATTAAATTGCTTAGCACCTCACCACTGCTGAGGCTATCTTTAAACTTGAGATCCTTCTGCCTCAGCCTCCTAAGCTGCTGGGATTACAGGTGTGTACCACTACACCTAACTACTTTTTATTTTAAGACACACTCTCACTAAGTTGCTAAGGCCTTGAACTTGTCATTCTTTTGCTTCAGCCTCCCAAGTAGCTGTGACTACAGGCATGAACCACCACATTAGTTTCCATCTCCAGAAATGATTTAAGAAGCTTGCAATCCCAGCTACTCTGGAGGCTGAGTCAGAAGGATTCTAAAATTTGAGGATAGCCCCAGCAATTTAGCAAGGCCCTGTACAACATAGTAAGACCTTGTTTCAAAATAAAAAAATAAAAAGGGTTGGGGATGTAGGTTAGTGGTAAAGTGCCCCTGAGTTTAATCCTAACTGCCCCAAAAGAAAAAATTCTGATTTAAGTTATGTGTCTTGGGCACATGCTCTACCGCTGTGCCTGACTCTTAATTTTATTTTTTATTTTGAGACAGGGTCTTGCTAAATTGCCCAGTCTGGCCAAGTGTGGTGGCAAATGCTTATAATCCCAAAGGCTCAGGAGGCTGATGTAAGAGGATCCATCCCCAAGTTCAAACCCAGCCTCAGCCATTTAGCAAAGCCCTAAGCAATTTAGCGAGACCCTGTCTCATAAAACAAACAAACAAACAAACAAACAAACAAACAGAGGATGTGTCTCAGTGGTTAAATGCCCTGGGTTCAATCCCTGGTACCAAAAAAAAAAAAAAAATAATAATAAAAATAAAAAATAAAAAGGGTTGGATGTGGCTTAGTGCTCCTGAGTATCATTAAAAAAAAAAAAATAAATAAATAAATAAAATTGCGCAGTCAAGCCTTAAACTTTAATCCCCCTGCCTCAGCCTCCCAAATAAATGGGATTAGAGGTGTTTATTACCACACTTGGCCTGGCAATAGGATTTTTTTAAATATTTATTTTTTAGTTATAGGTGGACAAAATCTTTGTTTTTTTTAAGTGGTTGGTGCTGAGGATCGATCCCCAGTGCCTCATGCATACTAGGCTTGGGCGAGTGCTCTAACTCTGAGCCACAACCCCAGCCCTGGCAATAGGATTTTTAAAAAAGGTCCCCAGGGATTTTTCCCCTCCCAGCACTCAGGGCTTGCATGTTAGGTAAGTGTTCTGTTGCTGAGCTATATCTTCAACCAATTCTGTATTTTCAGATAAAAGGAAATATCCTTAATTTGTAGATAGAACTCATTTAAGATACCACAATTCCTTAACTATGACATTTTCATTTGGAAGAACTTGATAGGCAATATCTTCAAAGAAGGTATAGTTTTAGTCCCCCCCAATCCTCCCAATTAGGGATTGAACCCAAGGAGAACTGTACTAGCACTGAGCTATATGCCCAATCCTTATAATTTTGAGACAAGGTCTAATTCATTAAACTGCAGAGGGTGGCCATGAACTTGCCATTCTACTGCCTCAGACCCCTGGGTCCCTTGTATTACAGGTAGGCACCATTAGGGACAAAGTTATTATTATTTTTTGTACTGGGTTCAGAGCCCAGAGGTGTTTAACCACTCAGCTACAATCCCCAGCTCTTTTATTTTTTTTTGAGATAGGATCTCACTAAGTTGTTAGGACTTCACTTAGTTGCTGGGGCTAGTTTTGAAGTTTCGATGTTCATGCTTCAGTTTCCTGAGTCACTGGGTTTACAGGTATGCACCACCATACCCAGCCCAAAGTTGTATATATGTATGTATGTATGTATGTATATACAGGGATTGAATTCAGGGACATTTGACCACTGTTCCACATCCTTAATCCTATTTTATATTTTATTTAGAGACAGGGTTTCATTGAGTTGCTTACCACCTCACTTTTGCTGAGGCTGGCTCTGAACTCAGGATTCTCCTGCCTCAGCCTCCCAAGCTGAAGGGATTACAGGTGTGCACCACCACACTCAGCTCAAAGTTTTGATTTTTAAGAGAAAAAGCAGACAAAAATGATCTTGGACTTATTGAAGGGATACAGTCCTAACTTGAGAGAAATACTCACCATTCTGCAGTTCAAGATAGACTGCCAACAAGATGGCCTCAGGGGGCACTTCTTTTGGATGGATCATTGAAGCTGCCTTTGTTCAAAACAGAAAGACACCCATAAAAACCAACAGCTTAAGATACAAACTCCAAGCAACAAAAACAACAAAAAAGTAATTTTTAGATAAAATTCTCCTGTACAATCCACTGCGGTTTATTATTTTTTGGGGGCAGAGTAACCAGGGATTGACATAGGGATGTTTTTACTACTGAAGTACATCCCAGCCCTTTTTATTTTGAGACAGGGTGTTGCTAAATTGCTTAGGCAGCATGACCTGCAATTCTATAGTGAGGGTTTTTTTTTCTTTTTGTACTGATGATTGAATCCAGGGGTGCATTGCCACTAAGCCTCATTCCCTGGCATTTTTCATCTTTTATTTTGACAAAGGGTCTTGCTAAAGTTCCTTAGTGCCTCAGTAAATTGTTGAGTCTGATTTCAAACTTGGGATGCTCCTGCCTCAGCCTCCCAAGTAGCTGGGATTACAAAATATGCTAGCACACCTGGACATCATTTTATAATAGGGGAAATTTTTCTTCCTACTTAGATTTTATCAGGTTGAGGTTCTTAATCTTGGCTACCAGGAACACCCCTGACTCTATACTTTAATCACAGACCCAAGGTCTGCTGGCTGCTCCACACCACAGATACAGCTGTATTTACATGTTGCCAATGTTAAGAGTTCAAACTTAAACAGTTGACAATACACAAAAAAGGTCTCATTTAGCCTGTTTGACAACCCCCCCCTCCCAAAAAAAAATCCTGGAGGTCAGTTCCTTTTACCACTGAGCTATATCCTGCTGAGTCCTTTTTATTTATTTATTAATTTTATTTATTTTTAAAAAAATATTTATTTTTTAGGTATAGATGGACACACCACAATGCCTTTATTTTTATGTGCTGCTGAGGCTCAAACCTGGGTCCCGCCCTTGCTAGGCGAGTGCTCTACCATTGAGCCACAATCCCAGCCCCTTTATTTATTTTTAAAAATTTTTTTATAGATAAACACAATGCCTTTATTTAATTAATTTATTTTTTATGTGGGGCCAAGAATTGAACTCAGTGTCTCACACATGCTAGGCAAGTACTCTACCACTGAGCCACAATCCTAACCCCATGAGTCCTTTTTATTTTATTTTATTTTACTTTTTGTTACCAGGGATTGAACTAAGGGGCGCTCAACCACTGAGCCAGATCCCCAGTCCTGTTTTGTATTTTATTTAGAGACAGGGTCCACTGAGTTGCTTAGTGCCTCCCTACTGCTGCGGGTGACTTTTAACCTTCACTCCTGTCTCAGCCTCCCAAGTTGCTGGGATTGCAGGTATGTGTCACCGTGCCTGGCCCTTTTTATTTTTTTGAGATAGGAGGATCTTGCTAAGATGCTGAAGCTGAGCCAGGTGTGGTGGTGCACGCCTGTAATCCTAGTGGCTTAGGAGTATGAGGCAGGAGAAAAGACAACCTCAGCAACAGTGAGGTGCTAATAAGCAACTCAGTAAGACCCTGTCTCTAAATAAAATACAAAATAGGGCTGGGGATGTGGCTCAGTGTCAAGTGCCCATGAATTCAATCCTTGGTACCAAAAAAAAAAAAAAAAAAAAAAAAAAAGGTAGAGTTCGTTTGCCTAGTACATGAGAGGCCCTGGGTTTGATCCTCAGCATCACATAAAAACAAAATAGAGGTATTGTGTCCAACTACAACTAAAAAATAAATTTAAAAAAAAAAAGGGTACTGAAGCTGGCCTGGAACTTGCCATCCTCTTGCCTCAGCCTCCTGAGTCACAGGGATTAGAGGCATGCACTACCATACCAGGTGATGTCCTCATTTTTAAGGACTGAAACCTCATAGAAATCAGTCAAATAAAATAATTTATTGGTTTAGGCAACATGCTGTCTTTAGATCTGACACAGCATCAGCCAGCAGTTTTTCTCTGATCCAGCACTCAGGGTTGCTATGGTCAGAGGTGTTAACATTATAGATTCCAAGGGCTGGGGATATGGCTCAAGCAGTAGCGCGTTCGCCTGGCATGCGTGCGACCCGGGTTCGGTCCACAGCACCATATACAAACAAAGAAGTTGTGTCCTCCGAAAACTAAAAAATAAATATTAAAAAAAAAAATTATAGATTCCATTACTCAGTCTGGGTCTCTTTGGGCCCCAGCCTTTCCCTTATCTTATCAACTTATATTTCCCCATCTAGTGTCAGCTGCTTACTGCTTCCAGAGTATTCTGCTTCTTCCCTTAACCTAATTGGAGAAGGTAATTCTACAAATATTTACTGAACAGAGGTAAATGTGGGACAAGACAAGGGCTTCCTGTGACAATAATGCATGGAATAATAACAAATTTACCTAATGATAGGAAGAGAGGCTAAGTGAAATGTGCAGTGAAAATGGAGAGAAAAAGTGTTTTTTTTTTGGGTACTGGAGCAGGGGTACTTTATCACTGAGCCACATCCATCTCTGGCCCTTTTTATTTTATTTGATAGGGTCTTGCTAAGTGGCCAAGGCTGGCCTCAAACTTGAGATCCTTCTGCTTCAGCCTCCAGAATCTACAGGTGTGTGCTACTATACTCACCTAGAAAGATTTTTTCTTCCAGTGCTGGGTATTGAACTCAGGCCTCACACATGTTATAAGCAAGCACTCTACCTCTGAATTACATCCCCAGCTCCCCAGTCCTTGGAGAAAGGTGTTTTTTAAATTAAATAATTTTTTTTTGTGTGTGTGGTGCTGGGGTAAAATCCAGGGTCTCTTGTGCATGCAAGGCAAGCATTCTACCACTGAGATGCACTCTCAGACGCAGAATAAGTTCTTTTGAATAAGGAGATCTGGGAGTAAGAGAGACTTGTCTTAGTGCTTGGAGGCAGGTATTTGATATCCAGAAAATGGGGGGCAATGGTATTTATTTACTGCAGTACTGGGACCTGAACCTAGGGGCATCTGACCACTGAGCTACATTCTCATTACTTTTTTTTTTAAATATTTTTTTTAGTTGTAGATGAACACACAGTATCTTTATTTATTTTTATGTGGTGCTGAGGATCAAACCCAGTGCCTCACACATGTGAGGCATGTACTTTACCACTGAGCTACAGCCCCAGCCCTCCCATTAGTTTCTGAGACAAGATCTTGCTAAATTGCTGAAGCTGGCCTGGAATTTGTGATCCATCTGCCTCAGGTTTCAGAGTAGTGGGATTATAGGTGTGCATTACCATGCCATGGTAAATGGCATTGAAGGATGAGGCTTGAATGCAGGATTGTGTGGGAAAACCAGAAACTTGCACTGGGTGGTCAGTTTCTGGCATACTAGGAGAAATCCCAGACTAGTAGGGAGCCTCATATAAACAGGCCATAACCTTAAGTTTCTCACTAATGGAATGGGGAGCCCTTTGAGGGGATACTAGGGATTGAACCCATGGGTGCTCTACCACTGAGCTATACCCCCAGCCTGTATGCATTCATTCATTCATTCTATTTATACCAGGGATTCAATCCAGGGGCACTTCACTACTGAGTCACATCTCCAGCCCTTTTTATTTTGAGATAGGGTCTTGTTATGTTGCTTAGGGCCTCACTAGATTGCTGAGGCTATCCTTAAACTTGAAATCTTCCTATCTCAGCTTCCTGAGTTGCTGGGATTACAGGTGTGCCCCACTGTGCCTGATTAGAAAGGCTTTTATTCCTCTAACATCACTGAGGTGTAACAACTTAATGCAGAAAAGGAGATTTTTTTATACTTATAGGCTTACCTTTATATAAGCAAGAACATGGTCACCATTTTTGTGGACATTAAAAACTCTTCCCCCAAGTGGCTAGTAAACACAGGATGTTTACTATTCTTTGCATTGACCACAGTTTGCAATTTTTCATAAAATACAAGGATTCAAGGCTACAACATTATGAGATTTAATGGCACTTTGCCTACTGGCAGTTCAGAATGGTTAGTGGCGGGCAGGCTACCTTGGAAACATCTATTTGGAGGCCTCTGCAACTCCTAACGTCATTGTTTTGCTCTCCTAGGCAGGGTGGGCCTCCCAATTAACAAAGGTCCAGTCATTGGATTAACCTAAAAACCAAGGGACCAAAACAAAACCCCCTCAGACCCCGAACCAGGCCTGACCCCATCTGTCTCTCACAGCATTTGTCAGCAGCTGTGGCCACCTGCTGTATGAGAACCTGAGCGAGACTGCACACACTACAACTTTAGATCAAAAGCCCTGTTTGCTGTAATAGGGGCACTTTCATTTTCTTAAAGTATTTTTAATTTTTTGTGGCACTGGGTGTCAAAACCAGGGCCTTGTGCATGCTAGGCATATAGTCTATCCTAAGTTCCAGGGGCACTTTTAAAAGGGCTGTTAAATATCTTGCCACTGAGAATGGTGAGATCTTTTACTTTTACCAGTTTAACTCATAAACTCAACTCCTAGATAATATCAAACATGTTTCCCTGGATAGTGTGTCACTTAACTTTTGTGATTTTGGATGAGAAATGCTCACTAGATATTGGGCATGGTGGCGCAAACCTGAAATCCCAGGAACTCTGGAGGCTGGGGCAAGGAAGGTCACAAGTTCAAGGCCAGCCTCAGCAACTTGGTGAAACCCTGCCTCAAAATACAAAATAAAACACTAGGGTTGTAGTTCAGTGGTACAACATTCCTGAATTCAATCCCCAGTACCAAAAAAGAAATGCTCACTAAATGCCACTAAGTTGACTAAATACCATTTATAATTATTTTATAGTTTTTCCATGGTAAAGCATTATCACTTTTAAGTGCATTAAGGTAATCTGAATAGGCAGGATTTTGGAAGCCATCAAAATCTCCTTAGAATAGGTTTAACTTTGATTTCAGTTATACTAGCAAACGTAGGAATGTGTTCTCATGTGCTTCTGGTGAATGTACCATTTGGCACAAACTTTCTATAACAGAAGTCTTATATTCTGTATCATCTAAGCCTGGCGAAGTGGCACATGCCTGTAATTCCAGCAACTTGGAAGTCTGAGGCAGGAGAATTGCAAGTTCAAAGTCAATCTCAGCAACTCAGTGAGACCTTGTCTCAAAATAAAAATAAAAAAGGGATGGAAATGTGATTCAGTGCTCCTGGGTTCAATCCCCAGTATCCCCCAACCCCTCAAAAAAAGAAAAGATATAGCCTAATAAGTCTTATTATCATGGCTTAACAGAGACTTATGTATTCAGTAGATATCTGCTGTTTCAATGTCCTTTGAGGGCTTATGTCTTTCAAATTCTGTGAAATCAATGGTAATCTCAGTTCATTACTACAGGTATAGTTTACACCCATGAATTTTTCCAATTATGGGCAGATGCCTATACAGGTCCAATCAAAATAATCTTTGAGGTCTAATGATGCTCCACTGCATCATTCAAATTCAGGTGTGCCCCACTGTGCCTGATACAGAAAGGCTTTTATTCCTCTAACATCACTGAGGTGTAACAACTTAATCCAGAAAAGGAGATTTTTTTATACTTATAGGCTTACTGTTAGCAGTTTAACTCATAAACTCAACTCCAAGATAATATCAAACATGTTAGTTACATATTGCCAGCAACTTATTGTAGTGTGTCAACTTATTTTAGTGTGTCTCTATTACTGGCTTTTTGAAACTTGACTTAGAGTGTATTAAGTTACCTTTCTGAATGAAGATTTACACAATTCAAAATTAAAATGCTTAAGAGAATACGGAAAAAAGTATCCCAGTAGTAGTACTCTACTCCTGCTGCCTCTATAACTAATGCTGCAGCTACTAGTGTATCCAATTAGAGATCTTTCATGCATACACAGTACCATGCAGAAAATGGTTTATACCTTGCTCTTTTCACTCAGTTATGTTTTGGGTATCTTTACACACCAGTAAACGGAGTTTAAAACTACATTGTACTCAACTGTGTAGATGCACTATTATTTAAGTGGTCTCCTATTTAAGTGGTTTTCAATCGAGCCACATCCCCAGCTGTATTTTGTAGTTTATTTAGAGACAGGGTCTCACTGAGTTGCTAAGTCCCTTGTAGTGGCTGAGGCTGGCTCTGAACTCACAATTCTCCTATCTCAGCCTCCCAAGCTGCTGGGATTACAGGAATGAGCCACCATGCCCGACTGGTTTCCAATCTTTTGAAAAAAAATTTTTTTTTTTTTTTTAATATTTATCTTTTAGTTTTTGGCGGACACAACATCTTTGTTCGTATGTGGTGCTTAGGATCAAACCCAGGCTGCACGCATGCCAGGCGAGCGCACTACCGTTTGAGCCACATCCCCAGCCCCAATCTTTTGAAAATTTAATTATAAAAAAAAGAAAAAAAAAATCATCAGGCTGGGCTCAGTGGTCCATACCTCTAATCCCAGTGGCCTGGGGAGGATAAGGCAGGATCGTGAATTTAAGCCAGCCTCAGCAACTTAGTGAGACCCTCAGCAACTGAGCAAGACCCTGTGTCAGAATAAAATATAAAAATGGCTGTGGATGTGGCTCACAGCTTAAGTGCCCCTAGGTTCAATCCCTGGTACTCCCCCACCAAAGAAAAATAAATCATCGGTAAACACTCTACATTAAGTGTGTAGTTCATTTGCAATGCTGATCAGCTATTTACCTTTCAAGAATATTTTTAAACTTAAAAAGTAACATTCCAATTCAATAAACTGACCAAAAGCCTCAAACAAAAAACAAACCATAACTCTCAAACCATTTTTTTTTAGAGAGAGTGATAGAGGAGAGAGAGAGAGAGAGAGAGAGAGAGAGAATTTTAATATTTATTTTTCAGTTTTTGGCGGACACAACATCTTTGTCTGTATGTGGTGCTGAGGATTGAACCCGGGCCGCACGCATGCCAGGCGAGCGCGCTACAGCTTGAGCCACATCCCCAGCCCCGAGAATTTTTAATATTTATTTTTTAGTTTTTGGCGGACACAACATCTTTGTTTGTATGTGGTGCTGAGGATCGAACCCAGGCTGCACGCATGCCAGGCGAGTGCGTTACCGCTTGAGCCACATCCCCAGCCCCTTCTCAAACCATTTGCTGGCTGCTTTACTGGAAGTTTCAGCTCTGCCCACTGTGGCTTTACCTGGTGCAGACATTTTCGGGCTTTGTCATACTCGCTCCTCAGGCAGTATGCACTGCCAAGATTGAATAGCATCACTGTCCTGGCAGAGTTGACAGAACTGGGGTAGCACTGAGGGGCCCGCTTCCCAGCTGTGGAAAGAGCACAAACAGGGTGAACAGTCTTTGCCAACGGTGAGGGAATAGCCCAATCTAAGGCCCTTGAGGAGCCACTCACAATGAAGCACAGTAGGACTTCTCAGGCAGACAAATGAAGGACACAGAAGATTTAGGGTCTAAAACTTGGGGATGCAGGCAGGCCATTTAAATATTTACAAAGCTTTTTCTTTTCTTTCTTTTTTTTTTTTTTGGGGTAGTGCTAGGGACTGAACCCAGGGCCTCATGCATGTTGGGCAAGGGATCTACAACTGGATCATACCCCCAGCCTTAAAAACTCCTTACTTACAGGATTCCATTGCTTCATTTTCACCCTTGTCTGATCCTACAAAGACATGAAAATAAATCTGAGGGACAGGGCAACAGAGCATATTTTCTAAATATCTAAGTTTCCTTATAAAGTAGAAACCTAATATAATTAGTAACAATATTTACTTTTAATGTATTGGAGGTTCTATTGAAAGATGTGAGAATGCTACTATCTACAATGCACCAATACTGAGAGCTAAATTCAAGTAAAGGAATATCACATAATTTCACTTCCTCAAAAACTTAACCATGATTTAAAATTAACTTTTAAATATATTTTTATTCCCTCCTGGATTGGGGATCTGTGGAAAGTAAAAAGATACAATTCAAAATCAAACCCAAATAAATCCTCTAAGTTGGGGTATGGTGGCATGACCCTCTAGTTCCAGCTACTCAGGATACTGAGATAGGAGGATCCTTAGTGTCTTGGTTTAAGACCAGTTGAGCAATGTAATGAGATCTCATTTCCTGAAAGAAAGGGAAGGAAAGGAAAGGAAGGAGGACCTCATTTCTTTATAAAAAGAAAGGAGGAGAAAAAAATCCTCCTAACATCAGTCTTTCAAAAGTAAGAATTTAGACTAAATGATCAAAAGGGTTACTTAACAAATATTACAGAGTAAGTACAACTCAAAATGTGAAAAGCCATCCTGATATCCCTTTCCTTTAAAACCATGCCCTTATGTTTCTACACATCCTGAATTATGACAGGAAGGAAGTAGAAACAGTGACCAATTCTGATCAAATGTGTCCTTATTAACCTTGGTCCTGCTCATTTGAAGAGATTCCTAAGGAGACATCAGTGACATTCTCTGGGTTCAAGTGAGTAATAGCATCGGATATTCTGTCGAGAGAGATGAGGGCTTCTGCAGCATATAAATGGCCTAAGAACCTAAAATGAAAAAAAAACCAACAAACATATTCCAAACTGAAAAGCAGGTCATCACAAAAATGTCCAATGGGTAATACTACCAGGTGTATTATATTACATTACAGTGGGTATATGTTTCAAATATTTTATATCCTTGAATTAAAATCTCTATTTAGGGGGCTGGGGATGTGGCTCAAGCGGTAGCGCACTCGCCTGGCATGCGTGCGGCCCGGGTTCGATCCTCAGCACCACATACAAACAAAGATGTTGTGTCTGCCGAAAACTAAAAAATAAACATTAAAAAATTCTCTCTCTCTCTCTCTAAAAAAATAAAATAAAATCTCTATTTAGGAAAAATAGAATAACTGAGGGTTAAATTTTTTCTTTAAAAAAATCTTAAAATATATAATAATTTTTATGTTAGTCAAATGGATCAAAGCACATACACAGCAATTAAAAATGCAATTCAAGCTGGCAAATTTGTGCTATTCTTTTTTTTTTTTTTTTAAGAGAATATTAACACAAAAGGTAATAAAGTTCTAACAAAAGAGATTCAAAACTGAATGCCTACTGTGTGGAGCATCAGAATCCGATTTTTGCCAGGTGTGGTGGCGAATGCCTGTAATCACAGCAACTCAGGAGACTGAGACAGAAGGATTATGAGTTCAAAGTCAGCCTCAGCAATTTAGTAAGGCCCTATGGAACTTAGCAAGACCCTGTCTCAAACTCAGATTCCTTAAGTCTCTGCTGCTGGAAGACTCAGAAAGCACCCAAGATTTTCTGCTTTCCATGCCACTTATTTTATGCCCCCTGATGTGATATCAGAGCACATCTGCCTGGCTAATAACAGTCTGCTTCTTCCAGTCTCTTATTCTGAGCCATTTCCCCCATTATCACCTGACTGATTTTAAATAGTCTTAGACATATCATACTGCAATTCAAAAAAATTTGTGTCTGCGTGCGTGTGCATGCAGGGGTCAAACCCAGGCCTTGTACATGCTCTTCCACTTAGTGACACTTGCAGCCCCTGCTCAAAAAAAAAATTTTTTTTTTTAAAAGAGAGAGAGAAAGATAATTTTTTAAATATTTATTTTTTAGTTTTCGGTGGACACAACATCTTTATTTGTATGTGGTGCTGAGGATGAACCCAGTGCTGCGAGCATGCCAGGCAAGCACGCTACTGCTTGAGCCACATCCCCAGCCCTCCTGCTCAAAATTTTAATGATTTTTTCTACTTGAGAACAGAACAAAATAAACTAAGCTTTTACAGTTTCTTTGGTCCTTGAGATTGAACCCAGAGTCACTTTATCACTGAGTTACATATCCAGTCCTTACTACCCCTTTATTTGGATACTGGGGATTGAACCCAGGGGTGCTTAACCACTAAGCCGTATTCCCAGTACCCACTCCCACTTTTTTGTGGTGCTGCAGATTGAACCCAGGGTCTTATGTTGTGAGGTAAGCACTTTACCAACTGAGCTGTATCCCCTTTACACTTTTAGACAGGGTCTCACTAATTTGCTTAAAGGCAAATTAAAGGTTGTTCAGACTGGCTTTAAACTTGTGATTCTCCTGCCTCAGCCTCCCAAGATGCTGGGATCACAGGCATGTGCCACCACATTCATCCCTGTCTACCCACAATTTTTTCTTAAATTTTGAGATTTGGTCTCCCTAGTGGGTTGTGGTGGCACTTGCCTGTAATCCCAGCGACTCCAGAGGCTCAGGCAGGAGAATTCCAAATTTGAGGCCAGTTTCGGCAACTTAGTGAGACCCTATCTCAAAGTTAAAAAAAAAAAAAAGGGTTACGGGAGTAGCTCAGTGGTAAAGTGCCCCTGAATTCAATCCCCAGTACCAAAACAAAAACAAATGACAGGATCTCTTTAAGTTGCCCAGGCTGATTCCACACTTGCAATCCTCCTGCTTCAGCCTCCCAAGCTGCTGAGATTACAGGAGTGCTCCACCACACCCAGCAATTGTATTTTATTTTGAGACAGGGTCTTATTAAATTGTTTAGGGCCTTACTAAATTGCTGAGGCTGGCCTTGAAGTTGCAAATCTCCTACCTCAGCCTCCCAATTGCTGGGATTACAGGTGTACACCACTGTGATGGTTCAAAAAAAATTTTTTTGTGGGTCTTTTCTCTAGAGTACTTGCTGTATTTTTGGGGCCTAAAATGTTCCTATCAGCCCTAGCAACAGACAGTCCTGAGTTTGGGTTTTTTAATGTTCACCACAATAAATGCCATTTCCACTGATCCTTGAAGTGCACTAGGTTAAAAAAATATCTATAAGAAAAATTATAAGCCATTATTTTCTCCACAAATACATATCCTACTGGAGAAGTAAAAAAGACAATATGTACCAGGAACTAACCAGAAACCTTGAAATAAAACAAACCAGGAACATGTAGGGTGAGTCATACTTACTTAAGAGATCCTGACAGTTTAGGCTGCTGAAGAAGTTTATCTGCGTGATTCAGAGCCATAAGGTTATCACCCAAAGCCAGAGCCACATAAGCACTGCAAGCAAGTATGGAGCACCTAGAACACAGAAAAGGGACAAAAATCCGAGTTAAAAAAAAAAAAAAAAAACAACGGACAATGGTTGTATTTGCTCAATAGGAAACAAGGTGCCAATTACAGCTGTAACAAGCTGGCCACCGGAAAAGAAGAGAGAAGGCCACGACACTAACAATAAGAATTGGAATGATGAATAAAGCTACCATCTAAAGCAGTTTGATCACTATGTAACTATCATCTTTAGCTTCCATCCAACTGACCCCCATCCCCCAAATATAACCAAATAGTAAAGAATTCTCTTAGTTTAGTGTGCAGTATTGGTTCTTCTCTGAACCTATTAAAGTCTGTAGTTCATATCATATATGTACACACACACACACACACACACACACACACACACATTTAGTTGTAAATGGACACAATATCTTTATTTTATTTATTTATTTTTATATGGTGCTAAGGATTAAACCCAGTGCTTCACAGCTAAGCAAGCCTGAAATACAACCCCAGCCCTGTAGTCTTGATAAGAAATAGTATTATCAAGAGTGACTTTTATTTTTTTTAGAGAGAGAGAGAGAGAGAGAGAGAGAGAGAGAGAGAATTTTAATGTTTATTTTTTAGTTCTCGGCAGACACAACATCTCTGTTTGTATGTGGTGCTGAGGATCGAATCCGGGCCGCTCGCACGCCAGGCGAGCGCGCTACCCGGGTTCGATCCTCAGCACCACATACAGACAAAGATGTGTCTGCCGAGAACTAAAAAATAAAATATTTAAAAAATTCTCTCTCTTAAAAAAAAAAAAAAAAAAAAAAAAAAAATGTCACTTATATGGGGATTGGGAATATAGCTCAGTCGGTACAGATTTTGTCTTGCATGCACAAGGCCCTGAGTATAATCTCCAGCACCATGGGAGGGGGATAGTCACTTATACAATTATTATCTTTAATAAATATTCAAGAAAAAACCCAGATTAAATAAACATATATGAAGGTAAAATTTTAATTACACTGGTTTTGCTAAGTTGGGGTAGAAATCTGAATTTGTTTGGTTTTCTACTTAATGAACAGCTCATTTAAAACAGGTCTAGCTAAAGACTTGACACTAATAGATCACCTGAATGTTAAACAACTGTTCCACAAATCAATCTTAAATAAACCCTTGTCAAATAGAAATGAGATCTGAATGGCCAACCACAAATGATCAGACTCAGAGGGAGGGTTTTGAGTTACATTTACAAATTACTATATATATCTTATCATTAAAGCACATTCATATAATTTCAGTCTAAGGTCATATCATCACAGTTTTCTAGTGCCCTAAAGTCCTTTACCCTTTTGGTGAAGAAGCAGAACTAGGCAAATTCATAAGGAGTCAGGTGTTTACTCTTCACTTGCTCATGCCTGGCTGCTAGAATCTTAGAAAATTATTCACTAAAGAAAATAGTTCCTCAATACAGAAAACTGAACTGATCATGGAAAAGGCACAAGGAAATTAAGGTTTATTGCCTTAGGCTACTATAGTTGAGTTGAAAGACTGTCTAATGTGGTTTTATCAGTGTAGGAACATTGAAATCCAAGTGGTTAGATATATTCTCTAGCATGGCATGTGTGATTGATTAGTCAGGTACTATCATTCAACACTGTAGACTCCCAACCCACTGCTCTTCTAGTCCTACCACAAAATTGTCCTAAAAATGAAGTATTCTTGATTATATTATGACTTTTCTAAATTCTAGGTGTGTGTGTGTGTGTATAATACACATTCTATCCAGTCCTTTTGCAAAAGAAGAAAACAAAACATAACCCAAATACTACAAACAGTTTTTTATATTTTGATATTAAGTATCTAATTTTAAATCTGAACCCTGTTCAGAGAAGAGTAATTGGAAAGCAGGTGAGAGCAGCCACTTCGAAAGGGATTTTCCTCGTGAAATATTGTCGATATCCTGGGGTCTCCAAAAGCTGGAGTCAATGCAAGCTTGGGGGGATGGGGTGGGGCTCTCCATGATGAAGGACTCAAGGGAACAGAGGAGGGAGGCATTGGATAATTAGTTATCTGCTATCTTCAGAAGCACATCAGTGGTTAGGTCTGCATGGCAAGATTAGGTGACTTAATTTCTCTTTTTGGCATATTTGTAGTTATTTTAAAATGGCAATGCAGCCTGGTGCCAAGGTGCAAGCCTATAATTCCAGCAACTCAGGAGGCTGAGGCAGGAGGACTGCAAGTTTGAGGTTAGCTTGAGCAATTCACCATAAGCCTGTCCCTAACCTCCAAACAAACAACAAAATAAATAAAAAACCCCCCAAACAATTAAAAAATAATAAAAAAGGCTGGGGATATAGTTTGGTAGTAATGCACCTCTCTGGGTTCAATCGCCAGTATATATATTTAAAAAAAAAAGGTTCAAGAACAGAACAACTCAGGTCCTATATGAATGAGAGTCACAATGTTAATTATCCATTTTTGTCTGTGACTCTGCGGAGTCAAGACAAAAAAACAAAATAAAATAACCGCACTCTAAAAGCAGTAGCACACATTGTTTATTAGACTTACGGCCATTTCTCAACATTCTGTAGTAGGTGCTTCATATATACTTAAGAACATAGGCTTCAACCTTTTAACTTATATTCTGCAGGTACCCGACCCCAAACTTTCCTGCTGGCAGAATACTCTGCTGCTAGACCTGCCCTGTTCCTGGCTCCCACAGCCGGGGGACTGCCTACTCTAGGTCCTAAGGGTCTAGGACAAGGCCCACCTCAGGCAGGCTTGCTGGGAAAAGTCTGCCCTGGCCTCTCCTGACAGTAGGTGGGCTATTACTGCTCCAGTCCACTGTCAAGCCCACTTTGGGTCGAGAAATCAGTCATGTAAGATCTGCAGCAGAATTCTATTTCCCAGTAAACTCAAACTACAATGATGAACGTAAGTAAAAACCTGTTTTCTTTGATTTTTACTGCAAAGTAGTATATTAAATCATAATAGGATAAAATATTTGAATAAAATAATTCTATTTAAAAATACCTAAGTATGTGAATACAAAACATCGGGGGTTGGAGGCACAACTCAGTGATGAAGTGCTTACATCCTTGAGTTCAATCCCCAGTGCAAAATAACAATAAAACAAAAACTTTGGGTTGGCATTCTGTCCAAGGGCCACTGAGATTAAGCAAGTTTCATCACCTGACACAAACACCAGCATTTTTTTCTTGGTGCCCCCCGCCCCCGCCCCCCTTTTAACAGCTCTAGTTTTCAGCACTGGCACTGAGATAGCTCTTTGTGCCTTTATAATCCATTCCAAATTACCTTTTAAGCACCCTCTCACAAACAGGCTCCTTTTCCTCATAGAAAACAATAATTCCGGCAGACTGGGAACATTAGAAACTTACATGGTTCTATCTACAGGGCCATGGAGAAATCACTTTACTTTTGATTGTTATTGGTTAACATATCACCCCCCACCACCACCACTTCCTAGAGTCACTGTCCAATCTGCTTTACCAACCACTCAGTGGATCTGACAGTTCATCAGACTGGAAGAACTATACCTCAAGGGAAGAGACACACTAGCTTCTCCCCCCTGTGGAGGACCTGACAAAACCCCACATTCTCTCCCTACATGCTGGAGGAGCTAGCTGTAGGTCTTCAGTATATACTAACCACTAAGAGAGAAGAGGGGAAAGAAAGAAAAGACAGGAAAGGGATTTTCCCCCCTTTAAGTACCAAATTACAACAAGCTACGCAAGAATGGGCATTAAAATTTGTCATGTTGCATATCCTATGAGTTAAATGAAGCTACCCAAGTATCTGAAATATTAACACTTATTAAAAGAAGCTAAAATGAGAAAAATCCAGTCAGTTACTATTTGTCAGAGGAAAATAAGTCTACACTGAAATCTCATAGCAAACATTATTTGAAAAACTGGCTAGCCAGGTTCGGTGGCACACACTTGTAATCCCAGTGACTTGAGAGGCTGAGGCAGAAAGATCCCAAGTTCAAGACCAGCCTGGGCAACTTAGTGAGACCCTGTCTCAAAAAAACTTTAATTGTCTAAATAGGAGCTATTTGATTTAAAGCTGCATATTATTTGCATTGGGTGCTGTGAATATTAATCTCCCCCTTAAAGGTGAGGTACTGATAACCTGCAGACACTACAAGATAGCTCGATGGCAAAACATTGAATACCAAAAATTTACATAAATATTTAGGAAAGAATCTTTATATATACATACACTCAGACACACACACACACACGTGTGGAACATAACTGTGAATAACTGATAAATCATATTTCTCTCACATATCATTTTTGAGGTAGTAGTTTCTTTTTTCTTATTTTTTCTTTTTTTGGTACCAGGGACTCACCTCGGGGGACTTGACCAGTGAGGATTCATGTGTTACTGAGAAAAAAGTATATTCGTTGTCGATGGATGAAATATGTGTCTGTTAAGTCTGAATTATTGATTGTATTATTGAGTACTGTAGTTTCTTTGTTTAGTTTTTTTTTTGAAGATGTATCCAGCAGTGAGACAGGTGTGTTAAGTCACCCAGTATTATTGTTTTGTGGTCTAATTGATTCTTGAAATTAAGAATTTCTTTGATATATGTGGATAAGCCATTGTTTGGGGCATAGATATTTACAATTGTTATGTTTTATTGATGTATGATTCCCTCAAGCAGTGTGAAATGACCTTCGCTATCCCTTCTGACTAACTTTGGTTTGAAGTCCACTTTATCTGATACGAGGATGGAAACCCCTGTTTGTTTACGTGACCCATGTGAGTGATTTTTTCCCATCCTTTCACCTTCAGTGTGTGGATGTCTTTTCTTATGAGTCTCTTAAAGGCAGTGTATTATTGGGTCTTTTTAAAAATCTAGTCTGCCAGTCTGTCTTTTAACTGATGAGTTTAGGCTACTAACACTCAGGGTTATTATGGAAATATGATTTGTATTCCTGGTCGTTTTGGTTTGTTTTTTGGTTTTTAACTTGACTTGGTTTCTCTTTGACTTTTCCTTTAGTGTAGGTCCTCCCTTTGCTGATTTTCATTGTTGTTTTTTATTCCCTTCTCATGGAATATTTTGCCAAGAATGTTTTGTAGTGCAGGCTTTCTCACTGTAAATTCTTTTAACTTTTGTTTATTGTGGAAAGGTTTTTATTTCATCATCAAATCTTAAGCTTAATTTTGCTGGATATAAGATTCTTGGTTTGCATCCATTTTCTTTCAGAGTTTGGTATGTGTTATTCCAGGATCTCCTAGCTTTGAGGATCTGGATTGAAAAATTTGCTGAGATCCGAATTTGTTTCCCCTTATATGTAATCTGAAACTTTTCTCTTGCAGCTTTTAAAATCCTATCCTTATTCTGTGTGCTAGGAATTTTCATTATGATGTGGATCTGTTGTAATTTTGTACATTTAGTGTCATGTAAGCCTCTTGTACTTGATTTTCCAATTCATTCTTCATTTTGGGGAAATTTTCTGATATTATTTCATTGAAGAGATTGTGCATTTCTTTGGTTTGTATCTGTGTGCCTTCCTCTATCCTGATAATTTTTAGACTTGGTCTTTTCATGTTATCCCATTCTTGGAGGCTCTGTTCATTGTTTTTTACCATCTTCACTATGTGGTCAACTTTGTTTTTGAGATTATATATTTTGTCTTCATTGCCTAGGGTTCTGTCTTCTAGGTGATTTAATTTGTTGATGATGCTTTCTACTGAATTTTTTCTTTGGTTTATTGTTTACTTCATTTCAAGAATTTCTGGGTTTGTTGTTTGTTTGTTTCAGAAACTCTTTCTGGACAAGTAATCTTTTGCTACCTGTCTTTGTTCTCTTATCTCTTTGTTGGCATGATCAATTATTACCTGCATTTGCTCTCTTATATCATTCTTTGCTTTGCAGATCATTTTAATTACTATAGAGTAGAAACTGTAATACCTCAGATCCGAACTGCTAGTAAGGAAGACACATGGACAACATGAAAAAACAAGGGAAGAAAGTGCCCCAAACAAACCAAGATGCTGCAATAACAGAATCCATTGACAGCACAGTAGACAGAGTTCAGAATGTACAAAAACAAACAAACAAACAAACTTGGGAACAGATCTAACAAAAGAGGTAAAAGACTTCTACAATGAAAACTATAGAACATTATAGAAAAAAAATTGAAGAAAACCTTAGAAGATAGAAAGATGTCCCATGCTCTGGGATAGGCAGAATTAATAAATGAGCAGCCAATCAACTTACAGTTTATGTTTATTTTTTTGAGTTTTTGTTTCATACCTCTAATAGAGGTGTGAAAAAGTTCTCCGTTCAGTTGAAGTTCCTGATAAAGAAACACAACTGAGATTTTTTTTCAGTGATAAAATCTGCATTTTTTTTTTTTTTTTTTTTTTTAGGGAGAGAGAGAGAGAGAGAGAATTTTTTAATATTTATTTTTTAGTTTTCGGCGGACACAACATCTTTGTTTGTATGTGGTGTTGAAGATCGAACCCGGGCCGCTCGCATGCCAGGAGAGCACGCTACCGCTTGAGCCACATCCCCAAATCTGCATATTTGTATTCAATAATGCAAGTTCCTCCTTTTTTGGCTTAATGAATATCATTTATTCGGTATGAAATCTTTATACTATATGTTCTACATGTTAAGAATAAATAAATGCACATCAAATCTTGGTTTAAAAAAATTTTTCAAGGTGGCCATACTACCAAAAGTGTTTATAAAGATTTAATGCAATTCCAATTAAAATCCCAATAACATTCTTCATAGCCTATTCAACAAATGGTGCTGGGAAAACTAGAAATCCATATGTAGCAAAATGAAACTAAACCTCTCTCTCTCACCCTGCAGAAAACTCAAAGTGGATCAAAGACTTAGGTACTAGAACAGAACCCTGTGCCTAACAGAAGAAAAAGCAGGCCCCAATCTTCATCATGTCAGCTTAGGATCTGACTTCCTTAACAAGACTCCTAAAGTGCAGGAAGTAAAATCAAGAATCAATAAATGGAATGGATTCAAACTAAAAAGCTTCTTCTCAGCAAAGGAAACAAACAATAATGTGATGAGAGAGCCTACAGAATACAAAAAAAAAAAAAAAAAAAAATCTTTACTACATTCAACTCAGAACACTAATCTCCAGGATATATAAAGAACTCAAAAAACACCAAAAAACCAAATAACCCAATTAATAAATGGGCTAAGGAACTGAACCCTTCACAGAAGAAGAAATACAATCAATCAAAAATGTTCATCATCTCTAGCAATTAGAGAATGCAAATCAAAACTACTCTTAAGATTTCATCTCACTCCATTCAGAATGGCAATTATCAAGCATACAAGCAATACTGAGTGTTGGTGAGGATGTGGGAGGGAAAAGTACACTCATACATTGCTGGTGGGACTGCAAATTGGTGCAATCACTATGGAAAGCAGTGTGAAGATACCTCAGAACACTTGGAATGGAACCACGATTTGACCCATCTATCCCACTCCCCAGTTTATACTCAAAGGACTTAAAAATCAGCATACTACAGTCATGCAGCCACATGATTACAAAATTAAGTTGTTTACAGCAGCTTAATTTACAATAGCTAAACTATGGAATCAACCTAGATGCCCTTTAACAGATGAATGGATAAAGAAAATGTGGTACATACACACAACGGAATATTACACAACTTTAAAGAAGAATGAAATTATGGCATTTGCAGGTAAATGAATGGAACCAGAGAACATCATGCTAAGTAAAATTAGCCAATTCCCCAAAACAAAAGCTAAATATTTTCTCTGATAAGTGGATACTGGGGCGGGGGGTTAGAGAAGAATAAAGGAACTTTGGTTTGTGTAAAGGGGCTTGAGAGGGGGAGTGGGGCTGTGGGGCTGTGAAGGACAGTAGATTGAGGCAGACATTATTACCCTCATATACAAGTATGATTACACTACTGGAGTGACTGTGCACCATGTACAGCCAGAGGAATGAGAAGCTGTGCTCATTTGTGTACAATATGTCAAAATGCATTCTACTGTCATATATAATTGATTAGAAAAAGAAAAAAAAAAAAAGAACAGAAAAAACTACTACACAATGATATTGGGATAGGAATGAGAAATATCACCAGGATATACCTGAAATCAGTCAGTGGTTGGGCACAGTGATGTACACCTTTAATCCCAACAACTGGGCAGCTGAGGTAGGTGAATTGCAGTTGGAGGCCAGTTTCAGAAATTTAGCAAGACACTCTTACAGAATAAAATATAGAAAGAATCGGGCATGGTGACGCACACCTGTAATCCCAGTGGCTTGGAAGGCTGAGACAGGAGGATCACAAGTTCCAAGCCAGCCTTAAAAATATTGAGGTGCTAAGCAACTCAGTGAGACCTTGTCTCTAAATAAAAAATAAAATAAGGGATAGGGACATAGCTCAGAAGTAGAATGCTTCTGGGTTCAATCCCTAGTACCACAAAAAGGAAGTAAAAAGCCAGTCAAATGAATGCCCCTTAGTGGAGAGAAAACAGAATCTGTACAGGACGAGATATACTTCTTACTGTGTAACCTTTTTATGCTACTACTATATTTGGATTTTTAAAAAAATTATTATTATTTAAAAAAAATATATTTGTTTTATTTATTTATTTTTATGTGGTGCTGAGGATCAAACCCAGGGCCTCGCATGCCCTAGGCAAGCGTTCTACCACTGAGCCACAACCCCTAGTCCCTGTATTTGCATTTTTAAAAGACCTGAGCATCATGAATTTATACAGAAGAAATTTGACTGCTTTTTAAAATCAATCATTTTTCACTCACAAACAACATTCTTCTACTGTATATATTATTTTTTTGTCACTATTTTACTGGTAATTTGTCACAGTATTTTAAATTTCTTTCTTTTTATTGTACTAGGAATTGAACCCAGGGTTAATCAACTACTGAGGCATATCCACAGCACCCCCTCGCCCTCCTTTTTTGGAGACAGGGTCTCACACTAAGTTGCTTAGAGCCTCAATAAGCTTTGAACTTGTGATCTTCCTTCTCAACCTCCCAAACTGCTGGGATTATAGGCATGCATGCACTATCGTGCCTAGCTCATTTTTTTTTTTTTTTTTTAAGTGCCAGGGATTGAACCCAAGGTCTTGCCCATTGCTGGATAGGTGCTCTACATTCCCAGGCCCCATTTCCTTGCTATCTTATAGCTCATATAAGAAGTAAAAATTCAACCTGTAATCCCAGAAGTGCAGGAGGATGAGGCATGAGGACTGCAAGTTTGAGGCTAGCCTGAACAACTTAAGTGAGACCCTGGCCTTTTTTTTTTTTTGGTGGTGCTGGGAAGGAACCCCTGAGCCTCTTGCATGCTAGGTAAACATTACCATTAAGATACACCTCCAACTCCCCTCTGCTTTAACCTTTACAAGAAAGTAACTTTGAAACAACCAATTGCTTTTTATTTTCTATTTCTGCTTTCCTTAGTCCTTTTCCATCTATAAAACCAATCTCCCTTGCTTGGATCATGGGAATACTCTATTTTATAGAATGAGATGTTGACTAATTCTAGAATTGGGAAAAAAAATTAAACTTGTAATTTTGCCTTGTCTTTTTTTTTTTTTTTAAAAACCTTTTCCTTTTTGGTACTGGGGATTGAACCCAGCCAGGGTGCTTTATCACTGAGCTACAGTCCCAGCTCATTTTTTTTTTTTTTTTAAGGTATTAGAGACTGAATCCACGGGCTCTGTGCCATCGATATCCCCAGTCCTTTTTAAAAATATTTTATTTAGAGACAGGGTCTTTTTTTTTTTTTTTTTTTTTTTAGAGAATTTTAATATTTATTTTTTTTAGTTTTCGGCGGACACAACATCTTTGTTTGTATGTGGTGCTGAGGATTGAACCTGGGCCGCATGCATAGCAGGCGAGCGTGCTACCGCTTGAGCCACATCCCCAGCCCATAGAGACAGGGTCTTTCTGAGTTGCTTAGGGCCTCACTAAATTGTGGAGACTGGCTTTGAACTCACAATCCTGTCTTAGCCTCCTGAGCTGCTATGATCACAGGTGTGTGCTACTATACCCAGCTCCCAATCAATCATTTTTTATTTTGAGACAGGGTCTTGGCTAAATTGCTTAGGGTCTAAGTTACTGAGGCTGGTCTTGAATGTGAACCCTCTGCCTCAGCCTCTCCAGTCACTGGGATTACAGGTGTGTCACCTTGCCCAACTTGCCTTGTCTTTTCACAAAAATGCTGCTATGTATTATGATTTGCTTCAAAAATAATATAAAAAAATTTAAAAAAATCCCAAGTTGTTGAAAGATAAATTTGCATATTTAAGGAAATCAGCTAATCCTAAACAAGTTTAAAAACCAAAGAAAAAGCAGGGTGTGGTGGCATAACCCTGTAATTCCAGGGATGGGGAGTCTGATCTCAAATTTGAAGTCAGCTTCTGCATTTAGCAAGACTGCTTGAAAATAAAAAAATAAACAAATATAGCTTTCTGATGAAGTGTCTGGGTTCCAATACCAGTACCAAAACAACAACAACAAGAAAGGAAAGGTACCTAGCACAGGCCTATAATTCCAGCTACTTAGGAAGTGGAGGCAGGAAGACTGAAAGTTTAGGACCAGCCACAGCAACTTGTTGAGATCCTGTCTCAAAATAAAACACTAAAAACAAGGGCTAGGGATGTGGCTCTGTGGTAGAGGCTACTAGCATGATGGAGGATCTGGATTCGTTCCCCAGGACCATCCAAAATAATCAAAACCCAAAAGAAAATCACACTTAGGTACACAATAGTCTTATCTGTTAAACTGAACAAAGAGGGAAAAAAAAAAAAAAAAAAATATATATATATATATATATATATATATATTTTTGGACTGGTGATTAAACCCAGGGCTACTTTACCACTAAGTTACATCCCCAGTCCTTTTTTGTTTTTTATTTTAAGACAGGTCTTGAATTTGTGATCTTCCTGCCTCAGCCTCTCAAATTGCACCACCATTCCCACCTGAAAAATATATCTTGACAGAAAAATGACATTTTCTATACAATGACTGTTAAATTAGAAACAGTGAAGGTCAGAAGCCAGTGCATCAAGGAGGCTGGAAAGCCTAAGAACATGCATCTGGTTTAACCCTTAAGGAATTTAATTCATGATTTTAACTGCAATAAAGTAGGTTCTAAAAAAATGTGCTTTTTTCCATAGATGGAACACTCATTTTGTTTAGATACTCACTTTAAGTTTTCTAATTCCTGTTTCCTCAATGGAGAAGAAGGTGGAGCTGCAATGAATTTGTCTCCATCATGGCTTTTACTGCTGAAATAAAGACAGGTTCTTAATTATGAAAAGAAACAACTAAATGTGATGTTTCCCTCTCCCAACTTCTGTTGTTATGAATTGAACTCAGGGGCATTTGGCCATTTAGCCACATCCCCAGCCCTAATTTGAATTTAAGAGACAGGGTCTCACTGAGTTGCTTAGCATTTTACTATTGCTGAAGCTGGTTTGAACTCAAAATCCTCCTGTCTCAGCTTCACGAGACGCTGGGATTATAGGTGTATGCCACTGTGCTTGGCTAGTATGAAATTTTTAAAAGAATTTTAAAAAATTTATTATATGTTAAAGCTATGCTATATATCAGTTCCTTTTCCCTCGTACACAATGCCACTTAAAAAAAAAAAAATCTCTACCTGAAAACATCTATACTATATAAAAGTAGTTACTCAATATTTTCACATATTTTTGATTTTCAGATTGATTTTTTATCAATACAGCAGAACCAAAATCATTGATGGGGTAAAAAAGAAATCTTAAAATTCTGTTTCAAATTTTCTGTAAAAATCATTTTAAAATTATAATAAAAAAATGCTATTATGTGAGATAAGTTACCATGTGTATAAAGCAGAACTTTATATAATAGTGTTTGTTACTACTAGATAAGTTCTTTTAATTTCCATAGTAGCACAATTTTTAACTTGTACTATAAAACTAGGAACAGATATTCTGGTGGTTAGTGGCTTATAGTATGTTAAGAGAAGAGTCAGAGGATAAAAAGAAATGAGAAATTTCAGAATTTAAGTATTTACTGTAATTAATGTAAAAATTTACTGTTCTGATAACCATGGTACTTCTTACAAATATCACTGTCAATGAACAGCTGTTTCTTTCCATTTTCTCTTTCAAGGAGCTCTACTTAGCCTTTCTCTCTTCTAGAAATATTAGAAACATAATCTCTTTGTTATGGTTTAAAAGAGAATTCAGTAAATTCAGGCTGAAGACTTGGGGAATTTACCTAAAGAACAATAAGGCTAACTAAACAAATCCTGAAGATATTTTGCTAAGGGAGGTGGCGGGATTACAGTACCTGCAAGTTTCACTGCTCTCATTGCTTTCTGTGTTCCCTCCTAATTGACTACTATTTTTAGAGCCGTTTTCCTGCTTTGGATCTTGCTGTTCTTCAGGTAATAGCAACAAGGCATTTCTGAGACATATGGCTGCAAATTCCATACTGGCTACAGGAATGGCTGAAGACTGTCCATCACTTAAAAGAACAAAACCAAATTAGCTAAGTACATAGCATAAAAACAAATAAGACTTTTCTATTATTAGGAATAAAACCAATGAGCTGTGAGTGAAAACTCTGTCCTCTTTTCTTTCCTTTTTTGGCTTTAGGGATCAAATCCAGAGGTGATTTACCACTGGGCTACATCCCCAGTCCTTTCATTTTATGTTGAGGTTGGCCTCAAACTTTCAATCCTCCTGCCAGTCCTGGAAAAACTTTTTAAAAGCGGCTTAAAAAAAAAAAGCGCATTTATTTTTTGCAAAGTCTAATTACTTCAGAAATAATAGCAACTCCAAATTGGAACCTTTATTCAAATTACTTTTTTTTTTTGATACCAAGGATTAAATCCAGGGGCACTCAACCACTGAGCCAGCCACACCCCAAGTCCCAAGTCCTATTTTGTATTTTATTTAGACAGGGAGACAAGGTCTCACTGAGTTGCTTAGTGCTTTTGTTAAGGCAGGATTTGAACTTGTGATCTTCCTATCTTAGCCTCTGGAGCCACCGGGATTACAGGCATGTGCCACTGTAGTTCAAATGAAGGCTGCACAGGTGAAACTTCCTATATTGCTTTGGTTGCTTTGTTTGTTGTATATATTCCTAAAACTAAGAATTAGCTTTGAAGTATTTTTTTCCCCTCAGTGTCAGGGATGGAACCCAGGGCTTCGTACTTGCTAGTTAAGTGCTCTGCCACTGAACTATAGCCCCATTGCCTGAAAATATTTGTTCATATATATACATATATATATTTTTTCGAGGTGGGGAGGTACTGGGGATTAAACCATAATTATTTTTTAGTTTTTTAATATTTATTTATTTTTAAATATTTATTTTTTAGTTTTTTTTAGGTAGACACAATGTGTTTATTTTATTTTTATGTGGTGCTGAGGATTGAACCCAGTGCTTCATACAATGGTAGGTGAGCACTCTACCACTGAGCCACAACCTCAGCCCCAAACCAGTGGCTTTTAACCACTGAGCCATATCTCCAGCCCTTTTTATTTTATTTTTTTAAAATATTTATTTTGCGGACACAACATCTTTGTTTGTATGTGGTGCTGAGGATCGAACCCGGGCCACACGCATGCCAGGCAAGCGCGCTACCGCTTGAGCCACATCCCCAGCCCCAAGCTCTTTTTATTTTTGAGACAGGGTCTCACTAAGTTGCTGAGGCTGGCTTTGAATTTTTGATCCTCCTGTTTCAGTTTCTGAAGTTGATGAGTTTATAGGCATGTGCCACAGCACCCAAAAAGTATTTTTTCATATATTTTTTTTTTTTGTTGTAGATAGACACAATACCCTTATTTTATTTATTTATTTTTCTGTGGTGTTGAGGATCAAACCCAGTGCCTCATACATGTGAGGCAAGCACTCTACCACTGAGCAACAGCCCCAACCCAGTATTTACATTCTTAAGGATTAAATGAACCAGAGGCTGGGATGCATGCCTATAATCCCAGCAATTCAGGAGGCTGAGGCAGGAGGATCTCAGGTTTGAGGCCAGCCTTGGAAATTTAAGAGAGATCTGGCTCAAAATAAAATCAAAAGAGCTGAGGATACTGCTCAGTGGTAGAGCACTTTGGGTTTAATTCCCAGTATGGGGGTTGGGAGGGGATGACACCACAGATAAACAAACAAAAAACAACTAAAAAAGCGCCACTGATAACCAGAACCATACAGTATTCATGAGGAAATAATTTTAGGGTCTAGTCCACATATCAAAATCTGGGCATGCTTAGGTCATTAGTGTAAAATAGTGTGATATTTGCATATAACCTATAGACATCCTCCCATATACTTTAAATTATCTCTAGAGTACTTATGATACCTAATACAATATACATGCTACACAAATAGTTGTTATACTATATTGTCTGGGGATAATGACAAGAAAGACTAGACTTGATCAGTATGGTTGCAATAGTTTCCACTGAATATTTTCTTTTACTTTTGCAATGCTGGGGATTGAACCCATGACCTTGGGTGAGCAAGGCAAGCATTCTAACACTGAGCTACATCCCCAGGCCTCTTATGAATATTTTCAACTTGTGACTGGTGGAACCCATGGATGAGGAACTCACAGATGTAAAGTCATCGTGGAACCGATCCCCTACCTCCAGATATGGAAATGATTGTATGTAAAAAGAGATACCAAGATGCCCTCTTCTGGATAGTCTGAATAGTGGCTCTGAATAGACTAATTTCTTAAGGCATCAACAATTTTAGCATGCAAGTATATAATAAACCAAAATCATGACAAGTTAGAGAACATTCATTATGGATCTATGTTTGGAGGGCTGTTTACTAAAACAGCAATAAAACTGAGTTACAAAGTAGTCCCTCCTATAAAATACTTAAGTCCTAAGCATACTTCTATATGTAAGTACATTATATGAAATGAAATTAAGTATGCACACTTTGCAGGGCTGGGGATAATATAGCTCAGTTGATAGAGTAGAGTGCTTGCCTTGCTTGCACAGGCTGTGGGTTCAATCCCCAGCACCCCCCCCAACACACACAAAAAAAGTATGCACACTTTGCAAAATACTTACTTGTATACTGTATTTTGTATGGACTGTGATGCCAGAACTATTTTACGATGATAACCTTGACCAACGATAGATTGTACAATTCCCTTTTTGCTTGGAAGACCTTTAGTTTCTTGTTCAGAACTCTACAAAATACAAATAATTTCAAATAAGTTTAAGGAAATTGTAAGATTTATAAAAAATGATCAGATACTTTTCACAATTACTCTAAATTTAAGAAAGTTCTTAAGATCTGTCAGTGAGGATGCTTTTGGTGTTAAAAGAAGTATGCCTGGTATTTGAGAAAAACAGAGTACATGAGGATGAAAACCTGTGATATGTGCTATAATCTGTTAATATGATATTTGAGGCAATTCTATAGAAAAAAAGCCATTCAAGAATGACTTAAGGGGCTGGGGTTGTAGCTCAATGGTAGAGCGCTTGCCTAGCATGTGTAAAGCACTGGGTTCGATCCTCAGCACCACATAAACAAATTAAATAAACAAAATAAAGGTATTGTGTCCATCTACAACTAAAAAAAAAAAAAAAAAAGACTTAAAACATTTACTTAGAATGATGAATTTAGAGCATTCTACACCTCAATAGCATGCTGCATGTTATGGGTACATTGACATCAGAGTAAAGAACCAGGTGAGTCAAAAACACAGAGTAAAAGAAAAAGGAAGCAGTTCTACTTCCTAAAACAGGTATCTTCCTTTTTAAATGGAAATATTAAATTGTTAACAACATATGAATCATAAGAAATTACATACATCAAAGTTTATATGGACATAATTCTTGCCTTCTAGGAAATTAAAATTCCTAAACCATAAAATCAATAAACTTTTAAATTGAAAATAGTAAGTTACTTACATTCATATATAGTATTTCAGCAATATTTTATCAAGATATATTATTTCACTGTAGGTAGCTTGAGAATGCCAATTATATTTATCTTCTCCCTTCACTCTAGTCTCTAACTTACCTTCAGATGGAATCCTAACCATTCATCATATAAAAATGCCCAAATTCTCATACAGAGAAACAAACTGAAACCAATTAATATGAACTTGCAGAACTAAACTCTCCCTTGAACACAAATATTTCTATATTGTTACTTATTTTTCCTTATTGTATTACAGTAACTTTACATAGCTGTACATACACACACACACACACACACACACACACACATATATATTTTTTTAAATGGTACTAGGGATTGAACCCAAGAGGGCATTTCAAACTCCACCCTTTTAATTTTGAGACAAATTTTAAAAATTTTAGGCTGGCCCGAAACTTGTGATCCTCTTGTCTCAATCTCCTGTAACTGTCCTAGGATTATAGGCAGGTGAACTGGGGCTGGCTCCATATATAACTTTTTTAATAAAACAAAGATTCGAACAGTATGGTGGCACACGTCTGTAATCCCAGCATCTTGGGAGCCTGATGCAGGAGGATGGCAAGTTTAAAGCCAGCCTCAACAATTAAGCAAGGCCCTAAGCAACTCAGCGAGACCTTGTCTCTAAAAAATATAAAAAAGTGATGGGGATGTGAGCTAGTGGGTAAGCTCCTATGGGCTTAATCCCTGATCTCAAAAACAAAACAAAACAAAAATTCACTTAAAAAAAAAATTACACAATGCTAAAAAATACAATAAAATGATTCTAATTTGAATTAATTTTGTGTAAAGGTGGTGGCTAAGCAATATTAATGAAAACAAAGAAAAAGTGGACATTCTAAATCATTACTAGACTTGCATTCCAGGTTCTCTTCCCAGTGGTGGTGATATATTTACAATGACTCATCCATACTCTCTTTCCTGATGCCTAAGGCCACACAAACTTATCTGGATGGTTATATATTAAGATGTAACAGGTGAAATCTGGCCTATGATAGAACCAAATTAAAATAAATAATAAACTGTACTTGCAATAACAAATTACTGGAAAGTATGACAGCTCAATTTTATTTTATATATATATATTTTTTTGTGGTGCTGGGGATTGAACCCATGGCTTGTGCATGTGAGGCAAGTACTCTACCAACTGAGCCAAATCCCCAGCCCCCTGACAGGTCAAAAAAATTTTTTTTAAAAATATCTTTTTAGTTGTAAATGGACACAATACCTTTATTTGTTTATTTGTATGTGGTGCCGGATCGAACCCAGTACCTCATGCATGCTAGGCAAGCGCTCTACCACTGAGCCACAACCCCACCCCGCCCCACACCTCCACAGGTCAATTTTAATGTAAAAGCTTCACACATAATTGTGATACAGGGTCAATGGTTGTTTTTTTGGTACCAAGGATCAACTGAGGGTCACTTAACCACTGAGCCACACCCACCCCCTTTTGTATTTTATTTAGAGACAGGGTCTCATTGAGTTGCTTATCACCTAGCTAAGTTGCTGAGGCTGGCTTTGAACTGGTGATCCTCCTGCCTCAGCCTCCTGAGCCGCTGGGATTACAGGTGTGTGCTGCTGCACCCAGCAATGTTTTTTGTCTGTAAGATTTTTTCCTCAGACTGCCCAGGTAAACACAAACTGTCTCTGCCAAGAAGTCTGAAACAATATGTACCAAATAAAAAAGGAAGAAGTGACTTCATTTTAATAAGTTACTTTTAAATTTAAAACTAGTTTAAATTTGTCAGGCATGGTGGTGCATGCCTGTAATTCTAGTTACTTGGGAGGCTGCACTGCCTCCCAAGTAACTAGAATTACTTTTGGCAGTTTGGCAGAGACACAAACTGTCTCTGCCAAGAAGTCTGAAACAATATGTACCAAATAAAAAAGGAAGAAGTGACTTCATTTTAATAAGTTACTTTTAAATTTAAAACTAGTTTAAATTTGTCAGGCATGGTGGTGCATGCCTGTAATTCTAGTTACTTGGGAGGCTGCACTGCGAGATCCTGTCTCAAAAAGTAAAAAGGGCTGGGGATGTGGCTCTGTGGGTAAGCACCCCTGGGTTCAATCCCAGTAGCCTCCACCAAAGAAAAGAAAAACTTGTTTGAATTTGTTCAGCAACTGCTTTGCTCATCATTCTTTTGGCCTAACTAAATAAAAATAATTTAATGGAATTTTATTTAGAGCTTCTAATTTTCCCACTGGGATTTTGTGCTGTGACTTTATTTTATTTGACAGTGAGTTGGAGATGTCTTTACTGTCCTTCAGGTCTCCTTAAATCTTTTGTAGAAAGAAGAAAAGTACAGTCAAAGATAGAAAATTATTTTATTTTTATGGTGCTGGGGATGAAACCCAGGGCCTTACACATGCCAGGCAAGTACTCTACCACTGAGTTTACTCTCACGCTAAAATAAAAAATAAAAAGGAACGGTGATGCAGCCTCTGTGGCAAATTCCCCTGGGTTCAATTCCTACTGCCCCAAACCCCCCAAATAAAACAAATTTAGAACTTTCTAGAAGAAGATGGAGGACAAAGACTATGTGCCTGATGAAATTCAGAAAATAAATATCATCCTACAAGTACTATTTATATAAATAAGTAACTTAAAAAGACAATAAACCTTACTATATTTCTCTAGTCCTAGGAAGAAGAAACTCCCTAATTTTCAGAAAGTATACGAAAGGCCCTCAATACTTAGAATTATGAATGGAATAAAGAGAAAGGCAATTTCTGGAGATCCTCTTATTTTTAAGAAGTATAAATTTTAACTAGAATTGTCAATCAGTTAATTTAAAAATTATCCAAGAGTCTGGGATTGCAGTGGTAAAGTGTTTGCCTAGCATGTGTGAGGCACTGGGTTTGATTCTTATATGTAAATAAATAAAGGCCCATCAACAACTTAAAAAAAATCCAATGAGAAAATTCTCTTAAAAAGCAAAGTACAATTAAAGGCATTAATAAAACCCTTCAAAGAGCCAGGTGCGGTGGTGCATGCCTGTAATCTCAGTGGCTCCAGAGGCTGAGACAGGAGAATTGCAAGTTCAAAGGCAGCCTCAGCAACAGTGAGGCACTAAGCAATTCACTGAGACCCTGTGTCTAAATCAAATACAAAATAGGGCTGAGGATGTGGCTTGGTGGTTGAGTGACCCAAGTTCAATCCCCAGTACCCCAACGCCCCCAACAAAAAAGACCTTTCAAAGATATCACTGAGGTCTCTTCCTCCTTTGGTATTCTCAAATCACAAACTACTTGAGTACTATGTGTGGCAGACAAACATACTTCTTAGTTATCATACTATCCCTCAGGAAGAGTTTGCTTAGCAGAGCTTCCATATCCTGTATCGCCTATGGCAGGCATGTCAGTCTAAGCTTCAAGATCTCACACTTCCCCAATCTTAACACATCCAGACAGCACTCGAAGGGTGTGTGTAGGGAGGGTAAGATATAAGGTGATACAAACATTTAGTTATTCTGATTCTGATATAAACTGTCCTTCTCCTACCTCCTACTAACCTCTCTCAGTTTGAGATCTAAAAAGCATCTACCAACTGCTATATGGAGATAATGTCAATGTAAGCTAGCCTAGTCTCATACCACTGTGGACAAATGTAGAGACAACAGCCTGGTAATTAATAAATTCTATTACTATTTATTAAAACAGAAGTAAAATTCCAAGGCAATGAAGTAAATGTGCAGTTTAATGCAGTCTCTCTCTCTCTCTATATATATATATATATATTTTTTTTTTTTTTTTTTTTTTTGGGCAGGGTACTAGGGATTGAACTCAGGGGTACTGAATCAGAGCCACATCTCTAGCTTTTTATTTTTTATTCTGAGTCAAAATCTTGCTAAATTGCCAGGGTTGTCCTTGAACTTGCAATCCTCCTGCCTCAGCCTTCCAATTTGCTAGGATTATAGACATGTGCCATCAGGAAGTTCTTTCCACACTCTATTATCAACCCTTCACTAATTACTGGGTATACACAAAATATTAATCACATTATCAGATGGAATGGCCTCATCTAGGCAGCTGGATCTCTATTCCAACAGACACTGTCTTCTTACAAGCTTCAACTCCTGAATGTTGTCAAACTTACCAAGAATCAGTCTTAACAAATGACTTTTAAAACTAAATTTCTCCCCAACTATTAAAAAACAGTAGACTATCTTTACAAATTCAATGAGGATTGAAGAGGAAATCAGGCTGGGCAAGGTGGTTCATGCCTTGAGTAATTCCATATACTTGGGAGACTGAGGTAGGAGGATCACATGTTCAAGGACATCCTCAGCAATTTAGTGAGACCCTGTCTCAAAATTTAAAAATAAAAAAGGCTGGGAATGTAGCTCAGTGGTAGAGTGCCCCTAGGTTCCACCCCTAATACCAGGGGAAATAAATAAATAAGTAAATTTCTTTTTTTAAAAAAGGAAATGAGGTCTTACACGTTCCAAAGTTTCTTTCTTTCTTTTTTCTTTTTTTTGCTTTCTATGTAACAAGTTTTGGGGAAGAGAAATGGGGGTTTGAAATGGCACCCAGTAGCACTCACCCCCTTATTGGCAGCAATGCAGCACTCAGCCAGCCGTAGCCAAAGGCGGGGATTTGCATGATAAACCTGAACAGCTTCAATCAGACACTCAAAGGCAGCAAGAGGCCTTCCAATGTGAAGAAGCTGAATTCCACAGTTATACAGCAACTCATACCTCTTGTTGGTTAGTAACGTACACATGGGTCTTCCTGAAAATTTTTTGCCTAGTTATAAAAATTTGATGAGAATAAATCATTAAAGTAACAGTTACATTGAAAAATATTTACTCCACTACATATTTAAATACTACTATATTTAATATCAATAACCATACTTTGAAATTGCAAGAGCTCTCACCAATGGGAGTCTCCATCCCCAAACCCATAAATATTCTCTAGAATCATCTCAGTTGTCTAAGGGGCAGGGCCAGAGTATCTCCACTTATGTACCAGCTTCTCAGGCAATAATGCTCCAGGGAGACAAAGGTAAGACACAGGAATCACTCTCACTCCTTTGAAGTTATGGTACCTTTCCACATTTTCAGAGCTTATAAGAAGATTCTACTCTTTTTAGATTTTCTGCTTTGTTAATTTTTTTATTATGTGCTATCACTTATTCAACAAATCCTAGTAGTAAAATAACAGCAGGCTGGGTATGGTGGTACCTGCTGTAATTCCAGTAATCTGGGAGGCTGAGGCAGGGAGGATTTCAAGTTCAAGGCCAGCCTCAGTAATTTAGTGAGACTCCATCTCAAAAAATAAAAAGGCCTGGGGATGTGGCTCAATGGTAAAGTGCCCCTGCATTCAATCCCCAGTACTCTGTGTGTGTGTGTGTGTGGGGGGGGGGGGGGGTGGTGAATAGGATCACTTGTTTAAAATACATTTTCCGACATCATTGGAGCTCGGCCGTTGGAATTCCTTCCCAGTGGAATCCATGTTAGCAGGCATGGTTTACCAACACAAAGGAGAGACAACAGAGATACACAAAATTATAAGAGGTTGTGAGGGGAAAGGAGGAGGGAAAAAAGGGAGAGAATTAAACAACAGCAGAGGAGGTAGAGAGGGAAGATGGGAGGGGAGGGGAGGGGAGGGGGGATAGTAGGGGATAGGAATGGTAGCAGAACACAACAGTCACTAATATGCCATTATGTAAAAATGTGAGTGTGTAACCGATGTAATTCTGCAATTTGTATTTGGGAAAAAATGGGAATTCATAACCCAATCGAGTCAAATGTATGAAAGATGATATATCATGAGCTCTGTAATGTTTTGAACAATCAATAAAAAAAAAAAAAAATACATTTTCCGGGGCTGGGGCTGTGGCTCAGTTGCAGAGTGCCTGCCTAGTATGTGTGAGGCACTGAGTTCGATCCTTAGCACCACATAAAAATAAACAAATAAAATAAAAGCATGCTGTCCATCTATAACCACGAAAAAAATTATACATTGTCTATCAATTAAAAAGGTTTTTATTATTTTATGCAGTTGTCAAACGCTTGATTTTAAGCATTTCACATCAAGGATCCATGAAATATGAATATTAAAGGATAAATATCAGGAATTTGCTTAAAGTTGTCAGATATTTCTAATGGTATCACATGTGAAACTCCACAAAGAACCTGTAAATAAAGCTAGTTTGGAACTGTCAAGAAAACTAATTTTAGTGGGGTGTAGTGTGGCACACCTGTAATCCCAGGAGATGGAAACAGGAGGATCCTAAATTTGAGTGCAGCCTAGGCAATTTAGATCCTATGTCAAAGATAAGATTAAAAAAAGAAAAAAAGAAAAAAGAAAAGGTCTGAGGATGTAGCTCAGTGGTTGAGGGATTGCCTAGCATGCCTGAGGTAACAGGTTCAATCCCCTGTATTGTAAAAAACAAACAGAAAAAAAATTAATTTTGACTAAACAGATATGGTTCATATTACCATGCCACATTACAGATTTTATATTCCATGAAAAACTGCATGTAGCTTAGGTTTTTTTTCTCTTTCTTTTTGTGGTACTAGGGATAGAACCCAGGGACAGTCTATTGCTGCTGAGCTACATCCTCAGTGCCTCTGCCCCATGCTACTTTTTTATTTTTAGAGAAGGTCTCACTAAGTTGCCTCAGCCTCCTCAGTAGCTGGGATTATGGGCCTATGTCACTGTGCCCAGCTTGAAACAATTCTTTTAATCATTCAAAATTACTTCAGACATCAAGGATCCATATAATATACTTAATATTCATATTACATGGAACCTTGATGTGAAATGCTTTGTTATTCAAAGTAGCAGTATTTACGAAAAATCCCCAGAGCTTGTTGGGCAGAATCAGTGTTACTTGTATGTAGGTCTACATAGCATATATTTTGACCAGATACTGGTCAAAAATCAGTAGTTAAATATGAAATGTTCCCCAGTGCTGGGCTTACCTGGATCAGTGCTACCTGCACTGAGTTGTGCACAGACATTGTCATTTTCCTGAAGAGCCTTCTTAAAGTAGAAAATTCCCAAATTGTGCTTGCTCATGGCAAAATGGATGCAACCAAGATTATTCCAGAACATGCATCTCAAGCATTCACCTAAGAAACATACAAATAAACCTGTCTACAGAAAATATTTTACTCTTAATGTCTCTCATGAAAGAAGCAGACTCATGGAGTATAAGTTAATTTTGCAATTTCATATTTAAAACTCAGAAAATATCTGAAAAAAATTTAAATTCTATTTTTCTTTTCTTAGTACCAGGGATTGAACCCAGAGTTGCTTTACCACTGAGCTACATCCTGGCTCATTTTAATTTTTATTTTGAGACAGGTTCTCCCTAAGTTGCTTAGGGCCTGAATAAAATGCTGAGGCTGATCTTGAACCTACAATCTTCCTGCTTCAGCCTTTCAGGTTGCTTAGGATTACAGGCATGTAGTACTGTGCCCAGCTTCTATGTTATTTTAATAAAATTTATTTGATTCTCTTCAAATAAACACGAGCGTGGATGACCATCTTCTCACATGTTTGGTGGGCATTCACATTTCTTCACCTATACTATCTTATCTTGTCTTTTATCTGGTTTAAAATTTTAGTTACAGGGCTGGGGTTGTGGCTCAGTGATAGAGTGTTTGCCTAGCATGTGTGAGGCCTTGGGTTCGATCCTCAGCACTGCATAAAAATAAATAAATAAAATAAAGGGGCTGGGGATGTGGCTCAAGCGGTAGCACGCTCGCCTGGGATGCGTGCGGCCCGGGTTCGATCCTCAGCACCACATACAAAGATGTTATGTCCGCCAAAAACTAACTAAATAAATATTAAAAATTCTCTCTCTCTTTCTCCTCTAAGAAAAAAATTTAAAATAAATAAATAAATAAATAAAATAAAGGTATTGTGTTCAACTACAACTAAAAAAAAAAATTTATTAGACGTTTTTCCTATTGCTTACCAGGTGAACTTGCATGTTATAGACACATTCTGTCACATCTGTTTCAAATATTCTTGCCCACTTCTATTTGTAATGTTTTGTGACTTGGTTCAATATATATATGTTTGGTTTTGATCATAAAAATGTTTTAACATTTTATGTGGTCAAAATCTTAATCTTTTTTAAACTCTATATTTCTTAATTAAGCGTTCCCCACCACAAAATTAAACTACTCATCAGAGTTTTCTTTTTTTATAATTATACAATTATTTTTAAAATCTAATTAATTTTATTTATATGATAGCAGAATGCATTACAATTCTTATTACACCTATAGAACACATTTTTTCATATATCTGGTTGTATACAAAGTATATTCACACTCATCAGAGTTTTCTTTTGCTGTTTTTATATTTTAATTCTTCATCTCAACATATTTTACTTTGGTGTAATGAAAGTAATCCAAGTTTTAGTTTTCTTTTTCTAAATGGCTCCCCAAACATTCTAAGATAATTTGCTGAACAGTCCATACTTTTTTTTTTTTTTAATATTTATTTTTCAGTTTTCGGTGGACATAACATCTTTATTTTATGTGGTCTGAGGAACCCAGCGCCCCACGCATGCCAGGCGAGTGCGTTACCACTTGAGCCACATCCCCAGCCCCAGTCCATACTTTAATCATATATCTGATTAGAATGAAAAAATTCATAATTAGGACATTTATTAGTTAACAGTAAAAACTAAAGGCTGTTTTCTGGTATAGTTTTAAATTAAGAAATAACAATGTTTTAAAAGAGAAAAGGAAGCCAAGCTTAGTGGTGCATGCCTTAATCCCAGCGGCTCAGTTTGGGAGGCTGAGACAGGAGGATCTTATGTTCAAGGCCAGTTTCAGTAATTTAGAAAGGCCCCAAACAATTTAGCCAGACCTTGTCTCAAAATAAAACACAAGCCAGGTGTGGTGGCACACACCTGTAATCCCAGTGGTTTGGGAAGCTGAGACAGGAGAATCAAGAGTTCAAAGCCAACCTCAGCAAAAGCGAGGCACTAAGCAAATCAGTAAGACCCCGTCTCTAAATAAAATACAAAATAGGGCTGGGGATGTAATTTAATAGTTGAGTGCCCCTGAAAAGGGTAGGGTGGTGGCAGCTGGAAATTTAGCTCATGGTAGAATATGCCCTTATTAGCCGACTTGAGGTCTGATTCTCAGCATTGAAAAAAAAGGGAAAGAAAAACGAAGCTTAGAAAAAGTAGGAGAGTGGAGTTGTGGCTTAGCGGTAGAGCGCTCGCTAGCATGTGTGAGGCACTGAGTTTGCTCTTTAGCACCACATGAAAATAAATAAAATAAACGTATTAAAAAAGAAAAGGAAAAGTAGGAGATTGCTTCTGGGTAAGTAGCATTGTGTACAATTTAAGAAAAATCTTGTTTTCTAAATATTCATGCTTTATCAGTAGCAAAAAATGTTTGTATATAGGAAGCAAATTAAAGATTTCAAAATATCAATAGAGGGCTGGGACTGTGGCTCAGTGGTAGAGAGCTTGCCTAGCATGTGTGAGTCTGGATTCTCAGCATCACATCTAAATAAATGAATAAAATAAAGGTCCATCAAAATCTAAAAAAAATCAATACACAAAATACATGTATAACTATACAAAAATCTATTCCATTAAATCACCATAAACTGTTGACTAGTTAACTATACACCTAATCCTGATTCCATTTATGTATGTATGCATGTATGTATGTATTTACTGTATGGAGGATTAAAACCAGGGCTGCTCCACTACTGAGCTACATTCCCAGCCCTTTTTATTTATTTTGAGACAGAGTTTTGCTGAACTGCCCAGGTTGTCTTTGAACTTGTGATCCTCCTGCCTTGGCATCCTGAGTCGCTAGAATTACAGGTGTGCACAACCAGGCCTGGCCCTAAGCCTTTTAAAATTTTATTTTAAGACAGGGTCTTATTAAATTATCCAAGCTGGCCTCAAACTTATGATCTTACTGTCTTGGTCTCCCCAGAAGTGAGAATCATCGGTGTGTGCCACCATGCCTGGCTCCCATGTGTTATTTCTAAGCCAGTATTAAAAAACAAAATAAAAGAGCAAGTGAAGTTAAAGAAAAGTAAAGAAATAATGAGTCTTCTTCTGAAATAGAAGCAAGCCATAAACTAAAACTCCTGCAGCAGAAATAGTAAAAAAAATTTTCATTTTAAAAATTAGCAAAAAGGGCTGGGATGTGGCTCAAGAAATAGCGCGCTTGCCTGGCATGCGCGGGGTGCTGGGTTCGATCCTCAGCACCACATGAAAATAAAATAAAGATGTGTCCACCGAAAACTAAAAAATAAATATTTAAAATTCTCTCTCTTAAAAAAAAAAAAAAAATTAGCAAAAGGCTGGGGTGTGGTGGCGAGGCCTGTAATCCCAGCGGCTTGGGAGGCTGAGACAGGAGAAGTTCAAAGCCATCCTCAGCAACTGCAAGGCACTAAGCAACTCAATGAAACCCTGTCTCTAAATATAATACAAAATAGGTCTGGGGATGTGGCTCAGTGGTTGAGTGCCCTTGAGTTTAATCCCTGGTACCAAAGAAAAAAAAAAAGAACATTCCAAGGGAAACAAAAAGCAACAGGGGGTATAAGAGTCAGGAAAAAATACTAAAATTTTGCAATTTTATTTTACCTGTTTTCATGAATCCTGGATGCTCAGCGATGTTTGAACTATTTAATAATTTCACAGCTTTCCGATAATTGCCCCGTAAGTACTCAAAATTGCTTTTAAGAAATAGGGAGGGTGCAGACTGTAAAGCAAATACAAAAATTATTCAAAATTTGTTTTCAGATACGTAATGCAAGATCATAGTTATATTATAAAGGTATGTGCTCAAGATTATATATAAATTGGTTAGGACATGGTCAAAGAAAAGTATTTTTTTCTTTTCCCAGTACTGAGGATTAAACACAGGGCATGCTGTGCAAGTGCTCTACACTGAGATACATTCAGAGCCCCACAAAACAGTATATAGTCTCTTAAATTTTTCACTGCTCTCTCAATCTAAGAAATTGAAACCTGTCAGAAAGAAACACTTTGTAAATAGGATAACTAAATGTCTACTTAAAAGTGTAAAAAGGATGATTAAGGGTCTACCTTAACAAATTAATACAACATATATGCATTAGAATTCAGTCTATATGGTTGGGGTATATATATATATATAACTCAACGGTAGAGTGACTTGCTTGCTTGAGGCCCTCGGTTCAATCCCCAGCATTGGAAGAACAAAAGAGAAAAAGGAATTCAGTATATAGCTGGGCATAGTGGTACTTACCTGTACTCCCACCTACTGAGGCAGAAGGATTGCAAGTTCAAGGACAGCCTGGGTAATTCAGTGAGACTTTGTCTCAAAATGAAAAATAAAAAGGGAAGACTGGGGATGTGGCTCAGGGGTAGTGTGTTTGCCCGGCATGCATGAGGCCCTGGAATCTCCAGCACAGCAAAATAAATAATTAAAAGGTTTGGGTATGTAGCTTAATGATGGAGTACCTATGGATTAAATACCCAGTGTCACCAAAGGGGGAGGGGAGGAGAATACAGTCTATAAAGTATCAATTGACTGTTTTCGTCTACTATGCTAATAATTGGAAATCAATTTTAAGTTTTTAATTTTTTTAGAGACTGGGTCTCACTATTTTGCCTAGGCTGACCTTGAACCTGTAGGCTCAAGTAACCCTTCTCAAGCATCATCTCCACTGGCTTAACCAGAAGCCAAAGACAGAACAAACTAGATCTTCCATTTTAATGATTAGTAAAGCATTTAGTGAGTTTCCTCATTTCTTAAGATACAAATATGCCTTTTAAATACTTTTCCAAATGAAAAAAAAAAAGTTATTCGATACATGGAAGAATTTTCTGATGGAAGGCTTTGTTTGTAAACAATATAATTCTGCTGTTCCAAAGATCATATTTTGGATTGCATATCATCTCTCACTTTTAAGATTTCTCATGGTGGCAGGTCCCCTAAATAGTACTTCTTTGGAGCCTAAAAGCATGCAAAGATTTGAACACCCATCTATGAAGACATCTGTAATCCTTATTATTATTTATTCACTTTAGCTTGGAAACAGGCTTTCCTGGGCTGGGGCTGTAGCTTAGTGGTAGAGCACTTGCCTTGCATGTGCAAGGCATCGGGTATGAACCTCAGCACCACATAAAAATAAATAAATAAAATAAAGATATTGTGTCCATCTACAACTAAAAAAAAATATATTAAAAAAGAGAAAGAAATAGGCTTTCCTTCTAAAATCCTTAAAAATCCTACTTCTTCCTCTGATCTGCTTCCTGTACACCCAAGAGTTCTGTTCACTAAGGAAACAAGTCTTTTCTTTTTTATTCTGCCATTTGATGTTTATTATTATTTTATTATTAGTTTATTATTCAAATCTCAGGTTTATGTACAGAAAGCATGAGCACTAATAAATAAAAAAACAGACCTAAAACGGCTGGCTGCTATGGTCAGCAGGTTACATGTGGCAATGGCCCTCTTAGCATTATATGGGCTGGTGCCCTCTGGTGACCCTCCGGTATTATGAGGCACATCCACCATTATGAGGCACATCGACCTTAGCAGCATGTGACTCCTTCCTCATCCACCTGGTTTTGTTAACTGCTCTGGAAGAGTTTGGGGCAGAGCCCCTGGTCCTGTCCCAGAGGTACAGAATTTCCAGGGGTGAAAACGGTTTTCAAAGCTTATTCTAGGTGGCAGCACTTCTTCCTAACATTTTCCCAGATTCAGGTATAACTACTGTACTGCATTCCAATTATTTATTTTCATTGTCTCTCTACTATGACTATAGCTTCCTTTATGACAGGGTTATGCCTTTTATCAAAAATAAAGATTAAATACAAAGAAAGTTTGATAATGGCTGGCTAGCTAGCTATTTAGGATTTCCCTTCTTAACCTTCAATTGTTCTACAATACTTGTCCTCACAATTTATAATTTATGGATATATTGAGTATATCCCAGGGGCCTGCCATTAGGCAGGATTCTGCCTGAGATTTCAAACTGTATCTTCTCTGGCTTTTTCAGTTGTAAATTTACAGTTTTCTTAAAAACATTAAGATTGGTTACAGTTTTGTTTCTTTTCTACACCACCTTAAAAATTGTTTTTTAGTAGAGTAATATGGTGAGGAGAATAGAAGAAAGGAGTAACTAAAGCTCAAATATTCTAGTATAAGTCAAAAATGTAAGGTATCATTCAAGCCAAAACTCATTTGGAAGGGACAGGTTTTCATTATAACTTGACTGCTAAATCTTTAATAAAGGTTTCGACTATAAAACTAAAAATTCTAGCGGGGCACAGTGGTATACACCTGTAATCCAGTGGCTTGGGAGGCCGAGGTAGGAGGATCATAAGTTCAAAGCTAGCCTTAGCAATTTAGCAAGGCTCTAAGCAACTTAGCAAGACCCTGTCTCAAAATAAAATATGAAAAGGGCTGGGGAGGTTGGGCGCAGTGGCACACACCTGTAATCCCAACAGCTCAAGAGGTTGAGGTGCAAAAGTAACTTAGTGCAACTAAATAAAGTTCAAAAAAAAAGGGCTGAGGATACGGCTCTTTGGTCAAGTGGCCCCAAGTTCAATCCCTAGTATCCACCCTCCGAAAAAGGGCTGGGATGTGGCTCAGTGGTTAAGTGCCACTGGGTTTGATATGTGATACCACAAACAAAACACCCAGCAACAACAACAACAAAGAAAAAATAAACAAAAAACACAAATGCCTAATATTAGCAAAATGTTTAAGTAAATTGTGATAAACCATTCACTGAATACTAGGCAGCTATTTTATTTTTTTAAACATTTATTTTTTAGTTGTAGTTGGACACAACACCTTTATTTTATTTATTTATGTGGTGCTGAGGATCAAACCCAGGGCCTCGCACGTGCTAGGCGAGTGATCTATTACTGAGTCACAACCCCAGCCCTAGGCAGCTATTTTAAATGGAGGTTTTGAAAGCTACACACAAAGGGAAAATACTCGTTATAATTTATTTTTAGCAGAACTGGGGATTAAACCAGGAGCCTTGCACATGCAAGACAAGTTTTCTACTACTGTTATACACCCTCCTGCCACCCAAGTTCGTTCGTTCATTCATTTATTTTGTGGTACTGGGGACTGAATATTACCTGTCACGGAGCTACACCTCCATCCCTTTTTACTTTTTGAGACAGAGTCTCATTGAGCTGGCCTTGAATTTGCAATCCTCCTATCTCACTCAACCTCCAGAGTTGCTGGGATAACAGGTATGCACCACCATGCCTGGCTCAAACTGTTATAATTTTTCGGAGGGGTGACGGTGGGGGTGGGGGGAATACAGGGGATTGAACTCAGGGACACCAACTGAGCCACATCCCCAGCCCTATTTTGTCTTTTATTTAGAGACAGGGTCTCACTGAGTTGCTGAGGCTGGCTTTGAACTTGTAATCCTCCTGAGCCACTGGGATTACAGGTGTGTGCCACTGCACCCAGCAAACTGTTATATAATTTTAAGTGAAAAATATATTAAACTATGCATACACTATAATTGTTACCTCCCAACTCTATAATATCAAGGTTTATATCTGATAGTCTACTTAATAGACCAAGATAAATTACTGATTTGGTGCAAGTTTGAATTTGGTTCTTACGCATGCTAAGCATGTCCTTTACCATTGAGCTATACATCCAACACAAAATAAATTATTTAAAACTGATAATTATGCAGTCTAAATAAGAATGCCAAAAACTGAAAAAAGTCCAAAAGAAACTTACATTTCCAGCTGTGTTCATGACTGATTTGATTTCCCTTTTGCATGCCTTCAAGGACTTCATTTGGATATAAGCTCTTACTTTGTACTGTCAAAGAAAAATGATACTATTGAAGAACTAAGAATAATTCACATGTGCTAAAGTTTTACTTTCTAGTTAAGGAAATTAAAATTAATTTTATTAAAATTAAAATAAATATTTATTTATTTATTCATTTATTTACAATATAGTTATACCAGTTACTTGCAATGACAAGTTTAAATTTTTCGTAAGTATTCTATTTTAATCGAACTCTTGGAATATACTCCAAAACACTAAAAATATGATAAAATAAAATTTATACTTGAGTTCCAAGCAAAAATCTTACAAGTTAAAAAAAATTTTTTTAGTTGTAGATGGACACAATATCTGTATTTATTTATTTATATGTGGTGCTGAGGACTGAACCCAGTACCTCAAGCATGTGAGACAAGTGCTCTACCACTGAGCTCAAGCCCGGGCCCCAAAAATCTTATGAATTCTTATCTGCAGTTAATTAATAGTGACTTTTAAAATTCCACAAATTAATTTTATCATCCAGTATATTTCCAGATCATATATCTCAAATTTTTGTAGAATAATACTATCATCTAAAGCAAAATGTATTTGGAAGGATAAATGTACTTCTAAACTAACTTTTCAAAGCCAAATAAATATATGCGCATTGAGTTATACACTGCTTTTAGTGGTTTTTCACACTGTTTCATTATTTACAAAAAGAAAATAAAGAAGAAGTATCCTTTAAAATTTACCCTACCTGATGTATCTTTGATTTTGCGGCTTCTATCAGAGCTCCACTTTCAGCTTTATGATTAGATCCATCTTTGTTGGTATTATTACCAGTCTGCAGGACGATGAAACAAAGTTAATCAAAATTAAATATTTTTGATCATAACTAACTAAATTCCAAGTGAGTTAACATAAACATCTAGAAAGTATTTTAAAAATGAAGCCAAGTGTGGTGGCTTACGGGCTGTAATCCTAGCGATTCAGGAGGCTGAAGCAGGAAGATCACGAGTTTGAGAACAGCCTCAGCAACTTATTGAAATCCTGTCTCAAAATAAAAAATAAAAAGGCTGGGGGTGTAACTCACTGGTGAAATACCCAGGACCCCCTACCCATCTCCCCCCTTCCCCCCAAAAGGCAAAACCCCAGGTCCCACTCCCAAAAGATTCAAGTTCAGTAGTCTGAAATGCACCAAAAAACTACTTAGGAGAAGCTCACAGTTGAGCATAATAATGAACTCTTTTTAAAAAGCTCGGGTAGTATCAGTGATGCATGCCTATAATCCCAGAAACCAAGGAGGTTGAGGCAGAAGGATTGCAAATTTGAGATGAGTCCCAACAACTAAATGTGACAGTTTCAAAATAAAAAATAAAAAGAGTTGTGGATGTAGCTCAATGGTAAAGGGCCTAAGTACACTGAGTTAAATCCCCAAAGCATGGTTATTATCCAGGCTATTTTTCTAAAATCAAGATCATATCACTTCCTTCTTAGAAACTCTCTGCTATAGACACTGCCAACACCACCAAATCCTAACTTGCAAGAAAAGTGTTCAAAGTTCTTCAGGCTATGACCCATACTTACTATCCATCTCTACTCTTGCTGCTTTCCATTACATTTCTCAGGGACTACTCAATTTATTATCAGAAATTTCTGTAGCACACCAGATATAATTTTTGTGCTGTTTTTCCTGCCAGAATTGTTATCTTGCTTTGCCCCTACTGTTTCATCTGTCAGATCATTCAAGGTCCAAATCAAACATCTGAACGTCTCTGAAACATTCCCTAATCTCCTTCCTCCCTGTTCATCAATTGATGTTACTCAATCTATGTCTCCCTACCCAAGATCCTTGAGAGTAAGAACTGCAGTGGTTCCGTTTTTGTCACTCTAGTACATAGAAGAACATGGAAGCATATGCTGAACTAAATTATATTTTAGCAAATATTATAAGTACTGACCATAAAATGAAATATTTTGACTACACAATATTTAGGAATGTTTATGATTACACAACTGAAACCCCTTATATACACACATAAGTTGTAATAAGCAAAACATGCTAGATATTTATTTTTAAACCACAAGAACTGATACAGGCAGAAAGGTACTGACCATACCTTGTTTGTTTCCTACAAACACTTAAAAACAAAACAAAACAAAACAAACAAACAAACAAAAAAACCCAACAAGGGGTAGAAACAGAAACACAAAAAAGAGCTGCTCCTTTAAAAGCAGCTACACAAACAAAAGAAATACAAGACCAGGATCTACCCCCAACCCGCTACTGAGCTATATCCCTAGCCCTTTACAGTTTTGTTTTGAGACGGTCAAAATTGCTGAAGTTGGCCTTGAACTGTGATACTCCTGTCTTAGTCTCCAGAGTTCTGGGATTACAGGCATGTGCCACAGGGCCCAGGAGGATATATATTTTTTCTTTTTCTATATTTTGTACATAAAAGTGGAATTCATTGTTATATATTCATTCATGCACACAATATAACAATATGATTTGGCAAATATCATTCCACAGTATTTCCCCTTTTCTTCCCCTCCTTCCTCCCCCTAGAGCCTTTTCTTTACTGATCTTCCTTTGATTCTCCCCCACTGAAGTCTCTCTGCAGAACATGGAAAAGCTTAATTTAAAGAAATGTATGTTCTTTGTGAAGAACTTAAATAATGAAATTTTTCTCTAATGATAGCTACACTGTTTATTCAGATTATGAAGATTTTGTTTTTGAGATGGGATCTGGCTGTGTTGCACAGGCTGACTCGTGGGCTCAAGTGGTCCTCCCACCTCAGCATCTCAAGTAGTTGACAGTACTGGCATACTTCACAATGCCCAACTTCAGATTATGGATTAATTCATTGTCTCAATTATTTTTGTTTGTTTGTGGTACTGGGGAATTGAACCCAAGAGTGCTTTACTACTGAGAAACTCCCTACTCCTTTTTGATTTCTTCTGAGACTGGGTCTTGCTAAGTTGTCCAAGCTGGCCTTAAACTTGTGATTCTTCGGTCTCCTGAGTGCCTGGAATTGTAGGCATGTGCCACTTGCCCAGTTCATGCTCAATATTCATCCTTAGTTAGTAGAGAAATACAAATCAAAACTATAAGACACCACTTTGCACCCACTAAGATGGTTAATTTTTTTTTTAAAGATACATTAAGTGGGGGCTGGGGCTGTGGTTCAGTGGTAGAGTGCTCACCTAACATGTATGAGGCACTGGGTTTCATCCTAAGTACCACATAAAAAAACAAACAAAATAAAGGTATTGTGTCCATCCATAACTAAAAATGAAATTCTTAAAAATAAAAAAAGATACATTAAGTGTTGGCAAGAATATGGAAAAATCATAATTCTCATGAATCACTGGTGGGAATATAACACAGTGTAGCCACTTTGAAAAGTCGGGTAGTTTTCCTAAGGCTACATATAGTCACTATATGACCCAGTGATTCTACCTCTAAATATATACCTCAAAGAACTGAAAATACACGTTCACACAAAAATTTATGTATGTTCACAGTAGCATTATTTTTAGCAAAAAGTGGGAAGCAACCCAAATATACATAAACTGATGAATAATTTTTTAAAAATGTGGAACATTCATATGGAATAAAAAGGAATAAAGCACATGCTATGACACAGGGGAAGTTTGAAAACATAGTAAGTGAAAAGAACTCAGTCATGAAACACCACATATTACAGGGTTCCATTAATATCTAATGTCTAGTCCTAAGCAAATTCAGAGAGACAGGAAATACAGGAAATAGAGTTGTGGTTGCCAGAGCTGTGAGGAGGCGGAAATGGAGTGACTGATAATGAATACAGGTTTTCTTTTTCAGGTGATGAAAATGTTCAGATTAGTGATAATAAAACACTGAACTTTAAAATGGTAGTTTACTGTGTCTGGACAATGGGAACCTTAAAAAAAAAAAAAGGCAGTTTATGTAATTTACATCTCAATAAAGCTATTACGATAATATTTCAAAACCATATATAATCATACTTTTAAATTTTAGTCTGATTATCTCAGAACACTCACCTCATTCTTCCCATTTTTGTTATTGTTACCCTGTGAAATCATTTTTTCTAGGACGGCAAGAAGATGCAATGCTTTCTCAGCCTGGTAAGTTAAAATGTATAGGTCTACAAGCAAAAAACACACTGCTTGGGCAAATTTTTCTTCTGGTGGGGAAAGAAAACAAACAAGAAAAGTCAAGTTGAAATCCAAAGGGAAGCACACATCTCAGACCACCCTCCAAAATAGGATACAAAGCTCTAAAGAGTAAAACCCTAATCTTTATTTACCCAAGTGAATGCACTTCACCCACAGTCATGAATGAAAGCAATTTGCTATAGCAGCAATGCCATTCTATCAGGCATCTCAAGGCTTCTCACTTCAGGGATTTAGGGACTGTATCTTCTTTGGTAAAGTATTCACTAAACACCAGCAGATGTAATGAAGAATATTATTACTTCAGGTGAGAAGAAATCCAAATTTCAGTACCTGTTCTGCTAATTGTTCAACTTTTTAGATCTCAGCTGGCTGGCTTACAAAATGGGAGAATACCTGCAAGAAGTCAAGGATCTCTTGAATTTCCTTTTTTATTTTTTGGTATTAGGGATTGAATGGAGCTTTATCACTGTGCTACATTTCCAGCCCTTTATAAAAGTTTTTGAATTAGTTGCTGAGGCTGGCCTTGAACTTGTGATCCTCCTGCTCAGCCTCATGAACTGATGGCATCACAGGTGTGCACCACTGTTGCCCAGTTTTCAAATCCCTTTTAACTAAAAAGGTCTATGACTCTTATGAAATGGATTTCTTTTCTTAGAAATGGAAAAAAAGAAACAATTGCTTGCAGAAATAAAGGATGCAAGGTGTGAACTGCAGTATATTAGAAAACAGACTGCCAAGAGGAAAATATAAAAACAAGCCTTCAAAGGAAGGATATAAAGAAGACAGAAAAGATAACTTGGTGTGACACAAAACTATTTTATTTTCCTTTCCAAAAAAGGAAATAAAAGGGAAATGTAAAGTCTAAAAGATAGCTGCTATAATCAAGAGCAGAAAAATTCAAAAGCCTTTAAAGAATGAAATCCATTTAAAATTTGAAATTAACATCTCCAAGGATTCCTCAGCGCATCTAAGACAGAAGATGTATTACCTAGTTTACAATGCTTTACAGCTCTGCCCTGACTACTACCCCTACTCCTGCCTTTTCTTGTGATACTAGTGCTCCTGGCTACTTCTATCTTTATTTTCTATGGGTTCTCCTCACTTAAGCTCCAGTCACAATAGCCTCTCTGCTGTCTTTTTACCATCACTCACCTCATGTCCTCTGGCTGAAATGCTTTCCTCCTCAAGAATTGCATGAGTCACCTTTCTTTATTCAGATTTCTTTTCAAATACTGACTTATTCCAGAAACTGTCTGATTACCTTATCTAAAATCAAACATCTCTAAACTCTTACCCAATTTTAGCTTTACTTCACAAAGCATCCCAACTACCTCACTCTGTGTGTGTGTGTGTGTGTGTGTGTGTATGTATTCTATTGCTTTTTCTATCATTACAAATTAAGCTTAATGAGGGTAAAGACTTTTCCAATTTTGCTCATGGCAATATCCCCAGATCCCAGAACGTTGTCTGTCCCATTGCATTGGGTCGTGTGCACGATAAATATACTATATGAAATATCGGAATAGGACCAGGGTGTGGTGGGAGGTGCTTGCAATCACAGCAACTAAAGAGGCTGAGGCAGAAGGATTGTAAATTCAAGGCCATCCTCAGTAACTTAGCAAAATAAAAAAGAAAGGGCTGGAAATTTAGCTCAGTGGTACAATACCCCTGGGTTCAATCTCTAGTACCACCAAAATAAACAAACAAACAAACAAATAAAAAAATAGAAAATGAGTAGATATAATTCCAATTTTTGATATTCTGGAAAAGGTCAAACTATAGAGATGGCAGATGATACAAAAATGAGCAATGGCGGGATGTGTGTGTGAATGAGAACACAAAGAACTTTCAGAACAGTAAAAACATGTTAAGTAATACTATAATGGATACATTTATCCAAACCCACAGAATGTATAGCACTAGGAGTGAACCCTAAGGTAAACTATGGACTTTGTGTGATTATGATGTGTCTACCTGCTGGGAGCCATCAGCCAAGTAGGTATGACAAATTCCTTGCCAGCTTACTCCCATGCTGTCTAGTGGAAGGACTTCTGAAAGGTGACCTTGCTCAAGGACCAGGGCAGGATCCGTGTTTAGGGTGTTCCCCCTTTAGAATAGGGCGGTTTAGCATAATAGGAGATTAGGGTGTTCCCCCTTTAGAATAGGGCAGTTTAGCATAATAGGAGATTAGGGTGTTCCCTCTTTAGAATAGGGCATATCCTGCTGCTGAGTTCCTCTTGAGTGCTTAGGGTCAGACAGTATATTTTGGGAGACAGAAGCCCATGAGAAGTGGATTTGGGCAGAGTAGTGGATTTGGGCAGAAGTGGATTTGGGCAGAGAACGTGGATTCCCCCAGAGCGTGTTTGTAGATGGCCGGTGTGAGTTCGGGAATAAAGAATTGCTGTTTGAATCTACAAGCTGTGTGGAGACTCGTGATTTGTGCCCAGCCAGAGACTGCGGCATCTACCTACTTTCATCAACTGTAACATATTTACTGGTACATTTACCATAGAGACACACTGGCAGTGGAAGAGGGTATAGATGGGTGGGAGAAGAAGGCACATGGGAAATTTTTGTACTTTCCTCTCAATTTTGTTATGAACCTAAAACTACTCCAAAAAAAAAAAAAAAAAAATTATTTTTTGGTACTGTGAATTGAACTCAGGGACACATAACTACTGATCCATACCCCCCAGCCCTTTCTTGTATTTTATTTAGAGGCAAGTCTCACTGAGTTGCTTAATGCCTTGCTAAATTGCTGAGGCTGACTTTGAACTCACGATCCTCCTGCCTCAACCCTCCCCTCCACCAGCTGCTGGAATTACAGGCATGCATCATTAAGCTCAGCTTTTTTTTTTTTTTTTTTTTTTAATTTAAAAAGTAGTAAGATAGAAAAATTATAATAATTTTCAAAAAAACTGATGGATTTGAATACTATTGACTGCTGTATTCTCTTCAGCTACAATATATATTAACAGAATTTTGTTAACTATTTCAGGAATTCTACAAAACACAAATAACCGCAGCTTTATAGAAAAACACAAGTTAACTTTGACTATTAGCTACATATAAGGAACTACCTGATGCTTAAACAATCCTTCCTATTTGATCTCTCCCCTGCTCAGCCTGCCTGGTCAATCACCAAGTTGTCAGGATAGGAGGAAAGAAGAGAAGGCCCTCAAAATGGCCCTCTGGAGCCATAGTAACCAGCTACTCAAACAGCTGTCAGCAAAAAAGGACCCCACAACTCTTCTCAAAGCACACAGGAGTATGTTCACACCCTACCACTTGTTCTGTGGTAACCACATCAGAAATTAGGTGTTCAAAATTAGGAATTCCCACTTATATTACAAATTTAAAAGAAAGGAACTCTGGAGGAAAAAAGGTAATGTGAATCAAAACGACATCAGACTGCTTATGAGCTGGAACTCAATAGCTTCTCTAATAATGACCCCCTGGGTTGACTATTCCTTATGCTGCTGTTTTCCTTTGCTCTGACTATTCTAACTTGATTGAGGTCAGCAATAATAGCTAGTCAAGATAACAAAAAAGCTCACATAGTTCTATACTACCTATGATTACCTACAAAAATGTCAGCAAGACAAAAATGAAATACTATTCTCTCCTCTAAAATTCCAAATGCTCCTTTAAATTAAGCACAAAGGTAAAAAAGAATCCAGTTCACCAAGGTAGTGTTTAAACAGCAAAGTCTTTCCAACATTTTCCAATACTATTTGTAACAGTTATATTTAAAAACTGACTAGAAAGAGGTGCTAAAAAATAACCCCGGAATAATTTAAATGTCACATAATTTTTATCTATTCTATTAAGTTTCTTTTTTCTTTAAATAATGTCATGTGATTCTCTTATAAAATATTATCTAGGTAAAAATACCAGAAAATTTTATAAGTATGAGAAGAAAATTTGTGACTTGACAGATAACATACCAAAAGGTTCTATGAACTGATAAAGTTTTTCACCAACTGATATTGCTTCTGTATACTGCCGTAGGTGATAAAGAATGACTGCTTGATTATAGTACAGCATGCTGTTTTCAACATCATCTAATCCATCCATTTCTTCAACAGCTGAGTGTACCTATAAAACAACCAATGGAAAATATGTTCAACAGCAAGAAAATAAAAAGCAATTGTGAAAGAATTTATATGAATAAATAAGAACACAGAGTTAGGTACAGGGGCACATGCCTATAATCACAGCTACTCAGGAGGTTGGGGCCAGAGAATCACCAAGTTCAAGACCAGCCTGAACAACTTAGTGAGATCCTGTCTCACAAAATAAAAAGGATTGGGAACATAGCTCAGTGTTAGTGCACCCCTAGGTTCCATCCCCAGTATAGTCAAAACAACAAAAAATAGGAACATAGGTCAACATTTCTTTTTCTCTTAAGAGTACTAGAGTTTGAACCCAGCACCTCAAATATGCTAGGCAAGTACCCTACCTCTGAGCCACAACCCCAGTCCCACGATATTTTTTTCTTTTTTTTTTTTTTTTTTGGTGGTGCTGGGGATTGTACCCAGGGCCTTGTGAATGCTAGGCAGGCATTCTGTCAACTAAGCTAAATCCCCAGCTCCCCAACCATATTTCTTATTTGAATTTTCTACACTATCAACAATAATTATGCTAAAAATTATTTTACTCATCTGTTTCAAACAGAGTAAAATTCTGTTACATCAGTTGTTCTAATGGGACTTTGTTAAGAATCAGGCAGTTTTCTTCCTTGGCATTGTGAAGATATGTTCCATTTATTAGCAGTTCAACTTTCTAGCCTCATGAGTAATAAGAGGCTATATAGAGGGGCTAGGGTTGTGGCTCAGTGGTAGAGCACTCACCTAGCACATGCGCGAGCCTGGGTTTGATCCTCAGCACTACATAAAAATAAATAAGATAAAGGTATTGTATCCAATTACAACTAAAAAATAAAAGAAATAATAATAATAAAAAAGCTACATGGAGAGTGGACAAAACTCAAAATGATCTTTCCCATAAAATGCTATGCAGTGTGCATAATTTGATTCCATTTTCTAAAAATATAAAATTTACACATTAAAAAACAATAGCTACCATTTATGTGTCAGGCTTGCCACATTAAAATCTTTTAGGGATGAGAATACAGCTCAGTGGTGGACTGCTTATTACCTAGCATGTGCGAGATCCTGGGTAAGATGCCCAATAACCCCCCTACTGCGCCCCCCCCCAAAAAAAAACAAGGAAAAAAAAATCACTTTTATAGGTTAATCCTTGCCAGACCTCCAGAACACAGATATCATAATTTCTACTTTATAAATAAGGAAATGAGCACAGTAATCTTATCTTATCCAACACTATATAGTTAGAAGTATATTTTCAGGGGTGTGTGTGTGTGTGTGTGTTTGTTGCTGGGGATTGAATCCAGGGCCTGTGTATGCCAGGCAATTTCTCTACTACTGAGTTATGACCCCAGATCTTTTTGAGAGCTCAGGCTGGCCTCAAACTTGGTGATCCTCCTCAGTCTTAGCCTCCAGAGTAGTTGGGATTTCAGGCATATGCTGTCACCATGCCTCTTATTCTAGGAGCTCTTATTATACCAAAAAAAAAAAAAAAAAAAAAAATTTCAAGGCTGACCTTGTACTCCAAGACCAAACAAATCTTTTGCAGAAAAAACTATTTATGGGCCATACTGTGCATTACCTATTATCAGCCAAGATAATCTGGGTACTAATACTGGAGTAATAATGAAACCTGACAATGTACAAATTTATGAAGACTAGAAGCAGTTAGAAAGACAGCCTGGTTCAAACTTTGCTCTTAAAATCTTGCTCCTCCCCTTACTAGCTGTACAAAATTAAAATTATTTATTTATTTTATTTTATTTTTTTTTTAAAGAAAGAGTGAGAGAGAGTGAGAAAGAGGGAGAGAGAGAATTTTTTTTAATATTTTATTATTTTTTAGTATTTGGCGGACACAACATCTTTGTCTGTATGTGGTGCTGAGGATCGAACCCAGGCCGCACGCATGCCAGGAGAGCACGCTACCGCTTGAGCCACATCTCCAGCCCCAAATTTAAAATTATTAAACTTCCTATAGTCCAAGGTTAAAGATGAAATAACAAGTTCCTATCTCAAGGGTTGAATATGAGGACTGTATGAAATAAGACATAAAAAGCACTGAATAAAGAATCTGGTATGAAGGAAGCATTCACTCAATGTTGGCTAGTAGTCTCATTTTCATTGAAAAAAAAAATTTTTTTTTTTAAACTGGGGATTGAATCACAGGTGCTCTACCACTGGGTTATGTCCACAGTCCCTTTCATTTTTTGGGATAGGGTCTTGCTAAGTTGCTGAGGTTAGCCTAAATTTGTAATCCTCCTGCCTTAGCTTCCTGAACTGCTGGGATGATAAGTATGTGCCACCACACACAGCTTTGTTGAAAACTTTTAACAGGACTTAGAAATGACTTTAATCCTAATAAAGAATTATGAAGAACCCGAAGGAATCACTTATTTCTCAGTGCACCATATTTTAGGACAATACTATACAGTATAAAAAGTACTCATTATTGTAGGACAGCAGCTCAAATGGATCTTAAGATACCCTGGGGGGGGGGGGGAAAGGCACCCTGTAGCATTTAGCAGTAATTAAAAACACCAGCTTCAAAGTAAAAACGGAATTGGGTTTATGTAGCTCTAGTGCCTAAAAAACTTGGTAAATTGTCTGACAATTTAAATTTACATAGCTATCTGTCCCTTAAACTTTCCTACCCATTTTAAAACAAACACACACACACACACACACACACACACACACACACACACACACGGAGGGAGGGAGGGAGAGAGGGAGGGAGGGAGGGAGGGAGGGAGAGAGGCAGGTGGGGGAGGGAAGCTATTTAACAGGGCTATTGAGAATAATACATGAGACATTACATACAAGTTCTTAGCAGAGCCCTGTCACAGTACTTCATATATGGCTAGCTGACCTTATCAGTACCACCAGTATTATCCCTCTTAATATCAATGATCTAGCCCTGTGATGGGATATGATAAATACTGCTGTTATGACCAGAACACTGACCAATTCCAGCCCAAACCAATTATTAATTAATCACCTACTGATACAAAATACTAAAACAATTTGACATTATAATTTATACACACATATATACTATATAAATATCTTTATATATATAAAGATACATCCTTACATATACACATACACTCTCTCTCTCTCTCTCTCTCTATATATATATATATATAATCTTTATATGTATATAAAGATACAACCCAGATAGAGGCTAAACAGATTCCAAAGATACATTAATTAAAAAAAAAATACACTCAGGAGCTAAGATTCTTCATATAGTTCTACTTGAATTCTTTCTTAAAATCCCAAAGCTCATTTAAATTTGGTATATTAGTCTACTCTGTTCAAGTTAATTAAAAACTAAAAAGAAAAAAATACAACATACCTTTAATTTCCTGGAATAATTTTATACAAATAAAATTAATAATGACAAATGCTTCAGATACATTAGAAATTGTGCTGGCAATATAAGACAAGAAATCACATTTGTTTTCCTTAACTATTTGTATTTTGCAAATTAACACAATACTTTCTTATAGTTAAATTCATTTGTGTATCACCTGATTCTTCAGCTGGTTAAGTGTTTGTCTCAAATTATCTGTTGTTGTTTGGTTACTTTTAAAAAACTCAGCTACTGCTGTATTCAAAATTATTTTATAATCATCTTTGTTTATATCTTGTAGACAGGCAAGGTGTTGCAGACAGGCATCATAATTTCCAGACTAAAAAAAAAAAAAAAAACCACACATACACACACAAAATTACATACCAGCTTTAAGAACATTATTTCCAAATATATTTCACTAAGTTTTACTTTAAAAATTCTTAAAAAAATAGAGTCCCCCCCAAATATACTAATTAAAGTCATTAGATAAAGCAATATTCATGTCAATTATGAATCTATACTCCATTTGTGTACAATGTCAAAATGCATTCTACTGACATGTGTAACTAATTAGAACAAATAAAAAATTAAAATTAAAAATAAAGAAAAAAGAATCTACATTTCCTAGGACTCAAACTCTGACACTGACACATTATACCAACAACATATGTATGTACTTACTAGATATACTGGTATGTATTGGTAGCAGGGTTAAATAACTAAGTCTAGGCAAGAAAAGTAATAAAATTACTTCAAATTTTAATTTCTAGTAAATACACTTTGAATATGCCAGTATCAAATTCTTTGACTTATATACATATATATACACATCCTAATATCAAATAAAGTTTTCTTTCTTATTGTTTAAGGTCAGAAAAGCTAAAATTCTGACAATAAATTTTGGGGGTTCCACTTTAAAGTACATTCAAGACAAAGAATTGAACAGAGTAGTGGAATGAAAAGACTGACCAACATATTTACAAATCTAAATTTAATAAAAATTAAATTTAAAAGACTTAAAAAACAACAGAGCGAGAGTTAAAACATGTTTAAGAAAACACAAAAGCTTGAGAATGGCTAAAATTACTTCCATTCCTTTTACCATAGTTAGTTAAGCTCTAAAATGTTGTAAAATTAAACCTACTTCTCTCTAACCTTAACTCAATTATTACAGGAAAAAAATTTATAAATTTAAAAATTCACTGTGAAAATATTCATAGTTGATAGTCAATTTGAGCAGATTGAAAGAGAAGCCATTTCTTACTGTGAAAGCCTGGAAAGCACTGGTGGATAATTCCTTCTCTTGATCAGTGATCCCAGAGGACTGACCAGTTCCTTCATGTTTCTCTGATCCCTGATCTGCAAACATAAAAGTGTTATATTTTTTGTTACTGTTGTTTTTAGAAATGAAAGCTGTACAATGAATTTGTCCGTATTTCTCTCTCTCGTGGTGCTGGGGATGAAACCAGGCCTTGAGCATGCTAACCATGTGCTATATCACTGAGCTGTACCTCCAACCCCTCTTCCTATTCTTTTTTTTTTTTTAATTTTAATTTTTTTTTTTTAGTTGTAGATGGACACAATACTTTTTATTTTATGAATTTATTTTTATGTGGTGCTGAGGATCAAACCTAGGGTCTCGCATGTGCTAGGCAAGTGCTCCTCTACCACTGAGCTACAACTCCAGCCTACCCTCATTCTATATATTTTTTTTAATTTTTCAATATATTTTTTTAAATTTTTCAATATTTATTTTTTAGTTTTCGGCAGACACAATATCTTTGTTTGTATGTGGTGCTGAGGATCAAACCTGGGCCGCACGCATGCCACCGCTTGAGCCACATCCCCAGCCACATTCCCCTCATTCTATTTGTAATCAAGTTGTCAAAGTTAGAACTCCCTCAACACTGGCTAATTAGTGTTATGTGAAGCCACTTTTTGGAAAACTTGAAAATGCCTCCTTGGCAATGGTAGAATACAATAAAAACCTGCATGCCTACTGAAGTAAGAACTACAAGCTGTTGACAGAGACATTCAGGCTGAGAATATGCTCCCTTAAAAATATTAGATCCGGGGGCTGGCACTGTGGCTCAGTGGTAGAGTGCTTACCTAGCATGCTTGAGGCACTGAATTTGATCCTCAGCACTACATAAATGCAAAATAAAGATGTTGTGTCCACTTAAAACTAAAAAATAAATATTAAACAAAATTAGATCCACCACTCAGCAATATTAAAAAATCTGATATATTCAAGAAACTATGCCAGGTCCTGGAGATAGAAGGAAATTACAAATACACCCATAATGACTTCAGGAGGTTTGTAATCTTAAGTGGGAAGCAGTAACATTTAACAGTTAGAAAATGATACAAATAAGTGCTCACAGTTAATTTCTAGTCAAAGAATGCTTCAACAGGCTTAGAAATCTAAAAGTCAGCTGGGCATTGTGGCGCATGCCTGTAATCCCAGCTGCTGAGCAGGCTGAGGGAGGAGGAGGTCAAAGCCAGCCTCAGCAAAAGCGAGGCACTGTCTCTAAATAAAAAATACAAAATAAAATAAAATAAAATAAAAAAAATAAAAAAAACAGGCCTGGGGATGTGATTCAGCAGTCAAGTGCCACTGAGTTCAATCCCTGGTACCCCTCCCCCCCCCAAAAAAAATCTAAAAGTCAACAATTCACAGTTTCCTTAACTCAATTAAATGTCTATATGCATCCTGATTAAAGATTAATGATACTGAAATGTGCACGATTGCACAGTTCTATAATTCCAGCCTACTTGGGAGTCTAAGGCAGGTGTATTACAAGTTGGAGAAGGGGAAGGAAAGGTAACAGACAGGAAAATAAAAATGATAAAATTTTGTTATTTGCATGTATGACAAGTAACAACAAACCCCACTATTACGTATGCTTAAAATACACCAATAACATAATAATTAAAAATGGTATTCAGGGACTTGGGTGTAGCTCAGTGTTAGAGCTCTTGCCTAGAACACATAAGACCCAGGGCTCAATTCCTAGGACCACATAAAAAAGTGATCTTCCCCCATATGGAAGGGTAATAAATTGAAACTAAATGCACACAATTCTTGGTTGGCTATCCAGTTATCTCCATACCACCTTCTAAAACATATGCTCTCCAAATTAAACCTCATTCTTTAATGGGATGTCTGGGCCCAATTATTAGATTGACTTAGAAACAGAGATCAAAGGGAAACATACCCAACAATCTGCTAGGGAACTGAAGATTTTAGACTTCTACTTAAAGCAGAGTGGCACAACTAACTACAGCTCTCATTATTCCCTAGGAAATGTAAAAGTCTCCTAAAATTCTCCAAGAAAAGAAAGAAGCCAATTTCAATACAAACAAGCTGGACTCTAAGGCTGACAAGAGACTCTACAAGCCCCATTTTAATTTACATTTCAGAGAACTTTTACATGTAAACTAATCATTATTTTACCTACATTCTTTTACTTCAGGATAAAAACTTTAAAAAATACACTTCAGTAAGATTACCATTTTTTCCTTATTATGTTTGTACACATTTCAAGTTTTCTGTAAGAAATGGGTATTAACTTTTGTAATCAGTTTTTCAAATGTTTTAAAACATTCACTATTTATAACTGCTGACTTCTTACCAGATAGAGTCTGCACATAATTCCACAATGTGTCTTTATTTGTCCAAAAGTAGTCTCCATTACCAATTGAAAGTGTATATGACCGTTCATCCATAAGCTTCACTTTCCTTCTACTCTGGCTTAACAAACATGGCTGACCTTCTAGGTGTGCAGAGCTCTTCGACCCACAAACCTTGACACTCTTTAAGCCAATAGACTTCATTTCTAACCAAAGAGTTAGTTCCTCTAGGTTTCAACAATGTAGACAAGAAATGCACCACTTTTTCAAAACTGAGAAAGTCAGTTAACTGAAAGCACAGGTACATTCCAATACAGAATGTTAACAATTCAAATTTGATTGGAGGATAACTATAACCTATGCAGTCAAACTATGGCCCCAGATGTTAAAGAAAAGAATTTCCAAAGAAAAAGGAAATGTGAAAAGACCTAAGGAATCAACTGCTATTGCCACACAATATTGATAATACTTTTTGTGAAGCATTCCTTTCCAAAATAGTAATAAAAATAATTCAGGCTCATTAAAGTCCCCATATAAGTTAAGGTTAAGACACCTGAGGTTAACATACTTCATATGTGGTTTCTTTCATTCTTCCTTTTTTTTGTACTGGGGACTGAACCCAAGGGTGCTTTACAACTGAGTTGTATCCCCAGCCCTTTTAAAAAATTTTGACACAGGGTCTAAGTTGCCCAGGCTGGCCTCAAACTTGCAATTCTCCTACCTCAGCACCCTCAACCCCCTGGAGTAGCCTGGATGACAAGTGTGTGACACTGCGCCTGGCTCACATGTGGTTTCTATAACCTGAAGAAGAAACAACTTATCAAAACCCCACATATAAATGGCTGACTTCTACATAGCACAGAGAAATAACATACAACCAAAGAAACTATCTTCTATAGCCCCAACCTTTTCTTATTAAGCCATCCTAATAGTCCAAATTCTCTGGCAACTTAAAACCTCGGATTTTGTGTCCCAGCTCCAGCTACTTCCTCCTTTCAAATAACCATAAAAAGTAAAGTCAAACAAGTCATCCTACAAGTTTGTTGGTATTTTGTTAGTCAACAAAATGATACTGGTTTCACTCCACTCTTCTATGTGATACAGGAAAATAAATGTGAACCTTATACTGCTTCTTTCACTCTTTGTCTGTGGTTGGTGCCCCTCTACTTTGGGATACCTCTCCCTCTAGAACTTGGCTGAAATACAACTTTGGGTGTGGGATTTGCTGCCTAATCCAGCTCCAAGAAGCCATACAACCCAGAAAGGGTGAACTGGGATGAGTTTTAACTAACTGGGAAAAAGAAACAGGAGGAAGCTGGATAAGTAAATCATCCCTCCTTTCTCTCTTCTATGCACTGAAGTTTCTCCTCAAAAAACCTTCCAGAAAAATACCACAAGCAAGTGATCTGCATCACCCTTCACCTTACTTCTCTCCCTTACTTTCAGTACTCTGGATTTGCATCTTCCAAAAAAAAAAAAAAAAAAAAAAAATTGGGTTCTGCCTCCAAGAGGACATGGGCTGAAATACAAACCTTTCATCGGTTGATCCTCACAATTTACAATCCTTTGAGGTTAAGGCTATTAGGATTCCCATTTCACAAACGAAGATGCTGAGTTACTCACATAAGACCCCTTCCCAAGGAGCACAGCTTTCTGTTCGTCTACTGTACCAAAGTCTGCTAATTTTACTCTAAACTTCATTTTCCACATTTGCCTTTGAACATCCTACCATGATTCTAAAGTAATATTAGCCAGCATTTAAAAATATTAGTGCCTGAAATGATTTTATTTAACCTTTTACCAGTTCTGTAAGGTAGGCATTATTATCATTCTCATGCTACACATAGAAAAGTTCCTCAGGGAGCTTCTATTCAAGAGATCTTCTTGCTGTTCTTTAAAACATTTTCCAATCGAGAGTGTTGTATATTTCTTGCTCCTTCTACCCACATAGTTCTTTATCATTATAGTCTCTCTTCAAAATATCACCTCTGAGAGCCCTTCTCTAATCAATCAATCTAAAAAATGAGGTCCTTGCTCTCAGTTATCTTCTATCTTTTTTTAGCCCATTTTCCATTGCTAAAACAAAATACCTGAGGCTGGATACTTTGTAAAGAAAAGAGGTTTAATTAGCTGTTTTGGAAACTGAAAGTCTAAATTTGGGCAGCCACATTTTCAGTCATGTTTTTCTTTCATACTACTTAATAAACTCCATTATGATATAGACTTTGTCTTGTTTCCTGCCCAGTGCCTAAAGTAGTGGCTTGCAAAGAAGGCTGAATACAATACCACACAGTATTAGCTGGTCTCAGGTGGTCTTGCATTTTCAGTCTTGCTTTACTTAAATTCATCTTCTACCACACACAGTGTGATCCAGTCACTTACCTTTTTCTTATTTTTAAAATTTTTTTGTGGTGCTGAGAATAAAACTCAGGGCTTTGCATATGCTAGGCAAATGATCTATACTAAGTTCCTAGCATCTTGGTCACTTACCTTCTTAAATCCTTTCATGGCCCTCTTTTGTTACCTAATGAACAAGACCCTCCATGACAAGGACCCTGATCTCAGGAACTCAAAGAGGAAGCAGCATGTAAGGCAGACTCTAAATGAGGAAAGTGTTCACCAAATGGAGAAGAAGGTTATTGCAGTTCAGAAGCTCAAAAGAACAGAACACTTCATAAGAGAGTCAGTCTGGTGTGAAGAGCTTGATGAGTTAAAAAAAAAAAAAAAAAAAAAGCTGCTGGAAAGAGACTCTAAAGAAGCTCATAAACCACATTAAAGATTAAGGATTTAATGCCTAAAAGATGGGACAATCTTAGAACATTTACAGGCAGGGAAATGCCATCATCCAATGATTGTTTTGGGGGAAAAAAATAAGAGTGCGGCAACAAAGAGAATGGATTCAATAAGAAAAGACAAGAACCAAGGAGAAGGCTACTTAATGAGAAACACCACATTAAGAGATAAAGGTTACAACCACACCAGGTGAAATGGAGATGGAAAGGAGCAGAGAATTAATGGAATGACACTAAACATTCATCTACTTTATACAAATTCAACTTTACTATCCACACAAATTCAACTTTACTATCTACAGAACGGTTTGTTATTATGTGGCCTATAAACTTAAAACTGTAAAAGAAATAGTCCCCCAATCACAAAGGACCTTATTCTTCAAATATATAGATTTACACAGCTCTCACAATGTAAATGTAAATATGATAGGTCTGTCTCTAACAGAATAAAGAGCAGGTTTTCATAAGCAGGTACTGCGTTACATCCATTTCTTCAACACCTAAGGCAGTGCCTACACTAACTATTTATGAATGAATTCACCAACAGAAGGCTTTTAAATTGAGGAAGGACTTGAAAAGTGGATGGGTTGTAGGTCTAAAAGGATGAGTCTGGTCAAGTAAGTGCAATGGGATGGGCAGGTAGGAATGGTAAACTTGGGGAACAGAGGTATGGTCCTAAACTAAAAAGGAGGATGTTGGTCCCCTTGTCCAATCTTGGACACACTTCTCTGTAACTTTCCTCCTCATTTATCTCTCCCTATTCGATATGGCTCGATTCTTCATTCTGCTCAATTATCATTTCCTCAGGCCTTTTCTGACCAACCTATCTAAAATTCTATAGCTCATGCTACTACCCTCACTTTTTAAATCATTTTCCTGTTTTCTTCTTAGCAGATTAATGAAGAGATTCTCTATAAATTTTCGCGGGGGGGGGGGTAGTGGTAGTGGTGCTGGGAATTGAACTCAGGATCTTGTGCATGCTCTACCACTGAGATAGGACATCAGCTATGGAGACCTATCATCTGTTCCTGTATTAGGGTCAGCTGACTTGTATTTCAAATCAAAGTTTATTTGTCAGTTGTTGAGGTAAGGACCCTCTAAAATCTACAGCCATTTAGATTTCTTTTTCCCTTTTGCAGTACTGTGGACTGAATCTGGATGCTCTACCACTGAGCTACATGGCTAGGTTTTAATTTTTTTTTATTTTAAGAAAGGGTCTCACTAAATTTCAGACACTGGCCTCAAATTTGCTATCCTCCTGCTCTAGTCTCCCAAGTAACTGGAATTACTGTGCATGAGCCATAGTGTGCAGGGAGATTTTTTTCTTTTCTTAAATCAAACAGCACTGTAAAAAAGTGTGGTGAGGGCTGGGGTTATGGCTCAATGGTAGAGCGCTTGCCTAGCACGTGTGAAGCACTGGGTTCGATCCTCAGCATCACACAAAAATAAATAAAATAAAGGTACTGTGTCCATCTACAACTAAAATAATAATAAAAAATAAAAAAAGTGTGGTGACCACTTTTAAGTTCTGTCGCTTAAACTCCTTCCAATGAAACTTCGATGCCACAGAGACTATTAGTTTCTTGCAGGAAACATGTGCCTGACTTTTGTAGAAATTGCCTGGAAAAAAGTTTTATATTCCTTACTGAGGAAGATTATAAGACGGGGAAAATAATTCATCAATAAAATCGAGATTACATAATTAACCTTTGAGGAACTGGAGAAAAACAGATCCTGAGCAGAAGGTATCAGCACAGACACTGAAACATCATGCCTATTTAAACAGTGGTTTTCACTATTAGTTCCACAGGATATCGCTCAAGTGGCTGAAACAGCCCAGGTGACATAAATGCACCTTGTACACCGGGACGAAATCCTTCGTCTGTCTTTCTCATTGGGAAGTCGAAAAGTCTGAAGCGGCAAAATAAATTTACGACATTTAGGCCAGAGTTATTTTGGAGACCCAGGGCAGAGGCGGTCAGTAGGGGGTTTCACGCTTCGCTAGAGTAGAAAACTATTGGACCTGGGGCCCAAAGACTCACGTAAGCCACCGAGAGGCAGAGGTTGGAGGAAAGAAATGCACGCCCCCAAGTCAAGTCGTCCTGGAATTCCCACCCCCTAGTCCCCACCCCGGGCGCCGCCGACTCCGCGCGCAGGATCTGCACACCCCCGCGCGTCCCGCTGCCTCACAGCACCCGGCGCCGACGCCTCACCTGCAGCCTTGTCTGCAGCCATCTTCCCTCCTCGGCTCGGGTTCTTCCCTGCAGGTGGCGTGGCCCCGACTCCCGCCGCCGGGCTGGCCGCTGTCCTGGACCTCCGAGGTCAACTCTGAGCCCACCGCAGTTCCGGGCCCCCTTGTTCCGGCCAGGGGAGTGGGCCGACCGCGGGCTGAGGAAGTGACGAGGGCTAGTTCGCGTCGTCTAGCAACAGGAACAGCGTCCCCGCCCCGCCTGTACCTTTGCCTCCCGCCATCCGCAGCTTCCGCCCTACGGCGTCCGGGTACACATTACTTCCGGGGGCTGCGTCCAACCGCGCCTGCAACGCCAGCGTGGGAACTGGGGATGGCCCCGCTCCACGCTGGCGTTCCCTTCTCGCCCCGCCCCCGGCGGGGCGGGCGCGCGACCCGACATGACGTGCGCGCGCTAGCTCACATCTCTTGCAAGTGTGCCAAGTAGAAGCGAAAGCAGCTGTGCCAAACTCTCCGTTGCTTATTTTTTAATTTTTAAAATTTTGTTTGCTTATTTAAAAAATATTTTTATTTGTCAATGGATTTTTAAAAATTTATTTATATGCAGTGCTGAGAATCGAACCCAGGGCCTCACACATGCCAGGCAAGACCTCCATCGCTGAGCCACAACCCCAGACCCCCTTTGCTTATCTTGACTAAAATACCAGTGTCAGATCTTTTGACCCTCATTTTACATCAAACCATGTGCTAAGCACGGAGCTTTCTTTTGGTCTAGACTGTTGCGTTAATTTCTCACAACAACCCTAAGAGGCGCTATTGGCAGTTCCCCCTTAAAAAACAAACACGTTTTAATTTTAGAACAGTTTTAGATTTGTAGAAAAAGTTGTAAAGATGATTCATAGAGCTCCTGAGTACTCCGCATCTAATTTCCCTATTGTGAACGTCTTAATTATTTAATTACTATGGTATGTAGGTCACATCTATGGAAAGTTTGGTGCATCACTATTAACTCCACACTTTATTTGGATTTCACCAGTTTTCTGTTCCAGGCTCCCGGCATTTATTCAAGTCTCTGCCCTCCTCTTCTAGGGATGGAACCCAGTACCTCTTAGATGCTAGGCAAGTGCTCTACCGCTGAGCTACCTCCCTATCCTTTTCCCTTGTTTTTGAGAAGTACTTTTTTAGAATACTGGTAAAATATTTTGGAGAATGTATCTCAATTTGGGTTTGTCCAATATTTACCTCATGGTTAGACTGAGGCTATGGGCTTTAAGAAGAATGTCTACAGAGGTAACTGGCCATTCTCATCACGTCAAATCAAGGGTATATGCTATGAAACAACTTGTCACTGATTATGCTAGCCTTGATCATGTCTTTGAGCTGTTTGCTAGGTTTCATTGTAAACTTACTTCCTCTTACCCTTCCACACTAATCTTTGGAAGCAAATCACCACACTCGGAATGGGAAGGAGGATGTAGAGTGCTACTTCCTGCAGTGGGAAATAGGTAAATACATTTTCTTCTTCTGGGGAGATTTGCCTCTTCTCCTCCTATGTAGTAATTTGCTCAATCACATGTTTATATCAGTGTGGACTCATGGATTTATTTATATATTTATTTGCAATGATGGAGATCAAACCCTTGGGCATGCTAGGCAAGCAAGTGCTTTACCACTAAACTACACCCCTAATTTTAAACTTAATGTAAATAATCATGCTATATATATTTTTTTTGTACCAGGGTTTGAACCCAGAGGCGCTTAACCACTAAGCCCCAGCCCCAGCCCTTTTTGTATCTTATTTAGAGAAAGGGTCTCACTGAGTTGCTTAGGGCCTAACTAAATTGGTGAGGCTAGCTTTGAACTCAAGATCTTCCTGCCTTAGCCTCCCGAGCTACTGGGATTACAGGTGTGTGCCAGCACACCCAGCTCATGCAATATATTTTATTTAGGGTCTTCATTCTTTTCCATGCAGACATCCATGTTATTTTTTAAAACCACTAAGTTTTAGAATGTTTTTTAAGTAATATATAACTGAAACAATGTCTCCCAACTCCTCATTTCCTTATCTGGTTCAAGTGACCAACTAAAGTGTGTAGATTTTACTTCTTTGATATGATGGATCCTTCCATTCTCACTGCCACGTCACTCTTCTCTCACAAAAGCAAAAAATAAAGCAAATCCCATGTGTCTGATCCCCCAGTTTCATTTTACCATTCATTAGTTTCATCTGCCTCCTTCCCCTTTTTATTTTTCTGGTTTGAGTATTTTACAGTAAATCTCAGACATCATATTATATCACCTCTAAACACTTCAGTATGCAACTCAAAAAGAAATACGAAAATAGTTTCTTGCATACCCACAATGCCCTTATCTCATCTAATAAAATTCAAAATAATTCCTTAGCATCATTTAATACCCCCCAAATACTCAAATTCCTTCTATGATATATTTAAAATAACCTCTTTGTGGGCTCAATTGACAGAGTGCTTGCCTTACATGCACAAGTCCTTGGGTTCAATCCCCAGTACCACACACAAAAAAAACCTCTTTGTAATTTAAAAATCAGGATCAAACGAGTTATTCATTTATCTTGGTTTTATCTTTGTGTTTACATTTTATGTTTTTCTTAATCTAGAACAGTACCTCCCTCCTTTTTTTTTTTTTCCCTGCATTGACTTGTTGATGAAATTGGAATCCACTATAAAGTCCCTCTTTTAAGATTGGTTATATTGGTTCTGTGTCGACTGAATCTTTTATGCTCAATATTTCCTCTGGGGTAGAAGTCAGTTCTAAAGGCCCTGGAGGAAAATATTTTTTCTCATAATTCCTTTTTCATGGTACTGTATGCTTTCTACATCCTTATCAGGAGTCACTTTTTTGTGACTTTAAGATTGATTTTTGGGTTCAAGTATTGATGACCTGATTTTGTACCCTTTCTGTCAGTCTTTCATGTTGCGGTTTATTTTAAAATCTTTTTATTATTTTTGTGGTACAGGGGGATCAAACACAGGGCTTTATGCATGTTAGGCAAATACTACAACTGAGATACACCTTCTGCCCCTTAATGCTTGTGGTTTTAGAAGCATTAGGGTCCATTCCCTAAACCCATTATTTTACTAATGACTGAAATGATTTTCCAATTTGGACAATCCAGCATTTTTGAATGAGATTTAAGATTAAGTGAAGCCTCCTTAAATTCTATACCCTAGATATTCCCATGCTTCACCGCATTCCCAGCCCTAACTAGAACTCTTGTGTACTAGAGGACTTTTCCTTATATTCAGGAGTATTCCGATGCACTGAAATTTACTTTATATCAGAAAGACAGGATGAATTTTCAATTTTTTTCCCTGTAATTATCAATATTCAGAGGAATGAGCTGATATCCCAGCAATCTCCAGGACTATTTCCTTTCTAAAAAAATTATTCTGAACCATGGCTTTTTATATATTCAATATTTTTAAATTTATTTTGAACAAGATATATATATATATTATATATATATAATATATATATATATATATATATATATATATATTATTATTATTATTATTTAAGGATTTCATCAAGATGCTGAGGGTCTCACTAAGTTGCTGAGGCTGGCCTTAAACTTGTGATCCTCCTGGCTCTGCTGCCTGAGTCCCTGGGATCACATGTGTGTGCCACTGCACTTCTTGCCTAAATTTTTTGGCTAGAATTTTCAGTACAATCTTGAGCCTAAGTAGTGAAAATGGACATTCTTTTTTTTTTTTTAGGTACTAGGGATTTAACTCAGGAGCACTCATCCACTGAACCACATCCCCAGCCCTTTTTTTGTATTTTATTTAGAGACAGGGTCTCACTAAGTTGTTTAGTACCTTGCCATTGATGAGGCTTGCTTTGAACTCTTGATCCTCCTGCCTCAGCTTCCTGAGCTGCTGAGATTGCAGGCATGTGCCACAGTGCCTGGCTGAGAATGGATATTCTTGTCTTGTTTCTGAATTTAGGGGAAAGTATCCAGTCTTTTAGTACTTAATATTATGATAGCTATGGGATTTTTTTTGTAAGTATTCATTTTTCTTTCTTTCTTTCTCCCTCTCTCCCTCTCCCTCTCTCTCTCTCTCTCTCTCTCTCTCTCTCTCTCTCTCTCTCTCTCTTTCTTTCGTTTTTGTAGTCCTGGGATTGAATCCTGGGTGAGTGGTATTAAACTGAGGAAGTTCCCTTTTATTCCTACTCTGTTAAGTGGCTTCTTTAAAAAGTAAAAAAGGTGTTAGTTTTTGTCAAATGTTTTTCTTTGGCTTTTGAAATGACTTTTTTCTCTATTGATATAATGAATTATACTAATTACTTTCTGAATGTTAAACCCAAGCTTCTATTTTTGAGATAAAAACTCACTTGGTTATGGAACATAATTCTTTTTGCATGTTGCTAGATTTGGTTTTTGTGTATTTTGTTGAGAATTTTTATACCTATATTCATAGGATATATTGGTCTGTAGTTTTCTTTTTGTGTGATGTACTGTCCTGCTTTTGGTTTCAGTATTTTAAACCAGACTTATAGAATATGCTGGGAGCTTTTTATAGTATTGGTTCAAGCCTTTTATTTCCTTGTGAATTTTCTATCCAGTTGTTCTATCCATATTGAAAATGAGGTATTGAAATCTCTAGCAATAGATGTTGAATCATCTATCCTTCCCTTCATTTCTGCAGTTCCTGTTTCATGCATGGTATTCTGTTATAGATGAAAAATATATTTATAGGGATTATATATTTTTAATGGATTGATCATCCATTTATCCTTATAGTCTTTTTGGGGGGGTACCAGGGGTTGAATTCAGGAGCACTCCACCACTGAGCCACATCCTCAGTCCTATTTTTTTGTATTTTATTTAGAGGCAGGGTCTCAGTGAGTTGTTTAGTGCCTTGCTTTTTGCTGAGGCTGGTTTTGAACTCTCAATCCTCATGTCTCAGCCTCCTGAGCTACTGGGATTACAGGCTAGTCTTTATCTTTAGTAACTTTGTTTTAAAAAGTTCATATTGCTTGATTTCACTATAGCCACTTCAGCTCTGTGTGTGTGTGTATGTGTGTCTATGTGTGTGTGAGATTGTTTGCATGATACATTATTTTCAACCTAGTTTTTTTTTAAATATTTATTTTTTAGTTTTAGGTGGACACAATGTCTTTATTTTTTTATTTTTATGTGGTGTTGAGGATCGAATCCAGCGCCCTGCGCATGCCAGGCAAGCGCGCTACCGCTTGAGCCACATCCCCAGCCCTCAATCTAGTTTTTTGGTTTTGTTTTTATTTTTGTTTTTGTGGTACTGCTGATTGATCACTGGCAAGTGCTCTACCACTGAGCTACACCCCTGGTCTCTTTCAACCTCCTTTTAATCTATTTTGAATCCAAAGTCTGTCTCTTGTAGACTGTATATAATTGGATCTTCCTGCTTTCTTCAGTCTGACAATCCCTGTCCTTGACTGGATTGTTTAATTCATTCACATTTGGTGTTATTATTAATTTAGTTCGATTTCCATTTGCCTTTTTTCTTTTTGTTTGCTGTGTATCTCATGTTTTTCATTCTTCTCTCCCTTCCTTCTGCTATTCCCATTACATGTATGTTTGAGTGCTTAATAGGGTCCCACATTTTCTTTATTTTTCATTCTGTTCTTCAGATTGCATAACTTCTATTAATCTGTCTTTATGTCTGCTGATTCTTTCTTCTGCCTGTTCATAGCTACTGTGGTGTCCCTCTCGTGAATTTTTCAGTTCAGTTATTGACATTTTTCAACTTCAAATTTTGTTTGTTTCTTTTTTGTATTTTCTTTTTAGTTTTTTGAATACACTTAAAATGGCTACTTTAAAGTCTTTGTCACACCTGTCATCTGGTTACTCACACATGCTATAACTATAGCCTGTTTTTTTGTTTTGCATTTTTTCCCCCAGTGTATGAGTCATGCTTTCTTGATTGCTTGTATGTCCTATAATTTTTTGTGGGGGGGAAACATTTTTATTTTGTTTTATTTGCTGCATTGGGGTTTGCACCAGAGCCTTGCATATGCTTAGCAAGCACTCTACCACTGAGATGCATCCCCAGCCTGACCTTTACTTTTTTTGAAAAGCACTAGTCAGTTATTTTGTAGGATGTCCTTTGGTTCAGGTTTGTTTCATGTTTCCTCATGGTTAGAATGAGATTATGCATTTTGGGCAAGGATAGTACAGAAATAATTTTGTGTCCTTCTTAGTATGTCATATTAAGGAGTTGATGATATTGATATGCCATGTTATTATTGCTGGTGATATTAACCTTGAGCATTTAATTAAGGTGATGTCTGTGTGGCATCTCCACTCAGAAGTTATTTTCCCATTGCCATTAATAAATGTCTCAAACTGGATAATATAGGATTATTCAAATATCCTGTTTCTCCTCAAATTTTTACCTACTTGAAATTAGAATTCATCATTTCTGCAAGAATTGGTTTTCTAGTATTTGCCAAATATTGATTTTTCTATTTTCCTCTTTCCTCCTAGAGGTATTAATTGGAATTATTCTGTAAGAATTCTTTTCCATTTATTTATTGATTTTTATGGATTGCAATCCAACACTATCAGTATTTTAATATTGAGATTGTTCTAATGTTGGCCATTCAGAACTCCGCATCAGGCTGGTTCCTGTCTTTCTGGCAAGTCCCCATCCTTTTGTGATTCCTTACCTTGTAGCATCATAATAAATTCTGGACTCCTCTGTTTTCTCTGTTCCAACCCTTGAATTAACCAATTCTCCATGGAATCCTGGTTGTTTTCCCTGAGGAATGGTGTCTAGAATCCAATATCTGAGTTCTAAATGTGTTCATTGCTACTGGAGTCTCTTTATTTCTTGGCTCTTTCTGTGGAAAAAGCTAGAAAATGCAAAGCAAGGTAGTAAGGCTTGTAATCCCAGTTACTCAGGAGGCAGAGGTGGACTGCATATTTGACACCAACCTGGGCAATTTAGCGAGACCCTGTCTCAAAATAAAAATAAAAATAAAAATAGGGCTGGGGATGCAGCTCAACAGTAGAACATTTGCCCAGCATGCATGAAGTGCTAGGTTCAGTTTCTAGTACTCTTTAAAGGGAGGGAGGGAGGGAGGAGAGGGAGAAGGAGAGAGAGAGAGAGAGAGAGAGAGAGAGAGAGAGAGACAGAGAGAGAGAATGAATTTATACTAACACACATGCACATACATGCATGTAAACATCCCCCACAATTTCTCTTGTATTTCTCTATTCTCTGTATATTAAAAAAACCTTGATTTTATGCCCAGACCTCTGATTCTAATACAATACCACAGGATCCCTTGTTTGTAACTTTTTCTCTCCAATGGTGAGAATGCAGGCTCTCCCTTGTATACAGTATGCATACTTATCTATTCAGTTGTAGTATACACAGAAAGTAGTGCTGGAATTACCAACTCCCACAGAAAACACATTTACCAACTAGACTACAGCATTGTATAGTTTTTGTCTCTAACTTTGCAGTATTCAGACAAGATAATGTTTTCTAAAATCAATAAAGGTAGTTCTTTGTTTTTTCACCCACTCAGGGTGATAATATTCTTTTGTTTAAAATTTATTTTTAGAGGTACTGGGGATTGAACCCATGGGTGCTTTACACTGAGCTATATCACCAGCCCTTTTTATTTTTTTACTTTGAGACAAGGTCTGGCTAACTTTCAGAGGGTTTGAACTTGTGACACTCCTGCCTTAGCCTCTTGAGTCACAGGGTTTACAGGTGTGCACCACCTGCCCAGTCAATATTCTTATTTATAATACAGTTAGATCAGCATGTTACTGTTTATATTCCATGTAATTCCCTCACCCCATACATCTCCATTGGTTTGAATTATTTATTTTTTTGAGAGCCTGAAGGGAGTATGTAGTATTAATATGGGTCTAAAGTTAGAGCTATATAAAACAGGTTTTTAACTTTTTTTTTTTTTTTTTTTTTTTTCAGTGCTTGGAATCAAACCCAGGACCTCACACATGCTAAGTGATCTATACCCCACAAAAAGTGTTATTAAAAAAATCTAAGTATTACAAAAGTAAGTGTTATTTAAAAAATGTAAGCTGGTGACACCACTTGCAATCTCAGCTTCTCAGGAAGTTGAGGGAGGATCAAAGGCTCAAAGCCACAGGCTGGGGGTTGTGGCTCAGCGGTAGAGTGCTCACCTAGCAGTGTGAGGCGCTGGGTTCGATCCTCAGCACCACATAAAAATAAAATAAAGATATTGTGTCCACCTAAAGCTAAAAAATAAATATTAAAAAAACAAAAAAGGTATTGTGTCCAACTACAATTAAAAAGTAAATATTAAAAAAAGTTCAAAATCATCCTTTGTAACCTAGTGAGGCTCTCAGCAACTTAGTGAAAACTTATCTCAAAATAAAAAAAATAATACCAATTTAAAAAAAAGGTTGTAACTCAGTGGTAGAGCACACCTAGGTTCAATCCCCAGTACTGAAAAAAGAAAAGAAATGTAACTCTATCATCATCCTTTTCTTTTCTACCCTTTTCCCAACCAGCTGTTATAAGCAATTTAAGTTTCTGAGAACTATGCTTTCCCCCTACATTTTAAAAAACAGTGATATAGCCAGGTACGGTGGTTCATGCCTGTAATCCCAGCAACTTGGGAGCTGAGGCAGGAGGATCCCAAGTTTGAGTCCAGCTTCAGCAATTTAGTGAGGCCCTAAACAACTTAGAGAGACCTTTGCCTCAAAACAAAAATTAAAAAGGGTTGGGGATGTGGCTCAGTGGTTAAGCACCCCTGGGTTCAATCCTCCATACTGCCTAAAAACCAAACAAAGCAAAAAAACAGTGATATTAAAAAAGAAAAAAAAAAGCAAGCAGTGATATAGCTGGGAATGCCTATAATTCCAGCTAATTAGGATACTGAGGCAGGAGGATTGCAAATTTGAAGCCTGCCTGGGCAAGTTAGTGAGATCCTGTTTAAAAAAAAAATAATGGCTGGGGGTGTAGCTCAGTGGTAGAGTGCCACTACTGCAAAAAAAAAAAAAAAAAAAAAGAAAGAAAGAAAGAAAATAAAAGTTTTATATGAACATTTCTTTTTTTTTTTAATTTTTATTGTTGGTTGTTCAATACATTACATAGTTCTTGATATATCATATTTCACACTTTGATTCAAGTGGGTTATGAACTCCCATTTTTACCCCGTATACAGATTGCAGAATCACATCAGTTACACATCCATTGATTTACCTATTGCCATACTAGTGTCTGTTGTATTCTGTTGCCTTTCCTATCCTCTACTATCCCCCCTCCCCTCCCCTCTTCTCTCTCTACCCCCCTACTGTAATTCATTTCTCCCCCTTGTTTTTTTTTTCCCTTTCCCCTCACTTCCTCTTGTATGTAATTTTGTAAAACCCTGAGGGTCTCCTTTCATTTCCATGCAATTTCCCTTCTCTCTCCCATTCCCTCCCACCTCTCATCCCTGTTTAATGTTAATCTTCTTCTCATGCTCTTCCTCCCTACTCTGTTCTTAGTTACTCTCCTTATATCAAAGAAGACATTTGGCATTTGTTTTTTAGGGATTGGCTAGCTTCACTTAGCATAATCTGCTCTAATGCCATCCATTTCCCTGCAAATTCTATGATTTTGTCATTTTTTAATGCAGAGTAATACTCCATTGTGTATAAATGCCACATTTTTTTAATCCATTCGTCTTTTGAAGGGCATCTAGGTTGGTTCCACAGTCTTGCTATTGTGAATTGTGCTGCTAAGAACATCAATGTAGCAGTGTCCCTGTTATATGAACATTCCTGATGTAGACTATCAGCTACCTATCCCAACATCTCTTTATTATCCTAAATTATACAAACTCTGATTTTAGCTGGATGCATAACCACCCAAATAAAACACTTCCATTCTCCTGGTCTCCCTTGCAGCTGGGTATAGCTTTATGACCAAGTTCTTTCTCATGAGATGCAAGAAGAGTTGAATGGCTACTTTTGGCAGACTGCTTTAAGAGATTGCTGGCACATCTCTTTTTCTCAGTTCTCTATTTTGCTGCTTAGAATACAAATACAAATATGATGAACCCGCAGTTATCTTAGAGCATGTAAAGGATCCTAGGGATGGAGGAGTAGAAAGCTTAAAGCACCAATGTTCTTGATTTCTTAGGCTTTTCATTACCAGTTTCAGTGTGTGTGTGTGTGTGTGTTGTGTGTGTGTGTGTGTGTGTGTGTGTGTGTGTGTAAAACCTTGTCACGTGCCGCAGAGAGGAGCTAGACTGCTTGGCTGTACAATCCACATCAAAGAGTTTAATTTGTTTTCTATTCCACAAGAATCCTCCATCAACTCATGTTCAATATCTTGAAAATCATTGTTCTTCATATACTCTGCCTTTTTGGTTTGTTTTCTAGACCTTTACTCAAACAGTTACCTAATGTTCTATGATCTATAATCAACCTTCCACAATGACCCTTGAGAAAGTTTCCAATATTTTACCATTGCCAAGAGAATTATACTGGATACAGTGGTGCACGCTATAATCCTAGCAGTTAGGGAGGCTGAGGCAGAAGGATGGAAAATTCAAAGCCAGTCTCAGCAAAAGTGAGGTGCTAAGCAATTCAGTGAGACCCTGTCTCTAAATAAAATACAAAATAGGGGTAGAGATGTGGCTCAGTGGCTGAGTGCCCTGAGTTCAATCCCCAGTTACCCCCCACCAAGAGAGAAAATTATAACCAACATCTTTAGACATGTAACTTATCTCTTATTTCATGATAACTGTGTAGACGTATGTCCATAGAGGGTTCTGATGGAAGAAAAGTCAAATACAGACTTTTTTAGGTGAATTGAAGAGGATTTCTTTCTTATGGTCATTTATTTTTCCAGAATCTATTGTCACTCACTCCAGTCCAGCTTTCTTCAGGAAACCCCAGTTTATTAGGCAGGACTGTACCTGTCCAAATCCCAGTTGTGAATTATTTGGGGTTCTTTCTTTGTGCTTTGAACTTGGGCCATTGCAAGTTAAGGGGTAAAGTTAAGTAACTGTTGTAAATATCCCTGAACTGTCAATGATAGTTAATAATTTCCTTGAACCTTCTATATAGAGAGGAGGCTGAGCTATCTCCAGGAGCCTCATTTTCTCACCCACTGCTTGGCAACTGTATTGATGAATACTAACAGTTGACTCCAATTGAAGGAAAGCCAAGTTCAGTTACCCTGTTGGGTAAATTAAACAGATTTTACATGCCTCAGGGATCCAGAGAGAAATGAACAGAGTCAGAAAACAACAAATTGTTCAGAGGTATTCTTTGAAATGTAGAGTTGCAAAATTAAATTTAAAAATTGTGGGTCGCAGTGGTACATACCTGTAATCCTAGTGGCTCAGGAGGCTGAGACAGGAGGATCACTAGTTCAAAGCCAGCCTCAGCAAAAGTGAGGTGCTAAGCAACTCACTGAGACCCTATGTCTAAATAAAATACAAAAAAATAGGGCTAGGGATGTGTCTCAGTGGTCGAGTGCCCCTGAGCTCAATCCCAGGTAACCCCCACCTCAAAAAATTGAAAATTAAAAAAAATATATAACTATGGGTGTGAGTATGCTTGGTGGTGAGGTGAGTTGTAAATAGTTATGACTTGGTAAGCTAGGATCACAGTAGGCCAGTACTGCCGACTCCTAGACCCAGCCTTCTGTGTTTATGATCAACCTGGATGTGTGCTAGGCCAGGTGACCCTTATCATACGTGGAGTTAAACGATATACAATAGGACTATGGAGCACCATTCAAACATTCTCTACCTGAACTATTTTTATTCATTCCCCTCCCTGATCTCAGGTAAACACTGGTCAGAACATTCCTGAATTCAGAACAATGCACCTGGAACAAAGCTCAGTGCCACATGGTCTCTGGGATCATTAACAGATCTTTAGATGAGCTTAAGGTTTAAGCTACAAGCATCTAGGGTCAAAAACCTAGAATCATATTTTACACTTTTTCCTCTGTTGCCCATTTTCCATAGCCAATGCTGCCACCTATTCCAGGACCTGACATTCAGCCTCAGAATTGACCTTGGAAGTGCCCTCCACGCTGCCAGGTTCTCTGCGTACCTTCCACACTTGTGGCTTGCATTATATATTGAACAGCACAGGGCTCATACCTGGATGACTGCTGTATACTTCTAACTGAAAACATAAACTTACCATTGGCCACTAGGTGGTACCATTGCACAAATTATGTGACATTTAGGGTAGGCATTTTAAGATGGTGTCTTTGAAAGTGATCTGATCAAGAGTGTTAAACTTTAAACATTGTGGATCCAATTCCAATATGAATTTAAAGAATTTAGCTGTCTAATATCACATGCAACTGTATAATGTCATTGGCTGGGTATGTCAATATCTCTGTTCAGATATATTAGACTGCTGGTTTGTGTCCTGTTTAACTTTTGCAGGGAAACAAGATGAGAAACTAGCAAGGTGCAAAAAGATGCTTAGTGTTAATGTGCTTTTTGTTTGTGGAATTAAAAGTGAACCTTGTTTTCTGATCACAAACCTCAGATATATCTGTAGAAAGTAATTTATATACATATGACAGAAACTATATTAGACTGTGGCTTTATTCATGGAATAGCAAAGAAAATGATAGTGGCAGAAATTAGCTATGTGTAAAGTTACAAGACTGTCACCCTGATCCAAGGTCGGAGGAGACTGAACAATGGATGATATCAGGATTGAAAAGCAATGGTAAGATGGCTCCTTGGCTGCCAAACTGCACAGCTAGCCCACTAGTCCCTGCCAAGAAGTGGCAGAGTGGCTGCAAAGTGGTGGCCCTGAGTCCCTGGGTAGGTTGGAGTGCAGGTGGTGAGCATGGCCTGTGGCCAGCCATGTGGAGTCTACCATGCAGGTACCGTGAGCCAGATCCTAGGTGAAGCCAAGGTGCACTGAATTATCATCCTTTGGGGCACCTGCTGCAGAAGGCCACTCCATACAACACTGCAACCCATCAAAGAATCTCAACCTCCTGCTTCCTGACCTGCCATGAGAAAATGAAAGTGGAGCAGATCAGAATGAAAGTCCAGACTCAAGAATTAACCAGTCTGGGTGCAGTGGCACATGCCTGTAATCCCAGCAGCTTGGGAGGCTGAGACAGGGGGATCACAAGTTCAAAGCTAGCCTCAGCAACTTAGTCAGGGACTAAGCAACTCAGTGAGACCCTATCTCTAAATAAAATACAAAATAGGGCTGGGGATGTGGTTAAATGGTACAGTGCCCCTGAATTCAATCCCTGGTTAACACCACCCCACTCCACCCCCGCAAAAAAGAGGAATTAACCAATAATGTTAGTATGTTTCCAAACCCTGATCAGCTTAAGTTTTGACTAATAGCAGTGAACCAAGTGATTTATAAACTCCTAGACTAGCACACTCTACAGGTTACCTTCTATGGATTCCCCTCTTGCTCTGCAAAGTTCTGTTCCTGTTTCTATTTTTTAGAAAACCCTACTCTGTCTGTTTTTTTAGTATTTATTTTTTAGAATTAGATAGATATAATATCTTTATTTTATATTTATGTGGTGCTGAGGGTCGAACCCAGTGCCTCATGCATCCTAGGCGAGTGCTATACCTCTGAGCCACAACCCAGCCCCACACCCTACACTTTCACTCAGTCAGTTCTATGGATTTCATTATTTGAACTCATGAAACCAGAACCCTGAAAAAAGAAGACTTGATGGTGAGCTGCTGGGGTCTGCAACACTGCAGGGCATGGACCACCACTAAGACCTGCAACACTTCTTGACTGCAGAGGGCTGTGGCTTATGCAGACCCCATCTGCCAGTAGAAGCAATGAATTGAGTCTTAAAACTCCAGTTTTGATGGGCCGACGGAAGGGATCATGGGCCATGTGGAAACGAAGGAAAGTTATGATTTAAGAAGTCAAGTTTGGAAGCACAGGTCTAGCACTATCCTGGAGAAGCAGGTGCCCTGAGCTTCAATAAGATTGCCTTTCTTCATGGTATAATATAATGACTGCTATTTTCAACTAGGCTTCCTTTTCTTTATTTGTGAATAAAGAGATTAAAGTAGACAACACAGGAAAAATATGAAAGATGTGGAAGTGGAGCAAAATTATTACTGGGTTTCATCAATGGGGAAAGTTTCATCAATGTCAAAGGCTGTTGACATTGCATAAACACAGCCTTGTGGGTTACATGATTTTATGGAATCTCTGTGTCTTTCCTTGCCTTTGAGTTACTTTTTTTATTTTTTTGTGGGGGGGATACTGGGGATTGAATTCAGGGACATTCAACCATTGAACCACATCCCCAACCCTATTTTGTGCTTTAGAGACAGGGTCTCATTCCGTTGCTTAGCACCTTGCTTTTGCTGAGGCTGGCTTTGAACTCACGTTCCTCCTGTCTCAGCCTCCCAAGCCGCTGGGATTACAGGCATGCACCACCGTGCCTGGCCTTTGAGTTTCTTTATGATTCTACAAATTATAGATGATCATTCTTGTTCATAGCCTTGTAAGTAAATTTTGATTTGTGGAATTTCAATTGAATTCTTTCCTCATAGAATAGCCAATTTTGCATCAATTTGTAAATTCATTTTAGCGATACTGCCTGCATATAAATATGTGGTTGCTTGAATTGGCCTTTGAACCAATTATGTCTTCTTATTAATCCTCTAATTTGTTAATAAGTTAAATAAAATCTTTGACTTTTTCTCCTTTCATACTTGTATGAGTCATAATAATGCTTGCTTTAAAAAATCGTCATTGCTGGCACTGGGATACATGCCTGCAATCCCAGCTATTGACTGAGGCAGAAGGATCCCAAGCTCAAGGCCAGCTTCAGCAAAATAAAAGTGGGAGGGGCTGGGATTGTAGCTCAGTGGTAGAGTGCTTATCTAGTATGAGTGAGGCACTGGGTTTCGAACCTCAGCACCACATAAAAATAAATGAAGGTATTTTGTTCATCTACCACTAAAAATATTTAAAACAAAATGAATGGGTGAGGCAGGCTGGGGATGTAGCTTAACGGTAGATCACTTGTGTAGCATGTGTGAGGCCTTGGATTTAATTCTCAGAAATACAAACAAATTAACAAAACACATTGGTCTTCAACAATGATAGCTAAAAAAATTATCACAAGTTATTTAGCAATAAAACTATAAACATTTTTAGTAGACTGGGATGGCAAAAATGATTAATTGCTTCCGAAATGGCTTAATTTAGCCTATGGTTATAATTATACATCAGTCATATATGGATTAAAAAGATTAACTCCTAGAGAATAGTGGCTTTGCCAAATGCCTTAGGTTTGTGCTTCAAGTCATGAAGAAGCTAAAGGTTCAAGGTGCTTTCTGAACAAAAAATTTATCGGCCAGTCTTGCCCTTGAGACTATTCCAAGTTAAAAGTCTCTTCCACCACAGGAAACTTAGACAGTATGCCCTGGTTTGGGCCTGTACCATCCATGTCACTCACTGAGGGTTTTCTCTTGACAGAAGTAGCTATAGTTTACCACACTGAGGAGGTCTCAACCAAGACCACATTGTAAAAAATGGTGGTGGAGTAAGATTTGGGGCTGGTGGCCTTGAGAAAAAATACATGTATGGGAGACAGGATTCTGGAAGGAGTCATGAATCTGGAATAAACCTTTTTTTCCTTTGGTGGTGTTACTGTTTTGGCAGTGCTGGGAATTGCAGCCAGGGCTTCACATAACAGGCAAGAGTTTTAACACTGTGCTACATCCCCATCCCTTTAGTGTATTTCTTTTCTTTTTGGGGAGGGAGTACTGGGGATTAACCCAGGGTGCTTAACCACTGAGCCAGGTACCTGGTCCCTCTTATTTTTTGAGACAGGGTCATGCTAAGTTGCTGAGGCTGCCTTTGATCTTGTGAGCCTCCTGTCTCAGCTTCCTGAGTACTTGGGATTACAGGTGTGTGCCACCATGCCCAGCTAGTATATTTCTTTAATGACCTGATCCTATAACCTTGGAGATAAAAAATATTTACAGGAGACAGGCATGAAGAAACTTGCCAATAATCCAACTACTCAAGAGACCAAAGCAGGAGGATTGCAAGTTTAAGGAGAGTCTTGCAACTTAGACACTTTCTCAAAATAAAAAAGGATAAAAATAAAAAGGAACGGGGGCTGGAGATGCAGCTCAATGGTAGATCGATTCTCAGTACCACACACACACACACACACACACACATACACACACAAAGAAATACAGAAGTTGAGTATTAAGATGCTTGGTTCCTCTGAAATCAGAACTTAGCATTAAAGCTAAGTGTGTAAGTGTGTGTAAGTTTTTATTTGGGTTTATGGCCCCAGGTGACAGGAGTGAAAACAGAGATGGAGGAAAAATCAATTCAAGGATACATCATGTAGTCGGACTATCCCTAAGGGTATATTGTTGATCAATGCTCTGAGAAGCCTTATGAAATTAACTTCCAAACTGTCTATTGAGGCTAGGGATGTAGCTCAGTGGTAGAGTGCTTGCCTAGTGTTCATGAGGTTCTTAGTTCAATCCCCAATACTACCCAAACAAACAAACAAAAAAAACACCCAACTATGTGAATGAAAGGGGAAACACTTATCCAATAGGTACGGACTTCTGTTAAACAAAAGTTTCTCCCTGAGGCATTAGCTTCCCCACATGCAAGAGCTAAACTGGTTTAGAGAGGCTAGGATGGGAAATGAAAAGTTTGTGGGGTTTTTGTCAAAGCCTGTGTGTGAGTGGTCATTGCATCCAAGGCTTAAACAAAGGTGAGTCCAAGACAGTAGTGTGTGAGTAAATACTTAACAGCCAGTTTCCAAATATAGGAGGAAGCTCTGATTTCTAGCATCTGCTAGTTTACATTGATAAACATTCCCATGGTGGCCAATTCCAAATTACCAATGTGCTGTCATTGAGCGTAGAGTTGGGAAGAGATGTGCACAATAGGCTTTTTTTGGTAAGTACCAGGGTGATCATTTAACCACTGAGCCACATCCCTAGCCCTTTTAAAAAAATATTTTATTTATTTATTTATTTATTTATTTTAAAGAGAGAGAGAGAGAGAGAGAGAGAGAGAGAGAGAATTTTTTAATATTTATTTTATTTTAGTTATTGGCGGACACAACATCTTTGTTTGTATGTGGTGCTGAGGATCGAACCCGGGTCGCACGCATGCCAGGCGAGCGCGCTACGGCTTGAGCCACATCCCCAGCCCCTAAAAAAATATTTTATCTTGAGACAGGGTCTCACTAAGTCTTTAGGGCCTTGCTAAATTGCTAGGTTGGTCATGAACTTGCAATCCTCCTGCCTCAGCCGCCCGAATCACTGGGATTATAGGTGTGCACCACTGCGCCCAGCTCAATAGGATTTTTTTTTTTTTTAAGCTGTAAGGAACCAGCTCTGGTTTACCTTCATTAAAGAATCTGAAGTTATGTCCAAAACTTGCTTGATTCCCTGTGATAACTCTTTTTTTTTTTTTTTTCGGTACTGGGGATTGAACCCAGGGGCACTTAACCACTGATCCACATTTCCAATCTTCTTTTGTATTTTATTTAGAGATAGGGTCTCGCTAAGTTGCTTAGGGCCTCACTAAGTTACTAAGACTGGCTTTGAACTCCTGATCCTCCTGCCCCAGCCTCCCAAGCCACTGGAATCACAAGCATGTGCCATCATGCCTCACTTAACTATAGTATTTTCATGACATACATATACAGTGGTCCCTCAGTATCCACAGAGAATTGATTCTAGGACTCCTATGCAGCAACAAAATCCTCAGTTCATTCTATAAATGAAAAATGAAAAATGGCTGGGGATGTAGCTCAGTGGTAAAGCACTCCTGGGTTCAATCCCCAGTACCAGGGTGTAGTTGAGGGACTTAAATATTAAATATCTTGTGACCAGCAATTTTACTTCAAGACATATTCCCTTGAAGTGATAATATATATTCTTCCAAATACTTACACATTGAGTATACATTATACTTATAAATACTTGTACAAGCTGGACATTATGGTGCACACCCATAATTCAGTGACTTGGGAGGCTAAGACAAGAGGATTACAAATTCAAGATCAGCCTCACCAGGTTAGTGAGACCCCAAGCAAATTAATAAGACTCTGTCTCAAAATTGAAAAAAAAAAGTAAGGGCTGGGATACAGCTCATGGAATAATGGATCTATTATCAATCAATCAGTGGTAAAGCACTAAATGCACTATGGAGTTCAATCCCCAGTAACATACACATGTACACACACATGTACAAACACACACACACACACACAAGAGCCCTGCTGCAGTCTGGCTGAGCACGAATCACGAGCCACTGAAGCAGGAACAAACTTTATTTCTGAACTCCACCAGCACACTCCACACACGCTCCCCGGGAATTCTGCCAAACGCCACGCGGCTCTTCCAGGAACCAGCAACCGGAAATATCCCTCCTCCGGCCTTTCCCCAACCAATGGGAACTCTCCTGGAATCCCCACGAGAGCTCAACTGGAACTCAACGAGAACTCCATGAGAACTCCGTGAGAACTCGCTGGTGTCACCTCTCAACCACTACTTCTGGCAAAAATGCCATGCGTCATCCTGACTCGGCTGTGGCCCTCAACATCTCCCCCCTTCTGTTCAATTAAACAACAAGCAATGTGGCTTAGGGACCGTGCCTGTTAGGCTGTCCAATACTACACATTGTTCTTACCCGTCATTGGATGAGCTGACCTCTAGGCGTCAGCCTCCTGTCTTAGATTGGTACCACTGCAATTGGATCATACCCGTCACTGACTACCGGTCCAGCATACAGCCATACTTGTGGATAGGCCTTTGCACCAGTCGGGGGGTGAGGTTCTTTGCCTCACCTCTGTTGGCCCCCAAATTTTAGACCATCACTAGCAGAAGGGAGGAGGACACAGAAATGCCATGACACCAAGCCAATTGATGGCTCCTTTGGAAAAATTGTATCACCCATGACACCATCAGCAAAGATACGCCAGCACTACCACAATTCGCTACACCAACAGATAGTTCAAAATGCATACAAGTGATACATAGTCCAGGCAAGTTCTGCAAGCAGTTCAAAGCAGAGGAATCTATCAATATGTCCATTTCCTCCCAAAGTAAATCGACTCCTTGACTGAGCATTACTTGTTGAGTTATTATTCATTGATGCATCAGTTTATACAATTTGTTGTGATAACTATCGAAGAAGCTGTAGTTTGGTTTTATCTTTGTCTTCACCAGCACTGGGATGAAGATAGGAATTCTGGCAATGATGCTAAAAAAAAATTATGTAACATTCCAACAGGTACTAAGAAAACAATTTTCTGAACAATTTACATTATCCTGAACAGAATTATTAAATATAATGAAAAGGAAAGGTGAAAGTAAACAAACAGATCTGTTAACCTCCATATTTGTTCACATATTAAAACAATCCTCAACAGCTGTTTACCCAATTTAAATTAAACCATAAAAATCACCTGAATAAAAAAAAATTCGGATCCATTTTTTCATAAGCGCTCCTCATATATGATATATGGACATACGCACATACAGACATACAACACAAAACACAAGTATGCACACAAATATACAACACATAAGACAATAGTAAAGGCCTTGTAGCTTTACACAGGTGAAATCTCCATTGCAATGTTTAAAAACTCCACAGTCAAAAAATAAAACTGATCAGAAAATCATTAACCTAAGTCTGTATGAGCTCAAAAAATAAAATAGAACTTTATGATGTGGGAAAAGGCAATAATAAAATAGATATTGAAAAAAGCATCCTGGTTAATCACTGTCGCAGATGTCAGAATAGCCAAGCTGGAGCTCTGGATATCAGTTGTTATGGATTTGAGTCAAATCATCTACTTTTTGGTCTGTAGAAATCGCTTTGGTTAGTCTCTCTGGAATCCAAATCTGCTGCTGTTCTCCCTGTGGAAACACACAAACAGAACCCCGACTCCAGACAATCACTGGGTCAGGACCTTTCCATTGTCCTGTTAGAATATCCTTCCAAAGTACTTTAGGCTTATGTACATTTTTTTGACACATATGCCTTTCCGCAGCACTAAGCCCTGATGAATCCAAATTTAAAAAGTTTAGAGTAAAAAGGGTTATTTTAAGTTTATCTTTGGGGGATATATGCCCCTTTCCAATTCCCTCTTTTTGCTTTAATAAGTACATTTTAATAGTTTGATGAGCTCTTTCAACTATGCCTTGTCCCTGTGGATTGTATGGGATTCCTGTTATGTGAGTAATGCCAAATGATGAGCAAAATTGTTTAAAAGAGGTAGAGGTGTAGCCAGGACCATTATCTGTTTTTAACTGTTTTGGAATGCCCACAGTGGCAAAATTTTGTAAGCAATGAGCTATAATATCTTTAGTTTTTTCTCCGGTATGAAGGGAGCCCATCAAAAATCTGGAAGAAGTATCAACTGTAACATGCAAATATTTTAATTTTCCAAATTCTGGCAAGTGTGTGACGTTCATCTGCCAAATATGGTTAGGTATCAGACCTCTAGGATTGACTCAAGATTAACTTGTGGTAAAAAGGTCACACAATTTTGACATTGTTTTATTATTTGTCTAGCTTGTTCTTTAGTTATTTTAAAATGCTTTTGTAAAGTATTAGCATTGACATGGAATCTTTTATGAAAATTTGTTGCTTCTTCTAGTGTAGAGAAAATATGTATGTCATGTGTAGTTTTATCTGCTAAATCATTGCCCAAACTAAGGACTCCAGGCAATCCTGTATGTGCCCTGATATGTCCTATAAAGAATGGATCTTTCCTGTCCCAGATTAGACTTTGTATAGTGGAAAACAAAGAGAAAACAGTAAAAGAAGGAGAAATCCTACCAGCATCTTCAAGGGATACTATAGCATTAACTATATACTGACTATCAGAAAATAAATTAAATACAGAATCTTTAAACATCACAAAAGCTTGTAATACCGCAGTAAGCTCCACCTTTTGAGCTGATTGTTTGGGTACTAAAAATGTAAAAGTTTGATCAGGGGTAACTACTGCTACTGTACCATTATTTGACCCATCAGTATATATATTTGGAGCATTCATGATAGGTGTTTTTCTTGTCATTTTTGGAAAAACTACAGGATGCGAAGACCAAAAAGACAACAAAGGATTAGATGGTAAGTGGTTATCAAATGAAACATTAGATTTACACATGATTATTGGCCAAGTATTTAACTCATTAGCTAACTCATCAATTAGATCCATAGTATATGGAGTAATAATTTTATTGGGAGAAATTCCAAACACTGCCTTTGATGCTTTTATTCCTTTGAGTATTAATTGTCCTACAGCCTCAGGATACCTAGTAAGAATAGTGTTAGGAGAATAAGATAAATGTATCCACAATAATGGACCTTGTTGCCAAAATACTCCTGTAGGAATATTTTTTGTTGGTATTACAATAAATAATAAAGGCAAACTTATATCAATTCTACCCAAATGCATATTTTCCTTAAATGTTTCAATAATTTTTAATGCCTTTCTTGCTTCAGGCGTTAACATTCGAGGTGAATTTGGATCTGATGGACCTTTTAGGATATCAAATAAAGGTCCCAACTCTCCTGTTGGTATGCCTAGATAAGACCTTATCCAATTTATGTCTCCTAATAACCTTTGAAAATCGTTAAGTGATTTGAGTTGATCTACTCGTTCGTATTTGAATTTTTGGAGGATGGACCATGGTTGAGAATAATAGAACTCCTAAATAATTAATTGGAAATTTTAATTGTACTTTATCTATTGCTATCTCTAGATTATAATTTTTTAATAAATTTGTAAGTGTGGCAAAACATTCTAGCAATGTGTTTTTATCTTTGTGTGCTAACAATACATCATCCATATAGTGAAATATTTGTAGTTCAGGATTTTGATTTCTAAGTGGCTGGATTGCTTTGTTAACATAAATTTGACACATAGTTGGACTGTTAGCCATCCCTTGAGAGAGTACTTTCTATTCATATCTCTGATCAGGACCTTCATGATTTAGTGCAGGGATAGTAAATGCATAACGTGGACTATCCTCAGGATGAATTGGAATTGAAAAAAAACAATCTTTAATATCTATAGCTAAAACATACCAGGTTTTTGGCAAAGCAGACAATTGAGGAATCCCTGATTGAGCAGGTCCCATAATAACCATCTCATTATTAATGGCTCTTAAATCTTGCAATAATCTCCATTTACCAGATTTCTTTTTAATGACAAAAATGGGAGTATTATAGGGAGATATGGAAGGTTGTATATGTCCTTCTGCTAATTGTTGTTTGACCAGGTCATGGGCTGTATCTTTTCTTTAGTCAGGGGTCACTGAGGAACCCATACTGGTCTTTCTGATTTCCAAGTAATTTTTATTGCCTCAGTGACCCCTTCTGAAAACCCAATCCATGTCTATTTATTCCTTGATCTATTTGAATTGGTGCTGCTATACCTTGTTCTTGTTCTCCTAATCTTTTTTCTTTCCTGAAAACTTGTCTAGCCCTAATAGTGGACACATTTGGATTGATGTTATTTGTTAATGTCAAATCTAATTGATCTAGGACATCTCATCCCCATAAATTTATAGGAAGATGATCCAACACATATGGCTGTATAGTTCCTTCACATCCTTCAGGGTCCTTCCAATCTAATACCATTGCACTTCTATGGGGATTAGTTGCCACTCCTAGGCCTTGAAGCGTTTGAGTGGCTTGTTGTAACGGCCAATGTTTGGCCATTCTTGACGAGATATGATGCTAAGGTCTGCACCTGTATCAAGTAGCCCATTAAATTCATGTCCTTGAATATTTAGTTTTAGCACTGGGCGAGAATCTAAATTTAAAGACAGCATAGCCCAATCCACACCTGTGGAGCCTAATCCCCTGGAACCTCTTTCTATAGTACGACTGGAAAATTTATCATATAGGCTGGGTATTATTAATAACTGTGCTATTTTATCTCCTGGTGAAATTACTGATATACCCTTTGGAGAACTAGCTATAATTTTTATTTCACCTTCATAACCGGAATCAATTACCCCAGGACTTATCATAAGTCCTTTTAGAGTAGAAGAACTGCGTCCCAACAATAAGCCTACTGTTCCTTGGGGAAGAGGTCCTTTTACTCCTGTGGGAATGATTTGAATTCCCGTCTCTGGAGTTAGTACTGCTCTGGCAGAGGCACAGATGTCCAACCCTGCGCTCCCTCTGGTTCGTCTGATGAGAGATCTGATAGATAATGTGTCCTGGGCACTACCCTGATGGTGTTGCTGGGTTCCTCCATGGTGTTTCTGGGTTCCTCCAGTACCCCGTATATTTGTGGTTGTGGGCCCCGGAGTATTGGGCCCCCCTGTCAGTTTTTTGGCAATGGAGCCCAATGCCTTTCTCCATGACATCGTGGGTAAACACCTGGTCCTTGTCTGTTTTTTGATAATGGAGTACCCTCTATGGTGGTTTGAGAACGGCATTCATTAGCCCAATGTCTCCCTCTAAGGCATCGTGGGCAAATACCCGGTATTCTACTCCTTTGATACCTAGCTTTGTTAAACCCTCCTCCTATGGGGAAATTCCTTTTAAAATGTCCTGTTTGTTCACAATTGTAGCATGTTTCTGTTGTATTGCAGCTGTCAAGACTTGCCCTTGTTCATTAATGTCTCTACATAATTTAATATATGTGTTTAAATCTCCATGTTTCCGTGGTCTAATGACCTCTCTGCACCAACAATTTGCTTGGTCATAAGCCAGTTGTTTAATTAATGGCATTGCTTGTTCTGTATCCCCAAAAACTCTGGTAGCCATTTGAATAAGCCTATCTACAAATTCAGCGTAAGGTGTATTACCTTAGATAATTGACCTCGTAAATCTCCATGTCCTTGTAAAGTCTTCCATGCCCTAACTGCATCTGCAGCAGTTTGTGCATATATAGCAGGATCATATTCAATTTGTTGCCGTTGACCCTCATAAGGTCCTTTTCCTAACAATATATCTAGATTTCTTTGAGGGTAACTGGCTGCTGCATTTCGTCTAGCCGTCTCCATGCAAAATTCCTCATTGGCAACCTTCCATAACAAATATTGTCCTCCATTTAGCACAGATTTACACATGTTAGCCCAATCTGCTGGCGTCATGTCCAAGTTGGTAATGGATTCGACCATGTTTACAGTGAAGGGTGCTTGAGGGCCATAGGTTGTTACAGCCTCCTTTAACTGCTTCACTGTTTTGAAATCTAAAGCACAGTGAATTCGCTGCCCTCCTGCCTGCTCAAGTACAGGGCATGCTAATCTTTGAGGTCCTGTCTCAGGATCCCATCTATCAACTACAGGGGTTGAGGGCCACTCACTGTCTCTATAGGTGGAGCTGTTGGTTGAATTACGCCCTCTGGTGATAGAATGGTGTTAGTAGCAGCCTTCTGATGTAGCTTTTTCCCTAATAGCTGTTTCTCCTCTAAGCTTTCTTCCTTTAAATTTTCTTCCTCTGTCTGACTAGCTCGAGAGACCTCTTTTGCTTGATCTAACATGTTTTCTACCATAGTCTGGACCTCTAACAATTTACTTAGCACTCTTTTGGTTTGTTTTTTACTAATTTCTAATCTACTATAAAGATAACACAACCCAATAAGATAACACAAAACAAAACTGAAACAGAATGAAACAAAAACGGAACAAAAAATCATTGTATCAATTTTCCTATTTTCTTGACATGTGCATTTGTGGTCTATTTCTATCTCTTCCTCAGGGGCGAACAACTTCAAACCTTGAGCCAACCATTTTTCCCAGTTTGCCTGAGAAATTTCTAGGGATAGGCAGCTTGAAACAAAAACAAAACAAATCAAAACAAGAACACATTGTTTTTTGAAATGGTCACCCATTCTCTTGCCTTCCCTTAGGGGAGAGCAATTTCACTTACCCCCAAGCTTCAGGCGTTCCCCGCACGGGCCGCCAAATGCCGCAGTCTGGCTGGGCACAAATCACGAGCCATTGAAGCAGGAACAAACTTTATTTCTGAACTCCACCACCACACTCCATACACGCTCCCCGGGAATTCTGCCGAACGCCAGGCGGCTCTTCCAGGAACCAGCAACCGGAAATATCCCTCTTCCGGCCTTTCCCCAACCAATGGGAACTCTCCTGGAATCCCCGCAAGAGCTCAACTGGAACTCAATGAGAACTCCGTGAGAACTTGCTGGTGTCACCTCTCAACCACTACTTCTGGCAAAAATGCCATGCATCATCCCCACTTGGCTGTGGCCCTTAACAGAGCCCAATTGTTTTAGTCAGGTTTTTGCATCTGTGACCAAAAGATCTGACAAGAACAATGTAGAGGAGAAAAGGTCAATTTTGACTCATGGTTTCAGAGATTCAGTCCATTGTTTTAGGCCTAAGATAAGGCAGGACATCATGGTAGAAGGGAATGGTAGATACAGAAGTTCAGGGTTTGGCAACTAGATATTTTTCCCATCAAAGAGAGAGAGCTCTGCTCATCAGAGACAAAATACATACTCAAAAGGCACACTCCCAGTGACCTACTTCCTCCAGTCAGATCCTACCTGCCTATTGTTACTGTTCAGTTAATCCATATTAGTGGATTAATCCACAAAATAGGTTACACCTCTCATAATGATTTCACCTTTGAAAATGCTTGCATTTTCTCACATGTAAGTTTTTTTTGGGATACCTCATATCTAAATCATAACATTGCACCCCTGGCTCCCCAAAGCTCATATCCATCTCAAAATGCAAAATTTGTTTAGCATATTACTAGTCTAGTCTTAACATTTTGACTGTTATCTAGTCTTAACAGTTCCAGAATTACCCAAAAGCTCAAATCTAAAATCTCATCTGAAACTCAAGGGAAATTCTTAGCTGTGAGAGTAATATCAAAAGCAGATTAAGGGCTGGGGCTGTAGTTCAGTGGCACAGCGCTTGTTTAGCATGTGTGAGGCACTGGGTTTGATCCTCAGCAACACATAAAAATAAACAGATCAAATAAAGGCATTCTGTCCATCTACAACTACAAGAAATTTAAAAAAAAATTAAAAACAAGTTAAATATATCTAAAAATACAAGTTAAATATATCTAAAGATAGCTCTTAAGCTATCTTTTCTATTGTTACTGTGCAAAGTACTCAGCATATCTTTAGTGTAATGTCCTTAAGAAACACAACTTCAAGGGCTGGGGAGGTAGCTCAGTTGGTAGAGTGTTTGCCTTGCATGCACAAGGCCCTGGGCTCAATCCTCAGCACCACACACACACACACACACACACACACACATACACACACACAGAACCACAACTTACTTAGCCCCAGTTTTACTCAAGTTTTTTGGCCAAACTTCAAGTTTTTCAGATATTTCTGCTTTGCTCTCTACTCCAGATTGTCATGGTAAACTTGGGTTAAAGCCACGAGCAATATCCATGCCACTGCCTGAATGCTGTGTTGCTTTAAAGTTTCCTCCACCAAATTAATTAGTATATCACTTTTAAATTTAGCCTCACAAAAGTCTCAGGCAAGGGCAAAATGTAGATGACATCTTTGTCAGAACATAATATGAATTGCCTCTAGACAAATTTCTTTTTTTTTTTTTATTTTTTAGGTGTAGATGGACACAACACAATGCGTTTATTTTTTTTTTTTTTTATGTGGTGCTGAGGATCGAACCCAGGTCCCTCCTGTGCTAGGCAAGCATTCTACCGCTGAGCCACAACCCCAGCCCTCTAGAAAATTTTCTAATAAAGTTCTCTGAAACCTCACGAGCCCAGGCTTTACTGTCTACAGTCTGATTGACATTCTGGTTTTCTGTGTTCTTACCAGAATTGCCCATTAAACTCTGCTTACAACATTCTAAAGCCTTTCCAGCCTGCATTTCTAAACTTTTCAAAATGTATCCCCCCTCCAACCAGCTCCAAAGGCTTCTGAACCACATGTTCAGGTTAGTCACAGCAGTGACCCCATTCCGGGTCCCAATTTCTGTTTTAGTCACCTTTGTGCTGCTCGGACCAAAGACCTGACAATGAACAATGTAGGTGAGGAAAAGCTTATTTTGGCTCAAAGTTTCAGAGGTTCAGTTCGTGATTGACTAAGTCCATATTTCTGGGCCTGAGTGAAGTAGAACACATGGTGAAAGGGCATGGAAGAGGCAAACAGGTCAGGACTTGGCAACCAAGAAGAGGAGAGAGAGAAAGAGAGAGAGGAGAGAGAGAGAGAGAGAGAGAGAGAGAGAGAGAGAGAGAGAGAGAGAGAGAGAACGAGAGAACTCTTCTCAGCAAGGACAAAATATACACTCCCAACACATACTCCCAGTGTTCTTCTTCTTCCAGCCACATCCTACCTGTCTATAGTTACCACCCAGTTAATCCCTATAAGTTAATTAATGCACTGATTAGGTTATACCTCTCATAATATGATCATTTCACCTTTGAAATTCTTGAATTTTTCACACATAAGCTTTCAGGAGACATCTGTTCTTAGTTCAAGTCTTCTTTGGGAACTACTCAGACTTCCTCTGTAACAATCCAACTTTCATTCACTAGTTTTAGTATTCATTTATGATTTTCTGAATCCTAATATATTCTTATCTTACTCCTAAGTAGACACTGGTTCCTTTTTTTTTTTTTTTTGAAGAAACTACTGATATTCTGAGTATATACCTCCTGATCATAAGAGAAGCATTCAGGCTAAGAAAAAATTTGACACACAGAATTAAAAAATAGCAGGGTGCCTCTTCTTTCTGTTCTTTTCTGTTTTCAAATTAAAGCTGTGTCTAGACATGGAACTAAACACACAATTGTTCATTGTAATTATTTCTATTGTTTATGGGGATGAATCAGTCTGGTGGGGGAGGATTGATTAATGAAGAGGTTAACAGTATTTCCTCCTTCCCACTCAAGCACAGATTGGAAAAAACACAGCTTTGGACACGTAAAATAATGTTTTCAAGGCCTTCATTAAAGCCCGTCATTTGATTTCCTTTCATTGTGGTGCTGGTGATAGTGGGTGTGGATTCATGGTGGTGTTTTTTATTGGCTGAGGAGACCTACTGAAAATAAAATGCTACAGAAGAAAGTGATTGTGCTTCTTTGACAACATAGCAGCACAGCTTCTTGGCTACATGCACTACTAACTTTACCTTTCTAAGCTTCTTCTTTTTAGCTTTTCTTATATGAAAAATGGGGGTAATTATATTACTCAATCCTTTTTTTTTTTTTTTTGGTATTGGGTATTGAACCCAGGGATTCTCTACCACTGAGCTACATCTCCAGCCCTTTTTACTTTTTATTTTGAGACAGGGTCTCACTAAATTGCAGAGGCCAACCTTGAACATGTGATCCTCCTTCTTCAGCCTCCAGAGCAGCTGGGATTACAGGCATGCACCACCATGCCCAATTCAACCTATTGTTAAACACACTGAGATATTTGAAGAGTTTGGCTTCTCCTAAGAACTCGGCAATGTTTGTTATTATCATCATGATACCTGAGTGGTCTTAATTGGGGTAGGTTTATTGCAATGACAAATTGTTTTCCAGTGCTTGAGATTGGACCCAGCGTCTCTCCTAAGCTAGACAACTGTTCTACCTCTGAACTGTGTCCCCAGGACTGCAGTGACAAGGTTGTTAGGAGAAAGCTTACAACAGCCAAAATGCTCAGGTCTGAAATTGTGATCCTATTGCCTATTCTCTCAGTGTAACCTGATCCCTTTCCACTGTGAATGACATTCTAGCTTCAGATGTTGCCAATTGGAAGACAAATGGCCTTTATTATAACAATGCCCCCCCCCCCCAAAAAAAAGAGAGAGAGAACAAATGGTTTGAGGATGTGCTGACTGTCCTGACCTGCCTGGAAGCGACAGGGGTGTAGGCAGCAGAACACTTAGCCGTAGAAGGATGGCTAAAGGTCTGGCCATCACACCAACATGCCTGGGTTTGCCAGGTGTGGTGGCAAACACATACCATACATGAGGCCGAGCCTGGAGGATTGAGAGTGCAAGGCCAGCCTGGGCAATTTACTAAGACTGTGTCTCGAAATAAAACATTTAAGGGCTAGGGAATGTAGCTCAGTGGTAGAGCACCCCTGGGTTCAATCCCCAGTACAAAAAAAAAAAAAAAAAAAGGAATAAAAAAGAAAAACCTAAGCCAACCAAAGCTAGACATGCAGGGCCTGCCATATTATGAAAATAATCTTAGAGAGTTTCTCAGATCTAAGGGCAAATTCTAGGTGGTCAGGGACAAACACTTGTGTAGAATATATGCAAATATATCATTAAAATAAGCCTGTTACTTTTACCTTGTTAGCATAGTAAAGCACACAGCAGAAAAAATTATCTGTTAAACTTTTAGTTGTTTATTTTGAGAAAGAAAAAAATCCACCCACTTTTTTTGTGTGTGGGAATTGAACACAGGGCCTTGTACATATGAGGCAAGCACTCTACCAACTGAGCTATATCCCTAACTCCACCTTTTTTTTTTTTTTTAACTTGCAGTGCTGAAGATCAAACCCAGTGCACTGCCACTGAGCTGCACCTGCAGTCCATTTAGGCCTTTCTTTTAAGGAGGCTTTCTTGGGAGCTCTGCTGGTCTGGTCACTAGGTGGCGCCTGGGTGGGCTCCAGGAGAGGAAAACAGGGAGCCTGAAAGACATCTGATTCAGTGTTGCTTGCTGTCAGATGGATTGGTAAATGAGATTAATTTGGCCTGCAAGGAATTCACAAAATGTTTTAAATCTTTACTTAACAACATTTTAAAAAATCATGAGATTGCATTACAAAAACTTGATTTACAGTCTCTTAATAAATTGCAAGATCTTGCAACCCTGGACCAGCAGTCTAGGAGAACAACCTTTTGGGGTGCAGAGCCCCCTTCCACAGAGCTATTGATCTCCAGAGCAATATAACCTCACTGCTCACAGGACCTCCTGCTTCTCCTGTTTGTTCCCCTTTGGTTCCTGTAATCTTCTAGGTTGTGTAACTCCTACTTGGTCCCATCCTTTCCTTTTTGGATGTGAAGGCTGAGGTTTTACAGAAGAGCACAGGGCTGGAACTGCAATATTGCTTCTCACAGCAGGACTCTCATACATATCTTATGTCGTTTCTTACACATTTAGTTTTTTTCAGAGAAGGATTATAGCTGAAAAAATGTGTAAAACATAAGAGCACTGTGGCACACGCCTGTAAGCCCAACTATTCAGAAGACTGAGGCAGGAGAATCACAAGTTCAAGACCAGCCTCATGAATCTCTAATAAAACTTTATCTTAAAAGTCTCTAGTGAGGGGCTGGTAGTTCAGTGGTGGAGCACTTGCCTAGCACATGTGAAGCACTAGGTTCAATCTTCAGCACCACATAAAAATAAATACAGGTATTGTGTCTATCTACAATTAAAAATATTTTTTAAATAATCTCTAGTAAGACTTTATCTAAATAAATAAATAGGGTCAGGGATGTAGGTCAGTGGTAGAGTGTTGCCTAGCATGAGAGAGACCCTGAATTCAACTCCTAGTACTACAAAAACAACAACAAAAATAAGTAAACAAAACAAAAACTAACAGATAAGACATGGGAGAGATACTTGGAGAGTTTTAGGGACCATTTAGGTTACAAAAGTAAGATATGGATGAAAATGGAATTTGTAGGTCCACTTTTCTTTGTGAAAAAAATATATGTATAATTTATATATGTATAATTTATATATATAACTTGTATATATATAAATTTTATATATACATATATATATAAATTCAGGTATATATATATATATATATATATATATATATATATATACAAACACACACACAAACACACATACACACACATTTGTGAGGAGAATGATATATGTTCAAGTACTAAAGATTAAAACAATACAGAAAAGTACAAAGAAGGGGGTAAAGATTCCCAAATTCAACTTTTTATTTATAACTTCCATTAACATTTTGGTATACATCCTTTCTGCCCTACTCTGTGTATATATAGATAAACTTAATAAAGCATGATCTGGGCCAGGGAATACCCAGGAGTGTGGGGTTTTGGGGTTCCCACATAATCCTCATCAGTTTACCTCCAACCACCTCTTCAATATGGCTAATCTAGAGATTTTTAGATCATATTAAAGTGCCAGGCAAATGCTCACCCCAAATCAGTTTCATTCAGATTGCTATTTACACACCCCGCCCATTGAGATATATATTCTGGAGTAGCCAGAGTGCATGTTTGAAATTTTCATGAAAGAGAACATAGAAATTGCATGATAACTTAAGTTTTCCACCAATAATATTTTAGAATATCTGTCCTTAGCTTATAAGTAAATACTTAAAAAAACAACAAACAAATCTCACCTTTAAGAACATCTTCAGCATCTTCAAGACAAGCTAGTTAGTCTCTTAAACAGACTTTGCTCCAGTCTCTTAAACAGACTTTGCTCCATCTGACTGATGACTGAGAAGACAGACTAGCTGATTGCAACCCACTGTGCACATTCTAAAGTCTGTGGGATTGCTCATGGTAGGCATTGTGGGGAAGAATTCCTTTCTCAATTATTGCTGCCATCATGTTGCATAGCAAACCACCCCCAATCTCAGTGATTTATAAAAACAAATATTTATTTTACTCTCCCTGCTCTCTGCACTGCATTGCACATTGGCCAGGCTTGTCTGGGCTTGGATTTGAGTCTGCTCCATGAATTTCTTATTCCAGGACCCAGGCTGCAGAGGCAAAGGCTGCCTGGGACATTCTTTCCTCATGGCATAAGGCAGAAATGTAAGAGGTCATGCCAAATTTCACCAATTCATATAAAGCCTCTGGGTAGACAGTCACACCCATCCAAATTCTATTGACCAAGCCTGGAGGGAATATGGTGGAGAAGCATACTCTACTCCTAATAAGCCACAGTAATGGTGGAAAAGGAAGAAAAAAAAATGTAAGACAAAAATAGTATGTGCTACAGGGACCACTTGGGATGGAAAATAACATAAAATTTAGGTTCAGTCCTGTTGTTGAGGCTGATAAATGCAATTTGGACTCATGCCTCTCAAGAGCCCCAATAGTTTCATTTAGTATATCCCTAAAGATCCTTGATGAAGGCTCCTTTCTGATCTGTCTTATTCTGTCATTATACTGTGTATGCTTTATGCTCTTTACCGTTATGAAGACCCCATATGGGTATTTAAAAACAAAAAGTTTAAACTGCCCTATACATTTTTACAAATATTTTTTTTAGTTGTAGATGAACACAATACCTTTATTTTGTTTTTATGTGGTGCTGAGGATCGAACTCAGTGCCTTCCACGAGCGAAATGAGTGCTCTACCACTGAGCTACAACCCCAGCCCTGTCCTATATATTTTTGAGTGTTGAAAAAAATTTTTTTTCTTTTCCTTTCCCAGCCAACGTTATGCTGATCAGCAAACATCTCTGAAATTTCCCTCTGAATAAAAACAAAAGTATTGTTGCCAGGCAACAAATAAAAGGAGAGCATTATTTTTATGTTTTTTGGAAGGTGTAGTAAGTATCTTGCTCCACAGTTTCCATGGAGAATCCCAATTATTGAGATTAATTGAATGCTACAAAATTGAAATCAAAGCAAAGAGACTAGCTTTAGTAAGCAATTACCTAAGCAAGAGGACAACTGGGAGAAATAGTTAGATTGAACCTTCTACCACAAATCAAGCATTATCCCATGGCATTGCCTCAGGTCAAATCTTTTCTGTGTATCAACTAACTGCTTTTCTAATTTATGTGTGTGTGTGTAAGACACGGAGAGTGAACCCAGGACTCTGTGCATGTGAGACAAGTGCTCTGCCACTGAACTGCATTCCTACATCTTTTTATTTTATTTTGAGAAGGGGTTTTACAAAATCAGTACAGCACAGTGGCACACGCCTGTAAACCCGGGAGCTGAGAAGGCTGAGACAGGAGGATTTCAAGTTCAAAGCCAACCTCAGCAACAGCAAGGTGCTAAGCAACTCAGTGAGACTCTGCCCTTAAATAAAATATAAAATAAGGCTGGGGATGTGGGGATGGGGATGTCCCTGAGTTTAATCCCTGGTACCAAAAAAAGAAAAAAAAATTACCCTGGCTGACTTTTTTTTTTTTTCATTAAAAAAAATTTTTTTTAATTGTAGATAGACACAATACCTTTATTTTGTTTATTTAATTTGTTTATGTGGTGCTGGGGGTCGAACCCAGTGCCTCATGAGTGTTAGGCAAGTGCTCTACCACTAAACCACAAACCTGGCTAACTCTCAGCTTGTGATCCTCCTACCTCAGTCTCCAGAGTAGCTGAGATTATAGGTGCATGCCACTGCACCCAGCTACTTTTCTAATTTTAATGCAACATTATTTTATTAAAACCACAAGTGATAAGCACACCATTTCCAGTAGAAATCGCTGCTGGATATTTAGGGTGTGCATTATAAGGAGAAAAAGTTATAATTTTTCCTCATTTTTTGTTCAGATTCTTCTTGGTTTCTCTGTGACATTCTTTCCCTCTTGGGATAAAGCAGATACCTGTTGCATGAAGTTTTCAAGGCTTCTGAAGAGAGGGTCAGAAAGTGGTATTAATTAAATTTTTTTTTTTTTTTGTACTGGGGATTGGATCCAGGGGCATCTAACCACTGAGCCACATCCCCAGACATTTTTATATTTTATTTTGAGACAGGTTCTCACTAGGTTGCTTAGGGTTTTGTTAAACTGCTGAGACTGGCTTTGAGCTTGCAATCTTCCTGCCTCAGTTTACTAAATTGCTGGGATTACATGTATGCACTACCACACCCAGCCTTTATTAAGTTTAAGGTTGGCTTCAGACAAAAGGGGGACATATGGATTCTAATTTCCATGCCCTCTTCAGGAGAGGGGACAGGAGAAGTTCAGTGAGAGCTTCCTGCTTCTGTGGTTTTCTGAGTTTCCTTCATCTTAAAACACTCAGGATGGATTTAGGAGGCTGAGGCAGGAGAATAACAAGTTGGAGGCCAGCCTCAGCAATTTAGCAAGTCCCTAAGCAACTTAGTGAGACCCTGTCTCAAAATAAAAAATAAAAAGGGCTGGATTGTAGTTTAGTGGTTAAACTCCCTTGGGTTCAATCCCCAGTACACAAACAAACCACTCAGTAAGCCAAGGGGACATATTTTGGGGTAGTATGTTCTGCATCCTATTTAATAAGAACTATATCCCAATACTATAAGGAGTAAATAAGGAATGATTATAAACAATAATGTCTCTGTTTTATTAAAATGGCAAGGTGACAATTTCTAAAGTTCTAATTGGTTCCAATATCTGCTGGGTGTGGTGGTGCATGTCTGTAATCCCATCAGCTCAGAACGCTGAGGCAGGAGAATCTCAAATTCAAAGTCAATCTCAGAAGAGTGAGGCCCTAAGCAACTCAATGAGACCCTGTCTCTAAATAAAATACAAAACAGGGCTGGGGATGTAGCTCAGTGGTCAAGTGTCTCTGAGTTCAATCCCCGGTACCAAAAAGAGAAAGAGATAGAGATAAAGATAGAGAGATAGATAAATAGAGGGGGAGGGAGGGAGGGAGGGAGGGAGAGAGAGAGAGAGAGAGAGAGAGAGAGATAAATAGAGGGGGAGGGAGGGAGGGAGGGAGGGGGAGAGAGAGAGAGAGAGAGAGAGAGAGAGAGAATGTCTAAGATATTTCAGAAAACATAGGAATTGTGAAGAGCGTGAAGTTCAGGGAACAGTCCTATCAGATATTAAAACACACGAAAGATAAGAAGCTGTGGCTCTGCTGAAATAATAAAACAATTAAATGGCATAGAATATATAGGTATGATAAAGAAAACATAAAAAAACAATTGGGGGAAGATATATGAATAGAAACTAAGCATAGGAAAAGATGCTCGATATCATTTTCCATGAGGGAACATAAAACCACAGGGAAATACCACTTTATATTCTCTAGGAAGACTATAATAAAAGTGCCAGGATCTGTGGCTCATGCCTGTAATCTCAGAAACTCAGGAGGCTGAGGCAGGAGAATCACAAATTTAAGGCCAGTCTGGGAAATTTAATGAGACCCTATCTCAAAACAAAAAATGAAGAGATGGGGATGTAGCTCAGTGGTAGAACGTCCCTGGATCCGATCCCTAGTATTAAAAAAAAAAAAAAAAAAAAAAAAGACTCAGTGGTAGAGTATTTTTCTATCATGTGCAAGATCCTGGGTTTGCAGTCCTCAGCATTGCAAAATAAATAAATAAACAAAGAAACAGGTACAGGGCTGGGGCTGTAGCTCAGTGGCAGAGTGCTTGCCTGGCAAGTGTGAGGCACTGGGTTTGATCCTCAGCACCACATAAAATAAATAAATAAAGTAAAGGCACGCTGTCCATCTACAACTACAAAAAATAAATAAATAAATAAATAAATAAACAAAACAAAACAAAGAAATAGGTACAGACGAGTTAGCAAGGATATAAAATGGATGCAAACAGGCTCACACACTGTTAGTGGGAATGTAAAATGGTTTAACCACTTTACAAAAGTCTGGCGGTTCTTCAAAAGGTTGACATAGGGTTGTCATTCGACCCAGTAAGTCTACTCCTGGATACACATAACAAAAATAATTGAAATGTGTTCACACTTGCTGGGTGTGATGGCACACACCTGTAATCTCAGCGGCTCGGAAGGATGAGGTAGGAGGATCTTGAGTTCAAACCCAGCCTCAGCAACTTAGTAAGACCCTGTCTCTAAATAAAATATGAAAAAGGGCTGGGAATGTGGCTCAGTGGTTAAGTGCCCCTGAGTTCAATCCCCCTTACCAAAAAAAAAAAAAAAAAAAGAAAAAAGAAAAAAAGAAATGTGTTCACACTCACAAATGTTTATAGCAGTGTTGAGATTGTAGCTGAGTAGTACAGCACATGTGTGGGTTCAATCTCTGGTACTAGAAAAAAAAGGTTCATAGCAACATTATTCATAGTAATCAAAAGTATTGGACTGATGAGTTGATAAATAAAATGTGGTCTACCTGTATAATAAAATATGATTTGGCTATAAAAAAGAATGAAATAGAGATACAATGTACAACATAAACTATGAAAGCATTAAGGTGAAAGTAAAAGAGGCTAGTTACAAAAAACTCACAAGGAATATAAGACAAAATAAGTTATATCCGTTACTAGCACATAGTTCCTAAAACTCTTGGAATTTCTAGAGTGTTGAGGATGTCTTTTTTCATACCAATGAAGAGATGGGGATATAACTCAGTGGTAGAACATCCCTGGGTCCAATCCCTAGTATTAAAAAAAAAAAAAAAAAAAAAGACTCAGTGGTAGAGTATGGTGGCTGGGAGCCCCTAGATAACTTCAGGAGGGGGACTGGTAACCAGAAAGATGAAGGTACAATTAAAGGGTTGGAAGTTTCAGCCCAAATTTCATTTTTTAATATTTTTTTTAGTTGTTGACGGACCTTTATTTTATTCATTTATTTATATGCAGTGCTGAGAATTGAACCCAGTGCCTCACACATGCTAGGCAAGCATTCTACCACTGAGCCATAACCCCAGCCCTCAGCCCCACCTTTGACGCCCACCCCCACTCTGGGACAGTAGAGGAATAGGAAATTGAGTTTATCACCAATAGACAGTGATTATTTATTTTTATCTTTGGTACTGGGGATTGAACCCAAGGGTGCTTTTACCACTGATCTGTACCTCCAACCCTTTTTTACTTTTTATTTTGAGAGAGGGTCTCACTAAATTCTGAGGCTGGCTTTGAACTTGCTGGATACATTTCCAAATTAATTGGGATCCAGTCATGACTAGTCAATCAAGCGAATCAATAATTCAATCCCAAGACTTTGTTTCAGTTGCTATGGTACCGGGAAGCAAAGATAAATTAGAGGTAGGGATGGAGATTACAGTGTGTAGGAGCTGGGGTGAATGGAGACTGGGGAAAGACTAGTGAAATAAGGAACACTGACACACTCATCAAATCTAGATCTGAACTCTTCTTCTTCTACTTTGTTTTTGGAGGTAGACAAACCAGGCCGACCCAGGAACTCTAAATGTTCATGTCTAATTTACCATAGTGTTTTCACCTACCTTCCCTAGATTCTACACCATTACAACCAAGCAAGCCAGTTCTCCACCTGGAACTGGAACCATTAGGGAGGAAGCATCCTGGTTTTATTTTGGAACATGAATAAATGTCAATCAACCTAGATGCCTGCCAAACTCTCTTGTGGTTCAAATATAAGAGAATATGACTTAGAGGGGATTAAGAAAAAATCTGAATAAACATTTCTTTTTATAATGTTTACTTTTTAGTTATAGGTGGACACAATATCTTTATTTTATATTTATGTAGTGCTCAGAATCAAACCCAGTGCCTCATGCATGCTAGTTGAGCACTTTAACTCTGAGCCACTGCCCTAGCCTCTGAATAAACACTTCTTTAATCTCTTCTGAGAATAAAAATTGTGAGCCTCTCCTGGGAACTTTCTATTTAGTAATAAGATGTTTAATAGTCCATGTTTCCTTTTCCTAATATTTTATTTTTACGAGTGATATACATGTAAATTAAAAAAAAAACAAAATAATATCAAAAGTTCAAGTGCACCTTTCCTTGCCTTCTAATCCTACTCTTTAGGAGCAATGGCATTCAATACTTGTGTTTATTATTTCTTTTATTAGTTACATATTTCTAAATAATATGCTTACTATATTAATTTCTTATTTATCAAACTTAGATATTGTTTATAACCTTGTGAATCAATCAACTTCAAGTTAGAAGTAAAACTCTCATCAGATTACTTAAATTACTATAAGTTATTGACAGGTTGAAACTGTACTTTTCACAAGGGTGCTTTTGCCATCCAAGGAACATTTGGTAATATCTAGAGACAAAGTTGTCACAACTGGGTGACCTATTGATATCTCATGGGTGAAGTCTATTTAGAGATGCTGCCAATCATCTCATAATACGTGGTTAAACCTTCCAACCCCAACAAATTATCCAACCCAAAATGTCAATAGTGTTGAAGTTTAGAACCCCTGGGTTACAAGATCTTAGAAGGCTAACCAGGGGAAGGTGAGGCAGCCCTCAGATTAGAAATTGCAGGAAACCACTACCACCTCCACAGCCCAGGTGGGATGGCTTGGCAGGACCAGAAAATTGGGAGCCATAGAGGAGAAGCAGTTACCCAAGACAGAGCAGGACAGAGAATCTCCTGGTTTGTCCTTCCGTCCAATTCTCCTGTCTTCACCGACTACATCCCATTGGCTGAACTCACCCAAATCTAGTCATCAGGGTCTGGGAAGTAAATTTTACAGAAGTAGCTGTGAGTAATATGATCCCAGGAGGGAAAAGACAGGGAATGAATTTGAGAGCAAACAGGTAAATACCCAGCACACTCTCTCATTACCAAAGATAAGAATCAAATTTTAAAGGGCTGGGGTTGTGGCTCAGTGGTAGAATACTTGTCGAGCACATGTGAGGTCTTGGGTTTGATCCTCAGCACTACATAAAAATAAATAAATAAAATAAAGGTATTGGGTCCATCTACAACTAAAAAAAAATTAAAAAGAATCAAATTTTAGTTGATAGCCTTCCTTTTCCATATTATAAAGTCAGGTACTATTTAACAATGAAAATACAATCTGGTAAAAGAATCATTAGGCAATTTTATCATTGCGTGAACTTCTCAGAATGTGCTTATACAAACCTAGATGGTAGCCTAGATATGGCCTACCCTAAAAACTTGTACAACGTGTTACTTTGCAGAATATCACAGGCAATTGTAACAAAATGGCAAGTATTTGTGTATCTAAACACAGAAAAAGTAAAGTAAGAATAATAGGCCATGGAAATTTTTCAGTTCTATTATAATTTTATGGGACCACTGTTCTATATATGATCTGTTGTTGACCAAAATGTCATTACGAAGCTGGGTGCAATAGTGCACACCTGTAATCTCAGTATCTCAGAAGGCTGAGGCAGGGGGATCTCAAGTTCAAAACCAGCCTAAGCAATTAGAGAGGCTCTAGGGAAATTAATGAGACTCTCTCAAAAAAAAAAAAAAAAAAAAAGTCATTATGAGGTACAAAATGGTATATTTAAAGTTTCTAACCATAATATATTAAATAACTTACAACATGGATAAACATTGTTTATCCATGTTGTAAGTGTTGTTAATCATAATAATACTCCCTTTCTTATATGTCATTTTGCTTTTCTTGTAGTTAACAATAGCTTCTTGAAAATGAATAACAATAACTTAATAATAATAGCTTATCTTGAAAATGAATAACAATAGCTTCAGAAAATGAAGCAAGGAAGCTTCATTTTCTGTGTGTATATTACTAGTTATTTCCAAGTTGCCCGTTATATCTATGAAACTTCTTCAATACTGTTTTTTTCTGGTGCATTTCATCAAATGCATTAGAAAGTCTGTTAGTTCTTTTGGTAATCTCCTTCCTAGAACCCTTTTTCCTTTAGGCTCTGCCACTGCAACTTATTTTTAAAATGGACATATTTCTTTCTATTCCTCTCTCCCTGGTCCTGTCTGATCTCTTCCTCTGCTCTAATCTCAAGGGAAACAATATTACCTTTCTTCCACATTTTAGGCAGGTTTATCTGTGCTTGAGTACACACCCACCATGGGAATGGTACTAATTCAGACTTTGAAGATGGTACCAGAAAAATCTCAGAAATTTCTATCTCCCCAATTAACAAGTGAATCACAACTCTGACAGAGAACACATGGAGGTCGCCTTTGACTCATCTGTTTAAAAGCCCCCTGTTCCTGCTGATGGGCAGAATCACAGTCTCTGGGACAGGAGTCTCCTGTGTTTCTCCTTTTCTAGCAAAGCAATAAACCTTCTTCTTTCTTTCTCTCAAAAAGTAAAAAAAGAAAAGAAACTCGTGCTATTAGAAAGAGAGAATAATGTTAGGCGGCCAAAAAATATCAAATGTTCATCATTGTTTTAGGTTGAATTCCCAGAGCAGAAACTGAGGCCCCTGTCTTGTCTAAAGACATGTTGACATTGTGCTTTCAGGAAAAATCTGTAAGGAGGTGAGGGAAGCAGAACAGAGCAGGGGAAGAGGCTAAAGAAAGATGGGGTTTCATGGCCTGATTCCCTGGAAAGTTCTGGAGTGTGAATGACACCAGAGGTTTCCCCTTTGAGGGGACAAACAAAACATAAATTGGATTTGTGTTACATTTCCCTACTGTTAATTTCTACATTCCATTTCTATGGAAAAATGGGCAATGACATCTCCAGGCTGCTTCCTGTTGAAAGAGGACAAAGCTGGGGGAAGTAACCCAAAGTTCCTGTTCTCTATCATGTGGGGTGTGGACAGTTAAGAGTGTTTGGCAACCGAGCAGTCCAGAGGTCCACAGAGGTGGAAGGCAGGTGACCGGACAAGGCATACATAGGGCAAGGATTGGGCTAAGTCAGCAATAAACAAGACAGCAAAGCATTATTTTTTGGTAAACAATTACAACAAACACAATTAGTATTTCAGCCAGTCTCTGAAAACCATGAAAACAGAAACTCAAAATCATATCAGTGAAAAAACAGAAGCATGAATTTCTTTTTGAATAATAACTCCCCTGTAGACAGTCTTGATGTGACTGTAAATTTAGGTACCTGCCTTTGCATCATGGAAGCTGTAGGGGTTCCTGGAGACTGCTTGCATGAGATCCTTCCTCTTACTGCCCAGGTACAGCAGGCCCAGGCATGTGACCTCATCTCAGCCAATTTGACACTCTCTCCTGGGATTATGAATCTTTCAGGAGTGATACAAAGAATGGTTCATTAAAATTCATTGATTTCAGGACAGACTCCTCCTGAATCTTTCTATTCTTCCTGCCTCTTCTCCTTTCTCTTCTGCTCTTCCTCCTCCTCTACCTCTCAAAGCCCCCCTTTTTATATGTTATTTCTTGCTAAATTGGCCAGGCTGACCTTCAGCTTGTGATCCTCCTGCCTCAGCCTCTGAGCAGCTGGCATCCCTGTCTCTTAACTTCTAAAGCCTTGGTTCCTATGCATTTCCAAGTTATTTGGCTGGCTAGCCTTTTGCAAAGGCCCCCAAGTCTTCAGTAAATCTTCTTTTGCATAAGAAAACTTGAGAGGAAACTCAAGTTCTCCTGCTTATAGAATCAGAAGTGACAGAGTTAACTAACTTTCTGGGGAAAAAAATAAAACATCTGGGACTAGACAACTAATTCAGAAGAGTGTAGACTCAGGGCTTCTGATTCTGGTAAGGAGGAGCCTACTTGCTCAGCTTTTCTTGCTCCAGCGAAGGGGTGAGAAGTCATACACCACCTCTTCCTCCTCCTCCTCCTCCTCCTCCTCCTCCTCCTCCTTCTCCTCCTCCTCCTTCTCCTCCTCCTTCTACTGGGGATTGAGCTTGGGGGCACTTGACCACTGAGCCACATCCCCAGCCCTATTTTGGATTTTATTTAGAGACAGGGTCTCACTGAGTTGCTTAGCATCTCACTGTTGTTGAGGATGGCCTTGAACTCATGATCCTCCTCCCTCAGCCTCCTGAGCCACTGGGATTACAGGTGTGTGCCATTGGCTGGGCTGTCATAGAGCTTCTTACCTGAGTAAGCTATACTTTGATCTTACGTGAGATGCTGAGCCAGTTTCTTTTCTTAGAAAGCCAGTGTCTGGCTTTCAGTTTCAAAATATACTTCTCCATCTGAAATCTCCCCTCCGCTGGCTTCCCCACTACCGCTTTCTTCTATGTTCCTGCAATAGCCTGAAAATAGAGCGATTCAACTGCATGGAGACAGCTGCACTTCCTAATAAAAATATCTTCTGGAGGAAAAAAGCTTTCTTCTGAGTAAAAATTTTCTCCAAAAATTGTTCAGTGTTTGGATCATAGGGAAGAAAATGAGCTCAACAGAAAAACCAAAATAGATACACATGATCCAAGAGAAATCTAAAGACCACCTTCTGGTCTGAGTTACCAGGCAACTGTCTCTCCAAGGATGCTATCATTTTGATTTTACAAAATAATCAGTTGCCTGAATTTCTGACTCAGGATGTCTTGGGTGATAATGAATTCATCTTTTATAAATCATATCGAAGTATAAACAGAAATTTCTCCCTTGCTGGGAATACTCATATCACTGTTTTTTGTTTTTTTTTTCTTTCTTTTACGGTATCTTTGTTGCATGTCTTAAAGCAAATAAGTTCTCATTTGCTTGGAGTGTTTTTATTGGATCCTGATGAGAATGGGAAGGGATGGGGAACCACTTAGGGCATTGATTTCTAGCTGCTTTAGCTTCTGACCTTATGGTTATTAAGATATTCCATCTACAAGGAGCAAAAGAAAAAAATTCCACATTCCAAAACAACAGTGATGGGAAACTCAGTCTTATGCTTAGAAACAAAGTCATTGCACATAATTAAGCAAACTATTGTCAGGAAGTTAAAGAACTGGACCAAGAAAAGGTACGTGGAAGAGTGTTTTATCAATATTTGTTTAAAATTTCTTGCATGAACAGTTATGTATTTCGGTTCTTGTGCATTAAGTCTCAGAATTACAGAAAAATTGCATGCTGATTTTCTATTTTCTTTTTGACTGTATCATGATATGTTACATATGGGGATCTCTATTCCCTAAATAGAGACCAGGGAATAGGAAGGTGAGGCTAGATTCTTCTTCTTCTTCTTTTAATTGTTGATGGACCTTTATTCTATTTATTTATTAACTTATTTATTTATTTATATATGGTGCTGAGAATTGAACCAGTGCCTCGCACATGCTAGGCAAACGCTCTACCACTGAGCCACAAACCCAGCCCAATGAGGCTAGATTCTAAAAAAAAACAAGGAAAGCCAAGGGTCCACTATGTGCATTATTTCCCTTTGAATATAAAAATCTAGGCATGAACTTGACACAATGAAGATAATTTTCAATGTAATTAGAGGGGGAATTATCTACAAAGATTGGAGATTAAATAAATCATCTACCTCCAACCCTTGGTTTTATAGTGAGGGAAACTAATGCCTTGGATGGCTGTGATTTTTTTTTTTTTTTTTTTTTTTTTGGTACAGGGATTGAACTCAGGGGCACTCAACGATGGAACCACATCCCCAGCCCTATTTCATATTTTATTTAGAGACAGGGTCTCAGTTGCTTAGCACCTGGCTTTTGCTGAGGCTGGCTTTAAACTCACGATCCTCCTGCCTCAGCCTCCCTAGCTGCTGGGATTATTGGTGTGTGACACCGTGCCCAGCTGGCTGTGACTTTTTACCATCCTCCAGCTAGTTGGGCAAAGAGACGGGATCACTGTTTGGCTTGTCTTGCTCTGTGGTTTATGCCTCATATTCATGTGACATTATGTGACATTCAGCTGTCAGACCTGGTTTGGCTATAATGATTGTTAAAGTGTTCAAGCCCTTATCAACCATCTGGTAAGTAGCCACTGCCCTAATCCCACGGGCACAGACGAAGTCAGGATTCCATTTCCCATCCTCCCAGCAGCCAGCATCTGTAGCTCTTTGGCAGTTCATCTCAGGAGGGCTGCCCTTTAGCTAACCACAGGCACAGAACATCAGAAGTGCTTGGGGATTTTATCCCTGTCCTCTAGAGTCCTTGAACAATGATTGACAGGTCTGGTGACTGGACTCCTTTCTCTGGCTGAGAGAACTCTGTGGCATAATAGCGTGTGCTCCGGAACACCCCACAGGATCAAGCTAGAGCTGGCATCTGTGGGGCTTCACCTGAGCTGGCGTCTGTGATGGTTTCCTGTGTTGACTTGACTAGGACACGGGGTGCCCAGATATTTGGTATTATTTGGTGTGTGTCTGTGAGGATGTTTCTGAATAAGACTAGCATTTGAATTTGTAGACGGAGTAAAGCAGATGGCTCTCCCAGGCTGTGGGTGGGGGATCATCAAATCCTTTGAGAGTATGGAGAGAAAAAAGATACAGAGGAAGAAGGAATTTTCCCCTTTTGCTTCCTGCCTGCCTGTTTGAATGGGGACATTGGTCTTTGCCCTTGGACTTGTATCACACCATCAGCTCTCCTGGTTCTTAGACCTTTGGACTTGGTCTATGTCACTGGCTGTCCTTGGTCCTCAGCTTACAGATAGCAGATCATAAGACTTCTCATCTTCTGTAAGGGCACTTACAATTCCCCTACGATAAATCTTCCTACATCTCCATCTCTCTCTCTCTCTCTCTCTCTGTATCTATCTATACCTATATATCTTATTGGTTCTGTTTCTTTGGCAAACTCTATTATGGCATCCTTGCTTGACTTCCCTCCCCTCACTGACTGCTTTGTTTATTTTAACAGACTTTGTTGGGAACACTTCCTTAATAAACCACTTCTGCATGAATATTCATCTGAGAGTTTCCCTCTAGGGCGCCTGAGCATATAGGAAAATTCCCCCAAACTCCATCTCTTCTCAGCCTCTCTACGGGATTCCCCAAATCTCATGATGTAATAGCTAAAGGGTTAATGTAGCTAGGCATAGTGGCACAGGCCTGTAATCCCAGGGGCTTGGGAGGCTGAAGCAGGAGGTTCACAAGTTCAAAGCCAGCTTCAGCAATTTAGCGAGGCCCTAAGCAACTAAGCAAGATCTTGTCTCAAAAACAAAACAAAACAAACAAACAAAAAATGTTAATGCCTAGTCTAGCAAGTGTTTTCCTAGAGCCTGTCCCTGGGATACTGCCATCATTTATTTTGAATAGTCAGTGCCCATGCCACAGCGAGTCTTAATTTTATACTCTCTCTCTCTTTTTTTTTTGGTGGGGCTGGAGATTCAACCAACGGCCTCGTGCATGCTAGGAAAGCATTCTACTACTGAGCTATACCTTCAGTCATGTAAATATTTCCAATATCAAACCTGAACCTATTGTAAGTGTTAGAACTGTATAATGTAGAAACTAGCTGGAGTGTCCACTCTGGTCCCTTCACCAAAATTGCATAGTTTCTGGGAAGACTCAGATATATAGGGGCAGGCTCCCCTCGGGCATATTTGAGCCACAGGAACCTGTTACTCTGGCCATAGTTAATTGGACGAGGCAGGGATAGATTCTTTATCTCAGGCTGATGAGGTTCTCTTCCCCAGTAACTTTAGGCATGAATTGTGTATGGAACACAGTAGTTGGGACTTGTTGAGGCTGAGTCACCAGAATGGTGTTATCACCCTAAAAAGTTCACAAATGCCTGATCCTGCTCTATCTAGGGCTTGGGTGTTTAACTCTTCCAGTTGTAGCTTTCCAATAAATTTCTGTTTTTGTTTATATTTTCAAGAGTAGCTTCTCATTTTGCAGGGGAGGGTGTACTGGGAATTGAACTCAGGGGCATTCAACCACTGAGCCACATCCCCAGCCCTATTTTATATTTTATTTAGAGACAGGGTCTCATTCAGTTGCTTAGCACCTCCTGTTTTTGAGGCTGGCTTTGAACTCGCCATCTGCCTGCTTTAGCCTCCTGAGCTACTGGGATTACAGGTTTGTGCCACCATGCCTGGCTAGCTTCTCATTTTTTATAGCACAAAGACCCTTGGTTAAAGTGCCTATATTAACATCTGTAACTGAGCACTATTTGTCTGTTTTGCTCACAGTCTTCTGCACCTAACACAGTGCCTGGAATGGATTAGACAGCAATTAGATATTTGCTGCCTTAATAAACAGCTCTGTGGAGGAAACAGAAGAGTACATGGCAGAATACACATGATTCAGGTCCATATATGGGGTTGAAAATGAGGAAATAAAGACAGTAGATCGATGGCATTAAGACTGTGTTCCTTTTGACAAGGAACAAGACAACTGGCCTGTATATTTAAAAAATGTTAAGGTCATAAAAGATTTTAAAAAGAAAAGTAGCTGAGGGATTGTTACAGATTAAAGGAGACTAAGATGTGTGATTGTGGATCAGATTATAAAGGGAGGTTACTATAAAGGATATGACCGGGTAATTGGAGATCAGAAAACTTTAAACTATGACTCTTTTAAGCAAAATATGCTTCAATACAGGGAATTCAGTGCTTAAAACTCTATTAGGAGACATGGGGAATAGGTGCTAGATTGCATCTCCAGAAATGACTCAAAGAACATGATAGGACTGATCTACTAAGGGAACAGTTATCTCCATCACAAAGGGGGGAAACAGGGAGCTGCCACTGGAACTTTGGGCTCATAACTTACCTTAGAAGCAGCCCAAGTATGAGGGTGTTGCTACTGCCACACTTGTTGGCTCCAGAGTGGTGCTGCTCCTCCTAGATCTGCGTAGCTAAAATAAATAAATTGAATTTTAAAACTCTGCATCCTGTTAGACCACTAGACCTATGGACACCAAAGCACTTTCTAGTCATTCTCCTGACCATGCTCAGCTGCAGAAACTGCCGAAGCAGTTAGACCTGACTTTGCCTCATCTTCATCTTCCAGATCTCATGTGAGTGAATCTGACTGCCTGCACTTTGATTGCATCCAATTCCCTAGCTGCAATTGTGTCAATGAATACAGTTTTTAGTTTTCCAGTCTTGAGATAGTCACACTCAAGAATAAAATGGATGTTAGGTATTGTTCAGTCATTCTGTTGCTCTTAGAAGCACAACTTTGACATGGTTTGTAAATCTTTTCCTAGTCTGGCTCTATCTACCTCTTGACCTTATTTCTCCCCAGGACCTCTTTTCTGTCTTTCAGTCTTTCATATGTGCCAGCCTTCCACCATGTGGCCTTTGTGCCTGCCATTTTCATCATGAAATATCATTCACCCTACCTGATCCTCTTGACCTACTTTATTCTTCTCTTGCCTTTGGCTTTCAACCCCAATGTTACTTAATTTGGAAACCTTTTTATGCTCCTCACCTGCTGGTCAGGCATCCTAGCTGTAGGATCTCATAGCATCTTATAGCTTTCCTGTTTTAGTCAGCTTTCCATTAGTGTAACAAAACACCTGAGAAAAATCAACTTATAATGATGAAAGATTTATTTTGGTTCATGGTTTTAGGGGTTCCTGGTTGGTTGGCCCCATCATGGCAGAAGCAAATGGTAGAGCACTCTTGTATACTTGATGGTGGCTGGGAAGCTGAAAGAGAGAAGAAGGGGCCAAGGTCCTACTATCCTCTTTAAGGGCACATTCCCAATGACCTAACTTCCTACCACTAGGCCACACCTCCTAAAGATCCCACCACCTCCCAGCAGCGCCATCTGCTGGTGTCCAAGCTTCAACACATGGGTCTTGTGGGAGCATTTAAAATTCAAACCATAATATTTCCTTTGCAGACAGTTGCCACATTGCAATGGTATCATTGCTTGTCTGATCACTTCCTTAATAATTGCTCTTCCACTAGGGTGTAGTCCCCCTGAGGTCAGGGACCTTAACTGACCCTGCTCCCAATATTTCAAAAGTATAGAGAAGAAACTCAGTTCCCTATGGGGAGAAAGACTGAGAGAGAGGGCAGAGGAAGTGTCTTATGCTTTATTTTATCTCTTTCTGATCTCTTTTTACCATGTACATGTATTGTTATTTTAATCTTAAAATGTGTAATAGAATTTTTTTGGAGGATTTTTTTCCACCAGAGTAATCTGGTTTCAGGGCTACAATTAGAGACATTTTATTTTTATTTATTTATTATTTAGATATGACAGTGGAATGTATTACCATTCTTATTACACATATAGAGCACAATTTTTCATGTTTATGGTTGTATACACAGTATATTCACATCATTTTGTGTCTTCATACCTGTACTTTGGATAATAATGATCATCACATTCTCCCATCATTAATAACCCCATGCCCCCTCCCTTTCCCTCCAACCCCTCTGCCCTATCTAGAGTTCGTCTATTCCTCCCGTGCTCCCTCTCCCTACCCCACTACGAATCAGCCTCCTTATACCAAAGAAAACATTTGGCATTTAGTTTTTTGGGATTGGCTAAATTCACTTAGCATTATCTTCTCTAATTCCATCCATTTACCTGCAAGGACCATGATTTTATTCTCTTTTATTGCTGAGTAATATTCCATTGTGTATATATGCCACTTTTTTTTTTTTATCCATTCATCTACTGAAGGGCATCTAGGTTGGTTCCACAGTTTAGCTATTGTGAATTGTGCTGCTATAAACATTGTTGTGACTGTGTCCCTGTAGTATATTGTTTTTAAGTCCTTAGGGCATAGACTGAGGAGAGGAATAGCTGGGTCAATGGTGGTTCCATTCTCAATCCAAGAAATCTTCATACTGCTTTCCATATTGGCTGCACCAATTTGCAGTCCCACCAGCAGTGTATGAGTGTGCCTTTTTCCCCACATCCTCGCCAACACTTTTTTGAATGGCATAATAGCTGCCATTCTGACTAGAGTGAGATGAAATCTTACAGTGGTTTTGATTTGCATTTCTCTAATTGCTAGTGATGATGAACATTTTTTCATGTATTTGTTGATTTTGTACATCATCTTAGAGACGTTTTAAATTCTTAGAAGTTGAATGTCAAAATTAATTTCCAGTATACTTATTGGGATTGCCTAAGAGGAGCTTTCAATATAAAATTCTAGAACACATAGAATTTTTATGGGAATAATTCTGTTTTTTTAAAAAATATTTTATTAGTTGTTGATGGACCTTTGTTTATTTATATGTGGTGCTTAGAATCGAACCCAGTGCCTCACACATGCTAGGCAAGCATTCTACCACTGAGCCATAGCCTCAGCCCCAGGAATCATTCTTATTGAAACAGATACTTTTCTAAAGGTAAATACTTCAAAAAGTAAAAATCCCTGTTAGAGAAAATTGTTGATTGATGCTATATCCGGTTCACTTATGGAACTCAAAATGCTATTAGTAAAACAATAACAATAACCTTCCACATTAAGTGCTGATATTGTTTTTTCTTTACTATACTTTCTCCTTACTCTGTGGTCAATACATTAAAAATAAAAGCTAAAGTAAAAATAAGTGAATTTAATTACACATATTCTAACACTTTTCTCTATTAAACCCTTTGAAAAACAATCTATGTAGACACTAGTACATGTAGGGTGACTCAGGAAGACAATAATGAAACTGTGTAACGTACTTAATAATCTTGCAAGTAGAAGCATGTGTTCCCTTCTGTGTGACTAGTCATTAAATCACAATTCCAGGGAACATCAGGGAAGGACTTAGAACTTGCACTCAATAATAGGATAAAAATTCGGGCACTTCTTTTCCTGAGAAGCATTGTTCATGTCAAAGCACCCCTTTGGCCTGAGCCTAGTAGCTTTTGTTAAGAGTTGATAAAAAAAAAAAAAAAAAGAAAAGAAAGGAACGGAGACTATCAGACTACCCAGGGTTGTCCTCTGAACTGGAATGCCAAAGGCTGTGGGATTAAAACAAAACAAAACAAAAGCAACCCAAGAACATTCTAGAACTTTTGTTGAATCTTGAAATTAGGAAAAAACCTGGGAGTGTTAATCTTGTCAGAAGTCTACCAGTTCAGAAACTTCTTCCATGATATCCAAGCCAGAGACTCTTCTTATGCCCATGGAAACAGGTAATGCTTAAAGAAAACAAGATAAATAATCAGACATTAACGATTAACATTTACGCCCTTTAACAAATTGATCTAAGGGATCATAAAAAATGGAATTTGGAGGACTGCTTGGGAGCTTTCAATTGAGAATGAAGGCCTCCAAGAATCCAGTGGAATCATGTCTTCCTTTTCTGTCCCCATTGTGCTGAATTTCAACATTGCCTGAGTATGTGGACTCTGCAGAAAGACCAAACTTCCACTTTTCCTGCTTCTGTTTATATTTTTTTCTTTATCAAATTTTCTCCTTAGCTCATTTATCTCATGGCATACGTTTGTTTTAGAAATATAAAACATTCAATATACTAATTAGTGTTAAGTAGCTTTAAGGTAAAAAATAAAACAAAGGAGTAAGTGAAACCCTAAAATACAAAAACAAACAAAATGAAATTTAGGACGCCTCTGAAATTCGTACCATGTTGGTAAAAATACACATTCTGAGCTAATGAAATGAACTATTTGGGCATCAGCTTTGATTTCCCCCATCACTATAATCATTCCTTCATTTATTTCCTTTTTTTAAATTTTTATAGTTGTAGGTGGACAGCATGCCTTTATTTTATTTGTTTCGTTTTTATGTGGTGCAAAGGATTGAACTCAGTGCCTCACGCATGCTAGGCAATGCTCTGCCCCTGGGCTCCAGCACCAGCCCTTTGCTTTAATTTCTTAGCAGAGCTATACTTTGCACTTCCCACTGCCCAATTGGGGTCTTTTAGGTTAAGAATTGGAGCAACTGCAACTTGGGAATTTTCCTTCATTTGGCAAAACAAAAAGAGGAGGACTTTGCTCAAGACATAGTTCTTTTTTACACAACTAAAAGGAACCAGTCTTATAAGTAAGAAGTACATTTGAGGATCTAAGTTAATGAATTAGTCATACGTGCTGTCGCCACAATTCTTCCCAAGCATCTTGAGAGAGAGAGTCGAGTTTTACCTCCAGGAATCAGGTTGTTGCCATCATCACAGAAAATCAGGCCAGCAGCAAGGGTGTTCTCAGCCCGTAAAACAACTGGTTTTGCTGGTGGCAGCTTCTGCTGAATCATCAGTAAAATTTAAACAACATGTGGGTGTAACTTGTAAGAATCAAAACAGACAGAAACCCAGAGAAAAAGTTTGGAAAGTTCTGTTTTCTGGTTGTTGGCAGAGCTATCTGTATTTTTTTTTTGGCTGGGGGGGAGTACCATCGGTCACTGAGCCACATCCCCAGCTCTATTTTTTTAAGATATTTATTTTTTAATTGTAGTTGCACTGAATACCTTTATTTCACTTTTTTTTTTTTTAATTGGGTGCTGAGGATCGAACCCAGGGTCCCGCACGTGCCAGGCGAGCACTCTACTGCTGAGCCTTCCCAGCCCTATTTTGTATTTTATTTAGAGACAGGGTCTCACTGAGTTGCTTAGCGCCTCACTTTTGCTGAGGCGGGCTTTGAACTCGGGATCCTTCTTCTCAGCCTCTGGAGCCACTAGGATTACAGGCGTGTGCCACCGCGCCCCTCTGTAGTTATTTTCAAGTGGTTTAAGAGTTCAAGCAAAACAGAGTAAATCCTTAATTAATTAATTAATTTGTGGTTTAGGGGATTGAACCCAGGGACGCTGTACCACTGAATTATATTCTCAGCCCTTTTTATTTTATTTTGAGACAGGATCTTGCTAAGTTGTCCAGGCTGACTTGGAACCTGTGATCTTCCTACCTCAGCCTCTAGAGTTTCTGAAATTACAGGCAAATACCACCATACTTGGCCCAGAATAAATCCTTTAAAAGGATATGCAGCTATTGCAGTTTAATTAGGAGGTCTGGAAAAGCCAGAAGCTTAGGAAGGGAGTACAGGGACCCAAAGAATAGCCGTGTGTGTGTGTGTGTGTGTGTGTGTGTGTGTGTGTGTGTGTGTAGGAGAAGAAAATTCATAAGAACTCTGCAATGTTTTCTTTTTTCTGCTATTTGAGAAGAATCTGTGGCAACGGTGTCACATGAACTTAAAAACAGAAAACAAAACTGGTGAAAGACACCTCAACATCAGAGGGTGTGACAGGGAATGAGAAAGAAGCTTTCTTTTCATGCTTCTGATGCATGACCTCATTTTGCCTGGGGTGACTCAAGTATGTCCATTTAATCAGAGAACACTGGGAGCACATCCACTGACACGGCTGTTATTAAATCTGGAATTGTGAAAACACAGCCACATCCTCACTGGGAGTATGGAAAAGCTGAAGCCAGCAGGCCCTCGCTTAGCTGAATCTTGCGTAGTCTGCTTAGTCCCCGGATTCCGTCCCTGCAACAGCAAGGCTCTGCGCTGCTTTTAGAGGCCAACTCTGTACCAGACACTCTGCTAAGCCATCAGACTCACGGTGGCATAAAATCTCCTTGGCAGTTCAGTGAAGCAGATATGATCTCCACCCCCGTTTTTACATGTGGAAACTGGGTCACAGACAAGTTAAATGACTTGGCAGAGCCCACACAGTAAATGGAAAGCAGAGTTGGACACAGCTCTCTCTGACCCCACACCCAGGCTCTTGACTGTTCAGGGATGCCTGGAAAAATGGAGATGTCTGTCTGCTGGCTCTGAGCTGCAGGAAGATGACCTTCACCTGTCGTTTCCTTCCCATACTACTTAATAGCATTTCCTTGCTAAGTGTGACGGTTAATTTTTGTGTGTCCACTTGACTGGGCTAAGGGATGTCCCGATGGCTGATGAGACCCTATTTCTGAGTGTGTTTGGGAGGGTGTTTCCAGAAGATATTAACATTTGGGTCAGTAAATCACATAAAGAAGATCCACCCCACAAACGTAGGCAGGCATTATCCAATCCACTGAGGATCTGAATAGAACCAAAGGGTAGAAGGAAGATAATCTCTCTCTCCTTGACCTGAGTCATCCGTCTCCTGTCCTCAGACATCAGAGTGCCTGGTTTTGGGGACTTCAGACTCAGACTGAATTACAACATTAACCTTTTCTGACAGTACAAGATTGTGGGGCTTTTTTTTTTTTTTGGTTTTCATAATTTGTGAGCCAATTTTCATAATAAATATCTATACACAATTATATAATAACTTGGCCAGTGTGTGTGTGTGTGTGTGTGTGTGTGTGTGTATGTCCATATCCTGTTGGTTCTGTTTTTCTGGAGAACCATAAATAACACTCTGACCATGGCTCTTACACCAGCAATAGCAGCAGCAGCAGCAGCAGCAGCAGCAGCAGCAGCAGCAGCAGCAGGAGCAGTGGTAGCAATGTCTCCTGGGAGCTTCCTTAGACATGCAGAAGCTGAGATACCACCCTGGACCTGCAGAACCAGAATCGGCTCTTCCAAGCTTCAAAAGCACCGATCACCTTCTTCACTGGTACATTTATTACAGATTTTTAATAATGTGCAAATTACGCTGTGGCTGATAGCAACTCTGGGAAATCATTCTTGTGCCTGTCATCAAATGCTTGGTTTTCAGAGGAATAGTCATCTCTAACAGCCCTTTGCTACACCAGAAATTCCCATTAAAAGAGTTGGGGAGCCAAGCTCAATGGTAGGTACTGTAGTCCTGGCTATGTGGGAGGCTGAGGCAGAAGGATCACTTAAACCTAGGAGCTCAAGGCCTGTCTGGGCAACATAGTGAAACCCCAGCTGAAAACAACAGCAACCGAGACAAAAAGTAGGGAGAAGAAGTAAGGAAGCGTTTTAAAAGGTTTTGCTGAGTAGGGTTCAGGGAGCTGAGTAGTACAAGGTAATGCTAAATATTAACACCTAAGAAGATTAGCCCAGATTGTGGGTGGAGGATTCTCATTGGGTTAAAGGTCACTTACTCACAAATCTCTTTAGTTCACGGAGCCTCAAACAGTCTGTGAGGAGGGGCCTAATAGTGAAAGGGACCGGGCAGGAGGCCAGGAAGAAGGGCACAGTTGTGAGGACCTCTTATGGGGTGTGAGTTCTGTTTTTTCTGCCTTAAGAGGTAACCAGCTCTGGGAACTAGGCTTTGGGAGGTTTCTAGAGAGTGTCAAAGTCAAACAAGAAACGTACACAGGCGTCTCCAGCAAAGGAACTTTTATTTGGGAACAAAGACTAGGATTGCAATCCAGGACACACATGGACAGGCCAGGGTGGCCTCTGGGATACAGGGAGAGCAAAGGAGAGGTTGAGGGCTTTATCGTGACCGAGAAGTCTGCACAAGTTGTTGGGAACGAAAGTTCAACTAGAGCTTTTGTTGCTTGAAGGATCTGGCAAGCCCTGACTAGTGTCATGACAATTCAAAGTGAGTCTTGAGGTCAGAGTTGGCAGTTCTGTCATCAGTTCCTAAGTAAAAAGTCTTTTTAAAAAAATTATTCTTCTTAGGTATCCATGACAATAGAGTGTATTCTCACTTATGATACATACATGGAGTATGACTGATCCTAATTAGGATCCCAGTCTTAAAAGAGTCTTAAGGTAGGGCAGGCTGTTTTTGGAGGTTGGTTCTGTGAGAGTTCTTGGAGCAGGTGTCGGAGATCTGAGTATTTCCTCTTTTTTTCCCACGGTCCCTCGTCCCCACTCAAGCGGGCTGTGAGAGGCCTGAGTTCATTTTGTTTTGTTTTAATTTCTTAGTTGTAGGCTGGCACACTACCTTTGTTTATTTTTATGTGGTGCTGAGAATCAAACCCAGTGCCTCACACATGCTGGGCAAGTGCTTTACCACTGAGCTACAGCCACAGCTCCCACCCGCCCCCCCAGTCCATTTTGTACAAAGAATTTTCACAAGGGGAAGCTGGATGAACATGGGGAGGGTTTCTTGAAGCTCCAAGTTTTTGGAGAGAATAAAAAGTTACTAAGAGAGGAAACTACGAAATGAGAGTTAAGAAGAGAAAGAGTAAACTTAAAATCAGGTTGGTAACAGGAAAAAAATAAGCCAAGACGGAGGGGGGAAAATAGAAGCAATTCTGCATGCCCACAACCATACAACAGTGTCAACAATATCAATTTTTTTTTCCATTGGGAGTGCATTTTTTTTTTTTTTTGTCGTTTACTTCAGATTTAAATACTTCTGTTAGGTCAAATCATCATACTACAGTGATGCAGCCACATCAATGTTTATAACAGCTCAATGCATGATAGCTAAACTATGGGACCAACCTAGATGCCTTTCAAAATGGATAAAGAAAATGTGGCACATATAACAATGGAATATTACTCAGCCTTAAAGAAGAATGAAATTATGACATTTGCAGATAAATGGATGGAACTAGAGAAATCATGCTAAGTAAAATAAGCCAAATCCCCCCCACCAAATAAGCCCAATGTTTTCTCTGTTCCATAGTGGAGCTGGAGGATAGAGAAGAATGAAGGAACTTTGGTTTGTGTAGAGAGAGTGGGGGGGGGGTGGAATTGTGGGATGGGAAAGATGGTAGAAAGAGATAGACATTATTATCCTATTTACATGTATGATTACACTACTGGAGTGACTCTGAACCATGTACAGCCAGAGGATTGAGAAGTTGTGCTCCATTTGCATACAATATGTCAAAAAGCATTCTACTGTAAATTAATTAATTAATTAATTAATTAATTAAAAATAAACAAATACCTTTGGGTCCAACTTTTGGTTCCTTGGAAGTCTAAATCCACACCCCCCCCCCCTCAAAAAAAAAAAAAAAAAAAAGGACTGAGGATGAAGTAGTAGAATGCTTGTTTAGCATATATGAGGCCCTGGGTTCAATAACTAAATAAATAAAGTCCTCCTGAAGATTTTTTCAGGTTTCGAGGAGTTTACTTTTGTTAGGTTTACAGTTTACATGTCTTTCTAGTGTTGAGTTTTCTATGAAACTCCATGCAGTAGTGGTGCCAGCACAATTTACAATTCAAAGCACAGACTGATCCTACCTGGGAGGAATTACATCCTGCTAATTTTATAGATAAGCAAGGAAATAATGGTTCAGAGAAGTTAAGAATTAGGCCAAGGCCAGATAGCCAGTAAACCAAGAAGAGAGGATTTGAATTCACTTCTGCCTGGTGCAAGGGAGGTTTGTTACAGTGGTGGCTCCCAGTGACCTGCTCCTATTAGTGCTGATGCCCCTGTGTTCCTACCCCTGAATCTAGTCTATCCCTGTGACTTTCAAGAAATGCCCTTGAGTTCCAAGTCTAACTGGGAGTCCAGAGCTGCTTTGCGTGTGGGTTTTGTTTTTTGTGGTGCTGAAGATTGAACTCAGGGCCTTGCACATACTAGGCAAGTGTTCTATCAGTGAGCTACATCCCTAGCCCTTCCAGAGCTGCTTTGCAAGAAGGCAGACTATTCCACCAGAAGGACCTCACAGGGAGGGAAAGGAAACCACACAGAGACCTGGCATCTGATTGACAACTTAGGCTGAAGCCCAAGACACATGACCCCAGTGTAATCAGTCTCACTCTTTGCAGTCATTCTAAGGCATCAGATCTGTTGGACATTATATTCCAGCATACATTACTTAGAACGGAGATTGGGGACCTGTACCCTCTTCATATTCCTGCCCATGGAATTGTTGAAAATAATAAATTGATGGTTTTAGTTTTAAACCATCAAGTTTTGATGAAGCAGTAATAGCTATATATAAAAAAAGAAAAGAACAACAACAATAACCCACATACTATTGTTCTGTGACTGAGGAAAAAGAATAAATGATGAGTTTATAAAGTCCCTGAACAGAGGAGAAAGAAAGTGGGGGTTAGAGTGGGTTAAAGAGGATTGTTTGGGGTGGACTATAAGGATAGAGAGAGGAAAAAAAAAAGGAGTAAGTATACAGACCTCTAAGTAAGGTAGACAGGAAATAACAGAATTTTAAACCTTATGCAAACACTTTTGCCAAGTAGCATTTCTGGCCCAGAGCAAATCTTTACAATATAATTAATACAAAGAAATGGAAAAGGAAAGATAGAAAGTGGTTGTTTTAAATAATTTGAACAAGAAGGTAAAAGGCCAAGATGTTTCCAGTGGCAATCTCTAGGTGGTGGGATTACAAATCATGTTTTGTTAGTTTTGAATTCTCTTCCAATTTTACTGTATTTTCTATAATGAGGTTTTTTGTTTTGTTTTTTTTTGTACTGGGGATTGAACTCAGGGATGCCCAACCACTGAACCACATCCCCAGCCCTATTTTGTATTTTATTTAGAGACAGGGTCTCACTGAGTTGCTTAGTGCCTCGATTTTGCTGAGGCTGGCTTTGAACTCATGATCCTCCTGCCTCAGCTTCCTGAGCTACTGGGATTACAGGTGTGCGATACCACATCCAGCTCTACAATTAACTTTTTAATTTTTCAAAATTTTAATATTAAAATAAAACTGCATAGAATTTTAAAAGTCTGGGGCTGGGATTGTGGCTCAGCAGTAGTGCGCTCGTCTAGCACGGGTGGGGCCCAGGTTCGATCCTCAGCACCACATAAAAATAAAGGCATTGTGTTGTGTCCATCTACACCTAAAAAATAAATATTAAAAAAAAAGAGTTTTAGAAAAAAGAACCTTAAAAAAAAGTCTCATGTGTACAAGTGGCACAGAAAATCTCTAATCCTCCGTCCACCTTTCCTCTCCTCATCTTGTACCCTACAGGTAAACCACTTTCAACTATTTCTGGCTTTAGTTCTTTTTTTAGTTAAGTATACATCTCTAAAAATGTGCTTATACTTCCATTACTAGTTTTTAAAAAATATCTTGAAGTTGTCAATGGATATTTTATTTTATTTATTTATATGCAGTGCTGATGATCAAACCCAGGGCCTCACACATGCCAGGCAAGCACTCTACAACTCCACCCCTTCATTACTTGTTTTATAATCCTGGGGCAGCTATTGATCCTCTGCTACAAAATTCTTATTATTTATTCAAAAATGTGTTTAACACCTACAATGTGCAGGCACTATTCAGGTACTAGTGAAAAGGTAGAGAATAATAAGAGTTCCTGCCATTTTAGAGCATATGTTCTAGTAAAGGAAGATAACTGGTGGAAAACAAAGAAATAAATAAGATAATGTCCAACAGTAAAAAGTACTATGAAGAAAATAAAATACGGTTTAGGACAGAAGGATGGAGTGTATCACCCTAAAATTGGCTGTAACAGCATCTCCCATCTCATGTGCTCATCTAGAATATTACCACTTGTCTATCAAGAGATGGAGCTTAGTGGTAGGGATGTAGCTCTGTTGGTAGAGGGCTTGCCTCACATGTATAAGGCCCTGGTTTGATCCCTAGCACCAAGGGGAAAAAAAAGATGTGGAGCTTATTTTCCTTACCCTTGATTTTGGGTGGTTTGATGACTTACCTGTAACCAGTAGAACATGGCAGAAGCAATGCTGTATGAACTCCAAGGCCAGGCCATAAAAGGCAACGGAGCTTTCCTTAGTTGTTGGAACCCTAACCCTAACCCTCTTGAAACTTTCAGTGGCCACGTAAATGGTCCAGCTGCCCTGAGGCTGCAATGCTGTGCGGAAACTCAAACTAACACCTAAACAAACCACAGGAGAGGCCCTGAAACTACAAGAGGTTCCCAGCCAGTCCCCAAGGGATCCAGCCCCATGCTGTTCCTCTCAGCCACCATCAGACAACTGAGACCTCAATGGTGAAAAGAAGCCTGCCATATAAGGATTTGGAGATAACATGGTCCAAGCAGAGGAAACTGCAAGTAAAAAAAGACCTGAGTTAAGAATGAACTTCATGCTGGTCATGGTGGTACACACTTGTAATCTCAGTGACTTCGGAGGCTAAGGTCAGAGAATTCAAGTTCACTCTAGTCTGAGCAACTTAGTGAGACCCTGTCACAAAATAAAATTAAAAGGGCTGTGGTAGAGGGGATGTAGCTCAGTGGTAGAGTGCTCCCGGGTTCAATCCCCAATACCACCAGAAAAAAAAAAATGAACTTTACACCAATAGACAAGATAGACAAATACAGGAAAGCCCAAAGCAGTTTCATTCATAATAGTCCCAAACCAGGAACAACCCAAATGTGCATCAACAGAAAAATGGATAAACTCTGATTTAGTCATACAATGGACAATCACATTGCAATAAAAAAATTAACTAATTATAATGCACCAATAAAAATATGGGAAAAAAAGAATTTGGGATATTACATTGATTAAAAAAAAAAAGAAGAAGAATGAACTGCTTGACGCAGTGGTGCATACTTGTAATTCCAGCAATTTGAGAGTCTGGGGAAGGAGGATTGCAAGTTCAAGGCCAGCCTGGGTAATTTAGAGAGAATCTGTTAAAAAAAAAAAATTGCTGAGGATGTAGCTCGGTGATACAGTGCCCCTGGGTTCAATCCTGGGTACAATGAAAATAAGCAAACAAAATATTAACTACAAAGATGTGCAGCAATGTAAGTGAATTTCATTATGTTTGGTGAAAGGAGACAAACGTACTAGTGTTGAGGGTCACAGCCGAGTCGGGATGACGCATGGCATTTTTGCCAGAAGTAGTGGTTGAGAGGTGATGCCAGCAAGCCATTAAGATGATGACTTTTGAGTTCTCGCGGAGTTCCCGTTGAGTTTTGGTTGAGCTCTCGCGGGGATTCCTGAAAAGTTCGCATTGGTTGGGGAAGTGCCGGAGGAGGGATTTCCGGTTGGTGGTTCCTGGAGGAGCTGCGTGGCGTTGGGGAGAGTTCCCGGGGAGCGTGTGGGGAGTGTGCTGGTGGAGTTCGGAAATAAAGTTTGTTCCTACTTGAGTGGCTCGTGATTTGTGCCCAGTCAGACTGCGGCATACTAGTATAAACTTTTTAAAAAATTTATTCCAATGGAATGCATTTCAACTCATTGTATGCAAATGGAGCACAGTTTTTCATTTCTCTGGTTGTTCATGAGGCAGAGTCACACCATTTGTGCAATCATACATGTACAAAGGGGAATAATATCCATCTGTAGTACATACTTTTAAATTTCGCTTACTTGAAGATCAAAAACAGACAAAACAGATGGATGATGTAGAAGTCAGAACAGAAGCTACTTCTAAGAGGAAGTGGATTGATGGGAAAGAAGCATGAGGGAAATTTTTGTGATGCTGGCAACGTTCTACACCTCAATCTGGGTGATGGTTGCTCTGATATACACACATGTAAAAATTCATCAAGCTGTTTACTTAAGATTATGCAATGCATGCATATCATTGTCTATATTCTATATCTCAATTAAAAAAAAAACACAGGGAGTATTCATTTGGTTTGGCTTTTCTATCTCCTCCTGCACTAGTTGGTTACCTTTCAGCCTTCCATCATTTACTTACTTCTGAGCTTGTTCCATCAACTTCTGACAACACTCCTGATCCTACCAAAGACGAACACACAGTGCTGCTAAGTCTTCTTCTCCCTTTTCTCAAGACCCCTGCTCCCCTTTCAAGTTTTCTCAGCTGTCCTTTGACTTTTTCATTTCTTAGGTTGATAATACTTACATTCTGTTTTGTATACATAATGAAGTCTTCTGGGTATTTAATTTTTTTTTTTTCTGTACTAGTGATTGAAGTCAGGAGCACTCTACCACTGAACTACATCCCCAGCAGGGTCTTGCTAAGTTTCCCAGGCTGATCTTGAACTTGTGATCCTTCTTCCTCAGCCTCCTGAGTAGCTGGGGTTACAGGTGTGCACCATCATGCTTGGCCTGGGTTTTATTTTTAATTTATTCCTCAATATTAAAATTCAAAAAACAGAGTCCACATTATGACAATGATATAAATATTGCCCCTGACTAGACTCAAATGGAATGCCAAAACTACATTTCCTTTACAATAGGTCAAACTTTTCTTTAACACTGAAAGAAGAATATTTTTAGCATTCAAATAAAATATGCCCTTTGTTTCTGCATCAGTCAGCTATTGAAGTGTAACAAATCACCCCCAAATTTGATGGTTTAAAAAAAAACAAACAATTTGGTATTTCTCACCAGTCAGCTGAGTAGTTCTGTGGCTCTGAATGTGACTGAGCTCTACGTCCACTCCTATGTCTGCTGGACTCTGTTAAACACCAGCCAATCTCAGATTGTCTCGTGGTAACTGGCTTACTTTTCCTCTGTTGTTTTTCATATCATTCTAGCTTTTTTGGCAGGGAGGTACCAGGGATTGAACTCAGGGGCACTCAACCACTGAGTCACATCCCCAGACCTAAATTTTATATTTTATTTAGAGACAGGGTCTCACTGAGTTGCTTAGTGCCTCACCATTGCTGAGGCTGGCTTTGAACCCGTGATCCTCCTGCCTCAGCCTCCTGAGCCACTGGGATTACAGGTATGTGCCAGCCCATTCAACTCCTTCTAGAAGGTTAACCAACATTTGTTCTCATGGGGGCAGCAAAGCTTTGAGAGAAAGTAGAAATTTTGCAAGCCTCTTTTCATGTTTTCCTCTTGCATAACTTGCCACTGTGTTATTGGCTGAATCAAGTCTCACGGCCAAATACAATTGAGGTGTTGGTGGGGAGTCTACCAAAGGATGTGGAGACAGGGCTACCATTAATGCTATCAGTGTACTATACTTAAACTATCAAATTTTCAAAATTATACATTTTTCTTTGTTTGATATTTCTTGTACATTTATTATTTATTTCCTGGTGTTTCTAATTGGCCTTTTTTTTTTTTGGCTGTTGAGAGAAGGAACACATACTTTCTTCACTACATGACTACTTATCCCTTTTTTTCCCTGTTGTTTGGAATTTACCCCATGCTTCTTGAAAGCATTCTTTATTTAAAATATATTTCTTCAGTTGTTGATAGACCTTTACTATATTTAATTATATGTGGTGCTGAGACTCAAACCCAGTGCCTCACACATGCCAGGCAAGTGTGCTACCGCTGAGCCCCAGCCCCAGCCCTTAAAAGCATGCTTGTGGGAGCTCTCTGGGGTTTTGAACAAGTGTGTTTGGGTTGCTTGAAGAGCTGATACCCTGTCAGGCACGGTGGCACATGCCTATGATCCCAGTGGCTCCAGAGGCTGAGGCAGGAGGATCTTGAGTTCAAAGCCAGCTTCAGTGAAAACAAGGTGCTAAGCAACTCAGTGAGACCCTGTCTCTAAATAAAATACAAAATAGGGCTGGGGATGTGGCTCAGCGGCTGAGTGCCCCTGGATTCAATCCCCCAGTGCCCCCACCCCCCTAAAAAAGAGCTGGTGCCCTAGAGTCTCATAGCACTCCCTGGGGAGAGCCACTGATTCCTTTGTGCCATATCTTCCTTCTATAGAAACTATAGGAGGCTAAACTTCCAGGACATTTCAAGTCTCATGATAAGTTTGATCCCAGTATAGTTCTTGCTCCTTATTGGTGACCTGTTGTTTCTGACCTTTCTAGGAAGCTTTTAGAGCCAAGCCCCCTTAATCCATAATGTTCTGAAGTTTCATTTTGGCACCTTTAGATTTGGTTCTCCTTTTAGGAAAAAAAAAAAAATATTACACCAGGCACTCAGAAGATTCAAACTAAGGACTTTGGTCTTTGTAGGAAATATTGTGTTCTGCATTTAATCATTTCCTTTCTTTGGTTTCCACATTATCTCTTCACTCTCCTGTTATTTGGATGTCACCCCTCCTTGGGTGGTTTTCAGTGTTCATTCTCTTTTCTATGTCTTTAGCTTTGTTCCATTTTTTGGGAAGATTTCTTTCATTCTTTTCCCCACTCTACTGAATTATTTATATCTGCCATTATACTTTCAAAGATTTTTCCTCCTGTTTTTATCTCATAAATGTAACATAATAGCTGGGTGCTGCTAGGGAGGCTGAAGCAGGAGGATCCTGAATTTAAAGCCAGCCTCAGCAACTTAGGAGGCCTGAGATAATTAGTGAGACCCTGTCTCTAAATAAAAAGGGTTGGGGATATAGCTCGGTGCTTAAGTGCCTCTGTATTCAATCCCCAGTTTAAAAAAAAAAAAAAAAAAAAGGAGCCTGGGTAGATTTTTCAAAGTCATTGATGCTGATTTCCTCTCTCTGGTCTTTCTACTTGGCCTCTCTTTTAACTGGGAGTACTACTTATGTGGGCAGTACTTAGTTATTATAGGACTGATTTAGAATAAACAAAAAGAGAATAGGCCTCGGGGTTTTAAGATCCTAACATTCCAGAATGGGGAACGCTTCCCCCCAGCAGCTCTAGGCAGTTTAACTGGAAAAGGTCTATGGCAGATTGTCAAGGATATGATTCCCAATGAATCCCACCTCCCTGTGTCCATGCTCCTTCTATAGCATGGCTTTGGAGCTCCTCCATCCAAAGATGAGGTCTAGTTTCTACAGCTCGTTGCTCTTAAGTCTGGTCTAGCGGTGTGACTTGCTTTGGCTAACTGAAGGCAGTGGAAGTGACATTCTGCAAATTCCAGGTCCCAAGAGACCTTGTAGCTTCCACCTTCCCCCTCTTGGAATGTTCTCAACCTCAAGGCATGGAGACCACTGACTGATGAGAGACTTTGTGGAGAGGGGCAAGCTTCACAGCCAGCAGTAAAACCATCTTAGACCCTCATCAGAGGGAGCTTCCAGTGATTGCATAACAAACTCCAAATAAGACCAGTAGGGCCACACAGTTGAGCCCAGTCAACCCAGAAAATGACAAGAAATAATAAATCCTTGTAATTTGACACTGTAAAAGTCTGCCGTCGCTTGTTATGCAGTCGTAGGCAATGGATACTAAGCGTTCTGAATTTTGTTTTTATTCTGATTGTCTACGTTCTGCATGGGTAAGGCAGGTGTGAAGGAGAGAACTGATTCAGCAGTTTTGAAAGCGGAGATTCAGCTCACCCCTGTTTCTTGTCCTCGCTCCAGGCTTCTGCACCAGACATCTGTTAGCCTTGAATCTTTCCTGGTAAGGCAGACTGCTGGTGACCTAACCCAACAGCCATTCTCTCTCTTCCCCACTTAGTAAAACAACTCTGATTTTAGCAATGTATCCAACAAAAATAGTCTATTTCTAAGCCTCTTTTGTAGCTAGGGGATAGAACATGAAAAACTTTGAGAGAATGAGATCTAAATGGAAGAGTTCTGTGAGATTTCCACAAAGACTACTTAAATAGAATTGACTCACAAGCTGAGGGGTCTCAGCAGAGCCCTGACACTGTCTGTAAAATTCACCCTATACCTGGGAGTTCAGGTCTTTGTTCAACAAGTAAAAAAGGAAATGAGGCAAGCTCGTGCTCAATTAGGCAAGTGCTTTCTTGGGCCAGGTACAGTGGTGCAAACCTGTAATCCCAGTGACTCGGAGGTGGAGGCAGGAGGATCACAAGTTCAAGGCTGACCTTGGCAACTTAGTGAAACCCTGTCTCAAAATAAAAAAAAATAAGGGGCTAGGGTCATAGCTTAGTGGTAGAGTGCTTGCCTAGCATGTGTGAGGCACTGGGTTTGATCCTCAGTACCTCATGTAAATAAAATAAAGGTCCACTGACAACTAAAAAATATATTAAAAATAAAAATAAAAAGGGCTAGATGTGTAGCTCAGTGGTAGAGTACCTCTGGGTTCAGTCCCCAGTATTACAAACACACAAACGTGCATACATGCAAAAAAAAAAAAAAAAAAAAAGTGCTTTTGTTGCCTTTTGCCCTCTGGGTTTTATTGACTTGGTCTGACCCAGTGGACTGTGTCCCCCAAAGGTTTATTTTTGCTTCTAGGCACACTGCCAAAGCCCGTGGTCCCTCCCAGTGTGGGAAGAGATAGTCTATCTTATGTGTTGTCAGCTGATAAGGCTCCGTTCTGGCTGGGTAGCCGGCTGTCTGGCCCGTCTATCTTCTGTGTCATGATGTAATTTAATTTCTAAAAACAACCCAAGCCTGGAGTCCAATGGCCTGGCCAAGTCTAGTTCATTGGTTCTGCTCTCAGAGAGCCCTGTCCAGGGCTTTCACGTGTGCCCAGGAGAAGTGGTAGATAGTTGCCCAAACAGGCAAGTGACATAACCACTTTGAGATTCAGTTTTCTTATCTGAAAAACAAAGAGAATGTGGGAAGAGCTCTTCTCTGGGGCTTCTGCTGGAGGATTCTAATCCTGTATGTTGACAGGCCTGGCCCACAACTCCAGTCAGGGAAAGCCATGTGTGTATGTCACAGATTTCCACTGAAGACCACTGGTAGAAGGAAGGTGTTATAACTAAGTCCCCAGACTTCGGGACTCATTGTCTTTTGACTATTTTGACTCTCTTATCCCACATGTGAGAGTACCCCAACAAAATACCCAGATGTCAAATGCCCAGCACAGAAATATTTACCACAGTTAGTGTAAATGAGCATTCATGGAAGAATTGCCAAATGGTTTGTGGCACATTCAGGTAATGGAATAAGATTGAGATGACAGAAATTTTTGAAAGAATTTCCAGTGATATACAGAATCACATAACCTACGTGTGCTACATGGAAAATAGGATATAAAACCATATACGTATAAGGATCCCAACTGGCTCCTATATATGACTACATTATAAAAGACTTGAAATTTACATATTTAAAAATTTGCAAATTTTGTTTACATATTTATAGAAGATCATAAAATGAAGTTCTAGCTTTTTTCCTTCTTTATCGTTTTCTGTACATGATGAGTTTTCTATAATTACCAGAAATATGTATTATTTTAATAAACAGAAATTTTTTAAAAAACGTTTTTTTGTTTTGTTTTGTTTTCCCATAAGAAGAATCAAAACAGTATTTGGGCCTTCTTATTTATCTGCAAATCTCTTGTGGGTGCCAGGTACTATGATGGATTTCCTCTATTCACTGGACTTGATTGCCAGGGCTATCATGTGTAATTATGATTGCTACCTGAATAGACAGTATATGATGGAGCCTGAGCCTTTGTTCCTTCCTGTGACTTTAAATGCTGCTGTCTCAGTTTTCAACTGAGTGTCAATGGTGTCATCTTCTGCCCAGACTTGTGCTGACTCTACAGAAAGGGATGACCTCATTTACTCTGAGTATAGTTGGAGTTGGGGGATGGGAATTGCAAATTGTAAAGGTTTCAGTTCCAAATGGCTTTTGCTCCACGGTCAATAGCCAATAGCTATTTCTGTTGCTTTACTTACAGTCAAATAATACCTGCAAGGCAGAAATGGTCTTTCAAAAGACCTACCAGTTGGTGCGGTGGTGTACGCCTGTAATCCTAGACTGAGGCTGCGGCAGTTTGTTTATGAACCTGAGTGTGACCCTTGTGGTGCATGCTGTCACTGCCTCACTGAGGACCTCCTAAGTCTTTTTATCTTAGGACATTCTCTGACCTTGGTGTGGCGGTGGTTTAATTCACTCCAGAGTAGGCCAAAAGTGTCAAGATAGTTAATGGCCCAAGAGCAACCCTCAATCACTGAGATGGGAGTTGGTGTGTTAATACCCCAACTCTCTTGCCCCCTGTTGGACAATTTTCTTTTAATATGGGGTTTTTATTTTAGTTATTCATGACAGTAGAATCCTTTTTGACATAATTATAAAAGCATGGAATATATCTTGTTCTAATTCAGTCCCCAATACCTCTCCTTCCCCTTCCCTTCCCGTACCTCCTACTCCCTTCAAATCCTTTTGATCTTTCTGCCACTTACCCATAGTCATTTTTTAAAAATTAATTTCTTATGGATGTACACTATGATGAGATTCATTGTGGTATATTTGTGTGTGTGTGTGTGTATGAAAGTTATGTCAAAGTCATTCTACTATCTTTCCTTTTCCTATCCTTTCTCCTTTCCCTTCATTCCCCTTTGTCTACTCCGTGAACTTCTATTTTCTATTCTTCATGCACCCCTCTTTTTATGTGTTAGCTTCCATATATCAGAGAAATCATTCAACCTTTAATTTTTTGAAATTGGCTTATTTCACTTAGCATGATAGTCTCCGGATCCATCCATTTACCAGGAAAAGTCATTCTTTCTTATGACTGAGTATTATTCCATTGTGTATATATACCACATTTTCTTTATCCACTCATTTCTTGAAGGGCATGTAGGTTGGTTTCATAGCTTAGCTATTGTGAATTGAGCTGCTATAATCACTGATGTGGCTGCGTCACTGTAGTATGCTGATTTTAAATCCTTTGGGTATATACCAAGGAGTGGGATAACTGGCTCAAATGGTGTTTCCATTCCTTTTTTTTTTTTAAGAATCTCCATACTGCTTTCCATAGTGGTTGCACCAATTTTCAGTCCCACCAACAATGTATGAGTGTACCCTTTTCCTCTCTGTGGGACAATTTTGAAGCATGTTCCAGCAGGCTCTCTGAGGTTCCCCAGCAGGAGTAAGCCCCGGTTACCCACAACAGATATCTGCTCATTAGCTTATGGTTTCTTGGCTTTCCCCTTCCCTGTGTGTCTTATTCACTCTCTCGCTGTGGTGCTGAATAAACCACTTACACCAAAATCCTTGCCTCAGGATAATTTTGGGGTGGTAATACAAGCTAAGAAGACCCCATTTGCTTGTATTTGGTGATGCTCTGGGGCATTTGGAATGAAGGACGTCACCTTTATCTCCAATACCAAGGTAGAATCAGGGATATTAATTTTATCTTAACACAAAGGTGATGAAGTAGGACAATGCCCTATATTCTAATGGTTTAAAACTCTCTGAGTTGAGTGTGTTTAGCTCCAGTTAAAACCTTTGGTAGAAATAAGCAATGAATCATGTCCTATTACTACAAAGAAAGGACTCATTCTGGACACTGGCTGGAAAAGAAAAGATAACCCACTTCATTTCCCAAAAGGGTTGAAGACATTTCTCTCCTAGGCAGGCAAGAGCTTTTACATTATTGTGCCCTAAAAATAACATTCTCACTCCTGAATGGGTTATAAAAGCTGAAATGGTGTGTTATTTTCATCCACCTCCAGAGAAGCTGCTCAGGAACTGTGAATGTGAGCAGAGATTACGCAACTACTTGGTGCCATCTTCGCCTTGGCAACACAAACCATTGTTCTCCTGTGATGGGCTTTCAAGGTAATGCAAGGGGACACTTGAGGACATAATCAAGGAGGACAGGAAGAAGGTGAAGAGTGGGGAAAATAAGGAGGACTTGAAGTCTGGAAGGATGTAGGATGAGCAAGTCTTGAGATCTAATTACAACAATAGTTAATAAAATTGGGTTATAGTAAAGGTCTTTGTTAAATAAGACAGATTTTTTTTTGCCACAAAAAGGTAACTAAATGAGATCTATTAATTGGCTTCACGATAGTTACCATTTTGCTATTTGTATCTGTCCTATAACATCAATTTGCTGGGTATGATGGCGCATGCCTATAAACCCAGCAACTTGGGAGGCTGAGGCAGGAAGATTGCAAGTTGGAGATCAGCCTCAGCAATTTAGTGAGGCCCTAAACAACTTAGTGAGACCCTTGTCTCAAAATGAAAAAAATAAAAAAGGGCTGGGATGTGACTCAATGGTTAAGCACCCCTGGGTTCAATCCTTACACCAAAAAGAAAAAAAAAAATCAATAAAGTTGTGAGAAATTCAAATTAAAACAAAAGTCTAGAAAGAACTGGGGATTTGTGAGGCCCTAAGAAAAGGATCATCCTGGTCATTCCAGTATTAATAGCACCCCCCCTTCACTTTCATAAGGCCTGGGTTTGGTTATTTGGTCATTGAACCTAAGAACTCAAGGAGGCAGCTGACTTGCCCAGCACCATTGGAACTTGTACCTCTGGCACAGCTTCTACTGATCTTAATTTGCCCAACTCTGAGCACAAAAATAGGCACTCAACTTTCTAGCTTGGGTCCCTTGCATGTGATGGATACATAAAAATGTTGGCTGAAGAAAGAAAGAATGAGAGAAGACATTACCTGCATATGGTAATGAGGTCCTGGAATCATAGAGTTAAAGTAGGAAGCGACCTTCAAACTCATCTTATTTTGTATGTGAGGAAACTCAGTCTCAGAACTGTGGAGCAGCTTGCTCAAGACCATAGCATTAGAGACAAATCCAGGACGCAACTTGAATATCTCAGCTCTATGGGTACTTAAAAGGTTGAGTCCATGGACAAGAAGTAATAGAAGTACTCGGTAGCTTGTTAGACAGAATCTGAGGTCCCACCCAAGATCTATCTGAGGGTCTATGAGGGATCTGGACACTGTCAAATGGACAGTGAGTTGGAATTATCGTTTCCTGGCCAAGGCACTTAATGCCTGGTGTACATCTTCTAACTCTTTCTTCCCCTTCCCCTTCATTGGTGATTTGGAAACCACATGTTGAGGTGGCAGTATCACAGGATAAAGGAATCTTGGTTCCCTGAATTGCCAGTTGGAAGAGATCCCTGCTGATTGGCACCAGTATGATGCACTTTGTATGTCGTGCTAAACCAGTGATATTTTGTGGTCTATTTGTTACTACAACATAGCCTGGTTAGTCTGTCCTGGTTAATACAGTTGGAAAAAATCTGAACTCCTGACGTCTTCAGAAGGAGAAGATCTAGCAACGCTGGGCTTGGATTCCTCACCAGCAATAATCTTCTGGAGATGAGTGATACCCCTTTAGGGTGGGCAGACATTCTGGATTTCACCTCAGTCCCCAACACTCCCAGTATAGATCCTGAACAAGACAGCTGAGAGGCAGATGCTTTTTTTTTTTTAAGAGAGAGAGAGAGAGAATTTTTTAATATTTATTTTTTAGTTCTCGGCGGACACAACATCTTTGTCTGTATGTGGTGCTGAGGATCAAACCCGGGCCGCACGCATGCCAGGCGAGGGCGCTACCGCTTGAGCCACATCCCCAGCCCCCAGATGCTTTTTTTTTTTTTTTTTTAATTTTTTTTTAGTTGTAGATGGACATGATACCTTTATTTATTTATTTTTATGTGGTGCTGAGGATCGCACCCAGTGCTTCACATGTGTTAGGCAAGCACTTTACTACTAAGCCACAACCCCAGCCCTGAGGCAGATGTTTTTTTTGTCATCACTGTTGTGTAGTCTTTTTATTCTCTCTCTCTCTCTCTCTCTCTCTCTCTCTCTCTCTCTCTCTCTCTTTAATATTTTTGCAGTGCTGGGGATTGAATCCAGGACCTTGCACATGCTAGGCAAGTACCCTACCAATGAGCTACATCCCCAGCCATTGTTTTCCTATAGTCAAGAGGAAAGTAAAATATCTCTGTATGAATATCTCTCACAAAAGTGGGAAAATTAAATATAGATCTTGAAAGCTGTGATCCTAAAGAAAATTAAAAGAGAACAGTGTTCTTCCTGGAAAATAGAATCCTAAATGTTTAATGTGCAAAGCGGGTCTGTGTCAGAAGCAGATAATGTAACGTGCTGTTCTGAAGTGGCCCATAGGAAGAACTATAATGGGTTTAGAGAAGGGATGCCTGTGTAAAACTTATTACTTGGAAAATGGGGCTTAAATTTCAACAGCGGTTCCTTTGACGGTAAATTAAAATAAATGGTGCTGTCGTGAAATGTAGTCATCTATGAAGTGAGAAATCTATAGCCTACTCAATTCACTCATTTGCCTGCTGACTTCCTACAGGCTTTTGAGATTGTGGGGATTGAAAGAGACAATGCATGAAAAATATTTAACATGGTAGAAATAATTTCCTAGTTTGGTGCTTGGCCTGATATGGCCTGAAATGCTAATTTCCTTTCACTTTTTATTCATCTTGATCCCAGGAAAGGATACTGAAATCACTTCCCAGCTTTACCCTGAAGCCCCAAAATTCAATGTGGAAAGACATATAAGTAAGAAGGCCAACATAAGGGTCACATCTAACAAGGTAAGGAGACCAGGGAGAAAATCAAGTGGGTAGGGACTGGAATACTCACTCTAAAAAAAAAATGCTGAGAGGAGACATGATCCAAACTCTAAAATCTTAGACAGAAGGTATAGAAAGTGAGGCTTCTGTTCAGTACATACTTGTCCCTTTCCTACCAGACCTCCATGGGAGAACAGTACTTCTTCCCCTGGGGGTTAGGTTGGCCATGTGGCTACTTGGCTAATGAATGTAGGAGGAAATGACAGTGTGTCAGGTCTCTTGATCATCACTAAGAGAAGAATATGTCCCTTGTGGTCCATGACCTTCAGTGGGGACCACAGAAGGAACCCTATGGCGCAGATCCATAGTATGCAGTCAATTCTATCTGGCCTGTGGTCCCACAGAAATAGATACATGCTGAGTGTTCATGCCACTGCATTTTGGGGTGCCTTGTTATGTGGCACTATTGAAGCGAGAGCTCTGGAAACTATGTGAAGAAATTCTCTAATATACAACAAAGAGCTCTACTTCTCTAAATGGCAGAACCAGAGTTCTAGATGTTGTTCCAGCAAAACTTCAAGAAAGGGAATATTTGTATTTAGCATCTCTTCATTAAAGCCCTCATTCTTATTCTAGCTGTCTCTTCTTTCCACGGCCTCCATTGCTGGGCTTCAGGTATAGATTTTTCCTACCTCATTATTCCCTTAAAATGAGACGTCTATTGGGGTTTTCTATCTCTTTAACAGTAAGACTATTACTAAATAACACTTTCTCTATGGCAGACACTGTTTTAAGTGCTTGACAAAGTTTAACTCAATTATCTTTGCAGCCACCTACTGTGAGAAGCACCACTAATGTGCCCATTTTACGGAAACTGAACACACAGAAGTAACATGATGGCCTCAAATGACACAGAAGTAATAAGTAGCTGAGTGGGAATTCAACCTTGGTAGAACTGACCCTAGATGCCAAGCTCTTCCCTTGACACCAAAGGGTTAAATGGATAAAGTAATCTACATTAACAATAATTTATTATCCAATATTAGTTTATTATTCCCTAGGATAACATAAGGTCCTAGCTCATTGTATATGCAGAAGGCTCAGAGGAAATAAATCTAATTATGAGATTGTGCCCTTATGACAAACCACCAGAGATAATTTGAAGGTGATATTTCTTTTCATGTCCTTCAGATTACAGGTACTCTAATTTCTAGGAAGGCTGAAGAAATGAGCAAAGTCAAATCTTAGAAGAATAATTTTAGCAAAAGAGTTGGGGAAAATACTAATTGGATGACTGATGATGAAAACTCAAGTTTTTTTTTAATTTTTATTTTATTCATTTTGGTTGTTGAAGGGCCTTTATTTTTAATTTATATGTGGTGCTGAGAATCAAACCCAGTGCCTCACACATTCAAGGCAAGCACTCTACCACTGAGCCACAACCCAGCCCCGCTGAAAACTCAAGTTTTACTTGGGGGCTTTCTTGCCCTCAAGGTTGAGGAAACCGAGCATACATCCTGCTTCCCAAGTCTGGGCAGCTCCAGCACTTCAACCTGGAGATGAAGTTTGGCTTCAACTCTTCTTCCTTGTGCTTACGTGGATCCTGGCCCCAGAGGACACTGGCTGCTCCAGTTCTGTGGTCCCTGCATCACCATGTGAGTCATATTCAAAGCTGCACCTTCTCATGGCTCCTAGAAAAATAACACGAAGACAAGGCAGGTGACTGTTTTTCATTTTACTGAAGACATTCGAAGACATAGAGGAGGGCACACATCACAGATTATGCAGCCACCCACTATATCATGGCGTCTCCAACTAATTCCTCGTGTTAAACCCTTTCAAAAGCCCTTTTACCTTCTTTACATGAATCTTTTGGTGGGCAGTCCTCCAGCTCTGGCTGCATCTTTCAAGAGGAACAATCCTACTAGACCATCTGTTACTCTAGTTTTCAGCCATGTCTTCCCCTAGAATTCTCATAAATCCAAATTTCTCTGTCTTGTGATGGTAAAAAAAAAAAAAAAAATTCAGAAAATAGGGAGATCAATAACATGATTACCATTCCCCCACAAGAAGACCTCCTTGTGGATAAACTACCACAATGAATAAAGGCGTTCAGCAAAATTGACAGATGGAAGATTGATATACAAATATTGGTAGCATGTCCACTAGCAATAACAACAAGAAGAATGTGGTATTTAAAAATGAGCTTTTGTCTAATTGCAAAAACTACAGGATATCTAGTGATAAGTTCACAGAATTGTCTAATAGTGCAAATTAACTGTTTCAATGAAGGAAAGTGGATTAAATAAACTATGGTTTACCCCCAAAGCATAATTCTCTATAGCAGTTAAAATAAATGACCCAAGATTTACCTATATATCCGTGTCTCAATCCTTTTTTTTATTTTTTAATTTTATGTTTTTTTAGTTGTAGATAGAAGCAGTACCTCAGAGCACTCAGTCACTGAGCCACATCCCCAGCCCAATTTAGAGACAGGATCTCACTGAGTTGCTTAGTGCCTCGCTTTTGCTGAGGCTGGCTTTGAACTTGCGATCCCCCTGCTTCAGCCTCCTGAGCCACTGGGATTACAGGCACGCATCACGGAGCCTGGCCTTTTATTTTATTGTTATGTGGTGCTGAGGATTGAACTCAGTGCCTCACATGTGCTAAAATAAAATAAAAAGAACTGGGGATGTGATTCAGTGGCTACAACCCCAACCCATATGGTCTTAATCCTAAAAACATAATATTGAGTGAAAAAACAATTTGTAAAGGGCACATACAGTAAATCAGGTAAAAATTAAAAACATACAAAACAATTGAATGTAGGAATATACACGTGCATGAGAATGAAATCTGCCTATTTTAAAAATAAAGACTACCTATAAACAAGAAGGGACTGGGTCAAATGGTGGTTCCATTCCAAGTTTTCTAAGGAATCTCCTCTCACCATGCACAAGACTCAACTCAAAGTGGATCAATGACCTAGGAATTAGACCAGAGACTCTGTGCCTCATAGAGGAAAAAGTAGGCCCAAATCTTCATCATGCCGGATTAGGCTCTGATTTCCTTAACAAGACTCCTAAAGCACAAGATAATTTTCTTTTTAAAAAAGAGAGAATTTTCTTTTTTTAAAAAACTCCAAAGGAAAAGATCTTCTATGGTGACATTAAATTTATTATGTATAATGCATATATTAATAAATTAACAGGTGTATATTACCTTATTTTTGGTATTTATATATTTGAAATCTTTTTTGGAGAGGTGGCATAGGAGTTTGAACCCAGGGTTTGAACACATATTAGGCAAGTGTTCTGCCACTGAATCACATCCCCAGTTCTTTTTATTTCATTTTGAGGCAGGGTCTTAGTAAGTGGCTCAGGCTGGCCTTGAATTTGTTATCCCCCTGCCTCATTCTCTTTGAGTATCTGAAATTATAGGCATGTGTGCATCACCAAGGCCAGTGTGCATCACCAGGCTCAGCCAATATTTGAAATCTTTTTTTTTTTGACATTTAGGTTATTTATTTAAAACAAAAACTATGTAATTTTATGATTGGCTTTTAAAAAATTAATTCATTTATTTTAATTAGGTATATATATATAGCAGAATGCATTTTGATTCATTGTACACAATTGCAGCACACCGTTTCAATTCTCTGGTTTTACACACGGCATCGCACCATATGTACAGTTTTACATGTACCTAAGGTAATGATGTCCATCTCATTCCACCGTCTTTCCTGCTCCCCCACCTTGCCCCATCAAAGTTCCTCCATTTTTCCCATGCCCTCCCCCTTATGGATCAGCATCCACTTATCAGAGAGAACATTCAGCTTTTGGTTTTTTGGGGGGATTGGCTTATTTCGCTTAGCATGATATTCTCCAACTCCATTTACATGCAAATGCCATAATTTTATTCTCTTTTAATGCTGTGTAATATTCCATTGTGTATACATACCACAGTCTCTATATCCATTCATCTATTGAAGGGTATCTAGGTTGTTTCCACAGTTTAGCTATTGTGAATTGCTATAAACATTGATGTGGCTGTTACTATAGTATGCTGATTTTAAGTCCTTTTGATATAGACGGAGGAGTGGGATAGCTGGTCAAATGGTGGTTCCATTCCAAGTTTTCTAAGGAATCTCCTCTCATCATGCACAAAACTCAACTCAAAGTGGATCAACGACCTAGGAATTAGACCAGAGACCCTTCGTCTCATAGAGGAAAAAGTAGGCCCAAATCTTCATCATGCCAGATTAGGCCCTGATTTCCTTAACAAGATTCCTAAAGCACAAGAAATAAAATCAAGAATTAATAAATTGAATGTACTCAAAAAGTTTCTCTCAGCAAAAGAAACAATGAGGTGAAAAGGGAGCCTACATTTGAGAGCAAAAATTTTTTTTTTAAAGAGAGAGAGAGAGAGAGAGAGAGAGAATTTTTTAATATTTATTTTTTAGTTCTCGGCAGATACAACATCTTTGTTTGTATGTGGTGCTGAGGATCGAACCTGGGCCGCACGCATGCCAGGCGAGCGCGCTACCACTTGAGCCACATCTTCAGCCCAAGGAGCAAATTTTTGCCACACGCACGTCAGAGCACTAATCTCATAGATATATGAAGAACTCAAAAAACTTAACACCAAAAAAGCGAACAACCCAATCCGATCAACAAATACATGAAAAAATGTTAAATATCTCTAGCAATTAGAGAAATACAAATCAAAACTACTCTAAGATTTCATCTCACTCAAGTCAGAATGGCAGCTATCAACAATACAGACAACAGGGCTGGGGTTGTGGCTCTGTGGTAGAGCACTTGCCCAGCATGTGTGAGGCACTGGGTTTGATCCTCAGCACTACATACAAATAAATAAAGTAAAGGTCCATCAACAACTAAAAAAAAAATATTTAAAAAAAATACAGACAACAACAAATGTTGGTGAGGATGTGGGGGAAAAGGCACACTCACATTGCTAGCAGGACTGCAAATTGGTGCAACCAATCTGGAAAGCAGTATGGAGATTCCTTGGAAATATTTTTTTCCTTAGGGGCTGGGGATATAACTCAGTTGGTAGAGTGTTTGCTGCACATGCACAAGGCCCTGGGTTCAATCCCAGCACCACAAGAAAAAAAAAATCTTTTCTTGTCTGTGTGTGTCTTGTGCACGCCAAGCAAGCACTGTACCACTGAGCTACATCCCCAACCTTAAAATCTTTTAAAATTAAAAATTATAATGAAAATTTTGTATGGGTTCAAGAAAGATTTCTTTTTTTTTTTTTTCTTTCTTTTTGGTACTGGGGATTGAACCCAGGGGTGCTTTACCCCTGAGTTCTTTCCTGAGCCCTTTTTATCTTTTATTTTGAGACAGGGTCTTGTTAAGTCACTTAGGGCCTTGCTAAGTTGCTGAGGTTGGACTTGAAATTGTAAATCTGCTGCTTCAGCCTCTGAAGTCACTGGAATTACATGCATGTGTCATCATGCTGGCTTTGAGAAGGATTATATTTCTTTTTCCTTCCTTCCTTCCTTCCTTCCTTCCTTCCTTCCTTCCTTCCTTCCTTCCTTCCTTCCTTCTTTTCTTTCTTTTTTGTGGTGTTGGTGACCAAACTGAGGGCCTTGTGCTTGTGTATGTTAAACAAATGTCCTACCACTGAGTTACATGTATATTTCTAAATGTCAAAGAAGAAAAAGTTTGATTCTTAACAGGAAATCAGCGAGGATAACCAAATGTAAAATGAGATGGAACTCCATGATTGAGATTTTACCACACAGAAGAGTCAAATTTGACTTGTAATAATTTGCCTGGTTTTAAGAGAAACTTAGTCAATCTTGAGACAGGGCAAGTCACTTAACTGCACCCGCAGTTTTCCCCCTAGTGGTTGAGCGTGACCTCCCTTCCAGCTCTGTTTTATGAACTCAGAGCTCTCTGTGAGGTATACATGAGCTCTCTGTGAGATGAGCTTAGAACTCAGATCAGCTTGCAAGAAGGGACTGCTCCTGGCGAAAGTTAAGTTATAGATAAGCAGAAAAGGCTCCAAATGCAGAGGACAATGTTTGGGGATGCAATTGACACCTAGAGTGACCGACCACTTAGGAACCAGCTGGAGTCATGACTGGAGGGACACAGAGAATGTTAGACCTACAAAGCTGAGAGGATAGTTCCATCCCCTCTGATAACAGCAGTGTTTAGAGAACAAGTGCATGCACTTTTTTCTTAAGTGTTAGGCTATTTTGAATTCTATTTTAACATATGGCTCATGGCCTGTAGTAAAAGTTGGGTAATTAAAATATGTATTATAAATTCAATAGTTACATTTTGTTTGAAATCAATTGTAACAGCATTATGGTTATGTTTTTTTTTTAAAGGAAAGTAGTCTTATTTTTTAAAGATATGTACTGAAATATTTATGAACGGCAAGTTCAAGGCAAGCCTCAGCAACTTAGTGAGGCCCTAAGCAACTTAGCAAGACCCTTGACTCAAAATGAAAAATTAAAAGGGCTGGGGATGTGGTTCAATGGTTAAACACCCGTGGGTTCAATCCTCAGTACAAAAAAAAAAAAAAAAGCAATTCAATGCCTTGCATTGGCTTTAAAATAACTCAGAGATGCAGGAGGAGGGTCGGAGTCAAGGTAAAATAAGATTGGTCATATGCTGGTAGATAGGGTTCATTATACCACTCTTTCTACCTTGACATATGTTTGAAATTTCCCATAAAACAAAGGTAAGAAAAAATAAAAAGTAAAGCAAATGCTGTATGACACAGCTTCTGTTCTCAGTCACCCATGTTTGTAGAAATTGTGCCCACTGACTCCAGACTCCACTGCTTGCCCGGGACATTTTCCCAATCTATGTGGTGTCTGGTATGAAGTGATTTGCTTGCCAGGCAACAAAAGACTTTTAAACCAATGTGGAAGTTGATTTATGACAGAATTCTAAGAAGTTTTCAAAGGAAATCTCAGGTCTTTGGGGAATGAAAACTATCACAGTTCCCATCAGACACCAGTAAAACTCCCCCACCCCCACCCTGCGGACTGTGGATTGATCCCAGATGCACTCTACAATTGAGCTACATCTCCAGCCCTTTTTGTTTTTATATTGGGATAAGGTCTCTGATAAATTGTGCAGGCTAGACTTGAACTTGTGATCCTCTTGCCTCAGCCTTCCCAGTTGTTGGGGTTACAGGCAAGTGCCACTGCCTTGTCCAACAAAGTACTTCTTAAAGAAAAGCTGAACTTAGATGTGTTAAGCACCTATAATATCCCAACTTCTGTTTGAGTACACTAGTTTTTTTTTTAATGAAAATTGGTTTAATTAGATATCAATATTATTATCATCATCTTAGAGATGATAAAGTTTGACTTTGGCAAAATCATGTAGCTAATATGTTTGGAGATAGGATACCAGTTCACAGATGGATAAATCCAAAGCCTGTTTCTTTCTATTGCACAATCTTAGTTTGTGGTCCAGTGTATGGATATCCATCTGGAAGTTTGTTAGAGATGATGTATCAATTGCAGGCACTACTCCAGTCCTACTGAGGCAGAATCTGCATTTTAATGAGGTTCCAAGGGCACTCAGTGCATATTTGTTTATTTATTTACATTTTTGGGGAGTACCTAGTATTGAACTGGGGGCATTCTACCTCTGAGCCACATCCTCAAGCCCTATTTTGTATTTTATTTAGAGTCAGTGTCTCACTGAGTTGCTTGGCACCTTGCTTTTGCTGAGGCTGACTTTGAACTCGTGATCCTCCTGCCTCAGCCTTCTAAGCTGCTGGGATTACAAGTGTGCACCAGCACACCCTGTTCATGGGCAAATTTAAATCGTTCAAACTTTAAGAAACTGCTCTACAAAACAATCTTATGAATTGATCTCAAATAAAAATAACAATAAACATTTCTATTAACACTGTCATTATAATAAGACAGATTTGTTTGCTTGATTGTTTATTCCTCACAATAACTTTTTTACTAGAGTTGAGAAAACAGGCTTCATAGTTTAAATAACTCGGAGGTCATACAGGTAGTAAGCTACTCAGTTGAACTCAAAATAGTCTGATTCTGGAACCTGGACTGTCAGCCATTGCAAATACAAATCATAACTATCTCTAGACTAAAGTAGACCAAGTTGGTATGAATATGAAATCATCTGCAGCTACAAAAGATAGCACATTTCTAAAAATACTATGGAATTTCATACTTTTTTTCCATTTTACCTAACATCAAGCCCCCACAGTTAAAAAAACTTAATTACCTTTGTGATCCAGTATTGGTAAATCTCTAAGATTAATTATTAGATACCTTCTCCTTTAGGAAGCAAAGAAAGTAGCAGAGTGTTAACACTGGAAATCTAAGAAGTAAGTAGCATTAAAAAAGGATAATGCACTTGAACTTCAGAGTATTTGATTACAAGGAAAGAAGAGCTTTCAAAAATATACATAATATGTACCCAGCTAACAATACATGAATCAACGAATATTTTTCTTTCTCCCCCCCCCCACCAGGGGTTAAAAGAACAGATTAAAACAACAGTGATAGCTAAGCATCCTAAAAAGCCTACCTGGGCTGTATTGAAAAACGTGTAACTGGATACTTAAAATATGTTGATGAAGAAGAACACTCTTCTAGACTAAAAGACAAGTCTCTTCGCTCTCGGTGTGTTTCACTGATTGTTCAAGCTGCTGTGAATGTGAATTGATTTTACAGGTTGTTACCCTTTCATTCATTCCCCCATTTTCCAGGAATGCATATGGATATTGTGTTGAGGAGCTCAATTTGAAGTGAAAGACAACTCCAATGATTTTTATACTGGACTTAAAAAAAAAAAAAAATACTCAGGGGTTGGGAATGTAGACTAGTGGTAGAGTGCTTGCCTAGAATGTGTGAGGCTGTGGGTTTGATGCCCAGGACTAAAAACAAAAGAAAGAAAAAAATCTGTAGGATTTTCCTTTTTGTTTTTTTGTTTCTGGGAATTGAACCTCAGGGGTGTTTTACCACTGAGCTACATAGATCCCCTACATGCCCAGCCCTTGTTATTTTTTATTTTGAGACATGGTCTTGCTAAGTTGATTAGGCTGGCCTTGAATTGGTGATCCTCCTGCCCCAGCCTCCTGAGTTACTGGGATCATATGGGATGCCACTATGTTTGGCTGGGAATTATTTTTCAGTGATTCATTTCTAAACCAACAAATAATTCTTCTTTGAAAAATTTAATCCTAAAAGTATTCTTGCATACAAACATGCATACGTACATATACGCATACCCAAGGGCTTAAAATACAGTGGGGCAATTTTGCTTCCATAATAGAGGAAATTCTCTATTTAGTGATTTGTATGAGGGGAAAAAAACCTACCCAGAAAGTTTAGTTCTACTTTTTCTTTTTATATAGTTCCTTACCTATTTGTGCTAAGATTTGGTGTTATGTGAGGGCTTATCTGATAAAAATTCCTAATTGTAGATCTGTAATTAGAGGAACTAGTTACAACATAAATAAATAAATTCAATATTGATCATTGCATTCATTCTAAGGAGTACTTAGAGTAAGATAAGCATGATTCAAAGGGGGAAAAAATCAGTACTTTGGGTGTCTGCTTTCCCTCTCGTTGGGTCCCTACTTGGATCTTGTGGGAGAAAATGCAAGTAAGGTCTTTATTATTATTTTATTTTTTAGGACTTTATTTTTGAGCATTACCTTTTTGTCTCAAATGTCAGGAATAGAGCTGTTCAAATTCTAATACTGTTTTAGTATTTGAGTTGCTCATAGAGTCAGACCTTATGAGTCCACTCAGCTTTCTTACTTCTTTTTTCTTGTGGTTTTGGCTTTTCAGTAGGCATTTGTATCAACTGTGACTGCCAGCATTTGGCACAGTAGGGGAAGCAAGTCTTATGTGAAAACCTGCCTGTGGCAGCCTGTGTGAGCTGATACAACAGGAAGCAGCTCAGAATGGTGGCTGCTTTGTTCCAATTCCCAAACACAGAGGGAGGCATCCCCAACAGAGAGGAAGTGGTTCTCTATCCCCGCATCCCAGACCTACAGAAGGTTCCCCTCCAATCAAACTAGTTTTCTGCAGAGCTCTTGTGCCTGCCAAATGATCACTTTTCTGGAGGTAGCAAAATGTCCACGTTGTGGCCCTGAGGAAGCTGATGAGTAAGCAGAGGATGCTGCTCAACAGAGAAAGAAGAGGAAAAAGAGACAAGCAGAGAGCAGAGATGCACAGCTCCCAGTGGAAAGAGCTGGGGGGAAGGAGCTGTCCTCTTCTGTTTAGTGTTCCAATTCCCACTTCCAGGCCCTGAGACTCAGATGAATCAGAAAATCCACTAAAGAAGCTGAACCACCTGGGATACACTCTGGCTATCCCAGGATGATCTGAGAACATCCCCAATACAACCACAGTGTACCAGTACTGATGAGTCTAAGGAAGCCCAGAGCCTAACGTAATGCTCAGTAAATCTGTGTTCCTATAACCTAGAATAGCAATGGAGTGGAATGTATAATATATTTTCTTTTAAAAGGCCCTATACACTCCACTCCATTGCCATATATATATATAAGCTGTCAATGGATCTTTATTTATTTATTTATATGCAGTGCTAAGAATAGAACCCAGTGCCTCTCACACATGCTAGGCAAGTGCTCTACCAGCCTCAGCCCCAGCCCAGATTTATATATCTTTTAAGTGGTTAAGATATTATTATTAGAGCTCTTGTTTTCAGGTGTTGGAATGAAGGATTTCTACTCCCATTTTCTTATCTCTCCTCTCTCTCTCTCACACACACACACACATACACACCCACCCCCCCACACACACACCCTGAAATGTTAGAACCCTGATGACCAGTGGATTAGTTCCTTTATTCATATCTTCACCAAATCTTCACCAAATGCTTGCCCTCTTCCAGGTGCTAAGTGCTTAGGGTTTATAACTGAAAAACAAGACAAAGTTCCTTGTAATCAGAGGTCAAGTTCCAGTAGATAAGTAAATTTGGCTTTATATTAGAGGAAAATGAGGGCTATAAAAAACAAAATGGCGCCGGGCGAGGTGGTGCATGCCTGTATTTCCAGCAGCTTGGGAGGCAGAGGCAGGAGGATCATGAGTTCAAAGACAGCCTCAGCAAAAGTGAGGTGCTAAGCAGCTCAGTGAGACCCTGTCTCTAAATAGGGCTGGGATGTGGCTCAGTGGTCGAGTGCCCCTGAGTTCAATCCTCAGTACCCCCCAAAACAAAACAACAACAACAAAAAAAAGGCAAGTAAGGTAGTCTGGAATTCCAGGGGTGAAAGCCAGGTTGCCATGCCGAATGTTGTGGTCAGGGCAGACCTCTTCATCAAGTTGAGAACTGAGCAAACACATGGCAGGAAGAGAGGAACTTATCCAAATGACTCTCTGGGGGAAGCTCTGGCTTGGATAGCTCCCCACCTCTTTTTTTTTTTTTTTTGGTACTGGGGATTGAACTCAGGGGTATTGGACCACAGAGCCATATCCCCAACCTCCCCAGCTGCTAGGATTAGAGGTGTGTGCCACCATTCCCCACTGTCTGTCCTCTTTCCTCCTCTATAAAATGAATATGGGCTGTGTTAGATTAAGTGGGTACTTTAAGGCAGACAGAACATGTAGAATACAGGCCTCAAAGCAAAGGGATGAGTGTCATGTTCAAGGAACAGCAGCCGAGCTGAGTGGATAGGAGGAATTAAGGAGGAGGGCAGAATGGGGGGTCAGAGAAGCAATGGGGGCCAGATCCTATATAGCCTTATGGGTCCTTGTAAAATATTTGACTTTTAGTCTGATTAAAATGAGGAGTCACTGTGGGGTTTGGGGTAGAAGATGACATAGTCTGACATATTTTTGAAGAATCACTTTAGATGCCATATTTAAGACCTTTAACAGTAATTCAGTCAATTGATGATAGCTCAGACTAAGGGGATACCAGTGGATGAGTGATAAGAAGTTGGATTATGGGTATGTGGGAAGGTAGAGACAACAGGATTCCTCATGGATTCCATGTGTGGTATGAGAGACATAGAAGTCAAGAATGACTCAGGTTTTTGGCCTGAGAAAAAAGGAGTTGCTACCTAATGAAGAAGACGGGTACTGGAACTTTTGTAAGGAAAGATTAGATTTATTTTGGGGCATGTTGAGTTTGAGAGGCCTATTAAACATCTAAGTGGAGATGTGGAAAAGGCAATTGAATGTATTAATTTGGAGTTCCAAATGGAGTTCTGGGCTGGAAAGATAATTTAGAAGTCTTTACCATATACAAACATCTTTCAGTATTGTTGGGGAGCAGTACAGAGAGATAGGTTCTAGGACCCCTTTGGAATCCAATATCGGAGAATGCTCAAGTCCCTTATATAAAATGGTGCCGTATTTGCATAAAACCTATGCACATCCTCCCATATACTTTAAACATCTCTAGGTATGCTTCTAAGGCCCAGTAAATGCCATACATAAAGTTGGCAACTGTATTGTTTAGGGAATAATCACACACACACACACACACACACACACAGAGAAACAAATCTGTGTATGTTTAGTACAGATGCAATTAAAAAATATTTTTGATCTGTGGTTAGTTGAATTTGGGGAAGAAAATTTGCAGAAGCAGACCCTGAAACTATGGAGGGTGACTGGGGATGGAATTTAAAGTAATGGGACTGGATGGTATCACCAATGGAGTGAGTGTAAATAGAGAAGAGGAACAAAGACTGAGCCGTGGGGTCCTCCAACATTAGCAGTCAGGAAAATGAGGAAGTAACAGTGGAGACCAAGAAGAAACAACTAGTGAGGGGGATACCACCCAAGAGAATGTGGTGACCTGGAACCCACACTACGAAGGCTATCTAGAAGGAATGCTCAGTTGTATCACGTGCTGTTGCTGGGTCCAGAGAGGCAAGGGTGCAGAATCACCACTGCACTGATCAACAAGGAGGTCACTGACAAAGGAAGAACAGTTTCTGTGGAGTCTCGGGGGTTAAAATCTCATCAAAGTAGATCAAAAGAGTAAGAGGGAAGAGGCTTTTTAAGACAGGAAATAAAAAAATCTTTAAGAGTTTTGCTGTTAAGGAGAAAAGAGAAATGTAGCAACAGTTGGTAAAGGAATGGGGTTCAGAGAAATTTCTTTTTAAGATAGAATTAATAGTATGTGTAATGCTAACATGGATGATCCAATTATCAGAAAATGATTATATAGAGAAAGGGGGGAGCATTGTCAGAACAATATCCTTGAGTTGTGCACAGGAGATTGGATCTACTGCATAGATTGCTTTAGTACAAAAGTATGGATTATCTTTCTGAAGAGTAAAAAAGTGCAGAAACTGGAGACTACTTAAGTAGATACACTAGTGGGAATCTGTAGAAGTTGTAAAGTCTTCTGAGGAAGGGGGAAAAAAAAGAAAAAGAATATAAAACAAAATATTAGGAATCAAAATGGCTTTGAATTTCTCCATGGCAGTATTACAATCCAACAGACAAGGAATCAAGGCCTTTAAAAACCTAAGGGATGATCATTTGCAACCTAAAAATCTACATTTAGTGAAGATAGAGTAAATACATTTTCTTTTTTTTTTTTTTAATATCTTTATTTTTATGTGGTGCTGAGGATTGAACCCAGGGCCTCACGCATGCAAGGCAAGCGCTCTACCACTGAGCTGTAACCGCAGCCCATAAGTGCATTTTCAAATGTACAAAATGTGCTGGATATTGTTTGCCCCTCCAGATTCTTCTCTATCCCACTTTGTGCTCTGGAAGGTATTCATACCTGTGTGAATTACCTTACTTGGATTCTCTTGTCCTCTATCTTCTGATTGGATTTTGTCAAAGTGGGAGAAACTGGCAGAAGACCAGGGGTAGCAAAAGGGAGATCAGTGCTCTATCCCTTTACTAACACATCTCCAAAAATTTACATTAGCATTCAAAGTGTAAAATTTAGTTCTCTCCTGAAATAAGGAATTAAGAAAGAAGACATGGGATTGAGGCAAAGGGAAAACCTAGAGTAATGGTGAAAGGAGACCATAGGATGACAGCTTGACATACAGAACAACCAATTCATATTAGGGCAGGCCAGAAAGCTCTTAAAGATAGCCCCAAGAAGATGAAATTGTTAGAAAACCCAATAAGGATTTTGTACAACTTGGACAAGAATTTGACACTAAATTAGAGTTAAGGGCATAGAAATCAAAGTAAAAGAAAACCAAGATGGTTGTTAATTTTAGATGTAAGAAAAAATAATTGTAGCATAAGAAGAGCTTGCCGGACGTGGTGGCACACACTTATAATCCCAGCAGCTCAGGAGGCAGAGGCAGGAGGATCACAAGTTCAGAGCCAGCCTCAGCAAATTAGTGAGGCCCTAAACAACTTAGTGAGACCCTGTGTCAAATTAAAAAATTAAAAAAAAAAAAATGGCTGAGGATGTAACTCAGTAGTTAAGTGCCCGTGGGTCCAATCCCCAGTTACTCTGCCCCCCCAAAAAAGTAGCTTAATTATACACAGCATTTATGCAACAAAAATTTCAAGGGAGTGCTGAATCTTCTCTTTTACAGACTTTCTTATAATATGTAAGTTTCCTATGTTTGTAATGTAGAGATTTTCATGGAAGGTATTTTTCATAACAGCATCTAGAGTTGTCAGGATATTTATTTTAACATGATTTGACTATGGTCATTTGACAGAGTGGAAAGGTAGAAATTCAAAATCTCAAATAACCAATTAACCTTTGATTTGTGTGACCTGGTAAATTTATTACCTAATTTTTCTATCCATTTCAAAGTATGAGGATGGCAAATCACAACACCTTGAATGCCTGGCATACAGTAGGCATTCATAAACAAAATTGAGGGGGAGACCAGCTTGGTGGAACACGCTTGTAATTCCAGTGGCTCAGGAGGTTGAGGCAGGAGGATCATGAGTTCAAGCCAACCTCAGCAACAGTAAGGCACTAAGCAAACTCAGTGAGACCCTGTCTCTAAATAAAGTATAAAATAGGGCTGGGGATGTGGCTCAGTGGTACAGTGCTTGCCTAGCATGCATGAGGCACTGGGTTCGATCCTCAGCTCCACATAAAAATAAAGATATTGTGTACACCTAAAACCAAAAAATAAATATCAAAAAAATTTATATATATTAAAAAACAACAGTAACCTAAAGACTCAATTTCAACTGGGAGTCACTATCCAGCTTGCTACTATAGGATTGTGTTGGTGCTTGCTACTGGCATTGTGTTCTGGTGCTTTCTCAAATCATAACAAAATAAGGAATTTTAGCTGCAGTTCAGTAGGTACATCAATTCCAGGGGTTGGCCAGATAGTAATGGTTTGAAAAATAAAGGAAAAACTAGTCATTAACAATAATTAACATACATTCTGCACGTAAAATTTATTCTAGTCACTATTCTAAGCCATTTTACATGAATCATCCCATTTAATCTTCATAATAACTCTAGGTCCTTTTTAACACCTTCTTACAGATAAAAGAGACTCAGAAAGGCTAAGTGAGTTGTTTAAAGTTACACAGCCAATAAACTGGTGAAACTAGACCTGAACTTTGATTAGCCAGCCTCCGGAGCCTTCCAGACTTCTAAGTGCAATGTCAACACATAGCAAAAAGCGTCTTTAGCTGTGAATTTTCTCACTTGCATAACAGCTTTGTTCAGGTCATACTTTAGCAAGTGAAGTTGTTAGCATCTTCAAATATTAAATGATATGGAAAGTGTACAAAGGCCAGGTTATTTTAAGCAACTGCTCTTACAAGAGCTTTAAAACCATTATCTCTTTTGGAAGTGGGGCTCAGACATTCAAATACACTTAATCGGTAAAAGTTCTAACAGAAAGGGAGTTATTTGGGGGCTGCTTTAGTTATTCTGTGCCTACTGCATTAAGTGTGGGATAAACGTGTGGTGACTGGATAGATGACTCATATAATGGAGCTTTTCCAATCTCACGCGGACAATCTCGCAAAACATCAGGACCTTTCCAAAACAGTTTTCTGTCACTCAGGGGCTTGGAGGCTGGGAGAATCTGCTCCTGATGTGGGTCCGGTTTGAGGAACTCCTTGCTACTTGAGAGGGAAGAAACCCAGGATCCCAGGAATACTCCAAATCCCGGCTGCAGCAACAGCAGGGCGGCCCATTTCTATCTTGGCACAGGTATAGGCTGGGAACTGGAGCTGAGCCTGAATGAACGATGGGCTCTTAATGACTTTGGTGGAATTCCGCCCCGGTTGCGAGATTTATGGACCCGACTGAAGGGTGGAAAGGAGCGCTGCTCATTTGACACACCCAACCCACTTTTCCGCGCGGGATACGCTTCAGCACCGCGAAATCAGCGGAATACAGACTGCGGCGGACATCGGTCCGGCCCAACACGCACGCGCAGCCCCTTGGTAACCGCCAGCCCGCGGCGCACGCGCAGTCCATCCTAACTCTAGGTCAGTCGCGGCCCGGCCCGAGCCCCGCCCCCGCAGGCCCCGCCCCGCTCCCGTGAGCTGAACACCCCATATCCGGGTTCCCGCCGCTGCCGCCCCGCTCATTCAGCCTGACCGGGAGTGGTGTGGTTCCCGACCAAAATGGCGACCGTGGGGCGAGTCGGCTCGTTCGGTTCCTCTCCACCGGGATTAGCCTCGGCTTATACCGGCGGCCCCTTGGCCAACGAGCTCGCGTCGGGCAACGGCGGCGCTGCAGCCGGCGACGACGAGGACGGGCAGAATCTTTGGTAACGATCCCACCCCTCCCTGGGTCCCCGCGGGCTTTCCCGGCCTGGCAGACGCCTTGGGGTCCCGTGCCCGCCGGAGCTCGGCGCCGGCCCCGGCCACTGAGCTTTCGGAGGAGCGCGCCCCGGCGCGCCGAGGCCCGGCCGTCCCTCCGGTGGTGCGGCTCCGGCCCCTCGTCCCTGGCCTCAGCCTGCGCCTTGCTTCCCGTTAGGTCCTGCATCCTCAGCGAGGTCTCCACCCGCTCGCGCTCCAAGCTCCCGGCCGGGAAGAACGTGCTGCTGCTAGGTAAGTGTCCCCTGCCTCGTCGCACCCCTCAGGGTCCACCCCGTCCCGGCCGGGGTCCCAGTGCGCGGACCCGCTCGCTCACTGTCTTTGTGCGGACAGCTCAGATCGACCGCGCCCCGCCTCCCGACCTGTCGCTGACGGCTGGGAAGTAGGGGAACCCTGTCCTCAGCCCAGGACCCGCGGGGACCCGCCCTCCCTCAAGTCCCTCCCTCCTCCTCCCTGGGATGTAGGGGTGGCCCTGTCAGCTTCCTCGGGGAGGAAGAGAATGGATCGCCCATCTGAGGGATTCTAGTGGCGTGGGGTTTACCTAGTATACAGAGACAGTTTTTCTTTCTTAACAAAAGTAGGTAACAGGAAGCTGTCCGTGAGAGCTCCAGTGCAAATGGCATGCAATTAATATTTAATAGGCGATTCTTTGTATAATTGACAGAGAAGCTAGAACTAAGACTGGTAGTCGTGATAAATGATCTTATTTGATTCAGCGTTCTCGGGTACAGTGTGCTTGTGTTGCAGTTGCTTTTTTAACCGTCACTTAATAATGCTGAAATAAGCGAAGGGCAGTAGAACACCTTTCCAGTTCGGTCCCTTCCGCTAAATGGATATACTAAGGAGAAATGACCCAATGTCTCAATTTTCTTGATTGTTCTGTATCTCGTTGGCTCTCTGGAGTTATGTATTTTCATCCTTACTGAATGGGGGTGGAGGTAGAGTACTGAGGGAGAACAATTCTCAGTTTCACATTTTTGCAGGTTCAGCTCCTGCATCCTTTACAGGAGAGATTTCTTCTATATTTTAAAAATAAAGGTATTGAAGTTTGGTTTATAAGATGATGGTTAAATTTTAAAACTTTGGTATTGGTGTCTCAATACTTTTTGTCATGTAAATCTAAAAACAGGAAAGGAAACAAAGAAATGCTATTTGACAGGGTCCACAGTTTAATGAATTGTTAGATAGGAAAAGAATGATTTATTTTTCATGAATACTACAATGTAGAATACATACAAGTTGAAAAATTATCTTTTTACCTGTGTTTTTAATGTGATTGAAAGCACATAGGTTACATTGACATGGATTGAATAAAGGCCTTATTATATACAAGTCCTTTGATTTTAAGCAGGTTGCTTACCTATAAACCTCAGTTTATTCATCTTTAAAATGGATGTTGTAGAAATAATAATGTCTGTCTCCTGGGATTGTGGGGAGGATTAAATGAGATAATGTTTGTAAAGTGAAGATAGCACAATGCCAATGTAATGGACTTATTTTAACTGAATTAGAAAACATTTGTTTGAACTCTTCAAAAACTTAATTGGTGCCTACATGAAGTGATATTGACAGGGCAGAGATAGGATCAAAAGTTTAAAAAAATGAGAAAATATTTTAAGTTTACTAATTTAAACAAATTACTAATTACTAAAAGATTTTAGACCAGATGACCTCATTGAAATTTATTTTAATTACTTTAGGTTAAATAAGACTTCTTTTCAAATACTGCCATTGTAGAGATAAGATTCCAGAATTTTGTTTTCATTTTATAAATTCCCTCTAGTTATTCTTGTATGTTAGATATTACAGGGTGGCTGGGATGATTCTATTTTTGGTGAAACAAAAGTAGCAGTTTTCTTGGTGCCCTTAATTTGCACTGAGGTTTTATTCTTTTTTCTTTCTTCCCCTAAGACCCTTTTGACACTGAATCAATACATAAGACCTAGTGTACTTAAAGGTCCTAGCCTCCTCCACTCCTCCATACTTAGAACAGATTAAATTTCCTTTTTATGAACTAAATAGTTCAGAAAGCTCCATCTTGTATCAAGTTATATGAACTGGAAATTTAATATTTTTCTTCTAGTACCATTGGGATTTTCATAAAGTCCTTTTAGCTTTGAAAGACACTAGTAACTGTTTACACAAATAGCATTAGTTTTCTAGAGTACCTCTCAAGATTTCTTAGAGAAATTTTACAATCTCTTTACGGCAGTGTTCAGGGTGTTGTAATAGAGAAAAGAAATATGCAAGTAGAGATTGTAGTTTTCTTTATAATGAGTTTGAGGGTATTAGGGAGATGCTTGGACCTAATATGTCTTTCATGAATGATCATACTCTGGAGTCCCATATATAAAAAATCCAACCTGAGACCATAATAAGACTTTACATTTCCAGAAGTAGCCCAGTGTAGGAAAGATGATATAGGCCTATGTAACACCCCTTGCACACAGACACATACACACATATGTGTACACGCACACACACATAGAAGTTGCAGTTATCTTAGATTGCTAAATGACCTCCCTTCCCAAGGGGAGAATGGAGTCAAGACTAAGAATATGTGTATGTACGTAACTATTCTCAAAACATTTTCATATGAATCTCTATTTACCCTCTTACCCCTCCCCAATCTGGGAGGTGAATGTAATCACCAGTTTATAGATGAGATAATAACTTGTAAGAGGGTTCTCCAAGATCATACAGCTGTAAAATTCATATGTTTTGTGACTCTAGCATGACTTTCCAGCTTGATAGAAGTCTGCAGGGAGAGTGCCAGGTACAAAACTCTTCTTACTGTATTGCTATCCTTGACCAAAAGTACTGGTAATTATTGTCATGGAAAAGCCAAATATTTAGATCCTTTTTTTTTTTTTTTTTAGTTGTAGATGGTCACGATACCTTTTTTTAAATTTATTTTTATGTGGTGCTGAGGACCAAACCAAGCGCCTCACTTGTGCTAGGCAAGTACTCTAACTCTGAGCTTACAACCCCAGCTGCTGGACCAAATATATGTAACTTACTGAAGAAAATAACTATGGCCATGACTCTTGTGTTTAAGTGTCATTCAATCTACCTAGGCCTGATTCCCGCCAAAATCCAGGAAGACTAACATTTATGTTTAATCTCTTTCTCTTCTTTCATACTGGATATTGAATCCAGGGGTGTTTCACTACTGAGCTATATCCCCAGCAGCCATTTTGAGACAGGGTCTCACTAAATTGCTCAGGCTGACCTGGAAGGTGGTATCCTCCTGCCTCAGTCTTCCTAGTAACTTTACAGGCATGTACCACCAGGCCTGGCTTATTTTTTTATTATTATTTTTTTATTTTTTTTTTTTACAGTGCTGGGGATTGAACTCAGGGCCTGTTGAATGTAGGCAAGTGATCTACCACTGAGCTACATCCCCAGCCCCTAAATTGTCAATATTAAAGGTAGGACTTCTTGTGTATGTGTTTTAAATAGGTTTAACTCGTTATAAATTGCCATTTAAGAACCATTTTTCCTCTTTGTTTTACATTTAATCAATTTTACTATAATTAATTATATTTTTCTAGCTAACTTTAAGTGCATTTTCTCGACATCTTGATTACTTTCCCATGTTTTAGTAAGAAAACTCCCTAAGGAAAATAGCAGTATACCTAACTTGGAGCACTTAAATGTACTAGTCATGTAAGGGTTGTTTACTCTATCACCATGAAGATCAGGAAACAGACACAATCCATTAAGTAACTTGCTAGAAGGTAACAAAGAAAGGCAAAAGTCAGGATTTGAAATTGTACATTATGGATCCAGAGCCAGTACTCCTAATTTGGTAAATTGAGATTTGTTTGAAAATGCTAATCTGTATGCTAACCTATCTCCCTAAAGGAAAAGAGCTTTCTTTGTGGGAAAAGCAAGCGGGTATTTAGTAGTAAAGAAATTTTATCTGCTATTCCTCAGTGTGTCTGTTTCAGCACAAAAGTGTCTCATTGATTTAGATTCATTGAAACCATTGTCAACCAAGATATATATGTAATCATGGTTCTCAACATTTTAGTAAGAAAACTCCCTAAGGAAAATAACAGTAATACCTAACATGGGGCACTTAAATGTACTAGTCCTGTAAGGATTGTTTACATACTCTCTATCACCATGAAGATCAGAAAACAGACACAAATCTGTTAAGTAACTTGCTAGAAGGTAACACAGAAAGGCAAAAAATCAGGATTTGAAATTGTACATTCTGTATCCATATCCATATCTATCTATAATGCCTGGCTTTATAGATAGGAGATCTGTATCACTTTTTTAAAAAAATTTATCTATTGGGTTTTTTTTTTATTATTATTAGTTATTTGTATCACTTTTTTGATTTGTAGGTAGTGTGAATTACCAAGAGCTACCTGGCCCTTTGGCAAGTCATTTAAGCCTCATTTTTCTCATCTGCAAGTTTTAAACTCTTAGGATTTAGGGATCTCCAAAGCCTTAGACTTGTCTGACATTTTTTTTTCTTAATTCTGAGTCTTGTGTTTATTTTTAAAGAAGTATTCTAAAGCCTATTACAGTTGGGTTTAAATCAGTAAAAGTATTCCTTTGCAGATTGGACTGTTTAATTTTATTCAGAGAAGTTGTTTAGAGTCTCTATATTGTTTCTTGAAGGCATTAGTCCAGGGTGCTGTGCAGCCCAAAAAAAAAAAAAAAAATCTCAAAATGTTGAGTATCATTAAGGATTATATTTGAAATTTTTTTTTTAAACATAAATAAGGAAGAAAACTAGCCTATATTATGCTTGAATTACTGCAAGTAGGAAATCTCAGGGTATACACAGTGGAGCTAAAGAGCTGTTCAGAAGTAACGAAGTAACTTGTAACCATGGAGGGAGTGCAAGGCTTAATATGTGAGGACTGATTTTAAAAGTAATAAAGAATGTTTAGTCTGAAACTATTAATCTTGTGCAGAGATAGAATTAAAGATCACCAAAATTCCATGACTTGTGGGAAAAATGGATTTTTATTAGTTGAAGTACGTTAATGGTATTTTCTGGCATAATTGGTTATGGGAATATAATGTAAGGAATAGAATTTCTCATATAATACTGAATTGGTGATTTTCAAAGAATTACATAAAATTTCTATGTGTTTATCATGTGTTACTGCCACTAAAATAGCAAACATAAAGTGAGAGTCAGGTGACATATTTTAGTGGTTAGTGTCAGCAAACTTTTCTGTACAGGGCCAGATAATAGTGCAGGCTCTTAAAGTCATATGGTGTCTGTTGCAAGTGTTCAGTTCTGTTCTGGTAGTTCCCAAACAGCCACAGACATATAAATGAAATGAGCATTCATTTCAGTGTTTCAATAAAACTTTAACTACAGAAACAAGCAGCAGATTAGTTTGGGCCTGAAGTCTGAATCTTTGCTTTAGGTTATTGTGGTCATCAATTTTATCAATAAGCAAAGATGCCACTTAATAGAGGTTCCTGGTTAGTAGGATATGGTAGTTGGTACATATTAGGTGCTCAGTGAATATGTACTGGATGAATGATGAAAAGGTTTTACTTAAAGAATCATTGTTATTCTAGGTGGAGATACAGTTGAATATAGATTTAAGAACTGAGGGGGAGTTCATAAAATATTTCCCACAGTGCTGTTGTTGAAAACAGAAAAAAGAGGGGCCGTCTGGGGCTGTAGCTCAGTGGCAGAGCGCTTGCCTAGCATGTTTGAGGCACTGGGTTTGATCCTTAGACCGCATTAAAAAAATAGACAAATAACATAAAGGTATTTGTCCATCTATAACTACAAAAAAATATATATATTTTTTTAAACCCAGAAACTGGCCAGGTGCAGTGGTGCACACTTATATTCCCAGCAGTTTGGGACACTGAGTCAGGAGGATCGTGAGTTCAAAGCTAGCCTCAGAAACTTGGCAAGGCCCTAAGCAACTCAGTGAGACCCTGTCTCAAAATAAATACAAAAAAGGGCTAGGGATGTAGTTCAGTGATTAAGCACCCCTGGGTTCAATTCCTGGTACCAAACAAAACAAAACAAAAACAGAAAATAGCTGGAAGAATCACACATGAAGATTGCTAGAATGGTTATTCAGCTGATGTGAAGTCCATATGAGAGAGAATGTCAGCAAAAGCACTTTGAATATGCAAAAACAGAAAAAAAGCTTGAATTAGGAAAAAATTCCAAAATTCAACATAGGATCCCGTCACTAATGAAGGAATAAAAATGGGATAATCTATTTACTTTATTTGTAATATCTGGGCAGTGACTGTTAAACCTCACAGATTGTCTCTATATTCATTTGTTCACCAAACATTTATTAGAAGTATGCTGTGCAGAAAACATTTTCCTGGGCCATCTGTGGAAAACAGGGCTGACTTGGTCCCTGCCCTCCAGAACCTATAAACTGGGGAAAAAAAATTCAAAGTAGTAAAAACCAAATATGTCACTATGAATGGAAAAGGTGATATATATCTGAGTAAAATTTTGTTAAGCAGGGTGGGAAGGAAAACACTGGGTTGAGGAAACATGTGAAAAGGACCCAATTCATACTGCAAAAGGCGGAGGCAGTTCAGACATGGTAGAAGGACCCAGAGGCCCAGGATCTGGAGTTCAGCCCTTCCTGTCTTTGGAAGCTGTGAGATTATTTCATACTTCCTTGGATTAAAGAAACCAAAAGATATTAACTGTAACACATCTCAAAGTTGGAAGTCATTACTTAAATTATAAACATAATGCATGTTTCTTATCAGAGAAAGAGAAAAATAGAAGATAAAAAATGAAAATAATCCATGATTCTACCACCTGGAGACAATCAGTATTTTTTCTATGTGTATATTTATTTTCTTAAAAATAGATTTATACTTTATATATCATTTTCTAACAAGATTTTTTTTCACCTCATGTACTATGGTTCGCTTCATGAAATGTGGTTGTTTTTGTTTTAACTTTAAAAATTATACATGCTCAAAAAAGTCAGCTTGAAAAACATCAGTAATAACAACAACAACAATACACATAAACACAGCTCCCAATTACAAAGTTGTTCTCCCATCCCTGAGGATAATCACTATTATTACTTCTGGTGCAAGTCTTCCCCAAGCTGTACTCAGTGAACAAGTGGAATAGGATCCTTTCATCCCTGTTCACTATTTTCACAGCCCCTGTCACACTCTGCAAGGCTTTCAAAAAAAGTCAGGTATACTGAGAATGTTGTAAATGGGCACAGTCTCTCACAACACTTACCTTTCCTTGCTAGAACTTTGACCTTGGAATCCCCCTCCTGCTATGTACACCCTTGGGCAATCCTGCCCACAGAGTGGGGCCCACAGGGTTGGGCTGTTACTAATAGGGGATGGTATGGGCTATGAGAGATTCTGGTTTCTTCCTTGGGTCCTCGCTCTACCCTGAATCAGCACTTGGAGAAGGCCAGCTGCCATGAATGGGGACATGCAGCCTGTGGAGAGGCCCAGTGGTGTGGAATGGAGTCTCTGCTGAGGCCTCCTGCCCACATCCATAGGATAGCTTGGAAGTCCAGAAACATGATTTTATTTTCATGTTAATAAATATGGATTTATCCCTTTTGTTGACTGAGTAGTATGTGTGACTGTACTGTAATTATAACTGATTGATAGATCATTATTATTAGACCTTATTTTCCACTTTTCCCAGTATTATCTTGGGGATCAGTTGCTAGAAGCAGAATTGTTAGGTCAAAAGTACATATCTTTTAAATCTTTATATATATTGCCAAACAGTCTTCTAGGAAAGCTATACCATTTTACGTTTCCACCATCAGTATATGGGTATATGGGTATTTGTTCAGGATAATTGCCAACACTATTATTTTAATCTTTGCTTGTGTATACCATATTTATTGATAAAAACCATTGCTTTAGTAGGATTTTGTCTTCTGGAGCAGAAGAACTTTTAATAAGCATTGAGTATTTATTGGTCTTAGTAAATGTTTATTGAATTAAACTAAATGATTTTTTAAAGATATTTTTTAAAAGATGGACACAATATCTTTATTTATTTTATATGTGGTGCTGAGGATCAAACCCAGTACCTCACAAGTGCGAGGCAAGCGCTGTACCACTGAGCTATAACCCCAGCCCCAAACTAAATAATTTTAATTCATAAGTAGCAGGAGTAAGGTAAATGATTAAGAATAAATTATATTTTTAATGTAACATGGATTGCTGAGTGATGAAATCAAAGGTAGGGCTTGGCCAGCTTAAGGATAGGAGCCATCAGGTATTGTGCCTGTTACTTGTGTTGGGTGTTCTGCTAGGTAATTTATTATATAATATGTTTACTGTTTTACCAAAGAGAGTTTTAAACCCCGGCTTAGCTAGGTTTCAAAATCGGGTTGTCTTTCTATTATATAGCTCACTCCTTGGTATTTTGTAGAGGTGTAGTCTTGAATAGACATGCATAAAAGTTAACTTGTAATCACCAGGTCCTGCAGGTGGGGAGTAGACTCCCTGCTTTTATTCACTGAGGTGAGGGAAAAGATGCCCTCTGTGAAATGGAGAGCAGACTAAAAGCTCCCACCCATCTGGGTCCTCCAAATAACCTAGAGAAGGCCATATCAGAAGAGCTGAACCCAAAGTAGTTCAGTGAGGTCCCTCATAGTTCTTGTCACCAGAGTTTTCAGATGATTTATTTTATATCACACAAAGCCAATTTTTTAAAAAAATATCAATTTTCCAGTGTTACTTTCTCTTACATATGACAAATCAGATATACGATAGGTTGAAATTCCTTCTCTACTGATTATCAAGATGCTGTGGACCATAATGTGTCTTCTAACAGCAGTGTGGAAATGTGAATCAAATCTCTACAGAGATAGCAGGTGTCTGGCACATGAGCGGGCACAACTCAGAAAGATTACAGTGCTTCAGTCTACACCAGGGGAGGAAACTCAGAAAGAAGAGGCAGTGTACTGCTTAATTTCACCCTCTGTCATCCCTTTTTATCCTTCAGCTAGTACTGCTTTACCTTTTAGGATTATTGGAAGGATTATATGCAGTGTTGGTAAATCACTTCAAACAGTGGCATCCTTTGGAAGTATTCAGGTTAGCAGTTGTCAATGGGTTATGTGTTCTTAAGTGTTTTGCATGACTACTCATTTTCACATGACTCATTTTCATGTTATCTTTTTAATGCACTGCTGGTATCTTACAAAGAAGTTATATTTCTAGTGTCTCTCTGATCAAGAAGCAATGAATGAGTGAGTGACTTGAAAGACTATGACTGGAGGACTGAAACTTTGAGGTCAGCCTGGCAACTTAGACTTTGTCTCAAAATAAAATAAAAAGGGATGGGTGTGGCTTCGTGATAGAGTGCCCTGGCTTAATCCCCAGTACTGTTAAAAAAAAAAAAAAAAAAAAAAAAGAATAGTAATGGATGACAGTAATGATGTTTAATCCATTACCTGTTAGAGATCTGTCAGGGAAGTAAAACAGTGTCATAAGCATGGCTTTAAATCTCTATGGTTTGGGCAACTTTGTATGAATTTTGAGATTTGTAGTCAATTTGGTTTTCAAATTTGAGCTGAAGTGAGAACTGATGGCCATGTTTTCTTTGTGGTAAAAGTGCTTGGATCTTATACTTGACTTACAGAGAATAACTTATTTTTATGGGAGATAGACAAATAATTTGTAATGCAGGCTTATTTGCTGTGGAGAATTTCATTTTAGTCCGATCAATAAACCTGTCCTCCTTTGGTCCATCCATGGTCCCATGGGGTTTGGACCATGGTCTGTGTTTGAGTGGTCAGCAAGCTAAGGATGGCTTTTTGTTTTACCAATTTTTAAAGCAGTATGGGAGGAAAATATATGACAGAGACCTCAAGTGGCCTGTTAAAATATTTAGTGTCTAGTCCTTTACACAAAATCTTCTGCCTGTGGACATGAAAATAGCTCCATTATAATAATATTAATCTGTGAATTGTTTTGGTTTTTAAAATACCTTTAACATAGGCTCTTCAAGGGAAAGAAAGGAAGAAGTGCTGGGGAATAATATTGGCCAAATTATATTGTGTGCTTGTATGAATATGTAACAACAAATCCCACCATCATGTATAACTATAATGCACCAGTAAAAAACAAAATATGCCCTCCAACAGAAAATCTAGTATACAAAATGAAAATTTAGGTAAAATGTTCTGTACTTTATAGGAGGGCTTTCATATGTGCTGTTTAAACAGAAACTCTCTGCTTTTATAAGTGTATGTATAGATCAGTATTTGGCTGGCAGACTTAAAGTTGGTGTGTCTGTTTCACTGCCTGCTGCTGGCCAAGGACCTGAAGATAGGTTAATTTTTCAGCATTGTCTGAAGTTACATAGGCCCCATTGCTGTACTTGCCACTTTAAAAGTATATTATTTGGGGGCTGGGGTTGTGGCTCAGTGGCAGAGTACTCACCTACCATGTGTGAGCCACTGGGTTTGATCCTCAGCACCACATAAATTGTATCCATGTACAATTAAATTTTTTTTAAAGAGTATTACTTATGAAGAAAAAAATACATATGCAGTTATTTCTACTTTGTTTATTTTACTCCTCAAACTAATAGTCTATAAAATATTCTCCAAAAATATATTGTAATTTAGAGACTTATGTTTTTTGAATAGTTTGCCCTTAAAAATAATTTTTAATAACCCAATCAAGAAATAGGCAAAGGAACAGAACAGACACTTCCACAGAAGAAGAAATAGGAATGGTCAAAATATATATGAAAAATGTTCAGTGTCACTAGAAATTAGAGACATGCAAACTAAAAGTGTACTGAGATTTCATCTCACTACAGTCAGAATGGCAATTATCAAGAATACAAGTAACAATAAATGTTGGTGAGGATGTGGGGAGAAAAGTACCCTCATACATTGCCAGTGGGACTGCAAATTGATGCAGCCACCATGTAAAGCAGTATGTAGATTCCTTAGAAAACTTGAAATGGAACCACCATTTGACCCAGCTATCCCATTCCTTGGTCTATACCCACAGGACTTAAAATCAGCATACTACAGTGATGCAGTCACATCCATGTTTGTCCTTCAATGGATGAATGGATAAAGAAAATGTGGTATATATATATATACAGTAGAATATTACTCAGCCATAAAGAAGAATTAAATTATGGCATTTGCCAGTAAGTAGATGGAACTAGAGAATATCATGCTAAGTGAAATAAGCCAGTCCCAAAAAACTAAAGTCCAAATGTTCTCTCTGATTTGTGGATGCTAACCCAAAACAAGGGAGGTTGGGGAGGGGAATAATAAGAAATAGATTGGTCTAGACAAAGGGTAACGAAGGGAAGGGAAGGGAAGGGGAGGGGAGGTGAATAGGAAAGACAGTAGAATTAATTGGAGATAACTTTCCTAGCCTTGTATTTTATACAACCAGGGTAACTCCTCACAAGAGTGAGAACCTAATAGAACAAGTTATACTTTATGTATGTATATTCTGCCAAAATACATTCTACTGTCATGTATAACTAAAAATAAAAATTAATAATAATTTTAAGTGTCTATCAGTTTCAAAGGATAGGCATCCTGAATTTTAACTTTTTTTTTTTTAATGTTGCAATTGCATAGTAGAATAAAGGGAGAAGGTTCACGCTTATTATTTTTGTTTTGGAGGTACTGGGGATTGAACCCAGGGTCTCAAGTGTGCTAGGAAGTGCTGTACTACAGAGCTACACCCCCAGCCCAGGATGGACTTTTTAGTATCTTTAAACATAGTCCAACTTGGCTGTGGCAAAGTAGCTTCCAACCAGCAACAATGACTGAGAGAAGTTTTTTCCTACATTTAGTGAAGGAAGAATGTATTATGAGCTTATACTATTAATTGACTGGTTACTGAATGAGATAACCCATTGAGTTTTGTATGTATGGATAATGAAGGATTTTAATAGAATGTAAGGGATTGTCTATACATGGGACACATTTCTGTTTTTGATGAGCAAGCAGGAAATGTCTGTTAGGAAATAATATGACATCTTCTAAGCGATTCAGAGTCGAAGACAGGAGTTTGAGGCCAGCCTCAGCAAATAAGCAAGGCCCTAAGCAACTTAATGAGACTCTGTCTCAAAGAATAAAAAGGTCTGGGAATGTAACTCACATTCCCAGAGTCCCTGGGTTCAATTCCCAATACGGGGTGGGGGGGGGGAGTGGACAGAAAAGAAATAATAGGACAGTTTTTCTTCTCTTTAATCTTCTTAAAAGCTAGGTCTTTATATCCTGCTATGGTTAAGAGAACCTGCCCAAAAACTATTTGTTGAATGAGGGGATAGACTTGATATTCTCTGCAGGAAACACATGACGTTATGTGATATCCTTAGTGTGCAGGCTGCTATTGGGAGTACAAAGGAGGGCGCTTAACCAAACTTAGGAGTCAAAGAAAGAAAGCTTCCTAGAGACCTGAAGGATAAGCTTGGGTTTTCTCAAGTGAGGGGAAAGGAAGAATATTCTAAAGAGAAGTGACACCCTATGTGAAGATTTAGAGTTGGGAGTGAGTGATGCTTCTCTGCTGCACTGGAAGAAGTTGCTGGAAACTAGATGTCTAGAGCTTAATGTTGCAGGTGGGGTGGTGGATATGATAGAGGTGGGCAGGAGAGGTAAAGGGGACTTTGTAAGAAGTGTTGACTTTTATGTCTTGTCTTTTACCTGCAAGAGCCGTGGGAAAACCCTGAAGGGTTTTTCTCACATCTTATGAAAATTCCAAACATAGAAAGTAGAAGGAATTTTATAATTAATCCCAACTTAGATTCTGCCATTAACATTTAACTACATTTGCTTTATCAGAGGTGTCCTGATTTATTTCAAAATATGTTGTAAATATCAGGAGGTTTCCCTCTAAATACTTCTGCATACATATCATTAACCAGAATTCCTGAACAATCTTAAGAGAGAATGGCCTGATAAGATTGCTTTGAGAAGACCTCTTACCTGTAGGACAGGAAATGAAGTGTGGCATACACTTAATGCTTATTTGTTTTGTTTGGTTTGTTTCTGGTTTTGGTACTGGGGATTGAACCTAGGGCCTCACACATGTCAGGCAAGCAGTCTACCACTGAACTTATACTTCTAGCTCTCCCCACTTCCCCTTTTTGAGACACAGTTTTGCTAAGTTGCCCAGCCAGGCCTCAAACTTGAAATCCTGCCTCAGCCTCCTGAGTAGATGGGATTATTGGTGTGCACCCCTGTGCCAGGCTAATGCTTACTTTTGAGTGATATATTTACAGAGTGAGAAGACAACTGGGAGGTGGCCAGGAGTTAATAAGCTTTTTGCTTAAAGACAACAAAGAAGACAAATAATATCATTGAAAGCTATATAAAATAGTAGAACAAGATATCTTTGCAGATATTTCAGATAAAAAACCCAAGATTTTGAAGAATCTTTGTCTTCATTGGTTTTTTCGATTTTTCATGAAATAGTTCTATTCTTAGGTGTACACATTTTCCATCAAGATAATCATGTCAGAGTGCATTTAGGTATAAAGTGAAAGTTGTAAAAAAGTCATCATAATTGAGGCATAAGACTTATGAAAAGAAGAAATGAGCTTAAAATATCTGTAAAATATGAGTGTAGATTTCATCTAATTTCCAGGTATTATTAGAGTCGACAGATGATAGATGAGAGAAAAGTAGTTCTTAAAAATTTTGCTCTCATATTTTGTTTCACTAAAGCAAAGTGCTTCTTCAAACATTTTGAGAAACTTTCTCTTTGCCAAGCACTGGTTAGGTTGTTAGAAAATTCTTGGGATTAGGGAGTCAAGGGAATTACATTCCCAAGGAAGTTGACTTGGCTTTGGGGAGGCTTGAATTCTTACCATTCTACCAATCTTTGTGGCCATGGCCTCAATTTCCTCATCTATAAGAAGATCAGATTTTGCTCAAGTCTTTGATAACCCCAGATGCTGTGTTTATGAAATCTTTATTCTCAATGTGATCACTTCTGATTTTTTTAACAGAAATGAAGAATTTTGAAATCATAAGGGGGGGAAAAAGTCTCAAACTAATGTTTAACATATTACATTTATTTGACCACATATTTTATTTTTCAAATTTTATTTTGTAAAGTTTATTTTTAAAAAAAGAATTTATAAGGTGCTGAATGCTAAATATAACTGACATCATTTAAATTCCAGAAGAGAGAATCTCAGAATGGTATTTTCAGAGAGAATCAAGAGAAAAGGAATATCAACCTATCTCTTAGTTATTGCTGGCTTGTACTGACACACTACCTGACAACTGAGTAGGCTGAAGCAGAAGGATCATAAGTTCCAGGACAGCCTCGATGATGTAGGGAAACACTGTCTCAAAATTAAAAGGGCCAGGCATGGTGGCACATGCTGTAATCTCAGCACCTTGGGAGGCTGAGGAGGAGGATCGTGATTTTAAAGCTAGCCTCAGCAACTTAGTGAGGCACTTAGCAACAACTCAGTGAGACCCTGTCTCTAAATAAAATATAAAAAAGGACTAGATATAGTTCAGTGGTTAAGAACCCCAGGGTTCAATCCTCAGTACAGAAAAAGTAAAATAAAATAAAAATAAAAAGCCTGGGGGTGTAGCTCAGTAGTAGAATACTTGCCTAGCATGTGAAGCTGTGGTGTTCTATATTGTCTCCCCATCCCCTGGAAAAATTACTTACAGACGATGTCATTTGTTACAGGATATAACAAGACTTAACAAGAGCAGCAGCAATACTGGGAGAGAGAATCCTGGTGGTGATGGAGTTTGTATCTTTGATTCTGTAGCTACCCAGTTTTCTTCTATCAGATTACCTTTTTGGTTGAAGCTAGTTCCAGCTGGGCTTTTCACATGGCACCAGAAAGCGTCTTTAAATAATCCATGTCTTTTTTTTTTTAATATGTATTTAGGTGAAGATGGAGCTGGAAAAACAAGCTTAATAAGAAAAATTCAGGGAATAGAGGAGTACAAGAAAGGAAGAGGATTGGAATATTTGTACTTAAATGTACATGATGAAGACAGGGATGGTGAGAGTCAATTTATTTATTTTTAAATTTTTTTTAGTTGTTGATATACCTTTATTTATATGTGGTGCTGAGAATCAAACCCAGTGCCTCACACATGCCAGGCAAGTGCACTACTGCTGAACTACAGCCCCAGCCCAATTTATTTCTTAATATATGTTTACTGAAGTCTGTTCTGAGGCATTTTGTTGCTCACCCTAGCCCTTGACTTTTCTTAGTGTATCATTTTTTACTAGACTCTGCGATATCATGCGGGTCAGTTAAGTACTTATGTTTATGCATACTTTATTGATCTGGGATTGGGGTTCACATAGTGATACTTTAAAGCCTCTTAGGGTATAATGGGGGTCATGTAATGATATTTTTAAATAGTTTAGGGTTTTCTGATATATAGATGTTAGCCTTCTGGCTGTCCATGAAGAATTTTAATTTCTCAGTTTATCTTCCCCCAGGTAGTGATTGTTTTGCTGATTCCCTTTTCACTTTTCCCCATTTTCTAATAATAACATAATCTATTCTCTAGATTTTTTCATCTAGTCAATCTTTTTTTTTCTTATATCAATCATTAGCCTTCTCATTTTTGTATATGATATCTTTAGTATTCATGGCTTTATCTGCTCTTAGTAAAAATATTAACATGTTGGGCTGGTTATATTGCTCACCAGCCCACAATGTAGAGCCCTTTGCTGAGTATGAGACCCTGGGTTCAATCCCCGGCACCACGTATGTATATATATACATAAATAAAACACATTATGTACTCTCTTGGCTTTGGGTTAAGATTCATGAAGTAGAGGTTGCTTTGGTGCTCTGGTGGGCCATTAAATCATTTTAGGCCTTTACTAAATTTGTAGATGTGACCTAAATATTTTGTTGAACTTTATCAAAGCTAGTTGATATCTCCTGTGGAGATGCCCTAAAATATCAAGTAGTATTGTTAGTTAGATGAAGTGATTTAATACTGTTGCCTTGGTAACTTTCTTTTTTCTGTTATAGATCAAACAAGATGTAATGTATGGATCTTAGATGGAGACCTTTATCACAAAGGGCTCCTTAAATTTTCACTGGATGCCATGTCTCTGAAGGACACTCTAGTTATGTTTGTCGTTGATATGTCAAAGCCTTGGACTGCTTTGGATTCTTTACAGAAGTGGGCAAGTGTTGTTAGAGAACATGTTGACAAATTGAAAATCCCTCCTGAAGAGATGAAAGAAATGGAACAAAAGCGTGAGTAATCTAGAAATATAGGTTTCATATACCAAATATGTTAATTAAAATGTTATACTGTGAATGAGGTTTAATGAAGGAAACAAAATTGACTACTGTTTTTGAAATTTAATTTGGGTGACATGCTAGGTTTTAATATAGTTTTAAATTGGAGACATACATGATGGTAAACTTTGACTAAGGTGCCTTTTCTTCTTGCCAAAAGATTGTGAGTGTTCACTTTGAGAAGTAATTTTTTAGGGGGAGAAATAGGAATCTTTCTTCAGCTGCTCATTTTCAGAAGTTTTATTTCTTGATAGTAATCTCACTAACTTTGTTCAAATGAAATATGCTTGAAAAAATGTTAATGACATAAATAAAAAGATGTTAAGATGATTGAATTATTTATAAAGTACATAATACATTTTGCACATGCTCTTATGAATTGGAAATTTTCATAGAGATTATGAAAATGAAACAGGATTATTTCTAACAGGTTGTAAACCTGAGAGTTCTTCAGTTGCCAGTGTTGAACTTTGCCTAAGGAAATATGTAGATGTAGATGAAATTGTCCATTAGCCAGTGATAACTTTTAGGGGTAAATTTAAATGTAAGGGAAGAAACTTAAAGGGAATTTTTGTCAAGTCATTGAAAAGGATGTCTAATGCTTTTAATCTGTACTTTTCCTCCCCTGTTGACCTTGGCCTATGGCATTGCCACCCCATCCCCACCCCTGAATCTAATTTATACTAGAGCAGTAGTGCTCAGCCTGTGGTCCCTGAACCAACAGCATCAATATCAGTATAGCTGGGAACCTGAAAGAAATTTTCACCTCAGAGTACTGAACGAGAAACTCTTGAAGGTGGATCCAGTGATCTGTGATTTAACAAGCTCTTTGGGTGATTCTAGTACATGATAAAATTTGAGAGTAACTGTTAGATTTCAACCTTTGATCTTTATTAAAGATAATAGCCACAAGAGCTGCTAGTGGTATGTAACATGACCCTGTGTTCCTGGGGACTCCTACTCAGCTGTTCAGGATTCCCTATTCCTTAATCTCATGTAATTTCAGAAGTTTTCCTCCATAGGAGTCAATATTCATAATCCAAAAAGAATCTAGCTCGTAGTTGCTTTAAAAAATAACTTTTTTTCTCTAATTATGTAAGTGATATACTTACATGTATTAGATTTCACAAAATATGCCTTTGTATATTTTTTCTGATATTCTTTTTATTTCTAAGCTGAAGTTTTTGATTTTCTTCATTATCTCTCGCTTAATGTTATTTTCTTACAGCATTAAGTATTTAAAAACTTGACATTTTATGGGTCTGCACAGTATTTCCTCACATTCTGTTTTTAATTCTGTGTAGTGGATAAATTTCTTTCCAGATACGTTGTTTTGCTTTTAAACATGAAAAACAATGTTAAATGGAAATTCCTGTGTTTGTACTTCCCTGATTGTGTCCTTGAGAATTCCTAGAAAGGAAATTACTGAGTCAAGCATACATTATTAAGACTTTCAACATATTCACTTTTTTTTTAATTTACTTTATTTTTTAAATGATTTTGACAGTCTTGCAAATGATTTCAAAAAGTTTATCTGCATTGGTAATAGCTCATTAATTTTTATCAGGTTTAAAGAATGAACTTGGTACAAGATTGAGCTTATGTAAAAGGAAACCTGAATAAAGGGCTTAGAAAAAGAAATATAGAAAAATAATATTAGAAAAAGTTATCTAGCAGCTGGGCACTCATGCCTGTAATCCTAGCCTCTCGGGAGGCTGAGACAGGAGGATCTAGAGTCCAAAGCCAGCCTCAGCAACAGCAAGGTGCTAAGAAATTCATTGAGATACTGTCTCTAAATAAAACACAAAATAGGGCTGGAGATGTGGCTCAGTGGCCAAGTGCCCCTGAGTTCAATTCCTGCTACCACAAAAAGAAAAGTTATCTAGCAATGTGGGTTTTTTTAAATTTAAATTTTTATTTTATTGCAATACCAGGGATTGAATCCAGGGTGCTCTATTACTGAGCTACATCTCCAGTCCTTTTCATTTTTTATTTTGAGACACGGTCTCACTGTTACCAAGGCTGGCCTTGAACTTGTGATCCTCTTGCCTCAGCCTCAAGTTGCTTGGATTACAGATGTGCATCACTGTTCAACTTATCCTGTGTTTTAAGTTGTAGGATGTTTTTTCTCCCACATTTATTTATTTTTTATTCTGTAGTACTCTTCCTTTCAGAGAAGGTAAAGAGTCAAAGGTATAGTATAACTTGTCTAAAGTCTTTTTTTCACAGACTGAATCAGACCTACATTGAGCTCTACTCTTTGGAATTATCAGTGCAGTATTGTGGCTCAAAATTATTACTGTGGTTCCAGTGCCTGCATACTCTTCTATGAAACAGATTTTTTTTTTTAAATTTTGATACTGAGGATTAAATCCAGGGGCACTTCGCCAGATGAAGGTGCAGAGTCATGAACTATACCCTTAGCCTTTTTTATTTTTATTTCTTTGAGACAGGGTATTGCTGAGTTCCCCAGGCTGCCCTTGAACTTGCAATCCTTCTGCCTTAGCCCCCCTAGTCTCTAAGATTACAGGCATGCGCCACCATGCTGGGCCCAGAATAGATTTCTCAAACAATTTTTTGTTTTTTCTCTTACATAAAAATTAAGTATAAACCCGACTAAACTATATATTTAAACTATGGCAGAAATAACTATGTTTACTTTTATTTTCAGTGATTAGAGACTTCCAAGAATATGTAGAGCCAGGAGAAGACTTCCCAGCCTCTCCTCAGAGAAGAAACACGGCATTGCAGGAAGACAAAGACGACAGTGTAGTTTTACCTCTGGGTGCAGATACACTTACACATAACTTGGGCATTCCAGTCCTTGTTGTTTGCACAAAGGTTAGTTTGCTTCTTACAGATTTTACTACTGATACTCACCAAACAATAAACAACTACTTTGTTTTCCATGTTGTTTTGGAGTTATATTCGTTTTTGTAGATAATTTTTTTATCACATAGAAATAATAGTTTTAAAATATTTAATGGTGCTTAAATGTTTGTTAATTTGTGACTTAAAAAAAAAAATTATTTCATTGTCTTTCTAGACATTTCACTTGTAAAAATGTTGCCCTAGAGTTAAGTTGCTTGTGTCAATAGAAGATGAAGTGTAGCTTTCAGGGCCATAGCAAAAAGTGGGCAGAGGTAAAAGTAAATCTTTCAGTTCTAATCCCCACACACCAGAAAATTCTGGTGTAGCAGATGACAGTGTGAAGGGAAGGAAGGTACAGAGTCATTATGCTGCTTCAGTGTTATGCATTTTTCCTTTTCTTGGCTATAGCTTCTGTGATCATGATCATAATTGTTTTCAAGAAAGTGTTACTTAAGATACTTAGTGATTGAATTTCATTTTCATAATTTCAATTAAACTTCATTGTACAGTCAGTATAGTATACATAATTACAGGTGAAATGATAGTTTATTAATTTTGTAAAATTTTTTTAAACATTACATTTTGATACATTAATATACTTAAAATGGACTTATAAACATCTTGAAGCACCTATTATGATATAAAGTTGGTAGGCAATTATCTAGGGTTTCTTACTTATTAAAAAAAAGGTGATTGGGGCTGGGATTGTGGTTCAGTGGTAGAGCACTCACCCAGCACATGTGAGGCCCCGGGTTCGATCCTCAGCACCACATAAAAATAAAATAAAGATATTGTGACCATCTACAACTAAAAAATAAATATTAAAAAGGTGATGATAGAGCCAGGCACAGTGGCACATGCCTATAATCCCAGTGACTCAGTGGTCTGTTTTTGTATTGTTTAGCAAACAAGCTATTTGTTGGCACATTTCCCTGTTCTATGCCTCAACTTTTCTCATAAAAAGCAGTCTTATTTTCCAAAGAAAAATGTTGAGTTTAAAGGGTCCTGAATCATTATCAAAAGAGCCATAGAATGATTCATAAAATTTTCTTGCCTGAAGATAGCATCTACTGTGTTTTATAAAATCTTCAAACACCATTAGATATACTTAAGTTTATGAGCTTTTAAATGTGTAACGGGACCAGAGAATGTGTGTGGAAGTGTGTGGTTCAGCTTCTTCCATTTAAAAGACTGGAAATGGATATTCAGGGAGACGACGTTTCTTGTTTTAAGTCCACATGCTCTGATTTAGTTAACTTTTTGTTTTTGTTGAACTCAGGGCCTCATGCATGCTAAAGAAGTGTTCTACAATTGCTACAGTTTAAGTCTCTTTATTAAACTGCCATGTTTCAGCAAAAGTGTCATTAAGTCAACAGATTAAAGTATCTTTAATTATTTGAAATCACTCTCAATAGCTTAACAAGTGCTAGTCAATTAGACAAGGAATGGGTGTTTTGGTAGACACCTGTAATCACAGCAACCTGGGACAGTAAAGCAGGAGGATTGCAAGTTTGAAGTCACTTTTGGTAACTTAGCAAAACCCAGTCTCAAAATTAAAAATAAAAAAAGATGAGGGGATATAGCTTAGAGGTAGAGCAACCTGGGTTCAAACCCCAGTATCTTTTAAAAAAAAAAAAAACAAAAAAAAACAAAAAAAAAACCTGATGCAAGAAGATTCTGTCCTATAATGTTTATATGTATAGCAAAGAAGTTACATATAAAATTTGAACCCAAACTAAGATATAGTGAACATTATTAAAAGTTTAGTTTTTAAACTTCATACCTTTCAGAAGGGTTTGGAAAAAATATTTGAATTTAGAATTGTTTCACTAATTGTACAGGTAGCATTTCAAAAATAAACTGAAATTCCCTTTGTTATTGGTGAGATTGTAGTGAGCATGAATAAAAACATCAGAAAAGAAATGAAAATCAGTTGGGAATTATAGGATGAAAGAGGAACTGGTGAGAGGTGAAGACTCCCTGGTTATACTGATGTGTTTTAAAGAACTGGATTAGATTTTAGATTAAAAAATTATTATAGAATTCAAAGTCGAGTTAGCAAGTATGACTGATATTGGACCAGGTTTGAGTTTCTAGAGAGGGGTACCTCAACTCAAGGTAGAGTGGGGTTCTTGACAGATGTGGCAGAAATAAGTTAAAGGCACAGACAGATTTATTTAGGAAACCAAAGACACATTCAAGGGAGAATGTCGGCCATCTTCAGAGTAAGAGACACTTTTAGGTTCTCAGGCTCTTTTTCAAAAGGAAAATGGTAGAAAGTGGGCATGGGAAGGTGTATGGGGATGACATCAGTCTGATGATCACAAGCTGATTTATGGTGGCCTGACATTCTCGGAATCCTTAAGCTAACAAGGTCTTCATTATCTGGTCAGTTGGAAAGTACCCTATATTATAGGTTTCTTGAAATAGTATATCTCTCTTTGCTTTATTTATTACATAGAGTAATTAATAGTACAGTTTTCATAAGTGAAATTTGGGAGTATCAGACCTGGGAGAGAAATTGGCTTGGGGAGGAAAGGTATGTGGGACTTAAGCTTTTAGATTAAAGTTACATTTTTGTCTTTTCTTTTGTCTCTTTCTTCTGTATTTTTTCTTTCCTATCCTATTTCATGACCACTTAGTATAAGCTCAGCTTGTTATTCTTCATTCTTTCATGTTCTAGAACTTTCTCTTTGGTGTTCTGATCAGATGCAACATAACATAGAAGTCAGTGCTTTTTAAAGAAAGTTACTAAAACTCCAGCTTAAAGTATTAACTTATATTCTCGTGTTTATTTTATTCAGTCACAGTAGCAGAGTGGTAGGTTTGTGATGTTCCTCATCCAGAATTGAACTGTTTAAATTATTACATTTAATTTTGATTAAATAATTTTAACTCAACAGTGTGATGCCATTAGTGTATTGGAGAAAGAACATGACTACAGAGACGAACATTTCGATTTTATCCAGTCACACATCCGGAAGTTTTGTTTACAGTGTATCCTTTTAATAACATTTATGGATGCAGTGTACCCTATCTATTTTGTTTTTAAAAATAAAGGAAATTGATGTGCTTTAGAAATTCTGTAAATGTTATTTTTCTTGTATGTGGTTGGAAATTTAATTTTAGTTCCCAAGTCATTTATATGTGAACATTTTTAGGTATGAAAACAAGTGTTAATATGTAAGTTTGATATGCTACTTTTAAAATACTATTCTTAAGAAAAATTAATGGAAAATTCTAATGCAAAGGCATTGTGTACATATCTGATTAAAAACTATTTGCTTATTGGGGATGGGTGGTGTGAGGCAAGATCAATCTTCAAGTTTGTGTATTTTCTTTTTTAGTTTGTTTAATATGTTATCTTCTCCATAAAGAGTCTAAATTATGGGCTTCAAAATATGGCTATATGTTTAGCTAAGACCTATTGGATTGGAATAGTACAAAATGTAAATGGAGAATCTGTACTTTTTTAAAGTGTTATATTTATGACCACAAGATTGGAAAACCTGTCATAGGGAGCCTTTTTAATCTAGATTGTAGGGATTAAGTGAGCCAGTGAGTAACATTTACTACTAAGAGAAAGAGGAAATGAGAGTTACAGTGAATGTTTTCAAGAGAATTCACAGTTGGAAACTCAGTCACACCTTGAGTACACTGAAGAGAGCTAGCTATTCCCTCCTGCCCCTGTTGGATCAGATATTTACAATTATATTCCACAGCCAAATCTTTTGAGTGTAAGAGTAATGAAATTATAACATTAGGAATAGTAACAAGCAATGAAATTTTATTAGGGATAGATAATAATAAGCAATACACACATGTTCCAAATGTGTGCAGTTTATAAATCATTTTATTAATGGACAGTTAGTTTAGAAGGCACTTAGAGAAAGCTTAGCTGGATAGATGACCTGACACTGGCAGCTTCTCTTTCCTCTTTCTTCAGATCTTTCTCTCTTCATTGGCCTTTCTTTTTTATGTCACCTAATGGTTGAGTTGCATTGCATTAAATAGCGCTTGTCTACATACTATCAAGAAATGGGAGTAATTGAAATAGACACTTAGAGACTTTTGATTATCTTTGAAAAATAGAAAATTTGAGAATAGTCTCTTTAAACACTTTTTAATGCTGTACTTGAAAATGTAAATGTAAAAATGTAATCAAGAGGGAAACTGTCCACTAAAATAGACTTTTAGAGCCACTTGATTTTTAAAAGAATACAAAATGTGAGAAGTCACTTCAAGTTAGTGAGGTATATGTTTATCAATGAGTGAAGGTGACTGTTCAAAATCATTTTTATTTAAAAATTTTTAGTTGCAATGCAGATTTGTCTAAGATAGAAATTTTGAGGGGGTTTTTTTTTGGTACCTGGGATTGAACCCAGGGATGCTTAACCACTGAGCCATATCCCCTGCTCTTTTTTATATTTTATTTAGAGACAGGGTCTCCTTGAGTTGCTTAGGGCTTCTCTAAGTTGCTGAAGCTGGTGTCAACTTTGATTCTCCTGCCTTAGCATCCTGAGCTGTTGGGATTACAGGTGTGTGCCACTGTGCTTGGCAGAAATCTCAGTTCTTAATACGGACAAGATCATTAATATAAAGTTCACACAATTAAGCTTCTGCTTAAAGTTTTAATGTTTTTTTTTCTAATAAGTTAAATTAAGCAGTACTACTTTTAGATTCATAAACTTCAGGCTATGTCCTAGAAAATGTGAGTAACCAGTTCAGAAGTTAGACCACTCCCAGCATTTCATGTTGGCTTAAGTCACCATCTCTTTCTAGGGAACACAATGATCAGTGCTAAATTGTGATCCTAAGGGTTAGTTATAGAATTTATGTTAGCCATTATGAATATATCATTTGTCGATAGTCACATTGCATCTTTTTCTATAGGCTGCTTGGTCTTTTTTTTAGATAAAAGGTCAAAGGTAGTCTGGGATTGTAGCTCGGTGGTTGAGCACTTGCCTTGCACATGTGAGGCACTGGGTTCGATCCTCAGCACCACATTAAAAATAAATAAATTAAATAAAGGTATTATGTCTACCTACAACTAAAAAAAATTTTTTTTTAAGAAAAAGATCAAAGATAGAATCTGCTTTGATTAATATATCCTTGTGTGTATTGGTATTGTTTGAAGTGTGGGCCATTGTGTAGTCAGTTTTTTCCCTACTGTGACTAAAAGATCTGACCAGAACAATTGTAGAGGAGTAAAAGTTTATTTGGAGGCTTAACGGTTTCAGAATTCCTAGTCCATCGAAGGCTTTCTCCGTTCCTTAGGATCAAAGTGAGGCAGAATATCAGGGCAGAAGAGTGTGGCAGAATATCATGGCAGAAGCAGCTCATATGACGATCAGGAAACACAGCGATCTCCACTTGATGGATGCAAATATATATCCCAAAGCCACACCCCCAATGCCCACCTCCAGCCACACCCTACCATTTCAGTTACACTCAATTAATCCCTATTGGGATTAATTCACTGAATGGGTTAAGACTTTCACAACCCAATTATTTCTCCTCTGAACCTTCTTGCATTGTCTCACACGTGAGCTTTAGGGGGACACCTCACATCCAAACCATAACAGCCATGAAATCTACTGTTTTCCTTGGGTCATCTTGAAAACTTTTCATTGGTAACAATTGACTCCACCTTTTCTCAATATTCGGTTGTCTGAGTCCTCTTTGAGCTGAGTCTCATGAGCTTTGTTCTGCAAGTCTTAATTCCTAGGATTAGTAAAAACTGTAAGAAATATTTTTTTGAAAAGGCAAAAGAATTATTGACAAAAATATCCCCTCCTTCATGAAGTTTAAAGAAGGTTAAAATCAAAATTCTCTCTTTATGTCCTTTAAATAGTTGTATGCATATTACTAAATTTACCTTTACTTCTTGGCTTAATGAGGCTTCTATCCTTCTAAATTAAATTAATTATGTAAACATTTTATTTAGATTCTAGCCCATTTGTAAGTATTTTATATTGTTTTGTCAGTGCTGGGATCGAACCCAGGCCTTTTGAATGCCAATACCTTTGGAATTTATTTATTTATTTATTTTTAAATATTTATTTTTTAGTTGTATATGGACACAATACCTTTATTTTATTTATTTTTATGTGATGCTGAGGATCGGACCCAGGGCCCCAGATGTGCTAGGTGAACACTCTACTCCCAAGCCACAACCCCAGTCCCTGGAATTTATTTTTTTAAACTAACAGGCATATAGATGTAAAGGTTAAGCTGAGAATGCACAGTTTTATGGAAACTATTCATAGAATTTGTCCAAAATTTTCTTTAATGGTATTATTCAGATGGTGCAGCACTTATTTACACTTCAGTAAAAGAAAATAAAAATATAGACTTAGTATATAAATACATCGTTCAGAAACTATATGGATTTCCTTATAAGATTCCTGCTATTGTTGTGGAAAAGGATGCAGTATTTATGTAAGTATACTGTTAAATGTGTGCATTATTGCTACTACTTGATGAGCCACCATTTTCAGTTTTGAGATGGGACCAGTAGACTTCTCCATGATGAGTAGGTGAGAATCTGTTCCTTGATTATTTATTTATTTCCTGGCCTTAGTTTTATTGCTGGTTGTTTTGAAAGGCCTTTGCTATTTAGCTGAACTTTCTATTGGGTACCTATATTAGTATATCTACTATTTTTTTAATTGATTATGATACATATTGACCAAATATGTAATCTGACATACTTTTAGAGAGTTAACCTGAATAAAATTGAGAGGTAATAATTATTTCCCTCTCCCCCAGAAAAAAAAGGAATTTGGTAATCATTTTAAGTAGAAATTAGTGAAATAAAAATTGAACATTATAATAAAAATTAATTAGTTTTCCATATTGGTCAAATTGACTTCATTAAAATACTCCTTTTGCATTATTGTGGATTGAATGAAAAAAAATTTGTTATAAATGTTTGAGAATTTACATATCCATTTTTTTACAGTCCAGCAGGGTGGGATAATGATAAGAAAATAGGAATATTACATGAAAACTTTCAAACATTGAAAGCAGAAGATAATTTTGAAGACATCATAACTAAACCACCTGTCCGAAAGGTAACAATTTTAGTAAACAGTTTCCATATTTCGGCTTTTAAACTGAGAGGTAGGCCATAACTTTAAGGTTGTAGGTAGAAAAGCAAGAATGTCCTGTACAATCAGGGGAGTTTCAAAGTGTAATTTGCGTGTTTCTAATGTACAGTTCATATAAGGATTTGTTTTAGCAAAGTATGAATCAACTATTCAGTCACTGAATCTTGTTAGCCTTTGGCATATTTATATAAGCAAATATTATTGCTGAATATATTAATATAGTGCTTTGGAAATCAAAGGGTGGCACAGTGAATATGTGGATCTTGAAATAATTTAAATAGCTGGGCGCAGAGGCACATACCTGTAATCCCAGCAGCTACCAACACTGAGACAGGAGAATCTGAGTTAAAAGCAGTTTCAGCAAAAAGAGAGGCACTAAATAACTCAGACCCTGTCTCTAAATAAGATACAAAAAATAGGACTGGGGATGTGGCTCTGTGGTTGAGTGCCCAAGTTCATTCCCTGATACCCACCCCCATAATTTTTTTTTTAAATAGGTAGAATCTGTGAACTTTACAGTCTACAGCTGAGCCAAAAGCCAAGAAAAGGTTGCTAGGATAGTTTTCTTAGTTTTACCTATTGAGACAGATCTCAGATCTTTTCCACAGTTACTAGTTACATTAACCCACAGCTATCCAAGAGTTTCCAGTTTTCTGTATTTTATTTTGACTACCATGTTATTCTATAGCTATTAAATCAGGTAATGTTCTCACATATACATCTTGATTTCATGTTAAACAATACATGATAGATACAGATGTAGGTGTTTCTCAAAAGTATAAAAAATCAATGTTTACATATAGTACTTTTCTCCGACTTCCTTTTGATTTAGACATGTATTTTAGAGGAAAATTATTTTGATTCAGTACATATTAGGATTATTAAAGGAGGGGAGGGAAAGGTGAAATGTTGGTATATAGATTTGTCTATTTAAATAATGGGGAATGATACTGGACAGATTATATTGCTATACATCATGTGTATGTATGCATATTTAGCAACAGATCTCACCATCATGTGTAAGTATAATGCACCAATAAAAAATATGAAAAAAATGTTCTTAAGAATCTAAACATTTGTTGGGCATAGTGGCACACGCCTGTAATCCAAGTGGCTCAGGAGACTGAGGCAGTTTAAAGTTTAAAGCCAGATTAAACTGAGATTGCAAGTTTAAAGCCAGCCTTAGCAACTTAATGAGGCCCTAAGCAAATTAACAAGACCTTGTCTCAAAATTTAAAAAAGGGCTGGGGATATGGCTCAGTGGTTAAGCACCCCTGGGTTCAATCCCTAGTACCTCCTCCCCACAAAAAAATCCAAATATTCACAAAGTAGAGCATCTATCTTTTGTTTTGGGGTTATTAGTAATAAGAAAAGTGAGCTGAAATGAAAATTCAATTGACACATTTTTAAATAGGTTTAGATAGCTATTAAAAGAAATGCATACATCAGAATTAAATAACCCAGCAAAAATGTTTTCCATTCTCTTACCAACAAATTATACTTTTTAAGATTTCTTTTTATTTTATTAATTCCTCAAATACTTATTGAGCACCAACTCAGGCACTGTTTAGGTACTAACTGGGAAGGAGGAGAATGCAAACAATAAACTTAACTCATTGGTCGTCCATTGAGTTGGGAATAAGGGTTATGAAGATAAAGCAGGGTGTGCAGAGAATAAGGGGACTGGGCCTTGAGGGATGCTGTTTTAGAGAAGGTCCCCCTTGTAAAAGGGCAGAATGTTGAAGGCAAGAGGAATATGAAAGTACAAGTGTTCCCAGGGAAAAATATGAGGGCAAGATAGACCTCAAAGAGCTGTGAGGTGGACAGACCTGGTGGGAGATGAAAGGCAGAGTTAGGATCTTTTGGGACTTTATCATTAGGCCGTGGTAAAGACTTTGGATTTTACTCTGAGTAGGATGCAAAGTGTTGAGAGCGTTTGAGCAGAGGCATGATGTAATCTAATTGAACCCTTTTGACTCTTGAGAAGAAAATAGACTGGGCCTGTGTTATACAGCAAGAGTAGAAGCAGGAGACTTTTGCAATTTTATTTCTAATTTCTAATGATTCAGCAGATAGAAGAGCATATATATCTATTTCTTTTTTTTTAATTGTAGGGAAACCAGAGACAAGTTGCATTTAACCCAACTGGGATATTACTGACCCTTTTTAAACACCCAGCAGTTATTCAATAAATTGTATAAGCATGAATGTGGCTCTAGGGCTGTGCTGTTAAAATATAGTAGTCATTAGTCACATGTAGCTTTCAAATGTAAAGAAAGATCAAAAAACTCACTTCCTTGCTCATACTAGCCAATTTCAAGTATTTAATAGCCACTAGTGGCTAGTGACTGCTGTATGAAATTTCACAGATATAGAACATATATCATTACAGATAGTTATTGGTCAGCCCTACTATAAGGGTCACTCATGTAAATGTAAATATAGTACCCAGAGAATAAGTTATTAATGGTCTTAGCAAAATATATTAAACTTGCTCATTTATGTATTGTCATTTCAGTTTGTGCATGAGAAGGAAATTATGGCAGAAGATGATCAAGTATTTCTTATGAAGTTACAGGTATGAAATTGTATCAGAAGCAGACTTAATATAGTTAATGAATAAACTATTCTTTTATGTATTTTAAAAATAGAGTGATACATGCTATGAATGTCTAAACTAGGATTCTTTTGTTTTTTGTTTTTCAGTCCCTTTTAGCAAAGCAGCCACCAACTGCAGCTGGAAGGCCTGTGGTCAGTATTATAAATTTTGACATAATTATTAAAATTCAGTGCATTATTGTTTCTTTTTTAAATTGTATTCACATCTGATGGGTTTACTTTAATATAATTCTTCTGGTTGTGAAATTTTTTAAAAAATGTTTTTTCTTTATTTTTATATGGTGCTGAGGATTGAACCCAGTGCCTCACACGTCCTAGGCGAGCACTCTACCACTGAACTACAACCCCAGCCCAAGAAATGTTCTTTCTTTAAGTCTTTTTCAAAATATCCGAATCATATAAAGATGTATTTTGCAATGTTTTATTACGTGTCCATTACTAAATTCTCACAACAACCTTGAGAAGCAGGTACTGTTCATTAGCCCCATTTTGCTGATGGGGAATCAGGGGCTTTAGAGAACATTGTGGCTTGCCTGAGATTATTTAGCTGGTAGGATATAAATCCAGATTGAAACCCAGAACTGACTCCAGGCTTAATCTCATAACCACACCTTATTTCTTTATACATTCTCCCTTATCCACTGAAGGAAAAATTAGTATACTAAAATGTGGTGGGCCTTTGATATTCTATAATAATGAGGACAAGATTACTAATGTTTTTGTTGATGGATGATAGTATAAAAGGCAGTAGAATAGATGGGGGATCATGGCAAGTAATTTGTGAATTTGAAAGTTTTAGGTTTTAGTATTTATGGTTTTCCTATTTTTACCTAGGATGCCTCACCAAGAGTCCCTGGAGGCTCGCCTAGAACACCAAACAGATCTGTGTCATCCAATGTTGCCAGTGTGTCACCCATCCCTGCTGGGTCAAAAAAAATTGATCCAAACATGAAAGGTATATCTCTTTCTTAGAGTAAATAACACAATACATTGTACAGTGGGGAAAAAAATGTACTTAGCATCACACCTAAATATAACTTATTTTCATTCTTGTGCAATACCCTCTAATCTCTCTGTAAACATAATCTCATAGTTAATCAGATTCTAAACCATTACAGTATATTTACAGTATATTTTTAGTGTATCACTATGCACATGATGAAACTTTTATTATGTTTAATCATTTTCCTATGGTAGGTCATTGGAGAAATTCATTTTTATACTATAATTGGTAATCTGAATTACCATAAGGAAAAAATATGCAAAATAGTTGTTCGTGTAGGAATAATTGTGATAAATGGGATTAGTAGGTCGTACCTTTTGATGTCTTTCAAATGGAGTATTTAATGTTATATCAATATTCAGTGTTCCAGTTTTACCACAACCTAATTGTTATATTTTAAATACTAAGAACCATTTCTCATCTAGTGGTATTTCTATTCTGTGAAATCACTTATTACTAACCTTTGCCCATTTATCTCTTAGAACTTCTAGTTTTCATATAGGATTGAGGAGCTTTTTGTAATACTAAGACAAATATTTCTCAATGTTACTTGAAATGCTTTTGACCTTTTAATAACATTCTAATTCTTAAATTATCTTACACTTGCAGTTTACTCATTTGTTTTATGTATTAGTGTATTAGAGAGGAGAGTATGAGTAGTTATTCAGCTAAAACTCAAACTAATATATCCTGAGTATAGCTCTTAAACTTTTAAGTCTCATTTGTTTTCTATGTGTGATTACTCTAATAATTTATGGGAAAAATCTAATGTTTTGAGTAGCTTTTTTGAAATTTTTTGGTATGTATTTGTGTTTTATAGCTGGAGCTACAAGTGAAGGTGTCCTGGCAAATTTCTTCAATAGTTTGTTGAGTAAAAAGACTGGCTCTCCTGGAGGCCCTGCTGGTAGTGGTAGCCCTGGAGGTGGGGCTGGAGGTGGAAGCAGTGTTTTACCACCGTCTGCCAAAAAGTCAGGTACAGTTACTTAGAGCAAGTCACTTTTCTTTGAAAACAGCTTTATGGAGGTATAATTTACCTACAATGAAATTCACACATTTAAAGTGTACAGATCATTGATTTTTAGTATTTTTACAAAGTTGTGGAAACCATCTCCATAACTTCATTTTAGAACATTTTTCATTTCCCCCAAAAGAAACTTCAAACCTTCCCTGTCTCTTAGCTTCTTAGTCCTAGGCAGTCACTTATCTGTTTTCTGTGTCAATGGTTTTCCCTGTCTGGACATTTCACATAAATGGGAATCATACACACATTATGTCTTGTTTAACATAATTTTTGTTGTCGTTGTTATTTGGTACCGGGGATTGAAACCAGGGATGCTTTACCACTGAACTATATCCCCATCCTTTTTCTATTTTTTATTTTGAGACAGAGTCTTGCTAAGTTGCTGAGGGTCTCATTAAGTTGCTGGGGCTGCCCTTGAACTTGTTATCCTCCTGCCTCAGCCTCCAGAGTCGCTGGGATTACAGGCATGTGCCATCACGCCTGGCTAACATAATATTTTGAGGTTCATCCAGCATGCATCATTAATTCATTTCTTTTTATTGCTGAATAACATTCCATTGTGTACATATGCCACACTTTTTTTTTTATCTATTCATTGGTTGGTAGATCTTTGGATTATTTCCTTTAAAAAAAAAAAACCTACTATGAATAATGCTACTGTGAGCATTCATTTTTATGTGATCATAAATTTTTAATTCTCTTGGGTAAATACTTATGAATTCTAGGTTACATGGTAACTCTGTTGTTTTGTTTTGTGGTACTAGGGATTGAACCAGGGGCTCTCTACCCCGAGTTATATCCCCAGCCCTTTTATTTTGAGACAGTCTTGCTAAGTTGCTAAGGCTGGTCTCAAACTTGGAATCCTTCTGCCTCAGCCTCCCAAGTTGCTGGAATTACAGGCAAGTGCCAGTGGGTGCAGCAACTCTATTTAAAATTTTTAAGGCCTGCTATGAAGTTTTTCAAAATGCTGCATCATTTTACACTCCCATCAAAAGGTTATGAGGATTCCAGTTTCTCATACCCTCTTCAGCATTTGTTATTGTTCATTTATAGTTACAATTCATTCGTCTTGCTTCCAGATTCCAAAATTTTGTTGCTGTTTTATTATTGTTTTAAGTTTGTACTTTCTGACTGCATAACTTTCTTATTTTTTGCTGTTATTCTTTTTGTCCTAATATTTTTAAAACTTTTATGAGATTAAATCATAGGTGCCAGTTTTACCTCCATTTAGTAACAGATCTCACAATTTAAAATGAGATAATTTATTTTTAAATTAAGGATGTTTAACTTCAGCATGTTTGATAAAATTAGTGAAGGAGTTGGCAATTTTAAGTGAAGAGACATTGGTGTAGATACTTTAACTGTATCTAAATCTTATTTCTTTCCTTTTCCTTCAATGTAGGCCAGAAGCCTGTCCTGTCAGATGTTCATGCAGAACTAGACAGAATTACCCGGAAACCAGTTTCAGTTTCTCCTCCAACACCTACATCTCCTACGGAAGGAGAAGCTTCTTGAAGATACCAAATAAAGCCATTTATTCAGTTTTCTGGGATAATGTAAACTTGCCTCTGCCTTTTCCTTCGAAGGTGGAATTAGGGAGCTGGAGTGCTTTTACTGATGGACTAAATTTATGTCTTTTTTTTTTTTTCTTTGTGACTGCCCATTTTTATAAAAGGAGCTATACAGAAGAAAAAAAGTATTCTACATTATGTAGAATTGCTGTTTGCATTGCCATTTTGCATAGGGAAGTAATTTTGGATTTTGAAAATCTCAAAATTTATAAATCTGAAATACAACCATGTGATCTTATTTTAAAGGCTAAATTATTATATAGGAGGGTTTAGAGAAGGGCAGACAGTATGCAATATGGACATTTAACTGACTTGGAAGTCCAAACTTATTTTAGTTAAGACTATTTAAAATCATTTTTAAAAAATTTGTGTGTTTTGCTGAAAAAGAAAATTGTCAGATTTTGCACATCACATAAATGTACCAACACCTGGGATATGCTGAGAAAACAGATAGCATTTGATACACTAGTCATCACTCAAATCAGTGATCCTATAAGTTGTCATCAAAATATGATTTAGATATTGGCCAAGATATGTTCTGAAACTGAGAAGGAAAGAAAGCACACTGCCTAAATGTGTAAAAGAAAAATGCAGAGGTTATGAAAATGTAAAGAGGTAACAGTCTTTGGATTTGTCTATACATATATATATATATATGGCTCTGCCTTAATATACTCCTTTTTTGTTTGTGACTTTCAACTGTAATCAGTTAATAAAGTATTTATTCTCTGCATTTGTGTTCAAATAACTTGTATTTTCTTATATAATTTGTCAGCTAATGAATAAGATTCATTAGTAATTTGAAATGTTTGGCTTATAGAATTACTGAGTATTCTGATCTTTCTGAGAGATAAATTAATATGAGATTCATTCTCCTTTAAGTTTCCTTAATTTGGGATTTTACCTTGATCAACACATCTTGTCCCACAGATACATTTTGAACTACAGAATCTTATGCCAACATTCCCAGGGACTGAAAATACAACCATTGTCATTATTTAGTGGGAAGAAAAATTTGGCAAATGTGCTGGGCACGGTGTTGCAAGCCTGTAATCTCAGTGGCACAGGAGGCTGAGGCAAGAGGATTGCTTGTTCACAGCCAGCCTCAGCAACTTAACAAGGCCCTAAGCAACTCAAAGAGACCCTGTCTCTAAATAAAATTTTTTAAAAAGGCTGGGGATGTGGCTCAGTAGTTAAGCGCCTCTGGATTCAATCTCTGGTACAAAAAATATATATATTTTTAGATATTTTATTCATTTATTTATATGTGGTGCTCACACATGCTAGGCAAGTGCTCTACCACTGAGCCACAACTATAGCCCCTGTGATTCATTCTTTTTGGTGCATGCAGTGGTAAAAATTCTCATTGCAGCATAATAGTCCATTGTCCAAATATGTCTATTATGCTATATCAATGAGTATGCACTATTTTTTTATTGCTACTACAAAAAGTTACCCCAAATTTAGTGGCTTAAAATAATACAAGCTAATCTTTTTTTTTTTTTTTTTTAAGAGAGAGAGAATTTCAATATTTATTTTTTTAGTTTTCAGCGGACACACATCTTTGTATGTGGTGCTGAGGATCGAACCCGGGCTGCACACACCCAGATGAGAGTGCTACCTCTTGAGCCACATTCCCAGCCCTAATACAAACTAATCTTGCTAAAGGATGTCAGCAGTCCAAAATGAGTCTCACTAAGTTAAGATGTCAGCAGGGTTCATTTCTTTTAGAGGCTCCAAAGAAGCATCTGTTTCCTTTCTTCCCAGCTTCCAGAGGCAGCCTGTATTCCATAGCTCTCGGCCCCTTCTCCATCTTCAAAGCCAGCAATAATTTTTGGAGGGTGCAGAGGGTACTGGAGATTGAACCCAGGAGCACTGAGCTACTTCCCCAGTCCTTTTTGAGACAGGGTCTTGTTAAATTGCTGAGGCTGGCCTCAAACTTGTGATTCTCCTGCTTTAGTCTCCCAAATTGCCAGGATTACAGGCATGCACCATCACTCCTGGATCAGCTATAGTGTCTTCACCTGTCGGCAGCCACCACATTTCTTTCAACTCTAACCCTTCTGCCTCTCTCTTATAAGGGCCCAAGTTCTTCAAGTGGGTCTACATATATAACGTACATTTGTAATGTGCTTTTAACAGATTTTTTTGTTTGTTTTTGATTTGGGTACTGTGGATTGAACCCAGGGACACCTTATCATTGAGCATCATCCCCAGCACTTTTTATTTTGGTACAGACCCACTCTGAGTTGCTTAGAGCCTCTCAAAATTGCTGAAGCTGGTATTGAACTGGGGATTTTCCTGCCTCAGCCTCCTGAGTGGCTGGGCTTACAGATGTGTGCCATTGTGCCTGGCCAACGCTGTACACTTCACTCGTGTGTGTGGTTTCTGAAGAGAAGTCAGATAAAATTCTTTGTTCCTCTAACTGCTTTGAGGATTTAATTTTTTTATTTTCTGCAGTTTGCATGTGATATATGCCTGTGTGTAGTTTGGGGGCATTAATTTTGCTTTATGTTTTCTGAATATGCCAGATCTCTTCGTTTGGTGTCCAGTGATTTGGGGAAATTCTCAGTCACTGCTTCAGATATTCTGTTTCTTTCTCTTTCTTCTGATAGACCCATTACCCATATCTTTTGTAGTCGTCCCACAGTTTGAATATTTTTTTTTGCTTTCAGTTTTGGAAGTGTCTATTGTTAAATGCTCCAGTTCAGAAATGTCCTCAGTCTCAGTCTGATCTACTAATGAGCCCACCAAAGGCATTCTTTGTTCTTTCCTTATCTCTAGCATTTATGTTAAAGCTTTTTTAGAATTTCCACCTCTGCTTGCATTATCCATCTATTCTTGTATGTTTACTTTTTCCATTTTTGTCAGCATATTAGTCATAGTTGTTTTAAATACTTGTTCTGAGAATTCCAACATCCTTTGCATATCTGAGTCTAGGTCTGATGTTTGCTCTGTTTCTTCAAACTTTTTTTTTTTTTTTACACCTTTAGTATGCCTTGCAGCTTTTAAATTAATAACTGAAGATGATGTATAGTGAAAGGAACTCTGGTAAATAAGCCTTTAGTGATGTGGTGGTAAGATGTGGGGGCAAAGGAACTCATGCTACAGTCCTGTGATTAGATCTCAGTTTTAGTAACTTCTGTTACCCGACCCCTTTGTAATGGCTGGAGGGGTTGGTTACCAGGTTGGTTAGGCTCTGGTAAAATAGTTTCTCCTGCAGGCAGTCCTTGTTAAGAGGAATAGAATGCTCTGGCGAATTTCAAAATGGGTACTTTTCCCCTTCCTATCAGAGTGGTGGGGATTTTCCCTGTTTTTCCTTATGTGAACCTTCTAGAGCTCCTGGAGTAGAACCCACAGGGTTCTGGGGACCCTCTTTATGACTGGGCTTGGTCACATAGAGCCTCTAGCAATTCATCAGTTATGTTCAAATTTCTTATTCCTGCGCTGGTTCCCATCAAGGCCTCTGCCTTGGAGTGTCTTTGGTAAATTGTGATTGTGTACCTGTCTCTGATTGGGAGGACTGTACTTGTGATTTCTTTGAAAGACCTAAGAAGAGTTGTTTGTGTCCTTCCTGTTTGTTGAGCTCCATACTTGTTAGGGTGGACCGATTATCTCTACCTCTCAAAATCCTTCATCACATTTGCAAAGTCCCTTGGTTTTAAGTCAGGTAACAGACAAAGGTTTTAGGATGTGGATAGCTTTGGGGATCTGTTTCTCAGCCTACCACAGGGTGTTTGGGTAATTTTCAGTTTTTAAGTTGCTATTAAGAGTAGTGCGGGCTGGTTGTGGCTCAGTGGTAGAGTGCTTGCTCAGTGGTATAAGGCACATTGGTTCGATCCTCAGCATCACATAAAAATAAAGTAAAGGCATTTCATCCATTTACAACTAAAAATATTTTTTAAAAAGAATAAGAAAAAAGAGTAGTGCTATTGTGAATGCTCTTAAATATATCTTGTGAAAAATATGTTTTCATTTCTTTTGGGTGCACAGGTTGAGCATCCTTAATCTGAAAATCCAAAATCTGAAGTGCTGCCAAATCTGAATTTTTTTGCATACCAATAAGACACTACAAGTGGAAAATTCCACACCCTGAAACTTTATTTTATGAACAAATATATTCAAATACTGTATAAGATTACCTTCAGGCCAGTGTAGTGGTGCACACCTAGAATCCCAGCAACTTGGGAGGCTGAGGCAGGAGAATCACAAGTTCAGAGCTAACCTCAGCTACTTAAGCAATTTAGCAAAACCCTGTCTTGGGGGCTGGGGTTGTGGCTCAGTGGTAGAGTGCTCGCCTACCATGCATGAAGCACTGGATTCGATTCTTAACACCACATAAATGTAAAATATTGTGTCCACCTAAAACTAAAAAAAAAAATTTTTTTTTAAATCCTTGTCTTGTAGCTCAATGGTATAGTGCTCACTTAACATGGAATGAGGCACTGGGTTAAGACTTCAGCATCACATAAAATAAATAAATAAATAAAGGTATTATATCTATCTGCAACTCAAAATTTTAAAAAAACCATGTTTGTATAAGTATGTCAAAATAGACTACTGTCATGTATAACTAAAAAGAAGAACAACAACAACGAAAAAAAACGGGGCTGGGGTTGTGGTTTAGAGGTACAGTGCTCGCCTACCATGCGTGGAACACCAGGTTCGATCCTCAGCACCACATAAAAATAAAATATTGTGTCCACCTATAACTAAAAAAATAAATATTTTAAAAAAACAGGCTGGGGATATAGCTCAGTTGGTAGAGTGCTTGCATGCACAAGGCTGTGAGTTCAATCCCCAGCGCCAATCAATCAATAAATAAATAGATAGATAGAAAAATAAATAAAAAAATTTTAAAAAGGTTGGCCAAAAAAAAAAAAAATTCAGGTTTTGTGTATAATGTATATATGAAAAACATAAATGAATTTTATGTTTAAACTTGGTCCTACCCCAAAGATATTTTATTATTGTATTGGTAAACATTTTAAAAATATCTGAAATCTCAAATGCCTCTGGTGCCAAGAATTTTGGATAAAAGATACTCAACCAGTATATGGTAGAGTGGATTGTTGGGTCCACAGGGTATTGTGTATTCAGCTTTAGCAGATAAAGCTAAAAGGTTTTTCCAGAGTGGTTATGAGAATTCATATTCTTGAGAAAACATTTTCAAGTAACATCTGATAAGGCCTACTATACAGAATACATTTAAAAACTCTTAAGAGTATAACAATAAGACAAATAACTCAAATTAGAAATGGGCAAAGGAGGGCTGGGGTGGCATGGGTGAGGCACTGGTTCGATTCTCACCACCACATACAAATAAATGAATAAAATAAAGGTTCATCAACAACTGAAAAATTTTTAAATGGGCAAAGGATTTGAAGAAATATTTTTTTCAAAGAAATTATGTAAGTGGTAAACAAGAACATGAAGTCTGACAGTTTTAGTCATTGGGTTTATGTAAATAAAACCCACAAAGAGTTACCAATTAACAGCCACTAGTATTGCTAAAATTACAAATGGGAAGTTTGGTGAGGATATGGAGAAATTAGATCCCATACATTGCTGATGGGAATGCAAAATGGTACAACTGCTTTGGAAAACAATTTGATGCCAGGCATCCATATAGCACATGCCTGTAATCCCAGCAATTCAGGAGGCTGAGGCAAAAGGATCCCAAATTCAAGGCCAGCCTTAGAAACTTAGCAAAGGGTCTAAGCCACTTAGCCAGGTCTGTCTCCAAAGATAAAGATAAAAAGGGCTGGGATGTGGTTCAGTGGTAAAGCACCCCTGGGTTCAATTTTTTGATACTGGGGATTGAACCCAGTATTTATTGATCCTGGGTTCAATCCCCAGTATCAATCAATAAATAAGCAAAAGCAAACAGAATTTCCATCACTACCAGTAACATATGAAGGTTCCAACATCATAGTTCATCTGTAATTTATTTTGGATTTTTCTACATATAGTTGTGTCATATGCAAACATTGAGTTTTACCTCTTTCTAATGCTTTGCTTTATTATGCCTGTACTCCAGTACAGAAAAGTATAAAACTGGTGAGAAGAAACATGGTTAATTATTCCCATCTCAGAGGGAAAACTTTTAATATTTCACCATTAAGTATGACTCATCTACAGTCATCTGATTATAAGTGGAACACTGTATGTGTGTGTGTATGTGTGTATGCAGGAAGGGGGAGAGAGAGAGAGAGAGAGAGAGAGAGAGAGAGAGAGAAATATAAATACATATGTTTGGGGCAGAGTAGTGCCCTGTCCCATTGTATAACCACAATCTTTTTAAAATTAATTGGTGATTTCCCAAGTTTCATCATCTTCACTGTGCTGAAGATAACCTGCACACGTGTAGAGGATAAATGAGGATAAGTGAGATGGAGGATGTGGGGGCGCTTCCTAAACTATAAAGTGTTATGCAAATGCAAGCTTTTATAGCTACCACAGAAGGAATCTTAATTTTCAGAAGTTTTTTAAATACTCATGCCATGAAGAAATTATTTCAGCACACATGTTTATCTATCTACTCTAAATGTTTTGTTGTAATCAGGCCACTTCTGAAAAGCCTATTACCCTTAATTCTTATTTCTAGAAAGAAAAGTTGTATCTGGGCATGGTGGTGCCTGCCTATAATGCGAGCAACTTGGGAGGCTGAGGCAGGAGGATTGCAAATTCAAGGCCAGCCTTAGTAACTTAACAAACTCCTAAACAACTAAGTGAGACCTTGTGTCAAGATAAAAAATTTAAAAAAGGATTGAGGATGGTTCAGTGGTTAAGAAACCCTGGGTTCAATCCTTAGTACCAAAAAAAAAAAAAAAATAGAGAAAAAGTTATATTTACGTTACTATTATACCGATTGCTAGCTATTTGTACAGATAAAACTGGATCTGTACCTGACAAAAATCACAAGAATAAACTTCAAATATATCCGAACTAAATGTAAAATATGAAATCATACAAGTACTAAAAACAAAGTAAATTATTTTATACCTTAACAAGAAAGACTTTCTAAATTTAATTCAATCCACATGCAACAAAAGAAAGAATTTAAATTCAACTACCAGCCAGGGATATGACTGAGTGATAAAGCACTTGCCTAGCATGCGCAAAGCTCTTGAGTTCAATCCCCAGCAAATCCAACTAACAAAAATAGTTGAAACTGGGGGTGCCCACTGTGATCCCAGCTACTCCAGAGGCTGCGGCAGTAGGATCACAAGTTCCAAATTAGCCTTTGCAACTTAGCAAGATCCTGTTTCAAAAACAAATGAAAAAGAATTTGGGGTATAGTTCAGTGGTACCTCTACCACTTGCCTAGTATGTATGAGGCCCTTGGCTTAATTCCTACTACCCAACCACCCCGAAGTTGAAAGAAACATGATGGCAAAAGGCACCAAAAGCAAAGTCAAAAGACAACTATAAGATGTTACAGATAAAGGGCTAATTTTCTTAATATATGAAGAATGCTCAAAAATAGAAAAGTAGAAAACCCAAGACCCTTATAAAGAATATAGATAAATAAGCAAAAGATGTATATAGGTAAAAAATACTATGGACGGCTGAAATATATTCAGCTTTCCTCCCAAAACAAATGCAAATTAATACTGTATTGAAATACAAAATTAAAAAAATTCAAAAGCTTGACAAAAAAATTCAAAAGCTTGTTGGACAGGTGGTGGAGAAATAGGGGCATTTATTCACAGCTCCTGGGATTGTATGAGAATACAACCGCTAGTGAGGGAATTTTGCCATGTTTAACAAAACTGCATCCACAAATTCGCATACCATGTATCTTTACCCTAAAGATACATACATTCTCTCTGCTTCTTGATGGTCATTTCCTGAGCCGCTATCCTTCACCATGTCCTTCTGCCCTGATGTTCTGCCTCACCTGGGGCCCAGAGCTATGGAGTTGGCCATCTATGGACTGAGACCTCTGACACCATGAGACCCCAGATAAACTTGTCCCCCTCTAAAACAAAGATACATATGCATCTGAGAATCTGAAAATAAGAGCCACACAGTTGTACGTTGTGGCATTATTTTGTAATTTCAAAATATTGAGAACAAACTTAAATGCCTGTATGCAGAAAAATGAATAAACTGCAGCTACACAATGTAGTACTATCCAATTTTTTTCAAATTTTTTTAGTTGACAATAGATTTTTCACTTTATTTGTTTATTTATATGTGGTGCTGAGGATCGAACCTAGGGCCTCACACATACCAGGCAAGTGCTCTAACACTGAGCCACAAACCCCAGTCCTCTATGCAATTTTTAAAAAAATGAAATTGATTTTTATGAACTGATATGTGTATTTTCTAGGATATGTTGATAAATGCAAATAAAAAGTACTAGAATATATGTGTGTGCACATGTATGTGTGTGTATATATATATGCATTATTATACACACACACATATATATATATATATACACAAATATATAATACACTCTGACACATACACATATGCATTTGTCTCCACTGAGGAAGCACAGGTAAGATAACCAGAAACTATCAAAATCTGTCACCCATAAAAAAGGAGGGTTGGGCAGGAATGAGGTGGAACAAATAGAGGCTGACTGACACTTCTCTAATGGATCTTTTTGTAGGTTTTTATTTCTGGAATCTTAATCAGTGGTTCACATTAAAAAAAAATAAAATTTAAGCAGTAATAAGGAAAAACTCTAAGACTGATTTCTATCTATAATAATACTCAGTTGGAGGCAAGGCCTTGGGTTGCCTAGCAATAACAGGCGCTCCCTCAAATCCAAATTCCAAAACTGAACCCACCCCCTCCCTCTCCCTTCCCCCTGAATATTCAGAAGCTTCCACCTCTATTACATTTCCCACTCACACGATTAAACTGATCAGGACTAAAGTTTCCCGAATGGTCACGGGGGCAAGGAGGCTGAGGGACATACAGCGGCACCCCCTAAAGCCCCCCAAATCACTTAGGATTTAGCTTCCTGCACTGGTGAGTGTAGAAGCCTTAAAACAAAAGGCATCATTAGCATTCCCGTGCCTTTGTGGCCCTCTGCTGGTGTAGATGAAATGTGGCAGTTGAGGATGCCGCATGTTTATCCTCTAGTCTGGTTATTTTAGGAGAGTTTTGATGCTATCATCTCTCGAAGATCTCAGATTCAAGTTTTTTTTTGCTTAATTGAATTTCTTGTCCAGGTTGTGGAATTGGCAAATATTAAATGTCAGACTTTACCTTTCATGACACTTCTTCCTATGTTCTTACCCTGGTCCCTAATCACTCCTTTATTTCCCTGGCTCCTCTTTACCTTCTCTCCCTCTAAAACTCTTTCTATACGTTCATCCTTTTAACATTTTTATGGCTCTACTGTTTAGTTCTATGGGCATTCCTCATATGGTTTATTTCCTCTAATGCTCCAGATTCATATTTGAAACTACTACAAATTCCATTTGATGCCCCTCTGGCACCTCCATCTCAGTGCACCCTAATCTGAATTTCTCATCCTCCCTTCATTGAAACAGAGGACCCCTGAAAATAAGTCAAAAGGATTACTGAGTATATTTTCAATGTCACACTAGAACAGTTGTCCTCAAAGTTAAAGTTCCTAGATCAGCAGCAGCAGCAGCATGGGGGAACTTGTTAGAAATGTAGATAGATTCTCAGGTTCCACCCAAGATCTGCTAAGTCAGCAACTTGGGGGTGTGGGACAGAAATCTGTGGTGTAATAAGACTTCCAGGTGATTCTGATGATCATTCATGTTTGAAAACTACTGAACCCAGAGCAGGGAGTGGTCAGCAAAGTATGGTTTGTCAATCCAGCCCACTGCCTATTTTTTATAAAATTTTATTGAGTTGGGAGAACACCTGTAATCCCAGCAGCTCTGAGGCCTGAGGCAGGAGGATTGTGAGTTCAAAGCCAACCTCAGCAATTTAGTGAGGCCCTAAGCAATTCAGAGAGATCCTGTCTTTAAAGAAAATATTTTAAAAAGGTTGGGGATGTAGCTCAATGGTTAAGCACCCCTGGGTTTAATCCCTGGTACCAAAAACTAAATAAATAAATAAAGTTTTATTGGAACACAACCACAAACATTTATGTATTAACTAGGGCTGCTTTCCTCAACACAAATGAGAAATTATAACAGAGACCATATGATTCTCATAGCCTAAAGTATTTAAAAATGGTATCTGGCCCTTTACAGAAAGAGTTTGCAGGCCCCTGAACTAGATATAATCTACCAAACCTTTCTTAAGGTCCTCTGATGATTCAGGGAATGGTAATTTTATGGGAGTTACTATTTATTATCAAGTCGAGCCTAGATTCTATAGTTATTAATTATAGAAGACTGATAAATTGCAAGTGAGTTTTGTTTAATAAATTTAAAAAATGATTTCTTTTGAAAAATAACAATTTCATTGTCCTGTAGACCATTAACCAGCTTTGGATTTAACCTAACATTCTTATTCTGTCACACACATAAGCATGCAGGCATGCACACATATACCATGTTCTCTCATATCCTTCTTTTTTTAAAAAATATTTATTTTTTAGTGTAGTTGGACACAATATGTCTATTTTATTTATTTATATGTGGTGCTCAGGTTTGAACCCAGGGCCTCAGATGTGCCAGGCGAGTGCTCTACCACTGAGCCACAACCCCAGCCCTATCTCTCATATCCTTCTTTAAATCAGTTTTATATTCCCTTTACTAATAAGCAGATAAAATATTGAAGTATGCTTATTATATGCTTGTATGAAAGTCATCTAATTTTTTTTCTTCCTTTTTAAAAATTGGTGCATTATAGTTGAAAATAATGGTGGAATTTGTTGTTACACATTTGTGCATGCACACAAGATAACAATATAATTTGGCCAATATCATTCCCCAACATTTGCCCTTTCCTTCCCCTCCTCCCTCCCCCTGTGTCTTTCTCTACACTATCGATCTCCCTTCAATTTTCATGAGACCCCCCCCACACACACACACCTTTCTTTTCCTTTTTCCTCTCTAACTTCCACATGTGAGAGAAAACATATGATCCTTGATTTTCTGAGTTTGGTTTATTTCAACCAGCATAATGTTCTCAAGTTCCATTTATTTTCCTGCAAATGACATTATTTCATTTTTTTTAATGGCTGAATAAAACTCCATTGTGTATATATACCACATTTTCTTTATCCATTCATCCATTCATATATACCTGGGCTGGTTCCATAGTTTGGTTATTGTGAATTGTGCTGCTATAAACATGGGTAAGCATGTGTCACTATAGTATGCTGACTTTAATTCTTTAGAATAAATACCAAGGAGTGGTATAGCTGAGTCATATGGTGGTTCCATGCCTAGTCTTTTGAGGAACTTCCATGCTGATTTCCATTGTAGTTATACTAATTTATGACCCCACCAATAGTATAATAGTGTGCCCTTTTCTCCACATTCTCTCTAGCATTCATTATTGTTTATACTCTTAATAGCTGCCATTCTAACTGAAGTGAGATGAAATCTCAGTGTAGTTTTTTTTTTTTTTTTTAACCACAGATTGAACCTAGGGGCACTTTACCACTGAACCACATCACCTCTAACCCTTTTTATTTTTGAGACAGGTTGCTTAGGACTTTGCTAAGTTGCTGACACTGGCCTCTGATGAACGCAGCCTAATTCCATTTTAAGATTGGGAGCCATCTCATCACAAAGTCATGAAAAGTTCATTTCCGTTTTATTATAAAATACTGAGATTTCTAAACTTGTCTCTGCCATTACCCTCCTTCTATCTCCTGGTTTCATGAGCTTAAAACCTTAGCACTTGTTCCAAATCTTTTTTTTTTTTTTTTTTTTTATTTATTTATTTTTAGTTATTGGCAGACACAACATCTTTGTTGGTATGTGGTGCTGAGGATCGAACCCGGGCCGCACGCATGCCAGGTGAGCGCGCTACCGCTTGAGCCACATCCCCAGCCCTTGTTCCAAATCTTATTTTCCAAACAAAATTGTCTCCAAATGTCCCTGGTTTCATCTCCTCCATTCTCTTGGAGCCATCCACTCTAAGATTTCCATGACTACCACTAGAGTTAAAGTCCCTGTCCCCTCTGTTTTGAACTTGTACAATCGCCCCTACCAGATCTTCATAACCAATCTAATCTGCTCAAGGCAACTAGAAAAATATCCCCAAAGACAAGCTTCAGCCATTTCACTCCCTTAACCGAAATCCTTTGGTGGGTCCTCATTTCCCAGGGAAGTGGCCAAAATGGGAAGGCCCAGTTGTGTGGCCAAATTTGACCTCAACTGTATCTTCCCTCTTTCTTCCCCTCCACTCGTGGTGGCCATGTGCACTTTCTTTGCTGTCTTCCATGTCACTGGTGTCCTATGTTTTCACCTCAAGGTTGTCTGACCCCAGTTTGAAGCTCCACTGTACTGGTTCTGTTAGTTGAAGTTCACTTCTCTCTGCTCCAAATTCCCAACATGTTTACTTTTTATCTTTTTTAAAAAATTTTTTTTCATGGCACATACTGAATTCTTATTTTGTTACTTGGCCCTTTATGGACATTTATTTCTATGGCCTCATGTTAGAACAGCATCTGTTATTCAACTTTGTATCCATGGGATTGCCTAACTGCTAAGAGAAATGAAAGAGCTGGTGACATTTTTTTTGAGTAGGAGCTATGGGAAAAAAAAAAAAAAATCTCAAGTAGAAAAGTAATACCAAATTAGTTTTTGAGTGTCTAGCATTCCATCAAATCATGTTTCCTCAATCTATCTCTTCTGTGAATGGTTTCCTTTCATTTAAAAAAAAAAATACTGAAACTGGGTGTGGTGGCTCATGTCTATAGTCCTGGCTCCTTGAGAGGCTGAGGCAGATCACTTGAGTCTATACACTGGAAATGAGCCTGGGAGACAGAGAAAGACATCATTCCCTTCCTCTCCAAAAAAATCTGCCAAAAATTTTTAGTAAATATTTAATATTAAATTAAAGAGAAAATTGAATATTCTTCAGCACTTAAATGATTATTAAGTTCTTTTTTTTTTTTTTTTTTGTACCAGGGATTGAACTCAGGGGCACTGAGCCACATCCCCAGCCTTATTTTGTATTTTATTTAGAGACAGGGTCTCACTGAGTTGCTTAGTGCCTTGCTTTTGCTAAGGCTGGCTTTGAACTTGTGATCCTCCTGCTTCATTCTCCCAGGCTGCTGGGATTATAGGCATGGGCTGCTGCACCCAGTCTTCTTTTTCTATTTTTTTAAATGGTGTATTGTTTCATCATGAATAATTTTTTCTCACTTTAGTTGTGGTGAGGCCCATCATTTGACTGTTCAGTGTTTATTTATTAATTAATGACGGAGTTTTTTTGTGTGGATGCACCCATCAAAAAGGTATGACCCCAAACAGAATTTGCTCATGAAACTCTAAAATGTTCATTGGTCTCTAATTCATTAAGAAAACAAAGGATCAGGCATAGTGGTGTGTGCCTTTAATCCTAGCTACTTCAGAGGCTGAGGCAGGAAGATTACAAGTTTGAGGTCAGCCTCAGCAACTTAAGGAGAACGTGTCTCAAAATAAAAAAAAATAAAATAAAAAGACCAGAGAGGTAGCTCAATGGTAGAGCACCCATGGGTTTTTTTAGGGGAAAAAAAAAAAAAAGATACACACCTCTAACTGGGAGGGATATTAGTCTCTAAACCATGGGCAACTCCCCAAATCAGGGCAAAGTTACCTACTGTAGTACATAATGGCTTTCACGGAGTGTTCCTCCATGTGGGCAGATTTCCTCCCAGATTTGCATGAAGAGCTTGTTACAAACATATACTTCCAAGTTCCACTCAAACTCAGAATCTTTGGTTCCGGATCTCCAATATTATTATTTTAGATTAAAACTTTATAGATGTTTCTTATGCACCCTGAAATTTACTCATCACAGGCTAAATTCTTATTTTCTAAATGCAAAGAGATCCCTAGTACATTCTAACCAACCCAATAGAATAAAGACAGTCTGTCCTTGTTTCTCTGTAACTCCCCCCACCACCAGTATTTTATTTAGAAAATGTTCATATGTACAAAAAAGTTGAAATCACTGGAGGGTGGATACCAGAACACTTTTCTTAGATTCTACCATTAACATGTTACAGCAGTTGCTTTAAGATGAGTCTGTCCTTTTACATCTCTCTCTAGTCATCAACCCATATCATTTTTTGGATGGATTTCAAAGGAAATTTCAGATATCAATAGGGTATAATTTGGGATAATTGAGACTTAAGACTAACAGGGCTATGAATCCTGGTGAGAATACAGTGGCCTACTTTTATTGGATAGAATTAGTGGCTATGGGCTGGTGGCGAAATTCAGGGGTAGAGCACATACTTAATAGCATCCCTGAAGCTCTGTATTCAATACCAGCACCAAAGGGGGAAAAAATAACTAGTGATTGGTTGGGAGAATAGATTTAATCAAAGACGTTAAGAATAGTTTTTTTTGCTGGCTAGACAAGGCCTTGGGAGAATACATTTAATCAAAGACGGAAGAATAGCTTTTTGCTGACAATCCCCGCACAGTCCTATCTATGTGTCCCTATTCATCTGAATGAGAGCTTTTGTTTTATTACTGGAAGGAGAAAGGAGGTTTGGGGTCATGGATAAGAGATAAGTGTGGAAGCGATGGCAGCAGAACCCTCCTCTCATCTGTGGGCTTTGAGACTTTAACGGGGAGATGAAGTAGAGGGTGTGGTTTGCTGGATTAGTGGTGAGCAGCCAGGTTTTAAGTCAGAATGGTCAGAACTGCATTTCAGCTGCTCCTGCCTATTTAGCCCTGGATTTGATACACAGCCTCTTGACCTCAGCTTTTTTGTTTGTAAAATGAAGGTAATCATAGTAACTATTTTATATTGTTGTGGAGAAAATATGTGAGCTTGACATGTAACAAGATCAACTTTCGTTGCTAAAATATAACTTTCTTTGCTAAATTATGTTTCTGGATATTTTACACAAAATTAAACTATGTGACTACAGCAGTGGTGCATAAGAAAGACACAAAATGAGTAAATGCTTCTGTTGATATTCTGAATTCTGAAGTGGGAATTCAGAGAAAAGTAAGAAGGGAAAATCCTGAAAGTCTTTCCAGGGAACCTATTCTATTTAAATAGAAATCCAAAACTTTGCCAGGTACAGTGGCACATGACTATTTTTGTTGTCATTGTTGTTTGTTTGTTTATTTGTTTGTTTGGTCACGACTGAACCCAGGGGCACTTAAACACTGAACCACATCCCCACCCCTTTTTTGCATTTTATTTTGATACAAGGTCTAGCTAAGTTGTAAGAGGCTGGCTTTGAACTCATGATCCTCCTGCCTCAGTGTCCCCAGCTACTGGAATTACAGACATGTGCCACCACACCTGGCTAATACTATGGCTTTTTTTTTTTTTTTTTTTTTGCAGTTAGTGATTGAACCCAGGGCCACACGCATGCTAGGCAAGTGCTCTCCTACTGAGCTACATCCCCAGCCCAGTGGCACATACCTGTAATCCCAGCTACTCGGGAGGTTGAGACAGGAGCATCATAAGTTCCAGGTCAGCCTCAGCAATTTATTGACACCCTGTCTCAAAAGATACATAGATAGATAGAAAGACAGATAAATAGGGTTGGGGATGCAGTTCAGTGGTAAAGCTCTAATCCCTGAAAGAAAAAAAGAAAGAAAGAAAGAAAAAGAAATCCAAATTCTTCCAAGATCTATAAGGTCCCTAAATTATCTAGTCTCTGTCTCCATCTCTTCTCTTATTCCCTTACTTGCTTCTAGTCACACCAACTACAAATCTAGCCAAGCTCATTTGATCCTTAGGACACTTGTATTTGCTGTTCCCTCTGCATGAAAGTCTCTCCCCAGATCTTGACCTGGCTCCTTCTCAACCATTGGGTCTCATTCAGCACAAACATGAAGGTTCTCATGAAATGCCTTCCCTGACCACTCATTTAAGTTCTGAACTGTTCAGTACCCAAACCTCACAGGACAGTTTCTCCTCAATTTACAATGGGGTTATGTTCCAATGAACCCATTTTAGGCTGAAGATATCACAGGTTTTAATTTAGTGTACTAAATTAGTGTACTGTAGTACACCTAACCCACCAGACATCATACCTTAGCCTAGCCTGCCTTAAACGTGCTCAGAACACTTCCATTAGTTCACATTCAGGCAATATCATTTAACATAAAGCCTATTTTACAATAAAGTATTGAATATCTCATATAATTTATTGAAAAGATCAAAACTCAAAATAAAAGTATGGTTTCTACTGAGAGCTATCCATTTTGCACCACTGTAAGGTAAAAATATCCTAAATTGAACTTTCATATTAAGTTAGGACTATCAGTATTTTCACATCATTTATCACTATCTGAAATTCGTATTGTTTACTTGTTTACTGGCTTTTGTACTGGAATAGGGCAGGGATCTTGCATCTTCTGTTGATACATGGCTGTAATCCCAACACCTAAAACCAAGTGCATTGCACACTCAAAACGTATTGATTGAAGGAACAAATGAACAAGTGTCTGGAAGATAGAGGGAAGTGAAAAATGTATTAAAATCTACGGTAGGTACATGTGACACATGCCTGTAATCGCAACTACTCCAAGTTTGAGGTCAGCCTCGTCAATTTAGCCAGACCGTGTCTCAAACAATCAAAAGAGCTGGGGATGTAGCTTAGTGGTACAGCACTTGTCTAGTACCTGCGAGGTCCCCTTCAGTTCGATCCCCAACACCTAAAAAAAAAAAAGTTCATTGAAAGTAACCAGTTCCAGCCCGCGCGGTGGTGCAGGCCTGTCATCCCAGAGGCTGGGGAGGTTGAAGCAGGAGGATCACGAGTTCAAAGCCAGCCTCAGCAAAAGTGAGGTGCTAAGCAACTCAGTGAGACCCTGTCTCTAAATAAAATACAAAATAGGGCTGCGGATGTGGCTCAGTGGTTGAGTGCCCCTGAGTGCAATCCTTGAAAAAAAAGAAAGGAAGAAAGGAAGAAGGAAGGAAGGAAGAAAAAGAAAGTAACCAGTTCTTGGTCAAAAGCCAGAATCACAAACAATAACCACGTTTGCAAAAGGTTAGGCCTGGGGCGGGAGGGGGCGTGGCGGGAAGGGGGCGTGGCGAGGGCGGAGTCGCGGCGGGGCGGAGTCGGCCGGAAGCGTGGGTGGAAGTCCAGGAAGTGACGCCCCTTGCTACTCGGGGACTTTTACTGGACCCGGCCGAGTCAGACGCAACTGCCGCGGCTCCCGCGATCTTGACTCTGGGCGATGGAGAACGGAGCAGTGTACAGCCCCACCACTGAGGAGGACCCGGGTCCCGCCAGGGGCGCCCGGAGCGGCCTCGCTGCCTACTTCTCCCTGGCCCGGCTCCCTTGGTATCGGCGGGTTCTCAAAGGCTTGCAGCTGGTGAGTGCGCTGCCGGCGGAGGGCGAGCCGGGGCTGGGGACTGGGGGCTGGCCCGTGGGGTCGATGACCTGCGGGCGCGGGAGGCTGCCAGGCGGCCACTGCTCAGTCTGGTTGTTCAGGAAGCAGCCGTTTCCACACCCTGAGTTCCTTCCCTCTCCACCTGGCGGAGGGGGCGTTGCCTTCTGCTTCTCGCTGCTGTCTCCGGGGCCATCCTTCATCCCCAAGTCTCTCTCCATTCGGGCCCGGAATGGTTCCGCGCGCCCAGGAAATGCGTCGTGGGAGACCCAAGTCAGCCACTTCGACGTCTTTCACTTGCCCTCTGTGGTGGCCTTTCTCTCTCCTCCCAGCTGCTACACTCCATGGATACCCCATTTACTTGTGATTAGACTACGTAGTACTGCTTATCTTTCTCTGGTTCCTGTGGTTTTCCTGGTGCTAGACCATGGGGGCAAGTTGAACTTGTTGAACACCGTCGGACGGCACCGCATGTGACACTGAGATGTGTGTGTCTCCAGTAAATTGTCTCCCAGAAGTTGTTATTTATTTATTTAGTACTGGGGAGTGAATGCAGATGCTCTTCTTTACTGCTGAGCTACATCCCTAGACATTTTTACATGTTTTTTGAGACAGGGTCTCGCTAAGTGGCGGAGGCCGATCTCAAACTTGGGATCCCCTTGCCTCAGCCTCTCTAGTTGCTGGAATTAGAGACATTTACCTCCCTGCCAGGCTCCCAGAAATTTTGCACTGACTGGAAAATAATTATTTCTGAACGAGCAATGTGTGTGTTCAAGGTAGGAAATCAAAAGTATATGCAGATAGCAGAACTGGGAGGTGGGATGCTTTGTTTTTCATTGAGTATTTTAGGCAGTTAAAGTGTCATAGATCTATTAGTGAAAATATCAAAGCATCTTTGAAGTTTAAATTATAATTCAGTTAACACTCATATTGAACTCCCCTGTGCTGTTTCAACCACTAATGGCATTATGTTTCCTGCACCAGGACCATTTTGGGAAAAATCAGAATGCTTAGAATGTTTATGGGTTTTGTTTCATTTATTTTTATTTTTAACTGTTCCAAGTAAAAATAACCCCCCTTGGTGGGGGGTTATAACACAGATGACCAGAATTTAAATTCTTAGAACTCAAATGACCTACTTTTGTTGAATAGAAAAACAGCAGTTAGGAAACTGGCAGGGCTTCTTCCCCACCCACCCCCAGCGCCTCTGTGTGTTTGTGTCTTTGTCTCTGTGTGTCTGTCTGTGCCCCTCTCCTTCTTCCTCTGACTGGGGATTGAACCCAGAAGTGCTCTACCACTTAGCTACATTCCTCAGCCCTTTTTATTTTTTATTTTGAGATAGGCTGTTACTATGTTACCTAAGCAGAGTGTGGACTTAAGCATTCTCTTCTGGCACTGCTTTTATAAAGAACCAAAATAAACTATCTGTGGATGATTAGGAAATCACTTGAAGACAAGTGATAATGTTGCTCTATGGAACTCAAGATGTTGTGATCCTGTTTCTCTGGCCTCCCTTTAGGTACTCCCACAGGGCCACTTTTAAGTTCTTACCAGGTATTAGAGGCTCCCTTTTGCCACTGTTCCTTTTCATTAGGTGTTCCTGCTGCCTAGAAGTGCTTCCTCCTGTTCTTTCTCTTATCTGCTCTCATGGGATTTTAAAATATTATCTATGCTTCTCTGCAGTAGAGCATAAATGTTTCTATGTGAATGGAACTCTTCAGAAGAGAATTGATATTCATCTGAAGCATTCTTGCTGCTCAAAAGAAATAATGTATATTAATTTGCTGCCTGTTAAATCTTTTTCATTTGCCTTTAGTTTTCCTTTTTAATCAGAACTGGCAGAGCTAAAGTAGAATTTCTCATTACCTTATTACAGTTTAGTAAACTGTTATCCCATATCTTCAGAATAGAACACAACTTGAAATTTTGCTGGTGGTAGACTTTTTACTTGGATGTGAGAAGAGTAGGTCAGTTTACCTTGAAAGTGTTGTTAGACTATTCTGTTAGTCTAACAGACTGTTCATAAGGAGAAATGAGGAAAGGTAAAAACTAATACCTTTTCATGAATTCATTTATTTGTTTATGGGGAATTTGTAATGTTACAGAATGCTTTCTTTAGTATGGGATTTTAAAAATATTGTTTCATTATTGCCTTTCACTTTGATGGTTGTTTTCTTGTTCTTGCTTTGTCTGTTTCAGTAATGTTTTATTTCTTCATAATTGCAGTGTATTACAGGAGTTACCCAGAAAGTCCCAGGGAAGTTATAGATGGAGTCAGTAGAAATTGTCACCTAGCTGGGGCAGTAGACAAATTCTTCTTTGCTTTTATTCAAACTCTGCCTTTAGATTGTCTTATTTTGATGATTTATTTAAAAAAAAAAAAAAGAGAGAGGAAGAAATGCAGAGCTCCCATAAGGAAACAGTTGTAATGGAGAAACCCATAATCAGAAAAGGAATTACAGTATTTTTAAAAGGAAACTTCAAAATGATGTCCATTTATATATTTGAGTACATTTTTCTGGACCCATAAATCTTATCAGTTTTTGAAAGACCCCAAGAGAGAAAGGAAGCCTGTTCTAAAATTAAAAACTAGACATTGTGTACTTGGGAAATGCTTACATTGGGGTGCTAGGGATGTTGAGTTCAGTTACCTCTGAGATTCTTTGCACATTTAAGATTTCTTCAAATCTCTTGGCCTCCATGGAGTTTTCTGTTACAGAACTGAGCTCTGAAGGGCAGAGGGTGGAGCCTACACACATGTAGGAGGAGATTAGAGATAAAAGAGCATACCTTTTCTAGCTTTTGGAGTCATATAACTAGCTATGTTTGTCATTCAGATATGACCTGAATTTTGTCAAAGGATTGTCCAAAGCATAAGCATCCTCTAACTGCCACACACCCTTCCAGAGATAATTAGAGATTCATTGAAATATCAAGGTGAGGAGTTACTGGAATCTTAAATTTATGCATACATTTGTTCTTATGCTCATATTTTGTGAGTTTTTTATTTTACTTTTTGAGGGAGTTGTTTTTATTTTTTAGGGGAGAATCGACTTTGGCAACCTACTTACTTGCTAATTAGCTGGTGCAGTGACCTAAATATGTATAATTTTCTCTCTTCAACAAGCTCCACATTGTGTCTGTGGTACCAGTTGAACATCCTGATGGCTGCACAGTACTGGGATTATAGTCATTCTTCAGGCAAGCAATTTGTCTTAGGATTCACCAGTAATTTCAGCTTATTAAATTATAATGTTATTCTGTCAGTACCAAGAAGCAAATCACTCACAAGCAATTTCTTATATTGATGTTCTTTTCATTATTTAAATGTGAAAATTGATATGTATTAAATTGGAATACTGTATTTTTACCTCAAGGAAGATCTATAATGTCAGCAATTACTCATTAAGCTTTTGTAAGTAAATATTTCTTAAGGCAAGAGAGACCTGACAGTATTTCTTATTGGAATCTTACAAGGTTTTTAGTAACATGTTTGTTAATTCATAAATTCATAGAATTTTATACATGATGTCTTATGATTAATGAAAAACATTCAAAAGTTCTTTTTAAGCCAGGCCATTGGTACACGCTTTTAATCCCAGTGGCTTGGGGGGTTGAGACAGGAGGATTGTAAGTTCAAAGCCAGCTTCAGCAAAAGCAAAGTGCTAAGCAACTCAGTGAGACCCTGTCTCTAAATAAAATACAAAATAGGGCTGGGGATGTGGCTCAGTGGTGAGTTCAATCCCTGATAATGCCACCCCCTCCCCCCAAAAAAATATTTTAGAAAAAAAATTTTAGTAGACTGTTAAAGATAAATAATAGGGGTTCAAGATAAATGATAGGAGCTGAGGTTGTAGCTCAGTAGTAGAGTGCTTGCCTAGCATGTGTAAAGCCCTGGGTTTGATTCTCAGCACCACATAAAAATAAAAAATAAAATACAGGTATTATATCCATCTATAACTAAAAAAAATTTAAAGATAAATGATAGAGAATTAGTGTTAAACATAATAACAGAGTTTTAAGGAAGATTCAGTTTCAGAAAAGATGGTGAAATTGAAATGGAGATCTAGGGTAGTCATTTTCTGAATGTTTAAATCACCAGAGCTGTGTTAATACCATCTTTTAGTCAGTGAGTGAAACTTCCCAAATGACTAGTCAATTTTTTTTTTTTGATGGGGAGGTACTGGGAATTGAACCCAGGGCTAATTTACCACTGAGCTATATCCCTAGCCCTTTTTATTTTTTATTTAGAGATAGGGTCTCCCTATATTGTTTAGGGCCTACTAAATTGCTGAAGCTGGCTTCAAACTTGCAGTCGTCTTGCCTCAGCCTTCTGAATTGCTAGGATTATTGTTATGTGCCACCACACTTGGCCAATTGTTTTTAATATAAGATTTAATAGCAAAAAAGGAAATATACAAAGCTGGTGGTAGTATCTTCAAAACCCCAGTCTTGCAGGGTTGGGCATATAGCTGCAATGGTAAAGTGCTTGCCTAGCCTACTTGAGGCCACATATTCAATCCCCAGCACTGCAAAAAGCAAAAAACCCAATCTTCTAGAGAAAACCTATGCAAACATACATCATTATAAAATAAACTTTATAGATTTCTTTTTTGCAGGGGAGGCAGTAGGGGACAAGTATAAAGTGAGAGCCAAGGGACCTGGGTTCTTGTCTGTGCCTGGCTAACACAGAAGCTTGGTTTCATCATAAATTTGAGGTTGAGGGACTATATGTTCTCCAGAGGCCCTCCCAACTCTAAAAGCTTGATAATTCCTGTGTTTATATTTGTGTAAAATTTTATCATTAAAAGGAACTACATTGGGCATAATTGTTAGATTCCTAATTTAATATTCACTCAGCATTATGATTTCATGCTATTAGGAGCAAGACTGTATACCATGAAATAGCAATTAAGCCTTTTTACTTATGGGTTATGTTCATCATTAACTACTTTTTTTTTTTTCATCATTAACTTCTTGTCTATATGAGTGATGTTTTCTGTCTTCTAGTTCTTGACAATTGATATTTAATGCTGTTGACCAACCATTTCTTGAAATTATTCCTTCTCTAAACCATTACACTTTCTTCTTCATTTTTTAATATAAAAAGGGACCACTTATTCAAAAAATCAACTAAAAATATGATTGAAATAAAAATAATCCACATCCTAACCCCTCACCCCTCACACTCACAGGCATCACTGTTTGATTAACAGTGTGGAGGATGTTTACTTGCTATGTAAGTTTTCCTAAGTTTTTGTTTTGTTTTGAACATTTCTTGACTTGCTTATCCTGTGCTGTTGCTCTTTTCCTTCCTATTCTTTTTTTTTTTTTTTTTTGGCAGTGCTGTATTCCCTCCTACTCTTTTTTTTTCTTAATTTTTTTTTAGTTGTTGATAGACCTTTATTTTATTCACTTATTTATATGTGGTGCTGAGAATCAAACCCAGTGCCTTACACATGTTAGGCATGTGCTCTACCACTGAGCCACAACTCCAGCCCTCCCTCCTACTCTTGAACTGTCAAGTTCCTTCAGGCCCCACCCAGTGCCCTCCTGTCCTGTCTACTAACCTAAAAAACCAGGCAGGCGTTCCCTGGTTCCTGTAAAGTGTAGTTCTTCCCTGGTGCCTTCATCCATATTCCCTTGCACAGTCATAACACGACCGCACCCAACGTGCCTTCACCATTTTCCTCATCATCCACATCCAGTTAGGTCAGTTGCCTTATTAGCCTTTTGGATTTACCATGCAAATTCTTGCCTTCATGAATCTGTTCTTTTTTATTCTCTAACCTGGAGTATCCTCTTCCTGTTCACAATCTGTGTCACTCAACCTTGGTTTTGAGTCTTTCTCCTGCTATTCTGAACTCACATATAATGAATGCCCAATTATGTCGCATAAAACATTGTTTTCTTATTATTTCTTATACATTGATTTTGTCACTCCATCATTTCATCTTCATGTATATGTTACAGTATTGGATACATAATCCTCATTCACACTTTGTACAGGAAACTGAATAGTGCTATGGTGATTCTAAAGGAAGATTAATGGTAGCAGCTGCCTTAGCCTGCTGAGCTGTTGGCATTACAGGGGTGGGTACACCATCCTGCCTGGCTCCTGCCCCCTTCCCTTTTTTTTTTTTTTTTTTTTACCAAGAGTAGATAAGAACTGTATTTCTATGCTAAATGTAAGATTTTATTATCATGTAGCCTTCACAAATGAGTGGTCCTGATAATCTAATTTTTACAATAAGAATGATTCAAAAGCAACTGTTGGGGCTGGGGCTGGGGCTCAGTGGCAGAGTGCTTACCTAGCATGTGTGAGGCACTAGGTTCAATCCTTAGCACTGCATATAAAAATAAGCAAATAAAGGCATGCTGTCCATCAAATAAATAAATAAATGCAACTATTCTTGAACAATTACTTTTTAGGCTGGTGTCTTCTAATAGTTAACTTTTAAACACCTGAGTCATATTTTGCAAATTTCTCATAAACTTTTTTTTTTTCCTTGTACTAGGGATTGAACCCAAGGGCACTTAACCACTGAGCCACATCCCCAATTCTTTTTTATATATTTTTTTAAACTTAGAGACAGGGTCTTGCTAAGTTGCTGAGGCAGGTTTTGAACTCAAAATCCTCCTGCCTCAGTCTTCCCAGCCACTGAGATTACAGGCATGTGCCACCACTCCCAATTTAAACTCTTAAAACTTGGAAAAAAGTTAACATAGAAGCAAGAATAAAGCAAATAAAACATTAGACATTTAGAATATTGTTATACTATAGACCTGTAAAAATTCATTGTAATTATACATACAGGAGATTAAGGCAATAACATTCATGATGACATGGAATTTACCTTGTGCCATTTGATTTTTTTTTTTTCTTTTGATACTGGGTTTGAGCCCAGGGCCCTTTACCACTGAGCTATATCCTCAGTCTCTTTTTTATTTTTTATTTTGAGACATAGTCTCACTAAATTGCTTAAAGTCTCACTCAGTTTCCCAGGCTGGCCTTGAACTTGCCATTCTCCTGCCTCAGCTTCCCAAATTGCTGGGATTACAGGTGTGTGCCACTTTAAATCCTGTTGTATGATAACTGAGAATGCCTTACTGTCCAAGGAAGTTGTTTGCGATGGGACTATTTCATGCCTTGCTAATTTACAGTAAATTCGAACAATGAGAGCTGTTTGTGTCCTTATATAAGTTCTTTTTAGTTGTGGGGATATATAAATTTTGTATTGCCAGTAAAGGGGGGGGGGATCCTGTAGAGGCTTACATACTAATTTAGGTTGGACCCCTTTTTTTATTTTCGATTTTTATTTTGAAATACTTATACATTCATAAGAAATTACAAAATAAATTTAGAGAGGTCCCATGTACTTGTTTATGTGTGGGTGTGAATGTGTATGGGGGTGTTCTGTGCTATGTTGTCACATGTATAGCTTCCCATAGTCATCAACCTAGTCGAGATGCAAAACTGGTCATCACAGGGCTTCTTCCAGGCTATCCTGTTATAGCCATGCCTTCCCCCTTTTCTTGGCTACCACTAATTTATTCTGCCTCTCGATAATTTTTATTGTTTAAAGAATATTATGTAAATAGTGTGTATAACCTTTTGAGACTAGATTTTTTTTTTTTTACTTTGCATTATTCTCTGGAGATACATCAGGTCATTTTGTATATTGTTTGTTCCTTTTTATTAATATTGGATTTACCACAGTTTAACTATTGACAACATCTGGATTGGTTCTAGTTTGGTGCTATTGTGAATAAAATTGTCATGAAAATTCATGTAGTGGTTTTTGCACAAACAAATTTTCATTTCTCTAGAATAAATCCCAAGAGTACAGTTGCTGGGTTGTAAGAGATTCATGGATAGTTTTTGAAGAAATGGCTAAACTGTTTTTCAGAGTGGCTGCACCATTGACTTCTTTTTAATGAAAATGTAAGATAAGATGTTTATTATGTACTGTGAAGTGTATCTGTTGATTTTTGGTAGCAATCTTATTGCCATTAGTATATCTGGTTGTTTCTGTTGGCCTCACTGAAGTCAGGTGGCATTTCCCTTTAGCCTTTGACTTGGGTGAGCCCAGTCAAATGCTCAACTCTGGTGAGTCTTTTTGATGGTTTTGGCACTCAGAAAGAAACTCCCTCAGCTTCCACAAAACCCACATAAACTGCCCAAATGAACTTCCCTTTACTTTCTTCCCTCCAGTTTCTTGAGGATTGGTCCTGATGTGAGCCCTGAATCCTATCTCGAAAGAATTTCTTCATTACCCTTATTTATTTATTTTTTAAAAAAATTTAGTTGTAGTTGGACACAATGCCTTTATTTATTTGTTTGTTTGGTGCTGAGGATCGAATCCAGCACCTTGCTTATGCTAGGCAAGTACTCAACTGCTGAGCCACAACCCTAGCCCCCTGTCTTATTTTTTGATACTGGGGATTGAACCCAGGGATGCTTAACCTCTGAGCCATATCCCCATCCTTTTTATATTTTGAGACAAGGCCTTGCTTGAGTTGCTTAGGGCCTCACTAAGTTGCTGAGACTGGCTTTGAACTTTCAATCTTCCTGCCTCAGCCTTCCAAGCTGGCTAGGATTATAGGCATGCACTATCAAGCCCAGTTTCACTACCTGTTCAGACTCATATAATTGTTTTCTAAGCATTAAAATATGCACAGTGTGTTCCCTCCAATCTTGAAAATTCTCTTCCTTTTACCTCATCCATTGAATCCCTATCTGGCCACTCTTTCCCAGCCATATTTCTTGACTGCAGTCTCTATTCCACTGCCTTGTCTTCTGTTTACTTCCTAATGTACCATGCTACAACCTAGCTTCTTTATTTGGCTAGACTTCCTAACTGGGATCTCCTTGCTGATGTCACCAGCAACCTTCTGGTACTCATTCTAATGAAGGCGTTTCAGTGTTGTTCTCTCTTGGACTCTAAGTAGCTTTTAGTGCTAATGATTACTGTCTGTGGAAATACTTTTTTCTTGCCTGCTGTCTCTTGGGCTGCTGCTTCTAGTTCTTGTTGGGGTCTTCCCTTTGCAGCTCCCTTAAATCTTGAGATTTCTCAGGGTTCTGCATAAGGCCATCTTCCCTCATCCTGGGTGATCTCATCCTTTCACTTGGCAGCCTCCACATCTTGATCTACATCTGGACCTTTCCTCTGAGTTCCAGATGCATATATCCATTTGCTTCCAAATTATATCTCCACCTAACTCTTACAGACTTCCCCAGTCACAACACATTTAAAAGGAATTCTCTCCAGCACCATTGCCTCTTAAAAAGAAAAATCCTGATTCTTTCTGCAGGGAGGTACCAGAGTGTTAATACCACAAATCCAACAGTGGGAGTGCCATTAAAATCCACCTGCACTTAATTGAGTTGCTGGGTCAGTCAGAATTACTCGTTCTCCATTCACTGTGCCAGGCATTCCAGCCCCACGATCGTTACCCTCAGTCTTATTGAATAAATGTGCCTTTTTAAAAATACTTAGTTTTTAGTTGTACATAAAACCCTTTATTTTATTTATTTTTATGTGGTGCTGAGTATCGAACCCAGAACCTTGCATGTGCTAAGCGAGTGCTCTACTGCTGAGTCACAACTCCAGTCCATAAACGTGCCGTTTTATTTTAATTAAAATAATGTGTACATATGTATTATCTTGTGCCTACTTTTTATACACACACACACACACACACACACTTTTTATTTTTTGGCACTGGGAATCAAACCCAGAGATACTTAACCACTGAGCCACATCCTTAGCCTTTTTAAATATTTTATTTAGAGTTGTTTAGGGCCTCACTAAGTTGCTGAGGCTGGATTTGAACTCTCAATCCTCTCGCCTCAGCCTCCTGAGCTGCTGAGATTACAGGTGTGCACCACTGTGCCTGTCATTTCCTTCACATTATTTGTACTCACCCTGTCTGATAAGGACTTCTATTGCATCCCTCAGTGATTAGCCGCTTTTCTCCATTACTGCTACCTCTGGTCACCATGTTCTCTGATTTCCTACTTCAGCTTCCCTGCTGGATGTCTGCTCCAAGTTTTGCACTAGTTCCAGTCCCTTCTCCATGGAGCTAGCAAGAACCACTGAAAGTACAAACTTGATCATTTTACCCTTTTGCTATAAACCCCATAAAATCCAGATCCCTTAAACTACTTGATAAGGAAACTTATATCTGGTTTCTGCTTATGTCTCTAGTCTCATATAATTTTGTTCTGTCATTTCCTTCTCTCAAACTACACTGTAGTTATGTTGACAGGCTTTCGCAGTTCATTTGGGGTGGTGAGATATGTGTGTGTGTTGGTGGGGGCGGCGCCATGCTTTCTCATCTCTGTGTCTTTATGTAGTGTTCCTCTGCCAGGAACTTCAGTTCCTATCTTTTACCCAGAATTGAACTTATTTTTTCCTGAATCCCTTCCTGTGTGTTTTTATAAAAACAATATCCTGATTTCCTTGTTCTAACATTTAGCTCAGTGTAGTTAATTGCCTGTATTACCTTTAAGACAAGTAGGCCGTAAGTTCTGTATAGATGAGGTTCACTCAGTAATCTTATTTACCATAGTCTCTATAAATACTTGAGTAAACAGATGGTATTTTTTGACTAGCAGTGGGCTCTCTGAAAAACAAGTAGAATGTTTTGCTTTTTTTGTAGTTGCTGTCTCTGCTGGCATTCATCTGTGAAGAAGTTGTATCACAATGCACATTGTGTGGAGGACTTTACTTTTTTGAATTTGTAAGCTGCAGTGCCTTCCTTCTGAGTCTCCTTCTGCTGATTGTGTATTGTACTCCAGTGTATGACAGAGTTGATAACACAAAAGTAAAATCATCGGTAAGTGTGAAAAAATAAAATCCCTGTATTAAGAGCTTAGCTGTTTTGATCTTGGTTTTGTTGTTCAAAGTAGGTGTGCTTTTAAAACTCAGCACCATGAAAAGACACTGTGTGGGGCTGAGGGTGTGGCTCAGTGGTAGAGTGCTTGCCTAGCATGCATGAGGCACTGGGTTTGATCCTCAGAACCACATAAATGTAAAATAAAGATATTGTGTCCACCTAAAACTTAAAAAATAAATATTAAAAAAAAAAAAAAAAAGAAAAGACACTATGCATTATTCCAACTCTCTGTCTCTAAAGCAACTCAATTTTTCCTGCCAAGGGAATGTTAGTGAAAGTGGGATTAGAGGGATTAGAATGACAGTGACAAACATTGCCAGTATTTTATAGTTATTGGTGGTTTAATCTAATTTACAGTAGACTTTTTTTTTTGTACCAGGGATTGAGCCCAGGTGCGCTTAACCATTGAGCCACATCCCCAGCCCTTTTTGTTTTTTATTTGGAGTCAGGGTCTCTAAATTGTTTAGAGCTTCGCTAAGTTGCTGAGGCTGACTTTGAACTCATGATCCTCCTGCCTCAGCTTCCCGAGTCGTTGGGATTATAGGCATGCGCCACCACACCTGGCAGCCTTTTTTTTTTTAAAAAACTAGATTTGTCACTCTTTATTTTCCACATTTCAGAGTGTCACTCATTTGTTTACAGTTATGAATTGTGTGCCTGTTATGTTCCAGACATATGCTAACAGTGGAGCTAGAGTTATGAACTAATTTATTTCTTGAGCTTTTAAATAAAGTAAAATTTTATTTAAAACTGTCATTCTAATGTATAATCCTGTTTATATTTTGCTTTCATTTTATTATGAAGAAAATTGTAAGTGAATTTAAGAATGAGTTTGTAAGGTGGGTGTTGTGGCACACGTCTGTAATCCCAGTGATTTAGGAGGCTGAGGCAGGAGGTTCACAGGTTTGAGGCCAGCTTGGGCAACTTAATGAGAGTCTGTCTCAACATGTAGCTCAGTGGTAGAGCACCCCTGAGTTTAATCTCTAGTACACTAGAGAGGGGGGTGAATTTACTGATTCATTATTCAGAAATTACCCTTACAATAAAATTATAGTGGGAAAGTCTTGTTTTCCAATATTGGAAGTGCTTAACTTTCTAGACACTCTACTAATCCTTTGTTTTTATTTGAGTATAGTTTGTATTTGTGGGATGACAGATGAAATAGTTTACAGAAAGTTCTGAATTTAAGAAAGAAATCATTGATAAATTTATTTCTTCAGTATGTTTGGGTTTGTGAAGAATTGTGCATGTCAGGGTTGAGGTATAAAAGGATATGTATCTCTGAGGATAAAGTTAAAAATTATGGTATATTTTAAATTATTAAGGTCAAGAGATAATGGTGTAAAAAGAAAGCAGCAAGATTCTATTGTTTTAAATTAATGAGAAGCAAGCACAGGGTTATGTATTGGTTATCTTAAGATATTTACCTTTTTTTTTTTCTTTTTTGTTTTGCAGTGCTGGGGTTTTTGTATACCCTTTATATAAAGAAATTTTATGCTTTAGGAATCTGTTACCTTTTTTAAAAAATTTTTTCTCTTTTTGTAGTTGTAGATGGACCACGTGCCTTTATTTTATGTTTATTTTTATGCGGTGCTGAGGATTGAGCCCCGTGCTTACACATGGTAGGCAAGTGTTCTGCCATTGAGCTACAGCCCCAGCCCAGGAATTCATTACCTTTTAAAAAAAAAAATTAAGTTAAAAAATTAGAAAAAGTTGATGTCAAACAGTTAAATATAACTTTGAATCAAGTTTTTGATTAACCCATACTTAACAGTTCTTGGTATGACCAATATATGACTGTTTTATAATCATGTCCAGCAGTTGACGTGCTATGATTTAGAATTCTTCTATTTGATGCTCCATTTTTATGTTGAGGATATTTAGGTTCAGAGTGGTTAAGTAACTGTCTAAAGTTAATACAGCTAGAGTGAAGTGAATTTGAACTCAGGGAAAGCTCTCATGTTGTATATTCTCTCGTGTGATCTAGGCAGAATCCTATTAGAACCAAGGTCCTGATAACTTCAGGGCTGTCATGGCAAATGCCATCACTGTAGGAATCTCTGTATAACAATGGCAACAGACCTACTTTTAAATGAAATACATATTAAGAAAAATTTCGGACAAAACCTTAGGATTTTTGTTAATTGTATTCATTATAATTATTTGTATTAATTATTTTAAAAGTTTTTATAGTTGTAGATGGACAGCATGTCTTTATTTTTTCATTTTTATGTGGTGCTAAAGATTGAACCCCCATTCCTCACACATGCTAGGCAAGTTCTCTGCCACTGGGCTTTGGCCCCAGCCCTAATTGTATCTTTTTTTATTTTTTTGGTTGTGGTTGGATTCAATACCTTTATTTTATTTATTTATTTTTATGTGGTGCTGAGGATTGAACCCAGGGCCTTGCACGTGCTAGGCGAGCGCTCTACCGCTGAGCCACAACCCCAGCCCCTAATTGTATTCTTATAATTAAGAATTTTCTTTGAAAATTCTTCCTTTTTACAGAAAAGTATGCCTTTGGAGTGACTATCATATTACCAGTTTTCCTCTCTGTCAAGCACTGTTTTCAGTTGGCAAGTGAGAGCTTTCTTAGGCAGTGCCATAAAGAGCACCTTGCAACCCATGAAGCACCTCATGGTTCTAAGCGGTGTTATGATGAAATATGGAAGCTCTTAGGTGGAAGATAAGCTCATCACACACACTTATTTTGGATTACCCACTTGGAACAGTTAAGGATAATATGTTATTCCAAAAAGCTCCAGTGTCTAAAACACTATTGACATAAATCTAATTAATGATAGATGGTTCTTTTGATTTTTCTCTTTTCCAGAGTGTTACTGAAGTTCTTTGAGAGATGTCATTCTAGCATAGAATACTTTAAAAGGAAGGAATTTTTTTTTCTTCTGGAAATGAAATGAAATTGCAACAAATTCTTTGATTGTGATAATTGTTTTTGAAGGAACTTTCTAATAAAGGATTATTTTGGGGGGACTTTCTGTTAAAAGATTATATTTTGGGGGGAACTTTCTATTAAAAGATTACTGTACTCTTTCAGTATGACCAGTTCAAAGTGTGGGTGGTGTTTTGAATGCCAGGTTTATTGGAAAGTTATAAGTTAGGGTATGTAAATTGGGTCGTGTCAAGAAAAAAGTAAGTCATTCAGGTTTTTGAGAATTAAAATTTAGGAACTTTGTTTTTATGAATCTAATTATGTTGTCTTCCTTATGTGTTTTATATTTATGCATAGGATTTTTACATTACATTGGGAACAGGATGTGTATTTTTGTTGGCATCTATCATTTTTGTTTCTACCCATGACAGAACCTCGGCTGAAATTGCTGCAATTGTAAGTATTTAGTATTTTTTAACTTTGCTTTTTTTTTTTTTTGTTTCCTTAAAAATATAGAAGTTTGAAAAAATACTTGACAGGTTTTACAATATGTGAGAGTAATTTGTCCTTTATTTTTTAATATAATTTTGAATAGAAGATCTAAAATTAAATAAACATGAGAGCCCTAAAAACCTAGAATTTAATTGAGTCTTGTTAAAAAAAATTCCATCTACTCCACATATGAATATATTATGCTAATGGAAGTGGTAAAATTGACTTTATCATATTTTACCTCTCTTTAGTTCTTCAGAAGCGTAAATGAATTGGGGGGCTAAGGCAGGAGGATTGCAAGTCTGAGGTCAGCCTTAGACCCTGTCTCAAAATACAGAATAAAAAAGGACTGGGGGTGTAGCCCAGTGGTAGAGTACTCCTGGGTTAAATTCCTAGTATCACAAAAAATAATCAAAATTAAAATTAAAAAAACCATAACTACATTCCAGATGCTGTTCTAGGTGTAGAAAAACACTCAGGAGAAATGACTTAAAGGTTCAGCCTAATAAACGAAATAGAAAGGGAAACAAATTGTGACAGAATATGTTAAATGAACCAATAGAAGTTTATCTAGACAGTACTCTTCAGTGGACTATGCCTGTACTTAAAATTTTAGCAGGGCTGGGGATGTGGCTCAAGCAGTAGCGCGCTCGCCTGGCATGCATGCGGCCCGGGTTCCATCCTCAGCACCACATACAAACAAAGATGTTGTATCCGCCGATAATTTAAAAAATAAATATTAAAAAAATTCTCTCTCTCTCTCCTCTCTCACTCTCTCACTCTCTCTTTAAAAAAAAAAAAAATTTAGCAAAACTTTCTGAGGAGTACAAGTTAGGAATAGTTTTTGAGGAAATCAGTTACTAGGATTTTAACCTTCACATGTAATTTTTCTTAAAACTAATATGTATAAGAATTCATCTCTGGAAGAGACTACCCAGTTCTTTTCTACCTTCCCTTCTACAGTTACCATCCCCACTCCAAAAGAAAAAAGTACTTGTCCCCAATGTTTCTATGGTACATTGCCCTGAGTTGTAAAACAAGCAAAAAAATAAATAAATAAAAAACCTTTGTGAACAACAAAGGGATGATTGAAAATAAAGATCTAGTTTTTTTTTTTTGTACTGGGTATTGAACCCAGGGATGCTTAACCACTGAACCACATCCCCAGCCCTTTTTTATATTTTATTATTATAATTGTTATAAGACAGGGTCTCACTAAATTGCCTAGGGCTTCTCTAAGTTTCTGAAGCTGGCTTTGAACTTAGGATCCTCCTGCCTCAGCCTTCCAAGCTGCTGGGATTACAGGCAGGTGTCACTGCACCTGGCAAGGTTCAGTTTTTATCTGAAATCATTGGGAGTAGGTTTGTTTAAAGAATTCAGAATATTCTGGATTTTAGAAAGTTAATACTCCTCCTGTACTATGTTACCCTTTAGAGGGCCTAGTACAGCACTCTATAATCCAACATTAGTATTTCTGAAGCAAAATATAAATATTTACAATAAAAGGAGTAAGAAAGACTGTGAATAATCTTATTATGTGTCAATTTTGAGTCAAGTGAAGCATGAAAGCTTTGAGTTTTTGTAGCTTTTGGGGTTTCAGAATTGCAAATCAAGGATCATGGACCTGAATTGGTACCAGTGTTGTGCATGTGAACAACTAATGATGGGATAATAAATCCTCTTGCAAGCCATCTAGTTTCTAGTTAGTACTTTGTTTTTAATGAAATTGAAGTTGCAATTAGTAGTTGTCAGCTAATAGATCATTAAAACCACTTTTTATGACAGAACAGTAGAAAAGGATTTCAAAGAATTGTATGGCTATATCTACCTGTTCATGTGATCATAATTTCTTAGCTCTTTACACCTATAAAAACAAAACAGATAAAATTATTGCTGAACCTTGAGTCATTCTAGCAATTAATAATATCTATCCAAGGATACACAAACCATTTGGAGAGAAAAACCAAAGTTTTAATAGGGTCTTATGGTTAATTTTAGTTTGTATACATATTGTTATTGCAGAGGAGTGTGATAGGGTGATTAATAATATACTTATGAGTATAAAAATATATTATCGGCTGAGGTTGTGGCTCAGCGGTGGAATACTCGCCTAGCAGGTGTGAGGCCCTGGGTTCGATCCTCAGAACCACATAAAAATAAATAAATAAAACAAAGGTATTGTGTCCAACTAAAACTAAAAAATAAATATTTAAAATATATATATATATATAATCATAAAATTCTGTGGGGTAAGTGAAATGAAGTTGAGGAATACTTGAGTTCTAAGGGAATATAAAAAAAGCATGACATAAAATCCTCAGCTGGTTAAAAAAAGTTTATTTTTTATTTAGATAATGCATTAGAATGTTACAGTAGTTAGATTTCACTGGGCATATTTAATAGTGTCTCTTGGTTTAAAAAGTCAGTATTTATAGTAAACTGAAGTTACCTTTTGCAATTATTTTGGGGAGGGGTTACTGAGGATTGAACCCAGGGATGCTTTACTACTGAACTACGTCTCCAGCTCTTTTTGATTTCTTTCAAGGCAGGGTCTGGTTCAGTTAACCAAGACTGGCCTTGAACTTGTGATTCTCCTGCCTCAGCTTCCTAAGTCATTAAGATTATAGGTGTGCGTAGTCACTCCTATAATCTCCTGGCCCTTCTGCAACTATTCAAGTTATGAATAGACTTAAATGAGTGAGAGAGACATTAAAAATAAAAAAGGGAACTCTGTGAACAAAGGAGCTGGCAGATCACTTGTCTGGATTACATAATATAGAGGCCCCTCTGTGGACTAGAGCTTTCTGAGGTGGTCAGAGATAGTTTGACAGACAAGGGGACATCCTTTATGCATTTGAAATATTCAAAAAGTTTCCTAAGCAAGTAAGGGAATAGATGTTATGAAATAAAAATGAAGACTTCAGAGTGAGAAAGACTTGGGATTGAGGGTTGGGTTGGGTTGATAATTTTTTTTTTGTACTGGGAATTGAAAATAGAGGGGCTTAACCATTGAGCTACATCCCCAGCCCTTTTTTTTTTTTTTTTTTTTTTTTGAGACTGGGTCTTGCTAAATTGTTTAGGGCCTCAATAAGTTTTTGAGACTGGCCTCAAACACATGAGTCTCCTGCTTCAGCCTTCTGAGTTGCTGGAATTACAGGCTTGCACCACCATGCCTGGCTTTGATAAATAGATTTAGGTTGAATATGTTGGATATATCCAGGTGAATTAATTTGGAGTTTAATAATTTGCTATATGGTGAAATGGGACAGAATGCATATTCATTTTTTTAAAAAATTTTTTTAGTTATACATGAACACAATGTATTTATTTATTTTTTATTTTTATGTGGTGCTATGGATAGAACCCAGTGCCTCACATGTGTGAAGCATTCAATCTGCACTGAGCCACAACCCCAGCCCAGAATGCATATTCTTCAGAGTGGAGAGGGGTTGAGGATGGTGAGGGTCAGGAGACGGCAACATATAGTTAACAAAATGTTAAGAATTACTGAGGTGGAATGTTAGAGTTGCAGGAGACATTAACCATCACCCAATGCAATTTCTCTTTTCCTTTTAGGCCCCTATTTCCATAAGGGTTTTGCTAGGGAAGAAGCAAAATTTGAGCATGGTCTGACTCTTGACAGAATTCTCAGAATGTTTGATCATATGTTAGAAGAGTACAATGAGGAAGTGATTTTAAGGAAGAGGAAGTAGGTAGTGGCATCATGTGTTGTTGTCATTTTATGATGGGACAATTAACTGGAAGTTAGATAATTTAATCTCATATCTTCAAAATGAAATTTGTTTTAATATTAATTACTTTATCCATTTTTACCTAAGTTGAGTTGTCTACTCACATATTTCCCTAATCATGAATGTGGGTTAGTCTAAACACTGTTAATAATCCTCTATTTTGTATTATTTTATGGGTTCCTCTACTCATCTTAGTTTAATAGATTGTTGCCCCACCCATATACATACATATATAAGACATGCATTTGTATTTTGTGGGACTTTATCTAATAGCTGTTATTCTGGAAATTCTTCTTTTGTAACTTCTTTCCTTTTTTTTTTTTTTTCCTTTTTTTGGTACCTCAGATTGATTGAACCAAGGGCACTTAACCACTGAACCACATCCCCAGCCCTTTTTATGTTTTGTTTAGAGGCTGAGTTACTTAGGCTTTTGCTAAATTGCTGATGCTGGCTTTGAACTCATGATCGTCCTGTCAGCCTCCCAAGCTGCTGGGATTACAGGTGTGCACCACCATGCCTGGATTCTTTCCATTTTTTGTTAGCTTTAAAAAGTTATTTTATCATTAAAAAGTCGTAGGTATAAGAAAAAATTGAAAAAAAAGATTAAAATTGATAAATCATCTTGCTTATATGAAGCACTCTCAGAATCATGTGGGAAATGTGAAATTGTATTCCACAAGTTCTTATTATAACCTTTTCTCCTTTTTTCTCCTCAGGCGTTTGGATTTCTAGCAAGTTTTATGTTTCTGTTTGACTTTGGTGCTATGCTTTTTGAAAAGCTACAGGAGTCCCAGCTGAGAAAACCTGAGAATACCACTCGAGCAGAAGCCCTCACTGAACCCCTTAATGCCTAAAGACTCTGGGGAGCAGGTGTTACACAAGATGGTGACTCTTGGTGGTGATGCCTGAGCTCTGGCAGAAGGTCCTGTAGAATTTGTGTAATTGCTTAAACCACTTCTTTGGAGAATTGGGGGAATAGCAGGAAGGCAGATTTATCAATATTAGGCTGTGTTTTCAGTCACCACAGTCTAGAGTAGAGGGTTTTTTATTTTTAATTGTTAAAAAAAAAAAAAAAAAAAAAAAAAACCTTAAAACTTGTGTTATGGAGTTTGTCTTTTTTTTGAGGAGAAGGACCGTTGTTTAAATCACACAGCTCAACTGAGGATAAATGATTCTGTCCTTCTGTTACAGGGCATTCTCTTATTAGTCTTAGCTTCCAAATTATGCTTTATAGCTGTATAAACAGCATGATTATATTCATTTATTTAGAAATTGTTTCATTCTTAAATTAATTTGCTTAGATATTAATATTTTTATTAGATTATGTTCTGTTAATGGAAATTTAATGTATATTTTAATAGACCAATATTTTAAATGTTGGTCTAGGTTTTTTCTTTACTATGTAATACTTGGCTTTACTCTATCTCACTCAGCCTTAAAATTATATGGTAACATTTTAGGATAATTATTAACTCTTTCTGAGACCTTTGTATAGCTTAATATAAAATATCTGGGAGCTGTTGGTATTTTATGTGTAAAAGCAGCAGCAGCCTCATGTTTAAACTGCACTTTGTTGAGATCAGGTTTAAAAAAAAATGATTGTTATGTAACACAGAAAAATTGAAGAAACTGATATTATACCTAAGGACCAAAGAAAAGAAAGGTAGATTTTTTACTTAGTACAATAATTATAAAAACAGGCTTCAACCACTTCCTATGTATGTGAAGAAGTTAATTTATACTATGGGTTAGAAAAAAGGGTTGTTACCCTGTTGGCATGTGATCATTTCTATTTCATGCAGCTCTGTGGGTCCTTTTAAGATCACTTTGAGCAAGTTTTCTTTTTAAAACCCCAGCCTTTGATTTTTCATCTGTTTGAGATGCTTCCTTTTCTGTCTTATCAGAATGGTCCACATGCTGCTTCATCATCTGACAGAGGTGGGCCTCTTCCTTGTTAGTTTTCTTTAGGTGTGAAAGTGTGTAGCGGGAGCCTTAGGGTCCTCGTTCCCACACTGGCATTGCTCTAGCTTCTTGTAGAAGAAGATATCTTAAGAAAGTGAATGTCCAGGAACTTGACCAGGTGAATACTGTCGATGACGTAAGGGAGTAGTCAAACCATTCTCAAGAGATTTCGGTTCTGATAATTTGAAAGAATTGTCTTTTGCTCGCTGTCTTATAGTCATACACACAGGGCACTTGAGATAGGACTTTGTTGAGATCAGTTCTTTCTGCCCAAGTCATACAGAGTAGACCTTTCTTGTTCTCCACCAGAGACTCCAGTATTAAGGTCATGAACCCAGAAGTCACATCCTTTCATATTTTGGTGGAGGATTCCTAGGCTAGGTTTTCTCTCTACAGCAGTGGAATCATGTTTCCAGTGATTCAGTTAATGACCACATTCTTTTTAGTTTCTCAGCTGCCATTTGAATGTTGTAGATAGGTTTTAATTGCATGCACGTGGCTATTGTGGTTCTCAAAAATTGGTTAGACTGGGCAGATACAGCCTCTGCTCTGTTATAAGGTCAGTTTCTTATTCATCTGTATCCTATTTTAGATGCTAGTGTTAGTGATGATAATACTACTACCTACTTGGGAGATAACGAAATCAATCATGGATTCTGTTTTTATTGGGTATGTCATCTAAAAGAGGAGAAATAGCTGGGTCTTAGGTCCAAGAATGATGACTGATTCAAAGATAAAAAATTTATGGTAGGCAGTTGTAGAATTTCAGATCACACTGTGTACTCTTGTCATTTTAAATGTCATCTGTACCCATATAGAATTCACAGCAAATTGACTGGGCTACCTCAGTTTTACCACCTGTGTTAGTCATCTTTCTGTTACTATAACAAAATACCTGAGAAAATAAACTGAAAAAGAAGAAATGGTTATTTGGGATTACAGTTTTGGAGGTTTCAGTCCATGGTCAGTTGACCCTGTTGCTTTGGGGTCTCTGGTGAGGTAGAACATCGCACTGAGGAATGTATGGTAGAACAAGCTGCTCACCTTATGGCAGCTGGGAAGCAAAAAGGAAAAAAGAGAGCAGCAAAGACAGAAGTCCTATAGTCCTCTTCAAGGGCACCGCCCCCCCCCCCCAATCTCCCATTAAGCCCAACCTCTAAAATTTCCAGCACTTCTTAAATAGTGCCATTCTAGAGAACAAGCCAGCAATGCCTGAGCCTTTGGGGAACATTCTAGGTATAAATTATGGCACCAACCATGCTTTGGGCTTAGTTAGAATTGACACTTCTTCCCAGTTGGCTTCACTCATTCAGCATGTTGGGATTGATTGTAACTCTGCTTATTCTGAAGTTTTACCTCCATTGTTTCATTGGTGCAGAAGTGGGCTGCTTAGTAGGCCACTTAATCTTTTCTTTTTCAGAAAGATAATTTGTTCACTTGTATTTTTGGCCACTCTTAGAATCTTCTTTCACATTATTTTTTTTATGGAACCCATTATTAGTTAGATTCTCTCGCCTGGAAGGAAACGAGTAAAAAGATCATGGTAGTAAATAAGTTCAAGGAGAACTTGGAACCAGAAACTGCTGTTATGTATAGAAAAGGGCAACCTCAGTAAATTCAAATTTAAAATAATTTTATATTAACAGCTATGGCAAATTTGTATTTTATAAAAACTGTTTAAAATGGTTTTTAAGAATTATAAGGGAAAGGTACTTATAGTACAAAAATTTTGTAATTATTAAATTATGCTTTATTTGGGGACTGGGAAATGTATTTTTACATTGTTTATAGCCAATCATTTTTGTATTTGTCAATGTAAATCCTGTGGGTCTTTTTTATCTCTCTCAATGTCAAATTTTATAGTCTTCTTTTTAAATAAATCCATTTAATTAAAATGTTCACACCTTTGTAGTTGTTCATTATAGGAGCATGATAGTTTGTTGAACGGTTTCTCCCTAGTTGTGGGAGTTGGCTCAAACCTTGTTGAGTACCTGTGTAGAATACTAGAGTGTGCACTATCCAGGGGCAAGAGGTGAGGCTAGGAAAGAAGCCAGTCCATTTCCTATACCTGAACTGTTCCTCTTGATGAAAAGTTAAAATACACATTTAAACATTTTTAGGGGTGAAAAGTTATAAAATAGTGTTACAGATTAAATGCCTTTATAGAAGCAAATTTGGGCCCTATATCACATTTCTAGATGTGGCTAACAGTGCTTAAAAAGACAGGCATATGGAGATTCATGCATACCCATGCTTATAGCAGCACAGTTCATAACAGCCAAACTGTGGAAACCAGCTTAGGTGCCCATCAACAGAGAAATGAATAAAGAAAATGTGATCTGTATATATGCCATAGAGTTTTATTCAGTCATAAAGAAAATGAAATTATGTCATTTGCAATAAAATGGATGGAGCTTGAGACCATCATGTTAAATGAAATAATTCCTACTCAGAAGGTCAGGGTTGCATGTTTTCTCTCATATATGGAAACTAAAGAGGAAAAAGGAAAAGAAAGGTGGCAGGTGATCCCATGAAGAGCAAAGGGAGATCAGTAGAATAGGGGAAAGTGACCGGGAAGTGGGAGAAAGGAAGGAAGGGGAAGTGCCGGGACCGAAGTTGGCCAATTTATATTGTTATACTGTGTGCCTATGCTAATTAACAACAAATCTCATCATTACAGACAACTAAAATGCACCAATAAAAATGTAGATAAGAAAAGAAAAAATAAATTAAAAAAATTAAAAAAAAAAATAAAAAATTAAAAAAAAAAAAAAAAGGCATATTCTGTTTGTGACTGTTTAACAATTGGGAAAGTGCAAAGGAAAAGTAGGGTGGTTCTGGTAAATCTACAACTATTTGTGTAGTTTGCAAAATTCCTGCCTCCAGTCTGTATGAGAATAACAAGGTCTTTATAGTCATCAAGAACTCACTGGAATTCATACATTCTTCAAAGTTTATTGTTTGGTTTTGATAAAGAACATTTTATCAATATGCTGTAAGCTGCAAGGAGCAGAAAATATAATCAAATGTGTCTTAAATGGTAAGAAAAACTTTACAAGAAAGTTGGGTAGGTCTTGGTGGTGCAGGCCTGTAGGTAGCCTGCAGGCTCAGCTACCTACACAGGAGGGACAGGTAGGAGGATCACTTGAGCACAGGAGTTTGAGACCAGCCTTGTAAATTCAGTATTTCAGCTGTGTCGTCATGGACCCAAGTCCTTTTCCGTGATTTTCTGACCATCCATCTTGTGCTGTGAGTTTTGTCCTTAAAGTTGAACCTTGGGGGAGGAGGGCAGTGCTGGGGGTTGAAATCAGGGCTTTGCAAACACTAAGTGTTCTATTACTGAGCTACATTCCCTACCACTACCCATTTTATTTAATTTTGAGATGGGGTCTTGCTGAATTGACCAGGCTGACCTTGAACTTGAGATCCTCCTCCCTCAGCTTCCCTAGTTGTTGGGAGTACAGGCCTGGCTCAGGGTTGAGCCTTTATGGTGTAACAAGACATCTACACAGTGGTATCTAAGAAGAAAAGGAATTATTTATTCTCCTGTATCTCTCAAGATGTTTCTTTTCAGCTGGGTGTGGTGGTACATGCCCTACTTTTTAGTTTTTTTTTTTTTTTTTTTTTTAATATTTCAGTCACTAAAATGTACAGAGAATAACACTTGGAGACAATACCCAGCTTAAGTAGATTTTAACATTTTGCTATATCTGCTCTAAGATCCTTTGTTGAAACAAAAAAGAATTTTAGCCAGGCATGGTGGTGCACACTGAATCCCAGTGACTCCAGAGCTGAGGCAGGAGGATTGCAAATCCAAGGGCAGCTTAGTTTGACCTTGTCTCAAAACAACAACAACTAAGGAGTTGGTGATGTAGCTCAGTGGAAGAGTGTTTGCCTAGCATGCAAGAGTTCATTTCCTAGTACTGCCAAAAAAAGGAAAAGTTTTTTTTTTTTTTTTTTGTGTGTGTGTGTGTGTGTGTGCTTTTTGTTATTGTGTTTTGTTGTTGTTGTTTGTTTTTGTTTTTAGTATCAGGAATTGAACCTAACTAGAGGTGCTTAACTACCGAGTCACATCCCTATCCCTTTTTTTTATTTCTTATTTTGAGAGAGGGTCTCACTGAGTTGCTGAGGCTGTCCTCAACTTGTGATTCTCCTGCCTCAGCCTCCTGAGCCACTGGAATTGCAGGCCTATGCCACCATGCCCAGTGAAAAAGTTGTAAAGTACTACTACGTTGAAGCCCATTATTATATATAATTAATATGTACTACCTCTAATCATATTCTTCCTTTTTGTTTTTGAAATATTTATTTTTTAGATTTAGATGAACACAGTATCTTTATTTTATTTTTATGTGGTGCTGAGGATGGAACCCAGTGCTTCAGGCATACTAGGCGAGCACTTTACCACTGAGCCACAACCCAGCCCCTATTCTTCCTTTTTTAAGGGTAAACATTATATTAAATTTGGTAGATCTCCATCCTTCTCTGTTTTTATTGTCTGTACCAAATATGCATAGGAATATACATTGAAATAACATGGATATAGAAAAATAGCCCAAGAAAGCCAGCATCAGACCCATATAAACATTTGGTAAACAAGAGAGGTAATCTTGTGTACCAAAGAAAGTTGCTCATTTAAATAAACGAGATCACAAAAATCAATGTAGAATCAGTATAAAATATAAAAGGCAAATCTTTAAACATTTCAGAAACAAAGGAGAACATTTATGACTTTGAGGTTACCACAGAAACAAAATATAAACCATAGACTGTAAGAAAATATTTGCAAGACAGATTTTTTCAAAAAAATTATTTTTTTAGTTGTAGGTGGACACAATACCTTTACTCTATTTAATTATTTATTTTTATGTGGTGCTGATCGAACCCAGGGCCTCGTATGTGCTAGGCGTGCTAGGCAAGCTCTCTACTGCTGAGCCACAACCCCAGCCCTCCAAGGCAGATTTTTAACTAAGGATAATATTCAAGTATGCCAAGAACTCTGAAATGAAGGAAAAAACTCAAAGGGAAGACACAGGATGTAAACAAACAACTCACAGAAATGTGGAACCAAAAACAAATGAAAATGATCAAATTCATTGGAAATATGAGATAGGATGAGGCATCATCTCAGTCTCAGACCAGCAAAAATGTTAGTTCAACAAACATCAAGTTCAGAACAAGAGTAGGGAAACAGCGCCCTTAGCCCTGCTGATGGGGAACCCACTTGAAAATATTTAGCCATGTTAAAATGATGCATCCTTTTTTTTTTTTTTTTTGAAATGGGGTTCGAACCCAGGGATTTGCAAATGCAAGACAAGAGCTTTGCCACTGAGCTATATCCCAGTTCCCAAAATGATGTATACCTTTGACCCCAGAGATTTAGCTTCTAAGTCCTTGCCCCCACATATAAACTCACATGGAGACATTCATGTATGTTTGTTCATTGTAATATTGAAATGGTCAAAAGCTGAAAACCACGTTAAAAGTTTTCTTTCATCTGGGTTCGGCTCAGGAGGCTGAGGCAGGAGGATTATGAGTTCAAAGCCAGCCTCAGCAAAATCGAGGCACTAAGCAACTCAGTGAGACCCTGTCTCTAAATAAAATACAAAATAGGGCTGGGGATGTGGCTCAGTGGTTGAGTGCCCCTGAGTTCAATCCCTGGTACCAGAAAAAGAAAAAAAGTTGCAACAGAGGGTATGTAAATTGTTTCATTATCATACAAAAGAATATCAAATAGCATTTTCAAAATGAACCAGGGCTGGGGATATGACTCAGTGATAGAGCATTTGTGAGGCCCTGAGATCTTTCCCCAGCATGCAAAAAATATAAAAGAACTGCAGTTTTATGTATCAGATAAACTTAAAATACTATTAATTTGATAAAATCTTTTTTTTTTTTTAATATTTATTTATTTATTTTTAGTTCTCTGCAGACACAACATCTTCGTTGGTATGTGGTGCTGAGGATCGAACCCAGGCCGCACGCATGCCAGGCGAGCGCACTACCGCTTGAGCCATATCCCCAGCCCCTTGATAAAATCTTAATAGCTGAGAGGGCAAGTTCAAAATTGTTCTGTTCTTTTTTTTAATATTTATTTTTTAGTTATAGGTGGACACATATCTTTATTTTTATGTGGTGCTGAGAATCGAACCCAGTGTCCCACAGATACTAGCTAGGAGAGTGCTCTACCTCTGAGCCATGACCCCAGCCCAAAATAGTTCTGTTCTATTCTACTTTACTTTTTGTTATAATTTTAAGGATGGGTTTGATAAGTTCCCATCTTTAAAGAATTTTCTTTAAAAATTGCCTTGAATTTAAAGATTAATTTGGGGAAGAAAATAACATCTGACTACTTGAACTTCACTTTCACGAACATAGAATACTGATTTAATTAACTTATTATTTTTCAGGAAGATTTTATGGGTTTCTTCATAAAGGTCTTATTCATCTGTTGGATTTATTCTGGATACCTTATTTTTGAAGCTACTCCAAATGTAATCTTAATTTAAAAAATTACATGTTCTGATTAGTATATTGGAGTAGGAATGCAGTTGAATTTTGATCATTGAATTGTTTTCCATAACGCTGCTGACATCTTCTGTGTTACTGTGATAGTTTTTCTGTGACTTCTTGTCAGAATCCTCACATTCTGGGTTTATCTGTTTATGTTACGTGGTGACTTAACTTGTTCCTCTATCCCCAGCATTTCCTGTAAACTAAAAGATAGCTCTGAAGACCTCCATGAACTCTGGGTAGTCAGTTCATTTTTCAAGTCTTTCCTGTATGTGATTTGGCATCCTTCATCAGCAGGTGTGTGCTCTGGTCATACCACACTTAATGCCCATGTGTTCAGCAGATTTGGGGACTGCAATCTGATCCTCCCACTGTAAAGTTCCCACTTTTTAACTAAAAGCTTCCATCCATAGCTCTTACCTAAATCTGTTATTTTGTAAGGGATCCTGATTGGCAACTTCACAATTCTCTTACTCCTACCACTCTTTTTCTTGGTGGGGAGAGGTACCTGGGATTGAACTCAGGGGCACTCAACCACTGAGTCACATCCCCAGCCCTATTTTATATTTTATTTAGAGAGACAGGGTCTCACTGAGTTGCTTAGTGCGTCGATTTTGCAGAGGCTGGCTTTGAACTCGCGATCCTCCTGTCTCGGCCTCCCAAGCCACTGGGATTATAGGCATGCGCCACTGTGCCCGGCCCTACCACCTTTATTTAGCTAGAATTCTTCAATATTGCTCTTATGATCAGCATCTACCCATCTCTTGGACAATATTAAGACCCTACAAATTAATGGCCCATCAGTTTTCCCATCTACTGTTATTACTGCCCACTATTTTAAATCTGTCTTAATACCTTCCTCAGAAGATCTATTGGTGTGGTTCTTTTATGCAGTCATTGCTGTTTTCGATTTACCAGCATGTTTTCATTTTCATTCACCATTGCTTCTTTCCAACCTACTCCTTATTTTGGAATTGTTTTCTTCTAACTCAAGTGTGGGTCGTTCTTTCAGCAAGAGTTTGGAAAGGAGTTTAATTTGCCTGGATTCTTAAAAGCAGCTAAGGGTATAGAATTCTAGATTAATATTATTTTTCCTTATAACTTCAAAGATATTATTCCATTGTCATCTGGCCTCTGATGTTGCTGTCTGTTTACATTTATAGTAGGTAATATGTTTATTTAAGGTTTTATCTTTGTATTTGGTGTTGAGTTTCACTAGAAATATCTAGGTGAATTTATTTTAAGTTGCCGAGGGGAAAAAAAAAAAGTTGCCGAGGATGTGGAGTGCTGTTTTCGTTTGAGGATTGATGTTCTTAATATCTGGAAAATTCTCATCTGTTTGCATCTTGAGATTGTGTTTCCTTATTATCTCTCTAGTTCTAGATCCCCTAATAGATGTATGTGGGACCTTCTCATTTCATCTTCTGTAAGATTTAACCTCTACTTACTTACTTTCTTTTTTCCTTTCTTCCTTCTTCCCTCCCTTCCTTCCTTCCTTTGAACTGGAGGTGAACCCAGGGATGCTTAACCATTGAGCTACCTCCCAGCCCTTTTAAAATATTTTTTATTTAGAGATGGGCTCTCTTTGAGTTACTGAGGCTTGCTTTGAACTCGAGATCCTCCTGCCTCAGCCTCCCAAACTGCTGGAATTACAGGTGTGCACCACCATGCCCAACTTGGCTTTGAACTGTTAACCTCTACTTTATATTCTGTCTCTTGGTGCTACATTCTAGAAGGTATGCACTAATTTTTCTTAAGACATATTTAACCAATTTATTGAACTTTAACCCTTATTTACTCTTTAGCAGGTCCATTGAGTTTCTAACTTCATTTACTCATTTTCTTTCCAAATATTCTATTAAAATCTTAAGTCGTTTGGGTGCCAGTTTCCTGTGGAGATTCACAGAATTTGCATTTATTGAATCCTCTTCATGGTGATTCTATCTTATCATTTGTGAGCATGAGCTCTAAGTTTCCAATGGCTCAGTCTTTTTTATTTGGTCTTGTGTCTGGACACCTCACCCAGCTACCTATTCCCTCCTCTCATCTGTACTTGGAGCATTTATCTGTATTTAGCACCTGCAGGAAGATCGCTCTCCCAGAAGCAGTTTGGGACCTGCTGTTTGCACCAGACAAACCAATGTTAACCCATTGCTCCTGTCTTTGGAATCATCTTAAATTGGACTGAACCAAAAGTCTACATGGGCAATAGGGGAAGAAACCAGCTTTTAGTAAAAACAGCCTCTGTACAGTAGGTGATGGACGGTGTTTTAAGCCATCCTTGGTGCCTTGGTGCCTCCTGTGTCTGTCATCATAAACAATGATGCCTAAGTCACCCCCAAACTCAGTGGCTTAAATGAGGCTATTTATTTAGCTCTCGAACCTAAAGGTCAGAGTTCAGGCCACAGGGCTCTTCTGCTCTTAGCAGGCCTAGCGTATATTTACGGGCACAGGCTTGCCAAGGCCTGGAAGCTCTTAGTCATTAGGAAAATTGGTCCTCTTCCTCTCTCCTCTCTCTCAGATGGGCACGGGAATTTTTTTTTTTTTTTTTTTTTTGCAGTGGCAAAGGAGGAAGACAGACAAGCCCCCAAAGTCTAAGTGTTTGTCAGGCTTCTTTGATCCCCCTTGCTAGCATTCTCACACCCAGAGTCAGGTGGAAGAAGAACGGCGGTGCCTCTGCTGGGCCAAGAGCATGGTAAAGGGCAGGGGGAAGAATTGGGGCCAGCCATGCACTCATTCTTACATCCTCCCCACCCCTCAACCTCCTTGAGCACAAGTCATAATCAAGAGTGGTAGCTCCTGCCATCGGTGGGCATCTTCTAATTGATCTAAGTTATGAATCAACAGGGGAATCTAGAAGTCTTCTGTTGATATGGAAAGCTGTCCAATTTAATAGGACTTTGTGGGGCTGGGGATGTGGCTCAAGTGGTAAAGCGCTCGCGTGGCATGCGCGGGGCCCTGGGTTTGATCCTCAGCACCACATAAAATAAAAATAAAGATGTTGTGTCTGCAGAAAACTGAAAAATAAATATTAAAAAAATAGGACTTTGTGTCTTCATGGTACAGAGGAAAAATTTAATGGGGAGAAACAAGCAGAGGTCCCTAAACTTTCAACATCCTGTAATTTGTGCTGGATGTGAAAGGACTACAGGCAGAGAGGGATCGAAGGCCCAGGATACTACACTTGTTTTATGGGGAAGTTGGAGGAAGCCGTACAGTAATCATGCAACTTTATAAAAATGAAAGTGCACTGGTAGGGGAAGTGACCTTATTAAAAAAAAAGAGGGGGCACTTGGGGCCACTTGTTCATATCTATAATAAAACAAAAGAGTTATTCACTTCCCCTTGGCCTCCATGCACTCCTCAGGGTCAGACATGTTCATACCTAACCAGTTGAGATCTGCCATCCCCTTAGTAATGAGCTGGATTATCCTTTTTTTTTTTTTTTTTTTTTCTGGACCCAGGAGTTGACATTTTGTCATCCTAAGGAGATCACAGGCAAAGAAATGTGTCCAGACAACATCCATCCTAAATTGTGTTCAAGTTTATCTACGTAGATCTGAACAAAATCAACCATCCATCTGTTAATCTGTTGATATCAAAGCAGGTACAAAAGCCAAGGAGCTCTGATAAGCAGAGGGGATTATTAGCTTGTGCAATTTGTAAATAGATGAAGATAAACCAGCTGGCCCTGTAGAAGTCACCATTAAAGAGCCTGACATCTGGCAGATGATAACAATCTTTGCAGTTAAGAGTGGCTTCCATGGGACTGAGGATGTGGCTCAAGTGGTAGTGTGCTCGCCTAGCATGCAGGAGGCACTGGGTTCTCTTCTCAGCACCATGTAAAAATAAAATAAAGATATTGTATCCACCTAAAACTAAAAGTAAATATTAAAAAAAAAAAGAGTGGCTTCCATAATTTCTCATTGGACATCTCAATCCTTTATGGTGGTTTCACAGTTATGGTGAATTTGAGCATGGGTTCATTTGTCTGTAGTAGAGATAATCAGGCCATATATGTTTGATTGAATTTTTAGTTTAAATAGTTTTATCTATTGAGATTGCTTCCTATTTCCATATATATAACAGATACTGAGTTTACAATTAAATCGTTAAGTGTTCCCATATTGAGGGACACCTAATAGATGGTATGTCTCTTCTAGTCCAGTCCTGGTTGGCCCAAAGAGCTGAACATACAGCTAGGTAATTAGTGACAACTCATGAGATATTTTTCAGTAGATATTAGGGCAAGACATTCTTTGGCTAGGAATCCTATGTGAAGCTCAGTTTGCATACAGAGTGTTCACTGCTGTGGGCCACCCGCTGTTCACCATTACTGGATGGCTGGAGCCTTCCAAAGAACATTCTCATCTTGGAGGAAGTGGGCTTTTTCATTGATAGTTTCTTGTCAGGTGGTTTATTTTGCAGGTAAGACCTTTATTAAACCAATAGTTTGGGTAAAACAATGGGAAGGACTCTTTTTCTGCCTAATGTATGGGCAACTAACTACTTGTTTGTGAAGAAGGTTAAACTCACAGGGGCTGAGTTTAACCCATCATTGGAAGATCCATTTCCTGTCATGATGAGACTTCCTGGAACTTGTCTCATCTGTGGAATTCAGTTCCGAATTGCAGGAGAAATGGCATATCCTGAAAGAAGTCAGGACAAGAAGATGTCAAGTTAAACTGTTTAGATTTGGACTTAGTTTGTTAGCAGTTGCCTCTCAGGACAGGAGAGGCAATGGCTCAAGGACCCAGAAAGACCTTCTGCCAGACCCTAATGAGCTATGCAACCAGTCACAGACACCTGAAGGAAATAGAAGGTCTAGAGCAAGGCTGTTTACGCTGCCTGGACTACTGATAAGATAATTTGTGATTATGGCCCTCACTCAGGTTGACCATGTCTGATTAGTTGGGGTGGAGGCTGTGTGGATAGTCCCAGGTTTGGGGTATACTATGTTCAGTAGCAGCCAGTTTTGCTGTGGGACCACGTTTTCTATAGTTGATGGTACTACCGAGTTTTACCTCATTTGATTATGAAATATCTCTTTGAGCTGTGGCATAGCTCCCAAGATGGTCACTTGGAAGGCAGGACACTGAGATTTTGTCCTTGTTCAGGGTCATCTGTCATTAGCTATGCTTGAGTGACACTGTGGAGGCTGCATTCTGGGTGCAACCATTGTGTAAATGCCTGCACTTCCACCAATAGTTCACCTTGTGCTAGGTTTGCCCTGCCCATTGATGCTGTTGTCACTGGAGAATTTAGGATAATAAGAGTGTACTTAGTAGGCTGTGCCAAACTAATTTCTCATTCCCCAGGGTGATTAAAAAAAAAAAATGGCACAAAGATATTACAGCAATATCTTAGACTGTAAACCCGGTACCAGATGTGATGGTGTAGCCATCATATGTTTTGTAGAATTGAAGCCAGACAGGCAGATAGACAAGGATCAGATCCACAGAATGGAAGAATTGAAATGTTAATTCCTTCTGAGCCTTTCCTCCACCCTTATCAAGATAACCTGTCCCTGCTCCAATCTGTTGCTAAGATTGGTAACCTGTCCCAGGGATTGTCCCTCCCTACAGGAAGTTGTTAGTCACGTCCCTTCCTACCCCTTCCTGCGTGGATCACTCCTCCCAGGGCGCCTCCAACCTACTTGTTTCCCACCTTTTGGCCATCCCACTGAGTATTTCCTGGGCAGGAAGGAGAGATAAGGGGGAAGAGAGCAAGAGAACAAAGGAAGCCTAGGACATATAAAAAGGCAGAACACCTTCACTTCCTGGGATATCAGGATACCAGCTTTGGCCCCCTTCTCCCTCCCAGGAGAAGTCTATGTTAGCCCTTTTTAAATAAACCCTGCTTTATATGCTTGCCTCAGCGTGTTTCTCTAATGTTATACTTCAACATGTGAGGGAGCAGGACACATGACCTGCTGGATCACATTCATTCCTTTGCAGAAACATTCATTCACTTTTATGATGTCAGTCACTATCAAAATGTAGCTAAAAGTTTGGCCCCTGTCCCCAATGCCAATTTAATAATGAGGACACAGTTTTGAGAAAAAAGAAATAGAAGGTTTATTGCTTTGCTGGCAAAGGAGAAATACAGGGGACTCCTGTCCCAAAGACTGTGACTCTCCCCATCAAGGGGGACGGTCTGCAGGAGGGAGTAGGGATGGTGGAGTGGCGTTAAAGGAACTGTTCAAGGGTTACATTCCAGGTGTGCTCTGGTGGTGGGGGGGTCGCAGTGCGTCTGTCCATCTGTCCTTCCGGTTGGTGTTAGGATTCACTTATTAATTTGGGAAGTGAATTTGTTAATTCACTTCCTAGATTCTCAGCAGGCATCTGCTTCCTGTAGTGGGTGTGTTCCAGGGCAATTAACTAGGGAAAGAAAAGATAACACTGGCTCCATAAGCTTGTTAGGGAGGGTGAGAGGGGAGAAGAGAGAAAATAACATAAAAAAAAAAAAAAAAAACTTAGAGCAATGAAGGCTTATATTCAGAAGATGAAGGGACCCCTGTTATAAAAACAAAGGTCACCATGTTATTTATGCTTCTGCAATGGACAGTAGAGCTCCCAGAATCCATTGGCCAGACAGGATGTTCAACTTAAAGGAAGTTTTGCAGAGCATCTGTGTCAGTTTAATGCCTCACCAGTACTTGTTTTTCCCCCAGGAAGAGGCATTTTTAAAATTTTTATGCTTGGCAAGCTTTATGGGTAAACACTAGCCTTGTCTATGCCTCTGACCCCTATATAGAGAGCCACCAATAAGGGTCACGAAGTCGAATGTGAGCAGATTCTGTTCAGTGAGCAGATTCTTGTCAAACAGTAGCAAGTACAACCCAGGTGACAAAACCCTCACAAAACCACAGCCTGCATCTCGTGAGTTTAGGAATGTTTGGGACTTCCTCCTGTGTGGGACTGAATTCAGGATCCAGTCCCATACCTAGTTCCTTTTTTGGGAGGGGAGGGAAACTAGGGATTGAATTCAGGGGCACTCAATCACTGAGCCACATCTCCAGCCCTATTTTGTATTTTATTTAGAGTTGCTTAGCCCCTCACTTTTGCTGAGGCTGGCTTTGGACCCACAATCCTCTGGTCTCAGCTTCCAGAGCTGCTGGGATTACAGACTTGTGCTACCACACCCAGCCCATACCTAGTTCTTATTCTTCTGCTGTAATTTGTCCTAGTCTGCATTGTGTCATTTCAGATTCAGGTCTTTGCTCCCGTAGGGCTGTGGAATCCTGTCCAGGTTTTACATCAGCTCCACTCAGAGCTCCTCCTCCTAGAGTGTAGTCTGCCCTCCATATCTACCTCCATATCTGCAGCTTCTGCATCCATGGGTTCAGCCAATTGTGAAGGGAAATTATTTGAGGAAAAAAAAAAAACAAAAAAAAACACTTGTGTCTGTACAGAAGGTGTGTGGATTTTTCATTCTTATTTTTCCTAGAACAATACAGCATGATAACTATTTGTGTAATATTTACACATTGTATTAGGTAGTATAAGTAATCTAGAAATGATTTAAAGAATACAGGAGAGCTGCTTTAGCTACATGTAAATACCACAGCATTTTACATAAGGGACTTGAGCATCTGTGGGCTTGGGGACATTACAGGGGGGTCGTGGAACCAGTTCCTTATAGATGTAACCAAAAGCGCAGTCCTTGTCCTAATGCTAATTAATGCCAACATAACAATGAGGAAACAGTTTTGAGAAAAAGGAAAAAGAAGTCTTATTGCTTTGCTAGCAAAGGAGAAACACAGGGGACTCCTGTGACTCTCCCCATCAGGAGGGACAGGGGGGTTTTAAAGGAACTCTTCAAGGGTTACATTCCATATGTGCTCTGGTTAGGGAATCCCAACTTGGGAGATATTCACTTCCTAGATCCTTAGAGGGCACCTCCTTCCTATAGTGGGCATGTTCAAGGGCAGTTAACTAGGGGAAGGAAAGATAACACTGTCTCCCTAATCTTGTTAGGGAGGGGGAGAGGGGAGAAGAGAGAAAAACTATGTTCTTTTAAACAATAGTCTTAGAGGGTTGGGGATATAGCTCAGTTGGTAGAGTGCTTGCCTCTCATGCACAAGGCCCTGGGTTCAATCCTCAGCACCAAAAAAAAAAAAAAAAAAAAGCTTTCAGAAGGTGAAGGTACCACTGTCCACTGTTCCATGAATACTGAGGGGATGCTGTTGTCAGGGTGATACCACCAGTTATCAATGACAAGTCCTGCTTCCCCACATGTTGAAGTTTGAAGCACGCCTAGGCAAGCATATAAAGCAGAGTTTATTTGAAAAGGGTAACATAGACTACTCCCAGGAGGCCATAGCTAGTACCATGGTATCCCAAGAAGCGAGGTGTTCTGCCCTTTTTATATGTCCTAGGCTTCTTTTGTTCTCCTGCTCTCTTCCCCTCATCTTTCGCCTTCCTGCTTACTTGACTAGGCCCAGGAATGCTTGGTGGGATGGCCCAAAGGTGAGAAACAGGTGGGCTAAAGGGGGAAGGGCAGGATGGTGCAACCCAGGGCACTTTATCAATCTTATAGCTCCCTATAGGGAGGGGCAAGTCCTGCCATAGGTTACCTTAGCCACAGGTTGGAGCAGGGGCAGGTTCTTGGTAAGGGTGGAGGAAGGGTTCTGAAGGAATTAACATTTCATTCCCTCAGGGGACAGTCTCCAACTTGTGGACACACTCAAAATTGGCCTCCTGGATCCGACCTGACTCGATTTACCTATCTATACGGACTGCCTGTCTAATTCTGGCTTCAAGGGGACACAAAATTCTGCCTGGGAGATGACTCTCAAGCTCCAGAAACATTCAAATTGGTAGGAAACCAGGTTTTGTTCAAAGCAAGCTTCAAAGGAAAATGGAAGAAACTTCATTGTTTGCAAAGTTCCATCTCTCAAATCCCTGAATGGAAACAGAACTTTTAAAGGAGAAAAGGCCAGGAAGTGAAATACACGTAGCTGGCCTGTGGAAGGCCCGAGGCCCTGGGCCATCTCCTCCCAGCTGTTTCCGCCCCTCTGGGTGGGGGTTTGCAGGCCTTTAGCTTCCCTCTGAGTCTGTATACCCCAAAGGAATTTTTACAGGTTCAGCCTCTTCCTGGACCCTCCTTATCATTCTCAAAGAAGCCTAGACTTCTGGAGCCAGAATCTGCATCAACCTATTTTTAGAGGTGCTACGCTTTCAAATTCATTCGGTTTCGTGATTGTGTATTTCTCTTCCTTACTGTCTTTGAAGGCCACCCCTGAGTAAGACTAACAGTGCAGCCACTATTTTCAGCTTGTACCCATGCATCCAATTGAACCTTCCTTGTCAGGAGTGAAAGCAGGGAAGAGGGGGAGAGCTGATGAGAGGATGTGCTACTGAGTTGGTTGCCTCTGAGTGACTGCCCTCCAAGAAGCTGTGTAAAATGTGCCTCCATCCATCAGTCCCAGGACAGAAGGAGGAAAACTATATCTCTAGACTTCTGGGTCTCATTGGCCAATATTCTCCCACAGGGTACGACCTGCAGGCTGCTGGGTATAGTTCCCTAGACAGTCCATAGGAAGCTCCCAGATGATAGCTGAAAGGGATAGCAAAGCATAGCTCTCAGGTTACATCAGCATGAAATGGTCATCACCCTTGCAGGGCTGGCACTGCAGTGGTGGCTGAGACCAAGAGGATGGGGAGGAAGAAAAAGTGTGTATAATGACAAGTGAAGAAAGCCCCCGAAGATTACATACAGGGTGGTACCCTCATTTAAATATAAACTGTCACGATTATTGCATTGTTTTTGTTTTGCAGCGCTGGCAATCAAATCCAGGGCTTGCAAGTGCTCTACATTGAGCTACAGCTCCATCCTAATTAATTATATGTACTTTTTTTTTTTTTTATTTTGGTACTGGGGATTGAACCCAGGGGCGCTTAACCTCTGAGACACATCCCCGCTGAGTTGCTCAGGGCCTTACTAAATTGCTGAGACTGTCTTTGAACTCAGGAGTCTCCTGCCTCGGCCTCCAGAGCAGCTGGGATTACAAGCATGCTCCACCATACCCGGCTCTGATTATAGGTACATTTAAAGCAACAGATGTTATGACTACAATGAAACTCTAAGAAGAGCAAGCCGCTTGTAATTCCAGGCTGAGGCAGGAGGTTGGCTGGTTCTAGGTTGACCTCAGTAAGTTTGAGTAAAAAGAAAAGAAAAAAAAAAAAAAAGGTTTGGGGATGTAGCTGAGTGGTAGAGCGTCCCTTGTGTTCAATATCCAATAACGGGAGGAGGAGGACAGGATGGGGGTGAGGAGAAAGGAAGGAAAAAAGCAAAAGCAGATACGCTGTGAATGGGGGATTAGGGAGGGGAGAAATGGGGGTGAGGATGGTGAGATGGGGAAGCATATAATTACAGTTAACTGCAGATCATTGTTTTACTGTAGATTATTGTTACGATTCTTGCTTCAGTGTTAACTACATTATAACAAACTAATCGGAAGAAAGAAGGAGGTCATGCATTGAGCAATAATCAAAGAGCATAAAAATATCATGACCCGAGGATTGCGATTAATGTTTGCACAATTTGTGTGTAAAACATACAAATTGATGCTTCTAATCTGAACCCTGGAATCCGAAGAATTTGGCTTTCCAGAGGCCTTTGCTAGACCAAGATCCGGGACGCGGGCCCCCAGATGGCCGCTAGAGGGCGTGCGCCGCTAGGCGTGGGCGCGTGGCACCGTCTGGGGCTGCCACCTGCGCGGTGGGTTTTTGTTTTTGCAACAGAAGAGTTGTGCCCAGCTGGGAGGTGTGGCCGCGCAGTGAATAGGTGCAGCTGTTGGCAGGGGACCCGAGGGCGGGGCTCCCCGGGGAGAGCCTGTGCCCCTTGCTGCCCCCAGGTTTCTGGAGGAAGCAGCTGGCAGTCAGCCCGGCCTCTGTGGGCCTCTGGGCCTCAGCCCTGACTTTTTTCTGCCACACTTCCCCCAACTTCCCCCAGAACTGCCAGCACTTTGAAGACAAATGTTTCATGCCCCACTGTGGCAGGGCTCAAACTGATGACCCGCTGGCTGCTTCTAGTCCCTCCTCCCCCCAGGTTTTGTTTGGCCTGAAATGTATCTTTAAAACGTTTCTTTTACAACATTTACAAATCAGAAGATATTTAGCCTGAAAATCCATATTTCCATTTCTCTGGGTCACTAGGGCATCTGGCAAGACCAAGCTGTCAGCCTGGCAACTCTCCCCAGATGTACCCCACCACGTGCACCACGCCCAGCTGAGTGGTTAAATCAGTATTCAGTGTGACAATTATTCTGGCTGTTATCTCTGTTCAGAGCAGAGCCAAGCAGCATTTTTTTTTCCCTACTTTGCACAACTTTATATGGAGTTTTTTGTTTGTTTTTTCCTGCATATATAGAAAATGACAATAAAACTCTACCAATCCACTTTGTCTCAATTTCCTTGCAAGGGCTGGGGCACTTGTTCTCTGGTAGTCTTCATAAGAATGCCCCTCTGGGGTTCTGCACATCTCCATCTACCTGGTATCAAGTGGTATCCTGGCATCTCCCTACAATTACAGTGGTTTCCAAACTTTAAAAAAAAAAAATTGTTTTTAAGCAGGATAATCCTCTTTTCAATATAAATCATTCCTGAAACTGTGTTATAGAAAATTCATAAGGTTTACTTATTATAAAGTGTGTCCATAAGAACAGTAAGATCATTGTGAAAATCCCACAGTGGAGTAAGAGGTAGAACAGCTGTAGCCCATCTCTGGATTCCTTCCAATGCTGTTGGCTGTGTGGCCTGGAGGACTCTGGGCTCACCCAGAGAGGAAGCAGCAGGTTTTCAGGGGTTGGCCTCACACTCTTGGTCAGGGTCCCCTGAAGCCTGCATGAGGGGAGTCATCCTACGTGGAAGGGGTTCCCAGAGCCAGTGTTTGCTGTTGATGACAGGATGGTGTGTGCTTTAAGACGTTAACATATTTCGCACACGCAGTCCGATTTCTATGAGCCCTTGGAGCAGCTCTGAGAGTTCACAGGAATCAGTTCAGAAACCCTCAGAAGAGGGGAAGTGGTGGTTACCGAGGGGCCCCAAGGACTTGCTATGTTTCCATGGCCTAGAGGTTTACTTTTCAAGCTAGAAAAAAGGCCTGGGAGTTCTGGGTCTCTCTGCTCCTCCTCCTTGGGCCTGTCTGTGGACGTTAGGGCCCATGAAGGAAGTCAGCTGGTGCAATCTGGGTCGAGTCCTGCTTTGTGTCCCAGAGGCTCTAAGTAGGACAGTTCCAGGTCAGGTCCAAGAGATAGCCCCAACTGGGCTCGCCCCTGGCTCACCTCCAGTCAGCTCTCCTCTTGGGCCTTTCTGCCACACTGCAGTGCATCAGGGTAGGTGGTTCCCTCACAAGACCCTCTAAGACAGGGGCCACATCCCTCCATAGAGAGCATCACAGCCCCCGTGTTCCAGCGCCGGCCTTGGCAGCAGTCTTTCAGTCCATCTTTCAGGTGGTGAGAAAATAGCTGTGGCAGAGGCTTGCCAGTAATGGCACCGCCCTCCACCTCCCATCCCTTTCTTCCAAGGACCAGGCCAGGCTCAGGGAGGCTCTGTGGCCAGAAGAGGCTGCTTGTGGTGAGGAATGTGGGCAGACAGGTTGTGGCCTCATGTCTCAGTGCCTCTTGTTGCCACAGGGGCCAACACCCTTTCTTGGGACCTCAAGCCGCCGTGATAGGCCAGGGAGGGCTCTCGGTCTTTGGGGATGGCTGGCCTCAGACCCCCTACCCCTCTTCCATGGGCCCAACCCTCCCTCTCACATCCTCCCAAGGATCTGCCTGGGAGCTGGGTATAGGGTTTGTGTTCCACAGGGCACTGGTTTACAGACGACAAATGCACCAAGAAGGTCCCATATCGCTTTTTTAAAGAAACCATGGGCTGGGTGCAGTGGAGCACACCTGTAATCCCATCAGCTTGGGATGCTGAGGCAGGCAGGTCACAAGTTTGAGGATAGCCTTGGCAATTTAGCAAGACCTTGTCTTAAAATAAAAAAACAAAAAGGACTGCAGATATAGCTCAGTGATAAAGTGCCCCTGGGTTTAATCCCCAGTACCCTAAATAAATAAATAGGGTTGGCAATGTGGCTCAGTGTTAGAATGCTTCTGGGTTTAATCCCCAAAACTGGAAAAAAAAAAAAAGAAAGAAAGAAAGACACAGTTAAACACATGTGACATAAATTTGCCATCTTAACCACTTTGGGGTATACAGTTCAGTGTCCTGAATACATTCACGCTGTTGTGCAGACATTGCCATCACCCATCTTGGGGACTCCTAGATCTTCCCCAATTGAAATGGTACCCAGAAGACACTAACTCCCTGTTTCTACTTCCCATAGCTCCTGGTCACCACCCTTTCTTTTTGTTTGTCTGGCTTATTTCAGTTACCATAATAGAGCACAGCAGTTTCCTTTTGAAGACTGACTGTATGGTTGTTGTTGTTTTTTTGTTTTTTTTTTGTTTTTTCCAGTACCAGGGATTGAACCCAGGGGCGCTTAACCACTGAGCCTCATACCAGCCCTTTTTAATTTTTATTTTGAGATAGGGTCCCACTAGGTTGTTTACTGCCTCGATAAGTTGCTGAGGCTGGCTTCTAACCCATGATCCTCCTGCCTCAGCCTCCTGAGCCGGTGCTCTGCCATGCCTGGCTCCCTGTGTGGCTTTTGAGTATGGCTTTATGTCTTGTGTGAACAGCACTGGCTTCCACATTAATGTCGTTCATCTTCTGCTTCCTTTACTCTTCAAACCTTCGGTGGGGTACACAAACTCAGTGGCCCCAGGTTGCATCAAGCAGCTCCTTGGCCGCTGGAGTACAGCTGCCCTCTTGCCCATGAGCTCACTCTCTCTGGTTCACAAAGCTCTGTGACATGTGGCCTCTCACGTGAGGTGGGTGGAGCTGGTTAGAGTCTCACCTGTCTCCTGGGGCTGGGTGCAGTTGTTCGATTTGCCCTGGGACAGGGCTCCTTGCTCAGCCTGCACAGCAGGCTCCCAGCATCACGGACAATGCTGCTCCTCACAAGCTTCACCCTGTCTTTGCATCCTTACAAGGAACACTGGGGTTCAGAAATGCCAAGGCAAGAGGCAGTAGAGTCACCCTTAAAAGAAGTCTTTTTCCTAACATAGCCTTGGATCCAGCAAACAGAAGTAGATTTTGCTTTAGACATCTGCCAACTGATACCGCTTCATCTCTCCCTCCACCAGATCTGCCCCAGCCCAGGGCAGCTGGTTCCAACAGTGCTTCAAAAAGGTTAAAGCAGGGCATAGCAGCAGGGACCCAGCTACAATGCAGATGATGATCCTGCTTTGGTGGGCCTCTGTGGGACCTGGAGCCTGTGGCCTGCATTTCTAATCTGCTCTAATATCAGCAGATAGACCGCTTTGTGGACAAGGCTGAGAAGATATCTGGCTCCCAGTGCAGAACCATTAGATCTCCATTTCTCGGAGGGAGGCATGTCGGCACTTTCAAGTCATGGGGCACAGTGATGAGTCAACATTTGGGTCCAGGGGCTGCATCTCCATGGGACAGCTGAATGTCACTGCCCTGTTGGCTTAGACATCCTGGGGTGTGGTCCAGGGACAGTGAGTCACTGCTGGGTTTGTTTCTCCCTACTGTCAACAGCATCCTCAACTGCCAACTAAGAGCCAGATACATACGGAGATTGCCAAGATGTCAAGAACTCTAAGGTACTGGCTCTGCTGCTAGAATATTCCTGAGTGGCTGGGGAGCCACCAGGGCTCAAAGAACCAGAGAGTAGAATGTCTGAAAATCCCTGCTATCTGTGCTAAGTGAAAGCCAACGTTCCTTCACTAGGCTAGGAGGGAGTCAGTGGGCTTTTGGTAGGAGATGATCACAGGACATGCCCAGAGCCTACCTCCATCACTACCAGCTTTTTTCACCCCCATCCCCACTGCCAGTATCTCCATGTGCTGAGTATGTGTTAACTTTCTTTGACTCCTGCAAGGGTTTCATTGCTTCCCTTTGTCCACCATGTATCCCAGAGTCCTGCTGAAACTGCTCTTGGCCCCTCGCCCTGACTTTAGAAGTTTAAGGTCCAGGAAACTAAAAGTCAAGATGTTTTCCTCTCTCCTCCCGGCACCCCTCCAGTCAGTCATTTCTGTAATATTAACCTCCTCAGTTTCCTGCCACTCTGGTGCCTCTTTGGGGATCAGCATTAGAAAGATCACTGTCATATGAGCACACTGCTATGTTGCTGAATTCCCAGAGGGTCACAAGGCAGGTGGCATGGGCTTATTCTCTCCATTACACCAACATGGAACTAAGGCTCAGAGAGACTGTCTATTCACTGTCACGGGAGTAGTGAATGGCAGAGGGGACACAAACAGATCTTGTGACTCCTATCTGTTTTTCTTTCCCTTTACTGTTTGCTTAGACATTTATTCCTTGGTGATTGTGGTGTGGCCACCTTTCAAAGAGTTTATCAGATAGTTTACTGGGGGGCCATGGAAGCCTGAGTTTCCACAAAGGCCCCATGACCTAAAACCCACCGCTCCTGCCCCTCCCACCAACACTTGGGGCAGTTTCTTCTCAGCCAAGTCAGGACCAAATGCACTCACTGCTCTCCTGGTCTCTGGAGATCTCACCCAGCTCTGAGCTTCTCTGTGTGTCTGAGCAGACTCTGGCTCTTGCTGTTTCCCATTCTGACCATCCCTCACCTCCCCTCAGTCTCCCACATGGTCAAACCTGGGTCCTTATTTCTCCGGGAGGCCTGCATTGTCACAACACAGGCAGGAGCTTCCAGGCCCCCTGCCCCACCTGGACAGTGCCCTCTTGGGCCAAGGCACCTCCATCCTCTTGCTCTCAAGGAGCTGACCAACCCAGGGCTGTGAGCTATGACCCTGTTCCAGTCCACCTGAGCCATGGGATGCCCTCTCATGAGCAGCACTGGGCCTAGTGGGAGCTGTTTCCCTTGAAAAATCCCAGACAGATCTCAGCGTCCCCAGCTGACCAGCACCGATAAGAGCAGCCCCAGGGGCTGCCTCTGCTTCATCAACACTTTGCACAGGACAGGAGGGGGGCCAGGGGCCAGGCAGAGCTGGAGTCTGAGCCTAGCTCCCTGCTGACTTGCCCTGTCCATGGAAGAGGAGCGCCACTTTCCTCATTTCTAAAAAGTAGGTGCTATCATAATCTCTCTCCTGTGTCCTGTGTGGGCGGTAGAAATGGGGTTCCCCTCAGTGGAATGGGCTGGTTGAGAATAAAAGATTGGGGAAAAAAAAAACCCCACAGAACACAGGAAGTAGTTTCAAAAGCCAGGGCAGGACGGGCAAGCCGATCAGAGGGATGGAGCTTCTAGACTCTGGCAAAATGGAGCCCACACCTGCTTTATTTATATCGGGAAACATCAAAGGTCTTCCATAGAATGTTCTTCACCAAAAAAGGTTACGGTTGGGCTGTCCAGTTCCCAACAGGGAGCTACTATGAGGTATCTTCCTAGCAGAGCAGAGATAAAGGTCATGTGCAATCTATTGCCGAGAGAGCTGTGGATAGTTCCCACTGCCAAACCTAAACCTCCCTGGTGACCACTGAGAGAAGACCCTCAAGTAATTCATGATGGCTTCCTGCAGTAACCTGCCCAGCAGTACTGTCATCGCTCTTCACGGTGGCTACACATGTTCTCTCCTTGCACATAGCAGCATTCAACAACTCCCTGGTCCTCTTTCTAGCCAATCAAGCAGCCCAAGCCCAGGGAAGTGGCAAATTTAGGGTAAGTGTCAAGTGTAAACTGGACCCTTAGCTTCCTCCAAAACCCCTTCCAAAATGAGCAGGTGCATATCACAGAGAAGGAGGCAAATATAAAGTTAGAACTGCATATACTTACTTAAAACCCAACTTTATTGCCATCGCCCCACCCTCCCCCCCAAAAAAAACCCAGTAGAAAATAGAAAAAAAGATTCTCCTTTTTTTATGAGAATTTGAGTATATACACAGCACTGGGTTTAGGGGCATGTGCCAGACATAAACTCAAAGGCAAAGGCCTAGTTTTACAGGCTTCTTCTAGTTCAATAAGAAAGTCTTCTGCACTTGGCTAATATTTTATTTAAAAACACACAAGCGCGCGCACACACACACACACACACACACACACACACACAACCGTAACAAAGGCAGAGAGAGGGGAGGGAGGGAGACAACAGGCTGACCACCTAGTGTTTGTGCAGGCATGTCACCTTAAGAAGGAGGGCGTCTTCAAGATCAGATTGACAGGCTAGATAAATTAGGAGGTGGCTTTATTTTTATGAGGATCGAGGCATCTTCGCTCCCCCGAGGAATGTGAAGGAGAAGCAGACCTGGGAGCCCACCGTTGTGTTCAGTACCTGAGGTGCTGCTAAAAGCAGGCAGGAGAGACAGGCTGCCCTTGGAGCTGCTTCCTTTCCCAGAAGGGGAGGAAAGTTCTCCAGGGAAGACTGGAGACAGAGGCTCTGGCCAGCCCAGGCGCTGAGACCTGGTGTCTTGGGAAAGCTGGAGGCCAGGGGGGCCTTCCTGGTGCCTATCAGCCTACTTGCGACTTTGGCATAGGAACAGTCCAGAAGCCGTGCCTGGGGTCACTGGTCCTCCTGTCTGCCAGGCCCACGTCCTGCAGATCCTTTTGAGGCACCCAGAGGCTGAAGCCTTGTCAAACAGCTGCATCTTGGGAAGGAAATGGCAAAGTCAGGTCAGTTTGAGGGGGACGGAACTGACTCAGGGGCTTCAACCAGAAGCCACAGCTTGACTCCCCGAGTTTTTCTCTGCACATTTCTTTCCTCCACCTAGCACTAACTTTCACTGGAATTATTTTATTCTTTTTAAATACATTATTTTAGAGACAAAAAAATTAAATAGTATGGAGGGGCTCTTATTCCTACATCTCACTCCTCAATCCTATTCCCTAGAGGTAGTAACCCCCTTCGACTCCATTAATAATTTCTTTCAGCAATTCTTCCATGAGCTTTTTTTTTTTTTTTTTTTTTTTTTTTTTTGTGCAAGCTGGTCTTGAGCTCCCAGCCTCAAACAATCCTCCTGCCTCAGCCTCCTGAGTAGCAGGGACTACAAGTGCATACCACGATAGCTGTCTCTCCCTGATTTTAAATTATGCATTTATACAAATATTTATAGATTTATTGTTTTAAGGCATCACTTTTCTTATTTATTTTTTATTTACCACATTCGCCACTGTGTTTTTTATTTTTTTAATTCCCCATTCATTTTTTTCCAAACAGCTGTCCTGGGATATAATTCACATGCTACACAATTCAACCATCTAAAGTGAACTATTTCAATAATGGTTTTCAGAATATTCACCGAATTGTGCAACCTCCTCTACAGTTTTAGAGCATCTCCATCACCTCAGATAAAAACCCCAAGTCATGAGCAGTCACCCTCAAATGTCCCTCCCCTGCATTCCCAGGCACCGACTGGCCTACTCTGCATCTCTGGATTTGCCTGCGTGGGCTTCCATGCCTGGCTCCTTTCACTGGGTGTCCTGTGAACTTCCTGCCAGTGAAGGCTGGAGCAGGTTAAGCTGTGCCATGGCCCCCTTTCTGTAGGGTGCAGGCTTTGATACTTCTAATGTGATTTTTGAAGAAGAAAGAAAAAGAATAAAGAAAGGAAGGGATGGCTCAAAGAAAGAAGTGTATTAACCAAAAGTTGGGTCAGATGACTATAAAGTCATCTGTTACTAAGAACTTATTCTAAAGATAAAAAACATTAGGGCTGGGTGTGGTGGTGCACGCCTGTAATTCCAACTGGCTCAGGAGGCTGAGGCAGGAGGATGGCAAGTTCAAAGCCAGTTTCAGCAACTTAGTGAGGCCCTAAGCAACTCAGCGAGACCCTGTCTCAAAATAAAAAAATAAAAAAGGGCAGGATGTAGCTCAATGGTTGAGAGCCCCTGGATGCAATGTGATGCTAAGGATTGAACCCAGTGCCTTCCACTCTACCCCTGAGCTATAATCCCAGCCCAACAGATAATTTTTATTAAAAAATTGTGTGGTGTTGCACAACTGTAATCCCAGCCCCTTGAGAGGTTAAGGCAGCTTAGCAAGACCCTGTCTCAAAATAAAAAATAAAAAGAGCTGGGGATATAGCTTGGTGGTATAGCACCCGTGGGTTCAAACAAGAGTACCAAAACAAAAACAAAAACACTTTCATTTGTACTTTCTTTTTTTTTTTTTTAATACATATATATTTTAGTTGCGCATGGACTCAATGTCTTTATTTGTTTTTATGTAGTGCTAGGATCGGATCCAGTGCCTCCCACTTGCAAGGCAAGTGCTTTATTTCTGCCATTAGGAAACTTATTTTTAAGAAAATATTTGCCATCAGAAGCTGAAATGTCAGGGCACCCCTGGGTGTATGGAGATGGGAATGACAGCAGGGTCTCTTGGGTTCCCCCTTTTTTTCTGCCAGGTCCTGGGCTCTGATACCACTTCTGAGCTAACAGGGGTCATGCATGGCCTCCTTAGCACAGGGGCATTCCCGACCACCAAAGCCAAAGACAAGCTGTCCTGTTCCTGAGCGGGGGGGTCTTTCGGAGACCTCTGCATTCAGATAATGGGAGCTCACCTGTTGACTGGGTTACACACGAGATCTTGTAGGACAGCCACACGCTTGCCAAGCACAGAAAGGTAGCCACGAATCCAAAGATCTGCAAAGGAGAGAGAGGAAGTTCACAGGCCACAGGCCCATCCCTTGGGCAATCCTGTTTCTTATCTTCCTGCTTGTTCCCCGAACTGTCCACCACTGAAAGGAAGCTTGGGTTATCATCTGACCTGACCACTTCAGATACAGAGATGAAGCCTGGAGGGGCCAGTCCCTGGCTTTAGTCCACCTAGGTTCAGCCCAGGTCAGGCCTGACAGCTAGGTCTCTGGGTCTCCACCCTTGGCCCTAAGCAACTCCAGTTCCCAGGCTGGCATTCATAGGAAAAACCAAGTTGGGGGGTCAATCACTGGACTTTGATTACCCTGGACTAATAAAGAAGAAAAAAGTGGAAATTTAATTATTTAAATTTATTATTAATAATTAAATTATTTAAATTTAATTTGGGTTTTACAATTTTTAATATTCAAATGGATTTGATTGATGTGCTGGCATCGTTTGCCTTTCATTCATACTAGCTTTCTGCTCTGTTGTGGCTTTATCGCTGTGTGAGAGCCAGAAGCTGAGGCCTGTGTACCTGGTTTCATGTGTGCACATATTTAGATAACATTAGATTAAAATGGCTTACGGCAGTGCTCTGTTCTTTTCAGGGCCCAGCCAGTGCTCAGGTGTGAGCAGGGCTGACCTAGGCCCAAGCTCCTCATTTGCAGGGGAGGAACAGGGTGCCCGGACAGGAAGAGGACCTTGAAAAGGGCTCATGGAATGGTCTAGAGGGTTCAGACCCCGCCCTGGTGTCTTGGACACCACGAGGTCTGCAGTCATGTTCCTGGCTTGTGACCAACCTTGGCAGCTGTGGCAGCTGAAATCCACTGAGCACTAACTATGCAGCTGCTTGGATTTAAGCTCTTAAGCTGAGCAGATTCCTTGCACCTCACAATTCTGCGAGGTGGAGGGTGGTATCACATCTCTCATAATTTCACAGCTAAACAAATGGAAGAACGGGGGAGTCAAGGGTTTGCCTAAAGTGTTGCAGAGCAGCTAGAGTCAGGGACAGGGTCTGAGACTTGAGGTCTGACTCTAGAACCCACGCTCTGCCAGATGGTGGTCTGGGTGTTCTCAGATTCATATGGCGTCCTCGGGGATGCTATGCTACCACTAGTTCACTGCTGAGGTCACCAGCTGATGTCCCACAGGTACTGTCCACGAGCAGCCAGATGAAAAGTAGGCTTTTCAACAAGGTTTGCTTTTCTTTTCTGGACAGCTGCTGGTTGACATAAACAGCTGCCCCCACCAGCCCACTCCCACTTTCACCCCCAGTGCCTTTTCCTTGGCTCTCTTTGTACCAATTGTCTGCACCACATAATTAGCTTATTAGAGCCTGTCCTGGCCTCTCATTGTCTGTTCTGCACAATTAGCACATTATATAGCATCCCGGTCCCCAACTGTCTGCACTGCATAATTGAACAGTTTATTATTATATCACTACAGAATGCTATTCTAGATGACAATGCCTTGTTTGCTAATTGTTTCACGGGCGGGCCCTGTCCCCAGCTCTGAAGCTTGATGACCATTTTCTCCTAAGCAGAGACCATATTTTTTACATTTTTTTCTGGTTTCTCCATGGTCCAGGTTTGGCCTTAGGTACAAAGCCAGTGTATGATAAGTATTAGCTCTTGGGACTCCTGAGCTAATGTGGTTCTTTGTGATCTGCTTATAAAGCCCAGTGGGACTGTCCCTGGGTGCACCCTGGAGCACAGAGTGCCTCTCCCACCAGCCTGTGCTTGTCGGGCAAATCCTGACCTGCAATGGATGCTACTCCTCTCCTCAGAGACAGCACAGAAAGGGGCCTGTGGAGGTGTATTAGGGGGCATAGGTGTTTAGGATCTTGGCCACCGTATGCAGTGATGTTGGGTCCCTGTGCTGTCCTTCAGAAGAGACCCTCCCTCTCTAGAGTAATTCAGGAACAAACCCAGCCCTGGGCCAGACTCCAGAGAACCTGGTGATGTGTATAAGTGAAACTCACACACAGAACTTATCTTAGAACTCATTTAAAAAATTTGCCTTCTTTTTAAAAAAAAAACAACGGTGGACACAATATCTTAATTTTATTTTGATGTGGTGCCAAGGATGGAACCCATTGCCTCATGCATGCCAGGCGAGCGCACTACCACTTGACCCACATCCCCAGCCCCTAAAATATTTGCCTTCTTGCTGAGGGTGGTGGCGCATGCCTGTAATCCTAGCAGTTAGGGAGGCTGAGGCAGGAGGATCAAAAGTTCAAAGCCAGCTTCAGCAACTAAGTGAGGCTCTAAGCAACTAAGTGAGGCTCTAAACAACTTAGTGAGACCCTATCTCTAAATAAAATATTTTTTTAAAGTCTATTTTTTTTAAGAGAGAGAGAGAGAGAGAGAGAGAATTTTTAATATTTATTTTAGTTTTCAGCAGACACAATATCTTTGTTTGTACGTGGTGCTGAGGATCGAACCCGGGCCACACGCATGCCAGGTGAGCGTGCTACCACTTGAGCCACATCCCCAGCCCTAAATAAAATATTTTAAAAAGGGGCTGGGGATGTGGCTCAGTAGTTAAGCAATCCCGGATTCAATCCCCAGTAACCCCCTCCCCTCCCTGAAAAAATGACCTTTTCGTTAGGGAAGCACATCTAGTGATTTTTTTTTTTTTTTTTTTTTTTTGTAGCGCTGGGAATTGAACCCAGGGCCTATAGGCATGCAAAGCAAGCACTCTACCAACTGAGCTATATCCCCAGCCCTAGGGAAGCAAATCTATACTGGCCCATAAGCCACTGAACTATAAAGTTAGTGAAATCATAAGTCAGATGACAGAAATCTATGAATCTTTAAAAAAAAATCATACTTCCCTATGTATATATCTTCCACTGCACTTTAGTTTTTTGTTTTTTTTTTTTTTTTTTTTTTACATTTCCAGCTACTTCTACTTAAGGGTATCAGGTGGATCAATTTTTTACTCCAAAAGGTACAGGAGTATTATTTCCTGGCCTGAACAGTGTTAAAAACACAAAATGGCAAAGTTAAGACTCAAGGCAGATATCACTGATGGATCCTCCTGGATCCAAAAAAGGCCACCAAATCTTTCTCTGCACAGGCAGCCAAAGCAAATGTTCAGAATGGGCTTGTGAATTAAAACCCTGCCCCTCCATTTAAGTAGTGGCTGTGAGAAAGAGGCCAGGACTACTGGGGCCATTAGAATTTGCTAACAGCCCTGACAGTCCACTGTCAAGGACCATGTGCTGTGAGTCCAAGTGTCAGGCTCTTTGGAGACAGCTGCTGGCTGGCTGGAGGCAGTTATCGAGTCTATGAAGTTGGGTCCAGGAAACCAACCCCTTCTCTGCCCCTGTCAGGAAGAAAGGAGCAACTAAGCTATGACTTAGTTGAGCATCCTCACCGCTCCGGCTACCAGTCCGCTCTGGCTGTAACTCTTGGAGGCCGCCACGATGGAGGCGATGAGGAGGAGCAGGGTACCGATGACATAGTGCAGAAGTTCCTGGGGGCGAAACAGAGGCAAAGAGGTGGGTGATGTGCGCCACTCCTGGTTCCTGGGGAGCAGCTGGGCCTCAGAAGAGATGACAAGAAGAAGAGAGAGCCATGCTCCCTCTATTCGCTTGCCCTGGCAGGAGTAGTAGCATAGCATGCCAGCAGCCAGAGGGAGGCTGGCCAGGAAGAGGCCAAGTACCAGAGCAACGATGCCCGGCAGACAGCAGGGGAATAGGACAGAGGAAGGAAGCTTCTCCAGAAAGCAGAGGTATGCACTAAGGATGGCTCTACTCCCGGGGTCCTTTTGCAGACAGTACCTTGACCTCTGGCTCAGGCTATTAAAAAGCAAAATGAGTAATCCTGCAACTCCCAGGCTTCAGAGTCTAAACAAAACTCCAGCTCTGAGAAGCAAAGCCCCTTAAAGAGACTTGAGCCTTTCTCTTCTGCTTTGGAGACGTTCTGGGCTAACAATGTGCTGACTTTTGTGTGGCTGACCACAGCACCTTCCCACACTGGACACTTCCAGGTGTGGACTGGAGGGGTGCTTGTTCCTGGGGATCCCTCAGACTCTGAGTCAAAGCCCAGCATGAGGTCGGCAGCTCTTCTGTGAAGTGTCTGTGGGGGTGTGGTGGCCGCTGGCTTTCTCCCAAGTCCTGCTGGTCTCTCCAGTGTCCCTCTGGCTGAGCTCTACCAGGGGGGTCTACTAGCGGGTCTGACTCTACCTTCCCTTCTTGCCTCAGCCCAGGAGGGTCCATTTCTGTTTAAATCAGTACCTTTGCAGGCCTTGGCAAGGGCTGGACCTCTGTCATTCATCAGCATAGGATGAATGACACCTCACCCTTCCTTCCTCCTCCTCATCCAACACCAGCTCAGAGGAGAACTTAAGCATGGGGCCATTTATAGTACTCCTCGAAATCCAGAGTGCCTCCACATTCAGATCTCGTCGATGAAAATTTAGAAATTATTCCTCAATGGAATTCTGCCCATCAGGGTGACAGTTATTAAATTTTGGAAAACCTTTTTCCCCAATCCACTTTCAAGCTGCAGATCCTCTCAAAACTGTATAAAATCAAAGACCTGGGTTTCTCCTTAGTGGAGATAAGAGCAGATGAACAACTGGAAGTTCCCCACCTCCAGGGTTCTCACCCACAGAGGAAGAGGAAGATGGCAAGGGACCGAGAAAACGGACTGGAGAGAATCCTAAGCGCAAGGGACCTAAAGAGTACTCAGCCAAAAAAGTGTGGTTGAGCCTGCCCTTTCAACATTCCTCTCTCAACATTCCTTTGTTCCTGTCCTCTAGCATTTCTTCTCTGCTTTGCTTGTTCACTGTCAGCATCCAGATGCCCGGATAAGCTTGTTCTCAAAAGAAGCGAAAGGGTGTCATCACTTGAAAGGGGCTTTATAATGTGTGAGCACAAAGGACTTTCTCTCACAATAACAGAGTGGATAATCAAGAGGCAGAGGCTGTCAGACTGGATTTTTTTTTTTTTTTTAAAGCATGATCTGATACCCTTTCATGATAAAAACACTTAACAAAGTATAACTAAAAGGGAGCTTCCTCAATCTGATAAAGGGCATCTATAAAAACTCACACCTAACATTACATTTAATGATGAAAGATGAAGTGCTTCCCTCCTCAGACCAGGGAAAAGAGAACGGATGTCTGTTTTTGCCTCTTCTATCTGACAGTCAACTAATTTGTTCAACTAATTTCTTACAAGAAGGCAAGACCATGGAGTAAAAGGCAACTAGTTAGACAGCAAGCAGTGAAACCATCTCTATTTGTAGAGGGCATGATCTTGTATAAAGAAAGTCCTAAGGGATCCACTAGAAACCCATTAGAACTAATAAAGGAGTTTAGTAAGATTCAGGTTACAAATCAACAGACAATGATGTATACTTGCAATGAACAATCTAAAAATAAAAGTAAGAAAAAAAAAGTATGTTTGAAATAGCATCAAAAAGAATAAAATACTCTGAAAACTACAAAACAGTGTTGAAAGAAATGAAGGAAGATCTAAATAAATGAAAAGATCATCCATATTCTTGGATCCTAAAATTTAGTATTGTTAAGATGGTTGTACTCCCCAAACTGAAGTACAGATTCAATGCAATCCCTGTTAGAATCTCAGCTGATCTCTCTGTAGAAATTGAAAAGCTGATTGTAAAGTTCATATGGAATTGCAATGATCCAAAATAATCCTGGAAAAGAAGAAACTGGGAACACTACATTTCCTAATTTCACAACTTACTACAAAGCTGCAATAATCAAGATGGTGTAATTATGACATAAAGATAGACAGACCAACAGAATAGAACTGAGAGTTCAGAAATAAATCCATGTATTTATGGTCAACTGATTTTCAACAAAGGTGCCAAGGCCATTTAATGGGAAAAGAACAATCTTTCTGCCACTTAGTAATGGGAAACTGGATATCCATGGGCAAAATGATGAAGCTGAACATTTACCTCTTGCTAAATGCAAAAATTAACCTAGGGCTGGGGATGTGGCTCAGCAGTACAGCGCTTGCCTAGTATATGTGAGTTCTGGTTTCAATTTCAAGTACCACACACACACACTCACACAGACACCAAGCCAAACCAAACTAAAAAAACCCACTCAAATGTAAAAACTAAAACTATAAAAACTTAGAAGAAAACATAGAGGCAAATCTTCATGATCTTGGATTTAGTAACAGTTTCTATAATATGGTACCAAAACATGAGAAAAAAAAAAAGACAAATTAGACTAACCAAATTTAAAAACTTGTTCTTTAAAGGACACCAACCAGTGAGTTAAAAAAACAAGCAACAGGATGGGAGGAAATATTTGCAAATCATATATGTATAATAAGGGACTTTTCTCTAGAAATAGAAAAAATTCAACTCAATAATAAAAAGATAAATAATTAGAAAAAGATCTGAACAGACATTTATTTTAAAAAATACAAACAATCAACAAGCATGAAAAGATTGCCGACTTTGTTAGTCATCAGAGAAATGCAAATCAAGACTACATGAGGGCTGGGGATATAGCTCAGTTGGTAGAGTGTTTGCCTTGCATGCATAAGGCCCTGAGTTCAATCCCCAGAACCACAGGGGGCGAAAAAAAAAGACTACATGAGGTACCACTTCACACCCATTAAAATGGCTAGAAGCAGAAAATCACAAAAGTTGGCATCAGCAAGGAGAAATTGCCACACTCACACACTGCTAACAGGAACATCCAGCACTACAGCCCCTTTGGCGGAGTATGGCAGTTTGCCAAACTGCCCGACTATTAGCAGCATGACCTAATAACCAAATGGTGAATCTGACCCAATGTCCACCAATGATGAATGAAAAACAAGATGGTATATCTATATGGTGGAAAAAGAGTTGGTTATAAAGAGGAATGAAGTCCTGATAATACTACAGTGTGGATGGACCTGGAAAACATTCTGCCAAGTGAAAGCAGCCAGTCACATACATTATTCCATGCAAGAGAAACATCCAGAATAGGAAAATTGTACAGACAGAAAGATTAGGGCTGGAGGAACTGAGAGGTAAGGAGGTGGTAGCTAAAAGGGAAGGAATTTCTTTTTGAGATAAAATGTTCTAAAATTGACCGTGGTGATGGGTTGCACAACTCTGGAAATATACCCAAGAGCTACAGACTTCTTGTAGCTGGAAAGTGAGTTCTAGAAACCACTTTTAGGACATCAGAGATGTCCACCAAATGGTTGGAAAATCAGGGCTGAAGCAGCAAAGGATGATTCAAGAGGTGGACTAGGAGATGCAAGGGACTCTCTTGGGTCCCAACGCCCTGGCTGATACCTTGTCTGGTACATGCTGAGGACAGTGCTAGCTCTTACCGACAGGGGCCAGCTGATGCAGGTGAGCACACGGTAGAAGCGGAAGAGGTGGACCAGGTAAAAGACCAGGATCATGATCAAGTCACAAATGGTGACGACTTCAAAGTAGCTGAAGGCACTGTAGTCGATCCACACGGAGCTCCGCACACAGATGAAGGCGATCAGCAGAGTGACCTGAGACACAAACACAGCAAGTGACATCAGAGAAATGCCTGCCTAAGACGGGCACCTGGGGAACAAACAGCAGAACAGCCACCCCAGGCTCCCCTGACAGCCAGAATTGAAAGGCTGTTCCAATTCAGGTTATTTCCACACAAATTGGCGGGAAGGTCAGAAAAGTGCCCTTTCATGTAGTACAATCTTTTAAAAACACATGCTGGTTGTGAGCAAGGACGGCTGCTGCGACAGACTTTGGCTCTCTGAAGTTTGTTATATTGTGCTGGCAGGATGCCTTCTTCTCAGAAAGAGGAATATAGGAAAATAACAAAGCAGAATTGTTTCATTCATTTGCTGGACCTTCTCATAAAGCAAAGGCTAGAGTGATGTTAGACCTAGGGTTACATGTTGGGTTGAGCTGTACCAAGCTACCCACATTTGATTGTTTCAAACTTACAAAAATGGTGACTCACACATTATGACGTACCGGTCGGCAGGCACTAAGGGACCATTTACTGATGTGTGACAAATGTGATCACATTGAGGCTTTGTAGAATCTGCCAGATTGACAAAATCATTCCTATTTTCATATGGGGGGAATGGAGGCATGCAAACTCAGTAACCAGTCCAGGTCTACCCAGCTTGTAAGCAGTGGAGCTGGATTTGAATCCCTCCAGGTCTGACTCTAGGGACCATGTTCCTCCATGTTGGATGCTGTTCTCCCTACCCACATCACAAAAGAGGTGTAGCATCAAACATACGGGAATCCTGTTTAGGAGGCAGTGCTGGCTCAGTCCTAAGTAATAGTGCTGCATAAATGAATAAGTTATTGTGCAGAATTATTAATGACCTGTTACTGAATTAACAGGTCAGGTAAACGTTGTTACCAGCAACATCTGAACATGTTAGGAGAGTAGACTGGATGAGGGAAGAGGAGATTCTGAGTTTTTGTGAAGACCAAAGAAATTAAAACCTTGTCCACTCTACACAGGGATAACAAACCAAACCACAGATATTAAGTGTACATAAACTGTCAGGTTCTATCTTAAGAGCACAATCAATTTAGTACAGATTATTTTATACTACCTCTTTCCTATAAAGGTGGTGATTCTCAAAGGCTGTGTATACATGTATGTTGGTGGGCCCGTGTGTGTGATCTGTGTCCTCTGAGACATCTGGCAATGTCTGGACACATTTTTGGTTGCTGTAGCAGGTGTGCAGGAGGTTGCTGTTGGTATTTAAAGGGCATGATTTAAAGATGCCAGAGGTTCTGCTAAAAAACATCACCATGGGTAGGACGGCCCCTATAATCCACAGTGGTCTGGCCCCAAATGTGGCCCCTTAACTATTGAACTGCTGTTGAAAAACCCTCGTGTAGAAAATGTTAGTCTGCAATGAGAATTAGGCCACGAGAATGGATCTAACTCCAGTTCAAGTGGTCAGCGCTGCAATCACTTTTATTTTCTAAAGTCCTCATTCATAGCACTCCATCAAGATCCTCGGTAATAAGTACAAAAAGGACTCTTGGCTTGAAGCTTGGAGTGGGGCTGAGGAATGCTCTGCTTAACAGATGAAAAAAAGAAGAGTGTGGCCCTGACATGAAGGCACCCTCAACATTTGCATATTTCAGTTTGCTAATGAGCAACGTGAGTATTTTCATTTTCTCAGTTCCTCTGCAGCCACCCAGCCATGGTAATAGAATGATCCACACCTGGAGACTGTTTCAAGACTTCGAAGGGAGCCTCTGCCAGATTCGGGTGTGCAGGATTGCCAGGGCTTTGCTGCCTCATCAGTGCCAGTTCCAGGCCTCCCTTATTTGGGGATGTCTATGGGCCTCCCCAGACCTACACTGAGATTCTCATGCGCTGGGTGATTTTTATTCCAAGCCTGCTTTAAAATGCAGATAATCTGGGATTAGGCAGTAAGATGCCTAGACGGAGAGGCAATTTTTGTAACTAATTTCATGCAAAGATTTTTTTTTTTTTTCCAGCTCTTCATGGGGGTAACAGAGTCAGCACTTTTTTTCATGGTGATACAGGGATGCGGAAGTTTCCCAAAAGACAAAAGAGGCCTGGGAAGGTCTTACTCCTCTAAGCTCCCAGGATCAGGACTGGCAGCACCTTTGGCCTCCTTAATAGATTTTGATTCAAGAGTGTGAGAAATTATTGAGGGGTTTTATGTCTTAGGCCTTTAAGGTGCTTTAAAGTTGATGATTGCTTTGAAGACAGCAGATTGATACAAGTTGGTGTTCACATCAGTAGGGGAAAGGTTGGGTTGTCCAATAAATAATGTTGGTGCAGTTGACTAATTGGATTCAGTTAGAAACCTATTGTGTTCCTGAGGTCATGCCTTCTACAAAAGGAAATTCCAGATGCTTAAGAACTAGAAGTGATATATTCAGTTGGCCATCCTGTCTGCTGGATCTGCATTTGTGGATTCAACCAATAATGGATTGAAATACTTGGAAAAAAAATGTATCTGTACCAAATATGTACAGTCTTTCTTGACATTATTCACTAAGTAATACAGTGTAGCGACTATTTACATAGCATTTACATTGTGTTAGGTATGATGAGTCATCTAGAGATGATTTAAAGTATATGGGAAAAAATTTAAAAAAAATAAAGTATATGGGAAGGGGCTGGAGGTGTAGCTCAGTGGGAGAGCACTTGCCTAGCATGGATTCCATCCCTAGCACTGTGTATTGGGAGGATGTGTGCAGGCCACATGCAAACACTACGTCCTTTTGTATAAGCCACTTGAGCATTTTGTGCAGCAGGAAGTACTGACTTCTCTGTAACAAACCATCTCAAATCTCTCTGGGAAATGTGGTTGTAAAGGGAGACTTCCTGAATTCCGTCCACTTGGTCAAAGGCCGCCTACCATGCACCCTTCTCTGGGAAAACCCACTTTAAGAAAATCTCACTGGCTTTGCACATGATGTGTGCTTATGCATACTCCTAAAAGCTTCCTTTTGGCCAAGGATTTATTTATTTATTTATTACATATTTAATAATATTTATTATTTATTTTACAGTACTGGGAATTGAACCCAGGTACACTCTACCACTTAGCTATATCCCCAGCCCTTTTTAAACAATTTTAAAAATTTGATAAAAGGGTCTCACTAAATTGTCCAGGCTGGCCTCAAACTTGTGATCCTTCTGCCTCATCCTCCTGAGTCAATGGAATTACTGAGGTGTGCCCATTATGCCTGGCCCAAGGATTTATTTATCCCAGCTTTAAGCAGCCAGTGGCTTAGCCAGTGCACTAAAGCAAAAACAAACAAACCCCAAAATGATTTGATTGACATCAAACTTTTTAGAAATTCGAAGGCCAGTAACTTCTGCAAATGCACGGAACCCTGAATCATTTAGATCAACAGTCAGGATCCAATCAGAAAGATGAAAGAAAGAAAAGACAGTAGTGGAGAAAAGGCCGTTAAATTTCCCCCTCCTTCTCAGTTCTCTCAGGACCTCCTGTTTCCAGATAGAAAAGGGAATCAACAAACACACTGAAGTGGGAGGTGGCTGAGGCAGGAGTTCTGCACAGGACTGGTGCAAAGGCAGGTGCTCTGGAAGACAGATGTGCTTCTGATGGAGCAGCTTCACGTGATGCTGCCACAGGACTAACTAGTTTCTTAACGAGCTGCCTAGCTCCCCTCATAAAGATTTGTTCTTGTATACCGAACTGTCATGAGAGTTGAAAGTAAAATATCGAACATAGATGTCCAGGGGGTTAATGTGCAAGAGCCCTCAAATCAAAGCAAGGTACCAGTGATTTACTTTGATTACTCCTGTAATCCCAGCAACTCGGACGGAGGCAGGAGGATCAAGTTTAAGGCCAGCATCATCATCAGTATAGCGAAGCCCTTAGCAACTGAGTGAGGCCCTGTCTCAAAATAAAAAAAAAAAAAAAATAATTAAAAAGGGCTGGGGATTTAGCTTAGTGGTTCAATCCCCAGTCAAAAAAAAAAAAAAAAAATCAAAGCCAGGGTTCCTCCAGGCTGGCTGTGACATTGTGTGGAGTCAATGGAGTCACCTCAGATTAGATGCATCCATTCCCCTGGACCTATGTCGTTTCCGACTCCATCTGATATGAATTCTTACTCAAGGAAGAGATGATTTTGTGATGGCACCATGGGCTTCCAATTCACAAGAAAAGGAGGAAATTGACTTTACCTGAGAGATGTCATGCTCTTGCTCAGGCCGTCAGCCTGGGTATCTCTCTCCAGGAAGAAATGACATTTTGAGGTCTATGATAAGACATTTCTGGAGAGTTCAGGAAGCAATTTTCAGATGCCCTATTCTGAGCTGGGCAGAGGAGATGTGTGTTGGTCTCGGGGGCTCCTGTGCCACACTGACGGCATTGACTGCAGCCCTCCCATCCTGGCCAGGCCTGCTCACTGCACCTACCTGTGTCTGGCTGAAGATGGCACCAGATGTCTTTATTTGGGGAGCCACAGGCTGGATGCCAGCAGGTCACCCAACTCCACCCTCCCTGGCCTGACCTTAGGATGATGTTTTAGTGAGACAGTCAAGCAGGTGTAAGGGGAGGGGGGTGGAACAGATGAAAGCCAGCATCAGAAACTCTCAGACTTGACTCTGAGAGGCTTTTCTAGAAAAGCCCAGAAGATGAGAAAGCCAGGTTTGTTCCCAAAGTCAGAATGCAGATGATGATTTGGGGACTGGAAACTGCATTCTAATGCAGATAGGCTCACAAATGACTTGCCTTGGCAGTGGGCAGGCACAAGAGGAATTTGATACCTTCCTGACTTTGGTTGAATTTTGCCCTGGTTCTAAGGAAACTAACTGCTGCCTCCCTGTTAAGACCTCCACTATATCAGCATCATAGAATAGTTTTAGTTCACTCTCATGAACAGACGCGTAGCTGGGAGCCTCACCCCAAACTCTCAAGGGTTAGTCCTGCCCCACCGCTCCCCCATGCATAACTTAATTTTGTAGCTATAAATTAAAATGCCATAGAGATTCAGAGAGGAATGCGGTGTGGTGGTGCACAAACTGTAATCCCAGCAACTTGGTTTCTGAACCTAATCATGCAGTAAGGTCATGGGTCAGCATAATAAAAGCTAGAGTCTATGTTTGTCTATGCTGGGAGTAGTTCTAGAAGAATTTATAAGAAGCTGGTTACAGTGGTTGCCTCTGGGCAAGGGAAATGATATTTAGTGTTTTTTAAAATTCACTTGTTTTCTTCCATTATAAGGATTACATAGTAAGCTTCATAAAAACAATTTCTTAACGACACATCTTGGAGCTCTTTAGTGTCATATACATAGATCTAACCTTTTCTTTCAATTTTCTTTTCAACTGCACGGTATTCCCCAGTACATCTGCAGCTTTATTTAACCCAGAGTTTCTCCACCTCGGCTCTGTGGACATTGTGAGCTGGTTATTCTCCATGGTGGCCGGTTGTCCTGCAGGTGGGCCCCATGACAGCATCCTGGCCTACTAGATGCCAGTCTCTATCCACTCCTCTTGCCACAATCTAAACTGTCTCCAGACATTGCCCAAAGCCCGCTGGGGAGAAGACTGCCTCTGGTTGAGAGGTGCTACTGACACCATCTTTTCTTGGTGGGCATTTAGTGCATCCCCAGATTTTTTACTAATGCAAATAATCCTGCAAAGAATTGGACGTACTTATTAGTAGAAGCATATACATGTTGAAGATTTTGTTGTTTGGTGCCAAAATGCTATCCCCCAAATACTTGAGTTTCCTTACACTGGGAAGCTTGCCAACACAGATTATCAGTATTATTGGTATTTGAAAAGGATAGAAATATCTTGTTGCTTTAATTTTCATTTCCCCAATTACTAGTGGGTTGGATATCTCTTCATGTTTTATTGGTTCTGCTTGTTTGTGTTGTTGGTCTGTTTTTCTATTGCCTATATTTTTATTGAAAATTTGAAGAATTCTTTGTAGTCTGAACATTAACTTATTGTCTATTATAGATTTGCAAATATATTCCCTCCATCTCTCATTTCCCTTATGTTAGCCTTTTAACTAAGTTTAATTTTTTATACATTCCAATCTGCATCTCTTAAAAATATACTTCTGGGTTTTATTTCTTATTCTCTACTTCAAGATTAATTTTTTTAAAAAAGTCTTCTACAGAAATAAATGTGTTTTCTTAAAAAAAAAAAAAAAACACACACACACACACAAAAAAACAGTTGTCCCTTGGTATCTACAAGGAACAGCATGTCCCATGCATACCAAATTTTGAGGATGTTCAAAGTGGCTTATACAAAAAGGGTGTAGTGCTTGCATATGGCCTGCACACATTCTCCCATACACACTGCTAGGGATGGAACCTAGGGCCTCATGCATGCTAGGCAAGTGCTCTCCCACTGAGCTACACCTCCAACCCCTTCCCATATACTTTAAGTCACCTCTAGATGACTTATCAGATCTAACACGATATAAATGCTATGTAAATAGTCCTTATACTATATTGCTTAGTGAATAATGTCAAGAAAGACTGCACATATTGGGTACAGATACAATTGTTTCCAAGTATTTCAATCCATTGTTGGTTGAATCCACAATTGCAGAACCAGCAGACAGGATGGCCAACTGAATGTATCACTTCTAGCTGTTAAGCATCTGGGATTTCCTTTTATAGAAGGCATGACCCGGGGTACATAATAGGTTTCTAACTGAATCCAATTAGTCAGTCAACTGCACAACATTATTTATTGGACAACCCAACCTTTCCCCTTCTGATGTGAACACAAACTTGTATCAATCTGCTGTCTTCAAAGCAATCATCGATTTTGGAGCTCCTTAAAGGCCTCAATAGTTTCTCATATTCTTGATCTAGAATTTATTCAGAAGGCCCAAGGGAGCTGCAAGTTCTGATCCTGACCCCTTCTGCTTCTCTGGGTATACGGGGATCTGGGGTTCCTCACTTAGCCACCTCCCAGCAGGGTCCGATATTCTTTTGGGACACCTTTCTCACCCATACTGTATCTACATATGCTTGTTGCTTAACTCGTTTACCACTGAATTCAGTTTCCAACTGCAATGCAAACTGCACAGACAGGGACCCTTGGGTGTACCCTCCCTGTGCCCTGCACCATAACAGGTGCTCGATTCAATACGAGGTGAATGAAGTCACCCGGGTCCTCCTGCCATCCTCTGTGACACTTCCATGGCACTCTACCACACTTTAAAAACTTTTGTCCCTCCCTAATTGGTCTCTACAGCCCTTTGAGGAGAGGACAGTGATATCTGCTGTTGAGCATCACTTTGAGACGGGGCATGGTGCCTGGCATGAAGAAAGGGAGAATGATTTGAAGACGCCTCTGGAAACACCTCCAATCTGGCAGAGTCCTCATCAACCCCCTCTGGAGGCCTGGTGTTGAGGCTGTCCAGGCAGAACATCATGGTGGGCCTGCGACGGAGCCAGAACACTCTTCTTGGTCCTCAGGCCAGGCCAAACTCCCCTGGTCTCTAACCATCTTCCCACTCCAGTTGTGGTCCTGAGGATCCATGCAATGATTGTGTCACCTGTTTCAAGACTGCTTCACTGCCAAAAGTCATCAGGATCACATGTAGGCAGACTGGGCTAGAACGCCCAACTTATCAAAAATGTCATCACACCCACAAGAGCAAGAAGCCCCGCTGACATTTCTTATATAGTTGGTGGTTTCGGGTTTTACATTGGACCAAACTCAAGTCCAAAGTTTTTGTTTGCAAGGGGCAGTGGTTTCTCTCTAGCTTACTTCTCTTTTAGCATCTGACCCAGTTTCTCACTCTTTAGTGGTAACTGAAGTTCAAGGCAATACAGCAGAGCATCCTCTGCCTCGCAGTCTTACTGTACCATGGGGGGATATTTTTGTATTTGTGCAGAGTGAATGAACAGGGTAAGGACAGTCACCTCTACAAGGAGGCCCTTGGAGGAATGGGTCATCAGAGAGGACCAGGGGCAGCTGGTGCAATGTGGAGACACTCCAGGAAATACCAGGGTGAACCTCATAAAGAGAAGGACATCTTCTATGGACATCAGCGTGGCTCCTGGGACGACACAAAGAGCAAAGGTAGTCTCCACGATCCATCCAGTGCTCACTGTGCACCAAGCTCTGCTCCTCTGCATTGCACTCTTATTCTGTCCTCACAAGAACCTACGAAATAGGTACTGTCATTTACACTTTACAAAAAGGAAGCTGGGGCACTCAGAGATTAAGTGATTTGCACCAAGCACCCAAGTGTTGCCAGGGTTGGGACCCTGGTAGCCTGGCGCTAGCAGACTCTCACTTCAGCTGCAGCATCTTGTTGCCATGGTAATGATGGTTCCCCAAAGGGTTCCACAGCCTCCACACTGGCTACCTGGTGTGTGTGTTAGCAAAAATGGATGGGACTGAGAGGAACAGAGAAAGATGTCTGAGATCACCCGCTGAGCGGTGAAGGAACTGGCTGGGTAGAGGCTCAAAGAGCAATGTGGGAGCCCATGGGGCGAGGGAGCGAGAAAGGCAGTGGTGAGAACCCTCTACTGAGCACCCACTAGGTCTCAGGCAGCTTGATGCTGGCTCAGTGATCCCTTCCTTCAGCCCTGAGAAAGTGGGGACCCGGATGGGCCATCTGCCCAAAAACACACAGATGGTAGACAGAACCTAGAAGCAAAGCCAAGCTCGGACCCCTAAGACTCTGTGCAGAGTGAGCATATTCCCGAGGGTTTGGGTTGACCAGCTTCCCACCCAGCTCATCCAGGGCAGGGGCGTCTCCTCCAAAGCCAGCAACAAGAAGAGTCCCACAGGGGCGTGTGAGAAGGTAGTGACTAAGGGGCAGCAAGGAACCAGACCCGGGCCTCCAGAACTCCCTTTCTTCTTCCATGGTTCGTATCTGCCCAGCATTTGCCTATGGAAATCCAAATTGCATTGACACTTAGCAACTGGCCTTCAGGGGGACCCGCCAAAGTGGTGGCATCCAGGGACAAGGGACAAATCCCTGGAGCTTAAGGGGAAGAGGAGAAGGATGTTGCCCAACCAAAGGCTGTGAGGGCTTGCCACAGTTATGCTCGGTGGCTGCCTCCTCTCCCCTTCTCATTTCCCAGGGGGAGTTGCTGTCTGCCATGTTTTCTTTGTTCAGTCACCGATGTCCCACTGGCTCTCCCTGACCCTAGGCTCCACAACAGATGGCTGCTTCCGTTCTGAGCACTGACTACCTCCCAGGCCTAGGGTTTGATAGTTTCTAACCCGGTTCATCCTCACAATGGTCCTGGGGACATAAGTACTACCATCATCTTCCTTTTAAGAGGAAACAAAGGCACAGAGAGGTTACATAACTTGCTCAGAGTCACACACAGCCAGGCTTTGGAGCCAGGCCTGGGACTCTGGATCATTGCCAAAGCTGTAGTCTCGGCTCCTAATCACTTATTTCTCTTTAGAGCCCTCTCCCAGCTCTGCTCTTTATTTTCAGCTAAGGATGGAAATTCTCTGTCCTGTCCATCCTGGGAATGAGTGCTGAGCAGCCCTGAGACTTTGGATGATAGAAGGGGTGTCTGTGGTTTAACCCTGACTCATACTCCCTCCTGCTGGGAAACAGGCTCGGGGTCTCCAACTCAGAAAGGTAGGCCTGATAGAAAAGTGGTTCAGTCTCTTGCTTAAAAAAAAGAAAAGAAAAAGTGTTATTCTAATTATGCAATAAACACTTGTTCATTAAAGAAAACTCATAAGCTCATTCATGCGAGTGTCTTTCTATGAAAACAAAAATTACCCATAATGCTGCTTCTCAGTGGTAACCCCACCTCTGGCATCTGGGACATTTCTTTTCATATATATATATATATATATATATATATATATATATATATATTATACATATAATATGTTTTAAGCAAATATGTATTATTTTTCCTTTTCAAAAGTCAGATCACACTGTACATGTAGTTTTATATTCTTTTAAAAAAGACAAATATTTTATACCTTATAGATGCCACTCATTCAATCATTCTGCTTCAGAGCCCTTATCACTGCACAGCAAGCTGTACATCACACTTATCTATTTGTCTACTGACTGAAGCTTCCTGAGTGTGAGTCTCATGATCACGGGGTTTTATCTGTTCTGTTCACTGTTCTTTACTCAGTGCTGGGATTCCTGAATAGAATCTGGGCTCTCTATAACATTTGTTGAATAAATGAATAGGCAGATGAATGCATGAATGCAATTTTATATCCTTTTTCTGAGGGCCTTTAACATGCCAGGCCTGAGAGTTTGGATGATCTAGTCCCAGCCCTTGACTAATGCATTCTCCCATCTGTGCACGCAGTTGGCCCTTGTTGTACACACACACAGGGTCCACAATAAGTTAATGGTTGTATCCCCATGCCCAGTACATAGTAGGTCTTCAATAATCTATGTAAAAGAGAAATTGGGTTTAAACTGAATTATCAACAGCTCTCCGACGTAAAATGGCTGGCAGGCCAAGTGCAGCCTCTTTCCTGGGATAATTTCTCTGGGGCTATAGCTATGAATACAGGACTGGGTTTTTAGGCATAAGTGGAAGAGGTGGTTCTTGAGAAGAAACCACATGACAAGCCAGCATGATGCCCAGAAGTTCACACACAAATGGAAATGTTTGTAGATGAGCTGGAGCACGGTACAGGGTCTGTTTCCCAGTACTATAATGGCAAATGGGCACAGTGGATTTGGAGGAATGATGGAAATGTCTTACAGCAGCTTGGATTACAGCACAACCATCGATTTACAAAAAATAAAGTTTTTAAAAAATAATATGGTGGCAAGGACCAGAAGTGTGGCAGACAGTTGCAGCAGGGTGACAGGCTTGCTGTGTCATGCTCAATAGTATCATCTATGTTTGAAATTTTCCACTAATAAAATACACTGCCCAATAGGTTCAGGGGAAAGAATGGAGACTAGGGAAAAATTAATTGAGTTTTGCAGTCATCGCTCTTCCCCGAAGGGCATGAGAGGAAGATCGGAAACTGTTCTTATTTGTAAAACTAAAAGTAATAATTCCATTTAATAAGCAAACCGGGCAGCATGACAGCGTGGGCCTTCATCCAAGAGTACGTAACGATTTTTGGTTCCCTCTGATAGACTGAAAGTGCAATAGTTCCCATTCTGACCACAGCCAGACCGAGCAACAAGGTGCTCCATTCACAAAAGTCATCAGTGCAAAGACCGAGGCTCCCGCAGAGCCTTGGCAGGCATGTGTCTGACGCAGTCAAGCAAACCTTGACTGAGGCCAGGTGGGGCGCAGGTGGAATACAGGTGGGCAGCTGGTGTCTGTCGCTTCCCACGGTTCTCAGAAGCAAGGTGGGCTGACACAACTTGTCTGTGTCTCTGCAAAGAACAGAAGGAATATTCTGGGGACAATGGAGACCAGGATTGACAGGGAAAACACTGAGCTGCTTGGATCAACTTGGCAGGGGGTGTGGAGATCATCTCTAAGGGGCCCAGATGTCTATAATTTTATGAGGAAAACAAAGAGCTTATGTGTGCAGAAGGAGCAAGAAACCCCACACTAAGCTGAGATGGAATCCTTACAGCCAAAACCCAAGGCAGCTCAGGCCTCACAGGGTGGCTGCCCCTCAATACCTACACTTCCCTCCTTTTTAACCCTTCCCTGCCTGAGTCTCAGACACCCTTGACTTCCTGGTCTTTCAAGGCTCAGTGGCCATTTAAATCCCTTCCTGACAATCCATCAAAACTCCTGTTTATTTGTTTTGCTCCTCCTCTTTGAGGCACCCGAGGTCAGGCAGTTGAACTCTGGGGTGGCAAAAAGCAGGGCACCCTTTTGGGCACTTCAGGTAGTGGGGTAAAGGGCACCTCTCAGGCAGACCACAGGGAGATTGGTGGTCTTTCCTCATAACAAAAGGGTATAACCCCTAACAGGCATACTTGGGTTATTGGTGCTACAGGAGGCACCAAGGAATAGCTCCAAGAGCCCTTTCCAATATCCATTGTACAACCCATGTCCAAATTAAAGTGGATTACTAGCCATCCTCTACCCTTTTCTTCCATTCCCCCTGGCCACACTCCTACTTCTAGATCAGGTGTCCAATAGACCTCTCTGTGATAACAAGCATTCCTCACCCATGCAGTCCATTATGGTGACCAATGGTCACCTGTGGCTACTGAGCACTTGAAACCTGCTGGGTTAACTGAGGGACTAAATTCTTAATTTTAATTACTTTAAATTTAAATAGCCACAGGGGTCCAGTGACTGCATTATAGCCACTAGTTAGACCCTCCCTAAAGCACTCTGCCCTCTTGGTCCCCAGACTGCAGAGATATCTCTCTCCAACGCCCATCTTAGCATCTGCCACATCTCCTTCCAGGTCTCATGTTCTTCATGAGAATAAACTTTCTTTGCAGGTACAAACAGGATCTGGGCTCTGGATTTCCCAAAACAAACCTCCCAGTGAGAGAACTCACTACATGCCTGTCCTATGTAGTTGGACCAGATCCTCATCCCTCCTAGGTTTAAGTACCAGGCTTCTGAGAATGGCCAGAGAGATGCTGGGTGCAGTGATGGATGCCTATAATCCCAGCAACTGGGAAGAGTGAGGCCAGGCTGGGCAACTTATTGAGACCGTGTCTCAAAATAAAGAAATAAAAAAGGGCTGGGAATGTGGCTCAGTGGTAGAGCACCCCTGGATTCCATCCCTTGTACTGCCAAAGAAAGAAAGAATGGCCAAAGAGATTGGCATCTGTCTACAGATACTGGCCAACAGAAGGTTGTTCCATGCCCTGGTTTCCCTTCCACTTCAATGGAGTTTTATTTCTAAATGCAACCAGCTCGGTTCAAAGACTGGTGCCACCTTGGGGTGGCCTTGGTTTTTCATGCCTCAGTTTCTTCATCCATATCATAATGATGATAACATACCCACAAGGATGTTATGAGGATAAAAATCACTTAACACATGTAAAGTATTGTGCAGTGAAATAATATTAATGGCAAACTAGCACATAAGCATTGACTGTTGAGTTTGGGTCTATAAGTTGCCTTTAACTTAACACTAAGTTATCAAATGTCTAACAAAACAAAACAAAACCAGGTATCCTTGGACACAATGACATCACCTGTAATAATTCATCCTAGCAAAATTATTCATGGATATAGGCCAAGATTTATTTTAAAAATTAGTCATCCCAGAGTGTTCTAAAAGTGAAAAAATTAGAAAACCCTAAATATCCACTAATACACATTGATTAAATAAATTACAGTTTATCCTTATAACAAAATACTATGTTGTCATTAATATCAAAGAAAAAAGTATCAGGCACAAAGTTATAATTCCACCTCCTCTGCACCACATAAAAAAATAAACAAGTGAAATAAAGGTGTTGTGTCCAATTACAACTAAAAAATAAATATTAAAAAAATAAAGTCATGTGTCCATCTACAAATAAAGAAAAATACTGTAGATGAAATGTTAACTATGAATATTTTGTAGTGATGGCATTGAGGTGATTTCTCCCCTTTTTGGGGGGATTTAAAAAACTTTTACATTGAAAATATTTTTACTTTAAAAATTACATAGACCACAGCTTTAAACACTCTTGTTGCTATTGGTAACTTGGGAAGACATTCACAACACAGTAATGTATATAAACAAGGCTCCATGGGGCTGGGATTGTGGCTCAGCGGCAAAGCACTTGCCCTGCATGATGGGGACTGAGTTCGATCCTCAGCACCACATAAAAATAAAAAAAATAAAATAAAGGTAAAAAAAATTTAAAAAGCTCCAAAGAAGATTTACAATGTGAAAATGCACTTGCATGTATACTGACAGAAAAGACAGAATTCAAGTCTCCATCAGGGTAACAGGGGTTAAATCTGGTTTAACTCTTTAACTCATGGTTTTAGCTTATGTTCCAGTTTGTTTGGGATAATCCCAAACAAATAATCGTGTTTTGCGTACATGAACAGCAGGCAGACCTCTGTCCCCCTTGATCTCAAAAGTATCCTACACGTAGCTGGGTGTGGTGGTGCACGCCTATAATCCTAGCAGCTTGGGAGGCTGAGACAGGAGGATCGTGAGTTCAGAGCCAGGCTCAACAATTTAGTAAGGCCCTAAGTAACTCAGTGAGACCCTGTTTCTAAATAAAATACAAAATAGGGCTGGGGATGTGGCTCAGTGGTCGAGTGTGCCTGAGTTCAATTCCTGGAATCTCCCCACGGCCAAAAAAAGAAAAAGTATCCTATTCCTGACCTAACCGTAAGAAGCTGTAATTTCCCTGTTTGTTTTCTATATTTCGAAATTCTAACGAACACAACGGGTTTCCTTAATTTTGACTTGTACTCTTCTCTCCTCATGTTTTAATGTTGAGATGAGTTTTAAAGTCAATGGTTACATATAATTGGTGGCATCTTAAAGCAGAGGAAACACAGTGTATCAATTTAGAAATGGTGAAAATGTAAACACTAAAATTTTTTGGATAAGATTCTAAGGCCTAGCACACTGGATAAAATCAGACAGATGAGACTCCTACATGCAGCTAGGGTCTTAGTGGGATTAGAGCTAATGCTTCCCAGCGGTTCCCTGATGAGGTGATTAATACAATTAAAGTGTGACTGCAGAGGAATCTTCCGGACGCAGGAGCAGGGCAGGATTTACAGAACATGTTGAGGTGTGAGCTTGAGATTACACTGATAACTGTTTTCATGAATGACTGATATTTATTAGACACTTTCTTTTTTCTTTCTTTTTTTTTTTGGTACTGGGTATTGAACCCTGGAGTGCTTAATCACTGAGCTACTTCATCAGTCCTTTCCATTTTATATTTTAGGACAGGGTCTCACTAAGTTGCTGAGGCTGGCTTTGAACTCCAGATCCTCCTGCCTCTGCCTCTGAAGTCACTGGTATGACAGGCATATGCCACTGTACCACGCTCTTTTATAAAAAAAACAATTAATTATTTCTAATTTGTTATACATGACAGTAGAATGCATTTTGATTCATAGTACACAAATGGAGCACAATCTTTCATTTCTTTGGTTGTACACAAAGTACAGTCACACCATTCGTGTCTTCATACATGTACCTAGGGTAATGATGTCCATCTCATTCCACCTCTTTCCTACCCCCATACTCCCCCTTCCCCTTTACCCAATCCAAAGTTCCTTCATTCCTCCTTGCCCCCCACCCATTATGGATCAGCATCCACTTATCATAGAAAACATTCTGCCTTTGTTTTGGGGGGATTGGCTTACCTCATTTAGCATGATATTCTCCAACTCCATCCATTTACCTGCAAATGCCATGATTTTATTCTCTTTTAATGCTGAGTAATACCCCACTGTGTATATATACCACAGTTTCTTTATCCATTTATCTATTGAAGGATATCTAGTTCCTACAATTTAGCTATTGTGAATTGTGCTGCTATAAACATTGATGTGGCTGCGTCTCTGTAGTTAAGTCCTTTGGGTATAAGCTGAGGAGTGGGATAGCTGAGTCATATGGTGGTTCCATTCCAAGTTTTTAAGGAATCTCCATACTGCTTTCCCAAATTAGCTACACCAATTTGCAGTCCCACCAGCAATGAATGAGTGTGCCTTTTCCCCCACATCCTTGCCAACACTTACTGTTGCTTGTATTCTTAATAACTGCCCTTCTGACTGGAGTGAGATGAAATCCTAGAGTAGTTTTGATTTGCATCTCTCTGATTGCTAGAGATGTTGAACATTTTTTCATATATTGGTTGATTGATTATGTATCTTCTGAGAAGTGTCTGTTCAGGTCCTTAGCTCATCTATGGATTGGGTTATTTTTTTAGTGTTATGTGTTTTGAGTTCTTTATATATCCTGGAGATTAGTGCTCTATCTGATGTGCATTTGGTAAAAATTTGTTTGTACCAGGCTCTTAATGGACACGTTCCATGTGCCAGGTGTAGGGTCATTGAATCATTACAGCCTTAGGGACTAAATGCTATTATTCTTCTCACTCTACAGATGAGGAAACTGAGGCACAGCCCTAGGCCATTGGGCTGCATGTATAGTGATGGGCTTAGTACCCTTCATCCACCTCTAGAGTCTGCTTCTTGACCTATGCTTCTGGTCTCTCTTGTGTTTTCTCCAGGTTGTGAACTTGGGCAGATGTGCAAAACCCTAGCTGGAAAGCCTTCCTGAGGACTCAGTGGGGTGAGGGGCAAGAGGTTAAAACAAGCTTTCTTCAGCCAGGTATTCTGGTTCCTTTGGCCTTGGTAATGAGGCATAAAAAGAACCCCACAGTCTGCTAATGCACTGTGGTTGACCGCGTTTTCCAGAAATGGCCACAGAGACAATTCTAGTCTCATATACTCTTGCAAAACAGTGCTGCTCCCCATCAGGAAGCAGAATCTATTTCCTGTCCTCTTGAACTTGGGCAGGACTTTGTGGCCACTGACAATGTGGCATGACTGATAAGATTAGGTCAGAGACATAAGTTCCTTCTGGCCCCCTCTTTTGGGATGCTCACCCTAGGAACCTTGCCACCATGCGGAGAGGAGGCTTAGATAACTTGGAGAGGTTGCATGCAGGTGTTCTGACTAACAGCCCCAAGGCCAAGGCTCCAGCCAGCATCCGCTGCCACAGGTAAAAGAGAGCATGCAGATATTCTGACCCCACCTTTTACATCTTCCTCAACATTGCAGAGACAAGCTGTGCCCTCTGAACACTGCCCAAACTCCTGCTGCAGAATTTATGAGAATTTAAGTAGATGTTTTACACTATTATATTGATCAGTTGTATACAAAAGTAGCTGGAATAGCCACTTTTAAGAAAGTTCCTGTGTGGCCTATTTTTTTTTTTTTTTTTTTTTTTTGGTACTGGGGATTGAACCCAGGGGTGCTTAAACACTGAGCCACATCCCCAGCCCTATTTTGTATTTTATTTAGAGACAGGGTCTCAGCAAGTTGTTGAGTGCCTCATTGTTGCTGAAGCTGGCTTTGCCTCGTGATTCTCCAGCCTCCGCTCCCTAGCTGCTGGGATTATAGGCGTGCACCACCACACCCAGCATGTGTGACCTGTTTTGAAAGTAACATATGAATTGTGCTGGGTTTCATGTTTTGATTCTTTACCCAGGGAAGTTGAGAACTGTCCAGAGGACAGTGATGGGCAACAAGTGAGGGAGACCCAACATCTGTGACCTGCACCTGTGTCTCTGGCTTAAAATATCCCTATAGCAGAGATGCTCTTGGGACAGGCTCAGCTGATAGGCAGCTGTAGCATCTGAGAACCTTGTCACTGACTATCATACAACGAAACCATGGTGGCTGAGATGATTTGAGAATGGCTTGATAAATCCTCACCTCTGAGCTATGTCACTGAGTGGATGATTATTCTGAATCACCTGCAGACTAGAGGCTCTGATGGGGTCAATACTGTGGGGCCTGGAGGAGCCAAGCTGTGCTCTAGGTAAATGAGGAATGCCAGTGACAGTCAGAGGCAGCTTCTGAAACTCTTGGTTTTGCTCCTCAGTAGTTATGGAAGCGAAGAGGAAGCAGGAAGAAGACACAGAACACCTGTCCCCACCATCCATTTGGACCCCACCCCTGAGAATCATTAATTTATGCTTCCTGCAAGATTCCACTGAAAAGAGGTGTCTACTTCAAATATGTCTACATATTGGTTTTCTTTCATTTAAACCTGGCCATTATGGGCTGGGACTGTGACTCAGTGGTATGGTGCTTCCTTTCCATGCCTGAGGCACCAGGTTTGATCTTTAGCACCACATAAAAAAATAAATCGATAAATGTGGCCACAGCAGAGACTGGCCCTCTTGAGCTTTCTGCTTACACCACCTGAGGTGTGCTTTGTGACAGTGCACTTCTCTTTCACTTTTCTCTCCTCAAGTTACCATCCTGCTGGGCTCAGAAGGATGAAAGACACATGCACAGTGTTGAGCTACTCCAGCTACCCCAGCTGATGCCAGCCAGGGGCAGATAACAGCAGCAACCACTAGACATGGCAGCAACCCTGTCATGATTGGCAGAATCAGCCCTTAGCTAAACCCTGTCATGTGAGCAGTAAAAATATATTGGATAACATCAGGGTTTTGTAACTATTTGTTATGCAGCAAAAGCTAACTGATACACCTGTTTACAGAATATCCCTGGCTTTCTGGTTGCACAACTCTAGTTTTAAAAAAGAAAACAAGAACAGCTGGGTGTGGTGGTACACACCTGTAACCCCAGTGACTGAGGAGGCTGAGACAGGAGGATTGCAAGTTTAAGGTCAGCTTGGGCAACTTAGCAAGACAATCTCAAAGTTAAAAATGAACTGGGGATAGAATTCAGTGGTAAAGCACTCCTGGGTTCAATCTCCAGTACCTCCCTGAAAAAAAATTTATTTATGTGATGATTATTTATTGATAATATTATTATTATTTATACCCATTCCTGTGCTTGTCACTAGGGATATAAGACCACACTGGTTTCCATTTTGCCAAAGAGAATCCTAAGGAAACCTTGACACAGAGGAAATAGTTCTGCCGCTCAGTCCTTTGGCCACTATCCTGAGGAAATAACTATTTGAAGAAGCTCTGAGGCCAGTCAGTCCCAGCAAGGGGCCTGGCATCCAGCCTTGGGCATGCGCCAGAACCAAGTGCCAGCTGAGTTCCACAATGTGGCCGCAGGACGCCTTGATTAAAAACCCAGGCTGTCTAATGCCAAATCAGCGCCAGCCTGGGGAGAAAGAAATTAGTCTGGGATAAAAAATGACAAAGCAAGTACACAAGACCCATCAGGGGATGGTAAGCCTGCCACAGATGGAAACCCACTCTTGTTTAGGATGTGAGATCATCCAGCGAGGAGTGGAGAAGGAGTCTGGGGATTGGAGGAAGGCTGATCGCCCATCAGAATACCTAGAGCGGACGGGAGGCAATTAAGCCAGCAACCTCACCGGTGGGACAGTCATCTGACAAGCATCATTACCAATGGGCCAGTAAACTTCCCTGGGCCTCAGTTTCCTTACTTTTTGAATGGGGACAATAATAAAATCTACACACCAGTTAATACAAGGATTAAATGAACTAATTCAGGCAAAAAATTTAGGGCTGAAGTGGTGGCTCAGTGGTGGAGCACTTGCTTAGCATGTGTGAGGCCCTGGGTTCAACTCAGCACTATAAATAAATAAATAAAATAAAGGTCCATGGACAACTAAAAAAATAAAATAAAGAAGATTTAGAATAGCCTGGTACTGCTCAATAAATCACAAATGCTAGGTGTCAAAACTCCTGTCCGAGGGTTCTTGGAGGAATAGAGGGGATGATGTTTGAGATGCTTTTAGCACAGAACAGCACATAAATGGCGATTCTTCTAAGTGCCATGTGTTGTCACCAGATGAGCACAATAGGACAGCTTAAATACGGGCTCTGTCCTGACGGGAGGAGCTTAAGACACCAGACCCAAGAGACTACAAGGAATCAGGACACCAGTGCCATTAGAGGGGTTCCCTTTGTAAGGAAGGAAGCCTGGAGGAGGGAGGTCAGGCTTGTCCTTACAATGAGCAGATTTGGTCACCCGAAGAGCAGGTGTGGAATCCACATGAGGATTCAAATGCAGAGAAGGGAGAATGGAAGCTTCTGAGAGGGAGACCAGCAAGGGGCCCTGGAATGGAAAAGCACGAGGCCTGTCCACGTTAGACAAGCTGCACACGTATGTGAAGGAATGTGACTGGAAGCGAAGCTCAGAGGGAAGAGTGGAGCATCAGATTCTAGGCCAAGGGAACAGACATACCAGTGGGCCACGTGGAGCCAGTGGAGGTCACAGAGCAGAGGAGAGCCACAGGCAGAAGTGAACGTTAGGAAAACCGACCTAGTGGCAGGTGGACCGGCGGGGAAGAAGAGACACAGATGTGAGCTAGGAGGAGACCCTGCCAGGCCTAGCGAGGTCCTAAGGTTGAGGTCAGTGTGCCCACTAGAGGAAACAGGTGGGAGGAGGGCAGCAGGTGGCCCCTGTGCTGCTGCCCATGGAGACCACAGCGGGCCAGGCTGCATGGTGATGCAGGGTGCAGCCTCTCACACACACACAAATGACAGACAGCTGGTGGCCACCCCCGGGAAACTCCCCTGCCAGCTCAGCTGCCTCTATTCCTCAGATTCTGGTGACTGCATCTGTCCAAATGCTTCCACAAACCAACACACTGATTAAAGAAAGGAAGCACCAGGCCTCACTCCTGCGCGCCATTAGTCGTTCTCCTCTCCGGCTCCCAGCCCTGCTCTGACGCACAGCTGGGCAGAGGGGGGCTCTCCCGGGAAAGCCATGTGGTGGACCACCCTTCTCACAGGCGGATGGAGGGCCGTGGAGGGGCCCCTCACCCTTTCTTCCTCCCTCTTCTGGCCTTCTTGACCCCAGTTCACAGGCGCAATTGTTCAAACCTGTAGCCCAGGTCCCACAGAAGTCACTTCAGGAGGTAACACAGGATGCCAGTGTTCTCCTTTGCTCTCTCATCTGTCACCTGAGTGCCAGGTGAAAACAAAGACCTCCCTTCACAGGTTCTGCACCTCCTGGCCCTCCACAATCAGGCTCTGAGGTCTCCTTGTCACTGTAAAAGTCACCTGGTAGTTGGACAAAAGGGTCTTTCAGTTCCCAGAGGCAACTCCGCCTGTGTCCTAGGCTTATACCTTAGTGGGCCACAAAGAGACCCAACAAAAGGTTTGTCCTCAGCAATACCTCCGCTTGCTCACTTGTTAAGGTGAAACTGGAGTCAAATGAATCAAACATAAACTGTCCTTCTAGGGTGACAAGGGAGGGGGAGGCCATTCAGTAGGAACTCAGTAACTTGAGGCAACTTTAGGTGGACTTGAATCTAGCTTTTGGACTCAAAGCTTCTTGCTAGATCCTGTTTCGGAATTGAGTTGCATAACTTCATGCTTTTCTAACATGTGGGCAGAATTGAGAAACAGGCAAAGCCAAAAAGAACAGCAACCACAGGAAGAAGTAAGCGAGACAAGGATTCAGAATACGCTGCAGTGGGCTGTTAGTATGTGGATGTCTCAACTGGAAGGACTGAACGTGGGTTGAGTTGTTAATGAGCTTATGGATAAAGTTTCCAGTCTATCAACCCCCTCAATGGCCAGGCGTGGTGGTGCACACCTATAATCCCAGCGACTTGGGAGGCTGAGGCAGGAGGATCCCAAGTTCCCTGCCAGCCTAGGCAACTTAGCAAGCCCGTGTTTCAAATAAATAAACAAATAAAAGTGCTGGGGAATATAGCTCATTGGTAGAGCAGCCTGGATTAAAAAAAAAAAAAGATAGTATGTTTTTGATGAAAGCAAAGACACATAGATCAATGAGTACTGTATAAAAAGATATCCAGGGGAATACCGCAAAGTTCTGGAGCAACTGGACACTCAGAATGGAAATAACAAACCTTGAACCATTCTTTACTCCTTATATAAAAATTAATTCAAATTAAACCTACTTGAGACTATAAAAATTCTATAAGCAAACACAGGAGACTCTCTTTGAGACTTGGGTCAAGCAAAGAATTTTTAGAAAAGATACCAAAAGCCCAATCCATAAAGGAAAAAAACAAAGATAAATTAGACTTCATCACAATTAACAACTTTTGTCCTGTGAAAGAAATCGTTAAGAGAAATAAATGAGAAGCCAGGGCATTGGGAAAATTTTGCCAATCACATTTCTGACAAAGGACCTTTATCCTGAATACATAAAGAACACCCCAAATCCAACAACAAGAAATACAAAAGCCCATTTAAAAAAATCTAAATAGACACTTCATCAAAGAGGCTTCACGACTATCACATAAGCACATGAAAAGATACTCAGGGGAATGTAAGTTAAAACCACAATAAGATATAACTCCATAACTGTTTGAATGGCTAAAATTAAACAAAACCCAAACCAAAATATACAGATAATACTAAATGTTGGTAAGTATGGTGAGCAACTACAATTTCTCATACATTGCTGTGGGAATGCAAAATGGTACAGCCACTGTAATCAAGTTTTTGCAGTCTCTTTTATTTTATTTAAAAATTTTTTTGTAGTTGAAGATGGACAGGATGCCTTTATTTTATTTGTTTATTTTTATGTGGTGCTGAGGATCAAATCCAGTACCTCACACATGCCAAGCAAGCACTCTACCACTGAGCCACAGCCACAGCCCCTGCAGTCTCTTTTAAATGTGAACATATGCTTAGCATGTGACCCAACGAAACCACTGCTAGATACTCAAGAGAAATAACAATTTACACTTACACACAAGAAGCTGAAGATGAATGTTTATAGCAGTTTTATTTATAATTGTCCAAGCCTAGAAATAAACATCCTTTCCTTGGTGAATAGATGATTCCATTTGACAGAATATTACTCAGCAATAAGTAGGAACAATTGATTAATTCACGGGACAACGTGGATGAAGAACCCATGTTGCTACGTGCAAGAAGCCAGTCTGAAGACTGAACACTGTATGAATGATTCCATTTATAGAACATTCTGGAAACAGCAAAACTATAGGGATGGAACAGTGGTGCCAGAGGTTATGGGGGAGAGAAGAGTAACTACAAAACAGCAGCACAGGGGAATCTGGGGGTGATGGGTGCATTCTTCATCACACTGGGGGATGAATACATGAGTCTATGTATTTGTCAAAACCCACAAAATTGTTCCAAATATTCTGAAGTTGGTTGCATTGGTTATAGTACATACTCTGTAAATATACCAAAAAGCATTAGATACAGCAATTGAACTGTATGGTACACCAACTGTATTTCAATAAAGTTGATATTTAAAAAGCCTGAAAAGCAAGAAATCTGCAGGGAGACACCTGAGAAAACTGCCATGGGGTGGGAGTTAGGCTGTGGAGAGGGGACGAGATGCAGAGGCCCCAACACTCTCTACACTTGGTAAAAACCCCACTACCGAATTTATTTTTTTAAAAAAATTTATATATATATATATATATATATATATATATATATATATATATATATATATATATATTTTGTGTGTGTGTTGTTGTTGTTGACGAACTTTTATTTAATTGATTCATTTATTTGTGGTGCTGAGAATCAAACCCAGTGCCTCATACATGCCGGGCAAGTGTTCTACCACTGAGCCACAACCCCAGCCCTTACTACAGAATTTCCACAGGATTTTCCAGAACGCTTTCTCTGCCCTGACATTTCTTGATACTAACAGAAAACCTTTGCAGAAATGCCCCTGAATCAGGGATGCCACAGCCCTCACCATTCAACAGCTCATGTATACCAGGGCCCAGGCGGTTTTTGAACTTGCCCAGCATTTCGGACCCAGTACATGTTTACATGAAATGACTGGAACAGCACTGATCTTGTAAAGTTCACCCATACCTCACAGAAGTGAAGACACCATACGAGAGGGTTTGGTCATCTTCTCTTTAGGGTCAGAGGTGATTGACCCAGGATTACCTGTCTGGTGGGTAGCAAAGCCAAAGCCAACCCAGTACTTTTTCTTCACCACTTTGAAGCTTCTCTACTCAGTCGAAAGTACAAGCTTGGCACAAATTACATGCTCTACATGTGATAACTGAGTGTAAAACAAAATTTCTTTCTTTCTCCTTTTTTTTTTTTTTTTTGGTACCAGAGATTGAACCCAGGGATGCATAACAAGCCCTTTTTATTTTTTATTTATCACTGAGTTGGTTAGGGTCTCACCAATTTGCTAAAGCTGGCTTTGAACTTTCGATCCTCTTGCCTCAGCCTCCCAAGCTGCTGGGATGACAGGCGTGTGCCACCATGTCCGGCTGCAAAACACAAGTACTCCTGAATGAAGACCAGGTGGGCTCTCTCCTCATTGAACATGGACCTGGGCCAGTCTAACATCTCTATCAAAGGGACCAGTGTAGATTTGTGAAGATATGTTGCAGACAGACAAAGGGGAAAAAAGGAATTTGGACTTTGTAGGAAATATCATGATCATGGAACAGCAAGAACAGACCCAGCGGACTTCCAGGGAAAGGATTAAAGATCTCACTAGAATACCAAAAGGAGGTAACAGAATAATAACTCACATTTTCTCGGAGCTCAAATACTTCATAGAAGATCTGCAGGGTAACCCTGGGAACTTGGCAATACTATTACCCCCATTTCACAGATGAGGAAATTGAGGCACAGAGAGGGTAGGTGATTTACCCAAGGTCTCACTCAGCAATGAGGCTGCCTCGGTTTCTCTTTCTTGATCAGCAGATGATGAGCAAGCAGCAGGGAGGAACCTAAGAGAAAGCTCGGTGTCTAACAGGAGGGGCTCCTGACAGGCAGCACAGCCATGGAGATGTGACCTGCAGGACTCACAAAGGTGTTCACAGACTATGGTCTCTTCTGCTTTGCTTAAGACACAAGGTGAGGGAAGCTAAGCAGGGGTCATGTGGTCTGCCTGGTAGTGAAGTCCATACCTGCCATTCTCACCCGCAGAGAGTGGCCTCTCAGGAGTTTCTGATCTAGTGGGCCTGACCAGGAGCCCAGGAATCTGCATTTCAAACAGGTTCAGTTCCACCTCCAGCCAAAGGACTGTGTCTGTCTCTGGTCCCTGGACTATACTGTGGGCAGTTCTGATCCTACAGATAAGACACTTCTGATCAAATATGAATTAAGATGTTGGCTTTGGTGTCAAACAAATCCAGGGTCATATTTCCATTGACTCTTACTAGCCGATGTGACTTAGAAAGGTCATATAACCTCCCAGAGCCTCAGTTTCCCAACTGGAAAGAGAGCTCCTCTAAGACCATACCTGGAAGGCCTTCAGCAGAGCACCTGGCCCCTGTTACACAGGAAGACGCAATGCTACCCAAACCCCTCACTGGCCCACAGAAGACTCGCCTTGCAGTAGACAATCTGCAGGATCCCTATCATAACATTCTGCGGTTATCATTTCCTTTTCCTGAATTTTCTGGAAGGAGTCTCCTTTTCACGTGTGAACTCAAAATTTAATAGAAGCTACCACTTGCCCGGCCCACGTCCCCTCCCTGTGGAGGACCTTTCCATTTCTTCACCTCTCCTGGTGCCCCGAGGAAAACAGATTGATATTGACTTGAAGTGGACATCTGTTCGGGGGCAGATGGTCTGTGCAGTTTGAATATTTATTATCTCCGTGATTTGTACCTCACCTCTTCCTAGAGCAGTGAGGCAATAAAAGGAAGTTTAATAAGAAATGTCAGAAATGAAAGGAAGAGCAGAGGCTTGTGCCAAACAGGAACTGGGAGTTCAGGGCTGAAATGTCATTTTGAAGGGCAACGTTCAAAATCAATGGAAAGTTAAGAAAGAAAACTAAACCAACCAAGAAGGCTCAGGTTGGTCATTTGGTGTGGGAGGAGGTGGGAGTTCCCTGGAAATCTACTCTGAGAAAGAGACTGGCTTGCAGAAAGTCTTCTGAGAGGTATTCAGTCCTCTCCTGAAAATAACTGCGGGGGCATGAGCAAGGCAAGTTGGGACACAGGGAGGAGCTGAGCCCAAAGCAGAACAGTCATAGAAGTTGTGGAATCTTTTTTTTTTTTTTTTGGTACCAGGGATTAAACTCAGGGGCACTCAACCACTGAGCCACATCCCCAGCCCTATTTTGTATTTTATTTAGAGACAGGGTCTCACTGAGTTGCTTAGCACCTCGCTTTTGCTGAGGCTGGCTTTGAACTCTTGATCCTCCTGCCTTAGCCTCCCAAGCCGCTGAGATTACCGGCGTGCGCCACTGCGCCTGGCTAAAGCTGTGGAATCTTAAGAACTTCTCGATGTAGTTATATTATTGTTTATCTAATCATATCTGTGGAATAATATTGCAAAAATAAAAATGCTACACCTAAAATTTCCTTCGGTGGAAGACCCAGATGAGACAGTGTGAACTTAACCTGCTCATCACTGCATCCCTCATTTCTCCAGCAGTTTTGATGAGACAGAGGCTGACCGTGATGAAGAAATTAAATTAACAATGGAGTGGGGCTGGGGATTCAGCTCGGTGGTAGAGAGCTTGCCTGGCATATATGAGGCCATATATTGAACACAGTGTTCAATCCCTAGCAACACACACACACACACACACACACACACACACACACGTGCATGCACAGACAGACATACAGACAGACAAACACACACACCCCAGTGAAGAAGATGGCAACATCTAAGAGAACCACTCCTGACCTATTTTCACGGCTGGCAGCTCTACCCTACTTTATCACTTGAAAAGCCCATTTTGTAAACTGATCAAGAAGATTTCAAATCCTGAACCTTCTCTCAACTCTGGGCGTTGGCAAAGGCTATTCTCTCCTCCTTCCCATCTCTTCTTCCTGCCTCGCCCCTTTCCAGGCACTAGGTCTCAGTCTGACTTTTCCTTCCCCAGGAAAGTCTGACTACCAACCAGGGGCCCTGTTAGCTGAGATACAGCATCAACTACTTCCCCCTTCGTGGTGTTTCGCACCCCATACTAACCACACTTCACAGATGCTCTTTCTTTCACATATTTACTTCCCTTGTCAAGTCAGGGGTGTATCTGACAGTTGCTGCTGGCCAAAAGCAGTTGTGGAGGGCTGGGGATGTGGCTCAAGCGGTAGTGCGCTCGCCTGGCATGCGTGCTGCCCAGGTTCGATCCTCAGCACCACATACAAACAAAGATGTTATGTCCGCCGAAAACTAAAAAATAAATATTAAAAATTCTTTTTCTCTCTTTCTCTCTCTTTAAAAAAAAAAAAGACTAAGTAGAAAATTAATCTTAAAAAAAAAAAAAAAAAAGCAGTTTGTGGAGTAGTTAGTTGACTTTGCCTGTGCACGTGCTGATGTCCAATGCGCAGGCATCAAAACTTGTAGAATAGGTGCCAGTAGCATGGAAGGAAGTCCCTGAGACAAGAGCAGAGCTCTCTTAACCCCTGGGAACCCAAGGGTTATGGGGCTCAGGTGACAAGGATGGTGAATCAGACACATTTTGGACCATTTTCAAAACGGCAATCAAAAATCAGCTTAGGAACCCAGCACCAATGGGTTCTAGGTCTTTCATGAATTCTAAGAAATGCTGTGTGGTGCTGGGCACGGTGGTGCACATCTTTGATTCCAGCTAGTTGGGTGGCTGAGGTAGGAGGATTGCAAGTTCGAGGTCAGCCTGGGCAACTTGGACCCTGTCTCAAAATAAAAAATAAGGGGCTGGGAATGTGGCTCAGAGGTCAAGTGAGTGCTTGCCTAGTCTGTACAAGGCTCTAGTTTGATCCTTAGCAACAAAAAAGAAACAACAACAAAAAGAAATCAAAATTTAAAAAACAGAAAGGTCTGGGAATGTAGTTCAGTGGCAGAGCGTCCCTGGGTTCAATCCCCAGCACCAAAAAAAAAAAAAAAAAGAAAAGAAAGAAATACGTCATGGCTCATCTTTTTGGTGGCACAGAGGACAACAGGTCAACAGTGTGTATGAAAATATTCTATAAAAGGGCTTTAGAAGGGGCTGGGGCTGGGGCTCTGTGTTAGAGCGCATGCCTTGCAGGTGTGAGGCCCTGGGTTCCATCCTCAGCACCACATAAAATAAATAAACAAATAAAGATATTGTGTCCATCTCCAACTAAAACAATATTTTTGAAAAAGGGGAGGGGGGGCTTTAGGAGAGGAAGGCTCTGACTGCAAAAGCATTTTAGGAATATCTTAACCAATTTATTTTCCTTCACCAATTTTTCTTATTACATATTCATAGGAATATATACAGTTCATATTTAATTTCTAAATGCTTTCAATAACATAAAATGAAGATGACCTAATGATATGAAAGATTTATATCTTTATATAATCAGCATTTTGGGGGGCTGTGGTTATGGCTCAGTGGTAGCGTGCTCGCCTAGCACATATGAAGCACTGGGTTCGATCCTTAGCGTCACACACACAAAAAAATTAAGGAAAGATTGTGTGTCTACCTACAACTAAAAAATAAATTAAAAAAAAATTAAAATTAGCATTTAAAAAAATATCTTAGCTGTGCCTGAAACAAATGGTGTGTGAGCTGTGCTGAAATATCATAGCTGGTTAGTGTCTGGATTTTTAGTCCACAGGGGAAGGGCTAGATTTGCTTCCTTCACCCCTGGGTCCCCAGCAGCTGGCACCCAACTGAGCTAGTGTAGGTACTAAATAAATGTCTACAAAGTAACTTGAAGGGGAGCGCCTGGCAGGCAGAGAGCCATGATGAGGACCATGCCACAGGGCTAATGCCTGAGCCAGACCTGCAAATTTGAAAGCCAGCTTGCCACTTCCGGCGTTTGACTCTTTTGGCCTTCATGTGACAGCACTGCCACTCAGTGTTTCCTGGTATTGCTTCAAATTAGGAACCCTACTCTGACAAACACACAGGTCCTTTTCTCCCTCCTCTGCCTGTCTCTGCCTTGGTGTAGGGACCCACTGTTTGACGAGGTGAGTCAGTGGTAACCCGTCAAGTCAAAGTCAACTAAATAAGAAAGAAAGGTGTTATCCCTGAAGCTCACAGAAACGGCATGTGTTAGCTTTTCCTCACTGTGACCAAAATACTTGGCATAAATAACTTAAAGGAGAAAAGATTTATTTTGGTTCCTGGTTTCAGAGGTCCCACTTGATGATTAGCTGGCTGCACGGCTCTGAGCCTGAGGTAAGGCAGAACACCCCAGTGGAAGGGTGTGGTAGAAGACAGCTGCTCAGCTCCCAGCAGCCAGGAAGCAGAGACAGTCACAGAGAGAGAAGAGAGGGGAGAGAGGTAAGGGGAGAGGTGCTGGGGACAAGAAACACCCTTCCAGGCATGTCCTTAGTGACCTACTTCCTCCAACCATATCCCACCTTCGACAGTTTTCACGGCCTACCAGGAGTCCTTTCAGCTGATGAGGTTAGACAGAAACTTCATGATTCAATCATTCCCCCAAATTTCCACCTCTGAGCACCACCTTCAACATATCAGACTTTGGGAGACACTTCGCACCCAAACCACATCACTGCATCTATCAGAGACCTGGGAGGCTGCTCCAAGACAGGTGTCCAAGCCTCTCCTTGCTAGAGTCCCCCTGTGCCTTCTACCTGCTGCAGGCCTCAAGTTATGTGTCCCTGCCTCATGGCCTGGTCTGGGCCCTCAGAGGGGTGCTTCCCACAGCTGGGCCCATTACCCAGCCCTCTCTCTCTGCAGGCTCCCAAAGACATGCATTATTTCATCTCAAGCACTTCATTTTGTGTGTGTGTGTGTGTGTGTGTGTGTGCACACGCACTGGGGATTGAACCCAGGACCTTGTGCATACAAAGCAAGCACTCTACCAACTGAGCTATATCCCCAGCCCTCATGTTTATTTTTGAAAGGAGTGATATTACTAAAAGTTTTGACAAAGAAAATATGCATTTAGTCTCTGAGAAAGAGAGATTGGGAGCACCTTCTAGTTCCAAGTATCACCTTGCAAATTCAGGTCCTGGTGGAGAAAATTCACCATGATGGAGGAGCAAGACCAGAACAAGGGGATTTCAACTGGCAAAGTGCCATGATGAGACCAGAACCAGGCAATGGGATGGGGTGGTGGCTGCAGGGTGGAGTGTTCAGAGGTGAGTCAAGAAAGGCCCTTATGAAGCAGGACAGGAGAGAAACAGCCAGGCCCTAGACCTGGGCTTGATGCTCTTTCCTCATCTATAAGATAATAATACCAAAATGTTCCTAAATGTTTGAAGATTAAATGTAATTCATAGACGAGGACTTGTTTGGGGATAAGGCTTTGATACATTTTAGTCACTATCTCAAAGTCCTAATAGGGTCTCTCTCTCCCCAGCTCTCTCCTCCGTTGTAGTTACAAAATGCTGAGAATGAGAATCAGAGGGTCCCTCTAAATTGGTTTTAATATCCAATGATGGGGCTGCTCTGTCCTGGACTCTTCACAGTTTTCAAGGTCATGAAAGACAACAAACTGTTTCAGATAAAAGGAGATTACAGAGACTTGACCGCTGAATGTACTGCGTGATCCAGGATTGGATCCTAGATCTGAATAGTTAGTGGGTCAATGGTGAAATCCAAGTCAGACCTGCAGATAATAGCACTGGTGTCACTAATTTCCTGATTTAGGTAACTGTATTGCAGTTATGCAAGAGAAGGTCCTTCTTAGGAAAGACACACTAAAGTACTGATAGACAAATACATGATGTCAGTCAGGTGGGGTGGTGCACACCTGTAATTCCAGCCTCCTTTACGAGGCTGAGGCAGGAGGGTCACAAATCTGAGGTCTGCCTCAGCAACTTAGTGAGATCCTGTCTCAAAATAAAAAATAAAAATGTAGTTCAGTAATACCGTGCCTCTGGGTTCAATCCTCAATAACCCATACCCTCCAAAAAAGAGCATGCATGGTTCAAGCAAAAAACAATATTACATACATAAATTTAAAAGGATTACCCAAATGTGGTAACATGCTAATTAGAGAATCAAGGGAAGAAGCTAAGGAAAATTCTATGTACTTGATTTTGTAAAATTCCAAGAAATCTAAAATAATTTGTAAATAAAATTTACAGAAGTGGGAGGCTAAGGCAGGAGAATCTCAAGTTCAAAGCCAGCTTCAGCAACTTAAGGAGGCGCTAAGCTACTTATTGAAACCCTGCCTCAAAATATAAAATAGAAAGGGCTGGATATGTGGCTCAGTGGTAAAACACCCCCGGATTCAATCCCTGGAACCACTGGTACCAAAACAAACAAACAAACAAACAAACAAAAACGGAAAGAAAGAAAAAGAAATCACAGAAGTATACACAAATCATCCAGCATGTCTACAAACATTTTTTTTAATAGCAAGCATCTCATATATAGTTGATTAAACAGCACTAACTTGACCACCTTCAGCCATATGTTTTTGAGCTATAGTAGCTTATCTTGAAAGATTCTACTAGAATGCTGTGAGATTTATTTGGCATCCTGATGGTGTGGAGAATCTGAGGAAATTTCTTTATTCAATGTCTGTGGAAAGCCAGAGCAACACTACTTTGGAATATACTTCTTATCTTTTGCCTTCAGTCTGCTACCTGAGAATCGCTCTCTGATGTTCCATCTTTCTTGTTCTGTTTTTCTCAGCGGAAATTCAAGGACTGCTTCTGTCTTTGAATGAGCTATCAAAGAGAAAGATGGACTCAAAGAGGGCTGAGATTTAATTACCACTCAGGGGCAGAGAGGGCGGCCATCACCTCTTTGAAGGTTTATTCCTGGAAACGAGCAAAGGGTATCAAAAAGGAGAAAAATATTAAATGCCTACAGTTTGCATTGCTGAAGATACTTAGACTCTGACCACAATGGAAAGTCTTTAATTGGTTGTATTAGTTTCCTGTGGCTGCTATAACAAATTACCACAAATATGGTAGCTTAGAACAACAGTTATTATTCTCTCAACAGTTCTGGAGACCAGAGTCTAAAATCAGTGAAGATGTCAGCAGGACCATGCTTGCTCCAGACCCTACAGCAGCAGAACTTGATTCTCTTAGTGTCTGGTGGCTGCCTTGGAAAGTCTGGGCTTGTCACAGCCCCTGACTCTTCTCCACATACCTATCACTTCCTCTGTGTGTCTCTTACAAGAACACTTTCATTGACTCTAGGGCCCACTTAGCTAACACAGGGTAATCTCCTTATTCCAAGATTCTTTTTTTTTTTTTAAATTTTTATTTTTTTAGTTGTAGATGGACAATAGCTTTATGAATTTATTTTTATATGGGCTGAGGCTCAAACCCAGTGCCTCACACCTGCGAGGCAAGCGCTCTACCACTGAGCCCCAGCCCCAGCCCCCAAGATTCTTAACTACATGTGAGAAGGCCCCCTTTCCCAACAAGGCATCATTCATAGGTTCCAGGATTGGGATGTGGAGGTATATTCTGGGAGCCATTATTTCACCTACTGCATCTGGAAAGTGAATTTTCATTCTTTAACCAGAGTAAGTTAAAGTAGCAATCAGTTCTCTCAAAACAGGAATTGATGTCATCATGAACTGGGTGTGAACTGGGTGTGAACTGGGTCAGTAGACCAACCGTCAGCAAGGAGACCCCCATTGGGCCCAGGGGATGTGTGCTGTGTTAGAGTTCTTTCCTCTGCCCAGAGCGGCAGCCAGAAAACAGGATGTACTGTTCGATAATAGGAGGAGCCCTTGTAAAACCAACACCATGTTATCAATATGGGAGTCTGTGGTGCCTCTTTTACCTTTGCAAGTGAAACCCACAAGAGTAGGTGTCAATAAGGTCCCCATGCCGGAAATCAATATCTGCTTTCCAGGAAAATTTGTCTGTGGCTACATACTTAGATCCTTCCAAGGAGTTAAAACTGATACAGTTATTTATATTACCATGTCACTGCTTGCAATTCTACTTTAAAGGGTAACAGAAATAATTACCCTACCTATTGAATATATTTTTCATTCAGTAAACATTGATGTTTTTCTCTTCCTGTTTCAGATTACAGTTGAAAAAAAAATAATACAACTCTTTAAGTAGACAGCAAAAAAGTAATATCAAAAATAGTCCTGAAAGGTCTACCAGGCAGCTGCCTGGTACTGAAGATCCAGAGGGACACTTAGGGAGAATATAGACGGGTCAGGATTGCAGGTAGGAGGAAGATGCAGTCAGGTTTGCATGTCCACAAAGAGTATCAGCTTAGAGGCTCAGCAGAGATCAGTTTGATTGGAGATGATTCCAACACACAAGCAGTGACTACTGCCCAGATCCCCAGGGCTGTCTTTGCCAGGTCAAAGCATCTATCCCCAGCTGCTGGGGTGCTGTGCTAACTCTTCCCCCTGCATCCTTCTGCAAACGATTTCCCTTGGATGATAGGAGCTGTCTGACTCATGGGTTCTTGGGAAGTTCATCCACCCTCCTTCCTAACCTATAGCCAATGAAGAGAGTCTAAAGGCCCAGCTTCTTGCTTCAAAGGACAATCTCGGTGGTGCACCTAATTCTCCAGAGTTCCCAGTAAGATCTAGCTGAGGCTAGGTTTCAGAAACTCACCTGTGTTTAGCTAGCTATTCTGCCCTGGCTTCCGTTCCTCACTCAATAAACTAGCTACACATTCTCCCCATCCACTCTGTTCTCCCAACTCTCATTGTGATGGAGAAATTCTAAGAAAAAAACTGGCCACACAGGTCTTCTTGTCCCCTACATTTTTCTGGTTCTAATATTTTAAATAAAAGTGGCATTTTTAGAAAAGTGGATCTCCAAACACATTTGAACCCAAAGTAGAGTCCTTTGCAATGACAAAGGACATGGAAGACCCCTGAAACCCTCAGGGGGAAGATCAAAAGGTGATGTTCTAGAATCTGAGTTTCACGACAGATGAAAAAATTTTCTAAGGGCATGTAGCATTTGGTCCAGGAATTTTCCTTTAAGGAGTTTCTTGTATGCACACAAAATTATGATATGTACAAAAGCAGCCACTATAGCTCCATTAGATGACAAAAATGGGAATAACCAAATGCCTGCCAATAGGAGACTGGTTACACTTATCATAGTAAACCCATTCTCTGGAACACAATGCAGCTTCAATGCAGGGAAAGAAGAAAGAGGACACTCTTTCTGATAGTCATATAAGAAACCAGCATCACAGGGAGCCTCCAGCAGCCTCCAGGGAGGGAAAATGGGAATTGGGGGATTTTGGTTACTTTCTGAATCTTGGTCATGTAAACGTTATCTATTTCAAAAGAGCAAATATAACCTCAACAATGCAAAATCATGGTTACTGTTTGGATCAGAAATTTTAACACTTTTTAGACTGGACCATGGGGTGGGGGGGAGAGATTGACAGCTGGGAAATGGAATTAGTTTTTACAGCTGAGTGACTGTAGACAAGATATTTAAGCTCCACTCATCAGTTTCCTCACCTATAAAATGAAAATATATACTAACACTTCATAGGGTTGTTACGATGATGGATGAGCTCTTGCATTAAAGTATTCCACACAATGCCCAGATCAAAACCTCAAGAAATGTATCTACTCCACAGAAATCCAATGACATGACCACAGCCCAGTTATACAGATAGCCACTGTAGCTTCTGGCCTCCTGCACTAGTGTTGCTCCCATCTTCCTTTGGTAGGGAACACCCACAGGCACTCTGATGTGGGATACACAGGCTTCTGTGGATGGGTCAGTTATCTACAGAAGCAGTCGATAAATGACCATAAACTTAGGAGCTAAAACAGCAGACATCTCAGAGGGGCAAAAGTTCTCTGCTACAGGATCTGGAAGGCTGCAGTCAAGATGCTGGCTGGGCTGCGGTCTCATCAGATGCTTGGAATTCTCTTCCAAGTTCACATGGGTATTGGCAGAATTCAGCTCTTTGCAGCTGTAGCCAAGGTCCCTGCTTTCTTGCTGGCTGTGAGCTGGTGGCTGCTCTTAGCTCCTAGTCACCACCCATTAGTGCTCATTATGAGGACTCTGTACCAGCACCTCCTAATAAGGCAGTTTCCCTCTTCAGAGCCCTCCCTTGGAGAGGACACAGTACTTTTAAAACTTTTGCCTGATGAAGTCAGGCCCATTTGGGGAAAAGCACCTTTGGATTAACTCAGAATCAACTGATTGGGAACCTTAATTGCATCTGATGTAACATATTCATGAGATTGACATCCCATCACCTTTGTCATCTTACATGGTTTAGAATAAAGTCAGAGATTCCAGCCACAATCAAGAGAATGGACTTACATCATGGGGGACGCACAGGGCATCACCCTGGGGTGCCTGCTACAGTGGGCTAGGCTGGGAGTCTGTTCACTACACATGGAGAAGTAGCATGTCCCTTGGGAGAAGGTGACCTGACTGGCCCTAGATTCAAAGGCACAGTCAGAGTTTAACAGGTTTTTTTTTAACTTTAGGCAAGTTACAAAGTTACTTTGCAGTTTCTGGTCAACCAAAATAATGGGAAAATAATACACACACACACACACACACAGAAACACACACACACACACACACAGAAACACACACACACACACAGTGATTAGAAGGGTTAAAGAGGAAAACTTCAAGTGACGATGCCTGACATAGAATAGGAACTTAAATCTTTCCAACCCTTCTGGATTCTCTCTTCCTAACCCTTCCTGGAGGAACTTACAACTCAAAAGCAAGAATGATAATGGCGGGTATCCTGTGAAAATGCTTTCTAAACACAAGGCACATTCTGTTCAGCACCCCAGGGAGGGGTTTTCCACATTCCAGATGACTTCATCTCTGGCCAAAGGCCAGGCCATCATAGCACCTGCTGCCATGTCTCATAGCACCTCCTGCTAGATGGACCACAGCCTGCCCATTTCTGTGGACCACACGGGTCAGTTTTGGTAGACTTGAATGCAGTATCAATACATCATTTTTCTTTTTTTTTCAATGTTTATTTTTTATTTGTACACAATATATTTATTTTGTTTATTTACTTTTATGTGGTGCTGAAGATTGAACCCAGGGCCTTGCACGTGCTAGGCAAATGCTCTATGGCTGAGCCACAACCTCGGTCCCATGACATCATTTTTCTAATGTTTAATGATCTGACAAATTGCACAGAGCAATTCATCATGGGGTGGAGGGGAAGACCCTACTTGACCTTTTAAGAGCTCAAGTTCTAAGGCCAGGCAGATAGCTCAGTGGTAGAGCATTTAATCAGCATGCAAGGCCCTGGGTTCAATCTTTAGTGCTGCAAAACAGAAACAAAAAGAGCTCAAGTTCTGGAACCAACCATCTGGTTCAAAACCAAGTTTTGAACCAAGATTTGCCTTGGATAAATCACCTAAGCTCTCTGTGCCTCAAATTCCTAGTCTGTAAATTAGGGGTTTGGTAGGACCCATCGTGTAATATCATGAAAATTAAGCAAGGCAACCCATGTAAAAATATAGTGCCCAACCCTGTTTCAAAAAAAAAAAAAAAAAAAAGGGGGGGGGTGGTGGTGAGGATGTGGTTCAGTGGTTAAGCGCCCCTGGGCTCAATCCCTGGTAGCAAAAAAAAAAAAAAAAAAAAAAAAAAGAAAGAAATTAAGAAAGAAAAAAAGGGGTGGGAGGAGTGGGGAGCTCAATAGCTATTATTTAGTTTCTATTTTTTTTTAAGATTTATTTTTTAGTTGTAATTGGACACAACTCTTTTATTTCACTTTTTATTTTTGTATGTGGTGCTGAGGATGGAACCCAGGGTCTCCCACATGCGAGGCCAGCGCTCTACCGCTGAGTCACAACCCCAGCCCTAGTTTCTAATTTAAAAGAGAAAACTTTTATAAAAAGACCATCATGAATAATATTTAGAGTTGTGGTTGCCTTCTGGGGGGAGGGGGATAAAGAAAATATAAGTGGAAGAAAGGAATACAAATAAATTGAGGTCATGCTATAGCTAGTATTTCTCTCTACTGTCTAGAAAGTTCCACTTTACTCTGTACCCAAAACTGATTTAATTAGTCTCTTTTTCCTGTTACTCCATGTTAAAAAAAAAAAAAAAAAAAAAAAACACTTTCAGAGTAATTCCTGAAAACTGCTTTAGGGACAATTGCTTTCTCTTTATCCATCCAGCTATCCTAACTATCCCGCGGTTTCCGCAGACACCCCCCGGGCGGCAGAGCAGCCAGCAGCCAGCCAGCGCCCGGCTCTAAGCCAGCCCCCCCACCCCACGCCGCAGCGCCCCGGAGTCACAACAGGCCCCAGGGAGGAATGCCAGGGAGTGAGCCGCCAGCGAGGAAACCTCTGAGCCAAACTGGTGACAATGAAAGCCGGCATGTGGCGGCCGGCGGGTCACCGGGAGACTTCCAGGGATGCAGGCTGGGGCAGCGCTGCACAGCATGGCGGGGCAGATGGCAGGGGAGGAAACAGATGGATGTCCAGTGGGCTGAACTGGAAGCGCCAGGGCTGGGAGGAGAGGGGAGAAAGGAGGCCTTCCCTGAAACAAGAATTTAAATAAATATTAGCTCACACACAGAATCCCCCATGCCAGGCCCTGGAGAGTCCCTGTTTCCCACTATAGTGCCAGAAAACCTGTGGAACTCTCCAGGCTCACAGGGGGTCTCCCCCTCGCCTCCACTTAGGATCCTGCAACCTGGTGGACCCTCCGGGACTGTATTCATCAGTATCAATTCACCTCTGGCCAGTGGTTCCCAACTGGTGGTCATTTGCAGCAGGTGGTCATTTGCGGTGCCCAGGAGGGTAATTCTCACCAGTGATAACAAAAGCCTTTTTGTTCTGTAGCCTGCCTACCTAAGGTCTTCCACCTGTGTGGTACCATCATCCTTCAAATATCTGCAGATGCCACTGACATTACATAATACAAAATGCATTTAAAAGCCCGACTGAACTTTCTAGTCTCTGTCGTTATTCTTTTCCCAAATCATCAGACACCAAAAATACTATTACAATTTAAAACTATTATTACTATCACACTTGGCTCCTTGAGTTTCCTGGATGATAAAGGAACATCCACTCATTTGTAGACATTATAGCCTAGAAAATTGTTTAATGCCAACCACCTCAGAAAGGCAAGAAGCACTTCATTTTTCTCTCAGCAAAAGGTCAATGCCATTTATCCAGAGGAAGTATTTACAGGTTTGTACACCAGAACTTCTCAATGAGGAAATTCATCACAGCCTTGTTTGTACATGAGCTGAACTGGCTGCTCCTGAGCCACAGGGGCTGGGGTGTCGCATAAACCATGGAACCCACATGACTGTACAGACAACATTGCTGAAAATCAAACTGTAGGTGAACACTATGCAATAGGAGAAAACAGTCATTACACATCAAGCAAAAATAAACATAAAACATGTATAGCATCATCCTAATTAAAAACAAGATTACATGTAGCCAATATAAAATACCATAGTCACTTTATTTATTTTTATAAAAAATATTTTTTTAGTTGTAGATGGACACAATACCTTTGTCTTATCTATTTATTTTTAGATGGTGCTGAGGATCAAATCCAGTGTCTTACACATGCCAGGCAAGCACTCTACTTATGAGCCATAATTACAGCCCCTAAAATTACTTTAAACATTAATTTGGGGTGGGGGGAAAAAGGTTTTGTGTCCATATTTTTAGTTGTAGGTGGACACAATACTTTTATGTATTTATTTATCTACTTCTTTTTATGCAGTGCTGATGATTGAACCCACTGCCTCACATGTGCGAGGCAACCATTCCACCACTAAGCTACAACCCCAGCTTCTATTTTTATTTTTTATTTGGCCATTGGCAGAAAGTGTTTCTTGTTTTTGGATTCAGGATTGGGTTGAGGGCCAAAGAACCTTGGCAGTGAGGTTCTTTTCGTTAATGAACGCTCTATATTCCAGGAGGTAGGACATGGATGTGCAGATCACACTTAGGAACTATATTAGTGCATTTTTCATTACTATAATAAAATACTGAAGGCAGGCTAACTTTAAAAAGAAGAGGCTTAATTAGTTTTTGGAGGATGAAAGTCCAAACAGCATGGTGCAGGCTCTGGCAAGGGCCCCAAGGCACATAGTAGAGTGTGTACAAGAGGAAGAAGTCACATCTCAATAAAGGAAACTGAGGTTGGGACCCCATAAACCTTCTGAGGACATGACCCCTCATATCTAAGGTCCACCACCTCCCACTGCCGAACTGAGGACCAAACTTCCACCACATGAACCTTTGGGGGACAAATGACAGCCAAACCATGGCATAAACCAAGCCAGAATCCCTCCACTCTCTACCATATAGAGTTAAGTCAGAACACAAAGGGGTGGCCCATTCTGGGTTATATTAGGCCATTTTCCACTCGCAGGTCTATTCACAGCTACACCAGAGGCTGAGATCCCTCATGGTATAATTCCATTTGGTACCTGTACTGTGAATTCCCAAAGTGAAGCCCAGAATTGCCCTGACTTCTGTGTCTTTAGGACCCACCTTTCTGCCAGAAAACTTTGTATACTCTCTCCCCAGACTCACATACAAGGTGCCATCCAACCTGGGTAGTTTCCTTTAATCTTATTTCAGGCAAAAAAATTTAGAAAACAAAATATTTTGCAGTATTCTCATTACTCTTCTGAAATTAATAACATGTATATGTAAGAAATTAATAATATGTATATGTAACATGACCCTAATATTCCTCTGACAACCAAAAAGTTTCCATAGAATTCCACAATGACCTCTAGGGGGCAGTACAACCACTGATTGAGAACTACATCAAGATTTTCAGAGTAAGAACAGTATCTTCACCATGATCTGGCAGACCTGGGGTCTGATCTCTGCATACTTCTCCAGGCTCGTCCAATCTGACAAGATACCCCTTCCTCCAGACTCAGGAACACTGTCCACACTTTCTTCTTCTTGTAATGCTGTTTCCTCAAATTCACATCAAATATCCCTTCCTCAGAAATGTATTTCCTGGACTCCCAGAAATACTCTCTACCCACTGAGTAGAGAGCAGCTCTCCTCTCCAACTTTTGTCCCAGCTTCTAATTACAGAGGGTAACTTGGTCTCAACTGTACTGAACATGAACTAATTTTTTTCTTGTCATTATTCCCTAGACAATACCTATAACTATTTACATAGCATTTGCATTGTATTAGGTATTATAAGTAAGATTTAAAATATCTAAGAGGATGTGTGGAAATTCGTGATAATTATGTCACTATTTTAATCAAGGGTCTTGAGCATCTGTGTATTTTAGTATCAGAGGTGGGTCCTGGAATCCACCCCCACAGATACCAAGGGATGAATGCATTTGCCTATAGTCATTTGATTAATGTTTGCTTCCTCCATTGCAGTATAAGGAGGGCAGGGGATGATCTGTTTTGTGTAGTCTTCTTTCTACAGCACACAGTAGGTGTTGAATAAATATTTGCTGAATAAATCGATGAACTTCCTAGAAGATACTGAGCTTTTTATCTTTGCTACCTATGAACTACATCCTCATTCTCCTTCCATATTATGATTGTGCAAAAAATTGTGCAAAGAAAGGCTTTGTTTTCCTACAGAGGTCTATCTTGCTAACAGATATACTGTGCACAATTTGAATAGAGTTAAAGTATAGCAGATGCTCAATGAAATAAAACCAATTTCGAAATGTCTGCAGTGGGAAGATTAAAAATTGTCTCTCAGAAAGAAATGATAGCTAGACATGGCAGTGCACAACTGTAATTACACTGGCTTGGGAGGCTGAGGCAAGAAGATTGCAAGTTCAAAGCCAGCCTCAGCAACTTAGGGAGGCCCTAAACAACTTAGCAAGACCCTGTTTCAATAAATCAATCAATAAATAAAATAAAAGCTGAGGATGTTGCTCAGTGGTTAAGCACCCTGGGTTCTAGCCTTGGTACAAAAAAAAAAAAAAAAAAAAGATAAATGTTTGAGGTGATGGATATGCTGATTTGATCAATACACATATGTGTGTATTAAAATATCACTCTATACCCCACAAATAGGTACAATTATCATGCATCAATTAATAAAAAAAGAATTGACCCAAAACTGGCTTGTTTCTTCCTACATTTTTTTCCTTCTCACTACCTCCAACATATCAGAAATCTCCAAATCAAACATACTGTATATAAAGAAATGAATGGGGACTCCCAACATGATCATCTGTCAAGATTCATCTCTGACCTTCTTCCCTTAGGTGACCAACTATTTTATCTTCCTGGCCAGCCAAGGGGTCTCTTCCAGCCCAGGCCTCTTGGTGATGACAGGAGACCTGGTCCTTCAGCCCAGACTCTGTGAGGCCTGCAAAGGATACTCCCTCCTTTAGTGGTAAGTGTAGTGGGGACTCAAAGGGGGTTTCCTCTAATATAGTTGTGCTCCCCACATCCTGTGGCTGCATGTAGAGCACTATGCCCCCTCAATCTCCTCTCTAGATCTCTCTTTTTAGTGGCTAAGTAGGACATAATTCAATTACTATACAAATCACCCATTTAAAGTATAAAGTTCAATGATTGTAAAACCATCACTATAATCAATCTTTGAAAATTTTTCATTTTGCCCCTGCAAAACCCTACCTATTAGGAATCACTTCTGCTTTCCTATCACCAACCATGTCCAGCCCTAAGCAGCCACTAATTCATTTTTTGTGTCTATAAATTTGCCTATTCTCAATCTTTTATACAAGTAGAACCATATAATATGTGGGTTTTTGGAGCTGACTTTTTTCACCTGCACAATGTTGTCAAAGGTCATCCATTCAGTTGCATATGTTGGTACTTCAGTCTCCACTATTTGGGGCTCTATAATTTTCCACTGTATGAATGTATCACTTGCCTTATTGTTGGTGGTGTTATACATTAATCATTTGATGGACATTGGTGTTGTTTCCACTTTCTGACTATAATGAATAATACTACTGCAAACATATATGAACATGTGTCTTTGGGCATGTGTTCACATCTCCTGGATGTAGCTCACTTTACCTTCCCATCAGCAATATCCCAGAGTTCCAATTTCTTCACATCCTACCCATTCTTACCATTTGTTATTATCTGTCTTTTTCAGTTAATGTCATTTTTGTGAGTGTAAAGTTATCTCACTGTGGTTTTGATTTTCCTGGATCCTTAACAAGCAACGAGGCCTGGGTAGGCTCTACTGCTATTGCTGACTGCTATGTGGCTTTAGTAAGTCTTAGCCTCCGTTTCCTCATCTGTCAAAGAGGCGACTCCACAGGTTTCTTAAAAACATTTAATGAGAAGATATATGCATGGTATATAGTACACAAGTCCTTGGGCTTTATCAAGAACAATAGTAGGGCTCAAAAAACAGCTATTTTTTTTAAAGGTTCCTTTAAGTCAAAAACTGTGACTATGTCTCTGATCTAATAAGGAAGATGAAAGAAATGAAGCCCTCGTGGCCACAGAATTGTAAGAATTATACATGGAAAGGACATGACAGGTACCAGCAGTCACTTAGAGAACTGCTTTCTTCCTATTTTCTGCCCTTTTCACTTTCTGGTAGTGGAGGATTCAGAAGAAGCCCACCCAAGGTAGAGGAAGCTGTTCTCTAAAGACCCAGCCTCTGCAATTCCTTCTTAAGGGAACACATGGAAAGGCTGTTGATCAGCCCATGATGAAACTACTTCTAGGGAAGCCAAGGACAAAAGGGCCTGCATGCAATTGAGACATCTGTAGTCAAAATGAGAGACCCATCGGGAGTGCTGGTGCATGCCTGTAATCCCAGCAGCTCTGGAGATTGAGGCAGGAAGATTGTGAGTTCAAAGCCAGCCTCGGCAACTTAGGGAGGCTCTAAGCAACTCAGGGAGACCCCCATCTCTAAATTAAATACATAAATATTTTATAAAAGGGCTGGGGATGTGGCTCAGTGGTAAGGTCCCTGGGTTCAAGCCCTAGTACAAAGACAGAGAGAGATCCAGGGATAGAATGTACAAAGGGTGGCACTATTTTAACTGCTTCTGTCTTTCCTCAAAGTTAAAACTTGGCTAATTGAGTGCTGTCCAGAAATGAAGACAAATTAATGTCAAATGCCGGAATAGGAACCCCGGAAAAGAGAAGAACAGTGAGGAGTTAGACAGGAGGCCCCAGCAGACAGTCCTAAGTGGTCTATTATATAATATGACCACCCTGGAAGGGCAACTTCACCCCCACAGGGTTTGATCAAACTAGCCTGTAAGCTACCTGGCAATCCTGCAGGGGTGGCATGGTTTTAAGGAGAGCACACAGAAAAGCAGCAGCCAGATAAAGTAATTGTCCAAGTCTTTGTTCTCTTCTTTGAACAACAGGCTCCATCATGGATGGTCACCTTCAACCTAGCACAAAGGGCCACAGGCAAGAGGCATTTGTAATGAGAGATGGAGGTCTCTCATGCCCCATTACCATTGTTCCTCAAACTCATGGGCCAGCATGACAGCTTCTCACCTCCACTACCTTTGTTACCAAAGTCCAGACCAACAAGGAGTTTTTTCACCCCCCAACATCTTTGTCCACCAAACATATGGGCCAAAGCAGAAGTTTCTGCTCCCCATCCGTGTCCATCACTTCCAAAGCTCAGACAGGGTCTGTCTCACCCCAGCCTCTTTTAAGGATGGAGGAGGTGGACTGCCTGCTCCATTTAGCTGATCAAATCACTTATCAGCTCCCCCCCTCCATAATAAAAAGAAGGAAGGAAAAATAAAAATGCTCAACACTGCTCAGCACCAGGCCTTTTTTGGTAGTTGCTAAAACGCCTCTACTTCCTAATTTTGGGTTTAGCTAGGCACTGTCTTAGAGAGGAAGGAACCGAGTCCAGGTCCCTCTAGTCTCCCCAGACAGGGAGCCACTTTTTTTTTTTTTTTTTTTTTTTTTAAAACACATTCAGCATTTGCAATAAGAGCTAGGAAGCATAGAGGATTCCCACCCTGTGTCCAGCTCCGGAGAGACCGCTCCACTTTCGCAGGCCCCAGCTTCTGGTTCCAGGAGCCTATACCTCTCCCCACACTTCTTTTCCCACATCTCAAAAACTACCACTCCCCTCTTTACAGTTTTTGCTGAGCTCCTTACAGTGAGGGACGAGTCGCGAACAGCCCAACCCAGTTTCAAAACGCATCATGCAAACGGAAAGGTGTTCAAGATCAAATATTTTCAAAGAAAAACATGGGAGGGAGAAAAGATCAGGGAACTAGAGAACAGATAGGGCAACTTCCTGGTGCTGCGGTGGTCACTCGGAGAGCCCGCAACTTGGTCCCGCCGGGCTCCAGATGACTCCATCCAGGAGACGGACTTCCCCACACAGGACAAGCCCCTCAGAACCGGCCTTTGCCAAACGATCCTCAGCCTTCCAGGGCCCTCCCTTGGAACTGGAGAGCGCAGGGGACCCGGAGGCGGTCCCCACTCTCCCTGGCCATCCTCACCACCTAAGGGAAGGCAAAGCCCGGCGCCCTCATCGTGGGGGAGAAACTGCTCCCGGAGCGGGGAAGCCCCGCGGCGACGGCCGGGGAAGGGCCGGCTGCGGGTCGGGAGGTGGGGCTTGGCCGGCTCAGCGCCGCTGGCCGGGAGACTTTTCCTCCCTGGCGCGGGTTCGAAGCGGCGCGGCCCAGAGAAGAGGAAGGAAGGCGACGAGGAACTCGGGCCGAGGTTTCTGTCGGCAGGCGGGTCAGGCCCCGCAGAGGGGGTTGGGGAGCCCGGGGGCCCCGAGATCGGGCAGGCGGGCGGCGGCAGGGCGGGCACCGCTGGGGGCCGGGCTGGGCGCGGGCTGCGCCGGCAACTTTCCCGGGGACTCGGCTTCGGCGGCGCGGCCCCCACCCTACCCGCCGCTCGAGGCTGGGGACTCGGGCCAGGTCCAGCGGTCCGCGCGTGCGCTCCCCGGCCCAGTCCTCCCCGGGCGATCGGAGTGACCCCGGCCCCGCGTCCGCCCTCTCTTACCATCTGCGCCACTTTGAGCAGGGCCCCCTGGGTGCGGGGGTAGACGGAGTCCAGCAGCCCCTCCGAGGGCTGGCTCGCGCCCACCCCGGGTCCCAGCGCGCCGCCGCTGCTGCACGTGGTGCGGACGAGCCCCGATCCATGCGACATCGCGTGGCCCCAGCCCGCTGGCCGCCTCCCCGGCCCGGGACCCGGGACCAGATAAGGAGGGGCGGGCCAGGCAGGCGGGCGAGCGGGAGGGCGGGCGGGGCGGGGCCCTCGCGGCGGTCTCCGGCGCTGGGAGGGCGGGGCGCACTCGTCCGCCACCCCTGCGCGCGAGACCCCGGCCAGCTGTGGCGGGACCCAGCGCGGGATCAGCTGGCCGGCGCTCTCCAGGGAGGCTGCAGCGGTCCCGGAGCTCAGAGACGCGCGGAAGTTGGGCTGGCGCGAGGAGGAAACCGGACGCCTGGGGCCGCGGCCTCTCCCAAGTGGGCAAGACCCGGGTCACAGCTGGCACTGAGCCTCCTGGGCTTTTGTGTGGGTTGAGGCTGCGGATGTGTGCTTCGAGACTTTACTGAAGTTTGACTTACAGACGGCGGAATGTCCAGGGCGTAAGGGGCAGCTCCATTCATTTTTATGAATGTGTGCACCTGTGTGACCATCACCCAACGTCGAATGGAACGTGCCCATCATCTCAGAAAGTTTCCCCGTGCTTCTTTTTTCCTCTTGCTACCTCTCCTCAGCATCTTCCTCTTTGACTTCAGGCAACCCAAGTGTTCTGCTTTCTGACACTGTTAGATTAGTTTTAGCTGAATTTGGACTTCATACACTTGAAATAATGCAGAATGTTCTCATTTGTGTCCAGTTTCTTTCACTCGACGTAACTCACTTGAGATTCATTCTGTTGGAAATACCAGTGGTTTAGATCAGTAGTTCCTTCCTTTTTATTGCTGGGTAAATGTTCTACTGTGTCACGTTTTAAAATTTTAATTTACCTGTTGATGAGCACCTGGTAATTTCCTCCCTCTCTCCCTCTCTTCCTTCCTTCTCTCCTTTCCTGGATATTATGAATAAAGCATTGATGAATATTCTGGAACTTTTTCTTTTTTGGTGGCTATAAATTCTCCTTTCTCTGGGGTAAACATCTACAAAGAGGTTTGCTGGGCCACAAGGTGAGCAAATGTTTACTTCTATTAGAAATTATCAAATAGTTTTCCAAGTGGCAGGACTCTAAATGAGTTATAGTTTTGAGACACATCTCCAACTCCTTTTTATTTTAGAGACAGGGTCTTGCTGAGTTGTTTAGGGTCTCACTATGTTGCTGAGTCTAGGGTCCTCCTGCCTCAGCCAGTGGATCTTGCTGGGTTGTTCATGCTGGCCTCAAACTTCTGGGCATAAGCAGTCCTTCTCCCTTAATCTTCTAAGTAGCTGAGACTCCAGGTGTGTACCACTGCACGCAGCTCCAAAGAGTTATGTTATTAATGTTCCCTGTGGCTATATTTACTCATATAGAGAAAACAGCAAAAATAATCTATCTTCCTGGGTTTAATACTCAGCAACACACACGCAAGAGTGTTCATGCAAGCATGCACAACACAAAAAGCAAACAAAGCCTGATTTGATGAGCTTATTAGGTACCAGCACTATCCTGGCATCAGAAGATTTTCCAACGTGGCAAAGTCTTGATAATTCTAGAGGGTGGATAATACTCTTTCATTCTCTGTTTTGACAGGTCTCCTAGGTGATTCTGAGCACATTCAAGTTCAAGAACCACTGTCATGATCAGATACACTAGAGTTGAGACATTACATTACATTTTTTTCTACTTTGATATACACTTTTTTTTTTTTTTTTTTTTTTTTTGGCCTTCAGCATCTGTCTTCTCTTTAAATAACATGCACAGATGCTTGATACCTCTATTTCTTTCTCTGTAAAACAGGTATAATTGCAACTAGGGGCTGCTGCAACAATGTGACAGACATGCAGATGTGCCAAAGCATGAAGTTGGCATGAAGTTGGTATTGCTCATCACTTCTCATGTAGATTTACATTTTCACTCCTGCACTTGTCCAAGTCTTTGAAACCCACAACAGAGGTGACAGGAGATCTCTGTTAAAGTGAGGGCTTCAAAGAAGCAGAAAACACAAGCGCTGGATAATTTCTCCTTTGAAGAGTCTTCGTGCAAATCTCTAGCAATTGTCTGGTGATTTTTCAGTTTAATGGCTCCCAGTCCAGAAGCACTGTTATCACCTGTGTGAAATACAAATTCTAGGATGCCATTCTGGTCTGCTGGATCAGAAGCTCTTGGTATGAGGCGTGGCAGTCTGTGTTTGAATAAGTTCTCAGCGTTCATCCCCACCCTGGATGCTCCAGGTTGAGAGCTGTTATTACCCAGGAGAGCTTGCTGACACATTACTGGGTTTTTCTGCCTGGTGTTGACCATTGGGCAACCCAACCCTGATTGGAAATAATCACCGATACTGGCCACTGTGCTAATCATTTTATCATAATCATTTAAGATACTTGCAATGCAAGAGACTTTCACTGGCCTGATGTGAAAGAAAGGGCTGCAGAGATCAGATCTTGCCAAGTACAAGGAGATGTCTGCATGGTGCACTGCCTGCTGGATGTTAATGATTGCCACTTGAGGGAGCAAGGGCTTGGACAAAGGACTTCGTAGTCCTCTAAATATGTCACACTATAAGAGGGAGCCAGATGGGTGGTCCTGAGTAGCTGTTGAGAATTCAGGAATTTCCAAGTTCTCCGTTTCTCTACTCTGAGGGTTTCAGGTGCTTATCAACAGTTCCAAGACTTCAAGTGGAATGTCAGTGACTGCAACTCTTATACCAACACAATTAAGATGATATATCTGGATCAGATATAAGGAAAAAATTAATAAAAACAAGAGTTGGCTCTGTATTTGTCATAGTGATTTTTGTTGCAGAAACTTAACTTGAGCAAAAAGAATTCATTGGCTTTGTGTAACTGCAATATGCAGAGGTGAATTCCTATATCAGGCATGGTTTGATCCAGGAATTCAAATCAGACCTGGTCAGGGCTTCTATTTCTAGCTTAATAAAGAAATAAAAGATTTTTTTTCCTGGATTTAGGCAATACAAGAAATTGAGGGAGCATCTGGGGGAAATTTCACTTCTTCAGTGTCTGGGAGGCAGGAAAAGGTGGTTCACCTATGCACTCTTCAGACCAAATAATTCCTGGAAGAGGAACTCCTTCCCCAGGGAATTTGTAATTTTAGTAATACAGGGAAATGGAGTTAGGTAGCAGGTAGCTGTGATTGTCATCTGCATGGAGTGGAGTCCAGGTCTGGACTAAAAGTTCCCTGTTCATGCAGTGTTTAGCAGAATTCTTGGCCTAAAGTAGTACTCAGTATATATCTGTGGAATTAATGTAGAGTTCCAGGGATAGTCCACAGAGGGGAGTAACCAACTTGTCCTGAACCAGGGGAAGTTTTGTAGAGGAAGTGGTGTTTGAACTGGGTCTTGAAGAGTGATTAAAACTTATAGTGGTGGGGGATGGGGGAGGGGGCATGGATGTAGCTCAGTGCACTTGCCCAGCAAGCATGAGGTTCTGGGTTCATTTCTCAGTACTTCAAAAGCAACAAAAACAAACAAACTTATAGGCAAGAGGGAATGGCCCAGCCCAAGGAGGCATAAAATAGCAACATGGTCTCCAGGAATTACCAGTGGTTTGGGGTGGCTAGAGTGTTAAGGATACATGGAAAACTGACAGGGGCTGGACTGAAGAGGTAGTCCTGTGGGGATACTGCAGGATTGTGGATGCCAGTTTTAGGATGGGGTTTTATATAGGTAGTGGAAGCTGAAAGGAACTAACAGTTAAAAAATGTCAAATGCTGAGAACCCCTGCTTGCCCTTATGATGGAGATGATGATGATTAGTTTATTACGATGAAGAAAGTTTCATGAGTAGTTTTTTTTTAAAAAAAAAAAAAGGAGAGAGAGAGAGAGAATTTTTCAATATTTATTTTTTTTTAGTTCTCGGCAGACACAACATCTTTGTTTGTATGTGGTGCTGAGCGCACTACCACTTGAGCCACATCCCCAGCCCCATGAGTAGTTTTTTTTTTTTTTTTGATATTTATTTTTTAGTTGCAGTTGGACACAATACCTTTATTTTATTTATTTATTTTTATGTGGTGCTGAGGATCATGCATGTGCTAGGCAAGTGCTCTTCTGCTGAGCCACAACCCTAGTCCTCATGAGTAGTTTCAATGCCTTCATGAACCTGGTTGAAAACTACTGACCTGGCAAAGTTCCTGGCAATTTAACTAAATCTCTTGAAATGTCACTACCTCTGTGTGGCCTTCTTTGAGCAATGAGCAATTCTCCATGCCACATATTAAGCCAATATTTACTGAGCATCTAGAAAGTGCCAGGCTCTATGTTAGGATTGAGAGCTATGTTCTTTTCCCCTGGGGCTTCCTGACATGAAGGGACCAGACTGTAAAACACTATTTTATTTTATTTTTTGGGGGGTACCAGGGATTGATCAGGGACACTCAACTACTGAGCCACATCCCCAGCCCTATTTTGTATTTTATTTATAGACAGGGTCTCACTGAGTTGCTTAGTGCCTCATTTTTTGCTGAGGCTGGTTTTGAACTTGTGATCCTCCTGCCTCAGTCTCTGGGATTACAGGTGATGCTTCACGACTGGCTCAAAAAATGGCAATTTTGATGCAGTATGAAAACTAAAAGTAGGGTTAAAGTGAGGTGCTGGGGGGGCCCGGGTTGCACCTCACCTTGTAAGGGAAGTAATGGGAACATCTGGGAAGGCTAAAAAGCTATTAATCAGCCTCAGGTGGGTGGAGAAGAGAGTTTTAGGCAAGTGCTAGATGAGGCTGGAAAGGTGGCAAGACAACACGGCAAATATGGTCCCCTCACTCCTGTATGTGTACCCACCCTGCACCCACGCTGGAAGTATGTGGCCTCTCACACTTTAGCCTTGCTGTCTCTCTTCCCACATTGGGAGTTCACACAGGGAAAAAAATCACCATGCAGCACCATGCTTGCTTGAGTTTATGTGCTGATTCTGTCACCTACCAGCTCTTCGAAGGAAGTAAATTTATTTTTTATTTTTTGGGGTATGCTGGGGATTGAACTCAGTGGCAGTCGACCACTGAGCCTCATCTCCAGCCCTATTTTGTATCTTAATTTAGAGACAAGGTCTCACTGAGTTGCTTAGCACCTCACTTCTGCTGAGGCTGGCTTTGAACTTGCAATTCTCCTGCCTCAGCCTCCTGAGCTGTTGGGATTCTAGGTGTGCACCACTGTGCCCAGAAAGTGGGAAATTTCTAACCCCCTTTGGGACTCAGTTTCCATCTGTCGAATGGATGTGAAAACGCATACCTATACTTCCTAATCCAAATCTCTTCTGCCTACTGGGCATGATGGTGCATGCCTGTAATCCCAGCGACTTGGGTAGCTGAGGCAGGAGGATGGCGAATTCAAAGTCAGACTCAGCAAAGGCAAGCTGCAAAGCAACTCAATGAGACCCTGTCTCTAAATAAAATACACAAATAGGGCTGGGGATGTGGCTCAGTGGTTGAGTGCCCCTGAGTTCAATCCCTGGTAATCCAAAATAAATGAATAAATAAACAAACAAATAAACCTCTTCTGCTGCATATCAAATCACCACAAAGTTTATTGACTTAAAATACTTTATTATTCTCTCTCATGGTTTTGTGATTTGACTGGGCTCAGCTGGGTGGTTCTTATTTGGGGTCTATGACACTGTTTTAGTCAGATGGCAGATAGGGCTAGAGTGGTCCGAAGCTCCCCTGGGGTGGACATCTAAGATGGCTTTCTCACATTGCTGGCAGTTGATGCTGGCAATTGGCTGGAGCTCAGCTAGGCCTGGGACTGGGGTGTCTACATGAGGCCTTGCGGGGCTTGGATTTCTCAGAGCCTGACAGCTGGGTTCTGAGAGGGAGCATTGACAGGGGCACCATTCCAAGAAGCAGCAAGAGGAACTGCAGACAGTTAGGGGTATCCCTGGAACGGGACCATCACTATTTCCTCTATGTTCTAATAGTCAGAACCTTCAAGGTCCCGCCCACATTCAAGGGGGTGCTGAAATAAACTTCACCGATTAAAAAAAATTTTTTTAGTTGTTGATGGACCTTATTTACTTATTTATTTATTTTTTATGTGGTGCTGAGGATCGAACTCAGTGCCTCACACATGCCAGGCAAGTGCTCTACCAGTGAGCCACGAACCCATCCCTATGACCATTTTTAAAAGTACAATCTGCCACACCTGTGTGAGGATTCAATACAGAAAGGCCTGGATCGCTTGACACGGAGCCTGCCAGCAGGCTTTCAAGTGTGCCAGCTCTTCTTGGCCTTCATCCCAACATCCTTATCACCATCCAAGGTGCCTGGTACATGGTAGTCCAGATTTATCATGTTCAAATCTGATAGCGGGAAAATCGTTCACCATATATTCATGGTTACTGACCATATAACCCAAGAATAATTATGCATATTAATAAACAGTAAGATTGGCTTCACTGTTTTATTAAACTAACTCTAACCATGAAAGCTCAGTTTGCATTATGTCTGTGTGTGCGTGGTGTGTGCATGCACACAGAATAATCCTTTGCTGGAAAATGGGGAAATACATTTGGAGATTTAAGAAAAGAGTATAATGCAAAGAGCATCAGATGAAGAGCCTGATCTTGCTCAACTGAAGGGACAGGGGAAATGGCTAACACTTGCTTCCTGCTCCTATCCTCTGCTTAGTTCCTGCCTGTGAGAGGTTTCTGGCCTTGCACACACCAGAGGTTCCTGCATCTCTTCTGCATGGGTCTCTGGAAAGGCCACCATAAGGTAGAATGCTATCTGGCAGATTGGCACCAGCTGTTTGCTTCAAAACAGCGAGCCAGGAGGGAAGTTTGACCCTGGCCAGTGAGGGCAAGTTGACTTTCGATTCAGACAGTGAAGCCTTTGATACTTTTCTTTCATTTTCTAATTATTTCCTGTGTTTGCTGTATCTCCCCAAGTAGTCTGTAGGCTCCCGTGGACAATTCGCTTTATGAATGTTCATGGGTGTAACTTGGAAGACGGGTTCCTAGCCCATGCTTTGGGCTAGGTAGAAAAGGGGTCAAGGAGAGGACTCCCTAATTCCTTAAGCAGTGAAAGGTCTGCTTACAAGGGCCTGCTTCTGCTTAGTGGCCCTTTGGAAAAAGCAGGTGGGACTGTGACAGCTGGTCTGCCTGCAAGTGAGGCTGTCTGGACCTCAGTTTCCATTTGTGAAATGTTGAAGCAGATAGATGTGTGAAAATGCCAAGGCAGCATTGCATGAATGTGAGGATCCACAGCTGTGTGTGACAACACTTTCCACCAGGACTGCTAGTTCTTATGCAGTCACCAGTGGAGAAAGAAGATGTGTGTGTGTGTGTGTGTGTGTGTGTGTGTGTCTGTGTCTGTGTATAGGGATGGGGGTGTGGAAGGCAAGACATGATTCTAGGGTCAAGAAACTCTTGCTATTTGTTTTGGTCTGAATTCACATTGTGAATGTATTTGGAGACAGGGTCTTAGTAGATAATTAAGTTAAAATGGAGTTGTGAAGGTGGGCCCAATCCAACATCACTGACGTCCTTCTAAGAAGAGTCTAGAACACAGACAACACACACAGGGAGGAGACCACATGGAGACACAGAGAGCCATCTACAAGCCAAGGAGAGCAGTCTCTCCCAAGAAACCACACCTGTCAACACCTTGACCTTGAACTTCTGGCCTCCAGAAGAGGAACTAAATTTTGGTTGTTTAAGTGACCCCATTGTGGCACTCTGCTATGTCAGCCTTGGCAAACTAATACGCCATTTATGTTTTAATTCAGTATCGGGGATTTTTTTAAAAAAAATAAATCTTTTAATCATTGCCCAAAACATCAATAGCACCCTTAATCTTTTAATCCTTAAAACTTGGGAATAATATTTCCTTACCTTACAAAGATAATATATGTTTATTATAAAATGTAATCATTAAAACAATCATTTAAAGTGAAACAAACAAAAAAAGATTTTTAATCAAGGCCGAAAGTCCCCCACATCTAACTGAAATTTCTCTCCTTTGACCAACACTTCTCTCTGCCACCCTCATTCCCACCAGTAACTCGCCACCATTGTGTTAGACTTCACACTCCAAATAAGTGAAATCATGCAGAATTTGTCTGTGTCTGTCTTCACTTAGCATAATATTCTCCAGGTTCATCCAGACTGTAGAAAGACAGGATTTCCTTCTTTTTTAAAGGCTGAACAGTATTCCATTGTATGTATCCACATTTTTTTTTCAATCCACTTATCAGTTGATGGACATTTCGGTTGCTTCCACTACTTTGCTACTGTGAACAATGCAGCAATAAACTTGGGGGGTACCAAGGTTTCTTTAATACACTGACTTCATTTCCTTTTGATATATAACCAGAAGTGAGATTGCTGGATTAGAGGGTAGCTCTATTTCTAATTTTTGAGGAAATCACCACACTGCTTTCCATCTACATTTCCATTAACAGTGTACCCTTTATCCACATACTCACCAATACTTGTCTTTCATCTTTTTGATAATAGTCTTTCTAACAGGTGTTATTATTGTGGTTTTAATTTGTATTTCCCTGATAATTAGTGAATTAATTAGTTGTTAGTTTTTTAATTTACCTGTTGGTCATTTGTGTATCTTCTTTTTGAGAAATATCTATTTAATTCCTTTGCCCATTTTTAAATTGGGTTATTTGTTTTTGTGCTATTGAGTTGAATTCCTTATATATTTTAATTACTAACCCATTTTTAGATGTGTAGCTTTGCAAATATTGTCTCTCTAAACTTAATCTTTTAACTAAGACCAAGTTTAAGTGCTCAAGCATTAAGTATCACGCACTTAGCTTATAGGAGAGGTTGTCTTTCAAACTCTCATTTTACACACAGTTCCCACAAGTGTAGTGAAAATTAAAAGCAGTTAATTCAAAGGGGTTAGGCTGCTGTAGAAGGGAGATGTACTATCATATAAGAGTCTATGCTATCAATCTGCACAGTGAGGAAAATGCTTGCAAATATATAAAAAAACAGGTTCAAAATTAACAACAAGGCCATTTGAATGGAACTTTGCTGGATTATAGCACTGTTCATAATGACTATCATCCCTTATTTTCAAAAAGTGAAATCAAGTCCAATGCTAACAAACCAGGGAAGACTATTACTTTTTTTATAAAGATTTTTTAGCCAAAATGTCAGCTAAATATAGTGGAAGAATGTTCTAGAATTATGCAAGGCAGTAGAATAGTGTGAATGCAAGAACTTCTCTCTGTGTAGGTGAGGTGTACAGATGTAAATTCTCACAGTTCTCTGTATTAGGTATAAGATAGACAGGTGCAAATTCTCCCATTAATCCATTTTTATCAAAAATTTGTAAATGAGAGCTTTGCAGATGTTTAGAACAGAATACAAACTTTCAAAGATGAGAAGCCCACACTCCCTTCATTCTTAGCTCCTACCTTACCCATGAAACCTTGCATAAATAAGACAAATGGCGGGGCTGGGATTGTGGCTCAGTGGTAGAGCGCTTGCCTAGCATGTGTGGGGCACTGGGTTCCATTCTCAGCACCACATATAGATAAATAAAATAAAGGTCCATTGAGAAGTAAAAAAATGTTAATGGCCAAAGACTATCTTCCCTTCTGAAGACATCGAGGCAATGAGTGGGTACAGTCCTCCACATGGTTTGAAGGCAGTGGCTCCGGCCACTTGTCTACCTTTATAAGGGAGCCTGAAGATGCTCATTTTTCCACTAAGAGGATCCTATCTTTTCTGCCTGATGAAACTACTGCTTTGTCTTCTACTTAAAAATTATTTTCTGATTGTGGAAGTATTTTATGCTCACTGGAGAAAACTGGGGAGAAATTCAAAGAAAAAAACAAAGAAAATCAAAATTGTCTGATAGTCCATCCACTCTTTACTACTTGACTTGCTCTGCCTTTTTGTAAACTCCATTATGCCATAAACATTTCCTATAGAAACCCCTCATAAACAGTTTGAGTGGCATTGATTTTTTTGCACACTTTTTTTTTCTCCATCATGTATTTTGAGAAAGATAGCACTTTAACACTGATCTTTGATTTAAATAAGCAATCCAGCAGCCCCTGTTCAGCACAGTTTGAGAGACTTCTCTGCAAGGAATGTAAAGGGAATTCATCAGTGAAGTGCAGTGTGAAGAACAACTGGGGTTCTGAATAAACTTGGGAGGGAATCAGTTGGAGTCCATTGATTCAGTCTCATTGACCAGGCGTAACTATTTAAGCCTTCTCCTACAGTGGAGTTTTTAGGCTGACTTTAGCTTTTTTCTTCCCTATTACACATAAAAACAGGATTAACATCTTTGTGCATGAATCTTAGACTCCTAAGATAGGCATCCCCAAGCCCAAGGGAACATTTTAAAGATTCTTTGTATATATGGCCAAGTAGATTTCTGGAAACGTTGTACTATGGTGTCCCCACACCCTACATAGTTTACACCTGATTCCTTTCCTCACGGTCCAGATGTTTGCAGTACACTGGGCTGGAGAAGAGAAGATCCTTAGTGAGAAAATCTCAGTCAGTCCACATGGTTCTATTTTTTCTTCTTGAAACCTTAAGCAAGTCACTGACCACTCAGTGGAGCCTTGATTGTCCTTATAGATAAACAGAGCTGTGGGAACTGCCTAAGGAGAAGACTTTTACTCCTGCAGGGCTAGGGATCAAACCCAGGGCTTGGTGGATGCTAGGCAAGCCCTCTACCACTAAGTTATGCCCAGTCCAAAAGGAAGACTTCTTTGAAGGTCAATCCACACTATATATGAAAGTAACTTGTCAAGTGAAAGGCTGTAGGATGAATCATATGAACTTGCCAATTTTGTCTGTCAAAGAAGCTAGCAGTGACACTTTCATGTGGTCCAGTCTAACACTGTATCATTAAATGGCCGGAAGCTATTACACACCATGACTCATAAGTGAGTAATCATTTACATGTTCTAGAAACACATCAGCTAAGTTGTGTGTTTGTTAGGGTACTCAGCTCATGAACCTTTTGTTAGCTCTAATTTATTAATCATTTTTTTTTTTTTTTTTTGGTACTAAGGATTGAACCAAGGTGCGCTTAACTTCCCAGCCTGTTTTTATATTTTATTAGAAACAGGGTCTGGCTGAGTTGCTTAGGGCCTCACTAAGTTGCTGAGGCTGGCTTTGAACTCATGATTCTCCTGCCTCAGCCTCTGAGTCGCTGGGATTACAGGTGTGTATCACTGTGCCTGACTTATTAATCACTTAATCGCTTTTCTAAACAATCTAATTTGGAGCACCCCTAAATAGATCCACAGGTTCAGCTCTTCACCTGCAGGTCTCTGCTGACCTGCTCAGTGCTGGGTTCCCTGTGATGCACAGAGACCCTGTATCCCCAGACCTAATCACCTCGGCAAGCTTGCCTCATCTTCTGTCTTGCTAATCTTTCAAGGTGTTCCAGAACTCTCTCCTGACCAACCAGAGTCTTCACTTCAGTAGATGTTTATTGAGTACAAAGTATTCTTGGCATCATTCTGAACTCCAAAGGGAAGATGGAGATAAAATCTCATCATTCCAGCTCTCCAAAAGATCACAAGTCAGATGAGAGTTCGATGGTAGAAAATGATTTGACAGCAGAAGAGATCAAGGTGATGATGGACATTGAAAAAATCCCACACTTTCTTTTAAAATTGATCTTATCATCTGGCATTGTCCCTGTGACCAAAGAGGCTAAGGCAGGAGATTCACAAGTTCAAGGCCAGCCCCGGGAACTTAGCAAGACCCTGTCTCAAAATAAAAAATAAAAAGGGCAAGGGATGTAGCTCAGTGGTAAATCACCCCCGGATTCAATTCCTAGTACCCAAACACAAAACACAGACAAATAACAAAAACAAAACAAAACAAAAAAAAAACACCCAGCTTTATCAAGATATAACTTACTTTAAAAATGTGCCATTTTAAGTGAAAAGTTGGTGAAATGTGTCAAACATGTACACTTAGCAATAGCCATCACAATCAAGACAGAACATCTCTCACATCAGAATATTTCCTGTTGGGGCTGGGGTTGTGGCTCATTGGTAGAGCACTTGCCTCACACACATGAGGCAGTGGGTTCAATCCATAGCACTACATAAAAATAAATAAAGATGTTGTGTCCATCTACAACTAAAAAAATATTTTTAAAAAAGAATAGTTCCTGTGCCCCTTTCTGTCCAATTCATCTTCAGCCCCAGACAACTACTGATCTGCTTCCTGTCATTATAGATTTGTTCTGGTTTTTTTTTGCTTGAATTTCATACAGATAAAATCTAACATTAGGTTTTTGGTCTGACTTCTTTCATTTAGTGTAACATTTCAATGATTCATGTTCACATTGTCACATGTATCAGTAGTTTATCCCATCACACGACTGTAGCATACCACGATTTGTTTAGTCATTCACTATTTGATAGACATTTGAGTTGTTTCCAAATTGGGTCAATTATGAATATAGCTACTATGTATATTCCTGCACAAGTCTTTTTTATTTTATTTTATTTTATTTTTTTTGGTATTGGGAACTGAACTCAGGGCCACTCGACCACTGAACCACATCCCCAGCCCTATTTCGTATTTTATTTAGAGACAGGATCTCACTGAGTTGCTTAGAGCCTCGCTTTTGCTGAGGCTGGTTTTGAACTTGAGATCCTCCTGCCTTAGCCTCCCGAGCCACTGGGATTATAAGCATGCACCACTGCACCTAGCCCAGTCCTATTCTTGTAGAGTCACTGTTCTTTGGCATTTACTGGCCAACTTACGTATAGAGATGTGAACCACTTCTCAAGAGACGGTAGGCCTTTGAGACATAACAGGTGGAGTTCTCACTAACAGTTAAAATGTCTGGAGCTCCGATTGTAAATGTCACTCCTTCACACTCAGCTTCTCTATTGAAATGATCAAAGACAGGTCGTGAGGTTCTCTTTGGAGCGCCTGTCCCCCCTGCTGTTTCTTTCCAGAATCTGTCCATGCGATTACCCTCTGAACTCCCTCAGGAAGGCTTGAGGAATTCTCTCAAACAGCTTCTCAAATTTCTTCCTCCTATTCCTCCTTCTTCTGTCTCTTCCTCTTCTCATTCTTATGTTTTGGTATTGGGGATTGAACTCAGGGGTGCCTTACCACTGAGTCATATCCCTAGTCTTGAGTTTTCATTTTGCGACAAGGTCTCACTAAATTGCTTCGGGCCCCACTAAATTGCTGGGGCATGCCTTGAACTTGAGATCCTGTTGCCGCAGCCTTCAGAGTGGCTGGGATTACAGGCACGCACCACCACGCCCAGCTTCAAAATTTCCTTTATCTAAAGTTGATTCATCTATCCCATCATTACTGTCAGGGCTCTATAGTGGTTTACTATGTCTCCAAGATGTCCTATGTACTGCTTAGGATGCATGCTGTTGCAAGAAATGGAGTTAGTTTGAGTAGACATATTTGCTTTTACATATTGCATTTTGAGTTTACATATTTGCTAAGTCAGAGTTTGGAAGCTTTCAGGGCTGAACTGATTCAGTGGCTCAACAATGTCATCACTGATGGTTTCTTTCCACCTCTTTGCTCTTCTTCTCTATGAATGGTTCCCCCTCCTGGTTCAAAATATTTGCAAACGACTTCCAAGATATATATTTCCTTAGTTGCCTTCCAAGGGGAGGACTGTCACTTCAAGGAGTTGCATTAGAAAAGTCAGTTATGTAATCATTCCATCATCTATACATATACCAAGGCATCATACTGTACTCCCCAAATATATATAGTTATTTGTCAATAAAAATAACAATTAAAATATAGGATAATAAAACATTCAATGAGCACCTACTATATATGCCAAGTGCTTTAAATATAATATTTAATATAATCCTCACATTGACACCTGCAATGAATATATTCACTTTTCACATTTGCTAGTTGGATGACTTATCAAATTTCTTAATCTCTTTGTACCTTGTCTATAAAATGAGGATAATCTAGTGCCTACTTCATAGGGTTGTTCTGAGAGTAAATGAAACATAAGATAGAAACCCTTGGTACAGTGCCTGGCATATACAGAGAAGCTTCAATATACATTAGGTATCTCATGCACAGAGTAAGCATGCTTCCAGAACTCCTAAGCAAGCCCTGGGTTACATGATCATCTGTGAACAAATCACAGTGGCCAGGGGGTGGGTTAGGAGCCACCTGCTCCATTCCTAGAGTCCAAGTGGAGTCAGCCTCCCCTAAGAACCTGGGTTGTAAGTAGAACAGACATCAAATGAAGACTAGGGGCAGTAAACAGTAAGAAGGAGAAAAGATATTGGGCAGAGGAGGGAGCTACAAGGTCTTTTATGTCCTGGATTATTTTAGTTATTCTGAATATTTTAGCAAAAAAAAAGATATTTACCACTGATAGGAAAATTTTCTCAAAATATATCTTCCAAAAATAATCTTCCTCAAGTTCCTGAAGTCACATCCCATATGAGGTCAAGCACTTTCTCTTAAACTGTGTCTTCTTTTATCTATACCTAACTTTATATAATCTCCAATTTATAACAATATTCATTATAATCTTCCCTATTATCCTAAGTCATCAGCACTGATACAGTTATCTTACCTTCTTTTACAACTGCCTGCTTACAATTCACATTTGGTAACAGAATGTCACCAGAAGGACATTTATATAAGGCCAAGTAGGTGCCATCATTCTTAGTACGTGTGTGTGCGCGCGCATGTGTGTGTACAGTGTAGCATTATACTCCCAGATTATTTTCTTTGAAGATCCATCTTTTCAATTACATTTCAATAAAACCCATTTTTTCCTTTTAAAACACATCTTTTCAATTAAAGCAATAATTGTCTGGGGAACAAAACTATGGACTTCAAATTGGTTTTCCACCCGAGGTTCATCTTCATTTAGCATTTCTAAATGTCGGTGCTCTACACAGAGATTCGTTATGTATTTAAAACCTTTTGTGTGCTAAGACCCTGAGGGGGTTTTCCTGTGAAGGGAGCAATTTAAAAATCTGAAAATAAATTATTGGTATTGAACATTGTTGTCTCTAGATTTTCTTGTAGTTTTCAAATATTGGCTAAATATTTATCTTTTGGGGGTATGGGTTGGAAATAGCTATGGGGAGAGATTAATTGCCTAAAGCATTTTATTGATCTGCCATGAGTGGGTAAATACATCAAATTAAAAACTCACCCAGCTCCATCAAAAAGCACATGAAGGGCTGAGAGGCGAAGGCAGATGTTGAGCACAGATGATGGTAGAGATGAGTTTAAGTATATTGTATGCTCTCCCTGAAATAAGATTTTTTCAAATCTGTTCTTTTCTTCTCTCTCCTTTTTTATTTTTATTATTTATTTATTTATTTATTTTTGGTACCAGGGATTGAACTTGGGGGTGCTTAACCACTGAGCCACATTCCCAGTCCTTTTAAAAATATTTTGTTTAGAGACAGGGTTGCACTGAGTGTCTTAGGGCCTCACTAATTTGCTAAGGCTGGCTTTGAACTTCTGATCTTTCTGTCTCAGCCTCCCAAACTGCTGGGATTACAGGTGTGTGCCACTGAGCCTGGCCAGAAACCTCTTCTTAATGTTAGCTGTAGGTACAAGGCTTTTTTGTTTGTTGTTTGTTTACTTGTTCGTTTGTTTCTTCCTCCTCCTCCTTCCTCTTCTGCTTCTCCTTCTTCCCTTGAGACAGGGTCTGACTAAGATACCTAGGCAGGCCTTGAACTTCCAGTCTTCCTACCTTACCCTCCATCCCCAGTGTCTGGAATCATAGATGTGCACCACCATGCCTGGCTTTTTCTACTGCTTAAAAGAAAAAAATATAAAGAAAACTAACCCAGTTCAAACCTTATAGTTTCATCTAGTGATAGAGCATCATTTTGTTTTCTAAAAATTATTCATGAACAAGATCTGTCAGCATGCACAAGAGGAAATAAGATCTTCCTTTCAGTTAAAAAAAAATAAAATAAACACTTCTTGTTGTTGTTGCTTTGGTGAACTCTCAGGGTAACACGGAGTCCTGCTCCTGGAAAACCACAACAAAAGACAAGACAGCAAGTGGCCTGCCCAGACACCAACTGATCACTGCTTTTTTAAATAGACCTTTTGGGGGATACCGGTTCAAGAGAGACCCAAAATTGTAATCTCTTTGGAGACCATTTCAAAGTGTGGTTTATGGCATCCTGGAAGTTACTTCCTGTAAACATGGCCATGATTCTAGGAATAAGGTACTCTCCCACAGCATATAAAAGCAGTCTTTTCTTTCTTTCTTTCATTTTTTTAAACCATTTCCAGGAACAAACCTCTATGTAGATGACTGTTTTCTTGCCTTGTCTGGAGCTTTGATTGCAATACCATGTGCCTAAAAGAGTCCCCACCAGGTATGTGAAGGTACATATGAGCCTGAGAAGAACAGATGGACAGAGAAGTTATTTCAGCTTTTTTCTTTTCTTTCTTTCTTCAAAATCTATTCAGTGGCAGGCTCTCCTGGTGATGACATAAAATCAGCTTTGAGAGGTTCAGGGCACCAATCTCTTTGCAGGTCTGTGTTGAGAAAGATTGACCTTCCAACAGGTTGTTCCCTGCTGCCACAGTGGTCCTATGTGCCCCCTGGCCACCCCAGCCCCACCCTCTGCCCTATCCCTACCCTACCTCTACATCTCGTTTTTGGAATCTCCTCCCCACTATCTCTTTGGGCCTGATCTACAATCTAAGAACCTTCTTCACTTGGATTTTTAAAGGACCAGGGTGGCTATTAGATACTGAAGAAGAAGTCTTAACTCTCTTGATTAGGTGTAGACAGAGCTTGGAGAAGGAATTAGAAGCAGCTGAACAGGAAGACCCACACAAACAAAACCCAACAGAAAGAAACAGCACTGCTAAGCAAGTAAGATACCGAGAAGAGACCATGGGCAGTCATGTAGACAAGAGTGCATGGTGTCAGCTCTGTTCATGTCATCGACTCATCTACTAGTGTTTCTGTGGTTTTTATGGTTTTTCAAAAGCTCATATTGAAAAATCACCCAAGATACCTGCTGTACCAGCAAGAACCATCCTGCCAAAACAGTTCTAAATACAACCCTGATCAGAGCTCCACCCACCATCTGTTAACACCTACTAATAATGTTACAGTATATCTGTGCCAAAGATTTGAGATATTGAGACTTTTGGGGTCCACGAGTTTCTATACACGTCACTCTGGTCAGCAAGATAGTTTTAAGGTATATGCAAAACATTTATCCTACTTATCCTTTTAATGGTTATATATTCATTTTTAAGGAAAGAATGAGAGAAGAAGGGAGAGAGAGAGAGAGAGAGAGAGAGAGAGAGCGCAAGAAGAAGAGGGAGAGGGAAAGAGAGAGGGAGGGAAAAATATATCAATCCCTACATTAAGCAGCATCACCTAGCATGAGTTCATTATCAAACTCAAGGCCAGGTCTCAATAGATGATTTGGGGGCCCAACCTGTTAGGGTGTGAGAATCATGGGCTCTGTGATACTCAGATTTGAGAAGATGAGTCTCTCCTACCACCCTGACCAGTGACTCTGGTCAAGTGTCTCCTGCCGGTTGGGTTGTACGAGGAAGAACACTTTCCAGAGTCTTTCATTTTTCAGCGGACACATTAGCTGGAGTTTTGCAACATTTAATCACAAAAGAATCTGGCATTTTAAAAGTTAGTTTACAAACTTGACACATTCTTAATATTAGCAATTTATCTATTTATACATTGACTAAGAAAATAAGGTCTGGGAGACATCAACAAGATACTTAAGAGTTCATTAAAAGCTATAGCACTTTGCAAATGAGTATCCAGTTTAATTGTAACAAACCACTACCAGCGAATTTAACTAAGTATATAAAAACATTAGTTAAATACAATTCTCTGGAAATATACATTATACCTACAGTTGTTTTTACAGTGAGATTCTTCCTGTTTTGAGTTTTTTCTCCCCTTTTAATTATCAAAATGGTAAATCACTGCATGGTCCTGGATCTCCATGCTGTAAAACTGAAATATGTGTTTCCAGCGTAGCAGATGGTGACCAGGAAGGCGAAGAACTGGAGAAAACAAAGCATAATAGAAAAGGGGTTTAGGGCATATTCTAATTAGCAAAAGTTATCATTTCACCTCCACTGAGTGAATCATGTACTCACGACATTCCCCTGACTCCAGGCTTCTCATCTAAAATTACTTTATTGGTTCAATTACTTTCTTCTCAAGCAATTTCTGGCCAGGCTGATTTTAGCTTTTGGAACATGTCTGGAAAGTCTATAGTTCTGCTCAAACCACCTCGGGGAGTTTCCCTTAGGAGTGAGTATGGTGGTGCATCTATGAAAAGTCTATCATTTCTAATTCAGCACAGGCAATTTTCGACCTTGGATTACCACAGGGTCAGCTCGCAGAAACAAACTGAGGGGGCCAGAATAAGCAACGAACCTAGATGGGGGAGGAGGAAAATTCAGGCCCTTCTTAAGGGGGCAAATACACTCACTGCTAGCCCATCCTTGCTGTATGTTAATTGGAGTCCAGTCTTACCAAAGCTGGGGATGATTTAACATCATATGCATTTATGCTGTCTACCTTTTAAAGGTGATTTTCAAATCTAAACGAAAGTAAAGAATATAATGAACCCCTACACGCCATTAGTTTTTCTTTTTTCTTTTTGGTACAAGGGATTGAACCCATGGGCACTTAACCACTGAGCCATATCCCCAGCCCTTTTTTTATATTTTATTTAGAAACAGAGTCTTGATAAGTTGCTTAGGGCCTCACTAAGTTGCTAAGGTTGGCTTTGAATTCTCAATCCTCCTGCCTCAGCTTCTGCGCCTGGCCATACCATCATTTTTAGTGTTAACATTCTGTCATTCCTGTCTAATCACCAATCTCTACTCCAGATAGGCTTCTTTTGGGCATGGGATATTTTAAGACCAATGTCAGAGTCATTCTTCAAACTAGTTTTTTTTTTTTTTTCCTTTTGTACTGGGGATTGAACCCAGAGGCACTTAACCACTGAGCCACATCCCCAGTCCTATGTTGTATTTTATTTAGAGACAGGGTCTCACTGAGTTGCTTAGTGTCTCACTTTTGCTGAAGCTGGCTTTGAACTTGAAATCCTCCTGCCTCAGCCTCCCAATCTGCTGGGATTAGAGGTGTGATCCACCACGCCCGACTTTTTTTTTTTAATTAGAAAAATAATATACAATTATGGTTTTAAAACGGTATGCAAACACATAAACTAAAAAATGGAGGTTTCTCATCTTATTCCTCTCATTTTCCGGTCCCAATCCCTGGATGGAAGCTCCATCTGTTTTTCTGAGCATTCTGAATGCACAAACATTTCCACTATTATGCTCATTCTCTGCAACCTCCTCCACTTAATAAGCTGTAGGCAGTGGAATCGTTCCAGACAGTTCTTCTCTCTCAGGTACTTACCTTCCTCCATTCCACTTTCACTTAAGCAGAGGGCTTCAACCCCATGGCCCTGCAGCCTTCACCAGTTTTTGAACCAGCAAATCAATTGCCCACTTGTTACTATTACAAGTGGCACTTTTTCCTGTAGATAACTTTGTCCTCTTCCATAAGTAATCCTTGGGGGAAGGAAGAGGAGGAGGGCTGTGAGGAGATGGGAGGGCTCACTCACCGATGAGGCCGCCCAGCTGTTGAAGTTGTGATTGCCCCTCTCTGGGGAGACAGAAGATGCATCCACAATGGCGGCAGAGAGGTATAAGACGAAGGCACTGCCATTAAAGCACAGGCCCTGGGGAGAGGCAGAGGGGCAGAGTGTTCAGGGTGAGAGGGGCCTCAGAACCGGCCAGAATTACGAAATCTCCTAAGTGCAGAATTGGTAAGGGGCCCAAGGGGAGGACAGGTGGGGGAGGAAGCTGTGAGAAACAGCTGCAAGAGGAGAGGGTTTGGGGCTGGGGTTGTGGCTCAGCAGTAGAGCGCTCGCCTAGCAAATGCGAGGCACTGGGTTCAATCCTCAGCATCACATAAAAATTAATTAAAAAAAAAAAAAAAAAAAAAAGAGGAGAGGGTTTCATACCAGCTCATGCACCAGAAGCCACTCCACCCAGCAAGACACCTCCATGCTGCTGCTAAATTAGCCCTTATTCTTCCTCAACTGGTTCTTGGTTCTCATTTAATGCAAACTTCAGCATGATGACACATTGGTGGAGCAAGGCAGGCGGAGGCAGGGGCCACATGGTGAGAAGAGACCTTTTGGGAGAGCCTTTTTCCAAACAGGCCGGGCTGATGTTCTCACCCGTGGCTCTAAGCAGGCATGGGCATTTCAGTGAGCTCCTCTGGCCACACGGCCAGTTTTTCAAAGTAAAAAAGAAGATTGTAGATATCATCACAGCCCTTTAGGAACTAATCTTGCCCTTGGTTTCACCTTATTATTATTTTTTCTATTCTTAGCGAACAGAGATATGTAAATCCAAGGAGGTAATTGGTTTTGAGTTATATTTAAACTCCAGGAATTCATATTCTGAAATGTGCAAAGCTTGGTCATGTCTGAACACCAGTGTGGGTGTGGTGGGGTTGGGAACAACCTAACAGCCATACAGGTAGGAAGAGGGAGGCATCTCAAGGAGTCAGCCCCCTGTGGTCTAGCACCTCCCCTTCCACAGTTCAGAGGGGAGAGGGATGGGCAGAGGAAAGAGGAGGAGGCAATCTTTTCCTTCTCAGAGGAGAAAAGGTACATATAATTTTCCAGATGTGGGTCCCAGAATTTTGAGTTGAACATCCTTGTGACCATCTCTGCCCCTTGTTCACATGGCCCCTGGGTTAGGTGATGAGACTCTGAAACAAGGGCTGTGTCAGGATCACGTGCAGGGTTTGGGCTGCCCCTGATGTTCATCTATCATTGATAATGTGTCTCCAAGAAGCTCTGGTTTCCCTAAATGACTTTTTTTTTTTTTCTTTCTTCTAGCACCAGGAATTACATCCAGGGGTGCTCTACCACTAAGTTACACCCTTTTATTCTTTTGAGACAGGGTCTTAACTAGTTGATGAGGCTGGCTTTGAATTTGCAATCTTCCTGCCTCAGCCTCACAAATCACTGGGATCATAGGTATTGCCACCATGACCAGCCATCTGAAGATTCCCCCCCCCCCCCTGATATTAAGGATTGAACCCAGGAGTGCTTTACCGCTGAGTTACATCCCTAGCCCTTTTTATTATGAGACAGGGCTAATGAAGTTGCTTAGGGCCTTGCCTAGGTGCTGAGGCTGGCTTCAAATTTGTGATCATCCTGTTTTAGCCTCCCAAGTTGCTGGGATTACAGGCATGTGACATTGCACACAGCATCTGTACATTTTTTTTTTAATATTTATGTTTTAGTTGTAGTTGGACACAATACCTTTATTTATTTATTTATTTATTTTTTGGAGGTACTGAGGATCAAACCCAGGGCCTTGAACGTGCTAGGCAAGCACTCTACTGCTGAGTCACAACCTCCATCTGCACATTTTAAAAAAAGAAAACTTTGCTCTCTTTTCACATCACTTTTTAGAACTTAGAGCTTTGCACATTAACTATTACTTTTGAAACATTAAGAGGCTTATTTATTTATTTATTTTAAGGTAATACATGCTCATGGTTGCCAGACAATCCGTCCTGGACAGAACAATCTGGAGTAAAAAAGGCAGGATCTTCCTTTCTACTCCAACCCCTCCTTTTGGGTGCAAACACTTTAATACAAATGGAGCCATGGAATTATTAACTTGATTCCTCCACCTACATTTAAAAGGTACCAAAGACATTTTCACAGGTAGTTCAAACAGACTGTGATTCTTGTCATGGTATTAGTGCCTCAAAATTGAACTCTTCCCCTATTGATGGGCATGTTGATATTACTTGTTTTCCAGGATTACAAACACTACTGTAATAACCATCTCTGAATGTGTATTTTGGGGGTACCCACGCATGGCCAGTTCCCCAACAGGGATGAAGGGACCAAGTGTGGTGGCACACACCTGTAATTCCAGCAGCTTGGGAGGCTGAGGCAGGAAGATTGCGAGTTCAAAGCCAGCCTCAGAAACTTAGCAAGGCGCTAAGCAACTCAGCGAGACCCTATCTCATAATAAAATACTAAAAAATGGCTGGGGATGTGGCTCAGTGCCCCTGAGTCCAATCCCTGGTACAAGGAAAAACAAAAAAGACTCCTTGAGCAAATATGTGAATAGTGAAGATGTGCAATGGCCTTGTCTCCCAGTAAGTGTGGCCCAGTCCTTTTTTCTGAACTCTACAGAAAGGAGAAACTACTCTAGTTCCCTTGCAAACAGGGAGAGGGATGAGTAGGAGACAGGCCATTCTTTTCCACACACCATCTACCAGGGGTCCTGCCGGTTATTCACAAGACTCCATTAATACTATCTCACAGAGCCTAACTTTTTGGTTTCTCAGTCTTGCTTAATACTCCCCAAAGTAAATATGTCCCAGGGGATGTCTGAGTTGGGGAACTGGAGTGAAAACATGTGGAGACATGAAAGAAATAAGAAGAGCAAAGAAACTAGTACCCGAGGTTGTTTCAAAGGTTCAACAAAGAGAACAGGTGATTACAGAAACTCAAATGGCTGTAGAACATCACTGAGCCTCACAGAAATATGAGGTCTTACTGCTGTAAAAGAAGCAGGTCCCAGAGCAGGGGCTGTTCAAGACAAAAGAAGTTAGAGCTTCCCTGTTGCAAATCCCAGTTCTGGACACATCCCTGGGTCATGGTAATGGCAGAGTGACAAGGACAACACTGTACCTTACTTGATCCCTGTTCCACATAAAGACACTCTTTTTTTTTTTTTTTTCTCAAATAAAGACACACACAGACAAAAGCCATCCAATAGCTGGCAAAGCTTTGTTGATCCTCCGCCCTGTGTTATTGGTGTCTACAGTTTAAAAGACCCAACTGCTGAGGATGCTTACTCCCTTCACGGTAGAGAGAAGGTAGGTTTAGGTTCATGGAGGTTTCTTCAAGGCTGGAACCAATTACTGAGTTTCAGAGTAGAGTTCATTACACGTGACTCTGAGCCACACAGGTCAGCCCTGCACAACCTCCCTGCCCTGGGTGAGACCCAGACTCCAAGTGACCAGCTCCAACAGGTGACTCACAGCCCTCTGCAGTGGCCCAGTCAGTACTGGACAGGTTTCGTTTGTTTGTTTTTGTTTTTAGAAGTTCCACATTATTGAGGGCAGTGTTATACATATGACACATACCAAATAAACACTTCTTGATTCCAAGGGTCAGAACTGAGCTTTATTTAAACTGGTTTATTTTCACACTGCTGCGCACCGTCCTGTCTAGTTAGCTCGACTACTTCCAACATCCCTTCGACTCTTTTGGTCACAAAGGTACTGAGAGGAAGCCTACTTACAACTTCCCTAAATACTAAGAGAAATTCTAGGTCTGACCATGTGTAGTTAGCATGTGGGTTTGGCTGTTGGGAACCCGACCCCAAATGAGTGACTTAAGAAAAAGTTTATTCCTCTCTCACATCACAGGCTTGAGCAGCCAGAGCTGGCGTGGAGGCCTCAGGGTGACAGGAATACAGCCTCTTTCCTTTGTGTCAGTCAGCCATCTCTAAGGTCTTACTGTTTTGCACGTAAGGAGGTTAACACTGGCCCAGCTGCATCCCAGCTAATAGGGACGTGGGAGAATGTGCCCTGTCTTAAGGTTATGGCCCAGAGGTGTGGCCCTGCCTTTTTTATCCAATAGCCAAGCTTAACCCTAAGGCCCAACTAGTGCCAGTGTGGCTGGGAAACCTAAATTAGCTGGGTGTCCACGGGCCTAGCTGAAAATTCTATGACTAGAGAAGAAAATGGATAATGAGGGATAATGAGCAGCCCCTGGTGCTGAATCTATTCAGAGAGCAAAAAGTACAAGACTTTCAGGTCAGCATCTGGCACTGGGTCCTCAAGAGTTCCAAGGAAGGCAGAGCCACCTGGATCACCATCTGGCATTCCCCAAGGCTCAGGTCCAAGCAAGCAGCTGGGAAGAATGGGTCCTTCCTCTTGCTCCCCTGGAACTTTGCCACTCTTTTTAGTATTCACAAAATGTCATTTTGCTTAATATTATAATTAGCCTTGTGCATCTCCTCTGTCTTCTCCATCAGAGTTCATCTTTTGAGGGCAGTAGGATGTCTTACTACTCATCTACCATTTGCCTTTCGAGATCTCTGGCCTCCATCACCAAGTATTAGTGGAAGAGATGTTCAGGTCTGATGGAAGAGATGTGGTCCAGGCAAAGGCTGAGAGGGTACAGAGTGACACCAGACTGCTCCCTATCCTGTCCACAAGCAGCTCTAGAAGAGCTCCATGCTACTCAGGGTGTGGCCCACAGACCAGGGACAGCAGCACTATCTAGATATAGCTCATTCTCAGACCCTGTCCAGACCTACTGAATCAGGTCTGTCAGGAATTTCCAGGTAGGACATATTCTCAGCAATATGAAGAAGAACTGTATTTTGAAGTCACAACAAAGGGAGAAATGATGAAGACAGAATGTGGTGAACAAGAAAGGCCACAGGATACATGATGGAGGAACAGTCTTGGATGCCAACTTCTGTCCTTCATCCTACCCCTCACTGGCTACGTGGCTTTGGACAAGTCACCTCTTTAAGCTCTTTCCTCTGTGCCTTCTGCTATCTGTTCTCCCTTCTCCTATGATAACAGCATGGCTAGTGACCACTCAGAGTCAAGATCCTACTTTTCATCTTTCTTGGAAGGAGTTGCAGTCACATGACCCTGTTTAGACCAATAGGATGCAAGCAGATGTAATGAATGCGACTTCCACATCATGGCTTTAGGGGAAGAAATGTGCCCTCCCCTTGCCTCCTTTTAATCTTCTCTCCTGACTAGAAAATAGATGTGATGGCAGGTGTTGAAGGTGCCACCTTGGACTCCAGGCAGAAGCCAAGAGTTAAAGATGGAAGAGCCACAGATAGGAAGAATGTGAAATGTGAGTTGATCTCATAGACCATGTGACTTACATGAGCCAGCGTTATCTTGGATCTCTCTAGTGTAGGGATCAAACTGATAACTGAACTGATTCTACTCTTAATTTACAAAATGAGGAAACATACGAGTCTCACACATCTCAAAGGAGACAGTGCCGTTATAGACCCATGTGAACTGTAAAGTGATCTACTTGTATAACCTACTCTTCTTATTTGTGTTTAATGACTGTGTCAACTAGAGGCCAAATAGAGGCCTAAGTCAAGTCACTTAGAACCTGACTGTGCCCTTCATACTAAATCACTACTGGTTAATGGGAGACAGGAAGACTCAAGGAGTCCCTGTCACACAATGTGGTCCTACCAGGTGATAGCAGGGCCCCTAGCTCTGTAGGCTCAGGTAGACTGGCTAGAAACAGAGCCAACAGGAAGGTGTCCATTTCATGTCTCTCAGCCCTTGATCATGAATCATGTCCTTAATACTGGTACTACCATTTGTTGAAGGGTCTTTTGGAAGCTTTGCAATAACAAACAGGACTCTTTGGAGCTGCTATACTGAAAAGATCAACCAGGCACTTCCTACTCAAGATGGCACAGTGGAAATGGTCACTTCCAAGGTCAAGAGAAATTTGAATATACATGAGCAATGGGAACCAAGCAGACTCCAGGGTTGAAAACTGTTGTCAGCATTAGGAGACCTGTCTCCCACTCCTGGCTACCAAACATCCTCTGAAGGCCTCAATGTCTTCATTTGAAAAATGGAAACAATCCATTCCACCTTTGCAGAGTTATTATGAGGATTAAATGATGTAAAAAATAAAGGATTCAGAACAACATCTGCACACAGTAGGTACTTAAGAAATGGCAGGTGCTCTTCCTGGTGAAATAATGCAAGCATCCCCTGCCCTTTGGAGCTCACAGGGATTGCAGGGAGGCCAAAGGAATGAGCAACAGAGGATGAGTCCTTGGGAAGTACCCTTACGGAGGCGCTAGTGCTTGGTGCTAAGAGGAGGGACAATTTTATTGCTTTGAACTTTCAGCTCAAAACAGATTTATCATAAAACGCATCCAAGGGGCTGGGGATGTGGCTCAAGTGGTAGCGCGCTTGCCTGGTGTGCATGCTGCCCGGGTTCGATCCTCAGCACCACGTACAAACAAAGATGTTGTGTCCGCTGAGAACTAAAAAATAAATATTAAAAAAAAAATTCTTGGGGCTGGGGATGTGGCTCAAGCGGTAACGCGCTCGCCTGACATGCGTGCGGCCCGGGTTCGATCCTCAGCACCACATACAAACAAAGATGTTGTGCCCACTGATAACTAAAAAATAAATATTAAAATTCTCTCTCTAAAAAAAAAAAAAAAAAGAATACATTATACTCCATGTGTGTATAATACATCAATATACACTCTACTGTCATGTACAAAAAAAAAGAAAAAAAATAAAAAAAAAAATTTTCTCTCTCTCTCTCTCTCTCTCTCTCAAAAAAAAAAAAAAAAAATGCATCCAAGCCTCTGAGAAAATGATGTTAGAACAGCTGTAGTTCAGGACCATAGAGGTACTACTGGAGACCAGCTGCTGCTCTTGCTGGTCTATATTAAAAGAGGATACAAGGTGATTGTACACCTCTGCAGACACATTAAGGGAATGGATTATTATTAAGATAGATTCCAGAGCAAAGCTCATGCCTTACCAGCTGGGGAGCTGGATTATGAAACTATTTTTCCAGTGTTCCAGGAGTGCTCTTCCAGCCAAGTTCCTGGGGACTATCAATCCCTGCTCTGCATTGTAGATTCCCTAAATACTCTGAAAATCAAGAGCAAATCCAAAAGTCATCTGGTAGCAAGAACTGACTAGAACTGACATGGGAGCGATATGGTCTTTACTATCCCTCGTAGCAAGAAAATTCATACGTTCTTGCAGAAACATTAACATGCCTTATTAGAGTGACATCCCAGATTTGGGCGCATATGTCACATATTGTAGTAAAGGCACCAAATTACCTTATTACCATTCTAGATTTTGAAAAAATATCTTAACTTACATCTGGCCTAAAAGTTTCAATTCAGGGATTTGGGGCCTATAATTATCTCCAGGCCAGTGTTTCTCATACTTTTAGGTGCCTAAAAATTATATGGAATAATTTTCATAATAGAGATTTCCATGCCCTTTAGAGTTTCTGAGCCAGTCAGTAGAGTAGGACCCAGGATTTTGCATTTCTAACAAGCATCCAGGGATGTAGCTGGTTCAGGGCCCGTGTTTTAGCATCATCATCCTAGGAAGACTCCTCCAGCACCAGGAGGCAATTGGCTGCTTCAGTCCACAGTCCTGGCCTGACCCTTGCTGTGTTCCCCATCAGTACTGGGACCCAACAGGGAAAGCCAGCACCCCTGGCCCCCAGACTGCTCTGTAAGAGATTCTGCTGGGCAGAAGGTAACACAGAAATTTAGTCTGAGTCTTTAGTTGTTAGCAGATGGAAACTTTTTCTAGTCTCCCCTCTGGATCTTCCGCTAGCACCATTTACCCAATCACAGATGCTTTGGGAGGTCGCAAAGGCATTTCTTAGTTGGCACAGCAAACAAAAACCCCAACCAAAAGCCAGACATGTTTGAGCTGTAGCTTCCATCAGCAGAAAATGAAATTTAAAAAAACTGGCTATAAATATGTTATAATTGGTAGAGTTCACACTTCTGGATTCTCTTAGGAAAACAAACAAACAAGTCAGCAATCCTGGGGGCAGAGTTTCAGATTATTTCTTTGTGAAATGATGAATGTTCTCAAGTTAAGATGCTAAGAAACTGTGCCTGGGGTGGCAAGAATTCAGCACCAAGCTGAGTTTTCTCACTTGTTTGACCTGTCTGGTCCTCACACGTATGAGTGCCCAATTCCTGACTGCTTTGCTTGATGAGATAAATGATGAAATTATTTCAAAGGAACTAAAGGTCCAGTCCCTTGACTTCTTGTTGGGGTTCTTACCTACTGCTAAGGTAGAGGAGCACCTGGAGTAGGAGGTCAGGAAAAAAAAATCTGGGTAAAAATTAAGACACACGGACCCCCAGTGTATATGAATCTATGCAGTCCTGAGATTCCAAACCTCAGTTTCCTTATCTACAAAATGGGGACATTATAAACTATGCAAATCAATCTCTTAGAATCAGGGATTGTCTGCAGGGTCAAAGTCAAATTTTGAAAACCTGCCATTTAAGGCAAGATTTAAAAATTTTAATGGAATAAATCAATATGAGAGTTTTGAGTTCCCTTCTTGGTTTATTCCATAAAAATGTTTACTCTCCCTTATGGATCCAACAAGAATTTTTGGAAATAACGTTTTACTAGAATACAGGTATGCTCATTCAATCAGAAATTGCAGGTGGCTGCTTTTGCCCAGCAGGAAGAGGTGACTAGTTGTGACGGAGACAGGATAGCTCAAGATGACAATACTAAATGTATGGTCCTTTATTATTATTATTTTAATATTTATTTTTTAGGTGTACTTGAACAAATACCTTTATTTTATTTATTTTTATGTGGTGCTGAGGATTGAACCCAGGGCCTCACACATGCTAGACGAGCGCTCTGCCTCTGAGCCACAACCCCAGCCCCAATTGTATGGTCCTTTAAAGAGAAAGCTTGCCATCCTCTGATCTAGACAACATAACTAGAAATTGAGACTTGTACAAAAGGGTAAGTAAGTAGCCCAACATTTTGGTTCCCTGCTACACTGTCTGAGCTCCTCTTCTTCCAGGTTCACGTCACTTTCTTTGAGACTGACATTAAGACTCATCTTTTAGGGCTGGAGCAGGAGCTCAGTGGCAGAGCAATTGCCTAGCATATGTGAGACACTGGGTTTGATCCTTAGCACCACATTAAAATACAATAAAATAAAATAAAGGCATGCTGTCCATTTACAACTACAAAAAAAAAAAAAAAAAAGACTCATCTTTCAGCTGGGTACATGCCTATAATTCCAACAGCTTGGGAGGCAGAGGGAGGAGGATGCGAGTTCAAGGCCAGCCTCAGTAACTTAGTGAGGCTCTGGGCAACTCAGTGAGAATCTATCTCCAAATAAAACATAAACAGCATTCCTTAAATGACCCCACATACTTTGAGTATTCTCTCACCCTGAGTTCTTATAGCTACTATTACTTCAGGGTGCTACCTGTCTTAGAATGCAACATACAAACGAGTCTGTCCTTCCTGTACCCACCGGGGGGAAAGTGGGACATTGATTCCAGTGCCCTAGAAAGTCATGAGCGCCTTGCTTGGAATTCCTTTCAGAACCTGCAACATACTCTTAAAAACTCTAATGGAGAATCTTCATTTTTGGATGTGGGAAAACAGCCAAGAGTCAGTCAATCTATTTTGTAAAATAAAAGGAGACTAGTTTCTTGTGGGGCTTAACTTAGTTCTGAAGGCAACTCAGAGAGAACAAAGCCAGGTGCATCTGAGCAGCGACAGCGTGGTTTGAAAGCCTGCCAGCTTAACTTGGGTCCAGAGCCTCCAAGTGGGAAATGTTTCAAATTTAGTTCAGAAATGAATTTTTTTTTCTGACATATTAGTTGAAAGTAAACAAAAGAAAGGTATACCTGAATGTTAGACTAGGCACATCAGAAAGTACTTCAGAGCTTTGTTCTATACATACTGACATACATACATGCGGCACCACTGGATTTAAAAAAAAAATCATTTAGCCACTTCAAATTCCCCAACAAGACTGCCCATGCTCCAAGGCAAAGGGATCCTCACCTTCTATCTCTGTGAGTCCACTGAGAATTCGTATTGAATCTTCGGGATAAAGCTAAATGTCACTTTGTTTCTAAAGAGTTCCAAACTGAGGTGGCAACTTTGTCACACTGTGCATAATCCCATATGGCATGTGGCAGAGGGAATGTTATCTGCACATTTTTTTTTTTCATCTATTTCCCCTTACCCTGTGTGTTTAGCTTTCTTTAATCTTCAGGTAGCATAGTTCCTGGAGCAGGACAAAACTCCAGTCACCCCTGATTGGAGTGCGAGGGTGGCTACTTGTTTTCTACAGTAGTTTTCATTTTTCATCCAAACTCTTCACGCACAAAGAGATGTGATGTGCAAAATATTCAGGAGAGGGTTGAAGGAAGGAAGATCTGCAGAGGCTGGCGCCCTGACATTCCTGCTTCTAGGTGACACTGTCTACAGAGGACTAAGAAGCAAGCATCTATGTAAGAGAACCCAGCTTTTCTTGATTCAGTCACCTGAGAATTGGTTTGCTAGTGAAATAAATTCCTGGATCTTCCAACCTGCCCAGTTTCATACATCTCAGTAAAACACTTGAGAAGCCATCAGATGCTGCTGATCCTAAATGCTATATTGGGTTGTCTATGGCTTGGCCCACTCTGCAAGGGCAGAGAACCATCTTGAACTAAGTAGAGGACTCTGGGCCATCCCACCTAGTGGGCACTGGACAGGAGCACCACCCCTGGCTTCCTTACCACTGTTGTCCAGGGCACCTGAGGAATCCTGGTGTAGGTCATCGTTATGTAGATGATGAGGAAGAAGACGGTGAGGACCCAGTAAAATACAGCTACGAACATGACCCAGCCAAATGCAGGAACCCGGAAGTACTCGGTCCCGGCGATAAGTGTCCATACCAGTAGACCCAAGACCTGTAAAATGGTAGAGGCAGTGGAAAAGAAAGGGGATGGGGGAGGAACAGGGGACAGAGAAAAAGATAATTATACAGAGCATCAATTACAACTTTCTTGAATATTCACACATACAAACACATGATTTAAAAATAGGGATTGCAAACTCTTATGCCCACAAATACTAGCAGGGTAAGATCAATGACCATGGCAGACAGGTTTGGAGCCATGGCAAATAAGAAAATCCATGTCTTGTGAAAAGGAGGCACTCTCTCTGCAGCTCTGGCTGATTTTAGTGGGCTGGTTTCAACAAATCTGCCCCTTCTTTTCCCTATAAGAACACAGAAACTCAAGTTTGCCCATGATAATCTTGTTTTTAAAATATTAGCACTAATTAAGAGTCTTAAAACACCACTCAGGGCAAAACAGCAACTGTGGCTGGAATTTGCTCTCAGAGCAGTACTTGTCCAGAAACAAGACTGCAGGTCCACTCAGAGGCGGTCCTGGGGCTGATCTGCTCCCAAACTCTGAGCCTCTGGGCATTCCCTGCCTGCCATCGCTGCCCTGCTCACAGATGGTGGAGAGTGGTGGCCTGAGAGAGCTGTCAGAGGAAGAGCAAGCCAACGTCCCCGTGCAGACACAATACTTGGCATTTTATCACAAGTGGCACACTGTCCCAGCAACAGCCATTCAACTCTTCACCACTGCAGAGCAAGGCCAGAGCCAAAGCCACATCAATGTCACTTGCTGAGTCCTGGAGGCCTGTAGCCAGGCACAAGAAACTGACCTAAAGCAGAGCTGTCTAGAGTCCTGAGCAAAGGAAGGCCAGAGAAAGGTAGGCACTTGCATTCCAACACTTTCCAGAGTGCTGGACAGAAGGACTTTATTCCTAAGTCAAGGGAAAGTTAGAGTCTGTACCACATCCCCAGGGGACACCGTCAAAAATTCAGGGTGAACTCTGGCCATAAATGCTGGCTTGCTGGGTGACTCAGGACAAAATATTTCATTTCCGTTTTAGCTTTCTTTGCAGTCTGCAGAACAAATACTAAAGTAACGCTAAGCATACAAAGCTGGGAAGATAAATGTTGCTCATTCGTATACCACATGTGCATCGACAATGGTCAGGCTTCTTGTCATCCGAAAGTGGGATATGAACTGAACAGATCCTGCTTATAAACAGCTTAACGTCTAGGGGTGGGAACATCAGACTAATTAGAACTGAAAATCACTACGCAGGAGTATGGTCAGTTTCCATACTAGGGGGACATCACGTTATTGGCAGGCACAAGAAGTGTCAGAGAAGTAAGCTCCTAAGACAGGCGGGAAAGTAATATTCTTGCAGAGTGTGGCATGAGCAAAGGTGGGGGTGGGGAGGGCTGGGCTACCTTCCCAAACCAGAAGGAACATGTATGTAGTAGGTTAAGAAGGGTCACATGACGCAGGCCCAGGAAACCTAAGGATTTTGTACTTTATCCTAAGGGTGAGGGTTTTAAGCAGAGACTGATGACATCTGGTTAATTTTTTTTTTTTATCAGATCACCCTAGCTGCATGCGGAGAATGGACATGTGGAGGGGTAAGAGGTGGGTCTGAGGGATGAGTTCAGAGATGGTGCAGGTACCCAAATGGGAGATGGGGATGTCTTCAAGACCAGTGAGGTGGGAGTGAATACTGAACAGTTGGTAAATTCATGACAAATTTCAGGAGCAGGTAGGACTTTATATATTACATATGATGGTGTGAGAGGATACAGTGGAATGACTGATCCCAGGTTTCTGGAAAGGTTTAGGAAGTGGTTTAGGGTTTCATTTGTTCAGCTGGAATGACAAAGGAGGAAAGATTGTGGGGGTGGGGAGGGTGGGAGGGGATGCTGTTGATGAGCTCAGTTCTTAATCTGTCAAGTTTGAGGTGGCTGCCAGACCCTTAAGACAGGTATTTTAGTCAGCTTTTTCACTGCTGTGACTGAAGGACCTGACCAAAATAACTGTAGAGGGGGAACAGTTTATTTAAGGGCTCACGATTTCAGAGGTCTCCATCCATAGACAGCAGGCTTTATTCCCCAGGGTTTCCAGGTAAGGCTGAACATCATGGCGGAAGAGAATGGCAGAAGGAAGCAGCTCACATGGCCATCAGAAAGCAGAGAGCAAGACTCCACTTGCCAGATACAAAATACATACCCCATAACCACGCCCCCAATGAACCACTTCTCCAGCCACACCCCACCCGCCTCCAGCCGCCACCCAGTTAATCCCATCAGAGATCAATTCACTGATCAGATTAAGGCCATAACACAATCATTTCTCCTCCAAACCTTCTTGTATTGTCTCACATGTGAGCTTTTGGGGGATACCATACCTAAACCATAACAACAGGGATTTTAAAAAATAGATGCTACAGGGAGGAGATTTGGGCCCTTCTTTAAGAAGTGAGAGTCATGAAGCCTCAGGTAGGATTCCCAGGGACACTCTACAGTTGATTTCCTGAGAGAAGCACACCTCTCTGTGAAAGTCTGCATGCCTGTGCAGGGAAGCAGGTGACAGAGTCTGAGTGTTGCTATTTCTCCTCTTTAAAGTTGAACATGGACATTCTCTTGTCTCCTTGATGTTGTATATGGGTGCCAAAGAAAAGGTGCTTAATGGAGATGTGTGTTTGTGCTTACATTGGTGGCAATAAAAAAAAGTGAGGATGTACAAAATGGATGTGACTCTAGAAAGCACTAAGCCTCACACTAATGGGGATTTTGAGCCCGAATTCATCCCAACTGACAGGTAATCTATACCCCAATGTTTGACATTCCCTTGGATCAGTAAGATTGGTAATGGGTATAATCCAGCACAACAGCATCGGAAACAACATTTTAGGGCCTCTTGATTCAAACTGAAAGGGTCAGATGGGCCTTTTGTTGATGATTCACACAAGAAACAACAGCGAATGAATGATTGCAAATGTGTTTATGGTGCTCTTCCAGGATTGCAAAGGTTTAAGGGTCACCTGACAGCTCTTGGCTATGAAATGCAAAAACGTTTTTCATTAATAAGCAAATGGAGCCTGTTGTCCAGAGCTGAAGTTGTCCAATTTGCTAGCAATGGTCACTTTCAGATGCAGGACAATATGTTTAACTGAGCTGTCTCTCAAAGAGCAGGAATACTTGACCCCTGACCTCACCAGCAAACATAGTAAAAAGAATGTCCCTGTCAAGAGAAGAATTGTTCTACCCCAGTGATTTTCCTAGGTAAGTGAAATCTATCTATAGGCAAACCTTTTATCTCCCTCTACAAGCAGTACTGATGAAGATCACTCTACAAAAATGTCACTCATCTTCTACGTGCATGTGTATGTGCATGCATTTAAGAAAAGTCCTAGATCTTTATTTGCTTAGACTGCACAAATACCATTTATTCTCCCCTGGTTTGCATTTTGTAAGGCCAAGCCTAAAAAAAAAAAAAAAATTCAAGAGTGATAAATATAGGTTAAAAAATAAACATGGAAATATATCCACAAGTTGGAAATTTAAGAAAAAAAAATCAATACCAACAATTTTACCAACCTTTTCTCTTGAATTCCTAACCCACCACCTGAGTGTCCTTTTCTTTCTTTCTTTATAAATATGGATCATTCTGTACATGGTGCCTATAACTTGCTTCTTTCAGTCAGTAATTCCAGGGAGGACATCCTATGTACTATGTACAGAGCTAGGTCAATTTTAATAGTTGCTAGTTCTCCATAATTCATGTAACCAGTTCCCTATGGAGGTAAATTTAGGTTATCTCTTTTTGTGTTTGTACAAAAATGCCCAGAGCATATTCTTACAATATAATCTCTGCATACCTGAATTCCAGGACACAGTTCTAGAAGCAGAATTTCTAGACTATTTTAAGCTGTAGAGATGCTGTCAAATCACTCTCCAAAAACCTTATACTCGTTTACCTTTCCATCAAAAAGCATGTAAACATGTAGATATTCTATATCTATATATCTATAATCTATATTCTATATTTATATTCTTTTTAAAAAATTGTAGACGGACACAACATTTTTTATTTTATTTATTTACTTATTTTTATGTGGTGCTGAGGATCGAACCCAGGACTTCATGCATGCAAGGCAAGCGCTCTACCACTGAGCCACAACCCCAGCCCTCTATATCTATATTCTGTATCTTCATTTATACATGCTTTCCTCCTTCTACTCTCACTGGACTATATTCCCCAATTTTTGTTGTTTTTGAGACAGGGTCTCACCATGTTGCCCAGGCTGGTCTTGAACTTGTAAGCTCCAGTGATCCTCCTGCCTCAGTGTCTCTAGTAGAGATACAGGTGTGTAGCCACCACAACTGGCTAATTCCTATGCTTTGAGTGATTAAAGACTTACTTCAGAGCTCATATCTTGCCTTTCACTACTTTATTGAAATACAGTCAAGAGAAGTGTGTCAAATCCTAAGGGAACAGTGTGGTGGATTCCCTCTAACTGACCCAGCCTGTGTACCTAGCATCCCCATCGAGAAACACACCACGGCCAGCACCCACTTCTAGTTGCTGCTTCTCCCCTCCAAGGGCAGCAATGATCCTGATTTCTAGCCTCCTGGATTAGTTTTGCTCAATTTCCATCTTCATGCAGATAGAATCGTACAGTCAGTACTCAACACACCCGGTTTCCTTTACTTGGCACCAAGAGTCAGACACAACATAGAATATATTTCTTTCATCCTCCTGACTACCAGCAACGGTTCTCCAACGTGGAGGGCTTGTTCACCCAGGTTGCACAGACTTTGCTCTAGAGTCTGTGATTCAGATCCAGGGTGAGATCTAAGAACCTGCACTTCTAGCAAGTTCCTGGTGATACTGCGGTCAGGAGCCAGCAAGTTATGAACCACTGATACATACTGTTCTTATTTCTGCTTTAAATTACATTTTCCTGACCTGTGCTAAGTATTTTTTTCAAATGCTTATCGGTAACTTACAGAGCTTTCTTTAATTGATAGGTTAAAAAAAATTGCTTTCTGATTAGAAGAGATCTTTACATAAGAGGGATAGTAACCAACAATACATGTGGTACATATTTTCCCCATGTAGTTTTTTTTTTTTTTTAAATGTCATGAAGTCTTGTCAATAGGAGTTTTAAAGTTTTACATTGTTCATTGGTTACCTGAAATCTTCTTCTATATCTACCCACTTAGGAAACTCTTCCTCAACACAAGATTATAAAAATATTCTCTTGTATCTTCTTTTGTAATTTTGCATGTATGTTTACACCTTTAATGAAACTTGAATTGATTTCTATAGGTAAGTAGAGAAGGGCTTTTAACATTTTTTTTCCCCTGGCAAATCAACCTAAATGTCATTTATTGGTGACTTTCCATATATCGGGGCTCAGCTTCTGGACTTCTGGAATTTTTATTCTATCCCACTCACCCATGGTCATTGCTGTGCCTGTGTCAACCAATGTAGCTTACAAATGTATTTAATGTATTTTAGGTTTCTGGATAAAGATATCAGACTGAATAGAAGAATCTAATTTTGTTTCCTTCCCCAAACCCTCCTAAAATTATCAGGAGGATGGATGAATAGGAGAGAAGGCAAAGGGAACACATTTGGGGGAGCTAAGAACACAGATTGACAAGGGATAATGGACTCAGCCACTCCGAGAGGGCTAAATGCTAAGATGGCCAGCAGGGAAGTCAAGAACAAAACCAACCTTGCTGCAAAGTCTGAGAAGATCTGGTGTCTCTGGGACTGGATGCCTAGGCTGGGTTCGGGTGGGGAGCAGTGGCTGCAATGTGGAGGGGGAATGGAAGGCTGTTTGAAAGCAGCTTAGTCTTTACCCTCTGCCCTGCTCCCAGCTACAGCATGTCTCTTCACCTCTTCATCAGTTTGAAGGTTTATTTTCTAGGTCAGGATTCCTCACTCTTAGCCCTATTGACAAGGTGGGTCAATAATTCCTTGATGGAGGAGAGGACTGTCCTGTGCACTAGAAGATGTTTGGAGCAGTATTCCTGTCCTCTTACTAACTAGATGGAAGCAGCAAACCTCCACTTCTTCCCTCTTGATGACAATCAAATATATTTCCAGAATTGCCAACATAGGAGGTGAAAATCACTTCTGATCGAGAACCACTCTACAGAAGGTGAAACGAAGTCAAGTCTCTGGATCGAGGGGCTTAGTTGAAAGTTTCAGCATCAGACTGTATGCAAAGGTTCAATGTGAAGACTTACCCACACTTTCAATCCCTAGCCTTTTGACTCTACTTGGGTTGATTGTTAGCAGCCGGGTCTTTACTAATGTCGAAGAAAAAAGCTAAAGATACTGACTTCCAGGATTCTTCAGCACACAGCCCAGCTGTGAAGTTCAAGGTTGAGAATGAAGTTCCACAATGAAGTTCAAGGTTGAGAAGCCCCAGCCACATGCTCAGAACAGCTAAACAGCTTTGCACTCTCAAAACATGGGCAGACAATCCAGCCTTCCCAGATTTATGGAGACAGCAGAGCCTGTTGGCAAGGGTGGGATCTGGGACCAACACACAAACTGGGAGAAAACTTGCAAGAGGGAGAAGAAAACATCCCAGAAAAAGAGTCTTCCGCATCCTAGAGAGAAGAGACTGTGTAGGAGAAATATGAGGTTTACAAGAAGGACAAATAGTCCTTCAAAAATAAAAATGTTTTTTGAAATTAAAGTGAGAATAGCAGAAATGAACAACTCAATAGAAATGTCAGATGGTAAAACAGAGAAAACCTTCTAGAAACACATCAAAAAGATAAAAAACAAAACAAAAAAAAAAACTCCAAACACCAGGTGAAATACAGAAAGTTAGAAGACAGGTTCAGGAGGCCAACATCTAATTACCGTTTCAAGACAGAGACTGGAGAAGATGGAGGGAAAGAAACCAACCAGAAAAGTCAAGAAAACTCAGAATTAAAGGAACAAATTTCTACATAAAAGGGCTTATACCTCCTGAATACCTAGCACAATGGATAAAAAAAGACCAAAACCTAGGTATACATCATGAAATTTCAGAACATTAATCAGAAAGAGAAAATTCTTTAAACAACCAAAGAACAAACAGATTACCCTACACGGGATCAGAAGCAAGAATGGCTTTTAATCTTTCTAAAAGTGAACAGTCAGAAGATAATGGCCAATACTTTCAAATTCCTGAGGAAAAACGATTTCTAACCAGAAATTATCTGGAAGATTATCAATGAAGAGAAACATAAGAATGCAGTTTTTTCCCCCTGATTTGCAATGTCTAAAAAATTTTCCTCCTCTCATGCAATCTTTCTCGGGAATCGAAACCAAAACAAGGCATAAGCTTTAAAAAGAAAATGCCAAACAAGCCAATAGGAGAACTGCCCAGGAGAGAGGTGAAGGTCATCCCCAAGATGAAGTGAAATCCACACAGGAGAGGTGCCCGGACTTGGAGGGTGACCAGGTCAGGCAGAAGACAACATTACAGGTTGTCATCATCAAGACTACGGCATGTCCCTTTCTTCACCTGCTGAAGCTACTAGAGAACTTGCTCCACCAAAATGAGGCAGGAAACCAAGAAAGAGAAAGAGAAGGCAACAGGAAACTCAACCTCCCAGAAAGGCAAAGGTTTAAGATGGCAGCCAGGGGAGATCCCTAGGAGAAATTCACCATAAGATAAAAACTGGAACTCTGGTTATCTGGTGTGATTTACCTTACAGAAAACGTTATTGAGAGGCTACTGGGAAAAAATGAGACCATTAACTACAAAGATAATTGAACAAATTTAAAAATGATACTAGGCTCAGTTGGTAGAGTGCTTGCCTCGCATGCACAAGGCCCTGGGTTCAATTCCCAGCACCACACACACACACACACACACACACACACACACGCACACACACACACACAGACACAAAAGAGATACTATGCTATTATATATACCTCAGTATAAAACAAAAGAAAGGCAGGGGGCAGTGGTGCATGCCTGCAGTCCCAGCTACTTGGGAGGCTGAGGCAAATGGGTTTCAAGTTCAAGACCAGCCTGGGCAACTTTGCAAGACCCCGTGTTAAAATAAAAATATAAAAAGGGCTGGGGATGTATATCTGTGGTAGAACATTCCTAGGTTCAATCCCCAGAATCACATACACATAAAGAAGTTATTGTTCACTAAAAATCTCAGATCTAATATTTTCATGAAGATAATAAACACTGAATATTGACTTCAATGATAACATGGAGAAGGAAAATGATAGACATGATGCCACAGCCTGAAGCTTGTCTCTGGAAACATTCATTTGTGGAAGCCTCAATTCCCAGTGTGATGGTATTAGGAGGTGGGTCTTTAGGAGGTAATTAGGCTTAGGTCATGAGGGTGGTGTACTCATGGTGGGATTTACTGGCCTTGGAAGAAAGACATCAGAGAGTTGGCTTCTCTTCTCATTGTCCCCACACCCCTGCCACCACAAGCACCAAGGAAAAGCCCTGTGAAGACCCAACAAGAAGCCAGCTCTCTGTGACTCAAAGAAACTTGCCCTGCTGATACATTGATCTTGGACTTTCAGCTTACAGAACCGTGAGAAATAAATTCCTGCTACTTACTCAGTCTATGGTATTTCATTCTGGCAGTTTGAGCTAAGACAAAAGGCCATAGGAAGTTACCAGTTATCATGTAAAACTGAAGACAGCAGCTCACATATTATTTACAAGTATGAATGTGATAAAGCAAGAGGTGACTCACGTGGTTACCTCTGGGAAGGGAGGGTGCTGGAATAAGAAGATATGGGGTGAGAATAGCTGCTTGTGATAAGCCTTTTAGTTCTAAAGGTGTTTTATCAATCTACTGATGTCAATTGATTCTCTGGACTTTTCTGGCTAAGACTTCTGCTTTGATGCTTTCCAGTATTTATACCAGTTCTTTCTTTGCTTCTTTCTTTCTTTTCTTTTCTTTTTTTTTTTTTTTGCATTATTATATTAGCTAGAATCTCCAGAACTTTCTTTCAGAACACAAGTGATAGTAACCATCTTTATTATTTTAATTTTTTTAATAGTTTGATGATCCGTTATTGGTTTTTGACAGATGGTAGATACCCTTTATCAAGCTAGAGATTTCTATTTTTTAGTGAACTAATCAGCTTCTTTCTTCTCCAGTGTCTCTCCTGAATAGGACAATTAGCTCAGTCAAACGCCTTTCTTTATCTTCCTTTTAAAATTAAATGTAGTATTCCTAATTCCTTTTGATGATTCAGGGTCAATGCAAACATCAAATATTTCAGTTACCATCTTGTCTTACAGGATGAAATTGCTTACTTCTATTCTGATGGTACAGGATATTTGTGGTTTTCTATGAAGAATTTGTTTTTGAGGGAGTATCAGGGATTGAACTCAGGGGCACTCAACCACTGAGCCACATCCAGCCCTATTTTATGTTTTATTTAGAGATAGGGTCGCACTGAGTTGCTCGCTTTTGCAGAGGCTAGATTTGAACTCATGATCCTCCTGCCTCAGCCTCCCGAGTTGCTGGGATTATAGGCGTGCATCACCATGCCCAGTTTATGAAGAAAGTTTTTAAAAATTGAAAAGCATGAGCTGTCACCTATGGTTCTCAGTAAATGGATTCCAGCAGCCCTCCTCTGCTCTTTGTGTGTATAAACATATGGTCTTCATTCTAACATTCTGTGGACTAAGAAAACAGATATCTTACATTTTTTAAATGTAAGAGATACCAAGTTTGCCCCTGAGGACTTTCCTGAGGAGTCAAGTCTATAACCTTGTGACAGCAATTCTGCTGCTCAGAATTATCTGATGGTAGTGTTAAAATGACATGAGGATGTACACTCATGGTGGGATTTATTCATATTCAAATACCACTAACACGGGTTTTCTTGGCACTGCTGATGGGGCAGGAAATGCCACATGGCTATAGCATGAGTTGGCTAATTTACTTCTGAGATTAGTTTTGATTGACAGGAGCACCTTTAGTATACCTACCTCTCAGCCTTGAAAACAGGTGATTTTTGACAAGGTTTCCTAGGAGCCAAGTACCAGTGTTCCCAGCAGATTTTGCTCAGAGGCACTGCATGGCTCCAGGTGTGAGCTTGAGAACAGTATACTTTTGAACTAACTCTTTGGACCTTAAGTCATATGATCATTACAAATTCATTTCAATGAAGTGGCACTGGAAATCAGCTTTTGTAAGCTTTACTTTGACGTACCCCACCATGAGAACCAACCAACATTCCTCTGCCTGGCTGCTCTTCTCCTGACCTGTGTTTAATATGGTCAACATATGGCAACATACATTCATTCAAAATTCTTACCAAGTTCTCACTGGCAGTGCAAAGCTGGGGGGAAACTGACATGGTTACATCAATCAATATTTAATTACACTCTGTGATGAGTCTATAAGAAGAAATGAAATTAATATTGGAATGCAAAGTACAAGGACCCAATCATTTGGACGGTTGAAGGAAGTTTGAGATTTAAATAGATGAAAAGGAGTTAATCAGGCAAAATTTTGAGAGTGGAAGGAACAAGTCTCTGAGAGACCCCAGATAATAATGTGTGTATCCTGTAAGTCCTGACTCATAGGCAAAGGCCGGGTGGAATTCCAATTTTGGAGGAGGCTGACCCATGCTCGGCTTCTGACACCAGTCTCCAAGGATGGCACTATTTCCCCAAGTCAAGACTTACTTCATGCGTGGTTCAAGAGCCCAATAGTGTTTCCCCTGGAATTTGCTTAGCTCCTCGTTTTATAGTTGCTGGGAAGTGGAGGCCATTTTCAGCAGCAACCAGCCTAGGGTGACAGAGCTGGTCCATGGTCAGAGCAGAACATGGGCCCAGTGGCATCTTTTGGTCCAATGCTATCTTAACTTGTAGACATCTTGATTTCCTTATCGATGCTTTCTCTCCTTTTCCTTCCTCTCTGGCTTGGGGGCGGGGGAGGGGGAGGTGCTACCACCGCAGACCAACAGGCAGAGTTCACATTCCCTGCCCTCAGGCAAGTTGCTACCCTGAACTTCAGTTTCCTCATCTAGAGAATGTAATTCAGAAGTTTCCCTTACAGGGTTATGGGAGGGGAAATTGAGTTGAGCAATGTGTGCACAACAGTGCTTGGTATGAGTGAGGTGCTGTGCCAGTTATTGCTATTTTCTAAGGTTATCTATCTATCTATCTATCTATTGGTACTGGGAATTGATATCTATCTATCTATTTATTTTTTGGTACTGGGAATTGAACCCATGGGACGCTTAACCACTGAGCCACATCCCCAGCCCTTTTTTATATTTTATTTAGAGACAAGATCTTGCTAAATTGCTTAGGGCCTCAATAAGTTGCTGAGGCTGGCCTTGAACTCATGATCCTCCTGCCTCAGCCTCCCAAGCAGCTGGGATTACAGGTGTGCGGCACCATGCCCAATTATTTTCTAAAGTTATTACCAAGGTTTATTATGACTGTTAGGTGTGCCTTCCCTCTTCCTTTCTCAGGTTAAACACTTATATTTCTCTAACTCAAGCTTTTCACACCTGTATGGAGCCTGCAAATCTTACCTATTTCCACCACGCTGGATGTACAGACTGATCTTGAAGGCTCTTCAGTGAGCAGTACTACCAACAAGATTCAACGTAAGTGAGCTGGGGATGTTTGACCCTCAGCTCCTGTCCCTGCCCTGTGGAGACATGCTGAATGCCACAGGTCTGCCTCAGAGCTATGGTTAGTTACCATGTTCTCTGTTGCTATTTGGTTTAATGGTATAATGTCAAGGGCATCTGGCTAGTAGAAAGCTTTAGGCTTTGAATTCTCACTATGTGACTAGCAAATAACTTATTTATTCAACCAATATTTACCAAGAACATTTTATGGGATCAAACCCCAGGCAACAGCCCAATCTCTTCTAAAGTGTAAGTAAGTGCTTCATTTGAACCTCTTCGCTTGTCCCCTGAAACAACTTCAATCATGATTGTTTTAGCTGGGGAAACAGAAGCACGCCAAACAACAGAGTCCAAGCTTTTTAGCTCTCATGCGACAGAATAGCAACATCATGCTCTGTTGAACTTTTCTGCGCTGATTTATATAGTTCTGGGATAATAAGCATTTTCCAAAATCCATGTGATGAGACAATATGCTCTACCAATGATAGCTACTGTTAATAACTAAAGAAACTGCACATTTTGGCAGACCATAAAACTACCTTCTAGGAATAGCCAGGTACAGTGCTGAAGAGGCTGGTGTATGAGGCAGAGAAGCTGACTCCTCCTCATTGATTTGCTTGCTTGTTTCTCTCTTTCAGTTTTCTGGGGAGTGAAGCTAGGGCCTCCTGCATGCTTGATAAGCACTCTACCACTGAGCCACATCCCCAACCCCCCTGCTGTTTTCTTGTTGTGTAAGGAATGTAGCATCACCTAGAACACCCTAGCTAGCCCCCACCCCAGTGCAAATCTGTGGGCATAAGTAGGTTCTAGTGAAAATAGCAGATGTCTCAGGGCAAACTACCCCTGGTTCTGCAAAACAAGATTCCCCAAAGCTGCCCTCTACTATTAAACCCAGGGAATGTCCTCTTCAGGTGGGATCAATCTGATTATTGTTAGACCAGGACGCAAGAAAAGACCACTGACTCCAATTAAAATCAAATTAAAGCAAGCTTATTATTTCGACCGGCCGGGCTGCCTCACCCTACCAAAACCGTGGGAACAAGACAGCATCCCAGCTTTCCTGCAGCCCAGCTTTATAGCCCAGAAAGTTACCCAAAGGGGGGGGGGGGTTATAGATAACATAACTCTGACAAGCATCACACTAATGGTAGTTTACATTTTTTTGCTGGCCCCAATATCAGAATTTATGAGGACCATTAGAGCCTCAGAGAGGGTCGTTGTCTGGCCAGGGAAGGCCAATATTTATGAGGTGTCTCTAAAGTTTCAGAGAGGGCTGCTATCTGGTCAGAGAGCCAGGCATGGGTGAGTTCAAGGCACGGGCAGGCATTCCAAGCAGGTTCAGAATTTGCAGTAATTTATAGTAAAGCCGAAATTATCTTTTCATGGCTTTGTGGCGAGATGGCTCCCAATTTTAAGAAAAGATCAGGTTGGGTCTATCAATTATCACAAGGCCTTTTTATCTATTGGTCTCTCCGGTAGCATGTTGGTTCATTTTAGTTAGACACAGATAGAAAGAAAATGTGGAGGGCATTTAGACCTATTTCTCTGATCATTTAACATCCAGTTCAGAAAGCATGCGGCTCTTTCTTCAAAAAATGCCAGGAAGTCCTCAAAGAAAGTTCATGTATATAACAGAGGTTGACTTAAAGGCAATTTTGGACCAGGAACTTTTGACTACTTGCTGCCTCTGGGAACAGGGCTGGGTACTTGGGACAAAGGTGAGTGAGACACAGGGTCCATGCACCTGAGAAATTTACCATCCACTGTGAGAGACAAACATGATTCATTTTTTTCTTCTTCACCAGGAGTTGACAAACTATAGCCCATGACACATGAAGCTCATTGCCTATTTTACGTAGACAATGAACATAGCCATGCTCATTCATTTATATAGTATCTATGTTTGTTTGGGGGCCAAAAAGGCAGAGTACAAAGCTTCTAGGCCACAAAGCCTAAAATAATCCTTTAAACGAAAAGTCTGCTAATTCTTGCTTACCATCACACATATTCTCTGCATCCTGAAATACACACACATACAAATGTGTGCAATCATTTGCTTTTATTTCTTGCATTTTTTTTTTTTTCAAACAAACCAGGTTATTTAGTGCATCAAGCTGGAGAAGATGCAGGACAAGAGTGTATCCCTTTCCAGGATCACCAAGGAACCACGTGATCCTCAAGCTGCCCTCTGCCTACATCTGCTAGGTATTCGCTTCATAGAGTCAAGAGGGTCTTTAAGCCAGTCGTCCCCTCTGGTCCCGGCTGGTAGTTCTATTCAGCAAGAGAGGTGAGCATCTCCGCTTATCCACCAGAGGGTGTCCAAACACTGTTTATAAAGGCGCTCTGGCTGGCCGCTGCTCTACGGAGAGCTCAGAGCTGGTCTGGATGCGTTCCTACATGTAAGGTGCATCGCACAGAGTTGGCAGGATGTGGAAGAATAAACTTGACTCTCCCCCATTAGTCCCAGACGTTGCCTGGAAACACATCCGACACAAAACGCAGTCAGCTGGCTGAGATAAGGATGAATTAACACAAAGAATTGGAAGGGCAAATTCCATCCGCAAATTCACAGCCTCCTCCTTGAGCCCTGCAGAGTTTTTACCAAAAACGTGTTTAATGCTCTATGGGAGAACCGTGCGGAGCATTGACCAGTGCAGCCCGGGGGCTTCAGGCCTGGGCGCCTTCTCTAGCCAGGCACGTGGCTCTTTGGGCCTCTGCTTTGCCAGTCTGGGAAACAGGGAGGATAAAGAAACCAAAGGGAGGGGGCCCCCAGCACCTAGGAGGAGCACATCCAAGTCACCTGGGTGATTTCAAGCCTTACAGACTTGATCCCACTTTCAAGCATGCCACAAGGGTGGGTGTGTCCCTTGGCCCTCTCTGACCCTTTCTCAAGTCCCACCGTGGAGTCCTTTGTGTGCTCCAGGCAGAAGAAGCTTGAAGCCTAGACATTACCAGTCATTTGTGACTTACCTTGCTCTGGCTTAGGACTTCAGTCTGAGGTCCTATGATCAACTAAAGGCCTGCTCTGGGGCAATACCATGGAACCCTGACATTCCCAGCAGGCAGTGAAATGGAAATCTGCACGCGGGGTGGGTTTTTAAATGTCTATACATTCTCTGACACTCCTCTTGAATGTAGGCTGGACTAAATGATTTGCCTCTGATGAAGAGAATGTGACAGAGAGGATGCTGTGTGACTTGGGAGGTTAGGTCTGAATGAAGACACAGTGTCCCCCTGGCTGTCTGGCTCTTGGATCACTGGGTCTGGGGAAGTTAGCTGCCATGCTGTGAGGACACACAAGCAGCCTGAGCAGAGGCCCACGGGGAAGGATCCGAGGCCTCCCACCAACAGCCTGCACCAGCCTGCCAGCCGCATGCGTGAAGCACCAGTCAGGTCTTCAATAAGTACAGCCCTGGCTGCTGTCTGACTGAGCCTCAGGAAACCACCTGAAGCAGAACTGCCTAGACAGCCTGCTTCTGAATCCCTAACCCAAAGAGTGATAATAAATATCCACTGTTGTTTTAAGCCATAGATTTTGAGATAACATGCTACATTGTGATAGGCCATGAATAAACCAAATACCATCCAATTTTGCGTTGTATATAAGAGGCAGCGTGGTAGGCAGTAGAAAGGATAGGAGACCTGGGATTGTCACAAATAAGTCCTGTCACCATGGGTAATCTTTCTCCTCTAAGCCTCAGTTTGTACTGCCATGAGATGGATACAGCACTGTCCAGGTTACCACAGGGTCTGAAGATGTTTTGTGATCTACAAAAATCTACATAAACAACAGTGATTACTAGTCCTTGTGTTTATTTCTTCCAGGACACATGATCCAATGCTTAGCAAAGCTGGTGTCTTGGTGGTGAGGGTCTTAGAATATTCAGCCAGTGAACGAAAGCAGGGTGTGGGGGGTGCTGTGCCTATAATCAGAACCACGGGGCTCAGGGAATTGAGGAACCTCTACAGTGGAGGTTGGCAAGCTTTCTCGGTAAAGGGCCAAATAGTAAATATTTCTGGCTTGGTGGGCCATATGGTCTCTGTCACAGCTACTCATTTTGCCACTGTAGCAGGGAAGCAGTCACCGACAATGTGGGAATGCATGGGAGTGACCGTGCTCCACTCAAAACTTTATTTACAAACACAGGTGGCAGGCTGGATTTGGCTGGCAAGCTGCAATTAGCCTTGCTTCTCCAAGTGTGTGGTCCTGGACCAGCAGATCAGAATCACCCACAGCCTGTCGGAAATGCAGACTTGCAGGCTCCCCCCAGACCTCCCAAATCAGCACCTTTGGGGCAAAGGCCTGGCAAGGTTCTCCCAGGTATCCAGGCAGCTCCAGTTGGACTGGCCCAACCTTTCTTCCCTCCTTTCCACAGGGTGCTCCCTGCAGCAGGGACCTAAGAGGAATCTTGAGAGCCAATAACCCAGATTAAAGATCTTCTCAGGCCTCATAAAGAGCACAGGTCTTCTCAGTTTTCCCTGTGAATCTTCCACAAACACTTGGTTTACAGTCCTGGCCACCAATGTCAATAGAGCAGGCAGCCCAAGCCAAACAGAGTCTGGAGGAAAATAGAAATGTGTAGTCACAACACTCCTAGAGGGAGGGGTCTGAATCTGGTGATATCCCAAGGATGTCCCTGTGTGTGCAGGGCTGGACAGAGTCATCCGTGGTCAGATGCCAACCTGCCTCCCGGCTCTACCACTTTCCCTCTCTGAATGGTTTTGGTGAAGTGAGGATATGGAAGACAGGTATGTTTTAAGGAACAGAAGAGAGAGAAAGGCTTATGGGAAAGGTTTGTAGAAAGGAGTGAGGGGGAGACAAGGCACCACGAAACAACTTCTTCCACTTCTACGAGGGACAGAGACCCTTAATGCCATAAGCACATTGTCATCTTGCTGCCAACACTAACATTAGCATTTGCACTACATCCCTCCCATCTCATTTAGGCAGAGAACCGTTGTAGAGGTAAATATGAGAATTCCCCCTTTAGAGAGGGGAACCGAGGCTTCTGGCAGTGAAAGGCCCCATTTAGAACCACATTCTATGAAGCTGGTGGAGCCTCATCCAAAGCCAGATCCAAAGGCTACTTTATACCACAGAGTCTCCAGGTGTGTGACCCACAGGTCCACAGTCCCTCCTCTTTTTTTTTTTTTTTTTTTGTACAAGGAATTGAACTCAGGGGCACTCGACCATGCCACATCCCCAGCCCCATCTTGTGCTTTACTTAGAGACAGAGTCTCACTGAGTTGCTTGGCATCTCACTTTTGCTGAGGCTGGCTTTGAACTAGTGATCCTCCTGCCTCAGCCTCTCGAGCTGCTGGGATTACAGGCATGCACCACCGTGCCTAGGCTCCATAGTCCCTTTGAGGACAAGGTAACATCTTAAACATACAAGTCTTGATTTCTGTAGACTCCAGTTTATCACGGGTCCCCTGGAGATAAGAGCTCGCTTCTACTGGGGATAGTTCCACCTCTGTCCTACACTTGGGCACCAGGGAGAGACGGTGATCATATAAAAGGTCTAGACACTGTAAACAGTGCAGGTGGCAAAAGTCAATCTCAGCCACCCTTAAAGTCCATCTCAAAAGAACTGAAGTAAAAAAATCAAACAAGGAGGATCATGGAGTACTTCCCTCCATCAAAGATGGGAGCATCCGCCCTACCTCTGCACTTGAAGAAGGCTCTCCAGCCCTCTATAAGCTGCTGTTTTCTGAAGTCCTTCCCTTGGTCTTTTCACCATCTGGAGGTTTAACTGCCTCCAAGTGCAGGAAGGAAGACAGCCGCTTCTTTGAGTGGAGTTCTGACTTCCCGACCAGCAGGTCAGGCTGCTCCCTTGCAGCTGCCAGGGCCCTGGCAGACAGACACATCTGCCTTGCAGGAATTCACGCTCCTTTCCATGGCCGTTCCCGGCTCTGTCAATCTGGGTTATGGTGCGCTTTTGGTTCCAATCAAAAAGAAATTTGAGAGTCATAAATCATAATGGGCACATTCCTGGGAAACATCTGGGAACAGGTGTGGAAGGCACAGCTTGTCACCAAGTGGGAAGACCCGAGAGAGTCTCGGGAGACCAAATCAGGCCTGTCCTTCCCTCCATCTCAGACACAGAAGCCCTGGCAGGATGGAATCCTTGACCCTGGCTAAGCTCCCCCCCCTCCCCTGCTGGGCAGAGTGTGGCAGAACTGTCAGAACTGTGCTCTTGCTAGGAGAGCAGGCAGGCACTTCAGAGACAGGGCTCTCAAAGGCCCCAGCGACTTCCCCTTTTCTTCCTAAAATGGCCAGGGGCTGGGGGAGCAAGAACCTGCAAGACCCCCCAGGCCCCTGGCAACCATTCATTTTTTAATGTCTCCAAAGTTTTGCTTTTTCCTCATGGTGTTTTGGTGAAAAAGCAAAGGAGAAATCTTATGCTACAGTTAGAAGCAATGCATTAGAAATGCATCCAGCAACATAGTTAGATCTTTGAAGCAGCACTAAATGAGAAAGGGAAAAATATGAGAGGTAGCCCTTCCCAAAGAGGAGTGTGCAGGCAAATCACCCGGGGTTCTTATTAAAATGCAAAGCTGACCCAGTAGGTCTGTGGTGGCCTGAGCATCTGCATTTCTTTTAAAAAAAATAGTTGTTTTAGTTGTAGTTGAACAGAATCCCTTTATTTTATTTATTTATTCTTATATGATGCTGAGGATCACACACAGAGTCTCACAGTGCTGAGTGAGCGCTCTACCCCTGAGCCACAACCTCAGCCCCCTGAGCATCTGCATTTCTAACAAGCTCCCTGTTGATGCCCCTGCTGCTGGTCCACCTACTGAGAAGTAAGGAGCCCAATGAGGGATGATCCATCAAACCTGATGGGCCAAATCACGCCACGACCCGTGGTCTGCCACCTAAAAATGGTTTTACGCTTTTCAATAGTAGAAAGAAAAATCCAGTGAAGAGTTCTTTGTGACATATCAAAACTTAAACGACATTTGAATTTTGGTCTCCACAATTAAAATTCTATTAGAACACTGTCAGGATCATTCTTTTACAAATATCTTTGGCTGCTTCTGTGCTACAGCAGCCCAGTTAGGCAATTGCAATTGAGACAACACAACCCATGAAGCCTAAAATATTTACTCCTTCGCTCTTTATTTAATTAATTTATTTATTTTGGTACCAGGGATTGAACCCAGGGACCCTGAACCACCGAGCCACATCCCCAGCCCTTTTTTAATACTTTATTAGAGATAGGCTCTCACTGAGTTGCTTAGGACCTTGCGAAGTTGCTGAGGTTGGCTTTGAACTCGAGATCCTCCTGCCTCAGCCTCCTGAGTCACTGGGATTACAGGAGTGTGCCACCATGGCTGGCTCTTCGGTCCTTTATTCAAAAAGCTTATCTACTCCTGATGCAGGCTGCTATTCCCTAAGTAAATTTAAATCACACACATTCTAAACCATCTCGTTTTACATACCAACTGCACATACATCAAACACATATTAATGGAAGTCCGTGGGGAAAGGGGCTGGCCGAATGGGATGAGGTTAAAAGGCAACAAATCAAACAAGGAGCCATTCAAGGATCAGTGCGGGTCTGGTGCCATGAACCGGATGGGGAAATTCATTCTCCTCCCAGGTGCAATAGAGGTCGAGAATCGCCAGCCAAGGTGGTCTCGTGAAGCATCCCTGCCCTCTTCGTACTCAGAGGCCCCATTGAAAGGGCTCTATTTTCAGAGGCTGGCTGCTGGGTGCAGACTCGATATGGACCGAGGCCTCTGTGTGTGCTCAGAGCAGCATTAAAGGTGCTGTCCCAAACGGCTCAAGCTCAGGCAATTTCCCCAGGTCCTTCACTCTGTTGGCCAGGTTTCCACTTCCCACTCTGTGCCCTTTCCCCAAGCCCCTGTCCCCTTCGGCCCCCTTTGTATTATTCTACTCTGATTTTGCTTGAGATTCTTCTCCAGCTATGAAGCCTCATCTCTCTCCCTTGGGTCTCACAGGGCACAGTTTACTTCCTCATGTACACGTGAGGATGCTGATGCCCACAGAGGTGGCTATCCCCACACCAGGTCCATGGAAGGCAGAACTAGAACCCAGGGCCCAGCCTTAGCCTTGTCTTGCGTCTACTGCAACAGGCTGCATCAAATCCAGTCCCACAGGGACAACTCCTTGCTGTACCTCTGTGGGGTTTGAACTTCATAATCCAAACTTTGCTCGAATCCTCCAGATCACTTTATACTTGCTTCGTGATTTAAGTGCTGCTTTTCTTCCCTTTTCATTCATGAATTACCTCTGTGTGTGTGCAGTCAAAACACACAACATAAAATGTATTATTTGAATCATTTGAGAATATACAGCATAGCAGTAATAACTGTGTGCACACGGTTGTACCACAAATCTCTAAAACTTTTTCAACTTGCAAAGCTGAAACTGTGTACCCATTGAATAGCAGCTCCCCTTTCCCCTGGTCCCTGGAAACCACCATTCTGCTTTCTGTTCCTAAGAGTTTGATTACTTTAAATTTTTCATTTGAATGGAATCGAGCAGCATTTGATTTTCCATGACTGGCTTATTTTACTAAGCATGATGCCTTCCAGGTTCATCCATGTTGTAGCCCGTGATAGAATTTCCTTCCTTTTTAGGGCTCAATAATATTCTCTCTCTCATAATTGCCCCCCCCCTCTGTGTATGTGTGTGTGCCCACAACATTTTCTTTATCCATTAATCTGTTGATGTACATTTAAGTTGTTTCTACATCTTGGCTATTGTGAATTATGCTACAGTTTTTTTTTTCTTATGTTTTCTTCTAGAAGTTTTGGAGTTTCAAGTCTTATATTTAGGTCTATAATCCATGTTGAGTAAATTTTTACATATGATGTGAGACAAAGGCTCAACTTCATTCTTTTGCAGATGGATATCCAGTTTTCCCAACATCATTTGTTGAAGAGACTGTTCTTTCCCTTGGTATAGCCTTGGCACCTCTGTCCATTTTCCCATATGGATTATTTTCCAAATGCTCTATCATCCATAAGTGACAATTGATCATAAATGGCCAATTTCCAGCAATTATTTGACTAAATAAATGAGGGTTTATTTCTGGGCTTTCTACTTGGTACCATTGGTTTATATGTCTGTCTTCATACAAGTGCCACACTATTTTGATTACTGTAGCTTTACAACATGTTTTGAAATCAGGAAGTGTGAGGTCTACGGCGTTGTGCTCTTTCTCATCATTGTTTCAGTTATCCAGGGTCTTCTTTTTTCTTTTTTGGTTCCTTATGAATTTCAGAACTCTTTTCTATCTGTGCAAAACATGCACTTGCAATTTTTATAGGATTGTGTTTAATCTGTAGGTTGCTTTTGGTGGTGGAGACATTTTAATATTGAACCTTCCATTGCAATGAATATAAAAGGTCTTTTCACTTATTTATAACTCCTTTAATTTCTTTCAGCATTGTTCATGGCTTTCAGTGTATATATATTTTTTGTCTCCTTGGTTATATTTATTCCTAAGTGTTTTATTCTTTTTTGATTATATTGTAAATCAAATTATTTTCTTAATTTCCTCATTGCTCATTGTTAGTGTATAGAAATGCCAACCGACTTTTGTGTGTTGAATTTGTATTATATTATGCAATCTTGTTGAATCCATTTATTATTCTAATAGCTCCCCCCACTTGGGGTTCTAGGATTTTCTACATTAGATCATGTCACCTATAAAATGAGATAATTATTTTTTCCTTTCTCATTTATATGCCTTCTATTTCTTCTCTTGCCTGACTGCTCTGGCTAGGAATTTCAGTCCGGTGTTAAACGGAGGTGGTGAGAGTGGGTATCCTTGTCTTGTTCCTAATCCTAGCCAAAAAACTTCCCATGCCTCACCATTGAGTATGTTAGCTATGGGCATGTCATACATGGGCTTTATTATGTTAAGGTAATTTTCTTCTATTTCTAGTTGTTTGTTTTTTAAATCATAAGAGGGTGTTGAACCTTGTCAAATCTTTTCTGCATCAATTGAGAAGATCATGTAGTTTTTCTTTATCAAATGTTAATGTGATATAGTATATAAACTGATTTTCACACGCTGAACTATCCTTGCATTCCAGTAGTAAATTCCACCTGGTTATCATCTCTTTACCATGTTGAGTTTGGTTTGCTAGTATTTTGATGAGGATTTTTGCATCAATATTCATTAGGAATAAAATCTGTTATTCTCTTGTAGTAGATACTGTCTAATTTGGCATCAGGGTCATGTTGGCCTTACAGAATGAGTTTGGAAGTGTTTTGTTGTTTTTTTATTTTTCTTTTAAAATTTTTTAAATACTTATTTTTTAGTTGTAGTTGGACACAATATCTTTATTTTGTTTATTTGTTTTTATGTGGTGCTGAGGATGGAACCCGGGGCCTCTCACATGCTAGGCAAGCGGTCTATCACTGAGCCACAACCCCAGTTCCTCTTTGCCTTTTTTTTTTTTTTTTTTTTTTTTTAAAGAATTTGAGAAGGACTGGTGTTAATTCTTCCTTAAACATTTGGTAGATGTTTCCAGTGATCCTGGGCTCTTCTCTATCAATACATTTTTGGATTATTGACTCAATCTCTAACTAGTTAAGGTCTGTTCAGACTTTTTCTTTCTTCATGATTCAGTATTGGTAGATTGCTATGTTTCTAGAAATATATCCACTTCTTTTAGGTTATCCAATTTATTGGTGAATCATTGTTCTTGGTGGTCTCATAGTTCTCACAGTTATTTTTATTCATAATGTATCCTCTTTCACTTCTGCTTTTCTGTCATTTGAGTCTTTTAATCTAGCTAAGGGTTTTTCAATTTTGTCAATCTTTTCAAAAAAATCAATTAAGCATTGCTTTCTTGATTTTGAGAACCACGTACATAGATAGTTATGGGTTCTAATATTCACTGATGATGGGTTCACACCTAGTACCACAGGAAAAGACTCTGCATGAACCGAAAGAACATTCTCCATTCTACTGATGATTGTCCAGGCAGTTTCCCCTATCAATATATTCCACACTTCAATCTTTTTGACCTGTCCTATTTTTTAAAACAATGAAATTTCTACCTACATTAAGTACTCAAACAAACCACAACACAGCTTATATAATCTGGTAGATGGAAATAGAACCCTATAGTTGCTCTCTGAAGGCCCCTTATGTGCTGCATCTAAAATTTAGCAATGGCTGAGAATACAAACCATGTCTTAGCAAGGAAGAAAAATGCAAAGGGATAATTTTGACAATTTCTCTTGCGAGTCCCCAACACAAACCTCAGGCTAAGAGAAAAGAATCCCCCAAAACTCCAGGCAATTAAAGTAGAGAAATTTCTTAAACATAAAATTCTCCTTGGCAGATAATGAATTGTTGAGTCATAAGAATATGTTTTATTTTTTACATGTAACAGCCATTAATAAATACATCCACAACTACATTTTTAAATCTGAGCCCCCAACATTTTAAGGGCTGTTTTTTTTTTCCTGTAATATATTAAGTTGCTATTAATCAAAATTTATTTTAAAAGCTGTAGGGAAGAGAGATTCACAAGGGGGATGTATAATGGCTTTCTAATTCAGTTGCCATGTAAACCATGGTTTTCCTGGATTGCATCTATACACAGCACGTCTGTGAAAAACTATTTGTTCAGTCTTCCAGCCACTGAATGAGGGTCACTAAGACTACTAGATACCAGGACAACGGTAGAGGCCTTGCACCAGGCCAGTGCATTCAAGAAGGACAATGGAGTCCCTTCCCTTAAAGAAGGCTCAGTGTGGCCAGGGAGAAAAAAAACAAACAGAAAACTAACACCGTGGGGCAGCTACACAGGGGCCAAGGAGGTGGAATCGTGTCAAGACATGCCGAGAGAGATTCACTCACGGGGGCCAGTAAATGACTGTGGGTACCCAGAGAGGATTCCCTTTCTGATCCTTAGGAAGGCCAGCACTTCCATGTGAGTAGCTGTGCTGCAGGCAGGGATGAGGCTGGCGTTTGGCACCTACCTGCTGCGGATGGGGCTAAGAAGCCATAAGGTTGGCAACAGTCCGCTTGGCAATGCAAGATGCAGAGGAGGGTGGTTGGGGCCGCGTCATGGACAGTTGGAATGGCAGGTGAAAGAGTCCAGATTCTACTGACTGAGCAGGCAGAGATGGGGCCAGAGGGATTTTTGGAAATCTGTTTTGGCACAAGTGTTTCACCCTGGCAGGCCTTCAAGAATCTTCTTTGGCAATGGCTATATGGGGAGAGCCAGTCAATCGTGGAGCATGGCTGGTCACTGGGAACATTCATTTCAACGTGCTGTGGCCTTAGAGGCCAGCGAAGGCACCCTGCCAGGACAGCTTCCACACATTTCCTGGCTGCCTCTGCCTCATCCTGGGAGCAGATCTGTATTCCTAAGGTCCTGTTGAAGCACTACTGTTCTAGTTGATGCCATGAGCTACCACTGGCACGGAAAGAGCGCTGCCCATCCACTCAGGGGCTCAGATGCTCAGCCTGACACTTTACAGCCTGCCTCTGGCTCCTTGGAACATGCTTTGTGACCATGGAGTAATGAGAAGTGGCTTTATAAATCACATGACAAATTTTGGGGACCAGGCTGTGTGCTGGAGTGTGGGAAGGTATGTTTTCTTGGAGCATCAATTTGGTTCAAAGGTTTGGGGATGAGCTAGGGAAGATACTAAGTACCGTCACAGATAAATAATGAAGTCCCTGTCTACGACCTTTCCCACCCCGTTAGGCCTCACATAGTTTTATGGAAGGCAAGGACACACCCACAACAAGCCCTAATCCTCAATCTGCAGCTTGCCCACCATCCACAAAAACTTCCTGCTCAAGTTTTACCAAACAGTATTAATTTGGTAAACTGAAAATCAAAATCAGAAACATTGTAGGGGAGAAGACAGCTCACAGGAATTTAAAAATATGAGATAAAACTTCCAAAATAAAAAAAAAAAATTGGGCAGCTTCAGGCCTTCCCCTCAGATTGCTGACAGAATGAGTTCGCTCTCAGAGGTTGGCCACATTTTGTTGAAAAACTTGATAAGTCCAGTGTATAGAGATAACATGTTAATTTAGACATCTACAGTGATGTTCCCCTTCTATTAAGTCTTTTTTTTTAAATATTTTTTAGTTGTCAATGGACATTTATTTTATTTATTTATATGTGGTGCTGAGACTTGAACCCAGGGCCTCACACATGCTAGGCGAGTGCTCTACCACTGAGCTACAATCCCAGTCCCTGCCCCATTAAGTCTTAAACAAAGAAAAGTCCTCTTCCCTGACTCCTAAAGGAGCTAGAAGTTAAGATGTTCTTTTATCTGAACAGATGATTGTGAAAGCTTTTTAAAGCCTGCCAATGACAATCCATCTCTCTTATTGGAACTTTTTTTTTTCTTCCTCCCTATAACTCCATGACTCCCAAGCACCCACTGGTCTATTTCACAATTTAAATCGGCCGTTAATGACCCACCAGGGATAGTCATATATCAGTGCCTCCCCCAAACTGATATAAGATACTGCTGTAAAACGAGCCAAAATTTTAAACAGTTCACTGAAAGATGGCAGAATATGCTACCTCCAAATTTGCTACTTTGGCATAAAGATTATTTTGAGCTCCACACGCCTGAGGAGCAACAGATGCAGGGAGGGCCCTGCCAGGATGGCTTCCACACCTTCCTGGCTGCTTCTGCCTCCTCCTGGGAGCAGGCCTGCATTCCTGAGAGAAGATGCTAAACCTTCCGGCCCCCAAGTCCACTCTGGCAACAGGAAGTACAGCCTCTCTATGGGGAGTTTCCCTGCACCAGGAGGAGAAAACGTTCTCAGCTCCAGAGACAGGGCGTTGAGGCCTGGAGTCTGCACAATGGGTCTTAAAATAATTATCTCCCTTTGGTCTCGCCATCTATTTTCGTTAATTTTCCACGATGGCCTCTTTGTTGAGCTCCGTAGGTAAGCACCTGGGTTTATCACTTCTCACAGTCTTTGTGGGGTTGGTCTATGGGGTTCCCCATGTGTATGTTAAAATCTGACTATGTGTTTTATTTTTGTTCTTCCTGCTAATCAATTTAATTCTCAGGCCCCGTCAGAGACCTGAAGAGGGTCAAATTTTGCCTTCCTTACATCACCAAAGTCCTTCCTGGGTGAGGGGAGACTAAGAGACCCCAACCCCCTTTTCCTTAGATAGGATGAAAAGTAATCATTGCCTGAATGAGGAAAGTGAGATTGTCTCCGACCTTTCCCACCCTGTTAGGCCTTGCATAGTTTTATGGAAGGCAAGGACACACCCACAACTAGCCCTGATCCTCAATCTGCAGCTTGCCCATCATCCACAAAAACTTCCTGCTCACGTTTTACCAAACAGTATTAGTAATATTTATAATAAGTCCATATTCCCTTCTGGAAAGAAAATTCCAGAGAACATTTTTTCTCAGGGGGTAAATTGAAAGCATTTTTAGATGGAAGTGAGTTTTTAGAACTTACCAGATTCAGTGACCACACTGGAAAAAAATTGTTACCATATTATAAGCAAACAGCTCTACCACCAGATTCCTGGCACTCTGCTTTGCTGCTCTTCGGTAAATGGGGTGATATGTGGAATTGAAAATCTGACAACTTTGAAATATGTAGAAATGAAGGGAAGGTAAAAGTTACAGGGTTACATGGAGGCTAAAAGTTACAAAGTGTGAGAGTGGAAAGTCCCACCATGCTGGCATTAACTACAAGGCATATTTCATGTATACACACATGAATTTGTTTTTGTAAACTACCTGGGAATGGAGAAAGGGAGTCAGGCTCCGGAAAACCCATAAATGCATGACAAGGAAATGAACTGAGGACAGGAAGCCAGACGGGTGGGAAGTGGAAAGCTACCAGAACAGCAGCCCAGCTCTTCCCATCTCTGTCCCCCAACCAGATTGGCCTTAGGAGCTCAGCAGTTGGGAGATGATAATCTTCCTCCCCGTCTCCAGGCTTGCACTGAAGCACCCAGGCATCCTCTCCTTTTGGCTGCAGCACCTGTGGGTCCTTCCATAGCAGCTACCTTCCACCTCCCTACCTCTGCTGGCTAGGAAAGGCAAAGCCTCAAGACTGGCATCCATAGCAAGAACCCATGAAGCTCTCCTTGAGATCTAACCCCACCCAGCTCCACAAGCAGCCACTTTGGACGAGCAGGATCTAAGATCTACCAAGATGATGTGGAACATTCAGGAAGTTCCCATCTGTTGTTTCTGCCTCTGGAGTTCTCTGTGTTCCAGCCACGTGGAAGAAAAAAGGGTGCCTGAGCTGGAAATGTGAGAGTGCCTGTCACTTAGCGTCTATAGCAACCTGGGCTCAGATCTAACTTCCCAGGAAACACAATGATCGGCCCAGCTTGGGTCAACTCCTGGACCAACCAACTGTAGCTATGGCTGGGGTGGGATGGGGGTGGAAGGAGATCATATCAAGTGAATACGGCCATTTCTACCACTACCACATGTAAAGAAGATGGATGGTTCCTAGAAACATTGTAAGCAATGAACTCAACAGGTTTCAATAACCAGGGCAGTACTGAAGGTGGCCCAGCCAGGAAGTTACTTAGGGCATCAAGGAGGAGGTCAACCTCATGGGGAAACAAGGCTGTCATGCAACATCTTCCTTTGGAAGCAAAATGTAAATTAATCTCATGTCTGTTCCTCACCGATTCCAAATGCTCCTATAAGTAATGAGCACAACACTAAAGAATAGTTGAGAGACTTGTGGATGTAAGCCAAGGGTAGAGTGCTTGCCCAGCATGCAAGAGATCCTGGTTCAATACTTAGCACTGGAAAGAAAGAGAGAGGGAGGGGTGGAGGGAAGGAAGGAAGAAAAAAACAAAGAATGCTTAAAAGATGACCAAATAATTGCCCTCCCGACTATACTATGGAGTCCAGGCCTGGACTCCTAGGAGAAAAGAATCCCATCATTTAGCACTTATGTTACTTTCACTACAACAAAGTACCTGAGACAATGAATTAATAAAGAGAAAGGTTTATTCTGGTTCACAGTTTTGGAAGTATCAGTCTATGATGGGTTGGTTCCCATTGTTCTGTGCCTGTGGTGAGGTGGCACATTGTGGTGGGAACACAGGGCAGAGCAAAACCACATACATCAGGAGCCAGGGAACAAAGAAAGAAAGAGACTGAGGCCCCAAAATCTCCTTCAAGGGCATACCCGCAATGACCTAAGGACCTCCCATTAGGCTCCACCCACCAAAGGTTCCACAGTCCCCCAGCAGCACCACTCGGGACCAAGCCTTCAAAACAGGCCTTGAGGGGACATTTAAGATCCAACCTACAACAGCATCAAAGTCACTGACAGAGCCCAGACAGTAAATAGCTTAGGCCTTGCAGGACAGAGAGTGGCACTAACTCCCCTCAGCTGTGAGGCCTGAAAGCAGCCCAGCATGTAAGTCAGTGGGCATGAAAGTGTTTGAACAAAAATTTCTCCAAACAGGAGGCAAGCCAGAGCTAGCCCCAGCCTGCAGCTGGCTAGCTCCTGACCAAGCAGCCACCATATTTCCCCTCATGTCCTATGGCTTTGGGGGTAACGTGGGGACTCCCCACCAGGGAGGGCACGTTCTCCTCAGCAGAACAGGTCACCTCAAAGCTCAGGGTCTGCCTCTCCCTTCAGGCACAAGGCTCCATGGAGGCACCTGTGAACTCCACTTGCACACAGAGCTCTCCACACGCTCTGCGAGCTGTGTGTTCTTGACCCTCTTCCCACCACGATTTTCTCTATTCAGCAGCTTTTCAAGTGAACGAGCTGGCATGTGACCTGAGCCTCTTCCAGGTCCCAGGGGTTGTTTAAACAGTTTCCCTGGGAACCGTGCTGGTCCAGCTGCTTCACCAGTAGGAAAACACACCAGTGACCTGGGTGTCATTTTTAAACCCTGTCTGCTGGTTGAGTCAGATAAATAAAAGGGCCTGTCATTAGCGGATGCCACACTGGCTTTTGAAAACCAAAGCAATTAGAGACCGAGAAAAACTCCAGAAAAGGAAAGTCAATGACTGTTGCCCAAGAAGCACAAAAATGCTTAACAATGCATGAGACGGGAAGTGGGCAGAGAAGGAAGGAAACTGTTATCAGTTAAGGAACAACTGCCTTAACTCCATGAAGAACGGCAAGTAGCGTAGGATCACAAGATCACAGCTCTGTTAAGGTGAAAGTTCCATAGCACACATGCAACCATTGAAAGTGTAGAATTCAGGGATCTTGGTGGAATCATCACCACAATCAGTTTTAGAACATTGCCTCCAGTCTGTAGAAACCCCTCACCCATTAGCCGTTGCTCCCATCTTCTCCTGCCACAACCACCTGCAGCCCTCAGTAACCTCTCATCTACTGTCTATTCCATTTGAGGCATTTTGTAGAAGTGGAATCATGCAACATGTGGCCTTTTGTGTCTGGTTTGTCATTTAGTACTATGTCATCAAAGGCTCAGCCATGTTTTTAACGACGGAATACTATACCATTTCATACAATTTTATGTACCAGAAATTTATCTACCATTATTATTTTTTTTGGTATTGGGGATTGAACACTGGGACACTTAACCACTGAGACACATTCCCAGCCTTTTTTTTTTTTGGATTTTGTTTTGAGACAGGGTCTCACGGAGTTGCTTAAGGCCTTGCTAAGTTGCTGAGGCTGGCTTTGAACTTGCAATCCTCCTGCCTCAGCCTCCCTGAGCTGCTGGAATTATAGGCATGCACCACTGTACCCAGCTGTCTATCACGTTTTATTTACCAATCCATCAGCTGATAATATTTGGGTTATTTCCACTTTTTGGCTATTATGAACTCTTACGTACAAGTTTTTGTGTGGGTATATTTTCATCTCTCCTAAATTTATTGCTAAGGAACTGGAGGAGTAGCCTAGTTGGGGTCAGTTTAGTTTTTTAGGTAACAGAATCACTGGATCTCCAGCCTGAAGGGGCAGAAGGTTTTTGTGGTGCTGCTTCTGCCAAGAGCTGCTTAGAGCAGAGGTGTCTACATGGCCCAGCACACATGCACCTCAACTTCCAAGCTGAATTTCTGTACTTCCTGAGTGCAACTCCCAAATGCCTTTTATGTTAAGCATCCCGACATCAGCCGACAAGCTCACTGAGGATTATTTTTCCAGGACAGCGTTGACAGTCAGCCAAACCTGCCTCCCAGCAACACCAGTATGCACATATATTTGACTATTTTGTAGCATTTTTACTCTAAGTAGCCTTTTAAAATGTGGAAAGTAGAAAAGTGGAGCTGGATCCAGAGTATACAAAGAACTCAGAAAATTAAACAATAAGAATACAAATAACCCAATCAACAAATGGGCCAAAGACCTGAACAGACACTTCTCAGAGGAGGACATACAATCAATCAACAAGTACATGAAAAAATGCTCACCATCTCTAGCAGTCAGAGAAATGCAAATCAAAACTACCCTAAGATACCATCTCACTCCAGTAAGATTGGCAGCCATTATGAAATCGAACAATAACAAGTGCTGGCGAGGATGTGGGGAAAAGGGTACTCTTGTACATTGCTGGTGGGAATGCAAAATGGTGAGGCCAATATGGAAAGCAGTATGGAGATTCCTGGGAAAGCTGGGAATGGAACCACCATTTGACCCAGCTATTGCCCTTCTCGGACTATTCCCTGAAGACCTCAAAAGAGCATACTACAGGGATACTGCCACATCGATGTTCATAGCAGCACAATTCACAATAGCTAGACTGTGGAACCAACCCCGATGCCCCTCAATAGATGAATGGATAAAAAAAATGTGGCATTTATACACAATGGAGTACTACGCAGCAATAAGAAATGACAAAATCATGGAATTTGCAGGGAAATGGATGGCATTAGAGCAGATTATGCTAAGTGAAGCTAGCCAATCCCTAAAAAACAAATGCCAAATGTCTTCTTTGATATAATGAGAGCAACCAAGAACAGAGCAGGGAGGAAGAGCAGGAGGAAAAGATTAACATTAAGCAGAGTCATGAAGTGGGAGGGAAAGGGAGTGAAAAGGGAAATTGCATGGAAATAGAAGGAGACCCTCATTGTTATACAAAATTACATATAAGAGTTTGTGAGGGGAATGGGAAAAAAATAAGGAGAGAAATGAATTACAGTAGATGGGGTAGAGAGAGAAGATGGGAGGGGAGGGGAGGGGGGATAGTAGAGGATAGGAAAGGTAGCAGAATACAACAGTTACTATTATGGTATTATGTAAAAATGTGAATGTGTAACCAATGTGATTCTGCAATCTTTGTAATGTTTTGAATAACCAATAAAAAAAAATTCTCAAAAAAAAAAAAAAAAAAGAAAGAAAAGTGGAGCTGGAGAAACTGGTGATAAAATCATTAGCTACATATTCACAGGATGAAAGTCGCTAGACTGTTCAATCCAGGACGGATTTCATGTAGGCAAGGCTGGAAGGAGCTCTCGGGCATCTAACAAGCTAGGTGAAGTGGTGGAGGAAGGGGGAAACCTTGGTCAGGCTTCAAGTGTGAGAGTACTGTGACTTTCAATAGCCAGGGGCCTGGGGAGGAGGGATGGGAGGAAACTGGGGGAAAGGGAGCGGGGGAAGTTACATTTAATTAAAAATATATATTTTAAAATACAATATTTTCAAAAAATATTAAGAAGATTCCTATCTTTCAGGGATATATACTAAAATATTTATATATTAAATGATATGTCACCTAGGACTTCTTTCCAAATTCTGCTGGAGGAAGATAGATAAAACAACAGTGACCATAAATTAATAATTACTAGAGCTACGTGGTGGGTAGATGGGATTTTCTTATGTTCAGTTTCAAATTTCTCATAAGGAAAAAAATAAAGCAACACTCCCTCTCCCATTCCTGAGATCTAAATGAAGAGCGAAATTCTCAGGTCTGAACCATGTCTTGCTTCAGATACCCCTATGACACCCCTATGGTGTGGGTTGAAATTCCTCCTGGTTATTTTATTTATTTATTTACTTATTCATTTATTTTAGTACTGAGGATTGAACTCAGGGGTGCTCGACCACTGAGCCACATCCCCAGCTCTATTTTGTTTTTTATTTAGAGACAGGGTCTCACTGAGTTGCTTAGGGCCTTGCTTTTTTGCTGAGGCTGGCTTTGAACTCTCAATCCTCCTGCCTCACTCAGCCTCCAGAGCCTCTGGGATTACAGGCAAGTGCCACCGTGCCCGGCCCTTCTGGTTATTTTAATTGTTCAAACACATGGCTCAAAAGTGAAGAAAATGTAAGAAGTTAGGCAGGGAGAACCCTCCATGACCTTGGGATGACCTTGGGGATGTTTCTTGCCATGGCTTACCCTGCCTACTCTCTTAGAGGTGGAAGCTGTTCCCAGCTTCCTGTGCATCCTTCCAAAATTATACTCAACCCCTCCAATTCCCCATTCATTGCTTTCCAGACAATGCATTTTGGAGATCTTTTCTAGGAACTTTGGGAATCATCCTTATTTCCTTCCATGGCATTCCTGATAAGCCAGTGTCTGTCTCTCCTACTTCCTACTGGTGAGCATGATGGGTTGTTTCCAGGCTCCAGATGTCACTAACAGTGTCACCTTGTCCACACGCTATCCTCTAGAGGTCAAGTTCCCCTTAAGGTAACAGCAGGGCCAAAGAACACCCGTTTTCATCATCATCTTGGCTACTGTTCACTGCCCGCCATGATTGTTAGACTGGTCTACTCGCCCATCAACAGCACATGAATTTAAAAATAAACCCCAAAGTTGTGACCATCTCCTCCCTCCCTCCCTTAAACAGTTAGCCTTTCTCCTGAGCCTAACATTTATTTTTCTACTAAACGTCATTTCAAGTAAGATGGACTAAGGCCAATGTGAAGAATTTACTTTAGAAAAGTCATCACAATTGTCCATATTACTGTTTAATCTATGTCTTAAGCACTTACATAAAAATAAATAAACTAACATTTACTGAGAAGTCCCTCCAGTCCAGCTTATTCTCTGAGCCCTTTCCACATATCGACAAGCTTAATTCTTGTGCAGCCTTGAGGTCAATCCCATTACCAACCTCGATTTCAGATGAGGAGAGAAGCACAGAGATGAGCCACTGGCCCGGGTCCTGCAGCTTGAGTGACAAGCTAATGTCAGATGTACTTCACCCTCTTCCTCCTCTGCTTACCTGTGCAGAACCCACAGGAGAGCTGGAAAACTTACAAATTAGTATCCTAAGCCATTTCCCAATACTCAGTAACATGCAATCGGGTGCTCAATTTTTAAACATTGGCTTGCCCTTTTTTTTTTTTTTTTTGGTACTGGGGATTGAACTCAGGAACACTCAACCACTAATCCACATTCCTAGCCCTATTTTGTATTTTATTTAGAGACAGGGTCTCACTGAGTTGTTCAGCGCTTTGCCGTTGCTGAGGCTGGTTCTGAACTAGCAATCAATCCTCCTGCCTCATCTTCCCAAGCCTCTGGGATTACAGGTGTACACCACTGCACCCGGCTTGCCCTACATTTTTAGGAATAAATTGAATACAAAGCATCTTCCTATCACAGAAAAAATACCTACCACCTTGGTAAAAAGACTTTCAAATCTGGACTCATGGTCAGGAGTTGATCCAAATGTTAAGACCTGAGTTATTCCTAAATGGAAAATGTTACACACACACACACACACACACACACACACACAATTCCATAGTTAAAGTCTATGACTTGGAAAAAAAGAATTAAAACTTAGGTCAAGAGGGGTTCTGCCATGTAACCACTGATTTCTAAAAAATTTCACTGAAAAATGTAGCTTTCAACTCAAGTCATTCCATTTGCCTTCCTACCTCATCCCCCTTGAATAAATCTTGAGCCTCAATTGAAACTGGTGCTGCTATCTTAGAAGAGAACTATCCAAAAAAAAAACAAGCCAGCAGGCACCTTGAGATTCAGCTTCCACTTCATATTCAGGTGGTGTAGAGCTGACAATTGATTCTACATCTCCATAAGGCCCGACACATTTAGCCACAAACCTCTCAACAATAAAGGTCACATTCTTGTCATGCCTTCTGTCAACCTTCTTCTAAGCTGCTCTGAAAAAGTTGCCCATCTGTCAAGATGCAGGACACAATGTGTAAACACGGGGCATCTGGAAGAGTCTGAGGTGATCTCAGAGGAATTAAAAAAACACACACACAAAAAAAACCCTTCATCAAATCTGTTCAACCAGTAGATGGACCCACGCAGGTAAAATGTGGACTCAGAGAAAGGACTGAGTGTAATTTTAGATTTCTGTCATTTTCTTTCTGTAACTTCCCTGAGGATGTTCGGTTATTTCATGGAAAGTTAAGAGTTTCTCAAAATAGATCTCATTCACTAAAGAAAAAAGAAAGAAAGAAAAAGAAAAAAAAAAAAACGCCAATTAGAAGAAGAATGAGAGGCATTTAGTTTTCTTAGAAGAAATAAAACGGTCAACTTCAGATAGTTTAGGAATTAGTATTGAATACCACAAGCCACCAGAAAAATATGCCACCTGCTTCATAAGTCACCTTTCTCAATCCTGTTCTCAGGAACCCTAGAAATAAAGATGAACGGGGTCCAATTAGTTTGGGAAAGCCCAGACCTTAGCCATGTCTTGGAAATTGGGCAAGTTACAGCCTCTGAAGAGCCACATAGTAATGAAATTAGCCTCGTCTCACACAGCTTTCCCCAAAATCACTCTGCCGTGGAACCCCTTTCACTTTATCAGAGCACCCCAGCACCCCACCCATGGGAGACTCTCTGGCCAGCAGAGTCACTCTTCTACTAGCATTTGTTTCACACCAGCCCTGCTTTATGGTTCAGAATCCCCGTGTCATCTTCCTTGAATTGTAAAGGGACTCTGGGACTGTGGCTTTGTGACCTTAGTTTTCCCCACCACCAGAATGAAGGACCCAGGGTTCACTGTGGCACCAGAAAGTTCCAACAGAGAATGGGCAGCTGTGACGGGAATTTTCAGTACTTCAGTTTTCACATATGTTCCCTAAAGCTCAACTCAAGATCTGCGTAAAAGGCTGGGTGCCTCAATTGGACCCTCTCCCCAACCCCCCTCTAGAAAATTCTTCCTCCTCATTGATAATGGAAAGTAAGAAAACAGGTGAATTGGAACATTTCTGGCTTACCTACCTACCCACCACTCCCTGGCAAGATGTCTTCACACACCTCCGTCCCTGAAGGGCTGGCTCCTCCAGAACATGCTCCCTCAACTTCCTCAGAGTGGCCCTGGGCAGGAGCTCCCCAACACTCACTCAGCCCATCCCCCCACAAGGCAACAGCAGCCCTGATACTCAGCACTTGGTCCCCTCCCAGCATGACCACAGGACAGCACAGTTGTTCTGCATTGCCACCGACTGATGCAGAACAAGGAATTAATGAGACCTGTGTGGGGCGTGGCTTCTACTCAGCTGTGTAGCAGCCCCTAAGTGAACCCTGCAGTCTCTTCCATAGGAACCAGCCTGGGCAGTGCCTCTGAGACTGAACCATCTTTCTTTCTAAGGATGATGCTTACGCTAACAGCATCCAAATCTCTTGGTGCAATTGTTGAAAGTACAGATGGCTGTTCCCCATCCAAGAGCTACTGGGTCCAGACGGGTTGGGGCAGGGACTGCTCAGGAATGTACGTTTAACAATTTATGGGTGACTGATGATGCACAGTAGTTTGGAACAACTTCTTTGAAAGATCAGGTGAGGAGGGAAAAATGAGAGAAAAGATAATTCTTTATAGTAGGTACAATAATGCCCCCCTTCCCAAGATGCCCACATCCCAATCTCCAGAGCTGTGCAAAGTCACCTCACATAGCCAAGGGTAAGATTAAGTTAAAAATCTACAGATGCAGGGGCTGGATTGTGGCTCAGCGGTAGAGCGCTCACCTCACATGTGTGGGGCCCTGGGTTCGATCCTCAGCACCACGTAAAAATAAATAAACGAAATAGAAGTATTACGTTCAACTACAACTAAAAAATACATATATTTTTTATTTTATTTTATTTTGAAGAGAAGAGAAGAGAGAGAGAGAGAGAAAGAGAGAGAGAGAGAATTTTAATATTTATTTTTTAGTTTTTGGCGGACACAACATCTTTGTATGTGGTGCTAAGGATCGAACCCAGGCCGCACGCATGCTAGGAGAGCGCGCAACCGCTTGAGCCACATCCCCAGCCCCACATATATATTTTTAAAAAAATCTACAGATGCAGCTGGGCATGGTGGCACACACCTGTAATCCCTGCTGCTCGGGAGGCTGAGGCAGGAGGATAGCAAGTTCAAAGCCAGCCTCAGCAACTTAGTGAGACCTTGTCTCAAACATAAAATAAAAAGAGCTGGGGATGTGGCTCAGTGGTTGAGCGCCCCTGGGTTCAATCCCCAGAACAAATAATAATAATGACAATAATAATAATAATAATACAATAAATAAAAAGATAAAAGAAATATACAGATGGAGAAATTATCATGTATTATTGATTGAACCCAACTGTTTATATAGGTAAAACATGAAGGCAGAGAGAGATATGAAGATTTAAAGAAGAAGGAGATGCCTCAAGCCAAGGAAAGCACTAGAAAAGGCCAGGGAACCATTTCTCCCCTACAGCCTCTAGAAGCAAAGTCCCACTAACACCTTGACTTCAGATCAGTATGACTGATCTTGGGACTTCTGACCTCCAGGACTATAAGAGAATAAATTTGTATTGATCTAAGCCACTAGCACACTCAAACCACAGAAAACCTGAGAAAATAGCACTGTAGTAAGGGTGTTAAATATACATCCCTCCTAAGAGGTAGGCACTTTATGTGAAAAGTGACAGCCACCCAAAGAACAAAAGCACTTTTGGCCCTAACGGCAGATGAAGTGGGAGGCAGGAAGAACTTATGGAGGGTGCTCAGGGTGGAATTGGTGATAACGGGGCACACTGGGACCTCACTGTGCCAGGTACTATCCTAGGCTATCCTTTGTAAAATCACTGTAGCCTAACCATCCTGCAACATGGGTCAGCCCTGTGCGCACAGGGAGGCCACACGGCAGTGGAGGAGCACGCAGCAATGAGTGAGCGAGCCAGGAATGGGAGTGGAATGGCAGCTCTCGGGTGGCGCCTTGAAGTGAGGGTGGGAACCCTAGCTGAGGCAGGACAAAGAGCCATCTAGGGACCGTGATGTCTAGGCTGGCCAGGCTGCCAATGGAAAGAAGCAATGTTCCATAATACGGCCTTGAGGATGTCCAGGAGAGAGCTAGACCAGAGAGGGGCCAGCATGGCCAAGGCGACTGGACACTGAGCAGGAAGTTCTGAGATGGCTCTGAGAGGTAAAGGAGCCAAGAACCTGTGCTCACGGGCTCTTCTTCAACCTTAAAGCAAGACTGAGGCACAGCCCTCCAGCACATGAGGGACAACTGCAGATTCGGAAGCAGATTTTGATGGCATCACCCTAAGCAAGGTAACAAACTTTTTTTGACCAGAACTCACCCAGGAATGGACACTACACGAGGACTCTATTAAAAATAGTTTCAAAATTTTATGCTTTAACATCAGACATGTGGAAAACGTTTAGAATACCTAAATTGCCATGGGGGGTGGAAAAATTCAGACTTGATTTTTCTCCTTACAACTCCAATAAAATAAGAGTTATATACAATAAATTGCATTCAGTTTAAAGTGAAGTTTACTAAGTTTGGACAGGTGTATAAACATCAACAGAACCTCAATCAAAATATAAAACATTTCAGCACACCTCAAAATGGCCCCAAGGATCCTTTGTGCCCTTTCACAATTAAACCCTCCATCTCACCCCACCCCCACCACTTCCAGGCAACCGTCTGTGTTTTCTATCACTGTGGACACGGGAGGCAAGCACCCTACCACCTGAGCTATATCCCAGCCCCATCACTATGGATTAGTTAGTATTTTCATACAAATAGACTCATACAGTATAGGGGGCAGCATGACAAAAGGTCAGAGAGTAAATATTTCACGTTTTGCAGGCCACACAGTATTGAGGATACCTACTCACTTTCTACAGGTGATACAACTTGCACTGGTTCTCAGTGTGCACAGAAGAAAGCCAGTATCCTCCAAGATAGTATGTATCTGGATTTTCCTGCCCAGGCTTGTTCTCATTGTTCCCTTAACTTAGTTAGGTTTTGGGGGGAACAAAAAGGGGGTATTCAGGGAAATGGTTTTTTATGTTCCATGTTTTTTTTTTTTTTAAGGGATGATGCAATATTGAATAAGAAAAGCCAGATATCAAAGTATATACTGTGTTCAGGGTCTGCTGTGTTTTTGTATGACCTGCAAACTAAGAGTAACTTGAGCATTTTTCAGTGGTTGAAGAAAATTGAAATAAAAATACAGACTGGCAACCAGGCATGGGGGCGCATGACTGTATTCCCAGCGACTTAAGAGGCTCTGAGGTAGGAGCACTGAAAGTTTGAGGCCAGCCTCAGCAATTCAATAAGATCCTCAGCCCTTTGTGAGAGACCCTGTCTCAAAAAATAAAAAAGGCTGAGGATGTAGCTCAGTTAGGTAAAGCACCCCTGGGTTCAATGCTCAGCATCAAAAAAAAAAAAAAAAAAACTATTTTGAAATATGAAAAAAAATTACATGGAATTCAGAACACAGTGTCACCAAATAGAGTTGTATTGGAACACAGCCATTCATTTGTTAACTGGCTGCCTTTGTGCTTCTTGGGCAGAGTGGAAGACTTTGTGACAGATAGGGTGTGGCCTGCAAAACCTAAAATATTCACTCTCTGTGGCAGAGGAAGCATGCTGCCCCCTGTACTATATTAATTTTTTTTTCATGGTGCTGGGAACTGAACTCGGAGGTACTACATCCCCAAACCTTTTATTTATTTATTTATTTATTTTGAGACAGGGGTCTCAATCAGTTGCAGAAGCTAGCCTTGAACTTGCAATCCTCCTGCCTCGCAGCCTCCCACATTGCTGGGATGACAGGCATGCACCACTGTGCCCAGCAAAACTTTGTTTTGGGTGCTCAGAGGCATGCTTGGCTCCATTCATGGGGGTCTGTGCTCACAGCTGATAATAAGGACGATTCTAGCAGGGGGACCCTCAGGTTCCCAGGACACTGAATGCACACTTGCAGTGTTGCACCTAGCAGCGTGACTGCAGGAAAGGAATCCTAGAAGAGAATCATGAAAGGCTGCTTTGAAGTCCAGTCTTTTCTCATGGAACTCATTTCTTCTTTTCCCGCCCCTCCTTAGAGAGGACCAGCCCTCCTATGAAGATGTTATTTCTTGCATGGGAGATTTCTAAAGCACCTCCAGACAGCCACGTCTGCAGCTCAGGTGTAGTTTTTCTTGGGAGCACAGACATGGGTGGACTGCAAATTCAAGCTGCAGCCTGACATTGCCAGCAAGTCTCTTGCCTCCACACTGCCGTGGCAGGCTCCTGATGTAAGGTCATGAACAAAGATGCACCCAGATCTCCTGATGCCTTTGCCCTTTCCTTTCCAGTGCCCATTCTACGGCCCCACTGAACACCTAGGATCCTGGAGAAGAACCTGAGGTGTGGAAATGCCTCACCTGTGTGCAGAAGAACTCTCTTGCAAAAATCTGTTTTCTTTTAAGCATATGCACAGGTTTAGGGAGGGGGAATTTCTACACTTGTTTTTCCCTGTATTGACAACTCAATATATTGCTCTGGAGCTGGATTTTTCTTGTTCTTCACAATATATCACTAGTGCCTCATCATAGACATGCTTCTGCCTCTGTGTTTCCACATGCTGCAGAAAGCAAGGCCATTTAGTCTGTAAGTCTCCTCCTACCCATGATAAGTTAGAGACAAGCAATGAGGTAGGGTCTGAAGGAGGTGTGACTCCTAGGATTTAAATGGCAAGGAAAACATCATTGTCACCCTGTGACCTCTTCTGTGTTCTGCTTTCTCTGTCTCTTTCTTTTCTTTTTCTTTTTTTTTTTTTTTTTTTTTGGCCATGCTGGGGATGGAACCTAGGACTTTATGCACTGTCCCCCTGAGCTACATACATCCCTACTCCTCTTTTCTTGTTAAGCTGAGCTTCTAAAAGAAAGCTCCTACCTTAGCATCTCAATTCTTCCTTAAAACACTATTCTCTTGTCTTTTAAGAACCCAAACTGGGGGTGGGAATGTAGCTCAGTGGTAGAGCACTTGCCTAGTATGTGTGAAGTCCTAGGTTCAATCCCCAGTATAACAAAAAGTGAAAACAAAAAAACATTAAAGAACCTAAATTCTTTTGAAATGCCTTTGCTGATTGGTTTTCCTTTGCCCATTCCTTGAACATGGTCCTCCAGGGCCTTCGGCTTTTGTCTCTTGCCCTAGACTGCTTCTCAACCTGTGGTCCCAAACTAGCAACACTCTACCAACTCAACCAGCAACACCAATCTCACTGGGATATTGTTAGAGATGCAAATTCCCTAACTCTACTCCAGATCTCCTGAATCAGAAACTCCAAGTGGGTCCTGGCCATTCAGGATTTAACCACCTTCCAAGTGACTCTGATGTATCTAGCGCTCTAGACAAATCCACCCTTAAGGGTCACCTCCTGCCTTGGGCCATTCCCACATCCTCATCTATAACCTCAGTTTTTTCTCAAGCTGCACAGCCATATATGCAGGTGTGCTCTCTGGGCATCTCTCTCTCTCTCTCTCTCTCTCTCTCTCTCTCTCTCTCTCTCTGTACCAGGGATTGAACTCAGGGGCACTCGACCACTGAGCCACATCCCCAGCCCTATTTTGTATTTTATTTAGAGACAGGGTCTTACTGAGTTGCTTAGCTTCTTGCTTTTGCTGAGGCTGGCTTTGAACTCACCGTCCTCCTGCCTCAGCCTCCGGAGCTGCTGGGATTACAGCGTGCGCCACTGCATCCGGCTTCTCTGGGCATCTCTACCTGTTCACACCACAGACGCCTTAACTCATCACCATCCCCAAAAGCTCTTCTTCCCCAGGATCTGCTCTTCCCTCAATGCTCACCAACAACTTGAGCCAATATCACCTCTCCACCCACCCAAGACAAAAAACCCTAAGTCATCTTAGACCCAGCTTGTTCTCATTTCCCTCATTCAATCAGCCACCAAATCAGGCCGATTCTACCTGTTCTCCCCATTTCTATGACCTTCACTCAAGTTCCTATTTCCTGGTTGGCCTAAATTAGTTTCCACTGAGGCACACCAAGACCTAATACAGCACGATAGCACGGGTTCCTTCCGGTCCTCCACATGGTTGCCAAGAGAGTCCCTGTAAATGCATTAACCCAACCTAAAACCCCAGGTTGCCCACCGTCCTGAGCACCAAGTCCCAAGTTCTCAACAAGGAAGTCTTGCTCCTGTCCCCACCCCACATCCCCATTCCAGATGTAACCATTTCACCCCCTTCTGTTTCCTCTTCAGTGTTTTTGCCCAGGAACAAGCTCCTGAAAAGATGGCCCCACTCAGCACAGGGAAATGCAAAACAAACCATGACAATGAGATGTACATATTAAACCAGCCAATGGGAGAGAGCTTGGACTACGCAGAGTTGGCTGAAGTGGGGAACCCAGGAATGCCCGTCGCTACCTGAGGAGTGGTAACTGCAGTAGGCAGAGAACACACACGTGGTTAAACTAAGCACTGGTGTAGCTCATGTCAAGAAGTCTTACTCTTGAGAACTGCCATAGCTCCACAGGATGTTCATTATAGCACCAAGAGACGGAAGTAACTCGGGCATCCATCACTGGGAGAATGGACAGGTAAAAGGTGGCAGATGCGTTTGTAGGGCCCAAAAAGGGGGTGATCCTCTCCCTACCGATCAGAGAGGGTCATAGGAAACACCCTTATACCAAAAGTCAGGTTAATAAGAGGAAAGCATAACAAACTTATTTGATCAGTTTTGAACAACATGGGAGCCCTTAGATTGAAGATCAATATGAACTATCTATTTTTATGCCTAAGTTCGATGAAGCAAGAACAGCTGTGCAAAAACATGATTGGACCAAAAGGACCTGATCTAATGCTGACAGACAGGGTAGGGAGGCCCAGCAAGGCCTTTCTGTTCAGATTCTCCCCCGCTCCCCACCATACCAGGCAGGATCCCTTGTGAAATGAGAGTTTCCTGATATGCTATCACATAAGGTAGGTTAGGGAATTTCTTTATGGTCAGCTCCATGACAGAAAGGCAGGGGGAAATTAGAGTCCTATTTTTAGGCTTTTATGGCTTGCCTTAGGGCTCCAGTTTCTATGACTTGCCTTGGGAAAGAGAAATGCTAGTTTCTGTGGCTTGCCTTGCAAGTAGGGAAAGGGCCACAGGTGACAGAAGGACAGAAGTCAGAGAGACACTTTGCTTTTGAGGCTACTTCAGTGGTCTTCACTTTGGTGCACCACATCAACGGCCCCAATTAACCTCCTTGTAACCACATCCTTTGCAATGAGACCTTTCAATGCCTCCCATCAAGAGGCAGAGTCTGCTTCCCCATGGTCTGACTTCAGGTTGGACTTATGCCTTGTTCTAGCCAACAAAATGTGGCAGAAATGACTGTGTCCAGCTTCTAAGTCTAGGTCTTACACATTTCTCCTCTCAGCTCAGGCTAGCCCCATAGAGGATGACAACAATGGGACCAGGCCCTCTTACGTCATCCACTCTCCAGCAGATCACAGATGAATGATGACACCCGCTGACATCAGCAGACCAGACACGAATCAGCCAAACCACGGAACAAACCCCAACAGACTAGTGAAAAATGACCGACTGTTGTTTTAAGTCACTAACGTTTGGGATAGTTTATCACAAAGTAGACTAAGTGATACCCAACCCAAGGAGTACCAGGAAACAACGAGAAACAACAAAATAGATGATTCCATAGCGAGATTCATTTTAGCAATGTAGGACAAGAAACTGAATGAGACAATATATGCAAGTGGAATGATGATAAGATATATCTAATATCATCAATAGCATATATTTTAGTTTTTAAGAACATGCAAAATCAAGGCTGGGTTGTGGCTCAAGGGTAGTATGCTTGCTTAATATGTATGAGGCACTGGGTTCGGTCCTTAGCACCCCATAAAAAAAATAAAGTTATTTAAAAAATAAAAGAACATGCACAATCAAAGATTTGTATTTGACCCCTGAACATGGTGGCCAATGGTATAGGGGAAAGGAGGGACAAGTGGAAAAACAATAAGAGGCCTCCTCGGGCCATCAGACTGAGGAGTGTGGCTTCTCCACCCTCTGTACTTAACAATGCCTGCTCATCTTGTAAGCCACACCCAACAAAGCTTCAGTTCATAGCCTGCTGCACCCTCTTCTCTGTTTAGCAGGGTTTTAAAAGAAGGGGAACGCGCAATCCTGTAACTCTAAGGCTCAGGATACAGGTGGTGGCAGAGTGCTTGCCTAGCAGGCAGGAGGCCCTGGGTTCGATCCTCAGCATCTCAAAACAAAACAAACTCCCATTCCATAAAACAGAGTTTCCCTAACCTTGGAATTAGAGGCAGTTTGTACCTGATATTTCTTTGCTGGGAAGAAAAGAGGGAGGAGGGCTCTCCTAGGCATTGTAGGATATTCTAGAAGCATCCCTGGTCTTTACCCACCATCCCTCTTAGCTGTGACCATATAAAACATCCCCAGACATTACCAAACTTTTCCTGGGGGAACAAACTACACTCCGGGTGAAAACCACTGCTATGAAAGATTGGGCTCCACAAAGCTACGATCCTAAGATGGTTTTGTAGACACAGTTAATATGTCTGAAATAAGCAATGTTTGAGATTATTAAATGACATCATCTAATACCTAACACCGCTTGAGAAGGATTTAAGAGCACCAACATTTTTCCCTCTTAGAGACATGGTTTTCACCCGCTCGCCCAAAACTAATGTTTTAGTTCACTACCCTATGGGGGAAAATTAAATACGAAATTCACTTGAGTTTTCATATCCACTTAGAAATATTTCTTCTCCCAAGCCTTAGTGAAACCTTTTATTTACCAAGTTTAAATCTGTCTTCTTAAGTCAATGGTATATGCTGCTGATTTTTCTCTATTACTCTGCAGAGGCTGTTTATCCAGCCGAGATGCCGAAGCAAGCATTCTTGTACTGTGCTATTAACTAAAACATGAAAAGCCAACACAGAGCTAAGTTAGAAGAATGCTGCCTCATTTATCTTGTGTGTGCCACCAGGGCAAACATCAGGCATTTTAATAACCTCATCCAGACCTTCAGTCATCATTGTAGGCTACTGACTCCAGACAAATATTTGCCTTGGAGGTTTGTCTACCAAGAGACTGAAGTAAACCACGCTTCTTTTGTTCACGGAAATGGAGTATAACAACCTGAAAACACACAGCACTCAACATCATTCATTTCTTGCAACCATCCACATAAAGGAGCAATGGAGATGGTTCCATAAATACTAGACTGGATACATTTCTTTTGTCTTTTTCCTCTTTCCCCAGGCTACTTCCAATGTCCAACATCAGTGGATGTTACAATCAGTGGGTGAAAGGCTGTTGGGGTCAACTTCATTCACATGGCCTCCAAACAGAACCCCATGGAAGATCTGCAGGTATCCCTGCAACTCAGTAACCAAACTTCACAGGATCTATTTCGGAACAACCAGTGGTCACAAGCCACCTCATATGATTGCAATCAGACACAGTGTATCCTCCCTTATGCCCCATGTTCTTGCCCAGATTGTTCAATTGAAACCTCATCATGAGGGCACAGATAAAGCAGGCTATGGAGCCTTCTAGAAGACAACTGGCCTGGACTCCTCTAAAATGTCAATGTCATAAGACCAAAAAAAAAAAAAAAAAAAAAAAGGCAGGGGACTTTTCAGATTAGAGGTGACTTAAGAGACATTGGCAGCCACATGGAATTTGTGGATCCTTGAATGGATTCTCAAACAAAAGGCCAAGGTAAAAGCTGTTAACAGGACCATTTGGTCAGCATTCTAGATTACTAAATTGATGTTCACTTCTTGAGTGTGATGAAGGTATTGCAATGATTTAAGTGAGTATCTTTGTTCTTGGGAGATACATACTGAAATATTTAGGGAATAAGTGTCATGCCTGCAATTTCCCAGTGGTTGCACAAAATATAAAAATAACAGGCATATTCACAGAGAGGGATAAAGCATATGTGGTAAAATGCTCACTGGCAAATTTAAGTGAAGAAGTCTGTATTATTCTTAGTTTTCCTACATATTTGCAATTATTCAAAATTAAAGTTGGGGAAAAAAGAAAACTAGGTATAGGTCGGTTGCTATGAGTATATAATCAAGCCAGAATGTTTCCAAATGTATTACACGGGGGAAAAAATATAAGAACTAAATATTATTTTCTGCCTCACATCTGATGATAAATAGCCTGAGTTATTTTAAGGGTTTGGAAGCATAAGATAAAAACAAAATCCAAACAAAACACCTGAATTGAATCAAATATGTTTTGATTCTCTTGTCACACTAAGAAAGCTGAACTCAGAAGTCTGAATGCATTGGAGCTCTCAAAACCCTAGAAATTCCTCACTGATATGATAATGGGCTTTTATGCATATACTAAATAAATTTCAAGCACAGTATTAAAGCACTTTTTGCAACTTGTGAACACAACTGCTTTCAGGAGGACATAGAGAAATCATGTCAGGAAAGGTCTCCGCTCTCCAGAAGGCAGTGGTTCTCAGCAACTTATTTTTAAAATTTATTTATATACATTTTTTTTTCCAGTACTGGGGGTTGAATTCAGGACTGCTTTACCACTAAGCTACATCCCCAGCCCAGCCCTTTTAAAATTTTATTTATCTTATTTTCGGACAGGGTCTTGCCAAGTTGCCCAGACTGGCCTTGTGCCTCAGCTTCCCAAAAAACTAGACTGTCATTTAGAATAAAAATATTAAAATGTTTCTTTAAAAATCTTACTTAAATCATTTTAGATCCTAGACTTGTGCAATTGGAATGTTCAATTTAGGGATTATGTAATGATAATCAAAAAATTTTTCTTGGGCATGTAATTGTAGGTGTTGGAGGCTAGAGAGGCAAAATTAGTTTAATAAAGCTAAACAGGGCCACTTGGATATTTAAATAGGAGAACAGGTTCTCTTTTAAAGACAACAAAGTTCTCTGCCAAATGCCCTGGGGTTCCCTTGTTCAACTTACAAAGTCTTTAAGTCAGGCATCTCAAAAGATCAAAAAGTTACAGACAAAACTTGAGGACCTTAGCTTTCCTCTGTAGCAATAAATGTCAGACCTCCCCCCAGAAGACCAATGCCTTGTAAGATACGCTGTAGTCTCAACTGCAAATTGGTACAACCACTCTGAAAAGCAGTATAGAGATTCCTCAGAAAACTTGGCATGGAACCACCATTTGACCCAGTTATTCTACTCCTCGGCACATACCCAATGGTCTTAAAATCAGCATACACAGTGCTGATGTGTTACAGCCACATCAAGATTTATAGCAGCTCAATTCACAATAGCTAAGCTATGGAACCAACCTAGGTGCCCTTCAACAGATGAATGGATAAAGAAAATGGGATACCTATACACAATGAAATATTACTCAGCCACAAAGAAGAATGAGATTATGGCATTTGCCAATAAATGGATGGAACTGGAGACTATCATACTAAGTGAAATAAGCCAATTCCAAAAACCCAAAGACCCTAATGTTCTCTCTGATGTGCAGATGCTAACCCACAATAAACTGGGGTGGGGGGAGGAATGTGAGAATAGAAATTTGATGGATGAGACAAAGGGCAATGAGGGGAAGGTATCGGGGGTGACAATTGGAAAGACAGAAGAAGGAATCAGACGTAACTTTCCTATGTTCATATATGAATACATGACCTGTGTAACTCCCCACAAAAATGGGAAGTTATACTCCATGTATGCATAACATGTCAAAATACCTTCTACTCTCCTGTACACTTGAAAAGAACAAATTTTTAAAAAGATATGTTGTAGTCTCTTTCCTGGGCTTGAAATCTCCAGGGAATTTCAAACACCCACAAGTGTACTTCTAAATTCAAAAGGAGCTCTGATTCTTCATCTGCTATTTCAGTCTGCCTCACTGCTCCAGCAGGTCAGTACCCACCTGCCTGTCTGCGGCTTGGCTTCTTCTCTTTCTCCCTTAGCCAAGGAAATCTTCACCCTCAGACTTAAGGCTAACTTTGACTCAGGAACAGAAAAATCCTAGTAAGTCAGTTCTTACTATAACCCAAATAGCAAATAAAAGCAGATAATTCCTTTTTGTACTTTTCTACCACTGCTATTTCTTCCAAACAAAGAATTAATTTAAAAAATGGTTATCTTTTATAAATTATTTTATTATATATGATGACTTTGTCTTTTATATAAGAAGTCAAACCTGGGAATCCCGGGAAAATTATTAGATTCCGAATACAGACTATGCTATTATTTAGCAAAGAATCGGTGACCACTCTTAATTCCACCCAAAGGAATTGGAGTCAACTTTTTTTACTATAAAATTCTCAGCACTAGAAGGAATATTAAGGTCATCATAGCCTTCTAACTTTTCATTTGACATATGCAAAAACATACTGTCCTTTACCCAACATCACAGATTCAAAACTAGGAATGTGTTGATATTCAGTTCCGTGTCCAGCTTCCTCCCATCAATTTTCTTTCTTTTTTTAAAATATTTTTTAGATGTATAGACCTTTATTTTATTTATTTACTTATATATGGTGCTGAGACTCAAACCCAGTGCCTCACACATGCTAGGTGTGCTACCACTGAGCCACAACCCCAGCCCCCCTCCCATCAATTTTTCTGCAAAAAAATTTTTTTTTCTCTTTTTCTTCTTGTTCTCCTTCTCCTCCTTCTCTCTCCCTCCCCTCCTCCTCCTCCTCCTCCTCCTTCTTTTTCTTAATACTATCAATGATAAGAACTACTGGATGAAAACCAAAATGAGTTGTGAGGAACTGATGAGATTCAAAAATCTCTAGTATAATGTCACCACTGATGCCTGGGTTAGCCACAAGGGAGTCCAGGGGGCACAGGGAGGACCCTGTCCAAGAACATGTCACCCTCACCGTCCTCTTTCACTCTCCCTTGGTCATCTCCTGTATCCAATGGGTAGTACAGAAAGATAAAGTATAAACTGTTTGCCTTCTTTGTTTTTTTTTTTTTTTTTTAGTATTTATTTTTTAGTTCTAGGCGGACACAACATCTTTGTTTGTATGTGGTGCTGAGGATCGAACCCGGGCCGCACGCATGCCAGGCGAGCGCGCTACCGCTTGAGCCACATCCCCAGCCCCTGTTTGCCTTCTTTGAATAATTATTTAATTGTCCCATTCTTAGTTTTAAAAATAAACAGATGTAAATTTATATACTATTATTTAAAATGTCCCATCTTCCTTAATATATATGGTGGTCAAAGTCTAATTTTTTGAAAATTATGTGTTTGACTCATAGAGGGTGTACATGCCAAATATTTCCTGAGTCCCTGATGAAGGATCAGCATGAGAGAAAGCTGGGTCAAACACGGGGTACAAAAACCTAAGGTGGGGGCTGGGGATGTGGCTCAAGAGGTAGCGCGCTCGCCTGGCATGCGTGCGGCCCGGGTTCGATCCTCAGCACCACATACAAACAAAGATGTTGTGTCCGCCAAAAACTGAAAAATAAATACTAAAAATTCTCTCTCTTTCTCTTAAAAAAAAAAACAAACCTAAGGTGGGGGATGTGGGCGGAAAAGTAGATGTTGGAATGGGGCTGGAAATGAGGCAAAACTGGTTAATGTCCTTCAGGGCATAACAGGACAGTGGCCCCAAGGTCTACTTGAGAAAACATTTGCATCTTAATTAGATAAAAATCATTTGCAACTTATTAATCTCAGCCATCTGTTTCTCCGGGCCTACACAATTAAAAAAAAAAAAAAATGACCTTTCTATTTTTATTTGGTTAAAAAATGAAACTCATATTTTATAATATGAAATACAACATGAAAATGATAGGAAATCCAAATTTCAGTGTCCCTAAATAAAGTTTTATTGGAACACAGCTGCAGGCATTAATTTTTATGTATTACCTCTGGCTGCTTTCATGCTACAATGGCAGTTAAGTAGCTACAGATAATAAATATTTTGCCCTGCAAAGCCTAAAGTACTTTCTGACACTTTACAGAAAAAAAAAATAAATAAATAAATAAATAATTAAATAAATAAACATTACCAGCTTCTTCCCTGGAGCATCAGATGGGCTGAGGATCCCAAGAAGGATTTAAAGTAGCAATGAGGGACTGTATCACAGGACAAAAAACGAAACATGAAGTTGGGACTGTTTAATAAACAGAAGCAGAATGGAAGGAAAATATCTAGGTAGGGTCTCCCTTAACAGAGACCAAGAGTCACATTCTGATTTTTTTTTTTTTAAGAGTGAACAATTTTGGAAAGAAAAAAAAAAAAAAAAAACTCAGTCCTATGTGTTTTCGATCCTCAAATATTTACATGAAGTCTTAGGAGACTGTGGCGCTTTATTAGGAATTCTATGAGTAGTGAATGCTGCTAAGGACCATGAAACCCTAAGTGGACAACACAAACCAACCCCTTTACCTTGGCCCTTGAGTTTCTCATCATCTTTGATTTTTTAAATGTTATTCTTATCCTGGTTTCCCTCACAAACACTTTGTGAGTCCTTAAATTAGTACCCGAACCATTTCTCCAAGTCCTTCCCACACAGAGGCCTTAATTTTCCCACATGCAAGCCTTTATTTTAACCTGCCAAATCCCCCTGAGTTTAAGAACTTTATTTTCCCTTAACTGCCGCAAGCTGTAATTAAATGTTCCTCCAGATAAGGGTGGTGAATGAACATTGGGAGAAAATGTTATCTTCCACCAGCCATGTTTGTGCAAGATCCTAGGACACCACTGGGATCTCAGACGCACAGAGTGGCTGGGAGCGTCCACCCCAGCAGCAATCAGTGCTGACACCAGCCACTCATTCTTTGGGCCAGTCAACCATTTTCTCCATGAGGTCACAAATGTTGGTCCACAGAAGAGAAGAATGGCTTCATGAAAAATGTAGGTACACACTGTCTATTTCCAAGGTGAGGAAATGGAGTGATTTCTTTTTTCCTTCAAATCTAGAGGGCAATTTTTCTAAAATCATCTTTCTATAGGAACACAGATGAGGGGGGTTTATTATCCCTTTTGAGTGGTGAGACCACAAACCATCCAGAAAAGCTTACCATTATTTTGAGGGCAAACACACAGTGGAGGGTTGGTGAGTGCAAAAGGTATTCTCATGGTGGCTTATTAAAGTGATTACAATGTGAACATTAAGGAAGATGGCTCTGCTGCCCTCTACTGGCTAGGCCAAGCACCACCACCACCACCACCATCATCCTCCTCAATATACACCCTCCCTTTTCCTTTTGTAGTTGAATTCAGCACTGCTCTTATCAAGAAAAACCTGGGTGAGAAAGGCTGGTGGGCCCCACCCACGGAACTTCACATCTGGAATATCTAAAGCAACACGGGCATATTACACCACCCAAAGGGGTGCCATTCCTGTATAAATACATCATCAATGATCCCACAGCCTCAGTGGGTCGATTTAAATAAGTGCCCCAGAGTGATAAGTGATCTTTTCAGGGGGATGGACCAGAAGTAGAGACAGATCAAGGGAGTGGAAAAGGGACAACAGATTCCTACAAAGAAAAACAGGTTCAAATGTTTTAGAAACTGTTCAGGGATGGACAGGAATAGAGCCAAGTCAGATGTATTAACTTTCCATTATTGTAACAAAAACTCGAGGTAATCAACTTGCAAAGAGAAAAATTTAATTTTGGCTCACAATTTTGGAGGTTTCATTCCATGATTGATTGGCCCCCTTATTTGGATCTGTGATAATACAGATCATGACAGAAGCATGTGGCAGAACAAAGTGGCTCACCAAGTGGCCAGGAGCAAAAAGAGGGAGAGGAAGAGGAAGGAAATGGAGCCTCACAATCCCCTTAAAGACACACCTCCAATGACCTCCCAGTGAGTCCCACCTCTTAATGGCTTGACCACTCCCTAATAGCGCCAAGCTGAGGAGTAACTCACGGATCTATGGGGGACACTTTTCAAACCACAGCCTCAGAATATGTATTCATGGCCCATTCTACAAACTTGACCATCCATTGCTCAATCCATCACTCATTGTGTCAGGCACTCATTGCAGACAGCCACCAGATGAGAGAGATGTGCCTGCTTCCAGGGGTTTTAACAGAGAAACTCAGACAAGTAAAAGCTGGCAATTACAGGCTGGGGCTATAGTTCAGCGGTAAAGCGCTTGCCTCGCATGTGTGAGGCACTGAGTTCAATCCTCAGCACCACATAAAAATTATAAAAAAATATTGTGTCCATCTACAACTAAAAAAATGATTAAAAAAAAACTGACAATCACAATATAATGTAGAAGTCTGACAATGAAGAAGTCTGTTTGTTACTGAAGCACAGAAGAAGGGCATGGCCCAGACTAGGGGATTAGGAGATCAAGGATGGCTTTCTGAAGGAAGTGACATCCAAGAGAGACCCAAAGGATAAAGAGATAATGACCAGACGAGAAAGGCACAGAAACTATTCCAGGCAAATGGAAGAGCATTGCAAAGAAGCAGAGATCAAAGAGCAAAGAGTGTTCCAGAACCCGGAGTCCAATGGAGCCTGAGTGTGGGGTGCAGGGGTGAGTAGGCAGCCAGACAACAAGGGAAGCTGGAGAGGAAAACAGACCCTAGGCCACACAGGGCCTCACAGGTCCAGCAAGAGTCTGGGCCATACCCTGAAGGGCCATGAGGAGTGAATCAGAGGTTTAAGCAGAGGTGAGATACTAATAGATTTGGGTTTGGGTCTCCTCCATTGTATGAGGCTCCAAGGAAATTTGATGAAGAACAGTCATTGTGTACCATCCCCTAAGGCATGAATGTAATAAATAAAAAATAATAATTCTTGAAACAGTTAACAAAATATGTTTGCTACAGTTTGGATCTTTTTTTTTTTTTAAAGAGAGAGAGAGAGAGAGAATTTTAATATTTATTTTTTAGTTTTCGGTGGACACAACATCTTTGATTGTATGTGGTGCTGAGGATCGAACCCGGGCCACACGCATGCCAGGCAAGAGTGCTACCGCTTGAGCCACACCCCAGCCCTACAGTTTGCATCTTAAGTGTCCCCAAATGTTCATGTGTTAAAGGCTTGTTCCCACAATGATGGGAGGTTGGAGGTAGTGGATCTTTTAGGAGGTGGGACCTAGTGAAAGGAAATTAGGTTATTAGGGCAAGTCCTTGAAGGGGATAGTGAAACCCTGGTCCCTTCCTCTCTCTTTACTTCACGGCCACCTTGACATGGCAGTCTCTTCAATGGTCCCACCGCCATGATGTTCTACCTCCCCACAGACCCAAAGCAATGGGGCCCAGCAACTGTGGACTGAAACCTGTGAAACCATGAGGCAAAATAAAAGTTTCCTCTTTTGAACTGTACATCTTAGGTACTTTGTCATAGGGGTGAAAGATGGATAATCCAATGGTGCTAGAGGATCTCAGAGATTACGTAAAATAGGCCGATCTATACCTACTACTGTATCATTACTTCTGCTCATTGTGTCTCACCCCAATGGAACGCAAGTTCCACAAGGCAGGGATCTGTCTCTCTTCACTGCTAAATCCTCATTGCTCCCACGTTTTGTTCCAAAGCCTAGAACAAAACAGGTCCTGAAATACTTATGGAGTAAATCACCGCCCATTTATAGGGACGATTTGGTTTCTTAAAGATCAGATCCAGGGCCTGGGGATGTGGCTCAAGTGGTAGCGCGCCCGTCTGGCATGCATGCGTCCCGGGTTCCATCCTCAGCACCACATACAAACAAAGATGTTGTGTCTGCCAAAAACTAAGAAATAAAATATTAAAATTCTCTCTCTCTCTCTCCTCACTCTCTCTTAAAAAAAAAAAAAAAAAGATCAGATCCAATGAGTTTATTTACTTTGCAAAGACATATATGAAAGGCAGGTGCCAAACATAGAATGCATGTGTCCTCCTGGGGCTATTTATTAAATGCCTATCTACTACTACATACCCTATCTGGCTTCTCTTGTTTTTTGCTTTTCGAGGTTCTTAGGAGAGAAGTACTGTTCCTATTTTATAGGTGAGAAAACCAAGGCTCACCTAGGTTAAGAAATTTGACCAAGGATCTGCAGATGGCAAGTAGAAGAGCTGGGATTCAAAACCACACCTGTCCAGCCCCAGATGCCCACCCGACTGGGCAACAAGACAAGATATGACTGGCAACAGCACAGAGCAGCTTCAGTTGGCTAAAGGGAATGAGGAGGAACAAGACCTGATGGCAGGGCTGGGGTTGTGACTCAGTGGCCCAGCGCTTGCCTCGCACATGTGAGGCCCTGGGTTCGATCCTCAGCACCCCATAAAAATAAATAAACAAAATAAAGATATTGTGTCCATGTATAACTAAAAATATATTTTGTAAAGCAAAACCGACCCAGCCAGGACACGGGTCCTCAGAGGAAGGCAGGCTGAGGTCACTCAGCTCCTGCTCAGGATGGGTAAGGCCATTCCGAATAAGCCCCACGCTGACCTAGTAGAAAACACGGAGGCATTTCTCACCTACAGGAATGACAAGGACCCAAAGGTGTCATAACCCCATTGTTGAGGCCATGGGGAAACAGGCCTCTCAGATCACTGCTGAAAGGATGTGCCAAAGGGCATGGCGCTCATGGAGGAGGAATCTGAGAGCAGCCACCAAATGATCCAGCAACCCAAGTTCTGAGGAGCTACCCCACAGGGTCACGGGCAAAAGGAAGAATGACGCGTACATAGGCTCACTTACTCAGCACAGTCTGATAACAGTGGGCTGGAACCCGGTGCCCACCACCCACAGCAAACTGCTCAGTCTGCTATGGTGCCTCCAAACCATGGAATGCCACGAAGCTACCAAAGCAAGGACAAACTCCACGCACTGACCCAGAGATCTAGGAGATCTAGGATCTCTACACACGTAAAAGTAATATACATCTACAGGACCTATGTTATGCATCGGGACATATGTGTGAAATATATACGATATGCCCATATATTATTAATATACAACCTAGATATATATTATATATATTATATATATTATATACATATATAATATACAACCTAGATTATATATCTATCAGAACATAGATAATAAATAATAGACAGATGACTCGTCAGGAAAAAGAGCTGTGTATATAGATTGCACAGGACAGCTCCCCACAACAGAGATCATCCAGGCCAAAAATGTCAATCGTGCTGAGGTTGAGGAACCCTGACCTAAAGAAATAAAGGAAGGATCAACATGAAACCTTTGGTTGTCATGTGGAAGAGGAAATTGGTAATGGTAGGGGGAATAGCAAGATTTCTGTCATACTTTTGACATCTGGGTCATGTGGACATATACCTTGGCTATGCCTATTTGAAAATTGGGTTTAATTAGGAAAAGAAAAACACACGATTGCAACATACGGGAAACAGGACAGCATCTCAATAAGAACTTGGGAGCCTGGGTTTTGGATTCAACTCTATCAGAAACTTAGGATTCTGTCTCCAGGCTCTGTCTCCTCATCTGTGACATATCTATACAAGAGGGGCTCACGGTCTCTGAAATCTCCCATTTCAAGCTGCCCTGCCCGAGGAGAGGGTCACATGCAAGGGGATGTGGGTTCAGTGTGGGACGCAGGCATTTCCACCACTCAAACTCTAGCTCACGAATGCTCAGATTCTTCTAATACTTCCTTCAACAAGCACCTTGATTAGCGGGAAACATCTGGTGTTTCCTGATCAGCTTACTAAACTCAAACCACAGGGTAGATCTGCATAGAAGGTGATGACAACTGTAAGACTGTTGGAGAAGTTTAAGTAAATATCGTCTCACCTAACTTATTTCTCAAGTTCCAAGAAAATGTTTACAGCCTAAGATCCTATTACAGCAAGTAATAAGAAATTACTGTAAGACTGGCCATGAGACTAGTTTCTACTAGCTCTAGGTGCAGTGGAAGCAAAGACCTCCCCCTCTAATAATAAACTCTAGGAGCCAGGTGCAATGGCTTGGGAGAAGGAGACAGGAGAATCTCTAGTTCAAGGCCAGCCCCAGCAACAGTAAGGCACTAAGCAACTCAGTTAACGCTCTGTCTCTGAGTTCAATCCTTGGTGCCCCTTGCACCACCCCTCCCCCCAAAAAAGAAAGGAACTAATCTGGAACTCTTATATCTTGAATTGTCCTTTTCCACCAGAAAACCTGAGATACCCAGTCCCTGTTGGGGGCATGGTGAATTAAACCAGTACCCTGGGTACTCTAAGGCCTGGGCCCAAACCAGGCTTCCTTATACTTAGTTCCTAGAGTTTCTTTCTTTTTTTTTTTTTTTTTTCCTTTTGGTACTGGGGAGTGAACCCAGAGGCACTTAACCACTGAGCCACGTCCCCAGCCCTATTTTGGTGTTTTATTTATTTCACTGAGTTGCTTAGTGCCTCTCTTTTGCTGAGGCTGGCTTTGAACTCATGATCCTCTTGCCTCAGCCTCCTGAGCCGCTGGGATTACAGGTGTGTGCCACCACACCCAGCTGAATTAGCTCCTTTCTCTGGAGGCAACTGTAGCCATCCCAGTATGGCTGCCACTTGTCCCTGCATCAGTATACCCTGGTAGAACGCAGTCTGAACTGACATCCTATCTGCTTCTCTTTCCATCTATGTGAATTTCGTTAGTTACTTAACTTTTCTGAGCCTCAGTTACTCCTGAGGCTGTTTCAAATGGATTAAGTGTCTAATGACTCAGCAACATATGTATGTTCAATACATATTCTTCTCCATACAAACTTACCTTTGCCGCTCACCTCATTTGTCCTGCAAATTGCCAATGGTGAAACTTTATAAACAAAATCTATATCATTTCCCATCCCTACTCAAAATCTGATGGCCATTGTAGAATTTCTCAAACTTAAATAGTGTATGATCCTCTATGAAGTGAAAATAATTCTTAAAGCAATCTTCAGTGATGACCAACACATGTAATGTCAGTATGAACATAAAACCAAATGTACACCTTTTAGTTCTGCTATGAGAAAGTCAGATTAAATCTGCAAATTAAATAGAACACAAAATCACAAGTCCATTGAAATTCAGATTAATAGCCTTATTTATTTTTATGAAATCAGACCACTATTTGCCACTCAAATATAGTACAACAACATAAAACCACAGCAGGGCAATTACTTTTGGGTTTACCAAGTTTGTGTCATCTAACATATCCTATGTGACAATATCATAACCTATATAATTCCCCACCTATTCTACTCCAGCTGCTATGATCCCTTTTTGAGCTGTGACATTATTTGGCCTACACTTGGTCTAACCAAATACTTACATAATCAACCTGCTTTGTTTCTTTGTCAAAGGTCCGGAACCAATTACTACATTTCAGCACCAAGGTGACTGCAAATATAAACACCAGATGTCTGTCCTAAAATTACCTAGCAGGTTTTAGGCAAATTTAGAATTCCAGAATTTGCTTATATCATTAAAATAATATAAAAAAATTTAAATCCCTCAAAACACAAACACTGACTTCAGTATGAAGAACATCAGCACACTGGAGTCTAAATGCCATAGTCTGGTACCAAAGTCCTCCAAATTTGGCTTCAGATTATCTGTTACACATAATAATGCATTTTAGAGGCAGCCTAGTCCACACACATCATCTATTCCATTACAAAACTGTTGTTATTTGGACTATAATTATATTGAATGTGTTGTTTGAGGAGAGGATTAAAATCTTTACAATGTTGATGTTTTCCATTCATGAACATGGTATATATAGCCTTCTATCCATTTAGATCTTTACATTTCAATGAAGTGTCATAGTCTTGCTCCCTAAAGGTCATATGTACTTTAAGTTTTAAAAATTATATTTTCAAGTGGCTTATTGCTTGTGTATAGAAATGAAACTGACTTTCATACTACAGTCTTATATTGAGCAATCTTGCTGTACACTATAATTTTAATCATTTGATGTTCTTTGCAGACGATATTGACTACACATAATGACAGTGTGATTTTTTTTCTTTCTAATTCCTACATTTCTTACTACACTGATGAGGGCCTCCAGCACTATGATAAATATAAATGGTGACAGTAAATATCCTTATGTTCCTAATTTCTTATGTTTTTCTGTATTCAGAAGGAAATGCCTCTGAAGTTCCATCACTAAGTATGATGTTTCCTGGAGGTTTTGGTAGCTGGGCCTATGTTTTCTATGAATTCATTTCAGTCAGACTGGCTTTCCTGTTTTCTTTATATGTCATTAACGGCACATTGATATCACTGTTGGTATTATAATTTCAGATAATATTTTGAGTGTCGTGCATGGTGTTTACTATACATTCTGTGTCATAACACAACTCCCAACCAGGCTCCTTCCTTTCTACTATTTATCCTAAAAGCCCTTTTCAGGGCTGGGGTTGTGGCTCAAGTGGTAACGAACTCGCCTGGCATGCGCAGGGTGCTGGGTTCGATCCTCAGCACCACATAAAAATAAAAAATAAAGATGTTGTGTCCACCAAAAACTGAAAAATAAATATTAAAAAAAATTCTCTCTCTTAAAAGCCCTTTTCAGACTTTACCTCCTTTAGGAAGCTTTCCCTGATACCATGGCTCTTTGAAGTTTCCGAGTTCCTATTCATTTGATACCATTGGGTCCTTCCTTTCTCCATGGCCACAATCAGTTGGAATTTGAAATCTGGGGGTTCACTAAAAACCTTCTGCTCTCTGTTTTTTTTTTTTTTTTTTTTTTTGTGATTTTTTTTTAACCAGCTACTTTGCTCATTAAGCTGCCTGCCTGGCCCCTACATGTAGTTGATTTTGTGAACACTGGTGTAAAAGCAACCTTAAAGGTCAAAGATCAGGACCCTGAGCCGGGCATGGTGGCACACGCCTGTAACCCCAATGGCTGGGGAGGCTGAGGCAGGAGGATTGTGAATTCAAACCCAGTCTCAGAAAAAGTGAGGAGCTAAGCAACTCAGTGAGACCCTGACTCTAAGTAAAATACAAAAAAAAAAAAAAAAAAAAATAGGTCTGGGAATGTGGCTCAGTGGTTGAGTGCCCCCGAGTTCAATCCCTGGTACCCAAAATATGAAATAAAAATAAAAAGATTAGGACATTGGGCTTTATCATGAACTGGTATAATCTTAGGAAAGTAAGTATTTCTTTGAGTCTTGGTTTCTTCACCTGGAAAATCAACTAATGGCTTGTGCCTGAGCTGGTTCATAGCTGTAGCAAATTCAAATGAGACAGTAACTAAATAGCCTTAGAAATGCTAGCTGTATTTTCATCTAGTTAGGTATGAAAGCCAGTTCCTCAACTATGTTGTAAGCTCAGGGACAAGGACCTGTCATCTAAAACCCTGTGTTTGCAGAGTTCTGGGTATAGAGAAACAAAGTGGTACTGTCAAAAGACCCTGGGTTATACGGTTAGTTCCCTGGTTTTTGATTCCAGGTTTAGCTCTATAATATCTGGCCAGTGACTTAATTTCCAGAACCTCAGTTTTATGATTGACAATAAAATATTAAGTAAATAGTAAATATAAAATAAATTAAATAGTAAATATAAATATAAAATGAATTAAAATTTCATAAGTAATTTTCTTAAGCCACAAATGCTTGAAGTCTTGCTAAACTTCAAGTGCAGAGAACGGCTTTGTGACTGTTGGTTGTCATATGGATGTTTCTACAGATTCGTTGGTGGTTTCCACCATAATCTTACCAACAGCCCTCTAGAAAATCTTATGACTCCAACACTCAAAACCAAAGTCACTTTTACTGTCTTTTCTGATTTGGTCATCTCTATAGGGTTGGGAAAATATATAAAATAATGTGCATTTTTGTTCAAAATATAACTTTTTGAAATATTTATTTCAATTCTGTTAACCTAATAAATCTCAAAAGACATTTGTATTTTCTACTAAAACTTTATTTCCCTAACTCTAATGTTTCAACTTAACCTTACTTTGAATTGACACCTCTCCATCATTTTTTCATAAATAACATAAAACTTTGTTGGTAGACTTTACTAAATCAATCCATACTAAAATGTATTTGAGCACTAAAAAAAAAATAACTCACCTAGAAATAGTTTAATAGCAAAAAAAAAAAAAGTTTAATAGCACTAACAGCTAAAGTGTTTCAATATTTTAAGAGTTAGGACAATTATCACACTGGTCCCAATCTGTCTAGAAACAAAACAAATAAAGCATTTTTTTAAAAATTAATGACTTTGTGTCATGCTAATTCTGACAAAGATTTTTTTAAAAAAAGGAAAACTTCAAATTCAGAGAACTGAGAGGCTGTTGTATGTATCTAAAAGGATGGAGACAATCTTACAATCTCAGCTCATCTAAATTTAAACCCTTTAGAAGGAGCCCAATAAACATGGCAGTTAAGTGCCAGGTACATTAAAATACTTTTCCATTTCAGTCCTCAAAGCCGTCTACCATGGGGTCGATCAGTATAATGACTTTAGGCAGAAAGGGGAATTGAATACATATTAGCTAGCCCCAAACAAAAGCAGTGAATAGCCTCAAGTGTGATCCACTGTGCATCACCATCCCAACTTTAAAGTGGAGGAATACAAGCTTCCCCAGGCCTGCAAGCCCTGCCCAAGCACAGGGTGGGAGGGACTGTGAGGCTGGGTGTGAGCCCAGATCTGTCCTTCCCACCAGACAAGTTCAGTGGACACCATAGCAAGATGCCTGGAGCCCAGAGTATTTTTTTCACATTTCATATGGGAAATGGGCCAACCCTGCAAAACTTCCTGAGGAAAGTCCAGGCTGGGTTGACTTATGCCTCAGGAACATTCTTCTTCTCAGCCCAAAGAGAAACCCAAAGAGAAAACAGACCTGCTTTGTGGGGAGCACAGACATTGCCACCAGTGGTCCTTTCTGATCCGCAAGGGATGTGTTCCACGATCCCCAGCAGATACCTGAAAGCATGAACAGCACCAAATCCTGAATATCTGTTTCTTCTGTATATATCTATAGAGTTCCATTTATAAATGAGGCATAATTAAGGATAAAATGGAACAATTAAGAAAATACACTGGAGTAGAAGTTATGTGAATGTGATCTTTCTCAAAATATCTTATTATACCGTACTGGGTAACAGAAACTGCACAAAGTGAAACTGTGGATAAGGGGGCACTGTTGTCCCCTAATTTCCACAGCTGCTGTGTGTGCAATGGCCAGTGGAACAGAGAATGAGCTTGCCAAAAACGGTACTGCCTACTGCAGAGAACCAATGTGGGCCTCGGCTACCACCAGCCCACCACCTACTTTCGTTCAGATCACTAGCTAAAATTGGTTTTTATGTACTTAAATATTTGGGGAAAAAAGAATATTGTATGAAATTCCAAGTTCAGTTTTTTTTTTTTTTAAAGTGTTTGTTTTTAACTTTAAATATTTAAAATTTGGAAGGCAGAAGTTGTGGCTCAGTGGTATAGCACCCCTGGGGTCAATCCCCAGTACCAGAAAAAAAAGGGGCAGGGAGGGAATGTCAGGTACTATGGTAGGAGCTGGAGATTTAGCACCCATGGGTGAGAAAGGCAAAGAGCAAAGAGTCACAAGCCATGTTACATTTCAGCCAACAAAGAATTGCATATTCGAGGATGGTCTTATAATATCCTAATGCAGCTGAGGGATTCCTGTCAGCTAGTGATGTCATAGCTTTCAGGTCGGCTCAGTGCAGGCATTACTCAGGTGTTTGTAGTGGAGCTGGTATAAGCAAACCCAGTCTGCCGCAGTCATATAAAAGGATAGCACACAAAATGATGCACAGTACCTAATACTTGACGATGACAACAAATGACTATGTTACTGATGTATGCATTTAGTGTGCTGTTTATTTCACAGTGTACTCCTTCTGTTAATAATAATTAAAAAAAAAAAAAAAAAACTCCAGGAAGACAGTAAGCTGTTATGCTGGCAGCAGCCTCACACATCTTGAGGTCACCACATCTCATGGTTGCACCATTTTTCTCTCATGCTTGGCTTAAGTCATGCCTTCTCCTCATGGCACTAGCTGTATTAGGCTGTATCCTACATACACACCATACAGCCCAGGTGTGGAGGTTGTACCACAGATTTGTGTAAGTACATTCCAAGAGGGTCATGCAATGACAAAATTGCCTAATGACACATTTCTTAGATCCTACCCCTGTCATTGAGCAATGCATGAACCATGTGGTAATCATAAGCACTAAAAGAAAAAGTCACCATTCAGCCGGGCAGCACGGGGTTGAATCCAGATCTGTTGTCAATGTTCTGCTGAAAGGAAGGAAGGAAGGAAGGAAGGAAGGGAGGGAGGGAAGAAAAGAAAAAGAAAAGAAAAACCTTCTTATTTGGAATTAATTACTTACAAGAAGTTGCAAAAATAGTGCACAGATTTATATACCCATCACCCAGCTCCTCCAATAGAAGCATCTTACGTAACTTATCAAAACAAGGAAACTGATATGGGCAAAATGTACTTAAGTAGTCCACAGAACTTACAATGGATGTTACTCATATTTGCAGGTACTTATTACTTTCGTGTGTGGTGTATCTTTACGTACCATTCTAAGCAAGGTCTTTGTATCATGCTACCATATTATAGAACCTTAAACCAAACCATCTCCTGTGTATACTCATTGCTGCCCTGAAAGCAATATAATACTGTCCTCTATTCTCCTTCCAGAATCTGCATTTGCTCCTGGACCACATCAGATGACCAACAGGCACGTACCTAGATCTACCTAGATCACATCAGCTGGGGCCTCTGAGATGCCTTCCCTCTCCCTTCCTAAGTAGAGGCCCTGTCAATCCTATGCCTGTAATTCTCTCCAGTTTTCTCGAGAACAAGGCACAGGACACCACTCAACATTCCTGATCTAACAGCCCACACGTGAGAACTCCCAAAATAGAGCCAGGAAAAAACAAAAATAAAAATCTTTCTCTCAAACAATTGGCAGACTTCTTCCATTCCGGTACGGAGAACTGTGATACCACTAATTTATTTTTACTTCCAGATGCTGGAATATAAAGATGAACAGACACAGCTCACGCCTTCGGTGAGCCGTGATCCCAGGGCAGTAGTAGAGACTTCTAGGATGCCTAGGAAAAGCCCTATGTCCACTTAAAAAAAAAAAAAAAAAAAAAAGGTACCATATAATCAGTTTCTTGGCATTTTCAATAAAAAAACACAACATGATGACTAAAGGGAAAAATTATGAATGATAATAAAAAAAGCCAGTAAGTAGTGGGGCCCAGGTGAGGCAGCAAGCACCTACGTGGCCTCCTCCTGCACATGGTTCTCCTTCCCAGGCCCTGATCTAACCCTTAGGCCTCACCTGCTTCTTCCTGTTCTCTCAGGCCAGGTTTCCTTTCTTTCCCTTTTCTCTCATTTTTATTTGATTAAGTCTATAGGTGTGTGTGTGGGGGGGGGGGGTTATGTATATTTATAAAACTACTTCAAATTCTTTTTGGAAAGAAGTGATCTATAAATATTTACAAATGGAGTTTTTTAAAAAAATACCAAAGGTCCTTCAACCTAAGGATTATTTTCTGACCATAACCCAATAGGATGTTTGACTCTCTGAGCAAATTGTCTTTATTTTTTTCCTTATTCCTACTTGGAGTTTCCCCTGACACCTCGGTTCTCAACCTGGGATGTGTGTGTGTGTGTGTGTGTGTGTGTGTGTGTGTGTATGCATGTGCGTGCGTGCATAAGTGAAGCAGGTTGAGCCTCCCTTCCTGGGAGCCAGAGAAGGTGTAAATCCTACTGTGAGAGGACAGTCCCAAAGCTCAACTGCCAGCCTGAAATGCCAAGTGTCCCATGTGATGTAGCCTCAGCCCCTGTCCTGTCCTGCAGACTCCAGCTCCCTCATGGGGAAGAAAGCTACTGGCCCATGAAGTGCTGGTCATTTCACACTTGCCTTGGTCAGAGGGCACAGCATTCCAGCATCTGATGCTGTTCCCCGGGGAACCAGAGACCAGGAGAAGCCACAGAGCCAGAGTTCAAGAGACCGTGGCTCTGCCCAAAAAGAAGAAATGCAGATGGCCATTCCCCCAGTTACAGCCAACTCCAAAGTATTGCTGTAAGACATGTAGATGCTGTAGATAAAGCACAGACTGTCCCCAAGAGGACAAAGAGGAAGGAAAAATGTAAAGACACTAATAATTGTAATAGCAGGCACCAAGGGACCCTGTGCTGCCTACAGCTTGGGCTAAATTTTTCTTCATTATCGCCCCCTGATCCCTGAAAATAGCTTTCTAAACATTGCTTCGCTGACCACCCCCATGTTACAGAAGCAGAAAGGAGGCCAGAATGGTGACCCAGAAGGGAAGGAGGACATGAGGTGGGAGAGGTACTGGAGGATCCCCAGGGGCTTGTAGATTGAACAGACTTTGGCTCTTCCTCCAGTGACAAGAGAAGTTGCAAAATATGCCACATTTTCCAGGATCTCTCTGGCTGCTGTGTTGACAACAGACTGGGTAGAAATGGGGAGACTATGGTAAAATAAGAGAGGAACTGGGGGTGTGGCTCAGGGATAGAGTGCTCGCCTTGCACATGTGAGGCCCTGGGTTCCATCCTCAGCACCACATATAAATAAATAAAACAAAGGTATTTTATTTATTTGGACACAATTGTCCAACTACAACTAAAAAATAAATAAGAATGGCCATGTGATCTAAACCAGGACAATCAGGAATCTCCTCCAGTGCTTGGTTATCACTCTGGAAAAAACAGACGCATGCTTTTTCATCTGGAATTAGTAACTGTACAAATAATACAGACTATGCTTGATTTTTGTCATATGTAACAAAAGCATCCCTGAGGATGAAGTCTACATGGAAGACAGAATCATCAAGAGATGGAGAGAGCCTGAGGCTGCTGTGATTTGAGCTCCTGGTTCCAATCATATGGAATCCAGACTCAGCCTCAACTTGTTAGATACTTCAACTTCCTTTTTGTTGCTGTTTAAGCTAATTTGGCCAAAGTTTCATCATCTGCAACTGTAAAGACCATGATCAATACCCTATTTCACTGTGGTGTATTAAGAATAATGTCTATGCCGGGCGCAGTGGCGCAAGCCTGTAATCCCAGCAGCTCAGGAGGCTGAGGTAGGAGGATTGTGAGTTCAGAGCCAGCCTCAGCAAAAGCAAGGCACTAAGCAACTCAGTGAGACCCTATCTCTCAATAAAATATAAAATAGAGCTGGGGATGTGGCTCAGTGGTTGAGCACCCCCGAGTTCAATCCCTGGTACCAAAAAAAAAAAAAAAAAAGTTTATAAGGGTTCTAGTAAGTGTCTCTCTTTGGATAAGTGCTCAGTAAGGAGCACTGATCACTAGTCTATTATGTACCAAGCACTGTGCAAGGCATGGAGTATGTAAAGGGCAGTAAACTAAAATCAAACTAGTAGTTTCCGCATTAGGATAGGACAAAGGAGAGAGAGCCTAATTAGGAAAAGGAAGCAGAAGACCGAGTTAGCCTGAGTGGGAGTCTGCTAGGTCTGGAAGGGAGGGCAGGTGATTCTAAACATAATCAGCAGCAAGTATAAAAGCACAGAGGTGCACTGTGATTGTATAGGCAATGAGGAGAAGTCAACTTCAAATACCTAGGGACCTTGCAGGGACCATAAATAAGTAAATTAGGTGAGAAATGAGGCAGTGGCTTTTGGCATCAGTCACAGGAAGACCAGAGAGTGAGAGTTGAGGACTGCTGCAAACAGGTGAGCACATGGCCCATCCCTGCACAGAACGTGGGTCTCCATCCCATCCACACTTGTCTTCTCACTTCAGTGAGGAGTGGGTTTTCGCTACTCAGTGAGCCACCTAGATGAAGACCACATTTCCCCAGCATCATTTGCAGCCAATGAGGCCAGGCCAGTGAGTTCTGACCAGTAGAATGTGACAGGAGAGGGTCCCTGCCTCTTGCAGGCTGGGTCCTAAAGGGATCACTCCACTTCCCTTTCTTACTGTGGCCTGGACCGCACAAGACAATGGGAAAGAAAGCATCCAGGACTAGAAGAAGGGACCCAGTGGAACAGACCAAGACCGACCTACCTGCCTCTGACACAAGAGCCATCACATCCACCCTTGAGCAACAGGCGCTTTGACTGTCAAATGAGAGCAAAACTGGTTTCTCCCTTGTTTGAGGTACACTTATCTGGTCTTTGTTACAACACTCAAACACATGTCTTGCCCAACTCTTACATGCAGGGAGGACAGCCACTTCTTGGTTCCAAAGAATTATTGTCATGAGGGATTGTGGGCTCAGTGCTGTACATTTTGTCCATTTTTCCAAGAAAATGTAGAAATCTGGATTTTCTTCTTTTACATACTGCCAACTAATTTTGATTTTGCAATACTTTACAGGCCTGCACTGGTTTGGGGGGACCGTGTCACTTCTGTTTCACAAACTTCTCTCAGTCTTTTTATTAGAATAACATAGTTTAGGATGTTAACAGTGACCCAGAGTTTGGGCAACACAAGATGGTTCTCGTCAACTCTTGTCACCCTCAAATGCAGTTCTCAGGGCGGTCACATTCTCCCAGGAGAATAGAATGAGCAAGTCGCTCAAGTCAACAGAGCAATGACCATGCTGCTCATCTTCCCATAGTCCCTGTCCCCACCCCTGCTTGGGGCCTCCCTAGCATGAGTGGCCTGGGCCAGGATGAACACTGATTATTCTCCTCCCTTCCCCACATCTTTTCAAGATTAAAGAATTTCTCCAGAGTCGGGGCTGGAAAACTGCACCATGGAAGTGTCACCCATTTGTGCAAGAAACAGCAAGTGAAAAAGATAGCGCTCAGTTTCATGTGGAAGTTCTGGGAGCCTCACCAAACAAGTCCACCCAGACAAACGGCTCCTTGGAGAAGCAGTGGGAGGTGGTGTAAAGGAAGATGCGTGAGATGCAACATCCAATGCTCATTATGCACGAAACCTTGACCAGATGGGTTAAGGCAACCTAAGTGACATCAGCAGAACACAAAGTAATGCTCACCCCTAAAAAACAAAGATCTATGTGACAGCTTCAGCTGAGCCCATATTTCTTCTTCAGGGTTCACCTCTGCTGAGGTCTGTGGGCAGCCATGGGAAGCCAATCTAATCGCCAGTTGGGCAGTGCCTCCATTGAGGCATGGCTCACACAGGTTCAAACCACAGGTGTCTTCTCAAGCCAATACAGTAAGAGACATATCACGGCACTGCTGTCGCACAAATAGCACAAAGAACAGAGCAAAAACAGCCAAGTTATTGAAAAAGGAGTTCCTAAAATATAACACCTTCTGCCCTCTAGGGAGCTGGGGCCTGAATTGGTGATGAACTTTGCTCAGTGATGCCATCACTCGGCTAAGATACACAAGTCAGGTGGTAGGAGCTGGAGAGTTTCCTTGCATTGTATAGGGAGAGGGATTTGGAGGTGAGGAGGATGAATAATACAGGAAGGAAAGGTGATAAAACAAGAGGGGAGAAAGAAGTGGGAGGCCGGGATGCATTCTGCCAGGGTCCCTCCCTCCATTACTGGTCAATTTGCAAAACCAATCTACCACCCGGGGTGAGTGGGCTTCATTTGGCACTAGAGATGGGCAATATCAAAGGGTAAGGAGATAATGGAGAGGGCAGAGAAGGCCGGGCAAAGACTGAAGTATGTGGGAGGCCTTCAGGCTCTGTCTACATAGATACTGAGATTCTGAGTCATTTCACCAATACTCCTGAGGGACAGGAGGTCCCCAAGCCACTTGGGTAATATCACCTCTCCCAAAACAAGAGTTATGAGTTCTTACGATGTGCCAGGCACTGTGATAAACAGTTCACAAGAATTCACATTTAATTCCTTCAATAATCACAAGAAGTAGATATTGAGACATATTTTACAGAATGGGTTTAAAACGTTAAATGTTGAGCATAGAGCTAACAACAGCAAGGCCAAAACTTGAAGCTAGATCTGTTTCAGTCAAATTACTTCACTTTTGCTCCAAAAAAGTGCCATATTTAGGTTCTGAAAAAGGGATTCTGGTTAGGTTCGGTAATCGTGAGACACACTGGCAACCCGTGCCTCCTGGCTAGGGTGCACTGGTGACAACATGCTGCCGTGGGGTTCCTGCCAAGGACTCACAGCCTGGATCTGACCCTGAAGAAACACTACACAAGCCCAATTTGCAGAGCATTCCACAAGGTTCTTCAAAACAGACAAGAAATAGACAAAGACCGCTGTCTACTCCAGGAACTATTCCAGATTAAAGAGGCAAGACAACTGCATACGACACATGATTCTGGAGTTTACCTTGCACAGGGGAAAAGAATATAATGGAGGCAGGTGCAGTGATACATGCCTGTAATCCCAATGACTCAGGAAGCAGGAAGTCATGGGTTCAAGGCCAGCCTCAGCCACTTAGTGAGACCATGTCTCAAAGTAAAAAATAAATGGACATTATTGGAATAATTGGTAAGATATAGGTGTGGACTCTCTTAGGATCAAGGATAAGTTTGATGAACTTGGTAGTTAGGCTGTGGTTGCAAAAGAGATTGTTCTTGTCCTTGGAAGAAGCATGTTGAAATGCCAAAGCAAGTTTGCACATGAGACTTTGATGAACCTTGGAGACCCTTGAGGATCTTTTTGTCTTACATAGCTTTTATGAGATATGCTTCCTATACCATAAAATCAACCTTTTCAAAGGGTATAACTTAATGATTTTATATTAATAGAATTGTGTAACCATCACAGCTATCTAATTTCAGAACATTTTTATCACCTCCATAAGAAACCATATTCCCATTAGCAGTCATTCTCCATTCCTTCCTCTTCCCAGATTCTAGCAATCACAATTCTATTTTCTATGGTTTATCTACTTGTACATTTCACACAATGGAATTCTATAATATGTGGCCTTCTGTATTAGCCCTTTTTTGCTTAGCATAATGTTTTCAGGGATTATTTGTATTACAGCATGTATCAGTACTCTATTTCTTTTTATGGCCAAGTAATATTTCATGGTACGGCTACTAAACACTTTGCTTATCCATTTACCAATTAATGGATGTTTGACTTGTTTCTTCCTGTTGGTTATTGTGAATATTGCTGCTGTGAACATCCACATATAGTGTGTGTATGTATGTGACAACACATGTTTTATTAAATTCTCTTGGACACATACCCAGAATAGAATTGCTGGGTCGTATGGTAACTGTTTTTCCTTTGGGGGAACATTGCTTTTCCAAAGTGGCTGCACCATTTTACAATCCCATAGCAAGATAAAGGGCTCCAATTCCTCCACAAGACTTGTTATTGTCTGACTTTTTAATTATAGCCATCCTAGTGGGTACAAAGTGGCATCTCACAGTGGTTTTAATTTGCATTTCCCTAAAACCTAATAATATTGAGCATCTTTTCATGTGCTTATTGTCCATTTATTTCTTCTTCAGAGAACTCAAATCCCTTGCCAAGCTTCCATCTAGGTGCTAGATGGTGGAAGACAAAGCCAAGAGTTCAAGGAGAACTACTCATGTAAAGATGGTATCTTAAAAGGCTATCCCTTCCATGTGAGGGAAATTAACTCACTGTCCAGAGGAAATAGAAGGAAAGCTCACTATCTCAGTCTTGGCGATGAATAAAGGGTATGTAGGTGTGTGGGTGGCGGGGATGGGGATGGGACCCTTTCAATTTATAACCACACTCACTCTCTCATTTGAGTTGGGTCTGAGTCTATGTGGGCTATGAAAAACACAGTAGATCTGAAAAGGTTAAGAAATTTCTAGAAACGTAACTAAAAATTCAACAGATGAATTAAACAGCTAAGAAAACACTACCTAAAATAGAACACACAGCAATAATATTAATGTAGCCCAGGAACCCAGAGTTGAAAATTATCAGTTGAAAAGACGAGGAAGATGAAGTCTGAAGCATCTGATACAAAATTAAAGAGTTTCAAGTTTTTAAACCCAAAGACATGAACCACATTCCCTGCACCTGGAACATGTTTGCTTTTTTCATTCCTCATTTTCTCCTTCCCCTTGGAGACAAATAAAACTGCCAATATACTTCGGAAGGGTTGCTATATATCACAGCAACCCTTCCGAGGTATTTTTAGTAAGATTTTCGTCCATTTATTATTTTTCTCAACTATCTAAGAACTGCTGACATACTGTGGATGTAGTAGAGTATAAAACTTGAAAGACGCAGATGCTGAAGGAATAAAAGGTATCTTGTGTTTAATACTTTGTGGCAGGGTTGTACTGCAAGCAAATGAATCAAACAACTTCCCTTGTAAATAGCAAAAACTTAAGATGAACCAAAGTGAAAAAGATAACTTCCAGGCAGTATTTTCTATTACAACCTGTTATTTAAGGGAATTACTAGTGTTGTCTTCTAAATAGGAGGTAAAATTGTTCCCAATTACTCTTCCCCAGTCCTCCTACCTGCCAAGAAATCAAGTGTAACTGTGATAGATAGCAACCCTTCCGAGGTACATTAGCAGGTATGTGTGTGATCTAAGAATACACAGGTGACATAGATATGACACCAAAACTGGTAATGGTGGATTCATTTGCATTGTTTACACTTCTGCGACCAGGCCTTAAGGAAAGGCTAGTTTTTTTAAAAAAAAAAAACCAAGTAGTGTCTTCCTGCCTGTCTCCAAATACATGTCAAACAAGAAGGGTGTTTCAGCTTCAGCTTGATCTTTGCTCAGTAATACAGTCAAGCAAGAGTTTGTCTCCAAGGGAAAGCAATGTAATGTAAGCTTTCTTTGTTTACTTCAGATAAAATATATTTGCAAGCTGGGAATGGAACCACCATTTGACCCAGCTATTGCCCTTCTCGGACTATTCCCTGAAGACCTCAAAAGAGCGTACTACAGGGATACTGCCACATCGATGTTCATAGCAGCACAATTCACAATAGCTAGACTGTGGAACCAACCCCGATGCCCCTCAATAGATGAATGGATAAAAAAAATGTGGCATTTATACACAATGGAGTACTACGCAGCACTAAGAAATGACAAAATCATGGAATTTGCAGAGAAATGGATGGCACTAGAGCAGATTATGCTAAGTGAAGCTAGCCAATCCCTAAAAAACAAATGCCAAATATCTTCTTTGATATAATGAAAGCAACCAAGAACAGAGCAGGGAGGAAGAGCAGGAGGAAAAGATTAACAATAAGCAGAGTCATGAAGTGGGAGGGAAAGGGAGAGAAAAGGGAAATTGCTTGGAAATGGAAGGAGACCCTCATTGTTATACAAAATTACATATAAGAGTTTGTGAGGGGAATGGGGAAAAAATAAGGAGAGAAATGAATTACAGTAGATGGGGTAGAAAGAGAAGATGGGAGGGGAGGGGAGGGGGGATAGTAGAGGATAGGAAAGGTAACAGAATACAACAGTTACTATTATGGTATTATGTAAAAATGTGGATGTGTAACCGATGTGATTCTGCAATCTTTGTAATGTTTTGAATAACCAATAAAAAAAATAAATAAAAAAAATATATATTTGTATTATTTGCCATTTATACTATCCAACCATACTACACTATCTTCTGTATCAGATAGTCCAATAACATATACTCATTTTGTTCTTTAAAAAAAAAAATTAAGAGTTTCAGAAGGAGTTGAAGTTAAAAAAAAATAAGTTGAAGTAAAAAAGGAAAGACAATATTTCTAACATGTCAAGAGATAATGGCTGCGATTTTTCCAATAGAAGGATGCATCATCCCAATCAAACCCAAAGGTAAATAAAAAGAAATCCTCGGCTAGACATATCATAATGGGGTTGCTGAACACAAAGACAAAGAAAAATTTAAAAGCAAAAAGCAGCTAAATTAGAAAGAAATGGCAATTTACAATTTGCCAACTTTGACAGCAACCATAGAAACCAATCAGACAGAAGAATGATACCTTCAATGTACTGACACAAAAATAGCTTTTCGATTTAGAATTCTACAACCCTTATAATTATCTCTTGAGAAAATAAGAAAAAAAGATTTCCAGAAAAAAACAAAAACAGATGGGAGGGCTGAGATGTAAGAAGGAACAATAAGCCAAGATAACAAGCAACGATGTGGGTTGTGGGTCTTAGCTAAAGTTTGACTGTACAAAATAATTACAATGCCTAACTTGTAGGTGGAAAGTGGATAGAACTAAATAACTAGAAAGTACTACAAATTATGAGGGATGACATCTGAGTTAGAGCTCTGAGGTTTTTCTTTTATTTGGGAGCAGGGTAAAAAGATTAATTCAACCTAAATTGACTAAGAATCTATGTTAAGACAGCTAGAGAATCCACTGAAAGAACAGAGTAACTTTAGGGGCTGGAGTTGTGGCTCAGTGGTAGAACTGCTTACCTAGCATGTGTGAGGCATTGGGTTCGAGTCTCAGCACCACATGAAAATAAAAAATAAAATCAAGATATTGTGTCCATCTACAACTTGAAAAAAAAAACAGTAAATTTCAAATAAATAGAAAAAAGAGACATAGACATACAAATGGACAAATTAATCAATCCAAAAGATGGCAAATCCAGGAGGTCATCAACATAGAAGGGACAAAATATGTATATTCATAAAATGGAATATGATACAACTTTTAAAAGAGTGAACAACATATACATGTATTAATGTAGGAAAATGCTTTCAGTGGTTAAAAAAAAAAAAAGCAGCTCATAGGGGAAAATATTCATGAAGTTTTATGTTCTGTGAAGTTCAAAATGAGCCAAGGCTTCATAATACCCAGAACATTTGGAATTTTATAGAAAATAGAATATATATGCTTCAATAAAACCAAACCCACGCTGGGCATAGTGGCGCATGCCTATAATTCCAGCAGCTCAGGAGGCTGAAGCAGGAAGATCACAAGTTCAAAGCCAGCCTAAGCAACACAAAGTGCTAAGAACTCAGTGAGACCCTGTATCTAAATAGAATACAAAATAGGGCTGGGGATGAGGCTCAGTGGTTGAGTGCCCCTGAGTTCAATCCCCAGTACAAAAACAAAACAAAACAAAAAACAGGGCAGTGGTTACCCTGGGGAAGAAGGACAGGGTCTCCAAAGAGCCTCCAAGATATGATAATACTCTATTCTTTTTTTTTTTAAAGGAAGGATTTTTTAAATACCTTTATTCTATTTATTCATTTGTATGTGGTGCTGAGGATCGAACCCAGGGCCTCACATGTGCTAGGCAAGTGCTCTACCGCTGAGCTATGGCCCCAGCCCCAGTATTCATTTCTTAAGCTCAGTGGTTGATGCTCTGGTCTGAATATGTCCCCAAAATGCATGTGTAGGAAACTCAATCCCTAGTGCAATCACATTGGGAGGTGGGGCCTTTGAGTGGTATTTAGGGTGATTAATGCTTTTATAACAAGGCTGGACAAAAGGACTTTGTTCCTTTTGGACCTTCCACCTTCTGCTATGTGAGGATACAGTTCCCTAGAGGATTCAGCACTCAGGGCTCCATTGGAACCAACGACTGGACTCTTAGCAGACAACAAACCTGCTGCCATCTTGATCTTGAACTGCCCAGTGTTTAGAACAGTGAGACACAAACTTCAATTACCTGTCAAGTCTCAGGTATTCTGTTATAGTAGCATGGACCAAATTGGCATATGGTCGTTTTATTTTTCTTTAAATTCCATGTGGATTTTAGTACTTCATGAATATGTCACACACAAAAAAGTTGCAGTTAAAAAAGAAGGAACCTTTGTTCTGGGAGCAGGGGAGTCTGCAGAAGACACAGGTCCCATTTCCCAGTTACACACATCAGCAACTGAACCACAGTGGCCTGATTTTTCCAGTACCTTGGGAGACAGGAAACTTTAAGTGTCAACTCCCATCCAAGCTCTGGTTCCTAGGATGGCAGCTAAGGCAGCATTAACCTGGATCCTAGTTAACTGGGCGCTGGTCTTCTACCTTTCACAAAATCAACTTAATCACATGCAAGTTTAAAAAAAAAAAAAAAAATCCAACATTAGCTTCCCACGACAATACAAACACTAGCTCATGATTTCAAATGTGAATGAAAAGGAAAACGGCTCAAGATTCACATCACAGCTAAAGGAAATTTAGATATAATTTCCACTGTATAAGCTAGCAGAATATTCAATTCAGTAATTACAGACTTCCTCAAACATCTCTATCTCTAAGGAAATTCTGATCCTATGAATCAGAAGGTCAGTGCTCCAAAGCACACAGACTTTTTTCCTCCCTAAAGCAAACCTACAGTTCAAGGGAGATTCGATGATGAGTCCTCAATACATTCCTGCTCTTGACTGCTATGCATGGCAGACATGAAAACTGTTAGCCATCTCTCATGTATCTTAGTCAAAGATGCCCCTTCAATGAGCCTGCTTGGGGCTTAGTGTTTCTGACCAGGTTTTTTTTTCTCTAAAAAAAAAAATCTTTGATGCTTGGTTGTTATGGATTTCTTGTTGCAACCTTTAAAGCCTCAATTTAAAGATTTTTGTCCTGCTTCAAGCCCTTCCTAGAAACAAGGCAGGTTATAAATAAACAATAAAGATGTCTTTCTCCGCTGAGTTCTTTCTGCCCCCAGAAAGTGGCACCTCTTATAATTAGATTTTGGATACTCGAAGGAAAGGGCAAGGTGAGATAAGGAAGAAGCAGCTCAGAGCTTTGCATGTTTTCCAACACAGGTCATTACACTCAGACCTCCAGGAAATGGACCACCCCATGGCTTAAAAAGGTGAGTTAGTTGATGAGCTCTTTCTATTGTACCTGTGAAGCTGTATTGTTCGTTATTATGGCTAGATCATTCTACTTGTCTTTTACAAAGTCTGAATGAACTCATCGTGTTAAAAGTTAAAATTGGGGCTGGGGCTGTGGCTCAGTGGTACAGCACTTGCCTTGCACATGTGAGAAACTGGGCTCGATTCTACAATATATAAACAAACAAATAAAATAAACATCCATTGACAACAACAAAAAAATTTTTTTAATTAAAATAAGCAGATCTTTGTGGTTCTTAATCTTTTTTAAAGGTATGATCTTAAGCTGGGTATATATCAGAGAGGCTCAATTCTATGCTCATGCTCACTGCTGGGTGAGAATGCTTTAGAAGCTGAGATATGTCTGCTCATCCCAAATGCCTGTCCAAGCAGGATTGACCTATGCACCGAGGGAAGAAGTAACAGAATCAATATACCTTTACCCAAGGAATAAGCTAATATTTACCTCTGGGATAGGGTTCTCATGTGCTTTAGCTCACTTGATTTGCTGCTAACGTGTAAAGTCATCATTACCTTTCTCATTATCATGGATGGGAGTTCAGGAAATATTAGGTCAGTTATAAAAGAGCACACAGCTAGAAATCAAATGCATGTCTCCAATGAAAAAACTGTTAAGTCCTTACAATGTTTTAGTAATGCAGCAAATCACAATTGGTTTTCAACACAGTGACCCGGCAGGCTACTGTGAAAGCAGATATAACAGAAGCTACCTGTGGATCCCCTCTCCTCTAGTCCCCTTGAATTGTCCCTGACTCCCTCACTGCCCACCCAAGGCTGGAAAGCCAGACTGTCGCTCAGGTCCCACACATGATTATGTAGCTTCACAAATATACCCCATCCAAGAGTAAGAAGGTCAAACAACATCATGGCCAGAGGACACGCTTTGGCGGCACCTCTGTTTCCACTGGCAGACACAACCTAGGGAGGAGTTTTTGTTTTTCTGTGGTGGTGGTAATTGAAATTCCAGTATCCCATTGCTGGCTTCATGGTGTTGAGGGTGATTCAAAGAGCCTGTACCCTATGGTACCATGAGAGACAATGCAGATGGCAGTTTGTGAGAGTCGATACTGCTTCCTCACCTTCCTGTTTGTTTCATACTGGGTCCATGGATGATTCTAGATGTTATTCCTGGAAATCCAGCCTAGAGCCTACTCCTTCAACCCTACTGAAAATCTGGAAGCTATCCAAAGATACTTAGCAAATCCCTTGCTACTATGGCTGGCTAGAATGGATTCTGTCATCTGCAACTGAACCCTGAACCAAGACAATGGATATCCTACCTTCCCATGGAAGAAAGATGCTACCGGGCTGGTTACCAAGGATCTCCTGGCTGGGACAAGCAATCAGATGGGATTTTCCCATCTGGCAGTCCTCAAGGGCATGATGAACTCATTCATGTATGATTTGTTTCCTCAAATCATGGCTCAACTAGAAACGAAATGAAATAAAAGAGGAATTCCCTAGAACACAGGGGCTGGTTTCTTATCAAGCAAGGCGATGAATGTGAAAATCCTTTAAGTGGTAAATATTCATCTAAGAAAAAGTATTGCCACTTTCCTGGAAATAGTCATAAATCTTAGTGAAAATTAGAAGCAAACTGCATTTTAGACTTAACTCTGTGAGGTGAATAAAGGATCCAAGGCCTGGAAGGAATAAGTGCCTCTTGAATTTCAGCTCAAATTTTAAAACCTGAGTTTTTTTGTTTTTTTTCCCTTACTATGATTCAACATCACCCTAAGCATATTTTTTTTTCATGTCCTACATCTTATCATTGATCATTTGTTTAAGTAAAAATAGATGAAATTTATCTCTATGGTCTAAGTGTCAAAGACACAGACTCTGGCATATGATAAATATTCCACATTTTTGATGACTGAATAAACAAGATATTATTGTGAATTTTCACTTTAAAACTCATAGCACTTTAGACTGGGAAAGACCTTGAAAAACAACCCGAACTAAGGTAATATGGGGCAGGAAACAGATGAGGAGTTTCCCTCCTAGCAACTAGAGTAGCCCAAGTATTTTATAAAAATCCAATATAATTTGACAATGGACAGGGGACACAGCTGTGAAGGACTTTAAAAAAATCCTAACAGTCAACTTGAAGAATAAACATGTGAAAATTAGGAAGAAACTTTGAAAAAATCACAGCTGGGTGGGGGGGTAGATTACCCTATGAGATGTTCAAATGATTTCTAAAGCTGCAGATACAGTAAAACACCAAAACACAGTACAGGACTTAACCCAAGCAGATATAAAAAGTAAGTAAATGGGGGAAAAAAGGAGGAAGCAATCTAGATCAGTAAATGAAGAATGGATTTATCCACATAAAATGTTGCGATAACTGAGTAGATATTTGAAAAGAAAGTTAGAACCCAACTTTACAACTTTCGCTAAAATAAATTTCAGTACTAAGGTTATATACTACCTTAGTTCATTTTCTGCCAACTACACCATAGTACTTGAGACTGGACGATTTACAAAGAACAGCGATTTGGTTTTTGCAGTTCTGGAGGCTGGGAAGTCCAAGGTTGGGGGACCTGTATCTGGCAAGGGCCTTCTTTTTTTTGTTTGTTTGTTTTGGTACCAGAGGTTGAACCCAGGGGTGCTCAAGCACTAAGCCATATTTCCAGCCTTATTTTATTTTCTTGTTTTGAGACAGAGTCTTGCTAAGTTGCTTAGGGCCTCACTTAGTCGTTGAGGCTGATCTTGAACTTAGGATCCTCCTGCCTCAGCCTTTTGAGCTTCTGGGATCATAGTGTGCGCCACCACGCCTGGCTGGCAAGGGTCTGCTTTTGGAGTCATCCCATGGATGAAGGTTAAAGGCAAGAGTTCACTCTCCTGAGTAAAAGAAGGTAAGGGGGCCAAACTCATTCTTTTACCAGGAATCTACTCCCTCAATGACATTTATTCATTTAAGCTTTTTAGATGGACACAATATCTTTATTTTATTTTATTTATGTGGTGCTGAGAATTGAGCCCAGTGCCTCACGCATGCCAGGTGAGCGTGCTACCACTTGAGCCACAACCCCAGCCCCTCAATAACATTTTTGAAGACAAAGAGTCTCCATGACCTACTCATCTCTTAGAGGTCTCACTATTGCATTGGGGATACAGTTTTCAACAAATGAACTTCAGAGGACACATTTAAGCCACAGCAAATATTTTTAAGTACCACAAGAAAAATATACATAAATATGAATGTATGATTAATTTCATCAACTATACTTAGCTTTGCTAGTAAGCATGACACCAAATATTAGGGGAAAATGAGGCTGATAGAGCTGAAGATAAACTTCAGTTTATGGACACAATTACTAAAAAGAAAATTAAGGGATGACAAAATAGAAACATATTCATAAAAACAAAAGGTCAATATTCTTTATATACATTAAAACTACCTGTAACAAAACAGTAGAACTTCTCTACAGCTGACTACGTCTGTATGTTGACTTCTTTATTCTCCCCAAATCTCACTAAAATGATTTTGAAGAAATTTAAAATACCTAATAGTGTTGAAAGCTAGAAAGAGCAACCACAGTCTGGAGCAATAAGGGATTCTTGGGGGACATTTGGTGTCAAACTAATGACAAGCAAGGGGTTTCCAACTTTAAAAAAAAAAAGTCCAGGGAAAAAAAATTGGCTAACACAAGGTACATGACTAGAAATGGACAAGGGAGAGACAGTGTTCTTTTGAATATAGTAATATAGCCATACATCTTGATTATTTATTTAAGTAGTTAAAAAAATATAAATTTAAACATAGACAACAATTACTGAGTAACTCCAAACAAACAAATAACTTTCAATTACTAGAGGAGAAAATAAGGAAAACTCAGAATTCCAAATAACCCATTACAATAATTAAGCCGGGCATGGTGGCGCACACCTGTAATCCCAGCAGCTCTGGAGGCAGAGGCAGGAGGATCCCAAGTTCAAAGCCAGCCTCAGCAATTCAATGAGGCACTAAACAACTCAGTGAGACCCTGTCTCTAATAAAATTCAAAACAGGGCTGGGGATATGGCTCAGTGGTCGAGCATCCCTGAGTTCAATCCCTGGTACCTCCCACCAAAAAAAAAAAAAAAAACCCAAAATACAATAATTATAAATGTGTCAAATTTTCATACTGAAAGAAAGTTCCCAGACTGGGTATACAAGTAAAATCTAGCTATATGAATATATGACATAGAAGATGTACAAATAACAAGATGACAAAGAAGGTTTAAAAAAACAACAACAACAAAATAAAATTTCTCCTTTTGGAGGAGGTAAAATATTTTGGAATTGGAAGTGGAAACTTTACAACACTGGAAATAGACTAAATGCCATTTGATTGTTCATTTTAAACTGATTGACTTTGATATGTAAATCTCATCTCAATTAAAAGAACAGGAGGAAAACATAGATAAGTGCTACAAAAGAGCTGATAAGGTGATTTTTTAGATTTATTTTTTATTCTAGTTTGTTATATATGACAGCAGAATGCATTATAATTTATATTACATATATTGAACACAATTTTTCATATCTCTGGTTGTATATAAGGTATATTCACACCAATCGTGTCTTCATACATGTACTTAAGGTAAAGATATCCATCGCATTCCACCATTTTTTTTACCCCTATGACTCCTCCCTTCCCCTCCCACCCCTTTGCCGTATCTAGAGTTCATCTAATCTGCCCATGCTCCCCCTCCCAACCCCACTATAAATAGAGCTGATAAAGTGTTTTAAAATCACATAAAGCAGAACACAGCAAAGGAAACTAAAAGACACAATATTCCCAGATATTATATTAAAAACTCAAATCCAAGAGTAAAAAAAAAAAAAAAAAAGACATTTTAAATCCAGTAGTCTATTAAAAGAATACATTACAGTCATGCGCTATTTTAACAGTGGGGATACATTATGGGAAATGCTTCATTATATGATTTTGTTATTGTGCAATCATTATGATGTGTACTTACACAAATCAAGATGACCAAAATGTCACTAGACAATATAAACTATGGGACCACCGTTGTATATGCAGTTTGTCATTGACTGAAATGTTATGTGGTGTATAATGAATAACTAAATATTGATTATCCCAAGAGAGCAAAAATGTTTCAACATTAGGTTTCCTAATATAACTCACTACATTGGCAAACCAAAGAAAACAATACCCCATACAATCACCTCAATAAAAAGCTACCCCCATCCAAATCCAAACTCCTCTTTCCATTTCCATTCACAGTGCCAGATCACATTCCTGATTAAAATGGGTACACAATTGAACTTCCCTTCCTTAAATCAAGAAGACCTATCAGACCCTGAAGGTAAAACTGTACTACCATTTTAACAGTGTGTGCTAATCAGTTTTTTGTTGCTGACACAAAATACTTGAGAAAACAACGTAGAGGGGGAAAGACTTATTTTGACTCATGTTTTCATAGATTTAGTTCAGGGTTGGCCGGCTTCTTGGTTCTGTACTTGAGACGAGACAGAACATTATGGCAACAGCATGTGGTAGGGCAAAACTGCTCAAGGCATGGTGGCTGGAAGGCAGAGAGAGAGGGCCTGGGGACAAGATAGAGTCCCTAGGGGAAGACTCCCTTCAACTAGATTCCAAATCCTACAGTGTCTACCATTTCCACTAAGCTATGAATCCCTCAATGGATTAATCCATTGATGAAATAAGAGTCCTCCTAATTCAATCACTTCCCCAAATCCCCACCTCTGAACATTGCTGCTTTGGGGACCAACCTTCAACACATGAGCCTTTGGGATATACTGAGATCTAAACCATAACACAGTGGAAACATCCAATTAAAATTATGAGCCAACCAAGGATACTCTTATTATCCCAATTATCCAACATTATCCTAGAAATCTTAACTCATACAATAATGAAAAAGTAAAAGTATAAAAAGAAAGTGAAAAACAACCGTATTTACAGATATTACTTTTATTTATGAAATAAAAAATAATAAAAATTATGAGAATAATTTTAATAAGATGGCTACACACAAGATAAAAACTAAAAAACAAATAGCTTTCAGCCAGGTTCTATGGTGCACACCTGCAATCCCAACTACTCAGGAGGTGGAGGCAAAAGGAACAAAAATTCAAGGGTAGCCTGGGCAACTTAGCAAGACCCTGTCTCAAAATAAAAGGGCTGGGGATATAGCTTGGTGGCAGACAACTTGCCTCGCATGCATGAGGCCCTGGGTTCCATCCCCAGAACTACAAAACATAATAGTCTATAGCTTTTATATATCACAAGTAATCAAAATTTTACAAACCAAATTCATTTTTTATAAATATCATTCATCAACAATGAAAAATAATTAAATCAAGGAAGGCATGCACAAGACTTACCTGGAAAATAAAAACTTTTACTTACTGGAAAAATATAAACAACTAAGAATTTTAAGAAAATAAGAGGACCTGTATAAATGGAGACACTATTCTTAGATGGTAAAATACCAGGAAGATAACTTTTAAAATTAAATTATAAATGTAACGTGTCTACAATCCAAGTTGTAATGAAATTTAAGGAATGCTGACTCTAAAAGCCACATGTGTTAGTGTAATATACAAGAACAGAAAAAGAAATAAACTTGTATGACTTACCCTAGTGGGTATTAAAATGCACAATACAACTATAATTAAAGAGGTCTGGAATTGACTCAAAAATAAAACAAAAGAGAGTCAAGAAATATTTATGCACATAGGGGAATATAATTGATTCATAGCAAGACACCTGGATATCCAGTTGGGAAGAAATGTAAAATTGTTATATTACACGAAGAGACAATCTAAGTATGTAAGTATTCTTAACATAAAATTTCTGTCTCCTATAATTTCTTCAAATATTTGTATAATCATGGGGAAGCCCTGTTTAAGCAAGTTAAAGCTCAGAAGGCTACAGAAAGTTAAGACTTCAAACAAATTAAAAACTTTCTTTGATGAAACATGGCATGATGACATTAATAGCAGGTGACAGATGAGAAAATTAATAACCATAACATATAGGAAATGTATACAAGAAAATAATGTGGAAAAATATTAAGATACTTCAGATAAATGAGGGAGGGAGTGAAAGAGACTATTTAAGTGACCTGAAACTTATTTTTATAACATACATTTTATATTTTAAGTTTCTTCAATTACATTTATACAAAAATTTATCTTCATTCTTAAAAAATTAAATCATAGGGGCTGGGGATATAACTCAGTTGGTAGAGTGCTTGCCTTGCATGCACAGGAACCTGGATTCATTCCTCAGCAACACCAAAAAAAAAATTAAATTAAATCATAAATAAAAATAAAGAGTTAGAAAGCAAGCATCCCAGCCAGGCATGATGGCTCATGCCTGTAACGGCAGTTTCTTGGGAGGCTGAGGGAAGAGGATCACAAGTTCAAAGCCAGCCTCAGCAACCCAACAAGGCCCTAAGCAACTTAGTGAGACCCTGTCTCAAAATAAAATATAAAAAGGGATGGGGACGTTGCTCAGTGGTTAAGCACCTCTGGTTGAATCCCAGGTACAAAAGAAAAGAAAAAGCAAGCAAGCAAGCAAAAATTCCCATTCAAACACACACCCAATTCAATATTATTTCCCTCCCAGGTAGTAATTTTCATTAAGGGATTCTTTCTCTTTTATATCTTTAAAAATGTTTTTTAAAGAAAGAAATATCCTCCCCCCCTTTTTAAGCAGGTAGAAGAAAAAGCAAGCAGTTACCCAAAATAGAAAGAAATGGCTAATAAGCATATTTAATATTGTACAACTTCAATAATCACAGAAATGCAAACAAAAACAATTTGTTCTTTTTCACATGTCCACGCTCCCCTGAATATTGTTTACGGCTGGTGTTCTCTCTGATTGGCAGGTTCCCATGCCAAATGAGTTTTTATTATTTTGAATCTCTCTCATCTCTAATTGGCAAATATCAAAAGAAAATGTGAGTCTGCAGAAACAAATCCTGTTACTCATGAAACACCACTAGAGGAAATGCAAATTGACACAACATTTTTGTACAATTTGGTTGAAATATCAGAAGCAATAAAAACATATGACAAACCACACATACAAAAAAAATATATTACAACTAACAAATGTCAGAAAAGTTGTAGAATACAATATCAAGGATGTAGAACTCAACTGGATTTCAATAATCTAGTACTAAATAATCTGGAAAAGAAATTAAGAGAATAATTCCATTTGCAATACCATCAAAAATAATAAAATACTTAGGAATAAATTTAATAAGAGAAGCGCAAGACACGTATGCTAAAAACACAAAATACTATTGAAACAAATTAGAGAAGACCTAAATAATAGGAAAGACATCCCATGTTCATGAATTGGGAGATCATTTTGTGAAAATGGTAATTTTTGCCACATTGGTCTATAGATTCAACATAAGCCACATTGAAATTGTTAAGTTGCCTTTTTATGTTTTTACAGTTTTTAAAAGTTGGTCCTAATTCATGTAGAAATGCATGGGACCCACAATAGTTAAAACGATCTTAACAAGAAGAACAAAGTTGAAGGATTTCGATTTCTGATTTCAAACTTAGTACAAAGCTACAGTCATCAATACAGTGTGGTACTGGTATAAGGATATACATATAGACCAATAAAATATACTGAAAATTCAAATATAAATCCTTATATTTATGGTCATTTTATTTTCAATAAGGATGCCAAGAAAATTCAATGGTAAAAAAATAAATGGTGCTGGGAAAATTAGATATCTGCATGTAAAAGACTGAAGTTAAATTCTACCTCACACCATACACAAAAGCGAGTTCAAAATGAACCATAGATCATAAAACAAGTTCAAAATGAACATAAATGTAAGACCTAAAACTATAAAACTTTTAGAAGAAAATGCAGGAGTAAATCTTCAGGACTGTGGATTAGGCAAAGTCTTCTTAGATATGATATCAAAAACCCAAACAAAATAAGAAACACATAAATTGAACTTTATCAAAATTAAGGACTTTTGCACTTTAAAGGACACTATCAAGAACTTCATTGAAAAGACAACCCACAGAATGGGAGAAAAATATTTTCTAATCATATAGCTGAAAAGGAATTTGTACCAGAATATGTATAGAACTCATACAACTCTACCCTAAAAGCCAAATTAATCATATTTTTAAACCGGCAAAGGGTTTGTTAAAAAATATATACATATATATTTATATATTAATATATTATAAATATGTATATGTATATATTATATATATATATATTTTTTAACTTATAGATGGACACAGTACCTTTATTTTATTTACTTATTTTTATGTGGTGCTGAGAATCGAACCCAGTGTCTCACATGTGACAGGCAAGTGCTCTACCAATGAGCCACAATCTGAGCCCCAAAACTGGCGAAGGATGTGAATAGACATTTCTCTAAAGTATACACACGAATGCTCCATAGACACGTGAAGATTGCTCAGCATCATTAGTCTCGTGGAAATGTAAACCAAAACCACAATGAGACACCCCTGCATAGCCCCTAGGATGACATGAATCAAATATAGAATGTAAGTCTTGGTGAGGATGCAGAGAATCCAGAACATTCTGTTGCTGATTTCCACTTTGGAAACAGTCTAGCAGTGCCTCAAAATGTTCAACAGAGTCACCATGTAACCCAGTAATTCCACTTCCAGCTAAATGCCCAAGAAAACCAAAAATAAATGTCTACACAAAAACCTGTACATGAAAATTCATACCAGCATTATTCGCGCTAGTCAAAATATGGAATCCCAAATGTCCATCAACTGATGAATGAAAAAATAAATAAATATATAAATGCAATGGAATATTATTTGACAAGATAAGGAATAATGTGCTTATGAATTCTATATATGGATGGATGGTTCTTAAAAACATGAAGTGACAGAATCCAGACAGAAAGGGCCACATAGTGTAGAATTCCATTTACATGAAATGTCCAGAGAAAGCAGGTTAATGATTACTAAAGGCTGAGGAAAGGGAGGAATGGGGGGTGATTGCTAAGAGGGGATTTTTTTTTTTCAGGCAAAGTTCTAAAACTGAATAGTGGTGATAGCTGTACACTCATATGAATAACCTAAAATTCCTTAAACTGTAGACCTTAAAAAAAAAGTCAGCTTTATATATGAATCATATCTCAATGAAGCTGTTTTTTAAAAAAAAAAAAAAAAACACACACACACACCCAAACTCATAGAACTTTACACCAAAAAGGATAAATTTTACTGCATATCCAATAAACTTGGCTTTAAAGAAGATTCATTGATGGTTGGGGTTGTGGCTCAGCAGCAGAGTTCTTGCCTAGCACATGCAAGGCACTGGGTTCGATCCTCAGCACCACATAAAATAAGTAAAATAAAGGTACTGTGTCCAACTACAGCTAAAAAACTTAAAAAAAAAAAAAAAGATGCATTGACGCTTTTTATCAATTCTAAGTATTGATCCTTAGAAAACATCAGACATCCAGGAAGATTTAGCTTAATGGATATTTATTACACGGCTATTAGGAAAAGGAAATAAACACACATTGAATAGTTGGAGCCTAGATATTTCTGGAATACTACGTGGTCATTAAGAATGTCTAAATTAATCATTGATAAGAAATGCAATAGGTCAGGTGTCAGTAGGAAACCAGGCACACACTCACATTAGGTAATCTGAGCAGAGTTTAATAAAGGTGCTATCTGTAAAGCAGGATGCAGGAAAACCACAAGTGATAGCACAGTATCTGGAAACAGTAAGCAGAGGGGGAGTGGACAGTGATCAGTGCCAGAGAAAACAGCAGCCAGATAGCCCACCTTCCATGGAGGGACACAGCCAACCTGCTGAGACCCAGCAAGGAGGACTCCTGGGGAATGGGTACCCAGAATTTGCTTTCTTTTCCCCCAGAACCTCCTGCTGGGGACACCAGTGAATGAAGCAAGAGGCATGTCAGAGGGTAGGGAGTCCTTGAGAGTCCAGCAGGTCAGCTTCCCAGGTAGAGAACAGGTGGAGAATGGATCTGGGGGACAAATGGTAGATACCAGCACAGATGGTCATGGCAAGAAACAATAAGAATAATTTTTTTCTCCCAAAACATATTGATTAATAATATAAAATTACTTAAGAAATTTTGGAACACTTTACTCCAAAGGGTAAACAATGGTTCACTCTGAACCATTGAACAGTGAACCAACGGCTATTGGCATTTGGTGAAGGATTCTGTGTTGTTGGAGACTGTTCCATACATTTCAGGACATTAATAGCTCTACTCCCCAGGGCACTAAACACCAGTATAAACCCCAGGTGTTACAATAACCAATACAACTTCAGGACCCTACCCACTTCTAGACTGTGCCCTTGAGAAACCACTGTGGGGGCAAGAATTCATTTTTTGATTTTTTTTTCTTACCTGCATTTTTCCAATTTTCTTACAAAGCCTGGGTATTGCTTTTGTGAAACGGAAGCCACGTTCACTACTTTTTTAAAAAAAGGAACAACAAGATAGCAATTTCGATTACAGTTCCCAGTTAACCCTATTTGTCCTTCCCCAACCAAGTTTGCTCATGATAGTAAGTAAATAAAAGGTGACCTAACATTATCATGTGGATGCTATAATTCATTTTAAAGTCACCAATACAGGAAGGGTACAATTAACTCAGCTTCTTACAAATCACTTTTATTCTTCAAGTACTTGTAATAGGTATGAGATCACAGCATCCTACAATTCACAGGTCAAGTACTGGATTGCTTCTAGCTTGTTATAAAACTTTAAAAGGAAGGAAACTGCCATGATTTGGTTTCAACACGGTGTTACACTGGCATAGCCTTAAGTGTCTTAGTAGGCATAGCTACTGCCACTCACCCACGCAAGAAGGCCAGGGCAAGCAATTTTTTTAAATATTTTTTTTAAGTTATAGATGGCTACAATACCTTTATTTAATGTATCTATTTTTATGTGGAGCTGAGGATTGAACCCAGTGCTTCACACATGCTATGCAAGCGCTCGACCACTAGGCTACAGCCCCAGCCCCACAAGCAATTTTGACAAGTGATTTGGGGAAATATTGTGTTTTGTTCTATTATTTCATTTCCTCGGATCCAAGCAGAAGTCAGGATCTCAGTAATTCTTTATCTCAATATTTTTACAGGGCTGGAAAAGTAGCATTTTTCTGGGTTCGGGTTTAGCATAATCTCAGAAAAGGGACAGTGAGAGTTAGAAATACACATATACCCCTCCAGATAAAGAATCAGTGGTACCATATTTCATAATATCCAAGAAACCATCAATTTTAAGCTACATCCTGATCCACATGTCAAATCATGAATTTAAAAAATCTTAGAATCAAAACATAGTATATCATTTCAGGGGCTCTTCAGCATTCTGAATGTTAAGAGTTCATTTAATAAAAAAAAAAAAAAGTAATTTTTTTTTAAAAAGTGCACACTGCTGATGACAATTTTGACAAGTAAAACTGCAGAATATGTCACAGAATCCTTAAATTCGCATACCTTTTGACCCAATGATTCTACTTTAAGGAACTTTTCCTCAAGAAAACCATTGTGCAAGCCCAGAAAGATAGACAAAGAAGGACAGCAGCTGCAGCATTGCTTATATTAGTAAAATTTAGAAACATATTTGTCTTAAGAGGACCAAGGGAATCAAATATGGTACTTCCTTATGATAGAAAACTAACAATGCGGGCTGGGGCTGGGACTCAGTGGTAGAGTGCCCGCCCAGCATGCATGAGGCACTGGGTTCGATCCTCAGCACCCAGATTTACATAAATGTAAAATAAAGATATTGTGTCCACCTAAAACTTAAGAATAAATATTTAAAAGAAAAGAATGAGAAAACTAACAATGCAAGAAAACAGAGATCTGAAAAATGTTCATGGCATCATAGGTACAAATAGCAGGTCACAATCAGTAAGAAAAATTGCAAAAACCACACGATAGAAAAAATAAGTATAAAAAGAGTTTTGAAAAGAAATGAAAAGTGGAAAGAAAAACAAATTTTTTTTTAAATCTCCTTAAACTTACATGAGTTTTCCTTATTTGGGAGAACACACTAAGTCCCCAGTATAAGGGAAAAAAACACATCACTGATACCTCAGATCTCTGAGGAGAAGGAATATTCTATAGGCTTCCAATGTGGTGAGCAGAGGTGAATTGGAATAAATGTGGTTTTTTTTGTTTTTTTTTTTTTTAAATCAGAACAGCTAAAGGAGTATAGAATACTTTTAAAAAATTCTGAAGATCAACTATTTCCAGTCTAACACTATTTGCCTAGTCAAATTATGTGTAACAGTAGATTTCTGAAAGATGAAAATCTCAATTTCCACTTGCATCATTTCTTAGGTAACTATGAGCTGCTCACCCCCGCTGGGGGTAAAGCAAGTCAGAGTAGGACACTGACCAGAAGAGGTGCAGCCTCCAACCTGAGACAGAGAGCACAGAACTTCAGGGTGACAGTGCAGTCACCAGATAAATGAGAGCAGGTCAGAGTCCCGGGGGTGAAGCAGGTCAGGATAACCCTGATAGAATACAGTGGGCTCTTTCTAGCCAGAGATTTGGACAACTCCAATTAAATCGGTGACTAAATATGTGGGGAAATAAGAAATGTGAAAAGGGCATTACTAACACCAAAGAAAGCAAGAAATTGGGGAGGAAAAGTGTTCAAGGTTACTCTGTGGCTCAGCTCTGAAGTGTTCATGGTATCATGAGTCAGTAGTGGCTGTTGGTCCAAACCAAATCACCTGATGACCGTCCTGGGAGACAGGAAGGGTATTATGTAATTGGAGGTGGTCTGAGACAGTAAAGGCTTCAGCTCTCAGAGCAGAAAGGCGGTGGACAATGCAGGCAAGCTGGGGGAAAACTGTAAGCTTAGAGACACATTACTCAGAGCGCTAAGAGTCTTGAATATGGGTGTCTCTAGGAATGGAGGGCGGGGAAAAGATTTCTGCCTGTAGTACTGTTTGATTCTGAAACATGGCCATAATTGTCTCTGTCAAAAATAAAAACTCAGCCATGTGTGGTGGGGCACGGGGGTGGTTTGGGAGGCTGAGGCAGGAGGATCTTGAGTTCAAAGCCAGCCTCAGCAACTTAGTGAGGCTCTAAGCAACTCAATGAGACTCTGTCTCTAAATAAAATATTAAAAAAGGGCTGGGGATGTGACTCACTGGTTAAGCGCCCCTGGGTTTGATCCCCAGTACCAATAAATAAATAGATAAATAAATAACTCGCCTACAGCAGTAATAAGGGTGATATGGTTTTTCCACCTTTTTCAAAAAGCTCCCTGAAATGCCAGGCATGGTGGCACACACCTGTAATCCCAGTGGCTCAGGAGACTGAGACAGGAGGATCACGAGTTCAAAGCCAGCCTCAGCAATGGCAAGGTGCTAAGCAACTCATGTGAGACCCTGTCTCTAAATAAAATACAAAATAGGGCTGGGGATGTGGCTCAGTGGTTGAGTGCCCCTGAGTTCAATCCCCAGGACCAAAAAAAAAAAAAAAAAAAGCTCACTGAAATCTAAAAGGATACATGCCAACATGTCAACAATGATTACTTCTAGTGATGGGATTGTGAGCCATTTACATTTCTTCCTTCACTTTCATACTGTCTGAAAAAGTATGGCACAGAGAGCATATCTGAGCTTGTTGTCAGAAAATGAGAGGCATTTTATTTCATGCCTGGTGGAAACCCACTAGAGTAGAAGCCCCAACTCCATCAAGTTAGCTTCTGGTTTGCCCTGCTCAAGCAGGGAGACTGCCAGCTCCTTCACTCTTACTGCAAATATTTGTTGAACTTTGTAAAGTCAGGCCCTGTAAGGTGATTCCAATATTTTCAGCTTTTTATTGGGTCTCCCGAGTCTTTAGTACCAGCCAGGAAATCAGTTGGGAGGGCTAAGCCAACATCACTCAAACTTTCTGTGCACTGGAACACTTGGGAGATGGATTCCCTAGCTCTAGGATGGGGTTTGAGCCGCTGGAGGAGCTAGCAAGTTCTTTGATGTACACAGGTTTCACCGAAGGTTTCTCAAAGGGACTGTCCAGGACTGTGTATGTCTACTTTCTAGCTTTCACACAGGCTCAGTCTGAATTCCACAGTGTTTAAACAAGTCTCTGAGATAGCAGAAGGAGTACTGGCCAGACAAATGGAAGGAATGCCCCTTAGCGGTTAAGAACAGAAACCAGGAAAAAGGCTGGCCTGAGTCTGCATTCCAGCTCCACCCTCCACAGGCATAGTTGACTTCCTCTCTTAGGCCTCAGTTTCTTCACATGTAAAATGGGTTTAATTAAAACCACCTTTACCTTGAGGGTTGTTGTGTGGAGGACACGAGATCTCTAAGGCATCTAAGGGATTTGATAACCCTGGCACAGGGGGAAGACTCAGTAAATGGTGACCACTGCTAACGGTTAACAGGGCTCCAGTCCTTTCTCAGCCATGAAGGATTGGCTGGGACTTCTGTCCTCAGTCTCCATGTCTAACTATGGAGGGGAGCAAATACATGCCCTGTCACCTGCTGGCAGGACCTTCTGAGCCCGCACCAGGATGTGCACAACACCAGACAGGAGGCCCTTTCATTCTCAAAGAGGTTGATACGCTCAGATTTTACTCAGTGATTATCCACCCCCCAACCCCATTCATTTCGTTTTTACTTACCAGGGAGATATTTAGAAAAAGGAAAAGCCCCTTCCCACTACCCCCCAGTCTTAGGAAAGGTTTACTTTAAGGAAAGAGGCTATCCACGTGGAAATCAGGTGAAGCAGGCACCAAGTGTCCCTGACATGCAACACAAACTTGAATACCCACCAGGCATCCTGCTCCCAGCACAGATCATCTCCACTAGATTTCTTCCCCCCTCCAGACATCGTGAGAGTCACCACCCTCTCCCCAAGAGGTTGAAAGGATCTCCTTCTGAGTTTTGCACTTTGCGAAGAATAGAGGCTGAGTTTAAAAAGGGTTCCCCAAAGCCTGCCCGAGGATCTGAGCAGGTTCCACTGGAGAAGCCCAGCGGGTGCCAACGCGCCGGGTCCGTCTGCCTCCCCCGCCCCCGGCCCGCTGGCACTCACGATCTCGGCCACGATGAGAAGCCCGGGCACAGTGCGGAGGAACTCTCGATCGTAGGCGAAGCTGCTGCTGGTGGTGGAGAAGTTCTCGGCGAAGGAGCTGGTGGTGGTGGTGACCGTGTGCGAGCGAGCACGCTGCGGCTCCTCCATCGTCGCGCCCGGATCGGGCTGGCCGGTCCCCGGGGACCCCCAGGGCGTCCGGGGGCTGACGCGCGGCCCAGTGCCCCGGGGACACCGGTGAGCGGGAGGGGAGCGCGGCTGGAGCTGGGAGCTGGGCGCTCCCGAGGCGTCCTCCGGAGCCAATCCAGGAGCCGCGCGTGTCCCGCGAGTGCGCGGCGCCCTCCGCAGCTCCGCGCGCGGGCTCCGGGGCGGCGCGGGGGCCCTGGAGGAGGAGATCGAGCGAGGGGAGGCCGTCCGGCGGCCGAGGAAGGCGGCGGAGGCCCGGAGGAGGGGAGGGGGCGTGGAGAGGGGCGGGCGGGAGGCGGGCTGGAGAGGGACCGCCCCGCCGAGGCGTCGCGGGCGCGCGGCCTCTTCACCTGTTGCGGGACACCTAGCGACCGAGAGAGTCGCTTTCGGTGCAGCTGGGCCAGCTTCCCCTGAGCCGCGCGGAGGCGAGGGCCGGGGTCCCCGTCGCCTGCCCTCTAGGCTCCAGCCTTCCTCGGGCGGCCGCGGCCGCTGACTTGTTTTCTTCCACCTGGCCAGGACCCGGGGGCACCCGGGGCCCCTCAGGGAAACCCAGGCCTTCAGGGACTCAACCATTTGAAGAATGACCGAGGCAGGGGGTGCGTGGTGACTGGAACTGGGGGAAGAGTGGCTGGAATTATGACCCGGTCGGACCTTAGACCCGAGATCGATGCGAGGCCGCCAGGACTGCCTGGGAGCCCCTTTCCCCCCTCCCGCTGCGGCCGCCACTGGAGCGCGGTGTTATTTCCTGCCCCTCCTGTCGGGAACAATTTGAGGAACCAACTTAATCGCTGGCCTTTGAGAGCAAGACGCTTCCAGGCGCTCTCCGGCAGGGATCGGTCGCCAGGGCCGGAGATGGGAGGGGGGAGATGTTTGGGGTTCCTGGTTCAAGATGAATCAATGTGACCGACCCGTCACCCTTGGGGGAAAATGTTTTCCAAAAAGTCTGAAAGGTGTGGTTTGTGCAAAATGAAGTTTACAGTGACAAATCGGCTGCACTGTCCTGGGGGATGGGGGAGGGGATGAGGACGCCTCAGTGTGGCGGCTTGTGCAGGTCAGATTAGACCTGACTCAGGCAAGGTACTTGTATTTGTTGGCGGTAGGTCAAAAAGCAAATAGCTTCACTTTTCTGGGCCTCAGTTGTGCCATCTGTAAAAAACGACAGGCTTAGACGGACGGACTCCGGCCTAAAAAATGTCTTGTCTGTGGCCCCTCTTGTTTTGTGAACGGATAACAAAAAACTTCTGAAACCACCAAAGGGAAAGGAAATAATCTTTTGGTCACAAATAAGAGCTTTGAATTCAGTGAAGACATACCCGTTGATCTGGTCCAAGACAAGTTAAAGAGAGATCAGAAAGACATTTTATCCACAATGTTTAATCAACAGTGAAGGAAGCACAAAAGACAAACTAGTAAAACAAGAAATTAGTTTCTTTTAAGTCTGGGGCCTAGCCAGGTGGATCTCAGAGACTAAAGGGCTTCAGAAGCATAGTACAGATGAACATTTGGAGCCATCCCGTCCATGTACACTGGATAAGCACCTTGGGCTAGGGGTAAACACAATAAAACTATTAAATATAGGGCTCTTCCTAGAGCAGTAGGTCTCAACGTCTGGTCCCTGGACCTACAGCTTCAGTGTCCCTGGAAACTTGCCAGAATCTCAGCTTCTCAGGCTTCACCTCAGACCCACTGAATCAGAGCCTTTGAGTATAGATCCAGGAAGCTGTGTGGGAATAAGTCCTTCAAAAGACACTAATGCAAAGTGAAGCTTGAGAGCTACTAGCTTAGAGAAACTGCTAATGCATTTGGGGGAAAATCAGAGATACATGAAATGACCGGCAACATGCTTGACATTTAGTGAATGTGTAACACAAAAGGAAGTATAGACAATTGTTTTCATAATGCAAAGGATAATCCCTTCCAAAAACCCTGGGGGCCAGATGGATTTCAGAATTCAGATTTTTCTTTAACTTAGAAGGATAAAATGCACACATACCATACCATGCACCCACAGTGAGGTCTGGAGCAGCACTCTAATCAAATACACTAATTTTCTGCAGTGAAAATGTATCAATGAAGTCTATTTGGGTTGTTTATTGCACTGTAACAAATGTTCCCAAACATGAGTAGTGTAGAATAAGTGCTTTATTTGCTTAGGAATCTGTGGCCAGGAATTTGGGCTGAGCTTGGCTGGCAGGTTCTTTAGCTCTATCTGGTATTGACTGGAGGCATTTACTCAGCTGCTTTCAGCTCATGGCTAGGCAGGACTAGAAAGTCCAAAAAGGCTCCACTCCCATTCAGGTGCTTCAGAGTCCTTCTGACTATCCTTTCTCTCTGTGAATATGGGACTTCTGCAGAGTTGGCTATTAAAGGGAACTTTTTATAAATGCAAAAGCAGAAGCTGCAGATTTCTTAAGGTCCCGATCTTCAAACTACACAGAATCATTTCTGCCATATTCTATTGGCCAAAACCAAAGACAAGGCTAGCCCAGTTTCAAAGAGAGGGACAATAGATACTACCTCTGGAAGTGTGCTCATCTTTTAATGCACCAAGAGAGAGAACAAAAATGATAAATAGCTTCACATCAGTTTAGGTTTTTCTACCAACTCTATCTTCTGAAAACTTAACAAACAAACACCTTTTGATTTTCAGCTTTTGAGGTTACAGAATGGCAGAGAAGTGATCATACATGATTGCTTAGAAGTGGCCTGCTACTTTTCAAGTGCTGCTTAAATTTAGGTGCTCATCTTCCACCTAGAACCCTCCTGATTGGGGTTCATTCCTTCAATAACTTTCAGTCCACTCTTCACCTTCCTACAAGGGTTACTGTCCTGAGGGCTGGGGCTGGGGCTCAGTGGTAGAGAGCTTGCCTAGCATGCGTGAGGCCCTGGGTGTGATCCCCGGCACCACATTAAATAAATAAACAAAATGAAGTATTACTACTGTCCTGAAACCCCAGGCTAAGTATACAGTGTAAGGCCTCCTATAAGGTAATTCAACCTATCTCTCCCAATCCTTTTTCTCAATTACTGTAGAAAAGCTTCCCATTCTAGACCCAAATACATATTGACCACTTTATGTCCATAACCAGTTTTTTTCTGCCTAGACAGCCTCCTACTTTCACACACAGTTCAGAATCAGCATCCTTCCCTGCCCATTTCAAATGCTACCTTTTCTGTGATTTACTCTAAATGTCCATTAGTTTTCTTCTTTGTTTAGAAGTCATTAGTTTTATGTATATCTATTCACCATTTCTTTTCTTTTCTTTTGGTACGGGGGATTGAGCTCAGGGGCACTTGACCACTGAGCCAGCCCTATTTTGTATTTTATTTAGAGATAGGATCTCACTGAGTTGCTTAGTGCCTTGCCATTCCTGAGGGTGGCTTTGAACTTGAGTACCTCCTCTCTCAGCCTCCCAAGTCACTGGGATTACGGCATGCACCACCACGTCCAGCTCTCCAAACTTTCTAAGTCATGTTTAATGTTTTTGCCTGATTTTGTTTTCCTTGCTCTTCTTGTTCAAAACTGCCTTAAACTGCATGTGAGCAATTACATTCTATGTATTTGACCTCAATAAAATCATGCCTTTATTTTTTTTAAAAAAGTATACTTTCAATCACAATTATAGTTCACATCTCCAAACACATTGAATTCTGTGGTTTATCCACCCCACAACTATTAGTGTTTGTCCTGTGGGAAACCAGGACATTGTCTAAGAAGTAAGAGTGATCCTCCTTCTCCAATCACAAAAGCCACCAGTTAGTCCAGGGTGCCTCAGTTTGAAAACAGGCAGAGATGGGACCCAAACCCACTGGGCAATGAACTTATGGGTTTGGGGTTCGTTTAGGTTTCAAGAGGTTCTATCACTTTGACCAGAAATCTTAAATCTTAAAGAACCCAAAGTTCGACAAATAAGATAATGAAGGACCAGACTCAGGTTGGTTTCCAAGGGGCCTTTTGTACTGTATTCTTCGGAACCAGACACTTCCATGCTTAAATGTTAACTTCATGGTGATTTCCTTATTTTTCTTCAGAAAAGAAAACATTCACTCCCTTTTTCTATGAAAGGTATGACCTCCTGGGTTTCTCTGTCATTTTTCCACGTTGGTTTGAGACAGGGAGAAGAAATATTTCTCTTTTCTCTTTCCATGGGAGAGTAACATCTGGGGAATTTGGGAATATTATGCAATTAACCCTCAACAAACTCAGTTGGGAGAGTAATAGGGAGTGGTGGGTTCTGTGGTAGACTAGAGCACAGATACTCTACAAGAACTATCTTGGTTTCTGCTTGATTTCATCTTTTAAAAAACTATATTTTTAATTGTAGATGGACACAATATATTTATTTTATTTATTTTTATGTGGTATTGAGGATTCAACCCAGTGCCTCACATGTGCTAGTCAAGTGATCTACCACTGAACTACAACCCTAGACCCTCATCTTGTTTATTACCATATAGGAGTTGGGACCTGGTGTTGCCAGAAATCCTGATTTTTAAATCCTGGCAACTAATTCAGTATTTTAAAAACTATAAGTGGGTCAAATAAAATGTGGCACCCTCTGATTAAGATACAGAGTAAAGTCCCTCTTTTTCCTGACCCCTGGCTTCCCCTGTGAGGGTCTCCAGAGACCTCAGAGGACATAGAGTTTACGTACACAGGACAACCCAAGAGCAGAATAGCGGGAAAAAATATGAAGAGAGTGGTATTAAAATGGGATGTGCTAAAGGCAGAAGAGGGTTAAGATTGGGAAAATATGGAGGGATTCTAAGAATTAGATTAGAAGTAGGGATTCTCAGAAGACATAATAATAATAATAACCTAATTTATTGTTGGCCTGTTTTGTGCCAAGCACTGTCTTAACTCTTTGAATAATTTTATTAATCACTAATTTGAAAAAAATAAACTTAGACCCCTATGTCTTGCCATATATAAAATTCAACTCAGAACAGATCAAAGACTTAAATACAAGACCTGAAACTATTGGGGAAAAACAAAACAAGACAAAAAACAGGGGAAATGCTTGAGGACATTGGTCTGGGCAAAAGTTTTGAATTTGATCCCAAAAACATAGGTCACAAAAGCAAAAACTGACAATTGGGATTACATCAGACTAAAATGATTCCACATAGAAAAGCACACAGAGTGAAGAATAGTAGAAAATATTTGCAAACTGTTCATTCAATGAGGAATTAACATCCTGAACATATAAGGAATTCAAACATGGCATCAAAAAGAGACTCCACCTAATCTGATTTAAAAATGGGCACATGACCTAAAAAACATTTCATTTCTCAAAAGAAAATATACACAGGACTAACAAGTATAAGGAAAAATGTTCACGATTAATGATCATCAGGATAATGCAAATCAAACCCATAATGAAATACCATCTTACCCCATGGTTGTTATAAAATATATATATATATATATATCAGGGCACAGTGGTGCATGCCTGTAATCCCAGTGGCTCAGGAGGCTGAGACAGGAGGATCATGAGTTCAAACCCAACCTCAGCAAAAGCGAGGCGCTAAGCAACTCAGTGAGAACCTGTCTCTTGGGCTGGGGATGTGGCTCTAGCAGTAACGTGCTCACCTGGCATGCGTGGGGTGCTGGGTTCGATCCTCAGCACCACATAAAAATAAAATAAAGATGTTGTGTCCACTGAAAACTAAAAAAAGAAAAAAGAGAGAGAGAGAGAGAGAGAGAGAGAGAACCTCTCTCTAAATAAAATACAAAATAGGGCTGGGGGTGTGGCTCTGAGTTCAATCCCCAATAACAAACAAATAAAATAATAATAATTTATAAAGCTGGGGAGGGTGCAGAGAAAGTGGACTCCCACTGACTGTCAGTGGGAATGTAAATTAGTACAATTATTATGGAAAACAATATGGATGTTCCTCAAAAAACTAGAATTAAATCTGTCCTATGATCTAATAATCCTACTATCTGGTTTATTTCCAAAGGAAATGAAGTCAGTATGTCAAAGAAACAACTTTACTCTCATGTTCATAACAGCCAAGAAATGGAAACAACTTAAGTGTCCCTCAACTGATGAATGGATAAGAAAAATATGGCATATATATGTATATATATATACATACATACATACCCACACAATAAATTATTAATCACTACAAAAAAGAATAAAATTCTGTTACTTATAGCAACATGTTTAGAACTAGAGGCAAGTCAGGCACAGAAAGACTTACATGTATGTGGAAGCTAAAACGTTGATCCCATAGAAGTAAAGAACAGAACAGTGGTCAGCAGAGCCTACAAAGGGTTTGGGGGCAGGTGGAGAGAAGATGGTTAAATGGTATAGGGGTGCAGTTGGATAGGAGGACCAACATCTAATGTTTGATAGAACAGTTGAAAGCAAGTAATTGAATATTTCAAAATAGCTAATAGAGAGGATTTTGAATGTTCTCAGTACAAAGAAATAACATCCAGAGTGATAGCTAAGCCAATTACCCCATCTAGTTACTACACATTGTATTCATGTATTGAAATGTCACACTGTAACCCATTGATATGTGCAATTGTTATATGTCAATTAAAAATAAATTTTAAAAAACCTTCTAGGGCTGGGAGTGTGGCTCAGTGAGAGTGCATGCATGAGGCCCTGGTTCAATTTCCAGCACAGGAAAAAAAAAAAATCTTTGAGTTCTTGATCTCAACAAGAAAGAGAGACTCCTCAGAGTTCTTGGCTGCATTCAGGGGCTTGGCATTTATTTACCAAGCTGTACCATTCACTATTGGAATACACGGCTCAGTAAGACACTGTCTCTTCCATGCTGAGTATTTCATCAAGAGGTGGGAGACAGAGGTGGACTGGGGCTCAAGCCCAGGAGGAGGGTGGCAAGATAGGGCCTCATGAACAGTGTCTTCGGAGAACAGACATTTACACTGTTCTCAAGGGTCATTCAAAGTTAGCGAAGCAAAGAACAAAGGGATAGAGGAGGAAATCCCTGGAGGAGGACACAACCCCTCTAACCAGAAGCTTCGGCCAGAGTGTTTTCTAAGAAATGCTGCTGAAGGGAGTTTCAGTGCTTCTACACCATTATATTCTGGTGTAGAATATAATGGGCCTTCACTGCCCCTTCTCTGTTTTCCCACACACATTCACTACACTGTGCTTGGCAAAGGAGAAGACATGGAGAAATCCCATCAAGGAGACTTCAGGCAGCTTGAGGTCTTACCATGCTCACTCACTCTGGTTGAGATAGGGGAAGGGGTGCAGATTATATTACAGTCTTCTTAGAGGGGTGACACACTTGAATCTCATTTGTTCTGCAGACTCTCTACATTTTTTTTCAACAATTACTTTGACAAATAGGTAGAAAAAGAAATTGGCATCCACAGAAACAAAGACCAATAAGAAAAGGGAGGATAACCAGTAAACTTTCTCCTATAGGGTGGTCAACTTGACCCACATGCCAGATTGAAGAGCAGAAAAATACGGAGATGTGCTGAAGGAAGGTCAAGTTTTCCTGAACCACATCTTACAGGGGTTCATTTATCACATGCAAACGAAGAAACCGATGGCATGAATCACAAGCAGTCTGAGACTCATGAATGAACCACGTCTGAAGGTGAGTCCCTAGTGAGATGGTCACAGATTTCAGAGACAATATCAGCTGAGTTTAGAGGAGCCACCCTAGAAGTTCTACAAGACATGAAGAAATCAATCCATCCAGTCAGAAGACATGGCTGATAAAAATACCTTGTGCTTGTCAATGATATTTCATTGAGCTTCCAGGGGCCCAAACCTACAGGCTTTATTTGTAGCACTGACAAGAATTCTGGGTTCTTTTTTTCTAAATATTTCATTTTTTTTGTTGTTGTAGTTGGACACAATATCTAATTTTTTATTAATTTATTTTTATGTGGTGCTGAAGATTGAACCCAGGGCCTCACCCATGTTAGGCGAGCACTCTACCGCTGAGCCACAACCCCAGCCCCTCTGGGTTCTTTTATAAGAACTTAAAACAGGGGTGAATTTGAAATTTCTGATGCTAACATCTTTGTTTCTTTTTTATTTTTTTAAGCATCTTTGTTAATTAGCATTCATTAGGCGCCCACGTGTGAATTCTTCTGCCCAAGGTGCTGGATGAGCAAATACCTGTCCTCCCAAAGCTGACTACACCCAAAGAAGTGCCAAGATAATTCCAAAATACAATCAGAAACTCACTGAAAAAAATTGGGCAGCAGAGATGAAAAAGCAGAATAATTATACCCATAACATACTCACCCGAAGGTATTCTCCAAAAGGAACAATTAAGCAAGCAATTCACAGAGTGGTTACCTGCTTACTAAGTACTTTGCTTTAAAAAGAAATAATTGGAGGGTTTTTTGAGCCCCAGGAGCCAACAAATATTTAAATGTTTATATATGGTCAATTAATAATTTGGGGGAAGATGGAGTGGAGGAATTTAAAGGTTGTTAGTGTCTTTATCCAAAGGAGTCATCACTAAGAAACACCAATAAAACACCAACTCGGTAAAAAAAGATTTAGTAATACATTCTTTTTTTTTTAAGATGGCACAATACCTTTATTTTATTTACTTATATTTATGCGGTGCTGAGGATCGAACCCAGTGCCTCACTCATGCTAGGCAAGGCTCTACCACTGAGCTACAACCCTAGCCCCTAGTTATACATTCTTGAACAGTTGCTGGCAAATTAAAAGGTAAAGTGTATGATAAGGTTGTTTTAGAAATTCTCTCCCCTATTTGTTTATAATCCCAAGAATCACTTCCCTCTCTTTTATTTGTTTATTTATTTATTTTTATCCTCCGGTACAAATGCAATTCACTGGAAAGCAGTTTTTCTTTGGGTTCCCAGCCTGTGCTTGCTTTGGGAGCTGGGTTGAAGCGCTGGGCCCGTCTAGCAAGAACTCAGTTACACAAGCTGCAGTAATATTAGCAACAGGCTAATTACTGGATGACAAACTGCACTTGAGATCCTCCCCTTCCTTGACCTGGTGCATCTGCAACCAGAAAAGCCAGTTAGATCTCCTGGCACCACTCCGAGTGTGGGGGCTGATGGAAAAGGAGCAAGGGAACCCCCTTAATGGGTTCTATGCTTTTCAAGTGGGGAATCCTGGCATCTTGCCTGTCAGGGCCTTGAACATATCACAGTGACAACCTGGCCAGAGAGAAGAGCTCACCATGGACACCTAGCTTGTGTCCATAGCACCTGGCAGATGGCAAACATTCTGAGAGACCTGGGGAGAGAATAGGGTGAAAAGAAATGCTACTTTTCTGGGCTTGGGATGTGGCTCAAGCAGTAGCACGCTCGCCTGGCATGCGTGCGACCCGGGTTCCATCCTCAGCACCACATACAAAAACAAAGATGTTGTGTCCGCCAAAAGCTAAAAAATAAATATTAAAAATTCTCTCTGTCTGTCTCTCTCTCTCTCTCACCTCTCTCTTTAAAAAAAAAAAAAAATGTTAAAAAAAAAAGAAATGCTACTTTTCACAAAAGCAGAGAATTGTGGGGCCTGCGAACAGTCCGTAAGGACAACTGAGACAGAGCTTCACATAGGAATATTTTTTCTTCTTTGCCATCTTTAGGAATGGTTCACTTTCACCCCATCACACACGGAGGAATGCACGTAGGTTTTTAAGACACAGCAGAGACTCCAGTTGCCTCTTAATGTCCTCTCTCCCCTCCTACAAGAATACAATTCTAAACTGGGTGTGGTGGTACACATCTGTAATCCCAGAGACTGGGGAGGCTGAGGCAAGGAGATCACAAGTTCGAGGCTAGCCTGGGCAACTTGGCAAGATCCTGCCTCAAAACAAATAAAAAGGACTGGGGATGTAGCTCAATGGTAAAGTCCTCCTGTGTTCAATCACCCGTCCCCTCTCCCCCCCACCCCCGACACACACACACATAAATCCTAAAGTTCTAGCTGAACACAATGCCACCTGGTTAAAGACATTTCTCTTGACCCCACCCCCTCACATTTAGGTGTAGCCATGTGGTTAAACAAATAAAAAATAATAATAGCTTACTCTCTCATATATGTGCCAGGTAACTATCTTAAGTGCTTTAGATGTCTTAGCCTGTTTAATTTTCACAATAACTTTATAGGTATTAGGAACCAGAGGCACAAAGACATTAAGTGACTTGGCCAAGTGGTAAGTACATTAAGTACTTGGCCAAGTAGTAAGTGGCAGAGCTGGGACTTCAGCCCCCAAAGTGTGGCTTCTGAGCTTACATCACACTCAGCTCAGTAATTTGAGAACTCACAGGCCACATCCTCACAGTTAGGGAGATTGTTCCCTCGTCCCTTCTCTCCTTTCTACATCCTGAAAATCACCATGTCAAAATATGAGACGGAAGCCACATATTCTAAATGGCAGGACAATGAGACAGAAAGATCCTGGGTGCCTATTGCCAAAAATATCTCATCAGCCTGGATTCCTTATGCTCAGATTATTGTATGAGAAAGACATTAAAAAAAAAAAAAAAAACACTTATGTGACTTTCGTTATTGTTATTTGGGGAGGAGGGGTAATCTTTGTTTATACTGTAAAAAAGAATATATCTCAACTAATCTACCACATACTAAGACTGAGGTTATGAAGGGAAGGGAAATACACCTTAGAGTACTTACTATATACCCAGAGTCTTCACACATGACCTCATTCAGCTCTTACAAAAATGCTGCAAGTAGGTATCATTAGCCACAATTGGCAATAAAGAATCTGAGGCTCAGAATGGTTAAATTAATTTGTCTAGGATCTAGCTAGGTGGATAGGCTGGGATTTCAACACATCTGCTCCAAAGGCTTCTTTTTTACTATCTTATGGCAACACCTCTTGCAGAAAGTGACTCATTCACAAAAGGCATTTCTACAACATCTGTATCATGATTCATATAACCCTTTTATTAGTTACTCTTCAGAGCCATCTGATCAGATTGGTACTTTGTTCCATTTTATATGGGAGAAAACAGGCAAGACAAGCAATTATACACCCAAAGTCGACAGAGGGCCCAGATTTAGAAGACACAGCTGCAGAAATCCAAGGCGGATCATTCCTCTACAAATAGAACCAGTTTGAACACTTTTCTTCTTGATACTTGCACAATATCTTCTCATTTTTCACGAATTTTCAAGGAGAAGGTGTCTGTTGCTGATGACACAGAAGAGCTATCCTTAACTGAATTTTGAGAGGTTTTTCCTCAATGACTTGAGATTTAAGGTTGTTGGTCACGTTAGCCCTTCCAGGTTGCAGGGACAGTTGCATGAAGACCCCAGCCTGGAAGCTGTCTTCTAGAAACACAGGCTGTGGTTATCAGGGTTCTCACTCACTGTCATACACAGCCTCCAGGTGGGCGGGAGACCTGGAGACCCCTGACTGCTAAGTACTGCTTGGTTTTGATGGTTTCTTTCAAGAGATCAGCTTTCTCTGCATTTGGTCTGTTGAGGAGAAAATGGTAGTCCTCAGTTCCCCACTACAGATTTCCTGAGTTGACAAGGACAGCCAGATGGAGCTGGAATCTGCACTTCAAACCTCACATCTCAGAGATGGGGTGGAGTGTTATAGCTTAAGCCCACCTTGTCCCTCACCCAATCAGCAGTGGGCGGCTCACAGTAACCCGTGGACTTGGGAGAGCCCCTTCCCACAGAAATGGCAGGAGCCAGGTGACTTAGGTCTGGGGTCCTCAACCCTGACTGGGTATGAATATTACCTGGGGAATATCAAGAACCACGACTTTTGGGTGTGTTATACAAAGTTGCTCAGGTGACGATTTGTAGGCCATGGTAAGATGTTTGCAGTATATTTTAATAGCAAAGGAGACCCTTTCTGAAGAGTCTAAACAGGGACTGCATGTCCTGAAAAGCTATTTTGCTCTGCTCTGCGATTGGTCAGTGTCTCCACTCCTTTCTGATTTTAAAGAAAACCCTGAATGAAGAGGGCTCCACAGACCAGTGCCATCAGCCTCACTTGGGAGCTTGTTAGAGATACAGCCCCTCTGGCTCCACCCCAGACCAGGGGAACTAGACTCTGCATTATAACAAGATTCCCAGGTATTTCCTTTGCAGATCAGAATTTGAGAAGCGCTGCTTTATAAGACCCTTGTCTCGATCTGTGTTGCACTTTTTGTGTTCGTTGCACTTTTTGTGTTGGTTGTACTTTTTGGGTTGCACTTTTTATGTGCACGCGCGTGTGTGTATGTGGGGGGGGGGTCCTGGGGATTGAACCCAGGGCCTCATGTACACAAAGCAAGCACTCTACCAACTGGGCTATATCCCCAGTCCCTTGGTTTCACTTTGGAGTCACCTGCGGAGTCTTTTAAAATAGTGAAGCCAGGTCCCACCTCCAAGGACTGATTTAATTGGTCTTAAGTAGAGTCTGTGTATGGGATCTTTTAAGAGCTCCCTCGTTGACTGTACTAGGCAGCAATATTTGAGAACTGTGGCCTTAAGGGTCTTCCCTTCCCACGTGCTCCATTCTGTGCCTCCCTCTCCTAACCACCTACGCTGACAGGGAGTGAGGGGGGCACCTAGGAGAGTCAGTATTGAAAAATCCCATTTCTATTAGGATAGTGAATTCCATGGAGGCAATCGTACTATGGTGCAATTTAATTTGGGCTTAAGGAATGTAAATAGCTCCAGGCTAAAATACAGCTCTAAAGATTCCACTCGCATCCCCACAAGAATTGATCCGGGAGACTCCATGGTTATTTCTCCCCCTGATCTCTCTCTTCAGAGTCACACCCCTAGGTGTCAGCCTGCGCTTCTCTCTCTCTCTCTTCCAAACTACTTTCTGAAGGCAGGGGAAGGAAAAATAAATATTAGGTTTTCTGATGCTCACCTTCATGTTCATTTGTTATTGATCAGATGTCTCCACTGGGGGAAGTTTTCGATTTTGCTTAAGGTCTTAGCCTTTTGGGCAACTCAATTTATGCTTGGCCCCTGCTGTGACCTGCTAAGCTGAAAGGCACTGCAAGAGCCCATCCGGCAGGCTCCTGTTTTCTTTCACCAGATAGCATCAGAGGGAAATAATTGAAAGCTACTGAGGAACAATCATCCTTTTATGGCCAGGGAGACTTTGCCGGGGGATGAGGCTCCTTGGCTTTATTACCTTCAAAATTAGCTTGGTAGGAGAGGGTCCACGCTCTCCCCTGAACGTTCACCATCAGCCCGATTCTGGCTTTTCAATGTCACCTCTCAACCTCCCCTATTCACTCATTTTTTTCTTTTCTTGGGAAAGAATCACGTTTCCTAAAATGAGTTTATAGCAGATGCTGAAACTCAAAACCGAAGTACTTATATCTGTAGGAAGGAGGGGGACCTCCAGCAATCAGTGACTGAGAACTATGACAGTCAGAGAGAGAAGACAAGAACCAGGATCTTGGTCGTCTTCCCAGAGCTGACTCAAATGAGCAGCCTCCTGGAATGAGGACACTGTACCACGGTTCTGCTGATCTTCCTGAACCATGTCCCGAAGTCGAGGATGAGGTCACAATGGATGAACTTGGAGGATGCTTCTCCAGCATCTATCAGACCGTGGCGGGCTGTGCTGGGAGAATGAGTTTGAGCCCACCCCTAGCTCCACAGCTGGAGTCACATTGGTTCAAGTTGGTCAGGGTTATTCTCACCTCCTTTTGCCATCCTGATGGGTACGAAGGGAAATCTGTCTCAACGTTGAAGTTTGTTTTGTACTGAGGATTTAACCCAGTTACTTGACCACTGAGCTACAATCCCAGCCCTTTCTATCTTTTATTTTGAGATAGGATCTCATTAAAGTGCTGAGGCATCTGACCTCAGAGTTGCCATCCTCCTGCCTCAGCCTCTAGTTGTTGGGATTACAGGCAGGCGCCACCATGCCCAGCTAAAGAAGAATTTTAAAACGAAATGCATAGCTTTCTCTTTGTGGATGCTGTGGTGTTTGTTGGTCTTTTGTCTGACCACCTTTTCTCCCTGAACAAATTTGTACTCATGCTTCGAAGCCTAATTCAAACCTGTTCTTCTCTGTGAGTTCTTCCTTGAACCACCTAGCATAGTCAGTCATGGCATCCCTTAGTTAGGCCTTAATTGGACCACGTCTGACCCTCTGGCTTTGAATGTATCTTATTAGTGTTAGGCACTTGCTTTGTGGTCTTTTATCTGAACTGAGGAGTACCTGAGACCTCTTTTCCTCTAGAGATTAACTCAGAGTCTGACACACAGCTGGCGCTCCATAAATGTTAGTTGAATAGATGTGTGAATGATTTAACTAGTGACTCTAGTCTAAATGAAGTCTAAATAGACATCCAAGTCTAAGATTTTATGGTTTTGAACTTATTGATTGAAAGCACAGTTTCATGGTGTGTGTGTATGTGTGTGTGTGTGTGTGTGTGTGTGTGTGTGTGTGTGTGGTGAGAGGGTGCTGGACAATGAACCCAGGGATGCTCTACCACTGAACTCTATCCTCAGTCCTTTTTATTTTAAAATTTTGAGATTGGGTTTCATTAAGTTACCCAAGTTGACCTCAAACTTGCAATTCTCCTGTTTTTGGGCTCCTGAGTTACTGGGATTACAGGATAACTGGGATAACTTTAATCTGCATGGATACTGGAGACCTGGGAACCCCCAGAAATTATCTGTGAAACTGTGCATGTCCAGACATTTATCTAAGCAGAAGGTCTTTGCTGTCATTAGATTTTTCAAGCGAGTCTGTGTAACTTAATTTATTCAACAACATTTGATAACTATTGTATCTATTACACGCTAACTACTGGGGTAGATATGGGGATAGAGCAGGGGAAAAAAAAGACCAAATCCCTCTGCACTGAAGGGGAGGTAGAGAATAGAACACAAATGTGGATAAGAGTTTGAAGAAAGATAGATCTGAACAAGATGAAGGGGTAGAGAAGACGTGTGCTGTTATCTAGGATGACTAGGGAAGGACTCAGAAATGGCGGCATCTACACCAAGACCTGAAAGGCTTGATGGAGTTTGCACCTGTGGGGAGACCTGGGAAAGTCTTCAAAGCAGAGGAAAGCAAGAGCAAAGACCCTGAGGAGAAGCATCCCAGGGTCAGAAAAGGCATTATTGTGGCTGGAGGGGAGTGAAGTGGGAGAGCTCTGACGGGTACCATCAGACAAGTGTTGAGGCCAGAGCCCGTAGGGTCTTCTAGACCACAGTGAGGGCCTTGCAATTGCTTCTGAATGAGGAGAGGAAGCTATTGTTTTTTAATTTTTTTTTCTAGATATTGATGGACCTTTATTTTATTCATTCATTTTTATGTGGTGCTGAGAATCAAACCCAATGCCTCACACATGCTAGGCAAGTGCTCTGCCACTGAGCCACAACTGCAGCCCCTATTGGAACATTTTAAGCAAGGGAGGGAACCATTCAGACTTGGATTGTATTTGAGTCACAGAATAGATTGGGGGATGGGGCGGGAAGCCCAGAGCACAGTGAGGAGCCCAGTGCAATAATCCAGATGCACAAAGATGGCGGCTGGAATCTGGTGGTTGCAGTGGAGAAGGTGAGAAGTGGTGAGGTTCTGGGCAGATTTTCAAGATAGAGCCAACAGGACTTGCTGATGGATTAGAGGCGGGGTTTGAAAGAAAGTTGACAATGACTTCAAGGTTTTTCTTCTGAACATCAGGAAGGATGGAATTGCCATTAACTGACATGGGAAGTCAGCCTGTGGGAGGGTAGTAAAGGGGACTTGAACCACTGTCTTAAAGTGACATTGCAACCCCCAGGCTCTCTCCCCAGCTGCTTCCTGTTCTTTATGAAACCCAGGGAGGTAGAGTAAATGAACAAACAAACAAACAGCTTTCTCCAAGGCCTTCCTGAGCCTGAAGGCACCTGGGCCCTAGAACCCTGCAAGAGGTATTTGGTTTTATAATTAAATATCTTGGAATCAGCCTGGCTCAGACAAAAAAACATGAGGGAGGCCGTGCTTCTGGGCACTCTGTGCACTTTATCCAGGTTTCCTCTCACTCTCCAGAAGCAGTATGCAGCAGTAAAAAGAGCAGATTGCCCAGAAAGATCTGGGTTATCACCTCAGTTACCAGCTGGGCTGTGCCAGCCAAGTTATTTAACTTCTTGTTTCCTGGTTTCCTAATCCAAAAATAACTCTGGTTCTCATACGGATTATAGACAATAAAGACATGTGTGTTCCAATACTACTGCTGCTTAACAGACTGCTCAGCCGGCAATGGCTTAAGCAGTCACCATTTTATTTTATCTCACAGATTCTGTGGGTCAGGAATTTGAGCAGAACTTGGCTGGGTGGTTTATTGATCTTCCCAATGTTGGGTGAGGTTGCCCGGCTGGCCGATGGACTAGTCTGGAGGGTCCAAGATGGCGCCACTCATGTCTGGCCACTTGGTAGAGACAGCTGGAAGCCTACCTAAGCTGGAACTCCTGAGTGGGGGACCTGTGTGTGGCCCATCCAGCATGGCAGTCTTAGGGGAACTGGACTTCTTACACGATCACTGTCTTATCCCAGAGCCAGCGTGCCAAGAGAACCAAGTAGAAGCAGAATGGTCTTTCCTGTCCTGGTCTGAAAAATCACATGGCTTCATTTTTTTTTTTTTTTCTTTTTCCACATTCTTTTGGTTGTAAGTGAGTCACAAAACTGGGTCAGATTCAAGAGTAAAAGAATTAGACTCCCAACTCCTGAGGGAGGAGTGACAATGTCAAACTGTAGAAGAGCATGTGAGAGATAATGTGTGGTATCTCTATAAGCATTAAATGAAATAAAGGGTCTAAAATAGCCGGCACAGCCACAGGGTCATAGTAAGTCTTTCGGTGGTGGTGTTTCCTCTCTTCTGAACTTTTCTTCCATGGCCTTTGAACCCCCTGCTGCTGCTCAGGAAGGCTGTGCCTTAAATCAGACCTTCTGGAGGGAGGACATTTATGCCATCTGCATAAATAGGGATCCTGCAACAATCTACCATCACTCAAATGCCTTCCAACCCAAAGGAATTAAACTTTGATTGTTAGGAAAGATGGTTTCAAAAAGTAATTTGGCACCTCTGCAACCCAGCCTAGGCTATTTGCTATAGGCAAAGTCAGTATTTACTGAAGAGAGCCCTTGACTTGGGCTCAGGAGATGAGAGTAAAATGTCTATGTAGCTTTGGGCAAGTTGCTTCAGTCCCTAACCTGCTTTAGTTTCCTTTGTTATAAAATAAGGACAGAAATACCCATCTAATCTTCACACATGACACAATCAATTTGTAAAATTTAAAGGGTGATACAAATCTCAGGGTCTAGATTATATTTTTTAGGTCATCCCAATGAACTAGTGGCTAAACTGAGGCATTCATTAGGGAAAATTTTGTTTTCCACTCTAGCAGTGGTTTTAACAGGGCTGCAAATTCTTTGATACTCCTATCATCCAGATGCAAAGTCAATGTTTTCTTGTGTATATTGCACCCTTGAATGTAGGTGGAAATGAAATTTCTGAAGCTAGATCCTAAAAAGGGAAGCAGCTTTTACCTTATTGGTTGTAATGTCTGCTTGCTCTTGAAGCCCTGAACTGTCATGTAAGAAGTTTCACTGTGAGGTCCTCATGTTTGAGGAAGCCCAAGCCACATGAAGAAGTTCTGCTAGTCAGCTTTCTGTCACTATAACAAAATGCCTGAGATAATTAAATTATAAGGAGGAAAGGTCTATATGGTCTCATAATTTCAGCAGTTTCAGTCGGTATTTGCTTGGCTCAATTGCTTTTGGGCCTGTGGCAAGGCAGAACATCTTGATGGATGGCATCTGATGGAGCACAGCTGCTTACCTCATAGTGGCTGGGAAGCAAAGAGAGAAAGAGACTGGTGTCCCACAATCCCCTTTGGAGGCATGACCTCAAACCTTCCACCAGACCCCACCTCCTAAATGTTTTCACCACTTTCCAATAAGTCCCAAGCCAAGGACCAAGACTTTAATACATGGGCCTCTGGGGGACAGTTAATATCCAAATGATGGCAGAGGCCATGTGCAGACACTTTGATAGACTTTGCTAGCTAAGCCCAGTGATCACAAGAACAAGATTTCTTTTGCTTTGTTTTGTTTTTGGTGGTGGTGGTGGTAATAGGGTCTGACCAAAATCTATTTGAATTTCCTTTAAATTATGTTTATGTTAATCAGCTTCATTGGGAGAAATCTTCTGTCACTAGGCTGGACTTTGAATAGGCTCATCAGGGGTGAGAGGGGACAGCGAGGAGAGACAGCCATGAGGATAATTCCCTTCACACCCTGAAAACCACCATCTTCCAAATGGAAAAACACCTGACTCGCCCCCACCCCTTTTCTAAGAGGTTTTTGGAGTAATTCAACTCAGTTCTTCCTTTTTTTTTAAACATTTTTTTTTTTTTTAGAGAGAGAATTTTAATATTTATTTTTTAGTTATCGGCCGGCACAACATCTTTGTTTGTATGTGGTGCTGAGGATGGAACCCGGGCTGCACGCATGCCAGGCGAGCGCGCTACTGCTTGAGCCACATCCTTAGCCCAGTTCTTCCTTTTTCTAAAGTTTCAACTATATCTGGGTTCTCAAAAGAGTGGGCTGAGAAGCATTTGTCCCTCCGGCTGGCTAAGTGGTCAGTATTTGGGGTACTTAAGAACTGTGTACCATAAGCTCATGCCAGAGAAGCTTGGGCTGACTTCAGGCATGAACAAAAGTTGACCTCTTCTAAATCCCACTGGCCACTGGATCTCTCTGAGACTTCTCGGGGAGGCAACAGTATGACCAGAGCACAGGTTTTAAAGCCAGCCTGCCTGCCTGGCTTTGAATCGGAGCTGTGTGACCATCAGCAACTGACACTTCTCTGTGCCCTGAATTCCTCACCTAGAAACCAAGGACTTTAATAAGCACACCTGCTTGCTTGTGCTATTGTCACAATAGAATTAATTATATTAGTATAATTAATTATATTAAGCCCTACCAGAAAGCTTTGAAAACAGCCACCAGTTGTCACCAACTTGTTAGCACTTTTGATTTCACAGTGTCCTTGGGAGCACCCAGTGAGTTTATACCTGTAAAGTACTCAGCTTGGTTCCTGGGACCTAGGAATGCTGGAATTTGTTTTTACTCTGCATTCATCTGTGCAGCAAGTATTTATTAAATGTGTGGTCAGAGGGGAACTCACTATGAAGCCAATGTGCTGAAGCCAGAAGCTCCTCAATTACAAGGTCCTTTCAAAGGCCCCATTAAGGACATTTTTTATATCTTCACTTTTCTTTTTTTTAACTTTTTCATAATCATGAATTCTCTTTCTTTTTTATTTTTATTTTTTTAGCTGTAGATGGACACAATACCTTTATTTTACTTATTTATATGTGGTGCTGAGGATTGAACCCAGTGCCTCACATATACTAGGCAAGTGCTCTACTACTGAGCTACAACCCCAGCCCGTGAATTCTCTTTCTTGAAGAGGGTCCTGAAAACCGCAAAAGTGTCTAACCTCACAAAACCTGGATTGACCTTCTTAAATTAGTTAGTTGCCATTATAAGTATTATTTGGGTGTACTAATCATTTTTGTTGGGAAGTGATGTTGTAGGTGACCTCTGAGGTTTTATTATCTTGAGTCTTTATACTTTAAAGTGTCCCAAAGAAGACCAACCCTGAGGACTCAGAGTCCAGGGCAAAGCCCTGTGTGTCCACATAGGGATTATAGCATTTCCTCTTTTGTCACCTCCCTCTGTCCCCTTTGTCATGTGATGTCCTTGTGCTATCTCGTTAAGCCTGGAATCTCCTTTGAAAGAAAATTGCTTGTATCAGCTGATCTCAATGACACATTATCTTGAGGTCATACAGTGGGACAGGATTCTTAGAGACCATGGAATGAAAATCTTTAATTCATAGGGACAGGAATGACCTGGATGGGTGGGTCTTCAAAGTTAGAACCTGAACCCAACAGTCCTTTCTGGCATTCTGAATCCTGCACCCAGACTGGATGCCAGCTCATATTTGTCAAAATATCACATATTGTGTGGTCGTTGTGTTTTTTCACAATGCACCTACTGTTTGGGAATCTGCTGCACATTGTCATTTCTAACCTGCCCCATAAGAGTAGCCTGTTTGGATAGCAAACAAGACTTTGCTCCCTCTGAATGACTCTGTACACAGAACGTGCGTGCCCACCTGACCCTGAGCAGCTGACTTGGGAAAACAAACAAATTTGTTGACGGGCACAGCCATTAAAGATGTATGTGGAAAATTTAGGTTTATAGGCTTCTAAGTAAGCGCCTCTAGAAAAACTCTGGCTTTTTGTACTGGAAATATCTAAGCAAGTAAGTTTAAAGTCGTTTGACATTTAAACCACAGCAAGGCATGGTTTCATATATATTTTGTGCTATTTATTGCTATTATGGAAAAAAATTGTAGACTAGAATTGCTTGTCATATAGATCTTTGGGGAGAATTACATGCAAAATTAATTTACTCCTTAAGCCAGACAAGCATATATAATTATCTTCTGTGGCTAAGATTAAAGTATTTAGCAGTCCTGGGAATAACAATGGGTGAAAAAAAAAAAAGAGCTTTGGATGGGAGCCTTCAAATAAGTACTCCATTAGAACTGACTTATTAACTTTTGATATTAAATGAATATACCTGTGACATACTTGTTCCAGGAACAAAATTATCTTTAACCTTCTCCGTGTACCTAAGCACCCATGTGACTTTCAAAAAGTACAATGGACAACCATACTTTTAAAAGTGCCTTTTATACAAGGGTCACTTGAATAAAGGTTCTTCGCAAGTAAAATAACTTAATTGCACATGATTTTTTTTTTTTTTTTGGCGGGTGGCGGGGGCAGCCGGAGACTCAAGAGCACTTGATCACTGAGCCCCATCCCCAGCCCTATTTTGTATTCTATATAGAGACAGGGTCTCTCTGAGTTGTTTAGCACCTTACTTTTGCTGAGGTTGGCTTTGAATTTCCAATCCTCCTGCCTTAGCCTCCTGAGCCACTGGGTACCACCACACCTGGCTTGCACATCATTTTGTTTTAAAGTACAGGGACCTGAAATGATTGCTAATTTTCATTTTAGTTGTTTTACTTTTCCCAGACAGCTTCTTCCTTTTTTGTTCCCATAGCATATCATCTAAACTTTCATTAGAGCCAGGCAGTCTGAGTTGACATGTCTGGTCTAGGTATCATATTAATAATGTCCATTCTGACTCTCAAGACTCTTCCACCTTGGGAATAAATTACCTGGTTGCCTTATTATAGTGCAGGTCAGCTGGGTGCTAGGTGTCTCCCTATGGGGATTGTGACTTCCTTGAGAGGCGGAGCCCTGTATTTTTTTTCTTTTTAATCTTTTTTTCTTTGTATCTTATCTTTCTATCTTTTTCGTTTTTATCTGATCTTTTTTTCTTTTTATCTTTTTATCTCAATGCTTAGACCAAAATATGAAACATAGTAGACACTCAGGAAAAGTTTCCTAAAGGATTACCAGCCAGGGGCTGGGGATGTGGCTCAAGCGTTAGCATGCTCGCCTGGCATGCGTGCGGCCCGGGTTCGATCCTCAGCACCACATACAAACAAAGATGTTGTGTCCGCCGAAAACTAAAAAGAAAATCAATAAATATTAAAAAAAAACTCTCTCTCTCTCTCTCTTAAAAAAAAAAAAAAAAAAAGGATTACCAGCCAGTCACAAGAGGACTGATATTTCCCATTGAGATATATTGATTAAGTCTTATCTTAATGATCTCATTCTAGTTACTGAATTGTTCTTGAGCCTATTAGCTCATCAGCAATTGACCACTCTTATTATGGGGAATAAGGAGTGCCTTAACTTGAAACCCCTCTTGCTGACACTCAACTCTGGTTGAGTGATATAGTTATGAGAAAAAATGGAGAAGGAGATGATTATGACCCAACATCAGAAATGATGCCAGAATATTTTTACTGAATGGGATTCACTACTGCATAACCAAAGTTTGGAAAATGCAATCTCTCTCAAAATGAAAAAAAAAAGTATTAAAAGCTTTCAATATTTATAGTACTTTCATGTGCTAGTAAGATAAAATGATTTATAGTGTGTGACTTGCCTGTGGCTGTAGAATGATGTATTTGATCTTGGAAATGTAAAAGTGATTCTTCATGGAATTATAATCACTATCTAATCTTGTATGGAAAAAGTCTAGCACCCTTGGGGAAATGCATGGTAAGACTCAGTGTCAAAACCATGCAGTTCACTTATATTTAGCAGAGGAGTAGAAATAATAGTTTTGATTTATGAATTTTTCCCAAGCTAAAATGATTCCCAAAATATAAATCTCGAACCCACTGAAAATGGAATAAGATTTCCCTCTGATAACAACTGACATTCAGGAACATTTCACTAGGTAATATGAGTCTGTAACTTTTTAAGGAAATGTTACTGTGAACAGTTTTCCCTCTAAAAATTTAACATTCTATCAATTTTTTTTTTTTTTTAATGTAAGTGTTGGGAGCTGGGGTTGTGGCTCAGCAGTAGGGCACTCGCCTAGCACGTACGAGGCCCTGGGTTTGATCCTCGGCACCACATAAAAATCAATAAATAAAATAAAGGTATTGTGTCCAAAAAAAAAAAGAAAAGAAAGTGTTGGGTGTGGGGTTGCACGCCTGTTATCCCAGAGACTTGGGAGGCTGAGACAGGAAGATCTCAACTTTGAGGCCAGCCTCAGCAATTTCGTAAAGCCCTAAGACACTTAACAAAACCCTGTCACCAAATAAAAAATAAAAAGGACTGGGAATGTGGCTCAGTAGTTAAGCAACCCTGGGTTCAATCCCCAGCACCCACTCCCCAAAAAGTAAGTAAAATTTTTTTCCCTATTTTACTTTCTAGAAGTTACTATCATTTTCTTTTTATATTTAAGAGGATTTTTAAAAAGAAATCTGTAAACTTTTAAATCAATGTGTTTTGTGCACACTCATACAGGCTTTCACAACACAAGGCAAAGGTATTTTTCCCCACAGGTCTACTTCCCTTTGTTCATCCATGGTATATGAATCACTTTCTAGTCATAATCCTAAAATCCAATGATCCAAAAGATCATTTAAAAAAAATTTATTGTTGGGTGTGGTGGCACATGCATGTAATCCCAGCAGCTCGGGAGGCTGAGGCAGGAGGATTGCTAGTTCAAAGTCAGCTTCAGCAATTAAGCAAGGCCCTAAGCAACTCAGTAAGACCCTGTCTCTAAATAAAATATTTTTTAAAGGGGGGGGACTGTGGATGTGCCTCAGTGGTTGAGAGCCCCTGGGTTTAATCCCAAGTACCAAAAAAGAAAAAATTGAAACGATTATAGTCCTCAAAGGAAATTATCAAAACAGTACAAAGAGGCCCCAGAGACCTCAAACCCAGCTTCCCCCAGTAGTTATATCTGACATAACTGCAGTAAACTGTCCAAACACTGATAAAATTGTTTCTTTTTGAAAGACCAGGTCATTTGGTGAAAATCCTGCTGTGAATATGACTGTAATATGAATGATTTTATAGCCAAATAAAATTATCCTACAAGCTATCTATATAGTAGAAAGACCTAAGAGCAGCTTTTATTATTGTAAGTAATCTGACATCCAGTCTCAGGCCTGAATAGATGTCAATGCATAACATTTAATATGCTTTTTATTTTAATATTTATTTTTTAGTTATAGGTGAACACAGTGTCTTTATTTTACTTTATGTGGTGCTGAGGATCTAACCCAGTGCCTCATGCATGCCAGGCGAGTGCTCTACCTCTGAGCTGCAACCCCATCCCCGGCATTTAATATGCTTTGATGAACTATATGTCAGTTTACGTTCTGTGTCATCTCAGTGTAAATATGCTGAATTTAGCAAATTGCGTTGGTAGACAAAACGTGTTTATACTTGGCAGAAATGAGATTGAAAATAAACTTTTCTTTAAAAACTTCCAACAGCAATCAGCAGCATCTATAACAATCATAAAAACTTACGTTGTCAATATTTTAACGTAACATATAAGCCTGCCTTTGAGGCCATATTTAACATGAGTTCCTCAAAAGCTCTGTGTTTTAATTTATGTAGGAAATGCCTTCATTTGGCATATCATTCTCTTCCCTCTTGAGGTTGCATTTAGCAAAACAAAGAAAATGAATAATATGGCAATGTAGGTTTTACCAAAATGCGGTTTTATAATAATTAAGCATGTGGTTCAGGGACCCCAAACATACAATAGTGTTTTTATAAGCCAGAATTTCCAGGGGAAAGTAGCAAGTCAAAAAATCTTTAAGATACAAAATCATTTTATTTATTTAAGAAATATTTACTGAAGACCACCTGGTAGTATGGATTGTCGTGGGCATTGGGTGTACAATACAGGATTCTTTTCCCCTCACGTTTTGACATCAAGAAATAGAAAGATAGCTAATGGTGTCTCAAACCACTATTGTCTAGATCACAGTTATTACCCTGTACACATTAGTGAATTTAATTATAATTCCTGATTGTAAAACTGGTTTAACTGCTATCACTTAATGTTTGGGTCAATGATTTAGTCTACTTTGTGCTGCTATAACAGAATACCTCAGACTGGGTCATTTATAATGAAAAAAATATATTGGCTGACAGTCTGGAGACTGGGAAGTCTAAGATTGAGGGGCTCACATCTGGTAAGGGCCTTCTGACTCTGTCACCCCATCAAAGAAGGGCAAAGGGGGAGCATGCATGAGCAAGTGAGTACAGCAGATAGAACTCTCAGCCTCAAGCCCTTTTATAATTAGCATTAATCCTTCCTTGAGGGTTCAGTTCTCATAACCTAAATACCTCGAATTAGGCCCCACCTCCCATCCCTGGTACATTGGGGATTATGTTTCTAGTACATGCTTTTGGAAAGACATATTCAAACCATAGCTATCCACCGATCATTTAAGAAGCATTTGGAGAAGGAAGGTGAGTTTTTTGTTATTGTCTGAAAACCTTCCATTGACCATTACGGTCAGAACTAGAAATCACCAACGTTAAAATTCACAAAATGAATTTCAAAGCATTAGAAAAAAATCTTGAGACAATAATGGAGCATTCTCTTTTGAGATCCTGAACATGAGATACCCTTGAGGTATTAGAGAACAATATGATATGTATAAAATATATACATTACATATGTATTAACCAATATATTTTATTTTGTATGCAAGAGGAATATATGATAAAGTACATCTAAATAAGTTTACAAAATAAGCCAAAGTGATTAAATATGTAAATGAAAACCTTTCAACAAATGGAACTTGAACAATAGGTACCCTTAAGGAAAAAAAATAAATCTTCTGCTCACCTCTCACCATATACAAAAATACTTTGAAAACAAGGTTGTGAATATGTGGGTGTAAAATTATTTCCTTTTGTGTGTGTGTGTGTGTGAAAACTTTCAAAATAAAATGGGAAAAAAATGAGTCTAAAAGAGCCTTTTCGATTAGAATAAAATAAAATTTCCAAGTGGTAAGGAATCATTGTCTCAGTTTAGTTGACAGGATATTTTTTCTTCTTAATTCTACACCAAATAATAATGTATGTTAAGGTCAATGAGATTTTAGATTTGGAGAAATACAATGGTTCCTAGGTGGAAGAATGAACAGTCCTTTTCTCACCTCCAGGAGCTACAGTGGAAGAGAAGAGAGCATGAACCTCGGAGTTGTGGCATGGGGTGCCACCCTGGGGGCGTGGGAGTGTGACTTTAAACTATCCGTTACATTCTAGAGCTCCACAGTTTGCACTGGGCTTCCACATTTGAATTCAGTGCATCTTCTTAACCATCCTGTAGGTAGGTCACGTGAAGAGCTCAATATACATGGGTTGAACCAATGGATAAACCCCAAAAAGAAAATGGGCCGAGACGGGGGCGACTGGGCTTGTGGCTCTGTGGTAGAGCCCTTGCCTAGCATGCTTGAGGCACTGGGTTCAATCCCCAGCATCACATTAAAAATAAAATCAAATAAAGGTACCACTTCCTTGCATCTACAACTAAAAAAAAAATATTGAAAAAGAAAGAAACTGGGTCTCAAACAGGTTAGGTATCTGCTTTCAGGTCATCCAGCCTCTGAGGGCTCAGTCTGAGACCTGGTTCTTCCAAACAACTCCTCCTCCTAGACCCCTTGTCTCAGTTGTGTTCCCCAAAAGCAGGGTCTGAGATGGGGATGACTGCGCAAAGCGATTTGTTGAGTAAGTGATTTATTTCCTGAGTGTTGTGATCTCAGGGAACACCTGTTAGGGGGCTAAAGGACAGAGGCTAGGACCAAGCACTGGAGCTAGATGAAGATGGAAGTTCTGCCTAAATCCAGCCTCACCTGATCTCCAGGAGGAGGGGGCACCCTGGAGAGGGACTTTCCCACCTGGAGGTGAGGGGCTGGGCTGGTATACTCCTCTATCATTTAATTTGGCTCTCACAGCCCAAAGGTATCTGTGCACAAAGTGGCTCAGGGTCAGTTCTCTGGAGCAGGTAGGAAGCTGTGACTTTTTAAGTCAAGTCAACAGCAGCTAAGGAAGGGCCAGCTCTCTAAGTGACCTGGGAGGGGTAGAAACAGCGCCTATACCCCACTGCTGTTCATAGTGAGAACATTATCAGGGAGACAGGGCCTCACATACATAAGGGGAGGGTCACCGTCCCTGGCTAATGGCTTCACTGTGAGAGATTGTGTAATGCCATTTAGCCATTAGTCCTGTTCCAGAAGTTAGACGATGTTCACTGCAAAACAGAGCAAAAGTCAAACTCCATGTACTACTTGATCTCAGTTTACTGTCATGGTCATAAATTCACAGTCAACAGGCAGGATTTGGTTCACAGGTGTGCTTCATTTGGCTGCATCAGTGTTTGAATGCCTTTTAAAAAATGGATTGCTGGACTGGGGTTATGCTCACTGGTAGAGCGCTTGCCTATAATGCGTGAGGCACTGTGTTCAATTCCAAGCACCACAAAAATAAACAAATAAAGTAAAGGTATTGTGTTCATCTACAACTAAAAAAATATATATATATTTTTTTTAAAATGGATTGCTGATAATTAACAATTTGGAGATTCCATATAAAGGTGTGGAGCTCTTCTTCCAAAGATTCACTTGAAAGGGCTGGCCAAGTGTGCCCGTGTTCCAACAGGACGACAGTTTGAATCTCCATGTAGAGCCAGCTGACTTGTGGCCACCCACGGCAGACAGGTGTTTCTCCACCTTGCTGGGTCTACCCCTCACTTGCCTTCTGTCTGCCACTCAGAGAGCATTTAAGCTGATTACTTTAGGTACCACTTCCTTGCAACACTTAGCAGTATTTTTAAGAAAACTGTACGAAAAGAACACATATACTGATTCTCCATCCATATCTTGTATAATTACCTTAAAAATAGAAGTACAATGTACGTACAGAAATGTGCACAATTCACAGTCTACACTGCAAAGAATGGTCATATCTGTGTGGCAGCACCCAAGTCAGGAACTAAAACTTTTTCAGCCCCTGGAAGCACCTTCATGTCCCGTCTAGTCACCCCTGCCCCCAGTCATCACTATCACAATCTTGATCAACATAGGTTAGTTTTAACTGTTTTTTGTAGTTTATAAAAACGGAATTGCCCATGTAGTATAATTTAAGAAGTATTTTCTCTTTCTTTTCTTTTTTTTTTTTGGTACTGGGGATTGAACTCAGGGGCACTTGACCACTGAGCCACATCCCCAGCCCTATTTTGTATTTATTTAGAGACAGGGTCTCACTGAGTTGCTTAGCGCCTTGGCATTGCTGAGGCTGCCTTTGAACTCACAATCCTCCTGCCTCAGTCTCCCCAGCCACTGGGATTACAGGTGTGCACCACCACACCTGGCCAAGAAGTATTTTCACTAGCAAATGTTTGATCCTAGATTGTAATGAAATTATATACTGTACTGTCTTACCATACACTTCACAGAGCATTGTGACCCAATTGTAAAATAATTGAATTTTCAGGTGGACCAGGGCACAATTTAATTCCATCAAGTTTTTCAGAAAAGAACTTGGACAAACAGACATTGTGCGTGAGAAAGAGCATTGTGGTTCATGCAGACAGCCTTCATCCTAATAGTCTTCCCCTTCCTGATGGTACCTCAGGAGCACAGCTGCTCTCTACCTAGGAAGATTGCAAGGTTGACCTAGAACAATAGCCTTTGCTTTTAGATGACAAAGAGTTAACAACCCCCAAGCAATACAGAGCCCTGGGAACCTAGGAAGGGATGTGAACTTTTCCCTCAGGATCCAGTAGTCTGGCCAGGATAGAAACAAGTGACCACTGTTCTCAGTGCAGGGTGATAAGTGAGTCCATGACTCTGGCTTTAGACTGCCTGGGTTTAGGATCATGTAACCATTCATGAGCTGTGTGACCTTGACTCAGCTCCTCAGTCTCTCTGTGCCTCAATCTCCCCACCAGCAACTGGATTATTAGTAACACCCAGCTCATGGGGTTGTTGGCAGGATTCAATGAAATCATCTAAATACACCATTTAGCACAGTATCCAGGACACAAGGACAGCTCTGTAACTGTCCCCCATTGTTAAGGCAAAGGAACATAGAGGCATGTGAGGTGCAGAGGGGGAGGCTCCAACCCCAGCCAGATGGGAGTCAGGGATCAGGTGGAGGGAGTAGGATACTCAGATTAGGTGAAGTCGCAGATCAGGTGATCATTGGGCTGAGTCTGACTCCCTTTAGGAATCAAGCAAATATTAATGAAGTTAAGTGAGGGGGAAAGGGGCTGGAATGGGGCAGGGAGAGGAGGGTGCTCAGGAAGAAGGAGCACAGCAGGAAGAGGTCCTGATGAGAGCCTCATGTACTAGGTATGCCCCCCACCACCACCATTTGTTTTCCTAGAGTCTGAGTGTCAGGAAGTGAGCCTGCAAAGTATGTGAGAGTCAGATGGTGCAGAAAGTAAGGGGGGAAGAAATCATAGAGAAATTAGAAATAGGACCAAGAGGATGGCTGCATAGGCTATCCAAGTCACAATGCAGCGCCAGGTAACAGGCACACCCCAGCTTGATTCTCTAGGTGGCTGTGCCAATGTGAGAGTCCACTGTTTCCTGTGAAGGACCCAGACTTCTTGAAATTCCATGTAAATTAGTAGCCTCGAGTCTAGCAACGGTGAAGATAATTTCTGCCTGGTGGAAAAGATAATTCCGAAGGTTACAGTTTCATTGCCAGGTAAGCAGCTTTGTATCCCCTTTGGTAAACTTAATTTTGTTTCTCAAAAAAAGTCCCATAGAAAGAAAGTAGAATGAATTGGAGATGACTTTCCTATATTCTTGTGTGAATACACGACCAGTGTAGCTCCACATCCTGTTCCACCACAAGAATGGGAGGTTATACTCTGTGTATACATAATGTGTCCAAAATACACTCTTCTGTCATGTTTAACTAAAAAGAACAAATTAAAAAAAAAATTTTTTTAAAGTACCATAGAAAGCCAGGTGCAGTGGAAGACATCTGCAAGCACTCTGGATACTGAGGCTGGAGGATCACTTGAGCCCAACAGTTCAAGACCAGCCTGGGAAACACAGGAAGAACCCATCTCAAAAAAGAAAAGAAAAAAAAAAAAAGTACTATAGAAACCTCAGAACTCCATTCCTAAAGCATTCCTTGAATCAGCTTTACTTTCTTATTGATTCCCTCACTAATTAATGAATTCAATAAGTTTTAACATTTTGTTCTCTACTTCTATGAAAGTCTTATTTTTAGATTTTGAAAATTATACTTTGATGAGGGCACTTACATACTATGCTAAGTATGGATTTTATCCTTAAAAGGGTAGGAAAACTTTTGAAGCACATTTTGCATGAGAAAGACATGGTTACATTGGCTCTTTGGAAAGCTGATTATTTAACAGTGTGGAAAGGAGCCAGATTGGCGCTCATGTGAAATTTAAGCCTAGAAACCAGCAGCCCTGCGGTGGTCAAAGTAGTCATAAGAGTGTCTGAATATTCTAAGGGCAGGTGGTAATTTCTGTATGGAAATGTGCAGAACCAAGGAGGATGGTGTTCACACTGCTCTCTGGAAAGATGTCCCACTCATCAGTATGTATTAACAATCACTGTGGTAATCCATGATTGTTAAGTTTCTTTTTTTTTTAAACATTTATTCTTTAGTTGTAGGTGGACACAATACTTTTATTTAGTTTTTATATAGTGCTGAGGATCGAACCCAGTGCCTCACATATGCTAGCCGAGTGCTTTTCCTCTGAGACACAACCCCAGCCCTGATTAGAAGTTTTTTAAGTAGTCAAAAGAATTTGGGCCCAAGAGTTACTGTCAGAAGCACATTATCAGTGTGCCCTCCAAAATGCAGTTAGAAGAATGAGTTGTGGCTTGCCCCCACCTGGAAAGAAAGTTTCTCTGGGGCCAGGCACAGTGGTCCACACCTGTAATCCCAGGAGCTTGGAAGCTGAGGGAGGAGGATTGGGAGTTCAAAGTCAGCCTCAGCAACTTAGCAAGGCCCTAAGCAATTCAGCAAGACCCTGTCTCTAAATAAAATATAGAAAGGGTTGGGTATGTGGCTCAGTGGATAAACACCCCCGAGTTCAATCCTTGGTACAAAAAAAAAGTTTGTCTAATGTAAAAGTATCTCTAAATCCCTTTCCTTCTCCCTATTTTCTCCAAACTCAAAAGGTAAAACTGAGCAAGAAAACATCTTAGGAGGCTCAAATTCCCTGTGTACACTGCCTATGCTCAGGGCAACCAGGGACAGGAAGAAGAGATACTATTCATGTTCCTTTGCATTTTGAACCATTTGAATGCACTGGTATTTTACATGCTGTGGTACCAGTTGTGCACTGCACAAAGGAGTCACCATCAGGCACTTTTTTATGATATTGTTAGCATTTCAGATCTAGATAAATATAATCATTTGTTGGCAGTAAAGTGACTTGGATCAAGACTGCCTTTTTTACACAAAGGCATCAAATAGGGTAGGGGTGGCCTTATGAATAATTTAGGTTTTCAAATGCATTTATTTTTTGCAGTGCTAGAAATTGAACCCAGGACTTCATGTATGTTAGGCAAGCATTCTATCACTGAGCTGCATCCCAGCCCTCAAAAATATTTAAGAATGCTAATATGTTGAATTCCTAGGATTGTCAGAGGGCATTCTGAAATCTTTTCCCCACATTTCATATTACTGTACCAGTATTTTTCTTCCTTAAGGTGGAATTAAACTACCAGAAAGTTAAGTTGAAACCAGAAATTCTTCAAAGTACTAGAAATTAAGCTGAAACCAGAAATTCTTCATTTTAATGGGCATGATCCTTCTGTTTTGTGTTCTGCTCACACTTAGAATCTTTTTTATTTCATTATTATTTTTTTGTACTGGGGATTAAATCCAGGGGTGCTTAACCACTGAGCCACATCCCTAGTCCTTTATTGTTTGTTTGTTTGTTTGTTTTCAATTTGAGACAAGGTCTCGCTAAGTTGCTGAGGCTGGTTTTGAACTTGTAATCCTCCTGCCTCAGCCTCCTGTGCGCCACTGTGCCTGGCTTGTTTTTTTTTTAAATAGATGACACTTGCTATGAAGAAGAAGAAGAAGAAGAAGAAGAGGAGGAGGAGGAGGAGGAGGAGGAGGAGGAGGAGGGGGGGAGGGGGAGGGGGAGGAGAAGAAGCTGCTCAGCATCTCTTCAGTCTTCAAAGCATTGCTCTGAATTTTGTTTGGGAAACCATCCATCATTCTCAGCTGTGGTTTAGATGGGACTGATACCATATCCAGTTTCAGGGATGGACCCTGATGGGCTTCAGTTACCAGCTGGGCCACCTGATTGGTTCAGCAAAATGAACTTAACCCAATCAGAACTAGTAGGACAGGAAGCATATTTTACTGCCATACATGGAGAGAGCCTGCTGCTGCTAGATAGAGGACAACTGGAGCAGTTGAGACTGTCTCAGCATAGAAAGAAAGTCTTCCATGACGACATCATCTGGGCCCTGATACACACTCTCCCAAGGCCAGTGGTTTCCTTGATATTTTAGTGATCTAATTCATTCATTTATTTATTTTTCACACATAGAAAGTTTAATAAAAATACACAGATTCTTAACTTAGGGTGGGGAGGTTACTGGGGATTGAACCCAGGGCTTTGTGCATGGTAAGCACATGCTTTACCACTGAACCACATTCCAGTGCTGATACATTCTGTTTCTAATGAGATCTGATTCAACCATTTTCAGACCCATGAATTAAAGTATGAACCAGGTTACAACAAATTGCTTTAAAAATAAAAATTTGCTATTAAACACTCTAAACACAAATTGCTGGCAGGAGAGCCTCATATTATTTAAAACTTATTACTGTTTATTATCATTAATTATTATTATTATTAATCAGAACTGAGCACCCTGACTATTCTTTCTTGATCTTTCCATTTTGTACCAGTGAACTGCAATATCATGTTTGTTGCAGTTTAGGTCCAACTAGGAGAAAGAATCACCCAATAGGTTAAATAAGAGAAGTTTTATATACAGAAGTATGAACCATGATACAAAAGTAACAGTAAGAAATAAGGAAACTCAATATGGTATCTGTTGTGGCTTATTTTTAAAAAATATTTATTTTTTAGTTGTAGTTGGACACAATACCTTTATTTTTCTTTATTTTTATGTGGTGCTGAGGATCGAACCCAGGGCCTTGCACATGCTAGGTGAGCATTCTCCTGTTGAGCCACAACCCCATCCCCCTGTTGTGGTTTAGATGTGAAGTGTTCCCCAAAAGCTCACAGGTGAGAAAATGCAAGAAGGTGCAGAAATGATTATGAGAATGATTACAAGAGCCTTAACCCAGGCAGTGAATTAATCACCTGATAGGATTGCGTGGTAACTGAAGGCAGGTGGGGGGTGGCTGGAGGAGGTGGGGCACTGGGGGCATGACTTTGGGGTATATACTCGTATTTGGCAATGGAATCAGAGTCTCTCTCTCTCTCTCTCTCTCTCTCCCCCCCCCCCTTTCTGATCATCATGTGAGATGCTTTTCTCTGCCAAACTCTTCCACCATGATATTCTGCCTCACCTGGAGCTCTGAGGAACGGAGCCAGCCTTTTATAGACTAAGACCTCTGAAACTTCTGCCCTCAAATAAACTTTTCTTCCTCTGCGATTGTGCCGGTCAGGTCTTTTAGTCACAGGGGTGAAGTAACTGACTAATACTGGACCCTAGGGCTGAGGGAGAATACCCAAAGGGGGACACACTTGGAAGTGCTTCCAATCTTGGGCTTGGTGTAGTTCAGCCCTCTAAGTAGCAGAGAAGTTGCGGGTCCTGCCAGACCAAAGCCTGCTGTCCTGCAGCTGAAGGAAAGTGTAATCTACCCTTGGAGCGCAGCCTGGGAGCCAGCAAGTGGGATGCCGCAGGCTTTGGTTTCTGTGCCGTGAGGGCATGGAAAGGTTAGTGCCAGTCTCAGCTGCAGTGTTGCAGAGGGCCTGTGCTCTGGGCCCGTGGCTGGGGTTGGCCCCGATGGAGGCCCTGAGTCCCAGGGAGTTGACCCCCAGTTCACTCTGGAAACGACAGTCTCTTCTTTATGCAGTGTCTGTCCCTCCAGTGTCCTCTATAGGGAAAGCTTAACTGACATCATGCTCAACTTCAAAGAGAGGTGCTTTAAAGAAGCAATAAATTGATCATCAGAACAGTGTGTTTTTCAAAGAACACATCTCTTTCCAGTTCATTAGGTATTATTGGGGTCAGAAGGAGAAGGACAGAATTTGGTCTCTCTCTTGCCCAAACTCAGGTCAAGGGCTTCATGAAAGGGCTGACTTGGTCCAGGCAGATCTCTGCTAGTGAGTTCTGCATACTCGTGTGAAGCAGAAAAGAAACTGGGAATGTGCTAAGCATATGATTTATTTGCTGTTGGACCCTGAAAAGCCTTTAACATGCTGATGTATGGTGAATTGCCCCCAAATTATTTGAACTTGAGCCACTTTTCCTGTAGAATCTGGTTAGCTACAGGACACCTATAGCATATCTTTTTTTTTCCCTCAAAATGCCCAAAATACCCCCCACATTATCCTCTTACACTGCGATTTTTAAAACTCCTCCCATTGAGAGTTTGAATCCATTTTCCCTTCTCTTGAATTTGGGTGAACTTGTCTCCATATGGAAACAACACTGCAAGACTTCCAAGGTCAGCTTACAAGAGACAATGTAATAAATGCTGGTGAGGATGGGGGGAGAAAGGAGCACTAAGACGATGTTGCAAATTGGTTCAACCATGCAGGAAAGCAATATGGAGACTTCTCAAAATATTAGGAATGGAACCACCATATGACCCAGCTATCCTACCCCTTGGTATCTATCCAAAAGATCTAAATTCCTCATAATGTAGTGAACAGGAACATCATTGTTTGTAGAAGCACAATTCACAATAGCCAGGTTATGGAATCAGCCTAGAAGTCTGTCAACAGACAAATGGATAAAAATGTGGTTTATATACCACATAGAGGAGAATGCAATATGTCATTTGTTGGTAAATGGATGGAACTGAAGAACATCATGCTATGTGAAATAAGCCACACTCAGAAAGTCAAGGGTTGGATATTTTCTCTCATATGCAGAAACTAGGGAGAAATAGAAGAATTAAAAAAAGGAGTTTTATGAAAATAGAAGGGAGAACTATAGAGTAGAGGTAAAGGATTAAGGGGAGGGAGCAGGGGAAGAAATAGGAAGGTAAACTGGGGAATGAAATTGACCAAACTGTGCTATGTGAGTGTCTGAATATATCACAATGAATTCCATTATTATGTATAATTATATTGCACCAATTTAAAAATAAATAAATAGAAGGGAGACCAAGAGAGTAGAGGAAGAGGACAAGGGGGAGGGAAGAGGAGAAGAAAAGGGAAAATTATGTTATGTGAATGTATGAACAGTCACAGTGGATCCCACTGTGATGTACCATTATAATGCATGAATACAAATATTATAATAAAAAACAATGCATTTCTGCCAGGGTCTCTTGGGACTCTTGTTCTTGGAACTTAGCCACCATGTTGTCAGGAAGCCCAAGTAGTCACATACAGGGAGAGTTTCTGGTCAAAAGCCCAGCTGTAGAGCCAGAATCAATTGCCAGAATCAATCACCATCCATGTGAATAGGAGAGTTTTCAGTTGATTCCAGGTCCCAGCCATCAAGTTGAATTCCCTCACATTGTGGAGCAGAGGCGCACCATCCACACTAAGTCCTTTCCAAATTCCAGATGCTACAATCCAAGAGCATAATAAAATTGTGATCTGAAGTGACAAAGTTTGGCAGGGTTTGTTCTGGTAACAGTCCCTGGAAAACACCCCATGGGAAACCCCTCCTTGTGACTCCCAGCTGTTTCAAGGTCTCCTCCTGTACTTCTTTTCACAAATATCAGATTGTCCACTGGCCTGGCTGTGGGAAACAGTGCTGTGGATCGAGGTGTCTGATGGCCTCGTAGTTGTGGTACGCTTGTGCTGGGATTCCCCTGTGCAAAAAAAAAAAAAAAAGTACAGGGTTAACATTTCCCAGTTGCTATGGCGATGCCGGCAGCTTGGTTGCTCAGGGCAAACGCTCAGAGTTATCAGTTCTGACCTTGAAATGCAGACACTGACTCCTAGGGATAGAGGATTCTGAGCATAGCAAGATAACCAGAGTGTCCTTCAAGCCTGCCTGCTTTGCAGAAACTTTCTCACCAACAACCTTTTGATGATAAAATCTATATAATAAACACGTGGAGCCAGCTCTGGGCCACTGTTCTCAGAGTTCAGTTTCCCAACTAATTCTCCTTTTCTCTCTAAATGTTTGTGTTTTTCTTAATCCACCATCACCCCTCGGTGGGTCCTGAATTAATGGCCATGGTACCTGGCCAGACATGCGTGGTTCTGCTCAAGTGATGCCAGTGTCCTGGTTCTCTGTGAGCACTTTCTTCTCTGTGTGACGCAGACCCACCAAAAGAAGCCAAGAGATGGGCATATTTGGAATCCTTTCTCCAGAGTACAAGGAGGAAGTATTCTGTTCGACCCTGGAGAGAATGCTGGACTCAGCCTGGGTTGCTTACCCTCAGATTTATGTTTTGGTCACAAACTGTACAGAAATAATTCTGACGACTGGGGTTGGGGCTCAGTGGTGGAGCGCTGGCCTAGCATGCATGAGGCACTGGGTTCGATCCCCAGCACCACATAAAAATAAATAAAAGTAAAGTGTCCATATACAACTAAAAATATTTATTTAAAAAGAAAAGCAGCGAGTCTGAGCTTAGCCAGTTTTCTTCCCTTTCAGAGTGACTGACTGCCCACTGGGGCATTAGCCCTCCATAGGAGGTCTCCTTCTTCCTCCTCTCCTCCTTGATTTCTTCCCCTGCCTTCCCTTTAAATTACCCAGAGCCAGGCACAACATGAGCAGTGGGACTGTCATGGGCCCCCAGCTGGTGCTGTAGAATTCTATAGCCCCACAGGTTCCTTGATCTCTTCCCTGCACAGGCTCCCTAGCCAGCCTGCGTCACTTTGTTTTCTTTGTCCTTAGAATGGCTCTTGAGCTGCCAGGAGCCTAGTTGTAAACACCTGGCAGTGTCCACACCACTCTCCCCCAGTTGTCCTTAGTCAGCTCCCCTCCTGCCCCCACAGCTGCCCATGGAACGGAGTCGAAATGACCCTCTGTGAGGTGTGTTTGATTTGCACTTTAGCTTGGCCTTTTCCCCCTTCTCTGTCCCCTGTCTAGTGCCCACTCCCCCACGACTTTCTCCTGTGAATATTTCCTGATGGGTCACTTTCACGTGAATCCCAGTCTCAGGGTCTGCCTCTGGGAAATTCAACTGAAGGCATTTCTAATAGTCCAAGAAACTGACAAGTAAATGGCACAAGCTCAGTAAAGAATGTGATTGACACGGAGATTTAAACCCAGGTCCCTTCTGCTCTCTAGTCCCCAGAGCTCCCGTTATTTGATACTGCTTCCTGAAATGAGGCCATCAATGAACATCTAGGTGTCTCCATAGGAGGACAGTTCTGGGCTGCTGGGAAGGGCCAGCCAGGCCAAGCCAGCCCCCTTTGTATCCACTGTCCCAGGAGTCTTTAAACAGTTCTTTGAGGGTAGACTGTGCTATATTCAACTTTGCACCCCTACTCCTTCTCTGAACAAACTTCTCAATATCAAGGTATCAGGGGCCAACACTCATCCATGATAGTTTTCACTTTTCCATAGTGAAAAGGGGAAAAAGTCAATATGACAAATTATGTATGACACAAAATCTACTCTTTGTTTGTGACACTGGGGATTGAATTTAGGGGTGCTCTACCACTGAGCCACATCCATCCTCAGCCCTTTTTATTTTTTCATTTTGAGACAGAGACTCACTAAGTTGCCAAGGCTGGCCTCAAACTTGGATCCCAAATTGCTAGGCCTGTACCACTGTGCTAGGCAAATGTATTCAGTTCAAAATATTCTCCTTTACTTTGTATCTTTCCTATATTTTGAATGTTTAAATATTTTGTGTGTACGTGTATGTGGTGGGGTGTTGGGCAGGGGGCACCCATGGTGCTGGGGATGGGACCCAGGGCCTCATGCATGCTAGGCAAGTGCTCTACTGCTGAGCTACAGCCCCAGCCTTAAATATCCTTTTTAAAAAATATGAGATGATAATAAAATTAGATGATAGCTGAATTTTTAGAATGACATTATATGATAAAATCAACACTGGTACTCTTATTACAGATTTTTAAAAAATATTTTTTTTAGTTGTTGATGGACCTTTATTTTATTCATTTGTTTATATGGGGTGCTGAGAATTGAACCCAGTGCCTCACACATGTGAGGCAAAGGCTCTACCACTGAGACACAAACCCAACCCTTATTGCAGATTTTTTTGAAGGTGAGGCCAGAGCGATTTTACTCATCTGGAAATTCGGTAGCTCTTAAGTTAGCATCCCAGCTAGTGTACCAGGACCTGAAAGTGTCAAGCAACCTTGTCATCTTCCTTAATCAGGACCACCAGTGTTAACTGATGACAAGTGACACAGTCCCACTGGTATGAGGCCAAAGGGAATTTTCCAAGGCTCTCATTAATTGCAAGAAAGTGCTCCTGAACCTCGGAGACAAGGCAGCTTGGATTGGAAAGTCGTCAGGACTCTCCATCTTCCCAAGTGTACAGTTATATATTGCTGCATGATGAACACCCCAGAATGTAGTGGCTTAAATCACAACAGTCTCTGGGCTCTGCAACTTGGGCAGGGTTTGGCCGGGAAGGGAAGGCTCATCTCTGCTCCATGTGGTATTGAGTCTCAAGTTAGGGGTGGAGATCTGCTTCTAAGATGGTTCAGTCAGGTTGGCAAACAGAAGTTGTCCACTGGAGGATTTGATGGCTCATGGGCTGGAGGTGTCTGTATGGGTCTCTCCCTATAGTCACTAATAGCGTGAGAGGGGGACTCCAAGGACAAGCATCCTAGGGAGCCAGGAGGAAACCAACTGCCTCTTATGGGCGGTCATCAGAAGCCAGATAGTATCTCTTCCACCCTTCCTGTTGGTGGAGACAGCTACAAAGGCTCACAGTTTCCAGTGGTAGGGACCGTCTTAGACTCTGTCTCTTCATGGGAAGTGGCTCAGTTCTAGAAAAGCATAGAGATGATGAAAAATATTTCCATTTTCTGGAAACACAATCTTCCCTAACGAGTACTGTCTTCATTTCCTTCCGGTGGGTTTCTGCCAGGCAGGTCAGACATGGCCATCAATAATCCCAGCCTCCTTTCTCAGCTCCATCATCCATCAGGGATGGCCTTTTTGCCATTGGCCAGCTTTGGGTTGGATCTTGTTCATTTTGGGTCAGGGGCCTACCGTCACTAATGGCTGTGGGTGCCCAGGGGGTGAGATCTGAAAGAAGGCAGCGCTGCACAGAAATGGGAGGCAGGATGGGAGCCAGAGGTACAGCCAGAAGGAGGCTGTCCCGAACTGACAGACCAAGAGCTGTCCACCACGGACAAGAAGCCCTGACCTTGAGGCCTGCTGTCCTGGAGGAATCACGCCTAGCAACTGTGCTTCCCCTCCTTGTGGGATGACAAAGGAACGTGCTGCCCAGGGCCCTGATAAATTGAGCTCCTCGCTGCCATCCCAAGGGAGAACTTGTATTACTTTACAGACCCAATTCTGGCAATAGAGCTAGAGGTTTAGGTGGAAGTGGTGGAGATTTATGTTGCAAGAGGCAAAGCCAGCCGCTTTAACAATAAATGGGATCCATTTCTCTTTGGAGTTTCTGCTGTGGGAAGGTGCGAAGTTGCAAGCTTTACAGTTGCTGATGGCCGTCAGCAACTCACGAGTGTTTCTCAGAACAACTCTTTGGTTGAACGCATCCCATTTTGAATGCCAGCCTTGGCTCGAAAAAGTAAGAAGCCACTTGAGACCACCTGAATAAAATCTAGCTGGGCGGTGGGGAGGCCAGATATTCAAGCCCTTCCATGAACTGAATCCAGCTGAAAAATCACAGCCTTCAATTTCCCAATTCCAGCTTCAACAAAGCAGAATTTAAAATAAGTCTTTAGAACTGTTAACGCTTTTACATTTTTAATCTTGGGTGTTTTCCTAGGTGATGGATGGTGGACCATTTTTGTTTTGTTTTCTTCTTAATGTTTTCCTGTATTTAAGGAAACCCAAGACACACAATTTTAGGGGACATAAAATTCTTCACTAAGTAGAATTAGTGACCCATCAAGTGCTGCTGGAACCCTTCAGTGAAAGAGAATATACGGTTGTGCAAGACTGTTCATCTTGTTGGCTGGACAGATATCCCTGTGAGAAGGGGATTATATTAGACCTGAACCTGCCTGTCTCTCACTCATGAGTGCATTTCTGGGCTCCAGACCAAGATCTACAATTCTACTCCCTTGCCCCCACGGCCCTCTGGATATTTTAAGATTACTATCAAGTCCATCCCACCCATTCAGCCCAGGCTCCCTGTTGCTTCTCCAGACTCAGATCCCACACCATGCTGAGGATCCTCCTCAACATGGATTTGCATTTTAAGTAGAGAGTGGAACGGTGGTTTCCCTAGTGGGAAGGGACTGGAAAGTTTGGTCCATAGGTATAGCTAGAGTTCCATGGAAGACATAATGTCTGGTGTTCTGGCTCACAGTAGGGTGTCTATAAAAAACAATAACGTCAGGCTGGGGTTCTAGCTCCAGTGGTAGAGAGCTTGCCTAGCACATGGGAAGCCCTGGGTTCAATCCTCAGCATCACATAAAACTGAAATAAAGATATTGTGTCCATTTACAACTAAAAAATAAATATTGAAAAAAAATAATGTACTGTATATTTCCAAAAAGCTGGGCTGGGGAGATAGCTCAGTTGGTAGAGTGCTTGCCTCATAGGTACAAGGCCCTAGGTTCAATCCCCAGCTACACACACACACACACACACACACACACACACAAAGGCTGGAATATCTGGGTATGGTGCTCCACACCTGTAATTCCAGGGGCTCAGGAAACTGAGGCAGGAGGATCCCAAATTCAAGGCCAACCTCAGCTGGCCTTGAATGAGTGAGGCCCTAAGCAACTTAACAAAACCCTGTCACCAAAAAAAAAAAAAAAAAAAGAAGAAAGAAAGAAAGAAAAGAAAAAAAAGAAGAATAAAAAGAGCCGGGAATGTGGCTCAGTGGTTAAGTGCCCCTGGGTTCAATCCCTGGTACAAAAAAAAAAAAAAAGCTGGAAGTAAGGATTTTGAATATTTCACAAAAAAAGATAAATGTATGTTTGAAGAGATAAATATGATTAACCTGATTTGAACATCATACAATGTATATATGTGTATAAAAACATTATGGGGGGGCCGGGGTCATAGCTCAGTGGTAGAATGCTTGCCTAGCATGTGTGAGGCACTGGGTTCGATTCTCAGCACTGTATATAAATAAATAAAGGTCCATTGACAACTAAAACAATATTAAAAAATTAACAAAAACATTATGGGGTACCCCATAAACATGAATAATTTTTATATATCAATGTTTTAAAAAGATGGATCTTCATGGTCAATGTTCCCTCTGAAAGTGGAGTGCCTGTGTTGAATGTTGTATTTCTTCATCCCTTTAACAGCTATGCACTGAGCACCTGCCTTGGACCAGGCACTCATCCAGAACCTAGGAGAGGGCGAGCTGGCCCCATTCCTGCTCTCTGAACTTACCATACCCAAAATGAGCTAGGCGTGCAGAGTGGCAGGGTGGGGGTGGGGGTTGTTTTATTTCTCATGATCTCCACTCTTTTATCCCACTTATGTAGCCTAAAGCTGTTATCTTCTTTGGTTTCCACAATAAGCCATCTTTCACCCAAACTGGGACAAGGCCAGGCACCTGTCATTCTGTACCCATGCAGGTTTATTTATTTTGTACTCAAAAGCAGTGGTCATTTCCTTTTATTCTGTTGGTTACATCTTGACATTCTAATCTGTTGAAATCATTTAATATTGATTATAATTGAAGGCTGTGATTATACCAACTTTTTCTTAAACTTGCCATTTCTCCTACTTTAGAGTCATCTGTACCCGGCTAATCCTTGCCTCACCCCTTTAGAAAGGGAAATTCGGCCATCTGAATGCAATGTCCAATTTACCTTCAGTTATGTCAAAAGGATGACCTTGAAAAATTGTTCAAGGTCCACAAAGACAGCTGCTAAATACTTTGTTGGTAATTTTACAGCCTGGGCTGGTAGAGAATATTCTATTTTTATGTTCATTGTTGAGAGAATCAGGTAACAACAGGAAAGCAAATCCTAGTGAGTGAGATCAGATAATCGCAGACAATGGGCTGTCGGGTCACAGGCACAAAGCTTCTGGTTGAGCCTGAGGGGAGCTGGGAGTCTCCTCCCAACAGTGGAGCTTCCGGTTCCAGGTAGTTCACAGAGCAGAACTCCCAGCCAGAACAAAGGGGCCTCTGATTTATGAGTGGGGGTAGCATTCCATGAAGTAAGACAGGGAAATAAAATGGTTCCTGCTTATTCTGATCCATGCTGTGCCCTGGGGCCGTGGTGTGTGCACCTCTGTGAGTGTGTGTGTGTGTGTGTGTGTGTGTGTGGCATGAGTGTGTATACTCCTCACGGTCCCACTGCCCAGTATTTTTGCAGTATTGGTCAGGTAAAATTCTTAAACTAAATATTGCTTATCATCTTGTTTACAGGGTCTGACAGATTTATTTATTTTATTGTCTGATTTTAAAGCCCTTATGTCTCCTAACGAGTTAATGGACCTCTTTTCAACTTGGAAAGAAAATAGTCTGGAAATACTTTAAAAAAAATTAGATGTGCAAGTATGTTCTTGATAGCTCAGCATTTACTACTCCTGGGTATGGACTCCAAGAATAAGGAGAAGAACGTTCATTGCAGCATCCTGTGATAGAGGGCTTGGAAGTGTTATGCTCGAATTCGGGACCCCCCCAAAAGACCACCAGAGACCAAGATCGATGTAAACAGCAAAGAGGTGTTTATTGCGAGCTAGCTTGGTCCTCCGCACGCACACACAGCAACTGGTGACGCTGAGAGGCCCCGAGCCCAGGGTTTGCAGCAGTTTTATACATTCTTTGGAGAAGGCAGGGACCCTCACATACATCATAGCATCTCTTAGCAAATCATCACACACCGCGGGAAAAATCAAATAACAACTCTAAAACATGATTAGCACATTCACTGGCGGGAACAAGTTGGGTAGGGGTGATTGGTTACTACAAGAGGGGGATTCATTTGAACTGATTGGTTTAAGCCAAGAGGGGTGTATGTGCTGAACTACATGGTTTCCCAACACGTTATCAACCACCACAAACTACTGGGAGGGTCATCTGGCATCCCAGGTATTTCCCTGTCTCATGCTGATTGGTGGCTGCTAGGGGGTTGCTCTGGATCCCCACCTAGCCTGACTGAGTCAGGGACACCTGGTGCAGCAGATCTCTCCTGTTATTTGTAGATAAACAATTTAGCAGGGTGGGGATGTGCCTAGGAGTGTTCTGCGGGTCTTTCCAAGGACAAAGGTCATGTCCCTTCCTTGGACAGGCTTTGCTCTGAGGTAGAGGCTGGTTTTTCATTCCCCCCTTTGTCTGGAAACTTGGGAACCAATCATGGTTCCCTCAGTTGGGGGCCTATTTGGTCAGGCTCTACATCTTGGTAAACAGTAATCTCAGGGGACCCTCTTCAACTTCCCAGACTCACTCAAAACTGGCCTCCTGTATCCATCTAACCTGACTGGATTTACCTATCTACACAGTCTATCTATTTCTGGCTTCATTCCCCCCTAATTTTAGGAACACTTTTTTGCTGTAAGGAGAAGGGGCGATGGCTCGTTCTGGCTGCTTCAGAGCTAAAAAGGGGTGTCGAACATGACGGGGCTCGATGACACAGGGGATGATGACATGGGAGACATGAGTTCCCTTTTAGAAGTCCGTTCGGTTTGAAGTCTGGTTGGGGAAAAACAGGTTGTCATCTGGGGATGAGTGCTTCTATGAGAGAAACAAAAACCATGAGCACTGAATTGCAGCAGCTGGAACATGTCTCTGTATAGAAGTTCCCTCAAATAACAACTCTAAAACATGATTAGCACATTCACTGGCGGGAACAAGTTGGGTAGGGGTGATTGGTTACTACAAGAATCCCCAGTTATCAGGACTTTAAACCTAACATTTAACTTTTAGGGTTGCAGATGTCCTTCCCCTTTTAAAAAAAAAAAAAAAAAAAAAAAATATATATATATATATATATATATATATATATATATATATAAAAATCTGATCCTCCAGCCTCAGCCTCCTGAGTGGACATGTGCTGCCATGCTGGAACCCGTTTATATGCATTTTAAATGTATCTATACATTGAACAAGTCTCCACATTTTTCAAAGATAGGTTCATAATGGAACCCAAAGCTCCGTTCCTGTCCCCAATGCCAATCGATGCCAATTTAATAACAAAGACACGGTTTTGAGAAAAAGGAAAAAGGTTTACTGCTGTACTAGCAAAGGAGAAACACAGGGGACTCCTGTCCCAAAGGCTTTGACTCTCCCAATCAGGAAGAACAGGTGCGGGTTAAAGGAATTTTTCAAGGGTTACATTCCAGAAGGGGGTTCCAGGGCGCCCAGATGGCTGTCAGGATTCATTTGTTAATTTGGGAGATATTCACTTCCCAGATCCTGAGCAGACATCTCCTTCCTACAGTGGGTGTGTTCCAGGGCAGTTAACTAGGGGAAGAGAAGATAACACTGTCTCCCTAATCTTGTTAGGAAGAAGAGAGAAAAAACATTAAAAAAAAAAAAAAAGAAAAGAAAAGAAATAAACCTTAGTGGCGCATGCCTGTAATCCCAGGGTATCAGGAGGTTGAGGCAGGAGGATCACGAGTTCAAAGCCAGCCTCAGCAACAGCCAGGCGCAAAGCAACTCAGTGAGACCCTGTCTCTAAATAAAATAAAAAATAGGGCTGGGGATGTGGCTCAGTGGTCGAGTGCCCATGAATTCAATCCCCGGTACCGAAATAAATAAATAAACAAACCTTAGAGTAATAAGGGCTACATTCAGAAGGCCGAGGGACCACTGTTACAATAGCAAGGAAATACTACACCTTATGGCCATGGCTGTGGGGAGACATGTAGAATGGGAATGCAGAAAAGAGATGGAGGTGGGAGAATCCAGTAAAATAAAGAAGAAGGCATGGTTCAGGCAGAGGATATCGAGTTATAAGCTGAATAATAATAGCAGGGCCTTATTCTGTAACTAATATTAAAAATATCTGCTGGGTTCCGAAAAATCTCAGAAGAAAACTGAAGAGAGAATGAGAACTTCAGACTCTGAGGAATTTCAAGTCCACCCACTCTGAAATCGCCGGCAGAGTACATTTGGTGAGGCAAATTCTGCTCGTTTATGAGAAAAAAATCATTTCTTCCTGCTCCCTAAGCAAATATGTAAAGAATACCAATTATGAGAGGATACCAAATTATTTGCCTGTCAGAGATGTCCACATACCTTGCTCTGGCCCTAGAGGATTAACTTGTTTTTAGAGAGCCACAATGCAGGTGAGAAGCTGCAGGTAATGACAAGTATAGGACATGGCCAGAGAATTGGCTCTGAGGAGGCCTCGGCCCCCACAACAGGGGAATTAAAATGACCACAAGAAGGACTGACCTCTTTCCTGTTTGGTTTTGTCTTCTGTTAGAGAATCTTACTTCTGACTGTTGGGAAAAGCTGAGCCAAGCATCAGGTAATGAAGGTGCCAAGGGAACAGAGGCAGCTCCTAGGGGTCATGCCCAAGAAGGCCTGTGCGTCCCAAGGCAAGCAGCCCCTCGTTTATCTGAACACTCTCTCCGTGGTGGAGTCACTGAGTGGCTGCCTGGACTAGCTGATGGTGAAAGTCCACTGGCTGGGAGTGGGGAGAGCTGGGTTCTCATTGGGTTCTGGAACAGGAGACCACATCATTATCATTCAGATTGCAGCACCTTTTATTTATTTTTTTGGTCCTGGGGATTGAACCCAGGAGGACTTAACCACTGAGCCACATCCGGCCCTGTTTTTGTTTTATTTGGAGGCAGGGTCTTGCTAAGCTGCTTAAGGCCTCCCTAAATTGCTGAGGCTGGCTTTGAACTCATGGTCTTCCCGCCTCAGCCTCCCGAGTTGCTGGGATTACAGGTGTGCACCACCGTGCCCGGCTGTGGCACCTTTTAAAACCTCCAAATACTTCTTTATGTATTTCCTAAACCCCCAAACATTCCACATTGATAACCGCACAGTTTCTAAGCCAAAGACTTTAATCAGAGTTTACCACATGACCAGCTAATGTACTTTCTTTTCCATCCAGGATCAAATCCCTTACCATTCTTCGATGGTTTGAATGTGTCCCCTCAATTCCTGTATTGAAAACTTTATCCCCAATTCATATGTGGATGGTATTTTGAGGTGGGGGTCTTTGGGAGGTAATGGGGAGGGGCACATAGTTCCTGATGGCTTTATAAGAAGAGGAAGAGAGATCCAAGCTGGCATACTTACTCTGTCTTGCTGTGTGATGTCCTTCACCCTGTTATAATGCATCAGGAAGGACCTCACCGGAAGCAGGAAACTTGGTGTGGGACTTCCCAGCCTCCAGAACTGTAAGACATAGTCTCTGCTCTTTATGTGGTCTGTAGTGTTATGTTATAGCAACAGAAAACAAACTATGCA